>NC_137844.1:8547500-11340833 GCF_948465745.1 Chenopodium album
CTTGCTTTCTAATTGTGTCTTCCTAAATGTTTTCCATTCAACATCTAAAACCATTTTTTCAAGAGCATTTTTTGTTTCAAACAAACGTTCTGCCATGATAACATGTGAGGCAAAACGTGTTTCTGCTACTATAAGAAGTGCAAGCTTTGAATATTTTTGAAAAATAGTAAGGGCCTTCTGATGATTCAAAACAAATATAACAATGGCATCACAATCTGACAGTAAGGAAGAGATCCACTTACAGTCATCATACTGGCTTGAATTGGCAGTGGGCTCGCATATGCTTTTGAGTGCTAAGTTCATACTATGCACAACACAAGGCGTCCAAAAAATGTGAGGATATTTTGCTTCAATTTTTTCACCTGTTGCTTTGAAGTTCCCAGCATTATCAGTGATAATGTGCACCACATTATGAGCACCTTCCTTGTCAATAACCTTCTGAAAAAGACTAGCAACATAATCTGCATCTTTTATGTTACCACTTGTGTCAAAAGCTTTGAGAAACATTGATCCTCCACCCGACACTGCCATCACATTGATGAGAGGCCTCTTTTGTTGATCAGTCCACCCATCCGAGCATAATGATACTCCCTTCTTCTTCCAAGAATCTCTGAAAGGCTGATTAAGAGTATCAACATGTGTTACCTCTTGCTCAAGTAAAGAGAGCCTCAGCCTATTGTATGGTGGAGGTAGCCAACCAGCACACTTACTGTTCGCCAATTTAAGACAAAACTGGCGAAAGTAAGGATTCATGACTAGTGAAAATGGAAGTGCGGAAGCATAAATCATCCGAGCACATTCCTTATCTAACTCATCTCTGTCAGCAGCGTTAAAACAGAATTCCACACTTCCCTTTTTCTTTTCCGGCTGGATTAAATCAGTACCCGGAGGGAGGGTCACATAATCCAATTTCCTCTTTGATTCATACGCTTCTCTATTCTTCAAATTCTCCGCCTTTTCATGCTCTTGCTGCAATTGTTCCCTAACTTGATCGGACATACCCTTACATCCTTCGACACCTTGACCCGACAAACATAAGAGATGGGCTTTCACTTTTGAGTATGAACCAGTCACTAATTTGAGGCAATAGTTGCAGGTCCATTTCCTATTACTACCACTAGTTGCGTTTCCGACAACAGTTACATGATTCCATAATGGTTTGTCATCGAATGATGAAAATTGGTTAGGACTAGGCCTTTTTGGTGCTGAATTTCTTTGGGGGTTAGGCGTGGAGGAGTTTGGTGAAGACATTGATACTGAGGAATGATGATACAATTGGAGAAAATTTCAGTCGAGGTGTGAGAATTTGGAGATCCATGGATATCGTTTAAATAGTATGAGTACTTGATAGCTGGGGAGGCTAAAGCTGAGAGAATTGTAATCGACATATTTTGGGAGCAGAGGAAGCTTGAATGTGATTGTTTAGGGAATGAATAATTTTAATGGGAGTAGTAGATGGATGATAATGATAGTGCTTTGGGAGGATAAACTTCTCCTACTTGATATACGTGTAGGACATTTCTTTTTATGTATAATTGTATAGTACTATCTAATATGTAGTACAACTTTTTAAAAATTTGATTAAGTTATGATAAAATGATATGTATATGGCATGCTCATAGATTGAATAAGTAATTTAAAATTGTTTCAAAAAAAAAATAATGTAATTTAAAATTTGATTAAGTTTATGATAAATTGATAAATTTTAAAAATGTAATATTAAATTTGATAAATTGATATTAGTAGTCTTATATTGCATAATCATAGATCAAGGATCAATGATCCTTACAAAATGATCATAACCTACGTAACGTTAAGTGTAATAAAACTTATGATCTAATGATATTAGTCAACCTTATATGTTATATGGCATGATCATAGTTGAATAAGTAATTTTAAATTTGATTAAGTTTATGATAAAATGATATTAGTAGTCTTATATTGCATAATTATAGATCGAGGTTCAATGATCTTTACAAAATGATCATACCCTACGTAACGGAAAGTTTAATAAAACTTATGATCTAATGATATTAGTCAACCTTAAATGTTATATGGCATGATCATAGTTTGAATAAGTAATTTTAAATTTGATTAAGTTTATGATAAAATGATATTAGTAGTCTTATATTGCATAATTATAGATCGAGTATCAATGATCTTTACAAAATGATCATAACCTACGTAACGTTAAGTTTAATAAAACTTATGATCTAATGATACTAGTTAACCTTATATGTTATATGGCATGATCATAGTTTGAATAAGTAACTTTAAATAAGTTTATGATAAAATGATATTAGTAGTCTTATATTGCATTATTATAGATCGAGGTTCAATGATCTTTACAAAATGATCAAAACCTACATAACGTTAAGTTTAATAAAACTTATGATCTAATGATACTAGTTAACCTTATATGTTATATGGCATGATCATAGTTTGAATAAGTAACTTTAAATAAGTTTATGATATAATGATATTAGTAGTCTTATATTGCATGATTATAGATTAAGGATCAATGATCTTTACAAAATGATCATAACCTACGTAACGTTAAGTTTAATAGTTATGATCTAATGATATTAGTTAGCTTAGCTTAGTTTATGATGAATTATAATGATCATAGCCTATGTAACGGTTTAGGGTTTAGGGTTTGGGATTAGGTTTAGGGTTAGGGATTAGGGTTAGGGTTTAGGGTTTAGGATTTAGGGTGATTAGGATTATTTAGGTTTACAAAAGTTATCATAATCTATGTTGGAGTGAATATTATATAATTAATCTTAATAATTCGAGTGTTATATTAATTAAAAATCAGGTCTTTTTTTTTTTAAATTTTACAACGAACGTACACTTGAATGAGTAAAAATAAGAAGGATTTATTAAAAATTAATTTGAGCCTACATATATAACAATATAACATTAAACGTACATTTGAGTGAAAATGAAGGATTTTGTTTTTTTTTTGTTTTTGGTTTTATTTTTAATAATCCTTTAGAATTTTATAATAGATAAAAATAATTATTGAAGGTCGCAAAGAATTAACATTTTTTTCAAAGAAGAAAATATAATATAATATAATATAATGTTGTTTCTCTTAATCATTTTATTGTATATATAACATTTTTTTTGCAAAGAATATATATATTTTTCTAACAAATATAATACGTAGTATGTATTTTTTTTTAGGAAAAGAAATTTAATATGTATATAAATTACTCTTAATCATTTTTAATTTATTTATAATTTTATCGGATTTAAATTAATGGTTGACCTATCAATATTTCAAAAGATCTTATATATATATATATATATATATATAATAATTAAATTTTTTGATGCTCATTGTTACAAATTTAAAGGTCCCCCCCCCCTAATTTTGCAACATAGAAAGTATATTTATCATTAACATCCCTCTAATTTAAAGTTTTTCCCCCTAATTTTTTCTGCGAAATAGCAATGTAGTGTAATTTTTGTAAAAAAAAAAAAAAATACTATGATTATTCTAATTTACGTAGTGGTAAAATATTTTGAAATGTTAGGATTTCTTTTGAAAAAAAATTGTCATTTATACCATGATTTTTAATTTATGTCGTACATACTTTGTATCTATTATATGTAGTACTAGATTTTGTAATGTTATGATTTCCCTAGTATAAAAAATTCTTATCATTTCTATTTTTTTTTTTAAAGAAAAAATACACTATGATTTCTAATTTATGTAGTATATATTTTGTATTGTTTATGTCTAATATTAAATGTGTGGTAAAAAATTATACAATGTTATGATTTCTCTAGTAAAAAAATAAATTAAAATGTTATCATTTCTAAATTTGAATTTTTTTTTTTTTTTTGATGGAAGATATACATACGTTGTATCTAATCTTAATTACATTGTACAAGATTTTAATTATTATATTATCTTTTTTCTAAAAAAAAAATAAAATAATATGATATCAAATTTAGGTACTTTGTATCGACTGTAAAAAAAAAAAAAAAAAAAAAAAAAAAAAAATAGGTACTTTGTCTCGAATCCCAAGTCTTAAATGGTTTCAAAAAAGAAAAAAAATCTTAACTCTTAAATATGTAGCCAAGAATTAAATATGATGATTTCTAATTTAAATATCCAAGTTTTTTTTATTATTTTAAATGATAAATATATAACTATCTAATCTTAAATAGGTAGTACTAAATTCCTAGGAGTACTTTTTTTTTTTGAGGAAAAGGAAACTAATAAACAAAATGACTTTTCAACTACACAATTTAAAAGATATGGAGTATGTACAGACTAGCATGTTGAAAATAAAAGGAAAATATTTGAGAATAAAAAGGAAAATATTAATAAAGAATTGAAGATTACACTTCATTAAATATAATTGTCAAAATTATAATATTATTAGATAGAATTGTAGGGTTCCCTCAAAAAAAAAAAAAAAAAAGATAGAATTGTAGGGTTCTTCACACGTAGTAGAATTGTAGGAAAATGTGTTACTTTATTCTACTGTAACACCTAGTAACTAGTAAGGCATCTAGGGTAAAAAAAAAAATATTATAAAATAAATGAAAATAATTAAATGGGCATTTACTGTTTTCCACTTTACCAAAGCTTTACAGCTGTCTTGGGCTTGGATAACTTACTGTACACAAAAAAATACAAAAAAACACAAAAAAAAAGCTAAAATTTAATCTAAAAAAGATGCTTCATCTTCTTCCTTTGTCCTTCATCTTCTTACTGTACAAAAACTGAAAAAAGACGCTTCATCTTCTTCTTCATCCTACACAAAAAAATACAAATAAACACAAAAAAAAAATGGCAGCCCTTATGGAGGAATCCAGGTCCGACCCTTGGGAAAACTCCGCCTAATTATGTTTGTTCAAAATTAGGCGAGTCCACTTTCTCTCCCAGGAGTCCGACTCGTATTCCGTGTCCGCACCGGGGTCGCGTCGTGTCGACGCCGGTATGGCTGGGTGGTGGGCCGAGTCCGTGCAACGCAGCTTTAATCTTCAGCAATCACAATAACATATGTAAAGTAACAGACTTTACCAATAGTCCAATACCCTTGGTTACTTCTAGAATTGACTATTGCATTTCACAGCAATTAAAAGTTTAACACGGCCTAGCTACAATAACAAGACAAGTAAGGACCATTAAGGCATCTTGAACAACCAGCCAAGGCGCATAAACTTCATTCTAAATATCTCATTATACCAACTTAAGCCAATGTTCAAGCAAATATACAAAATTAATATTCAGCGGACAGGGAATAGAGGAAAATAATTGTATGGAAGTGAGTGAAATGGGGAAAAGTAAGGAGAGAAGCACAGAAAATAGGAAAGAGATCAATCAACTATATGTTTTAGCAAAAGCAAAATGAGGATTCATCCAGCTTGAGTATATTATTAATGAATTACCAAGATAGAGAATTCCTGCCTTGATAGAGCTCGCAAAGGGGAGAATGACTAACATTGCTCTTGACAGAGGTTAGGTCTTTTTGTGTGCATCCAAAGACTGAAGCTAAGTGATCCTCACTCTCAGACCAGATTCAGTAATTGGCTCTTAGATTGATTTTGATGCTGCATATGTTTGTTGGGTGATGTTATCAGTGCTTATGCTCCCCAAGTGGGTTTAGATGCGGAAGAGAAACGACAATTTTGGGAGGATCTAGACGAGGTGGTACAGGGTGTCCACCACTCAGAGAAGTTATATATTGGAGGGGATCTAAATGGGCACGTTGGGGCGAGCCGAGAGGGCTATAGGAGTGTCCATGGAGGCTTTGGGTATGGGCAGAGGGACGCCGGTGGTGAAGCTATTATGGATTTTGCCCAATCATATGATTTAATTTTGGCTAATACTTGGTTTAAGAAGAGGGATTCACACTTGATAACTTTTCGGAGTGGAGCAAATGCAACTCAAATAGACTTCCTGCTCACAAGGAGCATAGATAGACAAAGTTGCCTAAACTGTAAGGTTATCCCAGGGGAAAGTGTGGTCACCCAACACCGGCTATTGGTAATGACTATTCGTCTGAAAGAGAAGGCGAAGAAAAAAGTTAGACAAGAAGAACCAAGGATAAGATGGTGGACCCTAAGGGATGCAAAGGCTAAGGTTTTTACAGAAAAGGTAATTGAAGAAGCGGATTGGGATGGAGAGGTGGATCCGGACAGGACTTGGTTACGAATGAAGAACTGTTTCCTAAGAGTGGCCAAAGAGGTCTTAGGGGAAGTAAGGGGAAGAACTTCGATACAGAGAGATACTTCGTGGTGGAATGAAGAGGTGAAAGCAGTAATTAAGCAAAAAAGGGAATGCTATCAAGCCTTAGGAAAATGTAGGAGTGATGAAACCTTTGCAGCGTATAAGGAGGCTAAGAGTAAGGCAAAGGCAGCTGTTCGTCAAGCGAAAGAAAAGGCATATCAGGAGGTTTATGAAAAACTTGATTCCAAGGAGGGAGAAAGGATCATTTATAAGATGGCAAAGAGAAGACAAGAGGCAAGGAAGGATATTGGCATGGTGAAGTGTGTCAAAGATAAGAACCAAATGGTCCTAGTGCAAGAGGAGGACATCAAGGACAGGTGGAAGGGGTACTTCGATGAATTATTTAATGGAAGTAATGGAGTTGTGATAGGAGATACCTCTGTGAGTGATGAAGAAATCAACATGGAGTATGTGCGAAGGATTAGGAGAGTAGAGGTGGAGATTGCACTGAGGAAGTTGAAACCTAAGAAGGCGGTTGGCCCTGATGGGGTACCGATAGAGGTGTGGAGGTGTTTGGGTAAGATTGGTATTGATTGGTTAACAAACCTTTTCAACAAGATATGGACGGCTACAAGGATCCCACAAGATTGGAGGAAGAGCACCTTGGTCCCGGTTTATAAAAACAAAGGAGACGCTCAAGATTGTTCTAACTACCGAGGAATTAAGCTTATGAGCCACACTATGAAGCTGTGGGAAAGGGTGATTGAACAAAGGTTGAGGGCATACACAAGCATTTCAGATAACCAATTTGGTTTTATGTCTGGGAGATCTACTATGGAGGCAATCCATTTGATAAGACAAATGATGGAGTTTTATAGGGTAAAGAAGAAAGATCTTCATATGGTCTTTATTGATTTAGAGAAGGCATATGACAAGGTGCCAAGAGAGATACTTTGGTGGGCAATGTTGAAGAAAGGTATCCCACGAAGGTATGTAGACCTAGTTAAGGATATGTATCGGGATGTGTCAACAAATGTGAGGACATGCGGAGGGTTGACAAAAGATTTCCCTATTACAATCGGATTGCATCAAGGGTCTGCATTAAGCCCTTTTCTTTTTGCAACGGTTCTAGATGAATTAACTAGACCATTTCAAGATGAGGTTCCATGGTGTATGTTGTTCGCGGATGATATCGTTTTGGTGGATGAGACTAAGGACGGGGTTAATGTTAAGTTGGAGCAATGGAGGCAAAGGTTGGAATCTAGAGGGTTTAAGCTAAGTCGGAGTAAGACTGAATATTTGGTATGTCGTTTTGGCACTCAGAGGGGGACAAGCAATGAAGTGGTGAGTTTGGATGGAAAGGATTTGACCATGAGTGAATGTTTTAAGTATCTTGGGTCGATCATCCAGAAGAATGGTGACATTGATCAAGACGTAACCCACCGAATTAAGTCAGGGTGGCTTAAATGGAGAGCGGCCACGGGAGTGTTATGCGACCGCAGCATTCCCCTACAGTTGAAGGGAAAATTCTACAGGACTGCCATAAGACCAGTGTTGCTCTATGGTACAGAATGTTGGGCTTCTAAGAAAGAGCATATTAAAAAGATGGAGGTTACGGAAATGCGCATGTTAAGGTGGATGTGTGGAAACACTTTAAGAGATAGAATCAGAAATGAGGTTATTCGCAAGAAAGTAGGTGTGGCAGACATTGCAGATAAATTAAGGGAAAATCGTCTGCGTTGGTTTGGACATGTAAGACGGAGACCCGTGGGTGCACCGGTGCGAAGAGTGGAAGAGTGGGATCATGGAGGGATTAAACGAGGAAGAGGGAGACCAAAAATGACTTGGTTGGAAGGAGTGAGGAAGGATATGAAGTGCATGGATTTACGTGAGGATGAAGTTTTGGATCGTAAGGGATGGAGGAGAAAGATTTATGTTGATGACTACACGGAATAATCATATTTGGTTCATGTTAGCCGACCCCACTTTTGGGATTAAGGCTTTGATTGATTGATTGATTGATTGATTGATATGTTTGTTGGGTGGTTCAGTCGATCAGATTGATCCTCCATAAATTTCTACTTCAGACAAAGCAGCTTGTCTGTCAAGTTAATCAAGTTAATAACTTGAAATCAATGACACCAAAGGATATAACTCATAGTGTTAAATGTTAATATCTAAACCCAAATCTTCCACATAAAATCAAATTCAAAACCAGAAAATTTGCATTGCGCCATTGCCTCATAAAACCAAATAAATTATACAAGAAAAAAAAACACCCAAAAAATAAATTTGAAGCAGATAACAACAAAGAGATTACAAAAGAAAATAAAGTAGCCAAGATAATAATAAAGACGAAAATCATCAAATTTAATTGTTTTACAAATTTATCAAATATAGATTTTGGCAAAAACTGTGTTCAAAGACCTATAATGGTTTACAAAAAAAAAAAAAAAAAAAAAAAAAAAAAAAAACAATGACTATAAATGCCCTTTCTTTTGTTCTACAATGTTCATAAAGAGTCGTGAATGCAAATGGATGTGATTAACACAATTGATTTTAAACATAAATCCATCATACACACTAATTACAAGAATTAGAAACTCAATTTCATTCAATTTAATTATTTGTCCTACATAATCACTCATAATACAATCTAAAATACCAGAAAAAATTGAAATAAACAAAACTCTTATTTAAAAAAATGGGAAAAAGCTACAACCAACAAATTCAATAACAATCAATAAACAAGCAATTCAACAAAACGGCAGAGTGAATAATAAAATCAATAACAACAATTTTAAAAAGGAAGCAAAATACCTGCTAGGAGCCATACACTGTGTAACAATACCAAAATCAGCAAGGCATTTCTTCTTCCGGGGACCTAAAAGTTCATTAACATTATATAAAGATAATCATTATTACATAAAGATAAATTCTAAAAAAAAAAAAAACAATTATAGCACATCAATTCAACTAAAACAAAATATCTTACAGTGAGGTTACCGCCCAAAATCACTCGGCAAAGGGTGGAGTAAGATTATAGGAGTGCTGGACATAAGGCAAATAATTTTACATATTAAAGTACTTCCCACAATTTTTGAAGTACAACTTAATTACTTGCACAAGCCCAACAAAAATAAAAGAAATTAATTTCTATACATGATGAATAACTTGCTGATTGGAGAAGCGCACACACTACGTTTAACATGAGAAAGGTTCAGAATTCAAAGACGAAAATCGAGATTCATTGAACAATCTTCTCAAGACCCGACTTACCTAAGAGCATGTCATGCATATCATCAACATGACCATAAAAATCTAACACAAAACATTGTTATATAACAAATTTTACAACAAACTATACATTTGGTATGCAGAAATAGTTTCCTAGTTGATAAAGCCTTTATCCTACACGGCTACACCACTATTTTCATTTAGTTGCTTACTTTACAAGGCACTTGCAATGACTTCCCTAAATTGGGTGAGATGCTTTCAAAAAACACCTTCTAAAAATAATAATTTCATGAGTTTACTAAATAATCTTCAAACATTAGTTTAATAAAATTATTCTCTTTTAAGCATACTCTGTATTTCACGACAACTAACAAATGTTACCCATTTTCAAAACAAAAGACAAAACAGTAAAATTTCTACCCAATTTACAAACCAAAATTCTTGTCTATGATGCTCTCGATTGCAGGAAAAATGGACCAGTTAAACAGCACATCAACAACTTCCACTGACAGCAAAATCAGCAATTTCATTTAAGTTAGCTACGGCAAAACTTTCACCCTTAGTTTTTCTGATCAAAGTTGTTCTATTATCAGAGCCAAGAACACTGTTTTCAATTTGTGTACAAGTATTGCCTTAGTGGTCCTAATGGACCAAAACAACATTAATTGTAGTTTTCCATTTCAATAACAGATACATAACCCTCGTGAACCCCTACTCAAAGTTTTAAAATATTACTTTCCTTGCTATTTAAAATCAAAATATGAGTAAACAATCAACATCTAAAGATTCTAAACATAAACCCATTAGAAAAACAAAACCAAACCCAAAAAACCCAGATCTTCAAATTGGGGATAGAATTACTACTATATGTGCTTAGAAAAGTTGAGCTAGAAACTTACATTGTCAAATCCAGCAATATTCTTGTTCTCTACAAAAAGTTTTGCTGGTAATTCTGCCAACCCACAAACATAAAATCAAAATTCATCAATTAAAACCCCAAAAGTCAATTTTAATAATAAAAAATGGCAAAAATTGAACTTCCTTTGCTTGAGAACGCTTTCTTTAGTTTTTCTAGTAGTCTTAGATTTCCCCTTCTTGGGCCAGATTGGGATATCACTATCATCTCCAGAAATCATCAAAGCTATACGTAGATATTATGATTTGGATAGATAAAAATACTATGAGCATGTAGCTGATAAAAACGCCCTAAAAAATAAAAAACAAGCATGATTAAAGACACACCAATCACAGGCTTGTTCTTTTCACCTGAAAACTGCTAAGGTCTCTGAAAATTGAACTTAGCTAAATTCATCTAAACACATGAGCCAACACTGTACTTAAAAGCCCAAGATTGAATCTGCCCTCAACATCTAATTCAGAACATATATTGGAATCTAAAACCCTAAAACTAACAAAAATTGAAAATTAAACAAAGTACTACATGAGCAATTAAATACGAAAACACGTACGAATTAAAAGATCCAAAACAAACAGCGATTTTAAAGAGTTTGAGTAAAAATTAGCTCACAAACCTCTTAAAGCACATAATTTGAGTTAATTCACCAAAAATAATCCCAAAAAAAATCAAAATCGAGATTTTTTTGTTGAAATCCAACAGAATCCAAGAAGAGGGAGAAGAAAGACTCATTTCTAGAAGCTTGTTCAACAATGGCGGATATAGATGAGGTAGGAAAGAGAAGAGCTCGGTAACTGTTGGAGTAGGAATGGATTTGCTGAGAAGAAGAAGGAAGTGATCGTTTGGAATAGGGTTTCGCAGAGTTATTGATACCATTTTTGGCGATTTGAGGAAGAAGATTGGGGAAAATGAGAAAAGCAGGAAAGAGAGAGGAAATGGGGCAAAGAGGGAGACGACGATGGAAGAAAAGCAGGAACAAGCCAAAAGACCAAAATAGCCTTGGCAATTTGGGCAATGAAGGAAAGGAGCTAAAGGCAGGGGCGTAATTTCACTGTTCATAAGGAACAGTAAAATTGGGAACAGTCCTGGTGCTTGGGGCTTTTATATAGGTTATAGATTAAAGCAAAACTTACCAAATTGAGATACCAATAAAAAATTAATACTCGGAATATCACTTAAATGACTAGCATTAATAATTAAAAAAATTACAAGTAGTTTTGAACATTAATGATGGCAGACCAAAATTCCATAATAACCTCTAATGATTATCAAAGCATTAATAACCCAACTTTTTAACATTCTTCTGCTCTCAATTTTAGCCTATGAGAATTATCTTCAAATTCTTCATCACACTTTCAAGTACGGAATAACATTTTTTTTTTTAAATACGACAATAAGTTAAGTTTATTTGGAATAAATAGTAGAGAAGGTATGGTGTCAGTCGTCAGTTCGGACTGACGAAATACGGATTTTGATATTCTTAATTACCTGGATGATATCCTCTGTTGACTGGATGATATCCTTTGATGGCTGGATGATATCCTCTATTAGTTGGATGATATCCTCTATTGACTATATGATATAATAATGGCTGGATGATACTTCCTCCGTTTTTATTTAGTTGCAACATACCCCTTCGGCACACATTTTAAGAAAGATATTAGACTAGGTAAACGGATAAATTAATTTACAAAATTTTACCACCTATAAGAAGAAAGGGATAAGTTGCTACGGTTTAAATTTCATAGCATAATTCATTCGTTTACCTAATTTAATCACCTTATCGAAAAGCGTGATAAAAGGTGTGTTGCAAGTATACAAAAACAGAGGAAGTATCATATAGCCAAATAGCCAATAGAGGATATCATCCTGCAATGATATCATATACCCAAATAGAGGATATCGTCCAACCAATGATGGATATCATAGACACAATCATAAATGATATCATATAGGCAATAGAGGATATCATCCAGCCATGATATCATATAACCAATAGATGATAACATACAACCAATAGAGAATATGATCTAGCTAATTAATGATATCAAAATCCGCATTTCGTCAGTCCAGACTAACGAAACACTTCGTCAATCCGGACTGACGCAATAGTTTGTGTAAATAGTGCAAGGCTCGTTTTTCACCTTGTTTTTATCAAACTTACATAATTTTAATTGAATTAGTTCACCGATTAAAAAATTGATATTTTGTGACAAATTTGCCAAATTTATATATATATATACATGGAGTGCATCACAAATTATTGTTAGAAGAGAGTGTTCATAGTGTAAAAGTCCCAATGATGTAAAATTCAACTTCGATCACTTTTCCTACCTCTGTTCCTTCTTTTTTTTCTTTCTTCTCATCCAGCTTCGGTCACCTTCCAATTTCTATTAATTTCTCTATAGCTTTAAGTAAACAAACAAAGAAAAGTTAATTTGCAATAAATGTGATTGTACTTAAATAATTATACAAAGTATTTTACTATTTAAAATGTGATTATTAGTACTCTTTAACTATAATTTGCAATAATTTGTGATTTTAAAGGGTATAATTTTCCGCCAAACCAAACAAAACCTTAATGTGTTGCAACTTGCTAGTATTGTGACAATTTTGCTTTAGAGTTTGTTTAGTTCACCTTAATTATGCTTCATCCGTTTTTTTTTAAGTCGATATATTTTGACTTTTTTGCACTATTCACAAACTATACTTTGATTAACTTTTGTAATTTATGGCTACGATAAAACATTAGTCATGTGAAATCTTGTTTAAATCGTCTAAATGTAAATTTTATTAATGTCCACTTTTTATAATTTTATTACAATGCTGATAATTAGAGATATTAATCGTTAAAATTAAACATTAGCAAACGTAATAATAGAAAATTAGAAACGTGTCAACAAAGAATGTACGTTTTACGGCTAATCGAGATTGATCGGATCCAATAGATATATTGGTATATTGGTACACTGTATACATATAAACTCGTACTCCACATTTATACAACTTTTTTTCTCCTTGTGATGAGATGAGGGCTTTTTAATATTTATTTCTTCTTACCTTTTGAAAAAAAATTTTATATATATATATATATATATATATATATATATATGGTATATATATATATATATATATATATATACCATATATATATATATATATACACACTCATACTCCGAATGATGTACAGTATTATAACATAAAAGACAGGGGTATTCGGGTCTAATAATCTATCCTATACGTCATGATAAATGCACTTGATAGAACATCCATTGAGGTTTATGAGTTTCAGATGTTGACATGGGCTGGACATCTTGTAATCATACATTTGCATCAATCATTTACACCTCCTGTATTTTATGGGCCTGCTAAAGAAGTTCATAAATCATAACTATCATGGAAAACTTTTGTATACACCCGGTTTTCAGTAATTTACTGTACATCGGGTACACTTTTGTCAGATTTAGTGTCACTTTTGTCAAATTTATCAATGAAGCATATATAACTCTTATATATGTCACGGTAACTTTTGTGCATTTTAGTGTAAATTTTGCACATTTTATTATCACTTTATAACGGATGTTCAGTAATTTACTGAACATCCGTTTTATTTAAAAGTTTGTGTTTTCAATATCATAAGGGTAATTGGTGTAA
The DNA here is from genome assembly GCF_948465745.1 of Chenopodium album. Taxonomy (NCBI): domain Eukaryota; kingdom Viridiplantae; phylum Streptophyta; class Magnoliopsida; order Caryophyllales; family Amaranthaceae; genus Chenopodium; species Chenopodium album. The sequence continues at coordinate 8,561,501 of NC_137844.1, forward strand.
TTAAAGCCCAATTAACGCACCAACTTAAGGCCTTGTCTCGTATTTAAAAGTCCGAGATAACTTTTAAAATTAGTGTATGAAAAATTATACCCTTTAAAATGCGTATTTATTCAATACCTAACTATTAGTCTGCCATCTCCTAGCATCTTCGTCTTTTTTATTCATTCATGCTAGTGAGCAGCTTCTTTTATCTGTTCTCAAGCCTTCTAGCTATATTACCAAGTTGTTCTTCATCTATAACTAATACTTCGTATCTAATATATCGCCACGAAGGTTCTTACTAGATTTATTTTGAGTAAGATAGGCACGGACAACCTTGTTAACGGATCAGACTCAACACATATTATTAGCCTAGATCTATTATGTTTCGTATTGGGTCGGGTCATGATCACATGGACGATAACTTAATGCCTATTGGCTATTGTTATACGTTGACATCAAATCCTATTTTTTGGATGTTAGCTATTTGCCTCCTTCTCTATGATATATTGAGTTCATTGTATTACGTTTTAAAAATATCATTCCCTTTCATGTCACTAGTATTGTTCTATTTGGCGAATTATGCATGTTAAGAAGTGCTAAAATAGACCACTTATACCCATCATAAAAACAAAGACCTTAAATTATTTAAATAACATGGTAGATCGAGTTGTATACTACTTATATAAAGTAATATTGTTACACTCCCTTTATCCATTATAGAATGTCAATTTTCTGTTTATTTTTTCTTTTATGTCTATAAATGTTTGTCAACTACTTAATCATAATTCGAAATAGTGTTTAAAATGGCCCATATCTAAATGGCATATATTATAGTTCAAAGTAGAAAAAAATTTAAAAAATAAAATAAAAATAAAAATTGGAAGCCACATCATATGATATGTGCACGGTGCACCACTGCACCATATATTTCTGAACATAAGAATTATGCATATTGCATGCAATAATGTAACGGAATTTAACATAATTTGACATAAACTTATTATCATAGTTATTAATAATACTCTGTAATAAAAGTCGTTTTACATTAATTGCAAGAAAGGGTATCATTTGTAATACATAAATAATTCTGTTGTTATTAAATGTAACATAGAGGATGTCATCCAATTCCTTTAATTAACAACATGCTTGAACGAAATGTTACATTTTTTATGCATCATAGTACACGAGCGGGCAAAACACATAATGAATGATATTAGGTTAATCAGATTAGCAATATTTGTTCGTTAAAAAAAAAAAAAATTAGCAATGTTTGGTCACGTATTTTTCCAATTGAGTCTTTTTTAGTCCAATGATAATTATATTTATTATTTTTATTACTTATTTTGTCACAAACTCACAAATAAGCCAAATTTTCAAAATAAAATAAGGATTTGTTGTTCCTCATTATGAGAGTTGGCCAGCAGGATGTTTAGGGTAATTAGAAGTTAGAATTTAATAAACGTAGACCTCCATATTACCACTTCCCTACTCCCTCTTTCTATTGACTTCAAATTTTATTATTCTAGTTTGCTTAATACTAAAGTCAAACTAGAAACTACTCACGAACCAAAGTCGTCTGAAATGTTTTGTGGTTTTCTTGAATTTATTATCAATTTAATTTTCTAATTAACGAACAAGTTATGAGTTACTGTCAAACTATTGTACATCGAAATTGAATAATTAGATACGATTATATGAGTCAATTTTGTCAGATCTAGACAACAGGGAGGAGCGTAAGACAAGGAAGGACAACATAACTTGGAAAATTTTATAAAATGAGTAGGCAAGGACCACCACTCAACAATCTAAACCTACCAAAGCATAATGATGGGTGTTACACAAGACAACAGTTGATATCAAACGGCCCAAAATGATATCTAATGCCAACATTTTGCATATGAAACCAACCAACCACTTCTACTATATAACATCGTTACTCAACGGCAATCATCAAATTTTCCTTTTTTCTCTCTTTAATTATAATCTTTACCTTTTCTTTTATTTTTAACTTTCTGTTTTTCTTTTGTAGGGGCAAAGTAAGACAAGTTTGACCCTATTACAGCTATTTTAAGGCAGTTTTTTCTTTTTTCTTTTTTCTTTTTTACAAAAACAAAGAAAATGGAAGGAAAAATAAAGTTGTTAAAAGAATTATTATTTTCCTTATGGAATATTTAGACAAAAAGGAAGCACAAGGCTACAAATATTATGAGTCATTATCATTTACAAGATATTAATAATTTCTTAAGATATATAATCCCTATTAGTATGTACACTAAGGGGTGACAATAATCCTGTAGGGAAGTGAACTAACCACCAACTTCAGGCTTCAGCTTGGTTGCACCGAAAACTCGAACAAATTTTCTATTGAGCATTTTGGTTCAGTCTCTTTTGCTACGGCTTCTACTACCATTTTGGTAAGCACAGGACACGCGGAGATTGAATTTTGAGAGTAACATTCTCTGGTTGATCACTCATGTGGTAAATGTCAAGATTGGACTTACGCTTTATTGAACCTCTGGCTGGTAAATGTCAAATTGTCAGAACTGAGCCAAATGTAGAGTAAAACAGCGTTCTTGAAGATTCTTCCACTCATTTTCCTTGTTTTTTCCCTGCAGGGTGTAGAATCAAACAACATGAACAAATCTCACTCAAATGACTCAAGCAAATAATAAGTTTCTATTGCAAATTCATAATGGATAATCAATTGGCAATGCATCAGGCATCATTGTACGAAACAGGATCTTTATCGGTGGGACAACGAGGAAATCTTAGCATTTAGAACTTACATCCATATTCCATACCAACAATCAGATAACACGAATCATTATCCCAGTGACATTATATATATTTGCAGTTGTACACCAACTTTAGATAGTGGAGTTGAACATTAGTGTAGTAGCTGTATATCCTATTTGGTCAATCAAGTGCCGAAATGATGTATTAATTCCCGGGGAATTTCTGGATTTCAGCAAGCATTACTCATCATGTTTACTAGATAATCATATATGCATGGACCTACAAGCTCAACACCCTTGAAAAGGCGAAGAAGACAAAGAAAAAGGGAAGTTGAAAAAAAGAACAAGTGAAAATAATAGTAGCATTAGAAAATGAGTTGTTGGCATTTAAGACTTGAAAAAGAAAAATCAATGAAGCAAGACTCAATATTGAAAAGTGAATGTCAAAGCCTAACTAATTTCAAATCTAAGTGATAATAGAACAAATTATGGTTATTTGGTCCGATCAGCGGAGGGGAGGGGGGGAGTTGAGTCACATCATTTGCAACAAATCGTTACCTCTTTGAAACCACGATCTTCTAACTGCTTGACGAATCTGACGTTCATGTCTCTCTAAAAGTTCATCGACCCGGTATGATTGAGATAACAATGGTCCAGAAAATTCAACTTTGTCTTCTTGATCCTGAAACCCAAAGATAGGACATCAGTAAGTTGCTGATGTTTAGGAATGTTGAAAGTAATACATTAACATAAAAGCTATGAATATGATACATAAACCCAAAGAAAACCACTATTGATGAAAACAATCCTGCTTCCTTTCAATTTAGGCATCAACATTGCTTATACTTTTGATAATCACTGTGTTGTCAAAAAAGTCTCAAGGTTTACAAATAGGTATGACATAGCTGTAGCTAAGCGATATGCAAACGTGACAAAATTAATTGGATTCTCTTTTAGTTATGTTAGTTAATACATGATCAGCACTGATGATATGAACTAACCATGTGGTTTCTCTTTGCTCCAATCTCCTTCTGATATAGTGCTAAAGATAATTCCTGCGAATGGTACTCATCCGAGGTATCAAAAGAGTCAGGACGATCAAAGTTGCTCCACTGTCTCCTTACTGTATGCTTCAGTGCCTCGTAATAACCATGCCCTCTAGAAAAGGCACGAGCTCCTAGAGAAATATCCCCGTTGTTATCATGCTTCTTTAATTCAGAATTATTTCTATCATTTGATGCTAAATATGTCTCTAAACCATTAAAGCTAAGCTTTGAACTAGACCGTCTGTGTGATCTAACAAATGTATCATCTCTTCGGCTTTTAGCCCATGCAAAGCCACTTGATGCTGAAACTTGCAGCGGGCCTGAATAAGGCACATCTCCTTGAGAAGCATTCTTTAAATGGGAAGGCTCTTCTCGCCTATCAATTGATGGCTTTGGTGGTTCCCTCCCTTTTATGTCTTCTTCTGGCTGAAAGAGAGCTAAACTTCCGTTGATTTTAACTCGCTGTGGATCTGGAACTTGAGATGGCAAAGGCAAGTCCTGTACATAGGAAATTACAGAGGTTAGGAACATAGTAATTTCTTATTGTTTCTATAACGGCAATGGGCAGACAATAAGTTAGAGAAACCTCAGCTGGGGCAAGTTTACGTATGCCATTCGGTTTCTTTGTTGTCTTTCTTCCTGTTTCACTCCCTCGGCCTCTTCCACTCACTCTCTTCCTGTAAAATGAATGTCAAACAAAACAGTCAGGCATAAAGCAGAGCACCAAAAAAACCCAAGGGGCTTTAGAGTTTGACTTTAGAGGCAGAAGTGCTGGGCTTTTCCATGTATCATGGAATAAAGTTCCACCATTTAACTGGATATTTATACTAAGCATAATTTACCCCCAATATATATCAAATACTGCAGTATATCTAGTGTTTCTTGGCCGGAACAATAGCTTTAAGAAGACTAAAAACAGTGTTAGGATCTGTTCACTTGTTTATTATTAACTAAATAAACTGGTTTTCTATGATTAAAATTGACAGTCAATAACAATATGTATTTATTATTTTTGTTAAAAAAAGCTCAAGACTGATTTTATTGAAGCTTATTTATATAAGTTGGATTAAATTAAGTCTTAGGCTATTGGCAACAGATCTAATTAGCCAGTTTCGTAAGAGAGTCAGATTTCCAGATGGTACCTAAGCATAGAGTGTTGCTCCTTAGGTCCTAATCAAAGAGCAAAAGAAGGAAAAAGATAAGAAATATCACCTTCTAGCGTCATCACGACCTTTTGCATCAATTTCTTTATTAGGTGGGTATTTTGGCAATGTTGATGGGTCGCATGCATAGGGTTTACTGCTGAAATACTGACGATGAGACCAAAAAATAATACAGATTAGAAAGGACCTGAGTGATATAATTCAAATTTTCAATAGAGTAATGTAATAATTTTAGTGGCACTGTCATATACATTAAAATATGCTATCAGCAAGAAATGCACGATATTCAGAGAAATGAATTTGGAATTAAAACAAGTATATAACTAATACCTCAGAACATAGAGCAGAAGAAGCACTTCCACGGTTGTATGGTTCGACAGAGAGTAAAGTTTCAATAAGGCTCACGGCAGGTTCAGGCATATCTTTACAAGTTACCATTAGAGAGCTCTCGTAACGCTGTTGTGGCTTAAAAAGCGTGGCGTGAGGAAGTTTAGACTTCTTCCAGTACTCATCAGGTGGGGATCCGCATAGCTTGAAGATTTTATGCAGTTGTTCAACCTGTTCATCAAATGTCACAAGTTTTCTCAAGGTTTGGCATGAAAATGAGCAATACCATAATTCTGTTCTCTAAACTTTAATTTGTGCAAAATGATGTAATTATCATGTTGAGAAAGCCATGAGCTTGGCAAAAGTAATCACCTCGGTTCTCCCTTGAAGGAGAGGTTTTCCTAGAAGAACTTCAGCAAATACACAACCAACACTCCAGAGATCAACAGACGGTCCATAATCTGTTGCCCCTAGTAGAAGCTCAGGAGGTCGGTACCACAAGGTTACAACACGGCTAGTGAGTGGTTGCCGTTTTGTACTGCAGAAGTTCGCCAAACCAAAATCAGCCACCTTCAAAATCCCTTCATTATTTACCAGAAGATTAGACCCTTTAATATCCCGATGCATTATACCTCGCGAATGGCAGTGCTCAATTCCAGATAACAGTTGCTTCATATAGCACTTGACCTGCATATATCAAGGAAATTGGTTACATAAACAAAAGAGATGCAGCATTATACTCCAACATTGTTTTAGACAACAACTACCAACCACATCCCATTAAAATAAATAGAAGTTAAACAGTTTTTCCCAAATGAAATTATCAATAATACATAAATGCGGTAATGAATATCTGAACTGAACAAACCTGTGCCTCCGTAAACTTTATATCAGGACAAGACACTAGTCCAGCAAGATCATGTTCCATGTACTCGAAAACAAGGTATATGCTACATGATAATTTGGAGGTGACAATTCCTTCCAACTTTATAATATTAGGATGATCAAGCCTCCGAAGAATCAATATCTCTCGCGCCATAAACCTAACACTCTCAGGCTCAAAGTTGTCAAACCGAACTTTCTTCATAGCAACTATCTTCCCAGTTTCAATGTCACGTGCTCGAAAAACACTACTGTATGTACCTTGGCCAATCTATGCAACAGGTAACAAAACACCAATAAGTTTACAGAACAAAAGCATGATTAACAGCAGAACAGTTGATACATGATGAAATCCAGAACAAAAATCAATCACAAACACTCATTTACTTAGGCATTAGGCATACTAATCCAAAAATCATCATCAAACTAAAACCTCAATACTAACAGCATAAACACCGCCTTTGATTACATTTTACTCAAGTTAACACCGCCTTATGCCAGAATCCGGCCAACGGTCCAACTACTTGAACTTGAAGAAAAGTACAAAACAAGAAACATCAGCTTGAAAAAAATCTCTCCTTCTATAACAAACAATACCAGAATTTGGCCCCAGAGAAAAACTTAGTACCAAGACAAGCTTCCAATTTTTAACCCCAACCACCCAATAAAAGACAGAAATCACATGAAATTGACAGATTACATTCTCAAACAAAATAGAAGCTCAAACCCAAGTCCGTAATTGTCACATGTAATCAAATTAAGACTAAAGAACAAATTTTCATGAGACATCACAATACTAAAAAAAGAAAATTACATAAAATTACAAAATTTAAACCCAAAACCATCAATATTAGCTGTAATTTCTTCTTTTGATAAAAACCCAGCTCAATTTTCCAAAAACACACAGAATCTAATTCTCATTGCACATCTCAATTTTCCTCAAAAATTCACAATTCTTACACAAACCATGACATAAACATAAACCCGGATTAAATCCCGTCTACATCATTACCCTTAACGACCCAAAAAACCACAACATCCACCACAAATTATCCCAAAAAACTAAAATCAAATGCAAAAACTGAACAATTTAGCACCTTTTCTAATTTCTCAAAAGCATCAACTCTGAGAGGCAACCAACCATGAATAGCCTCACCAGCAACAGCACTCAACCAAGCAGGCCAACCAGCAGCAACCTGTTCACCCTCAACATACTTCTGTAAATTCCCTAACCTAAAACTCACTGATTCACTCCCACAAGTTGAGCTGACTCGCCCTGAATCACTTGGGTTAAACCTCTTCTTCCCTTCTGACTCAGTGGGTCCCACCCTGCTCCGACCAGAACCCCCGACAACCACTACATTGTCTCTGAACACGCCGGAGTAATCTGCCGCCGGTGTCACTGACACTCCTCCTTTTGAACTCACACAACCCATTTTTTTTTTTAAAAAAAAAAAAAAAAAAAATCTAATTTAAAAATCAAAATCAAAAAAATCAAAATTGAAAATTTATGATGACCCAAGTTTTCTTGGGATCATTGAAGAAGACCCAGATCGCTGAAAATTAAAAAAAGATTAGATTTTTAGGTGAATTGTAAATGAATGTGGAAATTTAGGGAATGTGAGTGTGTTTGAGAGAATTATTTATATATACACACAATTATGATTATAATGTTAGAATATATGGTGAAAGCAATGATAGTGATTTGGGTGATGTGGCGTGGTTGATTATATTTGGACTAGTAGTAAAATTATTATTGAATTTTGGGATTTGGATTTGGATTTTCTGTAATCTGTATCCTATTTTTTTTTATGGAATTTATTTTGTTAATGGAATTATTGAAGTGCGGCAATTGCGGAAGGTAGAGGGAGAAAGAGTGGAGTGAAGAAGAATAGAAAGAAGGAAGAAAATAGCGAGATGAGCGGGCTAAAGATGAATTTTTATTTGTTTTGGGTACCTGATTTTGTGCATTGTTTTTTGGTTTTATATGGTTTTAAAGAGGTGAGCATGGGACGAGTACTCATACCGTTAGTATTAATGGGACGGGTATTCATACCATTAGTATTAATGGTTCGGATACCCGATAACCAATATCACTAAAAGTGATATCCATAAACCGAACTGATAAGTTCGGGTACCTGGAATTCGGATTTTCGAATTTTCGGATCGGTTATCAGGTATCCAATAGTGATAATTAAACTTAATAAATTAGTTATTATGATATCTTTTAACACTAATTAACAACAATACTACGTGATCTTGATCAAATTATTAATAATATTACTAATAATTGATATTATATAGTGATTATGAAGTAAAGTAAGAGTTTAAATATTGGAAAAAATAGATTTAAGTAGGAAAAAAACACAAAAAATTGCTAATCTGATCGGAACGGGTAACCGTTAATTTTAAAACGATACCCAATAACCATACCCGATAACAAATTATCGAAACGGGTACCCGAATCGTTATGTTTATCGGATCGAGTATCCTAATTTTCGGAACGGTAACGGAACGGATTTTTGGTTTTTCAGGTAGTTTTGCTCACCCTAGTTTTATATGTGATGTTGTCAATATGAGTACTGGTTTTGGGTCTTTGCTAATTAATTTCCATTACTTAATTTCAATGTTTTTCTAAGTGTATTAGAAAAGGGGAGCTCTTAATTTTAAATGAAATAAAAGATACGGAAATTTAAAGATAGTATTGGATTGAGTTGGTGAAATATACAAAGATTGAAACTGAGAGGCACGAGCACAGGGCATGTTAACCGTATGCTATGTACTCTATAGTCTGCATAATATTTTTATAATGTATCAATAGGTCAAGTTTTATGTCATATTTTTGTTGAAAAAACACAACAAGACACGGTAAAATGGGTTTAAGGGCATATTCACTTCAGCTTAATTTCTGTTCAGCTCCAATCAGTTTAGTTCAGTTCAGCTCCCAATCTCCTTCTCTCATAAAATATTCATTTCAACTCAATTCAGTTCAGTTTAGTTTAGTTCGGCTCAGTTCAACTCCAATCAGTTCAGTTCAGTTCACTTCAACTCAGTTTAGTAAGGGTCTGTTCTCTTCAGATTATTTTCACTTCAATTCAGTTCAGTTCTTAATTTTCTTCTCTCATAAAATATTCAGTTCACTTCAGTTCAATTCAATTCAGCTCAGTTCAGTAAATCAGAACAGACCCTAAATGTGAACAGGCCCTAAGAGTAATTTAAAATTAATTTGGTTATCATGCTTCTCAAATTGTTTATATAGAGTACTACTTTTTTTTTTTTTTTTTTTTTTTTTTTTTTTTTTTTTTTTTTAAGGATATAGAGTACTACTTTTGTCTACCTTAATTTTGCAAATTCTAAATTTGGGGCCAAAGACACCTTAAGAACAAAGAAGATCTTTATGTAGAACTATATAAGTAAATTGGAGTTGAAAGTTTTTTTTTTTAATTATTTTTTATTTTTTTAAGTAGAATAATGTTGAAAGTTAGGTCTTATTAACATTGACTAAGTTTATGCGAATTTTAAGAAAATTCAAAAATGGAAATAAATTCTCTACTTTTAATAATAGTGAATAATTAATTTGATATTAGGCTTTGTTTACTTCACCTTATTTTTGCAAAAGTAAAATTATTTTTATTGAACTGAATAATTTTTGTTGAACTTAAATTAGTTTTACAAAATTGAAATTATTTTTACTGATGAAAACCTATTTTTACTAATTCTCTTTTTTTATTTTTTATTTTATTTTTAAGTTAATGATTGTTATCGATTAAAAAGTATTTTTACTGAATATTGTTATTTTAAAGTGAAGATAACAAGACCTTAGTTTGCATTTTATTTATAAACAATTTGAATATGTCAATAATTTAACTTAGAAATTAAAGCACGAGTGTTTAATAAAATATAGCTGTGGAGATAGCTGTTAGATGTGGTGATACTTGTTAGTTGTGTAAATGACTGTCACCTATTAGAATAAAGATAGATAGTTAAAGTAGGAGTGTTTAGCAAATACTAGCTATTAACCCGCACTTAAATAAAATAATAAAAAAAACCCTCAAGGGATATATATATTCATTAAATATACTATAGAGAATTGTTTAAATTTAGGAAATCATGAATACACTAATTAAACTGATTTTCACGTGTTTTTGTCATGAATTTCTACTTTTATACAATTTTCAAGAGTGTATTTAATGCTTATATGCAGCCCTAACATTACCCTTAAAAAAATATTTTTCCCTAAAAGAATATACTCCCTTTGTCCCTTAATTAGGTTCCTACTTCTAGCATTTATTCCTCACATAATAGAGAGAAGTAGGAATCTAATTAAGGGACGGAGAGAGTGTTAAATTATCAATAACTACGTACCTGTCTAAAAAAAAAAAAAGGATCATCAACAACTATTATTTTTTTAGATAAAAAATCTAGGAAAATTTGCCAATTGCAGTCATTACAACCATTTAAAGTTTGTATTTTGCACTCGTCAAAAAAAAAAAAAGTTTGTATTTTGCAAATTGCAGCCATAAAAAAAATTTCAAATTGCAGCCCAAAAGTTCTTATAAATTATAAATTGCAGCCCGATTCAACTTTTTTATCGGTTTACGTATTGAAAAATATTCGGCTCAGATTTTAGGGGCTATTTTAGGGCTTAAGGGTCTGAATTGAGCTCGGAATTAGCAAAAAAATAACGTAAGTGCCTCGTTTTGCGTAACAAAAATGTATCGATCTGTGGACAATTATTTTTTGCTGTAAAAACAAGGCATTTATGTTTTTTTTTTGCTAATTCCGAGCTCAATTCGGAACCTTAAGAGCTAAAATGAATCTTAAAACCTTAATCGAATATTTTTCGACACGTAAACCGATGAAAAAGTCGAATCAGGTTGCAATTTACAATTTATAAGAACTTTTGGGCTACAATTTGCAAATTACTAACTTTAAATGGCTGCAATTTGCAAATTTTCCAAAACTCTATTAAAAGCTATCTCAACCACTACATTTGTCAAACACTTAACGTTCTTACTAAGTAGTGGATTGACTTGACCTCAAATCACTATAAGCTACTCAAAAGCTAGTGTCAAATACATCCTAGATCATTACTTTCATCCCCTACGAAATAAAAATAACTAAAGTAATTAACAAAGTAACAAGTATAATTACATAGAATTAGGGCCTTCAGCTTAGTTTCAGTTCAGTTCAGTTTAGCTCTAATCAGTTCAGTTCAAATATTTTCTTTTGCTAACTCAGTTCAGTCTTGCAATCAGTTCAGTTCAGTTGTTTTCAATAAATCGGAACAACTCCTTAGTCATAGAAGCACATTCTTTAATTTTGAAATGGAACTTGTAGAAGAAGTTGTACGTGGTTCCAATTTCAAAATTGTAAATACAAAAATCGTCATTACAAATAATGCAAGAAAAAGTCATAACTTTCAAAAATCAAAATTCACAATTTGAAAATGATGTCAATTTCTAGTAAATAAATGCTCGGTTTGAAATATATTAACTACCTCAGTTTCATTGGTTGGTAAACAACTTACAATTTATTTTATGTTTTTGCGCCAAAAATAAAAAAAAGTTTTGTAAATTGAACTTCAACTTAAAAAAAATTTGACATACATAATATTGTAGGTGAAACATTAAAACCAAAGGGACCCTTATGAAACAATGAATTCTTATCCAATGAAGAATACAAAGAAAAAGGCGCGTTAGATTGGTTTAGATTATTGGATTGTTGGGTTAGACCGATAGAACAAAATAATGTTTGACAATCTAGTTTTAGTGTGGAAACTTTGGATTTTTTTTAATTTTTTTTTTATTTATAAAATTGTCGAACCTCGAACCATATAATATGGAGTTTAATAATATTGGAATATTGTACTATGCAATATAAGTATATAACCAGTCTTTACGTTTTGCAGTTCAATTCCGAGCTGTCAGAAAGACAAAGTGCTCGTGATATAATGTGTGGAAACTGGAAAAAGAACATAAAGTAGACAGGGAAAAAGTCAAAGAGATCGGAAGGAAAAAATAATACTCCGTACTAGGAAAAAATAATACTCCATTCACATTTTTAAGTGCATCTTGTTATTCCCTCTCTTTTTAAATACTTGCTTCACTTTTTTTTTTCGGCCGCTTTTAAATATTTATTCTATTTTTTTATTTGAAAAGCTTTTATAATATTAAAATAATTTCTTTTACCTAGTGGATCCACTATGATCATATTTTATTATTTTCATATTTTCTCCTTCAATTCTCTTCAGTACTTTTGCTTTTTATAATTTTTTTGTTCTTCCATCTACCCCACTACCTCCATATTTTATTACTTTCTCCAATTTCTCCTAAAACTCCGCGCATGGAGAAAGAGAGCAAGTATTTAAAAACTGAGGGAGTAGTATTTTATACGAAGTTAGGACCTATTCTCTTCAGCTTAATTTTAGTTCAGTTGAGTTCAGTTCAATTTAAGGCATGTTCAATTCAACTTAATTTCAGTTCAGTTCAGCTCCAGTCATTTCAGTTCAGTTCAGTTCAACTCCTAATTTCCTTCTCTCATAAAATATTCATTTCAGCTTTATTCAGTTCAGTTCAGCTCTAATCAGTTTAGTTCAGTTCAGCTCAATTCAGTAAATGTGAACAGTACCTTAATTCAGTTCAGTTCCTAATTTCCTTCTCTTATAAACAGTTCAGTTTAATTCAATTCAGTAAATCTGAACAGGCCCTTAGTACTTCCTATATCGGTCAATCCATTCTAAATTATTCAGTATAAAAGTATATTTCATTCATTTGATTTTTACTAAATCGAACTTATTTTAGTTGTAATTTAAACTTAGATAATTCTTACCAGAATTTATTTTACCTATTTCTATCTTATAGAAACTTAATTAACTGAACTTACATATGGAGTAAGTGAAAATAAGGTGAACAAAACATACCCTAAGTTGACATTAAATACTGAAATAAATTGTTTATGAGAGAAGGAAATTAGGAACTAAATTGAACTGATTAGAGTTAAACTGAACTGAATTGAATTGAAATTAAGCTGAAGAGAACAGACCCTTAGGGGGATTTGGGATCTCCTTATCTTCCCTATATGTTCTTAAACGTTGACCTATATAATTATACTGCATGCATGTTGGATAAAGGTGCAAATTTAATAGAGGAAGGAAAATTCTTCACCTAAATGCTCAACTGATCAACCCAATTTCACTTAATTAACGGTCATCACCTAAATTCAGCCAAAATTAAAAATCAATTATAATCGAACTTGATCCAAACAACCTATTTGTCGGCTCAGTTGTTTTATGTCCAATTTTTAAAAATTTTTTTTTTAGGCAAGATATAAAGAAGTAAAGGAAATAGAAAAAATGTAACATAAAACAATTAAATGCATGGTTTAAAATAAAATAAAGTAAAAAAAGCCAATTTGAAACAACTTTTGGTCTCTTTCCACACCTTGTGTGTTCTTTTAGAGTTCCCACTTCATGAAAATACCCTTTAGTGGGTCCTTTATTAGTGGTAAATTAACATGGTTGCTCTAAGCCACACTGGCTAATTAAAAACGATTAGTAAAGTAGGCATCTCTATGTTTGTCACTTTGGCACAATCCATAAAAACTGCAAGTTTTATTCATGTTTATACATGTTTTGAGTTCTTTAATTTATTAATTCATATTATAATATGGTGTTAATTATTTGGTCAAAATGATTATAGCTCGTTCCATTAACTTTGTAAAGGATATTAAGAAAATTCCTCTTTTCACTAATAATAAAACATTATTTAAGCTAGCACTTACATGTTTGGTGTTAAATTATATACAAATTGAAAGAGTAGGGGCATAAATTCATTGACATGTACGTAGGGATATTTGGTTGTTATAAGAATTGATATATGGGACCATTTGTTCATCAATTCAACCATTTTTATTTATTAAAAATAAACTATGAATAACCTTTGTTTTTACATGTAGGGAATTTTTATAATTCAAAATGTATACTAGACAAAGTAGCTTAAAAATTTATGTGCATTATTTAATGCTTTTTTATTTTTGTCAGCTAATATTAATGCTTTGCTTTTTAAATATAGCATTTCTCCCTCCATTTTAATGTCTACTTATTATAATCGATCGATATACTCTCAACCCACGTTCAATTTTACAAAATGATTTGAAATTTTTTAACTAAAATGCTACGTAATTCAACTTACTAGAAGTTTGATATCCAGTTAATTAAATATCTGAAGTGTCATTATGTATTCTAGTTATATAAGACTGTCTTTAATTTTGCAAGTTTATTAAATATGCAGAAGCCACTATTAACAACAATGTCACAACCATGAAATGATTGGCTTTTCACGACTATTAAAATGTGTAGTTAATGTTAGGGACTCGAACAAAAGTATGTTTGTATAGTGTTGAAGGATGGAATAATTAAGTATACATTTAATAAATGAAGAGAATAATTAAACATGACAAAGCAATTTAGAAAAGAGGACAATCATTTGGGATTGGAGTTAATTGTAAATTTATGGGTGCTCAGAACTCAGAGTTATTAAATGTTGGGTGATAAGAAACAATTAAAACATTTAAAAAATTGGTACGATCATTAATTGTACTCTTCATTTTAAAAAAAAAATTAGTTCAATAAAAATCAGTACTTTAATTGTCTAGTAAGATTAAGCTCAATTCATTAAAAATAAAAATAATTTCAATTCAACAAAACTAAGTTGGAGAACTTATCCAAATAAATCCGATCCATACCCAATTTGTATTGATATTTGAAAGTTATTATTTATTACTACGTATTATTATATATTTTTTTTAAAGTAAGACACATGGACTAGCTTAGATCAGGAACGTCTTCTTGCAAGACTGTACCCTAATCTATCTACGAATTCAAATATCCAAATATCTACGAATTGAATAACATTGTCATTTGGTGCCTTAATTATACAAGCTAGACAATGAGCGACACATGATACAAATACTCTCCGATCGATCTAGTGATCTCTTTCTTTTTTTCACTTAGAAATTGAAATTCAAATACTTTATATAGACTATTTTAATCACGGAGTATCAATGCTTGAACCTAACTAAGACGGGAAAAGGTTGGATTTTTTGAAGTCTTTATTCTTGTGTGATAGTTTATATGCCTTTTAACTATCACACGAGAATAAAGACTTCAAATATTGTAATGTTGGATTTTATAATTGACTAGAATATAATTGTTTTGTCTAAAACCGACTAATTAATCTTAATTAAAATGTCAAGCCAATTGCTTTTTTTTAGTGGATATGTCAAGCCAAATGATGAACAAACTAAAGTGGATTAATATCCAAACTAATTAGTCAAAAAAAGCTGGTATAAAATCAAATTGACCTGATTGCATGACCAATAAATGGTGGCGCAAGGCACAAAAAGATTTCATCATATCATATCTATGAACATTAATCCCACAATCCGCGGTAATACTTGGTTGGTATAAACAGCTACAACACGTATTTCTTCCATTCATATTTTTCGACCACTAATTAACTAAAGTAGTTCGTTCATATTATTCGTCACTTACAATAGCAATGCATTATTTGCATTATTGTCAATTTAAATGATCATTATTGTGAATGTATGTATTATCAATTTTGAATGCCATATAATAATAAGGTAATTACTATAGTCAAGAAAAAAAAAAGCTAATAACTAATAACCTCTTTAATATGGGTGCATATATAATCTTATTATTATAGACACTACATATATAGGATTTTAGGGTTGCGGCTTATTAATTAATTATGAGCTTAGCCAAGCTAAGTAGTACCCTAGCTATTATGTTCAAATTCATCTAATAGTTCAAGTCCAAGCTCTTAATCTAGCTCACTAATCTCTCCATAATATTAAGGGCCTATTCACATTTAATGAACTGAGCTGAATTGAACTGAACTGAACTGATTGGAGCTCAATTGAACTGAACTGAAGTGAAATGAATATTTTATGAGAGAAGGAAATTAGAAGCTGAGCTGAGCTGAACTGAACTGAAATTAAGCTGAAGTGAACAGATCCTAAATCTGGTTTATTTTGAGTGAGATAATTAAGCTTGTTCGTGAACATATATAGATATATACATTTTTTGTTCATCATGAGGGTGATCGTGAAATTATATTGTGTTTGTACAAGCTCAATTTGACAAATTGTGTTTGGTAAAACCGTGTATGAGTTTTGCTTCAATAAGCAGTCACCAAGCTAAGTCACATCATATGTACACGAAAATGGGTACGAAGTGAGTATACATATAACTTAGAATAATACTCCGGAAGTTTTAAGATGTTGATCAATGTATATAATAATTTTAAGACCAATAAACAATATGTAATAATAATGTTTTTCCTATATATATTATTAGGGCCTGTTCACATTTACTGAACTGAACTGAACTGATTGGAGCTGAATTGAATAGAGCTGAAATGATTATTTTATGAGAAAAAGAAATTAGGAGCTGAGCTGAACTGAATTGAACTGAACTGAACTAAATGGAGCTGAATTGAACTGAACTGAACTGATTGGAGCTGAACTGAACTGAACTGAACTGAACTTAACTGATTGGAGCTGCACTGAATTGAACTGAACTGAAATTAAGCTGAAGTGAATAGGCCCTTAGTTTATTATTAGTATTTACAATAATAAAGACTACAGGAAGTAGAAATAAAGAAAATATAATTTATTAAGAATGATCTTCATGATTTTGAGCTATATAAAACAAAAGTAATTGATCACAAATCTGCTATCAAACTCCCATACTAATAAGTAGATCAGTATCAAGTTGTTACGTTGTTGTTTTGGCAAATCTTAGATGGGATGATCTAGGAATTTGCTTAGGGATTGAGGGGTAATAACAATCAAAACCTTCAATATCAAACACAACAACCAAGAACAATAATAAAGCAATAAACAAACGATATTAAGATAAAAGAGAGAGTTTAAAGATACAGTATTGAGTAAGGATAGGCTCCTTGATCAGAAAGGACACAATTCCGAGAGAATTAATGAAGTATATTGTTTGTATTAATGTATTAGTGAGCGTATGAGGGTATTACAATGTCTAATTTCGCTATTTATACCTAGGAACTACTAGGGTTACATAGATGTCAGAATATATTCAAAAGGACAAGATCTTCTTAGTTTTATTCGGTTTTCCTTGCTCTGCTGGTGTATTTTTGGCATATAATCTCTTGATTGATTCTTTGATCTTCTTGCTGTATTTGTATCAATTAAGCCGTTTGTTTGATTCTTTGTATATCTTTGGGTGCTTGGCTGTGCTCTACGATCCTTGGGCTACTTGGAGGAACGGGCCCAACAGTTGTCACATAATCCTTTTTTTTTTACAACAATCTCTTTACTTTTGCATCACTTAAAACCCTAGAACAAAAATTCCTTTTCCATGCATATGCATGTGATGTTTGTTGGTGGAGGAGATTTGCAGGGAGGAAAATAATTGAAATTTGAATAACCAAACTTTTTTTTTTAGGAAACATTGATTTATATATATACTCCGCATCAACTAACACGTGATTTTGTTGTAAATTTTAACTTAATCCCACTTTGAAAAACGGAAACATATACTTAGTACTTTATAATTACTTATATAGAAATCTAAGGGTTATGAACAACAATACCCTATAATAATAAACAATTACAATAATAATAATAATCTCGATCGATAATTGGGCTTTGCCCACAATAATTACACTTTAACAAGTTACATCTTCATCATCTGAATTTAGATGATTATTTCTCTTCCATTCAACTCAATTATCAACAAATAGGAGATCGAACTAGTCACATAAATTGTTAGCTCTTCAGTTTCATATATATAAATATATGTTCATGTATTATATTGTACGTACATGATTGCATGCATCACCACATGGAGTCCAAGTTGAATGGTTGCTCCTGTTGGAGTTGCTGCTGATTTTGTTGCTGTTGTTGTAAAGACTGGAACACCGTCTCAGCAGACGACGAAGGATGGAAAGTCGAGCATAGTTCACTAGTCGTTCCTAGAGGCAACCCTTGCTGGTTGCCTAGGAACGACGAGTAGTCAGTAGCACTACTACTTGTGTTTCGAAATTGTAGAGCCTTAAGCAATAAGGAATTTACAGTACTATTTAGGTTAGGAGTAAGCAAGGTAGAAGGCCATGATGATAGTGAAGGGAGAGTTGTGGCCATTTCTCGTGCCCAATTTAAGTTTAAATTCGTGTTCGGGTTTAAATTGAGATGATTAGGGGTGCAATTAGGGTAATTTTGTAGTGAAGGGTATGAAAATGTAGGATTATTTGGTGAAGTTGATAGGGTGTTTAGATTTGGTAGTTCAATGTCTCCAAATTCATTTGTAGTTGTGTTGGTGTCATCTGGTGAGTCTGGTGAGACCATAGAAGGTGATGTGGGTTGTGGTTTTTTTATCGCTACACTCTTCTGAAAAACCCTACATACCACCCATTCATCCTGGAGACACGTAACAGTTGGTCGTATTAGAAAAATAGGAAAATTGGAGAAAAATAATTCCAGGTAGTAAATAATCTCAACTTTAGAAATTGCAATAAATAATAATGTGGACTATGATATGAATGTGTCATGAAAATGAAAATGAAAATGAGTATTACAAATAAACTTATGATATGAATGTGTCATGTAACTGAAAATTGATTATTGAATTGTAATATTAAAACAAATTTATTACATCATATAAGTAAAATTATGTCACAATAATATCATATTTTTTAAAAATATCAAGGAAATTTTGTGAAAAACTACCTATTATAGTCCAGAATTTGCGAGAAACTACCTATTAAAAAAAATGTTGTAATTGATTACCTAATTTTTGAAAAATGTTGTAATTTACTACCTTAGGCCGGAATATAAAGTTTGACCAAAATTGTCCAACGTTGAATTGGACACGTTGATTTGGGAAAGAAAGGGGTCATTAAGTGTCACGTGATGGTCACATGACCAAGTCAACACCGGAGAAATTTGGTATCACTTCATATTCCGGCCTAAGGTAGTAAATTACAACATTTTTCAAAATTAGGTAGTTAATTACAACATTTCTTTTAATAGGTAGTTTCTCGCAAATTCTGCACTATAGTAGGTAGTTTTTCACAAAATTTCCAAATATCAATTATTATAAGGTATCACCTCTAGCTATAATTTGATCATTATCTAAGGGTCATATGAATAATGAATCATACACATATAATAGACTAGCTACATGAAAATTTTATGGTAGTCAATCCTTAAAATGACTATCATTATACTAATTTTTTATTTATTGATATTTTATTTATTTTTTATGTTAAACTTAATTATAAATATTTTTTCTTATTTTAAAAATTATTTTGTATTATGTTTACACTTTTTCTAATTTCATAATTAATTTATGAATTATTTTTAATTTCAGCAATAATAAAAACTAAATTTGGAAAATTAATTATGAAAAATATAAAATAATTCAAAAATTATATCAAAATTAATAAATGAATTTAAAATTTAGATAAATAATTTATAATTAATTTTAACAATGAAAAATAACATAAAAGAAAGATATTAATTAATTTATAGTAGTAGTCATTTTAAAGATGACTACCATAAAATCATCCAAAACAATATGATACAAGATAGAGAGTAGATCGAAAATAGTACGTAAATGATTCGGACAGAGAGTGTACAATTTAAAAGGGATGAAAGTATGTATGTACCTTGGAGGGTTTGAAAGAAAGCTTATTGTCGAGACGATATTCATGCATAACCCAATTAGTTTTCTCTCCCTTAGGTGCTCTTCCACGGTAAAATACAAGAGTCTTTTTCATCCCAATTAGCACCCCTCCTCTATATATTTCTTTGTCCTTCCCTGTGGTTTTCCAATAACCTGCTTCCGTTGCTCGATTTGTCCTTAAACCTGTTGGGTATTTTCGATCTCTTAGGCTGAAAAAATACCATTCTTTTTCTCCCATTGATGCTTTTCCTGCACATTAATTATTCATGGAGTGTTATAGTTTCACTACTTATTTGTATGTACGTACTAAAAAAAAAAAAAAAACTGCTACGAGTAGTTAAATTTGATAACATGGGCTAAACCGACACAGAATTCTAACGTTTTGACATAGAGATAACAACACAAGAATAACATAAATTTAATAACTCTAATTTTAATACATCTATAGGTGTGTAAATACAACTTGAATTGCATTAGACCTATGGTTTAGGTTGTATATTCAACTCTTTATTAGTATATAAAATTAATGAAAAAAAATCCCAATTTAATCCAAGCAAAACCTATATATTTTTCGAATCATACTATTTAAGTACTTTATTATAGGATACTTTGTAAATATGTAATGATATATGTAGCCTTAAGAATTAAACGAATTTCTTAAAATGGTATTCTTTTTGTTCCTTTTTTGTTTATTACAACGACCACTGCATTGTTCTCTCACAAAAAAAATTCCGAACAGTAAGGAACAAATCGAGGGAGTATATATATGTTTGAGAATTGAATTTATGACAGCATCACGAATCAATTGAAGCAATCATTGATTAGTTGTTCATAATCTTTCGTTTCATAGCTTATTTTACGTAGTCATCACATGTACATCGATGATTAAGACATTGACAAAAGTAAGTCAAAATCATATATATGGAGTTATGTCACGTGCTAGGCCTCACATTCATCACCCATAAAAAAAAGTCAAAACTAGTAACTCTAATTCCCAACTCCTCTTTTCTCTTCGATCTACCGCAAAACTTACTCATCAAGTCCCAACCACCGTCGTTGAACTCGCTCTTTCTCCGGCTATTCGCCGCGGATTGTGCAACAACCTCCATTTGCTGATGTCTTTTGCTTCGGTACATGCGCAGGCTGTCGATCGATCACCCTTGATTGCAACACTCTCCGATCATCACAAGTTTCTAAGGTTATTAATTTATCGATCTCTATTATATAAGCTAAGCTATGAGTACATTTTATTGTTTTCAATGATGTTGATATGCTACAAGTTGTTGTTAATTTTCCTTTTCACGCCCATATATATTATTTATTTATTTTTTCACGCCCATATATATTATTTATTTATTTTTTCACGCCCATATATATTATTTATTTATTTATTTTTTTTATTTGTCATGGCTCCTAAAAGACAACCATGATGTTCATTTATTCAAATAAAAACTTGAGAAATATTATCGGGATTTTGTTATTATCTATGTTATTATTATGTGATTTTTGTCTGTATATATTCAAGTTATTTAGTAATTTAATTCAAGTATTACTATTTATATGAATTCTTTTTGTCTAGAATTAGTTGAAGCTTTGAGAACTTTTTTTTTTTCCGAGGAAGTTGTAATATTGAACTTTTGATAATGTAATTAAGTAATTTACTAACATGACCTTTAATCCACATTGAGATCACTGACTAAAAAATTAGAAACAAGAATTTGAGCTACTAACGTGACAATCAACACCCTACATTCGAAAATATGATTAATTAAGCAATTTGTAACAAAATCATAAATTGGCTAAACTAAATATTTACAATGCAAAATTAGGGCAGTATGATTACCCAATCTATAAAGTTATACCTGGAAGATCCCAAGGTTCGCACTTGTTAAGATCAACATCAGCAATAGCCTTGGAATTAAAACTAAAATCAGAAACTTTCTTTGACAAATAAAATGTAATGAGCTCCTCGTCCGTTGGATGAAACCGAAACCCTGGAGGAAGATTCTCCTCCATTAGATTATATGGATATCGAATTTTCAACCCCGAGTAATATAGATAATGTACAATTATATTTTTGTGGAGTTGATCATAAAATTAGAAGGAGAAAATAAAGTTAAGGGTAAATCTCCTTAAATATATATACATAGATGCCTTAAAAGAGGTAGCAAGTTTGGGTGTTAATAGGAAGAAGACATTCTTGAGGAAGAAGCTCCTATTTTTAGTCCACTTTATTTACTGTTCTTCTGGAAACTGATCAGCTAACATTTTGACAAAGGTTTATGGTAAATCAATTCATGTGTTTCTATTGTTTGAAATACTCAATTTGGATTATTTTATTTTTATCGCTTAATTTGTCGATTGTGTTTAATTTTATATATTTTTATCTATCACGAGTTTTATTGATTTTTTTACTAATGTTTTGTACAAATTCGTACGTACACTCGTGTTTTTTTTACAAATAGAATGTGTAATTTTATGTGGTCGTGTTTATTCAAGACTTCATAATATATAATTCACTATGTGATTATTGAAAAATTAGATCGAATTGATAATCGTTTTTAGATATAGAATTGATAATCGTTTTTAGATGTATTTAACTCTTTTTGACACATTCCTTGAGCAAATTCTACAAGTAACTATACGGCGGTGAGACATCTAGAAGAAGTTGAATATAAATCATGTGGCTTTTAATGTAATAAGCGCATATCTACTTTTTGGACTTTTAAATTACAGTGCATTAATAAGATCTCCTTTCTAAAGTCAAGATATATAGTTTAGGGTTTTATAATCCTCAACTGATGGTCCTATTTAAGCGTTGTACATAATTCCAATTCCTAATTGGAGTTAACCTAAGAATTTAGTTTGCTGTGAAATCACGATTTATTATTAAGCTTAGCTTGTAAACATTTTTTGTACTTCAATCTTAATAACATTAAACATACGAACATATCGACTTAATTAATATGCTTTCGTTTACGTATTCTCAAGATCAAAGTATTTTATGACTGTAATATGTAATAAGAAACTCGGTTTCATGATGCAACATATCACCGTGCCTTACCCTGGCCATTGTACGCCATTCACTTCATCAAATCTTCATATTGCATTATCCTTAGGGCCAAAATGCATGAAACACATACCGCGAATACACTTATTCCCTAACCATGAGTTAATCTCCCTTACAAAATTAAAGTTTCTCCTAAAAACATTAATTAACACCAATTATTATTTAATCAAGATCTTAAATAATAAAACATAATCCCTATTAGGTGGCAATTTTGTGGGTATTATCAATAGAAAATTGAGTTAAGAAGTGTGAACACAACAATTGTATGAAGAGTGTCCTGCATGCCACAGTTTAAGGGAGGACTTGGTAATCAAGCGTGGTAATTAAATAGTTAATGTTAGGATTGACTAATTTGGTCTTATAACGAAGACGTAAGCATATATTAAGGATAATTATAAGAATAAATCATTGATATTGCTAGGAAGTTTAGGAGGGTTAATTCTTTTATGTGATAGGAAGGAAGGCTCATTATATTCGTTCTTTTGGGTTGGTGACTATTTTTAACCACTCATATATCACCGGCAGCCAAGATTATGTAGGTTTGAACTATATATTGCATGGACCGTACTAGATAATTCAGACGGTATTGTACATAGTTAGTCATAATCTAGAAGTAGTTATCATTTTTGTGTTAGTTGCACTACTAATCTATTTATTTAAAGCCTTAAAGGTATATATATATACAGCGGTATGTAAGCATGACGATATATGTAATTATAAGGGATGATAAACATTTAATAAATTTTTGAAATTGAAATTGAAATTGGGTTAAATTTAGGCATTATTTATGACAATATTGTTAGGTGCAAATGTGAGTAGTGTTTGTCACACATTGAAAAAGAAAGTAAATGGTTTTTAGTTTATAATTCAAGTGGACTACTCCTTCTATTGCCAATTGGTTTTAGGATGGAACCTCGTTATGGGCTCTGGCCAAGGCGTTGCATGGCTGCTTGCATTGTTTTCCTTATTAAAAAAAAATTCACAAGGCATTTAACCTGATGTGCGACACCCTCCTTTATTAAATGAAGCTTATTTCATGACATCTATTTTATCAGCAATTTTGAAGATCAAGCATGAGTTCAGAATCGCAGATCAATTAGGTGTATGTTGCATCTTTAAGGTTGACGGGAAACGGATCAACCAAGCTTACATCCTTGCAACCAAAGTTGCTTCCACTTGATTCTCCTCTAAGTTTTAAGTTTTCTTTAAGCCTTTACTATAAAAAAAAAAAAAAAAAAAAAAAAGTTGCCCTTAGTTTTGAATTTTCCTCTTCTATATGAATATATATACATGCATATTGCTTGGGTTATTGCTATTATTGTTGTAAAGTTATTTTATCCCCTTGTATATTTGTACCGTAATCCAGATTGATGAATTTCAGTTCATACGTTATTTGTAGAAAGATTTAACTATAATTTTTTTTAACTTAAATTGATATGGACTTATTACTAGTTGTAGAAAAATAAAATAATATAATTAATCACTTTTTTTAATCAAAAAAAAAAAAAAAATCACTTAGGTGTGGGGTGATTAATATTATGCGACATGCATGTCCACTGTTCTTATTGTGTCTCTAACCACTCTAGTCTCTAGGTAAAGTTATTTTCTTTTAAGTTGGTATTGCTAATTTGGTACGAGGGAATGAAAATATATTTTATTGAATGAAATTAAATTATTCTTTTCATTAGATGTCACATTTTTTTCCTTGCCTAGTATTAGAGGTGGGCATGGCCGTGTCGGCACGCAGGCGGCATGGTGGCCCACATGTGGGCCGTGCCGTGAACAAATTTTTGAAAAACAAACACGACATAAATCCGGCAAGCGGCATGATCACTCGGCCCGTCCCGCCGGCACGGCCCATAGCATGACACGCGGCCCGCCAGGCACGGCACGGCCCGTGCAAAGTTATTGTACAATTTTTGTATTATCGAACCCCGTATTTCGTATAATAAAATAAGCTATAAAATTAAGTTATTCACCAATTATTGTACGATTTTTAATTTTTATTATAAATTATTGTATTATCGATTTATCGTACCGACATATAATAAAATAAGTTATTCATCAATTTTTGAGTTATCGGCTTATTGTACTCGTAAATTTTTTAATTATATGCATTGTTGCTTTTTGCTAAATAATATGGAGTAATATAATAATACAAAAATATAAACATAAATAAATAAAATTATTTAAATATACTCATTTTTAAAGTTGTTCAAAAATATATATCTCGATTTTTTTTTAAATTTAAAAAAAAAATAAAAATAAAAAAATTGGAAAAATCGGGGCGGCCCGCTGTCCGGCACGGTGGGTTGGGGTGTGCCAAAAGGTGGCACGGCATGGCATGAGGCACCCCCAGGCACGGCCCACGGTGGCCCGACACGACATGATGCCCACCTTTTCCTAGTATGTAGTGTCCACTAAATTTCATCTCTGTTTGTATACATATCTCACGTTTTTAAAATATATTGCAACATCTTCTTTGTTAAAGGCTCATACTTCGTATCTTTATTGCGACATTTTCTTGTTCGCATATTATTATCTGTATCTCTCTTCCCATTATATGAATATAATTTTATATTTCTTCCTTAGGTCTCTCTCAAATAATTACATGGTAATCTCAAATATTTTGCATCCATGACACGTTTCAATCATGAAAAAACGGAGGAAGTATCTTCTAATGACCCAAACACCGAAATATACATTTGACAATTATTTGGTTGAAAATGAATTTCACCTCAAGATACATTTCCTGTGATTATAAACTAAACACAACTTATAATTAAAGACAAAAAAAATAAAGAAGTGTCTGGATTTAGAAATTGACATGGTGCGTCACAAATCATGGTGTGTGTTTGTGGCACGAGATAGCACTTATAATGATGAAACATGGGATTCTATAATTGTTGCTTCCTATTTCCTAACCAGGATCATTAGCCTTGATGCATGAGCACTCAAAACCACCCAATTAATTAATTAAGTCAACTTATAATAATGTTCCTAATATATTTTAACCTTATAATATACTAGTACTTCGTAATAATTCATTCTACACTACAGTACTCTATATATATGCTCTGAAATATGTACAACTCATGTTTGATTAATTCTTCAAGTTACAACTACATTACTGATTAAGCAAGCTAAGCTCCATTTTCTCTTGTTATGTTATTTACGTAGTATATAATGTGTACTTACTCGACCTCTTCGTTTCTTTTTGTTTGTTTCATTAAAATTTTCAATTTGAGAAGAGATTAGAGAAACTTAACTAAAAAGAATCTCTGAAAATTATAAAAACGAATCTCTGAAAAAAAAAAAATACTTGTATTAGTTGTATAGATTTAGGTAGAGTCATGTTAGATTTGTCTCGATATGTAGTTTTAAACATACATCAAATTTTATAATTTTTAAACAAATAATTGAAGATCTAATGTTATATTTCTTTCATTGTTAAGTATGCAATAAAAAGGCAAATGAGCTCAAGTAAAAAAAAAAATAATAAAAAAAAAAAAATGGAGTTGAGTATAAAAGCAAAAACAAAAAGAGTTAAGTTTGTCGATCGTACAGGGATTTCATAGATAATAGGGTGGTTCTGAGCATGTGTAGGGTGGTCGATTGCACAGGGGCCCTAAGTAAATACTATAAAAGGGCCCCAATTTTTGAAATTTACTTATACAAAATTGATTTTAGGGCCCAATTTAACAAAATTGTACCGGACCATTTCCAATATTAGCATTTGTAGTCCCGCTTCTGATGGATAGTTATGTAAATATATAGTGCACAAAGTCAAATTATGTCATCTAATTTGAAACGGAGGAAGTATTTAGTGGGTAAAATCAAAAGACTAAAATATATTGCTACTTAATATAGTGGATTAGTGGTTTAACCTAGCTAGTAAAGTTGCTCGAGAGAGTGGTTAATTTTACCCTAGCAAGGTGCAAGATGCAATCATGCCACATTTAATGACAACAAAGAAGAAGAAAATTCAAAGGAAAGGGAGCAAGCACTATCACAAATTCACAATAAGATTATTGGTTGGACTCTAAAACCAACTACACTACATATATTAATGGTGGAATGGATCAATTAAGAATATATCATATATTTTAATTAAGGGAATATTTAATTGTATTCTTGAAGACAAGAGGATATTAATATAAAGATTTTTAAACCTACGTGTCATGAGGACATTAAATACTATGTTAAGTTGAGCCAAGTTATATTATTAGTAAATTAACTTAATAATTGTATGTATATTTTTCATGTGGGAGGTTGGAGGAGATGAGAAAATAAAGTATAAGTACATGCTTATCTAAACCATATTCACCAACCATATCATGATATGTTATTATCATAACTAGCTCTTTATATTTCAATTAGTGATGTAGACATCTATTAATGAATCATAAACTATGACAATTAATCATAAACTAAGGCAAAAAAGGTGATTTAAGTCAAACGGTAGGTCCATCTTTAGTGTGTCTCTCAATCATTTTCTAACAGCTTCACTTAAGTGTAAGAGTGTATGGTTTAGTTGATTTAATTCTCTTGTATACCTTACTAATTACGTGTTTAATAGCTTCACTTAAGTGTAAAAGTGTATGGTTTAGTTGATTTAATTCTCTTGTATACCTTACTAATTACGTGTTCAATATAGTAATTAGTAAGGTGTATACTTAAAAACCACAAAGTTACTAAAACGACAATGCGAGTTTAGGAGATTGATGAACTTATTGATTGTGAGGTTCTATTTGAAAATCAATCATATGACACGCACGTGTGTATAGTTTAGCCATTGCCCATCTTCATGACCTTAATATACAAGGATAGACGAGGGTTCTATTCGTTTCACACATGTACCTACCTATCAAAGTATGCTTGAGTGTGCTTTAATCAAATTTCTAGCCAAAAAAAAACTTGAAAAGAAAGAACTATATATAATTAGATATTTATTTTGATAAACTCTAATTAGATATCAGTATAAAGTACAATGATCTAGTTATAAAGTGGGTAATATTATATAATGCAGAGAGGAAAATGTGGTAGTATAATTATTAGATGTCAAAATGTCATTTAGCAAGAAGATTTGTCTCTAATGGTTTTGGTTACCAACAAAAACATAGTGCTAATCACTACATTAGTAGCTTAGAAAGCTCATAATATATGATAATCTACCACCCATCATTCGGAAAGTTCGACGATAATGCAATTGTGGAGTAGATTCCAATCTAATGCTTACAAAAGTTTTTCAAACATCTTGCTAATATACTAGATTTTTTAGGTCAATTGGATCATTTATTTAATATTTATGCATTTATAGCTATGTCATGTGTTCTAGATGTTTGAAAGTACAATGCTGCTCCCCTATTAATATGACGTTGATCCCGTGACAACGTCTTTCTAGAATTTTTTTTCCCATAAAAACTCTTTTATTAACATTTAATAGTAAATCGTACGGAGTACATGTTCGTACTCATAGAGAACCTAGATTGATTTATATGGAATAAGTACGTGCTTAAGAGGTTAAGATTGACACGAGTGGTGCGTATGCCTTTTGCTTGTAAATGCATGCGTGCAGGCCGTGCACTATACGATTAGGAAAGAATGGTTATATCGATATCTGTTGGTTAAAGTTTTGGGGTGGTGTTTAAGAGTTGAGATTAAATCCCGTTTACATCATTGTCTTTTGTGCTTTTCTTTATATCGAATTAGAAAAAAAAAAGTTCTAATATTTTGATTTTATATCTTCCTGAATGTAGATAGTACTCCATGGTTTGAATTGTAAGTATTTCGCAAATTCTTCAAGAAATGGTGCAATTACAAATTTACGTGTATTTGAATCGTAATATGAATTCTCCAAGAGAAACATGAAATTGCCCGTAAATTTGCCCTTTTGCCTTATAGAATGGGTAATTGGGTGAAATAGAAGGACATGTAGGGAGAAATACCAAGTGTGACTAGAGACAACCCTTAAGTTTGAAGTTGTGTCGTTTTCTTGTCTACATCAATTTTTCCTATAAATTCTTCTTTTTGTCATTTTTGCAGCTTAGATCACGGAGCTTACTATGGCACCTTAATGATATACGAAGTAAATTATAAAAATAAATAAATAAGAAAATCAGGAAAAAAAAAAAAAAAAAAAAAAAAAAAAAACTATACAAAATTGGTTGGGTTTGTCTATTAAAAAAAAAAAAACACTTCAGGTTTATGTAGC
Organism: Chenopodium album; assembly: GCF_948465745.1. Taxonomy (NCBI): domain Eukaryota; kingdom Viridiplantae; phylum Streptophyta; class Magnoliopsida; order Caryophyllales; family Amaranthaceae; genus Chenopodium; species Chenopodium album. Next base: position 8,590,664 of record NC_137844.1, read on the forward strand.
CAATATAGGTATGTAAGCATGTTACAAATTCAGTTTACTAGAAATGATAGACATATGTTGAAATCTTTGGTGGTTCAAAATATAATTAGAAAGGATATGATGTTACACACAATCCAAACTCGATCCATTAAATTAAATTAAACCTGTTATATCTAAAATGACGAGGAAATGAGGAATAGGTGATATGCAAAGAATGTAGAACAATTTGAAGCTTGATATGCTAATATACTTCATCCACAATTTGAATAAAACCACAGTGTTTATTACCAGTTTTGACACAACACATAATTAACAAGAACAGAATAAAATCCTAGGTAGTTTGATTTGCCTTGAAAACCAATGAATTTTAAGGTCGGAACCATTCAGAGTGTTTTGATATTTGCTCACGTAAAAATCAAGTTAAATGTATGATTTCATATGAGGTTTATTCTAAATTTACGCCGTGCAAGTTAACACTGAAACATCTTTATTATCCCAGAAACATGTTGAAGCCATGAGTACCTGGTAGGCAAATGTAACAACACTCTTTCCACAAATGTACACAAATTTCAGCAATCCATTACAAAATAATGAAGAACAAAATCCAATAACACAAACTAATTTGCAATTCCAGTGTTTTAAAATCCTGTTTATAATGTTCAATAATCAAATATAATCAGTTCCACAAAGTTTATGTTTGTCATGAAGATGCTAAGTTGCCTATGTTCTACAATTTGACAGCATTGGCAATCTCCAGAACATGAATATAATTGAAAAAATCATCAACCATCATACTTTGTATTTGGTATAAAACATCATGATTCTTCAACGTATGGCAACTTGCAAGGCGCCATGTGATCTTTGGCCTTGAAAGTTCCAAGCATTTCAGCAATAGACCTGCAACGGCATTGGTTCCCTGGCCGCATCACGTCCCCATACACAGCCATCTCAACTATATCAAGTTCTTTGTCTGCAAAAAGATTTTCTCCAAAGCTCAGTAAACAATTGCAAACGTTTTGCATGCATCTATCACTCAAGGTTTTTGGCAAAAATTACTAAAGAATACAGCACAAGGAATTTAGCCGAGATAATATAAGCAGGAAACGTTCCTTTTAAAACTGCCTACAAAAGTCACGAAGGAATGACCTACAGCCACATCATAACCCATAGCTCATGCATCTTTGCAGAATTTAAATCTACAATACTCCCAACCCAAAGAGGGAAAAAAAAAATGGACATTTCATCTAATACAACACACTTCCTAGATGGGCTATAAAAATACATAGATAATGAGGCAATGAGGAAGGTACAAGTATAACTCTTTGTGCTCAAGCCCTCTCTCTTTCCACATTTTTCTCTTTCCTTTTTATTTAAAACCCCTACTTTTTGTTCAACAATAGTCCTTTCCATATTTTATACACTTCATTTTTTGTAGTTTTGCCACAAATTAGCTGCTGTTTAATCGTTTTTCTTTATCACTATGCTTCTAGGAACAATGAAGATTTACACTAATGAGAAATGGAGAATTTTGGGAGCCAACTCATGCATTTAGAGGGTTTTGATGTGGATATGCGAGTCCATGCTAGCCTGTGGTTGGAGTAATGCTTATAAATTGCCACTACCTTTTATTAAATTGCATATGAACATAGAAAATATCAAGCGAGGATTATGGTTAATTATTTATACATAGTAATTATGTGAACCAAGGCCATATGCCCATATAGCTCCACATGATAAAATCCCAATTTGTCTCCCTAAGAAGGCCCTGTTCCTAGCTATGGTGGTGATGGTCAACCCACCTATCCTTATTGGTAAGGCACCCCTATCTCTGTAAAGGAACCACACACTTTCCCTTCTCCCCCCCCCCCCCTCTCTACTATCGATTAGATGGGGGGTGGATGTAACTATAAGGGTGATCCTAAGTACTCCTACGTCTCCGTTTAGATCATCGGGTTCCCGAGAGATTTGATCCTTTTTCCTCAAGTAGCAGCACATATGCATAGTGGCCACTATGGGTGGCCAGCCGCTTACAGAAGTGGTTGGTATCCCCACTACTCTTTGGATTTTGTAAACTACGGGCCTGCCTTTCCCCTCCACCAAGAACAATGCTCAATTCATGTAAATTCTCAAAGATGAAGAAACAAGATATGTCTAAGTTAACATCTAGAGACAAAAATCCATAAAGCTCACATTGACTATGTGTGCTTATACTTTCTTGAGCGTAAATAATGATCGGACCAAGTTAGATATACCCTTCCCATCTTTGTGTGCTTGTCATTTTTGCTTCTAGATTTTTAACCTAGGCATATCTTGTTTGGTGCATTCTAGAGAAAGGACATGAATTAAATTATCTGCTTAAATTACACTACTTTTTGAGAGATCTCATCATGCAAACTAAGAGCAAATCTCAAGGCTCTATTACAAAGTAGGTTCAAAGAAAGATGATGGGCTAAATATCTGAACAATGAGCATAAACTATTGTGGAGGGTGCATGTGGAAAGAAGTTGGGGAGGATCAAAGGATAGCTTTCAATTCTAAGTCCCCACATGTCAAATATCGAAGTGAAGAGTGCTGTATGTTTGGTAAAATGCATTTATAATTATCTCAGAGAATCAATGTATTCATTCTTCAGTCTTGTCCTCAAAGTACCAATAACGAAACAATGCTCAATGTCTAAATACAATTTTCTATCAAGTTTCAAAAATGGAACATTGGTAACATAAAATAATTTTTTGAAAAAATACGGAGTAATAGCAATGCAGGGAAACATACCAGTAAACTTCAAATCACAGGAATAGCCCCTCAGTATTTTGGGATCCATTTCTTTGTCAGATTTGTATCGGTTGACCCTAGTCTGAAGGATCTGACAATTGTCCATTGTGGACTCACCTCCTACAATGACAGTTTCCAATGTTCAAGCATCTCTTGAAATGTAAAAATTTGTCACTTAGTTATGACATTGTATAAGAAGGCACATCCAACATACCAAACTTTATATCAAATGCAAACGCTCACTATGCAAAGGAAAATTAAGGGTGAAATTAGACAACACTTTATAAATATTCTTTATTTGTCCTTTCAGGTGCCCAATCGGTTTCAGGTATCATGTCTGATGAAAAAATCTTTATATTTGGATGCTTCATTCAGGGTGGAAGTGATTTTGAAAAGAGGCAAAGGAATTAAAGTAATTTGAGCAAGGCAGAGGAAGGGAATTGGAAAATACTCGTATATCCTAACATGTTCCCTTGTTTCATGATGCTTTCATCTTCACAAAAGGAAAGGAAAGTGGATAATGTTTTGGCACAAATGTAACCCTAATAAACTCTATTACATCTCCCTCCAAGAAAACCTAAAGATAGTCGATTACTTCTTTAGATTTCTTACACATCCAGATGCTTAAATAACCCATTTGAGAGTGCAAAAAAGCATGCACAACATTTCAACAGTGCATCCCATATGCCTCAGACAGTTCATAACTGGGAAAAAAATTAAACAGAATTTTACAGTCTAAAATATGATCAAAAGTCAAAGAAACAAGAATAAAGCAAATTCTTTAAACTGTGTAAAAATGAGGTCACAGTGAGCTCTCCTCTAAAATAGCTAGTGTGTTTGATTCATTTTCAAATTAAAACCACACAAAATTGAGGTTAAAAAGATAAACAATCAAACCAGATTAAAAACAAATTTTTTTATATTAGGTTAAAACAAACGTCAATTGACCTGCGAGCCCTCAAAGACAAAAGCACGTGTCTTGGATGTTTTTGAAATTTTAATCACTAAATTAAGTTGCAATGATGCATCATCGATTAAGAGACTTCAAAGAACCCTAATATAGTCCTCAGCAGGGTTTTAAGTAAAAAGCAGCCACCATAATTAAAAGACATCAACAACAAATTGCCAAAAAAGGAGGAAAAAAATAACAGAAAAAATGGATACACTTCCAACCTATTGTTCCAATCATAATAGGAAAGTTCAAGGGATACAAAGCAAAAGAGCATGAAAATATCTAAAATATGTAATACACTCATATCACTTAGTAACGGAAAGCTGCTACAACTAATAAGGCTTTGGAAGATGGAAGTCACACCTTGAATTTGCCATACAATTTCCAGAGCATCTGGAGGAACTTGCAGAGCTTCTACATTTCCAAACCAGGTTATTTGAATCAAGTCGTCTCAAGTATGTAAGTCACTCCTACCAGATGTTTAGCTAATACCCATATAACTTGGAAGAGATCAGCAATATTAGACTCTCAAAGTAAAGTTCTAATGGGTTAAGGCGGAAATGCTATTAGTACCCATGGGTAATTCCAATAAGCAATCAGGATTGGCTTTTAACTGCCTGATGAAAGGGCCAACAGGCATTGTCTATGAGCAAAAATGTGATTACTGTTTTAACTCTGTTAATGGCCTTCAAGTTTGATTTTAAGCCTACCCCAGCAATTCGTCACTTAACCACTCAACATGCCTAAAGGATCTACAAAATGTGCCATTTCAAACAATTTATAAACAATCATTTAACAGCTTCACAAGCACACATCCCGTGCTATTGCAAATCATTCTGTCCTGCGTCTACACCAAGTTCTCTGAATGCGTTTCCTACTTGCCCCAAGGGTGCATAAGTATTACATGTATTAGGCACCCCACACGCTTTATGTACTCTAGGTGCTGCATTTTTCTTAGAACCTAGTTGCAGAGGATAATTGAAGAGTAACACCAGACTTCATCATTTCAATGCCTGATGGAGCTCAAACACACATCACTACTATAAAACATGTCTTGAAGACTGTGTAAAAGCAAATCTTAAGCTGATTGTGAAACTGAGGGAGTTATCATTTTTTTTTTCAGACGCCATTTAAAGAAACATGCAAGGGAAGTTTCATTGCCAAATGTATAACCATCTGCAAACGAGTAACAGTTCATATCCAAACTTATAACATTAAGTGTGTATAAATTTGGTGTAACTTCAAAAAAATGTGAGAAGGCGGCAATATAGAACTGATATAATCAGGCCCCTTATCAACTTTTAGACACCGTGAACGATAATGTTGATTTTTAAGATATATGCCACCAAAACTACAAAGAGGCAACCTAAACAATCAATCAGTCTCACTATATCAAATCATAACTTGATTCCCACAAGGCAACAACGCTTTTCTAGTTGCCGCAAAATGTGCTCCACTTGGGTTGATAAATCCATGTTAAATTGACCTAGAACTGACAATTTCCCAAGCTTAGCTTAGAGTACAGAATAATATGATAACTTCAACACATAACACTAAGTGCCTACATACTTCGTAGTCAGGTAAAGTCTATTTTGTCTGTCAACCTTCAACAATCAATCGCAAACTTGCAACATTTAAAAAAAAAACAAAGTAATACTTAATCCAGATAAGCTAATGATAACCTTTGCACTTCTCCAAACTCATTAAATGACCAAACAACTCCATTTGTTGACCTCCTTTCGGTGCCAATCCAAAATTTTCAAAAGCAACTCAGTTTTTTTTTTTTTTTTCCTCTCAAACTTAACACCATGCAAGCAGCCTCAATTCTAAACCTCACATTGTCATCCTAGGTCATTCACATCATTAACTTCCACCTAAAAAGTCGCCCAAGCGAAGCTATAATATACGAGAAGATATCGGTCATATATCACACAAATACACCAGTCATCACTTTCAATGCAGGATACTAAATCTCAATTTGCTACAAGATACAAGTTGAAACATACAGATATCCCAAAATTTTGGACCATCACTCACTCTTAATCACAACACAAAATCTCAATCAACTAGTAATAAAATACCCAACTTGCACCATTCATCTCCATCTCTAAAGCTACCCTTTTCTTCAAACTCACATCAAATCTACTTTTTGGGACACAAAAGCCAATAAAAATCACACAAAACCATTAAAATTACAATGAAATAATCAAAATTTCAACATAGATCACTCAAAGCACAAAACGATTCAGCATTATTTCAGCATACAAAAATCACACAAAATCCAATAATATACAAGAGAAATCCAAGAGCATATAAATCAATTAATTAACTACATAACATATTACAAATTAAAGAAATACCCAACAAAAATCAGACAAAATCCAGTAAGAAAAATGAATTTTTGAGAGGAGAAATGACCTTTGGAGAAAGGGACAATATGATCATACTCAAAGCAAAGACAACCAGAACAATTGCAGAAACGCTTGCAAACGATGTTGCCGGCAACATCCTTCCTCCAACGGTCGGGATGACGGCCTGGGACAAGAGCAGCTTTAGCCCAGCACATGTTCTTAGCTTTCTTATCAAAGAATCTTGGCCTCAAATTTTGATTATCATTCTCTTCTTTTTCGCCATTGTTTTTGCTCATTTGATTGGGTACTCTACAGTTTCCACTTCTCTAATACTGTTGTTCTTGGGATTTGGGATTTTCTTTGCCATTTTTGGTTTGGTGCAGAGATTTTGTTGCAGAATTTTAGTGTTTGGTAGGGCTAGTGGATAAAGGTGGCAATGGTTGGGCTGGCCCAGGGTATGGCACGAACCATCGTGAGAAAAGTCACGGCATGTTACGAGTATGGTCATGGGGTAAGCACAATTAGGGGTGTGCATAAATGGACCTGGATCGGAAAACCAACCGAGATCGGAGCGGGGGATTTCGGGTCGGTCTTCGGTCCTCACAAATTGGCGATTCCGGGTTTTCGGTCCGATCCGCATAAAAATCGAAAAGTGTATTTTTGTAATATTTTAGGTAAAAATATTAAATTTAATGTTTATTTTTCTAAAAAATTTATGTACAAAACTTGTAATTTATAAATTCTAGGTGCAAAATAGGAAAGAACGCAAATAAAAACAACATGTTAAAAATGTATGTATATATTAAGATACTAAAATGCAAAAAGAAAAAAAAAAAATATATATATATATATATATATATATATATATATATAACCGGTCCATTCCGGTCCAAAATCGAACCGGATCGGAATAAATAGGTCCGGACCGGAACGCGGACCGGTTGATTCCGGTCCGGTCCCGGTCCCCAAAAAAAGTCGATTTCGGGTTCCAGTCCTGGTCTGGTTTTGGACCGGTGCACAGCCCTAAGCACAACACCACATGTTACCATTGGTCAAAGCCACACCAACCCGACCCATCCCATTTAAAATCGACCCAAAAAATATCCTATTTAGATTTTGGCTAGTGTAGATACAATAATTTATTATGCTTAATTTTGAAAATTGTCCAAGCCGACATCATCGAACACGATCCAGATATCTGAATTGACACCTCTATTTTGGCCTTTTGGGTACTTGGTTGGGCATGATTCATTTTTCTTTTCTAAAAAATAAAACACAGCAAAGCGAGGTCAAAAATAAGTGAAATTGCAAGTGCAGACATGGTGTCACGTGAATTTAAGTCATGCTTTGGTTGTCAGTTTAATTCAGCTTTTTTCATTTTCAAGTCAAGTAGGTTTTAGTCAATTTTGAGTCAATGTTAAATTATATAAAATGATGATCGACTTAAAATCACATAGAATTTTCTTATAGTATTCTTGGCTTTTATTAAAATTCCAAAATAATTCCAAAATGTCATTGAATACACCTACCTTTATCTGAACACGAGTAAAATCAAATATTTTGTATAAAAAACTAGTACAAGCTTGCATATCTTTCAAAAAAAAAAATTTCTACAATACATATACGGACGAGATCGACAGGCATGAAGGATGCATGTATATTTTGTCATAGAGTAATAAGTTACAAATTTTGATTGATTGGTACACAATAACACACATAAGAGTAACAAGAACTAATATACACAAAGTACATGCATCAAAATTCTTCCACTTTAACAGCATCACGAGCAAATTCATAAGCATCTTTAGGCCTATATTTCTTAACACCAGCAGTAAACAAAACCTTATCAGACTTGGAACTTTCAACATTGATGCTAGTCACTTTAACCCACACTAACACTTTGGTCTTCATACCTTCAACTCCCGTAAGCTTTCCTTTCGATAACGTGCCCTTAACACGATTAGCGTACCTCATGATGCTCGAGTCCTTAAAGCATACCTCACAAGGGGAGGACATGTACAAGATGAGCTTCGATCTCGATTCATCAAACTCGTAGCATATGATGTTCTGAGGAAAGAGTCCCGCCGGAAGGTTGAAGTCTCGAAGGAGGTCCGGTAAGGGTTTTTGAGTCTTTCCCTTTAACTTATTGAATACCCATTTTGCTTTGCCTTCAATTGTACTTGAAATAGACTACATTTGAAGATAACTTTTTGTTAGGTGTGATGTGTGAAGTAACACCAAGGCACTAAATTTGAAAAAATTTAAACATAAATTAATTATGCACCACGATGAAATTAGTAAAAATATTGTACAACACCAAAGTAAAAATTTTCTAATGCACATGTTTATTATGATCACACGTACAAGTTATAGAGTAATTATTCATGAGATGCCCCATTAAAATTACAATATTTTGAAATAATTTTTAACTTACAAAATACATGTATAATCGATGACTCAATAATGTTCATGGAATGTGCTCAAAATAAGCTTTTGCACCCTAGCATCAATCAATGTACAACATATATCAAGCACATAAAGATAGATGCTATCTTGATCTAAATCTAAAATAAATTTGTGTATGGTCTTTTACTTTTTAGTTGAGAAGACCGGATATAGATGAGATTAGATCCTAAATCTTGATTATCATAATGCTCCAAAATTAATATAACCTTATCAACTAAACTAGCTGAAAAAGTACAACTATCTAAAAATAAACAGGTAGTGTCTAATAGTGAAATAACTAGCTACATGAAAGCATACGATGACAAAATAGTAAAACCAAGCGGTACAACAATTGGGAGGGGATTGAAACCTAACCACCCAGTTTTGATCCTCGAATCCAGATTAGCCCAAAGGGTAAATCGGGTGAAACACAAATAAAAAATAAAAAAGATTAAAATCAAATGTTTACATGATGCAAGAGAAGAGGATTAAAAGAATGGTAGGTGAAACACATACCGATGAGAGATCATAAGTAACGGTAGATAATTCTTCTTTGGTCTTCTTAGAGATCCAAATACTCCCAACTTTCAAGCTCCCAACTTTTGTTAATACTTTCTCCATTTTTTTTCTCTTCCTTCTAATCTATTTTCTCTCTTTTCATTTCCCTATTATGAAGAATTAATAAATTGGGAAACTATTAGTGTAATTTAGTGATAATGAAGCTTCTATTATAATTATTATTCTCTCTCCAATTATACAAGTTCATAATTTAAGCTAATTATAAGAAAGTTGTATCATGTATTCATGTGACAATTATGTCTTTTATATGTTAAGCTGGAAAAACAAGTAAAGATGCGCCGAATTGACAGAATACTCCAAATTGACAGCTATGTGCCTATGTATACGTTCTCAATGTTTTTGTAATTATGAGGAAACTATATATTCATCAATTTTATTAATTATTTAAGTCGGAGTTTATGTAATCAATGATTAATTATGCATATTGTTTGCCTATATATTGGATGTCTTTCAATTTTATTTTTTTTGACGAGTCTTTAACTTTACATTGTCCCACTTTTTTATTTTTTTTATTTTTTTTATTTTTATTTTTTTTAAGGTAAGAAGAAGGATCCTACTGAGCCGGCACCTCTCACAAGTTTAGCCAGCCTAGCTCCGCAGGTTATCGCTTGAGAGTAGAGGGGAGAGGTAAGGAAATCCCCCTATTCCCAATCATTTTGTAGTTAGTGGGGCTCGAACTCGTGACCTCAAAATCACAAGGTGAGTTCCCCACCAACTCCACCAAACTTTGCTTGGTATTTACACTGTCCCACTTATTAGAGCATCGTATGGTATATAACGCTGATAGAATTATGAAGCAATAACTAGAAGTCTGGGAGCAATTGAGTGCGTACATGACAATGTATCTGAGAGCATTGAGAATGATTTTTATGTTGGTGTGTGCATAATATGCACTTGCATGTATTTATGGTGGATGGTCGACTTTGCTTTCTACTCAAGAATTGTAGACTTTAAGGATTTTATCCATTTTTTTTTTTTTTAAATTGGCATTCATAATAATGATCAAATTATATGAGTGCGAGTACTTGTGATTTTGTTAAGATCAGATATGCTTCAATTGCATGAATACTAATAAATTGAATTAATTAATGCATAATGGAAAGATCAATGTTTTAATGAAGTAAAACGTAACTAACAAAGAAAGTGATGTTGAAAAAATTCAATCAACCAATGTTTACAAAAAGTTTGAAGGCATGGTTATTAAGATCAAGGGGGAAAGAATTCTTGATCTAATGGTAGAATAAATTTGGAAAAGCTACTTATACAATATAAGATGAATTCTATTGTAAAACAATGTTGTTTTATATTGAGTTGATCACTAATAATCGAGTGTATTTAAAATGTTAAGGATACATAACTTTCATCATAACATAATTTCTAGTGTAAGATTATAATCTTATAACATAAGAAATTGATTAGTTTAAGTTAAGTTTTGTTATGTTCAAAATTTGCATTTTTTTTAATGCACAGCCCAAACACAAGATGAAACGGGCCAACCTAAAGTCTAAAACAGATCGCAGCCCAACGGCCCAATAAACGGGGCCGGTCATCTCTGGTTTGTTAGTCTTTACTGCACCACTTACAGCAACATATCGCAATGAGGGGCTGAGCTTCAAAGTGTTTGATCATTGCTCGTATCCACTTGATTTTCATTCATCTAAATTTAATTTTTGGAAAAAGATATATATAACCTTAAAGGCTGCATATAAAAAGCTAAAGATGAAAATAATTGATAATTAATAAATATTTATTACTCTGATTTATTCGTGAATTGTTGATAAATTCCCAACTTAATACTAAAAACATGAAGTATATTAAATGCTTATATGAGGGCTGCATATGGCATTACCTTTTTTTTTTTTTTTTTTTTTTTAAGATTATGAATCTTTAATTGAATTTGAATTTCTGAAATAAATGATAATTACTATGTGTGTGAAGAAAACACGGATTAAGGCCCTGTTCACTTCACCTTAAAAAAAAATATTAATTAAACATAATTTCAGTTCAGTAAAAATAAGTTCAGTTTAATAAAATTAATTTCAGTTCAGTAAAATTCAGTTTTCTTAAAGAAGAATTATAATAGAAAATCAGTAAAAATAATTTCAGTTCAGCAAAAATAATTTCAGTTCAGTAGAATTAATTTAAGTTCAGTAAAAATAATTTAAGTTCAGCAAATATAATTTTGTTCCAGTAAAAATAATTTCAGTTCAGAAAAAATAAGGTGAAGTGAACGGAGCCTAAATCATAAGAATTTGGGTATGGCAATGTCCTAAGGATATAAATACATCACTAATTGTTCTTTTAAAAAAAATTATAAATTTATAATTAATAAGTTCTCCGTAATAATTATAAATTGAGTATAAAATACCCTGATACCATACATTTGATTGTATATAAGATTCTATACCTTTGGTACGATATCTAAGATTTGTCCTAATATGCATGATTTCCTATATTCCTAACACGTCATTATTTAAAATAATATTTACCTTTTATATCAAACATTTACGCCCCGGTGAAAGGTTTGTTTAACTATGGAGTTACACAGTCTTAACTTGGCAAAAGTTTAAAATACCAACTAGATTAGCACCCATGCGATGCACAGTTTCACAAATAGAACCGGCTAAAGTTTGGATATAATATTAAAAATTCCAACGCTTCATGTATTATATATTCATTGGAAGAGTAAATTGAATTAAGAAAATTGAAAAATCTTGTACAACATAGAGGTATAACACAAAGAGGGAGCAATGAGATGAAATTGGTAAAACCCTTCGCTTCTAAAGTCTTGTGTATACTAAAAAACAATAACCCTTCTAAACAACCTAGAATCGCAAATCACAATATCTTTTCAATCGTTTCGTATTTGTGTACCTACACAAATAAAAACAACAAAATTAAAAATCAAAATTTTAATTATAAGCTGATTCACAATTCCAATAAAATTTTGCAATTTTAAAAAAATATAAAAATCAGTAGGGAATAATAAATTTAATTGGAACCATGTTGTCCATATAATTTTAATTTTTTTTTATTAAAAAAAAAAAAAAAAAAAAAAAAAAAAAAAAAAAAAAAAAAAAAAACATACCTTCAAGATGAAACCATGTATATGTAAAATTAACCTTAATACCTTCAAAACTAAAATAGTATTTTTTTTTTTATGAAACACAATCCCATCAATAAAGTCCACCACTCCATCATTTCATGACCAAATACATTGACCTCAACAATGCTAACAACTCCTATAAAAACTCCAACAGTTATTATTGATATTATTAATCACCTAAATAAAGCTACCTATTTTGAAACAATTATTCAACAAATTTTTTAAGTCATTCAAACTGACCAATTAAAATAAAAGATGTTTAAAAAAAATAACCAATTGATGAATAAAAATGAAACATTCAGAAAGTTTTTATGAGAGGCACAACCACACCACAAGTGAGAGATTTTTACAAATTTACAATACAATCAACAACATCAAATGTGAGCCTTTATTAAAATTAATGACAATTACCAAAAATGGAAAAATAAATTAAGAACTACTTATATAGTACCAAGAAGGACAAGATCATATATACGGAGTACTATATAGTACCATTGTATCAAGTTCTTAATTAATGCCAAAATTGACAACAAAGTAGTAGAGCAAGAACAAATTCTTAAGGCCACAAGCCAAAGTAAAGATTGCGACAAAACAAAGTGGAGCTAATATCAATTAATAGCCTCCAAGGTTGGAGGTCCAATCGTTGGAATTTCATACAAAGTATTGACTAAGGCAACGTGTTTGATGAATGATGACTAAGGACTAAAACTAAACTAAACGTCATCTCCAAGAAATTTAATGTAAATTTGACCATTTCAAACGTGCGGCATTCAATTTGTGTTTTCATAATTGCTTTTGCTACCAACACCACAATTTTTTGATTTGACTATATTTTGCTGACCTAATAAGTGTGCATTAGACTGATTAGAGGCTTGTTTAATGCCTTTTTGGTGCTAAATAGTAAAGGATTACCTCCTTCTCCTTCACTATTTATTTCCGTTTTCACCCTAAGATTTTTTTTTTTTATTTTTTTTTTTAATTTATAAACAGAGTATTACAAAAAATAAAAAAGTAAGAAGTATTTTCAATTAATTCGTAAGATGAAGGGACACTATTGAATCAGCATTTCTCACAGGTCAATATAATGGTTTGCTAAGTTTAGAGGGTGATTCAAGAAGACTAGGATTTAAAAAAATACATTTTTCTTAATTGTAACTATCTTCTTGATTATTACTCCCGTCGTCTTGTATCCTTTCCATGCACGTCAGTTGTTTACATGTTTTATATTTTAATAAGTTTTACAGTGATACGCATATGCTACAGTAACTACTACTCCGTAACTAATGGGATCTTTTACCAAAATAACTTATTTTACAAAAATATTTACCAAAACGGATAGTTGTAATTAGGGCTGTTCATCGGTCCAAGACCAGACCAAAGAGCGAAAAAATTGAATTTTAAGAACTGAAGACCGGACTGATTAAGCTAGGACCGAACCCGGACTGGACCGAAAAAATCGGTCTAAAACCCGGACCAGAGTATGGACCGATTTTAGAATTTTTTTTAAAAAAAATCCCTAAATTTAAATAATTTATGGAAAATAAAGAAAAAAACAATATTTTAATTTTTTTTTTTTTTTTTTTTGTATGTTTAGTACGAAAAGGATCATACAACTAAAGCTTTCCAAGCTTGTTAAGGATAATTTTAATCGTTATTAAGGTTTTATGTATATTTTTAAGCAAAAAATTTGGTTTGGTCCAAGACCGGTTTTATAGGGTTTTGGAATAAACCGCACCAAAGACCGGAAAAATAAATTTCTTGACCTGGAGACCAGACCAAATTAAATTTGGTCCGGTTCGGTCCGATCCAATCCGATCCATTTTTTCGGTTCGGACCAATTTTTAAATACCTCTAGTTGTAATTTTAATTCCAAAACTAGCTAAAATGTTGACTAGGAAGAAAATTATTTATTTCTTATTTTTCCTTTGAACTAGTTTGGTTCACTTTTTTGTTTTTGTTTTGTGTTTTGTGTGTGTGTGTGTGTGTGTGTTTTTTAATGTATTTTTGGTTTATTTTACTTATTTTTTGGGTTTATTTTTTTAGGTTCGAAAACTTAAAAGCTATATACAAATATACGTAAAGTCGCTCATAAAAACCCTAATTTCAAGATATATATATATATATATATATATATATATATATATATATATATATATATATATATATATCTCACACACACACACACAAAGCCAATTTTTTTTGTCTTGATCGTATCACAAAAAATTGAAATTTGAAGTAGTATTGTTCCATCAACACAACCACAAATTTATACGACGATAAGGGATTTTAAGGTATTGTTCATCCTTTTCATGTTCTCTAATTGTATGCTCTCTGTAAATGTCGGCTAATTTTTGTTAATCGGAAGTTTGGAACAATTTTTTGAGTGATTTTTAATTTTGTGTAACTTTATAAAAAAATTGGGAATTGTTGCAAATATATTATGTTGAATGTTATTTCCCAAATTAATGGGTTATTTTAAACTATGTCTTTAAAATTTTCCAAAAATTAAAAAAAAAAACAGAAAAAATTAAAAAATAGAAAAACCCAAAAAAAACAGGGAATGTGGGCAAACCGGAATTTAAAGGCCATATACTACGTACAAAATTACTGGCCTTTAAATTTTCCAACTAAAAAAAAACAAAATTTAAAATATACCAAAAACAACAAACAACAAGCAAAAAAAAAAAAAAAAGTAAACCTTTCCGGTTAAAAGAATAAGAAATAAATAATTTCATTCCAAGTCAATTATTTAGCTAGTTTTGGAATTAAATTTATAATTAGCCGTTTTGGAAAATAGTTTTGTTAAATCAATCATTTTGGTGAAAGATCCTAACTAATGACTAAATGAACTTGCATATATAAGAAACTAGTTCTTTGCCCGAGCAATGCTCGGATATTCAAAAGGAAAAAAAAATATTTTTATAAATTACTATAAGTTTGAGAAGTGTCTATTTATGTTATCAAATTATTATAGATTAGATACGGTAATGTAGAGTACTTATCTCTAATTTTAGTTTCCTGACATCTTATGAATTTAAAATTGAGTTCAAAACCTTTTTTAGAGTAGAAAACGAACAATACATTTTATATATTAACGATTAAAGATTCAAGGTAATATACAAAAAATATTTTATTTATTTAAGTTTTTATTGTTGCTCTATTTTTTAGGTTGTATATTTTTTTTTTTTATCAACTATGTTATTAATTTTCATGAACAAAAAAGAGAAAAAAAAACGATAAATATTATGTAGAATGGCCCACGTGTGGCCCATTTAGTTAAAGTTCGGCCCGCGTGCGGCCCGTCATTTAAATTTCCATGAAATTAAAAAAAAAAAAAAAACCAAAACCAAAACCAATGTTCGTCTTTCTCCTTCTTCTTCTTACCCACGTTTTCTTCATTTTCATCAGTTACACTCCATTACTATCGAATTAACTCCATTTTTCCAAATAATCGCAGCACTACTTCATTTTTCAACTTTAAATTTATTTGCATGTAATTAATTTTCAGTTCGTTCGTACTTATATATAAACCCTAACTTTCGTCATTCTTGAGTACATTAATGTCTGACTTTTTGTCGATTAAAGATTCTTCGCCTCTAAAAGTTTATCATAAACGAATTAAATAACCATGAAAATAGGAGAAGACAGTTTCAATAGCTGAAATGTTTATTATATTTTAATTATTTTTAGGTTATACATTTTTTTTTTGAAATCCTTTTTTATAACTTATTATTTCGATTTCATTCTAAAGCTGCATTGAAGAAGCGTGGTCCTAAGCCAGGTTCTAAACGAGGTCGAGCTGTTAGGTTTGAAATTCTATTCTATTTATTTTGCAAAAAGTCTTGTTTGGATAGAGTATTTGTTGTTTGATAATAGAATATTTTTGTTTGGAAACAAAGCAATTCTGGTTTGATGCAGAATATTTTGGTCTGGAATTAACTTATTGTTGTTTTTTGATAATAGATTATTTTTGTCAGGATTTATAATTACTTTGTAAGGAATTAGATTGTTTTAGTTAAGAATTAAATAATTTTTGTTTAATAATATGATGTTTTTGTCGGGAAATAGATAGTTTTTGTTTGACAATAGAATATTTTTGTCAGGAATTAGCTTATTATTGTGTGATATTACATTATTTTGACAATAGATTTTTTATTTTTAATAGAATATATTTGTCAGTAATAAGATTATTTTTGTCTAGAATAAGATTGTTTTTGTCAAGTTATAATTTTAATGTTATTTTTACTTTTCAATTTTTCAGTTCTATTACTAAAGTTGATATTTCAGACATAACAGTTGGTACTAAATCCACACTAATCAACTTTGTCTAGTTCTGAAAGATCTTAGTGAGCAGCAAAAGAAGGATGTTATAGATATTGGTTTTGGTGGTTTGCTACATCTTAATTTGAAGGATAACATTAGCCATCAGTTATACAACTATGTAGTTACTCATTATAATCCTAAGGCTAGAAATCTGATTGTTGGTAAAAAGAAACTTGTCATTCATATAGATAGTTGTGATATTGCTGATGTGTTGGGTATTCCTTACACTGATAAATTTGTGAAAGAAATATCTAAAATGAAGAAAGGATTTAATCCTGATGATGCTTTGAAGTCAGAGTGGAGGCAATTTTTGGGTTTAGATAATGCTGTTGAATGTGAAAAAGTTGGTGAAAGCAAGAAAAGTAAAATTGGAGATACTAAGAAAAAGACATGTCAATTTTGACACGTACTTATGAACAGTTGTTTGAGAAATTTAGAGATGGGGGTTATGAATTCAAGAGACTTTTTGTTCTTTTAGCCGTATCCCATTTTTTGGCTCCAATGGGTGATAAGTCTCTAAACTTTAACATTATTAAGTCTTTAGAAGATGTTCGTTTTATAAAGACTTGCAACTGGGCTGGTTATGTGACGGATTCTATATGTGAATCAATTCAAGCTTTTGTTCTGAAGAGGCTGGCAGATGGGGGAGGAAAAACTAAAACAAAACAAATAAATGGTTGTCTTATTGCGTTTGTTATTGCCTTTTTGCAAAAGTTTGATTTTAGGACCACCTTAGATAGGAAGCCATTATAATGAATTGGACTTGTGAAAGTCTGAATGAAAGGATTAAGGCTGTTGCAGAAAATATAGACTATGGTACTTTGAAGTCATATCCTCAGACCATTCCAAAACAGTATGCTGGTAAAAGTGATGAGGTTGTTTTAGCTTTTCAGCTTGAGAGTATTGAGTTTAAGCTTGAAGAGAGTGATGAAGAATATTTGGATCTAAAGAAGAAAGGTCCTGGTGTACAACCTGCTAGCTTTAGTTTCAAAGATGAAGATGAAAAAGCTAGATATATTATGTACAAGATTCCTCAAGATTTTCCAACTAATGATGAAATTAACAAGATAGACATTGATGTAAGTTTAAAATCTTATCCTTTTTTTAATTTAAGTTTACTAGTTAGCTTTTAAATTTTTGTTTGATAACAGTTTAATTTAGTCAGGAAATATATAAAGTCAGTCAGGAATTAGATAATTTTGGTCACGAATTAAGTCAGAAATAAGATTGTTTGTCAGGAGTTCAATTATATCAGTGAGGAGTTCAATTATATGAGTGAGGAATAAGAATGTTTCAGTCAGAAATTAGGTTACTTTTATCACGAATAAGAATATTTCAGTTAGGAATTAGAATATTTAGCTCAGGAGTTATGTTATTTTTATCAGGAATTAAATTATATCAGTCAGGAATAAGATTGTTTTATTCAGAAATTAGATTACTTTTGTCGGGAATAAAAATTATTTCAGTCAGGAATAATTTAAGTTTATTAGTCAGCTTTTAAATTTTTGTTTGATAATAGTTCAATTTAGTCAGGAAATATATTAAGTCGGTCAGAAATTAGATAATTTTGGTCAGGAATTAAGTCAGAAATAAATAAGATTATTTGTCAGGAGTACAATTATATTAGTGAGGAATAAGATTGTTTCAGTCAGAAATTAGATTACTTTTAATTAGGAATAAGAATATTTCAGTTAGAAATTAGTATATTTTGGTTAGGAATTAAGTTATTTTTGTCAGGAATTAAATTATATCAGTCAGGAATAAGATTGTTTTATTCAGGAATAAGAATATTTTAGTCAGGAATAAGATTATTTCAGTTAGGATTTATATTATGTCAGTAATTAGATTATTTTTGTCAAGAATTAGTGTATTTTTATCAGGAATTACAATTTTCTAATCATGAATTACAATTTTCTAATAAGGAATTAGTTAATAATTATCAGGAATTTGATTATAATTGTGAGGAATTAGATTATCATTCTCAGGAATTACATTATTTTATAATATGTTACTTATTCACTTTTTGTTCTACTTTTTAATAGCCTATGAAGAAGAAAATGATGAAATTTGGTTTTCACTTGAAGATTGTATTAGAGAACAAAATTCACTTTGCTATTGATTTGAAGGATGAAGCAAGGACATTTTCACAAGAGTCTTAATCTCAAGGAAAAAGATGATATATATTCTAATCCTTAATTCTTTGCAAAAATTGATCAAATAGTACTGGAAGCTGCTATGTAGAGTAAAAAGTTAGCTTCTGATTTGGATCAATTTGATAATAAGCTTAAGCCTGATGATATTGTAAGTTTTATTATCTTTATTATCATTTTATATATTAAATTTATTTAAGCTTGATTTTATATAGGTGAATAATGTTATTTCTGATCTTGATTTGGAAAAAGTCCAAATTGAAGATAATGAAGGTAATTTAGAGAATGAAGATCAAGGCAATGATGTCAATGTAGAGGATGAAACTGATATGCCTGAAGATTCTAAAATTGAAGGGATAGGAGAGGAGAATAAAGATGAAGCCCATGTATTCACTGTGGAGCATGAAATTGATATTGAACAAGGTTTAAATTAAGAACCAAATTCAGTTGGTAGTTCATTTGGTGGAGAAGCTGTTCTTGCTTCTGAAGGTGTTCTTGGTTCTGAACCTGTCACAGGACCATTTGAAACTTCAACATCACCTCAAAGAACACCAAAGAAAGCTAAGGGACACAATGAATTTATTCAGCTGGTTTGAATGAGAATAGGATTGTGCAAGAAGGGAAGACTTTTCTGAAGGAAGATCTTTCAGTTCCTAAGTTTCAGTTAATTACTCCTACTCCTCCTACTCCTCAACCATCTCAAGAAGAATCTCCAGTAGTGACAATTTTCCCTGTACAAAGTTCCACTTAAGCAACTCCTATAGTTACTAAAAAAGAAAAAGAAAATGAAAACAAGAATAATAGCAATCATAAGGATGATGACAGCAATTCTAAGGTCTAATATTTGTATTTTATATTTTAATAATATTTTAAAAATAATATCTGTATTTGAATTTGATATATGATATAAATAAATATATTTTTTATTTATCAACCTATTTATATTATATATATGATTTCAGGTTGTTACTAAATCTGTTGATTTAAATCAATCTAAAGATACCGAAGAAAATCCTGTAGTTGTTGGTCAGGCTCATCAGGTATTGTTCTATGTTATTTATTACAATATTTTTTTTTTGATAATAGATTATTTTGTTCATGAATTAAAGTATTTTACTTAGGTATTTAAATGTTTTAGTCATGGTTTATAATTTTTTAACTAGGAATTTTAATATTTTAGTCGGGAATTAGATTATTCTAGTCAGGAATTAGATAATTTTTTTGTTAGGAATTAGATTACTCTATCTAGAAATTTGTTTATTTTTGTCAGGAATTAGATTACTTTTTCCAGAAATTTGTTTATTTTCGTCATGAATTAGATTACTTTTGTCGGAAATTTGTTTACTTTTGTCAAGAATTAGATTATTTTTGTCACGAATTAGATTATTTTTGTCAGAAGTTAATTTATATTTGTCAGAAATTTGTTAATTTTGTCGGGAATTAGATCATTTTGTCATGAATTAGATTATTTTTGTCAGAAGTTAATTTAAATTTATCAGGAATTAGATTATTTTTGTCATGAATTAGCTTACTTTTGTTTGATATTAATTTTTTTTTCTTATAGGAAGTAGAAGCCGAGCCTAGACATATAAGTCAAGTTTTAAATTTATTGAGGAATAAAGATCTTGAAAAGGAATCCGTTGCTGATTTGTCTCAAGATGATCTTATGGTATCAAGAGATCAACCTCCAAAAACACAGATTGAGTTAATTGATATAGATAAAACTCCTACTGCTCCTAATGTTCCTGTTTCCCCTGAAACTAGTTTTATTCCTGCTGATATGTATTCTAAAAAAAGGATGAGAGATTGCAACATTTAAAAGATAAGAAGCAGTTGACATTGCAGGTTGGTGATCCTGATTGGGTAGAACCCCCTATTGATCCTGATAAGCTTCCTTTTCGAAATCGACATGTTCTTGTCCCTAGGAGTTTGCAGGAAAATAAGCCTTTATATATGAAAAATTCGAGTGAACAACAAAGATATATGTGTGATTTTCTCTTTTATATGAGATATGATGAGGAGAAGGAGTTAGATCCTACTGATTTAGATGAGACAATTAAGGAGCGTAACAGACATTTGTACAATGAAGATACTGGGTAAGTATGGTAGTGATGATAAGTTAAAAAGTGATATTATTTTGGTTAAAGAGGAGTTTACTTCGCTGCGTCCTTCTGTCTATGTTAACAGTGTTGTTCTTGATGCTTGGGCTTATGTAATGAATATTGAAGAGAGCAAAATAACTGATAGAGGCGTTTTTCAGTACAAAAGATTTTGTTGTCATACTGGAGTTGCTGTAAGTTTTTTTTTTCTTTACATATTTGTTTTTGGAATTTTTATTTATATAACATAATATTTTCTTATTTATGATATTTTTTTTTCATTATGTTTTGTAGGAAACTATTGAGAGATACTTAAGAAAGAGAACATTGTATCTGGAAGAAGTTAAATTCATTAAAGAACAAGAGCAAGTTTTGGAGACTTTGAAAGATGATCCAGAACAATTTGAAAACTTTAAGGAAGAATTGAAAAAAAAAAGGAGCTTGTGTTGAAGTTGAAATAACATGATCCTCAAGATGTTTATAATTGTATAAAGCAACGGGCTGAGTTTGCTCCATTGCTTAATATAGATGAAGTAGAGCTGGTAAGTTTTTAACTTCATTTGTTGTATTAGAATTTTAGTCTGGTTTTAGCTTATTATAGTCAGGTATTAGTTTCTTTTAGTCAGCTATTATCTTCTTTTATTCTAGTAATATATTTTTATAGTCGGGTATTTTCTTCTTTTACTCAGGTAATATATTTTTATAGTCAGATATTAGCTTTTTTTTTTTTAGTCAAGTATTAGCTTCTTTTAGTCGGGTATTATCTTTTTATAATCAGGTATTAGATTGTTATAGTCAGGTATTAGCCTAATATAGTCAAATATTAGCTTCTTTTAGTCGGGTATGAGCTTCATATAGTCAGGTAATAATTCATTCTAGTCAGATAATAGTTTGTTTTAGTCAGCTATTATTTCTTTTTAATCAGGTATTATCGTTTTATAGTTAGGTTTTATTTTCTTTTAGTCAATCATTATATTAATTCACATATTATTATTATTTTGTATTGTAATAGTTTTTAACTTATTATCTATTTTTTTTGCAAATTCTCTTTCGTATTTGGTATCGTAATCATTATACACTGATGGTTTTGAATTTCATTCCTAGTAAAGATCCATGTATAGATTGGATAAATAATAGAAGTGATCTTTGTCAGAGTTTCGATTGGTACGACAGAATTGATACATATTTGGTAAGAATTTTGAAAATAATAGTTTTAGTTCTCAAATAGAAAATTGTACTTTAAGATGCTTAAATTATATATATATATATATATATATATATATATATATATATATATATATATATATATATATATATATATATATATATATATATATATATATATATATATATATATATGATTATATTTATTGGTTAAAGCTGCTAGTGTGTTTTTAACCAAGCCGGTCATCCGAAAGCTAATCTTATTACAAATTTGCCTTGGAATATTCCTCACTTTTCATGGAGAACAACCACAGAAAATAATGATTGTGGTGTTTTTGCGTTAGTTTGTATGGAAAAGTACAGTAGATTAGATGCTGGAATTGTTGATTTGAAACTTGTAAGTTTTTTTCCTCTTACATTTTTGGACTTCTACTAATGATTTTTTAGTGTTCTTATTTATGGGTTATTTTATAAATTTACAGAAGCAAAATCGAAAGATTTATAGATGTCGTATTGCTTATCATTTGATGAATAGAGAAGAAAATTTTTAGCGCAAGAAAGTGTGGAATGGCTGCATTGCTTTTTCTACTATTGAAGCACATCATTTTGAATGCTTGCAAGGAGAAAGCTTGAGAAGAAATACGCAGATGATGTAGCTGCTATAATGAAAGAAAAAGAGAGGTAATTCAGGTTGGAGCAAAAAAAGCAAAAAGAAATTGAAGAAAAACAGAATTTGGTAGATTAGGATTTAGTTAAACTTGTAAAGTTAGATAAGGAAGTAAATGATTCTGTAAAGAATTTTTCTTTCTTAGTTATTTTTACAATTTACATTAATCTTTTTATATGTATATATTTTCTTTTTATAGTTAGATATTAAGTTTCTTTTGTTTGATAATACTAAGTCTAGTTAGGTTTTATATAATTTTTGTCAGGTTTTACGTAATTTTAAGTTATTAAGTATAGTTAGATATTAATTTTCTTTTCTTTAATAATAATTTTAGTCAGAAATTACGATGTATAAGTCAGGTTTTATATAACTTTAATCAGGTATTACAAATTATTCATCAAATATTACAAAGTTATTAATATGGTATTATAAAATATTAGTCAGATATAAGCTATATTTTCTTTGATAATAAGGTACTATAGTAAGGTAAAACTTAATTTATATTAAAATTAAAATATCAAAACAAAGATATCAGAACATAGTATTTTTACAATTATTCTGAAAAAAATAAACTATTTTTAAAATCACCCTATATTATATGAGTGACTTCTGTCTTCTTACGATCTCTCTCTTCAGAAGAGACTCTAAGGGTTAGCTTACGTCTTTTCTTGTGGATTTGGATTTTTTGTACCAAACCCATTTGAATCTCTTATTGTTGTTCTTCTCCTTTCAAAATGTCCTCTAATTTTTTTGTTCTTCTTTGGCCTTCTTTTTGTTTTTGGTCGTTTAAGATCTTTTATTGTATTCTTTCTCTCTTCTTCTTCATCAAGTTCACGAATTTTTTCTTCATTTGTTTGTTGGAACACTTTGTTCCAAAGCATTAACACAAATTTTTGATGCATCTTCGTTTCCTTGACATATTGTTACAAGGTTGTAGAAATTCTTTGTTGTTGACTGCCTCCAAGGAGTATTTATTAATGAATGATCACTAGTTGGATTTCCTATCAACAAGAAAAAAATTACATATATATAGAATATGTTGTCAGGAATAAGAATATTTTCAGGAATAGGGATACTTTTATCAGGAATAATGATTTTTTTGTCAGGAATAATATTATTTTTGTCAGATTATAATTTTAATGTTATTTTTACTTATCAATTTTTCAGTGCTATTAATGAAGATGATATTTCAGACATAAGGTCAAATACTATCTAGATATTAAATAAATAAGGTCAGATATTAGCTAAGATATTATATGAAAATGGTCATATATTAGCTAAATATATGACCTTATTTATTTGATTAAAAAACAATAAATTTTATTTAAAAAAAGTATGTATGTACCTGATTCATTTTCATCCCATATCATTGATTTTGTAAGCTTTGTCCAACATTTCAAAATGTATCTCTCCGGTATAGCATGTATGCTGTAAATTTGCATTATTTTGAGGATGTGAAAGCACAACAATCCGGTCTCTGTGAAGCACATACAAGAACAGACAAACTCATGGTTATGACTGTGATATATTACTTGATAGCTGTGCTTATAATCTTCATCAAGAGAAACATCAAAGAATTTGACATATTGCATTGAAGTGACCTTTTCTCTTGCATATGCTCATATACTTGTTTCAAATTCCAACTTAAAATCCTTGTATAAGTTTAGAGTATAAACTTCAGCTACATGTTTTTAATATCTTTGTTGTTGTTTTTGGTTTCTCAATAGTACATTTGAAGTTGTCACTCTTTTCGGTGCTTCTCCATCTTCTTACAGTTGCTTCAAATATGTGAAAGAACTCCAAAAGCTTAGTGGTTCTGTTAGCCTTAAATGAAATTGCTTTGTTTGTTACAACTCTTTGAGATGAAAGAATTCTAGCTGAGAAAATGTCCTTGCTCAATGTTGTGCACCATTTTTCTCGTAGCCCATATAACCTATCAAACCATTCTTTTTTTCTAATCCATGTTTTTGAACCATTTTGTACCAACATTCTTCAAATTCTGATTCTGAATCACAACCACTTAAGCATTTGTGAAACATATTCTTGAATTCAGGATTGCTTTTTAGAGTTCCAAAGTGTAAGACAAAATTCTTTTGTAGCGTATATGCCATAGACACAGTCTATGTCTTGAATTTGAATAAACTTGCAATAATAATAAGAAGAATTAGATTATTTTAGTTAAGATTTAAAGTTTTTAAGTCAGAAATTTGTATATTATAATCAAGAATTAGATAATATTAGCCAGGAATATAATTAGTTTATGTTTGTGAGGAATTAGTATGTTTTAGTCAGGTATTATATTATTTGTGTCAGGTATTGGTCTATTTTTGTCAGGAATTAGTATGTTTTAGTCAGGAATTAAATTATTTTTTGAAAGGTATTAGTTTATTTTTCTCAGGAATTAGTATGTTTTAGTTAGGAATTAGATTATATTTGTCAGGTATTGGTTTATTTTTGTCGGGAATTAGTATGTTTTAGTCAGGAATTAAATTATTTTGTCAGGTAATAGTTTATTTTTCTCAGGAATTAGGTTAATTTTGTCAGGAATTATATTATTTTTGTCAAAAATTAGATTATATTAAATTACTTATACTAATCAGATATTAAATTATAGAACATATATATTATAAAGTTAAAACTGCTTACCTCTGGTATGGCGTTGCTCATTGCAAGATCTTGATCAGTGAAGATTGATTTTGGTTCAATTCCACACATTGATTTTTTGAAAATTGAAAGCAGCCAAACAAGTGTTTTAGTCTTTTCATCAGTTATGAAGGCACATCCAAACATTGTTATTCTCCAATGGTTGTTTATACCAACAAATGGTGCACATATCAACCCATATTTGTTTGTTCTGTATGTTGTACCTAATATTGGTAAACTGAATTTTTAGTCACTTGCAACTTCATTTTACTCTTCGTATGTCCTTCCTTAGGGCATCTAAAAAAAACTCATAAATAATATCATTATTATCTCTTCTCTTTGCTAATTTTTTGACACTGAAACCAACAGATCTTGAATGAGCTTTGTATAAAAAAATATCCATCATCGTAGTCTGATACTATATAACCTGCTAGACATCTACTTATGTTTTCATCCTTGTCATATTTGTTATAATCTACAATAAAATAAAATATAAATCATACTGTTAAAACTATATTAGTCATTAATTAGATTATTTGAGTCAGAAATTAGATTATTTCAGTCAAGAATTAGATTTCAGACAGGAATTATGTATTTTGTCAGGAACTACATTATTTTTGACAGGAATTAGTTTTTTTGTCAGGAAGTAGATTATTACATTTAGGAATTAGATTTTTACATTCAGGAATTAGATTATTTTAGTTATAGGAATTAGATTATTTTAGCCATGAATTAAATAATATTAGTTAGGAATTAGATTTATTTATTTATTTTTTTTTTTTTTTTTTTTTGGTCAAGAATTAGATTATCACATTCAGGAATTAGATTATTTTAGTTAGGAATTAGACTATTTTAGCCAGGAATTAGATTATTTCAATCAGGAATTAGATTATTTCAGTTAAGAACTTGATTATTACAGTCACGAATTGAACTCGAAATTAATTGTCAACAATTACATCATTATAATTACAGAGCATTTAATTATCAGTGTATTATACTTCTAATTTTTATAATTTCAAACAAACATACCTAGTATATTTGCAGCTTCTTCATCTCTTTCTTCATCATCTTTTTCTTGATTGGTATTCTCTTCTATAATTATATCATCAGTTGCATTATTCATCATTAATATTAGTATACTGGTGTGGCATAATCAAATGAATGCTTTGCAAATTATTATTAATACGATATGAAATTAATGACATTGTATCTTTTTCAACAGTAATTGAACTCGAAATTTAAATACCATGCAAATTTAAATTAATGCTCTGTGAAAACTTATAAATACGATCTGAAGTTAAATTTGAACTCGAAATTGATTGTACAAATTAAATATGGTCTGAAATTAAAAACGATCTAAAATTAAATACGATATGAAATTAAAGCAAATTGTACCTTTTTCAGCAGTAATTGAACCTGAAATTGATTCTATAGGTGAATCAGATTCTTCTTGAATTATTATCACGTTGTTTGGTTTCTCCATTTTTGTGAATTTTTCGAGATTGAAGATTTGAATTCTCTGAAATTTGAAGATTTGAATGCTTTAAAATTTGAGGAAATGACGGCGCTCGAAATTTGAGGAAAATGACGAAAATGAGAAAATTCATCGATTTTATAAAATGTTGGCGCGCGGGCTTTGGTAGGGTTTCTCAGGCCCATGCCTTTTTGTTTTTGTGAGCCCGGTCTCACACAAAAATTTTTGAAAAAAAAAAAGATTTTTGGCGGGAAATTTTTTAATACAAACGCGACACGTGTACTTTGGGGATAGGGTTGGGGATTACTTTAGTATATTAGTATTGATTGATTGATATTAATACAATGTATAATCATTCGTCTAATTAATTAGACAAAGTGTTTTTCCTCCAAAAAAAAAAAAAAAAAAAAGACAAAGTGTTTCTTTAATATTGAGTAGTAAAATGCAACAAATTATGAGGAACCGATTAAAAAAACACGCACACAAATTAGGTGTATTTTTCAAAATATAATCTTCTTATTCATACCAAAAGTGAGATTATGATTAAGGGCCTATTCTCATTGACTGAACTAAACAGAGTTGAAATGAACTGAACTGAACTTATTAGAGCTGAACTGAAGTGAACTGAATTGACTATTTTATGAGAGAAGGAAATTAAGAACTGAATAAAACTGAACTAAACTGAATTGAAAATAATCTGATGAGAATAGAGCCTAAAATATAATGCAGATTGAATATAAATTTATATTAAAGAACATGAACATGCGTGAAAAGGATTATGGAAAATTTCTCTTTATGTTCTTAATAGCCTATAACCTACGTGTATGTTCAATGATCACAAGGTATCATATAAAAAGCATGATCAAATCAAAGATATAAAAGGGATGTGTTCATATCTTAATTTGTGAGAAAACAAACGTATCAAGTTTACAAGTTAGATCGATTTCAACCAAATCAACTTGATCCTGATTATTATATGTTAGATATTTTGAAAGTAGTGAAAACTGAAAAGAGTATCAATTACTCTAACCCTCAAAGTGTCTTTAATAAAAGTAACTCCCAATACCTCAATTTAAGGGTTAAAATAATCACTAGGTGGACAAACTTCAGGGTCAACATAATAGTAGGGTTCTTTTTTTCATTTTTTTTAGAAAAATCAATAACAGTAGATGATTTTTTCGTTTTAGTTGTAGAAAAATTCAATGAGAAGTCAGCAAAAATTGATGTTTTAGAAAATGACATACATAGATAGTGATATGTATAATAAAATATTTATAGTGGAAAGGGATATGCAGATTTTGGTTGGGGTTAGTTTTGATAATTATCGTTGTAATACTAGTATTAGGCTAAACTTAATCGAATACATACATATGTACATACTTATTAGGTTGTTATGTGGCTACAAAAGTCTACACACGTGTAGCTGCCCTACTGCCCGCGGTCACGTCATTAGTGACCTCCTATTGGCTCAAAACTAATAAAATAATGTTGACCTTTTGTTTTTAAGAAGAAGAAGAAGACGTGCTTTGACCATATTTATCCTCTTTAGGAGTGAAAGTGAACATAATCTTGTTGTTCCGGGCGTCAAACAAATCAACGTGATAGATAATAGATAGTTTCTATTTTTAAATACCGAGAGTATAATAATCAAGTAAATTAATTTATTATTTTTGTTTT
Source organism: Chenopodium album (assembly GCF_948465745.1). Taxonomy (NCBI): domain Eukaryota; kingdom Viridiplantae; phylum Streptophyta; class Magnoliopsida; order Caryophyllales; family Amaranthaceae; genus Chenopodium; species Chenopodium album. The sequence continues at coordinate 8,619,045 of NC_137844.1, forward strand.
CAAAAACTTTTGTATATATTAATATAGTAATATTAGGCCCTGTTCACTTCACCTTATTTTTACTGAAGTGAAATTATTTTTAATGAAACAAAATTATATTTGCTGAACTTAAATTATTTTTACTGAACTAAAATTATTTTTATTGAACTGAAATTATTTTTACTGATTTTATATTATAATTCTTCTTTAATAAAACTGAATTTTACTGAACTATACTTATTTTTATTGAACTGAAATTATTTTTATTGAATTGAAATTAATTTTACTGAACTAAATTTATTTTTACTGAACTGAAATTATTTTTACTTAATATTATTTTTTTAAGGTGAAGTGAACAGGGTCTTACTGTATATCGAAGTAATGTACTTTTGTTGAATTTATGGTAAATTTTGTTGAATTTCATTCATTATAGGAATATAGGGTAACTTTCATTCATTATTGGGTATTTTTTTTTTTTTTTTTTTTTTTTATCATTTTAAGGTAACTTTGAAGCGGATGAACAATATTTTATTGTACATCTAATTTTTTAAATGTTTGTCTTTTTTTTTTTTCCGGGACATTTATATGAATGTATAAGATATTAACAAGAAAAACATATTTGCTTCATACTTTGAATAAATCTATACATTATTTTTAATGAATTGAAATTATTTTTGTTGAACTAAAATTAATTATATTGAATTGAAATTATTTTTGCTGAACTGAAATTATTATTTTTTTATTTATTGATTTTCTATTATATATATATATATATATATAATAGCATTATATTTATTATTTAAAGTTACTTAGTTTTACTTAAATGAACTTATTTTTACATAACTGAATTGTTTTTAAAATAATTGAAAATATTTTTATTTAATATTAATTTTTTTTAAAGATGACTTGAACAAGGCCTTATCACCTCTTACCTTGGAATGTTCATCATATTTTATATTTTTTTTACTTAATATTAATTTTTTAAAAAATATTTTTACAATATTTTTAATGTCGTTGTAGTTTGATATATAATATGTTGATTATGCTCCATGAAATCATTTATGAAGTGCTCCGTATGACTTCTTCAGTTCTTTTTTACTTGACCCATTTCTTTTATCACGCTTGTCAAAACAAAACTTTAACGATCAATAATTTTAATTCTCCATAAATAAAAATTATAAAAGTTATATATTATGATACAAGTAATATTTATTGAGACGAATTTAAAAAGATCCCGCATGAATATGTTTTTCCTTATATATTATTAAAAAAAATGGTAAAATAAGAAATGCTAAATAGTGTAAAAGTCAAAGCGGGTCAAGTAAAAAAGAACGGAGGAAGTATTTAATTGATTGTAGTTGAAAATCTCACATATGCCACCATAGAATTTTTTTATTTTTATTTTTTTTTAAAAGGCCACCATAGAAATTAATTAAATTCCAATTTTGGAAACAAATTTTTTTTCAATATATTTGTTTAAAAAACTACTAAAATATACGTGAAGATTATTAAAATAGTTGCAATGATTTTGTCCTCACCTTTTACCTCGGAATGTTCATCATGTTTTATGCGGCCAAAAAAAAAAACACTTAAAGCCCCTGTAGAAGTTCAAAAACAAAGTTTTTTATGTAGCTGACTACACTGTGTGGTCAGAGTTACTTGATAAAATGGTAAGAGATTACTTGATCGGTCCGGAGTTGCTCAATCGGCTAGGGGTTACTTGGTTAAGGGTTACTTGATCGGTCAATGTTTTGATGCACACAGAAAACACGCTTAACATGTAGTACTTAAAATAAACCTATATCCGAGACTTCTAAAATGAAATTTATAAATTTAAGTGGACAAATTAAAACAAGTTCATCTTGTTAATTATATTCAACTGAAATTGTCTAGAAGATAGATTTGGTGGGGGTGAAATCTTAATACAATGTTAATTGGCATACTATTATCTAGAAAAACATCGTGAATAATACCTAAATTTGACCATATAATGAAGATTGAACATGCATGCGTGTTATGCTTAAGCTTAAGGTCTTTGAATAGAAGCTACATATTTGCGACTTTTTAACTATTGCTTATCTTCAAATCGGTAAGCACCCCAACAACTCTTTGTTACCATTAAGCCAAACATACTGACTCATTTCTTTTGACCATTTGTAATCTATCAATCAATCTTGAAATTAAGCTAGGTTGCAAATCATCATTCAAATAATAATTTTTTTTTAAAAAAAAAAAAAAAAAGAATCAACTGTGGCACTTTAACATAGTGTCAATTACAAGTAATCAACTAATTATAAATATGGAGGCATATTGTAGAATTAATTCCAACTTTATTTGATTTACTTGATTAAATTAATTAGGATTAATGGCGTAAATATTTGTGTTAGTTATTCCTCTTCACAAACTCCAAGTTTATAAAATTCATGTTATTTTGATGTGAACTTGTTATTATTTCAATCTATATATACGTTATTTTTAAATAAGTACATGTTATTTTATACATACATATAACTATGAAGTAGTTCTCTTACTCTACTTTGATTAGAAATTCATTGCCCTTTTTCTCAGTCATCTTCCTCCCACACTCACTCTCTTTCTTCCTCTCAGCTACTCCAACTCAAAAATCATACTTTCTTTTAATGGTTCAAATGTGTTCATGTCTAAAAATCTCATGAAGTGTTCATTTCTTTTCAAGATGTCCTAAACTTAACGCTGCTAATGTTATTTTGATGTTGTAGGGAATATTTCAAGCCATCCTACACTTGAGCCCCACTGTGATCATACACTTAAGCATGGTGGCGTCCAAAGGGAAAGAAGCTAGAGTAAAAGAGTCGCCAACAAGTTTTAGGAACTTGTAAACCTTTCACAGGGTGAAGGTTACACCCCTTAACGATCCAGGAGATCGTCAACTCCAAATAGGTCTGGAACCTTGACTGGAAGTTCGGGGATGAAGGTACAAATCCAATTTAAAAGAGAAAGAACCTGCCCTAGCAATAGGCCTCTACTTCATTCTTCTCGTATTCATGAGCGCTTTCTGACTAACATGCAACCAATATGTTAACCCTAAACCTGTTTATCTATGTTGGTTGAATATTTTATTGGCGATCACTTGAATTATAATTATATTAACCCTAAACAAGATTATTAATTATCTTATTAAGCGTGATTACAAGTACAATTCCCTTTAATCATGCATAAAAGGCATGATCAAGCAATAACAATAATAATATACATCAAGCAACATAATAATCATGATAATAATAATATTCTCAATCTCAAAGCATAATAATATTAGCAAGATCCTAGGAATGATACTAACAAGATTAATAACAAACCCTAGCATGTCACTAAGTAATAAAAATCAAAGTTTCAGCCCTAACATGATACTAACATGATATTAGGAAAGAAAATAGGAAGCATCCTAGAAATCATAATTGATATAAGCAAATCATCCTAAATATCATACTAAGGAAGACATCCTAACATGATACTAGGAATCAACAAAACAATCTAAGCATGATTTTTATATCAAAAGATCAATGAAGCAATTAAATTAGTTACTTCGATGCCTCGTACCTCTTTCTAATAACAAAATACACACGTTAGTAACTTTGAGGAAAATAATAAAATCAAACAATTAAATTAAATAATTGAAATACAAATTAGGGACCAAACCCTCGGAAATTATAACCTTTCACATCTAGGGCGAAGACAACTTCGAACTTGGCTAGGTGTGTCTAGATCTTGTGTATGAGGAATTGTGAGAGGGAAGGTTTAGAAAAAGAATAGAGAGAGAAAAAGAGAGATGATGATTGTAGATTGTAGATGATCATTGATCCTTAAAAACGGAGGTTAAAGGAGGCTATTTATAACGAAAATCAGCCGAAAATATGATAAAAAAGAATCAGAGTTTCAAGAAGAATAAAACACGACGCTGTCGCCACACAAGCATCTGTCGCCGAGCGACAGACGTGTCGCCGCATGACAGCCTGTGGTGCGGCGTTGTAGGCAGTTTTTCCACACGTTTTCATATTTTTGATAAAATTAAGGGGTAAAGCTGTGATTTTATTTAAAACACTTCTTTTATACTAAATAAAACTCAAAAAATTCAATTATCAATGCTAATCACATTAGGATTCAAAAGAACCTTCTAGAAGATTCTAGAAGACTATAATCAATCCTAATTGCATTAGGAATCAAATAGGCCCTCCTCTAGATCATTGGGCCGCATATAAAGGTCAAACCGGGTCCAGTTTAGTATTTTGGCCATAACTTCCTCATTATTCATCGGAATTGGGCTTGTAATATATCGTTGGAAAGCTCTTTTCGAGCCCAATACAACTACACTATTATTGGACCCTTGCCATGGACCAAACTAAATTGGATTGGCTATTTTCATAAAATAGGTTTAGAAAAGGAATATTTTCAAAAACGGAAAGAAGAGATATTTTAATAAAAACATCCTCATTACTAGACTTTTCACACTTTCGCTTTGTTCGATAATCAAATGACATAAAAGGTATTCATCACTGGGTTTGGTTTTGGGGAGACACATTTGGGTGTCTACAGATGTGAACTTCATATAATTTCAATCTATATTATATATATGTTAAGATATATTAGTATAATATATCATTGACTTTGTATATATTCTAGTCCCTATTATTGTGCTTCGTATATAGCTGTTTCCTATATTGTAGCTAGATTAGTGCCTTGAGATAAGGCTAGTATATTGTATATATTGATAGCATCATGGAATGGAAAAGCCACGGAAATAGTTTCCTTCATGGTATCAGCAGTATAGGGTTTCTTCCGTTGCACCCTACTGTCCTGTTCCGCCATTCTTTCTCTTCTCCCTTCTCTTCTTCTTCTTCTTCTTCTTCTTCTTCTTCTTCTTCTTCTTCTTCTTCTTCTTCTTCTTCTTCTTCTTCTTCTTCTTCTTCTTCTTCTTCTTCTTCTTCTTCTTCTTCTTCTTCTTCTTCTTCTTCTTCTTCTTCTTCTTCTTCTCTTATCTTTTTTGCACTGCAGCCATGGCCGAATCCAAACACACTTTTCATCCGGCCATTACAGTGTCAAATATCAAAAGCAACGTTCCTATTACTCTTGAAATGGAGAATGTCGAATACTCTGCTTGGGCGGAACTTTTCAAAATTAATGCTCGATCTCACAAGGTTCTAGACCATATTATTGCTCCGAAAAAGAAGGTGGCTGCCCCTTCGACCAATGAGGAAAAGGAGTTATGGTCGACATTGGATGCAACCATCCTTGGGTGGATTTATTCCACAATTTCGAGGGACCTTATGCACACAATTATGGAACCAGATTCGACGGCAATGGAGGCTTGGGATAGGCTCAAAAACATATTCCAAGACGATCAAAATTCCTGTGCCGTGACTCTTGAACATGAATTCTCTAACACTGATATGGAGGATTTCCCTAATGTCTCAGTGTATTGTCAACGACTCAAGAGTCTCTCCGATCAATTGAAGAATGTTCGGGCACCGGTGGATAACAACCGCCTTGTCCTTCAATTGGTCTCCGGTTTAACCGAACCGTACGATGGGGTTGCGACTTTGATAAGGCAAAGCAATCCTCTTCCTCAATTTTACCAAGCTCACTCAATGCTCACATTGGAGGAGGCAGGCTTGGTGAAGAAAGCTGCTACGGCGTCGGCTTCTGCTATGGTGGTGAGGGCTCCTCGTGATGCTGCTAATTTCGGGGGTGATTCGGGTACGTCTCGGGGCAAGAACAAAAATCAGAAAAAATTGGGTGGTCGCAAACAATCCGGTGGTGGTGGTCGGGGTACCAGTACCGGCGGTAGTGGTGGCGGCCAAAGCTCCGATGGACAGCAGCCCAGCCGCGGTGGTCCGCAACAGCAGCAGCAGGCCTAGGCTGCCCCTCCACCATGGCAGCAGGCGTATCAGCCGTACCAGCCTTGGGGTTGGGCTCCTTGGGATGCACCTCCTTGTCCATTTCCCACCCAAGGCTGGGCTTGTTAGCAGGGCCCAATGAGACAGCAGCAGGGGGTTTTGGGCCCACGCCCATAGCAGGCCTACATGGCTTCTCCGCAACAGCAGTCCATGCCATATGTCCGGACGGATATTGAATCGGCGATGCACACCATGACTTTGAGCCAACCCGATCCCTCGTGGTACATGGACACCGGTGCAACTTCCCGCATGACATCCTCCAATGGTAATCTCTCGTCTTATTTTAATTTGAGCAATCATCATAATGGTATTGTTGTTGGTAGTGGTCATACAATTCCAATTCATGGTTGTAGTCATGCTACATTGCCTTCCCCAAACCCGCCTTTGTCCCTTACTAATGTCCTTCATGCTCCCAAAATAATTAAAATTTTGATTTCTGTTTGGAAGTTTACCACTGATAACTGTGTGACCGTTGAGTTTGACCCTTATGGTTTTTCTGTGAAGGATTATCGGACGGGGATGCCAATAATGAGATGTGATAGCCAAGGAGATCTTTATCCTCTCACTACCACTTTCACAAATTCAACTTCATCAACCTTCACAACTTTAGCTTCCTCACTTTGGCATGATCGATTGGGACACCCGGGTTCTTCTATTTTAAAGGCTCTTCGTAGTAATAAAAGCATTGAATGTACTCGTGATTCTAGTGCTAGTATTTGTCATTCTTGTGTACTTGGGAAACACATTAAAATGCCGTTTATTTCATCGAATTCTAGTACTTCTATGCCTTTTGATATTATTCATAGTGATTTATGGACATCTCCTGTTTTAAGTTCTTTGGGTCATCGTTATTATATGCTTGTATTGGATGATTATTCAATTTTTGTGGACCTTTCCCTTAGCTAAAAAGTTGGATGTGTTTGACAAGATTTTAGCTTTCCAAGCATTTATTCGTACCCAATTCGAACGACCTATTAAAACCTTTCAATGTGATAATGGGCGGAAATATGATAATGGTCCTTTTAGGGCTTTATGTGAGTCTAATGGCATGTCTTTCCGTCTTTCATGTCCCCATACCTCTTCACAAAATGGTAAGGCCGAGAGAAAAATTAGATCATTGAATAATATCATTCGTACTCTCCTTGCTCATGCTTCTTTACCCCCGTCATTTTGGCATCATGCTTTGCAAATGGCAACATATCTTCATAATATTCTACCAAGTAAATTGCTAGAATATAAGCCTCCTATCCAAGTTCTATACCAAAAGGACCCTTCTTATTCTCACTTACGTGTTTTTGGGTGTTTGTGTTATCCTTTGATTCCATGTACCACCATTAACAAACTTCAACCTAGATCAACACCGTGTGTTTTTTTGGGATATCCACTGAATCATAGGGGTTACAAATGCTTTGATTTATCTTCTAATAAGATAATTATTTGCCGGCATGTTATGTTTGATGAGAATGTTTTTCCTTTTGCAAATTTGTATACTCCTTCTTCCCATGATTATGACTTTTTGGATGATGGACTCACCCCATATGTTGCTCATCATTTGCATTCTTTTGGGCTGCCCTCTACGGCCCACTCCTCTACTCCATCTACACGAACTGGGCCTCCCTCCTCTTCCTCTCCTCCAAGCCTAGTTCGGCTCCCAAGTCCTCTCCCATCCCCTCCTAGCACGCAAGTCACTGGTGGGCGGAATAGGGCCTCGTTGGACTGTGGGCCTGTTCAATCAGCCACGGCCCATTTGGGTCCTACCCAACCATTTGACCCAAATGCTTCCACGGCTCCTCTCCCACCTAATTCAAATCCACAGCCCCCCTCTTCTACTATTGTCACTCGTAGTCGAAATGGTATAGTCAAGCCCAACCCGAAATATAAAAATTTTAGTGCTATGACGACTAATGTTACGAGATCCCCTTTGCCCCGTAACCCAATTCCTGCTCTTAATGACCCGAATTGGAAATTGGCCATAGATGATGAATATAATGCTCTTATTAAAAATAAGACGTGGGAGTTGGTGCCCCGTCCGCCTGATGTTAATGTTATTTGTTCTATGTGGATTTTTACTCATAAGGTGAAATGTGATGGTTCTTTTGAGAGGCATAAAGCCCGTCTTGTAGGTGATGGAAAAACACAACAGGTTGGCATTGATTGTGGGGAGACTTTTAGTCCGGTTGTCAAACCGGCCACTATTCGGACTGTTCTTAGCCTTGCTTTATCCAAGTCTTGGCCAATACATCAGCTTGATGTCAAGAACGCCTTTCTACATGGTGAGCTTAATGAGACAATATATATGCATCAACCTCTTGGTGATCATACTCACCCTGATTATGAGTTTGTTACGGAAGTCTTTATATGGTCTTAAGCAGGCACCCCGGGCATGGTATAAGAGGTTTGCAGATTTTGTTGCTTCTATTGGTTTCACTAATAGTAAGAGTGACAATTCTCTATTTATTTATCATCAGGGGAAGAATGTGGCTTATTTACTGTTATACGTTGATGACATTATTCTTACTGCTTCTTCTGATACTCTGCGGCGTTCTATTATGTCCCTTCTTAGCTCGGAATTTGCTATGAAGGACTTGGGTCATCTTAATTATTTTCTTGGCATAGCAGTGACAAGACATAAGGGTGGATTATTTTTGTCACAACGCAAATATGCAGAGGAAATAATTGACCGAGCAGGGATGGCTTCGTGTAAACCTTCGGCTACACCTGTTGAGGTGAAACCGAAGGACAGTTCTACAGGTTCTCCTTGTGCTGACCCTACATTGTATCGTAGTCTTGCAGGGCCTTGCAATACCTCACTTTTACTAGATCGGATATATCATATGCGGTCCAACAGGTTTGCTTACATATGCATGATCTGAAAGAGAAGCATATGGCTGCTCTCAAACGGGTTATTCGTTATGTACAGGGCACTATTGATCATGGTTTGCATCTGCATCCATCATCTATTTCATCTCTTGTCTCATATACAGATGTAGATTGGGCCGGGTGTCCAGATACGAGACGCTCCACATCCGGATATTGTGTGTATTTGGGTGATAATTTGATTTATTGGTCCTCGAAACGACAGGCTACTCTATCTAAGTCTAGTGCCGAGGCAGAGTACAGGGGCGTTGCTAATGTAGTTTCCAAGTCGTGTTGGCTTAGAAACTTACTTTTGGAGTTACATTGTTCGATTAAGAAGGCAACCTTGATATATTGTGATAATGTGAGTGCTATATACCTTTCGGGTAATCCGGTACATCATCAGCGTACCAAGCATATTGAGATGGACATTCTTTTCGTTCATGAGAAAGTGGCCAGAGGCGAGGTCCGAGTCCACCATGTTCCTTCTAGGCACCAAATTGCGGACATCTTCACGAAAGGACTACCACGGTTATTATTTGAAGATTTTCGAGATAGTCTAAGCGTCCGTCCTCCTCCCGCTTTGACTAAGGGGGTTTGTTAAGATATATTAGTATAATATATCATTGACTTTGTATATATTCTAGTCCCTATTATTGTGCTTCGTATATAGTTGTTTCCTATATTGAAGCTAGATTAGTGCCTTGAGATAAGGCTAGTATATTGTATAATTGATAGCATCATGGAATGGAAAAGCCACGGAAATAGTTTCCTTCGAAATATATATATATATATATATATATATATATATATATATATATATATATATATATATATATATATATATATATATATATATATATATATTATTTTATGTTAAATAGCACAAGCTGAGGTTAAAGTAAATAACATATTATTTTAACAAAATAACACAAGATTTAAGCAAAATAACTTAATGTTTGGGCAAAATAACGACTCAAACATATTGAGTATGGAGTACCATGATGCATAGTACTCCAGGAGTATGTAATACTAACTCGTTTAGTTAGCTAGTTTCATTTTAGTTTTTATGATTCACCCGGATTTTATTAAAATATACAAAGTAGTACAAGTTGATTTTCGCATGATTAAACTTTGAGCCATATGACCGAAGAAATTTTTGATTTACTATTAAAATAAGAAAGGATTTATGAAAATATCAATAACAAAACAAGAACAAGTAAGAGTCTGTTCCGTGCAGTTTAATTTCAGTTCAATTCCTAATTCCCTTCTCTTATAAACAATTTATTTCAACTCTATTCAGTTCAATTCAATCTCAATCAGTTTAGTTCACTTCAATATAGTTGTTTTCAGTAAATCGGAACATGCCCTAATATACGGGTATTAAGGATTGTGAGGATGAAGTTTTGGATCGTAAGGGATGGAGGAGAAAGATTTATGTTGATGACTACACGGAATAATCAAATTTGGTTCATGTTAGCCGACCCCACTTTTGGGATTAAGGCTTTCATTGATTGATTGATTGATTTTAAGGATTGTAAGGGTCTGTTCACATTTACTTAATCTCAGTTCAGTTCAGTTCAGTTCAGCTCCAATTAGTTCAGTTCAGTTCAGTTTAGTTCCTAATTTCCCTTTCTCATAAAATATTCATTTCAGCTCAGCTCAGTTCAGCTCAGCTCCAATTAGTTCAATTCAGTTCAGCTCTAATATGTTCAGTTCAATTCAGTTCAGTAAATGTGAACAAACCCTAAATACCAACTAGTTTATGGTTGATTTTTATAATTTGTAATCTAATTTTCAAAAAAAAAAAAAAAAAAAAAAAAAAAACACTTGTTGATTCATGTGCCTTTTCCTGTATATCCAAAGGATCATGCATGGTCGTTTTTAGCAGACTACCAATTTTTTGCATATTTACATTTTTCAAAATAAGGGTTCTCCAATGTATAATTTTCCAAGGTCATAAGGTCATTGATTGAGTTTGGTTTTTTTTTTTTTTTTTTTTTTTTTTTTTTTTTTTTTTTTTTATTATTATTATTATAACCAATTCTGCACTGTAAAGTATTGTACTTTTTTTTTTCCTACTATGTATAAGCACATGGATAATATATATATATATATATATATATATATATATATATATATATATATATATATATATATATATATATATATATATATATATATACTAGTTTTAAGTCCCGTGCCATGCACGGTTATAAATTTTTTAAAAAAATCATTTTACATTAATTATGTGTAACAAATAAATTCAAAAAAAAAAAAAAAAAAAAAGTAAAGCAATAGTTCAATATATAACCTTACTCAGTTTTAGACATATTGGAGCATTCACATTGTATCTCTTTCATTCCCTTTGGTTTTTTTTTATCATCTTAAAATATTAGCCCTATATCGAGCTTTATCCAAAGCCTCTTTTTTTTTTTCTTCTTCTTCTTCTTATTTGATCTATGAAACTATTAATTATTTTATATGTAAAGACAAAGTTATATTTAGCTAGTATTGATGTAGTATGTAAAATGTTTAGTATAACACAATTTTTGTCAAGCTTTGATTTAAATTTAAAATATTTAATATTTTGTACAGATTTGTGAATCGTATGGTTGACTTATTTATATTACTTATATAATATGTTATTAACTTAATATGTTCCACCTTCCAATTGTTTTCTTTAATTTCCTTAAATAAAAGATAGGAGAAGAAAAAAGGGAAAAAAACAAAAAGGCGGGAAAATTTTTCATAAAGTAGTGACAAGTGTCATTACTTATTTGCTTTTAGTATAGGTTTATAGATATAGATATCGATTTCCATGTGCTAGCTAGATACGACAAGCTATACATAAAATGTTAACGTGTGAATTAACTATAGATTTACACGAATCTTACATAAACTCTGTAGAATGATAAGAATTTTAATTCTATCATATAAATAAGATGATTATTATGTTATTTCGATACATCTTTATAAGTATAATTTTATTAATTTTTCTCTTATTTGATTTTATATGAAAAAATCTTTTTTCTTGGAGTAATTGTTTTTGATAAGGCTTCTTGTTCATACCCCACACCCACAAAAAGAAAAGAAACAAAAGTTACCAAACATTGACGAAGAAATTTCTTAGCTCAACTCCCATATATTCAAACTTGATTAAAACTTAATAGAAGAAGAAGTATTGAGATAGGAATGTATATCATAAAATGATATTATTCTAATATTATTGTGAAAAGATTTATGATATATATTGTGAATAAATTTAGAAAGTTAAGATAATAAGAAATATTTACATATATTTTCCGAGAAACAAAGAAAATTACTCACAATAAACCACGTTCTAGACTAGAGGTTTTTATTTTTAACACCTTTTTTTAAAGTCACATATTTCAACTCAATTAAAAAAAACCGGCTCATTTAAAATAAAAAAACCGGTCTAGTCAAAATGGGCGGCTCATTCTACCCATGACCCTTGCAAAAACTATGACATGAAATATATTGTTACTTACTCCATCAACCCATTATATTAAATTTTATGAAAATAAAAAAATAAATATCATAAATAAGAAAAAAAAAAACTTTATTCCATTTACTTTAGGAAACTACATTAAGAAGCCAACCATCTTACACTTTTCTTTTTCCATTTTGTTGACCACCAAGAATTTAGTTCCTTGTTTGGTATGGCACTCTTATATTTTCCCAACATTTATTTTGTTTTTTCTTGTAAAAAGTTCTAGTAATAGAGCACGAAATTCTCTCATTTTTTCAGCCATGAAATCTTTTCAATAGTATAACAAATAAGGTTAATAGGGTAAGAAAACAAGGACGAGACGAGGACAAGGGCAAGGACGAGGAGGACGAAGAAGAAAAAAGTGCAAGTAATAAATTGATCATGGTAGAAGAACATTATGATAAATTGGTTCACCATAGTTTCATAATTCCGATATTATTTGTTCTCTTCCTTATATTTTCAGGTACCCGTTCAAGTCTTACTCATTTTTTTTTAATATAATAAATATTATTTCGGGCTTGTTATTTATAGGGTACTTTATATTATATTGTTAAAAAATTAAATATAATGGTGTGGATTTCAAGAAAGATTTTTCTGACATTATTATTAATGAACTGAATTGTGGGTAATGAATGTCAATGATTAGGCACAATCACCAAAGCAGATGCTCAAAATGAGGAAGCAGGAAGTGACAGAGTTATTTTGCTGAATTTGAAGTCATTTTTGGAAGAAAAGAATAAGGTGAACAGAGGACAATATGCAGATTGGAATAAGTTCAGTTCAGACCACTGTAATTGGTCTGGTGTAGCCTGTGATCCCGGTACACGTCGAGTCACCGGAATCGATTTATTGAAGAGTAGCCTGAATGGGGAGATATCAGGGAACTTCTCAGGATTGTCAGAACTCAGTTCTGTTGACTTATCAGGGAATACCTTAAGTGTGATTCCTAGTGATTTGAGTGGGTGCAAAAGCCTTAAGCACCTTAATTTGTCACATAATACACTTAAGGGGGAGCTGAATTTAACTGGGTTGAGTAGCTTGGAGGTGTTGGATTTGTCATTGAATAATATTGGAGGCGAAATTCGGGCTAGTTTCCCTGCAATATGTAGCAACTTGAGGGTCTTGAACATTTCTACTAATAATTTTACAGGGTCTATTGATGGGTGTTTTGATGGGTGTTCAAAGTTGGAGTATGTTGATCTTAGTGCAAATAATTTCTATGGGAAGGTCTGGCCTGATTTCGCGAGGCTGAAGGCATTCGATGTTGGGGAGAATGAGTTTTCGGGGTTGATTGTTCCTGAGTTTTTTGAGGGTAACTGCAGCTTGGAGACCTTAGACTTGTCAGAAAATAATTTTACAGGGAGTTTTCCTGATGAAATTTCCAAGTGCAAAAACTTGTCTACCTTGATCTTAGGTGGTAACAATTTCACTGGGAGTGTTCCTGATACACTCGGGTCGATTCCTAGCCTTCGAGTGTTGATTCTTGGAGGAAATAACTTCACAAGGCAGATACCAGAAACACTGCTGCAGTGCAGAAATCTGAAGTTCCTGGATCTTAGCAGGAATGCTCTTGGCAGTGATATACCGTCAATTCTTGGGAGATTTACTCAGCTGCAAGTTCTGGTGTTACATGGGAATTCCTTCACCACAGGGTTAAATTCTTCTGGTATTTTAAGATTGCCTAACATTCAGAGATTAGACCTCAGTTACAATAACTTTTCAGGTCCTCTTCCTGTTCAGATTTCGAAGATGGTTAGTTTGCAATTCTTAGACTTTGCTTATAACAATTTTACAGGGAAAATTCCCTCTGAATATGGAAGTCTTAATCAGCTTCTAGCCCTTGATCTCTCATTTAACAGATTAACTGGTTCTATCCCACCAAGTTTGGGGAAGTTAACCTCCCTTCTTTGGCTTATGCTCGCGAATAATTCCTTAACAGGTGAAATTCCACCTGAGTTGGGAAACTGTAGCAGCTTGTTATGGCTGAATTTAGCTAATAACAAACTGTATGGGAAACTCCCAACTGAACTGACAAACATTGGGAGCAATCCTATGCCTACATTTATGTCGAATAGAAGAGGAAATCTTGTTCCTGGCTCAGGGGAGTGTTTGGCTATGAGAAGATGGATACCTGAAAAGTACCCGCCTTTTAGTTTTGTGTACAGTCTGCTTACTAGGAAGAGTTGTAGAAGTGTATGGGACAGGATACTAAAAGGGTATGGTCTATTTCCAATTTGCAAACCCGGCTCAAAAGTTCAGACGCTGCAGATTTCAGGCTATCTTCAGCTGACAGGAAATCGGTTTTCTGGTGCATTACCTTCTGAAATTGGTAATATGAAGAACTTTAGCATGCTGCATTTTGCTGATAATAACTTTAACGGTGCTTTGCCCTCAGACATTGAGAAATTATCCCTTGTTTTTCTAAACGTTTCGAGGAATAATTTCTCAGGCACAATTCCTATGCAAATTGGAAACCTCAAGTGTCTGCAGGATCTTGATTTGTCCTTTTTAAACTTCTCAGGTATTTTTCCTACGAGTTTGAACGAATTGGATGAGATGAACAAGTTCAATATCTCTTTCAATCCACTCATTTCCGGTGTAATCCCTTCTACCGGGCAACTATCAACGTTTGAGAAGAGCTCCTACCTTGGTGATCCTCAATTAGTCCTTCCATCTTTTATCAGAAGTCCCACAAACTCATCCAAAAATAATGTACGATCTCACAGTGTTCGATCAGTTGCAAA
The DNA here is from genome assembly GCF_948465745.1 of Chenopodium album. Lineage (NCBI taxonomy): Eukaryota > Viridiplantae > Streptophyta > Magnoliopsida > Caryophyllales > Amaranthaceae > Chenopodium > Chenopodium album. Next base: position 8,634,068 of record NC_137844.1, read on the forward strand.
GATAGCAACCTCTTTAGTCATTGCAATACTGGTGCTTGTCTTGTTAATATGTGGTGTGCTCTCAGTCTTAGTCTACAACTTTGTAAAAACTCCGTCAGAGAAACCATCATTGTATCTCTTAAAAGACACCCAATGCCGGCATGATAGCTCTTCTTGCTCAAGCAGCTCTTCCTCACCATGGATGTCAGATGCCATCAAAGTCATTAGGCTCGACAAAACAGCATTCACACACTCTGATATCCTGAAAGCAACAGGAAATTTCTCTGAAGATCGAGAGATTGGGAGAGGAGGGTACGCGACAGTTTATAAAGGAGTCTTCCCTGATGGAAGAATAGTTGCTGTGAAGAAGCTACAGAGAGGAGGCATTGAAGGAGAACGAGAATTCCGAGCAGAAATGGAAGTCCTTACACAGCAAGGTGTCAATTGGCCTCACCCAAACCTTGTCAACCTCTATGGTTGGTGCCTTGATAAGGCTGACAAATTGCTGGTGTATGAGTACATGGAAGGGGGGACCTTAGAGGATCTCATCTCAGACAGAACACGGCTAAAATGGAAAAAACGAGTTGAGATTGCAATCGATGTAACTCGTGCCTTAGTCTTCCTCCACCATGAGTGTTACCCTTCAATAGTGCACAGAGATGTGAAAGCAAGCAATGTACTATTAGACAGAAACGGAAAAGCTAGAGTCACAGATTTCGGTCTAGCAAGAATGGTTGATGCAGGGGATACTCATGTCACAACCACAGTAGCCGGGACAGTTGGGTATGTTGCACCTGAATATAGCCAAACATGGCAAGCAACAACAAAAGGCGATGTTTACAGCTTTGGAGTACTAGCCATGGAGCTCGCGACAGGTAGGAGGGCAGTAGATGATGGGGAGGAGTGTCTGTTAGAGTGGGCAAGAAGAGTCATGAGTAAAAATAATCAGCTAGGATTAGATCATTCCACAATCCCGGGGCTCGTAGTAGGACCAGGGAAAAATGAAGGTGCATCAGAGATGGGAGAACTGCTAAACATCGGAATCAAATGTACTTCAGAGGCACCTCAAGCGCGGCCTAACATGAAGGAGGTATTGTCAATGCTGGTTAAAATCTTAGGCTATGAAGGAGATATCTGTAAGGAATTAGATTATGTTTCTGTAGTTTGTGATGTATAGGAAGTCAGTTTTGAGTTACAAAAAAAGTGTTGATAATTTTAGAGGTTTCTGTTTTGGTTTTAAGACATACAGAATAGGTACATACAGTACATAGGATTACATGTAATCATTTTTCTTGTACACATTTAATTCATTGTTTTCAAGAATAACACTAATAAAACTGGAAGAAATTGTTTTTCTTCTGTCTTTACTTATACAATTACTTATTATGAATATACTGTATTATGGTATATTCAGGATTTTGCTGCCTGAAATTGTTGTCAGGAACTCAGGAAATATATGCATCTGATCTGATGTTTGCAATTTGTTTTTTTTTTTTAGTTGGGACTTGGGAGGGAGAGGTGGTTGACCTTGGACTCTTGTGTAAGCTCTAAAATGTGCATATATTAGCCATTTCTCTCTTGATTAGGAGTATATTCTAGTCAGAAAACCATACAGGCAGAGTACTTTGGGATATTCATGAGCCATACAAGCTAAGTTAAATGTTTAATCTTTACCTACATACTCCTTCATTTCCTAAATTAAAGATATGGCCAATGCACGTGCAACAAGGAGAGGTGATTAATTATAAAAAAATACGGAGTAAAAAATAAAAAGATAATGGATTTTGGTTGATAAAAAAAAAAAATGCAGTTTGGTTGAAAAAAAACATAAGATTACGAGGATTGATTGATTAAAGGTAAATAAATTATTTTATGTATGAACAAGATTGTATATTGAAATGTGAAATTTTGTCAAAAAAAAAAAAAAAAAAAAAAAAAAAATTATGTGGAGACAATGTAGCCGTGTTCGTGTATGTAAGGGGCTTGTTCTGATTGGCTAAATTGAGCTGAAGTGAACTGAATATTTTATGAGGGAAGGAAATTAAGAATTAAACTGAACTAAACTTATTGGAATTGAACTGAATTAAAAATAATTTAAAGAGAACAGACCCTAACTCAACAAAAGTAATATTATGTACTTAAACAAGGAAAGAACTAAAAGTTCACCCAATCAAAGGAATATAGTAATCCATACATGATACATTTTTTGCATCAAAGGAAAAAAAAAACGGCTATTTCACCAAATGCCACTGAGTAATTTAAAAATTCACCAAATGCCATTGGACTTTTCAGAATTCACCAAATGACATCCAGTTTTTAAATAATTCACCCGGTGCCATTAATGACCAACGGTCGTTAACTCCGTTAGTAATTAGGGGTTAATCTGACACGTGTCATGACATAATTGGACCATTTATCTTAATTCATAAAAATTAAAAAAAAAACAAAAAAAGTTTTAAAAAATACCAAAAAAAAAAAACCCCAAATTTTCCCAGCCACCCCGACCACCGCCAAACCCTAACCCCTCCCCTCATGTCGCCGGAAAACGGCCGGTCACCACCGGAACCACCAACAATCGGCCGGCCAACCCTGTAGCTCCCCACCTGACCCATCGCCAACCCCCAAAACCACCCACGCTGCTCGTCCCGACCCCAAAAACCACCCACACATCCGCCCCGACCCCAAAAACACCCCGTAAAAAGCCCCTCCTCCCTTTCCCTACCCTAAAAATTGGTCGTTTCGACGGTGGGAGAAGGGAGGAGGGGCTTTTACTGGTGGTTATTAGGGTCGGGGCGGCTGTGTGGGTGGTTTTTGGGGTGGGTGTTTGCGATTTTATGGGGTTGGGGCAGTTTGTGAGGGAGGTTGTGGGGGTCGGCGGTGGGTCAGGTGGGGAGCTACAAGGTTGGGCGGCCGATTGTTGGTGGTTCCGGTGGTGACCGGCCGTTTTCCGGCGACATGAGGGGAGGGGTTAGGGTTTGGCGGTGGTCGGGGTGGCTGGTAAAATTTGGGTTTTTTTTTTTTTATTTTTTAAATTTTTTTTTAACTTTTTTTGTTTTTTTTTTTTAATTTTTATGAATTAAGATAAATAGTCCAATTATGTCATGACACGTGTTAGATTAACCCCTAATTACTAACGGAGTTAACTGTCGTTGGTCATTAATGGCACCGGGTGAATTTTTTAAAAACTGGATGGCATTTGGTGAATTTTGAAAAGTCCGATGGCATTTGATGAATTTTTAAATTAATCAGTGGCATTTGGTGAAATAGCCGAAAAAAAAAAGTCCATATATGTTTGTAGTCAAGTGTACGTAACATGATTCTCTAACTTTTTAGTACCTTAAGCACTAAACACACCTATGTTAGTTGGTTAGGTTAATGCACATAATTAGAAAAAAATAAAAACATTCCATGAAAAAGTAAGCAAAGGTGACTATGATATTAGTATTGATTAAGATATTGTACATTTCTTCACTCTATTGCTATCTTTCCCTTAGACTCAACTGTTATTTGCCCTTGATAAGGTTGAAAGAGAAGACATAGTGAAAAGACAAAATAATTAAAAGTTAGATTATTCTATAAAAAAATTAAAAGTTAGATCTAAAGAAAATATGAAATATAGTAACCATTAAGGGCCTGTTCACTTCAGCTTAATTTCAGTTCAGTTCAGCTCCAAACAGTTCAGTTCAGTAAATGTGAATAGACCCTAAGACCGTAAGACGTAGTCTCACAACTATGGTATTGGAAATTTGGAATGGGCTATAGTCCAACATGAAGCCTGTTGTGCTGAACATTGACACTAGTCTATATTTTTAGTTGGCGGTCCAACACGTTAGATGCGACTAAAAACATAAACACAGCAAAAATACTACTAGTAAAATGTAACCTCGACTATTAGGCCTAAAACGTGATGTCCATATGAGTCGAATAGGCCTAATCACTCCTTTGAATTAATAATTGGTCCATCACGTGACACGACCCACTACCATCTGTAATAATCTATAAATGAGTAGATCAAATCTCCATATCAAACAAGCAATAATATGTTGACAAATGGAACACACCGATTCTCAAAAGCAATAAAAATAAGACCTTTTTTTTTTTTTAATTGGAACTATCAACTACTCAGTCCTCACTCAGTACTTCAGTACTGAGTAAGTGAGTAGTTGGTTTATCAATAACAAACTGGGTCAATGCACTCACTATTAAAAAGGTAAGACTCTTAAGAACAAATTTTGTACATTGTGAAAAATTGAAAAACTGGTTAATTTTGCTGATTAATTGCAAATATGCAGATCCAATTGAATTTTTATGAAGAGATTTCACAATTATAATTGGGATTGTATATCAGAGAGGGAGACATAAGAAATGGCAATCCGAGCTGACAGAAAGAATCATTTCATGTCAGTAGAATTTGCTATGCAAAGAGAGATGGATTACAGGAAAAAGCTGGAAATAAAAGGTTCTGCCCAATCTCACTTACCAGAGGTTATTTTCTTGCTATTCATTTTCAATCTTTATTATGATTGTATTAGCCGACCCCACTTATGAGATTAAGGCTTTGATTGATTATGATTCGTATTAGTTACTCATTTGTCCGGAATTAATTGTCACATTGAATCGCCGATTGTGTAATTTGAAATAGTAGAGTACTTGTGTCATTCTATGTTTGTGTGGGGGATTGGGGGTATGGTGGGGGTTAACTAATTGAATTCAATGGTAAGCTGTAAGCGTTATAACTTGAGACATTCGTTCTTCACCTTAAAACTGCTTATGTGAACTTATTAACCCTTATCCGAACATATAAAAAATGACCTTGAGTTGTTAATTGACTTGATTTTTTAACAGAATATGTACTCAACTTTAATGGAGTTCTTGGTCTATAATCGACGAGGTAAACTTAAAATGTGGTAATAGATTTGATAATTATCTCACATTTGATGCCAATTTGGCATAGTTTAATGTGCAGGATATTGAGCAGCCTTGTGCTGTTGATATACTAATGTCAGGAGACTGTTGCAATTACAGCAGCAGCTGTAATTTACAAGTTGTGGCATAAGCATGTTTAAGATGTCACATAACATAGAGAAATAGATTATGTATCGGTGTACTAATTGTGTTGTCGCGAGGGGGCAAGGAAGGATAAGTCATATAGAGTGTTTAGAGCTTAATGCCACTTCAATTTGGTGTGAAACTCTTCAAGACATTGGCCAATGGCACCACCTAGTGTATATCCTGCAGCTAGGCAAGTCTTACCTTACGGTGTGTTTGGATCGAAGGAAATGGAGGGAAAGGAAGGGAGGGAAAATGGAGAGGTTAGGTATCTTTTATTTGGATAACAAATGAGGAAGGAAGGGAATTGGAGGGGAGAGAAATGGAGGGATTAAATTGCAAGAAATTTATCCCTCCAACAAGGGAGAGATTTGGAAGTAAAACTCACCATTCTTCCTTCCCCTCCCTTTCCCTCCCCTCCTCTTCTCCTCCCTCCCCTTCTTTTCCTTCCCCTTTATTTATCCAAACACAGTGTTAGGTAGAGAGATTCCTTTGTGCCGTTACACACACACACAGAGGGTAAAAAGTAAACATGTTTCTGAGGTTCGTAATTCTGAGTCTCTTACACATTGTTCTTGATTGCTTGAACTTTTTACTTTTGCTAGTTATCAGAGTAGTAACTTAGTTTGTGCAGGTGCCAAGACCGACTTCAAGCCAAGATACAAGGGGAACACCTCGGCCAACTGTGAATTTGAATATGAATTCAGCCTACTTGCCTCAGAGTCACGGTTCAGTACCACCTGCAAGGCCTTCTCCGTATCCATATCCCCCACATATAAGACCAAGCCCAAGTTCAGGTCCATCCCGGTCTGCTGATCAGCACCGGAATGGCCCTGTACCTCTTCCAGAAGGAATTTTCACATGCAAAGTTTGTCAGCTTGACTGCAAAACTGGCTTCAATCTACTGTCACACTACCAGGGTCAAAAGCACAAGGCCAAAGTGCGAGGTGAAAAGGGTAAGGAAGTTGCTGTTGGATCAACACCGAGAGAAAATGAGAAACGACCCTACTGTGATGTGTGTCGGATCTGGTGTGCTGACGAGTATACTTTCAGGCTGCACTTCAGCTGCACGAACCACATTCTCAAACAGTATGATTGGCTGATGAAAAAAAGGATGGTCTTATAATACTGTATGATTATATCAGACAGCATAATGCCATTTTATATCAGGTGAGGGGAGGACTAACAAAGTGTTTGTCGTTCATCCTTCATTCATGAGTTTTATTCATCAAATTTCTGCTGCATTTTCTGCATTTGAGAAAATGTATGGATCTTCTTTCCAGGATACTAGAAATGTATGGTTAATTTGCTCTATTAATAAATGCGTCCACTGCCTTTGCTTTCGATATTTTAGTAGTATCTATAAACCTGGGGTTTTGTTTGGTACTTGTATTATACAACTAGATTCATACAATATGCACATTGCACATAATGTCTTGTAAACTTTTTTTCTGTTGCACACTTCATGGTGCTTTCAGTTCTTCACATCTTTGGTTTCAGTGACGACCATCAAAATAGAAAAACTTATGTGCTCTTAGAAAACATGGCCTTTTCACAAGTATTACACTCTTCAATTATAACTGTACAAAGACATTTGGTTGATGATAAATTTTGTATTTGTAGTAGTACTTAACAGATATTAAGAAACATTTGATTGACATAGCAACACTCTTGCACATTGCTCTCATAAAAGCCTCTTATTATGATAGACTTTTCACCAAACGCTCCAATTAATCCTCTATTTTTTTTCCCTATATTACTCAAACCACCCCTTATTTTCCACCCGCATTTCCAATTGTTTCTTATGAGTGGAAAAGGCTTTTATACCTGTTATGAACTCGACACGTCTCATCTACATCCAAGCTTCTCTCCCCTTCCTTTCTAAAAAAAAAACTTTTTTTGTGTTTAAATGGAAGTGAGTTGGTCCAATATGTTTGATTTGTTGGGATGATAAAATTTTAACGTGAAATTCAAGTTTTCTACTACAGTACAAATCCATCTAGTGAAAAGACTAGAATGCCCTCACAATTGTACCATAGAATCTAAGAAAGCCACTATGCCTTCTCATTGCTGAAACTAACTTAGTCTCCCCCCCCCCCCCCCCCAAAAAAAAAAAAAAAAAAAAAAAAACCCATCAAACACACTCAAATTTCATCATACTGCAATTTCCACCAAAATAAGAAAAAACCTAACTTTCTGAATTTTCAATCCATTATGTTCATAAATCAGGCTTTTCATCAAGTATAAATGCTACAAGGTAGAAAATATCTTACCAGCTCCATAAATTTTACTACCATTTTTCATGTTTTTTCTAGCGAAAATGTGTGTTACATGCATCAAAGTTATAAACTTTCTGATAATAGTAAATCAAAATCACTTTTTTTTTTCATTTGTTTGATCTGTGGTTGTATCCTTATGTTTAGAAAGTTAAAGTTCCAAACTTTTGAGTTTTTTTGCCAATATTGTGCATTGTATGAATGTATGATTTAAAAAAAGGGTGCATCTTTGCCTTTTTGGGTTGTTGCAATAATATTGTTGAAGGGTATTGTTAATATTCAGTAAGATTGAATGATATTTTGATGTTCGTTTTAATTTCAATTATTACAGGGATATTAGAGAGAAAAATGGCAGCTGATAGGAAAAATTATGTGATGTCAGTAGAGTTTGCAATGAAGAGAGAAATGGCATTCAGGGAAAAGCTCAGAGCTGAAGGAAGACTTACTAGTACTAATGTGTTTTCCAGGAATGATCCCCTGCCTCCTAAGGTAACAATTTATTCCTTTCAGTCCGAAGTTAATATTTACGTGTTGATATATAGTGTGATTTGAACTAGTAATGTGATAACTGAATCCGAATTCGTTATTATGCTTCATTAACAAGGGTATTTCTTCATATTAGATTACATGGAGTGCTTGAAAATAGAAGGAACAAAATTTGTTATTATGCTTCAATAACAAGGGTTTGCATAGGTTTTCAACTTCATTAACATTTGTCTATTAAGCATGAGTGTAAGGTCATAAATTTTAAATATCAGAAGCATCCACATAACTTTAACCAAAAATTTCAAGTGTTGAATACTTGCTTACCAGACGTATTGCTTTAATACGGAATAGTATATGTAACTATTAATATCAGACCAAATGGGGTATTTGGCGTACATTTGATGTATAAGATATTGACCATACAATGTATTATGACATTAAGCTTAATTACCTATTGGCACATTGGGTATGATTAATTTATAATTACCAACTCTTATCAATTATATGTTAGTTTGCATCTAAGTGAAACATATACTTCATATGGAGTGTACTCAATACTACAGTAGGATAATTTTATGAAAGGTGTCAGATTGAAGTAAATGGTTATGCTTGTTTTCAGAGATTTAATAGTTGCCCTGAATAGTTGGTTTCTAGAGAAACAAACATAGCAACTTGAGTTCTTTACTCTGCTGATCAATCACTTTTTCTGGTTGAGTGAAGTGTTTTTAAGCTTAATTAATTATCTTTTGTTCGAGTATCAAGAAGGTGTTAGCACCAACTTCTGGCCACGCTCCAAGGGCAATTCTACAGCCTACTCCAAATGTAAGTCCGGGACTGACTGTGGCGCCCACCAACAATCCTACTCCACGCCCATATTTTGGACCTAGACCAGTGCCAACTCTGCTGCCAAGGCCTAACTTGCTGCATCATGGACCAATTACTGGCTCAAGACCACTTCTGAGGCCACCTCCATTTCAAGGCCCTCGTCTGAAGGGTGCTATTCATCATCATGGTCATCTGAAGAGGAAGAAACCAATCCATCAGCAAGTTGAAGCAGAAAAATATTACTGCGAGCTTTGTGATGTTGACTGCACCAGCAAGTTCAATCTCAGGATGCACTTCAAGGGTCACAAGCACAAGGCCAAACAGCGAGATGCAAACAGTAAGAAAGTTTCTGCAGGTGGCGGCGTGTCACAGCAGGGTGTAAAACCGCATAAATACTGTGAGTTGTGTGCAATTTGGTGTACAGATGAGAACTCCTTCAGGCTACATCTTGATGGAAAGAGCCACTTTCTCAAACTACATGCTGCCGGGAAAAAAATCAAGTTGTGATTGGGTATAACCATTGCTCAATTGGTTAATATGGTTATTTGGACATACAATATATAATTGGTAGTGTGGTAGAATAACATAGTTTAACTCTAGGCCTGTTTTCTGTGTATGGCTTTTTTAGCTGTTATGATGCAATTCAGTGCATATTAAAGCTATTTTTGTGGAAATCAAAGGTTCAACTGTCCTTAAATGAATATTTGCACCATGTACTTATCTTTTCATTTTCTTCTGTTTTGTTTTTGCACCTTGTTAATGTTATCATCATATAACTTATATTCTAATGACAATCTCTACTAAATTGAAATTATAATAGGAACTAATTAACTAACATTCGCGATCTGTAAAGAGTGTGAACTTCATCCAAGAGCCTTCATTATCGACAAGCAAATGACATGATTTTAGTGGGGCATCTTTTCTCCTTTTTACTGAACAAAGGCACTAGAAAAGCTAGCATTTGTACTGTTGTATAAATATGTAAACATCTTGGCCATTTATTAATCATATACTTTTTTTGTAAGATAAAGATATCTGATTCTAGTACAAGGAGGACAAAGGATACCTCCGAAGTCTGAAAGTTAGTTCATGACTTTGCAAGCAGCAAAAACAGAAATAAGTTCCTCCATTCAGTAGTACTAAGAAAGTTATAAGAATAACCTCCATATTCTTCCTCAGAACAATATATATGCACCATCTTTGTGATCCCACTAGTTTCATAGACACTCAAACTATATATATTAACAGTCTCTTCTTCAATATCTTCCTGGTAATCTGATTTTGACAGTCTTTTGAAAACTAAAATATGGGTAGTGCAAGGGGTAAGTACGAGATTTCACCTGAGCTTGCAATTAAGAGGGAGATGGCATATCGCAAACATTTGGAGTTAATGCAGCTGATCAAAAGCACTGAAGCTAAACAAGTCCCTGCATCTTCTAATGTAAGAGACCTGTTTTTCATATACTTCATGTCAGTTGTATTGGTTAATTCAGACACGATTTTGCCAAATCTGACTCATAACTTTGCATGATTATACTTGTTACATAAATGATTAACAGCATTTCTATGCATGTAAACCTTGCAGCCAACTTCAGTGCCAGCTTCAAGGCCAACTTCAGAGACAACTCAGACAAGGCCAAGCCAAATTCCAAACCCGAGGCCCAAGCTAAGCGCGAATTCATCACCTAATTCAACTCGAAAGCCAGACTCTTCATTCTCAGTACCATGGCCCAAAACAATGAAGAACCCGATCAAACTCCTGCCTCGAGGCCCAAGTTCAGTCCCAAGGCCCATTTACTCATCTCTGGCAGGCCCAAGTTCAGTCCCAAGGCCAAATTTCATATCACATACAGGCCCAAGCTCAGTCCCAAGACCCAATTTCTCATCTCAGACAAGCCCAAGGCTGAAGTCAGTAGTAACAGGCCCACGTCCATACATGCCTCAAAGCCCACGTCCATCACTTCCATGGCAAAAGACCTCACGCGTTGGCCCAAATACAGGTCCAAGGCCCAGTTCACTATCGACCCCTTCTAGCCAGAGGTTCGAGCCCACTATAGGCTTAAGCCACAAAAGAAAAGAGGCACCTACTCCTACTGAACAATTTCAGACTAATCACAATAATAATGGTAAGGTGAGGAAGTTATTTTGTGAAGTTTGTGAGGTGCAGTGCACTTCTTTTCCTAATCTTCGGATGCATTTCATGGGCCAAAAGCACAAAGCTCAGGCGATGAAAGGCAAAGGAGTCGGACAAAGCATGGAAATCGAGACTAGACTGTACTGTGATTTGTGTGACATTTGGTGCATGAATGAATTTTCATTGAAGCAGCATGTTAGTGGCAAGAGCCACACCCTCAAACTGCATACTGCTGAGAGGAAGAATTGAAAGCTTAGCCATATTTAATCTTTGGTTGACAATGTTTGTGATTTTACTTTCCCTTTTTAGTTAGTAGTCTACTTTTATTTTAACAATCTAAGTGACTATTACATGTTCATGTTATTTTTTTTTTTCTTTTTCTTTTCTTAGAGAAACATGTTCATTTTATGTTGAGTTATAAGAGTGGACACTTCTTGATTTGCTGTAAACTCTAGTCTTACAGTGTTTTCAAAGTTTAATGCCCTTTTTTTTTCTTTCCCCTTTGTAGTGTTTCTTGATTGATCCCTAACTAATATTCACCTTACATTATAATAGTAATTTATAAAGTTTCGTAAAAGTATAATAGTTTATGTTTGAATTTCAGATATATATTTTTTCATTTATATCAAAAGATGGTATAACAAGATAAGTCGATAATTATACAAATCTAGTTAATATTGTCATATCATTAATGAAAAGATGACAACGGATAAGCCGATAAGTAAACAACTAATTCCAGAGGAAGGGACTATGGACTCAAAAGGCGTATATATGCACGGATGCACCTAATCATAGGCTTTGAAACTTTCTCATCACTATCTAATTAAACCACTTACTAATCAATCCTAAATTTTCTTTGACAAGCAAGTCTAGTTTACAATTTTACATTCACAAACTTGCTTTTACCCAAATATTTTGTTACTTTGTAAAAATAATAATAATAAAAAAAAATAAAAAAATAAAAAAAATAAAAATTGTTATTTAAAAAATAAGTATATAGTACTGTGAAACTGCACAAAATCCCCAATTTTGCAACTCCAAATGTCCACTGCACTCTCCAAAAAATCCCCTTTCCCTCCAAATCGAAATTTCATCAATTCCCACCAAAAGTTTCGAAATTTGCTTGGTTTAATCGCAAAAACCTTCAATTCCCAGAAAAATTCAAGTTCTAGGGGATTAATTCTTGCATCTTGCACCGCTAGTTTCTCACTCTTATGCTACTGAAGGTAAGATGCTCTAAAACCCTAATTTTTTTTCCTGCAATTTGTATCAGATGCTTTGATCTTCGTTTTTAGTATGCTTTTGTTAGATTCTAGTAATACCCATTTCTTAAATTTTCTTGAATTCATGATTATGGTGTGTTTTTGATTGGTATGTTTCAGTATTTTTGACTTCATGTATCGGTAGTAGAGCAATTAGGTTTGTATTGGGTATGTGTTTATCACAAATTCATTTACTTTTGTGAGATTTTTAATTGAGTCGGAGTCATATAGTATAGTGATGTAGACGGGATTTGATCCATTGCGTGTAAAATTTAGATTTTCACCGCTGTAGATCAGTTGTATATAAATTAGAGCAATTGTATTAGATAATGTCCTGATTTATCTGATTTTTGCAATGTTGCCTGATTTTATGTCGATTTTGTTTTATTTTGTGCATAGTTTTTGCGTTTTCTATATTCCGGATGTTTACCGCAATTTCAGCATGTCTCCAGTATATGTAGACTAAAATGTAGTGTTGTGTGGTTTCTTGTACTTAGTGTTGTATTCCCATTTTAATGGTGTAGGTGCCATGGATGGAAATATAATAGCGGTCGTAGATCAAAAGAATGGACTTGTTGAATTTGATAGTAGTAATAGAAACAAGAAGAGGTCAGTGGCCTGGGATCATTTTGAGAAGTTACCTACTGAAAGCAAGAACGAAGGTAAAGCAAAATGTATACATTGTGATGGTGTTTTTAGTGCTACCCCTAGGAGTGGAACGTCTCATTTAAAGCGTCACGTGGAAAGGTGTGCCAAGCGTGCAGCAATTGATGTGCAACCTGTCTCAATGGATTTTGGGTTCAGCGAGTTTGAAGGTAGTGGATCTAGTGTTAAACTTGGGAAAAGGGTCTCAAAGGTTTGGCATGAGTATGATTTATTTCCATCTCCTAATATGAATGATGCAAAAGCCAAGTGCAAGCACTGTAAAATGGTTCTTTCAGCAGCTTCCAAAAATGGGACATCTCACCTAAAGCGTCATTTAGACAAGTGTCCAAGGCGTGTGACTTTGACTGGTAACATAGAACAATACTTCCTTTCAAATGAGAAGCTAATAGAAGGAAACAGTTTAGATAAGATCCCCAAAGATGAACCTACATCTGGTAAATTGAAACGCCTATCAACAATTGGCGACAATTTAGCTGAAGGAAGCAAATCCACAGAAAATAGCCAGGTTGATCAGGATGAGCTGCAAAGATATATATCAGTCTGCATAATCAAAGGTGCTCATCCATTTAGCTTTGTGGAAGAGAGAGGGTTTAGGTCTATGATGTCTAAAGCATGTCCACAGTTTAAGCCATTCAGCCGGGCGATTGTAAGAAGAGAAATGTTTTCTATGTATATGAGGGAAAGGGACAACGTAAAAGAAATGTTAGCAAAGGCTCCAGGCCGCATATGTTTGACAGTTGGTAATTGGAAAGCAAGAGATACAAAAGATGAGTATATATGTGTAACTACACATTTCATTGATGAGCATTGGAAGTTGCTGAAGAGGGTTTTGTGTTTTAAAGCTTTAGCACCCCCATATGATGGAACTTACATTGCAGACGAATTGGCATGTTTATCATCTCAATATAACATTGAATGTAAGACCTTCACCATCACAGTGGATGAAGCTTCTTATGACGAGTCAACAGTTTCTTCTATTAAAAGAGGTCTTTTTACAAAGAATTCTCCTGCTAGTGGTGGTTCCTTTTTCCAAGTTAATTGTTATGCTCATATATTGAACTTTCTTGCACAATCTGCCTTAAAGTTGGTTGAAGATATTATTGATAGGGTACGTGAGTTGGTTAAATATGTCAACAAATCTCCGCTTCAGAGGAAGAAGTTCTTTGATCTTGCTGAGAGGATGTTTGAATTGCAAGCGAGGAAAAGGTTGAGCCTTGATGTGATGCTAAGATGGAATTCCACATATAAGTTAATTGACCGCACCCTTTATTATAAGAGTGTGTTCAAGCATCTTTTGGACTCAAAGCAAGAGCTAAGCAACTTGGCTCTTTCTAAAGAAGAGTGGCAAAAGTTGAGCATTATTCACAAATTCCTAAGGGTTCTTTATGATGTAACTCGCTTGTTTTCAGGCACCAATGGTCCTACAGCAAATTTATTTATAAAGGGGATGTTGAGGGTTCATTGCCGTATGATGGATATAGTAAAAGGTCCAAATCTATTCTTAGCTCATGCTGTTCAAGCTATGCAAGCTAAATTCGATGACTTCTGGTGCGAGAATAGCTTGATTTTATCTTGTGCTGCAATCTTAGATCCACGGTACAAGGTAAAATTTGTGGAATACTGCTATATGAAACTTTTTGGCCCGGCAAATTTTGAGGACCGTGTTAGTAAAGTTGTAAGCACTCTCTACTGTTTGTTTGCTGAGTATAAGCAACGATCTATGCAATTTTCCTCTACAACTGTGGGGTCTTCTAGCATGAATACAAACTTTGTTGGTGGAGATGACGAGGGAGACATGTTTGGAGACTATGATCAATTTCTGAGCTCTACATCAAGATCTCATGGGAACAAGTCTGAGTTGGATCTTTACTTGGAAGAGCCAAGTTATGAATTAAATTCTGACTTGGATGTTCTGGAGTTCTGGAGAAGAAGCTCAATGAGGTATCCCAATCTCTCGTTGATGGCACGTGACATTCTATCTATACCTGTTTTCACTGTTAATGCCAAGGAGGCTTTTAGCTATGGGAGTAAAACCTTGTCTTCTGTTCAAAGTTCCGTTATGCCTGAGACACTTCAAGCTTTATTATGTCTTCAAGATTGGCTAGGTGCAGAAGATAATACCGGTAATTATTTCTTTGTTATTATTTTGAATTATGAACGCAAGCTGTGAAGTTAACTTTCCTTTGAAACTTTTTATGCAGATGACCAAACTGTTACAGCTGAGGATCCTAGTGGGTCCAGTGAACATGCTGAATATGATGATGATGATGATGATAGTGTACTTACTGATTCTTTTTAGGTGCTTGCGTTATCTCCTTTCTTTGTATACACTTAACAGAATTTACCTATCTCCGTGTGCTTACATATATGTGTTTTGCTTCTCTTCAGGTTTTGAGGTAGTCGTGGTGATCAAGGATCATTGTTGCTTATCTAGAATTGCTCTTTCTCCCTGTCTTCTTGTAGTTGAGTAGCCGTTTGTGCAGTATGCGGTCACATTTTTTAGGTGCAAGGCTCTTCCTTTTTACTCTGGAACAATTATTCTCTGATGTATATTCTTCTTCTTGCTACTATCTATGCAAGGTGTTAGAATGTTGAGCTTGTGAACTATTTGCTATTGTTGTCAGAAATTAGCATTTTTTTTATTAGTTGTCTATGAAATGATTAGATGCTGTTCTACAGTGGTTATAATACACACCTGGTTCTGAGGTAATAATATAATTTACTTACTGCATTTCAAAATCTTTCTCTCGCCCTTTTATCTTTTTTTCACAAACATCAGTAATTCAGTGCTGAATGCCAATGAATATAGTTGGTTATTGAATGCCCAACATACATTACCATCTGTCTAGGTTTATTATGCATGTTCAAGATGTGTTTTGTGTCTTTTTTGACCTACTACCTTTTATGTGAGACTTTCTGCAATTTTTAAGTACATACTGCTACCTAAAGTTTGTCTGTACTGCATGATGTAGTCACGGGCTTGAATGGACAACTGTTCTTCCCTAGCCCCCCCCCCCCCCCCCCCCCCCTCTCTCTCTCTCTCTCTCCCCCCCCACCCTAACAGGGTGCCTCTTCTTGCCCTACAGAATATAATTGTGAAACTTTTGAAGAACTCCGGTTGTAAGTTATAATAGGTTGAACTGGTTTGATTTTACAGTTTAACATAAGTAATAAGAATAAGGCGAAGAGAACAAAGCCTTAGTGACACTTGTGTTATACCATAGTGTTATATAATTGTTGCATTTCTTCCTTTGCATATCTGGCTTTTTTCTTAATGTGAATAAATCTCACATATGAATTATGATTCTGCAAGTAGGCATGGCATGGCATGTCACAAGGAACTCATTGTCTTGTCTGTAATTATTCCAACAGTTCTGCTTCTTTTTGAATTAAATGAGTGGATTTAATATACTGAGGATTTTCTGTTTCAAAACCACTGCAAGGTCTTTTCCGCCTGACAAATGAATTCGTTGTAACTACTAGATGTCTATTACAATGGCTTTTTGTTATTCAGTTGTTCTTTTTGTGTGTGTGATTTCTTACAAGTGAATTACCCAATTGTTTGATCTATTCCTGAAAATTTGTAGCTTAAGTGCCTTTAATGAAGTACTTCACTGCTATGAAGTCCTGCCTGAAGCAATGGTTCCCTGCTAGATTTCCTCACCTTTTTTGGATTACTCGCATATCAGAAGTAAGCTTTCAGGATATAGCATTTGTTGCATTACTAGGTACAGTAATTTGTGTATCATGTGTGTGGACTGTGGACCTGGTGAATTCTTCTGGATCCACTCTTGAACTTTGGCACAATTGCAGTCATTTTACTTTTGCCGTAGAAGCAAGCACTTCTGCACTTGGCTTTGGAAGGAAAGCTTTCCCTAATCTTCTTGGATTCCTAGCTTTTTGATGAAAATAACCAACTGCTTGTGTGTGTTGTTCCTCCTTTTTTTTTATGTTGACGTCTTAGGGCTGAACACAGAGCAAGATATGTCTGAAGCTTTACCATTTGTCGTTCCTTCTTGTCGTCCCTTGTTGCCTTTTCAACAGCTTCATTGAGTTTAGGCAGTTTGTGTTTCAGACAATCTATGTTTCTGAAATATGTAAATGTCGTGCCCTTATGATACCCCCAACCTCACTTTGGAGGACCATACTGCTACTTGCTTCTGATCCTTTTAGCAAGGATCTTTGAAATCGGATAAGAAGGAACAAATAATCTCCTCAAATTTCCACATATACAGGATCCTTGTTTCAAATCCTATCGAAACTCCATGTTCATACATTACTATCTGCCTTATTCTTCAGTCTGTACTGCTTACCATGATGCTTTTTGTATCCTACCCTGATTTCAACTCGAGTGACCTGATATGGCAGCCGAAAGTGATAGATAGCGCAGCAATACAATTATACAAGGAAGGTTGCTGCCTGTAAACTTTGTTGACAATCTAGTTTAATGGTACCAAATTCGTGGCCTTGTTTGTTGCTATAGTACTACTGTGTTTAAGAATTGAGAATGTTGACAGCCACTTCAATTTATAGTCGTGCATCTTCTGTGAACAAGTTGTTCCTGTTCTTAACTAATTAGGGGGGATAGAGATTATACCGTCTTTCACTCTTTCTTAGATCTCGCCAATCGTCATGTGACATTGGAAGTGCTTAACTAATTTAGGACGTGTAGAGATGTGAACACGGAGTCATTTCATTACAAATTCTTAGTTGTTTCCAGATACGCGTAGCATTAGGTTTATCCATGTCAGTTTTTTTTTTTTTTAATGAACAAAATTGATAAAATGAGTAACTTAAAACCTTAGGGTCATCCGATAACAAGATAGAGGTGTAACGTTAAATTGAACCCTGGACTCCCTATGGATAGTACGACCTGACCTTCCCTGATGCCTCGGGCTGAAATGGGCCTAATGTTTTCGCAGTTTAGCTTAGATGGACCATGGTCAGCTTTAGTAGAAAGCCACAAAATAACCAAAATGACATATTCAAGTATTCAACAAATATGAAGGTTTGTGTTTGTTTCAAGACTCAGGTCGGGATTATTCCATCTCAAATTCAAGGCATAATCATAAAATTTGTGAAGGAATAATATTTTAGAACTCTTTCTTTTTTTTTTTTTTTTTTTTTTTTTTTTTGAAGGAATATTTTAGAACTCTTATTATCACTGGAATACTAGATTTAAATCTGAACGCGCTATACCTATGGTTTACTCGTATTTTTTTAAATCAACATTTTATGTATTTATATAATAAATTTTGCTTATATAATTATTTCAAATTTTAAATCTTATTTGTTAATTTTGCTTATATTTTTTATTTGACACAAACCGAAAGCATAGCATTTTATTATTCCATCAAAGATTCAAGGTCTTTACAAACGGCCTCATGAATTTCAAGAGTGTACTCTTCTAACCAAATACGACATTCATCATAACTAAAACTCAACTTTGCTAAGCTATGCGCAACACCATTACCCGACCTTGTAACAAAAGAGAAAGACACAAATTGGCAGTCCGAAACAATCTTGATGATATCTTTCACCATGTTGCCAAACGGAGTCGGTGGGGTAATACCTTTCTTCATGTGGTGGAACAATTTCAAGCTGTCAGTTTCAAGAATAAACTTGATGTAGCCCGCTTCTCTAGCAAACAGAAGACTCTGCCTCATCGCCATTGCCTCACCAACCTCTGCCTCACACACACCTGGCCACGCTGCACAGCACGCCATCACAATGTCCCCCTTTGCGTCCCTAAGAACCCCTCCCAAACCACTTTGCTGCTGTTCAGAAAAAGCCACATCCGAGTTTAATTTGTACGTTCCAGCAGCAGGGGGCTTCCACACATCCTTCAATTTCTGCATCGGCTTTGGTAGAGCAGCCATCTCCATTGCATTTTCATATTCACCAACAAAGCATAAAGCTTTGTGGATAGTATCCTGATTAGGCAGCCTTGTCCCCTCAAAAACCCATCTATTCCTTCTTATCCACACCCCCCATGCCAAGCTCCAAAAGATATCCCACCAAGCATCATCTTTAATTTTTCCTTTCATCTTCAAGCACCAGTCACGCAAGTCCAAGGCATCCTCTGAATGCAACTCCAAACGGAGGACAAACTGTCTCCATAAAGGCGCAACAGACGAGCATAAAAGCAGCATATGCATCAGATTTTCCTCCCCCTCCACACACATAGGGCAAATACTATTAATTCCCATCCCCTTAGCCACCAGATTACTCCTAATAGGGACACCATTTTTCTTACATTTCCAAGCAAACAACCTCACTTTTGGGGGAACTTTAGCACACCAGATAGATTTCCATGGAAACTGACTAATCACATTTGATGAGGACACTTTACTTTTTTCTTCCTCTTCCACTAGTAAGTTATATGTGCAGCGAACACTATATAACCCGTCCTTCGAATAATTCCAGGTCCACCCATCCTGTTCATCAAACAAAGATATATGAATGCTACAGATCGTTGCCACTTCTCTATGAGAAAAAAATTCTCCCAGTAATTAACTCAACATTCCACCTTTTGTCATCCCATAGCTCATACACATAATTTGGCAGATTTAGACCATCCCCTTTGCTCGAGAAAATACGAAAATCAGGGAGCTTCGGAACCCAAGGGTCATCCCATATATTTACAGTAACTCCCCTTCCAATCCTTTTCCTAGCTCCTTTCACAATCACATCACGCACACTTAAAATTGACCTCCAAGTAAAGCTCATATTTGATGCCGGCTTCACATCAAAATAAGATGAGTGAGGAAAATATTTAGCCTTGAGGACCCGAGATATAAGGGTCTTCTCATTTGTCACAATTCTCCAAGCTTGATTGGCTAACATAGCCCTGTTGAAAATGCGCATATTTCTGAATCCCAATACCCCTTCATTTTTTGCCCGGCACATCTTGTTCCAAGCCACCTAACAAGCCTTCCTCTCCTCGCCTTTTTGCCCCCAAAAGAAGTTCTTACACAATCTTTCCACTACATCAAGGATGCTCATCGGTACAGCAAAACACTGCATTGCATACGTAGGAATTGCTTGGGCCACCGATTTAATGAGGATCTCCCTTCCCTCTTGCTACAAAAATCTTTCTTTCCATCCCTTGAGCTTCTTCCAGACCCTATCCTGAATACTCTGAAAAACGGATTTTTTAGGCCCTCCAATGTACGTTGGAAGCCCTAAGTATTTATCATGTCCATCGACAGCCTTAAAAGATAACTTCATCTGAAGCAAAATTTTCTTTTCATGATCAATGTTTCGGCTAAAGGACACCTCCGATTTTTCCATATTCAGTTTCTGGCCTGATGCCATCTCATAAGTAGAGAGAATTTCAAGAACCCTATCAGTTTCCTCCTCATTTATCCGTACGAAAAGAAGGCTATCATCAGCAAAAAAACAGGTGCGAAATTGGTTCAACATGTCTCCCAATTTTAATCCCATGAATGAGCTTGTTTTTCTCTGCATCCCTAAGGAGTGCAGATAAACCCTCTGCACACATAATGAATAGAAAAGGGGATAGGGGATCTCCCTGCCAGAACCCCCTGCTTGGCCTAAATTCCCTGGACGGTTGTCCATTCACCAAAACGTCAAAAGAGGCAGATGACACGCAATTCATGATGTTTTTCACAATTAAATCCGGGAAGCCAAATTTTTTCATCATTTTTTCCAGAAAATCCGTCCCATTCTACTCGGTCGTAGGCTTTACTCATATCAAGTTTAAGCCCCAAAAAACCATTCTTTCCTGTTTTTTTCTTTCTCGGATAATGAAAGCACTTGTACGCCACCAGAATATTATCAGTGATTAATCTACCCGGTACAAAACCACTCTAAGACTCGCTAATAATAGTAGGCAGAACTTTTTTCAGTTTGTTAGCTAACACTTTTGATACAATTTTATACAGGACGTTACACAAACTTATAGGTCTATAATCAACAGGAGACACACATTCTTTTTTTTCGGAATTAAGACAATATGTGTCTGATTAATAGCATCTATATTACCTACATTATTCAAAATAATTAGAGTGTTTTTAATCACATCATCCCCAACAATATGCCAAAATTTTTGAAAAAATATTGCGGACATACCATCGGGGCCGGGAGCTTTAGTGGGATGCATTTGAAAGAGAGCTTCACGAACCTCCTCACCACCAAACGGAGCTGCTAAATCAGCAAATTGATCACTCGAAATTGCCGTGTCCACCTTGTCGATGACACTCTCTGCCTCACCAAATCCACCAGTAGAAAACAAGTCGTCAAAATGCTTTACAAACACTTCCGCAGTTTGCTCTTCATCCTTGTAAATATTGTCCGCAGCATCCCTGATTTCTTTAATGTGGTTTCTCTCCTTTCTTTGATTGGCTTTTTGATGAAAAAAATTTGTGTTTTTGTCCAATTTTGCTTATGTTTGCTTATACTCCGTATAATAATTAATTTAAAATCTTAAATGTCATTTGTTGATTTTGCTTATGTGCCACTTGAATTGTGGAATTCTAAATGAAATTGCAATTTTTTTTTCATGGATAAAATACTTCCTCCGTTACGAGTTACTCGCAACAAAGAGGGAGTTTGCGGAGTTCTAGGCAAAATTTCTTAAGTGTAATTATTGGAAAATAAGGGATGTGTTTAGTATTAATCCAATCAATAAAAAAAAAAAAAAAAAAAAAAAAAAAAAAAAAAAAAAAAAAAAAAACCTAAACACCAAGCACCATAACTCCAAAACCACCACCACCTAGAAACACCACCACCTAGCAAAACCACAACCACGAAACCCACCACCACTGTAACACCCCAATAATTCTCTCTTAAAAACCCGTGAGAAACCATATATAACCTGAACAATTTCAAGAGAATTACTGGCGTGCTACCGCCACGTGTTCAAACGTTAAGGCTATCTCAGAAATTAGCAGCGGAAAACCAAAACAGTTTTAAATAAACCTCAAAACAAAGGAATTAAATCAAAATAAGTATTACAAGTTGGAACCATTAAGGCCCTTATTTAAAACCCAATAAAAGTAGTAAGTGATTAAATTCAGTGTTCAAATAAATTCAAACCCAAAGGAATTAGTGTCAAATAAAATCGAATTAAAATAAATTCAAACTTGCCAAAGAAATAAAATGCAAACAACCAACTCTCTACTCAAGATCCCACAACCCTGATGAATGCTGCATGTGTAAGAACCTGTGGTTATTCTGCTCCCCAATATTACAAGTGTAAAAATTGGATCGTCACAGGGTCATTGAAAGGCGAAGGCCATGACCAAAGAAAGACACACACAAAAGCACGCAGTCAGCAAAGCTGAGTACATACAAGCTGCGAAATCAAAATAAGAAAATACCTAACATGCTACTAATAATCAAGCACAAACATCATTAAATATAGACTCAATTCATGACTCGGCTATTAAATTTATTAAGACCTCACTAATGGATACTGACTGACTCATTTAATTAGTTCATTGGATTTAGCAATAGACAAGGTTGTCCAACCCATGTCCCATTTGGAACATCAATAAAGAAAAACCCCATGCCTCCCTTCGGAAACATCAATAAACATCCAACGACCACGGGCGCGACTCCGTGACCGTAGTTAGTATGAGATCTCACCTAACTCCTAGTTTTAGAAAAATAATATTTGAAAGAGGAAACTCGTAGATCAGACGGCCTCGATAAAAGTACACGGCTAATACCCCATGTACCCCAACCCCTGATTGTCATTACTCCAGATGTGCACCATTCCAGAGTTTTATTGCTCATCCATCTTACACTTTACGTGATTTACAAGTTTAGACTTGGTGATGACTCATATACATTTCAATACAAACATCCCAAACAATTCAATCAAACATGGCAAATTCTCAATTTAGATTCTTGATTTATTAGTGATAAACAACATTTATTAATTATTCCATTACTACCTCGGTGTATAAACACCTTGAGTGCATAAGGCACCCCAAAACCTTAACCTCATCTTACAAGACTTGAATCTCTCCTTTACTCATCCTGTTTACATAATCATGAATGAGTAATAATTTGATCTTTACACCAATCACAAACCTTTGCCTTTAAGCGCACCTTGCATAATTAAAGCACACATAATACTTGCATTATAAACTAGTGCACATCATTTGAAATTCACAATGTATAACCAGACAATTTAACCCAGTCAATCCTGTACATGATACTAAGTTCTCGATCCGTCCTTAAACATGCACCTACAAGCAAGGTTTCGTAACTTGTACGTACCTTGAGTAAACAATTCGATTGGCCACTTTAAAACTAGAAGTCGCCTTCTACAAAGTCCTCTCCTAAACCAAACAATTAGAAATAAATCAATACCAAAGCAATTAAAATTACAGCAATACTAAACTACTTTAAAACCTCTTAAATCATCAAAATAAAGCCTTTAAATTGTCCCCAAAATCAAGGTTAGTAATATAACATCCCAACTTCAAGTTTATATGTTAGATTTATGAAAATATAGTGTTTTATATCAAATTACAGCATTTTTAACTTTAAAGTGGGTAAATAAATCAGGAAATTTGTTTTAAGTATATAAAATAACCCCATAAGCATAATTACTTGAAATAGTCATTATATAGCAAGTTAGTGTGTTAAAAACCCAAAAATATATCAATTCAATTCAATTAGAGGCTTCAAAATAAAAGGTATGAAATCTGAAAATTATTTTTAAAGTTAGAATATAAAGTTCTAAGCTTTTTCAATCACAAAATACTCACCATAATTATTTTATAGGTTTAGAAGCATAAAAAAAAACTTCGTTAAAAATAAAAACTGCCCGAAAATCATATTTAGAGGCTGAATTTGGCCACGAGAGGGTGGTGCTCACTACCAAAGGTAGTGAGTCTTTCTTAAAACGTTGTTTCCACATGGAAAACACTACTTTTTTTTATCAAAATCGGATGAGTTCAGAACCTGATTGGGATTAAAACGGGATTAATATTAACGAACGGAAATCCAAAAATTAAAACACGAATTTACGTGTTCAAAATAATTTGGAATTAAGTTAATCTAATCATTAGTTATAATCACCAAAATTTCAAAACATCATTACTATAAAAGCACTAAATCAATTGTTCATAAAAACCCTAAAATCATGATTTTCAATAATTAAAAACCCTAGGTTATAAAATTTACAAAATCTGAAAATTATGACATTTATAAAATCTGAAATTATAAAGTTTAATCATCAAAATACAATTTGATACTAATTAAATTAATTTCAAACAATAAAATCAAAACCACAAATTAATAAAATAAAGGAGAAAGAAAATAAGACTAACCTTTTTGTGTGGGAAATTTTTGGGGATTCATGGTGTATTTATAGATTAGGGAGTGTAGGGTTAAATTTGGGCTTATAAAAATGTGGGCTTAAGTTATGGGTTTTGGAATGGGTTATTCCAATAAGAGTATGTAGAAATAATTTACATTGCCCAATAATTAATAAACGTTTGGTCCAAAATATATTTTACTTTTATAAAACCTTATACTTAAAATACTTTAACCCTTTAAAATATTTAATTAAAATACTTGAGCCTTAACAATACATTTTATTAATACTTAAATACTTTATAAAAAGTACATAAAAATACGGGGTATTACAACCACGAACCCAGACCCACAACCGCCGAACCCACTACAACCCACCACCACCCACCCCGAAACCCAAAACCCATGAACCCAGACCCACAACTCCGAAACCCACCACCACAAACCCAGACCCACAACCGCCGAACCCACTACAACCCACCGCCACCAACCCCGAAACCCATAACCCACGAACCCAGACCCACAACCGCCAAACCCACTACAACCCACCACTACCCACCCCGAAACCCAGAACCCACGAACCCAGACCCACAACCCCGAAACCCACCACCCACAACCTCGAAACGCACAACTCACGAACCCAGATCCACCACAGAGCACCACGAGACCACTCACGAATTCAAACCCAAAAATTCGAACCCACGAAACTCAAACCCTAAAATTCGAACCCAGAAATTCGACCCACCAAGCACCACAATCGAGCCACCAAACACACAACGAACCCAGAAAAAGTCAGATCTAGAAATGGAAGAGAGAGAAAACGAAGGCGTCGATAAGGAAGAAGACGACGGCGGTGATTTCCGGCGATAGTAGCGATCAGTGGTGGTGGTGGTTGTTGCCAATGAAGGTGATGGTGGTGGTGGTTGCCAATAAAGGTGATGATGAATTTAGATGGGAGGTGATTAAATCAATGTTAGGGTTTAAGTTAATAAGATAAAATCAGTAGTTTAATTAGGGTGTTTAGTAAAAAAGTAAGGGTAATGTTGTAATATCACACAAAAAAACTAACCATAAAAGGAAAGAAATAAGTTTGTTGCAAGTAATGTTTACCGGCCATTTTTAATAATTGTTGCGAGTAATTCGTAACGGAGGGAGTAATTGATTTCCTCTGTGGCGACCTAACAACTTGGGACACTCCCCTTTACCGGCCCTTAGGATATATTCATGAATCATGATGTAGTTTTTAAATTGTGTGATCGAAGTATATATTTTATTGAATATTTTGTATATTTAATTTATTTAATTCTCTACTTTGATTATTGATAATGCTTAATCGCATGCTTCAAATATTTTAGCATGCATGTTTTATTGATTTATTGTTTTGTTCACCTCGTTAAATGTTAAATAAGACTGGTATTTGAAAATAATGACTAATAAGATATTTGAAAAACCGGCTAGGATCCATTATTTTGATATTTAATAAAGTAATCACGATTTAGCAATTATTATAATATTTAACCGATTTGGTATAATTTAATTTGGAACGAATTTAATATCTGTTTGTGTGTATCTTTAAATTACTAATTATATATCATTATAAGAGCTAAGTAGAAGCCAATATGGATGGAATTAATCCCTAGGGTCAATTTCATATGTTCATCCCTGAATCCCCGTCTGCTCCGAGACCCAATGGAGTCAATATCAAGGATTGTTGGAGGGTTGTAACCATAGTGGAACAATTCGTGTGGCCTTTCGGATTTACCTCAAATTTTGGGTACCTTTATCCCTTCATATAGTGATCAATTAACGGTTTACAAGTTCTGTTAAAGACTTGTTAACAACTTACTACTTTATTCTTCGTTTCTAATTGTATTATGTCAAATTTACTAAGGCCTTGTTTAATTTTGTTTATTCAATTAAAAATACTCTTGAAAGTTGTTTAAATTTAGAAAATCATTATAAAAAAAAAACACTAATTACATTGATCTACGCGTGTTTTGTCATAAATTTCTAATTTTGTACTATTTTCAAGATTGTTTTTAATGCTTATATATAGCCCTAAAGGCTATGTATAGCATAACTCTTTACTTAGGAAAATGTTATACATAGCCCTTAGGGCTACATATAAGCATTAAAAATACTCTTGAAAGTTGTTTAAATTTAGAAAATCATTACAAAAACACACTAATTACATTGATCTACGCATGTTTTTGTCATGAATTTCTAATTTTGTACAATTTTCAAGAGTGTTTTTAATGCTTATATATAACCCTAAGAACTATGTACAACAACCCTTTTACTTATTTCATAAAAAATAAGTTCAAATCAAATCAGATCTGAAAAAATAAGTTCAGACCATATTAGATCAGAAAAAATAAGTTCATATCAGATCATCGTTTTATATGCAGTTTTTTATCATTAAATATCTTTAATTCTGTAATGAAAAAAATTATGAAAATTACATATTAATAAAATACACATTATTACAAATCTAACTAGACCCCACTTGATGTATTTTTTCCTTATAGATTATCGTACACTTAAGGTCAAAGTTTGGTCAAATCAGACAATTAGATCAGACCAGACTAAATTATGTTAGATCAGATCAGACCAGACCAGATAAGTTCAGATAAGCAAAAATAAGGTGAAACAAACAAGCCCTAATTCTTATACGTTGCTAAACATATTCATATATGCTAAGGTTGACCAACCAATCCAGCGCCTACGGTTACACAATTACTATGATAACACATGTGAATATGTGTATAAGATATGTAGTCAACATTCAACATATAATAAATGATATCATGATATGTTACCATTTTAGTTAGTGTGATTTAATATCAATAATTCTACGGAGTAATTTTTTTGGTAATGTTTCTCCTAAGCCAATCAATGACCATGCTCTTGATTTCTTTACTAATTTTGTGATCCTATACATACAATTATAATTGATATCCTAGTTCTCAATCTACTATTATAAAGCACCGTAACTCAGTTAGAACAACCAAAGTAAGTGGTGGAGTTAGGAATGGCTTCTACAACATCATTTTTAGTGATTTTTTCTGCATTGATTTTGTTTGAATTATGCAGCACAACATTCTCTAACCAAGAAGAAGTGAAGAAGACTATCCAGGTTTGTACTCTAGAATTCAATCTCTTTCATTCCATAGTTCTTTTTATATAACTGGAATTAATTTGTTCTTAACTCTTTTTTCTTTCAATAGACAAAACATGGGGTGTATGATTGTGTAGATTTTTACAAACAACCGGCGTTTAGTCACCCATTGCTCAAGAATCATGCATATAAGGTAAGTTATTTTGGTGTATGAATACATATGTTAACGATTATATTCGTACTAAATTTGACCATGATTTTTTTATAATGTAATCAAAAACTAATTTTTCTTGAAATGTGTCGTTAAATACTAACTTTAACCATGATTTCAAAGTAGTGCATTAAATTAACATGTGTGTTTGTGAATAATACGGAGTGCTAGCTTTTACATATTTCCTCTGTTTTTTTAGTTGACACATTTCTTTATTATAACGTTTGCCAACACAATATTTAATGATAATATCCCTAATTATCAATAAGTAAAAAAATTATAAAACATTAATATTATAATAATATACTACCTCTGTTACGCATTATTTACAACTATTAGACATTTTTTACTCACTTGTCAAATAATTGCAATGAAACAAAGGTAATATTATACTCCCTCCGTACTTTAATAAGTGTTACACTTTGACCAGCACATAGTTTTAGGCAATTTAATCGACTTAAATAAAATAAGAGGCAGGTAGAGTAGTTTGAGTATTAAAAACTTGTAAAAGAAAGATAATTAGGTTAATAGTTTATTGAAAAGTAATGAATGTGAAAGGAGTGAAATATATATATATATATATATATATATATATATATATATATATATATATATATATATATATATATATATATATATATATATATATATATATATATATATATATAAAATTAAAAAAAATAAAAAATAAAAAATAAAAGTAGTAGTGGGTTTAGGCGGGGACCATGAGAAAAAAGAAATACGAAGTACTTCCATAACATTAAAATGTAGTGTTTTTGCCAAAAAAAAAATAAAAATAAAATTGTAACACTTATTTAAACACAGCCATATTTAATAAGTGTAACACTTGTTAAAACACGGAGAAGGGAGTAAGAAAATTTTAACAAGAGTTCATACGACTATGTTTATTGTAAGTATAAATGACAATGACAAAGTCTAATCAACCAGAGGAAGTACGTCTTAATTTCTACATAGTAGTCTACAAAATTAATTTGTGTTTTTGTCCTTTGACTTTTGTATCCACCTATATAGACAAAAAGAAATACTTCATACAAGTCAATGAGCATAACAGTATATTATAGTAATATCACAATTTATACATTTGCGCAGTTAAGAAACTTGGAAGAACTTCAAGAACAAAAAGTTGATGGCATCGAACTTAAATATGGTGGTTGCCCTTTAAAAACTGTTCCCATCTTAAGATCTAATCCAAATTCCAGCGTCTTCAAAATTCAACGTGGTATTCCTGATACACATTGTGTAAGTTCCTTTTTTTAATATTGTTTGATGTATTCTCGTTAAAAAAGAAACTAGAGTACGCCATATAACTTTTCTTGAAAGGTAACTCAAATTGTGCCACGTGTGTTTATGTATGTATTGACATAATATTTAAGATGATAATGTATGATAATTACACCAAATAGTGGTGATAATTGATATTGATTGGTATTTGGTGCAGGTTGCTTTAGTTCATACAAATAACCCTGAAGAGCGGAAATTTTTGGGAGTTGCTGGTGAACTCGCAAATTATAAACCTATAGTGTACCCTAATCAATGGTCTTCAACACGAATTAAGATTTTAAATCAGAATGATAATATTGAAATCGGATGGATGGTAAGACGCATAATCTAATTAGAATTTTTAAAAATTGGTCGCAAATCATTACACGATATGTATAACTAACCATTTTACTTGGGTGCCAATATGTTCAATTTCAGGTAAATCCAGAAGTATTCAAGGATAATGAAGCACATTTGTATGCAAGTTTTGTAGCACTTGTAAGCATTTTTATCATAATAAATAGGATCATATATCATAATGATATATTGGCCTATTGAGTGCCTAAAGTCTTTTAACACATTAATAGTATGTTATATATAAATGTGCCTATACGCACATGATCATGTCGTGAATATTTCATATCAGAGATAGTATTTTGAATTTTGTTGAATGTACCTTTGTTTTGATATATATGCCATAAATTTCTTGTATCAATTATATATTCTTATAATTTATGTGACAAAAAAACTTTGACAGGCTAGACAAGAAGGATGTATAAATCTTCTATGTCCAGGCTTTGTTCAAGTGGCTAAAGACGTGTCTTTGGGCATAACCCCAGCTAACTACTCCGAATATGGAGGAACACAATATGGTTGGCACTTATCAATTGACAAGGTACAAGGCAATCCAAAACTATTCTTTAATATAATGATATAGAAAATAATTAATTGTTCCTTTTGTTTTTGAAAGTTTTTCCTATTTAAAATTCAAGCATTCGCAAATTAGAAGAATCCTTTTTTTCAATATATAAGAGAATTAAACACATAGTCAAATGAGGTCGTGTTTGGTTCATCTTGATGAGTTCTTTAAATATCAAAATTTAATATTTTTTTACAAAATGTAATTAGAGATATATATTAACAATTTAAGATGTCAATTGCAATATGTGTCAAAAGAAAATGGAAAAATTTTAAGGGAATAAATGGAGAACTATTTTATTTTAAATTTACGCATGTTTAAAATACAATGTCCATTCCTTTTTCTTTTTTTTTTTGCAAACTTCTCTTCACCATTACCAAGAAATGCATTTAGATTCAGAAGAGAAAAAATAAAGGTGAAAATAAACATTTGCTTTTGAGAGAAAAATATTGCTCCCTTCTTTAAAAATAGTAAGTCACAAGTGTATTAATTAACATCCATAAAAGTAAAGCATATTGAAACAGAAGGAGTATGAAATAGTTTCTTAAAATATTTAAAAGAAGTAGAAAACTATAAATTCTCTAATTACATTTGCTATTGTCCATTATGAATTAATTTACTTATTGTGGGAATTATGACATTTAAGTCAGAAATTTAACCACGAGCTCAATTCTCTTACACCAGTATATAATAGCATTCATTATACATAACTCGGTGGTAATAGAATTAAGTCAAAATTATTATGTGAATAGTAAACAAAGTCAAACTATACCAATTAAAAAATGGAAGGGAGTAAATGGTTTAAAGATCTGTATTATTTTGTGATTCTTTAATATATATACAACAAAGATTATGGAATCGTATAGTATTATCCCTAAAAATTAATAAATTTGACCTTATTATAACTTATCTAAACTAGCATCCTTTTATAGCATGGGTACAATCAATACTTTTCATGATATTAACATTTGTGTTTCTATTGTTTTGTGAGGGTATAGCATGAAGATGACAAACATTATTGGGTATCAATAATTACTGATATAAAAAAAGTAATTGGATATTATCCAAGAGAATTATTTTCTTTTCCGGATTATTTTAGCCAAGTTGAATGGGGAGGTGAAATTTCTAATCCCAAACAAAGTTCTCCACCACCTGAGATGGGCAATGGGAAGAAGGCACTCTACAATCCTTTCTATACAGCATCCATTATGCATGCTTCTTATGTCGACTGGAACTATACGAATGTGTTAAATCCCGAAGACACTCATAAGGTTTGGGATTGCGAAGCATCGTATACAGTTAAAGATGCTGGTTGGAAAAATGAAGAATTTGGTCGTCTCATGTTGTATGGAGGTTTTAATGAGGTATGAGACCCTAAGCTACCATAATGTAACCATGTTTCTAGAGTTTTTGTAAAATCATCTAGAGTTGTTTAATTACTATTTTTTTTTTTTTTTTAGAGGTAAGCAGAGCGGATATGGAGAATCGATCGGTCCCAAGAGCCTCTGTAATCGGGAAGGGAGCTCTGTTAAATTAATTAATAATGTAACCATGATTATCGATCATATAGTTGGTGTTGCTAAAGTTGTTAAAAGCAATACACCAAATATTTAGTACAATGAAATATGTGTTAACATATCAATCAATTCAATAAAGTTATTTAGAAATACTCCCGTCTCCGTATTTTATTATGTTTTTTATTTTTATTTTGCGGCCATATTTTATTACTTGTTTCATTTCCTTTTTTTTTTTTACTCACAATATTTTACTTCGTCGGTTTCGCAATAATCATAATCATAGGGAGTGGACATAGTTTCATAGTTTAAGAAAGATATAGAGTAAGTTTGTATGATTTAATAAAAAAAAGTATAATTAGTATGGGAGAATAATAATAAAGTAGTGAAAGTAGGGTTGGTAGGAGAGAGAAATAATAAAATACTAGTTCTTTGCCCGAACAATGCTCGAATATTTAGAGGGTAAAAAAATTATATTTATATATTACTATAAGTTTATATTTGTTTATAAATTTTTTATATATTTATAGTTTATGTATTTCAAATTGTTATTGTTCTATTATTTAGGCTATTTTTTTATCAATAATCTTATTATTTTTTAAAAATAAAATAAAATTGGGCGGAAAATTTTTTTATGAGGAGCAATGCTCGGATATTTAGAGGGAAAAAAATTATATTTATATATTGCTATAAGATTGTATTTGTTTATAAATTTTATATACATTTATATTTTATGTATTTCAAATTGTTATTGTTCTATTATTTAGGCTGTAAAATCTCTTTCCTTTTTTTTATCAATTATTATCTTATTATTTTTAAGGAAAAAAAAAAGTTTTAGGGCGGGAAATTTTTTATGAGGCGCTAGGGATATTTTTGGGGATTACTTTAGTATAGGATATAGAAGATTTGTGAAAGTGGGGTTAGTAGGAGAGATAAATAATAAAATAATAATGGGTTATTACCAAATTAGAAAATGTTGCAATTATTATGAAAAAGACATAAAACAAAAGTGTTGTGATTATTACGAAACGGGGAGTGTACTAAGGGCTTGTTCACATTTTCTGAATTGAACTGATTGGAGCTGAATTGAACTGATTGGAACTGAACTGAATAGAGTTGAAATGAATATTTTATGAGAGAAGGAAATTAGGAGTTGAACTAAACTAAACTGAACTAAACTGATTGCAGCTGAAGTGAACTAAACTGAAATTAAGCTGAAGTGAACAGACCCTAAATTTTTCTCTCCTGTACCTACTTTATTCTTTCATCAAGTCCACTTCCTTTATTTTTATTACTTTCTACTATTTTTCTTAAAACTCCGTAC
Organism: Chenopodium album; assembly: GCF_948465745.1. Taxonomy (NCBI): domain Eukaryota; kingdom Viridiplantae; phylum Streptophyta; class Magnoliopsida; order Caryophyllales; family Amaranthaceae; genus Chenopodium; species Chenopodium album. The sequence continues at coordinate 8,666,407 of NC_137844.1, forward strand.
ATAGAGAGATGGAGCAAGTAATAAAATACGAAGTGAGTAATAATACTAATGGAAACTTGGTAAGATCATAGTTGAGCAAAGGTTCAATCTAAAAATTTGTAAAATTCGAGGTATCAACTATTAAATTCCCTCACACGTAATCAAGAGATGACTACTAAGGGTTTATTTTATTGATCTGATTTTTTTTAATTTATTTGCTTATCTGAACATATTCTTAAACAAATGATGCACTTGATATAAATCTGTGCGCTACATGGTTTGCTCATATTTTGTTTTTAATCAAACATCTTATGGATTTGTATAATAAATTTTATGATTTTATTTGTTGTTGATTACTTGAATGGTTATTATAAAATGGATTGTAATTTTTTTCCTCATTCATAAGTATATTGATAAAATTTCTAATATCAAAATTAATATTTTATTTTTTGATTAATTTAAAATCTCAAAAATCATTCGTTAAATTAATTTTGGGTGGTACTTGAAAAAAATCCCCTTTATAACAATTTATTCATGATGTAATCTTCAACTTGTGCAATCGAAATATGTATATTATTTTATATTTTGTGTACTTCATTTATTTGGTATCTCTACTTCGATTGTTGATACTGCTTAATTGCATGCTTCAAATTTTTTTAGTATGCATGTTTTATTTTATTGCTTTATTATTATTTTGTTCACCTTGTTGCATGGTTAAATAAGAATGGTTATAAATCACAAATAATATGATAATTTGGACAATCGGTTAGAATCCCAATATTTTGATGTTTGATAAAGTGATCATAATTTAGCAATTATAATATTCAACCGGTTTATTGTACAATTTAATTTGGAACGAATTGAATATTTGTTTGTGGGTGTCCTTTTGAATTACAAATTTAATATATCATATTAAGAGCTTAGTAGAGGGCAATACTGGTGGAATTGATCCCTATGATTAATTTCATACCTTCATCCCCAAATTCCCATGTCAACAATCTCTTGGAGGCTAGGTAAGTTGTAAGAGTGGAAATGTGGAACAATTCGTGTTACCTTTCGGATTCACCCCTAATCGTGCTTGGTTATCTTTGTCCCTTCGTACAATGATCCACTAACGGTTTACAAGTTACGTTAAAAACTTATTAGCAGCTCACTACTTTATTCTTTGTCCCTAATCGTATTATATCACATCCACTAATTGTTATACGTTAATAAGTATATTCACTTATGCTAAGGACCACTCATCCAGCGCCTACACTTAGGGCCTGTTCTCATTGACTGAACTGAACTGAACTTATTAGAGATGAACTGAACTGATTAGAGCTGAACTGAACTGAACTGAACTGAACTGAACTGAATTGAACTGAACTGATTAGAGCTGAACTGAACTGAACTGAATATTTTATAAGAGAAGGAAATTAGAAACTGAAGTGAACTGAATAGAACTGAAAATAATCGTATCAGAACAGGACCTTACTATGATAACACATGTGACATAAGATAGTCGTCTAGTCAACATTCAACATATAATAAATTCTATCATGATATGTTACCATTTAAGTGGTACCATTTAATGTCAATAACTCTTATTTTTGGTAATGTTTCTCCTAAGCCAATCAATGACCATACTCTTGATTTCTTTACTAATTTTGTGATCTTATGTTACTTATATATAATTGATATCTTACTTCTCTACTATAGCACCATAACTCATTTCTAGGACAACAAAAGTTAGTGGTGGAGTTAGGAAGAATGGCTTCTTCAACATCATTTTTAGTGATTTTCTCTTTATTAGTTTTGTGTGGATTATGTGGCACAGCATTCTCTAACCAACAAGAAGTGAAGAAGACTATCCAGGTACATATGTACTTTAGAATTCAATCTCTTCCAGACCATAGTTATCTTTATATATGTATATAGAATTAATTTGTTCTTATTAACTCTTTTTCCTTCGATAGACAAAACATGGTGTGTATGACTGTGTAGACTTTTACAAACAACCGGCGTTTAGTCATCCATTGCTCAAAAATCATAAGGCAAGTTATTTTGTTGTCTGAATATAATGCGTGCAATAATTGAAATATGTTAACGATTATATTAATAGAGTTTTAATTATTATTTCATTATTAATCAATTTATGACTTGCTGGTTTAACATTTTACGTCATTTGTGTATCAACTTTGATTATAGGTTAATACCAATGTACTTTTTTTTTCTTTGATGCAAAGCAAATATTATTAGTATAATACTTCGTATTGAAATGTCAAGTTATAATGTAATTAAAATATTGTTATTATTAAAAAAAAAATGTAAAATATTATTGTTAAAAACGTAATAGGTATTATAAAAAAAATAGATTTCATAGTATCAACTTTTTCATATATTATTTAATTGTCCTAAGTTTTCCAATTTCTTTATATAACCCCAATTTTTGTTTATATAGAATAATCTCAACTTTGGAAGAGTTTCAATTAGTCAACAAAAAGTTAGCAACTCGTTATACTAGATAACGTGATATGTGTCGTAAAGTCATGATTAGTTATAAAAATAAATAAAGAGTCACCCTCCACCCTAGCTCCTCCCCCCCCCCCTAACCGCCTTGCCTTCCTTCACCGGAACTACGAAAAACGCCAACCACCCCCCTCACCCCCAAAAACTCCTTTCCCTAACCCCGTTAAACGATCCCCTTAACTATCTTTCCCCAAACCCCTAATTTGCCCCCTCTTTTCTTCCATTCCTAAAACCGCTAGGGTGGGCCAATTTCGGGATTGGGGTAGGGAGGGGAGGCGAATTTGGGGATTAGAGAAGGGAAGGGGGGTGACTTATTCATAAGGTGAGGAAATGGAGGGGGAAGTTGCAGGGGTTGGGGAGGGGTGGTCAACATCTTCCGGTGGAGGAAGGGGTAGGCGATAGGATGCAACCGAAAGGAAGGGGGGGGATAGGGCGGGGTGAAGGGTAGGTTACTTTTATTGTTTTCTAAACCAATTAACTTGCAAAGTGTGATATTTTATTTTGTTTTTTTTAAATAATATTTTCATCAGGTAACCGGTCATTGAAACTATTAGAAGATAACATATCCTAAATTTGGGCTTATTGCAATATAAACGGAAGTTGAGACTATTTAATGAAAATCCGCCAATATTGAGACTATTTAATGAAAATCTGCCACTATTAAAAACCAAGTTTTCCTACATTATATTAACATTTGATTATACTCCCTCCTTAGTATATTATTGGTTACGTTTGTCATTTTTAGCGTTATCTTTTGTTGGTTACGTTTTAATGATTTCCTAAATTAAAATAATTTTTTTACTTAATATTTCTCATATTTACCTATTCACATTGCATAGTGTTTCCATTTACCAAAATGTTTACCTAATTCCAAAGTAGTTATTTTAATTTACTACTTCTTCTGTTTTTTTATTTGCATCACCCTAAAAACGGATATTTCAAATTAGTTGCATAACTTTCCTTTTTTTTTACTAATAAATTTTCTCTATCTCTCTCCTATTACATGTGCCTTGTTTATGAGAGTAAGGGATAGTTCAAGTGGTTAGAGATTTCCTCTTGATTCCAAGTGATATTAGAATCGATTCTCATCACCTGTCCTTGTGGCTCTCTAAACAAAAAAAAAAAAAAAAAGCATGGACTTTATTCATGTTTTTTTCTCTCTATCTTTCTCCACTCAAAACATTGGCTAAGGGTTAGTGAAAATCAAAGTGATGCAACTAAAAAAAAGGGAGAAGTTTAACATTTGAGCTATCCCTGCTCCCAAATCCCAATCAAATATTTTCTATTTTACTATTTCAAAAGCAATTTGTAACACCTCCAAATCTCCCTCTACGGAAATACTAGTATAATACGTATAATTATACCGTAGAGATAGACTTGGGCGTATTACCACCGCGTGATTACGCAAGACTACTCAAACACTTAACTCAATAACAAAACTTGCAGCGAAAACTCAACTTTCTTTTATTAATACTTATAAAAATAGTAACATTGTTATGAGTACTCAAAATAAAGACACAAGACCAACATTTCCTAATCTAAGTGAAACCATTCCCGAGACTCCATATGCTCAATTATTGACTCCACCTGAAAATAGTCAACACTGCTTACCATTAAGGTAAACAGGGCGAACCAAAACAAATAAGAAATACGGATTAGCAAATTATGCTAAGTACGATAAGTGCAAGATAATGTAAACTCGATTCATTTGCAAACATGCTTTTAAAAATCAATTCCAATAATTAATCCAATAATTTCAAAACTCATTATTCCAAAATCGATTCCAATGATTCAATATTCAAAATAATAGTTAATAAAACAATTCCTTTATTAAGAACCAATTTATTTTAATCCAATTCCTCACCCAAGTGTGCACACCCCCCAAGCTAGTCTCCTTATATTACAAGGCTATTTTTGAGGAAAGACCCGGTCATACAAAGTCCAAGGCCTTATCAATAAACCAAATCCGCATAGTGGAATTACCAACATGCTTATAAAGCATTAATAATAATAATAATAATAATAATAATAATAATAATAATAATAATTCAATGGTTCAATAAGTCCTTTTAATATCCAATAAATTCCAATATAATTCAAACTCCTTTTTAATAATTCCACATACTTTCAAAATCAAAACCTTTTAAATAGATACTTAAGAATAAAATCTCATATTAATAACTTTTCAAAATCAATAACCCTTCCTTGAAAAACCTTTTATTTAATTCAACAAACCTTTAAAATCAAATCATTTATTTAAACATGATAAGTAATCCAAACCATTCAAAACATGATTTAAAAATCAATCATTCAAAATATTTTTATTAAAAATCAATACCTTCAAACATAATTTATTTCAAAATCATAATTCAAATCAATTGAATTCAATCACCAATCAAATCATGTTATTCAAACCAATCACTTTCAAAGGTATCTAGCCACCTAAACGTACCTTGATCCTTGCTAGAAAAACCACACAAAAAGAACCTCAAGAACCTTGATTCCGAATATCAATCAACACTTCGCACTTTCAAAGTTCAATCAAGAATACACCTTGCAAATAACATAACCATAAGGTTATCACAACATAAACTTAAATCTAATGTGCATGGATTCTAAAACTCTTTTAAAATAATACTTTAATATAAAATTATAGCTTTGAAATAGGTATTTGTATTTTAGAAAACTAACCATGAAAAAGATAAAAGAATAGGATTAAAGAGAATTGGATTTTCGTAGAAAAGAATAGGCAGAACTTGCAGAGGTCATAACTCCTTCAATATAACTCCGAATTGGGTAATTCTTGAGTCTAACCTCAAGGATTTTTTGAGAGGAACAATCTTATGTGAAACATCAATATCCCAAAAACTGACCAGAAGTGCCCGAAAACTGGCTTCAAAGGTATACGGGATAATATTTGTACGAAAAGAAGAGAAGAAAAGTATGAAAATGTTTAGGGAAAAGAAGAATAAGAGAGAAGAAGAGAGAAGAAGAGAATTGAATTTTGGTGTGAAGAATATGAGAGGTATGAAGGGTATTATAGGCTAGCTCATGCAAGAATTATAGCAAGAGAATGTGGAAAGAATTATGGCAAGTAGGGTTTAAGAGATTACTTGGAGAAGTGAGTAAAAGAATTAAGGAAAGTTTGGATATTAAGGTGATTGTGTATAATTGAATATGGAATGTATGTATGTCAAGAAAAATAATAAGGACATTGGAATTACTTGGGGAATAATTAAGAAGAATGAATGGCAAGAAAATATGATGCTTAGATATTAAAAAGATGGAGAAATAGAATTAAGGAAAATAAGATATTTTGAGGAGATAATTAAAAATATAATTTACCAAAATAAGTCACCCAAAAATCCATCATGGTGCCTTTAGATATTTAGGGAATTAATTTGCTAGTTTTAAGGAATTAAAATAATTGTGTAAATAATATTTATTGTATAAAATAATTACTTAATAAAATTCCAATTATTCACTAAATAAAATAACTAAGAAAATCAGATTTTCTACACATAGAAAATCCAAAAATCATAGTTAATGATTTAGGAATTTTCGGCCATTTTAAATAAATAATAAAATATAATTTTGTTTAATTAAAATATCCGAAATATATATAAATAATCCGGTTTTTAAAATAAAAAAATTGGATAATAAATCTTATCCAAAATCCAAAAATAATAATTGAGTTTTAAAATAATTTTGGCGCCGAAATTCAAATATCATTTTGGCTCTAAAATTCAAATAGTAAAATAAATTACTAAAATACCCTTTTTAAGAGAATACTAATTAGAAAATATGTTTCAAAAATACGGGATATTACACAATTCCTTAATAACTGCTCTAAAATACCAAACATAACCAAAAATGTGGAAAAGTATATATTAATGGTGGCAACTGGCAAGTGAACCAAGCTAAACAGTGTCAGTTAATGTATGTGTTCCTTGGGAATATAATTATTGTAGTAGGTTCGCCCGAAATAATTGACACATTTTCTAATAAAAATTATAGAATGTTGAACTTATCTGAAATTATCTGATCTTATCTGAACTTATTAAGCTTTATTAGAACTTATTTTAGTTATAAATTGAACTTAGTAGTCCTGATTAACCCTTATCACAACTTATCTGAACTTATTAAATTTGAAATAAGTGGAAGTAAGGTGAACAGAACAGGGCCTAAATGACAAAATCTAATCTTAGGGCATATTCTCTTCAGCTTATTTTTAGTTCAGTTCAGCTCTAATAAGTTCGATTCAGTTTAGTTTAGTTCAGTTCAGTTCTTAATTTCCTTCTCTCATAACATATTCAGTTCAATTCAGTTAATCAGAACAGGTCCTTAGTAGATTTGATGAATATATAGGGTCAAAGTCAAAATGTGAAACAGAAAAAGTACTTCTTAATTGGTACAGAGTAGTCTTCAAAATTATTTGTGCCTTTTGTTCTTTGACTTTTGTATCTTCCTATAGACAAGAAGAAATACTTCGTACGAGTACAACTCAAGGAACTTTATTACAGTATATTAGTAATATCACAATTTGTACATTTGTGCAGTTGCAAAACTTGGAAGAACTTCAAGAACAAAAAAGTGATGGCATCAAACTTAAAGATGGTGGTTGCCCTTTAAAAACTGTTCCTATCTTAAGATCCTATCCAAATTCCAGTGTCTTCAAAATTCAAAGTTATATTCCTGATACACATTGTGTAAGTTCTTTTTTTAAGTTCTTTTTTTCCTACTTCTTAAGTATTGTTTGATGTATTCTCGTTAAAAAAAATAATAAAAAATTAAAAAACTAGAGTGCTCACTACTCAGTATAACTTTTCTTAAAAGGTAACCCAAATTGTGCAATGTGCATTTATGTATGAAATGTCATACTCAAATTTGGGAAAAAATTAAAATTGTATTTAAGCTAATATGATAATAATGGTAGTAATTGCTATTAATTGGTGCAGGTTGCTTTAGTTCATACAAATAACCCCGAAGAACGAAATTTTTGGGAGTTGGTGGTCAACTTGCAATTTATAAACCTCTAGTACATCCTAAACAATGGTCTTCAGCACGAATTAAGATTTTAAATCAGAATGATAACATTGAAGCTCGATGGATGGTAAGACATAATATTTTAATTAGAATTTTTAAAAATTAGTCGTAAGTCATTAAAGAATATGTAAAACCTTTTTATTTAAATGTCAATGTATGTGTTTGATTTCAGGTAAATCCGGAAGTATTCAAGGATAATGAAGCACATTTATATGCAAGTTTTGTGGCACTTGTAAGCATTCTCATCATATTATATAGGATAATATACCACAATGATATATTATAGCATGGCTCATGCACCTGTGACTCTATTAGTGCTGAGTGGCTAGTCATAGCATATACTCCATACGAAGTACGTTAATACTCGTTGTATGCTCCATTTCTTTGGACATGGAATATTAGGTGAAATAGTACATCAATTTGGTTTTTGCACTATTCATATATCATGGTAAATTTAATTTTTTCACCATTATAAAATAAATAAATGTTATTATATAATGTATTACTAGATTTTTTTTTTGAGGGCAAGCAAGCTAATGCATTTATTAAACAAGGGACAAAGTGTCCGAGAGTACATAAGGAGCAACCATGTCAGGGCAATGGTTAGTCCAAACTTGTTCTACACCAAACGGCATTAGCTTAGCAAGGTGATGGGCTACAGCATTCCCATCCCTTTTGACATGAGACCAAGAAAAACTCATAAAATCACAACTCAAAGACAGAATATCTTCTAATACGCCATCAAAATCCGTAAAAAACACAGCTTCCTTCGAAAGACGGTTCACAAGCACTTGACAATCTGATTCAAGAATGACTTGAGAGTAGCCAAACTTATGTGCGAGCTTGACAGCCAGGAGAAGTGCCTTCCCTTCTGCTATCTCAGGAGGCCACCAGGCTTTGACCCTTCTTGTTGCTGAGAACAACACCCTCCCTTCATAATCTCGAGCTACCACACCCATTCCCACCCATCCATCATCACACAGCGAGGCGTCTGAGTTCACCTTCACCACTCCAGCAGGAGGAGCAGTCCACTTCTTTGGGCTAGATCGAGGCTTGCAAGAAGGAGATGATTAAATCCTCTTGGTGTATGTTCCAAATTCCTCAGCTAATCGGCGAGCTCGAGCAGCCAATATCTCATTCGGAGTTTCAGTGCCAACATGAACCTTGTTGTTCCTCTCTGTCCAGCATACCCACGCAAGGTATGCAGCTCTCTGTTTGATTTTTTCCCCTAGCTGACCCCATCTTACTAGCAGCTCACACACGGTCTCACCTTGTTGTGGTCTGGCAGCAGCACAACCACAGTCATCCCATAAATCCCAAACACGGTTGCACAAAAAAATCGCATGAAACATGCTTTCTTCACCAACCTCACACCATGGGCACGCTGCAGAGTCAAGCAAATGGCGCGATTGCAGTAGCTTCCTGGTGGACAGCGTGTTTGTGCACATTCTCCACAGAAAGTGCTTGACTTTAGGCGAAACTCCCAAGCTCCAAAGCTCCACCCATACTTGATGAAATAGATCAAAATCGCAGCCCTTCCCAAGCATATATGAGGTCTTAGTCGAATAATTTCCATCCTTGGAAAAAGCCCACGTGATCCTATCTTTCGGAGCTCTTAGGCTTAAAGGGATAGCTAAGATACACTTCCTGTCACGTTCATTGAACTTGGCAGAGAGAAGCTCATCATTCCATTCCATCTTTTCAAAATCCACTAGCTCACTCACCATACTCAAACCCTCAACTTCCGGGGTTGTGATAAAACGCCCACTGTCATCGGCTACCCAAGGGTCTTTCCATATATTCACGTTTGCTCCGCACCCAATTCTCCAAATAATTCCTTCTTTTACAAGGGCCTTTGCACTCCAAATGCTCTGCCATGGATAGCTCCCCGACACTCCTAAGTAAGAGTCCAAGAAAGTACTATTCGGATAATATTTCGCCTTCATGACCTTCCCTAAAAGAGAGTCTTCCCGAGAAGTAAGCCTCCAAGCTTGTTTTCCAAGAAGGGCCATGTTGAAGACTTCTAGATCCTTAAAACCCATACCTCCAAAACATTTCGGAGTACACATCACATCCCATGACTTCCAATGAATTTTCCGTTGAGAAGTCGAATTACCCCAAAAAAACCTTGCCATAGCCGACCGAATATCATGAATAACCGAGCTAGGAAATCTGTAAACACCCATAAGATAGGTTGGAATTGCTTGTATCACAGCTTTTAGAAGCACCTCTTTCCCGGCTCTCGAAAGTAACTTCTCCTTCCAACCCTGTAATTTCTTCCATATTCTGTCTAAAATAGCACTAAAAATAGCCTTCTTTGATCTCCCTGCCAATGTAGGAATACCCAAGTATTTACCATGTCGATCCACACGTCTCATATTGAGTATCCCAATCAACTCTTCCTGTTGCTCTACGCTTACCCCTCCACTAAACGACACTTCTGACTTTTCATAGTTAATTTTTTGCCCGGATGCTACTTCATAGCGGTTGAGAACTTCAACTATCACTTCGCATAATATAATTTTGCTCTACTTCATATGTTACTAGATTAGTTATAATGTTTAGTTACATAATATAATTTTGTTACAATTTTTTAATAATAGACAATTAAAGATATCAATGGTCAAAGTTGCATCTCGGCAAATGTGCCGGTCAAACTGATGCAAATAAAAAAAATAGAGGGAATATATTGATAAAAGTTTTCAAACAAAAGAAATAGAACAAGTAATAAAATACGACTGCAAAAGAAAAATGGAGCAATTAAAAAAAATACAATAGGTGAAGTGTATGATATATAAATGTGCCCACGCACATAATCATGTCGTGATTGTTTCATATTGAAGATACATATTTGAATTCTCTTGAATGCACCATTATTTTGATGTATGCCATAAGTTTCTCGTACCAATTATATATATTCTTTTGATTTATGTGACATAAAAACATTGATAGGCTAGACAAGAAGGATGCATAAATCTTTTATGTCCAGGGTTTGTTCAAGTGGCTAAAGATCTGCCTTTGGGTATTGCCGCACGCAAGTACTCTAAGTATGGAGGAACACAATATTCTTGGCATATAACAATTGACAAGGTACAAGGCGATTCAAAACTATTCTTTAATACAATGATATAGATAATCAATTATTCCCTCTGTTTTTTAAAGTTTTTTCAATTTAAAATTTAGACAATATTAACAACTTAGAAGAAATTTTAATTATTTTTCAATATAGATAATCAATTATTCCTGCTCTTTGAGCGCTTTTTCAAAAAAAAAAAAAAAAAAAAAAAAAAAAAAAAAAAAAAAAGTTTCAATATAAATAAAAATTAAAAGTAAAGTCAAATGAGATTTTTTTTTTTTTTTTTTTTTTGAGGAACAAATGAGATCTTATTTGGTTCATCTCAATAAGTGTTTTTACAATATCAAATTTTATATTTTTTTTTACTAATATATAATTAGAGATATATATTCCTGTCAACAAAAAAAATAAAAAACAATAGAGATATACATTAACGATTCAAATGTCCACATACTGCAAATATGTCAAAAGGTTATGGGTCAAGTAAATAGATTTGGAGGAAGTATATAATAGCATTCATTATATATAACTATGTGGTAAAAAAAAATAAAAAATAAAGTCAAAATTGTTAAGTAAATAGTCAACAACCTCAAACTATACCACTTAAAAAATGAATGGGAGTAAATGGTTTAAAAATCTATATTACTCCATACTTTACAATAAAGATTATAGGATCATATTATTCTTGAAATTAATAAATTTGACCTTATCATAACTTGTTTAAACTAGCATTTTTTATTTTTAATTTTTTTTTAGACAGGAAGCATCCTTTTATTCATTTATGTATATTTCAACTAATACTTTACTAATATTCGTGTTTGTATTGTTTTGTGAGGGTATAGCATCATGAAGATAAAAATTATTGGTTATCAATAATTACTAATACCAATACAACAAAAGTAATTGGATATTATCCAGATGAATTATTTTCTTTTCCGGATTATTTTAGCCAAGTTGAATGGGGAGGTGAAATTTCTAATCCCAAACAAAGTTCTCCACCACCTGAGATGGGCAATGGGAAGAAGGTATCGATCCTACAACCCTTTCTATGGAGCATCCGTTATGCATGCTACATACTTCGACGGAAATAATACCAAGGTGTTAGATCCCGAAGACACTCATAAGGTTTGGGATTGCGAAGCATCATATATTGTTAAAGACGCTGGTTGGAAAAATGAAAATTTTGGTCGACTCATGTTATATGGAGGTTATAATGACCCATGATATATAAGAGTTTCCCATATTGTAACCATGTTTTTCTAGAGTTTATGTAAAATCATCAATAATTATATAAAAAGTTCCTTTTTTTTTACATAATTATCTTTTTTCATATATGTGCGATATATTTTTCATACTGATATTCTTATTAGAAAACTTTTAACAAAAACGCACTTACGCACTAACCTTTGTTTCGTTCTCCTAAAATGCACCAACTTTTAATTCTAGTCTGCGAGTAACTTTAGTATACATCCAATGTACGGTAATTTATTGTCATCGAGGGTCACTTTTATCAAATTTAGGGTCACTTTATCAATTGTTATATTTTATGCTTATTGATGATTAAAGATATTATTGATTAAAAATTTGTATTGACATACATGCGAGGAGAATTGGAGCAGGCAATAAGATATGGAGGGAGTAGCATGGTTTTAGGAGTTTCAATCTTTTTACGGGAGTTTTAGGAGAATTTGTGGTTTTAATATTTTTTTTTGAGGGTATTGTGGGAGTAGCATGGTTTTGAGTGATTGTTATATATACCCGGGTGCACGGTACACCCATATATTTTGTTTTCATTTTGATGATTGTTTTTCATTTAATCATCAAATGACGAAAAACAATAACTAATCTTAGGTTAATTTGGTGCATGGAGCACGTGAGTGTATATACAAAATTTCACATGGTTTTAGGAGATTTCTTTTTATGAGAGTTTTAGGAGAATTGATGGCAAAAAATTTAATATTTTTGTGAGGGTATTGTGGGAATAAAGTATATATAGCTATAAAAAGAATTAAGGAATAAAAAAAAAATCATTTTGGAGCACTAAAAAAGGAAATGGAAAAGAATTAGGGGGGTGGAGGGAGTAATGAATTGAATCATGATATGTGGGAGTACCTTTTTAATCGATGTGATTTAATGTTTTTTAATTGATGTAGTATTTTTTAATAGAAAATGATAGACAAGGGTTGTGTATAAAAAGCTAAAAAAAAGAAATATTGAGGATAGTTTAACATTTATCACATCGATATACGTGTGATTTTGTCATAAATTCTCAACTCAATTCTATTTTAGAATATTTATTTAACAATGTATTTATATATAACCCTAAGGACTATACTCCCTCTATTTTTTTTATTTGCATCACTTGGGAATGCACAGAGTTATAGGAGAGTAATATAATATTGTAAGTATGTGAATAAATTAATATAGTAAAAGTAAGATGGAAACCATAAAAGAGAAAATAAGTGAGATGAGATATATATTTTTATTATTTAAGTGAGGACCATGGAAGAGAGAGAAATGATAAAATAATTTGAGTAGGGTTTAAAATAAGAGAGAGAAATGATAAAATATAGTTGTTCCTCCGTCCCTTAATTAAAAGTCTATTTCCCTTTATTACTCACATAATTTTTTGAGGGAAACCAAGCTAGTTTATTAATTTAGGGACAACTTGTCCATGAGTACATAAGGAGAAACTTCATTCGGACAACATCCATCCCATACTTGTTCTAGATCATAAGGAACTAGCTTAGCTAAGTGGTGAGCTACAAAATTACCCTCCCTTTTCACATGACACCAAGAAACAGACACAAAATTCGTACTTAAAGCGAGTAGATCATTCAAAACTGAGTCCACATCCGTGAGGTACACAACTCCTTTGGATAGGCGATCAATAAGGAGCTTGCAATCTGACTCGAACAACACATCAGCTAGGCCAAATCTTCTCCCCAGTTTCATAGCCCAGCTGAGAGCCTTCGCTTCTGCAATCTCAGGTTCCCAGTAGGCTCGAACACGCTTGGTTGCAGAAAACAGAACATTCCCCTGATCGTCCCTCGCAACAACCCCCAGCCCCACCCATCCTTCGTCAGATAGTGAAGCATCTGCATTCACCTTGCAGACTCCATCAGGGGGTGCAACCCATTTCTTCGGGCTGCTCTGGTTGCTGGTTTTTGCTGCACCATAAATTCGTTTTCCATACAAGCCTTGCTCTTCAATTTGCCTATACACTCGTGCTAATGTGATGGCATCAGGTATGTCTTGGTTAGCAAAAATCTTCTTATTACGAGCATGTCAAATGTTCCAAGCCAAGATTGCACTCTTTTGATAGAGGCGTGTGCTTGAGGCCTTCCACGAAGCTAGCAAGTCACACATAGAGCTTCTGTCCATTCCTTGCAGTAGCCCCTCACATCCTACTTCTTCCCACAATCCTCGAACTCGCACACAATCAAACAAGGAGTGTTGTAGAGTCTCTTCTTCATTGCACCCCCAAGGGCAAGCAGCATTGTCGATCATATGTCTGGTTTGGAGAAGCTTTCTGACTGGCAAAGTATTAGTGCAGCACCTCCAAAGAAAGTGACGGACTTTAGGAGTGGCATCTAATCCCCATATATCAACAAATGTCTGGTGAAATAAGTCAAGGTTGCAACCTTTGCCTAGCAAATACGCGGTTTTCACCGAGTACTCCCCAACTTTTGAAAAAGCCCAGGTGATTTCATCTTTAAGATTTTGTTCGCTAATGGGTATAGCAAGTATACACTTAGCATCTCTCTCATTGAAAATGCTCTCAATCACCTCCACATTCCACTCGTTGCTGCTGGGAACAATCAGATCCCCAATCTTCTTGACTTCCTCACACTCCGGGCTCATCACAAATCTGCCATCACCATCAGCAAGCCATGGCTCATGCCAAAGATCGATGCTTGCACCATCACCTACTCTCCATATGTAACCCTCCAGAATAAGAGCCTTGGAGCTCCACACACTCCTCCACGAATAGCTGCCATTAAGCCCCAAATTAGCCCAAGAAAAGAGCGGTTAGGGTAATACTTGGCTTGCATTACTCTACTTAGCAGGGAATCCGGCTTGCGGACTAACCTCCATGCTTGCCTTCCCAAAAGAGCATCATTGAAGACTGACAAATCTTTGAAGCCCATCCCACCAAGACATTTTGGTGCACACATATCTTCCCAATTCTTCCAGTGCACTTTTCTTTCAGAACTTTTTTGCCCCCACCAAAATCGTGCCATTGCAGACTTCAAGTTCTGAATGACAATAGCCGGAAACTTATACACACCCATCAAATAGGTCGGGATTGCTTGGATTACTGCTTTCAAAAGAATTTCTTTCCCAGCACGAGACAAAAATTTTTCCTTCCAACCCTGCAACTTCTTCCAAACTCTATCAAGAAGAGCCCCAAAAATAGCCTTTTTTTACCGCCCCACTATGGTGGGAATAGCCAAATACTTCTCATGTTTGTCAACCAGCCGCATATTCAAAAGGTTCATCAACTCCTCCCTTTGCTCAACACTTTCCCCTCTGCTAAAAGAGACTTCCGACTTTTCATAATTAATTTTCTGTCCGGATGCATTTTCGTACTGGTTGAGAATATCAACAATAATTTTGCATTCCTGTCGGTTAGCTCTAGCAAACAAAAGGTTGTCATCTGCAAAGAGAAGGTGAGAGATTGCAGGACCATGACGGCTAGCATTCTGTAACATTCTGTAACATTCTGGAGAAAGCATCAGCAACTAAAATAAAAAGATAAGGTGAGAGAGGATAGACTTCTAATTAATAAAGAGAAATAGGCTTCTAATTAAAGGACAAATGGAATATAGACTATAAAATTACCAAATATAGAAATGATGTGTTTAAAAAAAAAAACACCCATAAAAGGAAAATGATGAAAATTAAAAAAAAACGGAGAGAGTATATATCATTATCATATACTACCTCCGTTTTTTTTAGTTGACACGTTTTGACTTTAGCACTATTCACACACTCCCCTCTGACCATGTTTTGTGCTTTTACGTAATGAAAAATATAGTCATGTGGGATCTTGTTAGATTCGTTACGATAAATATTTTCAAAATATCAACTTTTTATAATTTTTGCTTATCGGTAATTAAATATGTGAATGGTTGAAGTTGTACGTTAACAAACGTGACTAAAAAAACATGTCAACTAAAAAGAAACGGAAGAAGTATATATTTATTTATTTTTTTACATTTAACCATAATTTAATGTCATTAATAATTCCTCAAATTCAACGTCATTAATTCTAAGTTTTTGGTAATGTTTCTCCAAAGTCAATCAAATAACAAAATTAACATTGGTTACTATGACAACACGTGACAAGATAGTCTAGCTAGTCAACAATTCAACACATACTCCCTCTGTTTCAAAATGATGTTCTTGTTTTGAATCGATGCAGATTTTTGCCCATCTTTGACCGCAAATATCTTTAATTTCACACCAACAAAAATTATAAAAGTTATATATTAATAATCTACTCACCAAGACAAATCAAATTATATCCTAAATGACTATACTTGTTCTTATATATTAAGAGAAATTTAGAAGATTCTTTTTTTTTTTTTAAAAAAAAAGTCAAAAATTACAAACAGGAACATCATTGTGGAATGGAAAGAGTAATAAATATATTCATGATATGTTACCATGTTAATTAGTATGATTAGTCAACACATAATAAATATATCATGATATGTTACCATGTTAATTAGTGTGATTAGTCAACACATAATATGTGTTACCATGTTAATTAGTGTGATTAGTAAACACATGATAAATATATTATGATATGTTACCATGTTAATTAGTGTGATTAGTCAACACATAATAATAAATATATCATGATATGTTACCATGTTAATTAGTGTGATTTAATATCTGCATTTATTTATCTATTTATTTACAAATAAGCATGATTTATTGTCATCAATACTTCCTCAAAAAAAAATGTCATTAATTCTACTCCATCCGTCCCTTATGGGAAATTTTCACGGGAATCAATAAACATAAATAAAAGTAGTAAAAGTATATTGAAAAGGTAAATTTACATTGGTTATGCAAAAAAGTAGAGAGATAAAATATTAAAAGTACATGTAAAAGCAAAATTTACATGGGGAAGTTAAATTTGCACAAGTATTGTTGCAAATTGGAGGGAATTTTGATAAAAATTGAAATGGTTTTGAAAAAAAAATGAGACTATCATTTTATGACTTAAAATTAATCATAAGAGACTATCAATAAGGAACGGAGGGGATAATTTTTTTGGTAATGTTCTCTTAAGTCAATCAAATAAAAAAATTTACATTGGTTACTATGATAAGTTGACAACATGTGACAAGATAGTCTAGCTAGTCAACACATATTAAATATATTCATGATATGTTACCATATTAATTAGTGTGATTTAATATCAATAATTCTAACTTTTTTTGGTAATGTTTCTCCTAAGCCAATCAACGATAATGCTCTTGATTTCTTTACTAATTTTGTGATCTTATGTATACTTATATATAATTGATATCTTACTTCTCTACTATAGCACCATAACTCATTTCTAGGACAACAATAGTTAGTGGTGGAGTTAGGAAGAATGGCTTCTACAACATCAGTTTTAGTGATTTTCTCTTTATTAGTTTTGTGTGGATTATGCGGCACAACATTCTCTAACCAACAAGAAGTGGAGAAGACTATCAAGGTAATTTAGATTGAATTCAGTTTCTTCCATTCCATAGTTCTCTTTATGCCTTTATGTAACTAAAACTAATTTGTTCTTCGCTTCTTTTTCTCCAATAGACAAAACATGGTGTTTATGATTGCGTAGACTTTTATAAACAACCGGCGTTTAATCATCCATTGCTCAAGAATCATGCATATAAGGCAAGTTATTTTGTTGTATGAATATAGTGCATATGAACATATTATACTTTTAAAGATTATATTTAAACTATTATTATTATTCCATTATTTATTTGGTTAAATTAATAAAACCTCCATTCTATAAAAGTTTTCACGGTTTGACATTTTGCGCTATTAATGAAACGATTAGTATCCCTAATTATCGGTATTGTGAAATTATTTTTAAAAATAGATATAAATATAATATACATTGAGATGATTCAAACAATATCTCACATGACTATATTTTATCACTTGCAGCTATAAATCAGAAAAGTTAATTAAAGTGAAATTTGTGAATAGTACAAAAGTCAAATGGTGTCGACTAAAATAACAGAGGAAGCTTTACATTATGTTTGGATTAGGGGTGAGCAAAACGGGTGCCGGGTCAAATTTTTAGGAACTGGACCCGGAATTGGTTGATACCGGGTCCTAAAATTTGGAATTGGAATTGGAACCACTTCAACCGGGTCCTAAACTTTAGGAATTGGAATCGGAACCGCTGGGTATTGGGTCCGGTTCCGAGTACCCACTTATGTACATAATTATTAAATTTTAATACAAATTTAATACTTATTTTGATCCATTTTCATTTTTAACGTTTAATACTTATATTTATATATGCATGAAACTATTTTATTTAGGTTACATATTAATAATATGTTATTTTATTTTACTAACTAAATACATTTAACATATTTTTTTTTAAGTCAAAAATATATTTAGTTTAATATATATTGGGTAATCAGGTATCCAACCGGTTCCGGGACCAAAAAATTGAGAATTGGAATTGGAACCGGTTGCAACCAGTTCCTAAATTTATTACCCGGAATTGGAACCACCGGGTCCAATTCTAAATCCGGATCCACCGGTTCCAGTTCCAATTCCGAGTACCTTGAATTTTTGCTCACCCCTAATTTGGATAATAATAATAGAGAAGAGAAAGGAAAGGTGAGGAGAAAGAGGGAAGGAAAAAGGGAGGGGAGGGGAGGGGAGGGAGAAGGTGACTTTAATTTTCATTTTGCTTTTAAATCTCGATCCCAACAATAAAAGAATTTGGTTTATTAAAAGGAAAAAAAAATGGATCCTTTAAATTTCTTCTCCTTCCCTCCTTATTTTAGATATCCAAACAAAGGATAATGCATATCTCCTTTTCTCTTCTCTTCCTTTTCCTCTATATCCTTCTATCAGGCCCGACCCTTAGCCGGTGCACGATGAGCGGTGGCACAGAGCCCAACTTTGTTTGGGGGCCTCAAGATAACTATTTTTATATAATATTTACAGCGAATAGATTTGGTTCAGTGGTGTAAGGAGCTTTTCCACTTAGAGTAGGTTGTGAGTTCGAATTTCAATACAACCTGCATTTATTTTTTATATTAGAGTATTGTATCTAAATATTGCATGAGAATTGATCTAAATTTTACGTATGTGCAGATACCGAACTTGGAAAAACTTCAAGAACAAAAAGGTGATGACGACATAAAACTCAAAGATGGTGGTTGCCCTTTTAAAACCGTTCCCATCCTAAGAACCAATCTGAATTCCAGCGTCTTTGACATTAATCAACTTGAATCACCTGATAAACATTGTGTAAGTTTATTTGTTAATTGTTTGGTGTATCTATTATATAATTATAGAGATTTTTCCCCAACTTTTATCCACAGCACTCTAAAACTCTGATTCTCAAAATCTTTGCACTTTTTTTTTAAAAAATAACTTCCACCTTTAAAAAAAAAAAAAAAAAAAAAAAAAAAAACTAGTTTTTGAGCCCGGGCGATGTCCCGGGTTATTACATAGGGTTGATCATTAATATACATTGTAATTTATAACTCAATTTTTTTGTAATTAAATTTATTGTTCATATTGAATTGTCATTTGTTACATATTAATATTTTGTATTCAAAAAAATACATAAAAAATAACTTAGCTTGGTGGTAAAACACTTAATTTTAAATTTAGAGGTTGTGTTAGTCAGTGTTGTAGGGGTTACTCGGTAGTGTTTTAGAGATTACTTTATTATTTTACAAGCGGTTACATGGTGTGATCAGCCGCACACAAGACGAGCTGCACTTCTATATATTTTTTTTAAAAAAAACAACACTAATTACTTTAAAAAAAATTAAAAAAAAAAAAAAAAAAAAAACCACCCATAACTACCTATTAAAATTATTCAAAGATTTGTTTAAAAAAAATAAAAAAAAAAAAAGAAGATATTCAAAGATTATTTTTTGTCGCAAATTCACAACAAATATATTTATACTTTGTGCTTTAGCACGGTACGTTCTAGTCATGAAAATTTTATATTTGTCAATTAAAATATTTATTCATTAAATACTCCATCCTCGGTATAACTTTCTTTGAAAGGCAATTCATTTGCGCCACTTACGTAGTTACGTGTATTTGTGCAATGACATTCTAATTTCATTTAGAAATAAGTGTATTTAATATAACAGTTCAAGATGATGAAGCTAACCAAAAGTACTCTTTTTTTTTTAAGATTGCTACGTTTGGTGATTTATGCGGTTATGAAGGAAAACAAGATAGATTGTGGAAAGTTATTTGTCATATATATCAATTATTATTGCAAATAGAATTATTTGTGCTGAGACTAGGTCATATTTTTATAAATAGGAATATATAATTAGGCCTGTACAAAATTATCCGAGAATCCGATAATCCGATCCGCAACCGATCCGAATTTTTGGATATTCGATCCGAGTTTTCATTTCGGATCGGATATCCGATCCGAAAAAGCGGATATCGGATGCGGATTTGGATATTAATTTTCATAATTTCGGATATCCGATATCTGAAAGATATCCGAAATATAAAGCCTAAAATAGTGAAATATATATAAAATATTTTAAATTGTTCATATAAAACTAACCCTGTATTATTAACTTATTGTAATATTCTTAATATATTTGATGATAATATTAATTGCAAAATGACTACTATTTTTGTTAAAACATTTTGTACAACTTAGCGATAAAAAAACGGTAAAATTAGTTAAATTTAGAAAGTAATCATAACAATTTTACTTAATATTGGATAATGGATAACCGAAGTATCCGATCTGAAAATTTTGGATATCCGAATATCGGATATCCGAATTTTTCAAATCGGATTTGGATATCAATTTTTGATATCCGAAATCACATCACGGATCGGATATCCGATCCGTGAACAAGCCTATATATAATTGCTTTTGGAGTAAATAAATATTTTTATAAATGAGAATATTTTATATATAAAAAAAAATAAAAAATTTGTGCAATGATATGACATATGCATAATTAATTGTATTTAAGATAACAAGATGATAAAACTAAACATGGGTAGTGATTGCTAATAATTGGTACAGGATGCTATAGTTCATACAAATAACTTGGACAGGAAATTTTTGGGAGTTGCTGGGGTACTCTCAATTTATAAACCTGTTGTACAATCCAATCAATGGTCTACAGCGCGAATTAAGCTTTTAAATGGTGACGATAGCTTTGAGGCCGGATGGATGGTAAGATAAGAATTTAAATTAGGATTTTCAGTTCTTTATATTGTCTTAAATCACATAGAATTAACAAACCACAAATTTTTGTATGCGGCTGGCCACATGGTGCGGCAGGGGTTACTTGTATGGTGTTACTATAGGTGTTACTTGTTTCTGGGATTACTTGTATGGGTGTTACTGGTTTAGTCAGGGATTATTTGTAGGTGTTACCTGTATTCTGGGGTTACTTGTATGGGTGTTACTAGTTTTGGTCAAGAGTTACTTGTATTGGTGTTACTAGTTTTGGTTAGGGGTTACTTGTAGGGTGTTATTGGTTTGGTACGAGATTTTGGTCTGGGGTTACTCAACCCATTCAAGTGTTCCATACAAGTAACCCCAGAATACAAGTAACTTTCTACAAGTAACACCTATAAGTAACTCCAGAAACAAGTAACCCAGAATACAATTTTTTTTTCAAGAGTTACTTGTACGATGTTACTGGTTTTGGTCATGGGTTACTTGTAGGGTGTTACTAATTTTGGTCGGGGTTACTTGTAGGGTGTTACTGGTTTGGTATAGGGCATACGTACAAGCAACCCTTGAACAAGTAACCTTAAATAAGTAACTCATACAAGTAACCCATGCATACAAGTAACCCTTAAATAAGCTAGTAACTCATATAAGTAACCCTTGAATAATTAATCATACAAGTAACTCTTGAATTAACTCATACAAGTAACCCCGGAATAAGTAATCCATACAAGTAACCCCTTAAAAAAAAACAAGTAACCCCTAAAAAATACAAGTAATCAGTAACTCATGAAAAAAATAAAACAAGTAACCCCTAAATGATACAAGTAACCCCTGAATAAGTAATCCATACAAGTAACTCTTGAAAAAAAAAATATAAGTAACCCCTAAATAAGTAATCATACAAGTAACTCCTGAAAAAAAAATACAAGTAACACCTAAAAAATACAAGTAACCCTGACAATACCAGTAACTCCCATTATTTTTGCTGACTTAGCAGTAGGCCACACCATGTGGCCTGCTGCACCAAAAAGACACTGTTAACAAACTTATTTTGGGTGGTCAATTTCAGGTAAATCCTACGATATCCGAGGATAATGAAGCACATTTGTATGCAAGTTTCGCTGTAAGCATTTTTATCAATTATTATTATTATAGGTTTAAAGTTTTTTATACATTTAGGGCCTGTTCTCTTACGTTGAAATTCAGTTCAGTTCAGTTCAGTTCAGTTTAGCTGAGTTCAGTTCAGTTCAGCTCAATTCAGTTCAGTTCAGTTCAGTTCAGTTCAGCTCCTAATTTCCTTCTCTTATAAAATATTCATTTCAGTTCAGTTCAGTTCAGTTCAGTTCAGTTCAGCTGAGTTCAGTCAATGAGAACAGGCCCATAATAGTGTAATATGAGTAGTTATGGATAAATACCAAGTACATATTAGTAAAAAAAATTGGAGGAACCAAGACTTCAGAAAATCTTGCGTGAACCTGGTCCACAATAATATTATTGTGGATCTAAGGTTT
The DNA here is from genome assembly GCF_948465745.1 of Chenopodium album. Lineage (NCBI taxonomy): Eukaryota > Viridiplantae > Streptophyta > Magnoliopsida > Caryophyllales > Amaranthaceae > Chenopodium > Chenopodium album. The sequence goes on from NC_137844.1 coordinate 8,688,974, forward strand.
ATACACACGTAACTGACATTATATTCAATATAGTGACCCCTAGTTTTAATATAGTAACCTTATTTTTAATATAGTAACCTTTTTTTAAAATTTGTGTGACCTTTAATGTTATTATGAAGTTAATGTACCACACTATGTTGAATAGTGGCCTAATTTTTACATAATGATCTTTATTATTCATATAATCATATTGACCATTATACTAAAAATTTCATTAAAAAATTAACCTCTTATAGCTTTTATAATGTCATACTAACTTTTATTTCAACATAATAACCTTTGTTTTAATATAGTGACCTTTATTTTTTATTAATAAAACAATCATATTATCTCTAATGTTGGTGGTCCACAATAAATTAATGTGAACCAGATTCATTTAAGAATTTGTACCAAGACTTATCTCTTTAATACTCCACATAATTTCTTACATATACTAGATGTACTATCCATACCAATAAAATGCATTTTTTTTAATTCCATATGCTAAAATACTCTACGGCCAGCGTGTCTGGCTTGAAGTAATTTTAGGATGGGTGAACTAATCAAGAGTGAGGATCTCATCTACCTAATCCGTTTTTTTATTATTGCACCATATGGGTTGGGTAAAAATATTTTAGTAATGGAAAAAAGTAAGAGAGAGAGAAAGGTAAAAATATAAAATTGCCCATTTGACATATTGATAAACTAAAAAGTTAGTGTGAAAAAACAAGGGTATGTTAGGTATTTGTAGTGTGAACACAAATAATTTTTTTCCTAAAGAGAAAATGGTGCAATTTTTGTAAAACTTTCTAAAAAAGCAAGGGGTGCAATAATAAAAGAACGGAGGAAGTATATATTTGTCCATGCCCACATAATCATGATTTGCGTGTGCATTTTAGCAAAAATACTGTACGAAGTATTAAATTCTTGAATTCTCTTAGATGCACCATTATCTTGATATATACCATTAAATTCTTATAATCCCGCTAATTTCTTCTAATTTACTCACTTTTCTTATTTAATAAGGAGTATTTCTTTTAATGTACTCATTTGTAAGTGTTGTAACAAATTTAAGAAATTAGACCCACCACTTTTATTACTACATAAAAAAAAAAAAAAAAAAAAATTAAAAAATTATATATCACTTTTCTCTCCTATAACTCAACGTATTTCTTGGTTTAGTAAAAATGTAGATTTGTAAATTGAAAAGTAACATAGGGATATGTACTAATATTCTAATATTATTGTATTGAAAAAAATAACTTTAATAGGCCGGGGGAAAAGGATGCATAAATCTTCAATTCTCAGGTTTTGTTCAAGTGGCTAAAGACATGCCTTTGGGTATAGTCCCAAGCAAGTACTCTGAATATGGAGGACAACAACGGGCTTGGGGTTTATCAATTGTCAGTTATAAGTCCGCAACTAATGTTTATTTATTTATTTATTTATAATGACTATTATTAAGCTTAGTCATGCCCCACCATTAATTACATGCAATTAACAATTATACACTCAATCTCCGATCCCCCCCCCCCCCCCCCAAAAAAAAAAAAAAAAAAAAAACAATTATACACTCAATTGATGACCATATCCTTTTTAAAAAATAAAAATAGAAAAAATATTAATCATATGGTCATTTATTACATTTTGATATTTTATTTTTAAAAAAAAAACGAAAAAAAGACATAACTACGTAGTTATTCATCTGATGTTAGAGGTAAAAAAAAATGCATCTAATGTTAGAATTTGAGGTTGCATATTCAATATCTTGTATAGAATATATTCATAATTTTTTACATTTTGATAATTTGATTGCAACAAATAACATGAAATTATAAAAGCTTATTAACTAGTAATACTTCTAGTGTTAAGATTAAAGGTTGTATTATTTCAAAAAAAAAATTAAAAAAAAAAATTAAATAAAAATTAAAAGTTGCATGTTCAAATTTTGTATAAACTAGTTTTATAAATTTGAAAGTAAGTTGATACATAGAATAGATGAATGAATCTTTTACATAGTTCAAGAGTTGTTTTTTGTAATTTCTCACCAAATTCTTCCAAAAGTCTAATCCTACAATTTTGTGCACTCCTCCTTTTTTTTTTTTTTTTTTTGGGAAGTTATTAGGGGCTTTGGTTACATATTAAGCTACTTTTAATGTATTATAAACTAGCTTTTAAATCTCAATTGATGCATCGAGTTACAACATTAATTTTTTGATTGAAATTCTTATTTATACTACTTTGGTAGAATAAGAGCCTATTCTCTTACGCTGAAATTCAGTTCAGCTCAGTTCAGTTCAGCTCTTAATTTCCTTCTCTTATAAATTATTTAGTTCATCTCAGTTCAGTTCAGTTCAACTGAGTTCAATCAATGAGAACAGGCCCTAACATGTATAAATTCAAATGTATTTAATTTTGGTATAATAACATGTATAAATTCAAATGTACAAATTTATACAATCCATACTTGTAAAAAGAATTTTTTCAAGACCTGCCACATCGCGTAACATACCCGGCCCATTCTTACTAATATTCATGTGTATATTGTTTTGTGAGCGTGTAGCATGAAGATGATGGAAATTGGTGGTTATCATTTACTCGTACAAAAGATGACATTGGAAAAGATGATATTGGATACTGGCCCAAAGAATTATTTACTTCACTGAAAGAATTTTCCAATCAAGTTGAATGGGGAGGTGAGATTTTTAATCCCGAACTTAGTAGTCCTCCTCCTGAGATGGGCAGTGGGAGGAGGGCAATCTATAATGCTCGATATACAGCAGCAGTATTTAATGCTACATACGTCAATGAAAGTTATGAGAATGTGGTAGACCCCGAAAATACGCATAAGGTTTGGGAATGTGAAGAATCATATACTGTTAAAGATGGTGGTTTTACATCAGAATATTTAGGCCGAGTGATATATTATGGAGGCCCAAATAATCCTTTGATGTTATAGTGATTTTGTAAATTTTATTATTTATCAATAAAGAGTTTTAGTTTTTCATTATAGTTGGTCTTGCTAAAGCTTACATACTCTAATCATCATGTTTCAACAATTGGGTTTTTATTATTTTCTTCAACAACTTTTTTTTTATACTACTCCCTCCGCCCTTTTATTACATACCTATTTTTTATTTTGTACGGGAATTAAGAAAGTTAAAGATTTCTTAAAATTAATAAGCATGTGGGGTTAGAGAGAGATAAAGAGAAAGAAAAAAGTGGTTGAGAATTAGGAGAAAAAAAAATATTGGGAATTGATGTCAAAGTACAAAATAGAAAAAGAAAAAAGATGACAAATCATCAAAAAGAGAATAAAGTACAATCTATAAATAGAAATAGACACTTAATTTTGAACACCCAAAAAAGAATCACATGCATATAATAAAAGGACGGAGGGAGTATCGTATAGTTGGTCTTACTAAAGCTTACGTACTCTTATCATTATAGTTGTCTTACTGAACTTAACTTATTTTTGCTAAACTAAAATTATTTATACATACTGAACTAAAATTTTCTTTACTGAATATTTTTTTTTAAGGTGAAGTGAACAGGAAATAATTACATGGATCGGAGAAGCAAAGAGCATATGAACAATATTTTATCACTTTTCATTGTTGTAAAAATTAGTAATAAAAAAAATGAAATTGATAAATTATTAGAAAAAATACAAGTATATACTCGTATTAAATAAAACACAATTTTTTATATGTGGTTGGCCACATCGTGTGGCCGGGGTTACTCAAGTTATTCGGTTAGAGGTTACTCGAGTTACTCGATTAGGGGTTACTCGAGGGGTTACTCGGTCATGGGTTCGGTCAAGTTTTACTCGATCAGGGGTTATTTGAGGGGTTTGGTTTGGGGTTACTCGATGAGGAGTTACTTAAAGGGTTCGATCAAAGGTTATTCGAGGGATTATTTGAGGGGTTACTCGGTTAGGAGTAACTCGAATAACCCCTGACTAGGTAACTTGAGTAACCCAGTCACAAAAAAAAAAAAATCCCCTTAACAATGGATTTATAATTTAAAAAGGAAAGTTAGCTAAATGATAGTCAACGAATGTACGGTAATTGTCTTGTTTCAAAAAAAGTGTACGGTAATCGTGTGATCATAATTTTAAAAGAAGAAAGTGCGATTTTTATCTTTATTATACACACAAAGGGTGGTAGAATTTGTTACATACACCACACCCAGCCACCCGGGTGTACCGTACAACCTTATATTAGTCCTTTCTCTTCATTTGATGATAAAATGAAAAATAATCATCAAAAAAAATAAATATTTATAAGTGTATGGTACACCCGAGTGTATATAACAACCTTTCAAAGGATGGGAAAAAGTAAAAAAGTTGGTGTTCAAAATAAACTACCGATAATACCCCTCCTTCTCCGATGTTTAATTTAAAATAATTTAGGCAATAAAAGAATCAATTATTTATATCTAAAAAAAATATTTAAAACTTAAAAAAAAAAAAAAATCTTTTTTGGATGATGTAATTACATAGTGTTAATTTTGAATTTCTTTTTTTTTTCATTTTTTCTCCTAATTGATTGAAATGTATGAAAAACTTAGCATGCATTGTGTGCAAATAGATTACTATTGTAGTTTATTATAGAAAATAACTAGTTTAGTTCCGTGCGTTGCACGGATTAAATAGCTATTATTCGTTTAAAATAGTTGTTAATATTCTTTATTTGAAAATTAATGTAACCATAATTTCATTAATTTATTTTGAAAGAAGTATTGCATTTATTTAATCATGAAAATTTGAAGAAAAAAAAAGGAATGATGTCAAAAATAGTTTAGGCAGGAAAAATTTTCATAAAAAGTTGACATATGTCATTTAATGATGTCAGCATGTTTTGTTTTAGTAATAGTTAATAGATATTCTATATAGCAAATGTATGACAAATACATGGGCAAACATTAAAGAGACCGAAAAATAATAATAAAACAATGACATTATATAAAGTAAACGTGTGATGGATACATCATACATGCCCATACGCCCATACATGAGAGAGAGGAAGTGTTGTATGTGTTTTATGTAATTTATCTCCTATTATACGAAGTATTACACAAGTAAACACGTGTGTGTATTTTTTTAGTAATCAGTCTCCTAATACATTACACAATTAAACAAAGTAGTTCAATCCATGGTTATAACAAGAATTTAAATACACTTGTGTTTGGGGTTCAAGACTTGTTAGCAGTGGCGGATCTAGGAATCCTAACTAGGGGTAGCACTGGACAATTAAAAAAATATAACGTTGTTGTAACGTAACGTAATACAATCAACCAAACAAACTATGTTAAATTTTGGATATAATGGGTTGTGTAGCCGTATTATAATTGACAATCAAATTCAAACATTTATATTGACAAGTTTTTTTCTTTCAAATAATTTATATTCTTGATATCGATTATACTATGATAAATTTTTCACCTATTTTTTATTTTATTTTGTAAGTCAAAGTTGCATATGAATATATACTGAAAACTTTGTTATAAATTTTTCCTTGTGCACGTATGCTAATGTAAATTTTGACTGAAAATATCTTTAATTATTAAAAATTATAACAATTGAATATTAAAATAAATTTCGTAGAGACGATTCCAACAAATATTCACATGGCTATATTTATTTTGATGTATAAATCACAAACATTAGTCAACGTGAATTAGGTGACTTGTGTTAAAAGTCAAAACATTTCATTTACTTAAATATAGATGGAGTTTGTTTTTTATATTCATTTTAGTGTAAATTTTCATACTAATATAAACAAGATAAAATAATGGCCAAATAAATGCAATAAACATTATATAATGAAATTGAGAAGAATGTCATCAAATATAACGGAGAGAATATTTCATATTAATATAAGGATAGTTTATAAAAGGTGTGAAAACTAAAAAAAAAATTCTTGGAAACATAGTACTAGCTTATCCCTGTGTTGATGAAAGTAGAGGAAAGTGGAAATTCATAAAATAAATATATGCAAAGGGGTCTCGAACCCCTGACCTCAACAAGTAAACTCTCCTTATGAGAGATACAACTCCCTAACCACTGAAGCAATGCTGGAGATAGTAAACATATATGCAGATTGTAATCTTTATCATTTTTTTGGGGGGGTAGCACGTGCCCCCCAGGCGTCAACGTGGATCTGCCTCTGCTTGTTAGATTTTTTTTTTGCTATATTAATTCTTTGGAAAAATTAACAACAATAAATCGAAATTTGGGTTGTCTTAAAAAATTTAAAATAAAAAAATAAGTCTAACTTTGATGTTCATTTTTTTTTTATATAAATGAGTATTAATAGGGGTGTTCATAAATTGGTCCGGACCGAAAAAATGGACCGGACCGAACTCGAACCGAACTCGGTCTTCGGGTGTTGAAATTCATTTTTCCGGTTTTCGGTCCGGTCTGGTCCAAAACCTTATAAAAATCGGTCTTGGATCGGACTGCTTTTTTTTTATTAAAAATATGCGTGAGACCTTAAATAATAGTTAAAATTATCCTTTATAAGCTTAGAATACTTTAATTTTATAAGTTTTTTTGTACTAAACATAAAAAAAGACGTAAAAATGACGTTAAAATATAGTTTTTCCTTTACTTTTTTCGTATTTTCCATAACTTTACTAAAATTTAGTATTCTTTTTAAAAAAATTCTTAAATCGGTCCAAAGCGGTTTGGTCCGGGTTTTGGACCGATTCTTTCGGTCCGGTCCGGGTTCAGTCCTAGGTTAATCAGTCCGGTTTTCGGTTCTTAAAATTCTAATTTTCAGTCTTCGGTCCAATCCGATTCGGTCTTGGACCGATAAACAGCCCTAAGTATTGTTACATTTGACCAGTCAAATAAGTCCCACTTTGTTTTCATGAAATTTAATGCCTAATTCATATATTGCGTAAACACATAAAATTAGTATATTGTGTAAAGAAAGGATAAATGAAGTTATTTTTCCCTCCATCTCTTTATTAATGTCCACTTTCTCTTTATTATTTTTATTATTCACATAATAAAAAGAAAGTGGACATTAATAAAGAGACGGAGGGAGTAATGTCTACTAGAAGTCTAGAACGCTGAACGCTCAACATTAGTGTTCGAAAATCCTAACGTAGTATTGTATTTAATAAGATTAATAGCTTAATTTGAAAAAGCAACCCCTATGAAGAAGCAAATGGGTTTACATTTTTAAAAATACCAACGCAGTACGTAAGAAAAAAACAAATATAAGATCAATTAAAGCATATAAATACCCGTATTTACCTATATTTAGTACCTATTACACTAGTACCTAGTACCAGGTGTTTGATCAATTGGTTGATTATGACTATAATAACTGAATTGGTTGCTTATGATGACTTTATGAGTTATTATGACTATAATAACAAAATCCCGCCTTAACTTTCCACTCATTTTTATCTCCTCATTCTCCTCACATTCTCATACAAAGTACTACGTATTTCTTTTAAAAGCCTTAAATCCTCATATGGCAAGAAATAAGCCTCAACATTTAATGTACTTGACCATATCTTCCTCAATTAAGTAAGGAAAAATATTGCGTAGAACGGACTCACGTGAGTCCGTTCAATTGTCAGGAATTAATATATTATAGTCAGGAATTACTATATTATAGTCAGGAATTAGACTATTTTCATCAGGAACAAGACTATTTTTATCATGAATAAGACAATATTTTTTCAAGAATTAGACTATTTTTATCGGGAATTTTATTTTGTAATTCCTGACAAAAATAATATAATTCCTGATTGAAAATTTATAATTCCTGAGAAAAATATGCTTATTCCGAACAAAAATAATTTAACTTCTGACTGAAATAATCTTATTCCTGACTAAAATTTTATAATTCCTCGCAAAAATAATGTATTTCCTGACTTAAATATTCTACTTCCTAACAAAAATAATTTATTTTCTGACTAAATTAATCTTATTCCTGACTGAAATTTATCTATTTATGACTGAAATATTCTAATTCCAGATTGAAAAGATATAATTCCTAATTGATATATATTTCATTGTTTCCCTTCACTTTACCCCTGCCACCGGATGATTGTCGGGGCTGTGTTGTGGTATCAGCATGTTCTTGTTGAGCAACAAACGAAGAGCTGCTTTTGTTAGAGTCATTATTGAGGCGAGTTTCTTCAAGAAGGAGTCGAGACCGAGCCATCTGAAACGATGGTAGAGGCTCTGTTTGAGCGAGCATGGACGTTACGGTGTCAAATTCTGTTTTGCAAAGTCCCGCAACAAGTTTGAGAACCAAATTTTGATCGGTAATTGGATGATCGACATTAGCAAGTTGATTGGCAACGCTCTTTAAATGTTGACAGAAAGTTGTGTGGGGGAGGGTCTCCGGCGTCGGGGGATAGGTGAGGGAGGATCGCTGGCCGCCAACAGGGAGATAGATAGTGGCACTGGGTAAACCGGACTCACGTGAGTCCGTTCTACGCAAAACCTTCTGTAATCCCACTAAGGAATCCACTAAGTGGCGTTTGGTATAGTAATTTCATATGTACGAAACGGATCTACAAAAAAAATGCTGATTCACCTCCAAGAATAATCAAATAAAGTAAGGTTTTCAACCATAAATTGATTATGAAATTATTGTTTGGACTAAAAACCTCCAAGAATAATTAAATAAAGTAAGATTTCTAACCATAGATTGATAATGAAATTATTGTTTGGACTAAAAACCTCAATAAAGTAAGGTTTCTAACCATAGATTGCTTCTTACATTGAGTTGCTTGTTAACAAATTAAACCAAAAAATATTAAGGGGTTGGAGGGGAATCGAACACGGCATGTGAAGCAAAGAATTACTTCATGAATGGAAAACTTAACCAACTCAGCCAACTTGCAAATTATAACAAAATCTTACTAAATATTTACATTAAATAAATTAAATTTCCAGATTTTGGGGCCCAGAAAATCTTAGGCCTTGTGCTGTTGGGCTATTTGCACAGCCCAATAAGCGGCCTGCTCCATCTTCTGACCAAATGATTTTTTTGATATCTAAAAAAAATGAAATTACCAGCCAATCACGATACTCACATGGTTTACCTTGTGGAAGTGACTTTTCTGTAATTAAAAAAAAAAAAAAAAAAAAAAGGACTGATTGACTCCTATAAAATGAGAAAATACATCCCTTCAAAAAACACAAATGATCCCTAAAGAAAAAAAAACAAACGAGAAAATTCATCTTAATCAGAGGGTATAAAAGTGATTTCCTTTATTTTTTTTTGAGAACAAAGTCATTTCCCTTATTTATATGAGGGTAATTTTGTAATTTCATTCCTTTCTTCCTCCTCTATTACTGTTCAGTGCTCACTGCACTTTCTCCTCTGTTTTCCTTCACCATCACAGCAACCCCCATTACAAATATCTCTTCTACTAATATATTTTAAGATAATATTTTCAGTTTTTAAAGCGCTTATACTCTTGTGCATCCAATAACTGAACAAGCCATGGTAATAAACAAAGGTAAAATCATTCTCACATTCATTTTTTTCGTTCTGATTCCAATTGTATTTGGATCAGAAGCTAAATCTTACAATGTTAACGTAGTCGGAAACTTCCACGAAGTTCCGGCAATTGTAATGGTTAAAATAATAGGTTGTGTAGTGGGGGTGTTCTTATGGCACTCCTCGTATATTACATATATTATTTGTATTTTCACTATTTTAAACCAACTCGAGTTCATCCCGAAATCGAGTTAGTTTATTAGTTGATATAATAAATTAATACGGTATTAGTGTATTACAGAGTAGTATTACAATATGTTTCAAAAAAAAAAAAAAAAGAGTAGTATTACAATATGCATATGTAATGATAACACATATTAATACCCAAAAATTAATACTCCCAATTAAATCTTAGTATAGCGGAAGCAAAACTTCGCGGTCCTTATATACCCCCTGTTTTCACCAATTTTCAACTTACTCTCATTTTCCAAATTCAAATTTTCGAACCATCAAACCGAAAATCCTTTTTTCCCTCTCATTCTCTCTCTACTGCGCAAGTTTCTCTCTCTACAAGCTCAGTACTCCGGCGAAAATGGTGATTTTCTCTCTCCTCTTTCCGACTATCTCCTTTGTTATTCTCACTGCATTGCTGTTTTCCAGAATTTTCTGAGTTATTTTTATGCTTCTCATTTTGATGTAGGTTGTCGCGCAAAAAGTGAAGGAAGCTGAGATAACTGAGCAAGAATCTCTTCTACTGGTAAAATTTCACTCATAATCTCAATTTTCAGCTCAATCGAAGATGAATATCGCTAAATCGTTTTACAACGCTTCAATCAATAGTTCGATCGTTTGAATTTCGTGTATGTTCGCTATAATTTAGCTTCTGATTTTTGTACATTGCCTATTTTCCTCGGATTAGGGCTTTATTTTCGTTTTGATGCTCGAATATATGTTTATCTGTGTTAATTGTGTTATCGGCTGGAATTATTGGTGGATTATTCATTAATTTAATTTTGCTGTTACTCGACTAGTTTCGGAAATTTTAGATTGAATTTGCAAAGTAATTTAGCGAAAAGTTTTGCGAAATAGAGATATTTGAGGAAATTTTTGGTACGAAATATGTTTGAAAATTTGAATTTGTATGAATTTGATGTTTACGCGCTTCTGCAACTCTGAAAGAACTGTTAATTGAATTTTTGAAAATCTTTCTTGCCAAATTATTGGAAGTTGAATTGCTACATTTTTGGATGATTTTTTGAATCGGAAAATCTGTGGGCTCAGATTTAATTTCCTACCTCAATGAATTCATAATTCTGTTTGTAATATTGTACTGCTTCGCAACTCATGTTATCACTGAATGATCGAAGATAAACAACCTTTCAATAACTCGAATCTCGAGAAGAAGAAAAAAAAAATATGTAAATGGTGAAAATATAAGTAGGCTGGCCATTTTGGAGATAAGATCAGTACATATAATACTGAAAATGACTTATTGCAGACTAGGAATTTGCTTCGGATTGCAATATTCAACATCAGTTACATAAGAGGCCTATTTCCAGAGAAATATTTCAATGACAAGAATGTTCCTGCTCTAGGTAATATTCTAGTTGATTTCACCTCAGTTTATGTTTGTGAAAATATGTTAGTCTAATCAGTTTGTGTGTTTTGGGAATTCGTGTTAATCATTAGAGATGAAGATAAAGAAGCTGATGCCAATGGATCCTGAGTCCCGCAGACTGATTGATTGGATGGAGAAAGGCGAGTACACCTTAAATTGATTTCAGCATACTACCTGTTGGCTCTATTGCTACTTGCTAGCTGATAAACTTGGCTGTGTTGTGTTTTTGCAGGCGTTTATGATGCATTGCAGAATAAGTACCTAAGGACTCTATTGTTCAGCATATGTGAGGCTATAGACGGTCCAATAATCGAAGAATATGCATGTAAGACTCCTAAACAAGCCAACTAAAACACACACACACACAAGCACTACTGCATTTCAATGTGTCAATTAGGTTGATTAGAGGGATTTGTCTGTATGTTGCAATAAATAAGCATGTATAAATTTGCTGTTCAGTTTCTTATTCCTGAATCTACTTGTCTGCAAGTCTTCTTTACATTCTGATGTTAACTTACTGAAACTCAACTAATATGCCTATCTTTATCATATTGTATATATACGTCTTGCAGTTTCGTTTAGCTACCCAAATGCTCAAAGCCAAGAAGTCTGCATGAATTTTAATCGTACTGGAAACAACAAGCAGGGAGGATCTTTCAAGTGCAACTCAACTGATGAAGTTACTCCAAATCAAATGAAGTAAAACCTACTTTATTATCCCCTTTTCTCTAAGATTTTTGTAATGATATTATATACATGGAGTTCTGCTGACATAGATCAGCTTTTATGCAATGAAATTCTAATTTGAAGAGTGCATAATTGTAGGAGTTCAGCTTGCAAAATGATTCGCACTCTGGTTCAACTTATGAGAACACTTGACAAAATGCCTGAAGAGGTAAAAATTCAGCAAATCAATCACAGGATACCATGAAATTTTGTATGTTTGTCTGGCTTATATCAAATAAAATATTGATATTACCTTTTCACATTTCAGCGCACAATCTTGATGAAGCTCCTCTACTTTGATGATGTGACGGTATGTCTTTGCTTGCCTGTTGTATTAGTGCTGATTGTATCTGTCCTTGTCAGTCTGTATCATGAGTGTATGATTAAAAGCTGTTAAATCCTAAAGGTCATTTATGGTAAGAAGTATCACTAAGATAATAATTTTCTATAAGTTGACACCACACACATAACCTTGTGCAATTAATTATAGTAAGACTCTGGCTTATGCAGTTCATGATCATAAGAGCCATGTATCTGAATCTGAAAAACCACAGAATGCAGGCTCCTAGTGACCTTGTTCCTAGAAGAAACACCTTCAGACTTTAATGAGAGTCCTAGTTTAGCTGTGGCAAGAGCTATGAAGTACATGTGTTTTCTTTGTCCTGCTCCAACATACCTGCCCTTATGTTTAAATTAATTCATAGCATGTATCTCTAAGTGTTACATCAACTGAAACTGCAGCCAGCAGATTATGAACCACCATTCTTCAGAGGCTGCACAGATGAGGATGCTCGGAACTTGTGGAATAGAAATCCCTTGAGAATGGAGGTTGGGAATGTGAATAGCAAGCATTTTGTATTGGCTCTGAAGGTGAGAATAGAAGCTGAGATATATTTGAATCAGGCGATTACAGTTCTCACTTGTTACTCCATTCATAATGGGATTCATTCATCTTTACAGGTCAAAAGTGTGTTAGATCCTTGTGAAGATGACAATGATGATAACAATGATGAAAGTGTGAGTTTGGGAAATGATTCTGTTCATAGAGATGATACTTCAGAATCTGGCAGTGAGGTATGTAACTGATTTGCATTTTCAGTGTGCCAATGTTTTGTGTAAGAAATTGTTTATCTCATTGTAACACACTGTGTATCTCATTCAGGTCAGCTCCTCACAAGAAAATCAGTATGTCATCCAACCAGTGGGTAATTCAACTTTCTCTCTCAACTTACTAGGCACTGTAATGGTCTTCTTGCAAGTTCATAAGAGACATTGTGTAGATATACTGAGTTACTTTCTGTTCTGTGCTTTGCCTTTCCAGACAAGCAGCAACCTTATCAAGAAGACACCATGGCTTCTCAAGGAAGTGGTAACGACACTTCTCATTTTAGGGTACTGCATCAAAAGGATAATGCTACTTGTTTTACAGAAAATTTCTGGTACTTTGCAGATTTCACACAGGATCCAGCAGAAGATGAACAACAATCAAACCGAGTCAAGGACTGGATCATCTCTAACAGTTTTGAAACTGTGGAATTCACTGATGTGCTTGCAAATTTCCCTGACATCTCTGTGGTAATAATTTTTTAGACAAAGAAGACTTGCAATCTATTAATCTTGCATTTTGCATAGCATAATTTTGTTTTTGATCTTTTTCAATTGCAGGTGCTGATTGAAGGTAAATTATCTTACTTCATTCCCTGTCAGTGAGGAGTATCAAAAGCAACCTTTGAACTTTCATCATAACAGAAAATATGTGCATAATTTTGATTGATGGCAGAGATCATAGACAAGCTTGTTCTCGAAGGTGTTTTAGCTAAATCCGGAAAAGATACATATTCTGTCAACAAACGAAAGGTTACTTGGATTACACTTTGTCACTCCTGCTCATTGCATTTCTTATCTCATTCTTCTGCAACTGTGTACTTTGTTCTGAATATCCATTTGATGCATCAGAAATCTGAGTATGAATTTGATGTCAAAAAAGAAATAGATGATCAAGTTCCAGTTAATGAAGAGAAATCTGCCCCTGCTTCTGGAGAAGATTTCTTGTATATGAAGGTTAGTAGGTCACTTCCATTCTTTCTGCATATTAGATGGAGTTTTATTTTACAGTACATTCCTGTTCCTTTCGACAGTTTGTGAGTTGTGACAGATGCTTATTTTTAGGCCTTTAAACTTTCTGTTTTGGGCATTGGAGCATTTTTTTCTAAACTAGAGAAAAGATAGGGATGATTGCAACTTTGCAAGTGCTGTAACATAACTTATTTCTTCTTCCTTTACCTCAAAGGAAGATGCAAGATAAACAATTGTCAACAGAATTTAAATAAAATTGATATTATACAGATTTTGGTTTCGTTTACTGTGTCCTTGACTTTATATGTTCTGAGTGCAGGCCTTATACCATGCTCTTCCAATGGATTATGTCACAATCAGCAAGCTTCAAAGCAAACTTGATGGTGATGCCAGCCAAACTACTGTGCGAAAACTGATAGACAAAATGGCCCGAGAAGGATATGTTGAAGCTACAAGCAACCGCAGGCTAGGTCTGTGTAGCTGCATTTTTTCCTATGCTTCTTCTCATATGAGCTTATACTTAGTATAATAATTTTTTATGTTCTGTTCCAGGCAAGCGTGTCATCCATTCAGATGCAACTGATATGAAGCTACGTGAAGTCAGAAAGACATTGGATTTTGAAGCTATGGTGATGATGGCAATTATCTGTTGGATTTTCCAGTTCAGCTGTACTTAGAAATTATGCAAGACAAGGCTCTAATTACTTGATTCTAATCTGTTTAACAGGATGTTGATGTTAATGCACAACAAAGCAAATCGAACCATGCAGAACTTGAGAAAACTGGTGAAACGCTCACCTTTGTCTGAGTCATAAACCAACTACTATAGCTTTCCATATGCTAATTACCTTGTAATTTACAGGAAAGAAAAAGCCTGATGTGTCAACTTGTGGCGTCCTTCACTCCATTGGATCTGATATCACACGCATGCGAATCAGATCTGAACCTGATATGCATCAAAATGGTTCGCTTAGGAGTGATCAGTCTATTTCAAAAGCAAGGGAGGGTCCATACACTCCCACAAGCAAGACTGGGGTTAGTGTTACTTAAGCAACTTTCTTAGATTTTCAATGTTCTAGTATCTGCTAGTATATATTGATGTCCTCTCAAAATAAATATAACTGTAACTCTTATGTGATTTCCTAACAGCCAGCAGCTTCAAGAGAGAGTACCATACCTGGGAGTGGTAAATCCAAATTGAATGGGCAAACAAGAAACAGCAATGAGACTGATGACGTAATGTGCAGCAAGCCATCACAAGACAAGCGTTCTAGGAAGGCAAGCACGGTAAGTTACAGTGTCTAAATAAAGCAACTTAGCAATGGTATTTACAGCATTACAAGTTACAACTAACTTCTGACCTGTAATGTAACTTTGCCTGGGCATAGGTCAAAGAACCAATCATTCAATACTATAAGCGCCATAGATCATCACAAGCTGTTTAGAAGATGAGACTCGACTATTACCAGAGAGGTAAACTTTGCACTTTGTTAAAATTATGATTTTCTGGTTATAATGATTCAGCTAGTAAAGTCACATATTGCATTTGCCATTTGGAATGGATGTTAATTTCATAATCTACTTAAAGTATCGCAGTTGTTGATATGTGAGTATACATTTTTTTGCCACAGAGTCCAACCTTTTCATTTTTTTAACTGAATCACTGTTTCTTATGGTTCAATTGAGAGTATGGTCACACATTGTGACATTGTGTTTGCATTAAAAAATTCTTGTAAATTCACAATTTACATTTAGTATTGCATTTACTTATCAGTGACAATAACGTGCATTAAGAATGGTCTGCAAATCATGAAGCCAGTAAAACTCAAGATTTAAGTTCAGGAGTTGCATAAGATGAACTAAAATGTTGGGACCTTAGGAATTAGGGATCTGTTGGACGTTATTGTTTACAAGAGACTGGATGAAGTTGAATATGTTGAGTGTTGACAAGTGAAAGTTTTGGCAAGGCTAAAGTAAACAAAGTCCCACATTAAAGTTTTCTGAAAGTAAAGTATGGTTATTATCTAAGAGTAGTAACCCTTAAGTTTTCCGGAGACCTCAAATAAATTTTGGAATATACGAAAAACATCAGCATGACCCTGTGTAAGGAACAAAGGGGTGGCACACGAATTGGATATGGTCCGGGTTCAGATAATACTATTTTTTTTCCCTTCCATAATCTGTCTGGTGGCTGCAAGTCCTTCAGTATACCCTTACAATGGATAGTGGGCACCGGGCAGCAATTAATTTAATAAAACAATATGAATTGGACAGTCATTAAAAAAACACACACAAAGACGATGAACTTTGTCAAATGGTCGGTTGACTTTTTTTTTTTTTTATTAATATGCTTAATTAATCATAGTTACCAACCAAGACAAAAACCTTAACCACAATAACAATTTATTGTTTTCTTTTTGTTATTGTTATTGTTGTTGTTGACTTGTTGTTGTTGGGTTGAGTCTATTGAAGCATCTTTAATGCAATAGACTTATGCTAGTTACTTGTTAACAAAAAGCCTCAAGATTGTTATCTGATAAATGTTCTGGCTCACATCAAATATTGTGAAGAATCTCAGTATACGAACTTTAATTTCTCGTTGTACCATGTTTCTTATTCAAGTTAAACAATGATTTTTAGCAATTCCTGGTAGATTTGTGTTTAGTCTGTAAAGAATTGCATAGAGCCCTTATTTAACACTACATGCTTAAATGTTTCTAACGCGGAAGTTGGATTGTCTTCATCAAAAGATGGTGTTCTTTAAGCTAACTGAGGATGTTGCTTGCAGTTTGGGAGCTACCAACTTGTTGTTCCAGCAAAAAAGCAGTAGGCATGGAATGACTTCGACGGGTCTGATGGCTGACCGTAGGCAGGAACTAGCTATGCAGTACGAGGATACAAACTTTTTTGACTGCAGAAAACGCGCTAATATTTGCTTAAGTTTAATTCAATCAAATATTGTATATATGCTTACCAGGTTTCTTTTGCTTGGATAAACTGAGTGTTCATATAGTTGGACTCCTTAAGTCCTTTCCTCAAAAGACTTGTGCAGTGATGTTGCATTACAGTTCTACGGAGTATATATTAACGACTGAATTCTAATATTACCAACCAAACATTAATTTAATGAAAGTTTCCTCTGTTTGTTGAGCATGCAATTAAAGCAATCAAATCGTGATGAAATGTTCTTGAAGTCGATCACAACCTGTGATTTTACTTCCCTTTCCTCAAACAGGCCCGGTCGATCCTGTTATTAGTTGAAGTGTTGAAAAACTCGATAGATGTTAAGCTTGTTCAAAAGTCTGGAGTTCTTGGTGACTTCTTGCTGAACTACCGCTCAATTTTAGTCATTAAGCTTTATAAGTTTTGAAGTGCAGAAAGTTGTATATTGTTCGAGGCTTGTTTGATATGTGATTGTTAAATTGAGCTGTTCATTTTTACGGTTGAATGTTTTTTTATGGATTAACAATAGAATATAGACCAAAGTATTTAATTTTTCTTTCATGTTTGTCAGCAGATAACTGAAGGTGTGATATTAACTTGAGTCAAACTGAACAACATTGAGTCCCACATTGAAACTTTAGAAGTTTGTTTACCTCTTTATTTAACTCAAGCTTTGCTTATGGGTTGTCCCTTCGGGGACATCTGATAAAATTGGAACGATACAGAGAAGATTAGCATGGCCCTTGCGCAAGGATGACACGCACAAATCGAGAAATGGTCCAAATTTTTTTAACGAAAATTGGATATTTTTTTCCCCAGAAGTTTTAGTTATATTTGATTTTTTTTTTGTTAAAAAATTACTTTGACAATAATCAAGGCATTAAGCAATGATGAAAAATTATTTTTAATTTTATTCCCTTATAATTGATTTTAATTCTTTTAAAAAAACTTTGACAATAATTGAGCAAGGATAACAAAATTACACGAATAAAAGCAATTTTTCCGACTTTTTGGGTAAAAAAGTATTTGGGTGTAAATAGTTGAGGAAATTTTCTAATATTTTATCTATTACACTATGCATATAATAATATTATTCGATTTTTTTAATCATTTCATTGTAAGCAACGTTATCAGATTAACTATTTTGCTCTAAAAATTCTTGTTACTTAATGCTGATTGTCTCAAAAAAAAGGTTAAAGCAAGTACAAAATTTAGTGGTGGCTGAGGGAGTAATATGTCGCTATTAGATCATTTTCATAGTATATTTTCAGACATTTTTCATGATTTTTTTGTATAAAAAAGACATTTACATATGTTAGTGATCAAAATTGGGATTTAGAAAACATATAAATGATGTTGCAGTTATTTTAGCATAGAGGAATTACACTAAATATATTATTGGCATATTATTTACAACTAAACCTAAATTATGACTCACATCTTGAATACCTAAAATGAATATAAAAAAGAGTTTAATACAGGAGGTTAACTTCAAAGTTATTCTTCTTAAAAAAGATAGAAAGGGGCAGATTTGTGATTAGAGAAGAAAGCATTAAGAAAATGCATTATCCATGCATGACTATACTATAAAATTGTCAAATGGGGTACTTGGACACTTGACAGTGGGTCCACATAATTGAGCCTTTTTTAATGCACCCATACTCAATAAAAATTAACAAATCATATCATTGTTCATACTAGTCGCAGTAGGTAGCTGGTAATGATTATTGTGCAAATTTCTTACAAGTATTTGCTTTTATTAGGCTCGGTTTGGTTCGTCTTATTTTGCATAAAAATTATTTTTATATACTTTGTAAGTATGAAATAAGATAAAAAAAAAAAAAAAAAAAAGATGAGACAATTAGAGTATAACACAAATTGTTTTGCTTATTTTATAACTTGCATATCATCAATACCAAAATTATTTTATTTTCATCCGATCCCTACCTTTAAAAAGTATGAGAAAACACTTATTAATAGTGTGAAGATAATTTTGTCCCTAAAATGTTTGTTTACTTATACCCTTATTCATACGATGTTAATTATCTCTATGCTTTTCGTTGTGTTAGTTAATGATTTAACTCTAATGAATAGTGGTTGGACAATTATACCATCTAAAATATGAATAGTGATTGGACAATTATGTTGTCTTAAATATTTATTTACTTAGGTACCCTCATTAATGTTAATTACTACTCCGTATTATTATTAGGATAATACTATATAAGCATTTAATATACTTCCTTTTATAGTATTTACTCATAGTTAAAAATTAATCGACAATTCACGAGTAAATCGGTGTAAAAAATGTTTATTTATTGTCAATTCTTTCCATTTTTAGCTTCTTATTAAGGCTGCATATATCTTTTTCTTTATTATTATTATTATTATTATTATTATTATTATTATTATTATTATTATTATTATTATTATATCCTAAAACATTTGTTTACATATTTTTCCTCATTAATGTTGTCAACAACTGAACAAGCTCTCCAAACATGACTAATTATGACGCGCATATCGCACGCATTAGCTACCCTAATTCATTACAATTGAACAAAATCAATTCATTCTTAGCAAACTAAGCAGCTAGTTGAAACTCACAAACAAAATATATTCTGATTTCTGAATGACATACCAATTCCCAATTTAAATTCTAACATAGTGAATTTTAAGACATATAGTTTAAGATATGCACATTATTTATTATTGGGTCTATTATCCATGATTCTGAGTTGTCCCAGTCTCATATTTTTACGATAAAAATGTCCATAAAAATTCAAAAATATACAAGTACTCTAATTTTAAAAACCCAAATAAACCCCAATCTTTCTTGAATTTTATGAGACAGCAGGAGAGAGAAAGTAATTGATATGTCTGCAACAGAAAGCAACAACAATAATAAACACCAAGAGAGAATCTACACTCTCTCTCCCTTTATTTATTTATTTTTTTCATTTCCCTTTATTTTTTTCCTCTTTCTCCTCGTTTTCTTCAACACAACTACACAATAATAAATAAATAAATACAATACATACGGAGTACAACCTGTATAACATACTCTGTAATTATATACTTCCTCTATTATTTTAAGTACAACAAGTAGGTTAGTATATTTAGTTACTCCGTATTTACCATACTTCGTACATCACTTTTTTTTTTTTTTTTTTTTTGAAAACTACTTCGTACATCACTTTGGAACGATTTGCCAATATGGTGTTGAAAAATAAAGAAATTACTAGAATAGTGTTCACCTAAAAATATTTCTCAATTTAGTGTCCATGTAGGTTCGGAAATTACGAACCTAACTTTTTTCTAATAAAATCCTAATAAATATGTATATCATCAAATTATTATTATTATTATTATTATTATTATTATTATTATTATTATTATTATTATTATTATTATTATTATTATTATTATCTCAAAAACAAAAGCCATACAACCTACAATAAATTAGTGGGAAGCCGAGATACAATCTGGGTCCCCACTCCTCTAGCTATTGCAAATCCTACCCTAGTGAAGATATGAGCTGCAGCACGAGCCCCAATGTCTTGCGTCGTCGAGAACCTTTGAATCCGCTTCTGTAACGCAACAGCCTCTTTCTCTAATTCCCCAAGCGAAGAAAAGGAGAAGGGAATGAAACCATATCCAATCACCTGACATCGAGCTTCATACTTAACCCGCTTCCGATGAGCTGCATCAGCCACAACCCGCCCAGGAATGAAGTCAGATAGTCCTGACTGTGTCAAAGGAGAAGACCCTGTCAAATCAACACAGACATCGCGACCACGATCCCATGAATAAAGTAACACATCCGCGGGTCTGAGGGCCTCGTCGTTCCCTCCGGCCAACCCAATGTCAACCTCTTTTCTCGCTGAAATCCCAGAACGAAAGCAAACATCAACAAGGGTATCCCGAACAACATTATGCCGATGTTTAATACCCACAATACCCGCACAAGACACTGCGTGATCACCGAAAATATCTCCAGCAAAAACCCTCGAACAAGCAGAGCACAACATTATTATTATTATTATTATTATTATTATTATTATTATTATTATTAATTTTTTTTTTACACAAAGAGGTTTTTTTCTATTAATTACTCAAATCTTAATCAAGGAGAACATCAGAGATTACAGTATGTAGGATTTCTTCAAGCCAAACTTTCATTTATGCATATAAGATATATTTTTATCAAGTCAAACATCAAATTTTTTATCTTAAATAATGCTTACGGTATCTTAATTTTATTTAGCATTGAGCCTCAGCATTAATGCTTTTGTATTTTATTAATAGTAAAAATGGATATATGCACTATGGAGTATGAATACGTAGTAATATAAATATTTAAAAAATTTCTAGCATCTGCTGACTTGCGAGTAATCAATGAAGGAGCATAACTGCACAAAGCAACTAGGTTAAGGATGTCCCTAACAATGATATGACCAAAGCTAGACATTTCATGCTTCCCCTGCTTCAAATAAGTGAATTGATTACTACAGTCCGTTTGTAGCATATTTGTTATGGATATAAATTGTCAAAAAAATATGTAACATGAAACATCAATGTTTTGGAACAATGGTTAATTAAAACCCTTAGAGAATAGTATTGAGACTCCAATGATTTTTTTATTTAGACTTTAAATACGAAGCGATAAAAATTAGGTTTAGAGTTATCCAATCCTAAGTGAACACTACTTTGAGAAATATTTTAAAGTGAACACTATTTTAGTAATTTTTTTATTTTTTAGCACCAATTTAGCAAATCGTTCATCACTTTGATCATTACTCATAATATCATTATTTTCATTATTATAAATTTTAAAAATAGTAATATATTATTAAAATATTCATTGTTATTAATCCAACAATATATCACATGATAAAATCAATTATTTATACATTCCTACAAAGCCACTTAAATACTTAATGTATAGTTCACCAATTACAAATGTTGCACTTTTTTTTTTTTAAAAAAAAAGGAGTATGTATATTAAACTATATGAAATATATAGAAGGTGTTTATATTGTTACTTTGAAGGAGATCCTGTCTTTCGATTTCTTTTAACTGTAACATATTTCTAGTAAATGTAAAATGTACTCCGTAATATTGGTAGCACATGTAATAGCTAGGTAGGATATGGGGAGTAATGCGGAACAAGCACATTTATATGAGTTCGTTTCCACGAATTATCATTACTTTGGCAGAAATAATTTAATTTGTTAAAATCCCGTGCTATCATTCCTCACAATAAAATTTTAAGGTTTGTTGAAAAAATAAAAATGTCATGGTATGAAAAAAACAAAAAAAAAAAACATATGTGGGTTTAGTAATTTATCAATCAATAACATTATACTAAAGGCGAACCTGAAGGGACACTTGACAATATAATATAAAGAGTTTTCCCTCCAAAATAACTTACTAAAAAAACCTTATTTTTATATTTATATTTATATTTTGACTTTTGATTTGTACAAAATCTAAAATAAACTTTTTTAAATATCACATTGCCCATTATAACTTTAATTATTTTCTTTCACATATATATCATACTTTTTTTTGAAACAATATATTTCATACTTTTTTAATTTTTTTTTTTCAAGAAATACATTTTATACTTTTTAATAATGAGTTATACTTTTTTTATTGTCACTATAATTATTTGAAAACCGTGCATTGTACGGGAATCAATCTAGTTCATATATAAAAAGATGTAAGAAGTGAAGAATAATAATAAACGTAATGTTATATATAGCTCTAAAGGTTATACATAAGCATTAAATACACTTTTGAAAATTATACTCCCTCCGTCCCCAAAACTTCGACCCTTTTGGCCTAATTTTAGTCCCAAAATGATCGACACATTTGCATTAAGATACCCACCAATTTACAACAATAATTGTGCAAAATTAACTTCCCAATATAAAATTTTGTTTTTTCTTTTATTTTTAATACTTTATCTCTCTACTTTTTTTACAAACCCCATGTAAATTTATCTTTCCAATATGTTTTTATTTATTTTTATTTAAGTTTCTTAATGACCGCGAAATCAACCCAAAAGGGTCAAAGTTTTGGGGACGAAGGGAGTATAAAATTAGGAATTTAGGGCAAAAACATTCATAAATTAATGTAATTAGTATAAATATTTTTATGATTTTCTAAATTTATACGATTTTCTAGTGTATATTTAATGTTTAAATGTAGTGCTAAGGGCTATGTATAGCATTTTCCTAATAATAATATTCTGTTGTTATATATAGCCTTAAGCATTAAATGCACTCTGGGGTTGTTCGGTCTAAAAGGGGGATGATTTAGGGTTGTTCGAGGTGCGTGTGGGTGGTTTTTGGGTGGTCAGTTTGAGAGGGGGTGCATACGGGCTAAGCGGTGGTGATTTTGTGGTTGTTCAAGCTAAGAGGGGTGGTTTTAGGGTTGTTTGGGGTACGTGTGGGTGGTTTCTAGGTCGTTCGGGGTTAGAGAGGGTGGTTTTAGGGTGTGAGATTGGTGGTTTCAAGGTGGTTGCTGTTGGGCGATGGTTGCGGGGTGGGTGTTGTTGGTGGTGGTGGTCAATTTATTAATTACCTTCACTTTCTCTAGAATTAGTTATATACACCTGGGTGTACTGTACACTCAACTAAGGGTCTGTTCACATTTACTAAACTGAACAGATTGGAGCTGAACTGAATTGAACTGAAATGAATATTTTATGAGAGACGAAAATTAGGAGCTGAATTGAAGTGAAGTGAATTGATTGGAACTGAACTGAAATTAAGATGAAGTGAACAGATCCTAACTCAAGGTTAGTTTATGCTCTTCATTTGATAATCTCCCTGCTTTCTCTCTTTTACCCTTAATTATCTATTCTTTGATTCATTAATCAACTAATATGTAATTTTTTGTCTTAAAACTCGTGTCTGGGTGAAAATTGCAACTAATATGTAACAGAGAAGGTATAAATTTAGAAACTCATAACTAAAATTCGTGTATACGAAAAATTAGTGTAACTAATACAAAATACTTACTTTTTAAAGGATCTTGCTAACGAATGCCCCAGGGCGTTAGATAAGGATAAATTATATTGGTTGAAATGATATTAAGTTAGGAATTCATGACAAAATCACGCGTCGTTCGGTGTAATTAATGTTAATTTTACTCTAATATTTGTAATTTAATTCTCTTATCTAACGCCCCGGAGACACTCATTAGCTTTTGCTCTTTTTAAATATCTTTATTTAAAAAATAAAATAATTTCAATCAAAATTAGATACCAGTGATTCAACCGAAGCCTTAAATTTCAATTCATTTATCATTGACTTCATTGTCCTTTTACAAAATCCAAAAAAAAAAGGAAAAAAAAAAAGAAAAAAGGCATATTGATATATTAATGTCCTTTCCTTCCTCCATTCCTCTTCCTAGTTTGTTGGTTTCTTTAGATTTCTTTCATTTTCTCTCTCTTCCCTTAGTGAGAGAAAGTGGGTGGGTCCAGCAGATCCAATGCTACAAGTTTTCTTCCTCTTCATCTTCTCAATCCAATGAAAATCCTTCTTTTTTTTCTTCAATTTTCTTCATTTTTAAGAAATACCCACTTCATAATTTAACCTCTTCTCAAGATTTTTGGTTGTTTTTGTTTGAAGGCTTAAGAAGATTTTTGATACTCTGTCTCAATTTCAGGTAAATATTGCTCTAAATTTTCTCTCTTTGAAATTTTACTCCTGGGGTTCTTCTCAAACATTAATCTGTATAATTACACTTTTTTTTGCTGTTTAATTTTTAAGTTTTTGAATTTTTAAATGTTTTTTCTTTTTGGGTATGAATTTATAATCTGGGTTTTCAAAATCATACAGTATCAAAATTTTAGCTGTAAATATCACTTTCTCTCTCTAACTTTCTCTCACTAATGTGAGGAAAAAAAAAACAATGTGGGGATTGAGATTTGATGGAATTTGGTGAAAAGTGAGTACAATGTTCACTTTCTTTTTTTGTCCTTTTTTTTTTCTAGATTTTAAAGCATTTTTGTAAAACTAAAAATCTTCAAAGATTTTTTTTTTTTTTTTTTTTTTTTTTTCTGGGTAAAAAATTAACCTGTGTCCTAAGTTCAATCTGGTAATTTTTTAATAATCCTTGATTTTCTGTGTTATAGTTTCTGCCATTGATGTGTTCAATTGTTCAAATAGTGTAATTCAGTAATTCTGTAGTTTGTTTTATTGATTTTTTTTTTCAGCCAAATTACACTTTTGACCTTGTATTTTTTTTTTAAAAAAAATAAAAATAAAACTCAGATGCTGATTTAGAATTATTAGTTCTAGTATGAGGTTTCAAAAAAAAAAAAAAAAAAAAAAGAAAAAAAAAAAGTTCTAGTATGAGTCAATGAGTGTTAATCTATATTTAGAAATTTTTTTTTAAGCTAATAATTTGGTAGCTTAAGGGGCTATAATCTCATAATAGCTCCGTCTAGATTTAGTTGTCACATTATTAGTTTAAAATATGCTGTTAACGCGACAACTAATTTCAGACAACGGGAGTATTAACAAGGAAGAGGAAATTGATATGTGTCACACTTTTCATGTACATGTTCATACAAAAGTTGTGGGTGTTATTGAAGATAATTAAATCTTGTGTGATATTTTAAATTTCAAAAATGAAGCTTGATTTGTTTTACTTTAAATTATTTGTTTATAATTACCACTAACTTTATGTTACTTTGTTTCTAGATGAATTTGATTCATTGACACTTAACACAGTTGCACATTGTTGTGAGCAGGGCAAATAATGCAGTTCAAAAGCTACTTACCTGTGTATAATTCACAATACGATCTCAATGTCGATGTTAATGGTGGTGCGACGACCATGATTAGTGGCAATGGAACCTTTCGAAGTGGGCATTACAATGATTTGGTGCCACTTTCGCCGGTTCCACCACCAGGGCAGTTCGCTTATAAGGAAATGTTGCGCCGGACAATGGTCCTACATGAGGTTGCATTTAAGGATCAGGTACCATAAACCTTACTCAGGGCGGTTCAATCTCATACCGTAATAGGCATATAGAATTTGGGGTCTATGATGTTCGGTTTATTGAATTTTCATCACAAGCTTTTTGTAATTTTATCATATTTTGAAGTTGAATTCTGGAGTATAGAGTGTCAATCAATCAAATAATCCCACAAGTGGGGTCGGCTACATGAACCAAATTTGATTATCATCGACAAAGGTGGAGTATAGAGTATAGACTTGATAGTTTATAAACTTTCATTTAGTCATTACTTGTATAGAATTTGTGCTATCATACAAGATGTTATTTTTGTAAAAATCAGTTTGGCCATCTTTTCGTGCTACCAATTTACCATATACTATTGATTCTCATCGACTTCAATTTGTTATTTTGTCTATGCTTAAGGGTGAACGGCCTGAATGTTATTAACGTGTACTATATATGGTGTTGTGCATTTGCCCTGGATGCTTAGTTCCTACTTTTAAGCCTTTGTAATGTTGTCAATTGTTTGGGAAGAAAGAAATCTGTTTTGCATTGTTTCATGATCTTCGTCTTTTTCAACTCCCTCCTAAATAAAATAAGGACCACTATCATATCATTTGTGGACTGATACGCAATGCCTCTAAAAAGTTTGTATAGGATCTCAAAATTGACCTTTACTTTAGAAGTCATTTCTTGCATGAATGCGATTGAAGAGAGTGAGGGTTAGCTCAAGTGGTTAGAGCTTCTCTCCCGATTTCAAGAGATCCTGGGATCAATTCTCATCTCCGCCCTTGTGGCTCTCTAAACACCCAAAAAATGAATGCGATTGAAATGTAGTATAGTCCAACTATACCTTCTTGTTTTAGATGTAGCTGACTGTACTAATGAGCAAAAATGAGCAATTGATTAACTCCTTGTTTTTTTTTTTTCGCTTTCAGGTTCAAGAATTGCATCGGCTTTATAGAAGACAGAAGGAATTGATGGATGAAGTAAAAAATAATGAAATGTATATGAGCCATTTACAAATAGAGGTCCAAAGGTCAAGTTCATCATCGGCAAAGATCTCATCTAGATGTGGTCAAAATACTCTTTATAGTGTTCCATTCATTAATTCTCAGTATACACCATATTCCACAGGCAGGGATAACAATCCGGCATCTCTCTGTTTTTTGAAAGAACCAAAACGACCTGCCAGTCCTGTTGCTTCACAAACTGGTGGCACTTTGAATAGTCTAAACTTTGCGGAATCCAAGTGCAAGAAAGTTAAAGGAAAGCTTTTAGACCTCGAGCTTCCGGGTGAGATGTACATTGACAGTGATGAAGAGAGATCTATAGAAGATGTGGAATTCTCAAAGGCCCCTACTCCTACCACTCTGCCTTCAAATAAAAGGTTCAAGGTAGTGGTTGAGACTTCTGCAATGGCTTCCACTGCAAAGAGATCATTGGGTCCTGTTTTGCAAGGAGAGCATCTTAGTCCTTGCTCAATTACAGAGAGCAAAATTACTTTGGCCGACTTAAATGAACCTCTGGCGACATCTTGTTTGGAAGAGAGTGGTGGGGACAAAGGAATTAGCTCTTTCCTGGAAATCTCGGAAATTAATCATGATCTGTCTGATATCGGGAATACTATATCAGATGGTATTGCTGATAAAGTGACGGGGAAATCTCTTGCTCAATCTGACAAGGCTAAATCTGAGGTGGGTTTTGCTACATCTGGGAGAAAGTCTTCCTACAGTTTGGGGCAAAATCCTCTTGTGGTTCAAGCACTTCCTTCTATCGACAACCAACTAACCAGCAGCAAAGGTGCTAGAAACTGTGGCAGACGGAAAGGACCTATTAATAAGGTCGATGCTAGTGTGCTGTGTAGTCCAAATTTTAGGGTAGCTAAGTCCTTAAGAAGCAGCTGTTCTGACTTCAAGTCCAAAGAATCAGTGGTTTGCACGTCATCCAAAACTTCTGATTTAAATTGCTTTGATTTGAACTCTGATGTGATGGAAAATTCAGAATTTATACCATCTGATTATACATCAAATAGCAGATTTTCCACTGAAGCTGAAACTGTGAAAAAGAGCAAGATATGCAGAATGATTGATATCAACTTGCCATGTGAACTCATGACCGATGAAGAACCAGTTATTCAAGATGATAAAATCGTACATGATCATGAGAACTCAGGTCGGTTGAAATTGAATTTTTGTATGAATGATGACAGTCTATTGCCAAAGTCACCCTCTTTGGACAAAACTCAGTTTGAAATTGATTTGGAGGCACCTATTAGCCCAGAAGTAAAGGAGTGCTCGCCACCTAGAGGAGACTCTGAAGATAATCAGTCAGAAGAAGGTGGTGATCGCTTTATGGAACTTGCAAAGATTGCAGCTGATGCCATTGTATCCATTTCTTCGTCTAATTCTCTATCTTACCAAGAGAATTTGGGCTTGCGAAAATGTGAAGCTTCTGACACTGGAAATCTAGAATGGTTTGCTGGGTTAATTAACTCCCTTTCCTTTGACCTAGAGAATGATTTCGAGACAATGAACTGCAAGGATACTTGTAGTATTGATGATTTTGAGGCAATGACATTGGAACTCCCTGAATTGAAATCGGAAGACTTTTTGTGTAAAAGCAATGTCCAAATCTCGAATGAGACTTGCTCGACGGTGTTGCCTTGCCAGACAAGAAGGGGTAGAACAAAAAGATCAAAGAGGAAGGACTTCCAAAGGGAAGTTCTGCCTTCTCTTGTTTCTCTATCAAGGTATGAGGTTACTGAGGATATCATGATGATAGAAGGGCTAATGGAAGCAGCAGGTACTCCTTGGAGTCTGAGTAAGACAAGGAGGGCTTGTAGAACGGGAAGAAAACCTCGGGTGGCCAAGCAGCCGACTTTTGATGATAAAGTTCAAGAACTGAGTGCTCTTATCAGCTGGGGTAAGGTCAACAGGCGGCCTAGAGGACGTAGAAGTCCTGCTAGTCCTACTACTATATCAAAATGGCTCGGGCATGATTTATGACAGGATTATTATAACAGAAGTATGCAGTTTCCGTTACAAAAGTCATGTATTTACAAACTTATTGATTGAATGGCCCTCTTTTTTATTGTTAACTTAGGATCATGATTTAGGGCAGGATATAGAGCGTTGATATTATTTCCATGTCTGAATAATAGATGTGGTGCTTTTGTCTATTGTCACTTGTAACGCTGACTGTCGAATTGCGCCTATTTGTGACGTAAATTTGAGAAAGCTAGTGAAGAGAGGCTGTTCTGTATATTTTGAAATTGGAAAAATAGATCAAAATTTCTTTTGGTATTTAACAATGATTGATAAGATTACTAGTACTGCAGCACATAACCTTTTGTTTTCTCTTGGTGAGACTTTTCTGACTACTGTGATACTGCCAAGGTATGAATAAAAGCAATAAGATAAATGTGCAAATTTTGGAAAGGGGAAGAAAGGGATAGCTTCTGAGACAATGTATAGGAATGCCATTATTTTATAAAAGCCAAAATAATTCAATTAGTTGTCTATTTAATAATTAATCTTGAAATGGTTTTAGTGGTAATGAGTCTGATGAATACCAATGCAAATACGACTGAAGTAGGACCAATAAATAAAATTTCAAAAAATATCTTGATAGGATTAAGGTGTTAAGTTGACTATGGCATAAGTTAAACTTATACTGCCCCGGTCCAATTATATAGTTCATGTTTTTCTATTTTGGAGAATTAAAATATTGTTCCTAATTCTATTTTCAGATAGTGTGTAAAGACCGTCCTACCCTTACTTTACTTCCTAATTGACCCTTGAATTTTGCACATGCCTTGTACTTTTTTATACTTTCTTTTCTAACTTTTATATATGATTGTACTTTTCACTTTTATTAATGTACTTTATCCACTTTCTCCCCCATTTCTTAAATACCGTGAAAAAACACAAACAAGAACTATATTAAGGGACGCAGGGAGTAGGAGATTATTATACGTCTCTTGTTGTTTTGTCATCAATATTGAACACGTAATGGAAAATGATGTAGACAAAGTTTGTTCTTGTCTTAGATACCACAACACAACTATAACAAAATAATTTAGTTGGCATCCACATATCTATACGATAACATAAACTAACATATATCTAGAAGAAAAAATGCTCTCCTCGAAACCAATTCTGGTGAGAGAACCTATGAGTGAGAATTCTTCCCTGCAAGAACAATTTCCTCATTCAAATAAGAAAACCAAACGCAAAATTACTCATCTTATCTTTTCTAAAGATGTTACTAATAATAATGCTGAAACCAATGCTGTTCAGCAACCTACTATGAGGCCGGAGTCCCCTGTTCTGGAGAAAAACGCAAGTATGTCCTTTCGGGATATGGTGGCTAATAGCAGTGGAATGGGGATTCAGCAGTCTCATCCTGCTATGGATGAGGAGGAAGACGTTTCTGATGATGATGAAGCTCCAGAGAACATTTTAGATGATCCTAAATGTCCTGTAATTCTCCTTTCAAAAGAGGAGAAGAAAAAAATTCGCAAGCCATGGCAGCACACACTTATCATAAAGATGTTTGACAGCAAAATCGGATACATGTCCCTGACGAAAAGGCTAAAGAAAAAATGGGAGTTGAGTGGTGGATTAGTTTTGACTGACATTGGTCATGATTACTTTATTGCTCGATTCTCAAGTATTGGAGACTATAACCATGTCCTCACCTAAGGACCGTGGATGCTTGATGATAATTATCTTACCATTCGGAAATGGGTTCCTAATTTTATTCTGGATGACAAACCAATGAGGTTTTTGACTACTTGGGTTCGTATTCCGCATCTTGCAGTGGAGTATTTTGATAAGGATTTTCTTCTCAAAATTGGGAATAAAATTGGCAAGGTGGTTCGAATCGACAATAATACTGCCATGGCTCAAAGAGGACAATTCACTGGGCTTAGTGTCGAGCTTGATCTTTCGAAACCACTTTTATCCAAATTTTGGTTAAAGGGTTGTGTTTGGAGAATTCAGTATGAAAGGTTGCGTATGATTTGCTTTGATTGTGGGAAAATTGGTCATAATAGGGAAGCATGCCCTATGGTCAATCAGGATAATCAGATGAATGGAATGGCAGATTCCATGGATGAACAGATTGATACTCCTAAAGCACCTTCGACAGTGGAGATCCAGGACTATGGTGATTGGATGCAAGTCAAAAAGCCCCCCCCAGAAAAAGACCACCCAGACCGGAGTAAACTGCTCAGGTGGTCGGAAAAGAGAATGGGGAAAAAAATTCAAAAACTGGTCAAGTCAACGCTGGCAAAGGGTCAAGGCAACAATTCAGGAGGGTCAAGATTCTCAATCCTTAATGAAGAGGAAAATCAGGAAAAGATTGTACCAAATCAAGTTATTCCAATTGATTTGGATGCTGATGATAAGATTACCTCTGAGGAGGAGATCACTACGATTGATTTAGTAAAAAATTCCCAAGTTCAGCAATCATGCTAAGCAATTATCTTTTAATACTGGGAAATTAACTAATCAACCTAAAGCTAAGGGGCAGTTTATGGGGAATTCAAAGCAATGGCAGGAAATAAGGAAGCAAAATAAATCCCTTCCAAATTCTAGCTTAAATGATATTACCAACAAATCTTTCCAAAAGATTTCTTTTGAGCCACTTACTCCAATTCCAATCGAAATTTTAGGCAAAGAAAATAATCCTATTGTTTTCCAAGCTAACACAGAAGCCAACTCACCAGTCCCAATCCTAAGCTCACAAAAAAATCTATCACCAAGCCACATCGAACCATCTCTTACCCATGTCTCTGCTACTCCCTTCACCAATCCTTCTTCGAATTCCCCTGGAGAAAATAATTTGTGCAACAATGCCAATGGAAGAGCCTTATCTGGAGGAGGCCGACCCCCTGACACACAAGATGGAAGTGGAGATACATTCATGGTTTCCTCCGATGCCGGGGACCCTGGAATTAGTGGTGACCATGAGGTTGCCATTGAGAATTAAACATGCCCTTAGGCATATTTCTACTGCTTATGAAGCTAATGTCCCACAATCAAACGGTTTTATGAATAGTGTACCTAATCATATCTCAAATTACATTCCGATAACGTGTATGGTATGGAATGTGCAAGGTGCTGGTAGTCGGGAATTTCTGACTGTGCTCAAAGAGATTATCCGTATCAATAAGCCTAGTGTTTTTGCTTTGATAGAAACACATATGGGGGGTGATCAGGCTCAGATAATTGCTGCAATCTTGGGTTACAATGGTCAAACAAGGGTAGATGCTCAAGGATTTAGTGGTGGTATTTGGGTCTACTGGAAACCTGAGCTTGTTAGTGTTGATCCGATTGAAAAATCCAATCAATATATCACTATGACAATCACTAGACATGGTGAGGAACCATGGTATTTATCCACTGTCTATGCGAGCCCTAACCCAGCTAATAGACAGGAACTTTGGAGGGACCTTACGGATTTTGCTCAAAGAAACAACAAACCTTGGCTCATCGCTGGTGATTTTAATGAGACTAGGTTTGGGTGGGAAAGAAGCTCTAGTTGTAATGAAACGTCCAGATGTAGTGCGAAATTTAACCAATGGGTTAATGACACTCAACTCATAGAGGTTGAGTTTTCTGGCCCAGCTCACACTTAGACTCGTGGTAACACCCCTGAAACAAGGCAGAGCGCAAGGCTGGACCAAGCTCTTTGCACCTCTGATTGGAGCGTACGGTTCAAAAAAGCAAGGGTTAAACACCTTCCAGCTCTTCAATCCGATCATTGCCCCCTTCTCATATCTTCTAATGGTTTTGCTCCTTTAGAATCATTGGATAGGCCTTTCCGGTTTCAAGCTGCTTGGTTAGCTCATGAAAAATTTGCTGAATTTATTGGTGATAAATGGAGAGAGGACACACCATTTATCCCCCTTCTTGCATCCTTTTCCAAAGAGCTTCAAGATTGGAACAAATATGTATTTCACAATATTTTTAGGGAGAAAAGGACCTTAATGGCTCGAATTAAGGGAATTCAATCTTCCTTATCGACAAAAAAACAATCTGGGTTGATAAAATTGGAAGCCAAGCTTCGAAGGGATCCTGACGAGGTGCTTCATCAAGAAGAATTATTGTGGTATCAAAAGGCGAGAGTCGATTGGATTGAGAATGGTGACCGCAACACGACATTTTTTCACCTGAGTACAGTAATTCGAAGGTGGAAAAATCGAATTGTGGCCATTAAAAACGCTGAAGGGGAATAGGAGCATGACAAAGAAGCTGTGAAACAATTGGTAGTGAGCTACTTTTAATCTTTGTTCACCGACGAAGGTGATTCGAATGCTTATGACATCCCAACTGGAGCTTGTGCTGCTATCTCGATGGAGGATTGGAACAGCCTAAACCGAGCCTACACAACCAGTGATATTGACTATGTGGTGAAGAATATGAGGGCTTTAAAAGCTCCAGGCCCTGACGGTTTTCAAGCTTTATTTTATCAGAAAAATTGGGATATTGTAGCACCCAATGTCTATGCCATGGCTCTTGTTGTCTTGGAGGGGAAAGGGATTCCGGATACTGTTAATGAAACTTTCATTGTCCTACTCCCGAAAATTGATAATCCAGAGTCTCCTTCACAATTTCGCCCTATAGGTCTATGCAATGTGACCTATAAAATAATAACAAAAGCAATTGTCAATTGTTTGAAGCCCATTCTGCCAAAAATTATTTCTAACGCTCAATCGAGTTTTGTACCAGGGTGTCAAATTACAGACAATATTGTCATAGTACAAGAAGTCATTCATACCATGAAGCGCAAGCAAAGTGGGAAGAGTTACATGACAATCAAGATTGACTTCGAAAAAGCGTATGACCGACTTAAATGATCGTTTATTCGTGATACGCTTAAAGAGATGAATTTGCCGTTTAAGATGGTTGAGCTAATCATGGAATGTGTGACTTCTTCGTCTTTGAGGGTGCTATGGAATGGTGAGAAGACGGATGTCTTTAATCCTTCCCGAGGCATTCGACAGGGAGATCCCCTTTCACCATACCTCTTTGTGCTATGTATGGAACAACTCAATCAAGTAATTGAAGAAGCCATCATCACTAATAAGTGGCAGCCCATTTATGCAAGCCGTGGGGGTCCTATGTTGTCCAATTTGATGTTTGCCGATGATTTGATACTGTTTGCCGAAGCTTTTGTCCAGCAAGCCGAAGTAGTAAAAGATTGTTTGGACCGATTTTGTAGTGCTTCTGGTCAGCGCATCAGCTTACCAAAATCTCGAGTATATTACTCGAAAAATGTTGATTTTCAGCTTCAATCTCAAATTAATGCTGCCTTGGGGATGGTTTCGACAGAAGACCTTGGTTTGTACCTTGGTATGCCGACATTAACTAGTCGGGTTACCAAAGAAACATATGCCCACCTTTGCGAAAAAATCGATCGTAGGCTCTCGGGATGGAAGACAAAGTATCTCTCACTTGCAGGGAGAATTACCCTTGCCAAATCTACCCTCACAACCATGGCAAATTATTCAATGCAAACGGCTAAGATCCCTCACTTAGTTTGTGATGAAATTGATAAAAAAAGCCAGACGGTTTATTTGGGGAGGTAGTGGAGAAAATCCGTATTCACCTCTTATCATGGGATACCTTGCAATTGCCCCGTGAAAAGGGGGGGTTGGGGATTCGGTCAGCGAGACAATCAAATTCTGCATTCTTAACAAAATTGGGGTGGAGGGTGCTAGAAGAACCAGACTCACTTTGGTCAAGGGTATTACGCTTCAAATACTGTAAAGGCCGATGTGATATAGACATGTTTTCCCCTACTTCTAACATGTCTAATGCGTGGAGAAGAATCACGGATAATGCTGAATGGATTTACAAAGGGTCGGCTGTTGCTATAGGTAATGGGCGAAGAAATCTATTTTGGGACCACTGTTGGGCAACATCGACGCCTCTTCGAGACATGGTCGTAGCTCCTATTCCAGAGAACATTGATGGGGCTATTGTTAAGGAGATGTGGACTGTAGGGGAGGGTTGGAATTGGGAGCTCTTTGCCAATATCTTGCCTCAACATTCCCTCCAATAAATTGCTGCGCACAAGGTTATAGAAAACTCTGAAATTGAGGATACTCGATACTGGAAGGGGTCCAAATCTGGTGCCTTTTCAGTAAAGCAAGCAATGAAAATAATCAAGGATGAAGACCATGTTATGAAGGACCCCAAGTGGGACTTAGCCTGGACTACTCAAGTTTAGCAAAGGGTCAGAGTCTTTTTGTGGTTAGTTTTACATGACAGGGTCCTATGAAATTCTAACAGGGTCAAGCGTCACCTTTCTGATGAACCACGTTGCCATCGATGCAATACAAATACAGAGGAAACTCTGCTTCACATGCTGCGTGACTGTCCTATAGCAAGGGAGCTGTGGAGATCTATTGGTGGGGCTGCTTTCTACCCCTCCTTTTATGCTGGTGACTTGCAATCTTGGATGACAAAAAATCTCAAAGTTGAAGACCTTATTCATTCAGAGAAATGGCCTGTATACATTGCTCTTACTTTGTGGTGGGCATAGAAGTGGCAAAATCGTGAAATCTTTGGTCGAGATTCTGATATTCCTTTGAACAAAGGTGCTTTCATTCGAGGCAAAGCTGAAGAAACCTGGAAGGTCATGATGGGTAAGAGCATAACTGCTATGTTTGCTCGTTCTACTAGGAAGCACCAAGTGCTGATTCGCAGGCAAGCTCCCCCTGCTGGATGGATAGCATTGAATACGGATGGTGCTGCTCGTGGATCACCTGGGCTCGTTGGTGGTGGTGGGGTATTAAGGGACTGCCAAGGCAAGGTTATCAAAGGTTTCACAGCAAATTTTGGTGTATGCAGCGCTTATAGGGCCGAGCTTATGGCAGTTGAAATTGGGCTACAGATGGCAGCAAATCTGGGAGTAAGTAACATTAAGATTCAGATAGATAACAAAGCCTGCATTGAAGCTCTTCAGAATGACCAACTCCTTGGGGGTGAAAGAGTACACATGCTTCGTAATTGTCGTAACATCATTCGTTCTTTTGGTTGTAATTTTCGTGTTTTTCATTGTTTTCGTGAGGGTAATAAAGTAGCAGATAAACTAGCTAATTTAGGGGTGGTTCAACCTGATAAGTGCCTTTATTTCGAGGTCCCTCCTATCGAAATAAAGGAGCTTGTTAGGGAGGACATTTCAAGGGGTACTACCCCTCGTTTTATTGTTTAATGTAATTTGTAGTTCTTGGGCTTTGCCCCCCTTTGCACCAAAAAAAAAACATATCGTCTTTGTAATTCATGCTCTTAAACATGTTTCTTTTCAAGTTTGATCTCTAAACGAATAACTTTGTTGAGTTTAGTTCAAAATAGAAAAAGTGTAAAGATCACAAAATCGTGTTTGAAAGTATCCCATTGTACGACTATGTCAATAATTTCCACTAAATTTTTTACTCTCGAAAGTATTAATGAAAGACCGATTCAAACTTATTCTTTTGAGCTGCTCCGCTCTGCTCTACTGAAATTTGCTCTGCTCTGCCTAGAATCTCAAAAGAACATGGCCTGAGTTAGAAATCGATTCTTCAAAAAAAAAAAAAAAAAAAAAAAAAATTAGAAATCAAGAAATCAATTTCTTCTATTTTCTATTACAAGAAATTTCTAAGGTCTTTTATTTACCATCTCAATTTTTACCAATAGAGTGTCCACATCAACAAATTATTAGGACCATGAAACCCTTTCATGGCAAGTTAGGAACATCTTTGAAATGGATTCATTCTTTCAAACGGTCAAATTCATCTTTATCACTCAAAAATTCCTTAAGTTCATCTCAAATTCTGGAAAAACTCTCAAACTCTTCTCAAATGAAGCAAATTCTCGCCCAAATTATCATTCAGAATCAACATTTGGACCAATTTTATGTTATGAAGTTCATTGATATTTGTGCTACTTCAAATGGGTTCACTTCCTCTGCTCTTATTTTCTCTCATTTTCATGAATTTTTCGACTCTTTTGTTTGTAATTCAGTTCTTAGAACTTATACCCATTTAAAGAAACATTGGCGTTCAATTTTTATGTATGTACAAATGCATAAACATGGTATATCCCCTGATTTATTGACTTTTCCTGCTGTAATTAAATCAACTGCTCATTTGGGTCGTCGTAGATTAGGGAAATCATTGCATTGTTGCGTAATTAAGATGGGTTTTGGTTCAGATTTGTTTGCAAATACTGCACTTGTTCATATGTATTGTAATTGTTCGTTGATTGATGATGCCCATAGAGTGTTTGATGAAATGCCTGAGAGAAATTCTGTTTCTTGGAACGCGTTGATTACTGGTTATGGACATGAAAGGCGGTTTTTAGAGGCTTTTGATGTGTTTAGGGACATGATGAGGGATGGGGTAGAGTTAAGGGAGGTGACTATGGTGGGGCTATTATCGGCTTGTGCTAACTTAGGAGCTCTGGACCATGGGAGGTGGGTTCATGACTATATAAGACGAAATGGGTTGGCGCTGAATGTATATGTTGGCACCGCTCTTATTGATATGTATGCAAAATGTGGGAGTCTTGAAGAAGGTTTTAAGGCTTTTAAGGCAATGAAGGTTAAAAATGTGTGCACTTGGAATGTTTTAATTT
This sequence comes from Chenopodium album, assembly GCF_948465745.1. Taxonomy (NCBI): domain Eukaryota; kingdom Viridiplantae; phylum Streptophyta; class Magnoliopsida; order Caryophyllales; family Amaranthaceae; genus Chenopodium; species Chenopodium album. Next base: position 8,726,408 of record NC_137844.1, read on the forward strand.
CAGCATACTCGATGAATGGACGAGGAGAGGATGCATTAATGGCGTTTTATAGCATGGTTTTTGATGACTATAAGCCTGATGGTGTTACATTTTTGGCTGTTTTATCGGCTTGTTTTCATGAAGGTCTTGTTGGTGAGGCCAGGTCTCATTTTAGAAGTATGAAAGAGGAGTTTGGAGTGGAACCAAAGATGGAGCATTATGGTTGTATGATTGATCTGCTCAGCCGTGCTGACTTAATTGATGAAGCCATGGAACTAATAAGGACCATGCCATTGATTCCAGACCCGACCATTTGGAGAGCATTGCTTCGTGCCTTTCAAATTCGTGAAAATGTCCATTTGGTTGAACTTGTAATTCTGAAACTCGTTGAACTAGAACCACAGAATGGAGATAACTTTTTCTTACTGTCAAATCTATATATCCAACAGCAAAGATGGGCAGAAGTTGAGGTAGTGAGGGAAATGATGAAGGATAGAAGTATCCAGAATCTTCCTGGCTACAGCTCAGTTGTTATCAACAGTGAAATTTATGAATTCGTTGCATCATATGATATTAATCCTGGACTTGAGGAGATACATAATGTTTTGGCGTGTATGGCTGAAAATATAAGACTATCAAGTTGTGTTACTGATAGTGAAATGTTATAGCATGATCTTGTTGAAGAGAACATTTTTTGGTTGCCTCTTCTCCTTTTGTAAATCAGCTATTACCTAATATTAACCTTCATAAGATTTTTGCCAAAGTTAACCTATCAGGCTTATCTCTCATGAAAATTTTAAAGTTTTCATTGTCCGAGTGCTCTGGTAATGCCTGAACCCCTTCAATTAAAAATGCTAACTGAGCTACAATGTCACTATGATTATGTCTTGTTAATTTGTGGACTGCTTGTCCAAGTTTTCTTCTGAACAGGTAACTATGTGTCACAAACTGACACCCTCAGTATTTTTTATACTTTTTTAAGAGGCTATTTTAAAGTTTTGACAATACACCAATTGCATTAAATGGATTATAGGAAGCCGCTGCATGAAAATCAATGGAGCAGCACTTATCAGATTAAATTCAATTTTACTGAGACGGACAACAAAAACTAGCTGGAATATGATTCAACAAATTCCATGAACTCATATTGGAGTTCATCCACTTCCAAAGCTTTTGCAACAAGGTAAGTGGGATTTGTAATCCCTTGCTTCTTCTCTTTGATTACTGTTTTGCTAGTACTTTTTCCTTGGTGAAACTTTCAACTTTATGTAGTTTTTTTGCTATTCATATGCTTCCACGTCTGTGGCAGACCTGCTGATTATTATGTGGGAAAATAGTATTGTGAAAAAAAAAAAAGGAGAAAAGAAAAACTCTACTATGGAACATTATGCATATGGTCATCTATGGTGACAATAAGCTGTATTCTGATCTAACTATGCCTAAAATTGTCAAAAAAATAACCTTTTTATCTTTTGGTAAAAGTAAATCAATATTCTTTTTTGCTCAGCATAATTTCTGTTTTACTTATTTTAGATCATAACTAACCATAAAGAAAAAAATTAACCTTGATTTCCCCACTGTCCTGCTCCTAAAGTTATTACAATTATGACATCTGCTGGCATGTAGTTCAGTTCTTATTTTGGAATGTGCTGTTGCTACAAAGCTGGTATCTTTTTTCCAGCATAGTGACTGTTGCACCTATGGCTGAGACTGAAAGGACCCTTTTCTATTCCCGGGTGTTGGAATCATTGTTAAGTCATCATGAGGCTGTGTTTTGGGGAGCATATATACTGAATCTGAACGAGTATGTAAATTTCATATTTTCATGTTACAGCTGAAATAATTAAACAAATAATCTGAATATGTCCCTGACAGTTAAGCAACTAATAGGGGTGATATATGAGCCCTTAGGCCTTAATCCAAATCTGACTAAGATGTGCAAGGGTAAGGCTATTTCACCCCCTGTTAGTTACTTAACTAGCTAGGTAAATATAATTTTTCATATTTAAAATGGAAAACACTTGTCTTGTTGGTACAGCCTTTTGAAGGCTTTCCCGACATGGCATAATTTTGCCGGTTTCTCTACTAATAAACATTCAAAAAACTGCATACAGGGCAGTACTTTGTGTGACCACTATCATCAATACACAAAAAGCAAAGTATGCCAACCTCAAATCTTTCACTGGAACAGTGGAATGTTGTTCTATGTAAATATTACTGCATATTACTTTTGACATTGATTTGTTGAGCTGGCTGAAGCAGAGTATTGCTTTATACTTCAAATGTATGTGCTCCAAGTTGAGTGAAATGAGGACTTTGACGAGCTACTTGAAGCAGTTCAAAATCATCATAAACATCACGATACACCTCCAAATTAGCCTCCGCATTCATCAGCGCTGATACACATAGCTCTTTCCTCCATTCTTCCAGGCGTGGAAATCCCACTTTATCCGCATACAGGTCACAGTACTGCAGCAAAAGGCATAATTAAAGGTAATTGACAGCAGAAAAACTATTGGACTTTCTTATGGTACTTAAAACACTGAAAAATCTGTAAAGTGCTGCAATTTAATGCATTTGATGTTCATGTAAAAGAAATTTTAGTTAGACAACATGTCCGTTTACCTCAAAATTGGCAATATCGTGAGTGTTATGCTTTGGGATGGCAGCAGCTTCCCTGGACTGATAGAACTCTTTGATTTCCTTCATCATTTCTTCCCAAGATGGCAATGTTTTTTTCCCTGACAGCAGCTGAGCAATCCATTTTGCTTGTGACTCGAAGAAAGGGAACCCTATGATCTATTAATTCAATTAATGAAACCCATCATGATATAGAAATATGTTGTCACACTAGCAGAATTATAAATTTCAAACTATGACACAAAGTTGTACCAGGCCAAATGATTTGTTAATGTCATTGCAGGAGATCTGAAGATATTAATTAATACCTTCCTAGGTATTCCAATAAATGATAGAGAGGGAGCAAGCGAAGGAGGGAACGTATGCTCGTATAAAGGACCAACGCGATCATCATCCACCTCAATGATTCCTTTGGTGTCAAGAAATGGAAATGTATATGAATACCTACAGTAAACAGTAAGTCTCTTCACGGTTAATCTTAATCATCAATCATGTTTCTTTATTAGCAAAAGAAAAGTTGTAGTAGTTGCATGAAACTATGGGTAAACTTCTCTTTTGCTTACAACTGTACCTAACTTTCCGACTTTCTTAAGACATCATTTTCATAACAACATTCTGAAAACTTGAAGAACTGTATATTATTATTTGCAATACTTCCTGCTTAAGAAACTTGCATGTCACCATGATCCAAAAAAGTTGGTCCCATTATGTTGTTATTGTGATGATTTACAATACTATTGTTGGAATAACTTATAATGCAAGATGCATGCTTACATAGAGTGCTCAATCTTTGACTTCCCGTACCAATTAGGTAATCATCAAGCCTTTGCACACTTTTGGGACAAGGATGGCACCTTGAGGAGCCTAAGCTAGTAACACATACACTCGGGTGTTTGGTGTACTCGGGTATATATATATATTTACTCCAATTTTTAATTATTATTGTTTGTTTTACTAGTACTCCAAGTCTCCAAATTACACGTCTTTGTCTAGTTTGACCAGCTGTACAATTGATGTAATATTACTCGTAAAGAAATTTATGAAAATTTTAAATTGATATCTTCTAGTCTATATGTTAAAACATCTAAATTAATAGTGACTCAACAATATATTCTTTGATGTATACTTGTTTAGCAATTTTATCGTGGTAATATAAAATACTGGTTGATGTGAATAATTTGTTTTTTTTTTTGTCAGTGTTTATAATAGGCTAGTGACCTACTCCATGAATTATTATAATTTCTTTTTTAAAATATCCATGAATTATTGTAATGACATACGTAGTATAATAATTTGAATTATTGCAAATGATGAATTAATTGTTGTATTATTCCAAATTAATTAAAGTTATGATAAATGTGGACAATATCCTCACACCCAAATATTAATGTGACAAAACATATATATATATATATATATATATATATATATATATATATATATATATATATTTATATATCAAAGCCTTGCTATTGTAAAAAAAAAAAAAAAAAAAAAAAAAAAAAAAAAAAAAGTCATAATAATTAATGACTTAAAAAGGATAACAAAAAATGGAATTGATGTATTACCCGGTGCAATATATGATAGTATCGGCAGTGATGCAAGAACCATCCACAAACAACACTCTTCCATCTTCTTCAAGACAGTCAATCTGCAGTATAATTCCAAAAGTTTAAATGTTATGTTTTAATTCAGATTGGTGGTTGAAACTTGAGACTAGGACAAAATCTGATCGTCTATATTTTAAGGGCATTAGTTCATTAATTATTAGATTTACTAAAAGTTTAAACGTTATGTTTTAATTCAGATTGGTGAATGAGACTTGAGACTAGGACGGAATCTGATCATCTATATTTTAAGGTCATTAGTTCATTAATTATTACATGTGTGGAATGTGGACATAAATAAAATATGTAATTTGAATCCGTATGTTGATATGTATTTTATTTTTCCATGGCGTGGCATGGAAAACAAATCAATTTATTATTTTGTGTGTCTGTGTCATATATTCTTTTTACAATTTTACCTTTGGGCAAAGATGCAGGTTTTTATGGTTGGCAAATACTTTGGAGAATCCTTCAGAGATTGGGGATTTGGTACTGAGATAAATTTCCTTTGCTACTCCCACCAATTCCATTGATAGTTCTTGTCCACTCATTGAACTTCCTACAATCACCACTACCTGCAACATGTATAGATAATTATATGAGCATTTAATTTTGTGATTTGTAATTCGTATAAAATATTACGTATCAATTGACTTAGAATTGACTATCTCGAGGAAATTAATAGTCAAAGTTTGCTTCAAAGCTCAAAAATGTGATGTTAAGAGATCTACAAAGCTGAAATGGTATTATTTTTGAGAGAAGAATATCCTAACTTCTTATTTATCATTCCTTTTATTAAAAAATTGATGGAAACGATATGGATGTAGTTACCTCATCGCGAAATGGATCTGGTATCCGATAAATATGACTATGCATTTGTCTTCTTTTCCAAGAGTTCATACCTTCAAAAGAATGCATGCAAAAGAGAAGCAACAAAAACATAATGAGTAATGAAAGTGAGTTTATTACTAGAATTGTCTTCCTGCATGCTTAACGTACACTTCTATTATGTACTTTTTAACTCTTTTTTTAAGCCATGTGTTATTATGTGAAATAAATGAAGTGTATGATCAAAGTATACCTTTAATTATAGGCAACCTAGGATGAGAATAGTGGCCACTAGCAACAACCACCGCGTCAAACACTTCTTCCACCAATTTTTCACTCTTCTTCTCCTTAGATTTCACCATCCACTTCAACTCCTTGGCAACCTCGGCGAACTCGGCCATACCGACATACTCAACCCTAGTGTTAAACCTTATCATGCCCCTCAACCCAAAATATTCACAAAAATCATTAAGGTACAATAAAACTTCCCTATGGCTAGGAAATCTCCTCATGTCCCTCCCTTTCTTCTCTACGAACGGGAAGTCGGTATACCCCATGATCTCCCTAGGAGATGCTAACCTTAAGGATTCATACATACTGCTATGAACCTTAAGGAACTTGTTTGCTTTCCCTAAGGGATCTTCTCCCTCGACTTTTGGTTCATAGAGCCATTGCCCTCCTATGTCATGGTTTTGCTCAATGACTACCACATTGTGACCTTCTTTCATGAGCTCTCGGGCTGCCACGAGGCCGGATGGTCCGGCTCCGATGACACACACACTCTTGGATTGGTAACTTTCTACAACCATTGTGGCTTAACTTATTAGCTTAGTTTTGGTTTGGTGAAGAAAGGATGTTTAATCTCAAAGTGATAGAAAATGAATTTGGTGAATATTGTTGTTGGAAATGGGTTTATATTAAGTTGCGGATCCACATTGACCGAAGTGGGCCCACATGCACCCACTTAGCTTAAAAAAAATAAATAAAAAAATAAAAAAAATTGAAGTTTTAAAAAAAATGCTTATAATCTGACTAGTAATAAAAAAAAAGAACTTAAGAAGAACCCACTTAAATCTTACATTTGAGTAATTGACACGAGAAGCCAAGAAAATTTAATGTTAATCCTAGCAAAAATTCAGCCTCCTTGGTTATTACATATTACAATAATAAAAATAAAATATTTAATACCCAACTCCTTTGTCTCTTAAGTATGACTTTTTTTTTCTCTCTACTTTTTTTATTTGATTTGTTAAGACTTTTAGACTTTCACTTATTTCCAAGAGCATTTCAATTTCTCCCTTCAAAAAAAAAAAAAAAAGCATTTCAATTTCTCGTTTTCTTTCAGTTTTTCATGTAAGATTTGAACAAAAACTTCTAATTCTAAGATTTGTCGTACCAGCAAGTTATGCCATACTTACATTTTACTCTTTTCGTTTTTATTTATTGACTAGTTGAGCCATCTTCGCGCGCGATAGCCCAATAAACACGAATTGAATGTAGTTAATGCTATTGTTAAATAGATGTGTTATACCAATTTAATTTAGTTAGTGTGGGTAAAGGCTAGTATGATATTATTTGATATTGTGCTAAAAATGGCTATAGATGTAAGTAAGTAATTACTGGTTTAGATTATGTAGGAGGTCGTAAAATGTCATAAATTTGTGACGTGTGGTCTAATCTCGGTTAAATATTAATTTTAGTAATTTGGTTTTATCATTTTTAAAAATTTAAATTTGACTATAACTATAATTTTATGTTAGTTTACAACTTTTAAAATTTTAATTCTAAAATTTGGTAAATCCTTATCGTAATGTTTTTCTCTAAGAAATTTAGGCAGTGGCAGATCTAAAAATTTTAAAATGGGAGTCCAAAAATTTGTTAAACGTTGATATAACAGAAAAAAAAATGGATCCAAAATTTAGGGCCCGTTCACATTTACTGAACTGAGCTGAACTGAACTGATTGGAGTTGAACTAAACTGAACTGATTGGAACTGAAATGAACTGAATTGAGCTGAAATGAATATTTTATGAGAGAAGGAAATTAAGAGCTGACTGAACTGAACTGATTGGAGCTGAACTGAACTGATTAGAGCTGAACTGAACTGAACTGAAATTAAGTAAATATGAACAGACCCTTATTAAACGTTGATATAACAAAAAAAATGGATATTCTTTGTAAAATCAAATATGGACTAATATTATAAAAATTTTAACAATATAATGCATGTGAAATATTGTTACTTTTTAGTTCTTATATTTTATTTAGCTAAGTTTACATACATCATGCCTTCCTTTTATATTGCAACATAAGGTAACTACATCGTCTTTTATTGGACAAATATCGATGTAAAGATAACAAAACCTCAAATGACTATATGTGGTTACATAAGACTTATGATAAGAGTGCGTGAATATATATATAGTATTAGTAGTATAAATGTTGCAATGTTTATAAAACAGAAACAATGTATCATTTAAGCTTTTATACATGAATATGAAATATCTAGAATTTCTATTACTTGCTTTTGTGTTTTAGGAAACCAACTTGAAAATAGGAGAGCAAAAGCTATTAGAATAAGAAGTACATACTTTACTTAGCCTTGAATTTTAGCAATAGCATTAACTATACACTCTCCTAAATAAATATGTGAATTAAATATAAACACTTCATCTAATTGAGGTCGTATTAAACATTTTGTAAATACTTGTTTCTTTAGAGTTTATATTTAATTCATACTTGCATATAAATCCCCTCTCTATATGGCTTTACAATTATGAAAAAGCATTTGTCAATATTCTTGTATTTTTACAAATCCATTATTAAATCCTAGCACCCAACCTTTTAGTGTCTCTCTCCTTAAATTAAATACCAAGTACTCTCACCCCTAACCTCAATTTTCTTTATATCTTCATCGATCCCTCTTTCACTTGCTAATTATTTTTTTGCATATTTCATATAATCTTAGATTGTCTACTTGCTTGAGTTTTTTGGATTGTCAACAAAACAACCATTACTCTAATAATGTTTTCTTAAAAAAGAGTCAATAGATCCTCTTCAATTTTACTTTAAAAGTGGTCTTAAGAGTTTTTTTATTTTTTATTTTTTTAATTTTTTTTACCGTTGTCACTTAGTTTTTATGGTTTTGCTAATATGATAACGCTAGTTCCAACTTACTCCTCTCCCCTTCTCCTTTTAATCATTTATCTTACAAAAATTTCCATCTTTTCTTCCCTCCTTGATGGCATGTATCCTCTTGTAGACACCCATTTGTGTCTCCCCAAAACCAAACCCAGTGATGAATGCCTTGCACGTTGTGTTATTATCGAATTAGGTGAAAGTGATTTGAAAGCCAAGTGTTGCGGTTTAGTTTTAATTAAATTCTTTTCTCTCTGTTTTTGAAAATGACTTTATTTATTTGAAAACGTCCAATTCAGTTTATTTTGGTCCATGATAAGGGTCCAATAATTGTGTAGTTGGATGGGGCTTTAAAAGACCTTTCCAACGATATATTATAAGCCCAATTCCGATGAATAATGAGGAAGTTATGACCAAAATACTAAACTGGGCCCAAACCGGATTTTACCTACGACCCAATGATCATGAGGAGGGTCCAAAGGTTTAATCCTATTCCTAAACTAATTAGGATTGATTAGAATCTTCTATAAGTTTCTAAAATATCTTAATTATCCTTTTTTGAAAAGATAAGATCAAGGAATTTGAATTTAAATAAAACTTTCCTTTTTTAAAACTTTCCTAATTCTATTCGGATTTAAAGATGTTCAAAGATAGTCAGATATTATTTTCGTGCCTCATATTTTTTATCCAAATTTTATATGGTTGGATAGATCTTGAAATTATCTTTCCAATGATATATTATAATATTAAATCCGAGCTATAACGAAAAAGATATTAAAGATATACGAAACTCTATCCAAAACTGACACCCTTTTACTATTTCGTCCATATCTTTTTATCTACAAAATATTTTAATCTGATTCTAATTGCATTAGAAAGTAGACTTCAAGAGCTTTCCAACGACATATTATATGACTTATTTGGACTTCTAGATCAAAAGATATGATAAAAACAAAATCCGCAAAAACTGTCTCTGTCGCCAAACGACAGGCTTGTCGCCTCGCGACAGACTCTGTCGCCTGGCGACAAGATAAAAATCTGGCGACAAGGTCGGTTTGTTAGCGAAAGAGTGGAGTTTTATTCCTTATCAAATTCTATGTTTTTCCGGACTATTTTTCTTATAAATAGGGTCCGAATTCCTGTTTTCAGAAATAATTCACAATCATCAACTCTTTCTCAATTCTCTCTATTCCCTCTCAAGAATTACTTAATTCTTTTCTTTCTAAACAACCTTTTTTCAAATACAATATTCCGCATTCACAAGACTTAGAGTCTCTTAGCCAAGTTCGAAGTTGCCTTCGCCCTAGACGTGCAAGGTTTGATATTTTCTGAGGGTTTGGTCCAAAACTAGTCTAAACTTTATTTAATTTGATTTTAATTTGATTCTTTAATTATTCTTTATTATTTTCATTGAAGTTTACTAACTTGTGTATTTTGTTATTAGAAAGAGGTACGAGGCTTCAAAGTAAGTAGATTAGCTTACTTCCTATTTCTTTCACAATGTAGATTGCATGCTTATTATTGTTTATGATTCCTAGTATCATGTTAGGATGCTTTTAATGCTTTCTAGTATCATGTTAGGATGTTATTTAATGCTTTCTAGAATCATGTTTAGGGTGCCTTTACTTTTTTCTAATATCAGGTTAGTACCATGTTAGGTTTAAAGCTTTGATCTTTATTGTTTAGTGACATGCTAGGGTTTGTTAATCTTGTTAGTATCATGCCTAGGATCTTGCTATTATTATCAAGCTTTATTATGTCTTATCATGTTATTATCATCGTTGTTATATATTATTGTTTATTATTATGTTGCTTGATTTATTCTATTGTTATTGCTTGATCACATCTTTTATGATTGTTAAAGGGAATTTGTACTTGAAATCACGCTTAATAAGATAATTATTAATTTGGTTTAGGCTAATGTGATTTTAATTCAAGTGATCGCCAATAATAGTTTTATTTGTGCATTAATATTCAACCAACATAGATAAACAGGGTAGGTTTAATATAATGTTTGTATGTTATTCGAAAAGCGCACATGAATACGAGCAGAACAAAGTAGAGGCCTATTTTATAGGGCGGGTCCTTTCTTTTGTAGATTGGATTCGTACCCTCATCCCCGGACCCTGTTTGGTTCAAGACCTTATGGAGTAGTTGATGGTCCTTTTGGATTGTCTTTTGGGTTTACAAGTTCCTAAAACTTGTTGGCGACTCTTTTTGCTCTTTGTCTTTCCCTTTGGAACGCCACCGTACTTTAGTGTATGATCACAGTGGGGTTCAAGTTTGGGGTTATCATAATGCTTGAAATATTCCCTACAGTTTTTGGCGACTCCACTGGGGAGGATTTCTATTTATATTCCTGAAATTTATTATTAATTTTGGCAATTATTTAGAATGAGCGGATGAGACTCGAAAAATTCTAAGTATTTCATGTGCGTGATTTGATTAACATTATTGTCATATGCATTAAAAGGTCCTCATGGGAGTACCCCATGAGTCAATCCATAGGAATTTTACACGTAGGAAATTTGAGAAATATCTTTCATGACTAGAATCGAAAAGATGATGCGAAATCTGGAAAATTCGAAGAACACACAAACTTGCCAAGGCATGTAGGAACTAGCGTCTAGAAAACAGGGCTTGTCGCCCGTAAAAAGTTTCTGTCGCCTGGCGACAGGAGCTTTTTTGCGGCGACAGTCCCTGTAGTCTGGCGCCAAGTTCTTCCAATACCGAGCCAAGGGTCTGCCTTCTTGCTTTGACCATTTCTAGTGTTGTTGGCTCGATTTTGCTTATTGATTGAGTTATTTTCTCACTTTTCTGAACCCATATGTGTTCTACATATGGAAATAACCCTCTGGGGGTTCCTGCTTCACCTGCCCAATGGAATATCCCACTATCATGTGCAAAGTTCAGATTTGGGTACGTGTAATGTTTGTGAATCCACCAAACCATGGAGTCGAGTCCGATTTCATCTCGCACTCGCGGAATCCTGTCCATTCGCTCCAACCCTCCCGGTAGGCTTGTGTGCAATGCATATGGATTCTTAACCATGGACCTTTTTGACTTAACCCATATCCTCGAACTTTAGGGAACTAGAGCCATGGTTAGGTTGCAAACTCATCTTGTGACTATGTGAACTACTTGTGCACCCTTGCTTGTATATATTATATATGTGTTAACCGTTTGTTTGACTTGTGTTAAAAACTAAATAAATTGACTAATGACTAAAAGGACTTTGTCTAATTAATTAATTTTGAATTAATTCAAGGCTAATAAATCAATCAATTCGACTTAGTACGACTTTAGGCATGTCCATTTAGAGTAAAATTACTGGAAACAGTCCAGATTAATGTTCCAGCAATGGCACAGGAATTTGGACTGTGGCGCTGCAGTTTAGTGTCTGTCGCCTGGCGACAGTTTTGTCGTCTGGCGACAGGCTCTAAACAGTGGCGACAGTCCTGTTGTTTTAGCGACAGTCCAGTTTTCTTGCTCGAGTCATCACGACGAGTCTAATTCACAGTCTACTAATCAGTTTATCATTTTATTAATGGTTCAAACCATGTTTAAGTCTTTAATTGAGTTTAGGCACTTAAAGTCCAATGGTCATACACTAAGAGTCAAAGACTTTGTTTAATTAATTAATTTATTAATTTGAACTAAAAAAAAGGCCTAAAGTCGAGTCATAGTTCCTTTTAGTCAACCCGGATTTTTATTCCCGTATACTGCACATGCGTCAACTTGTTTTGGTCATAGCCAGAGTTCTAGGAAGAACCACGAGTCGTATAACCTATGGATCTGTAGCCCCGAGTTTTATCTTTAATTTGGCGTTGGTTTCGTCCCAATCAGAATCACAGATTAAAAGTTATGACTAAAATACCACAGCCTGTCCAGTTTAATGCACATACGTGAAGTCTTAATTTAGTCTTTGCTTAAGTCTAGTCACATAGTCTAGCCACATGGTCATGACACAAGTCTTAACATGTCACCTAAACTCACTAGTCTTAGCACACACTTTGTACATGTCGCCGTGACCATGTCTTAGGTCCATGCATGAGTCGATTTTTCTGTCATTTGAGTGGGGGTCCATTCTATTCCTATTTCTTCAATATTTCTTCATCTACATCATCTTCCTACTCTCTACATACTTTCTACACACATACCATTCCCTTCATTCTTTCATGATCTCTTCCCATCTATGCATGTTGAATCGAGTTCGAGTCATGTGATTGACAATAAAAATAATAAAAAAAGGAGTAATGATGAGACAAAAGACAAGGCAAGCTTCTCACTAAGATTTCATGCTTTATTTTTCTTTTTTCAAACTTTTCCCCAATAAGTCTAGCATAGGCACCTTTTGTTTACCTTAGATTTATTACATAGGTTTTATTTTTTATTTTTTTCCCCTTTAATAAAATGAGCATTTTAATTTCTTGCATATGATCATTGCATTATTAAAAAAAAAAAAAAAAAAAAAAAAAAAAACGCCGAATTAAGCACAAGGTATACCAATGATTTAAGGCACCCCTTGTAGCCATATCATATCTCTCACCCTTTAAATATATAATCCTTTTCTTGATAAACCACTTTGAGCCTCGTCTAACGATAGACCTTTCTTTTTTCAACCCACATCTACTAACCTTGGGATGGGATGGTGTGTAACTTATGCAAGTTCCAAATATGAAAGCTTGAGTGATTTCAAAAGAGTAAAATAAAAATAAAAAAATATAATAAAAGTGTACAAAAGGGCAAGTGTTCCAATGTCTTGGATATAAAAATATCTTTGATAAGAACATGTCTCAGATTGCGTTTCTTATCGAGTGCTCGGTACCGTGCCTGAGAAACATGAATGCCAAGTGAGTGATAGACCGCATGGTCGAGATTGCCCACACTTATAAAAAAAAAATGCGAATATAAAAAAAAAATGAAGCGAAAAAGAAGAGCAAACAAAAAAGAAAAAAAAGCTCAAAAGAGAGAAAACCTCAAGCATAAAAATAAAAAAAGATTCAAAAGCAAGGTTGCACACCTTGGGGGCTTATCTAGGGTCTTGAGCCTTTATCCCCTTCTTCTCTAACCTTTAGCCTAACCACGTTACAACCCTTAAAAGACCTTTTTGAGGTATACATACACTTGTGCGAGGTTCGGCTAGAGCTACGTTTGGCCTGATTCCTAACGGATACGTAGGCAACCTCATATTGAGGTGCGGCCATAATAAAAATGCATTCATTTTCACATTCACACACTTATAATATATTATAATATATTATAATATATTATAGTATATCATTGGAAAGATAATTTCAAGATCTATCCAACCATATAAAATTTGGATAAAAAATATGAGGCACGAAAATAATATCTGACTATCTTTGAACATCTTTAAATCCGAATAGAATTAGGAAAGTTTTAAAAAAGGAAAGTTTTATTTAAATTCAAATTCCTTGATCTTATCTTTTCAAAAAAGGATAATTAAGATATTTTAGAAACTTATAGAAGATTCTAATCAATCCTAATTAGTTTAGGAATAGGATTAAACCTTTGGACCCTCCTCATGATCATTGGGTCGTAGGTAAAATCCGGTTTGGGCCCAGTTTAGTATTTTGGCCATAACTTCCTCATTATTCATCGAAATTGGGCTTATAATATATCGTTGGAAAGGTCTTTTAAAGCCCCATCCAACTACACAATTATTGGACCCTTATCATGGACCAAAATAAACTGAATTGGACGTTTTCAAATAAATAAAGTCATTTTCAAAAACAGAGAGAAAAGAATTTAATTAGAACTAAACCGCAACACTTGGCTTTCAAATCACTTTCACCTAATTCGATAATAACACAACGTGCAAGGCATTCATCACTGGGTTTGGTTTTGGGGAGACACAAATGGGTGTCTACAGAAGCCCCCACTTTGACTGAGTTTGAAGAAACTTATGTTTCAAAAAAACGAGAGTCAAAGTATCGATAGGGACGGAGAATGATTCAGAACGTTCTGCGATTCCAAATCATTCTTATAACGCCGATACCTGCAAACCAATCATTAGTTAAACAGATAAGAGAGTTAAGAAACGCGTATCTTGCACCGTCGAGCACACGTCTCTGAACGTAACCGTTTTACTGTTGTTTGTGATAACCTCCACAATATCTCGTGAACGCCATCCTTGAAGATAACCATATGTCGTCGCCTTCAATATTCTTGGTGACAATCCTCCACAGTATTTCGGGAACATCGTCGAAAATAACTTTATGCCGTCATCTTCAGGGTTGTGGCCGTACGTCGCCACGACAGTGTATCGCCATTATAGACAATCTCTTCTTTACCTTGAGGGACCGTCGAAGGTGACCTTGCTTCGCCATCTTCAAAATTTGTGACAACTCTCCACATCCTAGGGAACGCTGTCTATCATTGCTGCTACATCTCGAGCTTTACCTTAAATCATGTGACAACTTTCACAATCTTAGCGAATGTCGTCGAAGATCGCCTTATCACGAACCGCTCTTCTCAAATATAGGTGACAACTTCCACAATCTTAGCGAATGTCGTCGAAGACCGCCTCATCACGAACCGCTCTTCTCAAATCTAGGTGACAACCTCCACAATCTTAGCGAATGTTGTCGAAGACCGCCTCATCACGAACCGCTCTTCTCAAATCTAGGTGACAACCTCCACAATCTTAGCGAATGTTGTCGAAGACCGCCCATCTCGTGCTATCTTCTCAAATCTTGATGACAACTTCCACAATCTTAGCGGGCGTTGTCGAAGATTGCCCATCTCGTGCTATCTTCTCAAATCTTGATGACAACTTCCACAATCTTAGCGGGTGTTGTCGAAGATTGCCCATCTCGTGCTATCTTCTCAAATCAAGTGATAACCTTCACAATCTTAGCGAAAGCTATCAAAGAACGCTTCATCTTGAATCGTTCTTCTCAAATCTAATAATAACCTCCCCAATCATAGTGAAAGCTATTGAAGGTCGCTTCATCTCAAACCGTCCTTCTTAAATCCAAGCAATAGACTTTTTTTAATCTTAAAGCCCCCTGTTGAAGGCTTCGTCATCTCGAATCTTCAAATCTTCTTCCATCCTAGGAATTGAAATCGTTGTGAACCGTTACTTTGGTGCTTGCGATGAGCCAATGCTTAGGCGCTTTAAGCTAAGTGAGACGATCTTTTGTCAGGCCGATCACTTATTGTTGATTGTAATCGAGCCGATTACTAAATCATGTCAAATTGCTTATAGGGGCTAACTGGCGTACCAAGGAACCCGAAATTTCTGTAAAAGGTCCATATGACCACATCATGAAGCCACGTGGCCTGTCGCCGCACCAGCGCAAGCCAAAAACTTCTGTCGCCGCGATATCGTTCTGAACTTTCAATTTGGTCGTTTCCTTACAACCAAATCTGCTCAAATCTTTTGCAAATCAAGGCTCTTCATCTCCATATAATTTTGCTCAAACTTCTCTCATCTTGAAAGAATCTCATATATCTATACTCGCGGTTTTTTGAAAAAATCCGGAAACATTCTTGCTCGCTGGAATGTACCTGCATCTATATTTATGACTATAGGACTTTGCTCATCTTTTATTTTATTATATTAGGGTTGACCTAAGGCTTAGTGTTTCTTGACTCATTGACTTGTCATGACTCGACTCAAAGCGTTTGACACATGTGTTAGACTCCACTCGATGTGATATGACACAACATGACTCAATGTACATGACTCGTGTGTAAAGTGCGACTTGAAAATGCAAAAAAGCAAAAATTTTCCGTCATTTTTGTGGAGGGTACCAACTTTCTCCCGAAAAAGAAAGACGTGAAAAAGAATCGAAGTGTTTGATGGTGCATGTTGAATGAGCTTAATCAAGTATATGCATTTGATACTATCCCTCAAGGTGCAAGGATTAATTCATCCTAAACTATCTTAGTTGACTCGATTATGAAAGTATTTAGGTAACTTAGGCATGGAGGCTAAGTACTTCATACTTCTTGATACAATGATGATTATAAGTGATGAGTGATGTTGATATGACAAAGCATGCTTCAACGTTATGCTAAGACTTCATGACAAAAGGTTCCTAATTGGAAGTCTATTTAGTCATGTATCTGTGATGTGTGTGAAAGTAACACTAAAGTTAGGCTACAAAGGCTAAGTGTATGGAAAAGTATTATTTGATAAGAGTCAAATAATGATGACTTTTAGGCTAGATAGGCTAATGATGTAAGGATCAAGCCCCCAAGTCTAGCTCTAAGTAAATAGGGATGAGCATTGGAAATCCCTTGATATGATCATGGTGTAAGTGTGTGAATGTGAAAATGAATGCATTTTTATTATGGCCGCACCTCAATATGAGGTTGCCTACGTATCCTTTAGGAATCAGGCCAAACGTAGCTCTAGCCGAACCTCGCACAAGTGTATGTATACCTCAAAAAGGTCTTTTAAGGGTTGTAACGTGGTTAGGCTAAAGGTTAGAGAAGAAGGGGATAAAGGCTCAAGACCCTAGATAAGCCCCCAAGGTGTGCAACCTTGCTTTTGAATCTTTTTTTATTTTTATGCTTGAGGTTTTCTCTCTTTTGAGCTTTTTTTCTTTTTTGTTTGCTCTTCTTTTTCGCATCATTTTTTTTTTATATTCGCATTTTTTTTTTATAAGTGTGGGCAATCTCGACCATGCGGTCTATCACTCACTTGTCATTCATGTTTCTCAGGCACGGTACCGAGCACTCGATAAGAAACGCAATCTGAGACATGTTCTTATCAAAGATATTTTTATATCCAAGACATTGGAACACTTGCCCTTTTGTACACTTTTATTCATTTTTGCTTATTTTTATTTTATTTTTTTGAGATCACTCAAGCTTTCATATTTGGAACTTGCATAAGTTACACACCATCCCATCCCAAGGTTAAGTAGATGTGGGTTGAAGAAAAAAGAGGTCTATCGTTAGACGAGGCTCAAAGTGGTTTATCAAGAAAGGGATTATATATTTGAAGGGTAAGAGATGTGATATGGCTACAAGGGGTGCCTCAAATCATTGGTATACCTTGTGCTTAATTCGGCGATTTTTTTTATTATTATTTTTTTTTTAATAATGCAATGATCATATGCAAGAAATTAAAATGCTCATTTTATTAAAAGGGAAAAAAAAGTAAATAAAAAAAACTATGTAATAAATCTAAGGTAGACAAAGGGTGCCTATGCTAGACTTATTGGGGAAAAGAATAAAAAAAGAAATAGAAAAAAGATGTCACGAAATCTTTCTCTTGTCTTGTGCTTTATCATCACTCGGTCTTCTTGCCGACTGGAGGTATAGGAAGCTTGTTATTGTCGATCAAATATTGGATGGCCTCCTTTAGCTTCCAACAGCTCTCAGTAGTATGACCCCTACCTTGATGGTATTTACAATGTGCATCCGGATTCCAACTAGGCAATCTCTTTTCAGGTGCGGGATCTTGAATAGGTCCAATGGGAGTAATGAGCCCCTTAGTATGGAGTCGATCGAAGGCAACATCATAGCTCATCCCAATAGGAGTGAATTCTTTCCTTAATTCTTTCTTAGATTCTTGTTTATTCATGGCTAAGACTTCATTGAGGTCAAAGGTACTAACATTGTTACTAGAGTGGGTGTTTTCAGAAGAAGAAGGATTTTCGTTCTTCTTTCCTTTCCAGCCACTTTGGTTACTATTGTTAGTAGCTTTTTGTTTTGCAAGGTCATCTTCAATCTCAATGCCTATGTCGTAGACTGCCTTGAAAGTGTTCAAGTTGTGTTGATATCTCAAATGCTTCGAATACTTCTCTTGTAAATTTTTGATAAATAACCTCACGGCCTCTTTCTCAGTAGGGACTTCAATCATTTTTGCAGTAGTTTCCCTCCATTTATTAAAGAAGGAGGTGAAACTTTCATTTTCTTTTTGTCTTAGCATCTCAAGCTGTCTATGGTCGGTTTCAATTTGTATATTGCATTTATACCTTTCAATGAAAGCACTTACAATAGATTCCCAACTAGAGGTCTTTTCTTTATCAAGTGAAAAGTACCACTGTTGACATACAGCTTCTAAGGATAATGAAAATACAGAATGAAATGCTTTTCTATCTATCCCCTTAATACTCATTACAGTTTCAAAAGCGCTTAAATGAAAATAAGGATTGTCCATAGCCTTGAACTTAGGGATGTCATTGGGATTGAACTTTTGTGGGAGAAGGTCCTTATCCACCGAGACCCCTTGGGAGCTAATCTCTTGAAATCTAAAGTCGTTGGACAGTTTGCCCAAGCTTTCCTGGATTAGGTCCATTTGTTTTTGTTTTTCAGGATTACTTATTTGCAGTGATAAGTTTTGTAACATCTCAGCCAAGTTGGCTACCTGTCCCTTGACCTCATTAAGTTCTTCTTGACTAGCCATTGCCTTCTTAGCTTTCCTTTTCCTACCGATTGGTTTGTCAAAAAGTAAAACTTGAACAAAGGTGTTGTTCTTGATTAAACGCCCTTCTTTCCTTGACCAAGTACTGTAGAAAGGGAAATTAAGGATAAGTTTTATACCAATTATTTTGACTCAAGCTTTATTCAACATGCAATAGATGGGAAAAGATTATGGAAGAGTGAGAGGTATGATATGCATGGGGAAAGAATAATGGAGATGGAGAAATATGGAAGAATTAAGAATAGAATGGACCCCCAGCTCAAATGACGGAAGAACGACTCATGCATGGACCTAAGACATGGTCACGGCGACATGTACAAAGTGTGTGCTAAGACTAGTGAGTTTAGGTGACATGTTAAGACTTGTGTCATGACCATGTGGCTAGACTATGTGACTAGACTTAAGCAAAGACTAAATTAAGACTTCACGTATGTGCATTAAACTGGACAGGCTGTGGTATTTTAGTCATAACTTTTAATCTGTGATTCTGATTGGGACGAAACCAACGCCAAATTAAAGATAAAACTCGGGGCTACAGATCCATAGGTTATACGACTCGTGGTTCTTCCTAGAACTCTGGCTATGACCAAAACAAGTTGACGCATGTGCAATATACGGGAATAAAAATCCGGGTTGACTAAAAGGAACTATGACTCGACTTTAGGCCTTTTTTTTAGTTCAAATTAATAAATTAATTAATTAAACAAAGTCTTTGACTCTTAGTGTATGACCATTGGACTTTAAGTGCCTAAACTCAATTAAAGACTTAAACATGGTTTGAACCATTAATAAAATGATAAACTGATTAGTAGACTGTGAATTAGACTCGTCGTGATGACTCGAGCAAGAAAACTGGACTGTCGCTAAAACAACAGGACTGTCGCCAGGCGACAGACACTAAACTGCAGCGCCACAGTCCAAATTCCTGTGCCATTGCTGGAACATTAATCTGGACTGTTTCCAGTAATTTCACTCTAAATGGACATGCCTAAAGTCGTACTAAGTCGAATTGATTGATTTATTAGCCTTGAATTAATTCAAAATTAATTAATTAGACAAAGTCCTTTTAGTCATTAGTCAATTTATTTAGTTTTTAACACAAGTCAAACAAACGGTTAACACATATATAATATATACAAGCAAGGGTGCACAAGTAGTTCACATAGTCACAAGATGAGTTTGCAACCTAACCATGGCTCTAGTTCTCTAAAGTTCGAGGATATGGGTTAAGTCAAAAAGGTCCATGGTTAAGAATCCATATGCATTGCACACAAGCCTACCGGGAGGGTTGGAGCGAATGGACAGGATTCCGCGAGTGCGAGATGAAATCGGACTCGACTCCATGGTTTGGTGGATTCACAAACATTACACGTACCCAAATCTGAACTTTGCACATGATAGTGGGATATTCCATTGGGCAGGTGAAGCAGGAACCCCCAGAGGGTTATTTCCATATGTAGAACACATATGGGTTCAGAAAAGTGAGAAAATAACTCAATCAATAAGCAAAATCGAGCCAACAACACTAGAAATGGTCAAAGCAAGAAGGCAGACCCTTGGCTCGGTATTGGAAGAACTTGGCGCCAGACTACAGGGACTGTCGCCGCAAAAAAGCTCCTGTCGCCAGGCGACAGAAACTTTTTACGGGCGACAAGCCCTGTTTTCTAGACGCTAGTTCCTACATGCCTTGGCAAGTTTGTGTGTTCTTCGAATTTTCCAGATTTCGCATCATCTTTTCGATTCTAGTCATGAAAGATATTTCTCAAATTTCCTACGTGTAAAATTCCTATGGATTGACTCATGGGGTACTCCCATGAGGACCTTTTAATGCATATGACAATAATGTTAATCAAATCACGCACATGAAATACTTAGAATTTTTCGAGTCTCATCCGCTCATTCTAAATAATTGCCAAAATTAATAATAAATTTCAGGAATATAAATAGAAATCCTCCCCAGTGGAGTCGCCAAAAACTGTAGGGAATATTTCAAGCATTATGATAACCCCAAACTTGAACCCCACTGTGATCATACACTAAAGTACGGTGGCGTTCCAAAGGGAAAGACAAAGAGCAAAAAGAGTCGCCAACAAGTTTTAGGAACTTGTAAACCCAAAAGACAATCCAAAAGGACCATCAACTACTCCATAAGGTCTTGAACCAAACAGGGTCCGGGGATGAGGGTACGAATCCAATCTACAAAAGAAAGGACCCGCCCTATAAAATAGGCCTCTACTTTGTTCTGCTCGTATTCATGTGCGCTTTTCGAATAACATACAAATATTATATTAAACCTACCCTGTTTATCTATGTTGGTTGAATATTAATGCACAAATAAAACTATTATTGGCGATCACTTGAATTAAAATCACATTAGCCTAAACCAAATTAATAATTATCTTATTAAGCGTGATTTCAAGTACAAATTCCCTTTAACAATCATAAAAGGTGTGATCAAGCAATAACAATAGAATAAATCAAGCAACATAATAATAAACAATAATATATAACAACGATGATAATAACATGATAAGACATAATAAAGCTTGATAATAATAGCAAGATCCTAGGCATGATACTAACAAGATTAACAAACCCTAGCATGTCACTAAACAATAAAGATCAAAGCTTTAAACCTAACATGGTACTAACCTGATATTAGAAAAAAGTAAAGGCACCCTAAACATGATTCTAGAAAGCATTAAATAACATCCTAACATGATACTAGAAAGCATTAAAAGCATCCTAACATGATACTAGGAATCATAAACAATAATAAGCATGCAATCTACATTGTGAAAGAAATAGGAAGTAAGCTAATCTACTTACTTTGAAGCCTCGTACCTCTTTCTAATAACAAAATACACAAGTTAGTAAACTTCAATGAAAATAATAAAGAATAATTAAAGAATCAAATTAAAATCAAATTAAATAAAGTTTAGACTAGTTTTGGACCAAACCCTCAGAAAATATCAAACCTTGCACGTCTAGGGCGAAGGCAACTTCGAACTTGGCTAAGAGACTCTAAGTCTTGTGAATGCGGAATATTGTATTTGAAAAAAGGTTGTTTAGAAAGAAAAGAATTAAGTAATTCTTGAGAGGGAATAGAGAGAATTGAGAAAGAGTTGATGATTGTGAATTATTTCTGAAAACAGGAATTCGGACCCTATTTATAAGAAAAATAGTCCGGAAAAACATAGAATTTGATAAGGAATAAAACTCCACTCTGTCGCTAACAAACCGACCTTGTCGCCAGATTTTTATCTTGTCGCCAGGCGACAGAGTCTGTCGCGAGGCGACAAGCCTGTCGTTTGGCGACAGAGACAGTTTTTGCGGATTTTGTTTTTATCATATCTTTTGATCTAGAAGTCCAAATAAGTCATATAATATGTCGTTGGAAAGCTCTTGAAGTCTACTTTTTAATGCAATTAGAATCAGATTAAAATATTTTGTAGATAAAAAGATATGGACGAAATAGTGAAAGGGTGTCAGTTTTGGATAGAGTTTCGTATATCTTTAATATCTTTTTCGTTATAGCTCGGATTTAATATTATAATATATCATTGGAAAGATAATTTCAAGATCTATCCAACCATATAAAATTTGGATAAAAAATATGAGGCACGAAAATAATATCTGACTATCTTTGAACATCTTTAAATCCGAATAGAATTAGGAAAGTTTTAAAAAAGGAAAGTTTTATTTAAATTCAAATTCCTTGATCTTATCTTTTCAAAAAAAGGATAATTAAGATATTTTAGAAACTTATAGAAGATTCTAATCAATCCTAATTAGTTTAGGAATAGGATTAAACCTTTGGACCCTCCTCATGATCATTGGGTCGTAGGTAAAATCCGGTTTGGGCCCAGTTTAGTATTTTGGCCATAACTTCCTCATTATTCATCGGAATTGGGCTTATAATATATCGTTGGAAAGGTCTTTTAAAGCCCCATCCAACTACACAATTATTGGACCCTTATCATGGACCAAAATAAACTGAATTGGACGTTTTCAAATAAATAAAGTCATTTTCAAAAACAGAGAGAAAAGAATTTAATTAAAACTAAACCGCAACACTTGGCTTTCAAATCACTTTCACCTAATTCGATAATAACACAACGTGCAAGGCATTCATCACTGGGTTTGGTTTTGGGGAGACACAAATGGGTGTCTACCGCTTCCTTTCTCCCATCTTGTACTTTTTCTTACCTTTCCCTTACTATTAATTTTTATAGTTTGAATATTTTAGTAAGCCCCGTCATCTATTACCCTCTTTAATAAGATTTTCTAAAGTAAACTATAACTCTTTCCTTATTTCACTATTGACATGGCTTTTAAAATGTTTTCACCCCTCCCCTTCTCGTTCTCTCTTTTTTATAAATTAGCAAATCTTATAGACATTACAGTCAATTCCTACTTACATATTCTTTCCTTTCCTGTCCCTCTCTCTCCCAGTTACCTTAAGATTACTTTATCTATTCTAACAGTTTAAAAGCAGTCCCTTAAAGTACTCCCTTATTATTCATCCTCTAGCTTTATTCCATACTATCTCACTTTTTTCGCACATTCTCTACCCTTCCCTCCTTAATCATCAGGCTTCCTTTCTTACACCCTTTCCCTTATTCCCTTTTTCATCTTCTCTACATGATTACAGCTATAATTTTTTTTTCCAAAAAAAATAAAAAAATAAAATTATAAAGTTGTAACGAGCCTCATCCAAATTAGCACCTTATTTCAATCCTTTTCTCCCCACATTGGTCTTTAATTTCATGATTATGTGAATACAATAAATATTATCTTAATTCATCATTACACAAAGTTAATGAAGCTACGAAATTCCAACAAGCTAACATTAATTTCTTGATTTGATAGTAGGAGTGAGAATTCTAAAAGCAAATGTTATAGTCCAATCACAATCAATATCTTAATCGAAACATGTTTATACCGTTCAATTTCTTGATAAAAAAAAATGAAGTTATCAATATGTGAAGACATCACAAGATTCAATTGTAACAAAACTGAAACACATCAATCATTGACAAACCATCTTTATCTAAGCTATGTAGTAGTTGAACCCACATCTTATGCACGATAGCATATTGCTTTACCAATTAAGCTAATAGCCTTCATATATATCAATTGATATGCAATTCTAAATACCCACATGCCTCAAATTACACATATTTCAAAAGATGTTAACATTAAAGTTTAAGCAATAAAGAAAATTAATTCATTATCACTTTTAAAGCAAAAAATAAGGAACTAAAGGACTCATAACTTCTAACTTAAGTTGCGAGATATAAAATATTCCAAAGTTGCGAGTAATTTGGACCGGAGGTAGTATATATTTTTATAGTCATATAATCCATCAATAATTACTTGAACTTCTTGTAGGTCGATAGCTAGTATTGTCTTGGCTAGTCGATAAGTTTGAAAGGAACAAAAGGAAAAAAAAAAAAAAAAAAAAAAAAAAAAAACATAGTTCAAGAAAAATAAAGAAATAAACAAAGTTCAATGGAGAAGGAGAACCAATACAATTAATTATCGAGATGCTAATTCTAATACAATTAATTATCAAGATGCTAATTCTAATATACAAGTATGTGCTTCAACCACAAAAGGGATGATTATCAGTGACAACAAAAACATTTTGGTAAAAAAGAATAAACAATTTAGTAAAAAAGAAAAACGGAAGAAAATTTGCTCCTAAACAATCAAAGATCAAATGCCCTCCTTAGGTACAAAGCAAAGTCTACGCAATAATAACCTTGTGAGGCTCAACCATTCACAATTCATAATAACCTAATAACCTGAGGCAAACTATATTTGCATATTAATGAAGACCTACAAAACCAGAGTTACATATACACTAAACCAACGTAATACGAACAAACACAATCAACACCTTGTTTTTAGCAAAAAAAGACCAGATTTTGGATCACACAATAATGTATCAATGACTTTAAAATGTTGGAATAGATGAATAAGGGAAGATCACATACATGTCAAATCAATCTAAAGCATCATATATATACACAATAAAGACAACTTGTGTACAAAAAAAATATGAAAATTTGTTGGGTCTATTGCTAACATAAACACAACTTGTGTTACAACATATGAAACCTGGGGAAAAACTTTAAAAGAGGAGTTGGAAATTTATCACCTGAATGTAATAGTATATATGAGACTCTCAGACAGTGACAGAACACTGATATTTCTTCTACCATGTAGATTTCCCAAAAATGTCATAGATAACTGGAGTGACCTAAAATGTCAAAGAGAAATAAGTTATAGATGCTAGAAATCATAGAAATAAATAGCAACTATCTCATGAAATTGTAAAGCCACAAAAAGAAACCTTAAGAAAATGTAGCTTGCATCCTCTTATGCACCTCGAAGTCTTCTCTGAACAACTGAACCACACACTGTATGAAAGGATCGTTATCACACATGAAACTTCCTCGAGTTCAGTATTTTCATCAATTTCCTTGGAAACTAAACCACTTGTTTTGGGCTTTTGGCCTTTCATAGTTCTGACCTCTATGTCAAAGGCAAGTTCAAAATCTGAAGCACAGGGCAATAACATATACTCCGTATTATTTATTTGCCTAGCTAATCCAATAAGCAAGATATATCCTGCAAAGGACTTGAATTGTGAGAACTGTAATTTCATAAGAATGTATAGGAACAACAAGTAAGTGACTGATAAAAAAAAATTACTTCATAATAGAACACAACAAAGTTTTTAGCACTTTTATCTTTTCTTATCTTCCTCTCTTTCTCCCTTCTTCCCTCTTATCTTCTTGATTATAGACTTGCCTTTTATAGGTACTGCATACATTTTTTTAAAAAATAACATTCTAATATTGCATTTTGTATAACTATAAGTTAATCAGATTAAGATAAATCCTAAAAAGATGGAGGGTGGTTTGTTTTATGTGATTTTATTTCAAGAATGGTCCACTTGTATAACATATATACTAAGTCTCTATGAGGTACTTTTAATTAGCCAAGCAACGCAATTATGCAATGCCTTTTTCAGTGGTAAAATAAATGAATAATCTTAATCATCTACGGAATTTACCATAATGATTGTGCCTACTTTTTAGGTATGATGCTGATAGATCTTCAGCGACACTTTTAGATTAAGTCTTTATATTCTAGAAGAACAGAAAAGAAAAGAAATTGCATCATCAATTCATTATTAGCAGAATCTATCACTTCATATTTCATATTTGCAGCAACATATGAAAGAAACATTTTAAGACATATCAATTTCATATTTTCATCATCAAGAATTTGACTATGCTCCTGCTGAAACTTTGTTTTTTAAGTTAGGTATATGTACATTTAACTTTCTCTTTCTATAAATCTCAACCTAACTTTAGCATGAAACTGAATAACTCAGAACACTATTATTGTATAGATTCCTTCAATAAACTATCAAGATATATTGAAATTACTATAAGAAATTTGACACTGTCAGTTAACGAACCACAAAGTATATCAAATCACTAACTCATATTCAAGAAAGAAAGTAGTCCATACTTTGGTTTTACAAAAACTTAGTGGTGTACCTCTAGAAAATCAGAAGGTAGGAATTGTATGAAACTCATGAAAGGGTCTCTCTGACTCTTTGTTAATTAGTGCCAAATTTTCTACCTATCTTCACATGGAATACATTTTTCATGTACGATCAGTCAATATTTGTTTCACTGTGACCTATTTACCTCATATTCATTGCTTTGTATCTATTCACCGATACTTGTCAGTTCCTGCAATGAGTTTGGTGTCCAAATGTCTCTTCAAATCTGTTTAAAAAAAAGAAAAAGAAAAAAAAAAGAGGTTCTTCACTTATTTGTGGAACCAAGATTAAGTGACACAAACAAATTCAGGAAAGATTCCACAATTCACATTCATTTATTACCAGATGCATGTTATAATGTCTTTTCTGTTAATCATATTATAAACCATATTGTTTAGCTAGGTTAAAATTTTAAACTATGGATAATGAAGGATTATTCCTGTACAGCTCCCTAGAGAACCCCAGAATTGACTCAATTATCAAATTACTTTCTTTGAAGATGCTCCAAATAATCACCCAATATACCAGATTAGGATTTCAAAATTTAGACAATTCAATCAGAAACTTTGAGCCAATAAAATAACAAAAACTCAAAAAGAGTAAAATTGGTTTACCATCAAGGTATACTTCTTTATACCCCCTCTTGTTCAATCATATCAACTGCGTGTTGCTAATAACGATGATAATTCCACCCACTTTCTATGGCCGCCCTAATAAACCAGCATTTGAAAAAAAACATAACATCAATAAACAACCAAATTGAAAGCATAAGAGAGAGAAAGAGAAGAACAAGGTGGAAAAGGAGGAGAGAGTAATTGAAGAAGGGAAAAAATACAGCAAATAAATATCTAATTATAAGGGGGAAAAAAACAAAAAGAGAGAAAGAACATATACTTCTTATTTAATCTACTCTTTTGCATCAAAAGTGTGAAACTGCTACTTTTGCAAGAAAGGTGAGTCGATCAGAAACATGGATAAAAAAAAACTACATCAAGGTTGGTTACCCCCAATGCCCTTGTATTTTTTTCTTCTTATTTGTTTAAATGTGTCATATTATCAAACAGAGAGCGTGACCAATTCCTAACAAGTTAATCACTGCAAACAATCAAAATAGGGAAAAATACACAAGGAAACACAAGAAAGATAGTGTGTAGCAAGAATTCATGAGGGAAAGTGTATCCAACATTTGCTACTATATATATGACAATTGTTTAGAGGTTCATTTCAGATGATCACCCATTTGAAGGATAAAAACATACAGCCTTGAATCCTAGCCAGGGTAATTGATTAGATTCGATGGATGCTCTTCAACTTAGTAGTGACCATTTAATATTCATACTATAAATGGTCAGAATCAACATATTAAACAATACTCAATATGAAATTAAACTAAATCTCTTCGACACGTCAAATCAGAATAATGTAGACAGATTTTTAGTAAGTTTCATTTTCAAGTCCACAAAAAGAATCAAAATCAAGACCACCTCAAAGATCTCAATTTGATTGTAATAAACTCCCAGTCCAAATTCTAGGGTATAGCTTGAACACTTTACTAACATCAATTAATTGAACATGTAAACAAGAGTAATGCATAAAGGAGGGGACTGAAGTTTGGGTGTTTTATAAACCAGGGGACTCAAGTTTCAATTGTCACAGGGGACTCAGTCCAAATTCCCGGCCAAGCTAACCTGCATCATTTAGTTACCAATTTATTTATTATTTATTTTTTTAATTCCAACTTTACCAACAAAGTATTCAAGTTCACATAGTACACGAATAATACTCTGTAGCAAAACCAGCAATTAAGCAGAACAATCACAAAATGAAACAGAAAATATGTACATATCTTCAACTTCCCGAAAAATGCCATATATTTTCAAGAGGTAAAAGTGAAAAACTTATGACTACTCACATGAATATATTTGGCAAAATACAAATTAGAGAGCAATCTAACCTGGGGAAGAAAAGTGTTAAGGAGGTAACAAGAGAAAGTTGGTTTGCCACTTTTCATAGCGCCGCAGATGAATACAACAGGAGGCAGCGTTCTGGTAAAACTTTTTACTTGTAGTGTATGTGTCTGATTTTACATAAGAGGTTTGATTATAAGAGATTTCATCGAATATGAGATGAAACAAATTAATCCCATTGATCAAATTCCAATACTAAAGTCCAAAAAAAACAATATTTATACTCTTATCCTTCATCTTTCATACTATATCAACTTCCCAAATCATTACATATTAACTCTATAATCATTCGAAATATTACAAACTTTGGCAAAAATTTGTAAACTTTTGTTCTGCAATTAAAACAAATGAATTGATCATTTGATCCTACTAAATACCAATTTCACCCAACTATCAAAAACTTTTTGTTCTGCAATTAAAACAAATGAATTGATCGTTTGATCCTACTAAATACCAATTTCACCCAACTATCAAATTCAATATAGCATCTTTACAACTGACCAAATTAAATATACTTAGATAAGCACTAATCTTAATATAAAGAAATACATCAAGTTAATCACGACTAAGAGCTAGGTTATGAGTTAAAATAAAAAATAAAAAAAAAATCAAATTATGACATACCTCGCAAGCTGCTTCAATGGAGGGGATAGCTTAGAAGTTCCTTCAATGGAGGATCGGAAAGATTCACCACCGCCCTCGGGTAAGTGAGAAAGCATATGGCAGAAAGAAAGAAAAAGGAGAGATGGAGTGAGAAAGATATGTTAAAGGAGAGAGAAATCAAAAGGTAGAATTGAACGGTTGAGCAGGAAAAGGGGAAAAAGCAACTGAAGTTGAAGACCAAGTCAATTAACAAGGAAAATAAGAAAACGGAAAATAAAAAAAGCAAGGGTATAATCGTCACTACACTGTAGATTTGAAATAGTAACACAACTTTTGGTTTTTAAAAGGGTAGAGATTATTACTGTATGAATTAAACAAAAAAGAACAAAGAGAGTACGTTATATAAAATAAAAAGCCGTAAAAACATGTAAGATGTAACATGTGGTAGCAGCTCTCTGGTGCCCTGGTGATAGATGACCTAGATGTCGATCTAAAGCAATAACATTGTAACATGGTCAACTTTTGGAATTCTTTAATAAAGTTTTTTTTTTTTTTTTTTAATTTGTTTTAATTATTATTTATTTATTTATTTATTCTGAGAAGGGGAGGGGGGTGGATTTGTTTAGGGTTATTATTACCTATTTTGTACTTTCAACCGATGAGTAATTCATATTTTTTCTTGGAATAAGAATGAAGGGTAAAGCTCAAATATGAAAATAAGAAATTAGATAACCGGAAATGACCAAAATACTCCGTGTTGTATGATGCTCATACAGCACGGGTATGACCAAAATTGACTCTCAAACAAGCTTTCAGTAGAAAAATAAGTACTGAATTTTCCTTTAAAACAAATGCTCTTCTGAATACAAATTGGTAATACTGTTTCCTATTATGTGCAACATAGAATATTTTATGTCTCACAACAATACCCCTTTGTTGCACATAATAAGAAACGAGGTACGTAGTATGTTTGTTGGGAGTTGCACCCAGTTAATTCCCCAAATAAACAAAATGGGGGTATAACAGTCTTTTCAAGTACCATTGGAGGGGTACATGCGTCTTTTCATGTAATATTTGAGTGGTATATGTGTAATTTCCTCACCAAACAGTAAATGCAAGTTGCAAACAGTAATTGGACAGCTCACCAAAAGTACTGAATAAATGACCACTTTTTTCAATATATTTACAGATGAAATGCCACCAAATTAATAAAAATTCATTTATCCAGCAAATAAACTTGCCCGTTTTGTTGGTGGTGGTTTGAATTAGTTTCCCCAAGGCAGCCTAAACAATACATTTTATTTACCATGGTTAACTAATAAAATTCTCAGTAATGTTATCTTGTACAAAAACTATGAATAAAAGGTTGTTTAAAAGATTTTTAATTTTTTTTTTGGACAGTGAGAACTAAGAAAAGAAACAAACAAACAAGAAAGACCAACAAAGGTAATCACGACACCTAGCCTTCCCAGCTAACCAATGTGCCGGTGAGACCCAAAGTCTAGGCACCTTCTCAATCCTGCAAGCCTCGAACGAACCTAATAATGCGTGAAGATCCCGCAGTAACCACGTCAAAGAAACATCCGCCCGACGTTTCTTAGCAAGAAGAAGACACATGTTGGCGCAGTCCGTGTAAAGTAGAATCCTACGATAACCTCTCCTGGTCGCATTTCGTAGCCCCTAATAGCAAGCCAATAACTCTGCATGAATGGCCGAGGAAGCACAAGTAGCACGAGCCCCCCCACCACAGACAAGAGGGGATTCTGGGGGTCAGAAAACCCACCCAACACCAGCTGCATTATCCTTAGTCGACCAAGCACCATCAAGGATTAGACAAATCTGAAGAGGAGCCGAAGAATCCCCAACTAGCCAGTGCGAGGAAATAGGAGGAACAGAAGAACATCGAGGGGCAGTGAGTGTGGTGGAAATAAGAAGGTCTTAAGCCGAATGGCATCTGGCCTCCCAATAAGAAGCAAGACCCAAGATGTTCGTAGGAGTCACATCTTACTGACTAAACCGGAAATTATTTCGTGAGAGCCAAATTGCCCATAAGATTTCTAAAATTTGTTTGCTAATAAATGTGAGTGCAAACACGTAGGGCAACTAACGAGTGAGTAATTTAATTTGCAAAATGTGAAAAAGAATTGATATTGGATGATGTTTTAGGAGTAGAGTAAGGTTTTAAAAGAAGTTTAGGATTAAAAGTGAGGTTAAAGAATCTTGAGAAATGTTTGAGATTATAATTCCTTCTCTCTCTCTCCTTTTTTTTTTTTTTTGAGGAAAAGATTATAATTTCTTCTTGTTTCATTCAAATCTTCCCTATACCTTCAATAGATGTATTCAACTTATACTTATGATGTGAATCATGAGATTAAATAATTGACTAATTAATCATACATTTGAGTGCGTATTAAATGCAACATTATGAAATATATAGCTCGTCATTATCTTGTATGAAATTAACAAATATTCAAGTACGTCTTTGATAAGTCGTATATTGAGCGTGTTTTTAGAGTCCATTTAGGTAGTTTTCGAGTCTAGATTAGTTGTTCATAGCTTATCCTAGCTTGATTTGGTTTGGTTGTGATCACGTTATGCTTTTATGGGTAGTTTCGTTGTTTTTTATGTATTTCAGGATGAACGAGACTAATTTGAATGGTCACAAAAGTTTGTTAAGATGGAGGAGTGATTCCCCGTGTCCGCCCTGGCAGGGCAACATTGTCCTGGCAGCCAGGCGAAGGAAGAAGAAGAGATTAGCAAAGTATTACTACAAGTATCTTTCTCCCATCGCCCTGGCAGAGAAACATTGCCCTAGCAGCCAGGGCGGAGAGGAATTGTGTTGATATGAGCTTCAAGGGACAAAGCATTGTACGAGGAGCACTACTTGAAGAAGCGCACCATTGAATCTGCTTCTCGCGCCCAACCGGGCAACCTTTGTAAATCCCGACTTAAAGGACGGAGTGATTATTTTGCAAATTTTAAAACCTTCATTAGAACCCTAATATTCTCTCTAGATAGATCTAGATTAATTTGCACTTTCAAGTTTTGATCTTTGTTTATCAACAATTGGTACTTTTCTTCACTCAAGTAATTGGTATTCATCTTTACTTCTTATTTTACTTTTATTTGTTTATTAATCATGTTTTCTTCATTGAATATTGTTTTTGCTTCCGTTAATATATGTGAGTAGTCCTTTAATCCGGGATCTTGCGGAACCCGAATATGATTGGTGCATGATTTAATTCTTTAAATTCTCTAATGGTAATTGCAATTGATATGCTTAATTGATTATGCTTATGCCAATACTAGATTAGAAATAATTGGTATTGTTATTAATCCATTGTTTTAATCGCAACGGGAGTTGGGTTTTGACGGGTTTGAATAAATCAATTAAGGGTTTGAAGTTCATCACGGGAGTAGTTGAATGGATGATTAGGAATTTAGAGTAATGTGTTCAAAGTCTTTAATTTACATGATTCCACGGATCTAGGCTTGATTGTGATTAGGGAAGCCATTGATAACTCGGAAGAGACCATTGGTACTATTCAAGGATTACTTTTCCTCATTAATCAATTTAATTATATGTTAGGGGTAGAACGATTATTGCATTGATTGTATTCGTGGTAATGTTTTGATCTTGGATGTTTTTAGTATTTGATGTATCATATTATTTAGTTTAATCGTTCTTCTTTGGTAATTAGTTATTAATTCTCACTTATTTGGTTTGGTTACTTGCTTAGTAGTTATTTGAGTCTAATTAATTAGTTGAACCATAGTCTATTGGGATCCGACCCTTACTTGCCCGTCTACATAGTAGTGGTCTTGTTAGGTTATTTTTGTTAGGTACACGACACACCTATCAGTCTTCACTTGTCACATGATATAGTTGCTATATATTGATGACAATAATGTTACAAAAGAAGAGGAAAAACAATAGAGTTGTTGGTTGATTTTCCCAGAATTTAAGACTTTATGTAATTTTTTTTTTTTCCCTAAAAATCAATCTTTAATCCACTTGCCAGTTTTAACATTTGTTGAAGTTGAGAAAGGAATTTTGATGAAGCATTAGACTAATTTGATCTAAGGTAATTAGTAAATATGATATGTATTAACCTCTTGAGTTTGAAAACCTCATGATGTGGTTACTAATTCTCGTGTTTCCTTAATAGACTTCATTACTAGTTTGGATTATTACTTTGACAATTTAACAATGGAAGAATTTTTTTTTTTTTAATAAATAGTTCCTATTAATATTTGAATGAAAACAACCATTAATATGCACACACAAAAACACCATTTGACCTCAGGTGTGAAGTCCAGAAAATGGCCCAACAAACAATCTTGTAACATTTTCTAATCGCATGTAAAGGCTAATTATTGTCTCACATAGTCACATTGAAGAATATATTAAGAAGGCGACTACGACTTAAACTCACATATGAATATATGATAGTGTCTCGCTATGTCATGCTTGCACGTTTAAGTCAATCTTCACTTATTCTAGTCAATTTTGTCGTGTATAGTCATATGGACTCATATCATAACGTAATTGAATTTCTTAAACTGTATTAAATTTTATGCCTAACCCACAAGCACAACACACGTCTATATACCGTTCCGTATCATAAATACATCTACATAAATCGTATTGTATCATATCATATCATATCATTGTTATAGGGAAGCTAATCGGGCTGCGGACTGGCTAGCTAATTATGGAATGGGGGCGATGGAGAAGTTTACTTTATTGGAGGCAGTCCCGAAGGACCTTCATGCTGTTTTATTGGAGGACCTTAGTGGAGTGGCGTGGTCTCGAATGGTGCCTGGGCCTTAGTTTTTGTTTTTTAGTTCTGTTTGTTATTTTCGTTTTTGTTTGTGTTTCTTGTTTGCTTTGTTTTTTCGGGGCTTGCCCCTCTCTTTCACCAAAAAAAAAAAAAAAAAAAAAAAATATATATATATCATATCATATCATACCGACCTTATCTATCACCTTATTTATCTATCATATCATGTCATGTCGGGTAATCCCTATTTCAGACCATACCATCCTTACCTGGGTGTGGGATGAAAAGTGTGGTTTGAAAACTATAGCTAATAAAGAGCATGCGGTGATGACTATGACGGCTCATGTGATGAGCTCATCCTTACACTTGGACCCCCTTCTACCTCTACCAAAAGATCTTCTCTTCACCTCTCACTATTACCCTCTTTCCATGATTAACAATCATCCAAGATTGCAATTCCAGATTTTCTTCAGGTAATTTCATCCTCATTTCTATGTATTTTTTCCCATTTCCCATGAATTAGATCCCATTTTCCGCCATTTTTATCATCTTGGGTTGAATATAGGAGCTTATCTTTTTTGGGTTTTGTTTTTTTGGGGGAGTTTTTGATTAAGCGATGATGATTATGCTGTTTTTGTTGACTTTATTGATGTTTGTATCGATTTTGTTGGGTTTTCTTTTCCCTAATTTTTTAGGTTATATTTTGATTGAATTGGTATTCCAATTGGCATGGAATCATTGATATTCAAATCAAATGTTGTTCAACGTGTTAAATCTTTTGAATTTCTTAATTTTGTGGTATTTGATTTCGACACTACTAAGGTTTTAACTGTGGCATGTAGAAAATGCTTCAAATTTCGTGTAAATTGAAATTTTCAGGAGTGATACTCGAAGTTGAAGCTCTTCTTTATCAACTAGGAAAATAACATCATGAAATGTGCTCAAATTGTGATTGGAAAAGTAATTATACATTGCACCTTGCTTGTCAAGTTGTCATGCTTGTTGCTTATGTATTTATGTTAAAATGACATCCTGCAATGTGTGTTATAGATATTAAAGTATATGTGGTAGACCCGTATCACGGTTTCGTGATTCTCCTACGTTTTAGCATATCGCATACGAGGTTCCTCTCACTCTAATTCGCAATTCTCATCATCCTAAAATATTGGGGTTGCAACTTTGAATACCAAATAACGAACCTGCTTAGCATTGCCGTGTAAATAAATAGTAGTATATAACATGCATTGAATATTGTACTACATTTGCAATCCTGAATTAGGTAATTCGTAATTGTGGTTACTTCGCACCTATGTCAAAATAAGCCCCAAGATAGAGCGTGCTGGACTAAAAAGATAGGAGAAATCCTTACTGGGGATCATTGAGCCTATTCTGTTCTTGTTAATCTCAATAAGTGAATCCACTATGATTTCTAAGTCAGCTGCATTTCTTGTTCCCTGAAGAAATGACTTGTTCGAAACATGATCATATTAAATGCATAAAAGACCTTGCTAAAAGCTCTTGATGGCTGAATAGTGTTCTGTGTTGAACAAACAAATCCTTATGGAGCCTTGTAGGATGTACCTTAAGGTACTACTAAATAATGTCAAATTCAATTTATTTATAGATGAGCTTAATTGAAACACTCATTAGTTATCAATTCATCATAACATATCTACCCAAAAAGTTCTTGTGAATATGCGCACATTATAATAAATTTGGATTTTGCACCATTGTTTTACCATTTTGCAAAGTCAAAGTTGAGGAAAGGAAATTTACTGATTTTCTTACATTGTTTTATCGATCCATGGGCTCCTGGGCCATGTGTTTTGCAAGCAATGATGAAGTTTTCCTATTGATGTGGCACCATCTAATAACATTCTTCTTGCTGTAATGTGTCTGAAGTAGCAACTATTTCACCTCATCATCTTTGTGAATGTTTCCACCTCAATTTTTCTTAACTACAATTGTGTATATTGGGTGAGCTTAGTCTCCATTGACATTTGGTTAGACATTGAAACTGAGATTGAGAGTGCAAGCTGTTCTAATGAACCAGCTGTCCAAACCAAGTGAAGACTACTTGAAGGATTTCTTTTCAAAGTTTGTTGATTTTGTTGGAATCTAGATAAAAGTGGGGATTCTTTATACTTTGTCACTCTCATGAGGTGATCTTAGGTCTTTTCTTTTCTTTATCCTTGAGGATTTTGCATGCTTTCCTAGGATAAATCAACAAAGTTTTCATGGTGCTTGATTTGTCCCCTAGGTGTATCGCTTGGAATGAATTTTTTATTATTTGTTTTTGTTTATTTAGGTGGCAGTCAATGGTACTTTAATTCACTTAGACACTTGGGCCACATGTTTTACTAGAAACAATGAAGTTTTTCTCTTGATGTGGCAGCATCCTAATGATATTCTTCTTGCATTGATGTTTTGAAGTAGCATCTCTCATTACCATCTTTGTAAATGTTTCCACCTCAGTTTTGTTTGACTACAATTGTGTATATATAGTTAGAAATCAATGGTACTTCAATTCACCTTCCGAAGGGCATATTATATATCAAAATGATTTAGCAGATTATAGGAGACAGAATATTTGTCCGGCCATGGTTGGTCCAGGCCTCTAAATTATGTAGAACTTGGATCTAGGGTTTGTTTTGAAAATATCTAACTGTACTTTGTCCTTATTGCTTGACCTGGCCTTCTCCATGTTATTTCCCACTCTCTCATTGCAAATTGGTTTTGCTGTTGACGTTGTCCTCTGATTCCCTGCATCCAATAAGAACTTATATAGTTATATGTCACCAAGATTTGGAGGAATCCTGTAAGAACATATCCAGAGCTGGGTGAGGGTGAGACTTGCCATTTATTATTGCTCTCCAGAAGAATTAGCCATTAAGGCTCTCACTAGGCAGAGAGGGGGAAAGAGAGGGGAGGAGAGTAGATATGACAAGCTGTTGCTTATTAGAGTCAGCTGTACGGGAGAGAACGATATGACCTATAGTCATAATAAACGAACATATTGGTCTTTTGATAAACTAGGGTTCATGAGTCATGACACTGGATAAATTTAAAAGTTAGGCTTGATATGTGATTTCCTGACTGTTTATTTCCTTTCACCCTTTCTTGTCCCTGAGATCAGTAACGTACTCCTTCCATTCAGGAAGGGAGGTGAGAAAGTGTGAAAGAGGACTGCTTTTTTCTTGTTTGATAGGAATTTATAGAGAATGGATTAGAGTGGGTCCAACAATTGGGGGAAGGGAGGGTAGAAAGGGTAAACCTGATAGAGTAAAGTAGGAACAGATGAATACAAACTTACGAGTAATGTTGCATATTTGATAAATATTTGCCCTGCACATCTGGCCTATGGAAAATCTTATGAATAATTTGAATATTTAAAGTTTTAAACTGATACTATGAAGTTTATCTTTTGTCTGTTAGGTTCTGATTCTGTGTGTTCCTTTGTGCTCATAGTAATTTGCCAGTACACTAAGAAGTTTGAATTGTAAAGTTGAAGATTGAATATTTACATGGAGTAAAAATGCACACTGCAGTTTGTAATTTTGTATATTTTAATCTGAACAAGATTTTACATAGTTATTGCAACTTTTATTTAGAAGAATTCCATTCTTTCAGAGTTTCAGATCAAGCTTTTGAATTCTGATGCTGATGACTTGGTGATACCTTTTGGAAGAGGAGTCAGTGAAAATTTCTTATGGCCAATCATAAAGAAAAATAAAGTCAGCTTTAACCCTGTTGACTTAGTTACAATGTGGACCCGTAATTCAAGCACCATTGCAGGCTGTGTCAAGTTGAAGGATGATCTTTCTAATTCAAATGCAGAGTGCTCAGATGACGATGCATCCTTTGATACCAACCGAGAAGGCTTGGAGTGTCCAATATGCTGGGAGTCCTTCAATCTCGTTGAAAATGTCCCTTATGTGTTATGGTGTGGTCACACTCTGTGCAAGCACTGTGTCCTGGGACTCCCATGGGCTGCTCTGAAATTTCCCACTCTTCCGATCCAGCTTCCATTCTTCATCTCCTGTCCATGGTGCAATTTTCTGTCTCCTCGGATGATATACAAAGGTGCTCTTAGATATCCTCGGAAAAATTACTTCATCCTCTGGATGGTTGAGAGTATGAATGGGGATAGGACAAGGTCTTGTGCATCTGGCCATGGGGAATTTCGTCAACCAGGTTCTTTGAATGGAAGTACTGGTATGTCTACCCATTCCCATGCTAGATCCCATCGGGAAATTCAACAATCACCAGATGGGGCAGAGCTTAATCACAACTACATTAGCTATTTACGTCAGTACTTCAACAGAGAGAGACTCAGCATGTCTCTTCGTAAGTCCTTGGCATTCATAGTTCACTTGACCGCTAAATTTCCCCTTGTGGTATTATTCCTTCTTGTCACCCTTTATGCAATACCTGCAAGTGCTGCCATTTTGGCTTTGTATTTTCTCATCACTGTTCTATTTGCCTTTCCATCTTTCCTTGTGCTCTACTTTGCATACCCCAGTTTGGATTGGTTAGTTAGAGAAATTCTTACCTGAGGGTTAAAGTGCTCTCTTCTCCTGCATTCTATACCTGTGAACAGTAGAACTTGCCTTTTCTGCAAGTCATTAATTTGACGACCACCCCTTTCTGAAGTGTCCATGAAGTTTACCTGCCTTCCTCTGCAGAATGTTAATGAAAATGCTCTGTGCTGAAAACCTGTCTTCTTGAATTTTGCGCTGTGGTTCGAGGTTTGGTATCTGTAAACCGATGCGAGCAGGCCTAGCACTGGTAGAACCTTTGTGTAGCACTATGATGTATAGGTATATGTTTAAAGTTGCCTCATAATCAGCCAACATGTTCTGCTCTTATCTCTATCTCAACTTTATTGCTGTTGGCCTTGTCTATCTTGTAATATAAACTATGATGAATATTCAATTTTCAGTCATTTGATCACTCGTCTAAGGCAGTTTGAGGAATTACTCTTATTACATTGGTAATCAGTTTGTCGAGTTCCTTGCTGTGAAGAAGAGTAATATTTGACAACTTTCTAGGCCTGTTGTACCGAAACAGTGTTATGCTCCTGTAGAACTGTCACAACTCATAACCTAGCTAAATTTAGTTATATGATTCTGTTTGAGGAACTGATCTTCAGAGATTGGAGTGAACAAAATTCCAATCTCAGGTTTTTGTACCCTATATTCAATTTATCAGAACTTGCTCTGAGATTGGACTGATAATCCCAATCAGTGGGAGTGTTAATTCACTGCTTGCTTTTGTTTTCTGGGATATACCTGTATTTAGTCTGTCTTAGGATCAGCTTTCAGATGCATGCCCTTGATGAATGTTAACGAGAATCTGATGACTACCCTGCCATATGAACTGTTAATGTCAATGCATGCCTGCCGTGAGCCATGACAACAACGTTACAAAGTGAAGAATCTGCTATCCAGAATGTCTATGATCTGTTAACGTTATGGCTCCTACAACCACCACCTAAGTTAGTCATCGACACGTTGGCCATCTATGTATGAATATATTCAGATGCTTTATTCTGCAAAATTATGCAGAAGTGACCCAAAACAAAGGTAGGGAGGACATGGTGAGTGAGATGACATCAGAATTTGACCCTCTTCTTTTAGTGAGAGGGCTCCTTAAGTTAATCCTTATGTTTGTGTTACTGTGGTTGGGTTTTCTTTTCGTTAAAGCTAGCTGTCTGCAGGTGGACTTGCTTTGGATGTCATTCATTAGCTGGGGTCTCAAACAAATACTATCAATTGTCAATAAGGACTGTTTTTGAAATAAATCCCAACCTAATTTTTATTATTTTTGTCATACCAATTACCAAAGGTTTATTTAAAATAACATTAAAAGTATCATTCTTTATGACGTTTTATCTACAAAGTCTTTACTTGGTTCATATAGAAAGCCCAAGTTAATTACTAATATACTCCCTCCGTGTTTTTTAAGTGTTACACTTATCAAATCCGGCCGTGTTTTATTAAATGTTACACTTCCTTTTTTGGCAAAAAGCTATATTAAAACATTATATCTCTCTCCTCTCATGATGCCCACCCAATTCCACTACTACTTTGTTATTATATCTCTCCTTTCACATTATGTGCCGGTCAAACTATAACACTTAAAAAAACACGGAGGGAGTAAACAAAATTTATTTATCACATGACATTTTGAAAATAAATTAACAGCTTTATCCAATCATCATCACTATAAAAGCCGCTTTTATGAAAAAAATTTACTCCGTATTAATTTATTTACCAAAATGTTATATAGTAATAAATAATAATTATATATGTCGGAATGAACTTGTATTTACCGATGATTTTTGTTTGAAGCTCTTAGCTCCCACCTATCATCTATCTGATCACTATTCATTAGGCATGCCGTTCAATGGCCCATGCAGGCTCCCCATTTTAATTATGGCCGAGTTGTTTGCTAGCTTAGCCCAACATACTTTTGAGGAAAACTTACCCTTATATAAGTCACATTTTTCTTCTAAAAAGTTACAGAGTAATAAAAGTACTACCTATGTTTATATTAGTTGCAACTTTGAGTATTATTTGTGAGCTATAAAATATTCCAAAGTTACAATTAATACGAAACGGAGGTAGTAAATTTCTTATGGGGGAGAAAAAAAGAACTTGTTTACCATATACTTGAGCACGAATCAAAATAGCCATTTATTAAAGGTTGGGTTATCTTCATAGGTGGCAATTAAGTCAATTTGAATCAAGTTTAAATTAGATCACATTTGGTTAATAAGTCATCTAGTTTTGAGTTGGTATAATTCCATCGTCATATGAGTTATGACGATAATTAATTCATATTAGACATAATGTGTTGAGTGGGTTTAGAACTTTGAGTTAAATCAACTTCATTTTATATCTAAATCAATAACTATAATTTCAAGCTGAGTTTGAGTTCAAATCTAATAAGGGCTTGTTTTGGTTTACTGAACTGAATTGAGCTGAACTGAATTGAGCTGAACTGAACTGATTGAAGATGAACTGAACTGAACTGAACTGAATATTTTATGAGAGAAGGAATTTAGGAACTGAACTGAACTGAACTAATTGGAGCTGAACTGAATTGAAATTAAGTTGAAGAGAATAAGCCCTATTGAATATTTTAAAATTGTTACATCATTTTCCCATCAAGAAAAATTTCTTTTGACAATTGAAAATTGACATTCTAATATAAATATGGTGATCGCTATTACATATGGTAGAATGGTAAAAGTAAAATGCTTAAAAACTTATACAAAAAAAAAAAAATCAAAATCAAATGATGATAAACCATTGAAAGTTTATAATTAATCATGAAAAGGTCATATCAAACTCAACAACTAACTCTTACCACATGAAAATAATGAGTGAATGCACATTTCAATTTTCAACTAGACCATTCTAGTTTTCCACCCTCCCCCTTTTTCCCTCTCCAAAAACACATCATTACTTCATAACCCTCTTTGCCAACCCCTTTTTCTTTAATTAGAGTTTGTCTTAAAGATAATTAACACCCAATTAACAAAGGATAATTAGATAAACTTTATTGAAAAAAAATACCAGTATTTAATTAAAAGTTAAAAAAATAAAAAAAAACACAAAGAATGCCTTAAAACTAATTAAATTGCACGGCCGTTACAAATGGCGCGGGACCCTTGAATTCTCTCTCCAACAAACGCGGTTTCTCCAAGTCATACCTGCTTTGCTTTGCAGCTTCACTTCTCTTCATTCCTATTTTCCTTTCTTTTCATCATTTTACAACGCACCAAAATTCTATATTCCTTTTCTTAAAATTGGTAAAACCCCTTAAAAATCCACTAATTTAATTTAATTTAATTAATTAATCCTTGATTTTTCAGAAGAACGTTCAAAACCCCTTTTGAATATTTCCTCCATTTTTCATCTTTTTCTGGGTTGGAAATTTTTTTTTTCTTCAAGGTACTATTTTTAACCCTTTTATTTTCAGTAATTATAATTATTTATTTTTTCTTGTACCCAATTCAGATTTGATTGTAATTTTGTTTCTAATTCATTTTATTAATTGGGTTTGATTGTTCATGTTTTGTTGATCAAAAGTTGGTTTGTGTTTCATGCTAATTATGGTTGTATAATAAT
This sequence comes from Chenopodium album, assembly GCF_948465745.1. Taxonomy (NCBI): domain Eukaryota; kingdom Viridiplantae; phylum Streptophyta; class Magnoliopsida; order Caryophyllales; family Amaranthaceae; genus Chenopodium; species Chenopodium album. The sequence goes on from NC_137844.1 coordinate 8,768,088, forward strand.
GTGATTCCTTTTTGTGATTAATTATTTTCCTGAGATGGGTATCTTGTAATTTGTGATATTTTAGGCCACATGTATAACTGGGTTTGATGTGGGTATTTTGTGTTGCGTAATCGGGTACGAGTTAGTTTTGCCGGGTCTACTAGTGATGTGTATCCTATCATATAATTGGTGATTGAGTAATAACTGTATTAATTTCGAATCCCAAACTACCAATTTTGGGGATTTGCATTCTTTGGTTGGTATGAATTTTGACTATCAGGAATAGCCAGATTGTGGGTATCATGGTGTGATTTCTTCTCCTATGTGAAATGTCTATCCCCTTTTTTTGTTGGTATTTAATGGTGATTTCATGTCAATAATAAAATTTGTTTCAATTGGTTGCATATAATTCTCTTATTACTTTGAGTACTACTGAATTTGGATAATTACTTGTAAAATTTTTATGCATTCTTTTATGTTTATATAGTTTATTAAAAAGTTTTTGACTGTTGAATGCTTGCTAAATTGAATGTCTTAAAATTCTTTTGTACTTGGTAGATGATTGGTATGTATTAAAATGGCAGGCTAGTAGATTGTGTCAGATCAATTAGTTGCTCTAGAGCCTGGCTTTACTCTTCATTGCATAGTCATCAGACTTTTTCATTTGTCAGAAAAAATCAATGGTGTATTGGAATTTCCTCATGGGGCATTTGGGGGGGGGGGGGATACTGAAAGATTTATCTGATTCGAGTCGAAGGATTTTTCAGAATGGTGCCCCTCGTTTTAATGTCTGGTCTTATTCAAGAAGTTTGTTTTGAACTGGGTGTATTGTATGCTGTGGTTTTTTTCATTCTTCAGTGTAGTTGTGCTATTGAGTCATCCTACCTTTTTCTAACTTACATGTGTAAGTCTTTCCTGGTGACTGACTTACCGAGGTTGGTAAGTTTCAATTATGGATGAGCAAAAAACACTTAGGTTTTTCGAGGTATTACTTGTATAAGCTGTGTTGGAAAAGGCATTTAGAGGAAGTAACTTCATTTGACACATTGTGGAATTGTAAGTGGTTGTTAGGTCTGATATTGAAGGGACGGATAGAAGTGTCGGGGGTGCAATTTTATCCTATTCAACCAACTTTATTTCTTAGGCTAGATTCATGCCATTTTTTATGCACAATTTGCATAAAACACAGCTAAAAATGAGGAATATAACATGCAATGACACCATCCTGCACAAAAACATAGCATACAAGAATGGGAGTTTCTTCATGAGACTTGCTGCACTCTAGACTGGGGAAACTGTTCTCACATGACATCGCACTCTGCTTCTCTTCTCTTTGCCCTCTTTAATAGATGGAGGAAGAAGAGATCTTTTAAGAAGAACAGCAGAGTTCATTTCTTCTTTTCGTTCCAACATTGTTGAGAAAATAATTAAGATGGTGATCTGAATTGAAATGTAGTATGCATCATTCATCTTTATTGAAATTTAGTTGCAGCAGACCAGACCAGACCAGATTGCTTTCATAGGAAAGCCTATTTCAAAGCACCTGGTGGGACCAAATTTGGATAAGTATAATGAAATTATGAAGGCCAATATCATTGTAGGTTTGAGAAGGGTTAAATGCACTTACAAATTTACCTGGCAGTGTGTGAAGGGAGTTTTTTTTATTTTTTATTTTCCTCCACCTAACGCTCTTTCTGATAGATGGTAAGAATTGCATTTAGATTTGGGTAAGTGAATAGTGACTCGTAAAAATTTCCTGGGGAGCTGCTAATATGATTTCTTCTAAATTGTGATTTTGTTGCTATGAGACTGATATATGAGCTTCTCCTATCTCTCTCTTGTAAGGTGGTAGGTAAGAGTTACATAAAGAATGAATTGAGATAATGGCTCATAACATTTCGCAATGAGTTGCCAATATTTTGGAGTAATATTTGTTTTCTAAAATTTGAAGAAATGGGGTCAGCGCTTAGTTTTCTGTATGAAGTTCTTGTTGTAATGTATAGTATTGTCAGTAAAGCACTCCAAATTGCTGAAACCAAGTTTATGTAAATTTCCTATGTGTGAATGCTTACTAAGCACTTGATTGATTGATATTATTAGTCTTTAATGAGTTTAATCATTTGTTCTTGGATCCTAATAAATTTGTTTATGCTTCAGAGTCGTGCCTTTCACCCACTTCTCTTGCCAATAAAGAATGGCGGAGGAAAATGATGATAAGGCTTCACTTGAAGATATGGAGGTGGAAAGTGGTGATATAATGACAAATATTGAATCAATGGCCAAGGAAGATGGTGATAGCAGCATTGACCAGGGGAAAATGGAATCTGGCTTTATTGATGAGGAAGAAACAGATAAATTGGCTGATGGAACTTCAGATGCTTCAATCAAGGAAGAAGATGAAAATTTGAGAGGTAATATTACAGAGGGTGTTCTTTCAAAGAAATCCCCAACCGAAGATACTGATTTTTCTGTAGGTCAGCTGAGAAAAAGGCCTGACTTAGTTATTGTTGGTCCAAATCATAAATTTAATGTCCGTTCCCGCTATCGTAGTGCTTCAATTAGTTCCTGCCATGATATGTGCAAATATGGCCATAAACATGAGTCAGAGAAGAAGACTAGCAGACTTATACATCGAACAAATAGAGAATCCCTGTCCTTAAAGAAGACAATTAGTGAGGACTTGGAAAATTGTGCGCTGGAGAAAGTGGCCAAGGTGAAAGAGCGGAAACGACGCATATCTCTTTCAGGTCCCATACCAGAGAAAGCTGTCCTAATGCGCATGGAGGATAATAATTCTCCTAAGAAAGACATAGGTCGGTCAACGATGAAGCGTGTGCCGAGTGAAATTAAGCCATCTATGGTTTCAAGTCCTGGAACTTCAAGCAGAAGTAAGACTAATACTCAAGCTATCAAGAAACCAGTGACTCAAAGTCCAAATTTGCAGAAAAGCTTGACCCAAGAAGTTAAAGAAATCAAGACATGGAAGGAAGATGGCAGTTATAACAAGGATGAAAAGGAGGTCAAGACAAAAGAGCCATTGTGTAGCCCTTTAGAGACATCACTGAAGAAGAAAACTGGATATATCAAGGGTGAAAAGGAGATCAAAGCAAAGGAGCCAATGAGTAATTCTCCGAAGACACCCCTGAAGAAATCTCCAAGCCTCAAAGCAAGACTGTACAAAAATCGCAAGAGTTCTTCTCGCTTCAAAAATCAGGTTAACCCTGAAGAAGCCAAAATTGATGCACATGATGATATTTCTGATAACACAGTTTGCATGATTAGACGAAATTCAGATATATCTTCTGGTGAAAATTCACGATGTACTCCTCAGACCTGCAAAACCCAAGGATCTAAAGGTAGCAAAAAAGGAACTGGGTTCAGTCTGCTGTCTTCTTCATCTCGAGATTCTTCTCGGCATCAGGGCGGGGATCAGCAAGGTTCAGAGACTACAAAGAACAAACTGATTGTCATTAAAACAGAAGATGGTGGGTCAAAATCTGTAACACCAAGAGCTAAATCAACTGTGAGTCGGAGGACGAAAAATTTAGATTTCAAAAATACCAAACAGTCTGACACATTACGAGAAGATGGTTGGTCAAAAACTAGCACTTCAAGAGCTAAATCAACTGTGGAACCTACAGTGAAACCAATAAGGAAAGTGAAAAGTTCTCTTGAAGAGAAGGATGTTTCAGCTTGGAAAGTGAAATTCAAGAGAGGCACTGTGGTTGCCCTTCAGACTGCAAACAGTGCTCCCAGAAAACTTCGGTTTAAGAGAGGGAAAATTTTGGGTGAGGACCAAAATGCCAAGGCTGAGATTAAAAAATTGAAGAACGAGAATGATATGGGCAATGAAACACAGGATGCTGAACCTGGACCAGAAAAGGTTCGTTTGAGACACCAAGAAGCATCAGAGAAAAAAGACGATGTAGATTTGAACAATGTGATTGAAGAGACTGCAAGCAAGCTTGTCAAAACTAGGAAAAGTAAGGTCAAAGCTTTGGTGGGTGCTTTTGAAACTGTGATGTCACTTCGTGATCGCAAACGTTTGGTAGAACCTAGTGCCTCCTGACATGCAAAAATATGGCATGTATCATATAGCTTTCTTGTGTATAGTTATAGCTTTAAAGTCGAGTTACATGGTGTGGAGATACCCATTTGTGTTTTCCTTTGTTCCCCTATATTCATTCATGGAGATGTTTGTACTCCATATTTGTTTTGCCATACAACGTTGCTGTAATTTGCGGGAAATTTGGATTTTGTTCCTTGATTTATACCAGTGCTCATTTTGGAGGCTATTGTTTCTTTTCTGATGTATATATTTTGGGGATTCACATTTATAATTTTTTCAATTGCTATACTAAGACATCTTTTGAATATTTTTTTTCCCTGTGTTTGGGATTTTCTTGCTTCAACTACTTGGAACTAGAGAGAGTCCATAAAACTGAAGGCCAAGTGTTGTTGCAATAGTTGAGTTAGTTAACATATGTATCACATTTGTTTGAACACAAAGGTGGATGGATTGGTAGTATTCTCACGTTCTAGACATAAGGTCGCAGCGTATCAGGTCCGAGTGTAAACAAGTTGGACATTAGGCCTGAACTTGTACTGGGCTCTGTACCTGAGATATGAGCCAGGCTTAATGACAGTTGTTCATTCAACATCAACAAGAAAATAACCCTTAGGCCTGAACAAATAGGAATTTAAACCATGATCAAAAGGTTTTTTTTTTTAATTATTGAGAACACTACAGCACCAATAACCCTTAGACTAATGAGAATATTCGATTACCAAGATTGTAAAATGGAGCCAAAAATTTAGAATACACACTGATAGAATCCATAAAATCTGCTAACTCTGATTGATATATGCAGTAAATCTAAACAAGGGTAAGAAATTATTTGTGCAAAATTGATATTAATTCTGGCATATTCATCCTGAAATCATAAACATAATAAAACAAGAACTGGAAGCCCATGAAACATTATGTGAAGATGTGGCTGTCACACTATGATTACTGACACTGCAACTTCACCAACCACAGAAAATACTAAAGAGGCTATATATCTTTCCAACCTGTCAGATGTCAGGGATTGGTTCCATAGAGAGTTCTGGTGATCCAGCACACAATCATAGCCCACAATTTACTCATATATGTTTACAAAACCTCCGCTCTACATGATATGAAGAGAGGCTGCCAGAGAGAGAATTTCGAGGCCGTGGGGCCCACGTCACAGGGGTTGAGAGAGGATGGGTGGGTTAAATTGCCCTTTTAAGAAAAATGGACAATTGTTTTGGGATTGAACAAAATGGAAAACAAGACCATTGTTTAAGGACGAAGAGAGTAGTTGTTGGCAATCCTTGGTGTTTTAAGGCGAATTGGTTGATTTTCAGACCACGTGCGATTGGCATGCAGAATAGTTGGGACTGCATTGCTGTTTTAGCTACTGAAATGTAATCAAACTTATAGGGAATTAGAAATCAATGTCTTAAACTGTTAGTATATTGTCGAAATTGGATTTTATAATGTAATTAAATTCATATTATGACAATCTAGAAGAACAGAGAGTTGAGAGAGGCAGGTTGCTGGCTTTGATGATAGTAAGTATACACAGACAACTGTTGTATTGACTAGATTTATGTCGGAGGGCCTCTTTGTCTTTGTCATATGGACCCGAGTTTCGTTTCTTCATTCACTTCAGGATAACCAGAATACTCTAGCTTAGCTGAGGACAAATTTTAGTTTTTAATTTTTTTTTTCCAAGTTTGATAAGAGACAAGATTTAGTTAACTTATTCATTGCATGCAGACTAGTTCCAAGCTCTTTATAAGAACGTGTAATAAAAGTTTAGAAACAATGACATGTTACCTAAATGAAAACCCGACAACAGACCGTACCTAGTTACCCAATCGTAATATGATTGATCTGTTAGAATAAGATCTTAACCGAATAGGCCTGCAAGTTGTAGTGTCTTACGACGAAGGAGTTTGTACTTCTGTACTGTATTATTTGCTTGGATGCTTATGAAGTCTGAGTTTATTGGTTGATTTCGAGTAGATTCCCTGACCTTAATTCGAATCTTTCTTGGACAAAAAATAATTTTTTTGCTCAAAATTTGGATTTGTAACCTTCATGCTGCATAGAAAAATGTTGCTGATTAAGTAAAGATGAGTAATCTGAATAAGAAGCCAAAAGTTTGTTAGCATTATTTAGCCATTTGGAATTTGGAGGGTTGTTTTATTTGTCAACCATCCTATCATGTTACTGTCAGTGGTCCTTGTGTTACAACTCAGATGATCGTCGACTTTGATGCTTAGAAAAGACATCATCTCCTATTCTCATTAACTCCGTACATAAATTTGCCTGTTGCCTATAATCTTGGATAGTCTGATTTATCATATTCATACAATTAATTTTCTTATGTGAAGCTTCCTGCCACTATGAATTTTTCGCAACGGTCCCACGTATCATGAGCATATCAAAATTGTGGTGTGCATCTGTTAAGCTTAAATGTAACTGGTCCTGTCAATGCAATGTTCTGAGATTGGATTCTGCAGGATAAAAGTTTGTTTCTCTTTTTCTTAAAAGTAGAGCTTCTGGTTAAGCAGCCAGTCCATTTTCCCTATGTCTTGATGCTCAAACCACCTCTATCATATTCCAAGCTGAGTCGAAAATAAAGTACTTCCTATGCCTTGACATGTATTCCAAGCCACACAAACAAATGGCTAAAAGTCGGACGGAAGAAAGTAGTTATGCTTTTTTTGAGGCAGTCTATAATTACAGTTACAATGTGGGCATAAGTTTTATCAAGTTTCTAGAATTGGATCTTTGAACTTCTTTGGTTTGAAGAATTATTAGGTTAGACCTTGGCGACTCGTCCTGTGGTCCTGACCTCAGAATCCTAGCTAATTCACATTTAGAAAGATGATGTTGGTGACTTGAGCAAACTCCCCACTCCACCAAGAGTTCAAACTCCTCCACCCATCCCACTTTTATTTTTTACTCATAAAAGGAAGAATTTTATTATTGAGTAATCATTGCTAAATAACATCCAAATATCTGCTTTGATTTATAGAAATAAGATAAATCAGTTGTCTGACTAATGAGTGATCTTTTTATTGTTCTTTCTTTTATATTGTAACTTTTTTCTGTAGATTTGTACTTTTGTTTGCCACTGGTTTCTTTTCTTTCAATAAATTGCATCAGCTTCTGTTAAAATGCAGGGTAATATTGCAAGTGTCTTAAGAATCAATATTATTAGTTTTGTTTTTCTGTTAGCTGTAACTGTAGTCCTTCCGCTTTTTTTCAAGTTGTCATGACCACAATGAAAACTCGTGACAAAAGAGATGGGAATATTTGCCTGTGTTGAGAGAGGCAGGAAAAACATGTACCTGAAGTTGTATGTTGATATTGTTGAAGGACAAACAACGGAGGAAAGTGTTTAACATAAAAAATAAAAGCATAACACGGTGTCATGCCCTATAGTAGAGTTTTCATTGATCGATTTAGCATAGTGCAAACTTGAATGCATATATAAAGCTTAAACTTTCTGAGGGATTTGTGCTTAATATTTATGGACATGTCACATGTTGCATGTACATTCATATATTTAAGATGAAGAAGATGAAAAATCTCATTGTACAGGTACTAGTAACTACTCCTTTTTCTTGTATTGTATATCGTTCTGATGGTTATTTTGTATAGGTGGTACAAATATATGTTCGAAGATAGCTTTATATATGACAATTTTAACACAAAAAAGAAAAAATAAATTAACTTATAATCGACAACTAATGATCTAATGCATTTACATTTTACCAAAACTGCACTAAGGGAGCTAAAAAAAACCTCTAGATCATAAACAATCGCCTCAACTCCGTTGAATGTGATGGTTGGAATGTAACTGACTGCTTGTTTGTTGTGACGATGTCTGTTGTTGCCTCTGTAAAGCTGCCATCCTGTTGTAGAGATCTATGTTCATAGACTGCATGTTAATTGTGATGGGGTTAGTTATTAAACAGAAGGTAATAACAGAAACATGTAACACTTTCTATCTCAGCTAGTTAAGAGAGTTATTGTTATTGATTATTAATCTTAGGAGCAAAATTTGGAGCCATCATATTGACTGAAGTCTGCGACAAATTCACACCCTGAGTCTGCAAATTCTTTGTAATATGGATAGATTATAATAAAAACATATTCTTCTTATGTTATTAACATAAAGGGAATGACTTTTGTCATCCATTGATTATTTTACTGTTATGAGTGTCTTAAGCAGTGTAAAAATTGAGATTACATCGGATAGTGTTCTCCCCCTCAAAAATGAAGAGCTAGCAATTCAGTTAAACGGGTAGGGGTTAGCTTTTGCTTTGGGGTAATTTCGTGTTGTGCTAAAAGTTTATCCAAATCATGTAAAACATTATAATAAAAGAAATTTGAAATGGGTAAATTTCAAACTGTCCGGGTTTGTTTGGGTCGATTTTGGCTTTCTCTCAGTAACTTCAGCCTTCAGGTGAGGTATGGTGTTCAAGAAAATTAAAAAAATAAATAGTTTTTAAAAAAAATTAAAAAAAAAAAGTCTGCAACACTATGTTGTACTTGCCTGTGCCAGAAGTGTGCTGTAGGGATCTTGTAAAGGAGCAGAACTGCTGGTTCCGGGATTTGCAGGGTTTGCCTGCTGGGAAGATGCAGGAATCATCTGAGGGACGACAAAGGCAGGTGGCACAAATGCAGAGGTAGCAGTGCCAACTTGTGTAGGATGAATCATTGAGGGGATTGACTGAGGTGCTGGGTGGGCGGCACCAATGCTAGTTGTGTCGAGCATGCCCATGCCCATTCCTAGGCCAGCTCCCATTCCCACTCGCGCCAGGAGGGACATCTGATGAAAGTGTTGCTGCATCCCTAAAGGCATCATGATCTGGGGCATAAATCTTGCATTAGTCATCATCTGAACTTGTGCTTGAAGCTGCTTTAGGTACTCTATAACCTCATCCAACATTGATGCTTTATCTGTCTGTTGCATTTTGGAATTGAAATTAGTACAAAGCTAAGATAATATATATTTAATGTTTTTTTCAATGGATCACAAATTTGCTAGTATTCTTACCTTGCTTGCATTTGGAACTAGCTTCTGCAGAGCTTTCATCTTTTGGTTGATACGATCTCTTCTTCGCTGTAATATAATTTTTTTGAACAAGTAGAATCACAGTCATATCAGGTATGCTATTTCTGAATTTGCTCCAAATAAGATAACTACTTCTGTGCATGTTCTAGAAAAATTATTATCTTTTGAAGTTGTTATTAGAATTGCTAGTAGGTAATGAAGAATTTGATTATTAATAAATTACCCTTTCAGACTGATTATGAACAGCAGCTGCCCTTCCTTTTCTTGTTGTGTATGATCTACCTGTTTCTCCCTTTGTTTCTCGCTCTTCTTCTTGGTTTTCCTGTTACAAGTGTTAAAGCATAAAACTATAAGTTCTCATGCTGAAACTGTTAGAGAGTGGCCTAGCCAAAGACGCGAGGAATTCTACAGAATTTCACACTTCAGGATTTTATTGTGCTAAAAGGTATTTGCAAGGTTCAATCTTATACAAAGTCATTAATCTTATTTCAGAATAAACCTGGTTACTCATCTAGGACAAGGGTTGAGTACAACTTATATTCGAGCATATAACGCTTGATTGCTTTGATTAGGATTGAACAACTCAATTAGTGGATATAGAAAACGCCGCTAAAACACAATCAGATAGGCAGACAGATACCAGACAAGGGAAATGGGCAAAATGAAGGTACTAGCTCACATGTAGAAGAAAAACATAGGAAAATCTAGTCTGACAATTAATTGATAAGGCATGACAGTTTAGGAATTAATGTGTACTCCGGTATTCAGTATCTGAGACAAGTCTATTTTCATGAGCAATAATAGTAAAATGTTGCAACAAAACAAATACTTAACATAGAAAATGGCCACCCTTATCCCAATTTATATTGTTTGATGTTTATTATTACTTTTTTCCATCATTTGTATTGAGTAAAGCAAAAATTCAGCTATAAAAAGGGGAATAAGATCAAATTACCGAGCCATCATGGCAAGCAGAATCCTCGTCGGTGGTAGTCTTCGTTCTTGTACAACTCCTTGGAGACTCAAACGACGCCCATGTCATCATAGTAGTGTCATTAACATTACTATTATTATTATTGTTGTTGTTGTTGTTGCTGTTGTTTATATTATTATTGTTGTTGTTGTTGTTGTTACTACTATCCTTACAAAAAGCAGCGTTTGCACTAGCACACGCGCTCATCTCATGATCGTTGGTATTATTCCTTGCTGCACAATTTTCAGACTCAGAGCGTGTCCGTTTCTTCATCAGTCCCGGAGGAGGGAGTGGCAGTGGGCCTACCGGTGTCTGTATGTGTCCAGAATTCTCGGCCCATTTTCCTCCAGAAGATGCCACAACTGATGACCCGACATTTTCCATGTTCTGAATACCTGATTGCTGATGAGATGCTGAGGCAGTCATTAAATTCGGGCTTTGTTTGCTGTTGCAGTAAGTTGCCTGGTGGACTATGGACTCTAGTGTGTCTGTAACCCTGCCTACGCCACCATTCCATGTGCCCTTTGATGGCGTAGTCGTTGGAGCCTGAAAAATTCCTCCTAATTCGTGCATGGCTAGTTGTCCATTTTCCCATATTAGCTCTGCTACCTCAAAATTTGCCCTGAACATAACAAATGTTAGATTAACACAATGCTAACCATCAATTCATAACATAATCAATGAGTTAAATTTCTGCTGAATTTCATCATTAGAAAATTATTGACTATATATTCATAAAGCTGCAACATAAGATTCTGCTGTTAATCTGTTATAGCAGGAAATTCATGAGACAGATATTAAAAAAAACAGGGAAAAAAAATGAACATACATCAATAACTCCTATAGAAAAGTAGTTCACACTGACCAAAACTTGTTGTATGAATAAACAAATCTCAATAAAAACATGAGCACAAAAAAACTGTTTCAGTGTCAAAATTTTGAACTAGCAGAAAACTGTAAAGAAAACAACCCATTTGCCTAAGGCAAGATTACTGCGACTCAAATGTACGCAAGTTTATCCTTAACAGAAAGACGAGAAATGCACAAGACAAAACGTCGATAAGGGAACGAGCAATAAGCATACATGGGAACAAGCTGAGAGAAGCTCTGTTGTTGGTGTTGTTGGTGTTGTTGTTGTTGCTGGAAATGGTTGTGATGGGAGACTAAGTCCACGTGAGAGGATCTGTTACCTTCACCTTGGTTAAGGTCTTGTCTTTGGTGACTTAGATTCCAATTGGGTACTATACACTGACTCATGATTTTCTCTCCTCCTTTCTTTTCTTTTTTTTTTTAAAAAAAATTTTTTTTTTTTTTTTTTCTCTTTGTTTCTTATTTATCTATAAAAATAAAGGGGGTGTTTTGTGAATATATGAGAGCTGGAAAATTTTATTTGGCAGCTCACATGTATGTCTTTGTCTCATTGATATTGACCATTTTTGGTTTTGTTGATAAGGAGTTAACACAAAACATGTGGTAAGCAAAGAAGAGAATATTACCACTAGTTTCAAGGACTATGACTATCTCTAAAGAAGGAAATTTGAGGGGTCATCAGAATAATTATTATTGGTGCATATATGTTTTCCACAATCGTTTTTTAATTTCGCATAATTAACATGATATAATTTCAAAAATGATATACAGTACGTTTGAGTTTTTTTTTTTTTTTTAATCATTAGTCATTCAATTTGTGTTATCCACTTTCAGGTGCTTATCCATAACCCTATCCCGCCTAAACGTAATATCGCCTAAGTCGCCCTACGTATATATATGCTTATATTTAGAGCAATATGATCCAATTGTTAATTAGGTTAAAACAAATGATTATGCATCACTTATCTACATCCAAATTGTGTGAAATATCTTTTATTTTTATTGTTTTTGGGTGTTTGTGGAAAGATGTAAATCAAAGTTTCATTACTGGGGGGTCAGGGTGGCCTATAATAATAATTGATTGGCTAAGGTCATTTGGTAGTATTGCTGCTTATCACCATTTTATGGTTGTATGGACCAGTTTTGTCCCCCCCCCCCCCCCCCCCCCCCTATTCTCTGCCCCAAGAGCTTCTTTTATCTTAATTACATTTGCAGGTTTAGTTGAGTCACTTATTGATTGACCTTTTATTACACCTTTCTTCATTATAATGATTTTTTGGCTAAGTGGATTTTTTGTGTTTATGGGATCGGATTTTAACAATTTTAAGAAAGATTAGCAAAGAACAACGGGAACATACAGATTTAGGTACGTGGTTTAATTTACCAACGACGTGTAAACTATGTCCACGAATAGACAAGAAGAAGTATCATATTAGCTTGAAACCTATTTATGGAGTTTATATATATGATTCTGCTTAAAAACAAAATTGAAATAGGCATGTTTGTAGGAAGCAAACATATTCAAGACACATTTTAATATCTTATCTATTGGATTGTTTTCACTGGTAATTAAGTTAATTAAATGTTAAAACATGGATATATAGTTTGGATTTATGAATCAAGACCCCTTTTTCCTTACAATATCACATATTTTGGTATTTTAAATGTTACCCTGTATGTTGGAGAGGAAAAAAACTTATTAAACTAAGGGCTTATTTGGCATGGTTTTTTGTTTTTAGTTTTCAGTTCTTTTTTTAAAACAAAAAACCAAAAACAGGTAATAAGAAAAAGATGTTTCCACTTTTCTATTGTCAGTTTTCAAAATTATCGTGATCTTAATAAGTTTGACTAACTTTTTTTCATTATATGACATATATCATATGATTTTGAAAAATAAAAAAATAAAAAACTACAGTGATGCCAAGCGAACTCTAAGTTATTTTATTGATCAGAACCACGAGACTAGTGTAAAAGTCTAAGTGATCGAACTTTCCACCCCAAGAACTGCAATTGGTGAGGATCAAACATAACCCTTCAAAAATAAAAGGTAAATTCATACAACATGAGTACATGGTTTACCTTTGTAGTGTTCAATGAAGTATGTAATATCCCATATAGTATGAATGAAGTACTACTATATGTAGGTTGTTTTATAAGTTCAAAGAAGCCATATGTAAGTCTAATTAAAGAAAAATAATTTAAGTGAAGTTCAAACTAATAATAATAGCATAATATAAAATCAAGTGCATAAAATGCACAAATATTAATTATATAAATCACTCACAACGCATATACATGCATCTCACCCCCATCAAATTATAAAGACAATCACAATACCTCGACTTAATTCTATACTATAAAGGCTTGTCACCCCACTTTCTAGATCAACCTTTTATGATGTCTTTTGTGCATGTTAAATTATTTGAGGTGAATATTAATACCAGTAGTTTCTTTTTACCTTATTTCATAAAATGTATTACAGATTTCTAGAGTGATTTCATAAAATAAACATAAAAAATTAAAAGTCAATTTAACAAGATTAGGGCATGTTCCCTTCAGCTTAATTTCAGTTCTGTTCAGTTTAGTTTCAATTAGTTCAGTTCAGTTCAGTTCAGTTCAATTCCTAATTTTCTTATCTCATAAAATATTCATTTCAATTAAGTTCAGCTCAGCTTAGTTCAATAAATCATAACAGCCCATTAGTCTTGAAATTTTTTTGTTATATATTCACATAACTATACGATAAACATATACGGCTTATAACTAAACCAAGATGTCAGATCAAACTATATCTTACTAGTAAACATAACTCATTTTCAAAACCTACTTCTAAAAAGTGAAACACTCGACTGAATGACTGAGCTACTAGTCCAGTACAAGTGTACAACGGTTAAAAAAAAAAAGGAAATAATTACCATCTTTTTGGAAACATTGGAATATATAAAACCTGAAAGATTTTTACTTGTTTGTTTCTGTTTTACAGTTAAAGGCCACATAATTTAATGTCTTCTTAATTCCAGATTTGGTTGGTTGAGAGGATTCGTCGTCTATTGATGAGGTTTGGTGGAAGGGACCCAACTCACCCAAGAAACTAATGATTAGGACAATTATTATATTAATTGATTTATTTTGACAAATCTAGTAAGTTTCATCTAATTAGTACTCAACTACTCTTTAATTTATAATTTTATGGAAGTACTCTATTTTGTGTTAGTTAAGGTACTTTTTGTTGCACGTTTTAACTTTTAAGGCAATGTTTAAGATAGTGTGCTTATATATTGCAATTTAGAAAACTAATACAGAGTACAGTACTATTTTGTTTCTTTCATCATTATTAATACTGTATTTGTAATTATATACGAAAGGACAATACTCATATTCGTAGTAGTAAAAAGCTAAAAACCAATAAACTTTGATATTGTATTGTTAAAGTATTTATTATTACAATGAGTCAAACAAAAACCTATCTGATTAAAAGTTTTCTTATTTATTAAAAAATTGTTTAAAAGAATCCCGCAAATTTTGTAAAATTCAAGTCCAAGCGGCCAAGGTTAGTATATACTTCGATGTGGGTTGGGTTGCATTTGGGTTTCTGCACATGTTGGATGGAGTTGATCGGGTTGTGGATTGGGGTTGGACTAGGTGGTTCACGAGTTGGGAAGAGGCTAGGTTTGATGATTTCATTTTTACTTTCTTTTAATTTAAAAATGACTAGTGGGTTTTGACGGGAATCATGAGCCAATTTTTAAACCCAAACACAACCTACCTTTGTAGAGGAATGTGTTTTATTGGACTGTGTTATGTTATTAATTAGTGATCAGACCATGTTGACTTATTGATCGAGATGGTCCAATCAAGCAGGTCATAATTAACCTGGCTAATGGACATCTCTACTCATGAATGGGGGATTGTTATGTGTGTATGTTGCCCAATGAGTTAACATTAGCTCAATCCCTCACACCATTTTATATGAATGTTATCGTCATAAAATACAAACAATTATTTAAATAGTAATACTCTCGGTTCATTAGAGTATTGTTAAATAATCTATATAATTACCCTAAGCCCTAATATATACCATCACAAATAGGGGTGGCAATTCGGATCAGCGGGTCAGATTCGGGTCGGATTTCGAGTTATGCTTAGAACTATCAAAAATTGTGTAAAACTTAATATTATTACTAAATATGAAAATTGGGTCGAATTCAGGTTGTTCGGCTTCGGTTCTGGTCGAGCTTGGGTTTCTCATGGTAACTTTGGGTCGATTTCGGGTCGTATTATCGGGTCGGGTCAGGAGTTGTCAGCCCTAATCACAAATGGTGTTTCTTACATTGCTTATCGCTTTTTTTTTTTTTTTTTTTTTTTTTTTGCTTATTGCTAGTTTACACATATACATTGAATGAGGTTGATAGGCCATCCAATGCAATTTCAATTTTTTCAAATTTGGATTATTTATTTAAGATTATGAGAGTGACTTCATTGGACATGTATGAAATACTACTAATTGCTAAATGGATGGTTTTAAGATTAATGATTTATGTAGCCTTAAGGTTATAAATAAGCATTTCACATAACATATGTTGATATTTATTTAAGAAAGATCTTGCTACCAAATACCTCCGGGACGTTGAATAACCATTTAAAATAACATTTTTTTATATTACAATTGTTTATATTTAAGTTAATTAATTATCTAAAATGAGTACCAATCAAATAGTAACACTTAAAAAAAATGGAGGGAGAATTATTTTTCGACAAATTATTATAATAATAGGTATTGAAAAGTCAACAATGGCTGGCTTACTATTTGCATAGTGGGAAAACATCAGAAAAATCATTTATCGCACCATAACATAAAATTAAATGCAAGTTTTTTTGAATTTTATTTCTTGCATCAGCAATGCTACATGTACTTAGTACCACATATTATGTTTTGACCCTCATTTTAAAATTATCATGGTCCTCTTATATGGCCACCACGTGTCACTACCAATCATTTTCAACCAGTAAGATGAGAGATTGAGATTCTCAACTGCCTAACCTGTGGCTTCTATTGACTCCTCCTTTGTTCCTTGCTAATTGCTAAGGGCCTGTTCTGATTTAGTAAACTAAGTCGAATTAAATTGAACTGAACAGAACTGATTGAAGTTGAACTGAATTGAATAAAACTAAAGTGAATTGTTTATGAGATAAGGAAATTAGGAGATGAACTGAACTGAACTGAACTGAATTGAACTAAACTAAACTGAACTGAAATTAAGCTGAAGAGAACAGACCCTAATTATCTTAAGATTTTTTTAAAAAATAAAAAAAAATTACTCGTATTGTCGTTACTATGTGTTTTTTTAAGTGTTACATTTTAACTTTTTTTTTTTTACTTAATTATTTTACTAATATACAAAAATAAATAAATGCTACTCCATTGTTGGATTTGTCATAATGTATATTTCATAATATCAATTTTCTTAGAACTTTACTAATATATAATTAAATACATTAACGGTCAAAGTCGTGTTCGGCATATGTATTTGATCAAAGTGTAACACTTAAAAAAAACACATAGAGAATTTAATTTTTTTTGAAGGTAAGGAGAAAAACCTTATCAAGTTGGAATTTTTTTTATAGATCAACCAGATTTGAGTTATGTTCTTGGGGAAGAGTAAAGGAATCCTCATCTCAAAATGCATCTAATGAGGTTTGATCCTACAATCTCATTATTGTGAGATGCAAATTTTTCCATAAACTTAATCAAGCATTCTTAATTATGGATATAATTAAAGCATGATTTTATTAGATGTATATAATAACATGAATTATGAAAGTTTACATTACATTGTAAAGGTTGAACGGTGAGAGACTGAGAGGGCAGCCTGATAAAGGACTATATGTTATTTCCTCAGTATTTTATTACTTTTTCCACTTTATTTCCCTTTTATTACCTGCTTCATTTCCTATTTTGAAAACTTTAAACAATAGTATTTATTTTCCCTTCTCACTAGTGATCCCCTCATATCATATTTTAATATTTATTATATTCTCGATCTCTCCTTCGAATTCCCACTTATACTAACTTTTGCTTTTTTTTAGATTTTTTTTATTATTCAACAAACCCCGCTTCCATCATATTTCATTACTTTCTACTATTCATCCTAAAACTTCGCGTATGGAGAAATGAAGCAATTAATAAATATGGAGGGAATACTATATAAACTAAACAGAATATATAGAGTTGAAACAATGGAAGTTAACATTGGACTGTCATCAAATTATGTTGTGTTGTTATTTACATTCCATACTAATAGCAGATTGGTGCCAAAATTATTCAATTAATCAATCAAAGCCTTAATCCCATAAGTGAGGTTGACTACATAAAATAAAAGTGATTATTTTGTATTGTCATCCATCCACAAAAATCTTTTTCCTCTATCCTTTACAATCAAATACCTCTTTATCTTGCAAGTTTATATGCTCCATGTCCTTCCTAGCTAACTTATTCCAACCAAGTCATTTTTAGTCTCCTTCTATCTCGTTTAACCTCTCCATGATCCCACTCTTCCACTTTTTCATAATGGTGCACTTTGGGGTCTCCGTCTTACATGCCCAAACCAATGCATGATAGGCAATTTTCCCTTTGTTTGTAATGTCTGTGACCCGCTTTTTTGCAAATAACTTCATTTTATATTTTATTTCTTGGTGTGCTCCCGCACATTCATCTTAACATATGCATTTTCATAACCTTTAACTTTTAATTTGCTCCTTCTTATGAGCTCAACATTATGTATCATAGAGAAACACTGGTCTTATGGCAATTATATAAAATTTTCTCTTCAACTGTAAAAGAATGTTTCAGTCACATAATACTCCGGTGGCATTTAAAATCTTAAATCGTCTCATATTTCGTATTATATTTGTATATACATAGTTAAATGAAATAATTTGAATATGGAGCCAATTATAAAGATGTGTACCAAGGATTTTGTTTGTGATGAAACGTGTGTTATTTAACATTCAACCAATCATTAAAATAAACACACATTCCAAAATTGATATTGAGTGTGTTATTTAACATTCAACCAATCATTAAAATAAACACACATTCCAAGATTTTATGGATAAAAACCTACTCACTTGCTTTTTTATCCAAAACTTGATTGAATACACTTAAAGCCAACTTAAAACATGGATGAGGATTGGACACTAATTATTAAATGTCATGATGTGCCATTGTCAACAAGCTAAGATTGGATGCTTATTGCCTTTCTCTTTCCATCAATCTAGGATTTTGAGACCATGCCTAACCTAAAGTCATTTGCAATTCGGACTTATCCCTTTTTGTTCTAGCTCTTATATGAACTAGCCGACTTTAATTTGTACCTTTAGAATTTTATTTTCATTTTTCAGAAAAAAAAAAAAAAAAAAAATTGCACCACAATCATCTAATAATTCATAAATGAGTTGTGGTTAGGTGCAAATTTGTTACACAAATTTGATCATCATCTAGTTATTCTAGTTGTTAATGCATTGTCGAAACTTTGATCTCTTGAATTTAATTTATATCTTAAATAATATAATATAGTCTTATTAACTTGATGTAGGAAACTATAGGGAAGTAAGGATTGGGGACTTGGGGACGATCATTATATCCACCGATTATTCATTTATAGAAATATTTTCCATAACATACATATGTTGATGAATTAGTAATGATTACAATAAATAATATCATCTAACCAAATTCTCACTAATCATTGTATAATAATTGAGTTAAATTTCTACTTAAGGTACACATGCATATTTCTCAACATATGTTGTATTGATAATGAATTAGTAATTGACAATTTTTCTTAAACGTACTGTCGGCTCTATTGTTAAACAAAATTCCGCGTAAATAATTGAATAACATTAATTATATTATAAATATCATCGGTGGTGGGTTATAGTTATAATTGAATAGATGAGGCTATGAAAATATTTGAGAATGACTTACACTCACAATAATTATAATTTCATGGTGATACATGCATCAAACATTATACTTGGCTTCTAATTTCCAACCCACTTTTGGGCCATATCTAGAAAAAACATAGCAAATAATGGGGTCCTCGATGCCCATTTTCTTCGCAGCTTTGTGCCCTTCCATGTACTCCAATCTTGTTGCAAATAACATGCTATCAAATGACTAACTGTCAGTTAACAACCCCTCATTCCAGTCACCTATTCTGACCTGTAATTTCTTTTCAAAGAGGATAATGATACAAACGAGATTTGATATTATATCTTAGAGTATGGGCAAATGGCTAGTAATTTATTATAAAGGAAAAAGAATAAAAACAAACAATAAATATAACGAAAGAGCTTGATAACCAACACATAGAGATGATTGAATTCGCAATTTAGACATATGACATGATGTTATGTGAATGCTGACCAAATAAAGTCGAGCAACGACTAAGTGAATATTACGGATTAGTTTTATCACTCGCTTATATATTATCATTATTTCTACTAGTGAGAACCACTGGCGGATCCACGTAGAAGCCTGGGGGGCACGTGCTACCCCACAAAAAAAAAAAAAAAAAAAAAAAAAAAAAAAAAAACTGTTTTTTATGAAAAAAGCGTTATATTTATATAAAGATTACAATCTGTATTTATGATAACTATCTTCAGCATTGCTTTACTGGTAAGGGAGGTGTAAGGAGAGTTATGTGAGCATCAAGGTCAGGAGTTCGAGACTCCTTACCATGTTTTTTTGCTTTTTAACCCAATAAACGAATTTCCACTTTCCTCTATTTTCATCAACACAAGGATAAGCTATTACTGTGTTTCCAAGATAATTTTTTTTTTTAAAGTTTTAACACCTTTTATAAACAATCCTTATATTAATAATTTAATATGAAATACTCTTTCCGCTATATTCGATGACGTTCTTCTCAATTTCATTATATAATATTTATTGCATTTATTTGGCCTTATATCTTGTTTATATTAGTATGATCAGATAATTTACACTAAAATGAATATAAAAAGACATACTCCATCTATGTTTAAGTAAATGAAATGTTTTGACTTTTAACACAAGTCATCTAATTCACTCTGACTAATGTTTGTGATATACACATCAGAATAAATATAGTCGTGTGGATATTTGTTGGAATCGTCTCAACTAAAAATTTATTAATATTCAATTGTTATGATTTTTTATTATTAAAGATATTTTCACTCAAAATTTACATTAGCATGCGTGCACAAGGAAAAATTTATAACAAAGTTTTCTATATATTCATATGCAACTTTGACTTACAAAATAAAATAATAAATAGGTGAAAAATTTATCATAGTATAATCGATATCTAGAATATAAATTATTTGTAAAAAAAAATAAAAAAACTTGTCAATATAAATGTTTGACTTTGATTGTTAATAATAATACGACTACACAACGCATTATATCCAAAATTTAACATAGTTTGTTTGGTTGATTATATTACGTTACGTTACAACAACGTTATATTTTTTTAATTGTCCAGTGCTACCCCCAGTTAGGATTCCTGGATCCGCCACTGGACTGAGAACTATATATTAAATACTTGTAATATTGAAAGAAATCTTATTATAATGTAAAAGAATGTCAAAAATTATTATCCTCTAATTATAATATGTGATCTACTTTCTTATATGTGTGACCAACTTGATCCCTTCTGTTATACAATAATGCCTACATACGTTTTTGCATTTCTAATGGTAGATTTAAAATAAGATGTCAGATCAAGTCTATCTTGTCTCAGCAATGGAGGCATCAAATATATCTTAGCATATGGAGTACTTTAAATGATTAAAAAAATGTGAAATTTAATTATTTGGTAATTAGATAGATTAGATATACCAAGGACCAAGTACAAATGTACAATACAAACATGGGGATTGTTTTTTGTTTTGTTATTTATTTTAAGTGTATAGAGAGTCACAAAGCGGTATAATATAGATATTATTCGATTTCATATTTTGCTTATCACTCTCCAAAATATTACCAATTAACCTAATTAGTTTATATCGTGAATGATAGCAATATTGTATGAAATAGTGTATGAAAATTATCTATATGGTACTTCAACTCATAAAATATGAACTTTAGTTATCATACATGTGTAATGATATCCTAAGTAAAGAATTATAATTTTAAAATCTGACTTCCAATCAATTACAATCTATCAATTTGAAACGAAAAGAGTAATATTTGCCAATTAGCATTAAAGCCTCTTGTCCCATAAATTTCTATGTAAGCTCAGCAAAACTAACTTCTTTTGATGTCACATACTAGAATTATATAAGGTGTGAAAAGTGAAAATGTTATGTAATTTGTAAATGCAACCAACTCATAATGGCAGCAAGCATAGATTGACTATAATCATGTACAAACAATCAATGAATCGAGGTCTTAAGTTCTTTACCACATATTAAGGCTAATGTTATTGTCACAAGCCTTTATTGCATACCAACCTTTCTTTTGTACGAAACCCTATTCTTTGTAACCAACCTGTATTTGAGTAGCGTTTTGGAGTAAGTGGGCTTGAGAAATTAATAGCCATTTTAGACTTGTCTGGGAATTTATTCAACTTGTATTCATTTTTTGATCGGCTTTTGGCTTTTAGCTTGAAAATATGATCATCAAACAACTTAGATTATAGGCGGATAAACTCAACAAGAAGCTTGAAGATATTTTATAAATATAAAATGAATGAAGATTGGGATTTTTTTTTTTTTTGGGTAGGTTTTTAATTGGCTTTTACATAATCATGTGGAGGTTTAGGTTTTGGCTGGTTAACTTCGAATAGGTGGTGGTGGGCCTAGTGGCTATAGAGGTGGGTGGGTGTTCAGGAATTGGGTGGTTAGTTTCGAGTAGGTGGTGGTGGCGGTGGCGGTGGCGGTGTTGACGCGCTAGAGATATATTTCAATTCGGTTGAGAGGGTATAATAATTAAAAAGGGGTGGGTTAGTCGTCTTTTAATTAAATTAGATTGGCTAAAATCAACCATTTAAGCTATGGTTAGCCGATTTAAAGACAAATAGGCCACTTTAATCAATCCAGACATTTCCTAATGCCACTACATAAAATGCCAAAAAACAGGAGTCTTCCAAATAGAATTTTGATTCTTGAAGACAGTACGTAGAATTTCCCAACCATTAACGAACGATTCATACAGGTATTATACTACTTCCGTTAATTATTATGTGCAACAAAGGCGTATTATTTGTGAGATATAAAATATTCCTTTGTTGCACATAATAATTAACGGAGGTAGTATATAGTATAAAATAAAATATATTTAGATGGAATCTGGCTAGTTCGTATTGATGTATAGTTTTGATCTATCAATATAGGTAGTATAAAATATAAAATAAAATATATTTAGATGGAATCTGGCTAGTTCGTATTGATGTATAGTTTGATCTATCAATATATATTAATTATATTGTATATTAATCATATCAATGGTAAAAAAGAGTGTGCAGTAGTAATAGTAACTAGGTTAGTCCCGTGCGATGCACGGTTTTATCAAAATATATAACTATAAATATATCATCTTTAGCTATATTGAGGACAATAAATCTTTTCTGTTTATTTAGGAAAAAAAAGGGTTGATTTCCTTTATGATTAGCAAATTTGTACAATTGTACAATAGTCTGTAGAAGCATCTACTCTGTATTTTTTTTTTAAAAAAATAGTGTAGTCATTATTTATAATCCAATTTTCAAAGCAATTTAAGAAAGTAGCTTAGCTTTTAAATAAACTAGTTTAGGTCCCGGGCCACGCACGATAATTTTTAAAAAATAATACTCCGTATAAACTTTTAAATATAATTGGTTATTTTACAAAAAATTTAAAAATCTAAAAAAATTAATAAATATACACACTATTTTGATGTGAATTCTAATCAATAAATGAACAACTATTTTTATAAGGAAAAAAATATGAATACTTGCTTGAAGTAGATTAAAATATGTCGCAAATTATGTTAATATTTTCTACTATAGTATAGTCATAAATGTTTATGTGGAAAGATATATCAATTTTTTTATTTAAATTAATTATCTTTGTTAACTTATATAAGAAAATATTTTTGTATAAGAATTTATGCTATAATTAAATTTTTTTTCAAAAAAAAAAAAAAAAAAAAAAAAAAAAAAAACTAAGGACACGCCAGAAGATGACACATGTCATTGCTAGTGTGTCTTTTAGATATAGTTACTAGGTTAACCCCGTGCGATGCACGGTTTTATAATAAAAATTGAATTATAGACTTTTAACATATTGAAAGAAAATAACTACTTCCTTCGTTTTCCTAATTAATTTTTAATTAAATATGAATGTACAATTCTCAAAAGTGCATAATGTTCATATTTAATTAGGAAATTTTAATTAAATTATATTATTAACTATTGTTAACAACTCATAAATAACTAAATAGCATAATATGTGTAGAAAACCCAAAATTTAAAAATTCAAATGGAATTTAATTTTCAAAGCAATGTTAAATAGGGTAGCTTAAAAAGGAAAAAATATGATATCATCCTTGCGTTTTGGAGGGAAAAAATTAAATAAGAAAGTGACACATAAGCAGTGATGACGTCAGCAGTTGTTATTTTAGTATATATATAGATATAGATATAGATTGATGATTGATAAAAAAAATAATGATGTCTTCAATGCATTTAGGCGGGAAAAAATTTCATAAAAAAGTGACATGTATACAGCTTTGGAGAAGGATGATGTTAGTGGTTTCTATTTTAGTTATATTATAAATTAGTACGTATATACCTTATTGATTAGCCAAACATTAGTCTTTAGTTTGTTCAGTTTTACTATAGTATTCAGTTTTGGTTTTGTATTTTTCAGCTACTACAAACTCTAAATTATGTGTACCTCGCTCGTTTGCAAGCATAAGAATATGCATGGAAGTTAAAGCTAGTACATTATACGTCAATACGTCATGAGACAAACGTAGATCCACAAATTGTACTCCAATGCCCACTACAACCTCAATCCAGGCCCTCTACTTCACTGATCGCAGCCAAGTTTTTAAGCCTGACTAGCTACTTACATATATATACTTCATCCATTTCAAAAGTTGTAACACTTTGACCAAAAAGCTCTCACATTTTTAGTCAAAGTGTTGCAATTTTTCTTTTTTAAAACGAAGGGAGTTATTATTCTTAGCCAATAACATGATTAATCATCTGAATATCTTAGCTAATGATCGATATAATATCTATAAGCTAATAAGCTATGTCATTTTCTCATAATCCTTACTCGAAGTACGGTGTACTAATTAAACGGCGTAATAGTTAATTAGTACTCCGTACTAGATACATACATGTTGATTTAACAATCAAAACATAAACATTGAACAGGAACTCTTCCTGTTGATCTAATCTTGTTAGCCTGTTGTTTTGCATAAGCTTCTTCGT
This sequence comes from Chenopodium album, assembly GCF_948465745.1. Taxonomy (NCBI): domain Eukaryota; kingdom Viridiplantae; phylum Streptophyta; class Magnoliopsida; order Caryophyllales; family Amaranthaceae; genus Chenopodium; species Chenopodium album. Next base: position 8,792,498 of record NC_137844.1, read on the forward strand.
TTCGCTTCTTCTCTTCTAGATGTTTCCTTGCTCCTCCAGCTACATCTTCAATTTTATCTAACTTGTTTTGGTAATGATGCAAGTTTATCCTCTTTAACCTCTCTATTTCAGCCTACAATAACATTTTCATGTATTGAAAATATATTATCAACATATATTATAACAAAGATTGAATCATACAATAGTTTATATTTTCGAATATATAGAGGAATTTACCTTTCTTCTTTCCATGGCAATGTTAGCTTTCTTCTTCTTCTCATTCTCCCACTCTATGATCTTCTTACTCATCTTCACATACCTAATAATATATAGCACCCTTAATTAGTTCTGTTGTTTATTCATTATTGATGTTTATCATGTACGTATCTGTACGATTATATGAATATTGTTCGTGTAATATGTATTACGTACCAATTATTAATCTTGGCTAATCGCGCTTGCTCCCATTCATCTGCTTTATTTGGCAACCTTCTACTCCCCCTTTGCTCTAATCCTATTATTTCAATAGCTCTTGTAGAAGTCCTTGACATAGAATTTGAACGTTGATCATCTGCACATATGTTATCTTACCATAGTTAAACATAGAATGTAATGTATGTCATACATAATATAGGTACTAATTAAATAAACAAAGGTAAAGGGAGGTCCAAAAGTATAGTATAAAATTAATTTTATGTTAATGTTAAAACTAAGGTTTGGATCATAGTGTTTGATTTGAGTCAATTTAGTCAAGTCATATTCGAGGCTAATGATAAATTATATTTCCATTTTTAAGAAAAAACAAATAATTAATATTACCGTTGAAACATATTGTAGCCCACTTGTGAGTGTCCTATATAGGAGAAAGAGAGAGGTGGTTCCACTTTATAAGATAGAGTGACTCCTATTATTGCCAATTAGTTTCAGTATGAAAGCTCCTAAGCTTTGTTTGTAGACCAAACTCCCCTCCTCCTTGTTTGGGTTGCCCAAACCCATTTCATATTGCCTCAAAATTTAACATGGTATCAGAACTCAGGTTTGTTGGGTCGTTCATAGTATGGAAGCTCCTAAGCCTTGTTTATGGACCAAACTCTCCTCCTTGTTTGAGTTTTCCAGGCTCATTTCATATTGTCTCAAAAATTTAACAATTACCCAACGCATTGATCAAAATAGATAAAGTCAGTTTTACTAGGTCTAGATTACGCTACAATGCACACTAAGCTAATTAATCTTGCTTGGTTAACTCATGCCTCAAATTTAGAAACCTTACCACCATTTCTCCTTTCTACTTGTGATGATTGACCCATCAAATTTCCTAAACTCGACCGTTCAAAAGAATTATCATCTCGACTATTTATCCTGCTTTTGCTCTTGGCTGAATTAGGATCCTCTCTAAAGCTCTCTACCATCCTTTTCTCGAACTCGGCTCTCGTTTCTTCTAGGGAGTATATTGCATAAGCTGCTGCTGCAATGGTTGCTGCGAATTGATCGCTTTCCTTGCTATTCATTATTGAGCTCCCTTTCAATAACCAAGAATTTTATAAATAAGATTTCATAATAAGTGGCTATAATATAAATAGTATAGTTATTGAACAAAAAAAATGCAAAGTTTCTAATTTAAGAAAAGTACCTCGTCTAAAAGATTCTGATTTCATAATGTCTCTGTTGTTTATGTAATCTTCAGGTTTCTCTTGTTGTATGTCTGAAAAACTCACTCTAATACGTATGCTATATGTTAATAATGTTAGCTAAAAGATAATTAATATTCATAATCAACTGTATATATAATTATGGGACGAAGGGAGTATATTTTCATTCTTATTTATTTGTATACAACATTGTTATTATACAGCGACACACTAAATACTTTCAAAATCTCCCAAAAACAGAGGCATGATGATATATGATACATACATGATACATCATATTGTGGTGCAACCACGGTATAGAATTTCAATTGTGTTAATGGTCTGTTTGGAAACCAGAATTTCATTTGAAATTCCGGATTTGGCCCAATTACACTGTTTGGATTTACTCTGAATTTGGGAATTGGATTTGGCCCAATTCCAAGTTTTTGAAACAAAAGTTAATTTTGATTGAATTTAAATTCCAACTTAAAAGGTGTCATTTGAAATTCCAACAGTTAAAAAAAACCCAACCCTTTTTCCTAATTTCTCAAATTCTCTCTCCTATGGATGGGTTTCCTATTTTCTCTCTCCTCCATGAAGATCGTGAGTTCTCTACTGTAAATGTTCTTCTCCATTAAAGGAAATACTGAGCTTTCTCGATCTCCTCTGTCGGTGTTTGTCAATTAATCCTCCATTGTAGTGGCTTTTGTGCTCTCTTTGCCATTGAAGCTTACCTTGAATCCTCCATTAAAGCACACCTTAATCCTCCCATGAATTAGCTTTTGAATTTCTCTACTCTTCAAACCTCCTCTCTTTTTAATTTGTTTGTTAAGCTTTCGTTTTTCCCCTAAATTTTGGTTTAATTTTGTCAATTTGATGAAATTAGGGATTCTCTATTGTTAAGTTTTCCCCAAATTCATGCTTCAATTTTGTTGTAGTTTCAATTTGTTTAATTTGTGCGGCAGATTTCTTGTTCTTCTTTATTTCTTATTTTTTTTTCTCTAATTTTTTTAATTCTCTGAGTTGATTAAATTCATGTGCAAAAGTTTATATTTTGGGAAAAAAGCAAAAACGAATTCTGAAATTTGGTGGAAAAAGAAATCAATTTTGTTGCTGATGAAGTGTATTATCGTTTTAGCTTGAATCTAGGATTTGAAATTTTTTGTTTTCCCAAACAAGTTTTTGGAATTTGAAATTCCAAATTTAAAATTCTTAATTTGCCAAACATGAAACTTGGAATTGAATTCTAGAAATTGAAATTCTGGAATTGAAATCAGTGATTTCAAATGAAATGTGAGTATCCAAACACAACCTAAGGAATTTTTAAAGCACATGTACTGATGTACATATATAGGTCTTTTTGATGCAATGGTAATATTCAAAGGCATGAATAGAAAGTACTATACCTTCGGCGATGCTTCTTTTGCTGGTCCATTATCCTTTTATTATGTGCACATACAATGCATAGAACAATCTATCAATCTTCTATGTAAACTGATCTTATTCGTTAAATATATTCTCGATGGAGAAATACGCAGCTTCCCTAGCTTGATATATATGCAAACTACTAGCTAGATCATTGAAAAAATCTAACGTCTAAATTAAATAATATACTTTGGATGCGTACTAAGACTGGTTTTGGCAATCTTATACTTAATCCTCGAACTCATGGTTAGGCATAATTAATAACGAAGCAAGGAATCTGTTTGTGCATCAATGAAATGTTTTCAATGTTAATCATACACCTGAACATTAGAAAAAGGTTTTAATTTTTTTAAGGTGCTACAGTTGCTACACATACAACTACTTGTTAACAGTTTTTTTTTTTTTTTTTTTTTTTTTTTTTTTTTGACGGCATGTTAACAGTTATTTTATCTCTGTTTTGGTTTATGAAATCTTTAATTTAAGGTTAAGTTACTTTTCCAAAAATAAAATAAAATAATAATAAATTTGATTTTATTGTAAAGAAGTGAATAAATGAAAATAGTGTCTTGTTACCTTTATCTAATTATTTTTGTTGTAAACTTGATTTGTTTTTACAATTTGAAATCAAAGCGTTAAGGAGCTCAAAATAAGCAAATGATCTAGCAGACAAATGACGTATAGGTTGTTTGAAATAATAACTATTTTTGTTTTCAATAACAATAACAAAGATTTGTTGGTATAATTAGACCTCATATTGATGTAGTAATTGTAACAACATGAGGTTTAAAAATACCAAAAATCTAACAGACATTTGCTATTGTTATTTATGACTAGAGTAATTATTGGCATGCACTTTCTCTGTGGGTAGACTACCACAATATTGGAGGTTTTCTGGCTTTGTACCCTTTTGCTTTTGTTAATTGGCCAATGAGTTATAGTCTTATAAATTAAATTTTTGATGTATGATGCAACTATATATAAAAATTTAAAAATGTATTTGACTATGGACAATAAACTATATTTTATATTTAAAATATTTCTCCTCTTTGCATTAGTTAGTATGGAGTACGGAGTACGAGTAAGGGATTCGACTTCTGTCTCCAAGCCTTGGTGGATATTAATTAAAAAAGGTGTGTTTATTTTTATTTTATGTTATCATCAAGTCATCGACACGATCCAATGCCATCGTTACACGTTGTGAGGAGCGAAACCTATAAGTCAAAACCAGAAAACCGGCAATTTTAGTCTTCAAACCTTCCTTTGCCCGCGTTAGCATCAAAGCTCTCTCCTTTCCTCATTTTCCCCCTCAAAACTCAAAAAAGAAAGGAAAACACAGCAGTAAGCAGTGTACACTAACCCACCTTCTTCAATCAACAATGGCGGAAGACCCATCTCCGCCATCACCAGAACTCACCGAAGAGTTAAAGCAAAGGATCGAAACCAATCGTTTACGTGCCTTGTCGCTTTTAGCCAAGCGCCAAGCATCCTCAATGTCAAACCCTCAACACCCAATTGATTACTGGAAATCATTCAAATCACGGAAAGTAATCGACCCATCAACCAATTTACCCGTTCCCTCCAAAAATGAACCTGTTTCTCCGCCTTTGAGGTTTCGGGTTCGACTTGAAATCTGTTCTCCTGATTCTTTCTCCATTAATCCTAGCCTTGTTCAAGGGTTTCGCTTTCCGGGTCAAGATGATTGCTTTCAAATTATAGAGGCTTGTCTTTCAAATGTAAGCATTTGGGTTTTTTGGGATTTATATTTCATTGTTGGGTTTTAGTTGAATTGGGGTTTTTCTTGGATTTAAGCTTCATGTTTCAATTTTCATGGGTTTTGCATTTTTGTGTGTGGAAATTGTGGTATATATATTAAGCTTGATTTTTGTCGGAAGTATTATTCAATTGTGTTTGAATGAACAAAGATTGTTGTATATTTTTCGCGGTGTGAGCTATGTTGTGAAATTAATAATTAGTGACAAGTTTGATTTACTATGAAGTTGTGTTTTGCTTGACATTTGTGCCTTCTTGTTTGATAGTAATCGTGGCATCCTGCAAGCTGCAACCGTTTGGCTACTGGCTTGGGACTGGGACTCATCATTGTTCTCTCAAATAATATCTTTGTAAATGAATGATAAGTTGATAACTATTTAGATTGGCTATTTGCCTAGGGAGTTTAAAGACCATTTTTTTTTCTTTGCTTATGGCTTACTGGCTTCTGATTTATGACCCGTTGTTCATTTTACCAGTTTCATCTTGTTTCCATAATAACATTTAATGATGAGCTTAACTGTTCTAGTACTTTCTTATTATCTTTTTGTTAACATATGGCTGAGCAATTTTTGGCATGTTGATACATAAGTATACGGTATACCACTTTCTAGCTAGAAGATGTATTGCTCTTAGGGTCCTTCTTACTTCATTATAATCACAGACAAGAGTTTACGTGCTTGCTTTTGTTTTCATTATGGGTTTACGCGTGTGTAGGGTGTGTTGTAAGTAGCCCTATTAGCTACTGCCTGCAATTTTTGGGAGTTGCTTCTGGCTTTTATTTTTTATTTTAATTTTATTTTTAAAGAAAAGACTGCTTGATATCATCCAACTTAGAAAGAAATTGCTGATATTCTTCCTTCACCCTCTAAGGGTTTGTTTTATTCACCTGATTTTCTTATTAGACCTTATTAAAACGTATTTTTGTAATGAACTTGGGTTACCCTTATACTTATTTCTCCAGAACTTATGTCATATGAACTTATTCAAAATAAGTGAAAATAAAGGTGAATAGAACATGGCCTAAGTGTATTACAATTTACAAATATGGGAGCATTGTGATTTTTTTTCACCACTTTATCCCATATCTAACTACATATATTTTTGGCATATTATATGTTGAAAGAATTTCTACATTACGTAAAAAAAAAAAAGTTGTCACAAATTCAATTACGTAAAAAAAAAAAGTTGTCACAAATGCAAAAGTAGTCCTTTGAATCTTTGATTGAATGAAGTATAACTTATAGTTATTGGAAATTTGATAAGTGTTGCTTGCTTTAGCTTCTTCTTACTAGATCAAATTGTAAAAGCAGGTGATGTTTGTCTTGTTTTAATTTTAACACTTGCACATATCTTTTCTTCAGTATTTGGTTATAAAGACAATCCTGTGCATTTGAAGAGACGTCCAAAAGTTGTTGTCATTTCTTATACTATGCTTAAACGCTTGCGAGACAGTATACTGAAATGGGAATGGAGTGTCATGATAGTCGATGAATCACATCATATACGATGTTCAAAGAAGAAATCAGAGCCTGGAGAGGTAGATTATTTCCTTTCCCTTGTTTTATCGGAATATTGTTGGTGAGCACATGACTTGGCTGTAATTTTGTATGTTTGCTTAAACAATCCTAGATTTTGTTTCTAGTTGCATAATTTTGCTACAGTTGGTTATCTAAGTCGTAATAACATGATTTTGTAAGCTCTAAACACTTGTTATGAGAAGAATGGATCATTTATAGAGTAGAAGATTAGATTTTTTTTTTTGACCCAGATCATGTTATTATATAAAGAGGCTACTATGGGGGTTTTTTATTTTATTTTTATTTTATTTTTATTTATTTATTTATTTTTACCTAACATGGTTATTCAGCTGTCTTAGCTGGTTTGTTTTAGGGGCCTTTGTTTTCCCTACACCACTTTTGCAAGTACTTTATAGATAATTAATAGGTATGGGAAATTTAAAGTTGAAATTGTGATATTAGTATTGTGGTCGTAGGACTTCAGAAGCTTTTCTTTTCTTTATATTTTCAATTTAAGGATTTCTTGTCTTGTGGTTGTATGTTATTCTTTTTAATTCCAATAATTATCTTACAACCAAAAAAGACTTCCTACTTATTATATATATGTTTTTTTAAAAGAATAGACATGGAAAATGGAGTGTTGATGGAAGCTTATTACTCTTCCATGATCCATCCATGTTTTTGCCCTCTAAACGAGGAGGCGGTATGCTAGCAAAAAATTTAGCCCCTTAACATTGAACACCATTTCAAAATGCTTTGTCATGTATTAATACTCTATTGTGTTGAACATTAGAAATGAGGTTATTTGCAAGAAAGTGGGTGTGACGGGCATTGCACACAAACTAAGGAAAAATCGCAAGCGTTGGTTTTGGCATGTAAGACGGAGACCCGAGGGAGCACTGGTACGAAGAGTGTAAGAGTGGGACCATGGAGGGGTTAAATGAGGGAGAGGGAGACTGAAAATGACTTGGTTGGGAGGAGGTAGGAAGGATATGAAGTATATAGATTTGCATGAGGATGAAACATTTGATTGTAAGGGATCGAGGAGGAAGGTTTTTGTCGATGACTACATGGAATAATCACTTTTGGTTCATGTAGCTGACCCCTCGTATGGGATTAAGACTTTGGTTGATTGATTGATTGTGTTTAATGGTACCTTTAAGGGTTATAACATTCTCCTAAAATTTGTTGAAAGTAATCTTTTTATCCTAGAATTTGTCGAACAATTCCCTTAAGGGTTAAGATATTCACCCTAAAGGATATATCTCTAATTTAGAGCTGACATTTAGTTGGATTAAATTCCTTTTGTGCTTTTAAAAATAATAGTAATGTTATGTTGCACAATTGTGTGTATAGTGTCATAAAACTTATTCTGTTAGAGCAAATGGTTGATAATTGAAGTAATTAGCAAAGAACAATTAAGAATTTTGATAGTAAAAGAGACAAGAAATTGGAAGGTGTGAAAATCCTTCATGCAAATGTTTGCATTGATTTTAATTATGGTTTACAAGAGTAATCTCCCACTAATTTCCACTCTAAAGCACAAGGGTTACAAAACAAGAACTCTAGCTCTCAAATGTGTCTTTCTCAACTTGTGGATGAATAATAAAATAACCCCAAATGGGTATTTATATCCTCGACAAAGTGGGTCAGAGTATCAGGTTGGCACGGAGGATAAATGAATCCAGAAGCTACTGATTGTCTGGAACTGCAGCTGCACGGACGTGCCAAATTCGGCACAGATGTGCAGCCCTGTTCAGGTCAGCACAGACAGCTCACAATAAAACATCCATAACTTTCTCTTTTCTTATCGGAATTAAGCATTTGACCTATCATTGGAAAGCTCTTGAAACAAGCTTTCACCTCCAACTTGAATCACCTCAAAACTCCAAGTAGTTTGAGAGATATGCCCAGTTGAAGATGACCCATCCAATGGTTCCTTGCTTAACACAATTAATTCATCCCCTTAGCTTATATGCCAAGCCTTGATAGATTCCCAAGTCATATTCCAACATATTCTATCGAGTCATATTCCAACATATTCTATTTATCTTATTTCAGAGACTTATTACTAATTCTTTTTTATAATCATGCAAGGTCGGATCAAACTGAACCCAAAAGATTTAACCTAAACTTCTTATTTCTAATTACTTACTTTTTTTTTTTTAATATATATGATTGTGTGACTAAATATTGTAGAGAAAAAAAAAAAGATTTATGAAAAAACAGATTGAGACAAATTCAACAAGGTACTGTTTTTTCTTATACATTACGGTCAAAATCTAGTCCGAGATAGAAACCAGATTAGAGCAGACCTTAACTAAAACAGATTAGAACGCCTTAATCAAGTCAAAATATATTTCAATTGGAGGAGAACATGTTCTGAACTTAGGGTTGTTGAATATGAATTCCATTGGTATCCTTTGTATTAGTAAAATTGTAGGCAAACCCTTTTATCTAATAAAGATATAAATATCTTGCTATCCCTCGTTTATAATCATCTCTACTTTAATGGGGAAAAGTGGCTCCCCATTTCTAGTTCCAGGAATACCATGAAAATTAGAAATTTAAAATAGCTGGATCCCATGAAGAAGATCTACTACCTCTGATCAAATCCTGTCAGATTTCTGGAATGATCTTGAACGTGCAATGGTGTAAGTCATTTAAAAACAATTTTCAATGACAAGAATATTTTGGCTGTAGATAAATTCTTGAATTATATCACTATTTTGGTAAGAGTAATGGACGGAGAGGATCTTGGTTGGTGATTACAGAAGATATATTATTGGTTCATATAGCCAAACCATCGTTGGGGCCAGGTTCTTGAAAATAGACTTTTTATCATGCTTCCTTTAAATCAAAATTTCTTTGCTCATTATATTATAGTGGAAACATTTTGCTTGAGTTAGACAATTGTAATAATGTGTGTTGGACTATTTCATTTTTTAGATGTATTTTCCCCTTCACTGTCGATTATAATGCTAATTTGCTAAAGCTATGCCGATTGCTCATACCAAACAGAGGCTACAGAGCCATTAATATCTAAATAGCCTTCAATTCAAATAGATTCAGTATGGTATAGACTTTCTGCTTTCATTGATATCTTTGGAAGCAGCTTTCTTTTGTGCAGTTTTTTAGGCTATATGTTTGTTAAAAAGAAGTATGAAACTGTAATGTTTGAGGAAGGAAATAGGCAGTTTACAAGGGGCTTGATGAACTAGAATAATTGAGTGTTGTTCAGACTGAGGTTGAGACGTATAGTCATATACAATTAATTTGTTGAGACTTGAGTTCCTTCTTAAGGGTTTATTTTGCTTTCGTTATTGAGAAATGAATCCTTTTCTTTTAGAGGCTGAAAGGACGAGTGCAGTGCATCAAGAAGCCATTCTGAATAAGATTATTGATCACTATTTTTTATAGTTTTTGTTTCAAAAGAATATTATTGAGGCCATGTTAGAGTCGTGAAGGGTGGGAAATTTATTGCTACGTTTGAGATGGAGGGGGATGATGTGCTTAGACCCTATTCTTGAAGTATGGGAGCTTCTTCATGTATGACATGCTTTGGGTTTTTGTGGAGTCTTATTATTGGGAAGCTTCACCAAGTCTTTATTAGAATTATAGTGCTAGAGATCAACTTCTAATGGCATTATATATGGCTTGTTGATAATGTGCTCTATTGGCATTATTTACAGTATAGCCAAAGTAGTATAATCAAAGGGAAGAGAATGAAGATTTTGTGGTAGGGTTTATTCTGAGTATCATCTTGTTTATGCTCAAGCGTTTTTGACATAATGGAGCTCAAGTTTAAGCTTTCTATCAAAATTAAAAATATGTTCATTCTTGGCATGTATGTCTGAATTAAAGATTCAAAGATATTGATCGATTATTCACAGTGCATTAGTTATGAAACCAAAATTAGAAATTTGTAAAGAATTTTAAATGAACAAAAAAAACCTCCAAATTATCTCTTGATAGTCTTGAAATGAACATAAATCATACGTATTTTATTTTGTTTGCTGTTCAAATCTATCTGTGGTCAATCTCATATTTTAATGTAAATGAGCTTTTAAACTTTTTTGAAATTGGTATATTCATATATTTAAACAAACACAAACAAGTTTTAGCTAAGCCTGGCTCAAGCTGCTCATTGATAGTTTGGTTCTTGTATTCAGATAGGTGTAGCTGGAAGTTGGATAAGATCATGTAAATCATGTTGGTTGAGCTTGGAAGGGCTTTTGAGAAGAGAAAAGAGTTCATCTTTGGCATTGATGAGGTTGTGATGACAATGAAAAGAATGGAAAATGGGTGCATGAATGCATGATCATGCTCTTGAGCTCACAAACAACCATAAATGCCCACCCACCCAATATTAACTTTTTCATAAGGCATCTGATGAGGGTGTGCTAAGAAAAGCGCAGTGTAGTCATCCAGTGTTATTTATACATATAGTGAAGCTAACTTTGTGTCACAAGTATTGACGACTATAAATTTTGAGTCCCAAATGTAAAGTTTGTAGCTTGACATGTTTAGTCGACTTAAAAGTCTTGTGATTTTGTGAGCGGTCTGCTTATTATGAGCTAAACTTTCTTGCAGAGGTGAAGATTGTATCAGCAATTTTCCTATGCTACTAGAATTTGATAAGTCCTAAACTACTAGAATTTGATAAGTGCAATAGGGTATCATCAAATCATTCCCTGTCGCCTATGGAAAAGGTCCCTTTGGTAGTTGGTACAAAAGGTAAAGCAGTATGTCCATAAGGTTAAGTCATTTTTATTGATTTTTGGGCAACATTATGAGGGAGAAAGTTGATTGAGCAAGAGCAATCCATTTATGCAGACCCAAGAAGTTTAGGGTCATTAAGGGGTTTGGTGGATAAATTAGAGTTACATTCAGTTTGCCGTGGAAAAAAAATCATTCAACCCTCTTTCTTAAGTAATCCTTCCCATAGTTTAAGACATGCCTATGAATTCGGAAACGTATATGTTGTCTCTTTTTTTTTTTTCCTCGTTGAGCCTCATGATGTGGGTTCTGAAGTAGAGGAGAGATTACCTTGTCAGAACATTTGTTAAAGCTCAAATTACATCTCCTAAATGGGAGCGGAACTCTGGCATTTTCTCTTTAGAAGCTAGCAATAATGAGTGATGATCAATGAATTATATTGGCTTACAACAACAATAACAATGTGTAAAATAAGTTATATTGATATGATCTATTTTATTTTATTTTTTAATTTTTTTCTGATGTGATATGATCTGAACTCTCTCTCTCTCTCTCTCTCTCTCTCTCTCTCTCTCTCTCTCTCTCTCTTTTCTTTTTTTTTTTTTTCAGTTCATATCCGATCAGAACTTGTTTAGAGTGGTTTGATCTGATTTGAAGTAAAGTGAATTGAACTGAGTCTTACTGTTTTACTTTAGAATGTAGAGTAGTCTTCCTTTTTTTTTTTTTTTTTTTTTTTTTTGACGGGATAGAATGTAGAGTAGTCATTGATGGGTATCTACCCATCCAAGTTATCACAAATATAGTGTGCCACAGCGATTTTGTTTTTTCATTATTAATGTTCCATTTTGGCTGCCAGTGCTCTAGTCTAAATTAGTCAATGCGATGAATTTTTAAATCTGATCAGAGTTGGACATGAAGAACAGAATTTGTACAAGGCCCATTCGCTACCATTCTTTTGCCTGGAATTAAATACTATGTATCATGGTTATTAAAATATTGGGTTTTGTCATTTGCAAATGATCCAACTGCAGGTCATTTATTATGTAGTATCCTTAATTGCTTTTTGCCCAATAACACACCTTAACTTGATGCCTTTTCTTGTTAACAGATACAAGCTGTTCTCGATGTGGCATCTGAGGCGAAACACATAATTCTGCTGTCAGGAACACCATCTTTGTCAAGGTTACACATACAGCCAAAGCTTCAATAGTGCAATTAATGGCATTATCTTCATAAAGTCTTGGCATTCTATTTTTAATCTTGTCATGGTGTGGATATTTTTCTTTCAATTTCTGTGAATGTCTAAACAGTGAAATTCTTGCTAGGTGATCATAGGCCATTTGATATTTATCATCAGATAAATATGTTATGGTGAGCTTCTTTATCTTATGTTGCATAAATCTAACTTTCCTTGCCAGGTGAAATTCTAAGGTGATTTTTTCTCTTTTTAGGCCTGGCCTGCTGGGTAAGGACAAGTATGAGTATGCAAATACGTATTGTTCTGCAAAACTTATCAACAATCATAAAGGAAAGACATTCATGGTAAAGTTTGTATCCTTCATTGAATTTGAATTACCTCATCCTTATCTAAGGAAAAGAATTACGTAAATTTTAAAAATCAAGCATTTGTTCAAACTATTTTTTTAGGTAATGAAATGAGTTATCCATCTTTTGTTTATGTAGATTAAGATACATTTTAAAATGCTTAAAGTGTATTATATGTACAATGTCATGCATTCAAGTGCAAGTCTTTACTTGAGTTGTATGGAAGAAATGTCTATGTGTAATCAACCTACATAATTGGAGCAGTACTTGGTTTGGTTAAGATATCCACTATCCAGGGTGTATTCCTTTTTTCTTAGAATATTAGCTTGTACTTGGTGTTAAATTCAATCCAAACTAGATTGAGCTCCTTTGGAACATTTTGTTTCGTCTCTAAAGAACTAGTGCCATTCTCAAAGCAAAATTGGGCTTGACACATGAAATCTATATTCGGCTATAACTAATAATACTTTCGTGATATTGTTCGTGAAAGAGTTCACCTCCCAAAGTCCCATGGCTCTCTTTGTATCAATTGCCTTGTTGCAGAGAACAAGTGATCCTCTTTTTTTTTTTTTTTTCCCCACAAATGTAATTATTATTAAGTTTTGGCTGTGTAGAAGTAATTTAATTTAGAATTTATTACAAGTCTCTGAAATTATTGCAAGTCAATTAACCCAATCTTCCTGCATCTGTTGTAGGATATCTCAAGGGGCACCCGTTTGGAGGAGCTGAATGTTTTACTTAGACAAACTGTCATGGTGTTCCTCTCTTCTCTGCTTGATCATGGATCTATTGAGCTTTTTTCATCTTATATACTCTGTTCATATGCATGTAACTAGTAAAGAGTTTATTGGTTGATAAACTTTTGAGTTTCTGCTGTTGCACTTTCTTTTCTGCTGATATTTGAAATTTGGATATTTCTTAGACTACATATATCCAACTTACCTATATTCGCTTCTGCTTTATAGATACGACGTTTGAAGGAGCATTTGCTAGTGCAGTTACCGCCTAAACGTAGACAAATTATAAGCTTATCTTTAAAAAAAGTAGACATTCTTATTGCGAAGAATGTTGTGGCAAATCTGGGAGAGTCACATGCTAATCATGCTGGTAAAGATGGTGATAACGGTACGATATAACTCTAAGATTTAAATTTATTTGCAATGTCATGATTTTGTCTTATTGTGTTGTCCTTTTCCTATTTACTTATGATTTGGAGTGATCATGCTCTAGTTCAGCTTTGCCTAAATTACACTGCAGCTCATAAGGATAAATACATGTGTACTCTTTTTGAGCTTTTATATGTACATGTTCCATTTACCTATGGTCTTATAGGCATGTAAGAGCTTGGGAAATCAAGCTATATGAGAATAATACATCTATACTCTTTTTGAGCTTTTAGATGTACATGTTCCATTTACCTATGGTCTTATGGGCATGTAAGAGCTTGGGAAATCAAGTTATGTGAGAATAATACTTCAAACTGCCATCAAGGCTTTAATGAGTAATGACATGTGTCTTCTTTGTCGGTTCATAATAAAAGAAATTATAAATATGTGAAAGCCTTCCAAAGGCTTCACTGAGTCTTTGCTCGTTTCTGTTTTGGGTTTGTTTATTGAAATCTAATGATTCTTTACATTTATCTTTGTTTGGTTGGTTGTCATAATCACTACAATCCAAAGATGCTTAATTGCTTTCCCTCTACTCTATTTACACTCGTACTTTCTGATCCCTTGAGGCTTTTTTTTTGTTTTTTTTTTTTGGGGGGGGGGGGGGGGCGGGGGTTCGGTTGGTTTCCTTTTCTTTTCTGCTCTCATGATATTTGTACCTTGTTTCTGTGTTTTTTTTTTTTAAAAAAAAAGGATGCTATCAGTTTCTAATATAGTATAATAGTATTAAGCTTTAAAATATCCGTTGCAAATTGAATGACATATTATAAGGTTTTATTTATTTTTTTTAAAAAATGTATATACAACCAGATTAAAGTTAATTTTGGACTGATTCTTGCTTGTTTCCTCTAGTATGTGCTGGTATGGTAGATGTGATAAGTTAGTGAAGTAAATAGGTCAATCATTTATGTCTACATTGGTGGTTTTTAGGTTTCAAAGTGAATTATGATCCCTCATGATGGCACCAGATAGATGGTTCTCACTTTGAGGTGATTCTTTTTGTCTGCAGACACTGGAGGGCATGACCGAGAGCTCTCTGATCAAGTGCTTGGTATTTCTAAGGTGCTTGGATTTTTTGAGTGGCTTTCCCTTCACCCTATTGTTACCGAAGCAGATGACTCAAATAATACCGAGCTGGATGCGAGTTCTCACAAAATGATAATATTTGCTCACCATCTCAAGGTCCTAGATATATTACAGGTGAGGAGCTCTTCATTTTTCTCTTGCTTCAGGTGTTGCCAATGTTGGCTCACCAACTTTAAAAATGATGGAATTGTTATGTCATTATTAAAGCTGCAAATATACCGTGATAGTTGTGTTCTCTGGCTGTATAAATTTACTTTCAGCAACTGCAAAATGATAAAATTGAATCCATTCATTCGTAAGAGGACCACCTTTTCATGGACCAATGTACATTATAGTTAAGAGAAGTTAGCTCGTTCCTTTTACCCCACCTCCTTCCCTGTTAAGAAACTACCCTTTAGTAGCAAGCTACATAGGGACTTCCATTTCCATGGTAATTGATCAATCTGTGGGGCATGGCGATTTCCATAAAACAGAAAGCCCCATTTAAACCTAAGATAAGGCTTATATCTTTTTTTCTAAATTGAGCAGGAAGTTAACAAACCTAAGATTAAATGGAAAAGATTAGCTATTTGGAAGTGTTATGTGTATACACTTCTTGTGTTTATTCTTATGAATGGTTACCCATTTTCAGGCATTCCTTTGTAACAAAGGCATTGGTTTTGTACGCATTGATGGTAATATACTTGATTGCGACAGGCAAAATGCTGTGAGGTCATTTCAGTCATCAAAAGAGGTTACTTATGCTCTTTATCCTCACTTATGCTCTTTATATTGTCATCGTTTGATGCTTTGCAGTTTTCAATGTATTTGAATTTGCCTCTAGAATTTAGTTGATTGTTCCTTCCAACTTACTATGAGTTCATTCTCAGTATGCAAGCTCAATGTGTTCCTATCCATGTGCTGACCACAGTGACCAGTGTGTATGTCTTCCTATCCATGTGCTGACCACAGTGCCAGTGTTCCCTCTAATTTTCTTGTCTAGCAAAGGTTTAGAAATATCTAGCATGTTTTTTTTATTTAAAGACATGCTTTTACAACTACTCTAGTTTCTACTACAGAAACACGTCATCATCCTGTCTTGTTTTGAAGAATTTAATAAAAAAGAATGATGTAAGCTGTTATACTTGTAGATGGATACATTTGGTTGAAATGATGAATGGTCAACCCAGATAATGTGCATTATTACTAAAATTGAATGAGTTTATTATAGTGATCTTAAAGGCGACAATAAATTTTTTGACTGGCATAATGATTTGATATCCTGTATTTATATTCAGAAATTATGTGATGTAGGTCAAGATTGCCATCATCGGAATTACAGTTGGCTATGCAGGACTGGATCTTTCAGTGGCTCGTAATGTGGTCTTTCTGGAGCTACCCAAAGACCCAACTTCCTTGCAGCAGGTATAGTTGAGCTGGTAATTGATAATGTGCTGAAGTCCATAATCTTAAATAATTGTTGAATAAAGAATTTGAAACTACTGATGTATAATTTATTTATTTATTATTTTTTTATACGGTCTCCAATGCACACCTTTGACTATCACAAGTGACTCTGTGTGCTATACTCTCAGAATTTCTAAATAAGTGTGCATGTTTGCTTTCTAATTGTGCGTTTTAGGACTTTGGTTGAAATAATAGATCCTTTTTCAAGAGGACTATGCTCCTTTTGAAGCTTTTGTGTTCTATCTTCATTTCAAAAGTGAGGGCTTGGAACAAAGTTGTCTATGTAGCATGACTTTGGCTATCTGTGAAATCTTCTTATGAGTATCTTTGACCGGTATTATGATGAATGTGAGAAATTAATTGCAACATGAAGTAACGTTTTTCACTCCAAAGGTTGCACACTTTTTTTTCTTTCCCTTTCTATAATGTTTTCTTTTTAAAATGAAATAAATAAATAAATAAATGAGAGGGAGAGAAGGATGAGATCGTATAATGAAAGTAGGAAACAATGACGCGTCTGGACTCTCCCTCTTAACTTGAGCTATGTTGGAGATGAAGCATATAAGGATACGCAGGAAAACATATGTGTTTTGAAACATGTGTTTTGATTTCTATAGAAAAAAACCAACACCTTCAATTTTGAGCATGGAATGGACCAATGTGTAACATGTCTACTGTAGGATGTGTAAATTCTTGTGGTTGATTTCATGAGTTGAAGATACGGTTTCGTTGTGATTGCAGGAACACATATGATGCGTTGATCACAGACCATGTCACGAATGTCACAATGCAAATTTGATTTCAAACCTTTTTAGGATTTTATAGTAGTTGTATGTGATTAGAATATTTAGAATAGAATCAATAGATTAGTAGAGGATTACAGCCTTTAGTGGGGAGACATGGGGAATTATTCACTATATCTCTGAATAGGAAGTAACTTTTGTGTAAAACATGGGATGTAATGTTAAACAGGTTTTTCAAACACCCCCTGATAATACGGACAAGATCACAGGTGGTTGAAACACCCCCTTCTTGATACGGACGAGAACACAGGTTTTGAAACACTGCCTATTGATACTGACGAATTTGGTTTGGTCAATTATAAAGGATTTTCATAGAGTAGAGGGAATTAGAAATCATAAAGAGGATAGGAAAGAAAGAAACGTGAAAGGAAAAATAAAACCCAACAGATCTCATCCTGGGATTTGAACTCAGGACTTTTGTGCCACTTCTCTTTAGTCATTATTGTCTCTTAATTTATTTCTATCCAATTTTGAGGGCCCTGTGTGGTTGCATCGCCCCTGTTTGAGACCTATCTTCTAACAACACTTCTTCCTTCTATTAGCTTAGCAACAGCTCTTTTTCAATGTCATTTACTAAGCACATTTGCTGTCTGTATTATGATTGCTTTTGAGTAGAACTTTGATTAACCTTTGCAGTTGCTTGTTTAGGCTGAGGATAGAGCGCATAGAAGAGGACAAACCAATGCAGTCAACATTTACATATTTTGTGCAAAGGTTTTCTCTCTCCCTTTTGGCTATCATATCCTTATTTTAGATTATGTGATCTTCATGTTTAATTTTGTCATGGAACTCTAGGATACATCTGATGAATCACGCTGGCGAAAGTTGAATAGGAGCATTCAACGTGTTTCATCTGTAATTGATGGGAAGTATGATGCAATAAGAGAGATTGCGGTACTCTTTCTTTTCTTCTCCCAGTGGATTGTATGATCATTATTGTGCGGAAATAGGATCCACCAATACAGATAGAGTGTGGAGGATATCATATTGAATGTTTATCTAGATTTTAAATAATGTATAAAAAGAAGGGATTAGGGAACATAGAGGTGTGACACTGGAATTAAATTGAGATATAAATTCAGACTGCTATTTATTGTCAAGGAAGATAAAAAAATTTACAGCTTGGTTCTTAGGAGGCAGTATTGAGGAATAAAAATATAAATCAAGAAAAATTCATGCTAATTTCTATGGTTATGCTACCCAATGTGCTGATACTTTTGGTTGTAAAAGACTAAAGAGATACGTTTGGGTAAACTAGCATTACCATGGGCATTGGAACATGACTTCTCTTACAAATTTTCATACAAATTATTCCCATCATCACAGATATTATCACCTAACAAGCAGTTGATAAAAGTTATAAGATGAATTATAACTTGGACTTGGTGGACAGCTCTTTAAAGATTAAAAGTTGCATTACAAATTGTCCAGAACTTTAGTATCCAAGAATATGATTATGTTATAAAATTATTGGGAAATTGGTTTCCTCGATGCATGATGTCTATTTCTTATGTAGACTTTTGAAGTGAAATTCGTTTTAATTACAAACAGGTTGATAATGTATCATGTATCAGAAACATGAATTTATTTCAAAGTGTGAATTCAAGTTATGCTGCTCCATCTATTGAGAAGTGTCCAACAGAAGAAAACGTACAGCAGAATGGAGCAGAGTATGATGATGATGATGATGTTAAGGTAGGTAAATGAGAACTCGAGACATTGGTCAATAATTGTAACATGCTGATTCATGATGCTTTAGTACTAAAATCTTATAATTTTAGGCTTGCTCATTTCAAGATTGTCATGGTATAACATGCTCTGAAAACACTTGGAATTTGAATTTAACTTTCTCTTGCTTACTTCCCCCCTTGTTTGAATTTTTTATTCATCATTTAGAAAACCCTGTAAATAAACAGGAGAAATGAAGTATACTGCTACAAAGATACACAACCCATGGACATTGATAAAAGTCATATTTTATTTATGGACACTAGAAATCAAAGGAAGTCAAGTGAACTGATAACAGATGGACATGACCTGTTCCCCTTATACCTCCAAACTGCTGACATTAAACTCTCATTCCTATATGACATTGTTCAACTGGGTTTTCTATTTAATATATATTGCATATGGTTTAAACCTAGATACTTTGGTTCTCTCCCACATCATCATGATAATTACCTTTATGGATGACATTTGCCTGATCCAAAACATCTTGGACAGTGACAATGTCACAGGGTTAGATATATATTGTAGCCCAAAGTTGGTTGAGTCTTGAGTCTAATGCTCTCCTACTCCACATGTTTCCAGTTCTAGGTAAATATGATCTGTATCTCGATTACAATCTGTTCAGTAATATATTGTTGGTATTGCACTGCATAAACCTAGGTAGTAAGAAGTGTATCATATTATAGTGCATTGTTATGAAATTAAGGATACTGGACTTCTCAATATTTCTTTTATCTACAAAGGTCAGGGGGCAGCTCATCAAATTATCTGACCATCTTGAACAAGGGTGCTGATATATACTTTACTAGATTCTATATTTCTATTTATAGATTTCTTGCCTGCAAGCACTCACTATGGTAGTTGGAGTAAGAAAAAGATTATCAAATTTTATAATTTGTGGTCCTAGTTGAATAGAGAATTCCATATATATATAATTCTTATACAAGGAGTTTGTGTTTCATCAATCCTGTATTTGTAGGTGATGACTCTTATGTTCAATATGTTATGCAGACAGATGAAACGGTTAAAGTGACACAGGAGTTAACTAAAGAGAATGATTGTTTGACTATAAGTCAGAGCTTTGTCCAAGTAAATATGGATTCACTGCGCTTTGCGGTGAGCATTACACATACCTTTTTACTTCATTTAAGTATTATATTCCTTTCTTTCAAATAAACTTGGTGTGTCCTCATTCTAGCATGCCACTAAAATCTGTGCGTGAAGTCGTATGAGTTTGTATGTGTTGTTATACATAATCAATTCAATTGTTATGTGTATGATTGATACACTTCATGCACAAATCTACTTTTGCAGCTTAACAAGAATAAGTTTATCCCGTTTGCCACATTAGCTGCTGAAGTTTGGTGTTGTGTGTGGGGGGGGGGGGGGGGGGGGGGTGGCGGCGGCGAAGAAGAATTCAAATCTATGTGGAGAATTTTAACACTCAATTCAATACTTTTATGAATGTCTTAGCATTAACTTGCTAGTTATGGAATGGTCTGGTAGAAGGTCATTTAGTTTGGATTTATTTAACAATGCGGACTACCACCAATTATTTCAGGATGAGATTTTTGAATTGCTTCTTTCAATCTTTCCAGGGGTATCTATGTGAATATTTCTTTCCCTTTAATTCTGATATTCTTTTGCACTTTGGTAAATGCAATAGCTGTTGTCTGTGTGTGTGTTATTAAATGCAGACTACACTGAAGTTGTCTGTCTGAAAATCTATCTTAGGCATGCTACAAGTTGTGTGGAAGTAAATACTTTTGCACTTCATAATGTAACGCATGCCCCTTGGAAGAGTAGTGGTTTCACTATTCTTTGTTTTTTTCAAGATTTTCAGTCATTGAAGCACAGCTGTAGAAGAAACCCTTGGAAGAGTAGTGGTTTCTCTATTCTTTGTTTTTTCAAGATTTTCAGTCATTGAAGCACAGCTGTAGAAGAAACCCTTATATATCTATAAAATATATATTATGTCTTTTTTATATTTCGAAAAATAATATTTGGCAATGATGGGATTTAAACTGGATTGTTATTATGGTAATTTATGTTTGATTCTATCTTGTTGAATACTAAATTCAATATTTCCAATTTTGTTTCCACGTTGCTGAAAAATATGTTTTGATATGAGTCCACCTTCAATTTGCAATTTGTTTGTCCAATGAATAATGACTACAATCTTTACCTGAGCTGTAGGTGAGTCAGTATACTGGAAGAGTCCACTTGTGCATTTGTGATCTTGCAGAAGATTCAGCACCTAGATCATTATCTGAAAATTTCCGGATAGAGGAAATCTCTGCTGATCCCAGCGAGTGGACTTCTGTCTCCATCAAGGAGAATCCTACTTGCCAGCTTGCTATTGTGAGCTTCATAAATGAGTGGAAGAACCTGAAACACATTGAAAAGAAGAAGTTGTTTGGAAAGCCTTTGCAGTTACCTTTAGCCATTGAACTATTGCGTCTCAGTAAAAGCAACAACCACGATAGAAATGTACATTCAATGGCCATGAATTTGTATAGATTTATTGTATTATCAGAATTACACTCTTCTAAAACATATTTAGTGCATCTTCTCAGGGACTTTAGGAGGAAGCAAGAGAAGGCATACACCATTATTTGAAATAAGCTGCCCTCAATCTAATGCATTATTTAAGCAAGTTTGTCTCCTTGATGGTAGAAAGAAGAAGACATGGCACTTACAGTATTGGACACTAATGGATGAACCCTTATGCAAATTCTGCCAAAACCCTTGCCAGTGAGTATGATTTTGCAGTATCCTAGATCTCTTACAGTTGTTCATTATTGAAATTAACTCTCTGCTTTCAGAGGTATTTTTGCCAAGAAGCCCAAGGGTTTTTTTGATCTTTTCTGTTCAAATGTCTGTTATGATAAGTATCGCTCAATGACTAGTGGCAGATACCTTCGTCAGGTTCGCATCTTACACTCGTGTCAGTATTAATGTGACACTAGTCTTTCAAATTTTATGTCTTGAACACTGCTATTTGGGGTTTCAGGAGCTATTTCAAATTGAACGTGGTGTCTGTACAAATTGTGAGCTCGACTGCCACAAGCTTGTGCAGCACTTATTACCATTAGCAGTGGAAGATAGAGAGAAGTATATCGAGCGTGAGGCGCCACAATTGACTAAGCACAGAAAATTGCATGAGGCCATATCATACTATGCTATCTTTATTATATTTTAGCTGTGGCTTGTGATGTCTTATGTCATGGTTAATACAAGTACTTAATAGTTTCGCATATATGGTAATGGTGACATTTTCTGTAAGATTAGACTCATTTGTCATACGTTAAGTCTTTCAGGACATGTTAACTCTACAATGTATTTCTAAAATATCAGGAAAAATTGAAGTATACTTAGATCATCAGTAAAATTCAAATGCCATATGCTCCATTGTTTATTGCATTTGTGAAATTTTGAGTATCACTTACACTTTTTTTTTCCCCTTTCCGAAATGCCATAATTTGAAAATATCAGGCTTGACAAACTTGTTCGTGAACCAACTGAAGGTAATGCCTGGCATGCAGATCACATAATTGCTGTGTTCATGGGAGGAGGTATGGTACATTTCTTTCAATCTGCATGTTTTTTCTTTATTCACTGTTATATTTCTGTCCTGAATGGTCTAGTTCTGTGATGGGTGCTTTGTTTATTTGACTACAGAATGCAACCAATTGTGAACTGCAATTTTATAGGATTTTAGTTCATTTATAGACAGTACCTCCTTTTATTGCTCGTCATACTTTTGCCTCAGTATAAATGTTTCTATATTGAAGGAAATTCCAAAACAATATGCACTCTTTTCTACTAGTAGATTTTTAACCCTTTGGTTTTATGTAAATTCCACGTGATTTGTTTAATTTAATATTCATAGTACTGTTGTTAGTTAAAATAACTTAATATGAGGATTAGGACTTTTTTCTTTTTTTTTTTTTTTTTTTTGGGGTCATCTCTGAGCTGCCTTTTCACTATATTCAACTTTGCAGGTGAGTGCACATTAGAAAACATGAGGACCCTATGTGTGGCATGTCATGCTGCTGTTACTGCAGCCCAACGTACCCAACGATGTATGGAAAATAAGCTATATAGGAAGGCTTTGGCCAGTTTCAGAAGAAGTAATAAAAAGAAGACACTGCGTAAGGTATATTATACTTCATAATTATCCTTCAAATACAAGAATTGTTTCAGGGCATTATAGTAGTAATTTACACCTATATACAAAAAGATATGTCGACAGCTAAATTATATTACAGTGCAGCGTTGATGAAAAAACATAAGCAAAGCTGCAAAGACACATATTGACTTAGAGGTGAAAAACAAATGAGGAAATAATTAAAAAAATCTTATGATCAGTTGTATAATTTTTTTATCACCCTTGATCGTCGAGTTACTATAGATAAAAATGGTTATTCTTTAATTGCAAAAATTATGCAGTTTAAACTTTATTTCACTAATCCTTTTGTACAGAACCGAAGTTCTGCAATGAAAGAGAAATTAGACGATGACAGTGAGTTACTGATAGATGTACCTGGCAGCAATTATTCTAAAGAATCTGTAGAGAAGAAAGATATACCTGGCAGCAATTATTCTGAAGAATCTGAAGAGAAGAAAGATATAATACCTGGCAGCAATTGTTCTGAAGAATCTGAAGAGAAGAAAGACGATAGCAGCTTGAAACAACCATTGATTGCCGACTTCTCCAAATTTAGCTTCACTGGTACCTGTTGAGTCTATCTTAGCATGCAACAGTGAAATGCAAGGCACTAAGTTTGAGCATACTGATGTTTTTGGAGCAGCTTTTTGAAGGAGTTTTTTAGGGGATTGTATGCAGTAGGTCTTGTGCGTATACGATTTTGCTGTAATATTGTTTAGTCTAGGATACATGTTGTAATCAATTGTCAGGTAGTACAGGAAATTTACTGTATGAATGAAGTGTATCTTATTGCAATTATTGCATGAAAATTTCATTATATTATTATAAATTTCAATTCTAAAATGCTTTGGACACAAAATTTTCCCTCTTGTAAACTGCAATGCCAGTTTCCATACAAGAAAAAGGCTCAACAGAAGAGGGAGGGGATAATTGGAACAATTGTGTAAATTGAACTTTTTTCACTAGACTTTTAGAGATAATTTTAACTATAAGCGTAATCTTCAATCTGCAAGGCTAAAAATGCTTCTGCTAGAGTGAGTACAGAATGTATCCCTTGTGTTCTAAAGCTTTATATTTCTTTATGTACTGTTTTTTCTACAATTATTATAGCACCCAGCTTTAATGGGTTATCAATGATATTCACATATTACATTTTGGAAAGCTCTAAATATAAAAATGCAAAATGGGGAAGCTGGTCATACAAAAGCTTCAATCCAATGAGTTATTGAGATTGTACATGATATTGTATATCAGATTTTCTCTTGAATACTGAGGTGAGAATCCAAGATGGTACTCAAACTGTAAGCATGCAGAACGTCTCTTGATCATCATGTTAAACATTCAAAGAGTATAAGATCCATGCATTCAGAATAGCAGGATAACCTGTAGATAAATTTAAGCAGGTGCTTCATCGTTATGTTCCTCAGAAAAAAATTGCTCTGCTCGATCAACAAAGCTTGGTGGAAACCTACAATACAAAGGCAGAACCGTGGGAGCTACTGAAGCTGGACTTTTTATCTTTGAAGCTGTGTCTTCAGAATTTTTACTTGTTCTGCTATCCCTAGGATTTCGGATCTTGCCATTTCTACCATTACTACTCCCAGAAACATTTCCCTTGGGGAGAGAGAGACGAGAGCCTCTTGTAGTAAAACGGGTTGATTTTACAGACACATCGCTTTGCAGTTTCTTACGCTCAAGAGTTAACAAAGAACTCTCAGTTGAATCTTCCACAGAAGGATTTCCAGTCGGGGACTTGGACCTAACTGAAGGCAAGCTACTTTTCCAAAATTTCACCAGGGAAAGAATCATTTCTGTACTGAGCTCCTGTTGGACAACGCCTTTGTTCTGTTCGCAACCAAAACAGACCGCAACCAGAGTTCCAGCAAGGATTGGCATCAATTCTGGATCGCTAAAGAATGCAATTGGTAAATCACACACCTGGTATTTAAGAGGCCCAATGTCAATACTTGTTTCCGTAGAATCAAGAGAGATATCAACAGAGATTCACTGACCTTGTGAAGGATTGTTGGAGTGTTTCCCCATCGAAGGACTGCTTGATTTCCAGGGTGAAATAAAGAAACATACCCAAGAAGCATCAATGATTCAAGTAGCAGCATACCCACCTGACAAGGCAAATGAGCGTCATATAAATTGCATATATATTGTGTACATAATTACACTGAAAATTTTGTTCGAAACTGCCTATGCAGTTGATGAATTATGCATTTAGGTCAATTTTATTATGCACTTAACAAATTATGCAAGAAATAAGTCATAAAAGGTATTGTTTCCCAAAAAAAAAAAAAAAAAAAAAAAAAAAGGAAGCTAATAATAGGTATTTCATATATTCAAAAGAGATAATCTAGTTTTGAACATAGCCTCACAAAGACATTGAGATAAATTCTTAATACAGTAAGTAGTAATGACGGTGATACATATAGTAAGCAATACAATACACAACATCAGTGGCCAGCCGGGACATGAACAAGCCCATTGAGTAGAAAAGTTTTATAATGCATTACAATTGCAAATGGTAGTCAGGTTAAGTTTCGGGTGATTGTTGCGAGCAGACAATGCAATCCAAAACCTTAATAACCATGTTTGAATCCTGTAGTTTTACAAGTCTTTGTTCATATATTTATTTCCTCTTATTTTTCGTGTCTTTTGATTTGATCACTCTTTTGTCTTTTCCCTTATAATTCTATATAGGTGAGTCTAATTGTTAGCTGAGGAGTACTCTGTTCCCTAAAGTTCTTCCCACTTTTCATAGCAACAGTTACCAAGGAAATGAGGAGAGTGTGTGAAAATACATCTTTTATTATTCATTAAAAAGGGGAAAAAATATGCTTGAGAGAGCATGTAGAGTTAAGTGAGTTAACAAGTAATAAAGCAAAAGTGGGAAGAGCATTGTGGAACAAAATGAAACGAAAGAGAGTACATTCTTATAGCTTTAAGGAATTGGAGCTAGAGGTTGGAATTATTCACCTTTCACTATCTATTGTAGTAGAATGTACCCTAGCAAATGCATGGGTATTAAACTATTAATTATATAAAACCTAAGTACGAAGTATTATTTGTATTTTCTAAATACTTTAACCCATACGAAAATCTCACATTCAGCCACTAACAATGAGAATGGAAACAACTCCAAAAAACAAATAATGTTCACAAATAAGTTTCTAACAAAGATATAAGGATAGACCACGTACAAATGGCAGATATATATCAAGCCCACAAGCTATGACGTACCATCTTATCCACAAGAAGATTTTCCTTAAAGATCTATTGGTTTGTGTCCTTAAGCATAACAATAGATTGTCGAAATTCGCTATGTATTTGTAGTCTTTAAAAAAAAACAGCCATGGCCTTTTATTATCACACGCCAACATTGCAGCTTGAAACCACTTGATATAATACTATAGATTTCTATTGTTTGAAGATATTGTAATCACCTATCTGACATTGGTGGTTTATTACTGGCAGTTTGCACACCAGTGCATAAAACTGAGGTGGGGATATTGGAATGAGAAAGATAAACAATAAATTAGTACAAAAGATTATCAAAAAGCATTTGTAAATTACCTGATCACTTGCAACTTTCCAGTTATTGGTACAGTGAGTAAGTAGGAAACCCATGATATGGAAAAATTCCATTTTCAGGTCAGGCATGGCCTACAAAATCACAGTAATATTATAAAAAAATGGATAATAGATCACAAGCACTATTCAGAAACTAAAACAAAAAAGGAAGGCAGATATATAATTGGGGTTCCCAGATGGTGCAACTGTGCAAGTATCAGGACAAGGGGGAAGGGATGAAAGTGACTTACTAGCATTTGCTGCATAAAAGTGATGTCTGTGAGAGCCAGATTGTTCAAAACCTTCAAGACAAAGGTAGCCACTTCCTCAAAATTTGTGGGGAGAACATATGAGCCCTAGAATTGAAGAAAATAACTTTTAGTATGGTATCAGATGCAAAGTATAAGGCATATAACTTCTTTTGTATGATCACA
Source organism: Chenopodium album (assembly GCF_948465745.1). Taxonomy (NCBI): domain Eukaryota; kingdom Viridiplantae; phylum Streptophyta; class Magnoliopsida; order Caryophyllales; family Amaranthaceae; genus Chenopodium; species Chenopodium album. The sequence continues at coordinate 8,819,494 of NC_137844.1, forward strand.
CGTTAACTAACAGATTAACAAACAAAAAAAAAAACTAAAAACCAAAAGCAATATTAGATTAGATGTTTCCAAATATACTCTTCTCTGATTAAAATTGGATGAATATTCAATGCAAGGTTTAAAACTTAATTGACTTCCACCATTTCAAAACTTGAGGACATACTTACTTTTTTAAAAGAGCTTTTGCAGCGCTTGATAGAATGTCCTGTACTAGAAGGATTTACATACATCTCACTTCCAATCTATATTAGTCCAACACTACCCTTTAAAGGACCATGAGGAGAGCAGCTCAACTGAACAAATCAATGGAGCAAACCCTCATTTAACTTCATGTATAGCATAATTCTCTCAAAATCTAGAATAAGGGCAGAGAAGGTCTTATTGTAAACTGTAAAGGGCTTGCACCAGAAATAAGACTAGGTATAGTAACTCTCTTTTTGCCATTTAAGGGGCAGAAGAACAGGAATTTATTAAGGTGTTATCGATATCCAAATCCCTTGTTCCTGATTCCAAAAGATTGATTTGTTCATGCCTCTATCTAAGTTCTTTCCTGATTTAGCATATTCAATTCCAGTTCAAACCTAAGTGGAAACCTTAGCTTCTAACAGAGTTGAATTCTCTTTTCACAGCCTAGGGAATAAGGAAGCTTCACAAAAAGGACTAGGTGGGCCAGAGATAATTAACTTTAATGCAAACAGAAATGACTGACGGTGGCAAGATTAATAACATAAGGGACAATATGTCTGAAACAACTAGATTTGAAATTTCATCCTTACCCAATAATAGTTTCTTTTTTAAAAAAAAAAAAAAAAAAAAACCAACTAATCTAAAGAAGCATAATATTTAACATGGAGATATGAGTTGACAATGGACAAATAGATTTGACAGCATATACTATATACACATACATGTGGAATCTTGTCATTCATTTTCAATGTGTGTATTCAGTATATTAACTTTTCACAAATTTTACTGATATGTCATCAAAGATATAATTGGTCAACAGTGCATTGGAAATGTGAAAAAGCAATCGGAAAAAGTGAATTGGGACAAAAGGAGTGATTATTTTAACAAGGATACTTGTTTTGGAAACAAAAACTCATTAATGGGATTGACAGTGTGTTAAAGAGAAATATAACTAATTTAATTATATTGTAAACTCCTTGATATTGGTTATAAACTGATGGTGAAGTTTGACTATATTAGATAAGATTGTATAATATTAAAATGACCTTCCTAGAAAAATACTGATTCACTAAAAAAAGAAACTGCAATATAAATTAGCTTAGAAGGTGGGATAGCCTTAGGAGGATACCTAAGGAAAGATAGGAATCAGATCCTCTGTATGGGTTATTAGTACAAAAGAATTCTTAACATATCATTAATGGAAATTGACACGGTCACTTTTGGTTACTTGCTTTACATTGAGTTAAAGATTTTGACTCAATCCTTATGGTTGTTAGGCTACATGGTGAAGATGTATATGCTTAAGTACCTAGACTCATTTAATAACTAATAGAGTTAGCTACTTAGCTTTAGGGCTTAATAAATGGCTGGTAATACATGGTTCTTCGGCTTCTTCCCTTTTAAGCAGATAAGTAACGGCCTTAAATTCAAATAGGCCTATACAATACCAGATACCAACAAAAGAAAGTGACCATACAGATAAATAATAAAACATAATTAGGTGCGAGAAGTTTCATAACTTCTTTTTTTAATCAAATTACCTGTTCAGAAGATAACCTATTGTTTGCCTGCAATAGCACAGCTGTTAACAATGATGGAAGACAGACTAAGCCGGTTTCAGATATGGCAGAAAGAAGAAATGTGTGTGGTTGTTTCACATTCATTTGCTCCCCGTCCTTTTTTCCTAAATTAGTACATGCAGCACTTTTCTCATCCTTCTGAGAAGAATTAGACTCAGAAACATGCATTTCTGGAACTTTCTGTGAGTCAAGATGTTCAAAATCTAATCCTGTATTGCTGCTGGTCAACTCAATAAGATTATTCCCTAGCTCTTTTTCACTAACCATTCCAGAGAACAAGGAGTCATAAGACAGCTTTTCTTTCTGTGATTCATCACATTGCCCATTCTTGTGTACACAAGAAAGTTTCGACAAGTCACAATTTGCAGCTGATGAGGACAACTTCAGTCCATTCTGAAAATCAGGAGCAACCAAGCAACCAGACTTACTGTTCTTCACGATGTTTGATACTTCTACTTCATTTTCAGGCATCAACACCACTGGATAACATTCCCAATCAATGGAAAAAACAGCGCATGGTCTAGATGTCAAAACCACCAAGAGTTTTATACTCAGCAGAATGGATTCTGGAAATGGAGACCCTTCCATGGGGGGTCTGTCATACAGAGCAAAAAGATCTCGTAGTCGGTGGATAATTTGGTAGGAAACAATGAGCTCTAGGAGGCCATCCTGCATTTGACATTGGCGTTCCTCGAAGGTAGGATGGCCGATAATCATCGTTGCAGTCCACAAGAAACCATCTAGTACTTCAGAGATTGAATCAAAATTGACAGAGGAAGTTTTACTCTGCTGTGAACTAGTGCTACCAGGACTATTTAATGATGCTGTAATTTTAATGTAACTCTCAAGAGCAGCAGACAACATTGGAATAAGAGGGGGTAAGAGGTTCTGGGATAGAAAATAACTTCTATTTGTAGGCAAGAAAAGCACTACTTTCAGAAGTCTCAGAAGGTATATTGTAACTTGGCAAGCTTCAGGCTTAGATATGTGAGATGCAGGCAAGGCAGAAGAGATGAAATCAAGCAGACCGGCCTGGCGAGAAGCTTGTAGTTCGAGTTCCTTTCCTTCCAAATACTGATGGCAAGACAAATGACATATTAATACATTAGTGAGATAACATATTACCATTTCCCGGTAGAGAAAACTAAGAAATAAAGGCCTTTAACACCAATCAAATTTCAAGTTTCCAGCAAACAAGAGAAAACAAGTACATGACTGCTAGGACGGTAGGACAGAATTGTGATATAAGATTTCATGTTGATCAATATAATCGACAGTTGATATTTTGTAAAAAAGAAACAAAGGATGCTATGGAGACATGGCAACTGTATCTTACAGGAAATCTAACTAGACAAACAACAGAATAGCAATTAAAAGAATCTAAGATCATTAAAGGCCAAACGTAGATGCAGGCTCACCCTTTAGGAAAAAAGACAATCAGATCAGGAAAAAAAGAAAAGATTATTGAGTAATTCGTAATTATCTCCAATATAAGTTACCTTTATCATTTCAGCAGTTATTAGACCTATACTTGCTGCTCCTTCCTTCCTTTCTTGCCGAAGTTTTTGCAAATCTTGGACCCATCTCCCGATTTTGGCCCTGGCAGTTGCCACAGATGTTCTATAGCCAATACCAACATTTTCAGCAGCAGAAGTTTCAGGAAGATCATGCTTCAAAGCCATAAGCTTCTGCCTAATTTTCTTTATCCTTCGCTTTAAAGACTGCTGCATCCCCATGCCATTATTCACAAGATTAGACACTCCATCAGCTGAATGATTATTTGTTTGACTATTATCACTGTTACAGGGTGGTGTAGACCTCCCTTGACCCTCCTTAATTACCGAACGACGCATCAGGGGCGACGATTGATCTCGAAAATCCATTGATGCTCTCTCTCGTATCTGCTCAAGGTATACCTTGCGACGCTGGTCACTTTCACTGAGTCTTTCAGCCAATCGCTGTGCAAGTAGTTCAGCTTCTTCTTGTTGTGCTTTGGCCCTCTCTTCCTTCCGTCGAATTTGTTCCATGGTCCTTGCCTCCCTGGCAGCGCTTGATGCTTTCCTTTCCTCTTCTCTTCTCATTTGAGCCTCTTCTTTTCTTCGTTGTGTTTCAGCAAGGCGCTGTAACTTTTCTGCTTCAATGAGTTTTCTACGTTCAATGACAGCCTCTTCCCTAGCCATATCTTCTTTCTGCTTAGTTTTCATTACCTGGAACTTTTCAGCCCTCCTCATCTCTGAATCCTGAAGTTTCTGGCGTAAGAGAAACTTTTTGTTTTCTTCATTCAATGAAGTTATAAAGCGCACTTCATTTACTTTGATACTCTCATCACCAGCTCTCTTCACAACTTGGGCTATATGAGCTTCATGCCGAGATTCACTACGCTGATGACGAGCATACATGCCCTCCCGTAATTTCATGCTGCGAACAGCATGCCACTCACTCACACGATTCAGCTTCTCAGATGTACGCTGAAGTTTTTGGACTCTCTCATTCTCCAACTCGCCTCGAATTCTCATAGCACGTGCATGCTTCTCTTCTGCTTCTTTTTTCAAGTCCACAGCAGTCTTCTTTTTCTTTTCAGGGGACATTAGCTTATCATGTAAAACTCTTGTACGTTCAGCACTTCTCCTACTCATGCAAGGTGAATGTGAAACACGGGAAGAAAGACGGCGTGAAGGAGCCAGTATTTCCTCCCAATTCCTTTTCTCTTTCCAAGCATCAACTGGCTTCCACGGTTGTGAACTACTCTTATCCTTCTCCTTCTCTTTATCACCAGTAACATTATGTCGTTTAAGAACTTCACCTTCAGAAAGCTTCTCCACTTCAGCCAAAGGTCCTAGTTGTTCTTTCTTACCTTTTCCACCTAGAAAGGAGGCAGATCTGCCTCTAACGGGTAGCTTAGTAGTTATAGGATCAGAAGCAGAAGTCACAGAAGCAACACGACTATTTTGTACAGAGGTTTTGCTAGACCTGCTTGCTTCTGTGCTTCTCCTTTCCCTGCTAACATTTACACGGGCAGCATCTGAAATTCCACTCTTCCTCCTTGATTTGGTATCCAATTCAGAAATATTGGGGGCACTTTCCCTTTTATGCTCATCCATAGTACGAAGACGACTATGGCCTTTACTAATTTCACCAGAAACACGCTCTTTTGCCCTCTCCTCTTGGATTTTCTTGAAGGCCTCAAGGGATGAAGATAATATTTCTGCTCTATGAGGCGAGGTAGTCATTCTACGAACCTGTATCATGCAATTGAGTTAAAGTCATTTATATGTAATGTCATTTGAAATACAAAAACGTTTAAAGTCTTTGAGGTTTTGCCAGCTATTCTTCCCATAAGATCATAAAGTGTTCATTCTGCTCCAAAACCTCTTTCTACTCAATTTAAGAGCCTAACTTCCTATATGATTATATCAAGTGATCAAATGAGACAGTTGTTTCATAACAATTGCATAGTTTTTATCCATTCCAAATTATCGATCACATAATGCTAAAGGTCATACATACACACAATCATCTAACAAAATAAGTGACATATTGGTTAAAGATGTTAACAACCTACCTCCCACGAAAGTGCATGAGGTCGTCTGTGGTCACCTTTGATACTCATCACTGCACCACTTGATGATAGGCATGAATTCTTCATCGTTTCAAACTCCTCCACCCTAATATTAAGATCTCTGAAATCGGATTCAGCTTCTTGGAGAACAAGAATTGCCTCTTTCACCTGCCCTAAATCACATTCTAGCTCACATAGAAGGTACAACTCATCTATAGCCCTATTAAGATTCTCAAACAAGAAACACCAAAGCCGCTCTCTAAACCTTTCTTTGCTTTCACTGCCTTCAGGTTGTCTAACGGTACTCATTGTAGGTGTATTCAATGAGCTATCTGTGGGAAAATCATTAGGTAACTTACTACTGCAACCAGCAGGTATTGCTGCTGCATTGCAGTTCCCAGGAGCTTCTGGTAGACTCTGAACAGATGAAGCAACCTCTTTATCTTGAGCAATAATCATTTCATTTGCATTCTCATCATCAATATCATTCAAAGCAGATAAACCAATCTCACATAAACCAGGAGTGAGAGTGGGTGCTGACAAATCAACTATTTCTGCAGGCTTCTCTGTAGATGAACACTGAAACACATCTTTCGGTGGTCCACATGCATGTGCAAAGTCTTCACCAACATCATCATTTGCTGGTTCCACAGGGTCCAAACCACTACATTTTGCTATGTTTTCAATTGCTGAAAGCATTCCCACATCAGTTGAAGTTACTTCATTCACCTCTTTACAGTTTTCCTCAAGGGGACCATCATTTGGAAGAGATGGCATACTTTGACATACATCACTAGTGACCTCTTTACAGCCTTCCTCTAGGGGCCCATCATTCAGAGGCGATGGTATACTATGACATACATCACTAGTTGCCTCTGAAACTTCAATTGTATTGTTATTAACTAAAGGGCAGTCCTTTGATAAATTGCAAGCACTCAAATCACAAATATTCCTGGACGTACCACACATTGCTAGATCATCATCTCCAATTTCGCCAAATCTGAGTTCAGAAACAGCAGCAGTTCCACATTCTGGGGAAATTGCATCATCCTCTAGGTCACCCCACTTGATTTTATGAACCATGTCAGGCTTCTTCTCAGAGACATTTTCATTTGCAGTGGAGGAACTTTGAGAGCTTGTAGTTGTTATGATCTTCAAAGGTGGTGTCTTTGGACGCCCATTATAATCACCAACAACACACTTATCAAGGCAGCACTCATCTTTTTCGTGCTCCTTGGAGGAGGAAGATTGACTTGATACACCCTTCTGAACAGAATCTTTCCCTGGTCTTGATACATTGGAGCGATGCTTACTGCTAGAACTCCGGCCTTTTCCATTTACTTGCTGCCTTGAAAAACCCCCTACCCAATTTTGAATAGAGAACTTTGAGCTGCTTCTGTGCTTCTGAAAGAAAAGAAAAATCCATTTCAACGAGACAAAATATAATATTTGAAAAACTCCATCAATCAACAAGTAAAAACCAAAACTGACAAAGGTCGTCAGCAATTTAGCATCAGCTCGTCCTACAAACAATAACTGATTGAACAAGAAAGCTATAAGAGAATCAACAGGCCTGCAGCATTCAATGAAATTTCAATCATGCTATTCAATTAACTTAGCTAAGGCACTATAATTTCAGTAATCTCGAATAAGTTCATAATCAAAGCATAGACATAAGCATACAAATAAATTATTTTTGCTACAAACAGTCTCTATAACTCTATAAGGCCATACCACCTGATATAATATTGTCTACTTGATTCTTAAGAACCCTATCCCTAACTAAAACTTGACAAAAGGGCAATTAGCAAAAGAAGTGCAGTCCAACACAATATACTACATTTTTCAGCAATACTCAAGTACAATCATTTCAAGCAAACATGTAATTCAACTAAAAATAGCAACAATATTGGCTACATTGAATTGCACCCTCCTTAACAACAAATCATCAAACACATTAAACCAACACGAGCATTCAACCGCGATTCATGAAATCGTATACACTTTAACCATTTGTACACTATACAGAACTTCAAATTAGACTGATCATACAAATACACAACTTGAACAACAAAATTCAATTAAAAATAAATAAATAAAAATAAATAAATAGAAAAAAAAGAAGAAAAATAAAACCTTTTTCACTTCAAACCATCCTGAGCCCTGATCATCCGCAGAAGCTGCAACAGAATCATCCATCCCAATATGATTGAAACCCGGAAATTAATTCCCTGGAAATGCATATAAAATTACCCAGAAAAAGCATACAAATTAACCCAAAAAAAATCTCAACTTTCAATTATACTTAGGTACAAATAAACCCTTTTAGTATTATAATTACCCGATTGATTGCCAATACAGAAAAATTTAATACTTATATGTTACAGATTACAGACGATAGTAATTACAATTCTAGTGGTTCAAGGTGAAATCTTTGATGCCCTCAATTTCAGAGCTCGTCAAAAAGAGAAATAAAGAACAAAAAAGGAGTGATTGTTATGTGAAGATTATAAATACAGGGTTTAAATTAAGATTTACAGAAATGTTGGTTCAAACAATAGTTCCAAAAATAGAAAGATTTGAGACAAGTATGTCAGAAAAATAGGGTTTTTCTGGTAAAGGAGCAGTTTTGAGAGATGAAGGTGAAAGGGTTAGACTTTGGAGGGAGAAAATGAAATTTTGTACTGGTGAAATAATTATGGTAATGCCCAGAAAATGATGTTACAAAAATAATTATTTGATGACATATCTTTGTGTCTTCACTCTTCAGTCTTCGTTAAGTTTAGAGGAGTCTATTCGGATAATTGGATCGGATTTGATAAGGTCGGGTTAAGTAGGGTCAATTCTAAAGTTGAGTCATGTTAAATTATAATGTTTACGCCAGTCCGAATCTGAATCGGATATTTTTCGGGTCGGTTTCGGATAGAGTCGGGTCAGGTGTGTTTTTGACACCTCTAGTTAAGTTTTCTCCAATGTTGAAAAACTAAATTCTGTATAGTCGTGTAGACTCAACCCGTGATAATAATACATTTGGATTAAAATATATTGTTGCATTAGTTATTGACTTTGTTGTTATAGCGTAACTTTTACGAGTATTTATGTATATAGATGTGCAATAGATTTATGGTAAATCTCATCTATACTAGATAAATTAGAAAGCAATTTAGTTATGTAAAGAGGAAAGTCACATTTTTTTTCTTTATTTCAAAATTTTCCATTTTCTCTCCTTCCATTAACTACCCTTATAGTTTATTTATTTTTTTTCTTTGGCTCTCTAACTAATCTATCTAGCTACTTCGTTTAGGATTACAAATGAGCTGAACCAAGTCAAACTTTAAGATAGAAGATCATGAGCATGTATTATTGGATTTTTTATTGGAGTAGCTCTCAAAGTGATTTTCTAAGAAGTAAGAAGAGAGCCAACTACACCTGTATGTATGGACAACCACTTGAGATTGGTTTATGGGCAAGAACCACTAAAATAGTTTTAGTTTTATCTCTTATTGTGTAACATGTGTCAATGAGGGACCATAACTCTCCAATTTATTTTCTATCCGCCCATAAATAAATAAATATCTATGGAGAGTCACTGTATTACTCACCATTGTTGATATCTTTTTTAAATGTGTATTTTGGAATTATGACGGAGAGAGGGAAGAGAAAGTCATGTCGTACAATAAGTTTATAAATGTTCGAGTATGGCTTGAAATCGAACGAAATTTCAAATTTTTTGTATGTACTTCACTTGTTAACCATTTCACTAACTGAAAAGTTAACGGAACATGGACGGAGGTACCAAAACCTATAATTTTACACTTTGATAGGTACCAAAGTAAAAAAAAAAAAAAAAAAGTTTTAAACGAGTATGAAAATTCAACAGGGTCCGTTTTAGAGGTACCAAAATTCAAAGTTTCCTTATTTTTTGTTGGGATAGGGGTGTTTGTGTGGTAAATTAACAGTAGTCATCAGTTTAATGGGCCCATAGAAGATTTTAACAACTTGTAGATTCTTTGCATACTTGTGTCCTTTTTCGTTCAGCTTAATTTCAGTTTAGCTCTAATTAGTTAAATTCAGCTCCATTCAGTTCAGTTCACTTCTTTTGCTAATTTATTTGTTTTATATGATTTAGCTAATGATATTGTTAATGACAATTTAGTTTAGGCATGCCTTTGGGCCGATCTTTTTAAGTTCATTCTTATGTCTAATGATATTGCTAATGATAATTAAAGCAGCCAAATTTCATACTTTTAGTATATATATTACAACAACAACAACAACAACAACAACAACAACAACAATAATAATAATAATAATAATAATAATCATTGTTCAAATGGTTATAATTTTTGATACACATATTTACGGTTAAAGTCTTTGGCAAAATGAGAGTATTACAGAACAGTTACTAGTTTTCATAATCGGTTACTTTTTCGTCTTCGTGTTGTCCATCAAGCTGCTCCATTACCTCGGGATTCCTCTGAATTGACTGCATATATGATGGAAGTGTGATGCCTTGTTTTTCTTTTCCTAGTTTGGAATGGAAGTGCGTAGTTTAGGGTCTTTGTTTCCTTTTTTAATTTTTTTTTTTTTTAATTTTTGGATCTTTTCTTCGTTTTTTTTTGGGTTTGTTTTTGTTTTATTTTTTAACAATCAAACTATTACAGTAGATTAATTTCACAAGCATTAATTAACATTAAAAAAAAAACCATTAGTGGATTAATTTTAAACTTCATTTTATTTTTCATAATTATTAGTGGATTAATATCATTATTAATCCATAGTTAAAAATTATTAATCCATAGTCAAATATTTCAGTTCAGTTTAATTTAGTTCAGTCCCAATCAGTTTAGTTCAGTTCCAATCAATTCAGTTCAGTTTAGTTGGAACAAGTTCTTATTTGGAATTGCTTGTTGGACTAAACCTTGAAAAAAGAACCTAGTAATATGAGTAGTTTTGCATTTTAATTTAATTTGATTTTTTTTATTTTGGAAACCAAATGGGCAAAATTAAATAAATGAAGGTGGAAGTTTTAAAAAAAAAAATGAAGGTGGAGATCCGCCAAAATTAAGAGACTATAGGGGAAAGGAACGAAGCACACAAATTCATTAGAACCCATAGTTTCTCACCTAGCAACTTGCTGATCGGCTAACGTATTCTCTGCCCATTTTTACCATTTTTTTTTTGAAACAAATCAATTCATTAATAAAAAGACATACGACATCTATAAATGAAGTCTAAATTAACAAATACTACCTCCGTTTCATATTAATTGCAACTATTAGACATTTTTCCTATCTACTTTATAAATCGTTGGAAATAATATGAAACGGAGGTAGTACATAAAATTGATTCAACTAAGGGTTTCCTTCATCGAAGCTATGATCGTTGAATAAATCTTTCACTGTGTTACATCTCTTACACACATCGCTGGAATAATATATAGCCTTTTCAGAAAGACGGTCTAACTATTTGTTGTTACCATAAGGATGATATCCATCTGATTCACTTGAACATATTTGAAAATTCGACAACCGTTGTACTGTGATCCCAAACAAATCTTTACCAATGAGCTGATAATAGAGCAAAAGATGATGATTACTTTTTTGATAAACCCTAACACACAAAAGAATCCTAAACAAAACAAACAATCAAACTATAAAAAACTAACGACTCCATTAAAGGGAGACACTCCACCACAAGGAGACGAACAAATATATACACTACTCGCGTAAGTTGTTGAAACCTAAAATGCAAAACTAAATAAAATTAAGGGAAGATGGTCAAAAATAATCTAATTTCCGGCCTAAACGACAAAAAAATTAGAAAACCCTAGAAGAGAGGATGAGAGGAGAGATTTTTTTCTTTTAAAAAAAGCATTTAAAGAACAAAATAACTTAGAAATATCATCCAACAACATTAAAAAGGATCAAAACCAACATATTACTTCATCTCTACATGCATGTTCAACCACTACAAGAAAAATACCTTTTCGTAGCAATTATTTTAACATTTCAAATCGATTGTAATTGCTACAAAAAAAAAAAGGTTATTCGATATAATATCCACCGTTACGATAGCCGTTAGCAGTGTTTTTCGCTTCTGCTGGGGTTGTCCAATCCTCATTATTCGATACAAAAAACTAAATTCAATCATGGTGATTATTATAGCGATTATAATCGCTATAAATGTTACTCTCATTTTCAAATAAAAAAAATCCCTACATATGATATTAACAAGATTCGAACATGCAACCTCAAACTCTAATATTAAATGTTTTTCCAATAATATGGATTACGTAGTATTTTATAACAAAAATTTAAAATCTAGTATAAAAAAGGCTTTTCGTATCGATATTTGGGTTTTAGTGGCGATTGTAAACAATACACTTATCTGTAATTTTATAAATGTGCTGAAAAAGGTGAATAATTATTATTATGTTTTTCGTATCGATTTCATATGGGTTTACTATGTCGATTGTAAAATGATATGGATTCCACTACTATTTCACAAACATATATGCATACTGTAGCGAATGTACAATCGCTACGAAAATACAGTTTTCTTGTAATGAACCACCATGAGTGCTTCACATTCGAAGCAGCAAGATTAGCCCTAAAATCTTAAGACTTAAAATGACATCACTTTTTGATAGGTCTCATTAAAAATGATTCCATTATATTAGCTAAGACTCTTTTAATACTCAATTACTCACTCATACCTAGCACTTTAGCCCTAAACTCACTTAAGACTTCTCATGCCATATATTATTGTATTTTATTTGTTTTTATTTTTTACTCTTAGTAATAATAAAAAAATATATAGTAGGGTCCACACTCAAGTCACTCAAGTTTTAAATTGAATATTGAATTTTCAAGACTCGACTTGAGACTTAACTAAGATTTCTCAAGAAAAATGGGATCAAACAAAGAGTTTTGTCTTAAGACCCAAGATGATGATGTTATGTGGAGTCTTAAGGCTCGGGGTTAATTTTGCTCAAGAGAAGCTCGTACGAGTAGTTTTGCGTTTTGGTTAAGGCGTTTTATTATTTTATATTTCTTCTATAAAATCATGGTATAGAGTATGAATCTATAATCTATAACTAATACTAAAATAGTAACTGCTGACATCATCACTATCTCCCAATTGTACACGTGCTGCCTTCTCATGAAAAAATTTCCCGCCTAAATACATTGATGATGTCATTTTTTTAAAATTTAATTGTGATATTTAATTACTTAATTTAAAGGGTTTTGAATTTTGATGAAGAATTTTATGGTTGGTGTGTTTAAATTGAATTGTGATATTTAAACTTGGTGATAAAAAAAATGTCTATTGTTCCCTTAACCAACAATATATGTTTTTTTTTTTTAAAAAAAAAACCTGTATTAGGGTTATTAGTTTGAATTTTAATTGAAGCGATTTTTCAGGTATTTGATGAATTTGGATCTTAAATTAGCAATTTTTTTATATTTGGGAAACTTTGATTTTTTATTATAGAAATACTAGGTTAAAAATCGACTAATGGAGATTAAATCTTTTTGTCTAACTATTGAATTAATTCCTCATACCGACAAATTTCAATTCCTTCAACTTTGAACTTTTTTTTTTTTTTTGGTAGGCTTAATATATTTGAGTTTATATTATATCTTAGAAAAATACGTAGTTTTAGAAAATCTCATAAATTCTTTGTGTTATATCCGTGTATCGCACGGAGTTAATCTAGTTTACTACTATATCATTTTAATTTTGTCAATGTAAAACTTTGAACTTTAATGCACTTATAGTATTGATTGCATGTATAGCAATAATAAAAGTTAATTTTTAAAAAATACATACGTAATATTAAAATAAATTTAATAGAATTTCACATAATTATATACAAATTTTTTTATTACACATAAGGCGAAATTAAAGACTCACAAATGATGGTCAAAATAAAGTTATTATAAAATATTAAATCCAAATAATAACTACTTCCTCCGTTTTTCTTTTATTGCACCATAAAGACTTTTACATTATTCACATAATCTTCTTTGACCATTTTTTGTGATTTATCTATAAGGAAAATTATAGTCATGTGGGATTTAGTTTGATTTGTCTCGAAATTTACTTTTTAAATATCAAATTTTTATAATATAAAAGTATAATTAAGGATTTTAATAAACAAAGTAATGCATTGGCAAGTGTGAAATCTCTCATGGTGTAATAAAAAAAGAACGTAAGAATTATATTTTTAAATCAAGGTATTAGTACTCAATTCAGTTATATGGATTAGCCAAGTCACATTTTACTTTGATAATTTCAAATCTAATTGGGTGATTTAAAGTTCAAGTTAAACAATGCTTTTAGTAAAACTTGACATTTCCTTAAAAAAAAATGACTTTCTTAGTAGAAAAAATGTTACTTGTAATTAAGGATTTTGATTAGATCTCCTAACCCGTTATTTCCTCAATCCCTCTAATTTTGCCATACATATTGAAACAAATCCGTAATAATAATAACCATTATAAAAGTGCAAATGTTGCTACTATTCCTTATGAATAGTATTTTTTGGTGTTATTACAGCCTTGTCCCCAACATTAATGAATTGCCAATTATACCCCTTATTTCCACCGACTTACTTGGCCCTTGCTTTTCACCGACTTCCTGACCTTCTTGCTTCTTCCAACTCTTCTTCCATTTTCTCTCTCCTCTATTTCTTCTAAAGTCTGCGCTGATTTTTTTTCGCCATTTTTGTTCCCCATTTTTTCTTCCTTTTTCTACTTCAATGGAGGATGAAAACGAAGCTCAGTTGCTCAACAATTTAATTGATAGAATCAATGAAATTGCTTCAATTTCAGATTATCGTCCTCCTGTTAAGAAACAGTACTGTAATTTAGCTCGTAGGTTGAAGCTTTTGACCCCAATGTTTGAGGAATTGAAGGAGAGTCAATTGCCGTTAGATAACGATGTTGTTATTAATCTCGTTGCTTTTCTCGATTCGCTTGTTCAAGCTCTTGATTTGCTCCGATTTGGTTCTCATGGCAGCAAAATTTATCTGGTTTGGATCTGCTCATTATATACTGTTAATTACTCTTTATTTTAAAGGATTTCATGTTAATTTTGCTTATTTATTTGAAGTTTTAGTTTGATTATTGAGTTCTGAGTATTTTTCCCCAAATTTGGTTGATTTGAGGTAAACCTAGAGAGAGAATCCTAGAGAAACCTAGAGAGAGAAACCTAGAGAGAGAAACTTCTGCAACTCAAGATGAACGTGAAATCCAAGGGCGGCGGCTCAAATACCACCATCGATTTTCCCTCCATCACTGCTTTTCGGTAACTTAAAAATAAATTTCTCATTAGTATTGTTGTTCATTTGATGGTTAATTACCCAACATTTTGAGTTACTTTTGTTGATTGTGAAATGGGGTAATGTGAATTTTTGTGGGTATTTGAAAATTTGAGTTTTTTGTGGTTTAATTTAAGTTTGTAATTGAATTTTTCTATGTATCCTCTCTTTAATTTGAAGCGATGTAGAATTCTACCATCACCACAACTTTCCCCATTTTCTGGCTTCTTGCTCCTTCATTCATTTATGGCGGTGGTGTTTGACTGCTTTCTCTCTCCTTAGATTACTTCCTCTGGTCATTTTTGTGGTATTTAGAAAAATTGATGTTTTTATTTAAGTTTGTAATTGAATTTTTCTGGGTATCCTCTCTTTAATTTGAAGCGATGTAGAATTCTAGGCCGACACAACTAGCGATAGATGCAGAACGCACCACCAATTCGTCCATGGATTACGGCTAGCCTATCTCAAACGGATCAAGGAACTTGAACAGAATGAACACTACCCTTCATCGTCAACAAATTCCTGACCTTGTTCTCAAGGTTCGCACACTCTAATCCTTAACTCTCTGTGATTTTATTGCTTTCTTGCTATGATTGAATTCTTCCTTGATCTTATGTTAGCATTTGTTTGGTTTATTCGGGATTAATTGTCAAATTATCAAGGTAATTTTCTCTAAATCTCTGCTATTGCATGTTTGAAATGGGGATTTTTTTTGTTTTTTTTTTTGGGCGCTGCTAATACTTCTTTGTGTGTTACTTTTTCTCCTCTGTTCTGAGAATTGTACATGGAGATAATTTTATAAAAAAAAAAAATTCATCGCGTTTCTATTGCATTCCAATTATTCTTTCTAATTTTGTTTAATTTGGGTTGTAAATTCAATTTTAGGATTTGGACAATCTCAGAGAAGCTCTGAAGTACTCTGTTCAAATGCTTACAGAGCTTTGAATCTCTAAACTTTCTTCTCCTCATAAGTATATCGAACCGTGTGAGTAATTTCTTGCTGTTATGATTTTTTGCAGATGTTTATAATAGCTTTTATTTTTTCTGAATTTTTAATATGTGTTTTGGAAGCAATGGGACTATGGGAGCTTTAAAAGAATTGAGGAAGCTGGAATTGTTCTTTAAGGATGAGAGCAGGCATGGCTTTTCAGTTTTTGATCTTTACGAACTTGTTCAAAATGGTAGCAACGTGTTACTGAGACTGTAAGTTTTAATACTATAATTTAAAGCTGTTAGATATTGAGGGCACCTTGAATGCTCTAGATATCTTTTCTGTGATATTCAGTGTTTATATATGTCAGCAAAGCTGCAAGGACCTCTGAACTTTTTTTTTTTTCTTACCTTCTATTTTTAATGGTATTTAGGGACTTTGCATTTTTTCTATACTTGACAATTTGCCGCCTTAGGCCTATCTACATTCATGTACAGCCATTGAGCTATACTTCCTTTGTTCTGCATATCCTCAGTAACCCTACGATTCAATGAGTAGCTTGATACAAAAGAGGTGTCACATATCATGTTGTTAGCCTTTTCTGTGCTTGGTTTGGCCTTGGTAGTTATATAGCTTCATTAGAAGGTGATACACTGTTAACAGTTGTTCCAGTCCCATCCCAATTGCTCTTATTTAGCAACTGTTGGAGCTTTAAGGATAAATTCACTTTTGAAAAATTGGAGCTACCAAACATTTCATTCAGTTTAGGTAATTGAATATGGATTATTAACTACTTAAACCCATACGTCAAAGAGCTGTGATTTTGTTAGCTTGCAGATTCGTGAAATTATTTTGCAATCTGGTGCTGTGATTGAATCATATTGTCTCAAAGTTCACGGTCAATTTTGTTGTTTTATTGTCTTAGACGAGTGAGGAAAATAACATGTTGCAGTTGCTTAAGTCTATTTGTTGGTCTATGTGATGAAATCATGAAACAGGTTAAGCTATTTCATTTCTGGGGTTGCATTTGATTTAGCTATTATTTGATGATACTGATGTGATTGCCTTCTACCTGATAAATGAAACCTCTGCTACTGTGCCTTCCAATTTTGTGGTTTTCTGACATCATTCAATGCTTTTCAGGAAAACGTGAAAACAAAGCATCCTCAACTGCTTTACAAGTCCAAATTGTATAAAATTCTGCAAAAAGGAAGTAATGAGCTTATCTTCCATTCTCGACACTTAATTGATTCTAAAGCTGAATATAGTAATATTCTTTCCCACATTTTGATATTAGTCTTACTTTGATATTGTCTGATGTTGGCAGCTGGAATTCCTAATGTAAGATGGTTTGGTGTTGAAGGAGACTATAATGTATTAGTCATAGATCTACTTGGGCCCAGCTTAGAAGATTTATTCAATTTCTGTAGTAGGAAGTATTCACTGAAGACTGTTCTTATGCTTGCTGATCAGATGGTATTATGTTTTGTTATTTTTTTTTTTGAGGATTGCAAAATATTTTCACTTTGGATAGAGCACTCAAATGGTCTTATTATTTGCTACTTATTATAGTAATATTTTTTGTGCAGGTTTGTTGTTTTGTATATGGAAAGAATGGTTCACTTTGCATTATTCAGCGCATAATTCGGCCAGCAACAATGAATTAGGTGTGTTCTGGTAGATTTTATGGTATTCACTATTTGTGCTTTCCTATCTACGCTGGCACTTTTTTTCAGGGTGGGATGGGATGTTTCTAGATGTTTGTGCTTGATTTATGAAACTTTGTATTGCAATCTCACCTGATATGGTGATTTCTTGTATTGCTTGTATATTCTGTCTACACTTCTTACTTCTTATAGATGCAGGAAACTAATAATTTAGTAATCATGTCATCATGATTACTAAATTATAGGGATATTAGACCAATCCCCATCTCAACCCTCGATTCCCCCCCCCAACACACACACGCAGACACCTTTTTTTTTTTTTTTTTTTTTTCAAAAATGGCATTATTTTACTTTCCGCGACCACTTTCACAACCACCGCCAAATTTAGATTACCCCTAACTTCCTTTAGGAATTTTCATCTTACCAGCTTTACCCCAACTCTGACTTATTACCGACCAAACCCCAGCAGGCCAGCACAATTTGATTCGGAAACCTGTGCTGCTCACTAGCAAGAAATGGAGGTGGTGTACTGTATGGTGGCTGAGAGGGCTGTGGAACTCTGGTTGGGTTGTGTTGCATGGGTCAGGGGAGGGGAATGGGAAGAGGAGGAGGAGAAAAGAAACATGGTTATCATTTCTTTTTATCAAGTAGTTTGTATTTGGTGGATAATTTAATTTGATGTGTCATCTTTTGAGAACCTATTCTAAGGAATGCTCCTTTTCATTTTTATCAAAGGATTTGCTTTGAAAACATGAAGGTTAAACGATTGTATACTTAAACTGATCCCACTCATTAAAAGTCTGAATGTGTTATGTTTGCTACTATGATTATGTTATTGGAGCTTTTATATTTGTATTTATAGTTTTATACAGCTCATAATGTGGTTATGTGGGCACTTATTTTGTTGGAGTATTTGCTACTATATCTTAAAGTGGGGAATGTAAGACATTTATATCTTGTTAATGTAGGGAAGTGCTAAAAGATTGGTAAAAACTGCATTGCAAGAAGCAGCTAAAAAAAGAGTGATGAGATACTCTGATTTGAAAAAGATAGACCGTGGGGTACGTCAGCATTTCCACGATGACATCACTGTGATTATTGTATTCTTTGATTCAAATCTAATATCCAGAGCTAGCTTAGTAAGGGGTACCACATTGTCCCTCAGAGGTGGTGGTATCAGCCTACATGCAAAAACTCTAGCCCCTTGTGCCACGCCCATGGAAGTCGGCGACAGGCTAACAGGGCTAACAGCTGATGAAAGGTTTCTCCTTTTTTTTTCATGTTATTATCTCTGTTGTATCTAATGCCCCAAACCCTTTTTTCAGCCTTCTCATCAGGTGACACACTATTTAGAAAGATAAAATGGAAGGTTATGATCTTTTTTTTAATTTTAAATTTTTTAATGTAAAATGTAACATTTAACTTTGAGATAGCGTGTTAAATTATTTTGCGAGCAGAATGAAAAAGAAAGAATCTGGTCGAGGCAGCTCTGAAAGGTGATGAGAAAGATTCATTCAAGAAAGAATCTGGTCGAGGCAGCTCTGAAAGGTGATGAGAAAGATTCATTCTTTGGGACACTCCTCTACTAATCTTGATCCCATGGTCTTGAAACTCTGTAAATGATTGTATTTCTTATCGTTGGAGGGGATTGGGGGTACGCTCGTAGTGCATGCTTCAACGACTTAAACCTTAAATAAAATAAGTGTTAAGATATTCCCTCCAACTGTATTATCTAAATATCGTATATAAAATAAATTTATAGATAAATAACCCGCAAATAAACTTCAATACATACATATATGATATTTCTCATTCATTTAATACATTCCACGTCAATTACAAACTCTAACTACTATAATTTTCAACTGAACCACCAATTGAAAATTTTCTACTTTAAAAACTATAACAAACAAATACACAATTCTTTCATATATTTTACATTTAATCTATTTTAAATAACTTCAACCTTTAGTATTGCATTTCCTTAAACTACTTCTTATAATCACAATCATTTCAAAACAAATTATTCAGCAATTATTTAGGTACTCAATAGAAACCATATTGCGTTCTAAAATAATATCTAAAACAATAATATAATTCTTTTTAAAATCTTTAAATTGTAACGAATTCTAGATAATTTCACTTATAACACTGGTTTTTCCATAGGTAATTTCCCATGGAAACTTTATCACTAATTCACTATTGCTTGTCAGTACTAACAAATTCATATATCCTTATTATTACAAAACCCGAACACAATCACAAATATCACAACCACTGACCACAATCGCGAATTTTACTTATCTTACCGTCGGGGGAGCACGCGCATCGCGCGTGCTCCAACGACTAGTGTCTCTAAAAGTTTATTTTTTTTTAAAAAAATAATTTTTAATTACAATCGCGCTTAGGGGTGTCCATTAGGTTTTCAGTTTATATTTACCTCAAATCCAAAATAAATTTCGGTTTTCAATTATCAAATCCAATCCGATCCGAATTCCTAACCAAATCCAATCTGATCCAATTAGAATTAAAATTTGGTTATTTGGATCCGATCCGAAAATCCGAAATAAAATATGTTGCAATTTTTTTTGGGCCTAGTATGATTATAAAATAAAAAATGCAATGATAAAAATTCATTCCTTGAAAGTATAGTTGTACACAATTAATACAGGTGTTGAAAACATAGTTTTTGATGATTAATATTAATATAAGTATAAAAATAGTTTAACATGATTAATATTCACAATACTTATTTATAAAATAATGGTTTCATATTTCGGTTATTTCGGTGTTTTGGATCCGAACATGCAAGGTCAATCCAATTCGATCCGAAAATACGGATTTAAAAAAAAATTCAATCCGATCCAATACGATTTAAAGTTCAGATCCATTTTGAATTTATAATTCAGTTTTGATTGAATTGGATTTTGGTTTTAATCCGAATAATGAACACCCCTACTCTTCTATCTCTCTCGCGCATCAAGGATTGTGTGTTTATGTCTACTTATGTGCACAATATTTAACGTATTTATTCAAAAAGGAATTCAAGATTTAGAATAGTATTTTAGGGATTGAGCCTGTCTTATGAAAATTATATATTTGAAAAATACACGTGTTTACACAAATTTCGAGTCTAAATAAATAAAGACGGGAAATAAAGTAACAAATGAATTTATATTAATATGTGAATTTTTGGGTACAATCTCTGTATAACATTTTATAATAAAATAAACTAAGTCCTCTGATTCTGTTCCGCAGCTTGACAATGACACGTGGTGACACCTGTAGGTTGACGTTTGATGACGTCGACTTGAGTTTGAATGCAGGGTGACGTTTGATGATGTCAACCTGTACTCGAAGGGTTATGTTTGAATACACCTGAACGAGGGCTTATGAAGCTTAATCCCGTTCAAATGTGTTTGAGTGTATCTGAACAAGTCGGCACGAATTTGATGTACTTATTGACTCACTTCAGAGAGAATTCCTTTTGAGTTTTATGAGCTCTTGGAATAATGATTTCTGGATCCCCTCAACTGATGGAGGAATGATGTATTTATAGGAGATGAGAACCCTTGAAGTGGACTTAATAGGTTTGGGCCTGACCCATTTAATGACTTAGAAGTCTTTTAACCTGGTCCATTTGACTTATTTTATAACCCGAATTGTATTTGATTAATTCGAATTATTTATTTGGGTGAGGCCAAAATAATTAAAATGGATCATTAACATGATTTATCCCAAATTAATTTATTTAATTTAATGTATGACACTTATAAAATTTCCGTGTCTACAAATTGCCCCCTCGAGACTGTGTCACATACACGATTTGAAGTGTTTGGTGGACAGGGTCTCGACTATTTTGCTTGACTTGTGAGTCATTATTATTATTATTATTTTTTTAAGTACTAGGTTTGGTTTATGGGAACTCTTGAGCCCCAAGATAAGAGTCCTAGTCGTATTAGGTTTTGATCTCCTAAAAGATCATTGTCCACCCTAACTTATAAATTAAGGTAGCTAACAATTTATTTAGCTGTCGAACAGCACCTCTTTGCTGAGCAACCAAATTTTGATCAACTCATCACCGTCGTCGACCACGTTTAACCAACTTCCGCAGTCAAATCTAGGCAATTCTCTTCCACGCCTATTTAATCATTCGACATCTAGAGCAAGGAATCTCAATTCCTTGATTTTTTTACCTGGACAATGTCGTTCACATGGTGATTAATTAGGCCTTCTATATTTGCAATTGCATATTGACTTTGTATTGCCTAACTTCCTTGATGATCTGACTTGCTTTGCCACAAATTTGATGAATTAATCAATCTTGTTCTTTTCTTGATTGATGTGCAGCACCAAACTATAAGAGTTTGGGTGACTTTGGATTTTGTCCGCAACCGAAATCTCCAAGAGACTACATAGTCCTTTACGTCCAAACAATAAGTGGTCTGAACAACTCCCTTTTTTTTTTTATTCGCACAAGAATAATGAATTCAAGGACTAATCGATTACTCGTTAAATTTGCAGCCTTTAATTTGATTCAATTTCGACTATTTGTCAAATTCCCAATCTTGTTTGTCGCTGCGGCAAGGAGTTTTGATATGGTGTAGCAACGAACAACAAAAGGTACGAGTAATTGATACTCAATTTGCGGTATTCAATTATAATTACTCCTTGAATTGTTTGACATCCCAATTTTGATTTTTTAGCTGTTTGTGGCAAAGAGGTGTGACAATTTAGGGTATTGCTGCAGCAAGTTAATTATCAACAACAATAAGTAATTGACACCAAACTTTCACCTTTTCTATTTCAAATTTTCAATTAACTCAACAATTTTGCTCTCCATCCACTTGGAGTTAATATTGCTTCTTCGCAGCATCGAACGCTAACTGGTAGATGACTTATTGCAATTTGATCCGATTATTCTAGTGTAGCAATTGTCGGCCAATACCCATACTATATGAGAATAGTCGAATAGGTGCAACTCTATGCTACTTTATTGTGACACGCTTTTTTTTTTTTTTTTGGAAAATTTGTCAAAAACAACCTTTTAAAGTGTCTATTTTATTAAAAACAACCTTTTAAATTTTTTTTTGCAACTTCAGACCACATTATAAATTTTTTTTACCAAAGACAACCTAATGCTAGTTTTCGGCGTTGACTCTATTTTTCCGATGTTGACCACGAGTGTGTGAGGCACGGGACTTCATATATTTCTAATTATACCCCTTTCCCCTCCAATTAACTCCTATTAAAACCCTTCAAAGTGACAAATTACTTTGAGAGAGGAGGGGATTTAGTACGAGTGAATTGGAGGGAAAGGGGTGTAATTAGCAATATATGAGGTCACATGTCTCATACACTCGTTGTCAACATCGGAAAAATAGAGTCAACGCCGAAAATTAGCATTAGGTTGTCTTTGATAAAAAAAAATTATAATGTGGTCTGAATTTGTAAAAAAATATTTAAAAGGTTGTTTTAAATAAAGTGAACACTTTAAAAGGTTGTTTCTAACAAATTTTCCATTTTTTTTTTAATATATATATATATATATATATATATATATATATATATATATATATATATATATATATATATATATATATATATATATATATATATATTTGCATGTGTCTTTGTAGCATTGTGTGCATATGACAGATTCACAAGGTAGCCATACGTTGCCGCCCATATCGCGATGGGTCAGGACCCTTTGTTATGAACCCATCGGGAATGTCAAGTCATGTATGCCAGTCGTTATAAACTTGACATCTTAAGACTGGCCGGATAACTTGAAGACTTGAAGTCGCCCTTGTCGCGATGAGTCAGGACCCTTTGTTATGAACTCATCGGAGACGTCAAGTCATGTATGCCAGTCGTTATGAACTTGGCGTCTTTAAGACAGGTCTGATAACTTGAAGACTTGAGTCGCCCATGTCGCGATGGGTCAGAACTCTTTGTTATGAACCCATCGGAGATGTCAAGTCATGTATGTCAATCGTTATGAACTTGACATCTTAAGACTGGCCTACTCAAGATTCCAATAAGAGATTGACTTTATGACATATTCATCATACATGTGCCATGTCAAACACTACACCCTCTTTTTTTGTTGCTTGCTTTGCTTTGTTGTTCACAGTTTATACTCTTGTGAGCCAGGAGTAAATTTTTTTGTTTTGTTTTGCCGTACACAGTTTATACTCTTGCGGGCCAGGAGTTTTTTTTTTTTTAGTTTCACTGTACACAGTTTATACTCTTGTGGGCCATGAGTAAAGATTTTTTTTTGTTTAGCCGTACACAGTTTATGCTCTTGCGGGCCAGGAGTAGTACAATGGTGATGATTTTTTTTTTTTTGATGTGACTGCACTTGATAATTTTTTTTTCAAGCTGCCTACGTACTTGCTAAATAAACTAGTTATCGTGCAAGATCAAGCCAACGTAGTTCAAACAATGCATTTTTTTTTTGGTAAGCAGTTTATTCTCTTACTTAGGAGTGTACAAGGCTTTCACTTCATGAATAGTAGCGCTTTAAAAACTTGCCATTAATTGGACCTACGTGCACTCCGTCGGCATCAACAATTTTGTATGCTCCTCATACCACATAAGGACCATCCCATTTTGATGTGAACTTATTTCCAGTTTTGCGCGAAGTAATGATAGGCCTTCTCACTGCTAGGACCATATCTCCCACTTGAAAAGAACGAGGTCGAACCTTTTTGTTGAATGCGCGTGACATGCGAGCTTGATAGCATTGCAATTTTTGTTGAGCTTGCAATCTTTTTTCATCAAGCGCTTCAAGTTCAGCCAATCGAAGCTTGTCATTTTCATCACTAGTTAAACCCTCTTGAATGGCAATTCTTAGTGATGGAATTTGAACTTCTAAGGGTAGGACAGCCTCAACACCATACACCAACGCGTATGGGGTCGATTGTGTTGCATTCTTTTATGTCGTCCTATATGCCCAAAGTGCTTCCCCTGTCTTTTCATGCAAGTCACGCTTAGACTTTGCAACGACCTTGCTTAGCAAATTACAAAGCGTTTTGTTAAATGCTTCAGCTAGACCATTTGTAGGAGCATTGTACATGGATGACTTATGTTGCGTGAACTTGAACTTTTGGCAAAGGCTATCCATCAAGTTGTTGACGAATGGCTTTCCGTTGTCAGTAACGATTCTTTGAGGTATTCCATACCTGTAAATGATATGGGTGCGAATGAAATCGACAACATTTTTTTTTTTCACCTCACGAAGGGGAATAGATTCAGCCCACTTAGAGAAGTAATCTGTGGCAGCCAGGATGTAAGCGTGACCACCAGATGACTTTGGTGTGATCGGACCGACAACGTCAAGACCCCATCCTTCGAATGGCCATGATGTCACAGTTGGATGTAGTGGTTCTGGAGGTTGGTGAATGAAGTTTGCATGAAACTGACATGCTTCACATTTTTTAACAAACTCCATGCAATCTTGAACCATTGAAGGCCAGTAGTACCCCGCCCTTTTGATACGATCATGAAGCTTAGGACCAGATTGATGAGCTCCACAAATCCCTGAATGAAATTCCTCTATTGTTTTGGCTGCCTCCTCATCTTCTAGACATCTCGACCATAGCTTGTCAAAAGATCGTCTATAAAGAGTCCCTTTGAAGAGAATAAAACGAGGGGCTCGGCGGCAGATTTCTATTCGATGTCGTGGATCATTAGGCAGCTTTTGGTGATCCAAATAATTGATGATTGGTTGACGCCAGTCTTCTTTGTCAATTTGGCAGACAGTGATCATGTCAACTTCCTCGACCTCTTCATCTTCAATTTCATATTCTTCAGGAGCAACTACCCATCGATTGCAAACGGGCACATACATGGTTTCCTCTGCCCCCAGTGCCAAAGTGGCTGCAAGGCCAGCAAGCGCGTCAGCCATCTTATTGGCACTCCTTGGAACATGGCTTAGCTTGACGATGTCAAATTTGTCAAGCAATCTTGATGCGTGTTTGTGATAAGGAATTAAATCCTCTTTCTTGACTTCATATTCGCCTAAAAGTTGACTTATAACGAGTTGCGAATCTCCATAAACATCAAGATCTTGAATTCCCATTTCAACCGCCATTTGAAGGCCCAAAATGAGGGCTTTGTACTCAGCCATATTGTTTGAGCACAACTGAGTTAACACAAATGAGTAAGGTAAGACGTGCTTTTCTGGCGATACAAAGACTACCCCTGCTCCTGCGCCGTCGTGACGAGCAGCCCCATCAAAATATATTTCCCATGGTGGGAGTATTTCAATGTTAAATACGTCTTCTCCAGGCAAGTCAACGGAAATCTCCCATTCAGGTGGCACCGGGTGGTCGGCAAAGAAGTCAGCGATGGCTTGTCCTTTGACAGACTTTTGTGGTACGAAAACTATATCGTACTGTTTGATGAGTACAACCCATTTAGCTAGTCTTCCTGACAACATTGGTCTTGAGAGGATGTACTTGATTGGGTCGGCTTTTGAGACGACATGGACGGTATGAGCTTGCATGTAATGCTTTAACTTCTGGACGACAAAAATTAACGCAAGACAAATTTTTTCAATTGGTGAATAATTCAGCTCGGCACCCACCAATGTTCGACTCAAGTAATAAAGAGCTGTCTCCTTACGTTCTTCAATTTCTTGAGCACACATTGCCCCCCAGTGATCTTTCTTGAGCAGCAATGTAAAGGATTAGAGGTTTTCCTTTAACTGGTGCCCCCAAAACCGGCGGAGAGGACAAATACTTCTTTATATTGTCAAACGCTTTTTGACATGACTCATCCCATTTGAATGGAGCATCCTTCTTCATGAGATGGCTAAATGGTTGACATCTGCCTGCAAGATTGGAGATGAATCTCCAAATATATGGCGCCCTTGGAGACCGCGAAGTTCCTTGAGATTTCGTGGTACAGGCATTTCTTGAATTGCCTTGATTTTGGTTTGGTCAATTTCAATTCCCCTATGTTTTACGATGAAACCTAAAAATTTTCCTGAGGTAACACCGAATGCACATTTGAGAGGATTCATTTTCAATTGACATTTGCGTAGTCTTTCAAAGATTTTGCGAAGGTCACCTAGGTGATCCTCCCTCTTTTTAGACTTAACCACTAAATCGTACACATAACACTCCACAATTTTGTGTATCATGTCTTCGAAGATCTTTTGCATTGCACGTTGATACGTAGCTCCAGCATTTTTCAAACCGAATGGCATAACTTTGTAGCAAAATATCCCTTTTGGGGTGCGAAATGTCGTGGCTTCTTGATCTTCAGGCGCCATGTGAATTTGATTGTATCCGGCTGTACAATCCATGAATGACAATGCCTCATGTCCAGTAGTGGCGTCGATCATGATTTCCGTGACTGGAAGTGGGAAGTCATCCTTGGGACATGCTTCATTCAAATCGCGAAAATCCACACAAACTCGCAATTGTCCATTTTTCTTCCTCACAGGGACAATATTTGCTATCCATGTAGGGTATTTGACTTCACGAATGAAGCCTGCATCAATGAGTTTGTTCACCTCAGATTCAATTTCTGGGATCAGCTCTGGCCTGAATCGCCTTTGTGATTGCTTCTTTGGACTCACACCCTTTTTTATTGTCAATCGATGGACGACGACTTTTGGGTTGAGACCTGGCATTTCTTTGTAACTCCATGCGAAGACATCCTTATACTCAGAGAGTAATTTGAAGTACTCTTGTTTTTCCGCTTGGGTGAGAAGAGCACTGATGTATACAGGGCGTGGGTCTTCAAGAGTACCAAGGTTTAACTCTTTTAACTCATCTATTGTTGCTTGCCCCCCGTCTTCAAGTGTCTTGGGAGCTTCATCAGCTTCTATCTCCTCATCGAGATTTGACACCTCTTCAGCCGTTACATGGTTCGTGGAAACAATCTCCTTGTGTTCCTCTATAACATGGTTTGACGACTCATTTTGGTTGGTGAAAACCACAGTGCGAACTCTTGCCTTTAAAGGTTGTTGCTCAGTGATGTCTATGTCTTGCGTTCTCTTCATACGAGAGGGAACAACACTTTTTGGCTTGTCATTCTTCATGACATTGTCTTCCCTTTTCTTTATGCGACTAAAAGCCGACTGTCTTTGTTCTTTGCTAGAGGCATTTGTCATGCCTACGCGGTTAAAGACAGATATTTTTCGCCTTAAGGGTTGAGAGCTTGAAGTTTCTTCCACCCTACGGTCACATTCTCCAAGCCTATCAAACACTGAGATATGATTCCTCGTGGTAGATGGTTGAAGTCGATCAAATACAGAAGTTCTGGGAGAGGGAACATCATTCTCACCCTCATCTTCCTTGAGTTCCTCAGCAGTAATGTACTGTGAAGAAGAGGTGTCTACTTTACGCCATACACCAATTTTGATTGGCTTGGGGCGCTGAAACCCTAGACCTGCCTTGGATTCTTGATAACTAGAGCCATAGTCAAGCAATTTCTTCTGAGTATCATTGAGTCCGTTGGGTTTAATGTCAATGACTTTACCCATAGGTGTTGGGTTTTCAAAGTCATATCCCGACTTTGCCAATAGCTGGTATGCATTTTGGCCGAACTTTGCTTTATTAAGCTCTTTTGCCTTGGATGACTCTGTTGGCAACTTAGAAATTTGGTTTTGTGTGCCTTTACCCAATGGTATAGTTGTTTTACTCTTCAAACTTTGTAGAGTAGTGTCATCAATGGGCTTTGCTACCTTAGCATCGAGGTTAACCTCGCGACACTCAAAGGGTGATTCTCCCTCCTTGCGACGTGATTTTGGGATGTATCGCAAAATAGGAGTTGTCAACTTTGGCTTTTCTTTTATGACAAGTTGAGAGTCACTCTTTTCCTCCACTTCTACCTTTTGTTGAGGCTTCTCTTCAACATGAGATGTCTTTTCGGCATTTGTAGCTAAAGCAATGCTCTCTTTAACTTCTCTTTTTCCCGTTGAAAGGACTTGCGAAGGTAGTATCTCACTTGACGCCTCCTCTTCCTCAAAAAACTTGGCGTCAGCTAAGTAAGAATCTGCTTTGCTAAAGGGTTTAACATCCCCATTTATCTTCTTTTCTCCCCCACGATAGTACTTGAGACATTGATGGAGGGTTGATGCAACAACACCATTCTCATGCAACCAAGGGCGTCCTAGCAACATTTTGTATGATGTCTTGGTGTCAATCACATGAAAGAGAGTCGATGAAGTTAACTCTCCCATTGTGAGTTCTAGGCGTATTATGCCTATTGCACGCTGACTGTCAAGGTTAAATCCTTGGATCACTATGCGACTGTTAGATAATTCATCCATCTTGATTCCTAACTCTGTCATAGTGGATTTTGGCATGATGTTGACAGCGGATCCACCATCAACTAAAATGCAACTCAC
Organism: Chenopodium album; assembly: GCF_948465745.1. NCBI lineage: Eukaryota > Viridiplantae > Streptophyta > Magnoliopsida > Caryophyllales > Amaranthaceae > Chenopodium > Chenopodium album. The sequence goes on from NC_137844.1 coordinate 8,848,113, forward strand.
TTTTTGTTCGCGGATGTACCCTGACACAAACAAAGGTCTATTATGGGGTTTTGACCCCATCAACAAGTCATCATCTGTGAAAGCTAAGGCTGCGTTGCATGACACACATTTTGTGGCGTCCTCCGCAGGTTCTCCAGCATTTTTCACCTTATCGGCATACAACTCTGGGTGTTGAAGTGCAAGCGATAACTGTCGACACATCTCTTTAGGCAAATGAAAAATTTGCCTCCATCCCATGCGTGAAGGAAGAGCATCCAAGACAGTAGATTTTTTTGGGTTTACTACCACCTCAGATTGTTGTATAGCTGATTTTGTTGATGTTTCATTATCAACTTGTTCCTCCTCACTTTCCACAAAGGAAACCATATTCGCCGTAACCACAGTAAAGTAGTCTTCCGGGAAATATTCCTCCAAAGTTATGGGAGACAACGGCTCTTGCTCAAGCAAATCTATGGGGATGACCTTTTGCTTACTGACCCCTTTTTCTTTCTTTTTACCCTTTGAATTCTTGGGCTTTCTCTTCTTTTGCTGCTTTTTTCTACGATACGAAGGTTGTGGTTTTGGAGCATGCACATGTTTTCTTGGCCTTCTCCTTGTCACCAATGTCCACCCTTCGTCATCATCTTCATCTTGGGCGTTAACATGTGTTTGGTGTTCAACCTGGGACGAGACTTCATGTCGAATGGGTTGACTCTCCACAAGTATAATTACTGGCTCCAAACTCCCAAATCGCAAAGTTTGAGCCTGAAATGATGGTTCAGTAGCTACTGAGGCATGATTTGATGTCACTGGCTCGTCGACATCTAGCTCAATTGTTCCATCCTTTGCCAATTGCATAATTTTCTCCTTAAGTGTTATACACTTTTCAATAGGATGACTACTCAACCTATGATACGGACAATAATTGGGATCGGATGTCTTATTCATTTGCTCAGGTCGCTTTGACTTAGGCAACTCAATGATTTTGTTTTCAAGCAATTTGTCTAGCATGCCAGACAAGTCAGAGTCTGGGAAAGGGTACTTCTTAGCTTGAAGCACTTTCAAAGTGGGTTTATCTTTCTTGACAAATCTCGAAGATAAACCCTTACTTTCTTCTTTCTTCTTACCCGAAATTTTGACGGGTGCAGAAGAAGTAGTCACAGACAACGTCTCCTTAGTTGAACTTTTGGAGGACTTGTCATTTTTGTAATACTCCTTCTTTTCTTTCTTGGCTTCCAAAGAAAGCCCCTTCTTCTTCTTGTTGTAGGCAATTGAGAGTTCCATGTCATGAGCTCTCGTCGCCAACTCTTGAAAAGATCCTGGTTTGATCCCCTTTAGAATGTAATGTAGTTCCCAACTCATCCTGTTGATGCACATCTCTATGGCAGAGGTTTCAGTCAGCCGATCTTTACATTCCAAACTTAGAGCGCGCCAGCGGTTGATGTAATCAATGACTGGCTCTTCATCCCATTGTGTAGTTTGAGTTAGCTCAGTCATGCTAACAACACGCTCAGTGCTGAAGAATCGCCCCAAAAATTCCATTTCCATTTGATCCCAACTGTCAATGGACTCAGCCTCTAAGTTGGTGTACCAGTCAAAAGCGGTTCCCTTAAGAGAACGAACGAATTGCTTAACAAGCAAGTCACCCCTGGTACCACCATTGCTGCACGTCTCTATGAAGTGTGCAACATGTTGTTTTGGATTACCCTTTCCATCAAAGAGTTGAAATTTTGGAGGTTGGTATCCGAACGGCATTTTCAGCTCATCTATTCTCCTAGTGTAAGGCTTCACATAACGTCGGCTATTGTACGAACCTCCCCCTCCAAGTTGGCTCTTGACAGCATTGGCTATCATAGCTTGAACTTGTTCGGCAGTGATTAAATTGTTTGATCCATTTGGCTTTAATTCCTTTGATTTAATACTACTATCCGAACTGTCATCGCTTTCAGTCTCCATCGATCGTTTTTCAAGCTTTTTTGTCAAAGCAGCAATCTGCTCATTTTGCTGTTTGATTTGAGCATCTTTTTCCTCCCCATCCTTCTTCAGCTTTTCAAGGATACTGCTCATTTCAGCCAGTTGTTGTTCGACCGTCTTAGTATTCGTCACCATAACAGCAACAAAAGTAGGCTTAGGTGAGCTCACACTAAACTCATTGTCATGTCCTTCATCAGAGTGATCAAAGGATGAGTTTGTGTAGGTTACATGCCCGAACGAACCAAACACAAGACTCTCATGTGGTTCGTGAGTGGAGGACGTGACAGACCTCACAGAAGCAGCACGACGAGCGCGACTTTTTCGTGCTTTGGTAGGGACTGACGCGGCACGCAAGCTTCTTGCGGCAGAGTCAACAACAGCTTGCTTCATCCCTCTAGTGACGATGCCTTCATCAGTTTGGCTGTTGAGCATTTCAGCCAACTCAGCAGCCCTTTGTTGAGTTGTAGCAGAGGTCCATTCGGCGACAGTGTTCTTTGAGGCCATTTCAAGATTTTTTTTTGAACGTACGGAAACAGAGATGAGAGGCAGAGATAGTCCCACCGAGCGTGCCAAAATTTGTTTACACAAATTTCGAGTCTAAATAAATAAAGACGGGAAATAAAGTAACAAATGAATTTATATTAATATGTGAATTTTTGGGTACAATCTCTGTATAACAGTTTATAATAAAATAAACTAAGTCCTCTGATTCTGTTCCGCAGCTTGACAATGACACGTGGTGACACCTGTAGGTTGACGTTTGATGACGTCGACTTGAGTTTGAATGCAGGGTGACGTTTGATGATGTCAACCTGTACTCGAAGGGTTATGTTTGAATACACCTGAACGAGGGCTTATGAAGCTTAATCCCGTTCAAATGTGTTTGAGTGTATCTGAACAAGTCGGCACGAATTTGATGTACTTATTGACTCACTTCAGAGAGAATTCCTTTTGAGTTTTATGAGCTCTTGGAATAATGATTTCTGGATCCCCTCAACTGATGGAGGAATGATGTATTTATAGGAGATGAGAACCCCTGAAGTGGACTTAATAGGTTTGGGCCTGGCCCATTTAATGACTTAGAAGTCTTTTAACCTGGTCCATTTGACTTATTTTATAACCCGAATTGTATTTGATTAATTCGAATTATTTATTTGGGTGAGGCCAAAATAATTAAAATGGATCATTAACATGATTTATCCCAAATTAATTTATTTAATTTAATGTATGACACTTATAAAATTTCCGTGTCTACAACACGTTAAGACAAATCTAATGAGATACTTACTTCAGCAGGTCTTGTATGGACCCGATCTACAATAAATTATTTTAGACCCAATTTTTCTTATACAATGATGAACAATTAAGGTCAAGTAGAGGTAATCGTGGTAGGGTTGGGCCGAGCTCAGACCAAAAAAGTTGTGCCCAAACATGCTATTCCGGGCCAAAATAGCCAGCTTTTTCAATCTAGTCGGTCCAAAATTTAGGCCAAGCCGGGCTCAATATTGATGTCTAAACCCAAGCAAAATTCTAGACGAACCATTCATGATCATATTTAGGTCAAAGTTAAATCGAATAAGACCAAATTAGATCAGAAGAATTCAGACAATATCAGGCTAGAATTTAGAAAATTTAGACCATAACATCTTATTGGAAAATTTGTTAAAAATAATCCCAACTTTCACGTATTCGCTTTAAATAATCCCAACTTTGTATTATTATTAATAATCCCAATTTTGGAGTGTATTCGCTTAAAACAGGCCCAAGTAACTGGTAACCTGTTAAAGAGGTAAATGTTGACATGTGTTACCACGTGATTTGCTGAAATGTTAAAAAAAATATAAAAAAAAACTTAAAAAAAAAGTCATAATTCAAAACCCCCCACCATCATGGCATCACCTGTAACCACCGTCACCACTATCACCTGTAACCACCGTCACCTACGTAGCAAATTGCGCACCCACCACCGCATTACGAAAACACCAGCAGCCATATGCAATTACCCACGAACCAACAACAACATCAAACTATCGCTGTAGCACTGCCCGTCGTCACCACCAAATCGAGGTAGTAACCAGCGAATTGCAGCAAAATCAATTGAACCTAACCCGCGATTCCACGGATTGTGGTTGATGTGTGTTTGTGGGCTGGTGTTGGTCGAGGCAGAGCTGGCTGTGTAGAGGGTGATTATGCGTCTTGGCGCCGGAAAGTATGGAGATTCCGGGAGGGAGCGTGGTGGGTGGCGGAGATGGTGGTCGTGGGTGAGATTTCGAGGGTTTTAGGGATTCGTGGTGGAGATGGTGGTTTTGGGGAAAGGGGCGGCGAGAAGGGAAACTATTGGCGTGGGAGAAGGCTTCTGGTCGTCGGCGCTTAGGTGGGGAAGACGATTATGGCCGCCGTGGTGGTGGTGGTGGTGGGGAAGGTGGTTCGTGGGTGGAGGCTGACAGTTTTTATTTTTATTTTTTTTAAAGTTTTATTTATTTATTTTTTAATTTTTGTAAGTTTTTTTTATAAAAAAAAATTTCAGCCAATCACATGGTGACACGTGTTTCCTTAACCTACTATAGCAAGTTAGTAACCGATTAGGGCCTGTTTTGAGGGAATACACCCTAAAGTTGGGATTATTTAATAATAATCCAAAGTTGGGATTATTTAAAGTGAATATGTGAAAGTTGGGATTATTTTTAAGAAATTTTCCTATCTTATTTCAGGTAAAGAGTTCAAAGTCTAAATCGTTTTAATCAAGTGATAAAAAAACTTTTTTTTTTGTAATTTTATTTTTAAAATAATAAGTGATGAAGGAACGTAGAGACTAGAGAGTACATAACATCCACTTAAATCATTTTCCAACTTTGGCCTTGCCCCTCTCCTTCACCCAAAAAAAAAAAAAAAAAAAAAAAAAAATCGTTTTCCAACTTTTCGCTATCAAAGTTCCTCTCTTAATTAAGAAGCAATATGATTGCAGTACGGTACAAGGCCGTAAACGGTGAAGTCCAATTATTTTTATTTAGGAAAAGAAGTCTAATTGGGGCAATTGGGTATTAATTAGCACGATTGTATTGGAAAGCTTAATTTGGTTACCTAATTTCTTTTTTCTGAAAATAATTTGGTAAACTAACTCACTACTTAAAGTTTTCTAAAATAACACAAATCTAGTTTGTTTTAATTAATACTCCTACTCGTACATCAACTAGCTATAGTACGGACTACGGAGTACAAACTAATAACCTAATTCTAATTGTATACGGAGTTAAAGTAAGTGAAGAGTTAAAGTTGTGAATTTGAACTCAAATACGGAGTAAAGGAAATAGAGCAAATAATTACTCCCTCCATTTTTAAATACTTGTTCCATTTTCCTTTTACGGTCGTTTTTAAATACTTGTTCAATTTTCTTATTTGGAAAGCTTTTACAATATTTAATACTTTTCTCTTAACTAGTGGACCTAACATAAATCATATTTTATTAATTTCATATTCTCTCTCCTCCAATTTTCTCAACTACTTTTGTTTTTATAATTTTTTATTTAGAAAGAAATAAAACAAGTATTTAAAACGGAGAGAGTAAATGCATATGCTAAAGTAACACACCACACAAGTACACCTAATGACCTAATACAATCCCAACTCCCAGTATTAAGCAAATGTAAAGATTATTAATAATATTATTTCCCGTGACGAGCATATTAGTACATCACTAATATCCTCATTAATATAATTAAAAAGAAAATCTGTGTGTACTTAATCTTACTTTACAGTGAAAGGAATATAGACAAGATTTGCCCAAAACACAAGAATAAAATCCTGATCATTGATTAATATTTAAGAATTGTACCTCCAAAAAAAGATAAAAACCCATGAAAAAAGCAAGGAACATAACAAATACACGAATCATCTTCCCCTCTAACTCTAACTTAACAGCTGCACACAACAACAACCATTTTCTACCAAAAACACTTGACTGTCACAGGACCCAGCTGACACTTCCAGATCTAAATTAAAGCTTATCTTCCATTAATTTAACTCCATTTTTATTAATTAACTCCAAAATCCCATTACAAAGCTGCCATTTTTTTTGATGGGTTTTACAGGATAATGATACAGAGTATTGAGAAAGTGGTATGATTTTTAGCTTTTTGATTGATTTTTTCATTTGGGTGTTTTTTGATTGTGTTTTACTCAATTGGGTTTGCTTCATTTTTCGTTTTGTTGTTTGTAATAATGTAATGTGCTGTGTTTGATTGTCATAATGTTGAAGTTGTCGGCAAAGTTTTGTTTTTGTACTGATATTTGATTGAAATGATCTTTGTTTATTTTTGAGATTGTTGAGATTATGAATGTAAATTTGGCCTGTTATATGGTAAATGTGAAGTTTATTTTGGTTGCATTTGTTGGATTTTGGTTATTTGAAATGTGTGAGAATTTTTAAAAAGTTCTTAGTTCTCTTTCATTGATCATTGGAGCTATAATCGTTTGAATGATTGTTTGAAACTAGGCTAAAATCATAAGTAGTTCTGTTGTGGTCATTTTACTTTAGACTTTCCAACGGCTTGTTTGGTAGGCGGTAATAAATGGTAAAATGATAACAATGATTTATTTGTTAATACTAGATTTATAAAATTATTGGATTTAGATTTTTAGATCAGTTTTTTTTTGGTATGTGTGTGTTCACACAGAAAGAGAAATGTCTTTGTAATTTGATAGGTATGTGTTTGTTCACAGAAACAGAAATGTCTTTGTAATTTGATACAATTTCTTTTTCTTTCTAATATTGGCTTCTATATATGTTGCAGAATTCCTAGTTTTTTGTAGTGTAAGTGGTGAAGTGGATCTTTAATTAAATCATGGGAAGCCAGCATCTAGTTTTGTGTTTTTTGCTGGCTTGTTTCCCATCAATTTTGGCTCAAGAAATCGCGGGTGCGAATTTAGGTGTCAATGGAGGTCATGTTTTAGCTGAGACGGATGAAAATTATGTATGTGCTACTATTGATTGGTGGCCTCATAATAAGTGTAACTATGATCAATGTCCATGGGGGTACTCTTCGATCATGAACCTGGTATAGCATCACTGTGATACATATCTTTTAGTTGGAATAAGTTTTGATTTTATTGTTAAAATTCTGCTGGTTTGATTATGCAGAACTTATCCCATCCGCTTCTGGCAAAAGCTGTGCAAGGTTTGTAATTAGAACTTGTTTCAGTGTTTTCTTTTGTACATTTCTCTGTTTGCTATGCATTTGAATTGAAGCATTTTGGCCTGAAGTTAGTGACATGGTTCTTAATTGCTGATGACTTGATAGCTTTCACCTATTTGAGGGTGAGACTCGGAGGTTCCTTAGAAGATCAAGTAGTCTATGATGTTCCAAGCTTGAAACTTCCTTGTCATCCATTTTGGAAACAACATGATGGGTTGTTTGGCTTTTCGAGGGGATGCCTGCACATTGGTCGTTGGGATGCACTAAATGACTTCTTTAGTAAGACAGGGTAAGTTATTTACTTTTGTACTGCAGCTTTCTTTTGGGAAATTAAATTATGTACTCCAATATGAACTCTCTTAACTTATCTTCCTGGTTGAAACATACATCACAGTGCAGTTATTACCTTTGGCATTAATGCACTCTACGGAAGAAAAAAGTCCAAAAATGGTGTTTGGGTTGGACCTTGGGACAGTAGCAATGCATATGATTTTATGAAGTACACTGTCTCAAAGGGTTACCACATTGATTCATGGGAATTTGGTATACTTCTTGTAACAACTTTCTCTATGATTTTATCGCAGTAGTACATGAATTGAGCTGACCCTTGGCCTTTCAGGTAATGAACTTAGTGGAAGTGGGGTTGGTGCAAGTGTTGAAGCCACTCGGTATGGAAAAGACTTGATCAAACTTAATGGAATCATTAATGATCTGTACAAAAAGTCGCCCTCAAAACCTTTACTTCTAGCACCAGGAGGATTTTTTAGTGAGAAATGGTTTACTGAGCTTCTTAAGGTTACAGGGCCAGGAGTACTTAATGGTTTAACGCATCATATCTACAATCTGGGTGCAGGTGGGTGGTGCCGTGGTGGCATAGTTTGCTGTATCTAATTATCTATCGACAATTATTTTATGCTGTCACATTAACATGTGAATATCTTATACCAGCTTATTAATTCAAATTAAAAAGTTTAGTAAGAGTATTCTCCACCAGAATAATAGTTTGTAGATCATACAATTAATTTTTCTCTCAATGGAATATAATCATAGTGTGCAAATACACCTGACTTTATCTATTTCACCTGATATCTGCTCATGCACGTGCTGTAGGCACATCTTCCACTCTTCCTACTGTATTATGGTATCTGCATTATGAAGCATTTTCTTAGTAAGTTTCTTCTTCTAATGGTATTTTCTTTTGGAAATTCAGGAAATGATCCGAATCTCAAGAAAAAGATTATGGATCCTCATTACTTAAGCAAGATATCAGAAACATTCAGTGCTCTCAATAAAACAATCCATGAGCACGGTCCTTGGGCTCATGCTTGGGTTGGTGAAGCTGGTGGTGCTTATAACAGCGGAGGTCATCTTGTTTCTGATGCCTTTATTGATAGCTTTTGGTAATTTTACTATTTTTGCTTGCCCTATACATTTCATGCATCTGACAAAAACAAAGAAATAATCTCGTTGTTCTGCTCCACTTTTGATATATATAGGTACTTAGATCAACTTGGACTAGCTGCAACTTATAACACCAAAGTTTATTGCCGGCAGACATTGATTGGTGGAAATTATGGCCTCCTGGATAAAACCACCTTTGTCCCTAACCCAGATTACTATAGGCAAGAGATTCTTCATATTTCCTCTTTGTTAAAATTGATCATGGCCCTATAATAACTTGCTCATCCATGTTGAATGTTGCATTTATTCAGTGCACTTTTGTGGAACCGTCTAATGGGAAAGAAGGTCCTTTCTGTTGATAAAGCTACTTCACCTTACTTGCGCTCGTATGCCCATTGCACAAAAGGAAGGGTAAGCTTTAGTTTTTGCATTGTTCTGTATTACGTTTCTACATCTTGTGCTACATGTAATTGCTCCAGGTTGAGTTTGTTAATCAAAGGTTTAATAACCAAAACATTCAGAAGCTTTTAACCTAATTTGCAGAAACTTAAAAGTAGTTTTCCTGTGTCTTTTTCTATTTGACAATAAAATGCTATGGATCGGTGTACTTTTCATGCACCTGTCTACCTTTTAGACTATTGGCTCATATGTCCAACTTTCTGCAAGAAATGAGAACCATGCTGCCTATTTCTGATATCAAGCTCCTACTATTACTGTGAACTTAGTTGCAAACCAATTTGAATGCATGAATCAGTTAAATCATGTTGCTTATTTATTATGAGCATGGATTTTTTATGGCGTTGAATCAACTATCCTTGTTACACCTTGCTGAAGCATAATATAGGCATCTGCCGTTCTTTTGAGATGCGTGTTTCTGCTTGTAGTATCTATTGGATTATATTCTATGCATGATCCACTGTATTGTTTAAGATATTTTAATCCTGTCAAATAATTTAATGTTGGTGTCAAAAAAGTATTCCTGATTTCAATTTCAAGAAGCAATTTTTTTCTTTTTACTACTCAGTTTTAGGTTCTTCTTTTTCCCCAGGCCAGTTCTCTTTCCTTTCTTTTGCTAATATCTTCAATTAGATAAAATCTTTGCGACTCTTTCGTGTTAAATTCTTGAAAGATTTTTCCAACCAAAAAAAGTTTGATGTCTTGCATATTCTCGTTTACTCTCTCGTAATCTCATTCATGCTATACCTTAACTGTTTCTTTGTTGGAATGTATAGAATAGGTTACAATCCTTTCTTCTTGTTTGTTTTCTTTTTCAACTTTTCAATTCTTCTTATCCCTCTTGTCTTGCATGCAAATTGTGTTGTTATGATTATAGTAAGATTTAGGGAGTAATTTTATTATATAGTCTCTGATATAGTGATATAACTTGTTCTGTTCTGGATAAAGTCAGTTTATAGCCAACACTCAGTTTTTCCTCTCTTAACAGGCAGGTATAACGCTACTCTTGATCAATCTAAGCAAGAAGACCAGTTTCATTGTGAAACTGCAAAACACAATGAACAAAGACTTGCATATATCAGATGACATAACCTTCAAAGAAGGTTCTTTCACACGTGGCCTTAAGAGGACGGTTTCTTGGGTTGGAAGTAAAGCTTCATCAAATGGACAATTGCATCGAGAGGAATACCATTTGTCACCCAAAGAAGGGCGCCTGCAGAGCCAAACTATGGTACTGAATGGGAAACCTTTGCAGATATCAGAGCATGGTGACATTCCTAGACTGGAACCTGCGCTTGTTCATGTATATTCTCCTCTATACATCTCCCCCTCGTCTATTTCCTTCATAGTCTTTCCCAACTTTGATGCTCCAGCATGCAGGTGATGATTCTTTTTTCATTTTTGATTTGGTCGCTTAAAAGAAGTGGCCTGCCTTTAGTTGCATGATTAAGATTAGATTCTCTCTGATCTGAGCTGCTGTAATTATTGACATTCACATTTTTTAGAGAATAATTAAAGCTGAAATTTACGGATTTTGTGTTCGTTCTTTGGTTTATTACAATGCTAGTTTTTCAAGGATTGTGTCTAGGATTCTAATCCATTCTAACATTGCATTGTTACTTAATATGATGATTTCATAATGCCTCATTCTTATAGTACTTCTCAAACTATATCTTGATTTCCCTGTATCATCGGAAATTCCTTCAATCCTTGGTAAATGAATTCAGGTTTCTCAGCTTGAGATCTAACCAATTACTTACTTCTCATCGTAGGAATACGATCGACAAGCAATATAGAAAATGTAGATCTATCCAACCAATGCCACCAGGGGGTAGTAGCATGAAAATGAAAACAACAAATTTATTATTATAAGAAAGTTTTCATGTCAATGGTTTAAAACATGAATCTATAAATGTCTGATAACAAACAGATGAAAGGATTAGAGAAACCTTGTCCACCACTAAGCGAAGCAACCCTTCGATGATAGATTCCACAACACGGAGGAGTCTTTCTCGAAACATATATATCTGTTCAATGATCCTGGAGATGGAAATTCTGCGAGGATTTCCTTCTTGTATTTCACTGTCTAGAGGCTTATACCATCCCTTTAGAAACCAAGCCAATGGCACATAAATTGCGTTTTGAGGAGTCTCCTCTGTTACGTACCCTGGAAGTGCCACTTCTATGCTTCCTTCCTGGAGAAAGTCGTCAAAAGATAAGTAATAGTTGAACCAATGCACAGATGTGCAACGAAGCGCTAGCAACATCATAGAGAGATCCATATGGAAATTATGAACATGGTGTTGATCTGAACTCAGCATATTTTGATTTGTCGCCTCAAATGCGTTGTCATATGCCCGTTGTAAGCCTCTTTTGAATGATCCATCTGATAGTTCTAACATAACACGAAGCCTGGCAGGGTCAACTTCGACTACAGGATCACGAAAATATTTCACATAATCCTCTATGTAGGTCTGCATCTCTTGCACTTCCTTGAGCTTTGCTGCAAACAAGTATTCTTTCACTAGTTCAGAGTGCAGTAATTCTCCTGCAGTATTAGCACCAGCATTTTCAGCAGTGAAATATGCAAGTACAGACGACGCTTTTACACATATGCTTGATCTACCATTCCCTTCATCTTGAGTGCCATTACTTGATGATATTTCATTTCTATCCCGGAACAACACTGAAGCGCACCGGATGATTAGCTGCACAAATATCAGTGTATCAGAATATAGATAGGCCAAGATAAACTTGGAGGTTACTTACTTTTCCTAAGTTTCGCCAAGCACTCAGATTTCCAGCTTTTGCAGCCCTCAGAATGAATCCACCATACGATGGAATGCTTGAAAAAATGTGGATAGATTTGGAGCATTACTTCAAAGATTGGACAAAATCAATGAAAATATAAGTAATAACGCGACTTCAGGGTTAAACTAACACGACATTAACTCAAATAGGTATAATGTAGAACTATATATGAATGCAGATTGTGTGAAACGATGGAGTTGCATACGTACCACTTTTGCCATTGAATCATCAAGGACTGATCACATGATCGTAAGCTGTATTTTGCCAAGTCTTCGAAATCCAGTTCCTTAAGGATACTTTCGTCGTAAGAAAGTTCTTGAAATGCCTTGCACCTTGACAAGATTTCACACAGAAGATATAATTAAGTTCAACTGACAGCATCATCAAGAAAAATCAGTGAGAATTCAGGATCTGCTAGACTGCTATAAATTGATTCAGTTCTGCACTGCTATAAAATTTAATCAAGCTTATTGCAATAGGCTTACACAGGTAAAAAATTACATAATATATATTTGGAAAATTTAATAGCAAAATTAGATCATGAATATATACAAGAAAGTTTGATTATTTTGGATTAATTTCATTGTAAATGCATATACTTGAGAATACATCAAGTACATGTACATATATACATATACAACATATCCATGTATAATAACTGAGCCTAAGCAAAACGTACATGACTACGTGGATATTTTTTTTAAATTCTGCATTTCGGTTATTTTATACCGCATTTAGTACTAGTGATTTTATTAGACGCGTCTTGTTAGTTTCTTACACATGAATATGTTGTATATGTATATATGTACATGTACTTGATGTAATCTCAAGTATATGCATTTACAAAACAATTAATCCAAAATAAGCAAGCTTTCTTATATATTCATGATCTAATTTTGCTATTAAATTTTCGAGATGGATGGACTTGCTTCATTAAACCTTTAGATGCACCATGCACGTATCAACTCAAAAATAAGCTACAAATAATTTAATCAGTTTGCACAATATGTGACTACTACAAAGTTATTAGAAAAAAAAAAAAAAAAAAAAAAGTGTTCTTACATCAAGAATGTATTGAACATTTCAAATCCTGAGCTTGGAGTTTCCGGAATAATTCGCATCATAATATACTTCAAAGAATCAAATGACATGTCCTGAATCGATGTCATCTCGGTTTCATCCAAGTCCTGAATCGATGGCATCTCGGTTTCATCCATGGTTCGAGCTGCTATGGTTGGTTTTGAATTGAAAGTAATAGTATTAGCATTAATGCAACAGTATAGAATAATTGTCGAAATAAATACATGAATGAAACAACTCAAAATCTACACATGCAACAATTTTTAAATTAGTTCGTGCATCATATCTTGCCAGTCTATTATAGATCGATATTTATATATCCATGTTTACCACCATAAATTTGATCTAGAAATCGATAACACATATAGAGTGTAATTTATGCTAAAGCAAGAATTAATTGTTTGTTAACATCAATGGCTATAGATGTTTCAATGTATTTAATTGTGTTATGGTGAAAGGTTTTAAGATGTTCAATTAGAAATACGAGCTAAATTATAAACCTTAGGTCTAAGGACTATCAAGGTTAGCATGCATGGAGTTAAATTATTATGGTAAGTATATATTAAAGCTAAGATGTGACTCATGAGTTGTAATTTATTCATAATGCATGTATCATTTGAAAAATAATAAGTAATATATATTGCATTTTATATTATAATCATCAACTAAGTTATTAATAATTAATGCCATATTATTTGTTTTATGAATGTGTAATACGATTTCTAATCGCATGTTCTTTTTTTTTTTAGCTAGGTTTCCTTTAGTTTCTTGAGGGCTACGTTAGCCTTATATCTTCTTCGGTCGATTAGGTCATATTTGGAAACTGAAGAGAAAGAAATACAAATACAAGTCGGAGGATTTTTCACTAATCAAATATAACTTATTAATTATAGTGAGAATTATTGTTACTAGATATTGAAATTGGTTGGATAATGAATTTTGAAGTAAATTTATTACTTATCTTCTTCTCTTAACAAAAATAGAAAAAAGTAACTTCGATCCCTTTTGAGCCCTTTTACTTTAATTTAACATATCATGTGTGCACGAACATGGATAAATTAAATTTGATGCAATAGGCCAAGTGTTGCTGGATTGATTTAAATTCAGTTTGGATTGCATAAAAATAAGCAAAATTTATGTAACTTGAATCAAATTTTGGCTTTGAATTTGTAAAAATTAAATAGGAGTGATGATTGTTACTTAGGGCGCTTTTTGGTTGAAGGGATTTGGCTGGAAAAGAAAAGAAAAGGTTTTAATATGTTTCCATGTTTGGTTTGATGAATGACATGAGTTATTAAAGGAAAGGAAGGGAAGTGAAAAGAAAGTCTCTTTACAAATTTTCAGCTTTCCTTTCCTCCCAAAATTGGAGGAATTCGACTTGAAAGAGAAAATAAAAGCATATTTCCTTTCTCTTCCTTTCATTAACCAAATAAACATTGGAAATAAAATCTCCTTTTTTTCCCTTCTCTTCCTTTCTTTTCCCCTCCTTTCCTTTCTCTTCTTTTCCTTACTAACAATGAACCAAACAAAGCCTAGGTGAACATCATTAAGAGAGGAGAATAAACTCATTGAAGAAAAAGAATAAGTGCACATTCTTAAAAGTTAATCATGAACAATTAAATTAAACTCTTTTTTTTCTCAACAGGTATCAATTAAAACTTGGATAGCCAAATAATCAAGATATATCAATTTGGTACATAATTAAAAATGTATGATAAGCCTAACTTTTTATCACCTGTTATAGATTAAACATATACTAACATACATTCTTAAAAAAAAAAAAGGTACACATACGAACATAAATATTGTTTGTTTATTTTTTATTTATTTATTTTTTTTTTATTTTTCACAACATACATGTTGTTATAAAGAAATTAATATTGAATTGTGCCTTTGACCATATAATCATTTAAAATCAACATGTATTGATGGTTATATGGATTAATAATATTATGTATCATTTAATTTCTAATTATTTTATAGATTATTTTGGACGAATAAGGCAAAGTTGGGATTATTTTTGTTAATTTTTCCTTATTAATACATCAATTTTGACCATAATTTTTTAGTACGCACTTAAATATAATTATTATTTTTAGATAACTATTGAAATACTATTATTTTACAATGCCTCAAAAAAAAGTTTATTATTTTTATGATGACTATAAAAGTGATGAAATATTAATTTTAAATTACTTTGTGTTATAAATTTTGCATAAAAATCATAAAGACAAATTTTTTTCCAAATGTCTCATACAATAGTTTCAAATGCAAAGAAAGTCAAATCAAAGTTTGAATTAGTTCAAATTAAATTCATACACCAAAATAATAAATTATTTAATTGTTTTTGGATCTAAATATCAAATTGTCAATTGATTTTAGTTTTTTATTCTTTGGATTCATTAGAATTCTAAGAGCCTTGACACTTTTTAAACCCCCCCCCCCCCACAAAAAAAAAAAAAAATCCAATTTGCTATCCATGACAATATAATTTGAAACTTCTATAAAAAAAATATCTAGACATCAATCTAACAAATTACCACATTTAATTTATTTATTACTTTTTTTAATATAAGTAACCACATGCAACAGTTTTTGACAACTCTCTTGAATAATGCACCATTAACTTTATATTTTTATATGTGCAATATATATATATATATATATATATATATATATATATATATATATATATATATATATATATATATATATATATATATATATATATATATATATATATATATATATATATATATATATATATATATATAAAGTCCTAAAATTCAACAAATATTTAGGCAAAAACTTTTATCATATGAAATTCAAATAACAAAATTTCAAAAGTTAAACAATTGAATCCCTTGAAGAAACCAATATAATTATTTCCAAAAAATCTATATAAGAAATGAATGGAGCAAGGCTAGGAGGACGTACTTACCACGGGTTGGAAGCTCACAAACTTCAATGTCGTTGAACTCAAAACACTTCCTAGAATTGAGAGAACTTCTTATCTTTTCCGTTTTCACTTATTCTTTAGAAATTGAACTCAACTTATAGTCGCTTTCATCTAGAAAGAAAGTAAATATATATTCTTTTTTTTTTTTGGGTAGGTGGATGGAAAACATTCAATTCATAACGGTTATAAACTTTTATTCCTCTTAATTGTTAAGGGAAAAAGGGTTACAAATTAAATGCTATGAATGTGGCATGTAGGATGTATCTCACTTTAGCTATATCATGTTTGATTTGTTATTACCATATGAGGTGATTCTCTAGATGTACCATTATATGAATAATACATCAGTATTAAATTTTTCAATAATTATGATACTTATTACTATCTGCTCTAATCATCATATATGCTATATAATATAATGTATTTCCACTTTCATGGTCAAACTCTTAAGATTTTAACAGTAATACTTCATCAATATGTATAATATATAAATCATAATCAAGTGCAATATCGTTATGTTCAACTCAATGTGTTGTTTTATAATATTATATTTTTACGATTTTTGTAAATAAGTAATTAATAAATATTTTATTAAAAAAATTTATTAAAAAATATTGATGGTCACAAATATGTCTTGAATACCGTGTAAATAGAAATGAGAACTATATTATTATTTCTATAAATTATTTTTGTTAACTTTTGACCATATCTATTACTAATATGTAAAAAGAAAAGATACCCCTACCCGTACTAATTTAATTTTGCTCATATAATCTAAATATAATTTAAAGAAACGTGTCAAAATCCCCTCTCAATTGCGTATTTTCATTTTAAATTTTAATCTTTGTTATATATTCTTTCTCGTACAATATAATTTAAAGAATTATGTTTAGTTTCCATCTCAAATTTGCTCATTCTCTAGATGTTAATCTTTAAAAAAAAAAACAAAACAAAAAAACCTAGTTTTGTATCTTGGACAATGCCCGGGTTAGGGGTTATTACTAGAGATGAAAATTGGACCTTGTTGTTGGTAGCTACCAAACAGTATGATGCAAAATGGGAGGTCGAAGCTACAAAATCTGCTGTGTTAAGGTATGGAATGAAAATTGCAATGAGATTTGGCTACAGGAAAATATGGGTGGAAAGTGATTCGATAAATGTGGTCAGCAAGATTGAAGGACAATCGGAAGGCTCTTCTCCTTTATGGCTTTTATATGATGATATTAGCAATTTATCTCATGATTTTGATGTGTTTGTAATTTCTCATGTTAAAAAGGTAGGCAATACAGGTACTCATTTAGTAGCAATGTGGGATACCTGGGGTAGTTCAAAGTTAGTTGGTATGAACTCGTTTCCCCAAAGTCTTATGACGTTGGTGGAGCATGATTTGCAATAATAAACCTGCCTAATCGTTTTCCTAAAAAAAAAATAGACGTAATAAAACTAAAAGCTAATTTGTACATAAATAAAGTGAAATTCCTCCCCTCTCCTCTCTAAAAAAAACCCTAGCCTCAATTCTTGATTTTTAAGGGTTTTACCGATAGAAAGCCCCAAAACATTGTTTCTTTACACTTTTGTGTTTGTTCTTTTGATTTATAATAATGATTTCTCCCTCAAAAGAAAGGGTTTTCGATCTCCTTTAAAAGACAAGGTATTTTCGATCTCCTTCGAAAGACAAGGTTTTTCGATCTCATTCGAAAGATAGGGTTTTTCTCCTCTTTTTAAGGGGGAATTTCTATAGCTTAAAATTTGGAATAATAGATCTGATGGATTGCCATGAAATTATTTCGTTGGTGAAAAATTATGCGAGGTTGCAAAGGTTTTCAATTTTTCGAATACGATAATTAAGATGAATCCGATGGAAATCATTCTCACGACTACAAAAGATCGTTAGATTGCCTCTCCAACAAGGCTATATTTACCAGCGATATAAGCGGGAGATATTCCGCATTGCAAGATCTGCTTGACGATCATAGTTTTTATGAAGGAAATTTTTATTTGATTCAAATTATGTATTTGTTAAATTCGATTATCGTTGTAGATGTCGTATGACTTTTCATTAATGGGTTAATATTTTTATTAAAAAAAAAGTGAGATTCAAATCCCTAATAAATGTCTTTTTTAAGAAAATGTAAGAGTTAAATTATTATTGAACACATGTAGTTTGTATTTAGAAATTGAAAAAATTGCAAATTACAGTACATTGATTATAAATTAATTTTCTTTATTTCTTTTTCTTTTATTAAATGAAATTGAAATTACACTATATCAATATAACCAGCTAAAGCAGATCATGATGATCTATTATTATATCTCACACTAGCTATAAGGTTATAACCTTTTAAAATTAAGTTGTTTGTATTTTTTTATCAACTATGCTTTAATAAAAATGCTTGTAATTAACTTTGATGTTATTCCACTTACTCTTTTGATTTTTATTTTTCTGTTCTACCCTTTTCTTTTGTCATTTAACTTTTTGATTCCATCTTTCTCATCTACTTAAGTTTAAAGTAATGGATCAATATTGAGCTCACTTATTTTTAATAAAAAATTATTATTAAAGTATTTATTATAAAAAATAATAATTTTAAAAAATATGATAAATGAATTTTTTTTCAATTAATATATCAATACACATAATTATATATCTCAGTTTTATGCATGTAATATAATATATATGTAGTTATTATTATTTGTTAACTTATAAATAATTTCACATTATTTGTTAATTTATAAATAATATTTGTAATACTAGTCTAAAAAAAAACTACTCGGAAAAAATATGAAAGACTAAGTGGTGAGGGTTGGGGTAGATTTTCTCCCTCTTTCGATATATTTGACTGCAATAAGAATGGAAAAAATTGTATAAAGTATTACCCAATATCTAGTAGATATATGGAATTTGTTTCGAAAATAGGAAATAATAATAGTAATAATAATAATAATAATAATAACTCTCTCGTTTTACAATTATAGGAAAGATCAAATTTTACCAATCCAAACAACATCAACGAAGTTCTTCTGGAACATCTTCCTGACATCATACCTAAAACTTGGTACGCCTTGTACCGGCAAGGGTTGTCTATTCAACCAAATTTGATCGAGTTTCTAAATTGTCTATCAAAAAAAGTTGAATTATAATAACTATCAATAGAGTTTCAAGTCTGTTTGTTTATTGTAACAATTGTAGTATTTTTTTTAGGAAAATTTGTCAAAAATAACACCACCTTACCGGTCTTCCAAGAATAGAACGACCTTTGGATTATTTCAAAATAAAACGACCTTTGATGCACATCCGCCAAAAATAGAACGTAACCGGTTGGTAACCTGTTAAATAGGTTACTAGTGACACGTGTCACAATGTCATTGGTCAATTTTGTTTAAATTTTTTTTTAAAAAAAAAACCTGAAAAAAAAAAATACCTTAAAATTTTTTTAAAAAAAAATCTGAAAAAAACCTCCAGCCACCCTCACTGCCGGTGTCTTCCCCATAAACGCCGGCGGCCAAATCCTCCTAACACGACGCCAGCAGAGAGCCTCCTAACGGCGCCGACAGCACAAAGACCTCGACCGGCCAACTTCTTCTACTAAACCACCTTCCTCCCACCCTAATACCCTGCTCCGTCGGCGCCCAAACCATCTCAATTGTGCCGGCGAACCCATTTCGCTCCTCTGACGGTCGTCTCCACCCCTTCCCCTCTTGAACCACCACCCGAAACACTAGAAAACCCAAAATCAAGTGGTGGTCGTGGTGGGTTTACTTAGAGAGTGAGAATAGTAGCTCAGTGGCGTCGTTGCATCTTTTTCCACCTGGGAAATGGGTGGAGACGGCCTGCGGGGTGGCGGCAAAACTGGAAATGGGTTTGGCAGGGGAACCTGCTGGTGGGGAGATGAGTTTTTTCGAGAGGAGGAAGGGGGGGTTTTAGGGTGGGGGAAGGTGGTTTAGGGGAGGTGCTGGTCAGGATGGGTCGAGGTACCGCCGGCGTCAGATAAGGGACTCTGACCGCCGACAGTGGTGGGGTTGCTTTTGGCAAGGGGTGGGTTTTTTTTTTTCAGTTTATTATAGTTTTAATTTTTTTAAGAAAATTTTAAGTTTTGATTTTTAAAATCATTATTATTAAAAAAAAATGTTCAAATAAAATAACTTTTTCTAACAAATCACACATGGACACATGTCAAATATAAGCTGTGAAACAGGGAACATGTTTTTTGTTCTATTTTTAGCGGATGTGCATCAAAGGTTGTTTTATTTTAAAATAATCCAAAGGTCGTTCTATTCTTGGAAGACCGGTGAAAGGTGGTGTTATTTTTGACAATTTTTTTTTTTTAAAAACACTATTGTAATAACTAGTAATTACTATTTATACTATCTAGTTTTATTGCAATTTAAATTTAGTTTATTATGTTAGTTTATGTTGGACTTGATATGTGTATCATACATACCAACATCAACGGATTTATGTGTCATTATTTCTATTTTGTTTGGTTTATATCTAAATTTTGTACTAAAATGTATTTTTTAACACCTTGATGTAATATATAGCCTGGGTTTCTTTTTGGCTTATAAAAAAATGCTTAAAACAGTACTATGTAGTAAGTTCTATTCAAGTGTAATACCCCGTATTTTTATACGTATTTTTCCTAATTAATTAATTATTATTTTCTAAAAAGGGTATTTTAGTAATTTAACTTACTATTTAAATCTTGGAGCCAAAACGATATTTGAATTTTGGCGCCAAAAGTATTTTAAAAACAAATTATTATTTTGGATAAGATTTATTATCCATTTATCCTATTTTAAAAATCGGATTATTTATATATTTTGGATATTTTAATTAAGGCAAAAGCTATATTTTATTATTATTTTAATAAGTCCGAAAATCTCATTTATTTGGCTAATAAATTTCGGATTTTCCTAAGAGAAAATCTGATTTTATTGGTTAAATTATTTGGTGAATATTTGGTATTTTATTATTTAATTATTTATTACAATAAATATTATTTACACAATTATTTTATTCCTTAAAAACCGAGCAAAATCTTCCTAAATATATCTAGAGGAATCCGAAAATTAGAGATATGGTAAGCTCCATATTTTCGGCCCTCATGAAATATTTTGGGGGAATTTAATTGGTAAAATTATATTTTTAATTATCTCCCAAAATCTCCTATTTTCCTTAATTCTAATTCTCCATCTTTTTAATATCCAATCATTATATTTCCTTTCCATTCATTCTTCTTAATTATTCCCCAATTAATTCCAATTTCCTTAATATTTTTCATGACAATCATACCTTCCATATTCAATTATACACAATCTCTTCAATATCAAAATTTTCCTTAAATCTTTACTCACTTCTCCAAGTAATCCCTTAAACCCTACTTGCCATAATTCTTCCCACATTCTCTTGCCATAATTCTTGCATGAACTAGCCTATAAATACCCCTCCATACCTCTCACATTCTTCACACCAATTCTCTTCTTTTCTTCTCCTCTTTTTACACAAATCATCCCGTTTATCTTTGAAGCCAATTTTCGGGCACTTCTGGTCAGTTTTTGGGGTATTGCTGTTTCACAGAAGATTGTTCCTCTCGAAAAATCCTTGAGGTTAGGCTCAAGAATCACCCAATTCGGAGTTATATCAAACGAGTTATAGCCTCTGCAAGTTCTGCCTATTCTTTCCAACGAAAATCCAATTCTTCTCTTTTCCTTGGTTTCTTATCTTTTCTCTTTCTCTTATCTTATTCAATTATTATTATTACTAGATGAAGCCCATGCGATGCACGGTTTGTTTGATTTTTTTTTTTTTTTTTTTTTGTATTTATTAGCTAAAATTTGTTATATATTTAGATAAAATTCCTAATATTAAAAGATAATATTTAATATTTATTATTTTAAACTTAAAAATCTCATTCGCCAATTTTGCTTACGTGACATTTGAATTATTTAATCCTAAAAGAAATTAATATTCTCTTATTTAATTGGCTATTACTAAGGTTTATAATACTACATGGCGCGCTAAGAAAATTAGATCCTACGTGGCTCTCTAAAAACTCGGGAAAAAACTCCCCTTTATATATATATATATATTAGATTATTATTATGGGGGATTTATAAAAATTATTATGAGTAGTTTTAATTATATAAATTAGATTTTTAATGATGTTTATGAAAATTAATTTAAAAGGTTCATGTACATATAGTTGGGGGTTTTTAATTTCATTGTTGTGATTATTTGTTAACCTTATATTAATTAAGGTTATATTTATTTGTAGGGTGTTTTTGATCAAGCTACTTAAGAGTTCTTTTGAAGTGTTTTTGGCTAAGCAAGGATCAAGGTACGTTAGGTGGCTAGATACCTTGAAAGTGATCGATTTGAATGAGCATGTTTGAATGATTTTATGGTGATTGAATTAAATTGACTTGATTTATGGTTTATGAAATAAAAGTATGTTTAAAAGATTGGTTTTAATAATTAAATTGGAGTATTGATTTTTATAACATGTTTTGATTAATTAATTTATTATTCATGTTTTAAAAAGGATTGGTTTTGAAAGCTTGTTGGATTTATAAAAAAAAAAAGGGAGTTTGAATTATTATTATTAAAAGTTGGAATTATTGGATTTAAAGAGGATTTATTTAATCATTGAATTAAATTTATTATTTATGCTTTATAAGCATGTTAGTAATCCCACTATGCGGATTTGGTATTTTGATAAGGCCTTGGACTTTGTATGATCGGGTCTTTCCTCAAGAATAGCCTTGTAACATTAGGAGACTAGCTTGGGGGGTGTGCACACTTGGGAGAGGAATTGGTTAAATTGGTTTAATTGGTTTTAAAATAATTGGAATTGGTTTTATTGATTATTGGGATTTGAATATTGAGAATTGGTTTTGAATCATGAGTTTGGAATTACTGGATTAATTATTGGAATTGATTTCAAAAGCATGTTTGCAAATAAATTGAGTTTAATTATCTTGCACTTACCGTACTTAGCATATTTTGCTAACCCGTATTTCTTATTTGTTTTGGTTCGCCCTGTTTACCGTAATGGTAAGCAGTGTTATTTCAGGTGGAGTGAATAAATTGATGCATTGGAGTCTCGGGATTTGGTTTCACTAAGTTAGGAATCGTGGTCTTTGTACCTATTTTTGAGTACTCATAACATTGGTTTCTATTCATAGTTATTATTAATAAAGGAGAGTTTTGAAGTTTCCGCTGCAAAGTATTGTTAGTAAGTTGAGTAGCCTTGCGTAATCACGCGGCGGTAATACGCCTAAGTCTATCTCTACGGTATAATTACGTATTATACTAGTATTTCCGTAGAGGGAGATTTGGGGGTGTTATATCAAGACTTTGAGATTATATTTTTTTCTTATATTTAACAATACATATGTATCTATTATATGATTTGTATCTTTTAGCTTCTATTTTTTCTCTAATTATTGACTTAAAATTTATTGTTATACATGCATATCTACATGTAAATATTTAATTTTAATTATATCAAAATAATTTAACTTTAACGGTTAATAGGTTATTAAGTAAAGAAATAATATGTTAAATTATTTTAGTATCATTTTTTTTAACAAAACTTTTTTTGAGCAAAACTAATCTAGCAATATTTATATAAAAATATTTGAATTTAATTTTAGTACGTGAAAAATGTAAATGTCGAACGGTTAAATACTTGCATACATTTAGAGTTTAGACGTATTAAAATTAAAAGTTAACTTGTAAATGAACAAAATAAAATTCAAATCCCCTCTAAATTACAAATTTTATAAGAAAATACAAGAGTTAAATTGTTATTAAATACATTTTTATTGTATTAGTGTGGCTAATTGGCTTTAATTAGAAAACTTGTTATTAATTCTTATATATGTTATTCTACTTGCCATTCTTTTCTATCTATTTTTAATTTATCAATACACATAATTATATGTGTTAGCCATGTTCAATATAATAAATAATTTCATGTTGATTTATCTATTAAGTTGTACATTATTTGTTAATTTATAAATAATTTCAAGTTGTTTATTAATTGTACTTTATTGTTTTCACATATGTTTAATAGCATACGATCAAAATTTAATTATTTTTTTATGGAATTGGATTAAACTTTAAGCAATTTCTTTATCTATTTTGATGAAAATGGGCCTAGCAATAATAATATTATTAATCTTATCTAATCTCAATAATTTACTAATATTTAATATTTGTTTCCAATTTAATTTTTGAATTGAGTTCCAATAAAATTATATACACATATTACTATTTTCCTCTTTCATGTATGAAACCAAATATGGGATAAAATTAACATACATTTTTGTCTTTAATCTTTTGCAATATCTGAGGCTTATTCATCATTTTACAACTCATTTTTTTGGTTATTTATTTCATTCACATTCTAAAATTCTATTACAAACTGAAATTCCATTTTTATCATTCTTTTCAATTTGATAAAGAAAATTAAATTTATATTCCTAATTTAAAATCTCACATGCACAAATCAGATTTCACATCGATTACAAAATATTTTAAAAAATAATAAATATAAAAATAATATCATAATGGTTGTGATCTTTGGTTTCTAAATACATATAATTATATATTCCAGCTATGTGATATATATATATATATATATACATATTTGTACGTTATTTGTTAATTTATAAATAATTTCAAGTATTTTGTTAGTTATATTTTATCGTTTTTCACATTAAGAAAGTTTAATGTTATTGTTAGAAGTTAAGGCAAGTTGCTATTTGTTTTTAAAAATAACCAAATTTTGGTCTCATTAGAAATTTTAAATTTTATATGAATCCCAAACAAAGCAATACATTATTCAATTTTCTCTGCAATTAAAATTCAAATCTAAATAGGATGAAGATAGTAACTTAAAATAATCCTTCAAGAACAGGGGCGGATACAGGTTGGGTTCAAGAGGGGTCATTGAACCCACTGAATTGAAAAAAAATTAAAGTGTTTTTTTTTTTAAATAAGAAAAAAGGGTTAAATAGAATATCTTCACACTAAATAGTAACAAGTTAATGTGTAGCCTTGTGATGATTTTCCTTGCGCGACTTTCCTTCCCCCTTTACAAAGGAGACACGGGTTCAAACCCTCCCACAACCTTTTTTTAGCTTCAGTAATTCCCCAAAATTATTTCCCCCAAATTCGAAAACCCTAAGTCCCTAACTCACCTCTCTGACTCTCATCGTCTCCTATAACTCAATTGTTCCACACATCCACCCCACCGCGGCACGCCGACACCACTCACGGTTGCTGACTGCTCCTCCACGGCTCCACCATCTTCCCAACAGGCCAGCGAGTAACGGTGTAAGGTACTCTACAATTCTACTTTTTTTTTTAGGGATTCTACAATTCTATATAGTTCAATACTTAAATGTTAATTCATTTAATTAGATTGTAAATTTGTAGTGTTTATAATTGATTTATTGATTGAAATATTGAATACTTAGATTCTTGGCCTCTTGGGGTTTACAATTGATGAATTGATGATCATTGTAAAATTAATTTGATGTCTTAAATTGCCATTTTATTTGTGTGTACTGTGTAAGTTTGTAGTTGATTTATTGTATGATTGTTGTTTGATTTCATTTTGCAAATAAGTTTAGAGTCTTTTTGGAAACGTGTGGGGAAGTCACAAAAATCCTCTGCTTGTTCTTCACCTAGTTCAAGTGATCCTCTAGTAGAAGAAGATGATATTGAGTCTCCGAATGAAGATGCAATTCCTGTGGCTGCTTCCATTCCAACCCCTGAGAGCACACCTCAAACTTGTCAAAGGGAGAACAATCCAAATGCTAGTGTTGAAACTGATGATACTTGTATTTATGATGTTGATCTTCTTCCATATGACCCTAGAAAGAGAATTCCAATTTCGGAGTATCCTCTTAATGATCAAGATGCTGTGAGGAGAGGTTATATTACAATGAAACGTTGTGCTCCACGCACACATAATTTCCCTCGAAGACAAATAGGAGGTATGCGCCGCTTTAATGTTGCTTGGTTTGATAAATATGATTGGCTTGAATATAGTGTTGAGAAGGATGCAGCTTTCTGTTTTGTGTGCTATTTGTTCAGGGATAAAGATACTCATATGGCTGTTAATGATAACTTTGTTAAAGGGGGGTTTAGAGGATGGAATAAGATTGGTAGATTTTATGTTCATGTGGGTGGTATTGGTAGTTTACATAATGAAGCTAATGAGACATATAAATTTTTCATTAACCCAAAGACATTTGTTGCTGGATCTTTTTGCACTTACTCCTCGGAAGCTAAACTTCAATACAAAGCTCGATTGACTTATTCTTTGAAATGCATTCAGTTTTCTTTTAAGTCAAGGCTTGTCGTGGGCATGATGAAAGTGAAGAATCTTGGAATAGGGGTAATTTTCTTGCACTCTTAACATGGCTTGCAGAAAATAATAGTGATGTTGCAAAGGTTGTTCTTAGTAATGCTCTGGGAAATAATCAAATGACTTCTCCTTTAATTCAAAAGGACCTCATTAACTCTTGTGCCAAAGAAACCACTAAACTTCTCATTGATGATATCGGGGATGATTATTTTGGGATACTAGCCGATGAATCTAGTGATATATCTCAAAAGAAACAAATGACCCTTTGTTTAATTTATGTCAATAAAAAAGGGAAGATAACTGAGAGGTTTCTTGGAATTGTACATGTAAAGGATACCACTGCTTTGTCATTAAAGAGTGCAATTGAGTCTTTGCTTATGGAGCATTCTTTGAGTTTGTCTAGAGTTCGTGGACAAGGTTATGACAGTGCTAGTAATATGAGGGGTGAGATAAATGGCCTCAAGACTTTGATAATGAATGAAACAAAACAAGCTTATTATATCCATTGCTTTGCTCACCAACTTCAATTAACTCTTGTTGTTGCTAAGGATAATGATGACTACATTTGGTTATTTGCTCAACTTGCTATTTTGTTGAATATTATTGGTGTTTCTTGTAAGAGAAAGGAAATGATAAGAGAAATTCAAGCTCAACATGTTCTGAAAGCATTAGATCTAGGAGAAATTGAAAGTGGGCAAGGTTTAAACCAAGAACTTGGTTTAGGTAGGCCTGGTGATACTAGGTGGGGGTTACATATAAAACTGTTTCAAATGTTACCTCATTGTATTCTACTATTGTTAAAGTTCTTGAGAAGGTTGGATCAAATAAGATTTATAAGGATGATCATGTGAAGGCTATCATTGTTATGTCTACATTTGAATCATTTGAATTTGTTTTCATGATACATTTGATGTCTGAAATATTTGGCCAAACTGATAAACTGTGTCAAGCTTTGCAAAGAGGGGACCAAGATATTGTTAATGCCATGGCATTTGTTACATTAACTAAGGAGCGATTGCAAAATATGAGGGACCATGGGTGGGAAGACTTTTTACATCTTGTAGTTTCTTTTTGTGATGAGTATAATGTGGAAGTTCCTGCTATGGATGATATGTATGTTCCTCGTGGAAGTTCAAAACGCTTCTATGCCAAAGTTTCTAATCTCAACCGATTGAAATGTTTATAAGTGTCATTGATTTACAACTCCAAGAGCTCAATAATAGATTTGATGAGGAACATATGGAGTTGCTTATTTGTATATCATGCTTAAATCCGGTTAATTCATTTGCGGCATTTGATAAGCAAAAGTTGATGAGACTTGCTGAGTTATATCCCAATGAATTTCCAACTAATGAGATGACAATGACTGCACTTTATCATGAACTTGGATTTTTTTTATTGATGATATGCACAAAGATGCAAGGTTTGGAGACTTGAAGTATATTAATGAGCTTTCTGTGATGCTTGTTGAAACAAATAAGCATACTTCTTACCAAATTGCTTTACTTGCTTATACGACTAGCATTGGTCCTTCCGGTGGCGACTGTAAGTGTGGAAAGAGTGTTTTCATCAATGACTTATGTAAAAAATAAGTTGCGGAATAGTATGGGAGATCAATTATTGAATGATAGTTTAGTCACTTTTCATGAGAGAGACTTTTTTGCTAGAGTTAGTGATGATGATGTATTGATACGCTTCCAAAGTATGAAAACTCGAAGAATGCTTTTGTAGGTTTTTTTTTAATTAATTTTTTTTTACCATTTTTCTAAGTGTAATCCATTTGTAATCCGAAATTTGAACTAATGTATTGAATATTTAATTAATGTATTCGCGTTCCTTTTTTTTTTTTTTTTTTTTTTTTTTTTTTTTTTTCCGGATTCCGAATCCACTGTTTGGAAATCTTGGATACGCCACTGCTTACTACATCTATTTAACATAACATTCGCTCATGCACGTGTTGTAGGCACATCTTCCACTTTTCGTACTGTAAATTTAGTATCTACATTATGAAGCATTTTATTAATTTCTTAGTAAATTTCTTCTGCGTATGGTATTTTATTTTCGAAGTTTGGGTAATGATCCGAATCTTAAGACAAAGAATATGGACCCTCATTACTGAGTGATGTTACACATACAATGGTTGTATGTGGTAGCCCACTTACAATATCATTGTATGTATGCCATGTCTAAAGGGAGGAAAAAAAATAAGAGGGAAAAAAAAGGAGGAAGCAAGATGGGGAAGGTGGACCCCAAAATACAAACCAATCAAATGGTGCCAACAATGATTGTATGTGGGCCCCCACATACAACCATTGTATGTGTAGCCTTCCCTCATTACTTAAGCAAGATATCGATATCATTCCGTACTCTCAATAAAACAATCCATGAGCACGGTCCTTGGGCCGCTCATGCCTTTATTGATAGGTTTTGATAATTTAATTATTTTCGATTGCCCGAATAAGTGATGCATCTAAAGAAAAACAAAGAAATAATCTCCCTGCTCTGCTCCACTTTTGTTATATACTCCCTCCTTTTTTAAATACTTGTTTTATTTCTCCATGTGCGGAGTTTTAGGAGAATTTGAAAAAAGTAATGAAATATGGAGGTAGTGGGGTAGGTGGAAGAATAAAAAAAATAGTAAAAAATAAAAGTAGTGGAGAGAATTGCAGGAGAGAGAATATGAAATTAATAAAATGCTACTTCCATTTTTTTAGTTGACACGTTTAATTTTGACTTTAACACTATTCACACACTTCCCTTTTGACCGTCTTTTGTGATTTATACGTAATGAAAAATATAGTCATGTGGGGTCTTGTTATATTCACGGTATATATTTTCAAAATATCAACTTTTTATAATTTTTGCTTATCGTTAATTAAAGATATTAACGATTGAATTTGTGCATTGGCAAACGTGACTAAAGAAACGTATCAACTAAAAAAATACGGAGAAAGTATGGTTTATGTTGGATCCATTAGGTGAGAGAAATGAATTAAATGTTGTAAAATTTTTCTAGATAAGGAAATAGAGCAAGTATTTAAAAACGGAGGAAGTAAGTACTTGAGTCAGCTTGGACTAGCTGCAACTTGAAATTAGGTTTGTGTTGTTAGTAAATAAAGTTAGGTTCTCAACTCGAAATTGATAGAGAAAAAATCATATTCCCAGGCTTCAACCAATAACTTAAACTTTTGGTTGAGTTGGTCCTGTAACAAAAATCCAACCAGCTAGTTACATCTCATCCTAGGAATACGATTGACAGGCAATATAATGTAGAAAATTTTAATCTTATCCAACCCTGCATCGAATAATTCATACACATAAAATCATGGATGATTTAGGCTTCATAAGTCCATCACCAACCAGGGAATAATACCACAACAAAAAGTAAAACAACCAATTTGTTACGAAGAAAGTTTCCATGTCAATGGTTCAAAACATGAATGTATAGAAGTCTAATGACAAACATATGAATGGATTATAGAAACCTGTCCACCACTAAGCGAAGAAACAAACTCTTTAGTCTCTGATGATAGATTTCAAGAGACGAAGGAGTCTTTTTCGAACCATATAAATCTGTTCAATGATCCTTGAGATGGCCATTTTTTGAGGATCTCCCCCTTGTACACCATCAAAATGCATATACCATCCCTCTAGAAACCAAGCTAATGGCACATAAATTGTGTTTCGACGATTTTCTTCTAATTCATTATACCCTGGAAGTGCCACTTCTATGCTTCCTTCCTTTAGAAATTCATCAAAACATATGAAATGCTCGATCCAATGCAAAGACTTGTAGTGCTGCGTTATCAACATCAAAGAGTAACATTCCATATGGATACTCGTCCCACTCATAGCACGGTGTAGCTTTAAACTCAGCATATTTCGCATTGCACTTGATAATGTTGCTTGATCCGCCTCAACTGCGTTGTCATATGCCCGTTCTAAGGCTCTAGTAAAGATTTCATCTGAATGTTCAATCATAACATGGTACCTAGTTGGGTGAACTTCGACTATAGGATCACGAAAGTATTTCACATAATCCTCTATGTAGCCCATCATCTCTTGCACCTCCTCGAGATTTGATGTGAACAAGTACTCTTTCACTAGTTCAGAGTGTAGTAATTCCCTACATGTACTAGCTCCAGTATTTTCAGTAGTGATATTTGCTAGTAAAGACGACGCCTTTTCACATGTGCTCAATCTGTCACTTTCTTCAGGTGGCATTTCAGGTGATGTTTCATTTTTTTCCCAGAACAACACTAAAGCACACCGGATTATTAGCTGCACAAATATCAGTTTTTCAATAACAGAGTATTAGAATATAGGCCAGGACAATTGTTAGATTGTAAAAGACTTATTTGAGAAAAATGTGTAGTGCATAGTTGAGCAAACAAATAAGCTTGTAGTTATTCATGGGATGGAAGGAATTATAAACTAAGGGCCTGTTCACATTTACTGAACTGTTCTAAATTGAACTGAACTGATTGGAGCTGAAATAAATTGATTGGAGCTGAGCTGAACTGAACTGAAAAGAGTTGAAATGAATATTTTATGAGAGAAGGAAATTAGGAGCTGAAATGAACTAAACTGAACTGAACTGAACTGATTGGAGCTGGACTGAACTGAAATTAAGCTGAAGTGAACAAGCCCTAACAACTAGAATAAAAGGTTTAACTTGGAGGTTACTACTAATTGGTTGTTGGTGCAGTGGTGAATGGGCTGGGGCTGCACTAGGTAGTTAGGGAGGGTGTAGACACCCAAATGTGTCTCCCCAAAACCAAACCCAGTGATGAATACCTTTTGCATCGAATGATTATCGAACGAGGTGAAAGTGTGAAAGGTCGGGTGTTGCGGTTGGTTTTTATTAAAAATTCTTTCTTTCTGTTTTCGAAAAATAATTCTATTTTATGAAAATAGCCAATCCAGTTTAGTTTGGTCCACAAGGGTCCAATAATAGTGTAGTTGGATGGGGCTTGCAAAGAGCTTTCCAACGATATATTATAAGCCCAACTCCGATGAATAATGAGGAAGTTATGGCCAAAATACTAAACTGGGTCCGGTTTGATCTTTACATGCGGCCCAATGATCTAAGGGAGGACCCAATGTTAATTATTATTCCTAAAATTATTGGATTTAATGGTAGTCTTCTAGAATTCTCTAGAGGGTTCTTTTAAGTCCTAATAAGATTAGAATTAATAATTATATTTTAATAAGTTTTATTTGGAATAAAATATTATTTTATGAAAATACGATTTCAATTTTCCTACGGACTTTACAAATCAATTTCAATTGATAAGTGGACTCCGTGTTTGAAAACGCGTAGGAATCCAGGCTGTCGCCAAACGACAGGCCTGTCGCCACGCGACAAGCCTTGTCACCACGCGACAGAGCCCTGTCGCCTGGCGACAAGGTCGGTTTTACGGCGACAGCGTGGAGTTTTATTCCTTATCAAATTCTACCTATTTCCGGATTTTTTTTCTTATAAATAGGGTCCTAAACCTCCGTTTTTATTCATTCACAATCATCATCCACATCCATCAATTCTATTCTCTCTATGCTCTAATCTCTCTAGCTTTTTACAAACAAAATTCCGCATACACGAGTTCTAGAAACACCTAACCAAGTTCGAAGTTGCCTTCGCCCTAGACGTGAAAGGTTATAATTTCTGAGGGTTTGGTCCTTAATCTCTATTTCAATTATTTAGTTTAATTTAATTGTTTGATTTTAACATTTTCCTTGAAGTTACTAACGCGTGTATTTTGTTATTAGAAAGAGGTACGAGGCATCAAAGTATGTAATCTTATTGCTCTATTCTTGTGGAAAGCATGTTTAAATTTGTTTAATTCCTAGTATCATGTTAGGATGTCTTTATTGCTTTCTAGTATCATGTTTAGGGTGCTTCCTATGCTTTCTAATATCATATCAATATCATGTTAATATCATGTTAGGGCTAAGGCTTTGATTTTTATTGCTTAGTGACATGCTAGGATTTGTTATTAATCTTGTTAGTATCATGCCCAAGATCTTGCTATTAATATTATGCTTTAACATGATTATGTTGATTATGATTATTATGATTATTATAATTGTTATGATTATAATTATGATGATGATTATCATGTTGCTTGATGCTTATTTATTGTTATTGCTTGATCACGCCTTTTATGCATGTTTAAAGGGAATTTGTACTTGTAATCACGCTTAATAAGATAATTAATAATCTTGTTTAGGGCTAATATGATTATAATTCAAGTGATCGCCAATAATAGTTTTGTTTGTGCATTAATAATCAACCAATATAGATAAACAGGTTTAGGGTTAACCTATTGTTTGCATGTTAATCAGAAAGCGCACATGAATACTAGAAGAATGAAGTAGAGGCCTATTTAGGGCAGGTTCAATCTCTTTTAGGTTGGATTTGTACCTTCATCCCCGAACCCTATTTGGTTCAAGACCTTTTGGAGTTGCCGATCTCTTGGATTGTTAAGGGGTGTAACCTTCACCTTATGAACGGTTTACAAGTTCCTAAAACTTGTTGGCGACTCTTTTGCTCTAGCTTCCTTCCCTTTGGACACCACCATGCTTAAGTGTATGATCACAGTGGGGTTCAAGTTTGGGGTAATGCTTGAAATATTCCCTACAGAGGACTGCGTGTTTGATCCCCTGCAACAACAATTGGGAGGGGACTTGAACCTAACCATTCAGAACTGAGCCCCGAATCTGGATTATCCCAAAGGGTGAATCGAGTGGAACACCAAAAAATTTTTAGAGGTTACTTACTTTTCCTAAGTTTCTCCGAGCACTCAAATTTCCTGCTTTTGAAGCCCTCAAAATGAATCCACCCATACAATGGAATGCTTGAAAATGCGTGGATAGATTTGGAGAATTACTGCAAAGATTGGACAAAATTAATGAAAAAATACAAGTAATAGCGCAAGTTTAGGGTTAACCTAACACGACCTTAACTCAAATAGGTATAATTTAGAACTATATATGAATGCAGATTGTGTAAAACGATTGAGTTGCATACGTACCACTTTTGCCATTGAATCATTAGGGGTGAATCACATGATTTTAAGCTGTATTTTGCCAAGTCTTCGAAAACCAAAATCTTTAGGATACTTTTGTCGTAAGAAAGTTCCTGAAACGCGTTACCCCTTGACAAGATTTCACATAAAAGATATGATTTTAACCAATAATTAAGTCATTAGAAGTTAAAATTTGAGAAATTAAAATTCAGGGTCTTCACTACTATAAAATATAATCAAGCCTTTTGCAATAGGTTTACATAGGTTAAAAAAAATAAAATCATAATATGTCTTATTAGATAAAGAAATGAGCCTAATTAAAATGTAAGTCTTGTTAATTTCTTCTACACAAGTATGATGTATATGTGTATATGTATTAGTGTAATTTCAAGTTTATGCTTAAAAAAAATAATCTAAAATACGCAAACTAGCTTTTGTATTCATGATCATATTCCATGATGCACAATATGTGACTACTACAAAGTTATTAGGAAAAAAAGGTTAAGTATTGGCGTAAAGCACCTATATGTTTTAGAAACATGTAGGATGGTAAAATGTACCACTACAGCCTAATAGGTGACAGGTGGTAGATATTTTAGGAGAAAATAATCAACGACATAGGATAACAAAAAGTACCACTACATGCATAATAGTACACAAAAAGTACTATTAATATAACTTATGCTTAAATGGTACATTATATTACATAAAAATGTACCATCGTAGAAAAACATCAAATGAAAAAATTAAATATGAACCCCATAATGCCCTCCTATATGCATGTTTAACAACTAGATGCTATGCGCCTATATGCACTCGTAAAAAAAAATGAAAAAGCAAGTACTCTTACACCAAGAATGTATTGAACATTTCAAATCCAGAGCTTGGAGTTTCCGGAATAACAAGCATCATAATATTTTTCAAAGCATCAAATGATAAGTCTTGAATCGATGACATCTCGGTCTGATCCATGGTTCGAGCTGACTTCTCGGTATGATCCATTGTTCGAGCTGACTTCTCGGTATGATCCATTGTTTGATCGAGCTGCTATATTGGTGTTTGAAATTAATATTATAAGAATTAATGCAATAGTATTGATCAAGCTGCTATATTGGTGTTTGAAATTGATATTATTAGAATTAATGCAATATTATAGAAAAAATGTTGAGGTAAATACTTGAAATAGCTCATAAACTAGACATGCATCAACCTTTAGATTAATTCTTGCATCATATGTTGCCAGTTTAATTTATAGATAGATATTTATATAACCATGTTTAGTATCATAAATAATGATCAAGGTTAGCATGGAGGTCGGGGGAATAAGTTAATAGACATTTGTGATTAAGAATTATTGCCTATTAAAGCTAAGATATGATTGAGATTGAGTGAGGGATAGCTCAAGGGGTATGGTTAGAGCTTCCCTCCTGGATCCTAGAAATCCTGGAATCGATTCTCATCACAAAAAAAAAAGGCTAAGATATGACTCATGAGTTGAAATAAACATAATTCATTAAAATCATCAACTGCATCGTTAAAAACTGATGTCATATTTTTTTATTCGTGAATGTGTAAAATAATTTCTTACATACTCTTTTTTTTTAGCTAGGTTTCCTTTAGTTTCTTAAGGGATACGTTATCCTTATATTCTCTTCGGTCAATTAGGTCATATTTGGAAATTGAAGAGAAAGAAATACAAAAAAATGGTGGAGGAAAATGTAGCTAGTGAGAATTTCACTTATTATCAAATTTACTTATTATAGTGAGAATTTTTGTCTCTTGATATTGAAATTTGTTGGATAATGAATCTCAAAGTAAATTTACTTCTCTTTTTTTTTTAAATAAAAAAAGAAAAAAGTAACCTAGATCCCCTTTGAGGCCTTTTAGTTTAATTTAACATGTCACGTGTGCACCTACATGAATATATTAAATTTGTGACACAATAGGTGATGCAGCAGGATTGAGTCAAATTCAGTTTAGATTGCATAAAATAAGCTAAGTTTATGCATTTTAAACCAAATTTTGTCTTTGAATTGAAAAAATTGGATTAGGAGTACAGTTGTGACTGTTACTTAAATGAACATCATTGTGGAGAATAAAACTATTGAAGAAAAGCTTTAAGGGCACATTCTAAAAAGTTGATATACATAAATTAATGTATATATATAACGATTAATTAAAATAATCTGATGTATATCTTTTAATTTGGTTCATACTGTAATATCCGAATATTTCATGATTTTATCTAATAATTTTTTTTATTTAAAGAAAAAAGTTATTTACAAGTATCTTAGTTTTATGAATCTTATTTTAACTTAAACAGACTGTTTTATTTTTATCATATACTAGTATAATTTATCTTAAACCCTAATAAAGTTTACTGCTTGTTTAAATAAAAAAGGTATTTTATTTATTCAAGCTTTTCAGTTTCCCTATTCTTCTATGCGTGAGTTTGACGAGGTCGGCAAAGATTATTAATTATTCATCAATTCATTCTTCATCTCTTAAAAACAATAAGATTGTAGTTACTAAGCCTATCGTCCCTTTTCTTTGATTGGAGTTGATTGGATGATTTGTATTTTCTTACACCAGCATTATTATTTTCGGCAACTAAGCTCGTGTATACGTACTTTAGTGTTTCCGAAGGTAATACACGACCTTAATTAATTTTTGGATTTGTTTGATTATAAATCGTTAGTATATATTAATTGTACTCCGTATTGTTATGTGTAAATTTTATAATTTGTGAATTATATGTGATCATGATTTATATATATACATGATTAGTGTGTGGTATAATATGATTCTAATTGCCGTATTATTTTTGTGGTATTGATTGATTGTGTTATTTTTCTAGGGTTTTTAATGTATTTGTTATAAGGAGTATTGTTTTATCGAGGTTTAGGGTTACTAATATAATATTGGGTTGAGAATTGATTATATTTGGGTTACTAGTATTATTGCCCTACAAGAGTTGAGATATTTTATGAATCGAATTGTTATGTTATTTGGGAACACGTGCCACTATTGAGATATTGTTTATTAACCTGTGAATGGTTATTTGATTGATGTATGAGATCAAAAGGTTGAGAACTATTGTTTTGTTCTTGGTTTAAGGCTCGTCGTTATAAACCTTAGTCCTTGGCATGTTGGTAAGGAGATGATAATCATGAGTTAAGAATGAGGTACAATTTTTATTTATGAAAAAATATTGTGTAGAACGGACTCATGTGAGTCCGTTCTATTACTCAGCCCGCGCTCGGCCCGTTTCTTTAAAGTTCAGCCCGCGCGCGGCCCGATCTTTAAATAACCATGGTTTTTTTTTATTAAAAAAAAACCCAAACCCAACGTCCCGCCTTTCTCCTTCTTCTTCTCACCCACGTTTTCTGCATTCTCACTCCATTTTCATCAGTTACACTCCATTACTATCGACTTAACTTCATGTTTCCGAATTATTCGCATCACTACTTCATTTTCCATCTTTAATTTTATTTGCATGTATTTAATTTTTACTTCTTTTATATAAACCCTAACTTTCGTCATTTTCGACTCTATTAATGGCTGACATTCCGTCGATTAAAGATTCTTCTCCTTTAAAATTTTATGTTAAACGAAGTAAACAAGCATGAAAACAGCAGAAGACAGTTGCAATGGCTGAAAGGTTTATTATATTTCAGTTATTTTTAGGTTGTACTGTTTTTTTAAAAATCCATTTTTATAAGTTATTATTTCGTTTTGTAGGGTCGATTCAGAACCTCCATTGAAGAAGCGTGGTCCTAAACCTGGTTTTAAACGAAGTCGACCTGTTAGGTGTGAAAATTTGTTTCTATTTAATTCGCAAAAAGACATAGCATTCTGTACTTGTTGTTTTATATAGAATCTTTTTTCTTGGGAAACATACCATATCTGGTTATTATATTGTAATTTGATAATAGATTATTTTTGTCAGGATTTACAATTACTTTGTCAGGAATTCTATTTTTTCTATCAGAAATTAGCTTATTATTCTGTGATAAATCATATATATGCAAATTAGCTTGTCTTGAATTTGATTATTTTATTTTGATAATGGTTTATGTTTGTCAGGATTTAGGTTTTTTTGGTCAGAAATTAATTTCTTTTTGTCAGTATTTAAATTATATCAGTAAGGAATAATATTTTTTCAATCCGAAATAAGATTACTTTTATCAGTAATAAATATATATGTGACACATTACATTAGTTAGGAATAATAATTTTTTCATCAGGAATAAAATTATTTTGGTTAGAAATGAGTTTATTTTTGGTCAGGAAAAAGATATTTATGCTCAGAAATAAGATTACTAATTTCAGGAATAACATAACTATTATCATGAATAAGAATGTTTTATATAGCTCTCAATTTTAATGTCATTTTTTACTTTTCAATTTTTCAGTTCTCTTACTGAAGATGATATTTCAGACTAAGAGCTTGGTAATAAATCTGGTCCCAATCATCTTTGTCAAATTCTGGAAGATTTAAGTGATAAGCAAAAGAAGGATTTAAGAGACATTGGTTTTGGTGGATTGCTTCATATGAATTTGAAGGATAATATTAGCCATCAGTTGTACGGTTATTTAGTAACTCATTATAATCCCAAGGCAAGAAATGTGATAGTTGGTAAAAAGGAACATGCTATTCATATTGATAGTTCTGATATTGCTGATGTTTTGGGTATTCCTTATACTGATCTAGCTGTGAAAGAGATTTCAAAAAAAAGAAAGGATTTAATCCTGATGACAATTTGAAGTTAGAGTGGAGGAAGTTTTTGTGTTTGGATATAGTAGATGAATCGGAAAAAGGAAATGACTCTGAAACTAACAAGAAAAAGAAGAGGAAAACTGGTGATGAATCTGAAAAAGGTTTTCAAAGAGCAGTTCAAAGTAAGAAGAAGAAGACATATGTCAATTTTCTTACTTATCAAACATTGTTTGAGAAATATAGAGAGGGAGGTTATGAATTCAAGAGACTCTTTGTTATGTTTGCTGTATCTAATTTTTTGGCTCCAATTGGTGACAAGTCCCCAAAGTTTAACATCATCAAGTCTTTGGAAGATGTACGTTTCATAAAGACTTACAACTGGGCTGGTTATGTGATGGATTGGTTATGTGATTCAATAGCAGACTTTCAGGCTTTTGTTTTGAAGAAGAAAGCAGGAGAGGTATTGAAAACTAAATCAAAACAAGTAAATGGCTGTCTGGTTGCATTTGTAATTGCTTTTTTGCAAAAGTTTGAGTTTGGGACCACTTTAGATAGGAAGCCATTTGTAATGAATTGGTCTTGTGAAAGTCTGAATGAGAGGATTAAAGCCGTTGCTGAAAATATCGATTACGGTACTGTGAAATTGTATCCTCAGACATTACCATTACAGTATGCTGGGAAAAGTGAACAGGAGCTTCTAAAATCTTTTTAGTTGGATAACATTGAGTTAAACTTGAAGATATTGGTGATGAAGATTCTGGTGAAAATAAGGAAGTTCAGGGTGTACAATCTGCTACCATTGATTTGAAAGTTGAAGATGACAAAGCTAGATATGTAATGTACAGGATTCCTAAAGAGTACCCCACTGATGATGAGATTGATAAAATGGATATTGATGTAAGTTTAAAATCTCATCTTTTTATTAATTTCGTAAAGTTTTTTCTTCAAGAATTCATATTGAATAAGCTGCTGTTATGTACTAACTCTTTTTGTCAGGAATTAAGTGATTAATATAGAATAGAATATAATATGAGTGAGGATTAATTGCAGTAAGATATTAGTTTAGTTTTATCAGGAGTAAGAAATTTAATATCAGGAAATAAATTATCTCAATCAACATTAATATTGTCACTCAGAAATTAGATTACTTATATTAGGAATATGATAATATGGTCAGGAATGAAATTATTTTAATCAGGAAATAAGTTATATCTCAATTAGGAACAACATTATTTTAGTCAGAAATTAGATTACTTTTATCAGGAATAACACAATGTTAGTCAGGAATATGATAATTTTAGTCAAGAATGAATTCTTTTAGTCAGGAAATAATTTATTTCATTCAGGAATAATATTGTTTTAGTCAGAAATTATATTAATTTTATCAGGAATTAGAATGTTGTAATTCCCTTGTAGGTAGGATATTTTATTATATTTTACTCATTCACTCTTTATTCTTTTTTTTTTATTAGGCTGT
The DNA here is from genome assembly GCF_948465745.1 of Chenopodium album. Lineage (NCBI taxonomy): Eukaryota > Viridiplantae > Streptophyta > Magnoliopsida > Caryophyllales > Amaranthaceae > Chenopodium > Chenopodium album. The sequence goes on from NC_137844.1 coordinate 8,887,572, forward strand.
GAAGAAGAAAATGATGAAATTTGGTCGTGACTTGAAGATCGTATCAGAGAACCAAATTCACTTTGTTATTGATTTGAAGGATGAAGCAATAAAAACTTCACAAGAATCTCAATATCAAGGAGAAGATGATGTATATTCCAATCCTCAATTCTTAGCAAAAATTGATGAAATAGTGTTAGCTGCTATGCAGAGCAAAAAGTTGGCCACTGATTTGGATAATATTGATCTTAAGCTTAAGCCTGATGAAATTGTAAGTTTAATTACCATTGTCATCATTTTATATATGAAATTAATTTAAGATTTGTGTTTGACATTAATATTTATTTTACATAGGTGAATAATGTTATTGCTGATCGTAATTTAGAGAAAGACCAAAGTCAAGATATACCTAAAAGAGATAATTTAGAGGATGCTAATAAAGTAAAAGAATTCAATGTAGAAGAAGAAACTGATATACCTGAAAGTGATATGCCTGAAGATATACCAGAGAAAAATACAGATGAAGGCAACTTCTTGACTGGTGTAGAAGCTGGTGCTGTATATTCTGAACCTGGCACAGCACCATCAGAAAATATGGTTAGCTTAGTTAGTGGGGAGGGTGTTCTTGGTTCTACAACCATGGTTGGTCATGAGCTGGTTATAGGATCATTAGAAACTTCAACATCACCTCCTAGAACACCAAGGAAAGCCAAGGGACTCAATGAATTTTATTCTGCTAGTTTGAATGATAATCAGGCTAGGGTGTGCAAGAAGGTAAGAGTTTTTCCACGGGAGCTGATTCTATGCCAAAGTTTCAATTAATTACTCCTACTCCTCCTTCTCCTCAATCATCTTTACTACCATACCAAGAACAAAATGCTGAAGTTACTGAAGAAGAAGTTCTAATAACTAATGAAAAAGAAAGAAAAAATGACAAGGATGATGACATCACATCTAAGGTCTAATATCTGTATTTTATTTGAATAATTTATTAAAATAATTATTGTATTTAAATTTGATATTTTATATAAATAAATATATATATTTTTTATTTCTGTTATACATATGTTTTCAGGTTTTTACTAAATCTGATGATGTAATACATAGTAAAGTTACAGAAGAACATCATTTACCTATCGATGAGGTGCATCAGGTAATTTTTTATGTTATTTTTTTTCATGAATTAAAGTATTTTGGTCATAAATTAGATTTATTTTGTCATGAATAAAATTCATTTTATCATAAATTTGTTTGTTTCTTATTGTCAGGAATTAGATTTTTTTTTTCATTTATTATATAAGTTTTGTCAGCAATTTAAATATTTTTGTCATGAATTAAAATATGCCTGAAAGCAATAGGGTTAGAAATTAGATTAAATATATCAGGAATAAGAATATTTTAGGAAGGTATTAGACCAGTTTGGGCAGGAATTAAATTATTTTTGTTAGGAACTAAATTATTTCAATCAGGAATAAAGTTGTTCTTGTCAGATATTAGAAATTAACTTATTTTTAAAATTAATTATAATTCCTGATTAAAGTATTCTTATTACAATACGTTTTTTATCAGGAAAAAGATGTATTCATTCAGCTATATATTAGATTACCTATATCTGTAATAAGAATTTTTGATTCACGATTCATATTATATTTATATAGGTTATTATTGTTTGGATTTAGATTACTTTTGTTTGATTTTAATACATTTTATTTTTCTTCCAGAAAGCTCAGCCTAGAGATACAACTACAGTTTTAGATTTAATGAGAAGTAAATATGTTGCAAAGGAGTCTGTTGCAAAGGAATCTATTCCAAATGCAGTTTTAGAATCTCCTACTTCTCCTAATGCTGAATTAATTCTAATAGATAAAACTCCTACTCCTCTTATTGCTGCTGATTCGTCTCAAGATGAGCTCATGGAAATAGGAACTTAGCCTCCTAAAACACACATTCAGTTAATTGATGTAGACAAAATTCCTACTGGTGCAAATGATCCACCTGAAACTACCTTTATTGTTGCTGATAAATATGCTAAAAAAAGGGTTGAGAGATGGCAATATTTAAGAGATAAACAGCAGTTGGAATTGCAGGCTAATTTGGAAGCAGCTGGTGATTCAGATTGGGTATATCCGCCTATTGATAAGATTCCGATTCAAAATCGAGAAATTTTTGTCTCTAGGAGTTTGCAGGAAAATAAGCCTCTGTATCTAAAAAATTTAGGTGAGCATGAAAGATATATGTGTGACTTCCTCTTTTTTAGGCAATATGACGAGGAGAAAGAGTTAGATCCTACAGGAGAAGACGAGGGAGTTAAGTCGCGTAACAACAGCCGGTATGTGGAAGATACTGGTACTGTTATCTGTCAATTTGCCGCTGAAGATATTTCCCAAAGCGATACTATTTTGGTAAAACAGTAGTTCTGTTCACTGCGTCCCTCTGTCTGGGTTAATAGTGTTATTCATGATGCTTGGGCTTCTCTGCTGAATATTGAAGAGAGCAAAATAACTGACAGAGATATTTTTCAGTACAAAAGATTTGTTTTTCATACTGGAGTTGCTGTAAGTTTTTTATTTTTCTTTACTTATTATCATTTGAATTTTTATGTATATATCATAATATATTTTTTAATTTTTTGTATTGTAGGAGACTATACAGAGATATATAACAAAGAGAGAAAAATATAAAAAAGAAGTGAAGTACATCAAAGAACAGGAAAAAATTTTGAATTCTTTGGAAAATGATCTAGAAGAATATGCAAAGTTTAGGGATCAGTTGACAAAAAAGGAGCTTGATTTAGAATTGAAAAAACATGATTCTCATGATGTTTATGTTTCCATTGATAAGTGGGTTAAACGATTTCCAACGCTCAACATAGCTGAAGTAGAGCTGGTAAGTTTTTAACTTTATTTCTTGTTTTACTTAGGTAATATATTTTTATTTTCAGGTACTAGCTTTTATAGTCAGGTATTAATTTATATTTGTCATGTATAACAATATTTTGCCATGGAATACTCCATCTTTTTCTTGGAAGACGAGCACAGAAAATTATGATTGTGGGCTTTTTGCATTAATGTGTATGCAAAAGTACACTGGACTAGATGGAGGACTTCTTGATTTAAAACTTGTAAGTGTTTATTTTTTTTTTTGATATTTGTTGTGATTAATATTAATTATTTTTTAGTGTTCTTATTTTTGTATTTTTGTATAAATTTCCAGAAGCAAAATCGGAAGTTGTATAGATGCAAAGTAGCTTATGATTTGGTTAACAGAGAAGACAATTTTTTGAGCAAGAAATTGTGGAATGATTGCATTGCCTTTTCTAATACCAAAGACAATTTTCAAAGCTCAGCCTACAAGGAAGAAGCTTGAGGCTCAATATCAGAAGCAAAAGGCTTCTATAGAGAAAGAAAAATAGAGGAGATACAAGATGGAGCAGCAAAAACTAAAGGAAATGGAAGAACAGCAAAACATTGGCAATAGTTAGATAATTTTATTTTGTATATATATTTCCTTTTTGTAGTTAAATATTAGGTTTGTTTTGGTTGATAAATTTTGTTTTTACAGTTATTTATATATGTATATATTTTTTTTCTTTAATATTATCAGTCAGGCATACATGCTTGTTTTTGCATAAGTTAGATTAATTTTATCAGGAAAAACAAAAGACAGTTAGGACATAGTATTAAAAAAATAAAAGATTTTTATTAGGGAATAAATCATATTAGTCAGGAATAGCATGATTTTTTTTTCAGAAATTAGAATAATTCTGTCAGGAATAATAAAATTTATCAAAACTTAATTTTGATTATAAATATAAAATATCAAAATCAAAATATACCTGAAGAAAATATAATATTTTTTACAAATATTTTTAATGAATAAAAATTATTTGATGAATGTCTCAATATTAAATGAGTTGTGGATTTGGAGTTTTTGTACCAAACTCATTTGGATCTCTAGTTGATGTACTTCTTCTTTCAAAATGTCCTCTAATTCTTTTGTTTTTATTTGGCCTTCCTTTTGTTTTTGGTCGTTTTGGATCTTTTACAGCATCCCTTCTCTCTTGTTCTTCATCAAGCTCACGAATTTTTTCTTCATTTGTTTGGAACACTTTTCTTACAGATTTGTACATTTGTTCCAAAGCAACGTCACATAATTTTGTTACTTCTTCGTTCCCTTGACATATTGTTACAAGGTTGTAGAAATTCTTTGTTATTGATTGCCTCCAAGGAGTGTTTATTAATGAATGATTCGTAGTTGCATTTCCTAAAAAAAAAAAAAGATTACTACATTTTTGTCATAAGATAATATTAGTCAGGAATAAATATATAAATATTAGGAATAATATTGTAATTGTCAGTAAATACAATAATATATCAGGAATAAAATTATAATGTCAGGAATAAGATATGTTTGGTCAGGAATAACAATATTGTTTTCTCCTTGGGCCATAACTGTTTTTGCATCATGAAAAGTTATAAAAATCTGAAAATTTAATATATTTCATTATGAAAAAGTCATACAAATTTAACTAAAGTCATGAAAAGTCATATAAAACTGAAAAAAGAATTTAATTGCAACTTCAAAAAGTCATACAAATCTGAAAAAACTGAAAAAGTCATATCATTTCAAAGTAATTTATTGCATCATGAAAAAGTCATAAAAAATAGACAAAAGTCAAAATTTCTTCTGTTAAATTACATGTTAATTATTGTTGTTCATACATAACTGTTTTCTATTTAAAGGCTGTTTAAATCAAGTTTTTCCTATAAAAAGACTTAAATTAACAACCTCTATTGTTTCTATATAAGGTTGACTCTTATATCATTAAATTTGCATTAAGTTATATTTTTGTTCTTTTATACAATCTTGAAGACAATGGCTGATTTCTATGAAAATTTGGCAAAATGTTCTGTTAAGTTTAGATCAACTTATCGGCTTAGTTTGGTAAATACATTAAACTTTATACTTATACATTTGTTTTGTGTCTTAGTAAATATTTAATGTTTTCATCCTTTTGTGTGTGTGTGTGTGTTTTTTTTTTTTTTTTTTAATTTCAGCCACTTCCTGCAGATTGGAAAGGTTTTCTTTTAAAATTCAGAGGTCCAGTTAGAGTCTACGTGGGAATAATGGCAGATTTTGGGAGGTTAGAGTGTTAAGCGTACCACAAAATATAGGAACCTGTGGTGGTTGTTTTATTGATGACGCATGGACAAGCTTTGTATCATCCAATAATATTGTTGAAGGAGAAAGACTAGATGTTTATCATGATAATGATTCAAATTTTTACATTAGAGTTTTTAATGCTAATGGTAATGAGAGGGTTCCTACTGAAGCAGAAAATGGTATTAATGTATAAGTTTTTTTCTTAAGATTATGTTTGTAATAAATAAGTTTATATTTATCAGAAATAATAGTATTTGTATCAGGTATAAGATTATGTTTGTCAGTAATAATATAATATTTGTCAGGAATAAGTTCTTATAATTAGGAATAATAATACTTTTATTTTATATTAAATTAACAAATAGTAAATTTTTAAAAAATAAAGTATGTACGTACCTGATTCATTCTCATCCCATATCATTGATTTAGCAAGCTTTGTCCAACTTTCAGAATTTATCTCTCTGGTATAGCATGTATGCTGTACATTTGCATTATCTTAAGGATGTGAAAGCATAGCAATCTGGTTTCTGTGAAGCACATACAAGAACACAGAAACTCATTGTTTTGACAGTGATATATGACTTGATAAGTGTGCTTATAATCTTCTTCAAGAGAAACATCAAAGAATTTGACATAATGCATTAAAGTTGGCTTTTCTCTTGCATATGCTCCTAGACTTGTGTCAAATTCCAACTTAAAATCCTTGTATAAGTTTAGAGTATAAACTTCAGCAGCATGTTTTAATATTTTTGTTGTTGTTTTTGGTTTCTCAGTAGTGCATCTGAAGTTGTCACTCTTTTCATTGCTTCTCCATCTTCTCACAGTAGCTTCAAATATGTGAAAGAACTCCAAAAGTTTAGTGGTTCTATTTGCCTTAAATGAAATTGCTCTGTTTGTTACTTATACTCTTTGAGATGAAAGAATTCTAGCAGAGAAAATATCCTTGGTCAATGCTGTGCACCATTTTTCTCGTAGCCCGAATAACCTATCAAACCATTCTTTTTTTTTTTTCTAATCCATGCTTTTGAACCATCTTGTTCCAGCAATCTTCAAATTCAGATTCTGAATCACAGCCACTTAAGCACTTGTGAAACATATTCTTGAATTCAAGATTGTTTTTTAGAGTTCCAAAGTGTGATACAAAATTCTTTTGCAAATGCCATAGACACAGTCTATGTCTTGAATTTGGATACACCTGCAATAATAATAGAACAATTTGATTATTTTCTTCACTTTTTAACATTTTTATATCAGAAATATGATTATTATGATCAGGAATTAAATTACATTGATCAAGAATTAGCAATTTTTAGTCATGAATTAGAGAATCTAAGTCAGGTGTTGTATTTTTGAAAGGGATTTTAACATCTAAGTTAGATATTAGCATTTTATAGTCAGATATTAGATAATTCATGTCAGGTATTAATCTATTTTTGTCAGTCATAACAATATTTTAGTCAGGAATTAAATATTCTCAGACTTAGAGTTTTGGATTTAACATTTTTAAGTTTAACATAATATAAACTTTACAATATTTAGTCAGGTTTTAAATAGTTTTTTTTAATCAGGTTTAACATAATATAGGTTAGGAATAAGATAATATTAGTTGGTACAATTAAAAAACTTATATCATCTAAAAAAACTTAGACCCCTAAAAAAATTTAAACCACTAAAAGCATCTTCTGACTGATTTAATTGGTGACCTTCCAGAAAGAGACACGTGTGCGAGGAGAATTGGAAAGCGAAAAGCTTTTTTTATAGGGGTAAGTGAGAGGTCGTCTCCCGCCCTTTTCATTTCATACTCTGTTCTTCTATTAAACCCTCATTCTCTCTCGAATTTTTTGTGCGATTGTAGGGAATATTTCAAGCATCCAACACTTGAGCCCCACTGTGATCATACACTTAAGCATGGTGGCGTCCAAAGGGAAGGAAGTTAGAGCAAAAGAGTCGCTAACAAGTTTTAGGAACTTGTAAACCGTTCACAGGGTGAAGGTTACACCCCTTAACGATCCATGAGATCGTCAACTCCAATAGGTCTTGAACCAAATAGGGTTCGGGGATGAAGGTACAAATCCAACCTAAAAGAGATTGAACCTGCCCTAAAAAGGCCTCTACTTCATTCTTCTCGTATTCATGTACGCTTTCTGACTAACATACAATCAACAGATTAACCCTAAACCTGTTTATCTATGTTGGTTAAATTTAATGCACAAGCAAAACTATTATTGGCGATCACTTGAATTATAATCATATTAACCCTAAACAAGATTATTAATTATCTTATTAAGCGTGATTACAAGTACAAATTCCCTTTAAACCTGCAAGAGAGGGCGTGATCAAGCAATAACAATAAATAAACATCAAGCAACATGATAATCAATCATCATAATCATAACAATTATAATCATGATAATAATAAAGCTTAAATATAATAGAAAGATCCGAGACATGATACTAACAAGATTAATAACAAATCCTAGCATGTCACTAAGCATTAAAGATCAAAGCTTTAAACCTAACATGATATTAGAAAAGAGTAAAAGGCACCCTAAACATGATACTAGAAAGCAATAATAACATCCTAACATGATACTAGGAATTAAACAAATTTAAACATGCTTTCTACAAGAATAGAGCAATAAGATCACATACTTTGATGCCTCGTACCTCTTTCTAATAACAAAATACACGCGTTAGTAACTTCAAGGAAAAGTATAAATCAAACAATCAAACTAAATAATTGAGAAGTTTAGACTGGATTTGGGACCAAACCCTCAGAAATTATAACCTTTCACGTATAGGGCGAAGGTAACTTCGAACTTGGCTAGGTGTTTCTAGATCTCGTGTATGCAGAATTCTGTTTGTGAAAAGCTAGAGTGATGAGAGCTTAGAGAGAATTGAGAATTAATTGTGGACTGTAGATGAGAATTCCTAATCGTTGATTGTAGATCAATAAAAACTGAGGTTCAGGACCCTATTTATAAGAAAACAGTCTGGAAATAGGTAGAATTTGATAAGGAATAAAACTCCACGATGTCGCCGCAAAACCAAACTTGTCACGTGGCGACAAGGCTTGTCGCGTAGCGACAGGCCTGTCGTTTGGCGACAGCCTGGTTTCCTACGCACTTTCAAACACGGAGTCCACTTATCAATCAAAATTGACTCGTAAAGTCCGTATGAAAACTGAAATCGTATTTTTCATAAAATAATATTTTATTCCAAGTAAAACTTATCAAAATATAATTATTAATTCTAATTTTATTAGGACTTAAGAGAACCTTCTAGAGAATTCTAGAAGACTATAATTAGTTCTAATAACTTTAGGAATAATAATTAACATTGGGCCCTCCCCTAGATCATCGGGCCGCATGTAAAGATCAACCGGGCCCAGTTTAGTATTTTGGCCATAACTTCCTCATTATTCATCGGAATTAGGCTTATAATATATCGTTGGAAAGCTCTTTGCAAGCCCCATCCAACTATACTATTATTGGACCCTTGTCGTGGACCAAACTAAACTAGATTGGCTGTTTTCATAAAATAGAGTTGTTTTTCGAAAACAGAAAGAAAGAATTTTTAATAAAAACTAACCGCAACACCTAATCTTTCACACTTTCACTTTATTCGATTATCATTCGACGCAAAAGGTATTCATCACTGGGTTTGGTTTTGGGGAGACACATTTGGGTGTCTACAGAAGCCCCCACTTTGACTGAGTTTGGAGAAACACATGTTTCGAAAACAAAAGTCAAAGTATCGATAGGGACGGAGAATGATTCAGAACGTTCTGCGATCCTAAATCATTCTTGTAACGCCAATACCTGCAAACTAGCGTTAGTTAAATAGATAAAAGAGTTAAGAAACGCGTATCTTGCACCGTCGAGCACACGTCTCTGGAGTAACCGATTTTTGTTGTTGCATTGTTGTTGTGACAACCTTCCACAAACTAGGGAAAGCCATCTTGCCGTTTTGATGTTGTGGTCGTGCTTCGTAGCCGTTGATGTTCACTCGTCTCTGAAGAAAAGAGCTTCTTTTTTTAGGGATGTTCACTCGTCTCTAAACAAAGGAGCTTCTTTTTGAGGAATGTTCACTCGTCTCTGAACAATGGAGAATTTAGAGGGATGTTCACTTGTCTCTGAACAATGGATCTTTTAGAGGGATGTTCACTCGTCTCTGAACAATGGAGCTTTGATAGGATGCCCACGCATCTTTGAGCAAAAGAGCTTTGATAGGATGCCCACGCATCTTTGAGCAAAAGAGCTTGAATAGGATGCCCACTCGTCTCTGAGAAAAGAGCTTGAAATGATATGCCCACGCGTCTCTGAATAAAGAGCTTTGAATGATATGCCCACGCGTCTCTGAGCAAAAGAGCTTTTTGATATGTCCACGCGTCTCTAAACAAAAACTTTGAATGATATGCCCACGCGTCTCTGAGCAAAAGAGCTTTTTGATATGTCCACGCGTCTCTGAATAAAGAGCTTTGAATGATATGCCCACGCGTCTCTGAGAAAAAGAGCTTTGATGATACTTGAATGTTTGTTGCGATAATATTCCAAAGAAAACTCCCGAAGACCAACGCTTGTCGATCTTTAAAGCTCGCTTGAACTTTTCTTCCGCTATGCCAGTACGTCGGCGCTTTGCTGCTTGTGAATCATTATGTCGGTGCCTCTGTTGTTTATGAACCAATATGTCGGTGTCTTGCGATGAACCAATGTTTAGGCGCTTTAAGCTAAGTGAGACGATCTTTCGTCAGGTCGATCACTTATTGCGATTGTAATCAAGCCGACTACTTAATCATGTCAAATTGCTTATAGGGGCTAACTGGCGTACCAAGGAACCCGAAGTTGCTGAAAGAGGTTGAAATAATTGCTCTGAGTGGTTGAGCATTCTGGCGCCGCGGCAATGCCTCTGGCGCCGCGATTTGGCTCTGTCTCCAGACGCTGGGATCTAGCACCAGGCGCTAAAATCTGTTGCCAGACGCTAGATGTTGTCGTCTGGCGCTGGAGTAGGGTCTTCCCTATTCTGCTCTTGCTGCCGCTGGGATGCACCTGTATTTATCTTTGACTATAGGACTTTGCTAATTTCATTAATTATTTTAGGGTTGACCTAAGGTTTGATGTCGCTTGACTCATTGACTTGACACGACTCGAGGTATAAACTTGACTCGCTGTGATTGACTCGAGGTTGACTCGACTCGAAGTGAAATGACACGTGTGACTCATGACCCGTGTGTGCATTGTATTGTGATTGTGCGACTCAAAAAATGCAAAAAAGCAAAAAATTTCCGTCATTTTTTGTAAAGGGTACCGAATTTCTCCCGAAAAAGAAAGACACAAAAAAGAAAGAAGTTTTTGATGGTGCATGTTGAATGAGCTTAGTCAAATGTATGCGCCCACGTTGTATCTCATAGTACAAGGATTGTAACATCTTAGACTATCCTACTTGACTTGATAATGAAAGTATTTAGGTAACTTAGGCACGGAGGTTAAGTGATTCATACTTTGTGATGCAATGATGATTATGATTGATGAGTGATGTTGATATGAAAAGGCATGCTTCAGCATTGTGTTAAGATTTCATGACAAAGGGTTCCTAAAGGTAGGATTATTTGGTCATGTATCTGTGATGTGTGTGATAGTGACACTAAATTTAGGCCGCAAGGGCTAAGTGTGTGGAAAAATATATTGAAAAGAGTCAAATGGCAGTAATAATAATGTAAGGATCAAGCCCCCAAGTCTAGCTCTAAATGGAAAAGAATGAGCATTGGAAATTCCTTGATATGATCAATTATGAATGTAAATATGAATGCATTTTTATTACGGCCGCACCCCAATGTGAGGTTGCCTACGTATCCGTTAGGAATCAGGCCAAATGTAGCTCTAGCCGAACCTCACACAAGTATGTGTATACCTCAAAGAGGTCTTTTAAGGGTTGTAACGTGGTTAGGATAAAGGTTGAAGAAGAAAGGGATAAAGGCTCAAGACCCTACATAATCCCCCAAGGTGTGCAACCTTGCTTTTGAATCTTTGTATTATTATGCTTGAGGTTTCTCACTTTTGAGCTCTTTCTTTTTTTATTTTTGCTCTCTTTTTTTTTTGCTTTTGCATTTTTTTTTTAATTTGAACCTTTTTTAATAAGTGTGGGCAATCCCGATCATGCGGTCTATCACTCACTTGGCATTCATGTTTCTCAGACACGGTACCTAGAACTCGATAAGAGACGCAATCTGAGACATGTTCATATCAAAGACGTGTTCATATCAAAGACATTGGAACACTTGCCCTTTCGCCACTTGTATTGTTTTTGCTATTTTAATTTTTTGATTCACTCAAGCTTTTGAATTTGCATAAGTTACACACCATCCCATCCCAAGGTTAGGTAGATTTGGGTTGAAGAAAGAAAGGTCAATCGTTAGATGAGGCTCAAAGTTGTTTATCAAGAAAGGATTGCATATTTGAAGGGTAAAAGATTATATGATATGGCTACAAGAGGTGCCTGAAATCATTGATATACCTCATGCTTAGTTTGACATGGATTTTTTTTTTTTTTTAAAATGCAATGCAATGCGATGATCATATGTAAGGAAATAAATGCTCATTTTATTAAAAGGGGAAGAAATAATGATCCTACAAAATAAATCTAAGGAGAATAAAACGGTGCCTATGCTAGACTTATTGGGGAAAGGAATAAAAAAGAAATAGAAAAAGAGGTCACGAAATCTTGTCGTTGAAGCTCGCCTCTTATCTTGTGCCTTATCATCACTCGATCTTCTTGCCAACTGGAGGTATAGGAAGCTTGTTATTGTCGATCAAATATTGGATTGCTTCCTTTAGCTTCCAACAGCTCTTGGTAGTATGACCCTTACCTTGATGGTACTTGCAGCGTACATTTGGTTCCAACTAGGCAATCTCTTCTCAAGTGGGGGATCTTGAATGGGTCCAATAAGAGTAATGAGTTTCTTTGCATGGAGTCGATCGAAAGTATCATCGTAGCTAATTCCAATAGGGGTGAAATCCTTCCTTATTTGCTTTCTAAATCCTCGATTATCCATGGCTAAGATTTTATTAAGGTCGAAAGTACCAACACTGTTGCTAGAGTAGGTGTTTTCGGAAGAAGAAGGATAATCGTTCTTCTTTCCTTTACAGCCACTGTTGTTATCGTTACTAATCCGGGCCTTCTTGTCGCGCGGAGGAACATGAAGGAGACTTGAATCAATGAGGTCTTGAACACGATCTTTGAGAGCGAGACATACTTCGGTGGTGTGACCACGACCTTTATGGTATCGGCAATAAGATTTTGGGTCCCAATTGGGATACCTTTTTTAGGCGGAGGGTCTTGACTGGGACCAATGGGGCGAATGAGACCTTGATCGTGGAGACAGTCAAAAGCTTCATTGTAAGTCATTCCTATTAGTGTGTATTCTTCAATGGTCCATTTTGCCCGTGGCTTAGGAGCATTGAGTTCTTCATTAGATCCTTGGTGAGAATTTTGTTCAACAACCATCATCCGATTTTCTAATCCTTCTACCACATTCAAGAGCATGGCAATGACATCTTGCAGTTTTCGAACGTCTTCTTTTTGACTTGACGAGTCTTCCCTGATATTATCTAAGAAAATACTTTCATCCTCCTCAATCACGACCACTTCATCAAGAGAGGTTATATAAGCTGTCTCGATCATGGGCTTACCTACAGGTGTGATAAGGAGTGAAGGATCGAAGGATGTTTTATCTTCTGCGATGGCTAGAATCTCAAAAGTTTTATTGTCATCGATCAGATCTTGAATAGCTTCTTTGAGTTTCCAACACTCCTCAGTGTCGTGACCCTTTCCTTGGTGATATTTGCAGTGCTTATTAGGATCCCACTTGGGTGGCCTGGCCTCTGGAACTGGATCTTTGATAGGCCCTATGGGCATGACTAGTCCTTTGTGGTGTAATTTTTCGAAAGCTGTTTCATAACTCATACCAAGTGGAGTGAACACTCTTTTCGACCTTTGGGTTCGTGGTTTGGAGGTGATCGTAGCATGTACTTCATTAATGGGAGAGGAAGAAGAAGGATGGTCGTTCTTCTTTCCTCTCGCATTATTATCTTTCAGAAGGTCATCTTCAATGTCAATGCCTATATTATACACATCCTTGAAAGTATTCAATCTGTGTTGATATTTTAAGTGCTTTGCATATTTTTCTTGAAGATTCTTGATGAACATCCTCACAGATTCTTTCTCGGTAGGAACCTTGACCATATTAGCAAAAGTTTCCCTCCATTTGTTGAAGAAAGGAGTGAACCCTTCGTTTTCTTTTTGTTTTAACATCTCAAGTTGTCTGTGGTCTGTTTCGTCTTGAATGTTGCACTTATATCTATCTATGAAAGCGTTTACAATTGACTCCCAAGTAGAGGTTTTCTCTTTATCAAGAGAAAAGTACCATTGTTGACAAACAGTTTCTAAAGATAGAGAAAACACAGAATGAAAAGCTTTCTTATCTATTCCCTTAATATTCATTACAGTTTCAAAGGCTCTTAAATGAAAATAAGGGTTATCCATTGCCTTGAATTTTGTGATGTCGTTGGCATTGAATTTCTGCAGAAGAAGATCCTTGTCCACCGAGACCCCTTGTGAGCTAATGCCCTGGAATCTATAGTCATTGGATAATCTGCTCAAACTTTCCTGGATAAGCTCCATTTGCTATTGTCTCACAGGGTCATTGATTTGAAGAGTCAGATTCTTCAACATTTCACCCATGTTAGCCACTTGTCCCTTGAGTTCGTTGACTTCTTCTTGACTTGCCATTATCTTCTTAGCTTTCCTTTTTTGACCGAATGGCTTATCAAAAAGTGAGACTTGAACGAAAGTGTTGTCCTTGATTAATCGTCTTTCTCTCCTTGACCAAGTACTGTGGAAAGGGAAATTAAGGGATATTCATTGTTAATTATTTGACTCAACTCTATTCAACATGCAATAGATGGAAGAAAGTAGGAAGAATGAATATTGTGATATGGGGAAAGCATGTAGAGAATGGAAAGATGATGTAGATGGAGAGATATGAAAAAATTAGGAATATAATGTACCCCCAACTCAAATGACGGAAAAAACCAACTCATGCATGAACCTAAGACATGGTCATGGTGACTATATAAAGTGTGTGCTAACACTAGTGAATGCATGTGACATGTTAAGGCTCTTGTGTATAACCATGGGACTAAGTGCCTAGACTCAATTAAGGACTTAAATATGGCTAAAGCCATTAACAAATTGGTTAAACTGATTAGCAGACGGTTTAATTAGACTCGTCGTGATGACTCGAGTAAGAATCTGGACTGTAGCCGGAACAACAGAACTGTCGCCACAGTTTGAAGCTTGTCGCCAAACGACAAATTTGTTGTCAGGCGACAAACAATAAACTGCGGCACCACAGCCCAAACTTCTGCGCCATTGCTGGAACATTAACTTGGGACTGTTTCCAGTAAGTTTACTCTAAGGGGACATGCCTACAGTCGTACTAAGTCAGATTGATTACTTTATTAGTCTTTAATTAGTCAAATTAATTAATTAATTAGTTAGACAAAGTCCTTTTTAGTCATTAATTAGTTTATTTAGACTTAAACACAAGTCAAACAAATGGTTAGCACATATAGGGTATGCACAAGCAAAGAATGCACAAATAGTTCAAATAGTCACAATATGATGCAATGAGTTTGCAACCTAACCATGGCTCTAGTTCTCTAAAGTTCAAGGATATGGGTTAGTCAAAGAGGGTCCATGGATATGAGTCCGGATGCATCGCGCGGAAGTCTTACCTTTGGAAGGGTTGGCGCGTATGGATGGGACCCCGCAAGTTAAAAAACTTGCTTCCACGGTTTGGTGGATTCACAAACTCGGATGTACCCATTGTTTCCAGGAGCGTTCGATTGGGTAGATGGAGCGTGAACCCCCAGAGGGTTATGTCCGTATGTAAAACACATATGGGTTTCAGAAAAGAGAGAAAAACTCAATCAGGAAGTAGAATCGAGCCAACAATGCTAGAAATAGTCAAAACAAGAAGGCAGAGTTCTGGCTCGGTATTGGAAGAACTTGGCGCCAGACTACAGGGACTGTCGCCGCAAAAGTACTCCTGTCACCAAGCGACATAACTGTCGCCAGGCGACAGAAGCACTTTACAGGCGACAAGCCCTGTTTTCTAGACGCTAGTTCCTACATGCCTCAGCAGGTATCTACGTTCTTAGAATTTTCCAGATTTCGCAGTATTATTTCAATTCTAGTTGTGAAAGATATTTCTCAAGTTTCCTACGTGTAAAAATCCTATGCTTTTGACTAATTTCGGATGGTCTATCCAATGAGGACCTTTTTTATGCATATGACAATAATGCTTATCAAAATTACGCACATGAAATACTTAGAACTTTAAACCTGCAAAACTATTATTGGCGATCACTTGAATTATAATCATATTAACCCTAAACAAGATTATTAATTATCTTATTAAGCGTGATTACAAGTACTTCCCTTTAAACCTGCAAGAGAGGGCGTGATCAAGCAATAACAATAAATAAACATCAAGCAACATGATAATCAATCATCATAATCATAACAATTATAATCATGATAATAATAAAGCTTAAATATAATAGCAAGATCCTAGACATGATACTAACAAGATTAATAACAAATCCTAGCATGTCACTAAGCATTAAAGATCAAAGCTTTAAACCTAACATGATATTAGAAAAGAGTAAAAGGCACCCTAAACATGATACTAGAAAGCAATAATAACATCCTAACATGATACTAGGAATTAAACAAATTTAAACATGCTTTCTACAAGAATAGAGCAATAAGATCACATACTTTGATGCCTCGTACCTCTTTCTAATAACAAAATACACGCGTTAGTAACTTCAAGGAAAAGTATAAATCAAACAATCAAACTAAATAATTGAAAAGTTTAGACTGGATTTGGGACCAAACCCTCAGAAATAATATTCTTTCACGTCTAGGGCGAAGGTAACTTCGAACTTGGCTAGGTGTTTCTAGATCTCGTGTATGCAGAATTGTGTTTGTGAAAAGCTAGAGTGATGAGAGCTTAGAGAGAATTGAGAATTAATTGTGGACTGTAGATGAGAATTCCTGATCGTTGATTGTAGATCAATAAAAACGGAGGTTCAGGACCCTATTTATAAGAAAACAGTCTGGAAATAGGTAGAATTTGATAAGGAATAAAACTCCACGCTGTCGCCGCAAAACCAAACTTGTCACGTGGCGACAAGGCTTGTCGCGTAGCGACAGGCCTGTTGTTTGGCGACAGCCTGGTTTCCTACGCATTTTCAAACACGGAGTCCACTTATCAATCAAAATTGACTCGTAAAGTCCGTATGAAAACTGAAATCGTATTTTTCATAAAATAATATTTTATTCCAAGTAAAACTTATCAAAATATAATTATTAATTCTAATTTTATTAGGACTTAAGAGAACCTTCTAGAGAATGCTAGAAGACTATAATTAATTCTAATAACTTTAGGAATAATAATTAACATTGGGCCCTCCCCTAGATCATCGGGCCGCATGTAAAGATCAACCGGGCCCAGTTTAGTATTTTGGCCATAACTTCCTCATTATTCATCGGAATTGGGCTTATAATATATCGTTGGAAAGCTCTTTGCAAGCCCCATCCAACTATACTATTATTGGACCCTTGTCGTGGACCAAACTAAACTTGATTGGCTGTTTTCATAAAATAGAGTTGTTTTTCGAAAACAGAAAGAAAGATTTTTTAATAAAAACTAACCGCAACACCTGATCTTTCACACTTTCACTTTATTCGATTATCATTTGACGCAAAAGGTATTCATCACTGGGTTTGGTGTTGGGGAGACACATTTGGGTGTCTACAGCGATCTAGGTTGATCAAGGAAATAATTCTAACTTGATTCTTCAACAAAATTAAGGCAAATTTTTTTATCTTAAATTATGGTTGTTTTTGAATTAGTAGCAATAAAATTTTAGGGTTTAAACTTTTTTTTTAGAATTACTGTTCGATTGTTTGAATTTGGGTGTTAAATAAGTTTGTATATGTCTGGATTATGTTTATTTGTTTGGTAATTGATTCATTAACGTGTATTTGTTTGAAATATGTATGTTTGGTGATTGTAGGAGATAATGGATGGTCTAGAGGATGCACACCCTTTGTTATCGTTGGAGGATATCCTTGCTGTCCATGTTTTTCCTAGACTTAATCCAGCATGGAGATATTCAGCAGCGAATGTTTGTAGGAGGTGGAGGAGAGTGATTCGGTTCGGGTTAGAGGAAACCAACCCTGTTCTGGGCATGGAGCATATAATGGTTCTCCATGTTTTCTCTAAACTAAACTTTTTTAAGCAAAAAATTGCCTCTTTGGTCTATCAAGATTGGAGGAGGATGATAGTTGACTGTGCATTTATCCCTTGGCGCCATTACAACCAAACCAATAGCTACCACACATGGGTTATTGATGATCTTGTCAACAATGAAGGGAAGGATTTCTGGGCTTATATCAATGAGGATTGGTCACCTTATTGTGATGGTTTCCCTCTGTTGTTTGGGGAGAACTAGGTTGTAAGTTGGGGTTGGACGGGGTAGTTTTTGGTGGTTGTTAAGCTGTAGGGTAGTAATTATATTTTGGGTTGATTTGGATGTACATAGTGATGACATTGTGGAGTGTATCAGTTTTTGCTTTGAGCTAGGAAGTAATGTTGTTGTCAAAGGATAGTGTGACATTGTGAGGTTGTTTTTTGTAACACTTTGTCACATCCTTGACAACTATTTTGGAAATTAATTGAAATGTAGATAAATTTCAATGAAATTGTCTTGATTATGTATTTGTTTTTTACTTTCCTTCATATTCTTAACTATACTGTACATTATTGTGAATGTTGTTCTTGTTTTGCTCTTTATTAGGTATGGATATGGATGTTTCACTATGCATAATGCTATACCATGATGTGAATACTTAGAGTTTTGCATTTAACATTTTTAAGTCAGAAATAAGATTATTTTAATCAGGAATTAGATATTATTAGCCAGGAATTAGCATGCTATAGTCAGATATTAGATAATTCATCTAAGGTATTGGTGTATTTTAGTCAGGCATAACATTCTAAAAGTCAGAAATTAGCAAGTTTTAGTCAGATATTAGATAACTTATATCAGATATTATTAGATATTAAATAGTCAATTCATGATGTGAATAGTTACAGTTTTGCATTTAATATATTAAGCCAGAAATAAGATTATTATAATCAAGAATTAGATATTATTAGCCAGGAATTAGCATACTATAGTCAGATATTAGATAATACATTTAAGGTATTGGTGTATTTTAGTCAGGCATAACATTCTAAAAGTCAGAAATTAGCAAGTTTTAGTCAGATATTGGATAACTTATATCAAATATTGGTCTATGTTTATTAGGCATAAAAATATTAAATAGTCAATTCATGATGTGAATACTTAGTTTTGCATTTAACATTTTTAAGTCAGAAATAAGATTATAATAATCAGGAATTAGATATTATTAGCCAGGAATTAGCATGCTTTAGACAGATATTAGATAATTCATCTCAGGTATTGGTGTATTTTAGTCATGTATAACAATCTAAAAGTCAGGAATTAGCAAGTGTTAGTTAGATATTAAATAACTTATATTAGGTATTGGCCTATGTTTATCAGGCATAAAAATATTAAATAGTCTTAGAGTTTACTTATAGTGGCTGTGATTATTTAGTGTTTTGGATAAAGATATTTAAAATAAAGATATTTACTTAAGAGTTTTGGATAAAGATCACAAAAATGTAAGAATAAGAAATTGAAAAATATTTTAAAAGTACTTTTTTTTAAATATTTTTAATTTGTCTATAAAACCACTATTTGCTCACATATTTTGCATGTTTGTGTTCTTGTATATTCTCTCTCCTAAAATAAATTTTTTTTTTCTTTATTACTGAAATATGGAAAACAATTCTCAGTCTTCTACTTCATCAAACGATCCACTCGAAAATTTTATTGACAACTTTGAAAAGAGATTAAATGATCTATTTGAAAGAAGAGATAGAGTGAAGGATGGATTGATGAAGTCTATGAAAAAGTGGAAAAGAATGAAATCGAAGAACTGAGGAAGAGAAAGAGGGCGTAGGAAAAATTCCAGGAAGAGCAAAACAAAAAAAAAAAAAGAGGAAGATCAACAAAAGAAGGAACAGAAAGAAGAAAAAGAAGATCAAAAGAAAAAACAAGTTTAAAATCTCAAGAAGAAGATTAAGATTCTAGGGTTTTTTTTCCCTCTCTGTCTCTCTTAAGTTCTAAGCTCAATCAATATCGTTAAAATGTATGAAAAAAAATGATATGTAATAATTAAAATTTCCAATATATTATATTTTATGATATATTTCTTCATTTCGCTGAATTGATTATCAAATATATGAAATATGTAGCCTATACATTACTTAGTATTTATTTAGTATCGTACTTTAATTTTATTTTGTTTTGTTAGTGTATATTTTTTTGAGTTTAAATTGGTATGTTTGATTCATGAATTACATTATTTTAGTCATGTATTGGTTTTTTTTTTCAGGTATTAAATTATGATAGTCAGGCTTAAATAGTTTTTGCTGAAAAATTAGTATATTTTAGTCAGGAATTAGATTTAAATTCTCATGTAATGGTTTATTTTTGTCAGAAATTAAATTAGACTAAATTCCTTATATTACAATATTTTATATTAGGGCTAAATATAATACGTGGACAAATTAACAGTCAGGAAATGATGAATTGATTGATTGAGAATAAAATTACTTGGGGAAGCGCGTAAAAATGATTGATTTAATTTAATTGAGTATTATAAAAATCATTTTTTCCAAAAAATCTATCCACCCTTTCATATTTCTCTTATGTACTTTAAAAAAACCATCCATCTCCAAAGCTTCAACAAAGGCGATTTAGTATTTTCTTATTCAATTTCTATTCGAATTCAACAAAATTGCAAGGTACATTGTTTTCTCTATTATTTTTATTGTTTTATTATTGAAATTAAGTTGAAAATATTATTGGTATTGTAGGGTTTAGAGTGCTATGTTGATCATCAGTTTTTTTGTGTAGTCATACAAAAACTGTTATAATGTGTGGAATATATGTATTTTGTTAGTTCTGATCGAATTTTCAGCTTTGTTACTCAAGTAATTTGATGCTTAGAATTGGTTGATGTTCATTGTTAGTATTTTTTAAAACAGAGTATTTTTTGGTTTGAATTATTTTAAATTGTGGTTGTGTTAACACCATGATTATTGGGTGTTTTGTTAGGGTGAATGGACCCAGTAGACGACCCTCACTACATGGCTGCTCTAGAGGATGCCCCACATGCTTTATCTGTTCCTGAAATCTTATGCATGTATATCTTTCCTAAGTGCACCCCTCGAGCCTAAGCGATGTGCAATTGCGTGTGTAAGCATTGGAATGATCTGTGGTTTTGGAAAGCCTGGATTCCTGATGTTGTTAGAGCTAGACAGGCCAGTGAAAGGTGGTGGATTGCAACTGATATTATGAGGCATAATGGGTATGGCTTTCATAATTCAATGGTTCAGGATTGGGCTAAGTTTCTAGATGGTTTGCGAAGGCTATTTAGGGATGAGGAAGACATGTGGAGTAAGAAAAGGAAGAGGGAGGAAGCTATTCAACTTGGTGGGCAGCAGAAGAAGATTAGGCTAGAGTAGTGATGTAGATAGTGCTAGGTTAATTACCCTGTTAGTTGGTTTTTTCTTAACTAGAGGGCAATCTTTTGTATAGTAACTGACTCTAAGTAATTAATGCATGGAATTTTTTGCTCTTGTCATAGTTTAGTGTGAAATTGTTCTTTTGCTTTTGTAAGGCAATGTCACCAGTATGACAAAGTATTAATGTACTTATTTGACAATCATTAATGAAATGAAGAAATTGAAGTACTGATTTTGACTTAATTTTGGTTTTGGTTTATATTCTGTATCTTTTTATTGTTTATTCTTTTTTGTTGCATAATGCTGGTGAATGGAAAAACACCCCTCAATTAGACTATGTTATATTATTTTTCTCATGAAATAAATTACCTCAACCAGGAATAAAATTCTTTCAGTCATAAATTATATGAATATAATAAGGAATAAGTACATTTTAGTCAGGAATTATTAATCAGGAATAATATTATTTATTTCAGGATTATTATCCTTTTAGTCAGGTATTAGATTATTTAGGGCAGGAGTTAAATTATATTTGTCAGAATTTATTTTTGTTGTAGTTTTGTTAAAGATTATAATATTTAAGTCAGATATTAGATAATTCTTGTCAGGTATTAATCTATTTTTGTCAGCTATAACTATATTTTAGTCAGTAATTAAATAGTTTTAGAGTTTATTTAGATTGGTTGTGAATAATTAGAGTTTTGGATTTAACATTTTTAAATAAGAATTAGATATTATTAGTCAGATATAATTTCTTTTATGTTAGGCATTGGTCAATTTTAGTTTGTAAGTAAATACATTTTAAATTGATAATAAGATAGTGTCATTCAGGTATTAGATTACTTTTGTCAGGATATAAAACTTTATTATCAGGAATAAGATTGCCTTCATCATGATTAAAAAGTTTGAAGTCAGGAATTAATAAATTTAAATCTATCATTAATATCTTAGTCAGTTATTGCATTATTTTTCACAGGAATTATATTATTTTTGTCAGGAATTAACCTACATTAAATTATATAATACAAATCATATAGTAAATTATACAACACAAATATTATGAAGCTAAAACCGCTTACCTCTGGTATGGCGTTGCTCATTGCAAGATCTTGATCAGTGAAAATTGATTTTGGTTCAATTCCACACATTGACTTTTTGAAAATTGAAAGCAACCAAACAAATGTTTCAGTCTTTTCATCAGTTATGAATGCACATCCAAACATTGTTGTTCTCCAGTGATTGTTTATACCAACAAATGGAGCACATATCAACCCATATTTGTTTGTTCTGTATGTTGTATCGAAGATTAAAACATCACCATAAGCTTTGAAATCTTCAAGCATTTTAGAGTCACGCCAAAAATAGCTCACAACATTATTTTCTTCTCCAAATTTCAGTCTATAAAAGAATGAAGGATCTTGATCTGCTCTTTCTTGAAGGGTGTCTAATACATTTTGCATGTCTCCACCTTCAACCATACTCATTTTCACCCCTGATACATAGTTAAGGTGATCTCTCTTAAAATAACCTACACATTCTTCTCCTCTAGCTTCATTGCTTATATAATTATAAGCATCCATTGGTTGAATACCACTCTCAATCATGCTCTCAATTAGCTCACCCATTGGAGCTGATATTTGCCTTTCTAATCTTAGATGATATCGTTGAACTGTTATTACCAATTCATGATTATGTTCCAACTCATGTGTAAGAACAGCAAATCTACCTTCGTCATTTTTCTTGAAACGAATATGAGCTTTGCATCCAGTTCTTGTCTCATTTACTTCCCTTTCTTTTCTCTTTCTTTCATCAGTTTTACCCAATATGAGTATTTCTACTGAATTTTGTTCACCTACAATCTTCATTTTACCCTTTGTCTGTCCTTCCTTAGAACATCTAAAATAAAACTCATACAGTAAATCATTATTATCTCTTCTCTTTGTTGATTTTCTGACGCTGAAACCAACAGATCTTGAATGAGCTTTGTATAAAAAATATCCATCATTATAGTCTGATACTGTATAACCTGCTAAACATCTACTTATGTTTTCATCCTTGTCATATTTGTAATAATCTGCAGCAAAAGTAAATATAAATTATACAAATGTCAAGAATTAAAATATTTTTGGTGTAAGAAATTATAAAATTTCAGTCAGGAATTAGAATATTTAACTCAAGAAATATATCACTTCAGATAGTTTGTAAGGAATTAAAGATATACAGTCAAAAATTAGATTTTACATATCAGGAATTATAGCTATACTGTCAGGAATTTATTTTCAGCAATAACATCATTATAATTACAGAGCATTTAATTATTAGTTGGTTGAGTAGGTGAAATATTTAATATAGTTGGTTGAGGGTCATTTATTCTTACCCTAAACGCATTGTTCTTCATTTATCTTTTAGTCAGGAATTACATTATATATGTCAGGTATTACTCTGTTTTTGTAAGCATTAAAATATTTTTCTCAGGAATTAAACTGTTTTTTGAAAGTCAAAGTCTCAGGAATTTGCATGTTTTAATGAGGAATTAAACAATTTATGTTAGGTATTACTCAGGAATCTAATTATTTTTCATCGGGTTTAAGATAATATTGCTCATCCATTGGTATGCTTTACTCAGGACTTAGATTATTTTAACACTGCATAAATCTTCTAATATTTATAATTTTCAAACAAACATACCTATTATATTTGCAGCATCTTCATCTCTTTCTTCATCATCTCTTTCTTGATTGGTGTTCTCTTCTATAATTACATTATCTGCTGCATTCATTCATTATAAGTCGAAATTTACAACAATCTGAAAAGAAATTAGCCTTGGTTGCAAATTATAAGTCGAAATTAACTCGAAATTAAATACGATCTAAAATTAAATTAACATTGCATGCAAATTATAAGTCGAAATTTATTGTATGCAAATTTAAATTGCATCCAAAATTGAATTAATTCTTTGCAAAAATTTATAAACTCGAAGTTGATTATGAACTAAATATGATCTGAAATTAAGTATAATCTGAAATTAAATACAATCTGAAATTAAATACGATCTGAAATTATGAAATTAAATTGAAATAAATTGTACCTTTTTCAGCAGTAATTGAGCTCGAAATTGATTCTATAGGTGAATCAGATTCTTCTTCAATTATCATTCTGTTGTTTGATTTCTCCATTTTTGTGATTTGAATTTTCTGAAATTTGAAGATTTGAATGCTCTGAAATTTGAGTAAATGAAGGAGTTCTTAGTTTCGTGAAATTTGACGGCGCTCGAAATTTGAGGAAAATGATAAATGATAAAAAATTCACACATTTTATAAAATTGGGCGCGGGCTTTGGTCGGGTATCTCAGGCCCGCGCCCTTTTGATTAAGAGCCCGGTCTCACGTGAGTCTAGTCTCACACAAAACGCTTTTTTTATTTATATTTTTCTATGGTCCCCTACAGTGGGATTTGGCCCGTATGTGGTCTGGTTCAAGGTGTTTTCTGGTTATTGAGAGTATTCAAGTTTTTATACTTGTTGGTTTTATTCGAATTACACATGTCCAAGGCTAGGTATAGAACAAAGAGCATGGCACACTTATGGGATAGATGAGTTAATTGAGTAAAAGTTCATATTGATATTCAAGGTTGAGTTGACAAAGGTTATTTCCAGATTACAATGTGTAATGTAGTTTCGAACTACATTGTTTAATTGATCTAGTAATGTTTATTATTATATTATTCTTTGTATTATGATATGTAGTGATTACCCAGCTTTTTGCTGACGTGTGTGTGTTATTTTGTTATGCTACTTGTGTTTGTGGCTATGTCTTTTTATTATGGTGGCCCTGCGACGATCTATTTTGGAATTTGTCCTTAATGGTGAGCAGTCAAGATTGTGTAAGTAGGTTTATCAAGTGATCGTAGCTAAAGGAGTTCAAGTGTTTCGATTAGTACGTTATAACCAGTTTATAAAGTTGTAAAAATAGCTCACCTAGTTTATTGAGTTGTAATTATTGGGATTTAGTAAGCCTTAACACTTGAAAAGTTGTTGAGTGTGGCGGTAATACCTCCGATTTAAGTGTATGTTTCCGCCATTTTATTTAAAGGTTGTTTATTTTTCCTTTAATTCTTGCTTATTATTAGTTAGTAAATCGGGGGTGTTACACATACATTCTATAATGATTAATTAAAATAATACGATATAACTTTTTATCACCTGTTAAACATTAAATAGCAAAACAAAATCACTAACAAACATAAATGTTGGTATAACGAAATTAATATTGAATTGTACATACCTTTGATCATATTATCTTTGATTTATTAAAATAAACACGTATTGATGATTATTTATTGGTTAATAATCTTATATATCATTTCCTAATAATTTCAACACTTTATTAATTAATAAATATCTATCAACTTTCACTATAATTTTGTTAGTACACACGTATATATAATTGTCATATTTTTAAAGAACTATTAAATTTTCTTATACATATAAAGTAGTGATTAGCAAGTGTGAAATCAAATTCATTGCAATATTGAGAAATAGAAGAAATACTAAATTATTTATGCGATGACTATTTGGTGGTGAAAATATTGAGTTTTAAATTACTCTATGTTATGTTTTATATAAGACAAATTGGACAAATGCTCATATAATATTTTCTAATGCAAAGGAAGTGAAATCAAAGTTTGAATTAGTTCAAAGAAAGTCAAACATACACGAAAAATTATTAAACATTTTAAAATTTCTTTGGGATCTAAATGCCATATTGTCAATTGATTTCATTTTTTCTTCCTTGAATACATTTTAAAGTTTTAAGAGGCATGACACTTATTAAACAACATGCAAGAAAAAAAAAATCCAATTTGCTAACCATGGTATAATTTGAATTAACTATAAATATTTTTAGATAACCTAACAAATTACCACCTTTAATTTATTTATTACTTTTTTAATACAAGTAACCACATGGAACAATTTTTGACAATTCTCTCAAATTATGCACCATTAACTTTATATTTATATACTATGTCACAAAGATAAGAGATTCATATGTATACAATATTACAAATCATTACCAAATTAAAATCAATTTACTGAACTCACAAAAAGTCCTAGAGCTTCATCAAAATTTAGGCAAAAATTTATCATATGAAATTCAAATAAAAAATCTCGAAAGTAAGACAAGATAAGTTGAATTCCTTGAAGAAACCAATTATTTTATATTTAATCTAAAAATCTATAAAAAAAAAATAAAATAATGGATGGGAGTAGGAGGACTAACCATGGGTTATTAGAAGCTTACAAACTTCAGCGTTGAACTAAAATCACTTCCTAGAATTGAGTGACTTTTTTTTTATCTTTTCCGTTTTCACTTATTCTTTGGAAATTGAACTCAACATATAGCTCCTTTCATCTAGAGAGAAAGAAAGTATATATTCTACGAGTATTAGTTTTTGGGTTGGTGGCTGGGTGGAAAACATCTAATTTATAACGGTTATAAACTTTTTTTTTTTCTCTTAATTGTTCTGGGAAAATTGATTAATTACAAATGTTATGAATGTATCATTAAGATTTATCATATCCTACTTTACAATATAAATGCAGCATATCATGTATGATTTATTACCATATTTAGTGACTCTCTAACTGTACCATTATTTGAATAATGCATTAGTATTAAAGTTTGCAATAATTTTATTATTTATTACCATCTACTCTATCCACCCTATAGTATAGAGCTTCTTTGCACTTTCATGGTCAAACTTTCAAACCATTTGACAATATTTCATCAAGATATACAAATAAAAAACATAATTATTTCAATGTGTAGTTTTATTATACTCCGTATATGTTTTCATGAATATTGTTAATACATAATTAAAAAAAATAATTGATAGTCAAAAATACGTCTTGAAAATAGCGCAAATAAAAATGGGATATATATTACGAGTACTAGTTCTACGAATTTTTTCTTATTTTACTTTGACCATATCTATTACTTATATGTAAAATAAAAGATGCTACGTACGGAGTACTAATTAATTTATGCTCAATTAATATCAATTCAATATAAACTCACATGTTAAGTTCCCATCTCAATTACGTTGATCTAATATTTAATTTTTATTATATATTCTTTATTGTTGTATATGTGTGACAAAACCTAGATGAACTTGATATTGTCATTCTTCGTGTCACATAAGTGAGGATATTATTTCGACTAATGAAAAGGAGAATTTTTTTTGGTAGAAATTGAGATTAGATTAGAAAAACATAAAGTGCGACAATTTTTTTTTTCATTTTGTATTGAAAAAGGAGAATTACGTGTTAATTTGGAATGAAAAATATACAAATGCCACATAAGTAGAGTTAACGAAAAAGATTTAAATAATTCAAGTGTAGAATTAAGGAAAAATATTTAAATAAATTCAAGTGTCATGTAGGTTGAAAACAACAAATAATAATTTTGGATTTAAATTATTGAAAAAAAAAGGTATTTTGATATTAAGAATTTTATCCAAATACTATCCAATGAATTAAGAAAAAAAGTTTTTATGAATTATTTAATTTATAATAAACTCACGTGCAACATATTAAAACAAGAGTTGAATCTACTACTAGTATTAATTGAAATTATATTAAATCAAATGTGCACGGGCTTATATCTAGTAATAATAAATTCAAATCATATTAAAACAAAAGCAAACCCATCATTGTGCATCAAACGTGCATGCTAACAAATAGCTCAATACAAAGAATGTTTCCATATCAAATATGGGTCTAATCATAAAAAAAAAAAAAAAAAAAAAAAAAAAAAAAAAAAAAAAACAAATGTCTTAACTCTCAATTAAAAAAAAAAATAGTTCAACTGAAAGAAGAAAACCTGAAGAAATTTGACTAGCTAGTATAGTTTAGCTAGAAAAAAGGATATCAAACTCTGAAATCAAATCATCTCTGATCTTGGACATGTTCATTATAAGTTGCAGATGTTTGGACAAACATTCTTGAACCACCAAAAACTTATCAACCATCGTTGTAATCGTGACAACTCGAGGATTATCATCATGAATTATTATGCGGCCTAGATTGTATGCCTCTGTATAACCTTCAATGAGCAAGTCATTCACATTGTTGAAACAATCAATCAAAGTCGTATAAGAACAATAGTTATCCTTCTTGACCTTCATCCAAGCAAGCCTTAAATTATGAGGTATCATTGAACTCACACCCAGTGTTTGCATTGTTGATGTTGCCGCGTAACACAAGTTGTGAAATGCCTTGGAAAATGTCCTTACTGATTCTCTTAGGAAGTATGTGTCGCGGCTATCAGTCAATGTCTCTAGCTTGATGTGAAACATAAGGTAGTGCCTGTCGACTATTGAAGTATTAATCAAACATTTCAGCACAATCATCTAAGTAGGGTTTCATCTGTAGTAACTCCTCGAGGGACGCTTCCTTCAGGAATGTCTTCACTAGGCTAGTGTGGAGTAAATCAACTGCATTGCTAGCATTACTTTGATCTTCGAAATAAGAAATAAAAGCTGATGCTCTAGCGCGTTTCCTTGATTTTTCAATATCAACACTCTCAGATCTATACGCTTCATTTGTTCCTTCAAACACCTCTGAAAAGCTCCTGATAATCAGCTGCATGAAACAAAAAACAAAGAACTTTAGTTGAAGAGTTGATCATAATACTAGATCAGATAAGGCGTAGAAAATTAATTATAAGGTAGTTTTTCACAAAAAGTGCTTAAAAGTACAATATATATAGAGCTATACATAGAAGTTTCTTACTTTAGCAAGGACTAGCCGAGCACTCAAATTTCCTGCTTTCGCGGCTTTGAATATATATCCACCCATTTGATTGATCACTTGGAATTGAAGCATAAGTTGGTCTAAATCACCACTGTAAGAGATTTGACAAGAGTAGTAAAATTTTAAGTACAAGTTCTAATCTAGTTTAGGCTCAAAATAAAACAAAATAAAAGTCACAAATTTCAAGATAAAAATAAGAATAATGCAATTAATGCAGAATGGAATTGCATATATACATACCTTCCCCAAGAAATTACTGGGTTTGGTTCAAGAGAATCAGGAAAATAAGATCTTGGCAAGTCTCCAAAAACCGCGGATTTTAGAACGCATTCTTCTTGAGAAAGTTTCGAAAATTCCTTGCAGCTGTTCAAAGATTTCATATATATAGGTGTGTAATTCTAACTAAAAAGTCATTACAAATATCATCAATTGTTGGTACCATCAAGAACAAAGTGAGACTTGTATATATATGCTATGAAGTTCATAAATCTCCATCATTGTCACTATAATGAGTATATAACTTCACAAAGAAAGAAATTGAAACCAAGAGAACAACTTAGCTTATTTATTCATGTTGTGCTTGCCAAAAAAAAAAAAAAAAAAAAAAAAAAAAAAAAAAAAAAAAAAAAATCCTAGTGAAAACAAAATGTACTAGCAGCACCAACTCGACAATAATAAGTATAGCTAAATAATTGGTAAAATTAAAATAAGTTAATGGCTCTTACGTGAAAGATGAATTATATACTTCAAATCCACCGTTTGTTGGTGTTGCAGCCACACAAACCATGATTAATTTCCAAATATCCCGAGGCAACTTCGAAATTATTGCTGACATTAAGGGCAAGTAGTGTTACTATAATCAAAATTATAGCATGCAGTTACTGATTTACATATATAAAACATTGGTAGAAAATTAATTATGTAGTAGTTTATAACTTACAATTAACATGCATCAACCGTATCAATTATCTATTAAACTTACTAAGAAAAAAGAAGGAAATAGCAAAATTTACGGGAAGGAAGAATCTATAGGTTTATCTAATATATTAATTTTAATTGATTGCATTAATCAATCTCTAGCCATCTTAGATACGAAGTATATTCTATCATTATTTGGTATTGATCGAAGATTATTGAGCTTGACAATGCCTAAAATAATTATAAAAAACAAAAATGATGATAAAATTGATAAGATGGACTCTATACTTTTATAGTTAGTTCAATCAATGACTAAGAAAAAACAAGCACGAACAATAATTTTCAAATAATGGGCAACTAAATAAGACTTCAGACAAGTGTTTTTTTTCCAAATTTACTTCTCATTCCTTTTCCACTTTCACTTCTAGTGTACGAAGAAGAAAGAGACATTTCAATACAAAATATATATATTTGTATGTACTGTATGTCTGTATGTAGTAATTAATAGCTAGCTAGTACAATAGTAAATTGGCATAAACATGCACATAATAGTTGGAAAATTGCAAGTTATTAAGTAACTAGTAAATCCATTTCCAATATTGAACATTTGATGAAATAACTAGGTCATTAACAATTTTACTTTAAAATTGAAATGAATAAGTGATAACGACTTGAATGGTATTTAATACTTCATGCGTAAATTATAATTAAAGATGACAATATTGATAAAAAAAACAATTTAGTAATCTACCTTGTCCTTGCACTTAACCTCCTATTAAGGGTTTTCATAGTTTTATATTTTTTCCAATTTGCTTCTGATCTTGATAAAGCTACTCTTTTAACCTTTTTTTGGCACCTCGTCCTATTTTTGGTTGGAAATTTCACTCCAAAATTACTACAGTTTATTTCATGTTTCATTTCTTCTTAATGATCAATAGAGTCATGGAAGGTATTTGGGATGAAATAAATTATAACATAAAATCAATGAGATATAAAAAAAAAAAGTATACTTAAGACAATAACCCTAAATTGATAATTTCATTTACTCCCTCCTTTTATTATATATATATATATATATATATATATATATATATATATATATATATATATATATATATATCTTCCAACTTAGTGCAACAATGAAATGAAGGAGTTAAAGCCTGTCTCTTATTTACTATTTGGGTAAGCTAGAGAGAAAGTTGTATGTTTAGAGACATTGGTATTAATAAATAACATTGTGTGGATTATGTGGTGGGGGTAAAGTTGGCTAAAAGTTAGAATTTCTTTATCATACGAACAAGAAACAAAAATAAGAAGATAGAAATATATATATATATATATATATATATATATATATATATATATATATATATATATATATATATATATATATATATATATATATATATATATATATATATATAGAAAGTAGGAAGATGAAAAAAAAAAAAAAAAAAAAAAAAAAAAAAAAAAAAAAAAAAAAAAATTAGAGAGAGTAAAAACAAAACAAAAAAAAAAAAAAAAAAAAAAAAAAAAAAAAAAAAAAAAACCCTAATTTGAAAAGAGGAGTTCGTGTAACTTGCATTACCAAATAATTTAATCTACTATGTATATACTTATATGATCGATAGATCGATTGATCTTTATTAGAATTAATTATTCTACTGGTGCAAGGATTATTAACATGTGTATTTTAGGAAATAAATGAATAGAAGATTCTATTTATGATTTGTTACTTCTAT
The DNA here is from genome assembly GCF_948465745.1 of Chenopodium album. NCBI lineage: Eukaryota > Viridiplantae > Streptophyta > Magnoliopsida > Caryophyllales > Amaranthaceae > Chenopodium > Chenopodium album. The sequence continues at coordinate 8,918,919 of NC_137844.1, forward strand.
TTGTAATTATACAGGGTAATTCAAATTATTCAAATTATTATATATAATGCATATATACTTGAATGTTATGTTTATGTTTTTATTATTATTATTTTTTTGAATGTGTAATATATGTCCTTTACTTTTTAAATTGTTTTGGCGAATTTCTAATTCCTCTTCTCTTTTCCCTGCATTTCTTAATTCGACTTAAGCTACATCTGAGAAGAGGAGATTGAAGATATAGGGTAGCTAGGGATAATGAGTATCAAAGTGCAATAAAAGAGGGGATGTAATAACTAATAGTTCATTTTTATATAGATCTTCTCTAATATTTTATGATAAATATCGGGTATGGATTGCGTCACAAAATAAGTATCGGTATGGAAAGGAACAAGTACAGGGAAAACAAACATTAGTATCGGGCTTTATTTTATGTTCGTCTTTATTAATTAATCCCTCTTTGAATCATTATTTCTTTTCGTGCCCAGTGATTGTTATAGCTACTTTACATAAATTATTGCCTTTAAAGGGGGCCAATAAAATTAAGAATCATCTTAAACTTAAATTTCGCCACAAGAAATTAAAAGAAAATACATCAAAATAACATAGAAAAAAAAGATCATTGAATTGCAACATACCATAACTAGCTCAACTTAACGAGTGTTATTCCCAAGTTTGAAGACATGAAGTTATTATTTACCCCTAATTACTTAATTAGAAACACTATTTTTATTAACCAAAGAGGTTTTTATTAAAACAATGCATGAGTAAATTTGATTGTTTTTTCTCTTATTCAGATTATAACCTCCCCTTGAAGGACTTTTTTTATATGTGCGCGGGCATGGAGGTGAGTAACAAATCCTAATATAATTGTCCCTTGGATTTGATTATTTTGGACATTCTAAAAAAAAAAAAAGGTTTAAGAAACTTATTAATTTAGCTAGTTTTTGTTTTGACCGATTCTTGTTATTAAGATAAATGGTTATTGCTTAGATACTTTCATTGAGTAAGTTGTGTCCAAATATCAATTAAAAAAAAAAAAAAAGAATTATTATTATTATTTTTTTGACAAGTAAGAATGCCTTTAGATAGCCTTTTTTTTTGTGCTCTACCCGGTTCACCCTTTAGGCTAATCCGGATTTTGGAATCAGTTCTAGATGGTTAGGTTTCAATTCCCTCCCAATTGTTGTTGCGGGGGATCGATTAGATAGCCAATTTGTGATCTTATGGCATATACACATGTAATGTTATATGATTAACAATATGTGTAGCATAAGCCTAACATTTTATTATTCAGATAAAAATCGAAATTCAATCCAATCCAAGTCGAATTATTAATTCGGATCGGATTCAAACTTTAAATCGAATCGGATTGGATTGAAATTATTTAAAATTTCAAATTTTCGGATTGAATCGGATCGGATCGGATCAAACTTATCTTGTTTGAATAAAAAAAATCGAATAAATTGAAATGAAACCACAAATAAGGATTGTTTGATTTATATTAATCGTGTAAAATTAGGTTGATAATTACATTAATCTAAATTATGTAAAACTATGTTTTCAATAATTATATTAATCGTGTACAACTATGTTTAAGATTAAATTTTTTATATGCATTTTTACTTTAATAATCATTTTAGGCCCTAAAAATTTGCAATGTATTAAATTCATGTTTTCGGATCGGATCCAAATGACTGAATTCTAATTCGGATTGAATTGATGAGAAATTCGGATCGGATTGGATTTGAAAGTTAAGAATCGAATTTTATTTTGAATCGGATTAAATTTGGCCTAAATCCAAACCGAAAACTGAATAGACACCCCTACTATTTTAGGCGTTTCCAATTGATTTTTACAATCCTTTCTTATAATATATAATATTCCAACTTTTCCCTATATGCTCGTCATTTATTTTATAACCAATGAAAATAATTTTTTTAAAATATTTAATTTATCCAATATTATTTTTACATATTTCAAGACTTCCTTTTAATTAAACTAATTAGTATGTGGCCCGGACGTTGCACCGGGTTGCTACTTTAATTGAACCTTGTGATTATATGTATTTAATTTAACTTTTTTTGGGTCTTTTTTTTCTCTTTTTTTATTAGTCTTTGTGATTTGCAATTATATATTTATAATATGGTTGCTAATTGATTTAAATGTTAAATAATCATTTTTTTAATTACAATTAATATAAGTTTTAGCACACAATGAGGAAAGCACGTTTTAGACATTTTCTTTCTCTTTTTTTTTTATAAGACCCCATTCTAGACAAATTATTTTGGTTATTTTTATCATCTAGAACGAGTAAAATTGAATTAAGACAGTAAAAATTACTCAAGTCTAAAATTGTATTATCAAGGATTCAATTTATTTTAATTCCTACTAGTACTAATTTTGGTATATATTATGAAAACCTGAAGCCTCAAATTTTATAAAACATTGTAAGAGTTGTAACTCATCAACTAAAATTTACAAAAATAAATAAACAATTTATAAGTCTAACTGTTTTTTAATGAAAAAAAAAAAACCTAAAATCATTAAATTGTACCCATTAACAAAAACAAACATTATTGAAATTTTAATTTGAACCTTCACAAAAGTATTTGATGAGACAGCTTAAAAAAATTACCACCACTAGGCCGAGCGCACATATTCAAAACCACCCTTACTATTTCACAAATAAATAAAAATAAAAAATAAAATTTAGGATTTACCACAAGTTGGAAGATCAGCAACTTCATGAGTAGGGAGAACAGCAACTTCACGATTAAAGAGTTTATCAAAAAAATTCTTCATTTTTTTTCTATATTTTCTTGATGTTGAGAATGTGGTTATTCAACAATACACTTCCTTTTATATCAGGAAAAAATAATTGATTTTTTCTTTTCAGCTTTGAGTGATGGGCTGCAAAAATTTGTAACAGCAAAAATCTATAATTTGGCTCATAAATGTTAAGACCCTAATTTTGTTTTATATTAGTGACTGTTTGGGAATACCATATTATTGGAAATAATATTGTACATCCCTTTGTATATAGCATCCATAAGGTTCTTATACTGTCCTGATAATACTTGTTCACTTTAAATTACTAAAAATAATTTCAAATCAGTTCCGTAAAATTAATTCCAACTCAGTAAAAATCAGCAGCTTTATAAAAGAAATACAATAGAAAACCAGTAAAAAAATTAATTTTAGTTCAGTAAAATTAATTTTAGTTCAGTAAAATTAATTTTAGTTTAGTAGAAAATAAATTAAGTTCAGCAAAAATAATTTCACTTTAGCAAAATTAAGGTGAAGTAAACATGATCTAACACGAGTATAATATAATTATATAAGTTGAAAAAATAATTAAAGAGATTTTTTATTTTATTTTTTTCAAAATTGTTATGAGCCCACCACATATTTCTTGAGGAGGTGTATGTGAGTCGGATGGTAATATGGTATCCCATTGTATCAAATATTTATTACTTTTATTTATGTAATCTTTTTTTCCATCTAATATAACATGCCAGATCATTTACAAATTATTGATTATGAGATATTATGTTTTTGATATTTTCCAAAATCAGTGATCATGAAATATTATATGACTGGTTACCAAATTTGTTGATAGCAAGATATTACATTCCACATTCCTAATCTTTTTTTACCATATTGGTTGATACTTTGAATTAAGCCTGTTTACATATCAGATATCACATTTTGGATCGGATATCCGAATACTCAGATATTAGAAACTGATATCCAAATCCGATTCGAAAATTTCGGATATCCGATCCGATATTCGAATATTCAAAAATTTTGGATGGGATGCTTCAGATATTCATTATCCAATATTAAGTATAATTGATTATGATTACTTTCTAAATTTCGCTAGTTTTTCCGTTTTTTATCGTTGTACAACATATTTTAACAAAATGATAATTTTTTTTTTTTTTGCAATAAAATTTATCATAAAATATATTAAGAATATTATAATAAGTTAATAATACAGAGAATGAGGGATAGCTCAAGTGGTTAAAGCTCAAAAAAAAAAAAAAAAAAAAAGTCAATTTTATATAAATAAGTTTTTGAAAAAAAAAAAAAAAACTCATCAAAGCGGTGAAACAAAGGAAAATTGAATGTATGACGCGTCTAATCATGAAATTTCATATGATATATCTTTAAGACTTTTCTTGGATTAAAGTATTAAATTTCGATGGTCAAGTAAGAAGCATATATAATACTCACGCTATCTATCCCACAATAAGGGTTTGTATTCCTTTTTTGAGTCTCTCAAAATATGTTTTCCATTTGAAATTATTTTGCTTTAATCATAAAATTATTTTTATCAAAATACGATCATTACATAGTAAAATTTTTGCCCATATTATATAAGGAAAATACACTTTATTAATCCCAATTTTGGCCAATTTACTTTAAATAATCCCAATTATCGATTATTTTACAATAATCTCAACTTTCACCTCCGTTTTCTTTTAACAATCCCAAAAACCTGCTATGAAGGTTATTTTTTTAAAAAAAAAATAATTAAGATGCCACTTGTCACACATTTATTGGCCCAATAAAATAAAAACAAAAAAAATCAAAAATTGAACCACTCATACACTGACACGTGGCCAGTTTCGGGGGTGTGGCTGGGAGGGAGAGTCGTTTCCGGTTGGCGTGGCTAGATAAGTGGGTGGTTTAGGGTTGCAGCAGGAGGTGGAAGTGGCTGTTGGGACTGAAGAAGGTGGCTGCCAGATTTTTTATTTCTTTTTTTTAAAAAAAAAAATTGAACCACTCATACACTGACACGTGTCAAACAACCTACAATAATAGGAGGTTGACTTTTGTTCACCGGTTTAGGATTGAAGAAAGAAAACCAAGGTGAAGTTGGGATTATTGTACAATAATCGATAGTTGAAATTATTTAAAATAAATTGATAAAAGTTGGGATTATTAAAGTGTATTTTTCCTACTATTATTTATTTATTTTTATAAGACCTAAAATTAATTTTGAAAAAAAAATTTCTTTATTTAAAATAGATCTGTTAAATGAAATGTCACATTTTTTTTCATTGCAAAAAATCAACACAATAATCCAAACTTCATTAATTATTATTTTATTTTATTTTTCACCCTTATTGGTTTCTTAGTGGATGTCGAGATTCCCAGCCTTCCAAGTTATTTTAAAGTGTTGTTTGGTTGATAAATAAAAACATGAAAATTTGAAATTCTTAAGAATTGAAATTGTTTGGAGTTGTTTGGTTGACAAATTCATGGGAAATAGAAATTCTCATGAATTCCCACTTCCCATAAAGTGGAGGAAGTAAATTATCTAGGGGGGACCTAGGTAAGTGGAACTTCCTATGGGAATTTCCACTTCCCTTAGGTAACCCAATGCTTTTTAGAATTTCTTAGAAAGTTCAATTTCATGGAAAATCAAATTTCCTATATTCAACCAAACAAGCCAATTTACATCCTAAAATGTGTTGCTTATCTTCTTCAACTTCTTCACAAAACTTGCAAAGCTCCAAGATTGAAATAATAAGCCCTTTGGAAGAGCCAAAAACTCATTGGTGAAGGTTTTCCATTTGGAAGTTACTTAGACAACGGGGTTGTGGTGGGTTTGAACCTTTGAGGTGAGTATGGATATCAGAGTGGGTGGTGGGGCGGAGATGGATATTAGCTTGTATTCAGCGGGGCGGGTATGGATATGGGTATTGTACCTGCCATGGGCGGTGGAGCGAGGATAGGTATAAGATTTTTCAACACGGATGGGTATGGAGGTATCATCCTCCACATTCGACTCGCCTCATTGTCATTCCTAAGTCATGTTAGTATGTAATTGTCGGAATTGTGTCAATTCATAGTATCTGGATCTCTAGTTTTTTACAATTTACAACACATTTATATAGTCTAAGTTCATGTCCTTCGATGAAGTAATGGGTACCTCCAAGTTTTACTCCCTCTATTTGCATTTGTGTATAAGCAAAGAGATACCTTTGATGGACAAAACGTAGTTTGAGCTCATGATAGATAGTATGATACATTGATAAAAGAAAGAATTTCTAAAAACAGCAACTCAGAAGTCTAAAAGACTAAACTTACAAAAATCTGGTAAAGCTTAAATTCAAAGAATACAAAGAATCACAAGCTGCAGCTTAAATTCACTATTAGCATGCTACAGAATTAGCTGTGTGCCACAGACCAAAAATCATCCAAGTAAGATAGAAATGAAAATAATACAGTTCGAAATACTTTTTTATAGATATCTGTTGTTTGAGCTCATGATAGTATAGATAAGCAACAGAAGAATTTCTAACAACAGCCACTCAATAGTCTCAAAGACATACAAAATCTTACTGGTTAGTTCTCTGTTATCTCAAAACTAGAGAGAAGCTATACCTTTATGCAAAACTGGAAATAACAGGATAGTAGTACATCCAGACAGTAGTAATAAGTTATGCTTGCTGATAATGATGCAACTTATACAGCAGGACCTTTCCCGCCGCATTCCCTGCAGCCATGAAACCACCAGCAGGGCTAAAATCCAAACATCTTGGATAGTGTAGCGTTTTGTTTGCAGGAGGCCAATTAGAAAAGACAGTAAATGAAGGGATGTGAACCAGCTTTAGGCTGCTCTTCTGCATAGTTGAACAGATGGCTAATATCTGGGCATCATGGTTGAACTTCATGAAACTTGCTTCGGTTCTGAGATGCTCAAGTGTTTTGACTGGTTTTCTCTTGCCACCCAAAAACTCCTCCCCGTTGTAAACATTAACTATTCCACTTGATGATCCAGCTGCAAAAAGATTCCCTACTGATGCAGTACAAAGAGCAGTGCCATTAATGGAGCCCTCATCCACACCCTTATGGAGACAAGTTCTCGTTCGTAAATCCCAGTGGTAGACATGTCCATCACCACCGGAACTCAACAACTGCTGCCCATCATCAGTAAAGGCTAATGAACGAGCTGTACCATTCATCTTAAGAGTGCCAATCAGTTCCTTTGTTTTAGCTGACACCAACAAGATGTAACCTTCATTACCCAAAAAGGCTATAGTACGAGAATCAGGTGATACCTCAAAAACTTCTAAGCTTTTTTCCTCTCTACCAGTCAGTGGCCCAATCTTATCCACATTTCCCTTGGATATGTCGACACTGTAAAAGAACTTTCTTCTCCCAGAAACAATAACTTGAGAGCCATCAGGTAAGAAAGATGCATTTCTAATAGGGCAATCTTCAATGAAGATAGAATCCATCATTTTATTCCTCTTGCCATCAATCTGAAAAAACCTCAGCTTTCTGTCTAATCCAGCAGCAAGGAGTAGCTGATGATTTCTGTGAAACTGGACTGAGTTAATTGGGCCATTAGAAGGGTCTTCTGCATTTGCATCTACCAATCTTGAGTACTCGAGGATTCCAGGCAAAAGCCTCCCTCCTCTCTTCACCACAAGCTCTTCATTAGTTTGAAGAATATCATCAACATTTTTATACCCTGAAGCAACCACCGCCCCATTTTCTACCTCTGATTCCTCATCAGAATCATATGTTCTGACCTTCGCATCAAGATTGGCCCAATCTGTGCCAGGGTTCAGCTTTGCATGGTGAGCCCTCAACCTTGACACATACACAGAACCAGATATAACAGTCTCATCTTCTTCCTTCCTCAGCTTCCTAAGCCTATTAACCTTCGAAATATTAACAACAGTCTCCTCTTCATCATCCATCCAGGCAGGCTTCCTTTGCTTATCACCATCTTCATCAACAGTTTCCACTTGATAACCCCCATCTTCTCCATTAACTAATACATCTTTATTACCAGAGCGGTCCAAGACAAACAATGCAGAGTCATCCACATCCAACCCACCTTTTTCGTCTTCGTCTTCATCTTCATCTTCATCTTCCTTTCCAAATTCAACAGGGGAATGAAGAGAACCAAACAAAAAATTCCCCAATTTCTGCATTTCCAATTCTTCCTCAGCAAGCATTTTCTTTTCCTCCGTGTCATTCCTCTTCTTTCTCTTTTTATGAGTTACAGCAGCTTCAACATCAGAACCCTCTTTCTCCAAACTTTCCTCCCTGCCTTCCAACAAGGAAGGCTCCTCACCCTCATCACCGATCCGCTTACTCTTCTTCTTCACTTTATTCTTAATAACAGCATTTTGAGAAATCAAACTCATCTCTACTACGCTTAAACGTAAAATCCCAGCTGCTAATCAAACCAAATCAATAACACCAACATTAACCTAACACGCCTCTAGAAAAGCTTGCAAAAATACCACCAGTAAAATAACACAATCTAAAGAAAAGAATCATATAATCAACATAGAACCTCATATAAATTCATGCTCATAGCCTAATAGTACGATTAATTCAGGAAATAAGACCCTTCTCCACTATACAAAATTTGCAACTTCTTCACTAGAATTATGCCCAAAAGAACATAAATTTTTATAGCAAAACCCAATTCTTATCAAATTCAAGCATATGAACATTTATAACCAAATACCAATCCAATAAAGATACAATAACAAATCAACCCCAATTAAACAGATGGTAATTGACAGCTTTACATATAGAATCCTAATTCAGAATTCAATATCAACGAATTAAACCCATCAAAGTATTGACATACATTTCAGCTAAACCTGAGAAAAAGAATACACTTTCACAAAACCCACAAAATTTAATCGATAAAAAACCAAAATAGAGTATAACATAGTTCAAAACTAAGAGGAGAATTAGAAAGCATATAGATACCTGAAAGGGTGGAATGAACGACGAAAACGGTGTCGCGTTGGTGGTTGCCTGAGCACTACAATACTGAAGAAGGGAAGAGGAGGGGATCAATTAATTGGTAGTGGTAAAGGGGAGAAACGCCGCTGTCGAATGAAGAGAGGCAGAGAAGAGCGGCGAAGAGAGAAAGCGAGGAACAGAAAGGTTTTCGCAGGTTAGCTACCTTGTGGCTGGTGCAATCGATTGACTGGAGTGGGAAGGTTTAACTGAGTTGGTTCGAGTTGGTCGGGTTATATTTGTGCGATGAGTCATTTGTTTTAAAAGTACTAAACTTATTTGTCGGGAATTTGTTTAGTGTTACAGTTTGACCATACACGCATGTCGATATACGACTTTAACCATTCATTAATCCAACTATATGTTAGTAAAATCATAGGAAATTTTATAGTAATATAAAAGTATACATTATAACGAATCCAATAATGTCTAATACAATAACATTTATATATTAGTAAAATAATCAAGTCAAAATCATAAGTCAAACTGTAACACTTATTAAAACACGGAGGGAGTATTGGGTTTGTTACGAAGATCAATTACTATATCAATATTTCTATGTAGGTTATGACAATTTGGATTGAATCAATTTGGGTTTAGAGATTTATTCTCTTGACCTAAATTAAGGTGTACGAATTTGATTTCAATTGCTAATGTGGTAACTCCGTTTATGAGGTTCTTAACACTTTGAAGTGTGTTTACAATTATAAAATATTGATATTTAGAAATTATCGATCACGAGAGTAGCTTAATTAATTAGAACTTCCCTTTTGAATCTAAGAGATCTTGGGATCAATTCTCATCACCCGTCCTTGTGGCTCTTCAAACATCAAAAAAAAAAAAAAAAATAAAAAAAAAATAAAAAAATAAAAAATAAAAAAATAAAAAAAAAAATTAGTAATGAGTAGACGGAAATTAAAAGTTATAATCTAAATATTTTGCTTTAATCCATCTTTGACAAAAATTAATAACAAATTTCTTAAAATTAGTTAAAGTATTAAAAGTTATAATCGTTCGTTTGGCAGTGGTTTTTACTTTTTTTTTTAAAAAAAAAATCATATGATATAATGAATGAAAAATTAGTCAAACTTATTAAAATCATGATAATTTTGAAAACTAACAACCAAAAAGTGGAAACACCTTCTGTTTTTTGTTTTTAGTTTTCAAAAAAACAGAAAACTGAAAACAAAAAACGATATCTATGACAAATATAAGGGCTTGTTCTGATTGACTGAACTGAATTGAACTTATTGGAGCTGAACTGAACTGAATTGAATATTTTATAAGAGAAGGAAATTAGGAACTGAACTGAAGTTATTAGAACTGAACTGAACTGAAAATATTCTGAAGATAACAGGCCTTAAGTAACAATTTTTTTAAAATTAGTTAATGTGAACAAGTACTGAACATGTCATGTATTTTTTAAATTGAGTTGAGTAATCATAACTTCATAAGTCAGTTTTATCAAGTGTATAATTTCTTAGAAGATACGTACTTTATAATATTGCCAAATAGTTGTTCACAAACAAGCAAATTACTGGTACTAAATTTTTTTTTATCCAAACTAGAGGTCGAAAACTAACCCGACCAAACTAAACCCAACCTAACTGAAAGTGACTAGATTTAAATTTTGATTTGTATGGGCACAATAATTTAACATGACTCAAACTCAAACTACACCCGACCCAACTAGACCCAACCAAACCTAACCCAGTGACCTGAATTGACACCTCTATAAAACGGCATAAGCAAACAGAGAATAAAACACATTTACAACAGCTGATTCTGAGAACTCTTACAAGCATTATGGTTTAGGCCCGTTTAGCATTGTTAGTTTTTCTAATGAGGGCAAGATCTGATTAGCTTTCATTAAAACAGACTGCATGCCTGTTTAATAACTGTCATGAATTTGAAAATAACAATCTTTTTGCGACCTCTGAATAACAGCCATATCTGATAAACTGAACAATAACGCAGTCAAACCATTTGTGCTAATAATACTATGGAAAATCAAATGACTGAAATACTAAGATTGGCAATTATTTAAAGCATGGAAATGAGTCGGATCATTGTGAACATTGTTGGAACAGCATAAGCTACGAAACCAACATCATTTCTAGAAATGATCATAGTCAAAAGCCAATAGACTTATCATAATCATGTACAATCAATGTAATCAACAGAAAATCAATCAAAAATGATTTGAAAAGAATGACTATCACAACAATGCTGCATTGCTGCCAAATAAGCAGCTTCTGCCAGGACCCAACTTGATACTAAGCCATATTTCTTAAGCACAAGTGCAGCAACAATATTAGCTTACGGAGCTGCAACCAAATCAGCGATGAACAATGGTGTGATAACAAGCAAGGATAAACAATTTATACCAACATCAAAATTATGAATCTCACAACAATTGAGTTACTCATTCTGCCCAATCCAATGAATAATGAAGCTAAAGAAATGATCGTAAAACATCAAAAGCTTTGGTAATCAACCACATGCCCACACCCAAGTTCTGTATAAAACATTGATCATTGTAGTTCTAAAGGGCAGGAGAATTCCAATTACAATATGTCGAATATGATAAACTACAAAATGTACGCCAAAATCCCCAAAGCTACAAAACAAAGATGATATGCCATTGTATCAACTTTAGCATATCATCAGAATCAAAAGATATCTCATGATACAAGCTTAATGCAAATTGAAACATCACGTAACTATTCATTACAGAGTGTAAAAACCGAGATCGCCTTCCAAGGATAATGATTACGGAAAATGACTTGATCCAGTGTCAAAATTATAACAAGAGGGCAATGAAGTAATCAGATCAGTACCTAAACTAGCTCAATGTAGGCCATTGGAGCATTGTCCCCTCTCCTTGGTAGGGTCCTGATGATCCTTGTGTATCCTCCATTTCTATCTCCATACCTTTCTGGCACTTCAGCAAACAAGGCATGAACAATCTGCTTCTCATATATAAACCCAAGCGCTTGCCTTCTTTTGTGAAGTGAGCCCTCTTTAGCTAAGGTAATCATTTTGTCTACATACTTCCTCACAGCACTTGCTCTTGCTCTTGTAGTCTTAATACGTCCATGCTTAAGAAGTTGAGTTGTAAGGCCTCGAAGAAGCGCACGACGCTGATCCGGAGGCCTGCTAAGTTTAGGCACTTTTCTTCCATGTCTCATGGCAAAAAATCGACCTCCATTATCAATGATTCTAAAAAGACTGTCAAAGCCCATGTTCTCTGACAAAGAAGACAGCTATAGTAAGCATGCAACTCAAGGTTGAAATGGAAAATTGGAGCAACAAAAATGACATCTCATTCGAGTAATGGCCTGTGGCCAGATTAAAGTCAATCCAACAAATTGTTATGTTGTCAAACCCTTATCCATTTTACAGATCAAGAGCACAATATACTCTAGGCTCAAAGTCCACGATACATTATCAGTGTAGGCTAACACAGGTATGACAAATCACAATTCATCAGCCTATAAGCCTCCTTTTAATTAAAGAAACTAAAGCAGTCTCTTAGAACCAACTGCTACTGCTTATATTCATTAACCAGAAATTTTCAGTTATGAATTCACAGCTATTACATTATTGCACTTTGAAGACTACACTGAGAATTCCAGATTGCTATACGCGTATAAGCTTTGCAAAATAGGGGAACCACACACAACCCTGGTCTGTAGTCCAATTCAATTATTTTTTTGAAACCATCCTATCCAAAAACTAGCTACCTTGAAGGAAGCTTCCCAAATCACGAATTAGTTGATAGTAAAAGGAAACTGCAAGTACTATATTTATTTACCCTTGATAACAAGTTCCAGTCATATGCAACAAAATTCTCTTGTCAGCTGAATTGAGATTATAAATGAGCAGTACAGTTACATAAATGTTAAGGAAAAATGGGGAGTCTGAAACAACAAAGAATGTCCTATTGTGGAGAACTGGTCATTCATTTGATCTTTTTAGTACAAACTACGGTGTAATCATATCAACAACCCTGTAACCTATTTGTCTAATTTGCTTCAAATGACTATGAATCAATGAGAAATTATAGGTGACAATTAAGACCACAACATCAAAATGAAAGATTTTTATCACCAAAAACCGAAGACATTTATTAAATCATGCAACTTAATGTGGCTAAAGCAGAAGCTTATTTATGTTTCACATTCACAAAAGATTCCATAGGTAGCTAAGTAATTGTTTCAGATCAAACAAAAGAAAACTGAAAAATCCGCCAAACTAAATTCTAATTGTCCAAAAGGAATAGAGATGATACCTGATCCAGAGGGGAATGATGAGAGAAGAGGGCAGAGTGCAGTGAGGCCACTGTATTGTGGTAGAAGAGGCTTAGAACTGCGCAGTGATAATCCCACTCTTCGTGGTTTTGAGGACTTAGTATTACAGGCAGCCGAAATGGGGAGCTTGCTGAACATGGGAGCCGAAGGAACCGAAGGCAAGGCTGACTTAAGAGTAGCCATACTCCATGTTGTTGACGATGAACAAGCCATCTACCTGCAATATTATATAAGGAATACACAATTTACCAATCATACAATGCTACCACAACAAACACACATATCAATCACAAGATTCACAACTCAAATTCCAACACCCAATTCACCAATTACAAAAACAAATGCAGAAAAAACAACAGCTACATCCTACAAGTACATGTAAATTCATTACCATTACCCCGCTTATTACCACCTACCAACGGGCCGTAATTGATTGAATGAACAAAGTCATTACAAGTTCAACATTTACAATAAAAACTTTCACATGCCCAATTTCCAACAATCATTCAAGTTCAAAAACAGAAATTTAACCAATTTATTCAAATTTGGCACCAAAATTCTAGCAAATAACCCACTATTGGACAAAAACACAAAAGAAAACGTCACTTAAGCATTTCATCAAACAGATAACAAGCACACAAAAAGAACAATTCTTTAAGTAATGACTACAATGTAATTTCAAAATGGGCATTAATTTTTAACCAGAAACCATAATTCTGTGCACAAATTCATGTATATAGCAAATAAATTAGCAATTTTGAATGAATAAGTAGAAGAATAAGAGGGAATTTTACCAAGTAGAATGGTACACTGGAGAAGATAGCTGAAGCCAAAATGAAACAGGATAAGGGAGGAGAGAGAAAATGTGAAAGTTTAGCCTTTGGCTCGCCAAAGTTAAGGGATAGAAAATTGCAATAGACCCAACAGATATCCTGTGTTCAACTCCACCTTTAAACAATGGGGCAGTCCACGCAGTGGCGGATCCAGAATTAATATTTAACAGGGTCAAAATGCATTTGATAAATATTTATGGGGTCCTTCGGTTAAAAATATAGGTAATTTTTATATATAAAAACAAATTAAAAGGATTTTTTTTTTTTAAAATATTCAAGTGGGGTCAAGGGACCCCACTAAATGCCCCTCAATCCGCCACTGAGTCCACGCAATGGCGGATCCAGAATTTTATATATGGTGGGTCACAATTCACCACTATCTAGTATCCATCGATCATATACACTGTTGCACCATTTAAAAAAAAATACTAGGATTAACTCTGTTATACTTCCTCCGTTTTTTTTTTAGTTGACACCGTTTGACTTTTACACTATTCACACAATACATTTTGACTCGCTTTTGTGGTTTATAGATACGATAAAACATATTCATGTAGGATCTTGTTTGAATCGTTTCAATGTATATTTTATTAATATCCACTTTTTATATTTTTACAATGTTGATAATTAGAGATATTAATCGTTAAAAACATGCGTAAGCAAGCGTGATAATAGAAAGGTGTCAACTAAAAAAAAAGGAAGTATATATTACTCCCTCCGATCATTTTTATTATTTATTTATATTTAGCATTATTCGCAATGATAAAGTAATACTCCCTCCGTTTCAATATGATAGTCTCGTATGGAATCAATCACATAAAATAAGAAAAGAATAATACTTGGAATCTAACATTAAAGTACAAAAGTTGTTCATAATTAATTTGCCTTATTTAAATTTTTTTGATTTTTTTCTAGAAAGTATTAGCCATAATTGCATAATTCAATGGTGAGATTTCCTTACTTAGAGCCATGGTATCAATCAACAATTAATTAACTTAACCAATTAGAATTTAATATGTATAAAATAGGAAATAAAAACTAAGTTTAAAATGGAATATATTCAATATGGGTAGATCTTTTTTAAACGCCTAAACTAGTAAATGGGACTAACTTAATGAAACGGAGGGAGTACAATAGTTGAAGGGTCTGTTAACATTTACTGAACTGAGCTGAACTAAACTGATTGGAGCAGAATTGAACTGAACTGAGTTGAAATGAATATTTTATGAGAAAAGGAAATTATGAGCTGAACTGAACTAAACTAAATAAAACTGATTGGAGCTGAACTGAACTGAAATGAACTTAACTGATTGGAGCTGAACTGAACTGATTGGAGCTGAACTAAACTGAAATTAAGTTGAAGTGAACAGACCCAAAGTGTATTAATCTATCTACTACCTCCACTTATTGTTATCTGCAACTTAAGAGTATTACGAGTATTATAATTATGTCTAATTTGTCAATTACTATCGTGTATTAATATCATTTTGAAAATTACTACCGCGAATTAAAAAACTTGTTAATTACTACTGTAAAAAATTTTAAAATTTTGATTTTACTACCAGATACCACTTAAGCCATTTATGACGTCATTTTTTCCATTAACCCGTGTTTAACCCTTGGTTAACCATTTAAATGACCTAAAAAAAAATCCCCCGCCCTAAACCATGGTTGGTTACTCTAGTTAACTAATCTTCCTCCTTCCTCATTGTTAAACACCCTCCAAGCTTCTTGCTCCAAATTCACACTAATTCTTCTTATATATCCTCCAAGTGCTCCAAGTGAACATGTAATTCGCCTCTAATAAATTCGTCTTTAGGGTATTCGAATTTTAGGGTTAAATGATTATGATTTTGGTTAATTAACATAGGGAATTTGTATATTTCTTCGAATTAAGCTATTAATTAAAAATACTGTGTGATTTTTCTTTGAATTAAGCTATCAACGAATTCTAACGTAGAATTATATATTGTTTCTTTTCAATCCTCCTACTTCAGTGATCCCCCCTTTTCCTTCATTGCTTGAATTTTTTAATCAATTTTGCAAAGTAAATGATTCGTTACAGAGTCGTACAAGATTCGTGACACCAATTTGTAGAGTGGTGTTCTTTAAGGAGGTTGAAGTTTAGAAGGTTAAAGTTTAGAAGGTTAAAGTGAAGTTATGAGAGAGAAAGAAAGGAAAAGGGGTTTTAGTTTAGCTGGGGTAATCATGAGTTAGGGGAATTTTATTTTTTAATTTTTTTTGGTCGTTTAAATGCTTAACTAATGGTTAAACGTGGATTAAGAGAAAAATGAAGTCATAAATGGTCAGAAATGGAGTCCGGTAGTAAAATCAAAATTTTAAACATTTTTACGGTAGTAATTCACAACTTTTTAAATTTGTGGTAGCTAATAATTTTCAAAATGACATTAATACGCGGTAGTAATTGGCAAATTTTCCTATAATTAAAGCAAGTAATAATTAACTAAGGACCGGAGGTAGTATAATGTAATTTAACATTTTTTTTCTTAACTTTTCATAAAAACACTTTAAAACAACATCCTTGTAATTTTAGCCCATCTTTATTTTAAAGTTTTATACCATAGGAGTATTATATACCGTTTTATGTGCTTCGTAAAAGGAAACATAGAATTTAAAAAAAGGAAATTTTTCCAATTACTACCGCATATTAATGTTTTTTTGTCAATTTTTACCGTGAATTAAAAAACTTGCAAATTACTACCGCAAAAAAATTAAAATTTGCTATTACTACCACACTCCACTTTAGGCCAATTATGATGTCGCCTTTCCCCCTTAACCCACGGTAAACCCTAGTTATGCAATTAAAGAAAAGAAAAATCCCTCCTAACCTAAGGTTACTCAATTTACCCAACCCACATCTCATAGCTTCCCTTTGACCCTTTGACCTACAACCTCCATTACACAATACTATGCACTTTAATTTTACCCTTCTAATTTAACCTTCTTCCTAAATTTTCTTTAGTCCAACACTTCATAATGAAAGCCTTCACACTTGCATTTTTATCCTATCGAACTTGACAAATCACATATTATGCTTAATTGATAACTTAATTCAAAGAAAAATACAAAAATCCTATGTTAATCAACAAAAATCACAATCCATAAACCCTAAATTGCAAAAATCCTAAAATTCAAAAACCCTAGAATTCGAAAACAAATTTGTTTGAGGTGAATTAAACATTTGTCTAGAGTAATTGAAGAATACATGGGAGGAATTAGTGTCAATTTGGGGCAAGAATCTTGAAGGGACTTTAACAATGGTGAAGGAGGAAGATCAATGAGAGAGAAAGAAAGGAAAAGGGGGTTTTAGTTAGGTTAGTTTGCTACGGTAACCATGGGTTGGGGTGATTTTTTTTCTTGGGTCGTTTAAATGTTTAATTAAGGGTTAAACGTGGGTTAAGGGGATAAATGACGTCATAAATGGTCTAAAGTGGAGTCTAGTAGTAAAATAAATTTTTTAAATTTTTATGGTAGTAATTCACGAGATTTTTAATTCGCGCTAGTACTTTTCAAAATGACATTAATACGCATTAGTAATTACCAAATTTTCCTTAAAAAAATGCTCAAAATAGAATACTGCAAAAATTAATCTATACTTAGTATTTAAAAACTCAAACCATGATACACACATGTCCCCATCTTATGCTCTCTTTTACAATCCAATTTGCCAAGTGTTCAATATTCCAATCTAATGTGCCACATGTTTACTATTCTAATTCAATGTGCCAAGTATTCACTATTCCAATCAAATGTGCCACGTGTGCAATTGTCCTATCTGTTAATAATAGTCACCTTATAATAATAATACACAATATAATAATATTATTTAAAACTAATATTACTCTATTTTAAGAGATATTTGTCCATTGTATTTTGGCCCGTACAATGTACAATTGTATACATCCCAAAACCTCACGGGTCTAAGCTAAAGTATATATCATTATGTATGCTAGCAATATATTTTAAAGGAATTAAATTAAATTTCATAAATAATAATACAAACACTATTAAAAAAAAAAAAAAGAATAATACAAAAAAATCTTCTTAGTTAATTAAACAAATATATATATTAGTTAATTAAACAAAAACAAAGTAAACAAACATGGCCGCAATTTAGCTCATAAGCTTTGACCTTCTTTCCACCTGTACAATTTAGAGCACATAAGCTCCCCCCCCCCCCCCCCCCTCTTTTTTTTTTTTTTGGAAACATAATTATCTTCTCTCTTGATTACCTTTTATTACACATTTATTTGTAATATGAACTGAAAACGAACCCACCATAATTCCATGACCGCTCCATCTTCATCGGCAAATTAACCCACAATAATCCCACACACTCTTCCTCTTCATATCCCCTCTTCAATTCCCACAAGTTAAAGTGTCTTAAATCATGTTTTTGGTTACAAATTCATCATCCTATAATAATGATGATAATGATTTTTGGGTATTTATTCACTCATCTCTCAATGCAATATTAACTCTCAACAACATAGTACCTCCATCATCAAATTTATATGCAAAAACACCTTCACATTTGGTGAGTTTCTATCATCTTGTGCTTTTTTTTTTTTTTAATAATTATTCTTATTATTCTTATTTTGTTGATTTGTTGAATTTATATTGAAACCCCCATTTAACAAGATTTAGAAATTATTGTTTGATTTTGTAGAGAGCTTGATGCAAATTGAAGGTTGTTGCAAGAGGTAAAACTCTTTGGCTAATTTAATCTAATATTTGGTATAAGCTTCAACATTTTTGGGGAATCGAAATTGTGTTGTTGCATTAGCTTATCTGAATTTGGATTGTTTTTACTTTGGTTTAGTGTGTTTGTTTTCTCTGTATGTTACTTTCATAATTAATATTACCAATAGATGTCGGTTTCGGCATAATCTGATATATAGTGAGTCTTAGTTGATACGATTCAAGTTATAGTTTATCATGAGTTAATATTACCAATATTATTAATTCACATGAAAGACGACACAAGCCCAGAAATAGAAGAAAGTCAACAGCAAAAATAGCACATAACGCAAAATACACAACATCAAAAAAGGAGTCCAAAAAGAAAACACAAATATGGATGCAACACGACGAAGAATGACATCTCATTCTCATCTATCCTATGTAAACATAGTTACTTCAGACATATATTAAATAATAATTTATTCTACAATTTGATGTAATACAGAGTATTAATTTTATTTTTCAATTTCAGTTATTCTCATACTCCGTACAAAAAAGACGGATTAGATTACACTAGAATTTATTCAAATCTAATTAGATTACCTTATTAAAAGTGAAGAAAATAAATTATAATTCAATAACGTTTAATTGTTAATTATTAACATTGGGTGTACAACAAATTTGAGAACACATTGTCCTACAGATGTGTTTTTATATGTACTCATGCACAAATTTTCCCTTAATTAGATGATGCACTCATCTTTTCTTAGGTAATTAGCCAAAGGGTATGTTAACAATTGTTTGTCATGTTCATGCTTCAGAGTGGAGTAGTTTCATAATAATTATTAAATACATGCACTAATAAAAAAGAAAAACTAATAACAAGCCCGTACATTGTACGGGCCAAAAGACTAGTTAAATAGAAATAAAAGATCATATCTATACTTACTATATACTAAAGTAATCACCGGAGGGACACTTGGCATGATTTTATGAAAAATTCTCCCTCCAAAATGCTCTTTTTAAAAAAAAAATTCTATTAAAAAAATTTAAAAGATAGACATTATTAAATTCAAATTTAAAAAAAAAAAAACAGTGTTACATAAGTTATTGAATTTCAATTAACTCTATTTTAATTGACTATTATTATATCATATTTTATAAATCCGTGCATTGCACGGGGACAAAACTAGTCTATATCTATATCTATACTTAATATTTAAAAAACAAATCACTCATGCCACATCTCACCTTCTTTCATTTTAACACAAACCACTCATGCCACATGTCACCTTGTTTATTTTTTTCTTTATTCCCTTTTTAAAACACAAACAAAAAAATAAAAAACAAAAAAAAGCTAGCCTTTCAACATGCATTAATGTTTGTTAATTTATTTCTCCCAATTAATTTATTTACATGTATATTCAATTCCCACCTCTTCCCATATATATATATATATATATATATATATATATATATATATATGGATCCGGTAAGAACTCCTCCTTATATAAGAACTCTTTCTTATGTAAGAACACCTTATATTCTAAATTTGTTCCTATGTTCTAAATTATTTTTTCAACTTATGTTCTAAATTTTTTCCTATGTTCTAAATTAATTTTTTCAGCTTATGTTATAAATTTTTTCCTATGGTATAATTTTTTTTTTTCAAATTATGTTCTTAATTTTTGTTTACTTATGTTCTAAATTTTTCTTTGCTTATGTTCTAAATTTTTTTCTTATGTTCTAAATTTTTTCTGCTTATGTTCTAAATTTTTTTTTCTATGTTCTAAATTTTTTTCTATGTTCTAAATATGATCTCCTCAAAATTACAGAAATGCCATTACTAAAGAATCATTTTAGATGGTTAGATCAAAACTAATAAAGGGTTAAGATTGGTTCTTATATAGAGGAGGATCCTTACATGAGTCTTCCCCTATATATATATATATATATATATATATATATATATATATATATATATATATATATATATATATATATATATATATATATATATATATATATATATAAGGCCAAGAGACTAGTAATAACCTAATAGATTAAATAATATAAATTAATTAATAAATACTTCATAGTAACAATTTGAATTAGATTAAACTATCTAACTATGGTTATTGATAATAATCAATTCTTTAAATAAGGATAATAATAAATTTAAACTATTTAATTAAAAGTAAAAACTCAATTTTTTTTTTATAAAGTGGTGGGTCCTGTGACCCACCATGACCAAGCATACATCCACCACTAGGTCCACGCATCACTCATTTCCCTCATTGATTTCATAATTCAAATGAATAATGAAAAGAAAAAAAGCACTATATATTTTTTGCCCTACAGCTAAGAGCAATTCCAATGGTTGTAGCTAGAGATTGCTTGCTTTCAAAAAAAAAAAAAAACTAGGAATTTGCTTGAAATTATAAATACCCCCTTCGTTTTTTTTTTTTTTTTTTTTAAAGAAGTAGGTTCTACATAATAATAATAATAATAATAATAATAATAATAATAATAATAATAATAATAATAATAATAATAATAATAATAATAATAATAATAATAATAATAATAATAATAATAATAACAATAACAATAACAACAACAACAACAACAACAACAACAACAACAACAACAACAACAACAACAACAACAACAACAACAACAACAACAACAATAATAATAATAATGATAAATTTAAAAGTTGTAGAATACAATTTGGGTGATCATCACATCATACTGCATGTTACTGAAACTTTTCATACGATCTTTACACACAATATATTGACGAAAATGTTTTGCCCTAATAATATAGTTTAGGTCTCAACTTTAATTTTATTTTCTTTTCATTTATCCTCATTTCGTCATTCCCCGCTATACTTACTAAACTTAGGGTAAAAAAAACCCTTTATCTTAATATAGTTTGACCATCTTTTTTCTAATAAAAAAGACCTTTTTTCCATTTCATTTTTTTTAAAAAAGAACTTAATTCTTGTAATACAGTAGAAGGTAAAATAAAAAAATAAAAAAAAAGTAATCGGTGTATAGTAGTAACATAAAATATTATTGAGAATTATCTTGGTACGGAGTATATATGTTAACTTAGAAAAAGAATAATAGTTCACCAAAAAAAGAAATTGACACACCAAAACAAATAAGTTTTTTTAAAAAATGTTCCTCAAATTAGACAACCTCAAGAGATAAAACTAGAAAGAGGTACACCAAATAAAGTTATATTATTACCCGTATTTAAAACTTACTAATTCTAGCACAACTTTTTACCCTCTAAATTTGACTATATCGATAAAAGTGAAAAGTAATGCAAGAAGTAAGAAAGCAAAGGAAATATTGTAGTTTAGGGAAACCTAGGGATATTTATTACACTATTATAGTGTTATTTGCCCTAAGTTAAATATTATTAAATTTAATTTTTAAAATTATAGAGTACAATTTGGGTGATCATTAGATTATGCTTCTAACTTTTTCACATGATAGTTAGACACATTATATTATGTTTTGCCCTAACATTATAATTTGGGTCTCAACTTCCATTTCATTTTTCACTTTATTCCTCATTTCGTCATTCCCTGTTGTGCCCACTAAACTTAGGGTAAATAAAAAAAAACTTTTATCTTAATATAATTTCAACCGTCTTTCTTCAAAAAAAAAAAAAATGGCCTTTCTTTTTCTTTTTTTTTTAAAAAAACTTAATTCTGGTAAAGTTATCATTGTATGGTAGTAAGTAAAAAAAGGTCAGTGTACAGTAGTAACAAAAAGACATGAATTATGATGATATGCAATTTGCTAATCTATGATTTGATTAGTAGTTATACATATAAAAATAAATACAATGATAATGTAGAAAATTAAACCTATTGTATTTCTTTCACAGAGGTAACACTTTCGACGTAAGTTTTTGCATAAAGATCTTGCGCCACTCTCACAACAGAACTGTTGTCTTCTTTATGGAAACACCTATCAAAATTTGTGACCTGAACGATCCTATCGATAAACTTTCTAAATTGATGCATATCGAACTTGATTCCTTCAATCGAGTCATTACCTACAAATTCATGTGCAATTTCTTAGTCAAAAAAATTCCTTATTATACGTACTTGATAACCTCTTAAAAGTATGAAAAAACAAATTAAATAATAATACACACTTACTGCAATATACTTTTCACCCATCGTCATACAATAAGTTTCCTTGCTTTACAAACGCAAAGGGAGTGAAATTCCAAGAAAATTATCATTCACATGATGTTGATACATTAGTGATCCCACTAATCTAGCCATTTTCCTTATTTCGGAAACAAATCCCTTAAATCTTCTTGTTCCAGGCCAATTTTCAATACTATGTTTATCTATTTCTTCGGACAACCACAACGCAAAAGGTATAATATCTAACTTAACCCCCACTACTTGATCTTCTATATTTTTTCCTGGTATTTTGTCTTTTGGACAAACACAACGAAAAAAAAACATCTCTGAAATATTAGGGCCGAAACTTGATGACCGTCATATGCATTTCTATCGGCATTTCCAAACACCCTTAATCTTACCTCCCATTATTGTTCCTCAATTGTATCTTCATCATCGATGATGTGCAAACGTAAGATTCTAAAATCACTCCAATTTGTTTGACCTTATAAGGTATATTGTTTTTTAAAACCACTCCGATTTGTTTTAATTTGTTTGACCTTATAAGGTAAATTGTTTTCTATGAAAATGAGTATAGAAACATAATAATAAGATATGAAAAATTAAATTGATAAATAATGTTAAAAAAATTATGTATTAAC
Source organism: Chenopodium album (assembly GCF_948465745.1). Lineage (NCBI taxonomy): Eukaryota > Viridiplantae > Streptophyta > Magnoliopsida > Caryophyllales > Amaranthaceae > Chenopodium > Chenopodium album. The sequence goes on from NC_137844.1 coordinate 8,942,357, forward strand.
AAATTATATAAAATTAAAAATAAATTAACAAATTATATATAACTACATAAAAATTATATTGCACATAGATAATACATATAATTATGTGCATTAATTGAATACTCATTTACATATTATTAAATAAATCATGATTTCGTCATATTATAAATATTTGAATAATGTTTATTAAAAATAAGTAAAAACAATTCCATTCGCAAACAATATGGTAATGATTTTGAGAATGTTATTAAGAAATTTTTTTCCATGTATCACATTAGTGACATTGTGGATAGTACTGTAATTGACTGGGGATTCCACGAAAGTTGTTGCACAACTGGTCAAATGCACATGAAAAATCACTCCTATAATCATATTCCCAAAATAAGGGAGTATGACTCACAAAATAAGACTAGTCCCTGTAAATCAATACATTTAACATTACACTCATTTTTTTTATCTTTATATTTAAACAAATATATATTAATTAATTATATTAAGAGGTAAACAATCACATGATCGTAATAGCTTGTACATAATAATAAAGGTGAAAGTACCGTGCATATAAATCTTTCGGGAAATAAATAAGTTTACAAGTTGTAATTTTATTTTTTGTTTGCTAATGTAGTATCAATATATATACATAGCTGTACATATTTCTTTATTTACTTCTTTAATCTACATATTTCTTTAATTACTTATTTAATCTATATACTTCTTTTTTGAAAAATCTACATCTTTTTTTTTTATTACTTTTTTAATCTACACACTTTTTTAAAATTATTTCTTATGAGGTTATTATTAAAAGATATAATCAAAATAAGGATTAGTATTGTTAAAAATGACAAAGAAAAACTTACTGCAATTCTTTCAAGGTAGTTATTGCAATTACATTTTAATTTCTGATAGTGTGGACCTATCTTTTCATTTCATGGATGGATAATGATGAGATGAATAGCTATGAACGGTCATTATATTATGAGATGGAGGAAATAATATAATATGAATACACGGAGTGGTTAATTAAATGTAACATGTGTTCAAAGTAACCATATAAGAGAATAATTGTATTAGATTCTATGATAAAGGAAATGCTAAGTTTTGAACAATGGTGTGATGATTTGACAGCTAGTTAATTAGCTACTATCCGAGTTTTATAATCACATTTGTCCACCTTCTTTTCATTTGATTCAGAAAACTAGAAAAGCTTTGAGAACCATTATTAGTAAGGGTATGGTTTATTTTTTTTTATATAATTTACAGCTACGATAAGTTCTAATAAGATGACCATAAATTCAAGATGCCTTTTATTTAGTACTAATATAAGATAACAAGAGCATCATCATAAACACATGGAACTATTCCATGCAGAAGTACTAAAAATATATACAATACATACTTAGATATATATAACTACCAGATTTAACAAGCTTCTTGCTAGTTACTTGCTCCCTTTCTCACCAGCATGAAATCCAGAAAAGTAACCCCCTGGGTTACTCTCAAATGCACCCCTAGATATGTAAGACGATCCACCACTTCCGGGTGCAACCATATAACCACCTCCTCCTTTCGAGCCACCACCTTTTCCTCCTCCCCCGCCACTTCTCCCACCTCCGTCACCACCACCACCCTTTCCTCCGCCACCACCACCGCCTCCACCTTTTCCTCCACCACCACCTCCACCTTTTCCTCCGCCGCCACCACCTTTGCCACCCATATTATAAAGCTAGTAGATTTATTTAAGTAGTGCAAAATTATGTAGTAAGTTGAAATTAAAGTATTATTGTATTTTTTTTTTGTGAGCCAAAAACGATAATTGAGTTGGGGTATTTATAGATGGGAGTGGTCAATTGGTCATACTTTGTTGTTCACTAAGATTAATTAGTGAAGCATTAACTCTGATTAAAATGCATGAATCCAGTCCATAAACTTGATTTAATTTCATGCAAAGTCAAGTTAGATAATTTATTGGAAATCGCCATCTCGTACGAGAATTAGTGTCTAATAATACGGACTAAATTTTGACTAGTTTTTTATTTTATATATATATATATATATATATATATATATATATTTTTTTTTTTTTTTTTTTTTTTTTTTTTGTAAAAGGGAAATTTTGACTAAAGTTATGAAAAAGAGAATATTGTTAAGAGTTAATTAATTTAGTCAAGGTGTGAATGTCCACACTCCAATTTCTTCATTACATTTAATGTAGTAGCCAACCCTAATTGCCACCCTCTAAGGTTATAGCCCACAATGTAATAGTGGTTTTTACTACTATAAATAGCCATGTAATTTCACTTGTATGATACACAAAATATTACCAAGAGTAATACATAAAAGTAGTAATACTTCTCTTATTACCTTCTTCTCTTAATCCTCTAATTTCTATATATTTCATAACACGTTATCAGCACGATCTTCAATCAGGTATACTTATACCGATTATCCAATTTTTACAAAGATTCAATTTCCTTCACGAAATATATTTTAAGGAGTATGCTCTATAGTTGCCCATATGGGATCCTCTATACCAGAAACTCACAATATATTTCTCCACAAAATTACTCCACATAATTAGCCATGTTGATTAAAAATGAGGATATCAATACATACCTTATTTATGATATTTAGTTTAGTAACTCTCATGCATGGTTATAGAAAGTAATATATAATTACTTTTGCATGTGGAAATATTTGTTGTATGCATGTTAATAAAGTAAATTTCATGGTCACACAAATCATGTTTATACTTACTTACTTGTGCATAATTACTGAAATGAAAAAAATGATGCAGCCTTTATATTTATTTAATTTTTAGATTACACACTTTTATGTTTCTTTCAGTTTTCGAACCCTTGACCTCATGAATAGATTAGGGTTCTCGGACCACTACGGCTTGCATCCCAGTGTGATACTTATTTACGTTTGTAAATATTAATAGTTTGATTACAATTATTTTACCAGTCTACTAGAACATTGTATGATATTTTTACAGTAGTGTAAAGCTGAAACGGATAATTTACCCCCCTATAAAAGGCGGATTACACCCCCTTATTTCACCATACAAACCTTATCCCCTCCTTAAACTTTACCCAAATTATCTCCTCTTCTTCTTCCTCCATTTACACCGGTCACACACCATGTTCCCCGTCGACAACCGACAACCACCACACCCCTTTACCTTTGAAGAAGATTTAAGGAAATTAAAACTATATTTAGTTTTAATTATGGCCCTAGTAGTTTTATTAATGGCAATGATGATTTTCATCATTTTACATAAGTAGCGCTCGGTTTTTCGACAAAGGGAATTCATGCATGTAATCTCCGTAGTACTTCAAGTTTTTTTGTCTTCTAGGTAGATTATAAGTGCATTTTGTTATAATAAATGTTCCTTTTGTCTTATCATTAATGTATGTCATTAATATTAATATTATTATTGTTGTTGTTGTTGTCGGTGATATAGTAATAGTAGTAGTATTTATTGTTATTGTTATTATTATCATTGTTATTATTGTTGTTGTCGTTACTAACGTAATTATCATGTTTAATTTTAGCTTAACTTTATGTACATCATAATAATAACCCAAGGGGGAGAAGCAAATATGTTTTAAATGGATTATTATTATGATTACAATTTGATTACTTTAATTATCACTTGCTTAATTGGCTTAATAATAATTACCTATTTGATTGTAGTTAAAATGGGAGACTTGATGAAAAGACAATTTGACGTATTAGACTTGTCCGGACATAATTATCTTGAATGGACAGTTGATGCCCAAATGAATTTAAAGGCTCAGGGATTGGAACATACAATCAAAGAAATTACCATCCCAGGAAACGAAAAAGATGCCCCTGCTCAAGTTAAAGTTCCAACTGATCAAGAGAAAGCAAAAGCTATAGTTCTCTTAAGGCATCATTTACATAACAGTTTGAAAACTGAGTATTTAATGGTGGAAAATCCCAGAGAACTATGGGATAGCCTGAAAGGAAGATATGACCACCATAAAAGGGTACTCCTTCCTTCAGCACAATTTGAGTGGACAAACCTGAGATTTCAGGACTTTAAATCTGTCAGTGATTATAATTCATCACTATATAAAATCGTATCAATATTGAGATATTGTGATCAACCAGTCACTGAAGTGCAAATGATAGAGAAAACACTCTCTACATTCCATGCTAACAACATTGTATTGCAACAGCAATACCGTGAAAGAGGCTTTGCAAAATATTCTGAGCTTATTTCTACATTATTGGTTGCTGAAAAGAATAATGATCTTCTGTTGAAGAATCACAACCTAAGACCAACTGGGTCTCAAGCATTCAATGAAACAAATGCTGTAGAAAGCTCAAATCCACCTGAGACAAATGTTGCTCATAGAGGTGGACGTGGAAAATATAATAACCGTGGCAGAGGTCGTGGAAATTTCCGTGGACGTGGCCGTGGACGTGGTTATGGCCGTGGTAGAGGCCAATTTCCCCCTAGAAACAACACTCAAAGGGGGCATCAACAAGGAAACAAAAATCAAGCCACCACAAAAGGAAAAGACACATGTTATAGATGTGGCATGACTGGACATTGGGGACGTACTTGTCGTACGGCCAAACATCTGGTAGAACTATACCAGGCTTCCATTAAAGGGAAAGAAAAACATGCCGAAACAAATTATGTTAATGAAGAAAATGTCCCTGGAATTAGCCTTGATGTGTCTGATTTCCACATAGACAATGGTGAAGCTGGTGGTGAATTTATCTTTGGAGAGAATAATCATGTTTAGATAATTCATCAATTACTATGATATGTATTATGTTTTCATTATGTACTTTTCTTGTATGTTTTTTTTTTCATGTTCAAGTTATGTACTTTTAATTTTTCATCATTAATAAAGTAAGTCCAGTTTAATTATCTTAAACTAATCTTATACTTATTATTTTATGAAGATATGGATCTGCCCGAAGTTGGTTCCAAATTTCAATGCCTTTTGGACAGTGGAACAACACACACTATTCTGAAGGATAGAAAATATTTTTTAAAGTTAAGATTGTTTCAAGCAAATGTTAATACCATTTCTGGGTCAGCCAAGCTAATAGAAGGTTCTGGAAAAGCTTGCATAATACTCCCAAATGGAACAAAATTAATCATTAATGACGCTTTATATTCGAGTAAATCTCGAAGAAATCTTATAAGTTTTAAAGATGTGCGTCAAAATGGTTTTCATTTAGAAACAATGATAGTGGATCAAAAGGAATATTTATGCTTCACGGCAGAAAAACATGGCAAGAAACATGTGTATGAGAAATTGCCAGCATATTCTTCAGGGTTATATCATATAGATATACGACCAGTTGAAATAAATTCGATATCTAACCAGAAGTTAGATAATAAGAATCTGCTAAATTTATGGCATGATCGTTTGGGTCATCCTGGTACAGGAATGATGCACAAGATTATAGCAAATTCAGTAGGACATTCAATTAGGAATGTTAAAATCCCTCGATCAGATGAATTAACATGCTCTGCATGTTCACTTGGCAAATTAATAATAAGACCATCTATGAACAAAATTGCTACTGAATCTCCAACATTTTTAGAGAGGATTCAAGGAGACATTTGTGGACCAATTAATCCTGCATGTGGACCATTCCGATATTTTATGGTATTAATTGATGCCTCAACTCGATGGTCACATGTAAGTCTCTTATCCAGTAGAAATGTTGCTTTTGCAAAACTCCTTGCTCAAATTATTAAACTAAGAGCACAATTTCCAGACCATACAATAAAAAGAATAAGGCTTGACAATGCTGGGGAATTTACATCCCAAACATTTAATGATTATTGTATGTCGATTGGAATTGTTGTAGAACATCCAGTAGCTCATGTTCATACACAAAATGGACTTGCTGAGTCATTAATTAAGAGACTACAATTGATTGCAAGGCCATTATTGATGAGATCAAAATTGCCTTCATCTGCTTGGGGTCATGCCATAATACATGCGGCAACTCTAATTAGATTGAGACCAACTGCTTATCATAAGTTCTCACCACTACAATTAGTTTTTGGTCGAGAACCTAATGTCTCACATCTAAAAATTTTTGGTTGTGCGGTGTATGTTCCTATTGCTCCACCCCAACGTACAAAGATGGGTCCACAAAGAAGGCTGGGAATTTATGTTGGGTTTGAATCACCCTCCATAATTAAATATCTTGAACCAATGACCGGTGATTTATTTACGGCCAGATTTGCCGACTGTCATTTCAATGAGACAGTATTCCCAGCCTTAGGGGGAGAGAAAGTGGACCCACGAAAAAAAGAAATAGAAATCATTTGGAATGCAACACAATTGTCAATGTTTGATCCACGAACAAATATGTGTGAACAAGAAGTTCAGAAAATTGTTCATTTACAAAGCATTGCAAATCAGCTGCCTGATGCATTTATAGATGCAAAGAAAGTGACAAAATCACATATACCAGCTGAAAATGCCCCTGCACGAATTGAAATTCCTTCTGGTGATAAGATCACTGAAAATGAATCTCTAGCACGCCGAAAGCGTGGAAGACCACTTGGTTCAAAAGACTCTAAACCAAGAAAATTAAAAAGACCTGATGAGATCGACAATATTCCCCTTACAGAAGGTCAAGAAAGACAAAGTACAGATGAGAATAGAGAAAAAGATGATAATCCGAAAGGGGATGAACAAGATGACCATAACATCGATAACAATGAAACTTCAATAAATTTTGTTTCTACCAGGAATTATTGGAATAGAAATGATGTTATCGTAAATGAAATATTTGCATATTCCATTGCAATTGAAATGGCATCTGACGAAAATGATAGTGAACCAAGAACAGTGGAAGAATGTCGTTGCAGGCATGATTGGCCAAAATGGAAAGAGGCAATGCAGACAGAGTTAAAGTCACTCGAAAAACGAGAAGTGTTTGGAAAAATAACCCTTACACCAGAAGGTGTAAAGCCAGTTGGATACAAGTGGGTATTTGTGAGAAAACGAAATGAGAAAAATGAAATTGTTAGATACAAGGCAAGACTTGTAGCCCAAGGTTTTTCTCAAATTCCAGGGATTGATTATGAGGAGACATATTCTCCCGTAGTTGATGCAACTACGTTAAGATTTCTGGTAAGCTTGACAGTCTCAGAAGGACTAAAGATGCGATTGATGGATGTAGTGACCGCATATTTATATGGGTCACTCGATACAGATATTTATATGAAAGTCCCAGATGGACTAAAATTACCAGTAAACCACAAGCCTAGACATTTACTTTCCATAAAATTAAAAAGGTCACTTTATGGATTAAAACAGTCTGGGAGGATGTGGTATAATCGTCTTAGTGAATACCTTATGAAAGAAGGGTTCAAGAATAATCAAATCAGTCCTTGTGTTTTCATTAAGAGATCACAATCAGGGTTTGCAATTGTTGCAGTTTATGTTGATGACTTGAATATCATTGGAACCCCAAATGAACTTGAAAGAACTGCAAAATACTTGATGAAAGAATTTGAGATGAAAGACCTTGGACAAACTAAATTTTGCCTTGGATTGCAAATTGAGCACTTAAATAATGGTATTTTCGTCCATCAGTCTAACTACACCGAAAGAGTGTTAAAACGTTTTTTCATGGACAAAGCGACCCCAACAAACACCCCGATGATTGTTCGGTCTTTGACTATGAAATATGATCCATTTAGACCTCGAGAGGAAAACGAGGATGTCCTTGGTCCTGAAGTACCATATCTAAGTGCAATTGGGGCTCTAATGTATCTAGCTAACAATACTAGACCAGACATAGCTTTTTCTGTGAATTTGTTAGCCAGGTTTAGCAACGCACCAACGAAGAGACACTGGAAAGGAGTAAGACACTTACTACGATATCTACGAGGAACAAAAGATCTTGGTTTGTTTTATCAATCAAGGCAAGATGCCACCTTCATCGGATATGCAGATGCTGGATATCTATCAGACCCACAAAACGCCAAGTCACAAACTGGATATCTGTTCACCTATGGTGGAACTGCAATTTCTTGGAAATCAACAAAGCAAACCTTAACTGCGACATCATCAAATCATGCTGAGTTGATTGCCCTTTATGAAACAGGACGTGAGTGTGTATGGCTAAGGTCAATGATCGGCAATATCCAAGAAGAATGTGGGATGAAAGAAGTAACTGAAAGTCCAACCATCATTTATGAAGATAATACTGCATGTATCGCACAAGTAACTGAAGGATATATTAAAGGTGATAGGACTAAACATATATCCCCAAAACTGTTCTTTACACACGATTTGCAGAAGGAAGGGAAGATAAATGTCCAACAGATCCAATCATCTGATAATCTTGCAGACTTGTTTACAAAGTCCCTACCTTCGAAGAGTGTTGAGCGGTTGGTCCACAAGATTGGGATGCGTCGTCTTCATAAACTATGTTAAAATCAGGGGGAGCATTATATGCACTGCACTCTTTTTCCCTTCGATCAGGTTTTTATCCCAATGGGTTTTTCCTGACAAGGTTTTTAATGAGGCAGTACACTAAAGCATATAGTAATATATTGTTGTACTCTTTTCCCTTAGCTATGGCTTTTATCCTAAAGGGTTTTACCTAGCAAGGTTTTAACGAGGCAACATATACCCTATTCTGTATGGACATTCAAGGGGGAGTGTTAAGAGTTAATTAATTTAGTCAAGGTGTGAATGTCCACACTCCAATTTCTTCATTACATTTAATGTAGTAGCCAACCCTAATTGCCACCCTCTAAGGTTATAGCCCACAATGTAATAGTGGTTTTTACTACTATAAATAGCCATGTAATTTCACTTGTATGATACACAAAATATTACCAAGAGTAATACATAAAAGTAGTAATACTTCTCTTATTACCTTCTTCTCTTAATCCTCTAATTTCTATATATTTCATAACAAATATAATCTTATCAAGGTTTTATTTCCAAGGATGTGTATGATCAATTAATTGATTAGTTTGATATGGCCTGGTCAAATGGTCAGCAGTCTCAGCACTTGTTGTTATTTCCTTAAAACACAAAGAATAACAAATGCAAATGTCGTACTTGTAATTTATTCACAATAATGATACATACGAACCCTTAGATTTGCATACAAGCATAAGCATAAGCATTTACTCCATAATATATACGGAGTACATATGTTTTTTAAATGTTCAATAAACTATTGACTCAAAATTATGATATCATAATTAATTATATGGAAAACAAAGCCATGTTCATGCCCATAGAGTTACTAAAAGTATTTTGTGAAAAAATTAAGGGATTTTTCTTTATATTTTACTTTTACCTTTTTTTTTTTTTTGAAAGAATTTTACTTTTACCTCTTTAAAAAGCATGATTTTGATTTTAATTATTTTAAATATTTATTTTTAACACTTTTAAAATCAAAAAAATTATAAAAAAAGATTTTTTTTTTACTTTTACCACTTAAAAGGCATTTCCCATTGCCATGGCACAAACCTAATTAAAAAATTTACTTAATTGATGGATAAGGATTAAGGAGAGAAAATATCATTAACTAAATAACAAAATTTGTCAATAATTTACCACTTGACTTAAAAAAAAAAGTTGTTTTACTACTCTCAAATGTTAATTAGGATGTGTTGACTAAAAAGCCGAAAACCACAGCATAATGTGAGATTTTGTTAGAAATGTCAAGGATTTTTTATGCCAAAAACTTTATACGTCGTACATTTTAACCTCAAAAATCAAAAAATTTAAGAACTCCATCTGTTGCCCTTTTTTCGCTTTCAACACGTCAATTCTTCCTAAAAAGTTCTCATACTATTTCATATTTGCGGCATTAAATTGTTCACGTGGCACTAAGCATCATCAAACAAACAAGCATCTCCAACTAACACTTTTATTCACATTCCCAAACACAAACGCAAACCTTATTTCATTTCTACTTCTCTAATTCTCTCCCTCTCAAGTTCATCTCATGGCAACCCATATCACAACCCCAACAAGGGCAGAGGTAGTTTCTCTCCTTCGCGCACTCCTCCGCACAGCCCGGAAATTCCCTGACTACAACATCAGAGAATACACTAAGCGTCGCACCCTAGATGGTTTTCGACAGAACACCTCTCTTTCTGACCCGGCTCATATCACCAACGCTTATGCAGATGGTGTCTCTCAGCTGGAGGTTGCTCAACGCCAATCCGTTGTCTACTCTTTCTTCCGCCCCAAAGTTAAGTCTATCCTTGAAATGAAGCAACAGCCGACAACGGATGATCTTCAAGCTAAGATGAACACAGATTATTAATGATGCTTAGAAAGTTCGAAGTCTTGCTTATCAGGTTTATCACAACATGAGATTATAGTCGAACTATTCAAGTTTATCAGGTTATCAAATTAATGTAAAACAATATTTTCGAGATTTTTCTTTTCTTTTGGAAGAAATATCATTGTAAAAGATCAATTGATCTATGATAATATGAAATGTTATAGAGAATCAACTAGTAATTTCTATTTGCTAGTATCAATCCAAAGTTAACCAAAATTTTCATTCATCCCAAAATGAGCATCAAGCTAACCAAACGCTACTTGTGGTTACTGTGAACACGATTCAATATCCCAGGTGAATTCTTGATGAAGACCTAAATATGACAATATACTGTAACATGAAGATCCGAAAAAGTAATGATAATGCATTATGTGACCGAAAATTTGAAAATTTATTGTTTACATAATTCGCAAGCTAATGCAACATCGAATACTGATACAGTGAATATAAACAAATATCAAGGTAGTTAAAATCTCCTGTTTCTCTTCCCTAGTTTCCCAAACTCTTGACTATCACTTGCCCAAATACCCTAAAGTCCCAACCAACAATTATAGTAGTTATTAACATGTTTCTAACAATGAAGTTTAAGTAACAGTGCCATTCTTGAGTTGGGATTACCATGCTGCAGGCAGACACTCCAGATCATCATTTTCCTAGTAACCGGCGGCCACGTTGGGTCGCACCTCTAACTCTATCGTTCAAGATTTCCACATCATAATCAAGGCCATTCAATGAGGAGTTGTGCCTGAAATGGTTACAACAAATCTGAGTTAGAAAGGTTTTGACAAAACAATAGGCAGCAAAAACAACAAATGGTGCCAAACCTAAGTATTTGCTGAAGGTAGCATTAGCAAGTGTCTCAAGTTCGGAAACAGGCAAGGGTTAATAAAAATAACACTAACCGCTCAATCTCAGACCCCATGTCCTGTGCCATAACCTTCAGCTCCCCTAGAAGATCGCTTAAGTCTGACAGACCGTCATCTTGTTTCATCTTTTCCACCTGTTATAGCAAAGATAGCAGAAGAGGATTAGCACAATAAGTAATGACACGCATAAATTTTTTTTTAGTTATTACGTTATCCCAATTGGCCAATACCTATAATTAAGAATACAACAAGTTTTTTAGGAAATCAAAGATAATAGTAAAACCAATTTTATCATCTCTCCAACTTAATTAAGTGACAGGGACGACGACTTGTATGAGATGTGAATATTGAATCTGGTTGATAGAGCATATACGCAATAGAAACAGATACATGTTATTATAATATTATAACAAAGTGCCTTGGTGACACTAAAAAGCAGTTGATAAAGCTCCCACCAAATTCAAAGAGTAACATCTTCTAACATACCTCAACTTTTTGTAACGCATTTGTGGGTTCAGGAGGTGGAGTCCGTGACTTTGAACGCCCATTAGATGCAGATGTCAATCCCAGTCTTTCCCTCTGTTCCAAGTGGCTACCCTTGCTCCAAACAGGATCATCTGTTGAGAAAGAGATATAAGAGGCAAAGCTATGTCTCCAACATTAAATATAGAGCAAGAGAAGTGGGACACAAACCTCTCAAAACAGCAGGGCCTTTAACAGGAGCAGTCTTTTTTGGCTTCCAAGTCCTAGAAAATAGCCCCCCAAGACTTCCTAAAAGCTTTTCCCCCTGCAATCATTGAACAAATATTTAATCACGGGTCCTTAAACTAAAGGAAATGATATAATCCAAGATTTCAGAAAGAAGAAATAACTAGAATCCTAATACATGAATATAATAACAGAAGAAATTATGCAGGATTATCAAAGATAACCACCAATCCACAGTGAAAGGTATACCTTGGGAGAAAGAAAACACATTAATTTTACCCGTACATTGTTATATGATATATCTTTCAAAGAAAAGGGAAGTGGTCTAACATAATGACTATTAGTCTCTAGCATGTGGTGTGTTAAGTTCATAGGCCATAGAAAAAGAAGAATTGTATTCATATTTCAATTCTTTATAACAACCCAAGCACAAAAAAGTGGCATGAATTGAGCTAGTCCTGTGTCACTCTCACTCATCCATTAACTATTACACAAAACTCAAATCCATTTAACGGATAGTGATCTTTAGTCCAGTATCTCCAATAAACAGAGCAGTTCATGTCACAATACTATTGCACACATGTTCTCTATGTGTGTGCTTCAGTAGTGGAGGGGCGGCAGTTGTGATAAAGTGTTTTTGCACATGTTTCTATGTGTGTGCTTCAGTATGTGGAGGGAAGGCAATTGTGAGCAAGTGTTTGTGCGTTGTGTGTGTGTAGACTGTAGAGGGTGGGGGTTATAAAAAGGTTATCACAGGTCTTTTATAAAAAGGTTAATATTCAGATAGGAAAACTTAAAAAAAAAATAAAAGAAAAGGAAAACGACACAAAGATCAAAAGGCATATATTTCTGATTCATCCATGACAATTCGTTCAACTTCTAATTAAGAACAGATATACATTATATGTTCAATGGCCTAATGAAAAGGTAACAAAGATATTATGACGTGTGAAGCATGGTAATTAGATCCCAAGAGATACAATTTTAGGTGGTCATGCTACTTTAGATTGAGGGTGTCTTCCACACACACACACACACACACAACACACACAATATCATTGGTAATGAACAATAGTAAGAAAATCATACCCGACTTAAATCATAGTCAATATGTACAGCCTCGTCATGAGTTCTTCTAATTTGTTCACCTTGCTGATGGAGAGTTACTAATGTCTTAGTAGCATCATCTCTTATACCCTCAGCAATCTTCAAACAATTGTCAACAGTCTTGGTTGTCTCCTCAGATTTGTACACGGAATAATTTTCTAGTTCTTCTACATTATGATTGTCCACACCTCCTGAGTCATAGAAATCGTTCTTGTATTTGTTCCTCTGTGCATAGGTGAAGGAGAATTTAGAGGTGGACGAACTCACTTCTTTCTCTCGATCATCAATGTCGTCATCAAAAGGGTTGGTCATGGAAGAATTGGTCATTGAAGAATTTGGTAAATTCTTCGATGCTCCAGAATTTTCTTTTGTAGAGGATCCTTGAGTAGGTGGCTTCTTATCAGACTCATCATCAGAATCAAAAGGGTTATAGCTTGCATCAATAGGAACTTTCCGGCCAGCAGAGCTAGGCTTAGCAAACCTATGTAATGGGGAGTTCTTAATACCATTCATTGTCGAAAATGTATAATGCCTCGAAAAACTGCTAAATGGCACAAATCTGGTTACACAACGCCTGTTTCTGCAAATCATCCAAATACCACAATAAATCAGCAGCAGAAAACTTCATATGATGGAATAACCATACAATAAACATGGCAAATCAATCACTCAACCCGAAATACAAAACACAAACATCTTACACCGAAATCTAATATATTAATACTCTGTATTGCAACTTCGAAAAGAAGAATCAGTAAACCCCTTCAACCTGGTCAAGGCAAGATCGTAATTGGGACAGAATATAGAAACATCCAAGAAAGATAGACATAAAAGTGATCCCTTTTAACTTTAATTTGAAAATTCTCTAGATTCCATTGACTAATATAGACCCAAGCTAACAACTTAAAACACAAGAAAAAACCACAAAAAATGAAACTTACAATTCAATTAAGGGCAAAAATCAATTCATAACATCAACAATTTCGATAATTTTCATTATATACCCGGGTGTACTATACATCCAACGCCATATAGAAAAAGGATTATTGCATAACATGTCATATACTTCCAAATCATAATTAACATAAATCCAAGAAAAGTAAATTATCCACAAAATTGAGATGAGTTCAGTTTAAATTTGAATTATAAAAACACATCAATCCAATCACCAGCACTCACTAAACAATACGATCAAACTTTCAATTAAAACTTTGAATTTGAATCCGAAATTTTTAATCAATAGTAGAAAACCATAGCAGCAAACTTCAATTACTTCCATTATAACATCATGCTACTTATTTACAAGTTAATAAGAGATCAACAACAGCAGAAAAACCCAGAAATAAAAATGAAAAAATTGCAAATACCCACAAAAAATTAAGACTTAAAAAGTAAATTACATCACTTTAGTTACCCATTCAACCAACATAATCAAGAAAATATGAACTCGATCAAAAATATAAAGTATAAAAGTACCTGAAAACTTGCAAGAAATAAAATGGGTAAGTGGAAAATTGGAGGAAAATTGATTGGAGGTGAAGAAAATAGAAAGAAGGGATTAAAGGAAGGCTTAATAATGAAGAAAAATTGGGAGGAAAGAGAAATATAGTGTGTGAAAAATGCAGGAAGTAAGGAAGAAATTGCCCGTTATTTTAAGAACACGGCTTCTTTCTTCCAAACTTACTGTGGAAATTTGGGGTAGTTTGATTTTTTGATTAAATAGTTTGGTTGAACAAATCAAATATTTGAAGATTGGGGGCTTTCTTTTTTGGGCGGACTAAACTTAATCCGTTTATTTTTGTTGGACAATGTCAAATTGGAGTGTCCAATTTTTTTAACATGTTGGGTTTAAAAATTTGGAAAATAAGCTAAAAGAAATGGAAAATAGATGGTGTGCTATAGAAAAGGATTTATTAGAGGTGTCAAAAATTAATCCGATGTGTTCTGAAAGTGATTTGATCCAGATTTTGACTTACATAAGTATAATGAATTAGTATGACTCAAATTGAAATTAAACCCAACTCAATCACTCGAATTGACTCCTCTAGCAAATATATACAGTAAAAGATTATGATTATGTAAAAAAAAAAAAAAAAAAAAAAAAAAAAAAAAAAAAAAAAAAAAGGCTGATAGTCTAATAAGTGGCTTTAATATCAATTAATGATCCAATTTTCCAAGCTCAATTGTACATCATTGTGGATCACATTTGTGGTGTGAACATCAAATTGAAAAAAATGAATTTAACACTGTTTAAAGAAAAACTTAAAGGTGTTATGTTAGTGAAAATTTTTCTCTCCTGTATTCTATCCAATGTTTATATTTCTTGCTCCATTCTCTCCCTATCATCTTATGTCAAGATATTGACAATGAACACTAATTACAAAATGTGAACATCCGCGTCAAGGTCTAGATATGCATATAGCATGATGTTTTGAGCTTTGACTTACTATTTAATAAAATCATTAACAAGAAAACTAAAACTAATTTTAAGTAACCTCAATTATTTCCCAATCATTAACATATATACGAAGTAAAAATAAAAATTATAACATCCTTAGGTTTGAATCCCTCATCCTTCCAAACCCAAGTTGCATGCTTATTTTATATATTTTTTCCCCTTGACTTTGATCATTACCAAGTCAAGCAGACTTATATTGACCTGATAAAGGTCAACGATGGCTAAGCTTCCATCTACTAGAATACAATGATTTTTTGTATTAACAAGTATCATATATGCTTACAAGTCACAAACTTCCCAGGCATCTTATTTATCCTTCCAGATAATCAACCTCGTTCCTTTTCAGTGAATACAGCAAGCCATATTACTATTCTGACAGTAATCCATTAGCTGCTGTGGTCGAAGGCTCGAATCATCCTGCATCTAAGGAATAAAACTGCATTCATCACACTTTCCTTCTCTGCAATGAGATCTTGTTGTAATATGCAGGACATAATTCACTGCAAGCCTTGATCGTATTATTCTTCAAAACGCTTGAACCAATTGGTTATGGTTTGGGCGAGAACTTTGGTGTCATTCAATGAAGCAGTTTTTAGGCCTTGAGCGATAGCATCTACAGGCGTGTAGAGGTCACCCACTTGCCATTTTGGATCCTGAGAATGTCAATATCCAAATAAGAAGGTTTTAGATTAGCTATGCCAACTCAAAAGTGATGGCATTTAAAGACTCCAGGAGCTTATTGTCAGTTTCAATCAGTAGACAGCAAAAGTTACAGATATTTATCTTTGAGTTCATTGCATGGTTAGCTTCATCAATCTTTGCCCTTCTTAACAAGAAATTTTCATTAAAAAAAAAAAAAAAAATTAAAAGGGAATTATCTATGGTAACACTGTACTGGGGCATAGGCAATTTTCCAAAATAACCGACTTATTTGACATTCTCCAAAGTAATTCTCAACTCATAAAGTCTACATAACTTTGATGATTCAGATATATTCTGGAGAATGCAAACAAGTCATGGTTGGTTTGGACCATAGTTCAGGGTCACCACTCACTATGGATAATTTCCTGAGAAGGAAATAAAAGTTTATGTGCTCTTCCCGAAGTCATTTGAGATTTTGAGCTGTGAAGAAACTTGAATCCTTAAATGAATAATACCTGTATGCATGGTGTAAGGTGGTTACCACTGAGTTGGAGCTTCTGAAGTGTCCCACCAATGGAGTTAACACGGGGCTTCAGAGTCTCTTCGAGGAGATCAGTCTCGTCAATATTATCAAAACTAAACTTCACCTGAGATGGACACTCTACTGGAATGTAAAATTGTAAATGACAAATTTATGTGTTATAAAGATGACAAGGGAACCTTAACCTACCAGTAATGTGTGTGGGACGTTGTATGAACTTTTGCAACGTTCACGATTTTCTGCAGGTGTTGGCTTGAACTCTGACACTCCCTGTCTAACCTGATCAGATCATGCAAAATTAGGAAACAGAATCTTAGATCTTGAATACCAAAATTTGTAATGAAATAGTATCCTGGTATTGTGAAACCAATTTAAATACAAGCGGAATGGAAACTGCAGATGATTAATGATTTAAACCAAAATGCATACTTCAATCATGAATTCATGATGTATACCTCATTTAGCACCGAGGGCAATTGATCAACAAATTGAGTAACCGAAGAAAACAACTCGGCATCAGTTTGAGCTACTACTGCTCCAGCTCCATCTAGTAACGCCTTCCATGCATCTCCTATATCAACAAAAAAAAAAAAAAAAAAATAAAATAAAATAAAAAAAGGGAACATAAATTATAATCCTTAATAAACCTCAGACTCTTAATTAACTTTGTGCTAAGTGCTAACTATTTCAAATAAACTAAATAACAGCAAAGGGCAAAAAGGATTACGAGATCAAGAGAAAATATAGCCATTATGGCCTAAAATACTTGTCAGAAATGTATGAGGACGGGGCATCAAATATCTAAAACATGACTAGTACCTTAACTAAGTGGAGAATATCAGTCCACAACAAAGATAATTCTTGCAGTCACGAACATACTGATCATTTTTCCAAGTGGTAATCAGTGTGCTTGTACTTAATGAGGCTGATTTAAAGGCTGAATCCATGACCAGGATAGTCCTTCAAGTCATAGTCATAGTCATAGTCCAAGTGGTTATAATACTCGTTAAGGCTGATCCATAGACCATAAATACCTTGAAAACTTCATGGCATTAAGGATTTAAGGTGGCAGCAAAACACGTGAAGCAACTTCTATGACAACCATTAGAAAGTGCTACAGGAGCACCCCATGCAATAAGTTTTTCAAATGCTTTTCCCAGCTTTACAGGATTTCTACCATTCTACATACAAGCCAAATCGAATTGTGATTATGCCTACAGTGTCACATTTCTAGTATCCAACTAGTCTAATTTAGGGTTGTTCAGTAGTCTGAAATGTCCTGTTCAAAGTTGATTAGGCATGAAATTCCAAGACAAATTGGACAAGATATAAACACTCTTTGTAACACACTAGATCATAAAGGTGTTCATGTAAGCTGTTACATTACAACTGAAATATTGACCTAGTTACAGTCCTGTTTCATAATTTAAACGGATTCATATAGGGAAACCCACCATGCCTTGAAAAAGGTTCCTTCACTCAAATAGTCTACACATCAAATACTATAAGTAGAATTAGCTAATCTCCGTCTTCATTGGGCCTATAAGCAACATATGCTGTCTAAATGTGGATGCAAGATACCAGTAATATCACGATAACATACAGACAGTAGTAGTAAACAAAATTTACAGATTATTTAGCTAAGTGGAAATCCCTATATACCGTAATATTAAAATCTTGTTAATGTATTAAGAAGTACAGTCCATAAGGTTCAAATGCAAGATCAAATCCTAGTTTGCTGTCATAGATGATCAGAGAATTAGAGCTGAACTAGCATGTTTCCAAATTTACAAAATATTGCAAATGAAGTCCAGATGCAATTATTAATACTACCTGATACACTAGTAGCCATTGAATACATTGGACTTGTTTCCACCATTGGCATAACCTGACTCATCAAAGGGCCCAACTGCAAAATAATTACCACAATTACCATCAAGAGAGCATATTAATTACCGCCGGTGGAAAGCTCGTGTTATTCCCCACTATGCCATGCATGCAACACTACACTAGATTGTGAGTCATACAAGGACAATCAGATACAGTTCCATGAAAGTCTAAAAAAAAAAGGCAGAAATCTGGATGTCCACAAAGTACAACATCTGAGGTCAACTAGAGCAGACTTCCAGACATGAGCTTGATATTGGTCATCAATAATCACTGAATTCTATAACATGAGTAATTTTTCATTGACATAGAAGGCCAAAAGCTAATTCATTATTTCAAATGCTGCAGCATCGTCAGAAGTCACAAACAATAATTCACTAGATTCTAAGTCATAATGATCATCGTTGGAAAAATATGATAACAAGAAAAACATAATGAAAGGGAAAAATCGAGTGTAAACCTTCAACACATCAAACAATAGTAACCGAGTACCCAAAAGGCTTAACATCCATGGTTTTGCACTATAACAGAATCCCATTTGATTTTAGATCTGCAGTTTAGTGATGTGACCTGTAGCATCAGCTCAGTTTAGTGAGGATCGCTTAGCCAAATGACCCTGGCAGCAACTATTTGTCACACACTCACACGTGAAGAAGACCAATCCAAAGACCTAGAGTCCGGTTACAAATATTGAAAGCATTCAAGCACAAGAGATTGCATAGCAGATTTTGACTTGATTATTATTAGCATAGAAAATACTGTGGGAAAACCAGAGAGCTTTACATAAGTACATGATGCCCCTAAGAGCAGCTGACACTCTAGCTAGACAAAAGCAATTGGAAACTAAGAATATTCAGGTGTATTATAAATTTTAAATGATACTGTGATACGAGGTACAGAATATGAGTAAGCAAAACTATTACCTGTTCAAAGTATGGCACTGCCTCTGTTGCTGACCGGTTGTTGAACGAAACTATGGCATTAGCCTTCCACAAGAGATATATTCTTCGTCACATTGTGCAAAATGCTGAAGTTAATACAGATTATAATTTACAATTTCCTTTTATCTACATGCTACAGGTTCGTGAAATCAAAATTCCTACTTAAATATGCCAAAACTCCAGCAGAAAATAAGATGGTAACAAAGGAAGTAACCTTTGGTAGTTTGTCAAAAAAGTAGCTTCCTGTCAGAACTTGGAGAAGTGCTCCATTGCTGCAGGGCATTTAAAGATATTAAGAGGAGAAGAATATGTTTTTTTTCTACCGGCTGCAAGTTAAGCAGCCACCAATTTAACTATGGTCAACAATCTCTGGAAATGTAGTGAGAATGATATAGCATTAGTATCCAACAAGTGTCTTATTCAACCTATTTTTTTGGCACAGGCATCATTTGTTAACTGGCAAAGTCAATGATTGAAACATTCAGAGTTTCCAATAGGTTGACAGAAGTATACTGATTAAAGGTATCAACGCACAGCATTCAACTCTAATGGTAAAAAGTCATATGTTCAACAGATTGAAGGCCAAAACACTCGATCAATCACAAAAACATGACCTAATCCTTTAGCTACGGACAGTTACAGAACAAGAAACCAATGGATGAGTGTGGACATAATGATATAAAAGTACACCACATTCACCGTTGTGTAGGAAACCATATATCCATGTTTGGTAACAAGCTGAAACTAGATTAAATTGCTCAAAATTTTGTTGAGATCACAACTTCCAGAATTACAAAAGAAAGAAAGGATTGTTACTAACTGAAGACTAGTGGCATGTTCCTATCATCCTATGCCAGAAGTAATAACTTTTAAAATGACAAATTGACAATCAATAAGCAAAGCATGAGCATAAGGCTGAAGAACTGTAAAAACTAAAACCAACCTGTGGCCGACAGAGAAAACAGGAAGGCCAACAAGCTGGGAAGCTTCGAGTCTGGCTTCAGATAATCCAGAAGTGAGAAGGATATCCAAGCAGGCATTAAACCTCTCATAAACCTGCTTAGCTACATCTTCATGATTGAATGTCACATTATAAGGAACTAGCACAACAAGATACCCTTCCTTCGCCAATAACTCAATAAGATAGCTGAAACAAAAACAAAAATCACAAAGAACAGTAACACTCAGTATCCAAGCTTTCTCTCTTAGCAACAAAAAACAATAAATTCACAAAATTAAATCCGAAAATCGAAGTCCCAAATGCCTGTTACACACATGTATAACACAAATAACTTCTTATATAGCAACTAAACAGCTGAAATAAAACACACACACACAACAATGTGAGCAATCATATACACTAAGGAGCGAAAGTCAACTAGTTTAGTTCGTTAAAGTCCTGAGGACAAAACCCGAACTTCGAATCAAATCCCATCTACATCACTGCCTTAGGGAGCTCCCTACTTTAAAGCTAAAAACTTTAGTTTTAAGTAGTAAATTACTGATCTATTAAAACTCCTTAAACAACATTAATCACATGCCGAAATGCTAATTTCCAATTAAATAGAATTTGATGATGAAAGCTCCTAAAATAAAATACAAATCAAACCTGTAAGTGACATGAGAAACCTTCCCAATAAAAGCTCCACCAAGAAACTTAATAATTGCACGAGGCTTCTTATAATTTGGAGGAGGAATTACCAAGCAAGTATCAACCATAATATTCCCATTTTTCTTATCAAAATTACCAAATGATGAAGATGAAGAATAAGAAGAAGAGTAAGAGTTTGTTCTGAAGCTGATTTTCCTTCTTTCACTCTTCAAAAACCCACCACCAGAAACCAACTTAGGTGCAGAAAATTTGTGGAGTTGATTATAAATTGGGTTTAATTTCCAAGAAAAGGGGGTTGATGATTTTTCTGGGATTGTAAAAATTGGGGATAAGGTTGATTTTAAGGGAGAGATTAACTGTGTTGCCATTGATGGGATTTGTGTTCAACTTCGATTAGAAAGAGTTTCTTGAAAATTTGTGCTGTTAATCAAGTTATACTACTGGTAGTACTGTAGTAGTGTATTAGTTGGGTGTAAGTGATAGCAGTAAATTGTTGTTAATAAGACACGATGAGCTCCTCAAAACCAATTGTATGGTGTGGTGAGTTGGTGACAATGGAAAGTATAATTGGGTGAATTTGACAAGATATACTAGGTATAAGATACTCCTTTCGTCTTTTAGTTACGTCAATTTGCAAGTTATAAATTTCAAACAATTTTGAAAATGAGAGAAATAGGGAAAAAAATGGTCATGATAGGAGAGAGATAGAGAGATTGAGTATAAAGAAAAGTGATGCAACTAAAAAAACAGAAAATATGTTAAAATAGATTTAAGTACGGAATATATATGAGATCAATAGAATTAAATAATTAATAATCTAATATTAAGTTAAGGTGCAAGGCAAGGATCTTTGAGTGTTTAGATGAGAATATTTGCAAGAGAAATTTTGCCAATAAATTGTACTAATATTTTATCATAAAAAATTTATGTTCCAAATTTTGCCCACTCAATTCTACAAACATAAACCCATATTCATCTGTTAAATTTCAAAGCTTCACCCAGCTCCAACAGATCAAAATACAGTAGATGAGAAGGTTCAAAAAAAAAAAAAAAAAAAAAAAAAATCGAGATTGAGCAGCTTAAACTATCTCAGTGAAGGATCATTTTGTGTGCGGACCAAACACAATGCTTTTATCTCAATCAAATGATACTTCCACATTCTATATCTGTACAAAAAAAATAAGTTCACAGTCTTTACACAAGACTGGTAATGTTACAAAACATAACAGTACTGAACTCATCAAAACTATTATGCCTCACGTATTTTTTGAACAGGGCCAACAGATTTTCTTTGCTCCATCTGAAGCTGTACTTCTAACTCAGATATTCTTTGTAAAGAGGCTTGTTCGATGCAAGAACGTCGATTGCGCTCTTCTTCCAGTAACTCTGTCATTTGGTATCTCAATTCTGCCATTTCTTGAGCGAGGTCCTCTGCCTCTTCTTTCGCTTTTAATTTCTCTTTCTTCAGTTCTTCCTTAAGCTGCTGAACTAGTTCATGGGACACTTTCTCTCCACTATCACTACCTTTAAGATCTTTAACTGATGTACCTATCTTTAGGAGTTTTGAGAGCAGTGGTCCTAGGATATCGCCACATGAACTAACTTCTCCTGCAGCAACATTGGACAATCCACAAGAATTTAAACCTTTACTACAATCAATCCATCCTTTGAAGTGCTCTTCAACTTGCTGGCAAAATAATCTTGCTTCCTTTTCGTGTGCATTAAGCACGTCATTCACTCGTTCATTTTCATTTTCCAAATTTCTAATATTCTGTTGTGCTTCCTCGAACTGGATCTGAATTTCATGAAGTGACTTGGTCAATCCGGCAATTTCTTGACAGTACTCCTCAGATTTCTCAGGCTCAAAGCAGCTCTGCTCCAAGGACATCATTTCTAGCCTCAAGCTCTCTATTTCACATTGGTACTCCAATGCAGCAGAGGCAATAGACTCTTCTAGTTTTTCTATATGCAATCTTGATTGCTGTAGTTGTGTTTCTTTAGTGCCTAGTTCCTGAATATAAAAATTACACTCCGAGTCCGATTTATCTAATTCTTCTCTTAGACTGACAACTTCCTCCTGCAGAAGTTCAAAGTCCACCATTTTCATCTCAAAGCTCCCAACACACTCTTCGAGATACTTCACATCAGCATTCCTTGCATTTAATTGATCCTGCAAATAGTCTGGAGTTGACACAATAATGCACTAAATGACTAATGATACTATCAACAATCAGCATAGCAAGTACTCACTTATAAGCACCCAGTAAGCAATCATGAAACTGAAGAAAGGAAACTAGGCACACAATCTCACAGCATTTACGCATTGTTTTTTTTTTTTTTTTTTTTTTTTTTGGCAGACAGGTTCTCAGCATTGCTGGGGGCAGTTTTTCACCAGTGCATTTGACGAGGTCCTAAATAAAGCCACTAGCAGCAAATGCTAGTAAAGTAAATGAGAACAGATTTGGCAAATTAGGATCCGAAGTTGAGTGGCATATTATAATATTTATCAAATCTGAAGCTGAGCCAAGAAAAATAGCAAAGAGGGGTCAAAACCAGCCTTTTTTTTTTTTGGCAGACAGGTTCTCAGCATTGCTGGGGGCAGTTTTTCACCAGTGCATTTGACGAGGTCCTAAATAAAGCCACTAGCAGCAAATGCTAGTAAAGTAAATGAGAACAGATTTGGCAAATTAGGATCCGAAGTTGAGTGGCATATTATAATATTTATCAAATCTGAAGCTAAGCCAAGAAAAATAGCAAAGAGGGGTCAAAACCAGCCAAGTCTACTTAAGTTTCCATTCTAAAGAAAACCCCAACCACACAAGCCAAAACATAAAGAAGAACCTCAATCCCTCAAAGCAAAGACAGAAACAGTGAAGTTTAGCATGCAAATTAAATGAAAGATATAATTATATT
The DNA here is from genome assembly GCF_948465745.1 of Chenopodium album. Classification (NCBI taxonomy): domain Eukaryota; kingdom Viridiplantae; phylum Streptophyta; class Magnoliopsida; order Caryophyllales; family Amaranthaceae; genus Chenopodium; species Chenopodium album. The sequence continues at coordinate 8,966,346 of NC_137844.1, forward strand.
ACCTATTTCCTGATGGCAGTTATTCAGCTCTTTTTCTAACTCTTGAATTTTCCTCTTATCTTCCAAGCGGGCCTCATTCAATTTCCATACATGCAGCTCCAGTCTCTGCAATGCATGAAACCTAGTAAAAAGATCACTGAGGATAATAGTAACATGCAGAGTCTGCACTAGATCTGACTTCTAATGTCCTTTGGAAAGCCAAAAACAGAGTTCTTAATGTATGAAATTGCAGAAAAGAACTTAGCAACTGACTATATATCCTTCCTGAAGTTAAGTGCAGCCAAAAAAAAAGCCATACATCATTGACTCTATAGTGTTCTTTAAGTTTGGAAATTCCAGAACTATGCATCATTTGTTATTGTTGTCCAGGTTGAACCATCAACGGGTTTGTATTACTATTTAGTACAGCTTAGAAGGCATATTAGAAATTGAATATAGATGCCAAACTGATAATAGATCAGTTCAGTAACGAAAGGAGTCAAATACTACATTCATAACTATCATCTTGGATTCCTAGACAGATTTTGAATGAGTACGTCAACGAATTATTATATTACCTCACAGTACTCATATTCCTTTTTAAGTTTGTAGGTGTAGGGGAGGTTGGAGGATGAAGATTACTGATGTCTAGCTAAGCAAATAGTGAAAATAAACAATAAGAGCTGTATAACAGTAAATAAATAGACCAAATGGAAATTACAATATTACTTTGATCAAGTCGAAGCTTTGAGATTGTGTTTCTTTAAGCAAGTCCTTCTCTCTTCTTAACTGCAACCAAAAATGAAAAACAAAGTAAGAAACCCGCAAATAATTCCTTTTGTGCAACAGTAATTCCTTTTTTTTTTTTTAAAGCAAAGTACTTCGTAAATGATTCAGTGATATTAAAAATGCAGAGCTATATCATATGTCTTCAAGGACCAGACAAATACTGAAATACCAAATTACCAATTAAGCGAATTAACAGGTGCCAGCAATGCCGACACCCCTAGATGTTCTCATGGAATATATATTGAGTATTTCATGACCAGAGTGCACTTATCATTATTACAATTGCATCAGGCTCAACAGAAAAAAAAAAAAAAAAAAAAAAAAAAAAAGCTTTATTGTCGGAAATGAGTAACCAAACTGTCTACTGTGGTGCTTCACAAATGACATTCACAAGCATAAATGCATCTCAGATAATTACGCTTAAAAGGTAGGGGTTATACTGGCTCACCTCTAATTCCTTCCAGTCAGAAGGTTTAGCTCTGACTACTTCACACTTTCAATATAAAGATATAGTGCTAAAAGGGTGGCCTATAAGGGGATAGCTAAGAAGCGGATGGTATTTGTGTGTAACAGTTACTAAGTTTGGGGTGTGAAATAAAAGAGACAAAGGTTGATTTTAAATTATCAATTATGAAACAAGATAACAAAATAATTTTGCTACTCTATTGTTAATAAAACATACCTTGTGAACTTTCAATAGAAATTAACAGATGATAATGAACGTTTTTCCCTTTTTTCAGTTAATTTTATTATCAGCGGGTGGGGGTGTTATTAAATCCTCTCCATCAATCACAACAAAATTTATATTGAGGTATTGGTCCATATCCAAATTCTTTTTTCCTGTCTGAATTGAAGAGTATAATTTGTTTTATTTATTGTAAAGCTTAAATAAATAAATAGGGTTGTTTGAAGAATGGCGATATCAACGCTATCTTGCTATTCAATTCACCAAAGACAAAGGAAAATATCTCCTGTGCCTCATAACTTAAGCAACACTTTTGGAAATTATGTCATGCAAAAACAACCCAGAAGAACAAAATACTGAAACATACCTCTCTACATCTTGCTTCAATCTGTAATAGCTCCTCTATGTCAAAAATGGAGTCATCGGTAGTATCACTCCTGGAGCTAGTAGACATCTAGAAACAAACACCACAAACGGTAAATATTTGTCTGGTTCAGCAACTAAAAAAATCACAAAATATATTTTTATAAAGTTCCCATCAGTTGCTCACAAATTCATAAAGATACATCTAAATGAGTTAGTCAAATTATCTAATATATCAGCACGGACATGATAGTATAAGAGACTATGTAGTTACTCTCCAGTGGTCTCCACTCTATTAATTGTAACAACTAAAGATTACTTTTTCCTTCAAGATTTTATGAGATCCTTGAAACGTATGCTGAGATTCTTTTACAAATGAGTATCTTGACTTCTAGATTCTAGTTGAATAAAAAAAGTAGTTCAATGAGTCAACGATCATGCTACATTTGTTCACATAGACACATTCCTTAAGGTTTATGACTATACATAAGACAGCTCAGCCATCATGCTGCAACTCAATATGCATCATGGCATCAGAAGGCTTGGGATGCCAAACACAAATGCTAATGCATGACAAATTTTCAGAAATGATGTTCCAGAAGACTCAAAGTAACATTTTTAAAACAAATTAATGCTTTTTCTAAAATAAAATAAAACAAAATCTTCAAAGTATTTTCAACAAACTTGATTACATGAAGTCAAAATTTCACCAATTTTGTAAAGAAAACTCAATAACTGAATGATTAGTAGAAGACAGGATAAGGAATTTGGATATGGACCAATAAATTCTGTAAGAACTGTGGCTGTAGAATAAACCACAAGAAAAGTTCTAATGTCAAACTCAATCAGCAAGAGTGCAAGACGATTCATAGAGGCACAATTCAAAAAAAATTACTCCCTCCATCCCTAAAAGTCTGTCCCTTATGGCCAAAATGTAGTCCCAAAATGATCATCCCAATTGCATTAATATATCCTCCAATTTGCAACAATGTTTGTGCAAAATTAGCTTCTCCATGTAAAATTTTGTTTTTCCATGTACTTCTATTTCTTTTTCTCTCTCTACTTTTTTGCAAAACCCATGTAAACTTACCTTTCCTATGCACCTTTACTACTTCTTATTTAACTTTCTTAATACAATAATACCCGTGAAAACTGCCCATAAGGGTTGATCTTTTGGGGACGGAAGGAGTATCAAATTTGTGATGCAAACAGTTGACTCTCTAGCAAGAGTGTTGAATCATAAAGACAGAATTACCCTCCAAAGACCTCTATCTTAACAGATTTGAAATACCTTGATAAGTGCATTATGTAGAGAGTTATGAGGTGGAGAATAAGGAAAATCACTATTTACTCCCTACAAAACCTACTTATATGCCATTTCATCCTCAAAAGTCAAAACTTGATCAAGGGAAGGACAGAAGACGCCCAAGGAATGAATTTACAATGACTTGTAAGGGACACTCACAAATCACCACAGCTAAATCATTGAAGAATCAACTCCTATGGCTGAACTCTTGATCACTCCAAATAAGGTTCCATGGGTAACAGCTAACAGTCAGTCCATTTCCTACCAAGGAAAAGTTAATGGTTATCAAGCTCCTAAAAAATTCGCTTAAGTTCCCCAATAACTTGGGCCAAAAAAGTCGAAACAGGCAACAACATTTCCTACTTCTTCACCTAACATTCACATGATTCTCTCCAAAATTTGATTAATAAACAAAAACATGTCTGTTCTTTCTGTATTGTTGTTGCATTGTCATAACCCTCATAACTAAGGATAATCATGATTGATAAACAAAAGCATGCCCCTTCTCGCTACTTTCTTGATAATTGATGATATGTAAGGATAAAACACGATTTCACTAAAAAGCTCTCTAGAAACCAATTCATCCACATTACTTTCCCTAGTCCCTATCACTCGATTTAAGTAGGGGCATCTCGGGTCATCCAAATATAAAACTACCAATACTATTTTGAGATACATGGAAACTTCCTCAGTGCATCACAAAATAGAATACTTCATAAATGACTACGGAGTGTCATTATCAGAGACAAAGCTAATTACAAATAGAGAAGAAGATCAAAGCGCTGTACATTGCTCGTTCACAAGGTACGCCGGTGAGTACCTTCAACTGGCACATCAAATATCAGATACATACACCTCCTGCAGAGAATGTACATTGAATTCAACAACACAGCACCCACCGGCCACCGGCCGCCCCCGACAACACCCAAATGGAGGGGTAGTGATGAAGAACCTTATCTATTTCACCTCATACAAAAACAAATCATTGTTCTACAATCGATTTATCCCAAAAACAAGCTAACCCTAGCAGCATCCACTTAAAGTATACTCTAAATTAATATCAAGAAAAAAATTGCACAAACAATTAATTATGGTCTTATTATCTGAGTATACTAAAACAAAAAACATGATAAATGTCATCCAATTTATGAAAATGAACAACATAAACCCAGCAATCATACAATTGATCCAAAACCCCCAAAATTCAGAAAATAAAATGAAACCATTCATAACTTTTTTGCATCATATATTCAAGAATTAAATGGGTATAACAAATAATTCGAAATTACCTTAAAAAGTAGATGATTTCCCCCGCTTAGAAAAGGGAATAACTGGAAATACCCAGAAATGAAAAAGCTTCAAGATTGAATTTTTGAGGAAATTGAAATGTATAAATTGTATAATTGTACAGCTTAAACAATTAATTCAGGGTGGTTTCAATAAACAAGCTTGAAGAATGACGAATGAATGATTCGAATGTGAGGAGAGATAAAGTTGTAAAACGAGATTCCAAAGAATTTGAAATGCGCAATCGAGAAGAAATAGGAGGGTCTGTTCACATTTACTTAATTTCAGTTCAGTTCAGTTTCAATCAGTTCAGTTCAGTTCAGTTCAGTTCCAATCAGTTCAGTTCAGTTCAGCTCTTAATTTCCCTCTCACATAAAATATTCATTTCAGCTCAATTCAGTTCAGTTCAGTTCAGTTCCAATCAGTTCAGTTCAGTTCAGTTCAGCTCCAATCAGTTCAGTTCAGCTCATTTCAGTAAATATGAACAGACCCGTAGTCAAATGTTGAAGGGGAAATAATCATGCTCAATAAAGTATTTTTTTTAAGGGAGAAATAATCATTTTTCATTATTTGATTTGATACATAAATTTTGTGTACCAAAAATCTCACCAAAATAAAACAAACACATGAATGTGATTTCACTTAATCCACGTAGGTGTATAGTTGTGTCGATAAAAGTTTTGTCACCCGATGATTTAATTACGTGTTTTTTAATAAAAAGTTCTAGACATGTAATTTCAATTAATGCTTTAATTTACATTTTCATTGTTGTGAATGAATTGAGTCATATGAATTGATGATCGATATTGATGCTTCATATGAAATGATAGGTATCTTAAAACTTGAACAACGTTTTTAGTTGATTCCATGTATGATAATATCAAACATGTTAAAAAAAAGTCAAGGATACCAATTGGTTGTTGGTGTAGTGGTAATTGGAACTACACTTGGTAGGGAGGATCCGTGTTCGATCCCCAAATTCGGATTAGCCCAAAGGGTGAACCAAGTGGAACACCAAAAATTAAAAAAAATAATTAAAAAAAAAAGGTCAAGGATTCTATGTCCAAATTGGTCAAGTAGAATGGGATAGCTAGGAAAAAATTGATCAAAAAAACAAATAAAGCTAGGTAAAAGATAGTTACAAAGGTGATCAAGTTCCTAAGTTATTGTTTTTTTAGTAGAGTTTTATATAATAGCATACTCAAATTTTAAAAATTAAAAATGTATAATCAAGATGGTATTTGATTAGATAACCAAAACTTTTATGCAATACTTTGAGCAATTTATATCTTTAATTATGTACATTTTTTTTTGGTGCTCATCTTTAATTCACAGAAGGCAAAAAGAGACTAGGCACTCCGATTAATAGCTGCAACTTTCCTTGTTCTATCCTGCAAACAAAACTAGACATGAACACAAGATTAACACAGTGCAGCATTTGCAGTTGACGCTCGACCCTTTGTATCATGCTCTTGCAATTCACATGCCCTTCCTGTTCCTCTGTAAGTCACCCATGCAACCTCTTGTCGTGTGTGGAGATATCTATGTTGAGCAACTTCCTCTTCAGGGCTTCTTGAATTGCTCTGTGCAGAGCTGTAATCGTGTTCTGATCTCTCCTTGTGCACTTGATCGTTCCTTTCCTTGCCAAATGGTGTTGCGCTCTTCCTTGATGGTCCCTGAGATGTGTCCTATGTTCCCACTCTTCCAACTCCCCATGACTTTGACTGTATCTTTCCTGCATTCATGACCCCCACAAATGAGCTCATGCCAATCTTCTAAGTCCTCCCCTACCTGATAAATTTGGTTGTTGAGCACTGCATCATGCCTTACAGGAGCCTTCCTTGTACCTTTTATCTCTTTCATCCTCCCACGAGCAAAATTCTTCTGCACACGTATGTGCCCATATGCCCAATATCCACAAGGATGCTAGCAGGAGTAACTTCACGGTCTTTACAGATTTTGTAAAATTTAATATTTTTAAAGAAACCAAATCAAAACAAATCTAACAATAGCTCACATAATAATGTACTCCGTATTTTCTTTTATAAATAAAAACAAAAGTAAATGAGTAGATTTAGGAAACAAAGTTACTTCTCATAAAACTCCCTTGTTTCATTCTCCAAAAGTACCTTTCAAAGAAAAGGTGATTAATATGTACAAGTTTACAAGGAGAGAGAGTCAGAGAGTTCCAAGATGTTACAAAATCTTCATGTTACAGGGTAGACAGCTTGTAGACCACTAGTCGCCTTTGCAGCTTCAGCCTGTTTCACCATAGCCACGTGCTTTTGGCCAGCAAGATGAGAATTGAACACCGTCTCACTGTTACAAACCACACCGCATATAGTACATGTTCTCACAGCATTAGCAGCTGCCCCACATTCTAGAACATTTCGCTTCTTAGTCTCCATAGACAGACCTTTCTTCTTCACCTGCTGCGGTTTGGACACAGGCATTTTGGCAGCAGCTGTGGTTGGATTTTTTGAAGGCTGTGGTGCAGCAGTTGAAACAGGAGTAATGGGATTGATATTTGGGTTCTGGAGCTTTCGTAGGTTCTTCTGGTGTTTCTTTCCTACTAAGTGCATATTAAGACCATCATTGCTTGTGCAGCTGATTTTACAAACATCACACCACGCTGGAGCAGGTTCATCAATTTTTCTTTTCTTGGACAGGTCATGTTGGGTGGTTTCAGTGGTACTCACTGAAGCAGGGTTTGAAATTAACAGATTTGCACTGGCCCGTTCCTGAAGCAACATCGCCAGAAGTTAGAGCTGATACATGAATGAAAACAGATTATCCAAATAGAATTTTCATATCAAGCATAGACTGTACACACACAGTAACAAAGCATAGCCGGTAGAAGGTAGTAGATTAAAACAAGTTTACATTGAGCCTCAAAACCAACTAAAAAACTCAGAAGAAGAATCAGTACATTCTTAACCTTCTCAAAAGCAAAACAACAACAACCACCAAAACCATTTGAAGATTAAAGTGAAATTTGTGCAGAATGAAACCACCTTAAAATAAAATAGGCAAATCAATAGTTATATAACATTCACTACTAAACAGAATGAAAATCCATATTTTCGAAGGAAAAAATAAAGAAAAGAGACTGAAGTAACAATACCTACCATCATATGTTAGCATGCGGTGACACAAGGATAAAAAATGGAACCCCTATTTTCAATCACGGCACTGTGTGGTAACCACATAATTTAGCTCTATGAACTAGTAAGTTTGAACTTAATGAGAGCATGATCCTTAGTATTAAACTGTACATAGCAAGGAGCGAATGGAAAAGAGAATTTTAAGAAATCAAAGGCCAGCTGCAGCTGATTTATTGAAAAAAATAATAATAAAATCAACAATTCAAAACCATGTTACTGAAAGGATTTACTAGGCATGTGTTGGCTCATGTAGTGATGTTGCAACTGAACTAATACCTTGGCTTTTTCCTGAACTAATACTATGGAATAGCTATCTAAGAGAATGACAATAGGATGTACTTCCTTGCTAAAATGCTTGTAAATGGATATTAATACTTCACTTTTGACAAAACATTGTAACATCAAAACTATGAATGCCTATATAGCAAGATAAAGTCACTTTGTAACCGTAAGACTTGTAACTTAAAAACTGTAATCTACATATTCAAAATTATAATTTTCCTGTGTCCAACTCTTAGACTAGACCCATACACTCAATTTTTATCCCTTTACCCAAGTACAAGAATAGCTTCCAAATAACCCACTCCATATTAATATTGTATACAGAAAAATTATGTGAGCTAGATCGGCTAAATTTTCAAGGGTAAAATTTTGTTATGTCCGACTCTTAGACTCAATTTTGATCCTTACACCCAAGTCCAAGCATAGCTTCCAAGTAACCTATTATTACTGTATACATTAAAAGTATGTATAAATGACCAATGGGTGACAATTAAAGCATACCCAAACATGAGTTCAAACACAAAGCACAAGAAGCAAGACACATTAAATGTTAAGATATTAAAAAAAATTATTCAGAACGCAAATATTATAATGAGAAAAGATACACATTAAAATTTGTCAAGAAAGCAAATATTATAATGAGAAAAGATACACTTATTGTGTCTTGCAAATTTATTTCCATTTAATTGATAGATTGATTACATACTCCCAGAGTGTTTTTCATAATACCCGCACAAAAACCAAATTAGCCATGGAAAAGTGACAGAGGGAGTAAAGTTTAAAGGAAATTACCTGAGTAGCATGCTTCTTCCCAGCAAGATGATCATTGAATGCTACGTCCCCATTACATACTACATTGCATATTGCGCATACCCTTACAGACTGAACTGTAGCTCCACCTTCCACAAGCTTTTGCTTCTTGACCTCCAAGTTAGCAGGCTTAGTTTTAACTACTTGCATGCTTTGTGCACCAGGAGCAGTGACTTGACTAGACTGAGATGTCTGGCTTGCCTGCATAGTTGCAGACTGTAAAGCAGGAGCATAAAGTTTCATGAGACCTTTTTCATGCTTTTTTCCAGACAAGTGCATCTCATACATTTGAACATTGTTGCACTCAATATCACAAAGTTGGCACCGAACCCTTTGGCTTGTTGGGATTATTTTAGGAATCGCCTTAGGTCCCTTTAGTTTTTTCTTAGGGGCGTTAATAGAAGAGATTTGATGTATCAAGTTGTGGTTCAGTTCAGGGTCATAACTTAATGAAGCATTGGCTTCGTTCCTTAATGGTTGTATAGCCTACAGATTAATAACATCCACGAGTAAATTTCTAGTAATCACACTCAATTCAATCACATATCATATTAATCACTTAAATTACAACTTTTTCACAAGTAAAGATGAATAACAAGAACACACACCCAACAACACTATCCCTTCGCATTGTGAACAACGAAATCATCAGTACCCCATAATAACTAGACAAATTTAAAGATTCCTTCTATTGTTCTTACATTTAAACACAACCTAAAAACTAGTTTTCTGGTTCCTTTAATGCACAGTGATCATCGTGTACACGTGTACATCTATTTGGACATCAAATTCACATCGTACGGCACACAATATCTTGCTTTGAGGTCAAAATTAAGGGTTTTGCTATACCTAACCCTAAAGCTTAAGTTAAAATTATAAATGCATTTCTTAAAACAATAATAATTCCCAAATTTACCACAAAATTATTTGTCAATCAATGCTATTGATGCTTCTTATATACAAATCCCTACTACTACACATATCAGTTTTAATTTTCCAAAATCTTGTCAACAAGCAAACATAAATTCAACCAAAATCACAAATTTAACAAGAAATGACTTTATAATGCATAATCACTAAATTTATGACAAAATCACACATTGATCATTGTTACTAATGCTTCTAATATACAAACCCCTACTACTACACATCATTTGTTCCTAAAATTAAAACTTGTCATCATGTAAACATAAATTCAATCAAAAACCATACATTCAATCAAAAACCATACATTCAACATAAAACCACACTCAAAAATAGCATATAAAAATTTAACAACGACCCATTTTCAAGAAAACACACATTCAATCAACAACCATACATTTAGCATAAAATCACACTCAAAACAGCAAATAAAACTTCAACAACTACCCATTTTCAAGAAAACACACATTCAATCAACAACCATACATTTAGCATAAAATCACACTCAAAACAGCAAATAAAACTTCAACGACTACCCATTTTCAAGAAAACACACATCCAATCAACAACCATACATTTAGCATAAAATCACACTCAAAACAGCAAATAAAATATCAACAACTACCCATTTTTCAGAGAATAGAATAACATACTGGAGAATATTTAACAGGTGCAGATTGTTTGACAACCCAATTAGCAGAAGAAGCAGAAGGGTCCGAATAATTAACGGGTTGAGCTCCAAAACCCGGAAGATTTAATGGGTATTGCCCAAAACCCGGAAATGGGGTGAACCCAGAAGAATTAGAAGGAAGAGATTGAAATTGAGGGTATGAAGATGAAGGGTTTTGGATTGAAGGGGGCAAAGAATGCCCAGGTAAATAAGGATTGTTGGTATATGATGCTTGATTAATTGGTTCATACATTTTAATTTCCCAAATTTAGAGTAGAAATCAAATGAAATTTGGGTTTTAGAAGAAAGGAATAATGGAGGAAGTGTAGATCTTGACAACAACAAAAGGGAAGGAGAGGATTTGAGTACTGATGAGTCGAATAAACAAGGGTAATTATGGAATTATAAATAGAGGTGTCTTTGTTCGGTTAAACGTTTGGATTACCAATGTCATTTTTCATTTTGACTCCTTGTTTTTTTACATTAGAGTGAACCCAACAACAAAAAAAGAAAAAAAAAAAAAAAAACATGGTTATCCCTTGTTCTAAAATAAAGACTTCATTCATCCCTTATTAATAGTCCCTTATGACCAATTTCAAGTCCCAAGATGATATTTTTATTTGCTTTTTTCAAGTACTATCAATATTAATTTCTCACAAAAATTTTCTTCAATTTGCAATAATATTTGTGCAAATTTAACTTTTCCATGTACATTTTGTTTTTCCATATACTTCTATTACTTTCTCTTTCAACTTTTTTGCATACCCAATGTAAATTTACATTTTCAATGCACTTTACTATTTCTTATTTATGATTATTAATTCTCAAGAAAATTGCTCATAAGAAACTATTAATAAGGGACGCATGGAGTACTACATACTCAGTATATTTTATAACAAGTAACCAATAAGAAAGTGATAAGTATGAAGTAAATATTGACATTCAAAAGTTTTATGTTCAGACAATTCTAATAAATATGTGTATTGTTAGAAGATAGGGTGAATGCAAATTACCAATTATTGATTTGATTTTACAACGCTTATGTAAGTCCAAACACTTGTGAACTTATATTGCTATATATGAGTATGATTGTACTCTTAGTATATGACTCGTGGTTATATATTGAATGTCATGCAAGCAAAATTTACGAAGCAATGCTACTATACTATAATTTCACCTATCTTCTTTACTCCTTCTTTACTTCTCTGATCAAAACTTTATATCGATAAAACTTTAATATGTATGACTATTTTTTAATCTACAGTACTTTGTAATGTATAAAGCACTTACAAGTACTTATATACTCCCTCCGTCTCCGAAAGAATGACCCTTATGGCCTAAATTTTAGTCCCAAAATAATCATCCCATTTACATTAAAATACTCTCCAATTTGCAACAATATTTGTGTAAAGTTAGTTTCCCCATGTAAATTTTGCTTTTCCATATACTTTTATTATTTTTTTTCTCTCTACTTTTTTGCAAATCCTACGTGAATTTCACTTTTCAATGTACTTTTACTACTATCTTTTTCACTTTCTTAATACCAGCGAAATCAGCCCAAAAAGGTCATTCTTTCGGGGAAGGAGGGAGTATTTTTTAAAGTGGTGTATGTGAATATTGAAAAGGTCAAATTTGGAGTAATAATAATCTTAACTACAATATACGATTCATGTGAAAGTCGTGGAAAAGTTATTTTTCTAAATTAAATTGAGGTATTCCTCAAAAATAAATAATAAATAAATTGAGGTGCACAAAATTTTTTCACTGCGAATTTAGAGTGTTGTCAGCATATAATGCATATATATACTACGAGTACTTCGCAATTTCGCATTAGAAGATTTTGAAAAGAAATCTTTTTACTAGCTAGTACATGACTACATGAATTATGATAGAAATAACCTTAACTTTATTTTTAATTCCAATTATTTATGGTGTTATATGCACTTTTATGCTTTAATTCCGTCATCCCAATTTTAATGTTCAACTATTTCTGTTATCTTTAGATGGTTTATATGGTTTGCTTTAATCACTAGAATGTCCTCTAATGAATTTTTGTTTATGGAATAATAGGAAGTTTTATAGTTGAACGTATGAATTCAACAATTTATTTACTCTTTCCGTCCCTTTTACATTCCTATTTCTAAAATTACACTGAAATTAAGGAATTTGGAATAAAACAAAGAACAATAAAACAAAGTACAATGGGAATTACAAGACATCAATTGATGTCTTTGAATAAAACAAAGATTGAATAATATTTAATGATGCACATGTCATCAATCCTTTGAAAAGAAAAAAGGCCAATAATATTTTTTGGTGAAAAATAAAAGGACCAATCATATTCATCTAAAGTGATGCACATGGATTGTGAATGTTTTAAAGGCATTAATAAGAGTGAGAATGAGAAAATAAGAGTGAGAAAATAGAAAAAGTATTAATTACAAAACAGAAAAATAGGGATAATTTGGGATATTTGGTAAAAATTTACTTACTAAAAAAGAAAAGTAGGAATGTAATTTTAAAATACCCAAAAAAAAAAAAAAAAGCAGGAATGTAAATAAGGGATGGAGGGAGTAGCAATTATGGTGTGAAATCATTCGATTTTAAAGAGAAGATAACCTCCCAATTTAAAAGAGAAGTGGTGATTTCAAAAAACATGGGTTTTGAAGAAGTAGTCTCAATTCAGTTCAATGACATTCAATTTAATTTACCTTAGCAGTTGACTAGTTGAGGTTAGGTTGTGTACTTGTATTATATTTGGATTTTGTACCTTTTTTTTTTTTTTAAACAAATGTAGTAAATACGGAGTACTCAATAACTAGTACTCGTAATATGTTCATGAAAAAACTAAAATAGTAATACGATTATACTGAGAATCACTTTCACTCCAAAGCAATATGTCGAATAGGGTCAGTATCATGATGTAATTTCCTAACTTTTTTTTTTTTTTTTAAGAAATTTCCTAACAGTTTGTGTTTAGGTCGGGTTACTTCGTATTATTTTACTTGAGTTATTTCATTTTGAGGTATAAAAGAGAGGACTCTATTAATATAAGTAGTTTTTTTTTTTTTTTTTAAGACTTGGTTTTTTTGGGTATGTTGGGTATGTATGTAGTTATGTACTATACAACCGAAATCACAGTTTAGGCGCTCCATATTACAGTACTTCTATATTACATTGACCTTGACCCATTGCAAATTTGAAATTGGTAATCTTCAAAGGCATACTTAAACGTGTGGTTATTTATTAGCTTAAGACATGAAGAATTATGTTGGACAATTCAATTATAGTCCTCAAGCACGAGAGAGTTGCACCAGATGAAAAATTTAACAATAAATTAAGTTTTTTATTTAAAACCTATTGATTATAATTAGGGATCTATTAGAAGGATTATATGCCTATTTTTCTCTATTTTATATAAGCCTATTTTGTTTGGGGAAGATTGGACAAGGATTTGGTTGTAGGTTTTGCAAACCTGGCCTTTGTCTTAGGCTCTTAGCTTGTTTAAGTGGGGAGTGGCTATGGTTATCAAGTTGGTTACGTTGATATTAGTTATCAACACTTCAAAAAATCAAATCCGAATTAGACGTCCAACTTGATGCTGGAGATTCTCGAGCCTCGACATTTATTAAGCATTGTTTTTTAGACTTAAGGCCTTGCATCTAGATGTAAGGTCCATATATGTTAAGTTACTTATGTTTTCGTTGGCAAAGATAACGCTTTTAATAGTCAAACAATTTGATACCCGATGGCTACAACTTTTAAGATCCTTAATAGAATATAGAATATATATTCTGCTATTCTGTTATAGGAAAGGATTGGGAGACTTGACAATACCCATACGTAGATGGTGGTTGCGACTTTAATTGTGGAGGTCTTGATCGCATTGTATTTTTAATAAATATCATTAAAGCTTTTGCAATTTTTATACTTGTTATTAGCTAGCAATCACAGCAGTAGCGATTAAAAGAAAGGGTGGGTGGTGTCGTGGTGGTTTATTGGGTGTCGGATGATTTTCATCCAAAATGTGGGGTAGAGGTCAAAGGAAGTCAAGAAGATAACATAAAAAATAAAAATAAAATCTCAACAAACCAATTACAATGTGACGAATCACTCTTTATTACCTAGGATAACAAATTAACAATCAAAAAATATTATTAAATATACATACAAGCAAAAAGAGAATAGCACACAAAAGTAAGACTCCAAGACCCCTAACAAGTTTCCCTCAAACAAAAAAAAAAAAAAAAAAGACGACTTCTAACAAGTAACAAATATCCAAAAGCTTAACGTAAAGTACCCGCAAATTATTATTGACAACTATATACAAAGTACTTTTTTTAAAAAATATACTCCGTATTATTGACAACTATATTAGTCATAGACTCATACCCCACAACAATAATTAGAAAAGGAGTGAAACCTAACAATTTAAAACTGATCCCCGAATTCAAATTAGCCCAAAAAGTAAAGTGGGTGGAACACCAAAAAAAATATTAGTCATAACATATAGTAATATGCATAATTTAAATTTACCCTCCTAACCTTTACTATTTGTCTTAAATTACTTGCTACATTCAAGGGAGGGCCCCAAATTAATACGGATTAGCCTGTCTGATTTAAGATTTTAATTCATTGTCATATTAGATTTTATATTAAATTTTTTTTTTAATTTCTAATTAGGTTAAGACTCCTTAATACTCAATTAGATTTATCTCTTCATTTCTCATATTTATTTTAGATTTCTATAAAATATTTATTAATTTTTTTTCCCTTTTAACATATATATTTCAATATTTTTTTTTTGAAATACATATATATTTTTAATATGAATATTCACATTGGTGTTACAAATTTCTAATCCAATTTAGAAGTCATAGCTGAAAAATAATAGCAAAATAGATCAAGCAGAAAAATCAATTATAAATATATATATAAATATATAAATAAAAATTAAAAATAATTTTTGTATATAAAAAATTATAAAACAACGAACGAATAATTTTTTTTTTGAAACAACGTACATACATTTTTTTAAAAAAAACAATGTACATACAATTTTTGTAAGGAAATGCAAATAGGTTTTAATGTTTTTAAATTTTTTTTTTATTTTTTTTATTTTTATCATAACACGGTGTAATGATGAATATATAGGGAAAACACTGTGTATAGTTGAGCCTTGAGTTTTCAAGACTCTATTTCAGATTTTGTTAAGAGTTGACTTCTTAAATAAAAACAAAGTCTTGTCTTAAAACCAAACACTTAAAAAATGATGATATCATCGTAAGTCTTAAGACTTAGGACTAATCTTGCTCTTAAGATATATAACAAATTAGATTCCTAAAAAAAATGATAAATTAGTTAAGATAATACACCTGATTTAGCGGTTATACAATTTGGATGAAGCATATTGTCTAGGTTCAACTTTTGGGATAAGAATTTTTTGTGCAATTAAACAATAAATTGTAATAGCATGTGGGGCCCTATACTTCAACCCCTGAATTTCCTTATTATTTTTTTATCCTGTTTGTTGCCTTTTATTTTTCTGTGTTTTTTTTTTTCTTTTCTCAAACAAAGTTTCAAGTGTTGAATTTTTGAAGAAAATCTTCAACTCATAAACATTTAATTTATAATAAACAAATAATAACACCAAAATAATTGCAAATTCATATCTTAAACGTTTAATCTAGTATAAAAAAATAATAACACCAAAATAATTGAGAATTCATATTGAACCGTGTATATTAATTTTCCGGGAAATAAATAAGTTTATAAGTTGTAATTTTATTTTTTGTTTGCTAACATGTTATCAAAAGAATCATTATATATGTACGTACTCTTGTACATATTTCTTTAATTACTTTTTTAATCTACATACTTCTTTAATTACTTCTATAATCTATATACTTCTTTAATTACTACTTATGCGGCTATTATCATAAGAAATTACTTCTTATGAGCTTATCAAAAGAAATACTACATAGTAAGGATTATTATTTTTTAAAATGACAAAGAAAAACGTAATGCAGTTGTTTCATTGTAGTTATCCGATTGACATTGCTTTATTCATAAAGGTCTTGTGTCAATCTCTCAAGGGACATATCGATCGTCTTCAGTTTGATATATCTAGGCATTCAATTTCGTGAGGTTTGAATCAGTAATGAATCTATTATAATCTATTATATTAACAAATTACATCAAACTATATATATATTAACAAATTATATGCATCAATAAATACAGTTCATTGAGTCAATAACATATGCATATTCTATTGTGATGAGTTATATAAACCTAAGTCTAATATAAATTCAGGGATATTCTATGTAAATCATGAAAAAAGAATTAAAACATTGAAAGTAATTTTTAAATCGCATTTTGTTTTTGTATCCAAATTTCAAATTATTTCAATACTTATTAATGTTGCCTTGAACTAATATATTAGAATGGTTTGAATTTTTTCAAATTGTCTCGACGTAGTCGAGATCATAAATGAAAAATCCTAATAAATAATAATAAAAAAAAAATAGAGAGAGTTGATTGTCGAAAACATGTAAAGATTAAAATTTAGGGTTTGTAAATAAATACCTTCGTTTCTCCAAATTGCAATTGCACGGGAACATAGAGCAAATTGCCGAATTCGTTGGTAAGCCATACAAAAGAATTATCCTAATACAATCTCTAAAATTCATGAGTATCAAATAATATAATAAATTATTACAAAACATAATAACAAATATGTTCTAATAACCTTGTAAAAAAAATATATTCACATAATATAATATTCCATATTGTAGAAGAATGAACTTTTGTATGTATAAGCAAAATGCAACTATGGTTCGTCTTACCCCAATCTTTGGTTATTGTACATATATGTATCGGATTGTATTAGACTAATATAATGACTAATTATTTTACATATATGGTAGGAAATAATACAAGAAAAAATAGAAAAATGAAAGAAAAAAATAGAGAGAAAAATAATCTAGATATTTAGTTGGGTGAGTCGCGAATAAATTTCAGCTCTCCTCAAGAAGATTCACGCCCTCCAATACAAATTGCAGGGAGTAAATTAAACGACGTGTCATCTCCAGGATAAAAGCCCAACTTCCATGACTTTGTTGAAAAATAAAAGCACTAGGTTAGATCGTGCCATGAACGGTTTTTCACTTTTTGATACAGAGTATTAATTTAAATATAGTAAATAATTTGGTCCAAAAAGGTGATAAAAAGTGAGACCCAAATGCCGAAAGAAAAATGAAAATTAAAAATCCAACCTTTGTTCGGTCTTCTCTTAAAAATCCAACCTCACGCTGCAGCGTTCCCACCAATCACCAATCCACATCCATCTTGCTCGCCACCACACGAACCAGCAAAACAACCACACAGCCACACACTTCACCAACAACAACTCGCCACCTTCACCAACAACATCAACTCGCCAACAATAACAACAATTGGCGCAATTGCAGCAGCTAACCACCAATTTCAGGCCAATATTAGCCAACAATTGAACCTGCTACCCCAAACTACGGCCACCAATCGCCAGCAATCAGCCCTTATCACTCACAACAATTCCCCAAATACACGGACCTACCCCAAACCGACCACCAATTTGGCTGCCGCCGTATCATTTCCACCACCGGACCTACCCCAAATACTCCTTTATTGTTATCTATGAAATCTATCTAATCTGATACGGAGTAAGAAATTAAGATGATTTCGTAGCGCAGCGATGAGTGAGATCAACAAAAGGCCAAAAGGAGCAGGCAGGATGATGTTCGCTTGGTTTGTCGCCCTTCAATTCATGGTGCTTGCATGAGCCATGAGGAGGAGTACATACCATATGTTGGGTTTCGGATTTTGGTGGTGGTGATTGGGTTACGGGTGGTGGTGTTGGTGCGAGTTGGTTGGGGTAGTTGACTGGTGGTGGTGGTGTGTTGGCGGTGTCATTGGTGGATTGTTTCCATTTTTGAGGAGAGAGAAGAGTGAAAGAGGAGGAGTGAGAAAGGAAATTGAGAAAATTTAAAAAAAAAAAAAAAAAAAAAAAAAAAAAACTTTTAACAGGTTAAAGGTTAAATGGATCTGTTGGTGAAGGTGGGGTATATAGGTTGGATTTTTATGAGGATAATGGAAGGTTGGATTTTTAAGAGAAGACCGAGCAAATGTTGGATTTTTAATTTCCATTTTTCCAATGCTGAAAATTCTAGTCAAAATTGTTAGAGTGGTAGTGCTATTTAAACTTTTTATAACTTTGTGGTAATTGTTAAAAAAAAAAAAATTTAATACATAGTTGTTTTCAAAACACGTGCTTTAATTGGTAGTTGTTGACAAAATTTTTTATCCTTTATGATTATATATTGTATTTTTTGTTCAAGCTTTCTTCTATTTTGAACAATGATGGCATATTATTTTTTATTTTCTTTTTGATAATTTTTCATTCACTAATTACATTAGTTTGAAAGATATATATTCATGATTTTTTTACTATATATAATCATTACACATTAAAGGAATTAAAATAAAGATATGGTGAGAAATCTAAATTGGTAGATATATTATTTTATGATTTTTTCCTAAATTTTGGGAAAAAAATATTTACGTATATTCTCTATTAATTTTTTTTAATTTAAAAAAAATATACTAATAAGGACACACCAGAAGATGACACGTGTTATTGCCGGTGTGTTTTTTACTATATAGTTATTAATTGATTGATTTAATGGCTCAAATCTTATTCTACGGAGTAGCAACATTATACAACCTTGATGCAATTTAATTAAGGTTGTGGCTATGGTGAGGGGTAAGCGAAAATTTTGGGTACCAAAATTGGAACTTAAATTGGTTAGGGACTGGTTATAAAGGGATCGTAATTGGATCAAGTGATTTCTTTTTTTGGTAATAGAAAGAAGTGGTTAAAGTTGGTATCAGTTCCATATATTTTTTAACCAAAATTGGTTGGGTATCCAATTTTGACATATATTAATATAAGTATTACAAAAATAAAAAATAAGAGTTTTTTTTTAAAAAAAAATAAATTAATTCATGAAAAATTCTACATGGTGGACTCATGGAATAAAAAATTTTATGTGGAAGAAAACTTTTTTTCAATTCTATCAAGTGGCACTTTAGCTTTGAAAAATTAAGCATATATAGTACCTTTTTTTTAGTTTTATGGCTAACCTTTATAATTAAAATGGTTAACCTCATGTTTTTCTTTCTAGGTTATCCATGATAAATATGTATGTTCTTAAGGTTAACATTAAATGGGCTAACCTTTATAATTAAAATGGTTAACCTTATAATTTAAAATTGGGTTTGTTTTCTCCCTATTGGCCTATTATTTTCAGTTCAACTTGTGTTAGTTTTTCTCGAGAAGACTGATAACATGCTCATGCACACATATTGCTTCAAAAACTCCGTACATGGAGAAATAGAGCTAGTAATAAATTACGGATAGAGTAGTATTATAAATTATGTATTGAGTTTGTGAAGCCCAACCATATTACTTTTGGGCTAGGCTTAAATGAGTGGACCAAGAGGCGAAAACCATATTCATGTAAATTGCTCCATACATTGGACCCATTCCTTTGTTAATGATAAAGATACGTGACTTAAACCTGAAAATAAAGTGTACCCAAGTAATACTACATATGTTTTAAGCCCAAATAGCTTAATTCTACATAAATTTTGTACATAAGTTAATATAGACAATATTGAGAGAGTGAGGGAAGCTCAAGTGGTTAGTGCTTTTCTCCCAGTTCCAGGTGATCCTGGGATCGATTCTCACCCCGCCCTTGTAGCTCTCTAAACACCAAAAAAAAAAAAATATAGACAATACTGATTGTCATAGCCATCAATGATAAATCATAGCGTACTACTAACTTGAGCTATTTGTTACCGAATAACGACTAATTGACTCAGACAAATAACTTGATCGGAGTAACTCATTTGTCACAATTTCGTTATATTATCTTGCTTTATAAGGGAAAAACAATGTGAATCTAGATCGAGTAAATAACTAATTAGAATTCAAGTAAACTTGATGATCAACTTATCATGATTAGGAAACTAGTATTAATCCTAGCATACTTTAATTTTTTTGTTGAGTCAAAGGTGGATTAGTTAATAATTCACACAAATTAGTTGGTGGGTTTGAATTGGTCGAACTCTTACTTTGCTTCTAGTTGAGAAAATGTAACCCTTGCCAAAGTAAAAGGACCAATTGAGATATGAAAGCTATGCATATATACTATATACTTTTCTTCTTTGATGCCCACATGATTGTAGACAAGGAATGCAACAATCTAAGGAATATTTTCCTTAAATAATTAACTCAAAATCAAGCAACTATGTGGTTAATTAATATTAAGTAGTGCATGCATAAGTTGGGTATACACTACAATTAGTGCATGATATATGCCTAATTAGTGCCATTGTGTGCTCATTCCTCACCCAAAACACCATCCTCATCTCCAACAACATTACACAACATAGGGATCAAATCGTCTATTATATAAAAATGTTTTAGTACGTGTTCTTTTATCCTTATTTAAAAAACTGATTAACAAGGTTAAACACTAATTTATATAAGTAGAGTTTGTATTGACTAGCAATATGAGAAAGAGAACATATCAGCTAACTTAGATGTATTATTGCGAGCATGTATTGACTTTTCAAATTGACTTAGCATTGTATTGACTTTTCAAATCGACTGGGTATGTATGTACGTGTTAGTTACTCTAATTATTGTTGGTGAGAGAATAGCTAGGTCACTCAAACATGATCCATTATTACGCATAAGAGGAAAACACATGCAACATTATGATTAGAACCTAAAATGGAGTATATAAGAGAGAAGGTGGAATTGTAGTTGCTTCCTTTGTCCATTTATATATATAGTACAAATTTAATTCTTTGCTGCCACAAAAAGCTGTAATGTAAGTGGTCACTCAACTCAGCCTTTTCTTTTTACCCATTTCGATTAAGATATGGTGCTGATTCCAAATAACCGATCCCATGAAAACCATTATAAAGTAGTAATCCGTACAATCTATAATGTTTAGATATATATTGGATATTTTGCACCATGTATATGTATATTTAAACAATGTCTTTTTTTTTTTAGCTAAATTAAAGGAGCTTGTTGTATTATTCACTTGATTTTTACTTATTTAAATTTATTTAAATTTATATGAATTTTTAGAGCTTATTTAGTAGTAATTTGAAGTTGGACCGGATAATCTGTATTTAGCGGTTAGTGAAAAGGTCAACCTAGCTTAGCCTAGAAAATAAGGTAAATGATGTTTGATAAAGTCTCAATTCATATCTTCTCTAAAACAAGTTTGTGATCAATCATAGATATGCCATGAATTTACAAAAACAAAAAAAATATTATTCTATACGATTCATAATCGTTCTATTTATATCATATTACTAACTCATTATTTAAGTAAGTTAAACAATGTTAAAATATTCATCTATCATATATTAATATCAGTATATATTCCATATATATAATAAAGAAAACTGACAAATTTTATCAGACATCTTAAAAATGTAGACGTATGTAAATAGAGTAGTAATTTCAAAGACGGTCTCCAAAACTACTAAAATGTGAAGAGAAGGGAATAAGAGTATGTGACAAGATCTAAAATTAGTTGCTGGTCAGGGTCTTTACTATGCAGTTGAGCAAGATCTAGTCCAACTACCACAGCTAAGACATCCAAGTCGATCTAAGTGTTGAGTAAAGCTTATGAATTAATTTATCAAGAGTATGCTTTATTATTAATGCAAACTCACTAATCATTTGACTTTAATCCTTTTTTTTACCTGCTTCCTAAAGCCTAACCAACTAATCAAGTAATTAAAAGTTTAGAATTCTTTATTAAATTACTAGTAAAAATTAATAATCTAAGCTATGTTTAATCACATGAGATATTTAATTTAATTTAAGTAATTTTGTAGGGTGTGTAACATAATTCCTCCGTTTTTTTTAGTTGACACGTTTCTTTAGTGACGTTTGTCAATGTACAACTTCAATCATTCATATCTTTAATTACCGATAAGCAAAAATTATGAAAAGTTGATATTTTGAAAATCTATATCGTGACGAATTTAACAAGATTCCACGTGACTGTATTTTTCATTATGTATAAAGCACAAAACAATGTCAAAAGAGAGTGTGTGAATAGTGTTAAAGTCAAAACGTATCAACTAAAAAAACGGAGGTAGTATATAAATAAAATTATGGGTGTCAGCAAAATAATGTACTTTTTGCTCAAATAAAGCCGGTGTAGAGGGTTCTGTCTTCACATGGCAAAAAGTCACTTGAGCATTCATCCATATATTAGCTAGTAGTAACTGACAGTTCAACTATACATTTTAAGATTATCTTCTTCAATTCTTTAGTTGGTGAACTTTTATGCAACTGTTGATCCATAAGTATTTATAAATACGAGTAGTTATGTTTTCTAGTTAAGAAATGAGAAAATCACGTACAAACTAATGAAACTACGACGTAATATGATATTTGTGTTTAGTCAAAATAATTAATGGTTTAATTATGTAGTTTAGAAGATTATACGGATCATATTGGATGTAGTTATTGTGCGGTTTAGCAGAACGTACGGATGTAGCTCTAATTGACACCATTTTATTTGATTTTGAGGAGAACGCATCTGTAAGCAACTCTTTTTACTTCTCACTCCTTTAATCTAATTTTTATTGGCGGATTCAATAAATATGTAGATAGAATAAACTGAATAATGACTAACTTGTTAGTGGACCATCTCAACTAAAAGTTTAAACTAATAGTTGAGGTCCAGGAATATGTTTTATACTCTATCACGCCCTCCCACACGAGAGCCCATCGGGCTAGAAGTGTGGATGTAGCATGGACCTTCCTCATACCTTGCGCTTAATATTCCACTTGAAAGTGGGGGTGGATGAGATTCGAACCCGTGACCTTTGTGTCACGCTGACTCCGATACCATGTTAGTGGACCATCTACCTCTTTTTTAATTTTCCTCATTTATTCTCACTATACTCTCTTCATTTGAACACACAAATGTCCAAATCAATGAGAAATGCGAACATATAAATCTAGGTTTAAAAGTACTTCACATACATAGGGCAAATCTTCTTCAGCTTAATTTCAGTTCAGTTCACTTTAGCTTAGCTTAGTTCAGCTTCAATCAGTTCAGTTCCTAATTCTCTTCTCTCATAAAATATTCATTTCAATTCAATTCAATTTAGTTCAGCTCAGTTTAGTAAATCAGAACAGACCCATACTCAACTTCTCTCTAATTCATTTGATAGAATTCTAGATTTGACACAATTACTCACCTCTTTATTTTAACTGAAAACATATATTTATACTAATACTATGACAACTAATAATTAATCCCATTATCATTATCAATATGAACCTAATTAAAGAGTAATTAGCATACATAATGGTGGTTCTAAAGTCAGATAATGGATGGTGACAGTACTTGTACTAGGAAGCTAAGCTAAGTGAGTTTTGAGTGCTTAAGCAAGAGAGCATGCTTTTTACTTGTATTATTATTTAATTAATTTATTTTTAGAAAAAAGGCCAAAGTAGAAATATGCGTATCTTAATTATATTATGTCTGTATTAATAATAATCTTATGGGAAAACTATATATTATAATATAAAGCAAATATATAACAGGGTGGTACCATTCTTTAGTTGGAAGTAGTAGTAGCTAACAAGTATAAGTGAGTCTTTAATTGGAGCATCTTTTTGCTTGCGACGTAACCACCTACAACCTTTACTCATAAGTGAAGTATCTAGCCAATTGATGGACCAACTTTGCCATGTTATCATGCACATTTTCATCCAACTTTTTACTTGCACCATTTTAACATGTGCAAATGATACATGTAGTATGAAATAGGAATGTGAAAGATACTAGCTAATAGCTACTTGCTACTATGTTTAGTAAAGACGCTTACAGATCGGAGTAGCATGTTTATATATTTTAGAGGCGAAGACTACTTTTAATTCCATCTTTTCCTCGCTACTGAAAGGCATGGTCGACTAATCAAATCTCACTTGATGATTTTAATATGAAAGTAAAATTAAACGGAATAAAATATAACTAGTGACAAATATGTAGCCATAGAGTGATCTTAAGAAGTTAAAATGGGCAATATCAAGAATTGATTACATTTCGTCAAAAAAAAAATAAAATAATTACATTGATTAAAGCATGATTTTATCGTGAATTCACAACAAGAATATCTTTTTGAAACACTATACTAATAGCTAACATCAATATGTAACGGAAAAAGGTGCTCATTTCATTCTCGAAAATAACTTAATGTTCACAATTAGCTCAGTTTAGGGTTGTATACGTCATAACCAATATAATTAAAACAATGGAGGATTCTAATTACCAATTCATAACAATCAATGATGAGGATGTTATAATAATATGGCAAGAATCTAATGAAATGATTAATTTAACAAACTTGTTATATACTATACATATTAGTCACACATATAGAATCCACTAAATTAATTTACTTATAACTTAAAATTTGGATAATCAGTCACACCGGCCATTAAGCTAGCTTAGACATGAATGCACATTTGCACATGTAATTTAGAGAACATGTTGGGTTTAACACCAATTACATGTAACATGTTCTTCTCTCTAATCACCTTGATGCTATCTTTAATTTATTAATTCATTTAATTAAATTTTTGAAGGGCACCTTGATGGTTCTTGCTGTTCCCTCCTTTGCATCAATACTCAAAAGTAGCAACAAAATTGGATAGGAAAATATTTTGTGGTGGACAAATTACAACTCAACGTCGTACTAAGCTGCCGACGACTAAATTTTTTAGCACACATCAGTCGTTGTAGCAATAGTCAATTAATTAATACATCTACCGGTGATTGAAAATATACGTAGAATATTTAAGTTTAAGACTTGTAATATAATTTTGTAAAAGAATATATTTATATTCATTCACAAGTTTTTCAGGCTAGGTAGGTGAATGTGTTCTACTCGGATCGACTCAACTCGGTAAGATTTGAACCAAGCTTAGATCGAGATTATATGTTCCATCATATCATACCCTTTCAAAATCTTAGAGGATGTTATGTAGGGATATTCATAATTAATAATTACTTTAAGACATCATATATAACCATAAAGTAAAGTTCTAGGAAGTGTTAGATACTTACGTGAGGTCATTTTCGTTATGGACAATATATTGTACACATACTCATCCCAAATGTTTGAAGTAACTCAAATTAATTTTGTTAATGTAGGAGGGACAATGTATGGTTGGTAAGTGGTTACCAATTTAGAAATACGAAAAATGTCACATTTCTATTTAGCGTCCTTTCAATTTAAAAAATAAAATAAAATAAAAACTCCTAATATTATTATTGTTATTATCATAATAAAGAATTATGAGTAGTATTTGGTGTTGGTGGTGGTACAGACGAATATATATAAATTATGCGAAGTATATAGATAGTGAAAAACATCATTAATATTAAACTTTCTTAAAAAATTACCAATTAAATAATCTGTATTAATTAGTTTTTGAAAACATAGAAAAAATAAGGGTGGTGAAACAATTCATTTGAATCACACCCCTTATCCAGATTCCAGAATTTTTTTTTTTTTAAAAAAAAGGTTTTATTTGTGATCAATAATAAATAGAGGCTCCTTTAACAATTAGTGATACTATGTAAATAATAAACGTATGCTCTATCCAATTAGGGAGCCCTAACACGTACATAATTTCATTTGTATC
Organism: Chenopodium album; assembly: GCF_948465745.1. NCBI lineage: Eukaryota > Viridiplantae > Streptophyta > Magnoliopsida > Caryophyllales > Amaranthaceae > Chenopodium > Chenopodium album. The sequence goes on from NC_137844.1 coordinate 8,992,407, forward strand.
CTTCGTATAACCTTATTATCATTATAGTAAAAACTGGATTAAAGGATCAAGACTTCTTAAGTATATTACTATGTACCTTCGTTTTCGAAAGTTTGACTCATCTACTATTCCTGTGGTCAAAACAATATAAATTTGTTTGTATTTTATGGAATTAAAAGAAAGATATAAGTCTGTGAGATTGAGCTTCTTAGATTTGTCTCAACGTATGTATATTTTTAAAATATTAGCTTTATATGAAGTATTATATTCACTTGTGTATATAATCAAAGACAGTAATGGTCAAAATCGCATGTGAAAGACCATGCAAAGGTAAGAGAGTTAAACTTTTAAAAATCGAGGGAGCATGTATGATGCATGTTGCATCATATTATAGTTAAAATAAAGGCATAAAACAGTAAAATGATGCTGAGGAAGTAGTATAAATTAGTTGAAGCAGCTGAAAAAAGTTTGACAAAAGCAGTGGACCAGAGTATAGAGAGAGGGCAGCAGCTTTGGCTAAGTAAGGTTGGTGAACAAGGGTGACAAGTTAGTACAGTGAAAATGAGCTAACATGCATGTGTTCATGTCTATTTCTATTTCTTAAAGTATCTTATAAACCTCTTAACTATTAAACAGCTTGTATACTCATATCATATTGTAACTCTCTACTTGATTTTTTCTGTTTAGAAGATGGTAATCATCAGATTCACTTCACAACAAGCAACTATCAATGATCTTTTAATTGAATAAATAAATATCATTAGATAATTTACTGTGACGTACTAGAGTAAGTTGTATATAAACGGGTTACAATATAAGGAGACCGGTTAGTTGGTGACTATATCTGTGTTGTAGATAGAGTAACTTGATGCTTATGATATGAGGTGACTTTCTACTGTATAAGGAGTGAATCGAACTATCCTATTGCATAAACACGCTCTATAAAAAGTGCTTAATTTCCATTTGACGATTTCATGAATTCGAGTGTGACAAGATTTTGATGTTAATTAAATGGATCATTGCCTTAGCTTGAAGGTAAAGAATGTAAATACTATACAAACATTTATGAAAGATTTTACTTAATTAATGAAATCAATCATCCAATAAACTTGTGTCCTATATAGTACAAGAGATTCAATTTTGAAGAGGCTATCAGTTAACCATTATCTTTGTAAAGATAACAAGAATAAGTGTTTAGCAAGAGTTTGAGCTACCTTAATTATTTTATTACAAGTTAAGAAGCTTATTTAATATCTCTAAAGCCGCATATACATTCCTTCAAGTTTAGAGTTTAGGAAGATTCTGATATATACAACCTTATGTGTATTGTCAGAAAGTAATTAACTGTTCATGTGTTCGTTGTAACAATCAAATTGAGCTATTCGCAAGGTCAATAAGAATCGGTTATAAGATAACTATTTTTGTAGAGGAACTAAATCCCATTTTTCTTTTAATTTGATGTTGGAAACTCACTAGCTACTTAATAAGGTGTTGAATTTTGAAACCAAACTATTCTTATTTAGATCCGTATTTCATATTTGTTGTTAAACAAACACGTTGAGCAAAGAGGTTAGGGTGATTTTAAGCCACACTTTTAATGCTACTATAGGGAGTTTGGGACAGATACTCACCAATTTAATTAGATAAGATAGATCAAACTAGAATTACAACTTTCAATATTCCAACCAATACCATTAACTTCATATAATTACGAGTGACTACTTCCTCTTAAAAGTACTCCACACTTCAATTTATTCTAATATACTTGATAGCATGTTTATATTCGTATTAATTTTCTTTTTGCCGACTTGACTAATGACCGTGTGTTTTTACTTCTCTCGTTCCTAAAAGATTGTTACATTTGAAATCTCTTGAATAAAGGTCCAAGACCATGCATACATACTTGTAATTATTAATTATATGTTATTAATTATGCTACATAGTCAAATATATAAATTGAAAATTATGAAAAAAACAAATACGAAGTAGAATAATATTTGATATATGAACCATCATGGAGTAATATTTTAAGTGATTGAGTATATGATACTCCTTTGTAGGAAAAAATATTACTTAGAAATATAAATGAACCGAGATACGATAATTACTTAAAGTCAATAATAATTCTTAAAAAGAAAAAATAAAATAAAATCCATCACTAAATCACAAATACCATAAAAAAATGCAAAATTTGTGAATGTCATCGTAACAAACACAAAATTAATTGGCTGACACCTATAAATCTCTTGACCACTCAACCAAGTCCAAATAAAGTAAGTATGAAATTAAACTAAAATTCAACTTCTTGATATTCTAAAGAAGAAATAAATGCAAATGATGAAATGATAATGTTTTTCTTAATTTTATTTCCCTTTTCCTATTGCTACAATAAATGCAAAAAACGAAAATAAAAATAAATATAAAAAAAGGGAAATTCTCAATGGTGACCCTTAATTTGTGTAACACTGAAATGGTAATCCTATTTATTTTTTATTATACAAAATGACCTTACTTATGAATTTATTCTCATAAATAATATAACTTTAATAAATGGTTAGTTAAACTTAACTATAGTTAGTTTTTTAATTAAAAAAAAAAAAAAAGAAACACTCAAATTAAAAGAAAAAACACCACCACCACCAACTAACTGTCTAACCCAGCAAACACCTCCATCACCACCAGACCCGACCCTAATCCAAACCCTGACCACCGCGCGCCAAGAACTTTTCGACCTTAACCACCGCGAACGTCCCAAAAAGGCCAGAACCTCTGACCTCGACCACGGCTCGGCCATAAACCCCTGGCCTCCTCTCCTGTTTCAGGCGGAGGAGTTAGGGTTAGCAGCGAAGAGAAAAGGGGAAGGGGAGGGGGAATATGGAATGGAAGAGGAAGAAGAGGAGATTAAAGATGTGAATCCCGCCATTGATGGGTTGCTCAAGCTTTTCCGGTTTCAATGGAGAATGGAGAAAGAGAGATGAGTTTTTCGAGGGAGGGAATTTGGGGTTTTGATTTTGGAGCTTTGGACAATGGTGCTCCGATGGTTTAGGGTCCAGTGGTTGAGGGAAGAGTGGGCGCCGGCGTAGAAGCCTTGTCGGACGCCGGCAGCGAAGGGTGAGGGGGAACGGGTGGCTGATTGGTGGCGGTTGTGGTGGGGATGGCTGTTTGGTAGTTAGTTTTTTTTTTTTTAATTTTTTTTATTAAGTGTTTTTCTTTATTTTTTTAAAAAATAAAAAAACTAACTATAGTTTATTTTAATTAACTATTTAATGAAATAAGGTCATGATTGGGATAAATTTCTTAATTAGGGTCATTTTGTATAATAAAAAAAATGGGAGGTCACCGTTTCAGTGTTACACAAGTTGAGGGTCACCATTGAGAATTTCCCTAAAAAAAATACAGTAGTTAAATAGTAAGCTTGCTTAGTTGCAAATCAAAGTGTAAAAAAATAGTATAGTCGTTAGTTTTGAGTAGCTAGCTAAGCTAGGCTCCCCAACCACATAGGATCAATCCACGTACACTCTCAAGTCTCAACTATATTCATTAATCAACTCGCTTTAAAATCTTTTTCATCTTAACCCAAATCCTGACATACATATTACGACATATAAACTAGTAAAAATAAGTCAAATTTATATTATTTTTCCAATTTGATATGAGTGAATCATAACCATTATATAAGAACGGCAACGGATTGGATCCGTTACCCCGATCCGTTCCCAAGCTTTTGGATCATATACACTTGAGAAAAATGGCGAAAGATGGTGAGAAGAGAACACGTGCAGCTTCCATAACACTCCTTCCCGCTTTTCTCTTTTTATCTTTGCTTCCATGCATGGATTTCTCCCCCCACCAAATTTAGTACTACTTATTTAGTACTAGTAGAGCTATAAACTAGCTTAAATTTTAGAGAGAAAAAAAAAAATAGAAGAGTAGAAATTCTTGCTCAGCAACTAAAACCACACAATAAAGTAAAAACTAAAACTACCCTTTTTTTTTTTGCTCTTTCAATTTTTGATTTGTTTCCTCAATTTTCAACTACCCAATAGCTAATTAGTGAGAGAAAGTTCATAATCTAGAGAGAGAAATAACAAAAAAAATGGTGAAAAAATATGTGTAAATTTTTCTACTCAAAACAAAAAAAAAAAGCTCCTCTTTTTTTGCATCAGTAGTTCAGATCTTAAACTTGCTCAAAAACAGCAACTTCCCTCTCCTACTTTCACCTCCTTCTCCTAACTCCAACTAAATAAAAATCCCATCTTTTTTAAGCTCAAATTTCATCAAAGATTCAAACTTTCCTCTGTTTTTTCACAAAAAAACCTCTAAATTTCACTTCTTGGGTTATTTTTTTGTTATGGAAGAGCAAAAAAATAAGCATATTTGCAAGTTTTGTAAGAAGAGTTTTCCTTGTGGAAGATCATTAGGAGGTCATATAAGGTCTCATTTACCAAAACCAGGGTATGAACTTAGAGAGAATCCAAAGAAAACATGGAGATCAGTAGCAGCAGCTGATCATGAGGATCACACTATGAATTCTTCCTTTTCTTCATCTTCGAACGAGACTGGAAACCCGAAATCAAGCAAGATTAGTAGTCAGAATCAGGGGAAAAGATCAAGTTTTGGAAGAAATAATTCTCAGTCTTCTGTTTCTGAGGTGGTTGAAGCAGAGCAAGAAGAACAAGAAGAAGTTGTTGTTGCAATGTGTTTGATCATGTTGTCTAGAGATGTAGGATCTTGGGGTGATGTTTCTTCTTCTTTCGCCGCCGCTGCGACTGCTGCTGCTGCTGCTACTGCTACTGCTGCTGCTGATCAGGGGAGTAACAGCAAGAATAGAAGAAGAAGAAGAGAGAAAGTTCAGGGGAATGTCTCTGTTTCTGCTGACAAAAAATCTGAATCTGCAGTTTCTGGGTATCAGCAAAAAGGGCTGAAATTGAAGGAAATTGAAGTTAATATTACTGGGTTTGGATCAAATGATCAAAACAGCAAGTTTTCTGAGAGTAAGAAGAAGAGAGAAAAGATTGATCATGTTGGTAAAAGCATAAAGATGGAATCTTTAGCTTCTGGTTTTGTTAAAGATAGTGTAAAAATGAAGGAATTTGATGTTTTGGAAAATGGGTTTATGTCAAATGATCAAAACAAGCAATCTTATGAGAGTAAGAGAAAGAATAATGCTCAACCATCAGCTTCTGGGTTTGTTAAAAAATCATCGAAAATCGTGGAATTTGAGGTTTCTGAACATGGGATTTCTTCATATGATCAAAAAAGTAGTGATCATGAAATATTTGATTCAGAATTTTATAGTATGAATAAAAGGAGCAAATTTGAGTGTACTACTTGTAACAAAGTATTCCACTCTTATCAAGCTTTAGGGGGTCATAGAGCAAGTCACAAGAAGCATGGTGTAGGAGGTAAATGTTCTCCTCCCTTTCCAAAGCTCGAGCCTGAGACCGACATCGGTGGCAACGACATCGTTTTATCTCCTGATCCTAGGCAGCAACCCCAACCCCAACAACAGCACGAGGTAGTTCCCGAGTTTGGGGCTATTATTGGATCATCGCCGTCTAAGAAAGTTGTGCATAAACATGAGTGTCCGATATGTTATCGAGTTTTTCCATCAGGACAAGCACTAGGAGGGCACAAAAGGTCACATTTACTAGTAACTTCTAATGGTGATATAAATGGCAAAATTACTGAGGCGAAAATCAATAATCACATTCATCAAACTAGTAGAATTGATGATGTGGTTGAAAGATTATCAAGCATAGAAAGTACTAGAGATTTGCTTGATCTTAATTTCCCTCCTGCACCAGCACAAGACGAAACGACTATGACTACGACAACGACCACGACTACTACCGTTACTACTACTACTAGTAGTAGTACTTCACTAGTTGGGTTCATCAAGCCATATTGGTGTGTTGAAAGCTCTCAAAAGCACGAGTCTTTATTGGGATTAATCTCAAATTGATTTATTATTATGATTCATATAGTTTATAGTATAATGTTTAAGGATTTCAATTATTCAAGAGTGTACAGATTTATGGCATACTTTCGCCATTGATTCATTCATTATTCGAGTTTTTATTAAAGAAATTCAAAATTGGCCAAGGGTTGCACCCTTTTTTTTCATTTCTTTTCTTACAATCAATATAGACCTTGTGTACTTTGTTGATCAAGTGAAAAGAGACAAAAGGTGAATTGCAATTAATGATAATATCATCTAACTTGTGAATGTCATACTACATAACAATACTCGAATTGCTATATACTAACTTTTAAAATCTTACATCAAAGTTGATTTGTACTTTTATCAAGAGCAGTCTACACTATAGTATCATGTGATATACTGATAAGAGACAGTAATCTCGCCTAGAAACATAGGGCCTGTTCTGATTTACTGAACTGAACTGAATTGTTTATGAGAGAAGGAAATTAGGAATTGAACTGAATTGAATTGAGGTGAGCTGAGCTGAATTGAACTGAACTGAAATTAAGCTAAAGAGAGCAGGTTACAACAGGTATTTTTGTACAAACTTGGAGATTCAACAAGCTATAAAAGGTTACGAGTACATAATCGATTCATGGTGTGGTAATAATAATACTTCCTTGCTATGGAAGATATATAAGTGTGGTGTTGAAAGTTGTAGTATTAAAAAGAAAGAACTAACTAACAAAAAAAAAAAAAAAGTAGTAGCAATAGTAATAGTAGTAGAAGAAGTAGAAAAAGAGAAGTAAAGCAAATAAATTGAAATAGTTAAGTAGTGTACACAAAGATAGCATGTGAGCATAGGGGTGGTTGTGTAGTCATCACCTACCTTATACATGACAACCCATCTCACTTCTCTCCTTTGCTCTCTTATACTTTTAGCTAGCATGCAACTTGTGCTAGGTGTTTTCTTAGTAATCACCAAGCTCATTGGAAACATTATTTCTACTTTTTATTATTAATAGGACCACCATTTTTTTTTTAATTATGAGCTCTAATTACTTACTAATGAGGTTGACAAGCTAACACCTAATAAATCAAACTTAAGTAAGTAACTCATCATTATTAATTGATTACTCTCCTCATCTAAGTTACATTACTAATTACTATTTGTACTAGGTTGGGTGAGAATGAAGCTTTGGGTTTAATCTTTAAGGATTAGTTTCGAGTTGGGCCGAGATTAACTACTCTTTGCTTCAAATTTAGTACTAGTAATTACTTGTTACAATTAGCATTTCACATTAGTGTATAGTTTAATTATGTCAATGTTTCAAGGATTAGCAAATGGTAGATTTTTTAACCAAAGTTTGATGGCAATTGTAGGCAAAGTGGTTGCTTCACTTGCTCTACTTGTTTAGTTGCTTGTGGACGGTGGTAGTTACTTTCAGTATTTATTTATGGCGTTATCTATGCTAGTTTCTTTTGTATTTTTTATGTGAAAAAAAAGACCCCTTTAATGGCTTGATAAAGGGGAGTAAGGACTAAGCTTCAAAGTATAAACATTATGATTCGAAAACTTAGCTACTTTATGTGAACATAAGGAAATATGTGCTCATTTTAGTTGGCGGAGTCATTGGAAAAGTGTATCTCATTAGATATTGTTTGGCAACAGTAGTTGTTATAGTAGCTATTAGCTGTTATAGATGATAAAAAACTGATCGATAAAACTAGTTGCTACTAAACACTATTTCACATGTTCGTATGTGGTCTAACTGAAAAAATTATTGTCAAACAAGTGGTTAGATTCGAAACTATCTATGATTCTTAGTAGAAAAATAGGGAAGAAGTTACATAAAGATGCCGGTACAATTAGGCAAATATAGATAATTAGTCGAATGGTTAGGCATAATTATAGGTTAAGTTGAGAAGTTTAGATCTTAGTGGTCAAAAAGGAATTGAAGTTGGAGATCCAACAACTTTGGTTCTTCTCCAAAAAAATGCCGAAAATGTAGAAAAGATTGGTCGTTGATGGGTTTGATAAATGCACTTGAGAAGTCAGTACTTTGTTAAATGGTTAATAGAGAACATGAAGTTTCTGTGAAAAAACCAATACACCTACAATTTGGTACGTGACATCAAATTCGGCTCCATTCTTCTTAGATTACATTCCTAGAATAATATCCTTTCTTTTGAATTTTAAATTATCAAGACAGTAAAAGAGTTTGCTAAGAAGTCACCGCCAATCAACCTATATTCTTAATTGTTTTACGAGTAAGTCTTGTACATAACGAATATATAGTACACGATAGAGCTAATATCTATCTATCCTAAGTCACATACAAATTTCCCTTTTGAAAATTGAATATTAATTCACGTATCACATATAAAACACTTTGATTAGTAACAAGCGTTAACCATTTAAAAACTAGGAAAAATTGACAAGAATAATCCCAACTTTGTCTCATTCGCCCAAAATAATCCCAAATTTGGATTATCATATAACTAATATATAAAGCTAAACTTTTAGCCAGGTAACAAGGCAACGACACTTGGCGTTACAACTTTTCGCCAAGTGTCGCGCCACGTTGGATAAATTTAAATAGACTTCATAAGATAAACATATATATATATATATATACATATATATACATATACATATATATATATATATATATATATATATATATATATATATATATATATATATATATATATATATATATAATTTTAGGATAAAATTGTTAGTTTAGAGTTTTATTTTCGATAAAATACCAATATTTCAGATGTACAAATTGAATTATAATTTTATTCAAAAAAATTATTAAATTATAATTATAAAAAATTATCATAAAAATTTATTTTTTATATCATAATATTTTTTTGAGCGAACGAAGTAGTTTAAAGCGTAAAACATCCATTTATAATATATACTAATCGGGTAAAATAATATACTTCACAATCCAATAGAATTTTATTACTCTGTAGACTTGTCAATTAGGGTCGGGTCATGAATCATCTCGGATTGGGTCACTTTAGGTTATGAGTCAAGAAATGTTCAACCCTTGCCCTAAGTTTTGGGTTCGGGTCAACCCAACGGGCTTTGAACATTTATTTTATTTAATTTATTTTTTGCTAATTTTTTTTTTAATGTATTAAATTAAATCGAACATTTCCACCAACATTATTATTAATCATTACATGCCTACTAGATAGCAAATCGTCACAAGACCACTTCAATTCCTAATTAAGTTTGTATCAATGATATATTTTAAAATTTGACATATAAATTAAAAATTTATTTTAAAATTCAATAAACAACCCGGTCATCGTACGGAGCACAAAACTAGTTGTTTAATAATCCGAACTTTGATATGAATTTGGTTCTAATGGTCCTAGCAAGTCATCAAACTTGTTATAATAGGTTAGTTGACGCGTGTCGGGACATGAGTGGACAAAAAAATAAAAATAAATACATAAATTTTATAAAAAAAAAAGTTAAAAAAAATTTATAAGAAAAATAAAAAATTTAGTAATTAATCAAAGAAAAACCACCCCACCGGCTCAACCACCCTCCCCGCCGCCTACCCTGCCCAGCCGCCCAGATCCCCCGGTACCGATCCCCCTCCCCTGAAGCATCCACCCACGCCACCCAAACCAAAACCCCTTATCTGATTTCAAAGATTGGCTCCACATCTTATCTCTTTATACAATAGCATACCATTAAAGGTTGGACATCAAGGCTCGAATAGTCGATCCTACACACATCTGAGTAAGGGTGCTTTCGGTTTAGGTGGGAATTAAGGTTTCGGGTGTGGGTGGTTTTGGTTTACCTGGTTTTGCAGTGGTTGAGGGAGGTTGTGGTTCCGATTGTGGCGGGTGAGTGAGGAGAGAGAAGGATAAGGTTCTGATCTGGTAGTTATGGCGAGTGAGGATAGAGAAGGATGAGGTTTCGATTCAGGTAGTTATGGTGAGGAAGGTGTGCGGCTGGTGGCTCAGGGAGGAAGGGTGGTGGAGGTGGCTCAGGGCCAAGAAGGTCAGATCCGGGCAGCAACACCTTGTTTTCCTCTTCGTTCTCTTTCCCGGTGGTGGTTTCGAGTTTGTTGGTTGAGGGGTGGGAGCTTTCGGGTCAGATTGTTGTGTTTGGGGTGCGGTGTTTGGGTTACGGTGGTTGTGGTAGGGGTAGATATGGAGCTGGTGGCTCAGGGGAGGTAGGGTGGTGGAGGTGGCTGGGTTGGTGGTGGCTAAGGTGGTTTGCAATTTTATAACATTTTGAAAGTAATTATTTTTAAAATTGTTAGTTTTAAATTAGATAATTAAGTGTTAGTTTATAACAAATAATCATTTTTAAAAAATAAATCTTATTATTGACCAATCATGTGGCGACACATGTAAAATATTTTTTTAAAAAAAAAAAATTACACACTCAACAAGTTACCGGTTATTTGGGACCATTAGAAGCAAATCAATCAATCAATATACCTATATTAAAGGCGAAACCAGAAATGACACTTGTCATAACCTGGTTAAAAATTTTCCCTCCAAGAGGTCTTTTTTTTTTTTTTTTTTTCAATGCTTCTTAGAGAAGATTTAATTTAATACTTACTTTACGATAATATTTCTTTTTTATTTGGCAAGTATATTCATTTTTACACATTCAACAAAGATTTATATATTAATTTATTTTATGACGGGAACAAAGTCATATAATACAATAATGTAATATTATCTATAACTTTGTAATGTAATCCATGGTTATTTTTATTAGTCGTGCATGCATTTCTTCCTCTGTTTTCTTTTAAGATTCAAAAAATTGTAATTACTGAACTTTCATTCTATTTTGCAATTTAATATTATTTTTTATAGTAAAATAATTGTATTAAACTAATGATAAATATTGAAATTACCGTGCATGGCACGGGATCTAACCTAGTTCATATTAAAGTTCAGATTATTAAAAAATAATCGAAAGTTTGGGATTATTTTAGGCGAATGTAACAAAGAAGGGATTATTCTCGTCAATTTTTCCTAAAAACTATTTAAATGATGAAAATATTCTTAAAACACGAGAACCTCTATTATGCACTCGGGTGTACATCGTGCCTATGCACATGCACAAAGTTAGTTAAAGATTTAAGAGTGAGCAAGAATATACATCAAGTGCGTGTAAAATATTCAGTAAAGTGATTTGCCAATTTGTATTCCTTTCTGTAGATTAATTAAAGTTAGCAGTTAGTCTTTAGAAGAAGTGTTAATTGCAAAGTGCTTATCATCTTTGTCTTCATTGATTAAGTTAATAGTGGTAATAATTTGCTCAATGTCTCAAAGTTCCTGCTCACAATTAACAATGCACAGTTTGGTTGGCTGGTTAACAGCAAATTGAAGAGCTTTTAGCGGATTAGAGCACTTATTGAGGTTGACCTCTGCAAGTCTGCAATCCGCTAATTGTTAAGTTTGTGATCTGTTCCAAACTCTAACTTGAAAATGCTGGTTAGTAGCGTTCACAATTAGCTAGTCAAGCCGACAAATACAAGCACTTTAAAGCTAATTGCCATACACGGCCAATGATAGTACACAGTATACTTGAAAGATGCTGTCATAGATGCAAAGAAGGCCAATTGAACTTATATAAACACTTAGAAAAACAAGCAATTCGTAAACTCAATATATCAAACTTCCTGTGGTTGCAAGTTCAGTGTAGCAATTTGCAAGGGAACTCTTTCTCTATATACACACCTGCACAATATAAAGCTTCCAGCTTCGGGAGACCAGATAACAAAATTACTCGAAAAAATTTATCATATACAGAGGCCATTTCAACATTTTGACTGAAGTTAAATGAGCAGCAAGATGACTGAACACGACTGGATAGATTCACCTGGAGAAACACAATCTGAGCGGTTATCTTTGCCTCAGATGTTCACAGCTTAAATTTGTTTGACAACCTTGAACAGAAAAAAATTTAGTCAGGAAAAGATGAGACACTAGAGGCATGACTAAAAGCTCAAGAACCAAAAGCCTAATCGCACATTTCAAGTGTATATTCATTTTAATCTATAGTAAGTATAGATTCAAGCCTAATAGTTGACAACATGGGGCGAGATGTCAATAGTGCATATACTAGTCTAACTAAATTTTACCCATTAAAGGAATTTCAGGGCTTTTTCCTCGTTAGCTAACTAACTAAATAGGCAGTATCACACCAAAAGCACAGAATCCCTCTACCTTCCATGGAATAACTTTATGTATAAAATTTTGAATTTTGCAGCTAGCACACTAACTCGTGCTTCTATAAGTTAGGATCATCATAAAGCAACTCTTAGTAACAGAAGTCAACTGCAAGACAGTCTATTAAAATAAAATAATATTATTGTTATCGTGCTACAGATAAGAGATAATTCAAGCCATTCTTACGATCAGAAAGAAAAGTGCAGCTAGTAATTCAACTTATGCGTAAACAATAAAGCTTACCAAGATTTCATCAAAATTGGTATAGGATACACAGAATCACGAATCAACACCCTGATCTAGACCCTTTGAATTTATCATCACATTCGAATCTATTTGTTTGTCAAACTTCTTTCTCCGTCGTTGCTCAAATTCTTGGTAACCTTCCATCTAATTAATGTGCACCATCAATAAATACAAGGGAAAATAAAAAATTAAAAAAAAAATTGGAAAAATTGACATAGCTTGGATGTAGAATCCACTAGACTATGTTACAGAAAAGACAAATTTGCAGTTTGAACTTTGAAGAATAGTAAGTGACATGCCTGTTGGAACTGATCCATGGAAATGGGATTATTATGCAAGGAAATACTTTGCAGGATTTTGCAGTCTCTGAGTATAGTTGCAGGCATCTAAGGAAAACAGATGAAAAGCTTCACGATTAAAATCTGATAACGGTTTCAAAGAGGACAAATCACTAACCCACATATAATTCTGACTGAAATTATCAAGAAAATGATTCTCGTATACACAAACTTAATGGATAACTATAAGAGCTAAAAGTAGAACCATTAATCATCAAAGAAACATCAATAACACGATTGACGTGTGAATAATTTGTCATATATTCTTATAATACTTTTAGTAAATATATAAACTGTTTATAATTAGCAATAAAGGCAGCGTATGTCAAAACTAAAATTAGTATTGTATTTAACCACAACCTAAAAGAGTCCACAGCTCCACACTGGTTAATGCATACCCAGAAGAAAACAATTGTCCAACCGCTGATCACTTAGTACCTAAGCTAACTTTAACAAATTAGCCACCATCAAAACGGTTAACTTTGAGGTAGTCATTTCAAATAGGACGACAAGGTACTCAATAGGCATAGCAGGTGACCCTTCTCACACTCTTAACTAGGAGACATTTCCCAGAAGCCAAATTATTGTAGCTCAGACGGCATGAAATGTGTTGATTTGCTCACAATAGGAGGGAGCAAAAAGTATGGGTATCTAGTACCATAGCCAAGATCAATCTGGATTTGGTTGGTTTCAAACAGGTCAGAAGTTTAAGCAATGCAAATTACCCAACACAGGTTCAGAAATGAAACAATAGTTTCTCAAGGCTTTGATAGATAGCTAATGTACAAATACAACAAACAAATTTACAGCATAAAGAACAAAGTTACCTAATAACATAAGTGTAACAGAAGTACAAAACTCCAAAGGACAGTGTTCAGCCAAAGAGCAATAAGGGATACTAGCCTAATAAGCAACAGAAACATTTACCTCTTTCACATTGTTGTTGTTCAGAGAAAGTGATTTCAGGTGAACGAGATTACATATTGAAGGAGGAAGATCGTCAATAGAATTATCTACAAGTAAAAGCACGAATCTTTAACTTACAATTGTATACACTATAGGCTAAAATAAAAAAGAGGCCAAAGGAAGAAGAAAAGAACAAGGCTTTGACAGCAGTAAGAGTCAATGGCATTAATTATCATATGTTGTCCATCAATGTTGAAATAACACGTAGGAAACACAATAAACAAACTCATCAAATAATCCATACTTATAGCACCACAGAAAGAATAAAAGTCAGATAACCATAAGACATAATATTGAACTACAATCACTATGTATATAGCTAAAATAGGACAATAAATTCAACTACAAGTTCTTAAAAAAGATCATTGTTATTTACAGCGTAGACAACCCTCTTTACTATATCTGTCTCAAACTAAAAGTTGTAAGCGACCTCCAAGAAGAGACTTCAAGAACTGCAGTGCATCCATGAAGAGCAAGAACAGCTTACCAAAAAAAAACTTAAATGCTTTATACTCATCTTGTTCTAGTAAACATGAAAAGAATACTCTGAAACAAGAAACCAATAAACTCCGCTACATTCTAGCATATTATGAAAACAAAGAATTATACGAAATATAATACGAGTAGCACATCTAACAATACTGTGTATGAGGAAAAGTTAGACCAGTAAAGTATAACAATAAACATCAAATTTAGAACTTAACACTTCACTGCATCAAAAGATTCTATAGACATTGAAGGTCTGTACTTCATCATAAATTGTGCATTTAAAGTAAAAAAAAAGGAGAAAATGGTTACCATTTGCTTGAAGCTCCTCGAGTGAAAAGCAACTCCCAATTGATTCAGGAAGATATTTTAATTGGTTGTTTGATGCATTTAAGAGCTTCAACTGCATCACAAAATCACAAGTCATACAAAAGATAAGATATAATAAAATAAAACGGTGAAAAGATCAAACAATTAGCTGAGTACCTTTTATTTTATTTTATTTTTGGGTAGCAAACCAAACAGTTTAAATTTCTCTATTTTTGCTTGACTTTTAATATTTTGCAAGTTGGATTATTACAAGACTTGAACTTAGGTCAAATACTTCATTCATCAGACTAAGTTAATTAATTGTAGCTTTTTACTTTTGCTTGTATCGAGGAGTGCATTTAATAAGGACAAGTTAACAAGTACCACGTATGTTACTACACCGAGAATTAAGAATGTTGATTGGATAACTAAAATTTAAAAATATACATAGGACAGTGTTTTGGGACAGTTCAGAATATATAGGTGAGGAGATAGGGGGATGGAAAGAGTATGAAAAACCACAGGAGATTAGTTACTTACATTCCTAAGACTCCCTAAAGTCTCCGGTAAGTATGTCAACACATTCCGAGATACTGACAACTGCTCAAGCCGTACCAGTTGACCCACTAACAAGACAGACTTTGTCAGAGACAATCACCATGATTTCACAAGAAATGAGAAGATAACACTTCGAATGTTAGAGAGAGGTAGATTACATTCATCAGGTAAGCCAGAAAGTCGATTCCCGTCAAGTGTCATTACTTTTAGTGACTGAAGTTTCCCCAGGTTCATTGGAAGACATTCAATAAGATTTTCTGCCAAAATCTGAGAAGAGAGTCATATATTAATTGAAATAAATGTATACTATTTTTATAAAATCAGCATTACAATATATACAAAGCACTGTCCCTCAGTCAGAGGATCAAGCATTCACATAGGTAATCAAAGAATAAGGTTGTGATGTGATATTTTGAGCAGCCCTCGGAAAGCAAAGCAAGTATAAAGCATAACTCAGGTTTACAAAGAAAAATACTTTTCTCTTACCAGGCGCTGCATGTTGATCAATTTGTTGATTTCTACTGGGACATCAACTGTAAAAAGCATACAAGAAAGGAGAAGGTTCAACTGTTAGAAATAGAGTTCAATAGCACAAGGCATGAAAATAAGGTAACATAGAAGACCCTACCTAGTTAAAGCAGTTCAAAAACAAATAATAACATCCATGCGATAACAAACATGATGCACATCGTCTGGAAACTCCAAAAAAACAATTTAGACAAAACCACTTCAACTAGACAGCAGCCTTATGACTTCTCTAACAGTCAATTTTTATGCTATCTGGCAAGCAAATGTCTCATACTCCCTTCACCACAAGTAGCAAGACACATCTCCCCTTTTGGGATGTCCCAAGTGACTTTCCCATTTCCTTTATTGTAAGCTCTTCCTATCAACTTTTTACTCTACAGTTGGGTTCCATGCTCAACAACCCACTAATTTCTCACTAACTTTTCTCACTCATTGAATAGTATGCAGATAGGCAATGTGACAACTCTGACAAGTAAACAACATATTAAAACCTTGGAAGAGAATATTATCACACAAACTCTAGAGTGTTATATTGTTTCCATCAAAATGTACAACTCAATAATCTTAATTCTTTAGTGAACTTAAAAGCACTCTCTAATGCAACTACTATTACTGAAAACATACAAAAATTCCCAATTATATAGTGTACCTATTTTGTTGTGTGTTAAGTCCACTGTGCGTACAGCTCTGTCAAGGGTAAGAACTTCATCAGGAAATGTCTGTTCATGGAAATAATGCTCATTAGATATTGAATATAAGCAAAGCCTATATAGATAAGTAAAGAGCTGCACTCTGAGAATCTAAATAAGAATTCAAAACCATATTTCAAAGTAACATAAATGCAGAAAATGCAAAAGAATACAAGTGTAAGTATATTTCAAAATAAAACAACACTTGAGCCCATGATCATGCCCACACACATAATAAATTGCCTATATTCAACTGATAACAAGGCAAAGAGAAGCGATTAAATATAAAATATAAAGTGTAGGGAGAAATGCATGGCCGAGAAGGGTCAAATATTCCCAATAGCCAATAGAGTACAAGAGAATAAAGCCTCTTGCAAAACCCTACCCTATAAACCCTAAATCATTCAAAGTGGCCTTATATATCAGCAACAATAATAAATTTCCCAAGTCATAATTATACATGTCAGTAATACAAGCAGAAAAACATTTATATAATCAAAACAAATTAATTTACTTCAGGTCAAGCACAAATATTAAAAAGGCACATAATACCCCGAACAGAAAGCACTAAACCTAAGACTTCAGCACTTAACACGTTCAGCAGCGGCCAGATATAGGCATAAGGCTTACAACAAATTCTCAGCACATAATACTCTATGTGTAGTTACACAATCTGATAACCTACAAAAGAACATGATTCAGTTATCTGTTGCTGCACCCAGGGAGAAAAGACGCACAACTTATTTATCCAAACGCAAGTAACCTTCTCCAGCTGATTCAACATTTAACACTCCATTTGACACTATAATACAATGATTGGACTTAAATATTACTTGGACAACATACAATATACAACCTTTCAGAACCTCTAATATACATGCCGAAAAAGATTCTCTTTTTTGGTTGACTATTCTTCATCTGCTTAGCAATCAGTAGTAGTTGCAATTACAAATCAAGTTAAACAAAATGAAACTTGCTGCAAAATTGTTAGACTACTCACCAAATTCTCACAGCAATTATTTAGAAAGAAATAGAAGTATCAAATTTGAAAGGCGTAATATAGCTAATTGATGTGAACAACTGACAAAAGTAAGTACTCAATAAGGAGACATCCCATTGTTTCCAACTTGCTCCTCATTCAGAGTGCTTATGCTACCTCCCATTCTCAACATACTACCTTAGCCAAAAATCAATAGTCACATTACCCACATAAAACTATTTTAAGAGGTCCGAAAAAAGTAGTTAAATTTCCTTAAATAGTAATAATTATAGTAGTATTTAATATCCCAATGAACCCTAAATTCAATTAAAAGATGGGAGAAAATTAAAATAACACAACTACTACTCTGTATAAGGGGTATATACTTAAAATCATGCCATACTTTTAACTGCGTGACATCATTTTTTAAATGATTGGAGCATAATTGTGTGCTAGAATCTATGTAGCTAATTCTATCTCCTCTAGTAAACAATAAACATAGAGTCCAAGTTCTGTATGAAACTATGGAAGTTCCACAATAGTCGAACACCATAGCATCATAGGCCTCGTTGACCATAATCAACATTTCCTCAGTAACAACAACTTGAAGTTGATCATAATGTATTAGTTTCAAAATTGAACTGAACCATCATTTCTTAGTCCGAGGGGAACAACCTGATTATGGGATTAAGGCGTTCAAGCAGAAGAAGAAGGGGAACAACCCACTCAAGTTAAGAGAGTCTAATCACCTAATATATGCAACATTTCTATATTCCGCACCACAAATTCAACACGAAAAATAAAAAAGTCCTCAGAATTCATAAATTTAAGCTTCTTATGTCTCTGACTGATTTTATTAACCAAAACAAACAAACAAGGAGAAACAACATGAATCATACCTCCCAAAAGGAGAGCAATCAATATATCATAAATACAAATGAACCAACATAAAACAATAACAATAATCATAATCCATTTAATCGTAACATATACATAATCAAAGCAAATATTCCCAGAAAAGCATGCATCCCATATCAAAAAATTGGAAATTTCTTCAATCAATACAAAAATTAGACCTTTAGTTTGGAGTCTCGAAGAGCAACAATGCCAGTGGAACGCCATCGAGCAACTCTATTAGCTTTAGAATCCGCTGTTTTACTGGAAACACACCCCATTTTCTCTCTCTTCTTTTCCTCTTTTCTATCGCATTAATCAATCAAATGAGTAAACTTGCAGCATAAATTTAAAATACCCAGATGATAAAATCAATAGAAAAATTCAGATGATGATTAATTTGCAGCAAATTTGAATGAATTGAACGTTGAATTTCTGAAAAATGGTGGGTTTTTTGGAGATGAAGAACAAAGGTTTTTTATTTTATTTTTTTGGGATGATTTAATAATGCGAAATACCGCGTCTTTTGGGAGTGTATAGTCTCTCTCCTAAAGTTGGATTGTACTGTACAACATCACTTGTTGATTAATACGTTAGTTGACTGACTATTCCTATGTAATTCGACAATTTGTCACTTTGTATATTTGAAGTTTAATTAATGTCATGCTTTGATTTCTTGTACGAGTTAAAGAGTTAATTCTCCATAGGAAAAAGAAAAAATCGTACGTGCAAGTTGCGAGTTCGTGTATGTATCGAGCAATGGCAAGTCGACAAGTCGTACATGGTTATTGTTTAAAATTCAGCTTTTAAAATGAAACTCACGTAATAGTGATGTAAAGTGATTTGATTTTGAATTTCAGATAAAACTCCTACAACTCTAACAAATTAATAGACATATATTCATTATACACATTAGATGAGCATTTAAAGCACATGTTAATCTTTATGATTGACATTTGTCAATCTAATGACAATATTGTAAATAAGTGCATTTTTTATTATACTAAAGATAAGATTTATTATGGCATCTTTTGTTATATGGGCCCTCCACTTTCAATCATCAACGAGTTCATTTACATGAATGTTTTTAACATAGTTCTAATGAACCTTTCGCTACTAGTAAGGTAATAATATCAAAAGAGAGGCTGGAATTGACCTTAGAGGCTAATGTACCTTTCACACCATCAAGTAACGAGTCTACCTATGAACAGTAAAATAAATAAATAAATAAATAAAATATGCTTATTTGCAATATAATTTCGCCACTAGATTGACAAAATTTATTAATCATAAAGATTAATTGGGTTCGCCACTAGATTGACAAAATTTATCAATCATAAAGATTAATTGGGTTCGCCTCTTAATAGGATCCTCTAAAAAAATGCATTGATAACTTCTGAAAATATTTGGTTGACTTTTAAGGTTGACATTATCTTATCCTAAAAAGTTCATAACATTTGTGAGTTTTATTTTGTTCACAATGTGCACTTCTTTGGAGGGCAAGGAAATGAATGACTTTTATTTTGTTCATAACATTTGAATGTCTATTGTGAACTTGTTATTTCTCAAATTTTGATAACTTGATGATCACATTATATCAATTCAAAAGGGGAAAAAAAGGACACTTAACTTATAATATAGCTCAAATAAGAAAAATGTAATCATTCAAATGCTTGACATGCATAGAGAATAGTATATGATCTCTATGGTTTATGCAAAAAAGTTTGTAAATTAGATTTCAATGATAATCCAAACGCCAAAATGACAAATAATAATAACAACTTGATAACAAATAAATGAATAACAATGTCTGATCTTCCTTCACTTAATTGGAGGAGCTAGCCAAGCTAGGCTAGCTTAGCCAGCCCTCCAATGATGCAACCAAAATTAGCAAAGGCGCTATGCCAAAGCAGGCATATCCTTAAGCCATGGATCCAAAGGCTTACCAATTGAGTAGACGATGAATCCGATCTCCCTCAACTTATCAACATCAACAACATTCCTACCATCAAACACAAATGCAGGCTTCCTCATACCATCAAAAATCTTCTTGTAGTCCAAATTCTTAAACTCTTCCCACTCAGTTAAAATACAAACAGCATGAGCATCTTTAGTAGCCTCATAAGCATCCCAACACACGGACACTTCCTTTGTCGCGGTAGGGCTCATAGGCTGAAGATGAGCCGGATGATCCCAATCAAACTTCCTCATAGCCAAGTCCCTCATAACTTGCTCCTCAGTCACTTGAGGATCGAAAATGCTCAACAACGCCTTATCACCAACTAACCCTTTGCACACGTCGATAGCAGGGGTTTCCCTTGTATCCCCTGTATCCTTCTTGAAGGCAAACCCAAGTACTGCTACCTTTTTGCCAGATACAGTGTTAAACATAGATGAAACAACACGGTTCACAAACCGGCTCTTTTGGTAATCATTAATCTTAATCACTTGCTTCCAATAATTAGCGACTTCATGTAAGCCGTTACACTCACAGATGTACACTAAGTTAAGTATGTCCTTTTGGAAACATGACCCTCCAAAACCAACACTAGCATTCAAAAATTTTGGTCCAATTCTTGTGTCCTTACCAACAGCATGGGCGACTTGTGACACATTAGCACCCGTGGCCTCACATAGGGCGGACATAGCATTTACAGATGAAATTCTTTGGGCTAAAAATGCATTAGCCGCGAGCTTAGACAGCTCGGCTGACCATAGGTTAGTGGTTAGGATCCGGTCCTCAGGCACCCATTGCGCGTACACGTTTTTGAGTTCTTGTACAGCCTTTTGGCCTCCAGGGGTTTCTCTGCCTCCTATGAGAACTCTGTCTGGGTTAAACAAGTCTTGGATTGCAGTTCCTTCAGCTAAAAATTCTGGGTTTGATAGAATCTGGAATTTTATTCCTGTTATCATAATAAATCCATTGTCAATACTCAATATGTGGTTCCGTTTACATGTGTCCATGATCTAATTTGCGTAAATTAACATAAGGAGTATCAAATAGCAAAACAAAGTTTAAATTATTATAGTACAAAATTTAACTTCTCTTTATTTTCGGACTACATTATATATATATATATATATATATATATATATATATATATATATATATATATATATATATATATATATATATATATATATATATATATATATATATATATATATATATATTAATTCAATCACTAACCTTAAAATACATGTAATTCAATCTCGAATATTAAGTATCATCTCCTAAAATTTTACCAACTAACTAAAAAAAAAAAGACATCTACGACCTTTATTCTTTCGTGATGTATAATTTATTTAATACGATGGATATATTAACCTCAAATGTCCTATTTTATTAAATGTCGTTCATGCCATGGGACCATAGGTACGGTTATGTTTGCAGAAAGACATAGGACAATAATGCTAGTACAGTAGTAACCCAATATATACCATAGAAACTACCTAATTCAATTGTTGAAATCA
Source organism: Chenopodium album (assembly GCF_948465745.1). NCBI lineage: Eukaryota > Viridiplantae > Streptophyta > Magnoliopsida > Caryophyllales > Amaranthaceae > Chenopodium > Chenopodium album. The sequence continues at coordinate 9,014,001 of NC_137844.1, forward strand.
GTTGATTTAATTCTTTTTACTAAACTAGAATGTAACCATATTAAAAACCGACTATTGTAAATTTGTCCGGAATAGACCTGACTTTTACTTATCAAAGCTATTTATATGGATTTACTAGTGTTTCTGTCATATACTTCGTATAATAAATACTATTCCGTATCTAATACCGATTAAAATTGAATTTTAACGATCGAAACAAAGTAAAACTAACACTGCTTGACAATTCTAATATTTTCTTGTGTAAGCATAGACAATTAGACAAATACAACATGTTAATTAATTTACAAGAAAAAAACGTACCTTTACTATTATGAGTTAGGATCTTTTCAATAGCCTCAGCAGTCTTCACCGGAACAGTAGACTTCTCCACCACAATCTTATCAGACACCGCGACATCAGCAATCATCCTAGCCGCGCTCTCCCAATAGGTCAAGTCGGCAGCCTTACCAGCCCCGAGCCCTCGGGTTTTTGTAGGAGTGTTAACAGAAACAAACACAATATCAGCCTCCCTTACATGCTTCTCAACATCAGTGCTAAAAAACAGATTCTTTCCCCTGCATTGCTTGACCACTTCATCAAGGCCAGGCTCATAGATAGGCAATTGATCACTATTCCAAGCATTAATCCTCGAAACCGCGATATCCACCACAACCACCTTAACTGAAGGGCATTTTAGGGCTATCACTGCCATTGTTGGCCCCCCTACATACCCTGCTCCAATGCAACATATATTCACCATTCCTTGATCCTGTATCAACACATGAAAAAACGCATTAGTAATCAAATATAACAACACTATCTTTCATTTAGAATTAATAGTCAAGCTAACAGTTTAATCTGAACTAGTAATGTGACAACATAATACAATCTAACAGAATATATCTGGTATGATGAATGAAAATATAAAATGCGACAAAATTTGATCAAAGTATGTACCTAAGATTTTTCGAGTTTTCCTTGCTTGAATTGTGAGAGAAAAAGAGAGAGAGAGAAGAATTGGTGTAAACAAAAGAGCAAGAAAAGCAGCTTAAATACTAAAATCACACATTGAATATTTTTACCATCCAAGAAACAAGATCTACCCAATGATAAAATAAGAAGTGTAAGATATTAAAAAGAAAAAAGCTGGCAAAAATTGGTAGGTTCAGAGTAGAGCACGTTGAAAACCTTTCAGTAACAGACAAGTGAGCAACTTTTATTGGTAAAGGGCCAAAACAAATTAACAGAATGTTCTATGTATCACAGTTTACATCATATACCCTTTTTTTGAATTTCTTATTCCTTTTGACTAATTATTGAATTGGTGGATTTTGATTGCTTTTACACCAAACTTGGAAATCTTAGTATGCACATGAAGAGGTGCAAATGTGTAATATATACACTTTGTTTCAATTAAATGCATTGTATTCAATCAACTGGTTTTTACACATATTCGAACTTAACTAGTTAAGCTGAAGTTGAATAACTCTTGTCAATCTTTAAAAAAACGTATCTAGACTTATTTTTATTGAACTTATCTTATTTGAATTTATCCAAACTCACTTTTTGAGAAAAAAACCATTTGGTAGTCATGGTAGAGCCGTAGAGGGTAATATTTGTGACAAGGGGTAGATTCATAGATTAGTATGAGTAGTAAAAATTGCAAGTTTCCACATTAAAGTGATATTATTTTAATTCGGATTATCATATTTGGAATATAATTTTTAACCATTGTGATTTGTGATAGAATATCTTGTGAATCGGTTTTGATTATGTAAAAATTGATTAACAAGATATTTAATACGGAGTATAATCTATTCAAGATTTACATAATCAAAACTGATTTACTCTGTACAAGATAATCTATCACATATTCATATTGATCTTATGTATCATTGTCTATGTATCAACCAATAAATCATCCAAAAATGAGGATTTTGTAACCATAAATAAAAAGACATTGTGTATTTAAATTTTTTATACATAAAGTCGTAAATATTAATACTAAAAGAGTAATTAAGAAGCCCATAAAAAATATATGGAGTACTAACAAAGAATTTCCATATAAATTCCATGGGTACAAGTCTACAAGACAACAACTCTACAACATACTAAAAATGCACCCCAAACAAATAATTTAAGAAGAAAAAGAAAATTATATGTGCAATGTGTATAAAAATAAAAAATAAAAAAATTGATAAACAACTACATAATTTTTTGTTTCTGAAAAAGCATTTGCAATTTGATGGAAGTAAGCAATCAACTACAAGTATAAAATAAGTGAGAATGAGGGATAGCTCAAGTGGTTAGAGCTTCCTTCTCGATTTCAGAGATCGATTCTCACCCCGCCCTTGTGGCTCTTTAAGCACCCAAAAAAAAAAAAAAAGAAAGAAAAAGAAAGTGATTATAGAAGAAATTAGAAATATGGTGTCCAAGAATGGAAAACTGTTTGTTTGAACTCCACAACTGTTTTCTATAGTGGATTTATTAATTTTGGCAAACATTTAATTCAGAATCTCTCAAGTCCATACTCCATAGCATAACTTGTTAGCAATCTTGTGGCCTTGTGGATGCATTGTTAAATAATAAAAAAAATAAAAAAATTATATATTAAAACTTAAAATTCTTTGAATTGACTAAAAATTCTAATATAACATTTTATGTCACACATTCTTCTCCAACGGCAGTCCAATCCTCTTGTTCATTAATAAAGTTAGTTAAGTTACAAGATTAAAATTTAATGAAATTACATGGCAATTTTTTAGGAATACCAACTCATGAAGGTCAAACAAAATAGTAATAAGATTTTCACCAAAAAAAAAAAAAGGGTAAAATAAATATTCCAAATGGGGGGGGGGGGGGGGGGGGGGGGGGGGAGGATCTATGTCCTGTTGTTACTTGTTAGTTACTAGCTTAGTACACTGTTTGGTAAGGGCTTTAAAAATAAGGAATCTCATTTAATTGCTACTCCATATGGTAATTATTAGTGTACACCTAGAAGATATTAAATTTTTACATTGATGTATAAAGATCAAGTAATCACGCATTTTACAAATAGGTGACGACATTAAAGGTGTACAATCGCGTACCTAAACATGTGACCACTATATTATCTAACATATGACATTCTAAAAAACGTTGTTGTACATACAATACCAAGAATTATTGCACTTGAACAAATCTATTGCGTGCAATAGATTGATTAGATTATATGAGTCAATCACGCCTACTCTCCTTATGAAGGATGATTTTGATAAAAATAAGCCACCACAAAATCTCGTGAAGCATGTAATGTTATGGAATAAAAGCAAAGAAAAACAGTAATGATATACAGTCGGTTGTACCTTATGCATAATACATGCTCACTTATAGCTAATAGTCTAATACTACCTGATAAGCAAATTAAACGAGTTTAAATAAAAAGTGAATGATGTAAGTTGAAAAGTATAACTAATTTGTGTGGTGAAAATTCTCGTAACAAAATAGGACATTAATAAAAGCAATTGCATAACAAATAAGGGAAATCAAATCATAATGGCACTCAATTAGTAATTAGTGTAATAGCAATAAAATAAGGCAAAAGAAAGAAAACTTGAAAGGACAGAAACAAAGTTCATAATAATGTTGGGGTTGGAAAGGTGCTATAGAGTGTGATCAAAGCCATTAGATTTAATTAGTTAGTTATGCAAAATTATTCAAAGAAAGTGACGGTTTTGTTAAGAAACCCACATTAATTAATAATAATCATGAATTTAATTTGACTCAATAAATTGGAAAAATAACGTGATTGGACCTTACTGTGTGCCATACATCTGCGCCAAATGACAAATGTTGACGTTCAAGCATAAAAATTGTTGATTGTTGTACAAAATTTTATTTATTTTTATTTAAAAAAAAAAAAAACAAACAAACAAAAACAAAAACAAATTGTTGAAAATGAGTAATTTAATGAAATTTGTTATATACACCCAAGTACATCGTAAAGAGAAATTTAATTGGTCAGTTTTATATATATTTCTTTTCTTCAAATTAAAAGATTAAAATTCCTGTAAGAATTTCATGAAAGAATTTCTGAGGACTCCCTAGATCCCACCTCAAGCACAAATTCTTTAGTTATCTTTACATAAATTGAATACATTATATAAACTAAAAATTGGATTGAATTCTTAGATTTACATGCAAGTATAAAATTTTATAATCCACTAAAGAGTTCATAGTGCACCATGGTAGGTTCATAGATGAATATTTTCATATCTTACGACATACGAAGTATTTACATACTCATTCCATTCTAAAATAATAGCACATTACCTACAATATAATAAGTTTATTGGTATAACCGTATAATCAATTGATGCTTGATTGAAAAGATATATCTAATAAGAAATAGATGAGTATTAGCTTAGAATCCTTGGAGAGCTATATATTATTGCCAATATGCTAATAATTTGAAGCTCGATCATAAGATAGCGAGACTTATAATTATATTATTATACTTCATTTGATTACATGGTTACACTTAATTATTCATTAGAATCAAGTAAATCATTAGAAAGTGTGAGAAAAGCACCTACGTGTGAGTTAAAACAGGTGTTCTCTCGAAAAAATAGGGAAGAATGACTGACACATAAAATTAGTGGCCTACTACATCTATCACTAATTATTTTTAGTACGAAATAAACTCTTTTGTGCTTATTTGTGCTCGGCCTAGTGAAACTTAAAAAGTAAAGGGCCAATAATTTGAAGAATGCAAAATATAAGGATTTCAAGATATGTTTGAATCAAGCCGTCCAATAGATGAAATTTCAAGTAGGGCTCAATTCACATTTGACCTCATGTTTAAAGTCTAGAACAGGGTCTAAAAAGGAAGTCTGTAATAATTTAAATTGCAAGATGTGAGTTATGTGACATTATTATATGTGAGGGGGAGTATTCTAATGATAATCCGTATGTAAACAGTTGTCCTTTGAAAAAATAAAGAGAGTTATTATTACTTCGTGTGTAAGATTGGTGGAGTATTCCACGTATTACCAATTGTTTTTAGATGGAAACCAACTAAGCTTATATGTAGTTAGTCACTTCTTAAACATGGTATGCTCGGCCTAGCAAAGTTTATCATAACGTAACTACCTGACAGGGTAAAGTCGTATCCCCTAATCAAAAGTAATTCCTAAAATTACTAACTAAATATAGATAGAGAAGTAGGGTCGAATCCACAGGGAAACTAGTCTTTCTATTCCTAACTAATTATTATAATCTAAATTATCAAGGTAACCAATATTGTTATTGTAAAAAGGAATTAAACTACGGAGATCAAGTTCAGGGAGAAAAACAATAATAAGAAGGCCTAGGGTCACAGGTTCACCAATAATTAATATTCTGGGATAAAACATGACAATCAATAATCAACATTGCACAAATAACATGATTAACAGGCTCTCGCAATTTATTAATCAACATAGATCTAACAGGCTCTCGCAATTTACTAGATCTAAGTTCCTATTGAAAATAGCCTTTAATATCAAATTAACATCTGCTCGATTCATCAATTCAATAATGCTATACTTTTACAATCAAATCACATCTGCTCGATTCATAATCTAATTGCAAAGAATTAAAAACAATTCAACACGAAATTATTAAGCAATATCAAATATCAATAATAACAAATTATCCCTTCATATTAATTATGGATCCCCATAAACCCTAGAATTAAACTACTCAGACATAATTAAATCTAAACTAAACAAAGCAATAAAAGTAGTCATGATAGAGTAAAGAAATAAAATAAATAACTGAGATTAAAAGAGAAGAAATCGTTACCCAAGTTAAAAGGAACAAGAGTTGTAGAGAGAGAAAATAATACTAAGAGTTTAAGAGAAGAGAGAAAGAGAAAAGTTAGAGAGAGAAAAGAGAGAGTAAGGGAACGGAGAAAAGAATTCCCCCCTAAATTCGCTTAACAAAAGCGTATTTATTCTAAGCTAGAAAATCCTAAGTTAAAACAAATTAAACGACGCTTAAAACGTCCTCCAGAAACACGCGCCCGATCGGGCGAGGCGCGCCTTTTTGATCGGACGAAGGGCTGCTGCGATATAAGTCTTCTTTGCCCGATCGGGCGCGCTATCGGGCGGATCATCGGGCGGACCATCGGGCGGACACCTTTGGGCCGCTTGGACTCCTCGTTTGGGCTCGTAACTTGGCCCAAACCAAATATCCTCTTTGGGGCTTAAATCATTCGGTCCAAATGCATCGTCTTCACACAAGTCGAGCCCTTATTCACCGGCTTGATTACTCTAACCGATCTTGGGCTACGAAAGATGGTCGTGCTCCTCCAATGCTCGTAGTTGCTCCATAAAATCCCGGGAAAATGTTCCAAAGGTGCAATTCCCTACAAAACTCAACCAAAACTACGAAAACACTAGAAAACACATATTAGTAATAAAAGTGGCTTTAAAGAGCCAAAAACACTACTAATTATGACCAAAGGACGGGAGTAAAATACTATATAAAATAGACATATCACTACCTCCGGATCGTATTATATGTAACTTTGTAATTTTTTATATATCACAAATAATACCCCAAAGTTGCATATAATATGATCCGGAGGTAGTAATTAACATAGCCCATAGCCCCCTACTTTATAAAATAAAGGCAAAGAAACTATCTTCTTCGGCGCAGTTTATGTCAAAATGATAATTCGGTTACTTCATCACTCAGAGGCTACTCAAAGTTTCCAACCTTTCACTTTCAATCAACTCCTTTTTAAAGCAATAAGTGTAATTTTTAACGTCAATAAGAAAATCAATTTCTCAATCTCAATTTTCTTACTCAGAAAAGGCGTCAACTATATAGTGGTACTTTAACATTAGTGAACGATCTATCTATAAAGCACTAAACATAAAGTATAATTTAGTCCTACACTTCAAAGTTTTAGGCAAAATTAGGGCGCAAAATATGAACCTTGTGGAAGTTAACATACACAAAGGCAGCTTAAATGACAAATAACAGCTAATTGGTATCATGTAAGAGGTACCACTTTACTCCAAACATAGAAAGGAATTGAGATGATCTCCAGGCCGAAATAGAAGGTGATAGAGATGATCTCCGGGCCAAATTTTGCATTGGGATATAAAGTTTGAGAAAATCCAAGTTAATATCCGTGATAAACGAGTATTGTTTATATCGTGGCAAAATTGTAATAAAAGTCCATTGATTTTCGTACTGGACCAATAAACAATTTTTTCTCAGCAAAAACTCTGACATTGGGCACATGGGCTTCAAAAAGAACACTTCACGCCGTTATTGCTCCATCCATCTACCTTAACCCAACTTTGAGGGTGAGTTAAGCTCACTCTTGCAATTGTCTTCATCTTTGTCATGAGAGAGAAACAAATAAGCAAGCTCACATAGTACATGAAAATGGCTTTGTAAAACCTTTAATGGAGAAATCGAGAAGCACGAACAACTTCAATGGAGAAGGAAGCAAACCTTGCCCTTAAGGGTTAACCATGCCCCAATTTCTCTAATTTTGTTTAATTCGACGACGAAGCCGTCGAAAATTCGTCGCCGGAAAGGTGAAAGAGGGTGAAGAAGATAGGGGGACAGTAAGTTACTAGGTAATGTCAAGCATTCAAGCATGGAGCCATGGTGATTGGTGGTTTCGTATGGGTGGTTTCGACTTTTCATTTTTTTCGGATCGGAAGATGCAAAATTCCAGTTTGTGTACTATTGTTGGAGATTTTCTGGCCTTGTAAAGAAACCAGTCAAGTTTTTGGCTCAATTGAAAAACAAAATTTTACATAAATTGAAGAAGCAACTAGTCAAATTGAAGAAGATCGAAGATGCTTACGTGTCGCTGAAAGAAATCAATGTTCTTGGGTTTGGGTAGGTGAGAGGCGGACAGTCACTATTCACTAACCATGGTTAGTGTTATCCTCTTAACGCCCATCTAACAGCATAAGTCCATCCAACTAATGTTGACAAAATTACCCTTTCTTTTACATGCAAAAAGACGAATTTATCCTGATATAAACAACCCTTGTTTCTATCAGATATTAACCTGGGCATGCTCAGTTTGTTTCTATTACTAATAATCTCTTTCAAAGAATCTACAGTGAGAACCATTTTTGTGTTAAAAAAAGAGATATACTGTACATACTAGATAATGCAGTCAGCAATCAAGGGAAAAGAAAAACAAAAATTCCCCTCAAAACACAAGGAAAGGATTCCTGAGAGGAGCAAACCTTACATCAACAATCTACAACGGAAAATAAGCTAGCTATACACCAAAAATTTCATAATACAAATTACCGGTCACTGGAAAGACTATGAGGACAAACGTAATGCCATTTCTTGTAAAAGAGCTCGCTTTTGTGCAGCATTGATAACATGACTGGATTCGGCATTTTCCAATACATCTGTAAGTATCGAAGCAGCATGACCAAGGGGTTCTTCACCTGCCCTCTTCAACATGAACGCCTGCAAAATTATATTAAGCACATACAGGTTAAAAAATTCTCTTAGCATAGCAGTAAAACTCAGTGAAGGGACTCTCATGAAAGCCAAACAATAGTCTTGCTGAAAGCAATCACATAACAATATATCATATTACGCAACGAAAACTGGTCATGTAAGAAAATAATAAAATAAAATAAAATAAAAAAGAAAAGAGAATGCCCTTTAAGCGGAAAACAATATTAGGAACAAGAGAGTGACGGAAGCAGTTAGCCAGTTACACAAGAGGTAAGAGAAGTAACCTAAGTAAAACAGGAAACCAGATGTAAAAGGAGAGTTCAGTTGAGAAGGTATCAATTTCTGGAAGTGGCAATATTTCTTCTCTGATATATCAGCTATTATGCTTCCTTTTTCTAATACCTTTCCCCATAAGCAAGAGTTGACAGGAGTTACCTTCTTGTTCCTATTTTCTTTCTTTCAAAATGAAAGAGAAAAAACATATCTTCTTAATATTAGACAGAAGATTATTTGGTGCCTTTTCAGTGTACAGCTGCCCCCCCCCCCACCCAATCGTTAGAAACACTTTATTTTCTTTTTTTTTTTCCCTTCTTCAGGATATTCAATGATCAGCTCAGGTCACACATAACATAGCAGGCAAAGTTCTTCATCCTATCAAAGATCGGGATCTATGACCGCAATAACTCATAAGCAAAAAATCAACAACCAAACCATTATAGCATCATTTAAAAAAAAAAAAACAAACAAACAACTGTCATTTAACTAGGCTCAGATATTGCAAAACGTCAGGTACATTTAGATCTGTTTAAATTTTCAAACCTTTCATAGCATGGGCCAATATATCTTTCCTGATAACACACCATCAGTTCAGTCTTGCAAGGATTACACCCAGTCATTTAAAAGTCTCTATTTTCCAAAAATTGAACCCCCATTGTATCAATCATTACTCTTTAATCCCAACAAGGGTCTTTGCCGAAGCTTGACAACAGGAAAGTCAGACCCTTAAGCCTAAACAACCCAAGATCTTTGATCATTATTGGATCAATTACTTCTCCTACTTTAATAAAGTAGGACCTTAGTCTTCTATTTAATAAAGGTCACAAATCTCACATTCTGAACAAATTAGGTCTTCAAAGACTCAAGCAACCTGAATACTTACTTATAAGAAACTTTACCAAGAACTTCCAATAAAATTCACCACCAAGGTCACAAATTACCCAAATAAAAGAATGTTCAGAAGGACAACAAATTTACTAAGAGCATCTGCAAGAAGTATATGCTTTGCATGCAATCACAAATGCACAATAGAGGGTCGAGGCTACCCAAACAAGTAGAAAAGGGGTTACCTGGCCATGATGACAGATTTGTAATGTACAAGGTTGCTGAAACCATGGCTCCCCATCTATCTGCACAGGCAATGCAGCAAATAACTGGATCTTGATGGTTTGCCCTTGTGCAAGCCTCTGCGCTCGGGACAGCCCTACCTGCACCCCAATTGTTTAAACACATTTTTATATTATTAAAGCTAATAATAAGACCAATCCAAAGTAACATGCAAAATTTCAAGTCATTCATAGAATTACTGTAAAGGAAAATTAATTAAGTTGTTCAAAATTATTAGAAATCACCAGACACTGCAAGACAAACTATAAGAAGATAATTAGACAAAATCAATATTTTTATCTATGTTGAAATAGATAAAAGAGCCAACATAAGACAAATTAAAGGAAACTTAAATTTGGAAAAGAATAAGGAAAAAAAAATCAATGCCTACTGAATTGCGGAGGGGAAATTCCTCAACCAGTGGACCAGAAATTCTTGCAATTAAGCATCATTTGCTAAATCAAAGATTAAAAAAAAAATGGTAAGCTGATATGGAGAAAATATGCATGAATAGCACAAATCTGTTGTTTTTGGTGTTCACAGCTACTTGTTGCCTGACTGGGAAATCACTACTATCTGATTAGTTCTCTGAAATTAAAGACAGAATATCTAAATCTCCTATCATATCTATCCCTTCTGAGACTTCTTCAACATACAGCAGAAGAGATTAGAGACCTAAATCCTCATGGTGTAAAAAATTGATCATCTAAAGCAAGAAAAATATGACCAAGGAAGCAGGCATGTGGTGGACAATTCCCTTTTCTTAATTCTTCTCATTTAGAAATCAGTATATCACAGGAAAGAGCAGCATCAAACTGAAAGACAACAATACAATATGAAAGAAAATGCCACTTTACCTGAAGCTTTCCCAAATGCCATGTCCCTGATATGCTCACGACTTCCAAAACCTTATCATGCATTGATTGAGGATCAAATTTTCCAAAGTTTTCATCCTCATTATGCCACAAGTCCACACCTCCCATGTAACTTCCAATGTTTGCTACAAGAACGCCTTCTGCGTCCTAGAAACAGCAATGTATTAATGTATGAACATATGTAGACTTGAAGAGGCAATCAAAGCGTTACAAAGAGATCTGACGATATAGTGGAAAATTCACAAAGGATACCAAATAATAATGCAAGAAGTTTACAAATAAATTAATTAAATCAATTATAAAAGGAAAATAAATCTGGTCAAGTAATTTATGGACCGACATCTGCCAATTTAAAATTCCAGCTGACTTCAAGTAAAATGAAGCAGAGCCACGCAGACAAATTATTTCCAGATACTACTACTGTGGAGTGTGGAACGAGTACTCTTAAAAAATGATAGGGTAGGCCAAGTGGCCCCACAAAATATAAGAAGTGCAGTTGGGAAGTCTCCTATCAAAATTTTAGCACTCAATTTGTAATGTAGTAGTAACTAAATCTCAGTAATAATGTAATGTTGTAAAGCTTTTGTTAATACTTCCGCATGGTCCCCGAAACTCCAATGATCACATATCACCATATGCAGTCTAGCTAGAGTCATCCTAAAATATGGAAAAATGTGGACAAAATATATGTAGTTGCAAAACCAAAACCAACAGTGTCCTGAAGTACTAAAGATCCCCTTAGACCCTGTGAGAAGACCGGGAACATAAAGGAAGCCAATGAGGGAAAAGATACCCAATTTCTATAATGATAGCATAATATCTAACCATTTCTTAAGATATGAGATGACCTGCTTGATTTACAATTCTTCTTGAGACTTTTGTAACCAATCTAAAATCCGAATAAAGAAACCTATAATTTTTAATCCACGTGGCTCATCATGGTGAAAACCACAGAAATCACCCAATCAATTATCTTAACAATTTCATGACTTATATACAAGTGGAAGGCTGAAGAGGATGATGCTGATCTTATCATGATGGCTGACAACTCACAGAGATTCAGGTCAGCCATTAAATTTTACGAGTTAAGACTGGTCCATTACTGAACAAATGCTGCAGCAAGTAAACCATCATGTCCTATCTCCTTCCATCAATTCTCGATTACTTAAAGCATGCAGAAATCTACAGCGTGGAATTAATGGTACCTTACAACCCAATAGAGCAGTTATAAATTATGTAGACTGGAAAGAGTAGAGAACCCTTCCAATGAGGTAAGACACAAAAATTACATATAGGGATGCAAAGCTGAACATCAAAGGTATCCCAAAACAATAATGTGGCACACGAACCCCAAAATGGACTTAGCCCTAATTACCCATATCACAGCTTGAAACAAAGAAGGAACCCCATCAAACTCTTTGTAACAACTAAGACTTAGAATAAGTCAATCCATTGATGAAAAAGGATCCATCACTCAAGTTACTAAAGGGACGGGGGATTCTACTATTCAAGTAGGACTTCAGCAAGTTATAAGTGATAAGCAGTTTAAGTGAAAAGGGTTATTCTTAGGCCCCATGAAGTAAATAAAGTTTCCCCAATATGATACAAGTTATATATTCTCTGTCTCATTCCAAGAGACAGCATGTCCTCTACTCATATATATCCTCCCTCTATTGGTACATAATTATTCCATTCCTATTACTTCTATACATTAAAATTATTAAGAATATAACAGAGTGTTAGGACCATTGGATCCTACTAAGAACCTGTAGATTGGAAAGCTATAAAAGCTTATAAAGGAGCAAATAATAGTAGCACTCCACATCAAGTTCAATCACCATACTCACCTCAGGGACTTCAATCTCAACACCATCTACCTCTACACGAACTTGCCAAGGGAAATCTTCAAATATCCTGTCCATGATAATCTTAGCTCCTTCTTTTGCATAAAGGACTTTGTTCATAAACTGCAAAAATACAATTAACAGCTATCAGCCAAATAGATTATAGTCATTATCTGAATGTAGGGCTCACATAACAATGGCAACAAAATAATAAACTATCATGATTTTAATGTTACATAATAGTCCTCCAGAATCTCGATATTTTTTCAGGGGATGGGAAGATTTTACCAAAAAAAAAAAAAAAAAAAAGAGAGAGAGAGATGAACTCTTCCATAGATAAGCATCCTAAGTCATTCTTATGAAAAGAAACCTAATTGCAATGAGTCAATGCCAAAGTTACATTCAAAAAGAAAATACTGAAACCATATAACAATATAACATGCCCAATAATATCTTGGATATTAAAGAGTCATTCTTTTCACCTAAAGAACATTGACCTAAGTTATCTAAACTTGTTTATCCTTATGAACTTATTGCCCTTTATATGAACCGTTTTTGTTGTGAATTGAATTTGTGTAGCACTTACTTGGAACTTATTGGCCCATATCTGAGCTTTATTCCACACTTTTTTTTGAAGGTAAAATAATAAAAACCTTCCCTTTTCATTACTTATCAGATTTATTGGCCTTTATCTAAACTGAATTTAATTCTATGCTGTACATGGTACCCGAATCTTAACTTATTGGTTGCAGCCTAACCTTTGGCTGCCCAGCTATAGTTACTGCCACTGATCACATCCATTCAAAAATCAACAATCAATATCTCTGACAACATAAATAGTTTCAACAGTGACAGTTTCATAATATTGCAGAAGTACCTGCACCCAGATGTGGAAAGCATTGTTGCTTATTGCAACATGTAGGGAAAGCACAGTATTTTAGGAGCTAGTGTGATGAGGATATTGCAACATGTAGGAAAAGCACGGTATTTTAGGAGCTAGTGTGATGAGGAGAGGGAGAGAGAGAGAGAGAGAGAGAGATTAAAGAGCCATGTGATGAGGAGGGAGTAGAGAGAAACATGTGCAAATGAGTAAACATTGCATTGTATATGAAACTATTATAAAAGAAAACTACTGCAATATGAGAAAGTATAGCAAAAAGGTTGCTTACCTGGCTGTAAAACTTCTCAGGATTTTCTTCCCTCATATTATGTATATCTAAAGCAACTTTCGCATCACAACCAACCCCTGTGATGCAACAAATGCATTAATAAGCAATTATAACAATATATTGTACAGCACAACAATCAGATCAACAGATAACATCATCAAAAGACCACTAGCCACAGCATATGAAGAATTATTCGTATCAGCTTCCCCATTAAACTGAACTTTTTAGGGTTCAGAATGGTGAAGAGCAAGAGAAACTGTGGCAAGGAACAATGTAAAAAAATATATATGCATAATTTAAAATTTACAAAAGAATCTTAGGTTCTAGCAATAAAAAAGGTTATAGTTTTGAAGAAATGGCACACAGAACTAGATCAGCAGCATACCACACAAGTCTAGCGAATAAAATTTCTGTAAACTCAAAATTTTCAAGCTTAGGCTCTTTTCTCTTCAACTAAAAAAACAAATTATTATAGGGAAAAAAAAAAAAAGAAAAAGTTCAACAAAGCTGCCCTATGGCCCTATGGGTAACCCAAGTTCAATTTATAACTACCATAAGTTCAGATCAGTCAAATTCAGCTCATGGGAATACACCCTTAGTGTAAAGTTCGAGGCCACATTAAGAGAGATAGAAGTCTTAATTAAATTAAAAAAGAATACTTCCTCTGTTTTCTTTTAGTTGACATCTTTCGATTATTACGTTTGCCAACGCATGTTTGTAACGATTAATATCTCTAATTATCAACATTGTAAAATTATTAAAAGTGGATATTAATAAAATATACATTGAAACAATTCAAACAAGATCCCACATGAATATGTTTTATCGTATTTATAAACCACAAAAGCGAGTCAAAGCGAGTTGTGTGTATAGTGTAAAAGTCAAACGGTGTCAACTAAAAAAAACGGAGGAAGTATTAAAGAATTGTAATTGTATCCCAGAACAAAGTAAATCCATAGAAACTTATTGCTTTTCCATAGCAGTGAAGTGCAAGAAGCTACACCATGACCACTTAACTGTACAAAGTAGAAGGATGGAATATATATGAGACTCAGCTTTGACCAACCTAGATAATTGTTCATATATTTGGGGGGTTGAAGTTGTTTCCCCTGCTGATTCAAAATTGTTATCTTCCATCGGTCAAGAATGGTCACTGCAGCATGCTCTATGTCATGCAATACGCTGCAGAGACCTCCCTGCTTCTCTATTGAACCAAGTCCACCACCCCAAGAAAGAACTCTTGCAAGATCATTTCCTGTCCCTGCTGGAAGAATTGCAACTGGGGGAGGAGAAATAAAATTCTGTTTATCTATTGCATCCAAAACCCAACCAACAGTTCCATCTCCACCAGATACAAGAATTCTGAAGTGTGGCACCTTTCTGAACATGTACAAACCAACCTCAGGTCCTTGATTTGGGCCTAACTCAATAACCTGCAAGCAGGCAAAAAAATCTGAATATTAAATCAGAGATCCAAATCAGCACAATAAAAAGGAGGAAATAACAAAGGTTTGAAGAGCAGAATAGTGGCATTACTCTTAATTTCTCATCTCCTCCACCCACATAGCATTGTTTAAACCCGTGGAATATTGTATTATAAGTATTTACAAATAAAGGTAACTAACACGAAAAAAATCAGAAAGATTAGGCAGCTTATTGGAATTATGAAGAAACGCCAATTGTAATTAAAATTCCACCCAACCACTCCTGATGAGGCCACTCTGACGGGAAATCAAGCTTCACCACTCGCAACACGCTGCTCCCAATGTTCCACAACGAACTTTTACATTGACCTTTCAATGTTATCACTAATTTTAACAAGTATCTATTTAAGTTATGACCATACTTTGTCAGCTTAGTGATAATAATAAAAAAATTATCATATATAAATGCACCGATAATCTCGTAGAAAAACTGTAAAACATTACTATTTGAAAATATATAATTTTTAACATCATCTTGCACACTAACATTTGTTTTCATACATTAGGGAAAAAAAACAGGGTTGTCAAAGTGGAGTGTAGCACCATTACAGATTATCCAGGATTCCAGGCATAAGTAAAAATCTCACACACAACAACTCTCTGGAAAAGGAGAGAAAGGGCTATGCAAAACACTTTATTTTAGAAGAAAATGACAATCATTTGGGAAAGAAAAAAAAAAAAATTAGATTTGAAACACGATGTAGCGACTAACCTGAACTGGATTCAGTAGCATATTCAAGCGCACACGAAGAGAGTCTCCTTGCTGAGCCCCACTCTTCTTATTGAGGAACACCAAGAGAGGTCTTGAATCAGCTGGCAGATCAAGAATAACATATCTCTGTTTTTGAACAACCTGGTCATCTTTCTGGGTTATTGATGTACTTCTCTTAAGATCAGGCTTTAGATCTGTATGTTTATCTAGATCTCCATTACAATTCTGATCTCCTGTGCTGCCACTACCATTACAATTGTCCTCCATAGTATGTGATCCATTTACTGTTACACTAGTACCTGAAGTATTATCCGTTGATGTATCACATGCACTGCTTCCACCTCCCAAATCAACAGAGGAGCCATTTTTATATTTATGCTTTTTGCTTTGACTTCTAATGCGTCCGCGTACAGTGGAAGCAATTTCATTTGCACCTTGAGTAATTGAGCTCAAAATTCCACCAGAAGATGGCTGGCTTAATTCCCTGACAAAGAGTGGAGATAAAATCAACCTTCTCAAAGGACCGAGATCACAAATATCACCAAATTCATTGGACATGCTGGTGTGGCAGTCAACATGCACTAGCCTTTGGCACCATAGGCAACACCATATAGGAGATCCACTGAGAAAAGAAGCACTACATGGTTCTTCACAATAACTACAGAAAGAAGTTTCATCAGTTTGATCTGTAATCTCTATCCAGCGAACAGCCCATTGGTGAACAACATGCTCATATCCTAGCATTGATACACGCTTGCAATCCTTGTGTGCGTTTGAGGAACAGCCTAGGTGAGAAGCTGCTCCGCAAACGCTACATCGGTTATAAAAACTGTCTGAAGCCACCATTGGTCCAAGAGTTTGTGAAGGAGTAAAGGATTTTAAGCAGACACAACAATTCCCATTCTTTGCACGTGTTACAGATTCCAAATTCCATGAATGTGGAGCTTCAGGAGCTTTGTTCCTTGTCTTTGGATTTTTTTTGGATCTTGCTATAGCTTTCATCCAAGTCAAATTGATGTTTCTTCTCCATTGAAAAGCAGTGAATGCTATAGTCAAGATTCCAACCAGACCAGCAAGAAAGCAAGAAAGGATAAAAAAGTGTGAATCGGACACTTCACTTGCATTCTTGCCAACCAACCATTCAGACAAATCATCCATTCTTCTTCAACAAATAACCTTTTGCAACATAGAAAGGCCAACAAATACAAAACTAACTTCTACAAAGAGCGAAGAGGTTCAGCTCCAACTCTCATTACATCTCATCAATCACCTTAATAACTTACTACCGAATTTCCAAACTAAAACCAAGGGAACAACCAACATCACATATTCAGTCACCACTCACCCCACATCAAACCATAACAAAGTAACACTAATCTAAAAATCTCCGTCCCATCAGATCTTCCCAAAGGATAGTCACTCTATGTTGTTGCTTTTTAACTTTCCTAGAGTTCCAACAATCTCTTACTTCTATGCAACCAAAAAAACTGGTAGTACTTAAACACCCACCGGACTTAAATTACCGCCAAAGCAAAGATCAATTGAAACAGAAAATCCTGCAATACATATAATTATCACCAATTGTTTATAAATATGTATAGTGTGTACGACTGGCATCCAAAACAACATTAAGTAATCACCCTAAACACGAAAACTCAAAAACACGGTAATTTCTTCCTAAACACACAATGCCGATTCTGGCATACTCGACAATACAAGTCATAACCCTAATGCTTATATGAAATTTAAAGAGCTTAACACCATCAAGCAATTCGACAGCCTCCTCGGCTACTACGACTGTAATGGGTCACATTATATGTAGCATCAAAAGTTCAAAACTCTAATCACAACTCACAAATACTCCAACTTCATCGCAATCACTACAATCAGAAAGTAACACAAACATAACTCCCAAACTCTAATTTCTGCTCTAAATTTAGATATTCCAAAACAAGCTTACATCAATAAAACTCAAATTAATTCTTCGCCCTACCGTATTATGGTATACATAACAAAAATCATACGAATGCTGCCATTTTAACATCAATATATCATGAAAACTAGTAATAATTAACACATGTACCAGAAAATATAGCAAATAAACCCTCGATCATTCAAACAAACGGCAAAATTATAACAAAAAAATTGGTTCTAATTAATACAGAATCATAAACAAGAAGAAAAACTTACCACAAATTGGGAGCAATTGAAAACCCTAAATGAATGCCGAAGATCACAAAATCGAAAATTGGAGGAAAACTTTTGGAAATTGGAATCAAATTAAAGAAGCAGTATGAACTAAAGCAAGAAAAAAGGGGGAAATATAGATCAAATTAACCTAGTAAAAAAATAATTAAAGGAGGTTTATTTTATTCAACGAATTTCAAAGCTTTTTCTTTTCGTATTTTTCGAATAATTCGTTTTTTTAATTTGAAAATTTTGGATTTTATCGATTAATTTATATATTTGTTTGAGCAAAAGAGGAGAGAGAATCTGAGAGTTTGTCTGGAAAAATGGTGAGGTGGGGTTGGGTTAACAGATACGAATCTCGGTTAATTCGAGACACGTGGCTGTCGGTAAATGTGGCTTTTTCGAGAAGGGGGTCCTACAAATGGAGAGTGAAATGCTAAATTCCAATTTGTTTGACACGTTAGAACTTGCTGATCGGTGTGTTACACAGGCAAATGCTAACGAACGTTTCATAATATTAGAAAAGATAGCAAAAGGTATAAAAATTAGATTAAAATTAACATTAATTATATCAATTGATACGTAATTTTGATATAAATTTTCAAATAATACCATTTTAGAAAATATTTTTAATAACGTCTCGGGGGCGTTTATTAGTAAGATCCATATTAAATGATGATTTGAGTTGATGGTTCGATTTTGGATTGGGTTTAACAATTTTTGATTTAAACTTATTAAGGTTATGAAAGAAATTATTCCGTATATTGTGAAGAGGCCGGTCATTTTCAATTTTGGGTAAAATTGGTAGGGTAGTAAGTAAAGTAAGGTTATTGACTTAGGGCCTGTTCATATTTACTGAACTGAGCTGAACTGAACTGAACTGATTGGAACTGAACTGAACTGAACTGATTGGAACTGAACTGAACTGAATTGAACTGAATTGAGCTGAAATGAATATTTTATGTGAGAGGGAAATAAAGAGCTGAACTGAACTGAACTGATCTGATTGGAACTGAACTGAACTGAACTGAACTGAACTGATTGGAACTGAACTGAACTGAAATTAAGTAAATGTGAACAGACCCTTATTGTGAGTTCAAATTCATATTAGGTTGGGTCATAATCAAGTAATTAATAGAAACGGGATTAATTGGCTGGCTAGTCAAGTATGAAAACTAAGGGATCGATTCATTTTTGTTCATTTTTTTTTTTTAATCTGGTTATATCCAATCAAATCATATTTGATTTCAATCGACATGCGTTAATGCATTGGGTTATAAACAAGTTTAATCTAAGGTCAAGTTTTAAACATATCAAATCAACTTTGATCCATTATCGAGTTTACTCCATTTTGTTTTATTCATCTTATTTTACTAAAGTAAACAAAACAAGCCCGAGTCCGCACTCAAATTTATCACCGCGACTTTGCCCCTCGAGACTTGAGTCTTCACCATCAATTCTCTATCCCCTCACATCAAGTCTCTTCCCTCTACCTCATTTATCTCAAATCCTCTCATAATAAGACCCACAAAAGAACCAAAAGAAATGCAACTCATCCACCTTAAGGCTTTAATCTCATCAATGGCAAAACCAACGCAAGAGCAAACAACTACGCTTAACCGTTTCCGCAAGGCAGAATTTAGCCAAATTCATTAAAAAAAAAAAAAAAAACTCAAGCACTACCTAGTACCTTTGCATTCAAGCGTCTAATATTCATGACAACAACAAGAAAGCTTGTATTAATTAATTGTTCTAAGATCCCACAACTTATTGCGACTATAAGGTTGTCGTTGCATCAGATACCAATTTTGAAGCCCCAAGATTCCTACGCAACACCAACGTTAAGTGAGAACCAATTCACTTCTTGCTTAAATCCCTAATTGTAACACATTGTACTTGGCATGGAGAGAACAAGTATCAGATGTATTCATATTGAAACCTAGCAACTAACTCCTTTTTTCCTTACATATGTAAAATCAAATGATGAACACTTAAAACAGCATGCAAGAAATTGGTACACATTGATTCTATGTTCTTCCAACTCTAATTCAAGATGAGTATCAAGGCTGAGAGAATTTGATATTCACACGTATATCAGGTACAGTCGTACAGAATAGGTTTGCAAACACGTCATTGTTAGTAGTGAAGATGGTGTGTGTCACAGAAGTAGCATGAACAAATCACCTACTGCTGACCTGCTGTAACTATCACTAAGACTAGCAAAGTAATACAGAATAGACTTGCAAACATGTCATTGTTAGTAATGAAGATGGGTGTCACAAAAGTAGCATGAACACAAGACACAAAGACAAAATTTAAGTTCATATATTTCTAAAATTTAACCCTGTGTCTTTCGACCTTCATAGCAAAATTGACTCAGACAACTAGCACAGCATCACAAAACTATGAAATTAAACATAGGCAATCAAAGGTAGAAATCTGATTTACGTCCCTCTACACCTAATTTCCATTTGACTGGAAAGTAATAAAAAGATTCCGAAGTGATTGATGCATTTGTAGGATCACAGACCAGCTTTCCTACACCTCGACACCAATTCTACCAGCCACTTGATCAAGATCACGCTGGCCGCTTGATGTGATTTTCCTTCCTCTGCAAGATACACAAAACATATTTATCAGTACACTATCCACTAGCTTTTTAGCGAATTACTACTTGCGAGCAACATACACTACTCCTTAACATCCTTATTGTGGATGTCAAAACACAATTAACATCAGCAACAAGCTGTAAATGCATTACTTCTACTGGTAATGTCATGACATGATTAAGAACAATAACTCCAATTCAGGATTTCAACTCGAAAAAACTGATATTGTTCCTCAATTTGCAACTAATTATGCCAGAATGCAGCCATGGTGCTCATAGAGTCATAGCTACCAACTATTATAAAATAGCTATAAGAAAAGATAACTTACCCTTTGGGGTCAATTTCAACAATGTTCACTTGCTCCAATTGCTGCAAAATGTGACGGGCAACAGATCCACTGCTCTTGCAGAAATGGGGAGGGCGGCTACCATTTCTCTTGCTTCCTCCATAAATCCTCCTAAAGCCACCAACTCCAAGTCCACCCCTCAAGTAAATCTTCCTTGCCATTGAGGCTGCCAAAAAAAGTCGATTTTTATTAACTACAAGTACTAAATATAAGCATTATAAACACAATTAAACAGTCCAAGCAATGTGTTCACAATTTTTAGAAGATGTGGAAAATTAGCAGGCACATCACACATGTATTGCATTTATAACACTATCCTGCTATGAAAACACTATGCATCATAATCATAGAACTACCATCCAGTATAAAAAGTAACTGAATGATCAACGAGAATGACAAAGCAATAGCAGTGTGCAAGCCAATTTTCAATTCAAAAAGTATCTAAAGTTGTCAATCAAAAAACCAAGTATCAAGCAACATACTACTAATCAACACCTACCCTCAAAATGCACCTAGCAAGGTTCTTCTCTTGAAATTATGAACATCTCTTTAGGTTAATACTAATAAGAATACGAACACCTAAATGCTCTACAAATTTTTGCAGAAGTCTGCAACAAAGTAGAATGCGGCTCCTCTTGCTATTCAAATGAAGATATTCACATGTTTACTAGTTTCTAATAAGAATATAGCAGAATACTTGATTTCATACACAGATTGGAGTTCAAAGGAAAAAGAGATGAAACAATGATCAACAAATTCACTTACCAGCTCTGATGTAATACCAGTCAGGGTCATACGGTGCGAGTTCCTTGAGCTTTCCGGTCTTGACAATGTCAGTCCAGTGAGGCAACTCCATCTACACAGCACAAATCAGAAACATAAGCACCATATCAAAACCTAGCTTCATCAAATTAATTCCGACTCATAAGCAATACTCTCGTATTAGAACTAGATATATGCAGCAACAAAAAACCACAACCCTAGCCTTGATTGACATATCTCTACCTTAATTTATTTAATTTTGGGTATTAATTATTCAATTTTAAGGTATAATTCACTAAATTTTTGGACATAATCTACACATTTAAATTACTCAACTCTTCATTTACAGAATAATACTCGTTTCCAATCAAATGTAGCTCGGATTAAAAAAAATTAACTCAACCAATAGCAACTAAAACCTTAAAAGAAGAAATCTTTACAAAATTTTATATCTGTCAAATTTGTTCTTTCATATACTATACCCTAAAACCACAATAACGGCCCTTAATCATATACCTTTAAACCCTAAAAATCTATAAACCCTAAAATCAAACACAAATAAGGGCAAAAATCAAGCTCAAATCTTCAATTAATATTCAAAAAAACCAAACATATTAAATCAATATCATTTAATCATAAATAATGACGAACAAAACACAAATCTAAAATCATAAAACAGTATCAAATTACACAATCCGAAATCGAAATTGAAGAAGAAGGAAAGAGAAAGAAGGGAACCTTTCCAGAGCGCTTAAGATGAGCAGCATAAGCTTTGACGAAATCATGAGGAGAAACATCCTTCACAGTTTTCCCAGCCTCCATTGTTGATGTTGTTGTTGTTCTTCTTCACTCTCTCTCTCTTACTCTTTCTCTCTCCTCACCCAGGAAAACGAGCGGCTGCTGCAGACGAAATGAGGGGGCGAGTTTTGTTGGCAAAGGAGGGGATATTAGGGTTTTGGTTTTGGTTATAAGACTTGTTTATATGGTCTTACCCGTATTCGCTTCATTCATTCGGGTCTTTTTTATGGTCCACTCCATATGGGTTGGCTACATAAATTATTTGTGTGAGCTGTGCCAACTAGTTGTTCATTTTTAGGTGGTTAGATTTCAAGCCCTTTCAATTGTTATTGCGGAGGATCGAACATGCAGCTTTTTCTATCACCACTGCACCAACATCTAATTGTCGATATTATTTGACTTGTAGGTAGAGGTGATCAAGTTGAACTCGGCTCATTGGCCCGGCCCAACCTGGTCCGATTTTGGGCGGGCTTTGGACAACTTTTTCCGACCCGGCTTGATTTTTTAAAAAATTTGGACAGGCTTGAGAAATCAATTTTATGCAATTTTAGTTTTTTTTTTTTTTTTTTGCCCCGCCTGAAATTGGCTGAAAAAGCCCGTTTGGCCCGTCTATTTGGACGGGTTTAGGCACACATTTTTCGGCCCAAAGTTTGGCCCGACCCGACCCGTTAAATGGGACATATATTTTAACCTTGGCTCGGCCCAAACACGGCCTAGCCGGCCCATTGATCACCTCTACTTGTAAGCCCTTTTTGGTTGGGATGAATTGAGAGGAAAAGAAAAGAAAGGTAAAGAAAAATATATTACCTTTGTTTCACATTTTTTGCAACTTTAAAGGGTGCATGGGCTTTTAAGCAAAATTTGTTTGTGAGTGTAAGATAGAAAGATAAAATTAGGAATGTATGCAATGAGGAGAGAGATACAGAATAACCTAAAAAGAAAATAATACATTAGCTGCAAATAATGTGTAGCATTCATTTTTGGCAAAAGTTGTAAAAAATATGAAACGGATGTAGTAGGTTCCATTGTTTGTTTCCAAAAATAAAATGAGATTTGCTAGGAAATGAAGGAAAATGGAAGGAAAGCCTCCTTCACAAAATCTTTCCTTTCCTTTCCTCTCAAAATTGGAGGAATTTCAATCAATCAATAACTTAATACTAAAACAGACACCGGGAGTGACACGTGTCACATTCGGGTGCTGCTTTTTCCCTCCAAAACTCCCATTCCCTTTTTAAGCCTTTTTTTTTTTGTTAATATTTGATTATATAATAATAACATTCCAAATCTTTTATATTATCTTTGTGACAAATATATATTCCTTTTTATTTGGTGTTCATAATTATTCTATATACAATTACCTAAATAATTATTTCAACTCCTCTTTAATTATCTTTTAAATGGAGTATTATTAGATTTTGCCAAAAAAGTAATAATAAATAAATTGACTCATGTAATAGATGTAATACAAATTACTTTAAAACATCACTTCAAATTTTTTTTTTCAAAATACCTCAGCTAGCTAATATTTTATTTCAATTTCAATTTAATAAAACTTTATATTTAAGTTAATTACAATTTTGTTTCTGAAATTTTACTATTATACGTACATATTATCACAAATTAAGGATTTATAGAGTATAGTATAAGTGTATAGCTATAAAATAAAAGTTGTGTTCGACAAATGATTTTTTAGATTTAAAAGGGCATATAGTATTTGTAATTTTGTGTACATTTGCTCTTTCACTAATAGTTTTAGTGGAGAGTTTAGTTTGTTGTTTGATTGAATTTAGATGTTTTTTAAAAATGCATTTATTAATAAGTATTTACTAATATGACCACTAGACCTGATCAAACGAAGTCTCGCCTGAAAAATTCTCGGGTTTGTGCAGCCTAAAAAATCCATTTTTGATAATTTTTTGCTTTACCTATTAATAATGATAGATTATGACATTATAATTTATATACATTTGATTTGTATGTTTTATCAAATTTTATTTGTTGGATATAATTAATTTTCTTACAAAAGTTAGACTTACCGTGCACATGTCACGGGACTTAAGCTAGTTAAATACTCCTTCCGTTTTTAAATACTTGCTCCATTTCTCCATACGCGGAGTTTTAGGAGAAACTGAAGAAAGTAATAAAATATGGAGGTAGTGGGATAGGTGAAAAAATAAAAAATTGTAAAAAGCAAAAGTAGTGAGAGAATTAGAGGAGAGAGAACATGAAATTAATAAAATATGATTTATGTTAGGTCCACTAGGTGAGATAAATAAATTAAATATTGTAAAAGCATTCTAAATAGGAAAATGGAGCAAGTATTTAAAAACGATCGAAAAAGAAAAATGAAACAAGTATATAAAAACGGAAGGAGTATATATCGAGCTTAAAATTAGTTTTTCCTTCCTTTACTAATATCATACATCACCAAATAATAGATTTCTCACCTTTCCCTTCCTTTACTCAAACCACAAAGCTGTAGTGTCATACTCGTGACCATTAGCTAAATTGATTACAATTCTCTTTCTATAAATTTAGAACAAACATATGATGAATTATACATTTACCTACTATCTAGTTATCTACACATGCAGATGAATGTACATAAGACTCAAATATGCACTTTAGTTCCAGGAGCTTATTTTGTCCACCATTATGACTATATCGACATCAAAATAGACATTTCAAGTTTCCTATTCACAAGTTTATTAGTTTTTGCATATACATATTATTGGTTCCATCATATACTGGTATGCTAAAAAAATATAATGATATCACCAAAATTGTTCAATATAATACATATTTTGAATGCTATTAATTAATGACATTTGAATAGATTTTCAATCAATATCATAATTCTAATGTAAGTCTATTTTTTTTTCTTTCTCTTCCTCCCTCTCATCTCCACAAATTATATAAAAAACCGCAATTTTTAAAGTACTACAATTAGGGATGTCAATGGGGCGGGTGGATGTTGGCTTTCCCGCCTAACATTCTCATCCCATTCCCATCTCCACATCGGGTCCAAAATTCATTCCATCCCCAAACTAGGACCAATCCCCACCCTCTCCTACTTTACTCAGCCCACTAACATCCATACCAAGATCTTTTAGGATGAGTATTATAAAGCACATCAATATCGTGCATCAACATTTTAAAAAATTAAAAATTGTTGTTACATTTTGTTTATAATGCAATATAACTAAAATAAACTGTATATTATTTCCAAAAGAAGAAGGAAAAAAAAAAATCTGTATATACTACAAAATTTGCAACAAAATCGTTTATGAATTAAAAAAGAAACTTTAAATTAGGTGGAGTAATACTTTAACCCTTTTTTCTTCACCTTATTTTTGTTGAACTAAAATTATTTTTGATAACCTAAAATTATTTTGACAGTACAAGGTGGATATAACTGATTTTGATTTCTTTTGTTTTTTTTTTTTTTTTTAAGAAACGCAAACTTATGGCTAATTATAATTATTATTATTATTATTATTATTATTATTATTATTATTAAATCGTAAGAAAATATCATAAGGTAAAGGTGAGCCATAGCATGATGTCACATGTGTGACTATTTATTAATGCTTAAGAGTCTTCGTCACATAATAATGTTACTAATTTAAGTTAAGTGAGGAAAGTTTAATGGCACATATAAGGAAGTAGGTAAGAGAGAGGATTATGAAAGAATGTTTTATTAATGCTTGATAGAGTTTACAATGGCTTGGATGATGTAAAAAACAAGGGGAGACTCCCTATTTATAGTCCTCTTTACAACCTAAAATATTCTACTCTAAAGTGTTTTTAACCTCCTCAATTGGAGGGTTTTAGACACACTGAGTCCTAAAAGGTTCTACACCAGTGTAAGTATACAATTTTTATATACAAGATTTCGGAGAGTTTTTTTTACAATTCTAACACGTACTTAGAGTATATACAAGATTACCCTAGGAAGGTCTAGAAGCTTCGTGCCGACATTTCTCAAACCTTAGCGCAATTTGGACATTTGGACCTCGTATCTGATCCAAAATCCCACTTCACCATGATGATCATTGGCCCGAAAAACAATGAACCTTAAAGTTTGGGCCAATTTGGATTTCATTTGGGCCCTCAAACACCCATTATTATGTTATTGCCAATGTGGTACGTGTTCATTAGAAATATTACCTTAGAGCAGAATAAAGCTTTATAAGGGTAAGGGGTTGTCTGACACCCGAACATCTCCCTCGGCCTCGATTGTTACCTACCATTTATACAGCCACATTGACACTGTAAAGGGTGTGGGACTTGAATTGTGACATGAGCTACACAATCTATCTATCTATCCATAATATTATTAAAACTCAGACAGATAACATGTTATTGACATGTGTCATCCTAATTTATTTATTATGACTTGGCGTCACATGAATAATGAAACGAAACAACTATAATTTTTTTTTTGTTTGTTTTTGTTTTTGAAAACCCTAAAATAATTATCTAAGCTCTACAAGTATTATTATTGTGTCTATTTAATCGCCTTCGTATAATTATCTATAATAATTTTTTTTGGTCAGAGCATTATTTAAGTAATACTTCTTATGCACTAATACTTTATCATTATTTTTTGTTACATGTATTACATGTTATTTGTTAACATTTTATAATACTTTATCATTATTTTTTGTTACATGTATTACATGTTATTTGTTAACATTTTATTTACTAACCATATACAAAGTATCTTTGTTAGTCTTAGTTCGTGCTATACTACTATTGCTTGATTTTGTTAGTCGAAGTATCTATTTTGTTGCTTGATTTAGTCTTAGGGTCATCACTTTAGCTTAATTTCTAATTTTAGTTCAGTTTAGTTCACTTCAGCTCCATCAGTTCAGTTCAGTTCAACTCCAATCAGTTCAGTTTAATTCAGTTTAGTTCAGTTCAGCTCCTAATTTCCTTCTCTCATAAAATATTCATTTCAGCTCTATTTAGTTCAGTTTAGTTCAGTTCAGCTCTAATCAGTTCAGTTCAGTTCAGCTCCATTCAATAAATGTGAACAGACACTTAGTTAGTTTAATCAAACTAATATCATATATTTTCAACCCATATAAAATTGAATAATACTTACTAGCTATTGAAATATTTTATTATAATGACTTGAGACATCATTGGGGCCAAAATTTGGTTTGATTCTCTAAAACTTGACATATTCAACACTCTAAAATAATTTATTTATTTTTTTTTAAAAAAAAGAAATTGATGTAAGATAATTAAAATCTCTTTTAACAATCATGCCTAGCACTCAACCATCCTCAAGACCTCAAACTTACCATTTGAAAGGAAATTTTCCCACAATAATTTGCAAATCTTGAAAAATCATACGCGTAACGCGTTCTCATACTTACGGGTAAGTTATTATCTTTCCTTTTTTTTTTTTGTCTTAATTAAATGTTCATATTATACATACCAAATTTCCCAATAGTATGTCTGATTATATATATACTATAGTTTTTTTTTACATTGTATAAATTATTGTAATGCATTATAATTTAATCATTGGATTATTGTAATAGTGAAACCAAAAGTTTTATGTTTTGGAGAACTCTAATACGATTTCTTTATAATTATAATTATAATTATTATTATTTTAAATTTGTGTGTGAATTAAAGTTGCAATTTTTATGAGTCTTTTTCAATTAGCGAATTCTTCTGCTTTATGGTTTAAAGCTTAAAAGTCTATTTTGTACGTATTTATTGTACTCCGTTATTATATTTTTCCAAATTCCTCGTAAGAACCGTTAAAATTTTCAATTATGATTATATATATATATATATATATATAATCATAATTGAATATAGTAATCAATCACTTTTACGAATATCTAACTTTTATCTTAATTAAAGATGGAAGAAGGAGATAATTACAATAAATTTAAATAAAACTATGTGGTTCTAACTCCCCTATACCCATGGAATCCAATACTCACCCCTCCCCCTCCTCCTAAGATTCACATCCATTCTATTAATGAAGGATGTAATGAATTTTTATTATCATCACATAAATATAAAAAATATTTATTTTAAAAAATACAAATAAAACGTACCCCGCTCAAATATTTTAAATTTAATACATTGATGTTGGATTATATAACAACCAACATTTGCGGTGGATACTCCTTTTGTGTGCACATATGTAAACCCTAGTTTCGATAGCCACATTTGGACCCCTTCTTCTATTTTTGTTACCTTGATATTCTATTAGGAGATTTGCCATCAGTGAAGAGTTATTTCTTTTTTTTAAAAAAAATAAATAAATTGTACTGTGTCTTTTTTTCCTTTATAGGGAAAATTGTACGTCTTTGTTAATTCTCTATGATTTATCTTTTTAATTTTTGTTTTTTTAATTTTAAAAGCTACTTTATCCATTTTTTTTTTTCTTATAGCTGTTATACTATACTTTATAACATTTTTTTTATATATATAATTGATTGAATTATTATAAATTTATATAGTAGAGAAGAGAAATATTAAATAATGGAGTAATAATTTGGCCATCTCTTCATTTTTTTTTCCTGAATTATAATTATTTTTATTAAATTCAAATTATCTATTATTTTTTTAAAATTGAAATTATTTTTACTGATTAAAATTTATTTGTACTAATTTTGTATTATATTTATTATTATTCAAAGCTAAACGAGGAACGTTTAAAGGGACATATAACAAGTATGTAAGAGAGGGATTTATGAAAGGATGTTTTTATTAATAATGCATAAGAGATTTTTTTTTTTTTTTGACGGAAATGCTTAAGAGAGTTTACAATTGCTTGGATGATGCAAAAATAAGAGTAAGGGCCTGTTCATATTTACTGAACTGAACTGAACTGAATTGAGCTGAAATGAATATTTTATGTGAGAGGGAAATTAAGAGCTGAACTGAACTGAACTGATTGGAACTGAACTGAACTGAACTGAACTGATTGGAGCTGAACTGAACTGAACTGAACTGAAATTAAGGGCCTGTTCATATTTACTGAATTGAGCTGAACTGAACTGAATTGAACTGATTGGAGCTGAACTGAACTGAACTGATTGGAACTGAACTGAACTGAACTGAATTGAGCTGAAATGAATATTTTATGTGAGAGGGAAATTAAGAGCTGAACTGAACTGAACTGAACTGATTGGAACTGAACTGAACTGACTGATTGGAGCTGAACTGAACTGAAATTAAGTAAATGTGAACAGGCCCTAAGTAAATGTGAACAGACCCTAAGACTCCTTATTTTTAGAACTCCTTACAACCTTGAACATTCTTCTGTAGAATGTTCTAACTTTTTTCTAATGGAAGATTCTACATACACAAGTCCTGAAAGGTACTACACTCTTGTAAGTATATTCCTCTTATATACAAGTATAAGATTTTGTAAAGTTCTATATAATTCTCAATGACATTTTTAGGCCCATATTCAAAACGTGATTTCACTATGATGTTCATTAACCTAAAAAATAATAGATCCTCAAATTTGGGTCTATTTGGACCCAAAATTCCAAATGACCCATTACATTGAATAAATAATTGTATTGCAATTTAATCGCACATTGAATTACTGTGAGTATGTGATGGTGAAATCAATTGGAGAATTCTGGTATGATTTTTTTTTTTTTTTTTTTTACTCTTTGTTGTTTGTTTGTGCGTGTGTATGAGAATTAAAGTTGCAATCTTTATTAAGATGTTTTTTTTTCAATTAGCAATTCTTCTAATTTATGATTTAAAGCTTAAACATCTATTTTGTGTTGATTTGACCCCATAATTAGTTTTCTCCAAAATCCTCAAAAATGTGAAGATGAATAAGGTTGTATTGATTAATAGAATTACAAAGCTTAATATAGTACATGGGAAGGCTAAGAATGAATATACCTATGGTAGCTAATAAAGAATAATAATATTCCTAGAAGATAATATCAAGTGATACTCTTAATATTATCTTCTACAAAAAGCACCTTTAACTGTATGATCCGTATATGTTTTTTTTTAAGGAGAAACTTTAATCTATTATTCACAATTTTCTTTATCATAGTTGAATATACGACTCACTAGTCGCTTCTACGACTATCTAATTGGAAGAAGTAGATAAATAATACGGAGTAACTTTTTAAAAACTATTTTTTTTAAAAAGAAATTATTGAAATGGAGAGTTAATTTATCTTTTTAATACTACCTCCGTTTCTTATTATGTGCAACAAAGGAATATTTTATGTCTCACAAATAATACCCCTTTGTTGCACATATTAAGAAACGGAGGTAGTATAAGATTTAGAATTAGGGTTTATCCAATCGAGCTCAAACTGTGGATAGATAATTAAAACACAGGATAATTGTTTGCTATTCTGAATAATAAAATTAGTGAAAGGGAGGATTAATTCATCTAGCACTTTTGGTGCGGCAGGGTGCCCCATCAGTCACCCCTAAAAAGTAACCCCACTTAAGTAACCCCTCTAATAGCTCCACTTAAGTAACCTCCCAAGTAACCCCTCAAGTAACCCCATAACCCCTCATGTAACTCATCTAGTAACCCCTTAAGTACCCCCCGACTTAGTAACCCTTGATCGGATCTAGTAACACCTGACCCACCACCAAACTACCACCCACCCAGAACCACCACCAACCTAAACCTAATAACCCCTAACCGGACCTAGTAACCCCAGACCTAACCACCAATTCCATCGCTAAAGTAGCCACCAAACACCACACCACCAGCCACCAACGAAAGAACCACGAAACCACCATTACCCACCGACGAAACCACCACGAAACCCCTGTTCGACCTAGTAACCACCAAACCACCACTACCAGCTCACGAAATTACCACTACCCACCCACGAAACCACCACTCCCCACCGAAGCACTTCTATCCAGAAACAAAACCACCACCAAACCCACCCACGAACCTAGAGCTAGAACCCAAAACCACCACTACCAACCCACAAAACCACCAAAAATCACCACCAACGAACCACTGATATGATGTTTAGAGAGAAGACGAGGAACACAACGACGACGAAAACGAGGAGATCTGGGTTGGAGCTTCGAGGAGATCTGACGAAGACGACGTCGGCGTAAGTCGGTGCTGCCATTGATGGTTAGAGAGAAAGTTAGAAAGAGAAAATGGAGGAGAGGAGAGAGAGAAAATTTTTTAAAAAAATAAAAAATTAGGGCTGGCCGTACGGTGCGACCAGCCGCATATAAAACTTATCATACCCGAATTTGTCAAAAAAAAAAAAAAAAAAACCACAGGATTGAAGAAGTAGTTAATTGTTTGCTATTCTGAATGATTAGTGAAAGGTAGGATTAATTTATCTTATATTAAGTACTATATGATAAAACATGTTTTGTTTTAATAAACCTTTCCCAGTAATTACCTACACTAATAATCATAATTATCCTCAATAATGGTAACTACAAACAGTCTGTAAAAATAAAAACACTATGAATGTTATCTATTTTTTTTATTTTTTGCATATGAAAAATGTATCTTTAATGCTAAGTACATTAGCAATAATAGAATATTAATAATTATGATAAACCACTTTCATACGGATTTTAAAAATAGTAATTGAATTTAAATAAAATTGGAATTTTAAGAAAACATAAAACTATAAAACTCTATTGTAATTTAATATATATGCATGCATAACAAACTTTTCGTGGATAATTGCTACAAAAAACTAATTCAATTACCAAATTTCGAGATTTTCGCTTACACCAATTGATTTAGTCAAGCTGTTAAAGCCCAAAAAACTGTAAACTAATTCTTGACCTTGTTCAATCCAACAATTTTTGTTGTGATTCCTAATCTTAAAACCCCTAATTTATATACTGTAAATATGTTAAGCATAATATTATTTGTATATATGATGTTCCCAAGTTCAAAAAATGATAAGGGACACTCAAGTTCAGAAAATCAAGCGGATGAAGAGCAACAACGCAGCTATACCACAGACATTCCAATCGGTTTCAAGTTTAAGCCTACCGATGTCGAAATTATTTGTGAATACCTTGAGAAGAAAGCAACATTGAAGCCGGTTCCACCAAGTGAAATTCATGATATCAGTGCATCTGATTTTTACAATACTCATCCTAAAGATCTTGGTAAGGCCTTTTTTTTTTTTTTAAAAAAAAAAAAAAAATTTAATTTTAGTTAATCTTTTTCTTTTTAGTTGCATCACTTAAAAAATTGCATGATTCAACACTTATGGGAGACGAGAGATCTGAAAAAAAAGTATAATAGAAGAGATCGAGAGAGTTTATTATATAAAAAAGAAGTAATCATCAAAATTAAATTTTCCTTTTTTTTTTCAATAAAAAAATAAAAACTTTCCTATTTAATAAACGGAATATATATATATATATATATATATATATATTTTTTGTCAAATTATTTTAGAAGTAATCAGATTAAATCATATCAGTTTTTGTTTTTATATTAATTGTAAAATATCTTTATATTTGCATTTTAAAACTTTATGAATATTTCATTATATTTAAAAATTGCATATTAATACGAATATTATGACATTACTTTTTTAATTTGTTGATTAATGTATAAATAAGGTCATAATTTGATCAAAACAGATCATATGGACTGAATTTCTTTCATAAATGGATGTTGCAGTTTTAAGGTTACCTGATGATAGGAGTGAGTGGTACTTTTTCATTCTACAAAATTCAAACGAATTCAAAGAAAAGATCCAACAAGGGGTGGAAGGTGTAGGGTATTGGCAATTTAAATACAATGTTTTGATATATGATCGAGAGAGCAAACCAATTGGCAACAAGTTTGAATACAAGTTTTTGAGAACCAAACCTCAAGACAAACCAAAGGGAACAATTTGGAAGATTGATTTATATGAACTACTCCAACAAGTAAGTAATTCATATGTACTCGTAATATAACTTTATTGGTATGTAAAATTTCATATGTTAACTATTTTTTTTTTTTTTTTTTTATATTACAGAGTGTCGAGTGGATATTGGTGAAACTGATAAAAGGAACAAACTATGATGGGGTTTGAGATTGCTAGCTATTGAGCAATGCTAGCTATTTAAGTTTGTTTTTTCTGTTACTAAAATAATACGGAGTATCTCATAATTTTTAGTTGTAACAAAGGAATATTATTTGTGAGATATAAAATATTCCTTTGTTTCAACTGAAAATTAACAGAGGCAATATAAGTTATGTTTGATTAGATTATTTAATTTCATGGTTAAAAACCCTTATTATATTCAGAGTTGATTGATTGACTAACTCAATTTTTGAGTTAAATCTACCCATATATATTGGGTTTAATATAATGTCTCTCCTTGTGAGAGTTTAAATCTATATTTTACAATTCCATATGAATAATGTGAAAGATGTCAAGCGAAAACATTGGAGGATTGACTTATATAAACTACTTTAACAAGTAAATCTTATACTAGCTCCGTTAAATGTTATGTGCAACTTTGGGTATTATTTGTGAGATATAAAATATTTAAAGTTGCAAATAACATTTAACGGAGGTAGTAACTTTATTTTAACATAAAATATAATAATATAGGCAAGATTTGATGTATTTCTTTTTTTGTGGAGATTACAGAATGCTTGTGGATATCAGAGAGCAGTGAGAAGTTATAATATAGGATCTCACTGCACCAAAAAAAATAATATAGGATCTCAACTCTCAAGGGATATTGAACAATAGTAGAGGCTTCATCTTGTTCAATTTTAGCAAGAAAATATGTCGTCTAATGTTTGGTTTGACGCAAAAGCTAAGCTTGTAAAAAATAAAGTGAATATTTTGTGATCGAAGGGTCCTTCCGCTTCCCTTCAAATCCTATCAATTCCCATTCAAACTCGATCTTATTAACCCTTAATAAAAATTCTATTTTTTTTTTTTAAGTAATTATAAAATTTCTATTTTTTTTTTTTTTTTTTTGAAGAAATAAAATTTCTATTTCATTCAAAATTACTGTTATTTTGTTCCAAAAAAAAAAAAAAAAAAGCCTTGGTTTACGATTTATATTATTCACTTTTTACCTATATTGGTTAAGTCTACCACTATACTCCTAGTTTACGGGGGTTTATTTTGACTAATAAATTCTCTAATCCTCTATGATTCCTACTAATTTTCTAACAAGTTGAGTCTTTAAAATTAACGTGCATCAATTATTACTTATTAGGATATAATCGTTATGAAATAACATAAAAAGATTTTTGTAAATAAAATCTTTTTAGTCTTTATTTTAGTGAGTTTTTGATTTGATGCAAGTGTTTTCATGGAAAATAATTTTCCCATATTTCATTAACAGATATGGAGTACATTCAATTTAATTGTTTGCTTATTTGTTGTGGATTTATATTTTACAAATTCAATTTTACATAATTCACGATTCAATATTTTTTTAAAAATTATTATAAAAGTAATAACATGCTGCATCGCCTGCATGCAATGAGTAATCTGTATAAAACTAATCTTTAATGTTTTTTTAGGCGAAGATAAAAGCAAGCTATTAAGTACTATTAAAAATGATTAGATTTTTCTTTTGTTAATTATGATAGATATTATACAAAGATAATATTTTATCGTAGATTTAGGATATATTTTGTAGATATTTTGTATCCTTAACATGTTAGGTTTCTTAACAGGATTATGACTAGTCCTGTAAACATGATTACATATTGATCAATTGTACACACTTCACATTGAGAAATAAACTAGAGGTAATACTCGTATACGTTATTTGTTGTTGAGTAATCATATAATAATTAATATATAAAGTTAAACTTTTAGCCAGGTCACAAGACAACGACACTTGGTGTTGTAACTTTTCGCCAAGTCTCACGCCACGTAGGCAATAATTAGTTTGACACGTAGGATTTATTTTCATGAATTAAAAAATTAGTATTTTTTTTATTAGGATAAAAAAAAATAGGATAAATTTGGATAAAAAAAAAGAAGTTAGTTTAGAGTTTTATTTTCAATAAATTTTGGATAGATTTATAGGATAAATTTGTTGATTTAAAGTTTTATTTCGGATAAAATACCAATATTTCACAAGTAAAATAAGTTTAACCAAATCACGAGATAATGACGCTTAGCGTTTCAACTTTTCACCAAAGTCGTGCCACATAAACAATAATTAAATACTTTATAATATAAATTTATTTTTATATCATAATTTTTTTTGGGGCGAAGGAAGTAGTTCAAAACGTACAACATCTATTTATAGTATACTCTAATCGATTTAAATAAAATACTTCACAATCTAATATGATTTTATATTTTTATTATTGTATGTAAACTTGTCAATCGGGTCGAGACATGGGTTATTTTGGGTCAAGTCACTTCAGGGTACGGATCAAAAATTGTTATAAAACCATATCAATTCCTTGGTACATAGAAAAAAAGAAATTATGTTAAAATTCAAAAAACAATCCGAGCATCGCACGGGGCACTAAACTAGTATATTATAAAATTGAATTTGTAACAAGCTTAATTTGATCTTACAAAACAGGATTACAGGAAGATATATAGATGAAACTTAAAACCTAGCTCGTTTTCAAGAGATCTTGGCCACATAAACACTTTACCTTCTGAGCTAAGCGTAAATTCTAAAAGCATTACAAAATTTTTAGATGGTAACTTAGTAACCTGTAAACCGTCAAATGATGAGTGTTAATTGGAATAAGAGAAATATCCACAATAAGGTTGTTTAGGGACATTATTGGTCCTAGTAGTCCAAGAGCACCCCATAGGCAATGATGCCCACATGCCCAAAGAGGCAAAGACCCATTTGACGCCCGTTTGTGGTGTGGGAGACCATCCGTGACATCTAAATTGGTTTTCGTTGCCATATAGTGTAGATAACATACCATAATGTTAAGTCATTAACTCGTTATAATGATCATATTGAATTTTCAACATGTTTGTATTAGATCCGTCTTAATGTATACTTTTGAAATATCATTTTTTTTTTTTTTTGAAAACTTTTTACATGTTTAAAAATCAAGTGATTAATGGTTGAAGTCATATAATTTAATGTACTCCGTAGTATATAAAGAGTATAAGAAAATACTTTTATATAATATTGTGAGATCTTGCTTTTATTTGTCTTAGCTTGATGTATAATTATTTTATTATCAAATACCTGATAATAACGTATAATATCTTGAGAGGTTGTTATATACACTTGGGTGTACTGCACACCTATGAGTATTTGTTCTCATTTTGATGATTGTTTTTCATTTTATCATCAAATGAAAAGTAAAAACTAACCTTATGTTAGTTGGGTGTACAGTACACCTGGTTGTATATAACAAATTCTATAATATCTCCCCATTTTGTTTTTGTTCTGCACATGCATTTTGCTTGATCTTCATTCTTCAACACATCAATTTGTTTGATCAATTATAATTTTATTTAAGTAATATTGTACGTAAGTTATGAAATTAAATTGCATACTTTTTCAATACCAACATTGAAACGATTTTAACATGATCATATGTGATGATTAAGGGTCTGTTCACATTTATTGAGCTGAACTGAACTGAACTGATTGGAGCTGAACTAAACTGAGCTAAAATTAATATTTTATGAGAGAAGGAAATTAGGAGCTGAATTGAACTGAACTGATTGGAGCTGAATTAAACTGAACTGAACTAAACTGAATTGAAATTAAGCTGAAGTGAATAGGCCCTAAGTGGCACATTTGACTTTTGCACGTTCACATACACCACTTTAATCAATATTTATATTTTATAAGTAAATTAAACATATATATATATATATATATATATATATATATATATATATATATATATATATATATATATATATATATATATATATATATATAAGGAACAAATGTGCATTTTTTTTTTATATTGAATGTGCATAATTGTGTTTCAAACTGATAAAATTTTAAAATTTTCTGGAAAAACGAAAATTATGCACATTTGTTCAAAAATTATGGTCATCAAATTTGAGTTAAAGTTTTTTTTTTTGCACATTTAGTTCAAAAAATATGCACATTTAGTACAAAAATTAAGCACAAAAATATCCTTCTCATTCTTCTCATTTTAAGGAACTTCACATTTGACCCTAAATCTATATATATATATATATATATATATATATATATATATATATATATATATATATATATATATATATATATATATATATATATATATATATATATATATATATATATATAGATATAGAAATAGCGATATCATTAGTCAAGTCTCGTCTTGACAATTGTGCCGATCAAATAAGGCAGTAAGGCACTTAAAAAGAACGACAAAGGGAGCATATAGGTAATTTTAGACAATCAATTTTTATTTAGTTTGACCACATGAATAGTAAGTAATATAAAATGGAGAAAACTTGTATGGACCTAGTTCACAAAAATATTATTGAGGTTCATACGCGAGCAACACGATGACTTTTATTTTGCATAATAACATCTACTTTAAAATAGTGATCTCTTTGTTTATGAATACCAACAACCGTAGTATCTCTAATATTAGTGTTTCACAATAAATTAATGTGAAATAAGTTTATGTAAGAGTTTGTATATAAAATGAAATAAAATGAAAT
The DNA here is from genome assembly GCF_948465745.1 of Chenopodium album. Lineage (NCBI taxonomy): Eukaryota > Viridiplantae > Streptophyta > Magnoliopsida > Caryophyllales > Amaranthaceae > Chenopodium > Chenopodium album. Next base: position 9,052,253 of record NC_137844.1, read on the forward strand.
GAGAAAAACAAAGAAAAAAAAATATAATAAAACCCATCTTTACCAATAGTAAGGGTCTATTCACTTCAGCTTAATTTCAGTTCAGTTCAACTCCAATCAGTTCAGTTCAGTCCAGTTTAGTTCAGCTTCTAATTTCCTTCTCTCATAAACTATTCATTTCAGCTCTATTCAGTTTAGGCAGTTCAGCTCCAATCAATTCAGTTCAGTTCAGCTCAGTTCAATAAATATGAACAATATTCAGTTGAAATTGATTAATTGTGTACACATGCAAAAAGGCAAGGGACAAAAAAGAAAGAAAAATAAAATCCATCTTTACCAATGGAAATCAAGCAATATAGAATAACATCATATATTTATGGCAACAAATCCATGCATATCCCTTGTATCCAATTAATTTTCTACGGAGTATTACATTTCACACATTCTATTTTCTACCATAAATATATGCTCTATGAGTTTGACCATGATTTAATTTAATGCCAATTTAAAATTTTTGCACAATCAAATACTTATTTTAATATTATTGTGTTGCTATAAATATCACTCACTTCCTCATGTATAAAATACAAATTGATATTACAATCTCATTCAAAAGAAAATTGATATCAAAGAAAATGTCTTTTTCTCAAAATGCTTTCGGATTTCTTGCTATCATGGCCTTAGTTACCATGGTACATTGTCAAGATTGGACCGATGCTCATGCAACGTTCTATGGTGATGCTAAGGGTGGTGATACCGAGAGTGAGTTTTCTATAAATTAAAATATTACTTTGTACTACGTATATATTTGTTGTAAAATACATTTTATATATTTTCACCCTTTAATTTCTTACAAAAAATTTTATGCATATAAAATTGACCTAGTTTGACATACAAATCATTGAATCGAAAGCTAGCATGCATTTGATGTCACTTTGTAATAATGCTAATGAGGTTTCATTGAGATATTGTTTTAGTAATCTTGATTTTTCATTGGAAGAACAAGACAAGGGTGGAACCCCTAAATTATATTAGGGGACTAAAATTTTCATTTAAACTAAACAACCGGAACTATAATTTTTGTTTAACCTGGCTATTTTCAAAAAAATTAACATATACGAAATATAATTTAATTTTTTTGTAATAATTGGGGAATGTGAGGCTCCCATCCACATATACAAGGGAAGTTTTCCTTGATTTAAATATCCATCTGAGGTAATTATTAATTAGTAGTTCGGTTAAATTATGTCATAATCTTGTTTATGGTCGATAATTCGATATGACATAATTTGACAGATTTTTTTTTAAATTTGTACGTGCATAATCTCTTTTCCTAACATAATTTTTGGTTGTTGGTGCCATGCAGAGGGTGCTTGTGGTTATAGCACATTAACTCAAGGATATGGACTACAAACAACAGCTCTTAGCACATCACTTTATCTAGACGGTGCAACTTGCGGAGCATGTTATGAAATCAAATGTACCAACTCAAAATGGTGCAAAGACGGTGCTGGCACGATCAAGGTCACGGCCACCAACTTATGTCCGCCTTCTAGTGGTCCCGAGGCATGGTGCAATCCTCCGTTGCAACACTTTGACTTGACACAACCCATGTTTGTTACAATTGCTGAGTACAAAGCCGGTATTGTACCCGTACAATACAGGAGAGTACCTTGTACTAAGCAAGGAGGAGTCAAGTTTCTTATTAATGGAAACCCTAATTTTCTTTTGTACTAGTCTTTAATGTTGGAGGTGCCGGGGATGTTAAAGAATTAAGATCAAGGGTTCGAGTGATTGGGTTCAAATGTCGCGAAATTGGGGCATGAATTGGCAAATTGGTGGTTCGGGTTGGACCAACCAAGAGTTATCATTCCAAGTGACTACTATTGATGGAAAAACCCTAGAGTTTGAAGGTGTTGTGCCATCAAATTGGCAATTTAGTCAGACATTTGAGGGAAAGTCTAATTTTTAAGAGCTTTGTCATTGTAGTTGATGAATTTATTTTACAAGAGGTTATGTCCATTTAATTATAATTATCGTTTTCCTTGTGAAATGATACCTCAAAATTAAAAAAAATGAGTTCAATAACAATGTTCATTTGCCTGCTGCTTTTTTTCTTAATCACCATTAATTATTTTAGATGTTTAATTATTAATCGACGAGGTGGTTGTTACATTATAACCTAACTGAAGTTGATTTTTGGTAGATTAAACAATGTTGAAATTTAATCCAATGTCTAGAGTATCAACATCCCTTAAACTATTTTAACTATAAATCAGGTAATAATTGTGGTGTTATGGGTCGGTTTCACAGAAATGGGATTGATTTAATTAAGCTTGATCTCTTAGCTTTGGGGTATCGGTATTTTTTTTTTTTTTGAGGGATTGGGGTATCGGTATTTATGTACTCATATATTAATGCGTGTTATTATTTGTAACTTTATTTTATAAGATAAGAAAGAAAAGAAGATATTAGGAAATCTTTTTATCAAGAATAGAGAGAATAGTGTGTGTTGTTTTCGTATTAGCATATGCACAAGTATATATACAACTTAAGAAGATTAGGGCTCGTAACATAACAACGGCCCATAAGCTATACATTATATGGCCTAACACTTTCTCACGAGGGGAAAGTTAATTATTTGTGTTTTTCTCTAGTTTTCTATTTGTGTATCAAATGGAAAAAACGATATTAAAAGAAATTCCTTTTTTTTTTGACGAACAATACTAAAAGAATTTCCTTAAAAACAAAATAATGAGTAATCCATAATTAGAATTTTTCCTTCAAACATAACACTCTGATCCGTAGTCAATAGTAGCAGAAAATATGGATCGATCACAAATCAAGCACTATTATTGTAAAAAATCAAAGTCCATTAATTTCTTACTTTCCTTATTATTTTGATCCAGCTATCTTAATATTAGCAGAAAAAATGGGATCACAAACAATCAACACTTTATATATTACCTTTTTTACTTGTGATTTTATTTACTCTACTTAATAACTTTTTTGTCCTTTATCAAAAAAAAAAAAAAGAAAAAAAAAAGAAAAAGGAAAAAGAAAAAAGAGCTTGATAAGTGTTTTAAACTAATTACTTATTTTCCTAAAAAAAAAAATTACTTTTCATTTTTTTGAAATTTAATTCAAACCACAAGACAATTTTTTTAACATTTGATTATATGTGATATTACAATTCCACTAATAAATTTCTTTGCATTAACCTTTTGTTTTAAATTTAATTTTTAATTGTTGGTTAAAAAAAAAATGTCATATTTTTCTCAAAATGTATTTGGATTTCTTGCTATCATGGCCTTTGTTACAAAGGTAGATTGTCAAGGTTGGATTGATGCCCATGCAACGTTTTATGGCGATATGATGGGCGTGAAACTGACAGTGAGTTTTCTTGAAATTATTACTCCGTAAATTTTTGTTAAACAGTACTTTCTCCGATTCTTTATGTTCTAGCTAGTCAATTACTATTTACTATTGATTGATAAATAATTCAAACATACACCATATATTAGTATTGAATAATGTGAATATATGGATTGATGTAAAATAAAGTAATAAGAGAAATGATGTAAAAAGGTAGATGATTAGTGTAAGAAAAAGGTTGCTTAAGTAAGAGATTGAGTTTGTAGAAATGTCTAATTATTTTGGGGTTAGAGACTTAAAGGAGAAGATGGTAAAAGGCTAGGGTAAACTAAAGATGGAATAGATAAAGTGAGTAGAACAAAATAGAACAGATTTAAATAAAAAATGAGTACGTAGGATAAAAAAGAACAAATAAAGTATATTTTTCACTAGCAGTAATTATGACTTATGAGCACGTGCAAAGTAAGCGATTGCATAGAGCCCCTATATGAAGCCCACAATTTGATATGATATTTCGGTATATGAAGGTTTTTTTTTTTTTTTTTTTTTTTCACTACATATAAAGATATAATTTGTTGATGAATAATTTAATCTTCAATTTTATCATAAAATTAAGAATTTAGTAAAGTTAGACCAAAGCAACAAATTATAGAGGCTTTTGGCTATTTAGTCAGGAGCCTTTGATGAGAATCGATCCCAAAGTAACCACCTGAGCTATCTCTTATCACTATCTATACTGAGCATATATATGAATACATGTTTATACTTTATACGCGAATACGCGCATTTCTAATCTATATAACTTTTTTGTTGCATGGTGTCATGCAGAGGGTGCTTGTGGTTATAGTACGTTAACGCAAGGATATGGATTACAAACAACAGCTCTTAGCACAGCACTTTTTTCAAAGGGTGCAACTTGTGGATCATGTTATGAAATTAAATGTATAAACTCAAAATGGTGCAAACCTGGCCTAATCAAGGTCACGGCCACCAACTTGTGTCCACCTTCTTATGGTCCCGTGGCATGGTGTAATCCTCCATTGCACCACTTTGACTTAACGGAATCCATGTTTGTCACAATTGCCGAGTACAAAGCTGGTATAGTGCCCGTGCAATACAAGAGGATACCTTGTTCTAAGCAAGGGGGTGTCAAATTTCTTATTAATGGGAACCCTAATTTTCTTTTGGTATTAGTCTTCAATGTTGGAGGTGCCGGAGATGTTATAGAAATGAAGATCAAGGGTTCGGGCAATTGGGTGCAAATGGCGCGAAGTTGGGGTATGAATTGGCAAGTTGGTGGTTCGGGTTGGATCAACCAATCCTTGTCCTTCCAAGTGACTACTAGTGATGGAGAATCATTAGCGTTTGAAGGTGTTGTACCACCAAATTGGCAATTCGGCCAGTCATTTGAAGGAGAAGATAACTTTTAAGAGGCTAGAATTGGGGAGATTATTTTACAAAAGGATTTGATATATGTACTTTTATAATTATAAATATAATTTTCCATGCAAGATAATAGCTCAAGATTATATTCGCTTTGTCTCTAAAAGTTTGTCATGTCCGAATAGTGATTGTCTTGCAAATATATGAAAAATGAAATTTAAGAGAAGGAGGGAACGAGATATGAATAATATATTATTCAATAATGTTCATTAGCACCCCCTATTGTACCCTTCTTCATCCAATAATGTTCATTAGCACCCCCTATTGTACCCTTCTTCATCATTAGTTTTTCAGAGATACAATTTTTAAGGGTTATTAAAAAATTACTCTAAAAATTATCTATGTTTTGATCGAGTAGATAAGTCGCACGATAACCTTATGTAGCTAGGTAATGTGAAAAAACTTCACGGAGATTAAAATCTAGGAAATTCACGACGTAGCTTAGTGTCCAACTAGATTTTGCTTTTCTTATAGTTTAATAATTTTAAATAAATTTAGATAAGATAAAATAAGAGCTAATATGTTTAAATAACATAAGAGTTGATGAGTTCAAATAAAATAAGATAAAAACTAATTTTATTCTACCTCTTATTATCTATGATTTGATATTTTTTTTTAAAAAAAGAAAGGTAAATAATTATTAATAATATTAATCTAATCAAAATAAATTATGGAAATTGGATGAGAACCAAGACCTATTAGTAGTACGGAGAATGCGATTATATTAATTTGGGCAAAAGATTAGCGCTAGGCATAGTAACGATCTTCTTACACTGATACTGAAAATATAAATAACCCCGGAGGATATCAGGTTGATGTCTAACATGTGGATCGGTTGACGAAAACAATCAAACATTTGCAATTGGGAATAATTCAATACCTTTATATTGTTGTCCATTTTGATTCACTTCATTAATGTGACTAATGTACTATGATAGTGTATTAGTTATTATATCAAGTAAAAATAAGGATTTTAGTTTGGAGGAGAGTTGAATTGGGAACACATTTTTTTATTTAACAAATAAGTTTATCATTGAGTTTGTTCATGATTTGTTTATAAACATATCAGCTATGTTTTCACTTAATTATAAAAAGCAAAATAATTAATTTACCAAAGTGGCACATATATAATATGTTAAGACATGTATTAAAATGTAAATTTTCAATACTTTAGTAATGACCAATAAATAAAAATATCTGATCATGTTTGGGTTGGTGAGGGCACAGTGTAAGTAAATTAAAGGACACACAATATTTAACGTGGAAAAAATCCTCTTAAAAAACCCACAAACGACGAGCAGACTTGTTTATAAGTATGACTTTTTGTATATGTATATTGATTGAATGCCTATAACCTATATTTATAGTTGAAGATGGAGTTTGGAAAAAATAACTAGAAGATTTCAGAAATTCTTTCATCTTTCTTATAGCCATAATGTTCTAGAATTTTCACAAACCATACTTCTAGTTGCTTTCAATGTCAAAAATTCTCTAAAACGTTTAAGTAGATAATTTTAGAATAAATATGAGCAAGAAGTCAAGAACTAACATTGTTTGATTTTTCCAGAAGCTATAAGAATATGCACAAATTCTCCGCCTCCACCAAAACAATGGGCTTATATATATATAATTTGGACCACACTCAACAGTTCATAAACTAAAAAAATGTGACATATGTCAATTTCTTCTTATAAATATACATCCTGTGCTTTAGAATATGTTAATTAATGAAATATAGCGTTCTTTAGCACTTCTAAAAAAAAAAAAAAAAAAATTTCACACGAAATTGATGAAAGAAATAGATTTAATTATGTAGTATAAAAATAAATATAAAATCGTGCATTTGTATATATTTCATCTTAGTATTAAAAATTTGGCATCATTGAAACCATACTAACTAATGTGTATGAGAATATAACCAATGCAAGAATATAATTTGGATGGAGCATTCGAAAATTAAAGTAGAATGAAATTTTGTGTTATTTTAATTCTAATCCTATTATTAATGGTCAAAACTCAATATTAGCAGAAAAGATGGGATCACAATCAAACATGATTAATTTCTTTTAATATAAAAAATCCCAATAATTTAACTTTCGTTATATATGATACAATTATCTCAAATTCTCAATACTAGCAGAAAATAAGGGATCTTAAATATCAAACCTGATATTGTTCCTTTTTTTACCTTGTGATTTTATTTAATCTTAATTAATGTTTAAAAATTGAAGTCAAACCATATGACTATTTCTCTACTTTAAAATGCAAGATGATCATAAATATAGGCATTTTATAATTTAGTATTCTAACAGCAAAATAAGAGCACTTGTTAATTAGGTTTTTTCTTCACAACTATTGTAATAGCATAATTATTTTTACAATGGCTAATTCTCAATTATTAGCGGGTTATATTTATGTAGTAATATTAGGGCTAATTTTTGTTACAACTCAGGGATCAAATGATATCAATCATGGTGGACATGGCTGGGATTTCGCTCATGCAACGTTTTATGGTGATATTAATGGCGGCGATACCATGTGTAAGTTTTCTTGTTTGTGTACTACAATCCGACATTCATAAACACACGTGTTGGTTATGCAATTTGAATTAGTAACATATCAATTAATAAATTTGGATGGAAGGAGTATCGACTAATATTACAACTGTAAATCTCATTAGTTCATGAGGTTTGTTATAGATTTATGCTTGTTTAAAGTAATGAGTCTTTTAGAATCGGATTTGTGCAATGTAATTTTTATATATTGTCGAAATCAAATAATATGTATTTGTAAAAATGAATTCGGAAAAAAATAAATTGTAGTGACACTAAACGATGGGGGTGTATTTTCAATTTATAATTGATAATGTCTTAGTTGTTTTGTTATAAAAATTAATTAGAGGTTCTTGATTTTGAAATGTGCATCTTTTTAGTTGTGAATCGTGTGATGCGGAGTAATTTTTGAGAGGTACATTTCTACAATTTCTCCTATTTTTTTTCGCATGTCGTTCATATTTTTGTGCGAAATTCATTTGTTAAATTTCATCAGCAACATGTATACGTGGTATGATGTAAAATTTACACACAAAACAAATGGGTATTTTTTATTTTTTTTGGTGTTCTACCCGATTTACCCTTTAGTCTAATTCAGATTCGGACTCAATTTTAGGTGGTTAGGTTTCAGTACCCTCCCAATTGTTGTTGTGGGGGATTGAACACACAGTTCTCTCTAACAAGTGCAGCCTCAATCACCACTGCATCAACATCCAGCTTTTATTAATTGTGAATAATACACTAGCTAAACGTTACATTAGTCCTTTACATAAATGTTATAGCAAATGATAATGTGGTAACAATTAACCATATAATTAACTTTTCATGCATGAATTTATTATACACAGATGGTGCATGTGGGTACGGTGACCTATTCAAGCAAGGTTATGGTCTAGAAACAACAGCACTAAGTACAACACTCTTCAACGATGGAGCTGCTTGCGGAGCGTGTTTCGAAATAGCTTGCATAGACTCAAAATGGTGTAAGCAAGGGGTTCGTCCAATTCGAGTAACGGCCACTAACTTTTGCCCTCCATGCTACGAAGAAACACCGCAAGCGTGGTGCAATCCACCACGAAAACATTTCGATTTGTCGATGCCTATGTTCCTAAAGATTGCGGAGTACAAAGGCGGTATTGTTCCGGTTGTTTATAGAAGAGTGAAATGCCAAAAGAAAGGAGGTGTTAAGTTTGAGTTTAAAGGAAATTCATATTGGTTGATGGTTTTGGTTTACAATGCTGGTGGTGTAGGGGATGTTACTGGGGTGAATATCAAAGGATCAAAAACAAGTTGGACACAAATGAGTCGTAATTGGGGTCAAAATTGGCAAACTTGGACGAGGTTGGAGGGTCAAAGTCTCTCATTTCAAGTGTCTACTAGTAATGGTACGACGTTTCAATTCAACAACGTGGCACCGACTGATTGGCAAATAGGTCGTACATATGAGAGTAGAAAAAATATGCATTAGTTAACGGTTGTGTTTAGTTGGAGGATTAATGGCTAATAGATTGAAGCTTTTAGTTTAAATTTTAGTCATAGTTGTTTGTTATTGGAAGATTGATGGTTAATGGATTGAAACTTTTAGTTTAAAATTTTCAAGCAATGACATGTAATGTGTTTACAATTTTACTATTATAAAAGCTTTAACTAAATATTTTTGTTCATCAAAAAGCTATTCACCAAACATGTCCTTTCTAGCAAAAGAAAATTTATTTGCTACGTTTATAATAGTATTAACATTTAGGAAACGTTTCATGAACGCCAATTATATCGTTAATTGCTACGACGACCACCGCCTTACCATTAAACACTATCTATAAAACCTATACATTTGATAATTTCATTCTTCTACAATTACCTGAACATCATTAGTTGTGAATTGCATGTCCTATCTTTAAAATTAAGGGCATTAAAGGGTAAATCCCTATGTTGGTACTCTTTCCTTTATTTTTATCCTTTTCAACTATGTGGAACAACTTAAGGAGATAAAAATCTAACAAATTTGTTAAGCATAAGGCCAATTTAAGAGAAAGTAGGAAGATTACAATACCCTTAGACTAAAAGTAAGCAGATAAAAGAATGAATCGATTAAATCAATTCCAATTCCTCAAAAGTCAATCGGAGTTTGCCCCTAACATCAAAATAGACCACCAAAACACATTAGAGATGATACAAATTCTCAATAAAAACCAAATCAATTTGTAGACCAGATATTCTCAGTCAGATTATTGATTATGAATACAATCCGCCAGAAATTTTAAACCATTTTTTTCTCAACCACATTATCAAAATTTGAAATTACGATCGACGGTTCAAACACAGTTCAGTATACAATGTAGTATTTTGCTATTTTTCATAGATCATAGTCATATTTAGATTATTCACGATCAAGCTAACACAACCGATCAATTTGTAACATATTCACATAAAAAAAGCAAAAATTATTTACATACTAATAATAAGACTATTTAATAAAAATTAATCAATTAATTAATAAATAAAGGGAAATCAACAACATCTAAAAATTAGCAGGAAACAACAGGTTTGTTCATCCTGTTCCAACAATCAAATCTCGCTGAACTGCAGCTGAGTTCCAAGAAAAACCAATTACTTAGGGCTTGTTTGGCATCATTTTTGGTTTTCAGTTTCCTGTTTTTTTGAAAACTAAAAACCAAAAACAGGAAACAAGAAAAAGATGTTTCCACTTTTTTGTTGTCAGTTTTCAAAATTATCATGATTTTAATAAGTCTAAATATTTTTTGATCCATTATGTGACATATATAATGTACTTTTAAAAAACAAAAAACCAAAAAACAGAAAACCACAGCGATGCCAAACGGACCCTTAGCTGCAGCATCTTTCTGATAAATACAAAGAATAACTCATTTCCTTTCATTGTGAAGAAAATTGTTCACAGGCAGCAATTTCACTGACATTTCGCAAGAAATTGCTCTTGAAAAAACAAAATCAAGGAAAAGTGTGTTGCTGCCATCACTATAAGCTAATGCTTTTTACAAGTCTGGTCAGTGGAAGAAATGAACTCAATTACCTAAAGAATTAGTAAGGTCCTAACTACTGAGTTACCATATACAGTGATTGAGGTATATATCAGGATGGGTTATCTACATCAGCTTTGCAGAACTTCCATGAACCATCATCTTGCCGTCGCAGAAGATAGCTGATTTTATAGGTGCTGCAGCCATATCAAAACAAAAATGTCAATACATTTCAGCCACCTAGAATGAAAATAAATAAATAAATAATGTTCAATTCAAAAAGAAAATTGACATGCCCTTGCCTATTAATAAATTTTAGATTATTAACCATAGGGTATGTAGCTATGGATTATAAAATAGTTCAAAATTTAAGAGTATTTTAAGTTGGAGATTATTAGCTAGAGCGTGTATCTCAAATCTGGTTATATTCAATTCGGGTTGCATCCAAGCGCAAACTTCTTTTGGGAAGGATTTTATAAGCTGCTGCACCCCTTCCCAGAGTTTATTCTCCTCACCCAAAGCCAAATCGGGGAAGAGGGTCATCTTATATGCTTTATTTCCTCTCCTCTGAACTTCTACACTCTATTAATTTTCCCAGTCTCTACCATTTTCAGACACATAATATCAAATTTAAAGTGTCCTTTCTTCTTCAATTTTCAAACACTTAACAATGAATTTATGAAAGTGAGGATACAGTGTATGGAGTTTGAGAGTGAAGAGAAATTAACTGAAAGAACTAAATAAAAACCCTTGCAAAAAAGAAATTCAGCTAGAAAGCAATAATAGCAAATTAAAAGAGAGAAGTTTGACTTCAAAATGTCCTTAGATGACTAGCATTGTTTAAAAGCACCATATCAAAACTGAATTACTTTATATATAACTTATTGTTATAAAGTCATATATCAACTGGCAAAAAGAAGCTATGTTAGGAATCTTAGGATAACCCATCAGTTTCATGTGGCCTTTATCTGTAATATCATGTATAGAGATATTTGCGCAAACCATCTGAACATTCAAAATAAGCTTTAAAAAAAAAGGACCTAATCCTGAATGTCATCTCATTTCAAAATATACTTGCATAATACAAATTAGTCCTCACAAAAACAAGCACATAAAATATAGATATTCCAGAAATTTCCTACCACCAGCTCAATCCAACACCCTCTCTTATAGCTGTTTGTTTAGTTAACTATTCGATCTACTTTATCATAATAAGAACCATGCATGTATTACGAAATCAATTTTAAGTTACACCTCAAAGAGAATAATAGTTAATAAGAGCTGAGAAATAACACTAGTATATAATAAAATCATTGAACTCAAATCTAAAAGTAACTTTATCAACATATTGACATAATTGTAAGTTACACCTCAACAAGATTGAGAAGGGGAAGCCTAACAAATGGAAGCAGTGGCCGTTTAGTGTCCTTTTAAAAATGTCTACAATTTTTTTTATTGTTCAGTGCTTTCAGTTTTATGTGCATCTCCTCCATGTTGCCTTATTCGTTAAAGGAAAAGAGAAGTGGGAGGTAAGATAAGTAGCTTCAATGAATTTGCATCTGTGAAAGTTGTATCAAATGCCATAACAAGCCAAAACATGGAAGTAATACAAACTGATCAAGAAAGCGTGGCTAAAGCAAAGGATTTGACTCTCTGAGAAACAAACTTGGGAAAATGATGATTTAAATGCTGTCTTACCTATAATAATTTGGATTCCTTTGTTGATCTTCTTCAATAAGCTCTGCAGCTTCCTCCAACAGAACATCAATTTCTGCTGTTTCAGTGCCGGTGGCATCTGAGAATGTATCAGCTCGAAGGACTGATAATTGCAGCAAAACAAATCTCCAAAAACATGATTTGTCTTTGGCTGCATCTGCCAAAGCTTGCCACTGGGAAAAAAGCACACACAATTATCAAGCACATTACATATTACCAGAGGAGTTATAAGAGTCTCCATTATGAGACCCGTCATAACAATACAATTATATAACAACACTGAAAAGGAGCGGGAAAAGGCATTAGTATAAAAATAGCCTATATACTTCAAATTATAGTGGGTAGATAAACATGAGCAAATGCCAGGCAATAACACAATGAACACCATTCTGTAAATAATAATAAAGTTATAATCAATTTTGAATTGTGAATGTCAGGAGGAAAGAACAGAGCAAGACTGAATAAAAGAAATGTCTTCAAAATCTAGAATGGTTGATATAAAATATTCTGTTATAAGCACTGCACTACCATCAATTTTAAAAAAATACGGACCACAAGTTATACGAATAGCACGATCTAGGTACAACAAAAGCCCTTTGATTTCCATCTTCCTTTGGACTTGTTGAGGGTTGTAAACCAACTCAATGCCAACAGTTACTTTGCAAATGCATAAATACCAGCAGGTAGCTGGGATGACAATAAAGTCTGAAGCTCAAATTAAGCTAGTAAAAAAGGAGAATTATAGCTGAGTCCTACCTCAAGCAGCATAGAGTCATCAAGAACGTCAAAGAGCAAATGAACTTGATGATCAGGACCGAGGGCTTCAGCTTTGATTACTTGCCATTGTCTTACAAGAGCTTCAGCTTCTTTAAGAGTCATTACCCTGTCATATGAAGCAGGCACAGGAGATGATAAGCCAGCCAAGACAGACGATTTTTGCCTTTTTCCTGTGTCAGATTGATTTCTGACTCCCAGCTTCAAAGTTGATAAAAACTGCTGCATTGCTGCAGCAAAGTTGTTACGCATGCCATTATGCCTAGAGTGATCACCAACAGATGAGCATAAAGTTTTTCTATTTGCCAGTCTGGAGCCATACACACGCCCACTTTGCCTGCTTAACATCTTTGAAGTGGCAAAGACAACACAACCTAGAACTGCGACAAATGTTATACGCCCGAAAATTTTTCCTTGAGCCATCCAGCTAGTAGCAGCTTTATGATTGTAGCTACCAAGATCTCGCTTTAACTGTGGGGGTGGTGGTGGAGTGGCTGTTCCGGTCTGGGTGCTAGGTTTAGCTTCTTGTAATGGACTTCGCAGATTAGTAGGAGTCAACTGCTTTACAGCAGGCCCAAGATGTTGGGAGGAGACCAATGAAGCAAGACGCTCATCAGACACCATTCGATCAGACAAAACAGCAGGAGATATTGTCCTGTGGTTTACATTTGGCATAGAAGGTGACAAACCTCTACTTTGCTTGTTGCCAAAAGATTTCTTCTCCTGACCAAAATACCCAGCCTGTAGGAAAACTAAAAATGATATAGTCCATTATTTCATGAATTATAAACCATCAGAAATGTAATCATCGTACCAATGAAGGGGAACACTCTCGGGTATCTGAAAACAAGCACAGCACAACATCTTTCAGCCATTTTTCCTGGTCAATATAATACAACAGATGAGTAAAAAGTGTCAAAAGGAATACAATTACTGCCTGACTCAAAAATACAAGATATAGTGGCATAAGAAGGAAGAAAAAAGAATGATCAAAATCAACAAGTAATTTCAGTTTCACTAGGGAGCAGAAGGAAAGAAAAGACAACAAAATTAGTTAAACAGCATGACTACTGTTCCTGCCGATTAAATGCTAGAAGCTATATGCACCCTATGATCATAATTTCTCATGTTTGACAGGACTAATACAAACTTTATTACCCAATGGTTGTGTCCTCAAGGTGTACAAAGCAAAATCATGTCTTCAATCAGTCATCAAATTAAGGCTATCCACAACAGATAAGAAAATTCCAAAAACAATTGCTTACAGGAGACTAAAAACAAAACTATATCATTGTCATATGATGCAGCTTAGAAAAGTACCCAAAGGTTTTTCATAATGCATCATGCCAAACTGAACTCACCAACAGACAGGTCTAAATCATCATCAAAAAGGAACCATTAATGTCAAAGGTCTGTTTAATTTTACAGGTACTGCTGAAGGTCCCCAACAGCCTATATACATGACATAATGACAAAAGGTGAAAACATATACCATCACAACTCACAAAGGATCACTAATCCTAATGATTCCTGAGTCCTGCCAACCAACAAAAAATAGCAAAAGAGTACAGCAATTAATCTGTAGCAAGTCTAACAATCAACAGAAAACATATCAAAAAATAAAACATATAGATTTATATATAAGAGCTGACATACTACTGAATAGTCCGAGGCAGGAGCATCTTTGCCTTCCTTTCCCAAGAGTGAGTTTCTAGATCCTGAATTTCTACTGGATTCAACCTGTCGAAGCCTTTCAAGAGTGTCTGCCTCACTACCCTGCAAGAAACAATCTTGAGCATCTGACAATTGCTAAGGACACATTAATGAAGTAATAAGGAAAGGTTAAACCTGTCCAAGAAGGAACAGGCAAAATGCTTCTTCAAGTTTCAGGTCAACACCATCGGATGCCATCAGACACTCGCATATTGATCTTGCTTTGCTAATCTATGCAACGTGATGAGTCACAATAATTAGTGCCCAACTCATTCCAGAAAAGATAACAATTCCATTAAGTTCCTAAGAATAGATAGGTATTATAAAAACAACGGATCTCAGTAACATTGCTGAAAAGCAAAAGTCAGTTATTTTTTAAGAGTTTTTTTAATTCCAATAAATTAATTAATAAAAGGTATCCAAATATCATAACTTTTATCTAACTCAATTTTCTTAGTCCATAAATCAAACTATTTCTACCATCAAGGTTGTGAGAAAATTACGCAGTCTCTTTGTCTGCTAGAGAACCCAAAAGCTATATGAGCCATCAGTGCAGTGTAGAAACAGTCAAAATCAATCACCACCCTCTGATTTTGAGACCCAAGAGATTTCTTGTTCTTACGAGTCAATGCTAAATTGTCCCAGGGGATCAGATCAACAACTTCTGAAGCCGTGAGTTTACCAAGTGCATTACTCAAGAAGCAGGGCCAATCACTGACCCGGCATGAAGCTTCTACATCAAGACCTTGCCTTAGCAATTCCCGCAAAGCTGCCATTGCTCCACGCCTGCGTTCAGCATTGTCTGTAGTCTGAGGCATTGCCAACAATTCCAATGTGCAAGCAGGTGCAAGCCCTTCTAAAGAATCTTCTATCTATAGGCAAGGCCAACAAAGAAAATACAATTATAATATATAAATGAACTTCATTCAGCATGCCATTGAAATACATGTGGAGCATGCAACCTCTAAATTGAAGGCAATGGAATAGAAAACAAAATGACACTAAGAATGATAAAACGTCACACGGCACACAACATCTCATTATGGATTTATGTTTCATTCATGGTATTGTACTTATAAGCAGGAGAACAATTGTCAGCATGTACATATAATAGTTCTGATCTAATCTATGCCATACAGTAAAAGCAATAAACATGTTATTTCAGTGATAAGACATCTCAATTTTGTATGCATGTATACCTTCTCCTTGGCTGCTCAAAAACAATAATACCATCTAAATCATTAAAAGATAAAAAGCAGCAAACCAATATCAAAAATGAGAATAAACTGCAGATATTGTGAATCTTCACACATAATGAGCTTCACAGACTCTAACAGCATATAGAATGATATATTTGAAAATTAGAATATCATAAAAGAAAATACTACCTCCAAAAGAAGCTTCATTTTTCCCAAGGATGTCTTACTCCTCAAAAGACATTGGGCACGAGCAAGAGCTTCAAATCCTTGCGACACTTTATTCTTCTCCAAATGGATCTTGGCGATTGCACACTTCAAGAAAGCACCTATGATAAGAAAAGGACACATAACAAGGCTGCTAGAATATACTGCAGCGACTCCAGATATCTTTCCCACTTATCTTACCTCTGCAAGAGCCATAGAAAGAAGTACATCATGAGCATGTGGCTTGGCATCAGGGTACAGGAGAGCTGCTCGACCAATGTCTAAAACTAGCTTCTCTTCTCCAACCTAAGAAATAAAATAACAAAACATCAATGATAATTCAGGACAAATCTCTAGTAGATTAAGGTTCCAACAGCAGTCGTACAATGCACCCCGGCTAAGTTCAGAACAAAAAGATGCACATGCAAAAGGGTAGCTCAAAGCTTCTAGAAAGAGCAATTGACAAGGTATTTTTCCCTTCATATCTACTGAAAACAGAAATATAAACTAGCCTTTCTTGGGCGTTAAATGTAGCCTAGACAAAGCAGGTCAAAACAGCTGTGAGAATCCCACATCTGTCATCTTACATATGTCGCTCGAAAATAATGATTAAACATAACAATAACAAAATCCAGCACAGTCTAACATGAAGTCATAAACGATAATACCTCTTGAAGAAGGCAAAGAGCACCAGGTAACCAAGCCCACGGAATGCGCAGAGTAGATTTTGGTGGAATTTTCTCTTTAGTATCACCAGCATACTCCGGTTCAAAAAGGAGTTTATCTCTAACATCCATCAACAAATCCTGCAAACATAAACACCACAGCATTGATTTTGAAATGAAAAGACATTCTAACTAGCATTCATCCTAAGTAAGCCATTCAACAAGTTACATCTACCTGACGGGATACAACAGCCTCCATTGAATACCCTTCTTCGACCTCAGCATTTTTTAGGTCCATCACAGACTTCACAATCTGATCCTTCTCTGCCTTATCAGGAACACCAATAATCTGCATAATTTAATTGCAATGTAAGCTTGCTATCCCAGGTTTCAAGTGTAGGAGAGTTAACAAACTTTGAAAAAGAAACAAAGAGGTTGAACAGCCTCCTTTGGCTTCAAGCCTTCAAACATTTCTAAAGATAGCTACATTTAGAAAGGATATCCTCTAGGATACACACATAAAGCCACTACATAAAGTATCAGCTTGAGCAAGACAAAGATTTTGGATGAGAAACCCTCCTCCCAAATAAGCAGTATCCAAAAGTAGGTGCTATAAGGCACTCCATATATAGTAGATGACATTCTGCAGCTATATAATTTTTTAAAATACAACTGCACTGTGGTCAGAGCATAAACCAAAAAACTGCACTGTTTGTTAGTAAGACTTGAGACTTTAAGTGCAAATTCTACATCAAGACACAAAGAATTAGCTCAAATATGCCCATTTCACCTATTGCATTTTTTGGCCACTCAAAAATGTCAATCAAACTAAGACCGACTTGCATAAGAAAATGCATCTAAAAATCTAGATTGTCTTTCATCAGGTCTGTCAGATGTCTGCACCACTTTGAATATAACTCCCTCAGTCCCTCTGAATCAAAATATAGCTATTCTACACTAGCTAGTAAAATAAAACCCGTCACAATATAATATTATACGTCAACTGAGCGGTCTGAGCCTAATCTATTCAATATTAAATGGTATTTTACAACTCCAATGCAATTTTAACTTGTAGAACTCAGCTTCCTAATATATGTACAAGTTATATCAACCATTTCAGATCAAGGAAAGTAGTACACTCCACTAGTTCACTACATAGTTACAACCCATTTCAAAAAATCAGCAGCTCCACTATTTCCCAAACAGCTATAATCCAAGAATACACTCATTAACAAACATTCACCTCACCTGCCTCACCAAATCCTCCTACAATCCTGTGAACCTAGCGTCATTTTCCAGTAAAACAACCCACATTTTCACTCCCCATTCCCCACTGTTAATCTATGCACAAGCAAACATCAATCAGCAGCTCCACCATTAACCAAACAACTATAATCCGAGAATACACTCATTAACAAATATTCACCTTGCCTGCCTCACCAAAACATCTACAGTTCCGTGAACCTAGCGTAATTTTACAGTAAACCAACCCACATTGTCACTCCCCATTCCCCACTGTTACTCTCCGCACACGCAAACATCAATCAGCAGCTCCACCATTTCTCAAACAACTATAATCCAAGAATACACTCATTAACAGATTTTCACCTTGCCCACATCACCAAAATATCCTATAATTCTTCGTACCTTTCCAGTAAACCAACCCACATTGTCACTCCCCATTCCCCACTGTTACTCTATGCACAAGCAAACATCAATCAGCAGCTCCACTATTTCCCAAACAACTATAATCCGAGAATACACTCATTAACAAACTTTCACCTCACCTACTTCAGGAACCTAGCGTAAAATTCGATAAAACCACCCACATTGTCACTCCCACTGTTACTCCACGCTTAAGCAAACATCAATCGAAGAGTTAACAACCTACATTATCACCGGAAAAATCGCAATCATACAACACAAATCTACACGAAAGCTACAGCAATTCCTCAACAATCAACGACAATTAACCCACATTGCACTACACCAAATCAAAAAATTGCAGCAAAAATCCAAAAAACATATAAATTATTACTATAACCAAAAAACAAAAAAAAAAAAACAGCAATAAATGACTAATTTTTCAGTGAAATGAGGAGAGAAAACCTGGTAACAAGAAACGGGAATTTCAACACCGACATGATTAGAAGTATTATGGCCATTAACATGAGCATCCAAAACACGAAATGCAGTAGCACTAGCATTCACATTTACACTCCATCTTCTTCGTTCAACAGATCTATGATGATGATGACGACGATAAATTACAGCAGCACAACAAATCAAGGAAGAAAACGACGAGAATCTTCTAGAACAATGCGAAGCTTCTGGAAGAGAGAGAAAACCACCGCCGGCGACGGTGGTGGGGGTGCCGGAGCTCCGGCGACGGGAGCAAAGAGGGGAATTGAAGGAGCAACAGTGTGATGATGAAGCGATTTCTGGCAATAAAACGGGAATTGGTGCCATTGAATTTGTCGCATTTCAAACCCTAATTTTGATTTTTAGTGGAGTTTTAGGGAAGAAGTTGTTGCGTCATTTTGGGGATTTTTGAGGAGTGGAGTGATTAAGGGATTTTTGTGAGAGAAATTTGGGGGTTTTATTTTTATTTTTATTAACTTTAAACATGTGTAAATCGTGTATTTTTCACTCTTTAGCTAAAACTAATTTCTACTTTTTTAAAATTTTGTTTTTAAGCTTGAATTAGTGAATAGTCAGGGTTTTACCTCAGGTCACTATTGTTATAGATGTGCAATCGATAATTATTTTTAAAAAGGATTTTCAAAATTGAAATTGTTTATTGTCAACCGACATTGAGTTATTCTTTAACTTCTTTTTATTTATTTTTTTAATTGAACCTTGTTTGCACTTATATATTTCTTTTTACATGTTAAGAACATATTTGATCATTTGTTTAGATGCTTAGTCATCTTTGTTATAAGAGGTTGAATTCCTTATGCTTTTATACAGAGCAATATTGGTTGCTTGGGTAATGTGTCGTATTATACGAACATACGATTGGTTGTGGTGTCACGAAGTGTTGGGAAGGTGACGGGGCGCAATACAAAAGAAACTACGTGGCATATCGACATTTTAAGGAACGTCTTAGTATAGATATGAAAAAGGGTTTTATGAGACTATGATTAGATGAAGTTATCAACGAAATTTATCACTTGAAAACAAAAATGCATGGTTTCTTAGCAAAAGAAAGATGAAGGATTAATAAATTTGTAGACTTTTAATATGATTAGAAAAAGTTCAAAAAGTCCAAAATTTTTATGTTGGATTTTCATTGGGATTGCTTGTACTAAGCAGTAGCTAGTTATTAGCGTAGGAAAATTAGTCAATTTTTTTGTAAATGATGAGCAACTTCAAACAAAACAGAAAGAGAAAAAAAGAGATAAATGTTGAGTTATAGACATAGGTAGTCATTACAATGAAAACTTAGGGGTGTAGCGGCTCGGAGTAGGGCTGTCTTATGCAAATAAGGGGCTTTGTGCTATTTTTATTACAATGTTTAAGAGTTTAAGTTTACAATATTGCTAATAATGAAAAAAAAAAAATGATACAAATATTCAAGTTTTTTAATAGTGAATTTATGCATTAATGATATACCATGATATACTCTGTAAGTGATATACATGGAAGACGTAGATAATGTTATATTATTGTAATGAGAAAAATCATTTAGTTAATTAAAATAATTATAAAAAAAACAGATAAATTGTGTGCAAATAGCAAAAGATACATACATGATAATATTTTTTACATTTGTTTTTGAAAAAAAAAAGTGAGTATTACATTACACAAAACCAAAGTTAAAATAAAAAGAAAAGAAAACAAAAAATGTGAAGTGTTAACGTTAGCAAAAAAGTCGAAAATATATATTCCTGAAGGTTCGAACCTCACACCAAATCAAACATTGCCTATTAGTTCTACCACCAAGCCATCAAAGTAGTGTATGAAATAATGTGTACAATTCTAATTTTATACTGTGCATTCATTTGGGGCCCTTTAAATTTTATTGTATGGATGAGTTTACTGCAAGTCTTGAGCAAAGTTTCAATATGAGTTTTGTTCAAGATTCTTGTTATAAATTCATCAAAGACTCATGTGATGACTCTAATGAGTCTTGGATTGAGTTTGGAAATCATAACTCATGTTGAGACTTCACATGGAGAACAAATAGGGCCCGTTAGTTGGTTGGTTGTCAATCAAAACTTGCCATCTCACCAACCAAAAGCTTATAATAATTTTTTAAAAATAAATTAAAGATTTCTTACAAATAAAATAAATATATTTTGAAGAGAATAAGTAAATCAGGAGTGAATCTTGGAATAATGTGTGAATTTCGAAAAAGTGTTGTATGAATCTGAATAATAATAAAAAAGAAAGTATTTAAAACTTAATGAAAAGCTGATATGACATAGTCCAGAATCTGCGTCCGAGTCTAAGGATAAACTCACCCTAACTCTTAATGCACCTAAAATTCTGTTTCTAATATATAACCTAAAATTCTGTTTCTAATATATAGTTTGTGGTTGTGAGCTAAAAAAAAACGATCACAGTTTTGTTGATAATTTGGAGTAATGTATTAACGAATTAATTTTTTATTTTTTTTTAAAAAAATATGTAGTATTAGATTTAAATGAACAATTTCCCACGATATCAATATTATTATTTTAAAACAAGAAAACTTAAAGGAAATATAAGCTGTCCACAAGTCCCCCCTTAAAATCAGTTTTTTTTTTTTTTTTTTTTTTTTTTTTTTTTTTTTTTTATCCCTATCCTTTATTCAGTTTCAACCATATGACGCTTGACGTTAAAAAAAACCATATGACGCTTTATTCCCTTCCAATTTGTCTGTTCATTTACATCAATTCCTCCATTCAAGATGTTTTTTTTATCCTTTCCCAACGATACTCATCAGTGTTAATTTCGATCTTCAGTGTTGTTTTTTTCTTTTTCAATTTAACTTAATTTCTACATTCTATCTCTCTTCCATTCTTTCTACCCCAATTCTAATTTTTAGGTCTGCAATGTTTGTCTCTTCCGCAATTTTTGAATTTTAAAAGTAAATATTTGATATTTTGATATTTTTCTCCTTCAAAAATATTACAATATAATTACATGAGGATTTTATATTTCGGATAATTTCTAGTACTGCAATGATAGGAAATTCCAGTTGCATTGTTGCAAGTTAATTTGTGATGATTCTTTGAATAAACAGTATATCAAAGTAAGATTTCTTTTTTGGCTTGTCATTTGATTCTTATTTTTAATATATTTTACAAATTTGGTTGTTACGGTTCATCGTAGTATTGTTTTTTTTGGCAGATTCATCATACTATCTTGGAATGTATAAAAATTTAATTTTAAACTAGAGAATTACGTGCAAATATATTTTTTTACTCCGAGAATTCCTTTCTAATTCCAATTCACTATGCATTCACATTTAAAGTTTCGCTTAAGTATGATCAAAATTTGTTTTCCACGTTTAAAAGAATTACTGCGGACCAAATGACTAATAGTGAGGAAAGTTCAAAATCTTCAAATTGGGCTACAAATTCTCTTTTAATAAACATGTTTCTTTTATTTTATGTATATTGTAGAACAATGAATTAAAAAAAATAAAATAAAATTGTAGCCTCTATATGTATATATATTGTATTGCGTAGTACAAGATTTCTATATAAATTGTCGAACACCATTTATAAATTGTAACTATTATAGATGATAAATTGTTTAAATTTCACAGACTTTTAAGTGTATTGTACATTAAAAATGCTAACATAAAACTATTGTTATCATATTGACTATTATTATAAGATTCGATAGTAATGTTTATATATTAAAAAAAATATATATTAAACCATTATGCATAATATAATGTTGAGATCCTATATTAGTATTTTGTTGATGTTTATGTTTTAAAAATAAAAAAATGTGAGTGTTAGGCAAAATAGTAGTTAGGGTAGCTTTTAGTGGTGGAGGCAGCTTTTATGAAAAGTTACAAACATTAGCTTTCTGAAATTTGTGGTAGCTGTTGAAAATGTAATCTATAGTTTTAAAAATAAAATATTGATTTTTATATGTAACAACTAGTTAACCGCTACTTTACTGAACACTTATACCTAAATTATCTATTTTCACAGCTAACAGCTACCTATACAGCTAACAATAACCTATACACCTAACAGCTACCTTCACAGCTATATTTTGCCGAACACGCCCTAAATCATACATTTCCTCTCTCCTCACTATCCCACCTCCCTTAGTTTTTGTTTTCTTATACTATTAAAAATACAAAAGTGAATCCTTTATATAATAAACAAATGTTTTAAAGTTTTCTAAAATTACATGTCCACCCTAACGTTCCAAGTATTATGGGATGGAGGGAGTTTTTTTTTTTTCCTAGTGAATATTCGAGCGTTACTCGGACAAGGAACTAGTCTCTTTATAAATCATGTACTCGCATTAATGAATCATTTTTATTTTTACTTTTATTTTTTTTGGAAAAAAAAACACATATTTAACACATGCTCTAATTAGGGATCACCATTAACCCTCACCACTTAGGCCCCTTTCACTTCACTTTATTTTTGCCGAACTGAAATTATTTTTAATGAAACAAAATTATATTTGCTGAATTTAAATTAATTTAACTGAACTTAAATTATTTTTGCTCAACTGAAATTATTTTTACTGATTTTCTATTATAATTCTTTTTTAAGATAACTGGATTTTATTGAACTGAACTTATTTTTACTGATTTTCTATTACAATTCTTTTTTAAGATAACTGAATTTTACTGAATTGAAATTATTTAAACTAAAATTAATTTTACTGAAATGAACTTATTTTTACTGAACTGAACTTATTTATACTTAATATTATAAAAAGTGGAGTGAACCGGCACTCACAATTTTACACAACTTACCAAAACGCCTCGAAGATACAAAGAGTTCTTATACAGAACAACCAGTACAATATTCGCCGCCACCCTCCTGTCTCCCGCCGTTTCACTCATTGGAACAGCCGAACAGGTAATCCTTCTGATTTCTGATTAATTTTGGGTGAATTATGTTGTTACAATCAATTTTATTTTCTGGGTAAATCATGATTTTAGAGCATACTGAAACTTTTCTTGTGATGAATTTGAATTAGATTGACAATAAAAAGTTCATTATTTGAGAGTCGCTTTGCTCAAATAAGAGGTACTGTAATTATCAGTGTTCTTGTGTAATGGCGTAGAAAATTTGTAACCAATTTGATTACAACAGTAAAACGTCAATTGGCTATGAGTGTGCGGAATTTTTTGTTTATTTGATTGATTAATAGCTTTTTGTGGGTATTAATGTTTATTGGGTCGAATTTCTAGCCGAATTCAGTTGATGGGTGGGTTTTATTAGTGATTATGAACTATGTTTCTCCGGATTGGTACCCATGTCCAACACGAGTACGTGTCAAGTGGGTGTCTTGCCCATGTTAAACGGTCAAGGATTAGTGACACGGGTACTTGAGGTGAAATGAAGAGTCTGAGTAACGTATAATATGAGGATGTGGGAAGTTCTTTTTGTGGCTTTCTGTCATTATATAAGTCAGTATTATGGAGGTATGTTACTCTATATTAATCAGGTTTCTTCAAATTGGTAGCTAATATTGAGGATGGATAACATACTTTGTGTTTGACCCGATCACTTGACGCATCATCAAGTAAGTACCCACTTTGGCTTGGCTGTGGAAGAACATGACCCTGATCCAACTTGTTACTTATTAAAATGGTCTTTTTTTACTTGCCCTGACATTAACCCACCTCGACCTGCCTTATGACCAGCCTTAAGAAGAATCATGTTGTTCCGGGACTTGGGTTTAGCTCTTCTGCAATTCATTGTTTTGAGAACCCAAGGGGCTCTTCATCATACTTGAAGGACTCCAATCTTGTTCTTTTATGACTCTCAAAGGTGCCATTTAGCATTTGTAGCCCCTTACGTGGCTACATGCTTTAACTCCACTATAATTAAGCTGCAACTTTTAGAGTTCAGAAATTAACCTTCATACTTTTTCCTGAGGGAGAGTTTTTGTGAGATCTTCAAACTGTGTTCTTTGAAAAGCATTTTCCCAAAGTTTCTTCTCATAATTAGTGTAAAATTGCCGTGTCAGGCACTTAGACTTTAGTACCTCATTGGCTTGTCAGAATTACTTTATGTCGTCTGAAAGTGATTGTCTTCTTAGGGTTGGCAACTTGGCACAAATCTCTTAAACTGTCTCTAGGCAACAAATCGATCAATATTGAATACACATCTTCTATTTGTCTTATTAGTTTGGTTAGTTTGGATAAGAGTACAAGATAGTCATCATGGGACTGCAAAGCAAAACACCCTACTTAAAAAATACTACTCTTATCCATGAAGACGAATTGCCAATGTTGACAAACCATGGATGACTGTGTTTGACAGTTGTTTTCTAATTTGTGGTTAAGTCTTTGTAATTGTTATTCAGTGTTTTATTATTTCTTCTCTGCTTTTATGTGTGCTATCTTTTTGGTTTTAGAAAATGAAGCAAGAAGAAGTGACTTGTTGCCAGATTCAAGAATGGTATCCAAAATTTAAACCAGTCTCTATAAAGACCTTTATCCATGAACTCCCTGAATCCTTTATTCAGTATCTGGTTGGAGATTCTGGTCCTTTTCTGCTTCCCACGTCTGTGTCAAATGAAGACGCCTTGCCCAATAGGATTCATAAACCTGAAGATGAGGAGGACTACCAACTGTCGGAAGTATCTGAAGATGAGTCAGAGCCATCATCACCACCCCCTTCGTTCCCAGAGCTTGAATTGAAGATCAAAGATTCAATCGAATCCCTTGGTGGTGCTGTCTTTCCCAAATTAAATTGGAGTTCACCAAAAGATGCTGCTTGGATCAGCACCACTGGAACCCTCAAATGCACTTCATTTAGTGACATAGCTCTCTTACTCAAAGCATCTGATTCTGTAGTCCACGATTTGTGCCATCCATATGATTCATGCAGTGACAAGACTTTGTCAAGACCCCCTCAATTCTACCTTGCCTTACGCAAATGGTACCCCTCTTTGAGACCAGAGATGGAGTTCCGTTGCTTTGTCTGTGCTCAGCAACTTGTTGGAATTTCTCAACGTGAAGTCACTGCTTATTATCCTGCTGTACTGGAAAAGAAAGACGAGCTCAGAGATCTGATCCATGATTTCTTCCTTGACAATGTTGAAGGGAAATTCAAATCTGAAAATTACACTTTTGATGTTTATGTTACGAAAGACAGGAGGGTGAAGCTGATTGATTTTAATCCTTGGGGTGCATTTACCCTGCCGTTACTGTTTACTTGGGAGGAGTTAGAGCAAGGTGGAAGGGTAGAGGAAGAGGTTGATTTTAGAATAGTGGAAAGCCAGCATACAGTGCGCCCAGGTTTGAAGACTGCAGTCCCTTATGATTATATAGATATGAGCGCGGGAAGTGGTTGGGATCAATTTTTAAGGAATGCCGATGAGGAGTTGCGGTCTCCAGAAGCAGGTGCATAAACATTTGCCATCTGGTTAGCTGGAGCTTACTGATTATGATGTAATATCCTATTATACTTTATTGTATGCTTAGCTAACTAAGCCAAGTTCTTTCTTATTACAGTATTACTTTTGACTTAAAGTCAAGAGTATTGATGTTGTATGAGTTTTCATTTTATTTTTTTAGTGTTAGTTTTAGGGGTTATGTTGTAGTAACATACTCTTAATACAATCTTCTCACATTATCTTAATAATAATTAATTTAATTTCATTGATAATCATTTATTATCTAAACTCTAATGTTATATCATCCCAACGTTATTTTGCATTGATTTCTTGTATATATTATCTTAGGTGACCTTAAATAATATCATATATAGATCTAGTTGTGAATTACGGATTAGTTATCAATACAAATCTTATGATATAAAAATTAATATCCATTGCTCGTCATAAAAAATATCTTAATAACAAGCGCTTTGGGGCGTTAGAATAACTAATTAATGCGTGTGATATGTGCTTACATATGAGCCTCAGATAAGCAATTTTACACAAATTAACAAAGTTAACTTAAATGTGTGCGTGTATTTGCACATTAGGGCAGGTGAAACAACCTTAATTTAAAACAAGATATTCCATTAATGCCGCATCCTCACACCTGTTATGGACTGTGTCATCGAGTCTAAAATAATCAAGCTTACAAATAGGCCTCATATAAGCATTACAGTCTATGTTACTCGGACACGGGTACGGGTATCCGATATTGGTACGGATCCGAGTGTCCGATACGTCATTTTTAAAAATTTAGGACACGGGGACACCGGCTAAACTTTGGACTCGGGTACGGATACGGCAATAAAATTTTTTAAGGAAAAAAACCGGATAATTAGTGCAACAAAATTAAAATATTCATGAAAATTGATTACATAAACTGATAAACACATAACAAAAGAAGTCTTAGAATAAAAACTTAATATCCCAAACAATACGGACTACATAACAAAAGAGTGAAAGACCAAATGTACTGAACAATATATCAAAAGATGTTCTTCAATTCTTCACTTCATAGTTTTAAACTTCCAAAATTCCTTCAGCAGCTCAAGGATGACTAAAAAAAACACTTCTTCTCAAAGGTCATTAAATGATATAGCTTCAAATTCTGGTTCATTAAGGGAAAGGTCAGCAACTTCTAACAAGCTATCTCCATCAATATTATCTCCCCCTTTAAAACCATGCAAACAACAAAAGTTAAAATAAATAAAATGAGACGTTATTTACAAGTTGAACATGAAAATAATAAATAAATAAATGTTACCAACTTACCAATATCCCAATATTTGCTTGGTCCCTCTGTGTAATCCTTTTGCTTTCTAGAGAGCAATCGTAAGTTGTTGTGAATATAGACAAGAATTTCCAAGCGTAGAGTATTAAGCTTGTTTCTTTTGATACTTTGGATGCCCCCATATGTGCTCCAATTCCTCTCACAACAAGAAGAAGAAGCGGGTTGTGATAGCAGCTTGAACGCAAGGCTTTGCAACATTGGAGCACCTGAGCCATAATTGGACCACCATGACATGGGATCTTCATATGCCCTTGCTTCCATGACATGAGGTTCATTAAAGAACCCTAAACCCCCAGAAAAAGCTCCATATTCAAGAAAGACTTTCCGAGCATCATCGGCATTTGGGAAAAGCCTTTGTAAACACGCGTTTCTGTTTCTTGAAACCTCTTCATCTTCATTAGGAGGTACTCTTGGAGTGCTGCCTCCCCCTTGAATCCATTCTTGAGTGTAGTATTTAGGAACTAAAGAATGTGCCAAGCAATGTAAAGGGGTATTGCTTTTGTTCCACCTACTCTCAATGACTTTTTGAATAGCATCATAAAATGGAGACTGCCCTGTGAGAAAATCAGCATCTTCATGATCGAAAATAACTTTTTTCACTTGTTCGATCATCGTATCCCACATGTCATACACCAAATGTAAGACACATGAGTCTGTATCAGCAGCCCTCAAGAAGTTCATCATGGGTAGTGTAAATTCAAGAAAATAATCAAGTCTATCCCACCATCCATCACTCACCAACAAATCCTTAACCTCCCTCGCCTTAAGTTCAACATAACCCTTCCCATTGACCTTAAATTTCTTCTAGTCAGCATCCATCACAGTTTTTTCAAGAGCATCCTTTACCTTTCTTAGCCTAGTTGCCATCACTATCTTAGACCCAAACCTAGTTTCAGCAACCTTTAAGAGTCTTAAATCAGAATAACGTTCAAAAATTGTTTTGGACAAACTATGATTTTGAATAAAATAATTAATTTCATCAACTTGCTTCACTAAATCTGAAATCCATTGACACTCTTTGTAATGGTCAGCTTTCTCACTAGGCTCACATATAGATTTCAAAACCAAGTTTAAGCAATGAACAACACAAGGTGTCCAAAAAATTTTAGGATATTTTTTTTCAATCGCACGACCAGCGGCTTTATAATTGGCAGCATTATCAGTTACAATCTGAACAACATTAGATTCTCCTACATCTTCAATAATTTCAGAGAACAAACCTGCCAGATATTCAGCGTCTTTTGTAAGGATTTCGCTTGCATCAAAAGCTTTCAAAAACATAGGGCCAGCAGCTGAGGCAGCCATTATGTTTATCAAAGGCTTTGATGTTAGATCTTGCCAACCGTCTGAGCAAATTGAAACTCCTTTCTTCACCCAACTGTCTCGAATTGGTTGGAGTAATTTGTCAACATGAGCTTTCAATTGAAATAGTAAAGTTGTTCGGAGTCTTTCATAAGTAGGAGGAACAAACCCATGCAAGTTTCCATTGGCTAGCCTTTGACAAAATTTTCTGAAGTAAGGATTTCTTGCTAAGTTGAAAGAGAGCATACCCGTATAAAACATCATAGCACATTCTTTGTCAGCTTCTTCCCTTTCTAACACATTGAAGGATAACTCCAATGTACCTTTTCTTTTCTTTGAATGAGCTAAATCCGAACCTTCGGGAAGAGAGATGTAATCCTGCTTTTGTTTGGCGCTTAAATTACGAGACCTTTTCTTCTGTTCAGCTTCATCATTTTCCCTCTTAATCTCTCGATATATGTCGTCTGCGATTGTGCAAGGTGAAACACCCAGGTTGGGAATTTTAAGCAAATGCCCTTTCACTTTAGAATAAGAACCACTGACTTCTTTGTTGCAATACTTGCATCTCCACTTCCTGTTACCACCTCCACCAGCAGACAATTGCAAAACTTCGACATGACTCCACAACGGTGTATCGTCAAACCCTTGATTCTTAGTTGGTCGAGGCATGAATGCTGGATACAATTATAAATTATAAGACAAAATTAAATTAATTAAATAATACAAATAAATAAGAAAGTATAAAAATTGATAATATATTTAGAAGATAATCATATATGTAATTAAAGATTATCAAAAGAAAATTAATCAGGGGAATTTGATTCCTATGTACCTTATTATAATTGTAGATCTGATAATTTTTCTGGTAATTTCTCAATTTTGTGGAATGTTTCAGCATATCAAATTTGTGAAACATTTTATTTTGATGGGGTGTTTTATATAGAAGACTATGGAGTAAACTGTAAACCAGTAGGCAGTAGTTAATGAGGGAAGGGGAAGAGTCAAGGAGGAATAAGCATGAGTAGTCAGGGAAGAAGAAGGATTAGAAAGAATTTAAGACCAAAACCTTTTATTGTGCATTTGTGCATCACACGTGGGCTTTTCCCAAGGTTTTGGTCTTATCAAGATTTTTATTTTATTTTTAATTTTCAAAGTAAGGAAAAAAAAAACGTATCATCTATTTATCTATTAATCAAATTAATGTATTACCGATTAATCAAATTGATAATCAATAAATAATTTGATAATCAATCAATAAATTGATAAGTTATTGATCTTGTAACTTAGTAGTTAATCAATCGATAAATTGATAATACATTGATCTTGTAACTTCGTTCGACTTGATTCTAAATAGGTTAGCCAATAACTTAATATGAACAATTCCTTAGTTATTGATCAATCTAATCAATCAGTCGTAATACGATCGATCGATCAATAACTAAGGAATTATTCAATACTTAGTTATTGATCAATAAGTTAACCAATAACTCAAAATAAATAATATCTTTATTGTTGATTGTTGTTCTTATAGTCTTATAGATATTATTCACTACTTAGTTATTGATCAATCGATATATCGTGTTACATTGATTCGATTACTTCGTATTACATTGATTCTCAATAGGTTAGCTAATAACTCAATATAAACAATTTCTTTGTTGTTGATTGTTCTTATAGATATTATTCAATACTTAGTTTGATCAATCGATATATCATATTACATTGATTTGGTTATTTCGTTCGACTTGATTCTCAATAGGTTAGCTAATAACTCAATATAAACAATTTCTTTGTTGTTGATTGTTCTTATAGATTTTATTCAATACTTAGTTATTGATCAATCGATATTCGTATTGCATTGATTCGGTTATTTCGTTCGACTTGATTCTCAATAGGTTAGCTAATAACTCAATATACTACCTCCGTTTCGTATTAGTTGCAACTTTGGGGTATTATTTGTGAGATATATAATATTCCAAAGTTGCAACTAATACGAAACGGAGGTAGTAAACAATTTCTTTGTTGTTGATTGTTCTTCCAGATATTATTCAATACTTAGTTATTGATCAGTCGATATATCGTGTTACATTGATTCGGTTATTTCGTATTACATTGATCTTAATAGGTTAGCCAATAACTTAGTATGAACAATACCTTTTTTGTTTATTGTTGTTTTTATAGAGTTGTTTCAATACTTAGTTATTGATCAATTGATAAATCGAGAATTTGTTGATTCGGTAATTTTGTTTTATTTGATTCTAAATATATTAGCCAATACTTTAATATGAATAATTCCTTTGTTGTGTATTGTTGTTCACTTGTTGTTATAGAGTTATTTGATTTATTTCAATACTTAGTTATTAGTCCATCGATAATACATTTCCTTATAACTTAGCTCGCTATATTAATCTTTAATAGGTTAATTGATTTGGAAAATTAATTGATCAACTATAAATTTTCTTCTTGACTCTACTAAATATTACAATTACTTAATTGATCTAAAGAATAAAAACAAATATTTACAATTGATTTATAACTAATAAAATAAAATCATATAAAAAATAGCGAAGATAACCTTTCTTTTTATGTCAATTGAAGTATAATTTTATAAAATTTTTTATTTAAATAATGTATAAGAGAACTGTGATTTTGATTAATAAATTAGATGTGATTTTACCACCAGTAAAGTGTCTCTATGTCATTTGAGCTTTTTTTTTAGACTAATAAATTACAATTGATTTGTACAATGGAATGTTTTTAAATTTATACATTAAAGCGTGCAAAATATAAACAATATCCTTTTTTTTTGTTTTTTTTTTTTTTTTTTACAATAGACTACTACAGTAGTAATTGAAATTCTAATTAATATATGTTCAAAAATTGTTTAAAAATACCTGGTAAAAAACATTCAAGAATTTTGAAGGTTGTTTTTTTTAAAGATAAACTTTCTTACTTTTTGTTCGCTATTTTATACGTCATTTTTTTAAATCTGTACTCCATCTATTTTTTATATAGTGTACCATATATTTTTTTTGAGTAATATTTAATTATTTATTCAAGTTGTTATACTTCATTTGGATTTTTTTTAAACAAAATGTATACTCCAGACTCCAGTTATATATACTCCGTATTGAAGTTTTTTCACCATAATATATCAAATATTTTCTTGATAATCAGAAATCTTTTTTTTTTATTTTTTTTATTTGGCAAAGATAAAAAAATTTATTGAGTCTATTTTTAACTAATTAAGATAAATAATATAATATTTAATTTACACAATACGAAGTATAAAACCTTGAGATAACTTTCTTAAAAAAAAATACTTGGGATAGCTTGTTTGGGAAGCCAAACCATTATTATTAAAAAAACGAGTATCAGTGTACCACAAAACCTTTCTGTACCAATGTATTGGAAACCACAAAACCTTTTAAATGTACAGTACACTTCAATAAAAAATAAAAATAAATGTACATTTGTACAGTACAAAATTTTCTCCGCATCTCTTTCTTGGAAACCAGAAAATAAAACCCTAGATCTTCTTTAATGGCCGCATCTCTTCTCTGAGTTATCTTCTCCGCCTCTCTCCTCTTTCTCCGCCCTCTCTCTCCTCTTCTCAGTCTCACTCTATCTCCTTTCGTCTTCATCTCTTCTTTCTTCCGCCCTTTCTCAACTTTCACTCTCATCTCCTCTTTTCCCCACCAGCCCGCATCACCATCAACTAAGGTTTCGAGGTTTTTCGAACTCCATAAGGGCATCAACTAAGATTTTTCATTTCGAACACCATCAACTAAAGGGGTTTCATGTCAAATTCGGCCATGAAAACTCTAGATCTAGAGTTTTCATGGTCGAATTTGACCATTAAAACCCAAAACCGACGTTTTTTTGGTGTAATGTGAGGACGTGAGGTATGTTCTCTTTTTATTTCGTTTAATTTGGTTTAAGTTTTGTTTTTCAACTTTACTTTAATGGTGGTTTGTGATTGAAATTGTGGTGGTGGTAGGTAGTTATGGCCTTTTGGGTCGATCTGGGGATGAAGGGTGGTGAAATAAGGTGGGTTGTGGTAGGTGCGGAACTGCATATCTAGGTTAGAGGTGTGGTTTTGTTTGTTTGGTTTTTGATTGGTGTGGTTTGGTTCGGTATTTTTTGCTTCTTCATCTTCTTTTCTGCTCTAGCCGTACCCGAGAGCCAATCGGAGTATCCGGAACGGATTTCATACCCGAGTCCGTGTCGGGTCGTACCGACCCGGGTATGAGGCCAAAAATGGCGTGTCCGAGTAACATAGATTACAGTTGCAGGCTTGGTCCTATACACTACACCTTTCCAGAATCCAGATCATAAACCCAAAGAGGACTTCATGCAATCACGCTCCAAGAAGATGATAGATAGACTATGTAAGGATGCTGGGAAACAATGTTTCAACGAACAGCAGACACAGTTCTAACAAATGCCAATCTGAACCTAATACCAGCCCCAAATTGTGATTCCGTACACGATCGCTACCTGCAGATTTGATAAAAACCAATTTAGAATTTTAGACTAACAAGAACAACGTAGCTACAAAGGGTACACAAATGTTCACTTCCAACTATAATTCTCATTATCAAAAAGTATTCAGCAAATGATCATGCAACATTGAAACATAATAGAAATTTTTTTTTTTTTTTTTTTTTTTTTTGAAAGATATACAATTTCATATAGATATTCTATACATTTGTATAAGATGAAGTGATGAACATTGATCAACCAAGGGTGAAGTAAAATATGATTAAATCCACAGCCCAAATCAATCCGAACCCAATTAGGAGGTGTTTGGTTCGCAAAGTGATATGAGTTTGAAATAAGGAATAGGGTTAAGGTACAATTGGGTTGGAACTTGATGCTTAATACCATGTGTTTGGTTCAATTCTGGAATGAAATACCTCATATTCCCTCTTTTAATTTGATACCTAAGAGAATGGAATGAGCCAAGCCCACCTTCCCCCAAGGTTTCTAAACCCCATACCTCATGGGTTTGAGGTATAGATTTAAAATTCATACTTTTGACAACCAAACATATGGTATGGGTTTTAGTCATTTTAAACCCATACCTCATACCTATATTCTGTGAACCAAACGCCCCCTTAGTTATTTGGTTTGAATTATCTATTAAATCGAGTTTTTGGATCAGATCGAAGGTAACAAGTTTTTTCAAAAAACAAACAAACAAACAAAAAAAAAAAAAAAAAAAAAAAAAAAAAAAAAAAAAAAAAAGAACAAACCAATATTATATGAAATGTTGATGTTATATTTTTTGACTCCTATGTTAGTTATGTTACTTGTGAAGACTGATTTATCTCTTGCAGATCATTGTTTAAGTGTGAAGTAATACATTACTATATCAACATATTATTCATATGATTCTAGCATAACAGACTATCCAACTCCCATTTTTCAGGCTCGAAAGGATTTTAAGCAAACTTTCACTTGAACATGTTTCATTTTCATAAGAGACCATTGTTATCAGTTTTTGATTCACAAAGATAAGAGGGTTGAAGTTGGCTTACCTTAACTAGAAGACTTTTGAAGAATATTGATTACAGGGCAACCCTCAGTCTCTCCTCAAAAACTTCCCTGCAGTATTTGTAGTTGCTTGAAAGCTTCCAGATATCATATCCAGTTTTGACTTACTGCATCCATATAGGAGGAACTTTGACTTACATAAAGTCCTTGAATTACTCAATCCTCAAGTTCATTCATCATTCTTGATCAAGACAGCATGCTCAGAAGAAAGTGTGTAGATATCTGTGCATCAATATCAAGTACAAATCAGATGCGAACAGATGGTTATATGAAAGCAATTTGTAGCAGGTTCTGTGGTCCAGCACAGAAGAATATAGAAAAGCTCCTTTCATATCTTAGGAGATCAATAAACAGTATATCATCAATAGACTAGATGATTCTACTAACGAAATATGGTAAACATACTTTCAACTAAACTGAGACAAACTCATTCAATCAAGCAACTTAGAATGGTAAAAAAATAATTTAAAAATGGCCCTTCCCTTGTAAAAGAGAAACCATAAACAAGATACAGTCACTCAACCAGTATTATGATTGAACAAACAGCTAACAAAGAATCTGGTTTCTAAATTGTCACCGAAAAATATCATAAACTTTATTCAAACGATTTCAAGCATTAGGCATCAATCCACCATTCCAAAAAATTGGCAAAATTTCCAAATGAAAAATATCTGGGTAAAGGAAGTTATTTGTTCCAGCAACAAATACCAAAAAAGAAAAAGGATGAAAACATGGGCTACATGGCCACAAGGCTTGCCTGTATGATACACAATGGCATTTGGGGTTGAGTAATTGTAATTGAGAATCTGAGAGCTAAGGGCATCTATGGATTGTATTGTTTTCTGAAATACAATTTTGTCTTTCTGCCAGAGATCAGAAAATCTCAAGTATAGATCAACAAAACAAGCTCATATCTTTGATCAACGTGAGTTAGTTATTTTTTAAGGCCAACTTACTTGGGGAAGTCGGAAGAAAAGGTTCCATATATATTAATATTACTGAGCTACTGACTGATGTATACAAAAGGATAACTTTTCTCCAAGACAAAGAACTAGTTGCAAATCAATAATTGTATGTAGCAAAGCCATTTCTTAGCTGATTTCAGTTTCTCAATGACTGCAGTCAGTCTCATCTGCTTTACAGGTCATTCCTTCAAATCTATTGAATTCGTTGATACTGCTTCTAATTTTTCAGAGAATACCAACAAGCATATGCATATACTTTGAAGTAATCAATCCATCAGCTAGGTTTCAGCATAAGATGTGTTAATATAGACTAGTTGTTCCTAGATGCCATTATATGCTTATTTTTACACTGGTATAGAGGGAAGGTGAGCGAAGGGAAGGGAGGCAAGGATTAGGCTGAAAGCTTTCCTTCCAACTTTCCAACATTCGCAGGGTTTGCTTAGGGGGAAGGAAATTGTCTCCTTTGATTTCCCTTTACTATATACTACATAAAACTAACAGAAGATGGTTCCCCCATGCTTCCTACTGCTCCCAAACATGTAACCAAGAGTTTAGTAGTTTTGTTTGTTTTCCTTGTTATCAAAATGCAGAACATCAGGCCACACATACAATAGATGCTAAATAAATGGTCATGGAGAAAGAATTCATTGAGATGATATTCTTCTTGAGACTTGGGACTGCCACACATATAATAGATGCCAAAAAAATGGTCATGGAGAAAGAATTCATTGAGATGATGCATGGTGCTAGAAACTATGTACAACAATACAATGCACTTGGTACCTGGCAAATGTGGCATTCATACTCCTTCAGTGTGGAGTTTTTTAACCCTTGGTGGAACGTTCTCTGATTCTCTGAAGCATCTTCTCTAGAGTGGTTCAACCAAATCATCATAACATGCGCAAATGCTTTCACCAGTAGTCTCCACAAGAACAAACTCCATCTTTGAAATGATGAAATCGATTAGCATCTCGAATAATTATTTCCCGATTGGTGAATTTTGATATAAGCTTAATAGCAGAGTGACAGTTGACACATGCCCTGAGATTTTTTGTTATCCGAAGTGTGCTTCCTGATGGTGTTGAGATGAGACCATAAGCAACTGCTAACCTCTCACTATGATTACAAAGACTCTCCTGCATGTCCTCAGAACTTAAATCATGTAAATTAGATTCTGAATTAGGGGAAAATCCAGCCTCTTTCAACCTCCTCTCCAAATCAGCAAGCTTTTTCCAAATTTCCTCATATCTTGGATGTGAATTGTCTCCTACACGAAAAACTTGGAGCTTTCCATTGATTTCAATTAGACTAAATCCAAAATCCTTGCTCAACCCTCTCTCTTTCATAAGCTTGCGAATTTCATTAACCTGATCCCACATACGAGCTGCAGCATAAAGATTTGATAGCTGGACGTAGTGTCCAGCATCATATGGATCTATCGCAAAAACTTTAGCAGCTGCGCATTCTCCCATTTGTACATGGCGATAGATTTTGCATGCGCTCAGAAGGGCACCCCATACCGTTATCCCTGGTTTCATGGGCATTCTAACAATAAATTTGTAGGCTTCTGCCAAGTAGCCAGCACGACCAAGCAGATCAACAACACAAGCATAATGTTGGTGAAGAGGCTCTATGCCATAATCTTTCATGCTATGAAAAAAAGTCCATCCCTCTCTGACCAGCCCTGAGTTTTTACATGCCAGAAGAAGCCCAAGAAAAGTGACATCGTTAGGCATCACTTCAGCTTGCACCATTGCATCATAAAGATCAATAGCTTCTCGGCCCCGACCATGCAATCCATATCCCACTATCATGGCACTCCAAACAACAACGTCCTTATCACGAATCTTATTGAAAATTTGCCTAGCTACTTCCACACTTCCACATTTAGCAAACATATCAACAAGTGCTGTTTTGACATATACATTATTTAGGTAATCACTTCTACTGACATAATCATTCATCCATCTTGCCAGATCAATTGAACCAACTTGAGCACAGGCTAGAATAGCAGCCCTCAGAGTGATAGAATCTGGCTTCATATCCTTCTTCTTGGCCAATAGTTTGAATAGCTCTACAGCTTCCTCAGCATAACCATTTTTAGCATATCCAGAAATCATAGCATTCCACAATATCACATTTTGTTTATTTATCTGATCAAATAAATATCTTGCCACCGTTACTTCCCCACATTTTGCATACATAGCCGTTAGTGAAATTTGCAAATCTTCCTCTGATTCGAGACCCATTTTAAGGACACAACCATGTAGAGATTTTCCTTGTTCCAAATAATCAAGATCAGCACAAGCTCTCAGAACACTCACTAGAGTAATCCAATCAGGCTTCATTTTCATCATCTTCATATCACTGAAAAGTCTCAAAGCCTCCATGGAATTACCACTTTGTGCACATTTTGATATAATGGCGGTCCAAGAAACAACAATTGATCTACTACTACACAACAAGCCATCATAAGAAACAAGCTTCTTGGCATAATCAATTCTACCACACTCAGCATAAAGTGAAACCAGTCCACTTTGCACAAACATGTTAGAATCATGCCCAAGTCTACATATATGCCCATGGATAGCCCCACCCATCTGAAGAAGCTTTAATAAGCTGCATGCCTTGAGCACTTGTTCAAGAATATAGTAATCAGGACTCACCCCAGCCCGCTTCATCCCAGCATAAGTTTCAATTGACTCACGCAACATATTACTTTTACTATATCCACCAACAATTGCATTCCACAAAGATACATTTGGTTGAGGAAAGGCATCAAAAACCTGACGAGCATAACGAATTTCACCGATTCTTAAGCATGCATTCATAAATTCAGAGACCAAGAAGCTTTCTTTAGTCTGAAGTCCATAAATTATAAATTGGGCATGAACCTGCTTCAATTCAATCATATGAGTTGAGCTACTCAAAAGAGATTTAAAGAAGTTAGAAGCATCAGGGATATGAATTTGATGCTTAAGAAGGACAGCTTGGTCATTACAGTTTTCATCAACATAATCATTTACACTATACGAAGATGCAAAACAAGGCCTCACATTAAAAAATCTCAATTTTGAAGAAACGGAAATCAAAGAAAATAAAGCAGGAAAGTTCATGGACATAGCAGCTAATTTCTAAGGAAAACTGAAAGCCAAATATGAAGTATTATGAATTTATGATAGTCCTGAATCCTGATTCTGTGGGTTGTGCTTATTGTCCTGTAGATTCGCCGATTTTTGATGTAATAAGCCTTTCCTTGTAGCGAATGACCCAAGTGACAAATCCTCAATCAACCATTATCATAATGGAGTCTTCCCAAAAATCTGAATAAGTGACCAAACACCAAAAAATTGAACAAAAATAAGGTTAGAAATATTCTTGTAACGTAAGATCATAAACCAACTTCAGTTTTCATCATACTTCATCTAATCAAATACATAGAAATATTTTAAATGGAATACATTGATTTAGAGCATTATGAAAGGAAAATAATGGCAACAAATAACATACAGAAACTCAAAACAAAAATTATACTACGTATATCCTCAATTAGTCAAATTGGTATTCAATTCAAATGTTAAAAAACAAAATTCAAAAACGCTTATCAAATTTTCCAATGAGTTCACATAAAATCATTCAAATTATTCAAGAAGTATAAGTTTTGCAATAACTTTAATTTAGCAAGAAATCAAAATTAAAACCAATTAAGCAAATGGGATTATTATAATACATTAAAAAATAAAAAATTGAAGAAAACCAAAATGCAGTACATATATATAATCTTAATTTAACAAGTACCCATAATCAAAAACTGAGCAAACGCAAAGTTGAGCAAAAAAATGAAGAAGAAGAAACTGACATTGAGTGTTGCGAGCTGAGTGTATCTGTGCTGGTGCTGCAGTACTGCGCGCCTCCTCGGCTTGACAGGAGTTGCTAGTGTGTATTTGCAGCACCGGCGGGCATTGCGGTTGCTTCTGGTCGACGACTAAAAGAACTTATTTTGAAAAAACTTGGTTTATTTTTATCATTTGGGTTTCAGATCTAAGTTAAATTGGAGGAAGCTCCGGTTTATTTCCTCCGTAAACAAATGACATACTCCCTCTGTTTCTAATTATTTCTACTTTTCTTTTTAAGGTGTCTCAAAAGATAGCCCCATACTAATTTTGGCATGTTTTTCCACTTGCACTCTCTTTATCTCTCTCCTCATTGATATTTGTGTCAACCCATGTGCATCATTTTTTACCCAAAATCTTAATAAAGTGAATTTATGGTTTGGGGCAAACAATTGGGGACAGAGGGAGTATAAAGTAAGTGTCTGTTCACTTCAGCTTAATTTTAGTTCAATTTAACTTTAATCAGTTCAATGCAGTTCAGCTCTTAATTTCCTTCTCTTAGTTTAGTTCAGTTCACTTCAGCTCCAATCAGTTCAGTTCAGTTCAGTAAATGTGAACATGCCCTAACTGTAAATAAATCAACAATTTTATCCGTTAACTTGACATTTCGTTACCGTTCAAATAAAAAAAAAATTGACATTTTGTTAATAAATCAATAAGTGTGGGCTCATATATACTGCAAACAAAACTGGTGATTTATTGAGGAGATAAACTTGTATTTTCTCGTTAAAATATATTGTACCGTAAGCAAAAACTGTACTTATATTTGCTTATTTTGAAAATTATCGATTTATTTTTTAATTATGCGAATATTATATTTACACACTTATAAAGAGATCGGGAGTACATTTATACATGTGTAAAAATATTCTTAAATGATCAAAAGTTACATTTGATCGGGCCTAAGTTACTCCAGTTGTTCGATCAAAAGTTATTGATATATTTGATATGATTAAAACAGTTAAAATTTCATTATATAAAAATCAGGTTGATACAATTTTTTTTTTTTTTTTAATAGAGGTTAATACAAATTAGGTTGATAAAAATTAGGTTGATAGATCTCGTTTGATAAAGTTTTTTTGTTATTATTATTGATTAAGAATTTCTATTTTTTTTTTTTTTTTTTTTTTGACTGGAAGATGATTAAGAATTTCTTGTAATGTCTAAATTAGGGGTGAGCAAACCGGGTACCCGGTCAAAATTTTAGGACCCGGACTTGGAATTGGTTGGAACCGGGTCCTAAAATTCGGAACC
Organism: Chenopodium album; assembly: GCF_948465745.1. Taxonomy (NCBI): domain Eukaryota; kingdom Viridiplantae; phylum Streptophyta; class Magnoliopsida; order Caryophyllales; family Amaranthaceae; genus Chenopodium; species Chenopodium album. The sequence continues at coordinate 9,092,715 of NC_137844.1, forward strand.
GGAATTGGAATTGGTTAAACCGGGTCCTAAATTTTAGGAATTGGAACCACTGGGTACTGGTTCCGGTTCCGGGTACCCACTTATGTATTAATTGTTAAAATATAATACAAATTATAATTCTTATTTTAGTTAGTATCATTATTAGTATTTAATACTTATATTTATGTATGCATTAAGCTATTTGTATTCATGTTAGGTATTAATAATACTTTTTTTATTGTACAAATTAGATACATTTAACATATTTTTATTATTTAAAATTTATTTAATTTAGGATATATTGGGTAACCGGGTACCCAACCGGTTCCGGGTCCAAAAAGTTGAGAATTGGAATTGGAATTGGTTATAACCGGGTCCTTAATTTATTACCCGGAATTGAAACCACCGGGTCCAATCTCGGTTCCGGACCCGCCGGTTCCTAACCAGTTCCGGTTCCAATTCCGGGTACCCGGAATTTTTGCTCACCCCTAGTCTAAATGAGGTTAAAGTTTAGTCAAATCATATCATAAAAATGACTAAATCAAACAAATCTTAGCAAAGTTTGTTGTTGACTTGTTTTTTTTTTTTTTTTTTTTTGATGTATCAATTTTTTTTAGCAAGTAACAAGTTACAAGTACTGTATTAATTAGTGTCTCAACAATAGATACAAATAGTAATTTTTTCACAGTGATAGAAATTAGAAATTTGATCGATCAAATTGCATAGAAATTAAAAGGAGATCAGATTTAGTTCAAGGTTGAGAAAGTCAGTCAATTCCTGTTAAACTCGCTCATAATCAGATGCAAAACAAGGGGTTGTCACCTTCAGTTTATATAGCACAATGTCAAAAATGATTCAGATTGCCAGTACATAACGCAAATTTTATGAGGTGTGACACTTTGTAATAAGTTTAGGGTACTAATTGTAAGCAGGAAAATTGATGCACTATCAAGTTTTTGAAACTGGTGGTCGTGGGCCCATGTAGTTCGTCACCAATCCCATAATTGCAAACCTGGAATCCAAGACAAGAAAACACATTGGAGGATTTAGAATCAGAACAAACATGAAAACAGCGCAATTGCAATTGAAGAAAAGTGATGATGCATTAGCCAAGGGTAGCACCACATGATGAGGTTCCATAAAAGACATTTCAATTTAGCAGCATAGATTACTATACTCGAACTGAAATCAAACACGTTCAATTTTCCATTTCAATATGTGATCCAATTTATAACCTAGAGTTTTCCTACCATAATAACATCAATAAAATGTGAATAACTAAGTATAACACATGATGTGCAGATAGATACACATGAATAAGGATTACCCGTAGCATCTTAACTGAACCTACCAAGTACCAAGTACCAAATACCCATACCATCATGACTGAGCATAATAAATAACCATACCATCACAAATAAACATTATTCATGAAACCCCTGATGTAACAATGTTGGTTTCCAAATTACAACTTTTGCCATCGATAGAACTTTTAATCTAGCCGAAATTTTAAACATTACGAAACTGCATTATATGTATATAGGTGAGTTCCATGTCCTATATTATATTTGGCTTGTTAGCTTCTTCCAAACCACCATCCAGAAATTGCAATGCATACGTGAAAAATATTCTATCAAGTAGAGGCACCAAAAAGGTGCCATACCTGAAGCACAGACTGAGAGGCGAGAGCTAATACAGAAAAAGAAATCCCACGTCAAATATTGTTGCTACTGTGGGATCTGATTCCATTTTGAAGCAACTTTTCAAGTTTTGCTTTCATCACCTTTCTCTTTTCCAAACCATCATCAAGCATCTTCTTAAATATTCCACGGGATAGTCGAGAGAGTTACTTATTCACTCTAAAAGCTTACTGCCACCTACGGAGTACATTGCAATGAAACTTTGACATTTTGTTTTCCTTCCCTCAAAAGCATTTAGGCTCTAGAAACTTCAGATAAATTTAAAGAACATGTCCTTTACATTACCAACCTTTACCTTTTAGGTTCTTCTTTCCCTCTTTGACAGTAATCTTCGCTTTCTTATAATGCTACCAAATTCAATGTTATACACTAAAGTTATTGACATGATAGATTTCTTCTTGGTACCTAACAATACTATTGTCTAGAGTTTCAAAAACATCATAGCAAATCCCAGGAGGCTCTGAATTTCTAGCAATTTTGGTGATTACAATTGATTATCATCTTACTTTCCTATCCCGTTTGCAACATGGTCTGTCAAGTGTCAAGACCTTAACACCCCCTCCCTCCTCTCACATGCACACAGAAATCCAAAAAAAATTAGGTGCACCAACTAATTTTTTCCTCTCCTGCATTAATAACTTCTCAATTCCTAGCAACCAAAATTCCTCTTTAGTCCACTCTATCAGATTCTTGACAAGGATAAAAGATGGGTGATCCTCAGAATTTCACATTGTAAGCAGCTAGCCTGCATGATTTCACAATTCCATATATATTCAATTTGCAACTTAAACTGAGAAACGTATGCAAAGAATTTTATCAACTCTTAATGATATCTATGTATTGGTTACATTTGGTGGAGTTACATTTGCTTGTTTAAAAGGGTTTACTAAAGAATGATCAGACTCGTATGTCAAACCATCACAAACCCAGCAAAATTGGGAGCAGATACAAAGGAGATTACCCAAAATCCATAAACTCAAAGGCTTGAACCATTGCAGAAAAAGGCACATTTGGCTAAAGTGTGAGATGCACAGAATGATGGCCTTCAAGACTCTAGGTGAAAAGACATGGATGTGCCCTAAGGCAGAAGAGGGACGCCTTTACAGTATGAAAAAATGATATAGAAGTCATGGATCTCCAAATCTTTCTTGCACGGTACAATTAATAATGATTAATGGCACAATACTCTAGATCAACTTTCTTTAAATGAATGGCTATAGTTTCAAGTAAAGTTAATGAGCATCTCACTTTCACTTAGACATGTCTTTGCCTCACACCTTAGCATGCCTAGACTCAAAGACTGAAGACCCTGTCACCCTACTGCCTTAGGGAGTCTTAAACTTAAAGGCTTAAAGCATTGCAGAAACAGGCATGGCAGGCTAAGGCGTGAGATGCACAAGATGGTTGCCTTCACGACTCTAGGTGAAGAGACATGACTGTGCCCTAAGGCAGAAGAGGTGCGCCTTTACAGTATGACTAATTGATATAGAAGTCATGGATCTTTAAATCTTTTCTATAAAGTACAATAAATAATGACGCAATACTCTAGATCAACTTTCTTTAAATGAATGACTACAGTTTCAGTACAGTAACGAGCATCTCACTTTCACCTAGACACGTCTTTGCCTAGACTCCAAGACTGAAGATTCTATCACCTTACCGCCTTGGAGAGTCTAATGCCTTCAAGCATTGACATGATAAATCAACTATGCAAATAATTTTGCTTGACAGACCAGGTTATCTGGACTAACAAATGCTAATCTAAAACCTCCAAACATACATAAACATGTCCAGTTTCATTAAGTAACCATCCGTACTCCGCATTTGTTTCTATAGATGGATACCAACAGGCTTGAGATAGCAAGAACACTAACTCTTAGCAAGTTAGCATGTAACATTGCTACAAGAACGAAATAATAATACCACTACTATGGTAATCAATAAATTCCAGGTTTTCATGAATAAAGTTCAAATTGGATAGACCTAAATAAACCCATCTTCCAAAAGAAAAATCATTCACTCCCCCATGACAGATACATCCTGAGATAATTATACTGTAGATGAAATTTATATAATTCCCTATCAAAGTTAACCAGTCTAACCACATACGATGCAACCAATCAATTCGAGCACGAAAACGAGCAATAACCCGATTGCAAGAACATAGAAGGGGGTGCAGTGAAACACAAAGCTAAAGCGAATATAAAGGGTGAAGGGAAAACTCACATCATAGCCATGGAAATCTGCTTAAGATCATTCTCCATATTCTTCATATTCACTAATGACTGAGCACAAAAGATTATAGCGAGCCAAGATCCCAACTTATACTGCAACAATCACAACAATAAAAAGGCTAAATTAACAAGATTTCTTCTAAATAATACCAATCTCATTCAAAAATTATGATTACAATTTCTGGGAAAATGTAGACAAAAGATCCATTGAATTAACAGCTTAAAGATTGAAACTTTAATGCGAAAAACAAACAAATAAAAGGGGTTGACAATTTAAAATTGATGGAAAAAGGGGAGAAAAGAAATAGAATTACCCTGAACATGGCGCCGACGACGGCGCATAAGACGGCGATGAAGCCGGAGTAATCGACGGGAAGTTCAGGCGGAACATCTTGAGGAGCTCTGTTGAATGGCTTGGCAGCCGATGGTAGCCTTGGATCGCTGCCTGATGAAGACATTCTCTCTCCTCTCTTCTTCTTCTTCTCTTTCTGTTTCTGGGTTCTATGAAACTAGTTTTTGAGCCTCAACGTAGTGGATGGAAACTATGTCAATCTTAAGATTACGAGAGAAAATACCTATTAATATGCCATATTAATAGGTTTCGTTTATACGAGGGTTAAAGTGTCATTTCCGCCTACTTAGAAAGTGTAAAGTTGTCAAGATGCACAGTCCATCTAACAGACTAGCAACAAACTACCAACCGACATCTCCGTCAAGATGCACGAAATCCATCGTGAACTGTCCTCCCTAAGAGATTAGATGCTGCAATTCGCGATCTTCTTCTCCACAACTCACCATTAACAAGATCTCAACTCTCAAACAATGATTAACACCTACCATTTAGGGTTAATTATGCCCTTATTTAATGTAAAATTCTTAGGGTTTTTCGTTAAATTATGGCGGTAAAGCCGTCGGAGATGGTGTTCCTGGGGTTGAGCATGCCTTAGCAATTTAAGATCTCGCCATCGGCGAAGTTGGGAAAATGGTGTTGCTGGGTTGAGCATGGCTGAGCACTTAACACTGATGAAGGAGAAGAGGAAAAAGAAGACAACAGAATAAAAAAAAATTAAAAAAAAATAATTGATTTCACCTCTCGTATTTACAAAATTGCCATCATATTAACATAGCATGTTAATATGGCATATTAACTGGGCTCTCCTCTTAAGACTTAAGAGAACTCAATCGCATAGCTGATTGGATATTTAATGTAGGACATTTAGCACGTGATATCATGTTGTTTATACTTTTTTTTTTTTTTTTTACAAGGAAGGATGAATTTCATTAATAAGCAGTCATACGGTATCTACATCAAATATGAGTACATAAATCAATAAGATCTAAAATACGGAAACAAGATTCACATCCAATACAACTAAATAAAAGCATACTCGAGCGCAACTCCTGGAGGATGGATTCAAAGATGAAATTCCTCGTTAACATTGATGTCTGTGCATCTTTACGGGTGGAGATCTTCACAACTTGTGCTATAGCTATCTTGAACGGATAAATTGTACTATAAATTATACCTTCTTGAACCATCATCATCTTCCCTACTACTTTAACCCTATAAAAAGGAACAGTACCACAAAATTGCCATAAAGACATAACACAAAAAACCCTCAGAAGAGGATTGATTACCCTAAAAAGAGGACTTTTAACTCTCATAATGAGAGACTCAATTATTGACCAAACTACTACTAAAAACCTGCATAAACAATAAACTAACAAGGAGATTTGGGGCTTATCGTGGAATTTTTCATCCATGGCAGTGATAAGTCTATTTTATATATATATTTATTCCCCGTTCCACGGTCATATTTGTGCTTATTTTAGCTCTGCTTAGTTATTTTTATTACTAATATACGTTTTCTAGTGTTTTGTAGAGTTGGTATTATTTTGTAGGAATTTACAAATTTATGACGATTCCCGAGCTTATTGAACCACTACAAAGATATTGGAGTTTGATCGTATTTTATGACCAATTATTTTAAGCCCAAGACCGAACTAAAGAAATTTGGTTCGGTGATTAAGGGCTCGATATAGTAAAAGAGGTCCAAAGTTCCCATACGAAATACGGACCATACAAGTGAAGAAACTTGGTCTAATAAATTTTAAAAGACCAAGTCCAAGCATTGAAGCCCAGCTCGTAGATCCAGCTGACCGAACCCGATCGGGCGGCCCAATGCCCAATCGGATGAATGATATGCAAGCATGTTGTTAAGTCAGTTTAATGATTTTAAGGCCCATTATTGTTACATAAGCTATTTTGGGCGGATGTCTTCACTTTTCAGCGTTAGGCCATTACCAATTATTGGGCTTCCTAATATCTGATGACTTAGCTAGGTCGTTTGTCAGTAGTAAAGTTTGAGTGGGATTAGAAGTTTACTAGGAATAAAACTCCTTTTTCCTTATAAAAAGGAAGGAGTAGTTACGTAGAGGAGGAAGCAATTTCTTAGGTGATTATTAGCTTAGTTCTTTTATTAGTATTAGTATTAGTTTTAGTTTCTAATTAGTTTTTCTTTTCTCTTTCTCTCTCTAACTTTTCTCTCTCTCCCTTAATTAAACTCTTAGTATTATTTTCTCTCTTATTTATGTCTCTACAACTCTGGGTTTAATCTCAGTTATTTATTTTATTTTCTTCTATCATGTCGTGTTTAATTGCTTTGTTTAGTTTATATTTAATTATGCACGAGTAGTTTATTTCTAGGGTTCTTGGGGATCCATAAATAATATGAAGGGATGATTTATTATTATTGATTGTTAATGTTGTTAATTAATTTCCTATTGATTGATTTAATGCTCTGCAACTAGATTAGCGCTGGTTTAATTGTATGAGTTTAGCAATATTGATTCGAGATTCGAGAGATGAGAATTAATATTTAGGCTTAGTTTCAATAGGCGGACTAATTTATAAATGGTTAGGTCGAGATTCGAGAGATGAGATTTAATACCGGTAAATTAACTCTGTGATTGTAATACGTAGCGAAAGCCCTTTATGATCTGATTAATTGATACATTGATGATTGATTATTATGTTTTACCCTGGAATATTATTTATTGGTGAACCTATGCCCTAGGTCTTTTATTCATTGTTTTTCCTCCTACTTTTATTTCTCCCTACTCATGTTCCTTGTAGTATAGTCCCTTAATGATAAGTGTTTTATTTGTCCACTTATCATGGTATTTTTAGCACAATTTTGTTGTCATTTTCCCCTCTTTACCCCCCCTTTCCGACTCCTTTTTGTGTATGATTACAACTTTTGGCTTCCCCATTCCTTTTTATGTGTGTGTTCGTGTTTGTAGATGCAAGGAGAAATTGGTCATATAGCATGAACATGAAGAACTATATTGGAAGCAAAGCACAAGAGGAGAGGGCGTGCAACCCCTTAGGAGAGGGCGCTCCTACCCCAAGCGCCACAATCTGCCTCTCTTTATTCCCAGCTAGGAGAGGGCGTGCACCATAGTAGGAGCGGGCGCTCCTCCCTGATCTTCCACAAACTGCCTCAAATCGCTACAGGAGGAGAGGGCGCGCAAGAGACAGGAGAGGGCGCTCCAGCCTGAGGAGCCGGCGCTCCTCTATGTAGGAGCGTGCGCTCCTACATGCAGACCCGACTTTTTGGGCGGATTTTACAATGTTATTTCGGGGTGTATAAATACGACCCTTGGCTTCAGTTTTCTGCATCTTCTTCCTTGGAGAAGATCACCTTCTTCCCTTTAGTCTTCTTAGGCCCTTAACTCTCTAAACTCTTATTAATTAGCTTAGTTTCTCTCAAACTCTATCATTGAAGTAGATTAATTGAAGTTTGTATTCTTCCTTTCAACATTTTCTCAACCTTGAAGCTTCATTAGTAATCTCTTTCCTCTATCCCTTACTCTTTATTTTCTGTTTTTAATTCCTTGAATTGTAGATTTCTCTCTTAATCTTGGTTAATTGTTGTTGCATGTTCAATCTACTTTGTTCTTACTACTCTCTTCAATTTGTTAGATTAATTTTGAATTTAGATATTGTTGTTAGAATGTTCTTCACCATGTTTAGTGAGTAGTTTCTTAACTAGGGGTTGGGTGGAGACCCAACCAAGCCATGGGTTAATTGATGTTTGTGTTTGCATGTTCATTTTGGGTTGATGATTGATTGTTAAAGAATTGGTTAATTGCATGTGTAATTGGATGGCCACTTATTGCTCATGTATTCACTTCTATGCTTGCATTGAAAGATGAGGTCTAGATGTGAGCCATTTCTTGTATGATTATGCTAAATTCCTCTTGATTACGGTACCTCGTTTGGATGATGTAGTAGTCTTAGTTGCGGTAATTAGGAGAGAAATCCCAATTATTTGTGCCTTAGTACTATCTCGAATCGATCGAAAGACGAACCCGAGTTAGTAGTCTACTTCCCATCGTTAAGACTTGGTTGGCCTATCTTGCTAGTTGAGTTTGGTTTAAGAATGCTTAGTGTGGTGGCTTCGAAAGAAGACAATGTTGAGTGCCCTTTCTATCACCCAATTTGTGTACATGCTTGCCTATTGTTTTGATTCATTGGTTTGGTTGGTGTCGATTCCCATTTCCCCCTAGTGTTTGTCTCCATATAGTAGTTATTTAATCAAACCTCCCATTTGTGACCGAACTAGATTACAACCGTTTCATATTCTCGGTGTACTCATACCCATTCCCTGTGGATACGATCCTTTACTTGCCCTAGACTTGTCTTAGGTTAGTTTAGGTAGAAATAGTGTTTGGCTTGAGGGTGATTGTCCAACGACCGATTATTCCACTACCACTTAAACAACAACTCTTGGTTACTTTAATAATTTAGATTACAATAATTAATTAGGAATAGAAAGACTTGTTTCCCTATGGATTCGACCCTACTTCCCTATCTACATTAGTTAGAGGATTTAGGTAATTACTTTTGATTAGGTGATACGACTTTAGCCTGTCAGGCAGCCTCCAGGCTTTTTGTTTTTTTGGGGTTATTTTTTTGGGTAGGCGGCTAGGTTTAGAAGAGAGAGGCGTGGCAAACTTCAACAAAAATTTGATGTTTTTTTTTTTTTGACTTGGTAGCATGATGTTTATACCAAGGGTCTGTTCACATTTACTGAACTGAACTGAATTGAACTGAACTGATTGGAGCTGAACTGAACTGAATAGAACTGAAATGAATATTTTATGAGAGAAGGAAATTAGGAGCTAAACTGAACACAAGTGAACTGATTGAAGTTGAACTAAACTGAACTGAAATTAAGCTGAAGTGAATAGGTCCTAAGATTAGTAACTCTTGTATGTTCTAGATACTCTACCCTACTTGTCCACCTGTAAAGTGGTGAAAACATGCATTAAATGTCTCCGTCAAAACGAGAAGTCTACATCGATTACTATTATAACTAAATTGTTCTCAAATTCCAACGGTTCCTCTGGCTACAACAATCACCCTCGTTTTCACTCTACTGCTGACTTCAAAAACAAGAACAACTAGTGATGATAACACTAATAAAAAATAAATAAATAAAAACTTATCAAAAAATTAGAGGTATAGTGGTTGAAAGCTTGTCATAGTCATTTCTTCTGTATTGAACTCAGAGGACGATTTACGTAAAATTTTACAAATATTACTCCTATACCAACAAAACTAACACAATGAATACTTAAAAAGTTAAAGCTAAGCATGGGTTAATTTCCCACCAACAATCACACATTCACAATTATTCCTCCATATTTCACGAATGTTAAAGTTCGTTTTGTGTAGAACGGACTCACGTGAGTCTGGTCATACAAACATGAAAAAAAAATGAGGAAAAAAAATCTTAATGGTCAGAAATTAGATAATAATAGTCAGATATTAGATTATAATGGTCAGAAATTAGATTATAATGGTCAGATATTGAGGAAAAAAAATCTTAATAGTCAGAAATTAGATAATAATAGTCGGATATTAGATTATAATAGTCAGAAATTAGAATATAATGGTCTGATATTAAATTATAAATATTAGATTTTATATTATAATTGTCAGATATTAAAAAATGGAGTATCTGCCTCACCTTGCCGCCATTGATGCTCAGCCATTAATGAATGATGCTCAGCCGTTTTAGCTTATTCTGCTTCCACTTTGGTAGCTTTTTTTTTATTTTTTTTTTTTTTTTTTTTGACACAACCACAAAAACTTTAATTAATTATAAGGGCCACTTTGTCAGAAGTGACAAAAGGAAGAGAAACAGGGGGGCACTACTCCATCCAAATCGTAACCTCAGATAAGCCAAGAGAAAGCTTTGCAATGGAGTGAGCCACTTTATTACAAGTTCTAGGATGAAAAGTGAACTGCTAAACAACGCCCACATTTTTATCGAAATCGCCCACATTTTTATGTAAACTTCCAACATTACCCTTTTCTTCCTCTCTCTCCTAACACAACCACCACCGCCCGTCACCACCATTGCACCGTCGCCGCCACCACCAACATGACGGACAGTGATAGCGGCAGGTCGTGTACTCCGCCGGATCCACTTCGCGAGGTAATTTATTTTCGCTGGAACTCAAACCGCCCAAAAAAAAGGTCCACCGTGGTCAAATCAAGCAAACCGGGCGGTTAGACCGTGGTCAAACCGTGCAAACCGGGCGGTCCAACCGCCCGGTTTGCCCGGTTTGTTTTTTTATTAATATTGTTTTTATTATTATTATTTAATTGTTATTATTATTATTATTATTCCATTGTTATTATTATTATTATTATTATTATTATTATTATTATTGTTGTTGTTGTTGTTGTTGTTATTATTATTATTACTATTACTATGATTATGATTATGATTATTATTGTTGTTATGATTATGATTATTATTATTATTTTGATTATTATTTTAAAAATATTTTGTTGGGATGTTTAATAGGCATCACTTCCGGATTATGGTGGTGATGGCATCGACTACAGTTCATATTTTATAACGTCGATGATCTTCCTGACTTTTGAAGAAGCATTTGAATGGGCACAAAACATTTCCATACGTTACGGCTTTTTCCTTACAAAGTCTTCGTATAAGAAACAACGAGATGGTCGACCGGTCAAGTATCTTAAGTGCGATCGTGGCCATAGAAACACAGCCGAAGATAGAGATATGAAGAATGCTGTACGGAAAAACACGAAAAGAAAGGGTGTTAAGTGTCCATTTCGTATCAAGGTCACATATATGGTGGACGATCAAGGGTGGAATCATTCCTTAATCAGGTTTGCATGGCTTGCATAACCACCCAATGATGGTATATCGAGAGGGTCATCGGCAAGTGAGTGGTCTAAGTCCGGCTGCGAAGCAATTGGTTAGTCAAATGAGTTCAGCATGTGCTAAACCTAGTCACATAATGGCGGCAGTGAAAGATGCGTTTCCCACTGAGAACCCTAACATGAGACACATCTACAATTTCAGAAGTCGTGTTAGGGTTGATGCTAGTGAAGGGAGAGATGTCGTCAACCAGTTCCTTCACTTGGCCAATGAGCGCAAATACGTTAGTTGGGTAGCTGCTGACCCCGACACACATGTTGTCACCCACGCCTTTATGGCACATCCAGAGATGGCGAATATGTTACGAACATATCCACATGTCATAGGGATGGATTCCATTTACAAGACAAACAGATACAACATGCCGTTTTTCGAGATTGTTGGGATCACACCGACAAATCAAAACTTTTTGATCGCGTATGCTTTAATGAAGACAGAGTCCTATGAGAGTTACAAGTGGGTCTTGGAGAAATTAAAGTTGTATATAGGTTTTGAAGTGACTCCTAAGGTGATACTAACTGATCGAGAGTTGGGACTTATGAAGGCGGTAAAAGAGATATTCTCAAACACAGCTCACTTGCTATGTAGGTGGCACATCAACAAAGATGTGTTGGCCAAGGTATACCATTTGTGTAAGAAAGACATGGTGACTGCCGAGAAATTTAGGAATGGGAGGTGGTCAAAAATCATGAATGCGACAACTGAGGATGAATATGAATTTGAGTTGCAACAAATGAAGGATACTTGGGGAAGGTCAAAGCATACCATTGTGGATTATGTGGAAAAAACTTGGCTTGTGCACAAGAACAAGTTTATTCCGGCTTGGACAAATAAGGCGCTGCACTTTGGCAACGTGAACACGTGTAGGGTGGAGAGTGAACATTCTGTGCTTAAACAGTGGCTCGGAAGCTCCAAAGGGTCAATGGATTCTATCTTCAACCGTGTACACCGCGCCACTGAGGGTTTGCTTATTCAAATTCGTCATCATTTGGAGGACTCCAGACGACGAATTGGAGTGGAGTATAGGGGAATGCCCTTGCACAATCTCAGTGGCTATGTTTCCTTCCATGCTCTCAAAATTCTTAAGCAGGAGGTGAACAGGATGAGAGAGTTATCTGATGATGTGTACGAGCGTTGTGGTTGTGCGATGTTGATGACACACGGACTCCCATGCGCTTGTACTATACACACCTCGATTCAGGGTGGTACGGGGTTGTATTTGGATCAGGTCCATCCTTTTTGGAAAACCCTAGTCATTGGAGATGGTGTTGACATTCCTATCTTTGAGGATGAGTTGGAACAGGACACGACGCAGTTTAGATCCCTGGTTGATGAGGTACTACTTCGTGATGCCAGTTTTGTGCGAAGTGTGAACCAAGTGTTGTTTGCGGAGCTTTACCCTGAAGATGTAGATTATGAAGAGCCCGAGATAAATGAGACAACCAGGGGTCGATCACAAGGCCAACAGTGGTCCTCATCTACCAGGCGTGATCCAAGTGGCTTCGAGCATATTCCGGGCGGTCGTAGTCGTGGGTGTGGGCGAGGTCGCGGCCGAAGTAGGGGTCGTGCTACTTCTACATCTAGCTCCGGACGTGGTCGATCACAATCATCAGTAAACATGGAAACGCCTTCTGGTATATGCTTTATTATTATTATTATTGTTGTTGTTGTTGTTGTTGTTGTTGTTGTTGTTGTTGTTGTTGTTGTTGTTGTTGTTGTTACTTGCTATTATTATTATTATTATTATTATTATTATTATTATTATTATTATTATTGTTACTTGCTATTATTATTATTATTGTTGTTGTTGTTGTTGTTAATATGTTTTACATTTAATTAATTCTTTTGGGATTTAATTAGTGCGGACGTTGTCGGGTTTTTATAATGCTAAAATACTTTCCTGGTGATTATTACAGGTAGTCAGATGAACATCGATGATTTTTTATACGTCGATCAGTTTCCGAAATTCATGTTGCCGTTTTTGGAAGGTTGGCTTGACCCGATAGGTGACGAAAATTGCGGATTTCGATGTGTTGCAAATTTCTTTTTGGGTGACCAGGAGGAGTGGATGTTGGCCAGGACTATGGTTGAAAACGAGGTTGCCGCGCATCCTAACCTTTACTCTCAAATTTATGCTGATCAACTAGAGAACGAGGTTCGTCGTATCAGATGGACAGGTGGGAGATGCACAAGTGAACATTGGATGGTAGTGTTTCAGGACTTGTTTCCGATCGCTAACCTATTCAACACTGCCATTATGCTTTTCGGTGCTGGCGTAAATGGAATAGGTGTGTATCTATGCATCACTGTGCTACCATGGAGTGCCCCGTCCACTGCCACGGGCCCTTATAGGGAGTTTGCACTCCTCACAGTGGCAAACTATCACTATGTTCGATTGGACATGTCACCTAATTTTCCAGTCCCTCCTGTAGCAGGTTTTTGGTACAACGTGCGCGATTTTAGTGTGCAAGACTGGGATCAACGATATGTAGGTCGGATAGCAACATGGCATACTTTAGCTACAAATTAGTGATAGAACTTTGTAATGTTTAGTTGTAGAACTTTGCATAGTTGTAGAATTAAGCAATGTATTATGCAAATTTAAATTCAAATAATAAATTTAAAAATTTTTACAACATAACCTAAAACAATGAAGTTAGTTTCTAAATAAGAAAATGAAATCAACTACATCCTCATCATTGCGTCCTACGCTGCAAAAAGCTCCTGGGCCTCAACCACTGTTTGGGTAATCTCACCGCCGCTATCAGCAATGAATCGTCGTATAACATGCATGGAGCGACCCATCCACTGTAAAAAAATACAAAAAATAATCAGTATCAATATTAAGTTGCACAGTAATCTATGGAAAACAAGTAACAAATACTTACGTAATCAGTGTTCGTTCTCCCTAGAACTGGTGGGGGGGCAAGTACCGCGGTATCACTGATAAGCCGAGGATGGGAGTACGTGTAAAACCAGGCCAAGTAGTCAGGTGTGCATGTGGGCTGTCCATCCAATAGAGGTGGATGGAACGACAAGCCGAAACAGCAGCTCCCAGGACCAAACTTATCCCATAACGCCTGACCTCGAAAAGTAACGCTATACGACCGGACATTAGCAGGTCTGTACGCGCTGTCAGGCCTAAAACCGGGCCGCGGTATCCCCTGCACATGACCAAGTTACCGTAAAACCCTGTCTGGGTTATACGGCTCGACGATGTCCCGAAACTGTATACATCCCATGTACGTGGTTCTCGGGACGTCCTGTGCGGGGGTAAGTGTATAGGGCCGCCTGTTAACCTGCACACGCAATCATAAGAAGAATGTTACATTAGTTGTGAAGACGTTAAATAATAATATAATATACGCAAGCTAAGTTCACATACTACCTCAGCATCAGTCATCTGATCAAGTCGGATACGGAAAGATATAAGTCGCTGGTGATCCCTCGACTCTGAGCGTGGATCCCACATCAAGGCCCGTGCCTCACCTGGATGTACCACTAAAGCTCCCTGACAAGGCCGAAAACATGGGAAGTACTCGTATATCCACACCTGCAGAAGCGTGAGACAACCTCCGATAGCCTTACACTCAATACGGGAGGCGATACCCAACTGCCGATACAGGAAAGCAAGTGTAGCTGACCCCCAAGAATATCGGTGAAGATCGTCATAAGACTTCTTCACCTCTAAAATGCAGGAGGGAAGAAGGCGGTGACCACTCTTGTCAACGAACAAGGTGCTACCAAGTAGTGTGACAAAGAAACCCATGAACTCAACGTCTGGGACCCGATCCAACAACTTGCACCGTTCATAGATGCTAGTCACCGCTACAGCACCGTTCTCCCAAATAGCTTTCGGCTTCACCAAAAGCTCATCCCTACTCAGCCCCAACAACTCCTGAAAGTCAACTTGGAGAGTTGCACTGTCGCTAACCATGTCAACCAAGTCACCCTCAACGGGGATCCCCAGAATATAAGTGACGTCGTGTAGCATGATCGTCATCTCACCAAAGGGGAGATGAAAAGTGTTCGTATCCGGCTGCCACCGTTCAACGAACGCAGAGATCAGAGGCCAATCAATGTGGAAATGCATGATAGACGGCAAGTGCTGTAGTCCAGTGACATTAAGGCGTGCACGTAAATCCGCACTCAGCTCTGTCTCCCATTCCTGCAACGACCTACACCACTGAATCCTACTGTGGCACCTCAACGGATCACTATCATCCCCGACCCAAACACGAGAAGCAACGTGAGCTGCATAGCTAGGGATAAGACTGCCATCAGCTGGACCACCTGACATCGCCTCTTGAACAAGCCAAGACGTATCTGAGTCTCGAGAACCACGAGACCTACGAGTACGGCCGGTAGGGCTGTACACTGGTCCAAAACCGGACCGGACCTGGACCGGACCCGTTGGGACCGGGACCTGATTCTCTATTTTTCGAGGACCGGGGACCGGACATGAATCAACAAGTCCGGTTCCGGACTAGACCTGGAAAAACAGGTCCGGTCCGGTTTTGGACCTGATGGACCTTATTTTTTATTTTTTATTTATTTTTTTACATAATATGAACTTAAATCTGACATTATATAAAATAAAAGTGAAATTTGATGAATTACCTGCTAGTCTGCTACACTTCTACATATACAATATGAATTATGTATTCACAAAACCACAGATATACTAAAGCACAAATGAAATTCAGAAAAAAAAAATTAAATTAAAATCTAAAAAATTAAAGTTAAAAAGCTTCTCATATGAAATTGGAATCATTCGTTGATAAATCTAAAGCAATAGAATACAAAGAAACACAAAGCGTTGTGAATCATTCGTAGCTTCGCTCGAACCGAAGGTTGTCGAGCCGCAGCTTCTATCGGCGTCAACACGCACCATCGCAGGTCAGTGGCACAGCAATAGGGGGCAGCACATCAGCGGCATCGCAGACTTCACAGTAGGGGGCAGCAGGTCAAGGACGTGGTGGTAGGCGGTGGTTATGGTGGGAGATGAGAGAGAGGGGTAATATGAAATAGGGAGTATAGTTGGCTGCTATGAATTTGTTCGGCATTTAGGTTAGGTTAAACTTAATAAAAAGTCAGATTTAAAAAAAAAAAAAAAAAAAATTAAAGTCGAACAGGTTTTCAGGTCCGGACCTGAAAAATCCGGGTTTAACCCGGACCGGACCTGAAAACCGGATTCCCCATTTTTTGAGGACCGGGACCGGACCTGAATTTACCGGTCCGGGTCAGGTCCGGTCTAATCAGGTCCGGTTCAGGTCGGGTTTTAGGTCCAGGTCTATTTGTGTACACCCCTAACGGCCGGTGCTCAAAGTCGTAGTCGTAGAACCCACAAACCTCCCTCCTCTACCTTTCCTCACGAAAATCCCAGACGACGACTCCCCGTGCTCAAATCCTCCTCGCCCACTCTCGGAAGTCGTGGCATCCTCCGTGTCATCATGATCAGAATCATAATCATCCATGACCTGATCTAGCTCGTGCCGAGCATCCGAAGGCCAACCCAGGACATCATCCGCCGTGCGAGAAGCTGCCCTCTCCCTCCTAACAGAAGCATCAACACCACGAGATCGAGTATGTCAAGGACCCGATCCTTCGACACGTGTGAACTCGATATTTAGCCTTCTAATGGTTTGTGGCTATTATTTAATAAAAAAATGTAATACAAATAATTAATACTCAATTCTATAAATCTAATTACACTAATAATAAAAAATTACATTATTTTATTTTCCTAAACATAAATCTAATTTATAATCACTTAAAATAAACAATTACATTATTTTATTTTCCTAAACATAAATCTAATTAATATTCACTAATAATAAACAATTACATTATTTGATTTCCTAAACATAAACATAATTAATATTCACTTAAAATAAACAATTACATTATTTGATTTCCTAAACATAAATCTAATTAATATTCACTAATAATAAACAATTACATTATTTGATTTCCTAAACATATTTCTAATTAATATGCACTTAAAATAAACAAATATATAATTTTATTAATATGCAAAATAAATATATAATTAAATTAAATTTTTTTTTTAATTACGTAAACCACCCAAGTTAGACGGTTTCGCCCAGGCAATACAGTTTGACCGTGGACAAACCGCCCAGAAAATACGGTTTGACCGTGGTCAAACCGCCCAAACTATACGGTTGAACCATGGTCAAACCGTATATCCTGGGCGGTTTGACCGTGGTTAAACCGTATTGCCTGGGCGGTTTTACCACGGTTGAATCGCCCAGACAGGGCGGTTTGTGTACTTTTCCGGCGAAAAAAATATACCTGCTCCGCCTGGGCTGCGTCCTCCTCCCTCGCGCTTGCTGCGTTCCTCGACTGTGGCATTCTCGGTAGTTATGGGCGGTGGTGGTGGTGATATTGAAGTGGTGGACCTTGTGGTGGTGGTTGCAATGTGCGGTGGTGGTGGTGATTTAAGGTGGTGAATGTTGTTTTG
Organism: Chenopodium album; assembly: GCF_948465745.1. Classification (NCBI taxonomy): domain Eukaryota; kingdom Viridiplantae; phylum Streptophyta; class Magnoliopsida; order Caryophyllales; family Amaranthaceae; genus Chenopodium; species Chenopodium album. The sequence continues at coordinate 9,110,383 of NC_137844.1, forward strand.
CGGCGGTAGCGGCGGCAATGGTGGTGTTGGTTGGTGGTGGTGGTGATTTTAAGTTTTCTTGAGAGGTTTTAAGTGAGGAGAGAGAAAGAGGTGATGTTAGAGAGTGAAAGAGAGAAAGAGTTTAGGATTTTGAGTAGGGGTAAGAACGTAAATTCATTCCTAATTTGTGGGCGATTTTGATAAAAATGTGGGCGTTATTTAACAACTCCCGGATGAAAATTAAAGCAACAAAAGACAAAAGAGCTAGCAGCAAATAGAAAGCATCTTTTGCCATTCTGAATTTTTCCTTGAACTCCACTGCAGAGAGGTAAGTCTGCACAAACATAGCAAGTTTAATAAAAAGCCTGAACTTGGTACAACCACACTATTAGATGTTCAAATAAACTTGTATGGGGATGGGCAGGGGAGGGTTGCCGACACCGGGGAATGGGAGGGAGAAGGTCACCGGCCGCCGCACAGGGTTGAGCAGTGACAGTGGGTAGGGGATGGGAATATGCATTAGAAACCGGACTCACGTGAAACGGATTCACCCAAAACCTTCTCTTCACGAATACATAGGCATTTCATTCGGAGTATGCATAGTTTGGTTCAATATAGATATTTCACTGATATTTATGAGGGATTATTACTTTTAAATTAAATTAACACAATTTTAATAGTGTTTTGTGCTCTTTGTTAAAAGAGGAAGGAATAGAGTTGCACATAATTTGACACACTTTCAACCTTGGGATGTGGGTCAACGAAAGTGGTTTAATGTAATTCCGACTCGTATTCTTGATGTATCTCATTCCGATTTATCTAATTAGTCCCCTTTGTGAGTTTTTTTTTTTGAAAAAAGTTAAATTAACACATATATCCCTTGATAATCATTTCAAGTTCATCTAAACTAATTAGATTTAGCATATATTGAAGTTTCAACTTAGTTCCATAATTTAACTTGTACGGTTGTACCAAGTTTACATATCTCAAGGTTGGCTAAGCTTGACCCGCACCCTATCTCATACACTTATACTAGTAAATTATATGTTGTGCCGCATGGCTCAGAGCCTCGAACCCATGTACCCATTTTGTCACGTTGGGTCATGTTTTTGTGTTTTAGAGTTTTAGACCAAACTTCACTTTCTCCTCTTTAGAAGTGTACGCTGAATCCTCCATTGAAGCGGCTCTAAGCTTTCTCCCTTCATTGAAACAGCTTCAAAGGTAAGATTTTTTTTTTTCTGTTATTTATTAATCGAGTATCAATTTCACAATCTAGGGTTTATTTAATTGTAAGTATAGTCAATTTAGGGTTCTTGTAAGGTGGACTATAGAACTATGGGTTATAATTACTGAAGTTATAGAAGATTATCTATGTGCAATACGATGATATTATTAAGAAAAAGGTTGAAAAACCCAGAAAAACCCCTAAATTTGAATTTAGTTTTTGAGAAAATTTAGCGCCAATTTCCTAACATTAGGATTATCCTGGTTGTGCAAAATGTACTGTATTATTATATTTGTGGATTTGACAAGCAAACAAAATTCAATTGAAAATTAATAATCAGTTATAATGTAATGTGATTATGAATTAGGTTTTTGACTCCTTCTATGGGGTTTTCTTCTCTATGGGTGGGAGGATTATGATTTCAATAAGCAGTGTTTAAGCTCTTGCTGAGTTTTTCGAGCTCGAGGATAGTTATTGTTGCTTTTTTTTTTCTTCTTATTTTTTGGTGTCGTCGATGTTTGTCAAACCACTGATTACACTGTGTTACTGTGTAGTTGTCACTTGCCAGGAGCTCATGCTAGTGAACTATGAACTCATCATCGGAAATGGAATTCGTCTATACACTTGTCAGACTAGTACAAGTATGGAACAATATTTGAAAATCGGAGGGAGTACTTGATTTGTTCTCCGTTCCCTTAGTCCCATTCTTATACTGGAAAAACTCCTTAAAACCCTACAGGAAAAGTGGGAAGCAGAGCCAGAGTGATTGAGTTCCGATGGCAGATATAACATCACTTTCTCTCTCCTCCCCCTCCCCCTCCACCTCTGGCACAACCTCCTCCACCACCCCGACACATTCATATTCATGTCTCCAACCTCAAACACCAAAACCCCCTGAAATTTCTCCTTCAATGCTGAGATTATGGAGGCCACAAGCTCAGAGAAATCTCCGAAATCAGTGGTCCAAATTATCCTCCTGTAGAGATCAATGGCGCTCTTCTATTGCTTCAGGGCGATCCCATGCCACCTCTCTTGTTAACTCTTACCTCTCTATCAGGTATTATAATATAATCCCACTTTCTATCATTTTTCTTAAACATTTCTTTATAATTCCCTTATTTCGCTTGTAGTTGTATTTTCAATTCAATAGGATGGGGTCAAGTGCATCAAACAATGATTTATCAATTATTGATGGATCAACGCTGTCTATGTCAGCACGCAAAACTGATGGACATTTTTAAGTCAATACATTTGAGATATGACATTGAAATTTATCTGAACAGAAATCTTTAACCATGTTTAAGAATTAAGATGATTTGGGTTTTCATGCAGATATATGGATGTTATGGATTTGGGCGTCTTGGATGATATGCCCAATATACGGAAAAAGGCTTGTTTTAAATTGCTTAAGCAGCTGGTTAGTAGGATGAATCATTTTATTTTTGTTTTCATTGTGTTTAAGGTTAAGCTTTCAGCATAAGTTGAGTGAGGATATAGCAAGTATATACTCTGTATTATATATTATATTTGGTTAAACTGTTAAAGTGATGACAGTATGTATACAAGGGGACTTTTAACTTGTTTTTTTTTTGTCAATAATCATTTTCATGTAAAGGAAAATGTATGAACAATTCTTCACCCAAAATAGAGATTTTTTTTTTTTTTGGAAGTATCTCTGATTTGATATTATTTTAAAACTTATGTCAGGAGCTTCAACGCAACCAACTTTTATCATCCTACAAGGCTATGGTATGTTTTCAAGATCAAGGATGTATTCTCTTCACCTAAAAGAAGGTGTTCAATTTCTTTTTTTTTTTTTTTTTAAAAAAAAGGTGTTCAATTATGAGGTGGTTGTAATTGTGATTTAACTCAACTTTGAATGTACTTTTACATTGATACCCTAATATTTCTACATGGGGAGAGGACACGGATTTTAAGAAAAGGATAGAGATATGGAGGAATAAAGATAGGGGCCCATGTGATGAGAGAGATAAAGAGAGAAAACATGTGCAAATAGGGAAATGTTGTAATATTTGTGAAACTTCCTAAAATGTAATTGTTGCAATATTTGTGGAACGGAGGAAGTATAAAATAAACAAGAGTAAGCTTTATCTAGTGAGATTGTGTTAGGTCCGTATTAAACTATTAATGTGTATTCATATATCTAAATTTCATAACTTTTATTGATACAAATTAAAGGTATCTGGCAATAAGCAAATGGAAATAAACAAAAAATTGGTTTGGGCTTATGTGGTATGATTTTAATAAGAATAAGCAACAAGTTTTTGTAATAAGTTGAAGTGAGAAGATCTTGAATTGTCACCCTCTGAATTGGCTAGAGAGTATATGCATTAAGAGAAAATTAATATTGGTATGTCATGAAAAAGAATCACGAATATTGTTATGTCAATGGAAAAGAGCAATAATCAAACCCGAAGATGCCCCCCTCCCTGCCTAAAGTGTGCTTAAGGTGTAAGTTTGAAACTTTCCATAGGCTGTATCACTAAGATAGGCAGCTTGTTGCTGGAGTCGGGTGTTTTTCGTAATTGTTAATTGTTGTCAGATTATTGGTGGTAGCCTTCTGGGATTACTCATCTTCATTGGAAATGCTATCAAGAGTGATGTCTGTGACTTACTTTTTTAATTAGCGTTGGATGTCATATTTGTAGGTTGCACTTGTAATTGACATGGTGACTTTGAGCAGATCAATGAGATGCTTTTCAAAGACATCTACTGGCAGTGCCATTGTACAGTATTCTATGTTTTCAGAGAATAGCAATGATACTGGTGATGGTGGAGGAGCTCCAGTTGTCACTTTTTTGTCTGTCTCTGCATTTGGTATGTCGAAAATTGCTGGTTTTCCTATGCAAGATTTACAAATTGGAGGTTAACAACTCCATGTTTAAGTACTTTTTGCTAGAATACCTTACTGCTTGCTAACTGTTGTACGATGGAGTTTATTAAAAATATAATATCCTTGTGCAAAATCTTGACCTCTACGTAGCAATTCAAGTCATTGCACGTGTTATTGGAAAATGACAGAGCTCCATAGAAAGAGAGCAGGACTATCTTCAAATATATAACCGATGGAGTTCTTTTAGTAATGATGTCAGCTAGATATCATTGTTGATTTACAATTGTATTTGTTCATTATTGTGTGTAACTGGTAACAAAAGAGATTTAAAAGACAAAAAAGATTGTACTCAAGATACCTTGTTATGGAGAGGTTAGGGTGGTGGAGTAAGATGTGTTGCTCACTAGTCCTAGTTTAATTCACTGATTGAAGATCAACATGATGTATGGGAGAAGATTGTCCTAATGAATCAGCCTTTTCATCTAATCATCTTACAAATCTTAGATTACTGGCTTAAAGTTTGTTTTCTGGGAAAGGTGTGAGTTAACAACGCTTTATTTTATTTATTTATTTATTTAAAAGTTGTGAGTTTTATTTCCTAATCTTTTTCCTGTAGTTGGTAATGTTAGGCATATAGGAAATGTTGTAGAGGTGTTTTGTACAACGATTATCACTGATATTATATCAGATAAAATCTACCTCTGCTCTTATACTTGTTCTTATTTTGTCATTGCAAAACAAATAGCAAGCTTAGAAGTTTGAACTTGAATCCTTCAAGGATTGCTCAGTGTAGGCATTAATGTTGATGGTGTAGTCAATTAATCATTAATGCTGACAATGCTGTTTTCTTCTTCTGATTATCCTCTTCCATAGAACATATTTTTTTGCAATGTATTCCCTACTTTAGGCCTCAGATTTTATGCTTTACTTATAAACATTTGATAGAACTCCACATCCTTATATCTAAAAGTCATTGTCTCTATTGTTATGAGTAAACTAAGCATATACTATATGTCTATTTATTCCATAATTAAGTGGGGGATTGCATCTTAGCAAATATTAGAGCTGTTACATTCAGTGTTCATTATATAATCATCTTTTGTAAGAGTGGCTAAAGAGGTCTTAGGGGAACTAAGGGGAAGAGCTTCGATACAGAGAGATACTTCGTGGTGGAATGAAGAGGTGAAAGCAGTAATTACGAAAAAAAGGGAATGTTATCAAGCCTTGGGAAAATGTAGGAGTGACGAAACCTTTGCAGCGTATAAGGAGGCTAAGAGTAAGGCAAAGGCAGCTCAGCAGTTGTTCCCTAAGCAAAAGAAAAGGCTTATCAGGAGGTTTATGAAAAGCTTGACTCCAAGGAGGGAGAAAAGATCATTTATAAGATGGCAAAGAGAAGACAAGAGGCAAGGAAGGATATTGATATTGATATGGTGAAGTGTGTCAAAAATAAGAACCAAATGGTCCTAGTACAGAGGAGGACATCAAGGACAGGTAGAAGGGGTACTTCGATGAATTGTTTAATGGAAGTAATGGAGTTGTGACAGGAGATACCTTCGTGAGTAATGAAGAAATCTACATGGAGTATGTGCGGAGGATTAGAAGTGTAGAGGTGGAGATTGCACTGAAAAAGATGAAGCCTAAGAAGGTGGTTGGCCTTGATGGTGTACCGATAGAGTTGTGTTGATGTTTGGGTAAGATTGGTATTGATTGGTTAACAGACCTTTTCAACAAGATATGGAGGGCTACAAGGATCCCGCAAGATTGGAGGAAGAGCACCTTGGTCCTGGTCTATAAAAACAAAGGAGACGCTCAAGATTGTTTTAACTATCGAGGGATTAAGCTTATGAGCCACACTATGAAGTTATGGGAAAGAGTGATTGAACATAGGTTGAGGGCATGCCCAAGCATTTCGGATAACCAATTTGGTTTTATGCTAGGAAATCTACTATGGAAGCAATCCATTTGATAAGACAAATGATGGAGATTTATAGGGTAAAGAAGAAGGATCTTCATATGGTCTTTATTGATTTAGAGAAGGCATATGAAAAGGTGCCAAGAGAGGTACTTTGGTGGGTAATGTTGAAGAAAGGTATCCTATGAAAGTATGTGGACCTGGTTAAGGATATGTATTGGGATGTGTCAACAAATGTGAGGACATGTGGAGGGTTGACAAAAGATTTCTCTATTATAATTGGATTGCATCAAGGGTCTACATTAAGCCCTTTTCTCTTTGCAACGGTTCTAGATGAAGTAACTAGACTTATTCAAGATGAGATTCCATGGTGTATGTTGTTCGCGGATGATATCGTTTTGGTTGATGAAACTAAGGATGGGGTTAATGCCAAGTTGGAACAATGGGGGCAAAGGTTGGAATCTAGAGGGTCTAAGCTAAGTCAGTGTAAGATTGAATATTTGGTTTGTCGGTTTGGTACTAAGAGGGGGACAAGCAATGAAGTGGTGAGTTTGGATGGAAAGAATTTAACCATGAGTGAATGTTTTAAGTATCTTGGGTTGATCACCCAAAAGAATGGTGATGTTGATCAAGACGTGGCCCACATGATTAAGTCGGGTGGCTTAAATGGAGAACGGCCACGGGATTATTATGTGACCGAAGCATTCCCTTACAGTTGAAGGGAAAATTCTACATGACTGTCATAAGTCCAGTGTTGTTCTATGATACAGAATGTTGGGCTTCTAGGAAGGAGCTCATTAAAAAGATGAAGTTTACGGAAATGTGCATGTTAAGGTGGATGTGTGGGAACATCTAAGAGATAGAATCAGAAATGAGGTTGTTCGCAAGAAAGTAGGTGTGGGAAACATTGTAGATAAACTAAGGAAAAATCGTTTGCGTTGGTTTGGGCATGTAAGACGGAGACCCGAGGGTGCACTGTTTGAAGAGTGGAAGAGTAGGACCATGGAGGGGTTAAACGAGGGAGAGGGAGTCCGAAAATGACTTGGTTGGAAGGAGTTAGGAAGGATATGTAGTATATGGATTTGCATGAGGATGAAGCATTGGATCGTAAAGGATGGAGGAGGAAAATTTATGTCGATGACTACACAGAATAATCAAATTTGGGTCATGTTAGCCGACCCACTTATGGGATTAAGGCTTTGATTGATTGATTGATTGGATGCATAAAGTCAACCAATTTAGTATTCATCCATGCTCTGTTGAAGGTTAGTTTCTTGATACGGTATCAAATATCAGTGAGCTAGCTGAATGATCTTGGTTGAGAACTTGAGTGTTCAGATCTTTGAAACCTTCTTTTCAAGAAAAATATTACTTCCGCCATGGGACAGTGGACAGACTGAAGATTAATTTTTGTAACATAACAGACAGACTGAACTCATCTCTACACAATTTAGTACCTACTCGGTGGATTGTAGGAATGGTGTGGTGGTTAGACATCTACCTTCCTGCTTCGGGGCACTGGGTTTAAATTATATCTCCCCTATACCCTGCACAGCTTGATGGCGTCAGAGGGTGGGGGGGCGATCTACTCCCTATATTAGGGGGGAAAAGGTAAAGAAAAAACTGATCTTTGCTTATTTATAATCACCATTATGATTGCACTAAATCATGTAGAGGGGGCAATTTGGACAAAATGCAACGAGGACATTTTTTATGCGTAGTACTTAATCTCATGCTGAGCCTTTCAAGGTGAAGGAGGTGTTTTCTGCCTTATTATGAAGAAAGCTTATGCATGTAATGAATAAGTTGGTCCTCAATAGCTCCCCGAATGGTGCAGCTTTTAATAGTCTGTAGAGTAGGAATTAACTTGTTTCGGCTTTTGTTCTTCCTTCATAACGCCATGATCTGAGTTGTATACTAAGACTTTGTGAATTTGTTGTGAATGTTTGTACAATTGCACAAAATATAGATTTCCAAAACTTTGGCTCCCAACTTGACTCTGCAGAACGTCTCACTACCACACTCACTGGCTCACTGCAGATAGTACATCACATTGACACTCCTTGTATGTGAACAGGACCAATTTAGATACTAGTATGAATGTGTCAGATTTCATGTATCCTGCTTTTCTTGATTTAATCTTTTAATGTGGAATGATATGTTTAAACTCTTCATATATGATGCTTAAAAATTGTGCTATCTTTTCTTAATCTTGTCATAGCTGATAAGTTTTAGCACTTGTGTTTTAGAGATGTTGGCCGAGGAGCTTGTCGAAATGTTCAAACAGGAGCTTGTTTTGAAGGTAATTGAGTTAATATAGGATTCTCATTACCTCTTCATTTTCTGTGTTCAAAATTTATTACTTTTTTTATTTTTTACTTGTGTGAACAGCGTCTGCTTATAGTTGAGCTGCTCTCCAAGAGTTGTCCAGAATTAGAGCAATTCAATCAGTTGTCCTGGAAAGATGAACTTTATCATGGTGAAACTAGTGAATTGAACATGTGCAACTTGTACTCTAAAGATACTGCTGAGCCATTTCTTCCCAAAATAAGTGGGTGGCAATCGAAAACTTTGAATGTGGAGTCTGAGAAAAATCCAAGCCACGATGTTTTGCAGGTATGGTGGAACCAAAATGACGTGTAAGCGTATGCTTAGGATGACTGCAATCATGATTTATTTATTTTGTAAATCATAGGTATCCTGTCAAGTTCAAAGTCTTTTTACCTGTCCTGATTCTGAAGAAAATAACTCTAATCTATGTGGTATTAGGCATGTATTATTATAAGCTGAAGTCTTAGCAGTTCTCTTATGCCTTTTTCTTGTAGCTTTCTTACTGAACGTAGTGGACAATTAAATTAGTATAATTTGTTTCTCAGTGCCATAATAGGTCAGGTTTTAAGGTTATTCCATACTCCAAGGGCATGCATTGGTTATAGAGCACTGAAAGTGTGCCACCATGCTGGCACCTCTCCTCTCCTCTACCCCTCGACAGCCTGAACCCTCATTATAACCATTACCCACTGAACTATGTAGACCTCCTGGTAAATTAGAAGTACAAAAAACATTGTATAGCCCAATTAGCAGACTTTTAGATTATTCATATATTTTAAGGTGACTAGTTTCTTAAGAAAGAAAGGATACACTAACTTGTGTCCATCACTCTACTTGATTGTTGCCACATCATCCAAAGTATGTACTCTTAATTGTACCTTATAATTCCTCAATTTCACTATAATTGCACACTTTCCAATGTTTCAAAAATATCCCAACACTTTTCTTTTTGGTAATTTTCAAGTTAATTTATTACTTTATTCATGCTTTGCCTATTATTTCTCCCTCCTCTTCACAATATCTTCCTTGTAATATATGTTTTGTACTTCTAACTTCTGTATAATCACACGGGTTGCTTTGCCTCTCACCTCTTTGCCTAAGTATATGTGCTTTATTCAAGTTTTGCAAATTTAGTGAAGTGGGGGAAGTACTTAGTTACTTTGCTATTATAATTTTAAAAAACATGGCTGTCTCTTAATGGCTAATGCACCAGATTCTAAGCCACAACTGCTATATGTTACATGGTATGTGATTCTACTCATGACAATTATATATATTTGTGTAGGTGTCATATGGCTCTATTTTAATTTCACCATGTGTTCACATGCTATTGTGAACACTGATCTAAAGGGAAGAACTTAGTATAGAATGGAGTGCTATAAATTCGATTTCTAATGTTTATCTTTCTGTGACAGGTCTATCTCACAACATGGCTTGCAGAGGTCAATATAGATACATCCAGGTAAAAGTAGATATGAAAGAACGTAAAGAAAACCAAAAGTTTATAACCAGTCACTCTTGCTATTATTAACATATGTATGCAGAGGGGGTGGGTTGTACTTTTTCATAGGATCAAACAGGGCGATGTTGAATTTCTCCATATTAATTTTATTGGAAATGTCATTAATCTCTCCATCCCATAATTTTACTATGCACATTAAATTGGCATTAAGATATAAGAAAAATGTTCAGAGTATGAAAATTTTGAAAGTGGATAGAGAGAGAAAAGTGGTAAGAGCAAGCATTTAAATTGAGAAAGATTTTTTTTATGAATATCCCAAAAAGTTTATAGGAAGTTGATCATGGGACGAAAGCAGCACTTCACATTGGTGATTAAGGCTAGTAAAAAAATAAATAGATCCTGAGAATCTGAGCTGAAAGAACAATGGTTAAAAGTTGGCAGATCTTATTCAGTTCCCTGGCCCCTGCGCTTACCCCTCTACTCTTCTAGAGGAGCCAATCACCTGCCCTCCCTTTTCTAAAACACCTACATGCTTTTATAGCTATCACATTGATCAGTTTTATAGGTTCATTCAGGTTCTTGCGTAACTTGACAGGATCATAAGATGAGCTTTACCCACTCTCACAAACCACAAGAGAGCAATAAGTGTTTGTAATTTATACGAAATTAGAAGTGAAACCTGCAAAAACCAATTTTACATGTATGCTCCATTGTCATCTCACAATGATTAGTAGTGGAGTTGAAGTTAGTAAAAGATTTGTCATATTATTTCTTGCCACACTAGCTTAGAAAAGTCCTAGCACTTTGTTTGGGGAGCGAGATAGAAGGGAAAGGAAAGAGGCAGAAGGAGTGGGGAAGGTGGAGCTCCATTTCTCCTTCAAATCTAGTCTCCAGTTTTGTCGGGATGGTATTTCCTTTTCCCCCTCTCTGATAAATTTGTGATCTCCTAGTTAGGCATTGGATTTTAGGGAGAATCTGGAATAAATATTAGCTTCTTTATCTAATACCATTTTCCAAGGATTTTGACATCCTACTCTCATAAAATTATTTTATTTTTCCTGCAGCTTGTAGAAATTATCTAAGCATACTGATGTGTTTCATGACTTTCATCAGGGTGGAAGAAATATTTTTAATTGTTGGGGAGGAACTACGAACGAGCTTTTCATGAGCCTTTCAGATGCTGGCATTTACAGGAAAGAGATTATGATTAAGTGTATAGGTCATAGGGTCATATATAAAGATTAAGAAAGCTTAGGCCAAATATTTGTGTTGCCTTGATGTAATTCTTTTGTTCTAGCGTGTTATATTATTATTCTCCTTGTTTACGTATGTCAGCTAATTTATTTTAGTTAAATAATCACCGTTGTTTATTGCCTATTAGCGTGTTGAAAATACAATGTTCTCAGATCTCTATTCTTTCGTGCCCCTTTTCAGCATTTTATCTAGGCAGTTATGTGGAGGATGGAGATGTACAACAGTTTCAAGCTTCTCTTTTGGTTTTAGGCTGAACCAAAAACCTCTGCCAAAGTTATTACGGAGTAGTTAGCATTGGCATCTACTCTGTAATTTCGATTCTTTATGTCCTTCCATTTTCTTTTTACCTTTTTTTTTTTAAAAAAAAACTTTGTTAATGAGTTTGCCTACACCTCTTTCTCTGTCTCTTTCCTTCTCCCTCGTTCTAAAATTTTGGCCTATTGATCTTTCTTTCTTTCCTTTTTTTTTTTTTTTTTTTTTGACACATACGAAGTGTTGTTCTTTCCTCGAACAATTACTTTCAATACCCAATATTTTCGTTTTACTCTTAACATTCATATTATTGTTTCGATTTTTGAATATTTCAAGCCTATAATTTTTTAAATGAGGAGAAAACATGTGATTTTACACGGGTTAAAAAAGCTTGACAACATTTGGATTTAAGAAGAGATAAGAAAAAAAATATTTAATAATAATAGAAAACCTAATGCTTAGATTTTTGCTGGAATTTACAATGCTATAAATCATTTATGTCATCAAACGTACCCACCTCCTAAGGTGTTGTTCATTGCTCCACTTAAAGGCTATGTTGTTGAATGCAACCACGTATATGTGTTATTCTATCTAATTTTGCCAATAAAAATAGGAGTATTAGTTAGGATAGGTATTTTTTTTTTCAACATTTTCAAATAGTATTCTTGCATCTATAGATCTACTTATATCCAATTAAAATTAGATTACAATTTAATAACATGTTTAAACCAAAATTTTAAACTTTTTTGAAAAATTTGCCAAGAACAATCTCATTTTTAACCACCTTTAACAATTAACTTTGATTATTCTAAAATAATTCCAACTTATATAAAAATCTCCTTAAACTTAAAATTGTGATTATTACAAAATAATAAAAGTTGTTAAGTTGAGATTATTATGAGATGATAGATTAAAAGTTGGAATTACTCGTGTCAAAATTTTCAAATCTTTACCCAATCTCTGTGTCCCTTCTTCCGTTGCTTATTTATGACAAGGATAACCCATCAATTCCCTCTCTATCAACCCGTACAACTTACTCCCTCCGTCCCCTTTTGATAGTCACTTATGCCATTTTTGGTGACTCAAAATGTTAGTCACATTTGCTTTTTTCAAGTATCATTAATATTATTTTTTTACCAAAATTCTCTCCCATTTGTAAAAATATTTGTGCAAATTTAACTTTTCCATGTAAATTTTAGTTTCCCATGTACTTTAATTACTTTCTCTCTCTACTTTTTTGTATACCCAATGTAAATTTACTTTTGGGAAATTCTCTTTGGTAACACTGTAGTTTTTATTTTTCTCAATGGTAAATTGTAAAAATTCTTAATATCCTTGGTAAACTTTAATTAGTTATAATTTTTCAATGGTGAACTTAATGAAATAATTTATTTAATTTTAACCATGGTTAGCATATTTTTTAAATAAAAAAACTTGAAATTCCTAAAATATTCCCACTTATTACACTTAAATAATTAAATTCCTAAGATACCCTCAATCACCAAGATCATCATCTTCATCCTCCCCTCTTTCTTCCTCCTCACATTACTCAATCACCACCTTCACTCGTCGGCAGCCAGCCACCTCTCTCCCGCCCCCATCCACGCTGGCGACGGCGCCCAGCCCCTCCCTCACCGTGAGCCGGCCTCCCCCACCCCTGTCGCACCTCTCCTTCACCTTAAACCACCACTGTACCCCGCCTCCCCAAACAACCTCTCAAATCCTTAATCAATCTCTCCTCCAACCTCAAACGAAATCCACTGAATTTGGCTTGAAATCTCCCCAATTTGACCCTCCAAAAGCCTTTCATGCCGAAAACCCTAATTTGAATTCGATTGAAGCTTAAGGGCGACTAACCAAAAGCTTAACAACCTCGAATTTCTGTAACAATGGCGAACGACTAACCAGACTTCGAGAATTTGTAGGTTTTCGATTAATGGTAGGGAATCGCCGATGGGGGAGAGAAATTGGGCGCAAATTAAAACTTCATTTCCTTGGTTTAGGGTTGTGGTGGAGGAAGGGGAGGAGGGCGTCGTGGTGGGGGAAAAAGGGAGTGGGGAAATCGGGGGTGGGTCTTGGTGTTGGGCTAGGATTGGCTGACCAAGGGAGTCAAATCATCGGCAGGGTAAGGTGGGCCGACAACGTCGATAGTGAAGGGGAGGAGAACAGGGTGGCTGGGCTGGTGGTGGAGGATTTTTTTTTTAAAAATATTATTTAATTACTATAAACTAACCATGGTTAGCTATTTTAATTAAAATAGCTATTCTCTTTGGTAACCAAAAATTCAAGTTTACCAAAGATAATAATTTTTTTTTCAATTTACCATAGAGAAATATAAGAAATTGGGTGTTACCAAAGAGAATTTCCCTTTACTTTTTCAATGTACTTTTGCTACTTCTTATTTATATTTATTAATTTCCGTGATTTTCTACCAAAAGTGACTAAACCATGAATTCAAAAATGCAAAAAACAAACAAGTATTTGTTACTATCTTCTCTTTCGTCACTGGTCCAAATATGCACAATCAACAATTATTGCTCCTTTTGGAAAAAAAATCTCAAATAGGTTATTAGTATTTTAACTTCTTATGACTAAAGTAAATGAGCCATTAGGCGAGACAACAGAGAGGGAGGACATGGCAAGGTTGAGATCATATTTACCCTGCCATCGACGCGAAGATTGTCTACAACCGGATGAATCTGGTTTAGGTTTTTGAATCATTTGAGAAAAATTAAAATTTCTAAAAATGAACAAGTATTACCTCCGGTTCTTATTACTCGCAACAAAAGAATATTTTATACCTCACAAATAATATCCCTTTGTTGCGAGTACTAAGAACCGGAGGTAGTATTTTGTTAAGGAGATTCAAGGGGAAGGTGATAGCCGTAGATAGATAAATCTAAGATCAAACATCCAATATCTGAGATAAATAGTCACAATAAGAAGTCCATAATCAATCCTAATCTAAAATCCTTCTCAAGAAAATGATAAAGAGACGCATCTCACGTTTTGTCAAAAAAAAAGATATGAACTTAACGATGAAAGAAATAAGATAAAACACGTTTAGCTCAAAATAGATGAATATGTAAAAAGGGTAGAACAAAAGAAACCAAAGGAAGTACAACTTAAGAAAGGCTTAGTTATAAAGCACATCCATAATATTCCATGTATCTTTGCAAAACTGGGTACTCTGATAAAGAAATGTAAAAGAGTGACGATAACTCGATAAGTAGTAGTCATACATCAGAAGGATTCACAACCCCTTTCAACGTCACTCATTTGAGAAGCGATAAATGTACTGAGTGACCATATTCTTTCCGTACAACAATTTATACTCTCAAATTCATTGTCGCGTTTTCCTTGCCCCAAATTAATTGCAACATTATTGTTTCTCCGTACTCAAAGTAAACCAATAATCCTACACTTGATCTTAACCAAAAGGTCGATTCGCCACAAGTCCACAACTAACATGAGATGAAAGGAGTCCATTTTCTAGTAGGAAAGTGGTTTTACATTTGGCAGGACCCTCTAAAAAACAATAAGACAGGACACTGTTTTGTAGCTTGAATGTCAAACATCCTCGAACATAAGTTCTAAAAACTCATGGAAGCAGAATATAAAATATGAAAAATTTACTACGGAGTACTTTTTTGTTTTTGGTTGCAGTAGTAAAAGAGGGTAACTTACTCACATAATCAGAGTTGAAAATCTCATGAAAATGAGCATTAATCATTCATCTTCAAGTTCTTTACATATGGCAACATACATGTCAGAAATCTTCATCAGCCATTTCTACAGACCTAACACTTCCCCAACACCGCCTAATTCCACCCCAGCGCCATTTTACCCCAACTGCGGCTTAATTTATACAACCAACAAAATCTTAGCATCCGCAAATCTAATCCATCATACATAACTGAAAAAAAAAATTAATAAAGGAAAAAAAAAGGGGGGGGGGGGGGGGGGGGGGGGGGGGGGGGAAATAAAAAAAATAAAAGGCCAAATGAAGATTAATATCGAAGCCACCATGAACTGACCGAGAAATTTACTCCAAAGGCATTAGAACAAGCATATATATAAATTTGCTAACCTTAGGCTATCTACTTTTAAAACACTTTCTAACAACCAGGGTGGGTTTTTTCCTCCCTGTATGCCCAAAAAACACAGATGGGGGCAACTTTAGCTTTTACCACTTCACAGGAGATTTACAGTGACTAATTTTTTTTTTCCAAGAATAACATAATTGCCTTAGATTGAAGAGATAAAACAGCCTCTGTTCTGTAAATAAGGAATTCTTACTGTCCATGTCCTCCGCCCTCATCAGTGTGTGATTCTAATTTGGGTGCACAGTGCCATAACGCCATATGTGAGGAAATAGAACTTTTAAGTGAAATTTAGGGATGGTGGAGACAATAGACCCAATTCGGGAGGAAAATCAATAAATTAATGATGATCAAAGTGAAAGACATTGTACCCTCTCAGGGACATTCCTAGGCATGGGATGAGCAGAAACATATCTCTGCGGACATGGTTTCTGAACCGTCGCACTTGCATCAGAGGACAATGAGGTCTCAGCCCCGTCAACTTGACCTCGGCCGTGGAACCTAGCAAAACGATTAATGACCGAAAATCTCTCTAGATCCTGACAATCCAGTCTGAAGTCCAGAATTGATGCACGCTTGTCCAATCTGTGAGGCAATTGCAAACAACACCAATCATGAGCAATAAGGCATGAAACAATACACCTATAAGCCTACTATAAGTGGGCTGTGAGGATGTCAAGACGCATGCAGCACTTCACTGGAATTGGCGCAAACCCCTTAGCCCTCACCCCTCACATCATCATTAAAATCATGAAAAGAAAAAAGCAATGGCAGTTAAAAGCCCACAAAGAACCCATGATCCAGCTTTAAAACAACTAAAACTAGCCTGATAAATTGGTTCCGGAGTATAATTGATACACATATTTTACCAACCCAATAATTTATGAGCCAAAACAAATCTGTTCAGATTCGACCAATGTGATCAAGTGAATTTATTTAGTACTTCCTCAATTTTTTTATACTTGCAACACATCTTGGCACGCTATTTAAGGAAGTGATTAGACTAAGTAAACAAACGAATTAAGCTAAAAAATTTAAACCATAGCAACTGAACTATCACTTTCTTCTTATTGGTAGTATAATTTTGTGAATTAATTTGTCCATTTACCTAACTTAATATTTCATTAAAGTGCATGTCAAAGTAAAGTGTTGCAAGTAAATAGAAACCGAGGAATTATATGAGATATTTCAGAAAGCAAATTACAAAGTATATGATTTATACTAAACAAACCTAGAAAATTTCACATTATAGCCATTTTAATTGACAAACCTAGAAAATTTCGCTGTATAGCCACTACAATGGCCACACGCACGCACAAGAGAGAGAGAGAGAGAGAGAGAGAGAGAGAGAGAGAGAGAGAGAGAGAGAGAGAGAGAGACTTAAGAGCATATTTGGTAAGTGTAATTTTATGGTTGGAAACGGGATCAATTAAACCATTACTGTTTGGGTAACAATTACCCTATTTGTTATCTCTTTAAAACCTGAGGTAAGAATTACCCTCACCCTCCTCGAACAAGAAAAAAGGGAGATATGATTCCTTTCCATTTTTTAACCAAACAAATAAAAAGGTCGAGTTCATTAATTCCTTTTTCCCCTTCTATTTGTTTCCTTTCCCTTCCATTTCCAATCTTCGTACCAAATCCAAATATCCCCTTAGTTAACCATTTGGCTAACTCAAAACCAATTACTTTAAGCTGCAATCATGCACTATGTAGCCCAAATTCAAATAACCCAATCTACACTTAGACTTAAACCTAAAGCAGCTGCTTTAATATCTAACCAACCTGTTTGACAAGTCTACATAGAAAATGCTAATAACATATACGTCCATGGAATAAAATTACAGCATTTCTATTTAACAAAAACCAACAACACAGATCTAAGCAAAACTACTTCCTCCCTATGTAGTACACAATTCTATGACACATAAAGAAGATATTTCATCTTTTATTTCGTAATTCTATGCATCGTCATTTCAAAAGGAAAAAAATAATAATAATAAATAATAATATGGACACTTGTTTAAAAACTGCAGACAAAAACAAGCTGGATAACATAGAAAAGCTGATGGAAGACCAAGCAAGCTCCAGAATAATCAACAGATTAAAAAGGCCATGGGCCCATGGCAGACAGATTACAACAAAAGTATTAGGTACCACCCCAAAAATATTTCATCAGCGTAGCAAATTGACTTTCAGAACGGAATCACAATTTTGTTGGGCAAAAAGGAACTAATTGAGCCAAATGACCATTCTATTAAGAAGCTTCTCTGATTCTATGTCACAAAGAGTAGCCGAGGCCAGCTTAGTTGCCATAAGGACCTTTTGATATAGTAATCAAATTCTTTACCGAGGCCCAAAAAAAATAAAAAGAGAGAGAGAGAGAAGCAGGCTATTCAAAAGATCCAAAAAATATGCACCATAACCTCAGAAGTGAAAACGAACAAAAAAAGCCAAAAATGTTACCTTGATAAATCATTTTCCAGCTCCTTTGCCCTAGTAGCAAAATCTTCTACAACTTTTGTAAAGTACTGATCTCGAATTCTCTCTTTGGGCTTCACCTTCCCAGATCGGCTATAAGCACACCACGATAACAAAAGTCAAATATTAGTAGAATAACATTTTTTTTTAATCTAAAACCAGCTCAAGAGCCTGGTAAAATAGTAAGAACAAAAAAATGGGGGGAAAAAACTGAATTCATGAGCAGGGCTTACGGATTTTCAATTTCAACTGACGAATTACTATCCGCACCACAAGATAGGCTGCATGCGTCACCTACTACAGATCTTGCAAGAGAATACACAATGACTTCATAATTAGAACTTGCATCAAGTGAGAGAACTGCTGCTGAAGGGGGTCTAAACACTTGTTGCATAAACTGTGTGGTTAACACTAGCCTTCTTTTTGGCCTAATCATCGGCAGTAAATCTTCACAGTTATCAGTTTCATCTTCAATCTGCACAAGAACAAGGATGTCACTTTCCTTCATGATGATAAGGAATACAAGAATCCTGTGGATCATATCACAGTAACATGCACACCTTTTCGATTAAACGGTTTGATGATTGAGCCCAATCTACTTCTGCCGAACTGCATATAAGAAGATTCAGAAAATGTCAGAGTACATTACATATATATATACATAATATATAGGGGAAGGCTCTCGTGAAAACTCATCCTGTATGTGAGAACACTCTTTATGTTCTTAAGTTTTAAACATCTGTTCTAAATATTCAATCAGGTGTTCTAAATTTTCACTCACAGATTCTAAATCGTAAATGAGTAAAATTAGATGTTCAAAATTATTACTCTCGTGTCCTAAATCTTAAACTAGTTGCTCTAAATTTTAACTTTTATGTTCTAAATTTTAAATCATGTGTTCTAAATTTTTACTCACATATTCTAACCTTAACCTCTCATGTTATACTTTTACTAATATGTTCAATCAATCAATCAAAGCCTTAATCCCATAAGTGTGGTCGGCTATATGAACCAAAAGTGATAATTCCGTATAGTCCTCCACAAAAATATTACTAATATGTTTTAAATCTTAAATTAGATGTTCTAAATTTTGTTTTACTCACATGTTTTAATTCTTAATTCAGATGCACTAAAATTTTACTCATAAATAATATATTAAATTTTGAATCTTGTGTTCTTAATTTTAAATCATATGTTCTACATTTTTTACTTACATGTTCTAAATTTTACATCAGTTCTCATGAAAGTATAGTGTTCTCACATAAGGACCTATTCTCACCAAATCCCTCCCACACACACACACTCTTCGGAGTATAATTATTTAATTAAAAAAAAATAAATAAATAAATAAAAAAGTGAAGGGCTAAAGAACTTTCCATAGCCAAAGAAGCAAAGAGCCCAATAAACCAGACCCCAAGGTAAAAAAAAAAAAAAAAATTGTTAAGATCTTGCATCTAGGCAAAGTGAAACTTTTTTACGCAGCAACCTAAACTAGAAAGAAAGACATGTTCCTATTCCTAATATGCAAATCTATGAGTTAGCAACAGCACTCACCTCAAATTCTGAAGCCTCTTTAGATTCTGTCCTATTTCTTTGTTCCATGAAAGAAGATCAGATGTCACAGTCTTCCGCTTCTTGGTCCTCACAGACACCAAATTTGGAGTAGAGACATGGGGAACCAATGCATTAAGAGAAGAGACATGCTCATTAGGAGTATAAGCATTTGCAGTTTGGCAAGTATTAGCAATCTGATCACTTTCAGTGACAGCATTATCCAACTGGACTGAATAATGTACAACCAAATTGTTTGGAGACTTCCCACTGATGAACTGCTGTTCCACATTCTTCATGATTGGAACTCTAGGCACATTATGCACTGGTAACAAATGCCCATTTTTAAAGGTTCCATACTGCTCAAACCAGGATGGGGCCATCTGTGGACTTATTCCAGTATGCTCACTTCTACAAGCAACATTTCCAGTTGCAAATTTTTGAGGATCACTACGACCAAACGAGAGCATATCCTGGGAATTAACAGTTCCATGTGGCAACTGAAAAGAAGTATTCCTATTGCCTGGCTGAGGCGAAAAGTTATACATCTTGGCATCTACGCCAGAAACTGAGGTCTGGCTCATTGACGGGTCACTAACCATAATATTCATATTACCAGTGCCAGGCTCTCCTGCCTGTCGGCCCTGTCTTATCTGTTGAGGATCAAGACCACTATCCTGTCCCCTCAATCTCTTTGATTCCCGATGGCTAGGGTCTGTACTCATGCTCTTCATAGCTTGCATTTGATGCAGCAAGGAATAGCTGTTCTGTGCAATATTATTTGGTTTAACTAAATGATTAAATGCTTCAAGATCTTTTTGGCTGACAGCAGAATTTGATGGAGAAGCATCCGATTGATGCCTTGCAGAAGGTTCTTCTTCCTGAGATTGGCCAACTGCCTTCATAACAGGTCGTCTTTCTGCTGCTTGGAGCTCCTCCCCACCTACAGTATTTTGAGAATTTAATGCATCAGCTCTTATCGGACCTTCTTGCTCATCCTTCTGTTGGGGAAAAGAGGTTTCCAAAGCACCAGATGATTGAAAAGACTTGGTTAACTCAGGAGCATTACAAGCTTGAGCCCCCAATAACTGCTGCTGTGAATTCCATTGATTAGATCCTGGCGGTAAAAGATTATCCTTCCTAGACATCCCAGCCATAGCAGCACGAAAGGCGGCTGGCATTTGATGCACCAATGCTCTCATGCCAGATTGATTCATCTCTCTCCCGGACACCAAACTGTTGTGTGAATTACTAACGGGATGATTGGTCATAGCGTGAAGTTGAGAATCGTTTAACTGTTTATCATGGTAAGCATGCCTATTAAAAGACATGGTAGGAGATTGATCACTTAAAAATTTTCCGCCAGGAGCAGCCAAGTGCTGACTCTGAAGTGGATTTTTTGCATGAGGACCAGTTGATAAAGAAGCAGAAGGATTCCCTATCAAGTTAGGCACCGAAACAGCATCTGAATTTCCAAAACTAGCAATTTCATTCTCAGATTCCATTTGAGTATGCTGTTGTGAAGATGATAAGCATTGAGCAGAAGAAGCAGAAGGCAACCATGCATGTGTTTTCTCTCCTTTTTCAGAAGCTACATGACCTGAACTGGGAGAATCAACAGTTCTTGAAGAGGTTTGAGCAGCAGCATTAATATTTGAAGGTGTGATTCCTTGAGATGGAGGAGCTAATTGCAAACTAAAACCATGAGATGTGGAGAACTGACTTTGACTAGGCCCAGCAGGTCCACCAGAAGGTCCACCAGAGGATGCATCAGAAAACTTATTATAATCAGTAGAACTGAGATGGGAGGTAACATTTTGCTCCTTGGATTGATCAACCTTATGAAGAAGCTCAAGCATGTTCTGACTGCAACAAGGCATCAAGATTATAAAAATAGAATGCAAATAAGAAAGAGTAACAAAAACCAGTGCGTAAATGACTTGGGGATTAAAAAAAATCCAGCATGCTTACTAACATTCACCACAAGGTCCACAGCAAAATAAATCATAGGCAATTGCCTTCCAGTAACTTAGTAGGAAATAATACATGAAAAAAATACTATAAGTTCCATGACTGGCAGAACAAGAAAAGCAGTCCATAAACAGTGCCATTAGGCCCATTACTGTCTTTCACTGCAATCACAGATGTAGATATCCCTTCACTTGTAGAGCATTATGAATAAAGCAAATTAAGTGAAACAGAACAAATTTCTGATAACTGATAGCAATATCATAATGTAAATGAAGCATACAAGAATTACGGCAACAATTATTGTGTCAGCAAGAATTAATAGAAGCAACCCAAAGTAACTTGTAAAACAAACAAAATTAATAAAAACTAGAAAACAACAAATTCTCATAAACTTGCTCAGGTAGACAAGCACAATAGAATGTCAGAAAATATACCAGAAATCAAAATATACATACACTTCACAATAATTTTAAGATCCAGGGAGGCGTGCTCACTTTCCAAATCAATGTAAAAAAAATCAGGAAGAAGCAAATTCAAAGTCCCTGATTCCCAAATTCTCAGGATATGAGAGGAAGAAAAATCCAAAAAAAGCATTACCTTGGTACCATATGTTGGTTTGGTGAAGAAATTTCACCAGATCTGGCAAAGGGTGCAGACATATTAGGTAAGTAGCCAGGGTGAAGAGCACCAGACGAAACTCCACGTGATACGTTAACAGTTCCATGAAAATTAGGTACCCTACCCTGCAGTGGAAGAAAATTAACTGGCTCGTACACTATACACATATTTATACAGATGGAGGAATTTACGTGCGCAGGCATTAAAAGGGATGGGTTAAATAATTCTGCTGAACAAGAAACCAATAACTAACCTCCATGTCTGTAAAGTTAGTGCTCAATGGACCATGAAACCTTGGGTTTGCTTCTTGACCTTTGGTTCCTGATGAAAGATGCTGCTGAGGCATGGGCTGTGAATGTAAAATTTGTTTTGCTGCAAAAGAAGAATCTGAATCCATATCCACATCACCCATGGGATGATACTGAAATTTCCTAGATACAGGCATTCTTTTGCCAGCCTGACCAGATGACTTTTCTTTGCCTCCAGGCAAACTACGTCGTTCAGAAGCATCTGACCACATATTCTCTCTCGAACCACCAACTGGCGCGTTATGGAGAAAATTGCTGCGGTGGATATCATTAGAAGTCTCTCTTTTATCACTATTTTCTGTCTCATGCATCTCAGCAGCTCCATCATCAGCACTATTATCTGAAGATTCCAATATAGGGGGTCCCTGGTTCAAATTATGCTGGTCCCTACTTGAAACCTCCAATCCAGACTTTCCAGTAGGATTGACTGATTTCCATAAATCAAGATGATGGTTATTAGGAAGCCTTTGGTTGGATTCAAGGTTGACCTTCATAGTGTTCTGACCAGGAGCAACAGCATCATCTTTAGAACTGACAAGTGAATTCCCCGTTTTATCATTAGAATATGAGACAAAATCAGGCCTCATAGCAGCACCCTGACCTGTATCCATGCATAATTGCATGTTACGATGTTCACTAAGCAAGTTACCCTGGTTTGTAGCGGTTATACCACCATTTATAGGTACAGATCCAATGACATCCGAATGACTTTGTCTACTGGATTGTTGGCCATTGTTGTCATGCAAAAACGTATTTTGCTGATGGCTCCAGAAGCCAGTATCTGACCTGGAGCAGTCTCTTGAAGAATTAGAATTTTCAACCACCTGTTTCTCCTCAGCATGTGGCTTCTGCTGGTTGCTGTCCAACCACCTCCTTCCTTCCTGAGAAATTTGACTTTCTGTCTGTAAATAATCTCTTTTCTGATTTAGAAATGGCTGCTGTTGCCCAGAATTGTTAACATAATTACGACTTGTGTTTAAATTATGGGTGCTCACATCACTGCTGCTAAGTCGAGGACCCAGTTGTGATTTCTCATCACCACGAAAAACTGTAGGGTGTTGGTTGCCAGACTGTGACCTGGGATTTTGAGAGCCTAGGCCACTCCACTCTTCCTGCGTCCCAACGTCAGTACTGGAGGTTTCTGCCACGGCAGACTGCATAAGAGCACTCCAGGTACCACTTTGCATTGAAGGAAGACCGCTGAGGAGATCTGGGGCATCTCCACTACCTGTAACTGATGGCCCACCAAATGCTTCCCAGATATTAACATCACTCCCAAACAAAATCTTTTCTTCAGTCGGATCTAATGCAACAGCAGAATGTGTAGACGCACCCTGTGAAGAAGAAGCCTGAGTTACAGATTTTTCAAACAATTCTGAACCACCAGGAAAACCTTGTCCACCACCTTCTGACATGGGCACATTCCTCTGCTGTACCTGAGTAGCACCTCCCATATTAGCCACATTCCCTAATCGTTGACTAGAGCCCGGCTCAAAAGAGCTTTTTCCTTCAGAACCATATCTGAATACTGAAGGTCCATCCTTCACACCCACCTGCTCTGCAAGTGAACCATATTGATTGCCAGAAAAAGAACTATTTGGAGCTGGAACCTTAGGTGGTCCAGGTTTATCTATGTTGCTGTGAGAGAATGCATTACCACTTCGCGAACTAGAAACCGGAACCCCATAGAAAGACTGTGAATTATGTTGAGGAATTAAGCCCATTAATTGCATTGCTTGGCCTTGCTCTGGGGTAATCATAAATCCGTTAGAATATCCTTGCACAGATGAAGACAATCCACGCTGCTGCCAATTTGCGTTGCCAGCCATGACTTGAGATGACCATGGATAATTAGACGTATCACGCATGGCATTACCATTAATAGCTGGTTGATGCTGTCCTGTGGTCTGATTTGGGAAGGAGGAAATATGGCCCGATCCACTTCTTTGTAGTGCTTCTAGTTGTTGAAGCTGTTGCTGCCTCTGCATTTCTTGCATTTGTTTTATCATAATTTGCTGCTGCAACTGAGCATCATTATGTCCAGGCTGTTGCCGAGACAAGGACTGTAGCATTCCTGGTTGCTGACCGTTCATTTGCTGTTGACCACCTAGAAAATTAAAATTCATTGGTGATTCTGAGCCTCCAAAGCCAGCTGAATTTGAATGCTGTGAACCACTCCTCTGCTGTGAATCGGGAACAGACGGACTCCTTGACGTTAAATTATGTCGATCAGGTTCTGTATCCGCTCCCATAAAGTTTGCCTCATTCTGCCTTGTATGGCCAACTTGAGAAGCATGCATAAATCCATTCAAATTAAGCTGCTGAAGCTGAGATGGAGTTTTGACAAATTCAGGTCTCAAACTTGACCGCGTAAAGTTCAACCCATGTGAACTCAGTGAGAACTGATTCCCTTGCCCCCTCTCAATGTCTACGCAATATGAAAACAAAAAGTTTATGAACACCTAGGAAAGGAGAAAGGTGTCCTTACAAAGAAGAAAACTAAAAGACCACACGAAATCAAGCCTCCAAGAAAGGTAGGAAAAGAGTAGCAAAAATATTAGTCACCTGATTGTTGTGCACTGTAATTCTCAGAACCAGAATTCACAGGCCCGCCAGTCTGTCTCTCATTAGCACCCCAAACATTATTGTTATTATTATTATACACTGGCCAGTTATCCGCAACAAGTTGTGTATGATGTTGATCCTGTGACAAGTTACCTTGATCAAAGAAATTGTGGACCCTATCACCAACTTCGTTTCCAGGCATAGATTATTCTAACGGCAAATCTTCAGAAGCTTACATGCATATCAAAACAGGGCTACCTATTACAGAAACAAAAACTGCTCAATATAGAGATTACAACAATTTCAAAAGTAACTGAATGTTCCATGTCAGTAATACACAAAATCACATGTGCACTACACACATCTTTCGTGGTACATTGAGGTATATATCTATGCAATTGTCATATCATCAATACCACTTGAAATCTCATTTCAAATCCATCACTGGAGTACATGAACAGAACCATGATGCAATTATATGAAATACAGAAAAGGCCACCAAGAGTATGATGTGTGCTTGCACAAGTACTTAACTCACACATACACAAACACCTGGGGAGAGAGTGACTGGTAAGATAAAGGCCTCACCACCTCAAGAAGAAACTTCAATACTGAAATATTCAAGTTTATATATGTATATTCCAATCTTCCTAGAAAGTTATTAAACAATAGGAGTTCCATATTTGAAATAATAGGGTAGAAAGTTTCTTAGACAAAACAATACACAAGATGCCTACTCCTCAAGCAGAACAATACTTCAGAAAGTTGGCATATTCTCCAGAAATTTTACCCCACCCAAAAAATCCTTCTCACACATTCATAAAGCCAATTAAAGCCGAAAAATACAATTTCCAGATTTCCGTCATTGTATCTAGCTCGTGAGACAACCTTATCACTTTTGCTCTTCAAGTCATTATTTATCATATACCCAGCTAAAATGAACCAAAGACTATAATGCTAATTGCACTACCTCAAAGAGAATTATCACCAAGAGGATAGAAATAACTATGACAAGCCAAAAAAAAAAAAGTCTAGGTGAATAAGCAAACCCAGGACCTAAATCCTTTAAAAGTTATTAGATTAAAATCTTCAAAAGGGTAGCAGGGCACTAAGAATATAACCCTGTATACTAGAAGAATCAACTTGCTCCATGCAAAAACAAATTCTAACACCTATTCAGGAAAGGAAAGATACCTATTCTGCCAGGATTACATAATACTCCAGCAAATAGTTACCATACATCAACTCCCTAAGATCATTTACAGGTCCTTTGTTTTGTGGATATCAATAAACGGAAAGGTGGTCTACAACCCTGTTTCCCTTTGTCGCTGTTAGGTGGGTGGTTTTTACCATTGAATTTCCCTATTAAATTCTTGGAGTTCCCATTTCCCCTCTGTTTTGTTTCCCCTCCCCAACTTGGAACTTGCCCGTTACCTCTTTACCCTCTACCCATCCTCTCTACTTCTCATCTTCCATTCTCACTCCATAGTCCAAACCCATTCATCCCTGAAACTCTGGTAGACCCGGCAAATCTCCACGATATCTCTCATCAGCCCCAATAATTTTTCATTTTTTCCCCCTCTATAATTGACTTTCGCTCTCTTATTTGTTCCTTCATTTCTCATTCTTCTTCAACTAAAATCGTGGAATAACACTACTTCGTTGTTTTCCAAAGGTGCAACTTCAACAACTATCTAATCTCCAACAATTAAAGCTATCTCTTTCATTAATTTTCCTCTGAATTTGTCTGATTTTTTTTATACGAGTGTTTAACTTACATGTGTTGCTAATGTAAGGGTCAAGCTAGTATTTCTATGAAGTTTTTATCATTTTTATTTTGATTTTAGATGAGAGTTGTTAGAAATTTGATTCCTAATTTTAAAAGGTATTGGTGCGTAACAATATCATTGTTTGAATTAGGTTGGAATTATAAAATAAATAAAAAGGAAAAAGACTTTATCTGGGATTAATTTAGCTACGTTAAACAAAAAAACAGAAAACAGAATCAAGGGGGACATCACTATATTCCTTTTATGGCATGAACCAATCAGATTGGGAAATTTTGGGTTATTCCTTTCTTTTCTCCTAGACTCCCTTGCTCAATTCCTTTCCCTTTCCCATATGCGAACAAACCAACCCGATGAACATGGAAACGCTGTACTCTCTCAATTCAGAAATAAATTCCCCATTATTCCTCAAACAATTCTTTTAAGGTTGTGTATCTACCAACACTCTTCAATCCGACGAACCATTAATCATTGACTGCAAGATAATAGACAAACAAAATGTGTTCGAAAACTATTTATAGAGGGGACCCAATTCAAGAATCCTTTGCCAGAACTTGTCTACCAAAGATGCAAGTTCTAAAATTTAATCTCAAGGATTCCCAACCATATTCTCCCCCTTTACATAAACATTTATTTTCTTCCCAACTGCAAAAAAACGCTTAAACATTCTAACAATGCAAGAAAGGTAACACAAAGAAGGCAATCAACTCCCATTTCAACATTTTAATAAAGACTATGGATATTTCGCAAGTATTTGTCCCCAAAAGCAAAAGTAGCTCAATGGCAATGTGACTACAACAAACAAAAAAACTTGATAAAAAATCCGTATATATGCATTATTATATAACTAACCACCTTTTCAACAATGCTTTCAGTTTTTTATCTTATACTGTAAATCAGAAGCTTAACTTCTTTTCACAATTAAGAAAATTCATCAGGTGTTGTGTTGAGTCCTACAAGTCACATTATAATTAATCGGTTATAATTATATAACTACCCTAAAACTATAGAAATGTGGGTTAATTCTCCCACTTTGACCAAGCATAAGACTGATTCCATTAAGAGGTAGCTAAAACTAAAAATTCTAGATTTTAGAGGTAGTAATTGGAATAATTATTTTAAAAGGCATCATTTAGATATAGAGTTAAATTATTGTTATAAAAAGCTACCAATATCAGCATTTAGTGTTATTGTCTAATTTTACCAAAATTACCTATCACAAATCGAGAAATAACAAGTATTTTACTTATAAGCTTTCAACAAGTTAGCACCTTCTCAAACGGATTCAAATTACTTAAAAAACACTGATCTTTGTTCAGTAAAATAAGCATCAATTAAAATTCACTGGCTAGTACAAAATCCAACAGTATAATGTTGAAATCATTCCCATCTTCCACTCATATGCTGGGAATATCTACAAAACCTCAATCACTGAAAAGGCAAGCAATTAGATTAGCATGCTCGACTTAAATACTAACCAGTTTAATACCATCTTTAGAAAAAACCAAGCAAAAATGACAAGCCAATGAACGGGGGAAAAAAATGGATGAAAAAAACCCAATCTATTCTAAGATTACTAAAACCCACTTCGACATACCACAATTATAGAAAAGACAAGTAATTTAAGTAAGAAGATCTAGTTCGAAGATAAATTAATTGATGCTACAAAACTTTAACACTGAGAATGAGTCACTTGCTCACGTGCAGCAAAGCAAACCCCAACTTATACTGCTTCGGTTATACTATCCAATAAAAACTTTTAGCCTACATAACCAATACATGCCACAAGATACTAGTAACATAGAAGTTCTTCCATTTAACTGAGATTAAAAGAGAGGGCATGCTCTAAGTAAGTGCCTTAGTGGAGAACTGGCGACTGACACGTAAATCTAAACAATCCCCTAACATCTAAACAAACCCCAAGTAAAGCACAATAATTATTCCCACAAATGCTCTCAGCTTCTACCCTCCCTTAATCATTTACACCTTCACGAAACTAAAGAGATCAAACTGTACGTCTAGGCCCAGTGGTTAAGACTAAGGGCTTGTGTACGATAGGTCACAGGTTCAAATCACCATTTGTATTGCCCTTGTGGCTCATTCGGATCAAAAACAAATATTTGTAATTAACCAGTACCAAGCAGACTAAACCCTGACTTTGTGTCGCTTCCATGTCAGTCCCGGAGCTAGGGCAGGAGGGGCCCCCGCCCTAGACCAAGGAAGAAAAGGTCCATTTTCATGGTTTCATCCTGACATTAAAGAGTTACATAAACCAAACCCTGCAACACATTAGCAACCAAAATTGACTCAATTATCAAACTAGACTCGAAAAACTACGCTAAATTCTTCGAGTATCTATAACCAGTAGTTCAATTATCCAACTTCGAAGAACCCTAAATTGAGTATACACTGACAATTAAATACACGATTAACACTAGATTGTCAAAATTAAAATTAGACGATTAAATAAAAACAAACATCTAACCTTAGAGACTGCTTCAATGGAGGAGAGAAAGCTCAGAAGCCGCTTCAATGGAGAATTTCGAGTACGCTTCAATGGAGGAGAGAGAGAGAGAGGAAGGAGTACAGCGAGAAAGCGCAAAGCGTGAATAGATCTAAAGGGGAAAAAAGAAAATAAGATCAGGAATATAAACGAGACGCCTATAATATACTTTCAAAAAAAAAAAAAAAAAACTATAAGACGTCTTTAACATCAATTGCAGAGGTGTCAAAAACCGACTCGATCTAGAAATTTACTTACATTGAGTTTGATTCGGATTGGTTTGGCAATATGAGAAATTTTATATGCGAATCCAATCATATATTACGGTCTTGGAGTTTAGATATTGTCTCATAATCTATCTTAAAGTAGTTAGACACTTAGATGATTACATTTAATTTGGTTAACTTATAAATATGAACGGTTACCTATGCAAAACTTACTTGAATTAATTTATAGACCTAAAAAGTCAAAACTACCAGATTTTACCGAATTGTAATTACCTGAGCTATTATTGATCAACCTGAAACTAATAAATTGAAACCAACTTTTATTTAATTCAACACAGCTTGACCCTACATGTTTTTAAGCTGACCTTGTTTTGTTTTCGACTTGCATTCAAACTCGTGTATTTGTATGTTAAAAGGTATTGTTATGTTGGCTTTATTTTCATTTATTCCAAAAAAAAGAGGTCAATCCAAATATATTCAAATAAGATAAGTCCGAGAACAATAAGTTTTGATAAAGGTTAATAAGAGATAACCTGATTTCTAATTACAAGTAAAATAAGTTTAATTAAGATCAGATAATTTATAACAAGTGAAAATCAGGTGTGATTCCTGAGTTTTATTTTCCTTTAATTAATCTAAATTCTTAACATGCCTCAACTAAGCAAAATTCTTATAAATTTTTTATTCAACATAACTTGTTAATTTTAAATATTAGTGAATACTTTTTGTTACTATCCTGAACTAATTTTGTGATTATGACCTTAATTATTAAAAAAAAAAATGATTGTTTGACATATGTTAATTTCTGTAAAGTTAAAGTGTGAGTATTAATGTTACTTAAAATACAAAAGGGGTTAAATTCTCAAATTACCATTGAACCTCTCAAATAGGCTAAATAAGTATTTAATCATTTGAAGCTTTACGTGATTTTCAAATCTAACAGTTTAAACCAGGCTTTTGGCTATTTTACATGCATTGTAGAAGGGGAGACCCTTCACATCCACTATATAAGAGAGGTCATTCGGTTTTTAAGCAATGACAACCTTTCTCCTACTAGTCATAGTAATATTGATTTGTTTTCGTATGTTTGTTGTTGTTAAGTGCAAATAAGGATAGTCACCGAGGCACACAAAAGTGAAAATTAAAGGATGTGCTTAGATCTTGTTCCGTTTTGTACTTTGCTAAGAAAAAAAAAACTTAAACTTGACTTAAAGTTATTTGATCATTGTTAATAAACTAAGTTTTGTATTTTTAATTGATGTTCTCATTTTCAAACACCAGCAGACTTTTCCTAATAAACCTTAACAACTATAAATCACGAAAATTATTAAATAAAAATTTTATTCATTTAATGCATAATTGATTGTTTTGGTGGTGGTAGTGGCACAAGAAAGGGTGGTGGCGAGAATACCATGTGAGTAATGGAGAGTGTGGTAGAGGAGCAAATACAATAGATGGAAAATAGTTTAAGGGAAAATTCTATCTTAATAATCCAACCTTTAGTCTGTTGTCTAAGAATGAACCAACTTTTCGATTATTTTGTTAAATCCAACATTTGGGGGTAATTCACTCACAAAGTGATATGTCTATTTTATATAGTGTTTTACCCCCGTCCCTTGGTCATAATTAGAGGTGTTTTTGGCTTTTTAGAGCCACTTTTATTACTAATTTGTGTTTTCTAGTGTTTTCGTAGTTTTAGTTGAGTTTTGTAGGGAATTGCACATTTGGAGCATTTTCCGGGGATTTTATGGAGCAACTACGAATATTGGAGGAGCATGACCACTTTTCGTAGCCAAGGGCCGGTTAGAGTCATCGAATCGGTGATTAAGGGCTCGACATATGAGATATCGAGGCGTTGGACAGAGGATTAAAGCCCCAAGGAGGATATTTGGTTTAGGCCAAGTTATGAGCCCAAGCAAGAAGTCCAAGTCGCCCAAAGAGTCATGGCCTGGTTAGCCACCTCGCCCGGAGGTGTGCCCGACCGGGCAGGGTGGAAGAACAAGAATAGCAGCATCCCTTGCCCGAGCTCGCGCCCGACCGGGAGCGAGAGAAGCGCCCATGAAAAAAAAGGCGGGCCCGATCGGGCAGTGCCTCACCCGATCGGGCACGTGTTTCTGGAAGAGTTTAAGCGTCGGATTTACTTCGTTTAAGCTTAGGATTTGTTAGCTTAGTATAAATACGCTTTTGTTAAGCGAGTTTAGTACTCCCTCTCTTGTTTCTCTCTCGACACTCTTGGTTTATTCAATTTCATACTTCCTTCTTTTGGTACTATCTCTTCTCTCTTTTATTACTTATTTTCTTTGCTTTAATCTTAATCATGTCTTCTTTAATTGCTTTGATTAGTTTAGATTTTAATATGCGTGAGTAGTTTAATTCTAGGGTTTTGGGGGATCCATAATTAATATGAAGGGATAATTTGTTATTATTGATTGTTGATATTGCATGATGATTTCTCATTGAATTGTTTTAACGCTTTACAATTAGATTATGAATCGAGCAGATGTGATTTGATTGTAAAAGTATAGCAATATTGAATTGATGAATCGAGCAGATGTTAATTTGATATTAAAGGCTATTTTCAATAGGAACTTAGATCTAATAAATTGCAAGAGCCTGGTAGATCTATGTTGATTAATAAATTGCGAGAGCCTGTTAATCATGTTATCTGTGCAATGTTAATTGTTGATTGTTATGTTTTATCCCGAAATGTTAATTATTAGTGAACCTATGACCCTAGGCCTTTTATTATTGATTTCTCCCTATTCTTAATCTCCCTAGTATAATTCTTTTCACAACAATATTTTGGTTACTTAATAATTTAGATTATATTAATAATTTAGGAATAGAAAGACTTGTTTCCCTGTGGATTCGACCCTACTTTCCTATCTACATTAGTTAGAGGACTTAGGTTTTACTTTTGATTAGGTGATACGACTTTATCTTGTCACAAAGTCACAATGATCCCTTACCTATAGCCCTATAGGTAACTGGTTTGATGTTAAGTGTGTCACATGTCGCAATCTATTTGGTCTAAATTTTTTTTTTATTTATATTTTTTTTGTATGTTAAAAAAAACTCTTTCTCCCTCATTAGATCCTCTCCCGAACTCTTTTCTCTCCTTTTCCCCTTTCATGGTTGTTAGGCTGTGAGCCAACCACCAATTCATGGCTCGCCAATCCTCCTAATTCACTCCCTTTAATCCACCCTCTTACCATCATGAGCCACCACCAACCCGGTCGTGCAATCCTTGGCATTTCGATCCTTCATCACCCACCATTCGACTAAGTCAAAGGCGGTTACTTCGCGGCGGCCGAACTCCAATCATCACTTCCACCTCCTCCCCCCATGCCATCAACCCCTTATCTTCCCTCTCTCACTTCAATTTTTTATCTTCCTCTACTCTCTTTCCCTCCACTACCCTTTTCTCTTTCCTTCTTCTCATGGTCTCTCTAGGGTGGGAGGTTAACAAGAGTAAAGGTGGGTGTGGTAAATGGTGGGTGCAATGCATTTGAAGCGATGTGGGGTGGTGAGTTGAAGGAAAGGTGTTATGACTTATGGTGGTGATAGGTTGGAGGGGTTAGGGGAGTTTGCAGTAATGGTGATGCAATATGAGGTAATTAGTGGGTGGATTAGGTTTTGGTGATCGATGGGAGAGATGAATAACAGGATATATAAAGTTGTGTCAGGCCACCTAATCAATAGTTTATCCTAAAACTATTAACTAAAATAGATAGGAAAATAGGGTTGAATCCATAGGGAAATAATGTTCTTCTAAATCTAATTAATCAAATAAACTAAACTATTTAAAGAACGAGAGAGATTGTTATGTTGTTAAACTAAAACAATAATTTTTATGAAACAAAATCTAAAACTATAATTAAGGGTTCGTTTGGCATCACTGTGGTTTTCTGTTTTTCGGTTTTAAAAAAAAAAAAACTATATGATATATATCACATGATGAATCAAAAATTATTTAAACATATTAAAATCATGTTAATTTTGAAAACTGACGATAGAAAAGTGGAAACACCTTTTTCTTGTTCTTGTTTTTGGTTTTTAGTTTTCAAAAAAACAAGAAACTAAAAATAAAAAAACGATGCTAAACAAGCCCTAAACTAAGAGAATAATAAATAATAAAAAGTATTGGGTATAAGTTCACCAATAATTAATAATTCGGGATAAAGTACAATAATTAACAATCAGTATTGTAATCAATTAGATTAGTAGACTCTCAAATTTATTAATCATAGAATTAGAACTAATAGGCTCTCGCATGTATTAGATCTAATAGCACTTATTAAAACTGGCCTTTAATATCAAAATTACATCTGCTCAATTTAGAAACTCAATATTGATATATTATGGCAATCAAATTACATCTACTCGATTCATAACCTAGTTGCATAAAAACAATCCAATAGGAAATTAATATGTAATTTTAACAACCAATAGTAATAAATTATCCCTTCATATATATTAATCATGGATCCCCAAACCCTCAAATTAAGGAAACTACACACGCATCATATATCTATAAACCTGTACTAAGGACTTGTTCACATTTACTAAACTGAACTGAACTGAATTGATTGGAGCTGAACTGAACTGAATAAAGCTGAAATGAATATTTTATGAGAGAAGAAAATTAGGAGCTGAAATGAATTGAACTGATTGGAGGTGAACTGAACTGAACTGAAATTAAGCTGAAGTGAACAGGCCCTAAAAGCGAATAATCAATAGCACTTGTCATTAACTTGTGAAAAAAATTCTTCCCTTTTTATTTTCCTTTTTTCTTTTCTTCTTCTCCTATCTTTTATTTATGGAAATTAAGGAAAACAATTGAAAAGGTAGAATATGTTAAGTTAATGACAATATAAATAAGTCAACCATATCATTCACAAACAAGAAAGAATGTGAAAAATCTATACAAAATATTAAAAAAATTTAAAATAAAGCCTGACAAAAATCGTGTTGTATTAATTATTTTGCATATTAAATATACTACCTAAATATAACTTTAATAATTTATCCTTACATATAAAATAACAATCTTATATATCTATGTATGCATTTTGTTTGAATAATTATTACTATAATATAGTTTAAATTATTTCAATACATATTAGAAAAATGATGATTTTTTTGGGGAAACAACTATTGTTCATCATTTTTTTAGTGGCAAAAAAATAATATCACCAATTGATAAATTTTTAAAGATGGATTCCATCAAGATCGAATAGATTGTTTAAGACATAGGTGAAACTTAGCCGAATACAGGATGATTAAAAACCAAAGAGAATGAAGTAGTAAATAATGATAAAAGAAGGAAACATGTAACTGCTCTTATAAAGTCCAAATGTCGTGTTTGACCTTATTTGTTTTACTTTTATTTTTTCAATTTTATTTATTACATATAATTAATTTAAAATTGTATTTTTGGGGTTGATTTTTGTGCCATGCACGGGACCTAAACTAGTATCAGTATAAAAGCGTGGATATAAGTGGGAATTATTGGAGTAAAAAAGACAACAAAGATTTTAAGTAACTGTAAATTTTTCTTAAAAAATCTATTAAAAGGAAATATTTTAAACGTAACAAAGGGAAAAACTAAGGCCAAAGACCAATAAAAAAATAAACATAAGCAAATATGTACTTTAATCCACAATCTCTCCATACTGGTTTATGTGTTAGTGGTAAATCTATAAACTGCATCAATTGAGAAATGGATGAAGTACTATGGAGTAGATAACTTCATAACACATGAACATAATGCTAACACATTTTCAAAGGCTCTTACGCGTAATTTGAAACAACGCATTAATCTGATCTAGTAGTGATTAATTTGTAAAGGCTCTTATGCATATTGTTATTAACTTAATATGTTCCATCTTTTCAATTGTTTTCCTTAATTTCCAAAAATAAAAGATAGGAGAAGAAGAAAAGAAAAAGGAGATTTTATTATAAAATAAGGGGAAAAGGAGAAGATTGGAGAGAGATATGGAGATGGTAATTGTGTTGTCTATATCCATCCATTTCATGACCATCTATATATATACAAGATGTGAACATTGTAACTTATATGGACAATGAAGAGTCCATTCATGAGAGGGTTAATGACAAAGGAGGGTTACAAGGATGCTATTAAAACCATACTTAAGGTAGTCATAAAAGAGATAATTATAAGCTTAATGACCATCCATAATAACATATTTTATAACACTCCCCCTTGGATGGTCATTATCTAAAAATAGAATAATGCGCATATATGCTGCCTCATTAAAAACCTTTCCAGGAAAAACCCTGTGGGAAAAAACCATGGATAAGGGAAAAAGAGTGCAGCGCGCAATTACTCCCCCTCATTATTATATCACTGAAGATCTTTGAGACGACGCAATCCAATACGATAAACTAACTTTTTAAATGTTGCTGTCGGAAGAGCCTTAGTGAATAAGTCTGCTAAATTCTCACTTGAACGAATCTGCAATACTTTTATGTCTCCATTCTTCTGAAGATCATGAGTGAAGAAAAATTTGGGTAAGATGTGCTTTGTTCTGCCGCCTTTGATGTATCCTTCCTTAAGTTGAGCAATACAAGCTGCATTATCCTCATATAAAGTTGTCGGTGCCTCCTTCCCAGATGATAAACCACAAACTTCTTTTATGTGTTGAATTACCGACCTTAACCATACACATTCACGACTAGCCTCGTGAATTGCTAAAATCTCAGAATGATTGGAAGAAGTAGCTGCAATAGTTTGTTTCATAGAACGCCAAGAAATGGCAGTACCACCATATGTGAACACATATCCAGTTTGTGATCGACCATTATGAGGATCAGATAAATAACCTGCATCTGCAAAACCAATCAAATTTTCTTTGGACAACTTTGGGAAAAATAAACCCATATCCTTCGTACCTTGAAGATAACGAAGTAAATGTTTAATTCCATTCCAATGCCTCCGGGTTGAACATGAACTAAACCTTGCTAATAAATTAACCGAAAATGATATGTCGGGTCGTGTATGACTTGCAAGGTACATTAGTGCTCCAATTGCACTAAGATATGGTACTTCAGGACCAAGAATTTTTTCATTATTTTCCCGAGGTCGGAATGGATCTTTCTCTACTTCAAGTGATCTTACAACCATAAGGCTGCTCAATGGATGTGTTGTATCCATAGAAAATCTTTTAAGAACCTTTTCTATGTATGTTGATTGATGCACAAGGATTTCATTCTCTAGGTGCTCTATTTGTAACCCCAAGCAGAATTTTGTCTTTCCAAGATCTTTCATTTCGAACTCTTTCTTTAAATAATTGACAGTCACTGAAATCTCTTCAGGAGTTCCAATGATATTCAAATCATCAACATACACCGCAATTATAACAAATCCTGATCCAAATTTCTTTATAAAAATACATGGGCTGATAGGATCATTCTTATAACCTTCTTTTAACAAATACTCACTTAGTCGGTTATACCACATACGCCCAGATTGTTTCAATCCATAAAGAGATTTGTTCAATTTAATACAAAAATGTTCTCGAGAACTAGATTTTGCTGCTTCTGGCAGTTTGAATCCTTCTGGGAGCATCATGTAAATGTCATTATCCAGTGGGCCATATAAATAAGCTGTGACTACATCCATCAAACGTAAGTCAAGTCCTTCTCTTATTGCCAGACTAATCAGAAATCTAAAAGTAGTTGCATCCACCACAGGAGAATATGTCTCCTCATAATCAATACCAGGTCTTTGTGAGAATCCCTGTGCAACTAATCGTGCCTTATATCTTACAACTTCACCCTTTTCATTTCTCTTTCGCACAAAGACCCATTTATATCCCACTGGCTTTACACCTTCAGGTGTACGGACTACAGGTCCGAATACTTCTCTTTTTTCAAGAGATTTTAATTCTGCTTCAATTGCTTCTTTCCATTTTGGCCAATCATTTCTTTGTCTACATTCTTCAATGGATTTTGGTTCATGATCCTCATTATTATCCATGACATCTAATGCTACATTGCATGCAAAAACATCATCGACGTCGATTTGATTTCGGTTCCATGTAATTCCTGACATGATATAATTTGTTGAAATTTCTTTATTATCAGGTACCTGAATTTCTTCCTGTATCATGTCTAAATTCTCTTCTGGAGATCCTTCGGAAATTGTTTCTTCAATTTGACCATCATCAATCAATGCTCCTTTTCTTTTCCGAGGATTCTTATCTTTGGAACCTATTGGTCTTCCACGCTTCTGACGTGGTTTAGACTCATTAGAAAATTTATTTTGTCCTTCTGGGACATCTATTTTAAATGGAGCATTTACAGCTGGAATATGTGACTTGGTCACTCTTTTTGGGTCAGCAAACGAGTCTGGCAATTGATTCGCTAAACTTTGTAAATGAATTATCTTTTGAACTTCCAGTTCACATTGTTTAGTTCGAGGATCAAGATGGGATAATGATAATTCATTCCATTTAATTTCCTTTTCCAGCTCTCTTTTTTCTCCCCCTAATGTTGGGAAAAGTGACTCGTTAAAATGACAATCTGCAAAACGAGCCGTAAATAAATCCCCTGTTGTAGGCTCAAGATATTTAATTATTGACGGGGATTCAAACCCAACATATATTCCCAACCTCCTTTGAGGACCCATCTTAGAGCGTTGTGGTGGAGCTATTGGAACATAAACCGCACATCCAAAAATTCTTAGATGGGAAATATTTGGTTCCTGACCATAAACCAATTGTAATGGGGAGAACTTATGATAACTTGTTGGCCTAATGCGAATTAGTGCTGCTGCATGTAATATTGCATGTCCCCAAGCAGAAATTGGGAGATTGGATTTCATAAGCAATGGTCTAGCAATTAACTGAAGACGTTTAATTAATGACTCAGTCAGACCATTTTGTGTATGAACATGTGCTACAGGATGTTCAACATTTATCCCAATGGACATGCAATAATCATTGAAAGCTTGAGATGTAAATTCACCAGCATTATCAAGCCGAATAGTCTTAATAGGAGTATCTGGAAAATGTGCCCGTAACTTAATCAATTGGGCAAGTAATCTCGCAAACGCCAGGTTACAAGTTGATAACAAGGACACATGTGACCATCTAGTTGATGCATCAATTAAAACCATAAAATATCTAAATGGTCCACATGGGGGATGTATGGGCCCACAAATATCTCCTTGTATACGTTCCAGAAAACTAATTGATTCAAAATTAATTTTAGCTGGTGATGGGCGAATTATTAACTTGCCTACTGAGCAAGCAGCACATGAAAAATTATTATGAAGAATCTGCTGGCTCTTCAAAGAATGTCCACATGAATTCGTAATTATTTTTCGCATCATTATTGAACCGGGATGGCCTAACCGGTCATGCCAAACAACAAAATTATCAGTAAACTTCTGGTTTACTATAGCATGAGTTTCAATAGTAATGATTTTTGTGTAGTACAAACCACTAGAGAATGTAGGGAGTTTCTCCAAAACATGTTTTGTGCCTTGAGTTATTTTTGTGATTTGAAGGAATTCGCTATTTTCTTCATTGATTGTTTCAATATGATAGCCATTGTTGCGAATATCCTTAAAACTTAATAAATTTCTTTGAGACAATGGGGAGTATAAAGCATCAATTATTTTAATTTCAGTCCCCCAAGGCAATTTTATAGTGGCTCTTCCGGAGCCCTCAATGATATTTGTACTACCCGATATGGTACTCACATTAATCCTTTTCATCATCAAATGAGAGAAATATTTTTTATTTCTAAGTATTGTATGAGTAGTTGCACTGTCAGCAAGACATAATTCTTCACCATTCATAGCAAACTGAACTTGAGTAATATCCATGTTCTTCATGAAATAAAATATATGTCAAAATATTAAGCATAAAAATAAAGATGATAAAATAAATAATTCAATAAAAACACCCAAATATTTCATAAATTCATAAAACATATAAAGTCCTTATTACAACCATAGAAAATAACATAAGTAAATAACTAAATAAAGTCTAATACTTAAAGTTGACATAAAATAATGTAAATTTAATTATTCCCTTCCGGGGCATTGAAGAAATCAACAACTTCTAAATGAGTTGTACTGCCAAAATAAAAATTATTCCCTTCCGGGGAAGTAAGGAAATTAGCAACATCGAAATGATTTGCATTGCCAAAATCAAAATCACCTTCACCATCTTCAAGAACAAGGTTTGCCTCAACTTTCTTTCCTTTCTTCAATGATTCTTGATAAAGTTCAATAAGATGCTTTGGAGTTCTACAAACCCGAGACCAATGGCCTTTTCCTCCACAACGGTAACATATATTGGTCTCATTTTTCTCTTTATCATCCCTACGTTCCCACTTCTGGTGGGAATGATAATTTGTGTAATGACCTCCACGACCTCTACCATATCCACTAAAACCACGCCCACGACCGCGACCACGCCATTGGCCACGACCGCAACCACGACCTCTACCTCGACCACTACTACTGGAATGTCTCTGTTTTTAGTTTATTTCCCGTTATGGGTTGTCACATTCGCTTCAGGGAATGGAGTAGAGCCAGTAGGACGTGATTCATGATTTTTCATTAACAGCTCGTTATTTTGCTCAGCCACAAGAAGACAAGATATTAATTCAGAATATTTTTTAAAACCTTTTTCTCTATATTGTGTCTGCAGGACAATATTATTAGCATGGAAAGTGGAGTATGTCTTTTCAAGCATTTCTGCATCAGTAATATTTTCTCCACATAATTTCAATTGAGAAGTTATTTTAAACATAGCTGAGTTATATTCACAAACAGATTTAAAATCTTGTAATCTCAAATTCAACCATTCATAACGAGCTCTAGGGAGTATTACTGTTTTTTGGTGGTCATACCTTTCCTTTAGATTACTCCA
This sequence comes from Chenopodium album, assembly GCF_948465745.1. Taxonomy (NCBI): domain Eukaryota; kingdom Viridiplantae; phylum Streptophyta; class Magnoliopsida; order Caryophyllales; family Amaranthaceae; genus Chenopodium; species Chenopodium album. The sequence goes on from NC_137844.1 coordinate 9,150,676, forward strand.
AAGGATTTGTGGATCTTTCACAGTTAAATATTCATTTTTGAGCCCTTCATGGAGGTGATGGCGAAGGAAAATCATGGCTTTAGCCTTATCTTGAGTTGTTGCCTTATTAGCCTCCTTAATAGTTTCACCAAGGCCTTTAGCATCTAAGTGTATTTCAGCATCTAACACCCATGATAAATAATTCTTTCCGGTAATATCAAGGGCCACAAATTCAATCTTGGCAAGATTCGACATATTTCACTATATAAAATAATATTAAAAATTAGAGATAATAAAATACATCAAAGTCAATGTATCTAAATATAAAATCATAATTATAATTGGTGCCAAAATAATCAATATGCATTGTCTTAAAAAAAAACAAAGAAAATAATATACTATCAATCAAATAGATTAGTGTTTAATGTTTCAAATAAACTTACTAATAAATTACTACTAAACAAGATAGATAAGGAAAGTACTTAGATCACATTCTGACATACTAAAAAGATGAAGTAGCAAAATAATAAGAAAATAAAATATGCACATTAAAAGTAATAAATTAACTCTAATCACTTGACAATAAGCAAACAAGTAACAAACAAATATGATGTAATTCGGCTAACAAAAATAAGATGTGAAAGACCAATACTTAAGTATATAAACGAATAAACTTACTAAAAAATGATAAAGAGATAAGCTGGATTTTTTTTTTTTTTAAGGAGGTAATTCGGCACTATCGACCACAGTAACAAACAAAACTGATAAAATTTTAATCAATGCAAAGTGGAGGTAATTACCCTCACTTCAATTGGACGAAGTGAAAAATTTTACAACTCGGTTAATCGAGGTTGGTGCAACAAGCCAACTAGCAATAATGTTTCCTTCGATTCCCGATAACTAAAGCAATGGTGCTGATAACGTATTATAAAATAAGGGGAAAAGGAGAAGATTGGAGAGAGATATGGAGATGGTAATTGTGTTGTCTATATTCATCCATTTCATGACCATCTATATATATACAAGATGTGAACATTGTAACTTATATGGACAATGAAGAGTCCATTCATGAGAGGGTTAATGTGGACTAATGACAAAGGAGGGTTACAAGGATGCTATTAAAACCATACTTAAGGTAGTCATAAAAGAGATAATTATAAGCTTAATGACCATCCATAATAACATATTTTATAACAGATTTTTTTTTTTACAAGGTAATGACAAGTGTCGTTGATTATTCGCTTTTATTATAAGTTTATACATTATTCAAGAAATATGATCTTACCCCTTTTGTTAGCCGAAATATTATTATTTCAATTCACCTACTATATTCTCTCTCCTGAAATTCCATTATTTCTTATTTTCAACTTCAATTCCTTTTTCTCTTGTTACCATCTTCAACTTTCTTTCTCCCCAGGCTCGTCTCTTAGGCGGTTTTTTCTGACCCACAGAACAGGGCCCCCAAAATTTTGGGGCCCTAAAGATAAAAAAAATTTGCTGAGTACCCCCCCCCCCAAAAAAAAATAAATAAATAAAATAAAAATTTTCATTTCCTTCTTAATAGCTTCTGGTTATACTGCTCACCATTACCAACACAATAATTCAACAAACTCTTCAGTTTTCCATGGTTTTAAATGATTCTATCCCAAAGCTACAATTAATTCTTTTAATTATCACTCTCATCTTCTCGTGAATAATTTCCTTGACTTGATTCTTCCCCCTTTTTTTTCTACCAAGCAACTATGAGAATAAAAAAAACCATCCAATATCATGTCTATTAAACTATTTATTTCTTTGTCTCAAACAATCGACCGAAAATAATGGTGTTTATCAATCATTTTTAATTTTTTTTAATAGTATTAGAATTAAGCTCTCCATTCTTTTAATTTCTCCCACTATATATTTGTTTTATTCCATTGCAAAAGGGGAAAATTTGGGTAATGGAAGCAAATGAATTCTTTAATTTTGTCATTGACAACTTTGCTTTGTCAATTAAAATCCAATTTGTATCTATTTTGTTTTTGATGCTCTAATTTTGATATTATTTTTTGTTGTTTTTTCAATTCTTGTAATTATCATTGTATTTAAGATAACTATATGAGTATGAAATTTATTATAATAGGGGCTTAACTTTTGCTCTTAGCACAGGGCCTATAAATTTCCCAAGACGGCCCTGTTTCTCCCTATCTTTCTATATTCATCATTAAGAAATTTTCTCGAAATATTTTACCTCAAGTTCCAAGTGTCACCTCACTAAATCTTGTCATCTTTTAGATCCCACATTAGTTTTATGATATAAACATCCCTTGTTCATCGATAAACCTTAAAACAATGATTGGCTCCTCGTCAAATTGTAAAATCAAAGGTTAATCACCTTGATCTTGAGATGTTTTTTCACCAAATGTTCTCCTCTAAGATACCCACATCATTTTTAACTTTTTCATTCATTTAAAATCCTTAAATCAACCATTGTTCTTTTGTTCAATTTTGTGAAAATTAAGGGGTTTCTTAACGCTAATTTTATGCAATTCTTCATCAAACCCTATCCTTTATATTAATGAGTACGATTAGACGATCTAGATTTTTATAGGATTGGAGCACACAAATTGTAATTTGCTTGAATGTGTTGGCATGATGACGTGACTGTAGCGAATATTTCAAGCATCACACACTTGAGCCCCACTGTGACCATACACTTAAGCATGGTGGCTCCAAAGGGAAGGAAGCTAAAGTAAAAGAGTCGCCAACAAGTTTTAGGAACTTGTAAACCGTTCACAGGGTGAAGGTTACACTCCTTCACGATCCATGAGATTGCTAACTCCATAATGGTCTGGAACCATGACTGGTTATTCGGGAATAAAGGTACAAATCCAATCTAAAAGAGATTGAACCTGACCTAAAAATAGGCCTTTACTTTATTTTTGTCATATTCATGTGCGCTTTCTGACTAACATACAATCAATATATTAATTCTAAACCTGTTTAATCTATGTTGGTTGAATATTAATGCACAAACAAAACTATTATTGGCGATCACTTGAATTATAATCACATTAGCCTAAATAAAATTATTAATTATCTTATTAAGCGTGATTGCAAATACAAATTCCCTTTAGTCCTGCAAGAGAGGGCATGATCAAGCAATAACAATGATAATATCAAGCAACATAACAATAACTATCATCATCATAATCTCAATCTCAATAAAGCAATAATAATATTAGCAAGATCCTAGGCATGATACTAACAAGATTAATAACAAATCCTAGCATGTCATTAAACAATAAAAATCAAAGCTTTAACCCTAACATGATAGAAGAAATAGGAAGCAACCTTAACATGATACTAGAAAGCAATAAAAGCATCCTAACATGATACTAGGAATTAATATAATCTAAGCATGCTTTCTAAAGATATGTAATAGTAAAACAACTTATTTGTTGCCTCGTATCTCTTTCTAATAACAAAATACACACGTTAGTAACTTCAAGAAAAATATTAAATCAAACAATTAATTAAAATAATTGAAATAGGGATTTGGGACCAAACCCTCATAAATTATCAACCTTTCAAGTCTAGGGCGAAGGCAACTTCGAGCTTGGTTAGGTGTGTCTACAACTCGTGAATGCGGTATTTTTATTTAAAAAGGGCTAGGCTTAGAAAGAGGGGGAAAGAATAAGCTTCTAGCTTGAGAGAGAAGAGAAAAGATGATTGTTGATGATTGTTGGTTATTGTGAATGATCTAAACACGGGGAAATACGACCCTATTTGCAGATAAAATAGTCCCGAAACGATAGAAAAGAGTTAGAATTCGAATCGGAATAAAACAGCTCTTGTCACGAACGACATGACCTAGCGCGAAACGAGAAGAATCACGCATGGCGACAGAGTCTGTCGCAGTGCGACAAGACACTAGTAGAAAATACTAAATGGCAAGCGGTTCAAACCCCTAATGGGAACGACAGTACCTAGCGCGAAACGACAAGAATCACGCATGGCGACAGAGTCTGTCGCAGTGCGACAAGCTAGGCTGTCGTTTGGCGCTGGTTAAAAGATAAAACGCGCTTTTGTACGGAATCCTTTTCCTAATACAATTAAGTAATTAGACTCCGCGTTTATCAGTTATAAAAACATATTTATCATAATAAAACACTTATTTTATTCCAAATCAAAATTCTATTTTTTTTTTCTAAAAAGATAATTATTAATCCCAATTCCATTAGAATTTAAAAGAACCTTCTAGATCATCTTAGAAGATTAAAATCAATCCTAATAACTTTATAAATAATAACTAATGGGCCCTCCACTAGATCATTGGGCCATAAAACCATTTCAAGCCCAACTTACATAACTTCCTTATTATTCATTGGAATTGGGCTTATAATATATCATTGGTAAGCTCTTTTCGAGCCCAATCCAACTACACTATTACTGGACCCTCGTCATGGACCAAACTAAATTGGACTGGCTATTTTCATAAATAGAGTATATTTTTAAAAATCAAAAGAAGAGTTATTTTACTAAAACAACCACATCACAAGACTTTTCACACTTTCACCTTGCTCGAATAATCAAATGACATGAAAGGTACTCATCACTGTATTTGGTTTATGGGGAGACACAATTAGGTGTCTACAGTGACAAAAACTCTTTGCCTTCCTAATTTCTGGCTCGTCAATTTTGAAATGCACATGCTTAATATATGCATTGTAGTTTGAATGATAACTTTATACATGTGGGTGTCAATTTGTTTTCTTATCACCCATGAAGTCGAGTATGACTGAAAATTAATACGAGTAATAGTAATTTTTCAACAAATCTCCTTCTGGCCTAGTTTTGTTTTTTGTTTTTTTTTTTTAATTTTTGAAATGTAATGGGCAATTTGTGTGAAAATTTTAAGGTACAGGCGGCTGCACAATGCTTGGTACAGACAAAAAATGCAAAATGAACATGTAGCTGTTTTGTAAAGAACATACAATTGTTTTGTAAAGAACATCCAGTTTTATTTTATTTATTTATTTATTTATTTTTTTATATCTAAAGAACATCTGTAATATTAAAAAAAAATATCTATATATCATGAATTGAACATTTTTTATGTATACCCACCATAATTTGAAGAGACAAAATTCAAAGAATATTTCGCAATAAGCAATGAACATTATGTCACAAATAAAAGTACATTACAAAGACAATAAAAGAATATGGACATATGTTCTTTCACTCTTTATTGGTGTAAATATGTTCTTTTCACTCTAGGTGTATGTCGTTCATTACATTTTAATAGTATGTTTTTTTCACTCTGGGTATATGTTCATTACATTTTACTAGTATGTTCTTTTCATCATATATAACTATAAGTCCATTGATTTTCTAGATCATGTTCTTTCCTACAAAACGGTTGTACGATACAGCGTGCCGGTGCCTGCAGGGACAATCGATTGCAATTTGTGTACTAAACAAAGTCTTTTTGATTGCTTGCGCTTTGTCGTACATGGGTTATACTTACTTAGGGCTTGTTCTGATTTACTGAACTGAGCGCTGAACTGAATTGTTTATGAGAGAAGGAAATTAGGAATTGAACTGAACTTAACTGAATTGATTGGAGATGAACTGAACCGAACTGAAATTAAGCTGAAGAGAACAGACCTTAGTCGTGTTTGTTAATTCTTAGTTGATTATTATTATTATTACTATTATTATTATTATTATTATTATTATTATTATTATTATTATTATTATTATTATTATTATTATTATTATTATTATTATTATTATTATTATTATTATTACTACTACTACTACTTGTGTTTTTTTGGTGTAGTTTAGTTAAATGATCGTTTCCCATTGTGCAACCATTACTCTTGGAAATAAGTGTAAACTACAGTTTGAACACTAATCATGCCACAAGTATTTCAGATTTTTACTAAACAAAAAAAACACTAATCATGCCATAAGTATTTCAGATTTCAGATTTTTAGGTTTTGGACTGTATTTATCAAACTAGTCCAGGGCAACCTCTTAGAATAAGCTTGGTAAGATTTGACCCCCGGTCTCACACCTGAAAGTTGGTCTTCTTCTTCTTCTTCAATTCACGAGAATGAGTTGAAGGAGGGGAGAGAAAGATAACGGAAGATTAAGAAAGGTGAAGAAATTTGAAGATAGAGGAGGAGAAAGAAATTCATTGGGGGAGATGTAGATGATGAGTTGAAAGAGGGCGCCCCGGTTAATATGTCATATTAAGGTTTTTTCGTTAATATGATGGCACTTTCAAAATTATTCAAGCATCTTTCAATATTTTAATGTTTTCATGGTTTTTAGCTGACATGGCACATAACTGTGGAGGTTAGAGCATGGTTAACGGGCAATTTGAATCCTGTTTTGTCTTGAATTTGGGAATCTCTATATCTGGCGCACCCCATTGTTGATGAATCTGGAATCAAAAGCTCCATATGAGCTTTCATCTTCTCAAGGTTTCATCCTCTATTAAAGATGCTCAACCTTTTGTCCTCCATTGAATATGCTTAACCATATCCACTGTCACCATATTTTCGGAAATTAACGAAAACCATAAGATTAAAGGTGAAACAAAGGGTGGTTAACCTTAAAGGGTAGGGATTTGTCCTCATCTTTGATATCTCCATTGTAGCTGACCATTGAAGATTTCTACATTACTCACTCACCGCAACGACCTCTTCAAACCTTCATAATTAGTATTGCAATCGATTGTGGGTACTGCAATTGAATGTGGGTACAGCAATTCGGGTCGACTATACCTCCATGATAATTACGAACGATATTCAAATCATCGATTATGCAATTCGCCTTTCAATCAGCAATCAATACCAACTTGAAAGGAAAACCAGAAAATCAATTTTGCAATTTTATTTGGACGGATGATTGCAATTTTGAAGAAGGGAGACATGGAAACAAACGGTGTTAATTTCAACAGAATACCTAGAAACGAACGAGGTTTTTTTTCAACCGAGTGTTAACCTTGTACAAGTTGACGCCGGTAATGAGGAGTTATTGGCTTCTTTTAACTGGACGTCCTTACCCTTACTAAAGCAGTTGAATTGTCTGTAACACCCCAATAATTCTCTCTTTAAACCTGTGAGGACCCTGAACAATATTCAAGAGAATTACTGGCGTGCTACCGCCACGTGTTCAAACGTTAAGGCTTTATCGAAAAATAGCAGCGGAAAAACTAACTTTGTTATAAATAAGTTTCAAAACCAATAACCAAAACTAAATTAAATCTTACAACTTGGAACCATTAAGGCCCTTATTCAAAACCCAATTTCGTTAAAATAGTATAAAATGAAATTGAGTTTAATGAATTCAAAAGTAAGTAGCAAAATAAGTAGTGAAAAGTAACCAACATTCCACTCAAAATCCTACAACCTTGATGCGAATGCTGAATGTGTAAGAACCTGTGGTTAATCTGCTCCCCAATATTACAAGTGTAAAAATTGGATCGTCACAGGGTCATTGACAGGCGAAGGCCGTGACCAAAGAAAGACACACACAAAAGCACGCAATCAGCAAAGCTGAGTACATACAAGCTGCGAAATAAAATAAGAAATCCCTAACATGCTACTAATAATCAAACATCATGCATCATTAAATTATAGACTCAACACACGACTCATCTATCAATTTTATTAAGACTTCACTAGTTGGTAGTAGCTAACTCATTTATTTATTCATTGGATTAAGCAATAGACAAGGTTGTCCAACCCATGCTCCATTTGGAACATCAATAAAAGAAAAACCCCATGCCTCCTTTCGAAAATATCAATAAACATCCAATGACCACGGGCGCGACTCCGTGACCGTAGTTAGTATGAGATCTCATCTAACTCCTAGTTTTGAAAAGTATTTGAAATAAGAGACTCGTAGATCAGACGGCCTCGAGAAAAGTGCACGGCTAATACCCCGTGTACCCCAACCCCTGATTGTCATTACTCCAGATGTGCACAAATCTAGAGTTTTATTGCTCATCCATCTTGCACTTTACGTGATTTACAAGTTTAGAATTAGTGATGACTCATATGCAAAACAATATAATCAATCAAATATCACATCATTCCAAGCAATCCAAAGTTCCAATTCAATTCTTGATTTATTAGTGGCAAACAATATTTAGTATTGAATCCTTTAACTACCTCGGTGTATAAACACCTTAAGTGCATAGGGCACTTCAAATCCCGAACCTCATCTTAAAAAACTTTAATGAACTTCCTCTACTCAAATCATAATTAATTCATGAAAGAGTATTAAAAATTAACCTCATGGAACCATTATTAAAATTAATTCCACTTATAGACAACCAAGAATCCATAACCTTTAATTAATCATAACATATCCAATTGATAAGACAATCACTTATACATCACCCACAACCATAGTCATATACTTATATCTCAAACATGCCTCATACACAATATACGGAAATCACAATGTATAACCAAACAATTATTCCCAGTCTTCTCTATACATGATACTAATAAGTTCTTGATGCATCCCTAAACATGAATCTAAAGGCAAGGTTTCGTAACTCGTACGTACCTTGAATAAACAAATTGGTATGCCACTTTACTATTAGAAATCACCTTCAATAAACTCCTCTCCTAAACCAAACAATTAATATTACTAACCCAAGTTATTTCCAACAATATAATATGATGAAAAACCTCTTAAAACTTCAATAAAAACATATATTTATGCTTAATTAACTTTAAACATAATTAATTTTATTAATCAAACTCAAGGATAAAATTTTAAGCATAAAAAACTTCGTTAAAAATCAAAAACTGCCCGAAAATCATATTTAGAGGCTGAATTTGGCCACGAGAGGGTGATGCTCACTACCAAAGGTAGTGAGTCTTTCTTAAAACGTTGTTTCCATATGGAAAACACTACTTTTTTTTTTTAATCAAAATCAGATGAGTTTAGAACCTGATCGGGATTAATATTAACGAACGAAAATCTAAAAATTAAAACACGAATTTACATGTTCAAAATAATCTGAAATTAAGTTAAACTAATCATTAGTTATAATCACCAAAATTTCAAAACATCATTATTATAAAAGCCTTAAATCAATTGTTCATAAAAACCCTAAAATCATGATTTTCAATAATTAAAAACCCTAGGTTATAAAATTTACAAAATTTGAAAATTTTGACATTTATAAAATCTGAAATTATAAAGTTTAATCATCAAAATACAATTTGATACCAATTAAATTAATTTCAAACAATAAAATCAAAACCCATAAATCAATAATTATAATTACACAAATTAATAAAATAAAGGAGAAAATAAGACTAACCTTTTTGTGTGGGAAATTTTTGGGGATTCATGGGGTATTTATAGGAGAGAATTGTAGGGTAGAATTAGGCCTGATGAAAATAATGGGCCAATTAAATAAACAAATGGGTTAGGCTTTGTTTTTATGATCATGGATTGTAGGATATAGGTTCATAAAATAATTTTTGCTAAAATTATTATTATTATTTTTTTGATCCAAATTAATAATTTGAAACTTTTAAAATTAAATTACGGAAAAATACTAATAAATATTATAAATAAAATAATATTTTATTTATAAAATATTTTAAAATACGGGGGATTACATTGTCAATTCCACCCCCATATAAACGGTCCTTGTTAATACGGAATAAGGATTTTCTCTAGTTGAAAATTTTGATGATTTTTGAAAAATTATGAGATTAATAACATTGGATTAGTTTTTAATTAGTTTTGTTTTAAGTATGTAATTAAGGTTATAAATATTTAAGTAAAAGCATTGTAGTCAATTTGTCGGAAAAAAGTTACTAAAAATGAAAAAAAAAACATTTATTGTACATAATTGAGAGCACCTAAGTATAATACTAGTATTTGTTGCAGGTAATAGTGGACGGAGGGAATATTCGACCAATTTTTTCATAAGATTTTCATTTCGGGACCTACGGAAGTACGGAGTATACTTAAATACACTGTAGACTCAAACTCGAAGTATACTCCGTAAGTCCGTAGGATCGTAGAAGTAAAGTAAGAACCTCCGACTTCGTTATAGGCAGAAACCAAAGTAGGAGAGAGAAATAGAAAGCGAGTGTTTCTGCAAATTCGAAGCAAATCGAACAAAATTCGAAGGGACTAAATTCTGAAAGATGAAGGATGAAGGAGAAAAACGGCAACAGATGATGCAAAATCTCTTCGGAGTTAATTCTGATGATGAAGAAGAAGAGGAGGAAATTGATTCCGAGCATGAATCCAATCAACACCGCCCCAGTTATGTTTCAGTAAGTTTTAATTTATTTGTTGGATTCAATTTGATTGTGTGTTCGTTGTATTTATGATTTTTGGATTTGATTTTAGGTTTAGGGTTTGATTTATGTTTGTTAATTGTAAGTTTGATTTGGTTGGGGCATTGTTTGAGACTTGATTGAGGTGATATAAACCCAAACATCGACACGAACACGACCCGTTTAACCTGCTATTGGAATAGTAATGTGATGATTTAGGTTCTTTTTGGGTGAAAATAATGTGGGAATCCAATTTTCCTTTAATTAGGGCAATGCTAGTAACCTGTTTATCTTTTTTTTGAAAAGAGAAATCGTATGGTACTAAGGGCTTGTTATCTTCAGCTTTCCGTTATTTCCTTCTCTCATAAAATATTCATTTTAGCTCCTTCTCTCATAAAATATTCATTTTAGCTCAGCTCCAATCAGTTCATCATAACAGGCCCTAATATACACAAACATGGACACAAATACGACCCGTCTACTCAAAAGGGCAGTTATTGAAATAATGAGATGTATCAATTTAGGATCTTTTTGGTTGAAATAATGTGGGAATCAATCTTCCTTTGAGTTAGGGTGATAATAGTAAGCTGAATTATTTTGAAAAGGGTAATCATAAAGAGAAGATATCAGTATACTAATAAAAATGTATATGTGGGAAGTTGGGAACAACAGAGCTAACCTCTTATGTGCTTTCACTAGCTCATTGAATTGTGGTAGGTACCCATTAATGTTGTGTATATGGCTTTATATCACGGAGTTCATCTTCGATTTGTACCAGAGTTTATCTTCTCTTTGTAGTAGATTTTATATCCTGATAGGGCTGTCAAACTGGTCGTGTCGTGTCCGGTTTGTGTTCGTGTCGATATTAAACGGGTTGAAAAATCCTTAATCCAAACCTAACCTGTTTATTAAATAGGTTGAAAACCCTTGACCCAAACCTAACCCGCTTATTAAACGGGTTATTCGTGTAACCTTTTACCCACATAGTATGTATTATGTGATAAACTAATTAATATTCAATTAAAAAAAAAAGTAGACATCATTAGTTCATTAAAGATACTACAAGTGTTTTAAATTAGTAATTTTAACAGTATATACCCAAGGGTTTAAAGTTAGTAGTTTTAAAGTTAGTAGTTTTAACTATACAACCATACATAAGAATTGTTTCAAATTAACCGCCAAATTAGATTTAATTTACAAAAGATGAAAATTATAATTTTTTTGCCAAATTAACTGCCAAAAAATTACCAAAATGTATAAATGGTGTCAAACTAATTTACGAAATTACAAGTTTTGAATAAAAAAATTTCAGTTTTTTTTACTACTTAATTAATAGATTAAGCGTGTCGGGTTCGGGTTGATGGGTTGTCGTTCAACCCATTTATATAATCGGGTTATGCGTGTCGGTTTCGGGTTGAAAATTTCAACCCAAATCTAACCCGTTTACTTTCGTGTTGTGTTCGTATCGACCCAATTACATAAACGGGTTGAGAATTCTTGACCCAAACCCACTTATTTCGTGTCGGGTTATCGTGTCGTGTCAGCTTTTAACAGCCCTATATCCTGATCCCCTCCGGAGTTCATTTATGCTTTCGGTATACTATGCTTTTTACTTATCATTGGCATGTGAATTGAGATTGACAGTAAGTAGTACTGGATAAAGAAGCCTTTTTACTCATTTCATTTTCAGTGTTTGTAGTATTTATTTTTGCTACCAAAGCATTGTAGAATTGTGCTTAGTGCTTATGGAAAATCTTGTACTGTTATGGATAGGATGAAAATGATGGAGGTGCTGAACAAGAGGTTGAAGCTGAAGCTTTTGTAGAGGGGCAAGGTGAGGCAGAAGGCGAGAGTGAAGGTGAGTATCGTGAGGAAGAACCAGAAGTTGGAGAAAGTGAAGGTGAGAGAGAACAAAGTTCTCAAGAAGTAGAAGTAGGTGAGCAACATGAAGAAAGTGAGGCAAGAGAATCTGATAGTGATGAGAAAGAGGATTATGCCCAAAAAGTAGTAACTAGTAGAAGAAGGGATGTAGTTGACAGTGGATCAGAAAGGTCTGAAGAACAAGAACCCCATTACATTGACCCCGATGATGAAGAAGTTGGTCAGACTAGAAGCCACGGGTAATTCAAATACTTCAATTTTAATAAATATTTTTTGTGTTTGTCAAATTACATTGTTTACCATCTTCCAGATGTTTCTTGAACTGTTGTTTTTGCTGAATATCTTTTATTTTGGATAGCATTGTGGATAGATAAAGAGTTCTGAAGAAAACCTCTTCTGATCATGTTATTTCCTTGCTCCACTCTCTTTGTTATGTCATGTGATTCATGCTAGTTTTCCTTATTTAAAGTTGCCATCTTATTTCGTTTTCTACATAAGCAGCTAACTCCTTATATCAGAAGCAATTTGATTTGAGGCATGGTATCCTCATGCTGTGGTTTCAAACACAATAATACTTGCATGGAATCATGGATAGATAACCTGCTAGCATATGTGGTAAATTGGATTCATGTTTAGGTCTAACCTATTACAGGCTATAAACTATGGTTTAATATAGGGGCAACTGGTCTAATCGTGGTATGATTTTACACTCAAAATATTTACATGAGTATTAGTATTATTATTATTAAGCTTCTCAACTCATGCTATAGGATTAATTCATATCTTTTAGTAGAGAGATGAAGCTGGCAGATTTGGCCTTGTTTTGTGTGTGTGTGTGTGTGTGTGTGTGTTTTTTACACTAGTTAGCTTTCTAAGAGGTACAAAGCATATATTGTCTGTTTAATTGCCTTTACTCATGTCAATAGGCTAATTTTTGATGACATTCATTATTGTTTGCTGCCCAAGATAGTCATTAAGTTCCCTGTATAGTAGCTTATGACAAATTATATTCTCTTGTCTGGATAACATAAGATTATACCTATGTTATTTTCAATCATCATCAAGTCTGTTACGGTTTGAGAATCTTGAGATCATATGTTTCAATATGTGTCCCACCTCTTTATGAACTGGGCACACTACCAACTTTATATAAGTTATCTAATATGATTAGTGGATGTGAATGATATGGCACACTTGTAAACAATGGGACATATGATATGACGTACAATGGAATAGAGGACCTCTATTGGGAAAAACTAATTTAATTAAAAGCTAGAGGTTATAGTAATTTTCAGCCTTAATACTGGTAAGCTGTTGATATATGATTGTTTGCGTGATTAATACAATAGACGTATTGGGTAAATAGGTTGTCTACTTAACTTACAATGGCATCAACTTATTCCTTTTCTTTTCAGGGAGCCAATACTGCTTAACCGTGCTAAGCTTAAAAAAATGCCTAAGGACTAGGACTATATATCATACTATCACATCATACTGTATTGAATACACCTGTTAAAAGAAAAACAGAAGTTATATTGCTCCCTTCACTTATTGAATCAGTACTACATTAAGCAATCAACTTTGCATATAGCAGCTCGACCAAAGCTTTATTTGATTATGTGACTAGTTTAAGATTTATTTAAATTTTACTTTTAAGGTGGACATATAGCATTTGAGAAGAAAACCCCAAAGTGTCAGAGAGAGGTAAACAAGGGAAAGAGAGAAAATTGCTTCATTGTTTGTGAAATTTCAAGACCTGGAAATAACTTTTCTTAGATTGATATTCTATTTATATTCTCAACATTCAAATCATGAAGTGTAAATAAGTGGTACAAGAGAGTAAGAAACGCTTCGTGATTGACCTTAGTCAGAGAAGGAGAGGGTAGACTATGATATAGTGTAACAAAAGATTGGAGTTCAAGTGAAGGCCTGAAGGGAGGGTTGCCTTTCCAATGGCGAGGATTTTAAAAGGTAGCTTACTAATTTACTAAAGGATTAAAGGGGGATGCTTGTCAGGGCAAATATGGATGGGAAATGAGACACATTCATCCTAACCATATGTTGCTAATCATGATGTTTAAGAAATGATATTTTAAAGATCCACATAATGGGATTACTGGGTTAGTGGTGTTTGTTCTGGTTGAAACATAAAATACTTTTTGAAACACTATCCTGCATTCAGTTATGAAGTAGCTTTCATATTTACTGAACAAAATATTTAACAGGGAATCTCCTGAAGAGGAGAGAGATATGACTCATGTTGCTCAATCAACTGCTGAAATTCGTGATGTATTTGGAGATTCTGATGAAGAAGAGCCAGCAGATTATGGTGTTCAGCATGATATGGAGCAAGTAAGGGTTTAGCTGTATTATCTTTATTTGTTTGGTTTTATTAACTGCTGCTGCGTCAGCATGTGCTCACATGAACACCTAGAGGTAAAACATCTTCTCTTCATTTAATAGAGATCCCCTGTTGAAGAAGAAGAAAGCTATGAGAAGAATTTAAGGCCAGATGATTTAGTGCGTGACGAGGATGCTCAATATGGGTCAGAAGAAGAAATTGAAGCTAAGCTTAAGGAGAAACCTGTTGGCCCCCCAATGGAGTTAGAAATTCCTTTGCGTCCACCTCCTGCAGACCCTGAGAAGGTAATATCCTCTCCTCTCATTCCATACGCAAGTTTTTTATGTCCAAGTGCACAAGGCCTGAAAAGTTTTGTATTATCCTCTTCTCTAACTGGTTTGTTGTTAATCATTTGTGGTAACTGCTGCATAGTAATTGGCTTTTTTTGGCAACATGATCAGAGTTTGGTATATCATGGTCTTTGATTGTTGATTTTTTTTCTTGCATTGTTTGATAATTTATCATTGTGATGGGATCATTTTTGTGAATCATAGTTGTTATTCCTTTAGATTCCCAAATATTTATGATTAATTGGATAAATCATCCTTACTAAGGGTTTGTTCGTCTTGTAATATTTCATCTTATTTTATTTTATTTCAGAAAAAATAAGTTTAGATTAGCTTGGATAAACTAACATAAAATAAGTTAAAATAAAATAAAATAAGTTCAGATGAAATAAAATGTAATTAAAAATAAAATAAAAAAGTTCAGATAAAATAAAATATGATTAAAAAAAAAAGTTTAGACAAATTAAGTTCAGAAAATTCAAATATTATAATTCAGTCAAAATAAATAAATTTCAGATGAAATAATTTAAAATAATTTCAGATAGGACAAAATAAAATTATTTCAGACAAAATTAGATGAACCAAACAGAGCCTAATTTTCCAGCTTGTGTATTATGGCAGTTTTGTCTGCTGTTAATAGTTATTTTGTACCTGATGCGTTGTAGCTTGAAATTTTTCACAGATGAACATGATTAGGGTTTCGAATATTATGGGCATTGATCCAAAACCATTTGATCCCAAGACATTTGTGGAAGAGGATGTCTTTGTGACAGACGAATCTGGTGCCAAAAAGCGAATTCGTTTGGAGAACAACATTGTGCGCTGGAGAACTGTGAAAAAGCCTGATGGAACGATAGCTGTAAGTGAAACTTCTCTATTCTATACCACATGGATACCTTCATATCATACTTTGCCAATAAATTAATAATCCATGTGTTAAGTTACCTTCATCCTATAAGCTCCATTGAGTCATGGACAGTAACCGTGGATGATGGAAAGTCTACAAGGCATTTGATTTAGTCCATTTTGTGATCCAGAATTTTGGATACATTACTAAATATTGAAAATTGTCCAATAGTTATTTTTTTATGCTGTCCTGTTTGCCTATCTGAAACCCTATAATGGTGCTATATATTGTTTATACAGTAATATTATAATAAGTATTTAGAAATCTTCTATTTTTTTTTGTTATAAATGGGACTGTGTGCTATATTACTACATTGGAGACTGATTCTTTCTGTCAGAACTTGTAGATAACGATATGTTGTATGTATAATTATATTATTTGTTATGAGTTTCAGAACCAGCTAGTAAAGAATGGTCAGCTGTGTCTTTGTGTAGTGCCTTAGCTCCTTTTCAAAATCACTAAATTGTTATGATATTGATCCAGAATCTCCTATTTCTTCTGTGCATTTTGATTCAATGTCTTTATTCTCGAAGGGCAAGATTGTTGGAGGTTTACTTTCCTGGTTTATACTTTATACCTCCAGACTTGTAGAGTTCTGGGTGTATCCTTTGGCCTTGTCAAATTATCACGTTTTAAAAATTTGTTAATGTATTAATTTATTGCTGAGTTGCAGCTCTGATACAATGTAAATGTTTTAAAATGAAACAAGGAAGAAAAATTCTGCGGTCTGGAAAGATAAATTCCTGTTACAGAGCTAATTCACATATTTATATTGGGGGTGAATGCCTGAATGGGTCAGTTTTTCAATAAACAAAGAAGAACTTAAGCTGTTAGAGGACGTTGGGATGTAGCTTTTAATAGTATAATAAGTATATGAGTATATCACTTAATGTTATTTCTTCCATTATTAGATTTTTTTTTTTCCAACATCTTGGTTGGATTGCCCTCTTGGTTGAACTATGTCTTCTACTCCCTTTGTCAAACAAAATTGTCTGGTTCCTTTTTTCTGGTATCCCAATATAATTTACACTATCCTTTTATGGGTAGTCTTTGTTTATCCGCTTCAGCTTGCCTTCACTTTCCCCTACTTTTCTGTATATGCTTAACAGTTTTTCTTATTTATCCCTCTCTTATTGCCCAAAAGCGCCAATGCAAGATTTTATGGGATGGAGGGAGTTTTAAATTATGCTATGTTTCTAGCTTATCTAACATTCATTTGTCTTTCTCAGTATGAGAGCAATGCACGCTATGTGAGGTGGTCAGATGGCAGTCTACAATTGCTGATCGGAAATGAGGTTCTTGACATATCTGTGCAGGATGCTCAGCATGATAATGCATACCTTTTCCTTAGACATGGCAAGGTGATTTTTGTTCCTCCTTTTCTTCCTTCTCCCATCTCTAGCTTGAAATTATTCTAAATTACATAGTTGGTCACATATTGAACTCTTGGCCTCTCTATCTCTTCATAATTTGGTATATTGAGATGCTGTCAATGCATATCCTTCTGGACTCTGGAGTGCAACCCAACTGATCATTTCTGTTGGTCTATGGTTATTTATTAAATAAGTTAGAGGATATTTTAACCAGAGGTTTGAACAGTGACCCGTTCTGTGCATGACTGGTTGAACATATATTGAGACTCATTAATTGTGGAAAGGAATCAAAGGATTTAGATAAATATTAAAAAAAGTTCTTACATTTCTACACAATTAATCTTTACTTAGGCAGAATCAATTGATCTGTTCCAGTGTACACGGCTCTTATCTTTTACGTTACACCTTGTGTTATCCTTTAGTTTGCATTTACTTTTGAGTCTTTTACACACCTCAAGGAGCAGGACTATATAGGGTGGGAATTTGCCCAATTAATCTGTCCATGTTTGCTTAATTATTCATATTAAGGGTTTGAGAGAAACCCTAATCTACCTAATGAAGGCAATGTCCATCACCACAAGAAGTATATAAATTGTTCAATCTGAATACTAGCTGATCCAGTTGGTTGTCTCCATTCTTCCGTGAGCATAATTTTGTATCCTAGCAGTTTCTCTCTGCTCTGGTGCTCCCTCATGTGTCTGTTGTTCTTTTTCTCCCCGTTTTCTCTCTCCTCATTCTATTGAGGCTGACGTCTGTCGTTTTCTTCTTTCTATTTAATTATTGTGTGTGTGTGTGTGTGTGTGTGTGTGTACGAGGCAGTAACCTAACTGTAGCTTTCCAGCTACTAGGGGCTTGCCCGCATATCAATTTTTAACCTGCAGCCAGGGGTGTGTGAACTGTGAAGAGGTGTTGCTTTCCTTTTTGAATTTGATAGGATGATTTTAATTTTTGGACAATCAGTTAGCGGATTTAATTTCTTGCTTTTCAACTTGTATTTCTGTGACCACTTGGTTTCTTACTATTTTCTGGTGGCCAAAATCTATGGATATCTTGAGGCAGTAAATGGTTTGAATAAAAATAAATGTGTACACCAACTCTTGAAACTGTTTAATCCATTGAATGACCTTTCCTTTTACTGTAAGCTTCAACTGCAAAATAACAACTATTATTGATTTTCCCCCCTACCTGATAGCTTCCTCTTAGAGTATGTGAGATGCGACTATGTGTATATTTGCCTTGGGGAAATTGGGGCCAAGATTTTGTGGCTACTGACAGTCTTGCTTAATATGACGACTTAGATATTTTGACACCTCAAGTGTATGGATTTTCTTATAGATTTCTAGCCCACTTAAAACATTTTCAGTAACTCTGCAACAAGAACAGTAACAATCACCTGGTATACAGCCTATTTATAGGCAGTGCAAAGTCAATTTTTGACTCTCTATACTTTCTAAACTTCCACAGCAGGCTCATGTCTATTGCTCATTAACTAACTACGGAGTAATAGCTTTAATGTTCCTTCTACACCAGGTTTTTTTTAAAGTCTAAACTAATGTTCTTTTTGGGAAATTCTTTATCTTCCTCAATTTGGTAGCAAACTCTTCTAATTCTTCTAAGTGTTGTTGACTTATATGCATGCTCTGGAATCTTGTGGCCTGTTCTTAATTGTTGGGCTGCTGCATACCAATTTAACCTCTATCACAAGTCTATATCTATCATTGCTGGGTTTATTTTCACTTGATAATTGTGTTTTGGATATATTTGTGTCAGGGAATACTCCAATCACAAGGCAAGCTTCTTAAAAAGATGAGATTTATGCCATCATCTCTGACATCAAATTCTCATCGCTTGTTGACGGCACTTGTGGACTCAAGGCATAAAAAGGTCTACAAGGTTAAGAACTGTATAACTGATGTTGATCCTGAGAGGGAGAAGGAGCAAAAAGAAAAGGTAACTGGTATTATTGAAAAGTTTTTGCTTATAAACCATTTGGTTGTGCAGATGTTAAAGATGTGTCTTTGCAGGCTGAAAGTCAGACGATCAAAGCCAATTCAATTCTGAACAAGAAGCGAGAGAGAGTGAATCGGAAGTACGCAAAATCATCAGATAGAGGTCGACAACTTTCTCCTGGATTTTTAGAGGATGCACTGGAAGAGGTTCTTTCTCAATTGCCTCTGTCTATAATGTTCCAGCATATTATGTTAATTAATACAAAGTATATAATAACTTTGAGGTCATCTTGTTTCAGATACTTGTAAGCCAAACTAGGAGCTAGTTACCTCTTTGCTTAATTACTGTAGTTTGAAATAAGGGAATTGCTGCTTTTGAGTTGACTATGTAGTTTGCAAGAATAACAAACACTGTTGATGTTGGTATCTTGACAGGATGACGAAGCAAATTATTATGATCCTCGTCGCGATAGGCATCGTTTTGAGGATGAGCTAGAGGCAGAAGCTAGAGCTGAGAAGCGCATTATTAATGCCAAGAAGGTAGACTTGATTTAATGGTTCTCATTTTAAAATTGTATTTAAATATAAATATATAACCTCGTACTGAGTGATCTCTTCTTGATGGTATTGTTTTTGTTTTAAGGCTCAAGGGCATAAAGACATTCCCCGAAAATTATCAAATGCTCTAAAAACTTCTCGACGCCCAGTGGATTTCTCTGACAGTGAAAGAGACGAGTCCGAATATGAAACTGATGGTGGGGAAGAGGAAAGATCTCCTGAACGTAGAATGGAGGATTCAGAGCCAGAATGGCAAGATTCAGAGGATGAGGAGCCAGGGGAGGCTGTTGGTGGAGCTTCAGAAGAGGAGGCTGAGGTGTGTAATTGGCCTACTTTTTTTTTTTTTCTCAGCTGAAATGATTTTAAAGATGATTTGGAAAATGTGATTTAGGAAGTTTGTATTATGAAGTAACATTGAACTGTGCATATAAGACGGAGTATAATTTATGATGCTTTAGGCTGTAATGCTTAGACAGCAAGTCAATATAGGACTAGTTAAAACATTTTCATGCATATACTTGATAATAATCATATTTCAGATTGTTGCACTGCAAAATCTTTTTTCATCCATTTATGGTGTTTATACATGCATGAGGTTTTCAGTTTCATCCTAATTTCCTTTATGCATTTGTTTCTATATTAGGAGCCAAAGCAGGTGGCCAAGGAAGCTAGAGGTAGCCTTAAACGTAAGGAGATAGATTCGGATGAGGAGTCTCCTCGTAAGAAGCCTACAACACATCGCCGGATGGCAGTTGTTTATGAGAGTGATGAGGATTGAAGCCTTCATTGATCAAAATTCAATAGTGAGTATCATCCTTCTATTTTAGCAAGCTCATTTAGTTTTTGTGAACTGAATTTGACATTGCTGAGTAGTCTGTTTGTTTTTTATGACATCAATATCTTATTCTTGATACACTTTAGAGGACTGAGGTAATGACACTTGAAGAATTAACATTTACCCAATAACATTCATGTGTGCAAAACATTTCTTGAAAAGTTTTGTTCTTTATTCTGTCTTATCTATTTAACCCTGATTCCTGAGAACCTTGTTATTTCAGCCTTGGTATGTTGTGATTACTGTGATTTGTTTTCCAGTTCATGTCACTTAAACTTTCTCTCTCGCCTGCTGAGTTGAGATGCTCTAGATTTTAATTTTTGGTACACAATTTATCTGATTGTAGTTTTCCTATACACATCATTTTTAACTTGCAGTTTAACAAATTTTCAGTTCAGATTGCATAGAAATTTATGTCCTGGGGACGATGATGCATGGTGCTTATCTTGATTCCTGTGGACTATGCAGTTTCAGCCCTTATGTAACTCAATATGTGGAGGGAGTTTCAGAAGGGGGTTCCGAAAGGAAGAAAGAGAATAATTATGGTTCGAATATGTGTGTTATCTCTCTTAATTAGTGGGCATAATAAATACAAATTTTGGCTTCCTGTTGATAAAGGGTATATAGATTATTTGTGTAAAATTGTGCTGCAAGTGATAGCTAATTAACACAACTTCCTTCAATTAATTTAGACTTGTTAGGATTTTTTTACATAAAGGAAGATATCATGATGTAATCCTTTTCCTTAATATGAAAAAAACGAAATTTGTTACCATCTTTCACATCATTTTACATTTTTTTTTATTTTTTTTTTATTTTTATTTTATTTTATTTTATTTTATTTTTTTTGTCGAAAACTGCAAGGAGAAACTTTATTATTCAGCCAGAAGGCTTAAATCATCCATTACATACTTAACGATTTCATTTGGAACTTCTTCCATCCATACTCTAAGATCATCAAAACTAGAGCTTAATTTTGCTAGATTGTGAGCTACAGCATTTCCACTTCTCTTGACAAAAGAAAATAAGCAAGTATGACAATTGTCAGTCAACTGTATGATATCATTCACAACTAAACCAAAAGCAGTTAGGAGGAGCACACGCCTTTGACAGATGACTGAACAACTTGATGCAGTCCGTTTCTAAGCATACTCGGTTGAAGCCAGACTCCAAGGCAATTGAAAGAGCATGTCTCGTCGCTAAAGCCTCGGCCACATCAGCATCAAAGCTACCCAATTGACGTTGGCAGGTCGACACCAACACATCACCTACAACATCCCGCAAAACACAACCGAAACCCACGAAATTTGAGCCAAAAACTGCAGCATCAGAGTTAATCTTGATCAGACCATGTTCAGGGGGTATCCACCTTGTCTCATAAGGCTTGAGCGTGGGATTTGAGGGGGTGATTTCATGAGCAACGGCAAACTCACCCACAATTTCGGAGGTGTTTACAGTTACTTTTGTTCCATTTTGTCAATTTTGTTTTTTGAAAGAAGTCCTAAAAGACACTAAATTTAATTAACTAAAGTCATGCGGCATCTACAATTGACAATTAACAATAATGAAAACGAATTTAACAAAATCAAGCATGAATTAATCGGGGAAGGGCTAAGAATCCAAATACATAAGGCACATTCTCGATTCGTTGTCTCATACAACTTTTTAAATGGATCCGTCGTCGCTTCGTAATTTTGTGAGAAAGTAAATTCTTGTGCTGATTCCGTAACCCAAATCCGAGTCATAATCATTTGTAGCCCCGTACAACCGGAGACCAAATTAAACACCAATAAACCTTGTCTTTCGAAGGAGTCCGAAAAACTTTGTCTTTCGAAAGAGATCGAAAAAACCTTGTCTTTTGAAGGAGATAAACTCTTTCTTTTGAGGGAGACTTTATTGTAACCTAAGAAACAAAAAGGTTAAAAGAAATAAAGATTAGGGCTTTCACCGGCGAAATCCGATGGAAGTCCTTTCAAAATTGATAATGGAGGCTAGAGGTTCCATTTTTTCAATTTTTGGTAGTGGTGTACTGACTTTTTTTTTTTTTTAAAAAAAAAAAAAAAAACCAACATTTTAGGGCGTGTCGTAGAATTTATCATCTAGGAATATAAAATTATGTCATATTGTCATCTGAAGTTAATAAGACTCAATTGGAATTTATTGTACATAGTAAAATTTGATTAAAGCTAATTTAGAGAGTTAATTTTGTTGGACCAAATTGAAATACTTCTATATTGGAGCTTATTTAACTTGTTAAAATTTGTTGGACTTTAACCTTGTTTGTTTTAAGTGAAGATAACACACTTGTTTTGTAAACAAGCTAAGAAACACACTCAATGTAAAACATGAAAAAACCGTTGATCAATAGGTGAAAGATATTAGGAATCCAAATATTTAAATGCCATGTGTAGCCTGTAGATGCAGATCAAATAAAACTGTACATAAACTTATACCGATTTCAGACAGTACATAAATATATGAATTCGGTATTTCTTTATTTTGGTGAGTAATATGGTTGATGACAGTTGGGCTTTTTAATCCATATGTCACTTATATGGCCACGTAGTCAGCTAGTCTGGTAAAGACCCATGTTCTAGAATCATCTAGAAAACTGCCCACTGATTTTTATTTCCTAAAGTAGCTAACATCTGTTCCGGTTCAATCTAGGCTTTTCCATTTCAATATCTTTTTATTTATTTTTTTAATATTTTTGCTGGGGACCAATGCCTTGCAAAGTTGCATATTTGCAATAAGCCAAAAATATACTTCCTCCGTTTTCTTTTACTTGCAACACACCTTTTAGGCACACAGTTTTAGGAGATGATTAGTGAGGGTAAACGAGCGATTTTATCAATATAATTTTTACAAGAAGATTAGAATAGGGTTAAGTATCATTTGTAAAAATTATAATGAATAATTTATCCGTTTACATTACATAAACCCGACCTCAAAACACGTGCCACAAGGCTGTGTTGCAAGTAAAAAAAAACGGAGGAAGTAAATACGTACATACGGAGAGATTAACTGGCACTGGTTAGTTATATGGTGGGAGAGATTAACTTCCGTTCTATCAACCTTGAGGATGCAATGCTGAAAAGTGTTTCCAATCTTGATAATCTCCTTCAACGTCCATAAAAGGTAAATATCTGAGGGACCCTTGTTCCTTATAGCCGTGACGAGTATGGCAATA
Organism: Chenopodium album; assembly: GCF_948465745.1. Taxonomy (NCBI): domain Eukaryota; kingdom Viridiplantae; phylum Streptophyta; class Magnoliopsida; order Caryophyllales; family Amaranthaceae; genus Chenopodium; species Chenopodium album. The sequence goes on from NC_137844.1 coordinate 9,174,349, forward strand.
CCTTTGGTGTACATAGAAGTAGGTGCATTTAAAGTTAGTTTTTTTGCTCATTTGATATTATATTTTTTTCTATTTTTAAAATTTTTAAATGAGCAAAATATATTAAAATGTGTTGAAAATTTGAAAATACCCATGGTTGTACCAAACCTGGGTGTTTTTATATTATTTTTTATTTTTTTTTTATTTTTTTTTTTTGTTTCAAGAGTACATTTTAATCTAATCATAATTTTAGGAGGTTATATTGATTTTAATATAACAAGATTTACTTATAATTGGGATAGTGGAGTGAAAAGTAAGGGATATAAAAGAGATAACAACTAAAATGAAAACATCAAAACAACATTGTATAACATCTAAAAAGGAAAACAAGAACTACTCTACTCCGTATTTTTTAAGACGGAGTGAATTTCGGGAATAAAAGGTCATTTTGTCTTTCCATTTGTATTTTTTCATGTTCTCTAATTTCACCATTAAAATTTCTAATTTTGTAAGTTTGACTATATACGGAGTAAATACATAATACGTTTTAAATAAATGAAAAGGAAAAGATAAAAAATGATACATAATACGTTTTAAATATAAAAAAAGGCGAAAAAAAACATTTAAATGATCAAAAAAGAACATGCAAGTTTTTGATAAAGAACATGTTTGTGTTTAACACTGAAATGCATTATTAAAGAACATAAAGACATTACAAAAAGAACGTGATAAAAATTTATTAAAATTTTATGAAAAATTACATATAACGGAAAAAAAATCTTTATCAAAGATATCATTTCTCTAAAAATAGTTTTCTCTCTCCAAAAATTCAACTTTCTATAATAATTTTAGTTCTCTCTCTAAAATATTTTCAACTAAAAAAAATTCAAGATTTCATTTTCAAATTAAATTTCAAATTTCAAAATTCAAAATAAAATAAGTTAAAAGAACATAAGTTATAATATGAAGAACATATAATTCATACCCGAAAAACACACTGATCAAACTCAAAGAACATACAATAATTAAAAAAAAATGATATATGATAATAAAAAAAAATATAAAAATTTGTGTGTCACTCATTACCTTAAAGAACATACATGCCAAATTCAAATAACATACTTTATATTATTGAAACCCAAAAAACATATTTGATCAACATATATTAAAGAACATATCAAACATAAGTATATTCTATGTCAAACACGGTATAATTTTTTTTATCAAATAAACGTATATTTTATTCGCTTTTCGGGTGCTTCATGCACACCTGGATATACTATCCTATTTTTAGATAAAAAAAGAACGAACAAAGTACCGACGTACCGTATTTAATGATTTTAATCCCCTCTACCAAAAAAAAAAAAAAAAAAAAAAAAAAAAGAAAAAGAAAAAAAGGCGCAAAGTAATGATGAAAATTCTAGTAAATTCTAGGAAAATCATCCGACTTCCAGACTCCTCTGTCTCTCCTCATCAAAAACCCCTCCATTTCTCCTCTCTCTAAATCAATTCAAACTCACATTTTCTCTCATACTACGCTCTTCAATTTCGATCGTTTTCTTCTTCTATCAGAGATTCACAGTTATTTCGTCTTCAAATTTCATTTCCAAGCTTTTCGATTGTTTCTCAAAGGTATTTGCTTCTTCTCCTGCACTTTTCTGTTGGATTTTAATTGTTTGTTTTCATTCTTATTTTGCATGTTTGATTTCCTTTGAATGTCTGCTTTTTTTTTGAATTTTGATTCATCTTGTTTTGTTTCTGCTCTGTTTCTTGATTATAACTTTTATGTTTAATTATTTTGATTAACATTTTATTAGTTTGAATTTTGAAACAGTGTTTTTGAGTGTAATTTCTATTTATGTTCTTACTTTTTTGTATAATTGTTGGTTGTAGACTTGTAGTGTAATAAACTGGAAAACTTCAATGTTAATCATTTTTGTGAAATTAGGGCTTTGGTAGCTCTTAATTACACTGAAAATGTATGATTTGTTTCAATTTGTTCGAATTTTGTATAATTTTATATAGAATGCTGGAATTATTGATTATCTTGACATTATAATCATCAATGTTAATGCTTTAATGGATTTGAGCCAGAATTATAGTGTTTGAGTTGGTTTAATCCTGAAATTTGATTTCTGTATTGCATTACTACTGATAAATTAGTTATACAGAGGATGTTTATCGCACTGTGAGTTAATTGATCTAGTATTTCTTGATAATCGAAAGGTATAATTTTATAATTGGTTGCATTTCGATTGAAAAATCTAATATTACTGGTGTTTTGGTTTGTGAATAATGGTCTATGAGTTGTTATAATTTGGTTGCATTTGTGTGATCTTTGGTTTGTGGATTTGTAATTTGTTAGTGAATTGTTGAACTTACTATTTGTGTGCAATGCACGATAGGTGATCGAATATGAATCCTGATAAGTTTACCCACAAGACAAATGAGGCACTACTTGCTGCTCATGAATTGGCTTTGAGCAATGGACATGTACAGATTACTCCACTTCATGTTGCCACCACCTTGATTGGTGAACCTGGTGGTATCTTTTGCCAAGCTGTGTCACATGCTGGTGGCGGTGATGAGGCTGCTAACTCGGTGGAAAGAGTGTTCAAGAGGGCTATTAAGAATCTTCCATCTCAAAGTCCTCCACCTGATCAGGTGCCAGCTAGCACTATTCTCATGAAAGCTATTCGACGTGCTCAGTCTCTTCAGAAATCTCGTGGGGATTCGCATTTGGCTGTTGATCACTTGATTTTGGGGATTATTGAGGATTCTCAAGTTTCTGATCTGCTCAAGGAGGCTGGGATTGCGATGGCCCGAGTGAAGGCTGAGGTTGAGAAGCTTCGTGGGAAGGATGGGAAGAAAGTGGAAAGTGCTACGGGAGACACCACTTTTCAAGCCTTGAAAACTTATGGCCGTGATTTGGTTGAGCAGGCTGGGAAACTCGACCCTGTTATTGGCCGTGATGAGGAGATTCGGAGGGTTGTAAGAATTCTATCAAGGAGGACTAAGAACAATCCTGTGTTGATTGGTGAACCGGGTGTGGGTAAAACTGCTGTTGTTGAAGGCCTGGCTCAAAGGATTGTGAGCGGTGATGTTCCGAGCAACCTTTCTGATGTCAGGCTAATTGCATTGGATATGGGTGCTCTAGTTGCTGGAGCCAAGTACAGAGGTGAATTTGAGGAGAGGTTGAAAGCTGTGTTGAAAGAGGTGGAAGAAGCTGAAGGGAAAGTCATTCTCTTTATTGATGAAATCCACCTTGTCCTAGGAGCAGGAAGAACTGAAGGTTCCATGGATGCTGCAAATTTGTTTAAGCCTATGCTTGCCAGGGGTCAACTTCGTTGCATTGGTGCAACAACCCTTGAGGAGTATAGGAAGTATGTGGAGAAGGATGCAGCATTTGAGAGGCGTTTCCAGCAAGTGTATGTTGCTGAGCCTAGCGTTCCTGATACGATCAGTATCCTTCGAGGGTTGAAGGAAAAGTATGAAGGTCACCATGGAGTTCGAATCCAAGATAGAGCCTTGGTGGTTGCTGCACAACTATCCGCCAGATATATTACAGGTCGTCATCTGCCTGATAAGGCCATTGATTTGGTTGATGAGGCATGTGCAAATGTCAGAGTTCAGCTAGACAGCCAGCCAGAAGAGATAGATAATTTGGAGAGGAAGAGAATGCAGTTAGAAATTGAGCTACATGCTCTTGAGAAGGAGAAAGATAAAGCTAGCAAAGCACGGTTAGTGGAGGTTACTAAGGAGCTTGAGGACTTGAGGGATAAACTTCAGCCTCTAAAGATGAAATATATGAAGGAGAAGGAGAGGATTGATGAGCTCCGTAGACTGAAGCAAAAAAGGGAAGAGCTCATTATTTCTGCACAAGAGGCTGAAAGAAGATATGATCTTGCAAGGGCTGCTGATTTAAGGTATGGAGCAATCCAGGAAGTCGAGGCAGCTATTGCTAGATTGGAATCTAATGCTACCGATGTTGAATTGTTGACTGAAACTGTTGGGCCAGAGCAGATTGCAGAAGTGGTGAGCCGATGGACTGGTATTCCAGTCACAAGACTGGGTGAGAATGAGAAGGAAAAGCTAATTGGCCTGGATGAGAAATTGCACCAAAGAGTGGTGGGTCAAAACAGTGCAGTTGCATCTGTTGCAGAAGCCGTTCTGAGATCTAGAGCTGGACTAGGGAGACCTCAACAGCCAACTGGTTCGTTCTTGTTCTTAGGTCCAACAGGTGTTGGGAAAACTGAACTTGCAAAGGCTCTTGCAGAACAGCTTTTCGATGATGAGAATTTGCTGGTGAGAATCGATATGTCTGAGTATATGGAGCAACACTCTGTGGCCCGATTGATTGGTGCTCCTCCCGGGTATGTTGGCCATGAAGAAGGAGGACAACTGACAGAGGCTGTCAGAAGAAGGCCTTACAGTGTTGTATTATTCGATGAGGTTGAAAAGGCCCACACTTCTGTCTTCAACACTCTCTTGCAAGTTCTTGATGATGGAAGGCTGACAGATGGGCAAGGGCGGACTGTTGACTTCAGGAACACGGTGATCATCATGACATCTAATCTTGGTGCTGAGCATCTCCTTGCTGGACTTGTGGGCAAGAGCACAATGGAGGCAGCTCGGGAGAAAGTTATGGCAGAGGTAAATATTTCGCAACTCCAAATATTGTTTTGTATGATTTAAATCTTTTACCTTAAATTAGTGAATGAATGTATTAACAATGTTGCACAGGTGAAAAGACACTTCAAGCCTGAACTGCTCAATCGGTTGGACGAGGTTGTAATATTTGATCCTCTATCACATGAGCAACTAAGGAAGGTTGCTAGGCTGCAAATGAAGGATGTGGCTAAACGTCTTGCTGAGAGGGGTGTTGCCTTGGCAGTTACAGATGGTGCTCTAGATTACGTCTTAGCAGAGAGTTACGATCCAGTAAGTATTTCTGGTGTCCTAACTATTTTTCCTTCTTCAATATTGTAACATTCTGTAAATGTTTTTTGTACTAACTTTTTAATCTTTCTGGTTATTAGGTATATGGTGCTAGGCCTATTAGGAGGTGGTTAGAAAAGAAAGTCGTCACAGAATTGTCGAAAATGCTCATCAAGGAGGAAATTGATGAGAATTCAACCGTCTTCATTGATGCTGGGATGGATGGACTTGTGTACCGCGTGGAGCAAACTGGTGGGATGGTTAATGCTGCAACTGGACAGAGGGCTGAGGTCCTGATTCAAGTCCCTAATGGACCACGAAGTAACGCCACACAAGCTGCAAAGAAGTTAAAGATCGAGGAACTTGATGACGAGGATGATGAGATGGTAGACTGAAGAGCTCAAGTATGATGAATTGATGATGAAAGCTTTCCTTTTTATGGGCTTTTTTTTTTCCTAATTTCATAGATTAACGATTTTCCTTGATAAAAAAAGGTTTATGTAACGTTGTTCAATCTGTAGTGGGTGTTAAACTGTTTGTTTTGGCTTCAAGTTGTATATAGGACAGTAAATGTAACTATGTAAGGGGAAAATTCTGACTCTTGTGAGTTGAAGTTTATACCCTTTGTCAGTTTTAATGGAATTTTAATTTTCCCCTAGGACCCCTACTAAATCTTCTCAATTTTTTTTAAAAATCTAATATCCAGGCTATTATTTACTATTTTTTTTCTTCTCCATATTAGGTATCTCCGAATAATTAGTTGCAAGTCTTGCAACTTCAAATCCTAGTGTAAATATTAGCTTAACTTTGGAAATGCAGTGGTAAATACAAGAATTAATAAGAATAGGCAAAATCATTTACTCTGTTCTTAAACTCATAAAGCATATCAATGGTATCATAACGGGTAGCATGAGTGCATAACGCTTGAAAGTACAAGATGTAGCATGCATTGTGTTTAGGCCAAGTTCATCGTCCTAAGTCCAGTGACTTGAAATTATAAAAATAGCCTTCTATAATTTAGCCTATCATTAATCATTGTAAAGTACATATTTACCCTTAATATGTCCAATTAAGTACAACTTCTGTCACCTGAAAGTACATCTATAAATATCTCATCATTCATTAATGAAGGGAACTTTTTCCTAATTCTCTTTCCTTCTCTCTCTAAAGTGCACACTCTCTCTCTACTTTCTCTCTAGAGAATACCTTTGCTGACTTAAGCATTGAAGGGGCTTTTCCGGGTCACACCCCTGGGGCAGCTAACCTTCCTTGTTTTATAGGCCGAGCTCTCGGACGTGCAAGCGGAGCCCTCAGACATCCCTTTGCTAGGTGGAGCTGAAGGACATCTGGGGAATTCGGACAATAAATTTAGGGCACCTTGATATACCTTATTACCTAAGACTCCTAGGAGCATTTTGTTTCCAGAAACACATTGTGTATATTTTATTTTGCGTAGAAAGAGAAAGAGGAAGTGATATAGCCGAAATTTGATTTTGTTTGAGGTTTTAAATATTGTGTTTGAAATCTTTAACTAATTAAGTTACTTGATTATAAATAATAGTAATGTGTATAGGTAAATTGATTTTTTTTTTAGTATGAAGGTATTCAGTGTTGTATAATTTTTACAAGCACTTGTGGAGAGTGTAGTCGTGAAAATTGTGAATGGAAGTGCTCTTTATACATCTCGGCTACCTTTTTTTTTTTTTTTTTTTTTTTTTTTTTTTTTTTTTTATATATATTTATTTATTTATTTATTTTTATTTATGGGTAAGAAGAGTTGTGCTATTGGTGTAGAATATGTTACAGGTTAATTCGATTGAGTTAGCTGGTAGACACTCTGACAGTGAAGAGTGTATTCTCGAAGTGTCGTTTATAGGTTTAGATTCTCAATTTTCAAGGTTAATTATAACAGGTCTTTTTTACCAATTACCATGTAGATCAAAACTGTTAGTATAATAATTTTGTTAATGGTACCTTTCTCGTCAATGTCCAAACAATTGATTTAGTACGACATTAGAATAGGCTACGTCATACGGAGTAGAGGGGTAGTTAGAATGTGTGGAAGATATATGCTAACCTAGTCACCTATCTCATACGAGGAGCAATCAAATATTCAAATTTATCAAATTAAGCTCTTGTCAATTTTATTTTTTATTTTTTATTTTTATTTTTTTTCCCAATTAAGTTTATTGGTAGGACAAATTCAATATGCCTAACTTTATTAACCTTTTTTTTTTTAAGGGAGCCTAACTTTATTACTACTGGTATATTAATACCTTTATTATTATTATTTTGGAAAGATTGTCACTATTAATCTCAACTTTGCTCCATCTGCCGATATTAATCCCAAAATATTCTAGGACAGGAAGGTAAGTTCTAGCCACTTGAGTTATTCTCACTCTCTATTTTAATTGTATAGATATACATTACTCCATATTATAAATATGTATAAGAAAAAATTAAATAAAATAAAATAGATGCGATAGAAAGGTAGGTGATTTTAGAAATAATGTAGATTAAGTAAAGGTAGAAGGGAAAGTGTATATGTGTAAATATTGTGTTGTAATAAGAGGGTAAAATAAATAAAGATAAAGGGATTCAAACAAAAAGTGGGTTGAATAAAATAATGAAAGTGCCTAGTATATATAAGTTTAATGGCAAAATTGGCCTCAACAACACAAATTTTTAACAAGGTGCATGTAGCAGCATGAATTTTGACTAGTAGTCGTAACAACACCAACTTCTTCATTGGGTGCATAAAATATCATAAATGAAACCTAGGACCAGAAATTTTATCGAATACGTGGAATCTTTAATATTTTATTAAATTTTTGCAAATTTTGATATCATATTTAGTCCTCAAGGTTCAAATTGACCCAAAACCCTAACCGAGACATTTTTATAGCACGGAAATCGATGTTTTTTGTAATTTTTTTTAATAAATTTGATCTCAAAATTGACTAATTTGATCTCCAAAACCTCGTTTGATAATTTTTTTTTTCCACATACAAATCTAGGCACGCAATACCAGACGATTTTTTATGATAATAAAATGTTAGATACCATGTCTTCGGTAATTTTTTTGGTATTGGGCTTCATTTATGATATTTTGTGCACCTAATGAAGAAGTTTGTGTTGTTATAGCTACTAGTCAAAGTTCATGCTGCTACTTGCACCTTGTTAAAAGTTCGTGTTGTTGAGGCCAATTTCGCCAAGTTTAATTCATTTGAACTCTAATTTAATCTAAATTGAAAAGTCAATAGACTAAGCTTGTATATTTTGGAATAGTATTTTGATTAAAAAAAAGGTTTTATTTTTGTAAATTAGAAATTAGAAATTTCTTACGTTAACGATCGATATTTACTAAATTTAATTTGAAGAAGTTATAAATGATCGTATAAACACGCATATATATAAGCATAATCAAGTTATCAATCAACCAGATTAAATCGAGTGCTCACAAATATAAACGAATCGAACACAAACATATTCGAGTTTGGTTTGTTTACTAAACGAGTTTATGCCAATTCAAGCTTATTTATGAACAATTGAGCATCATATGCTGCCCTAATTAAGAAGTATTCTCCAAATTCTATACTCTATTGCACTATTTTAATTGTTTATTTTTGGTGGTCACGTGGCAATCTCAATGACTGTAAGATGGGCACGAAGAAATGAAGACTATTAGAAAGAATATGGAACTCACAATACAACCACCACCTTCATATACAATATCTTATTTGTAATTTGTTCCACTCAACTTGGCAAAATCTTCCTGCCAATAACAAAATCTTGGCAATAACTACAGCTACTAGCTACTTAATTTTTTTTTTGTTTTTATTCAAATATGAATTAAATCTTGCTATTAATAGCATATTAATGATATTATAATGATAAAGCAATTTTTTAAATTGAAAAAAATACATATGAAAATAGTTTAAGTTGTGACTTGAATAATTACTGACTTGAATAATATTTACTTTTTATATAAGATGCAAAAGGTATAAATTTAATCATTTTAAAATTTTTGTCTAAAATCTTATAATAATAATCCAATCGCAACATGTTGCATTCCATATTAGTTTTGATTTAACTACGTTTATATTCCATAATCACTATAGCATATAGCTGATTAATACATTAACCATAAATATAATCTTAATTTAACAACGACCTAATAACTGAAGTAGGTATTCCGAAAAAAAAAAAAAAAAAAGTATTTGTTAACCCCCAAGAATATCTCCCCAGTCCCTTCACTATATAACAACCTTCCACATGCACACCTAACTCTTCACAAAAAAAGTACCTCACTTTCATATCATTGTTTTATTACTTACAAATACATTTTTCATATATCTTCCTCAAAGTAGTAAACATGTCACCCTTAGAACTAACCTCCTACACCATTGCACTAGCCATATTCATCTACTACCTCATCACCACCATCATCACTCGGAACCGGTTCCCCCGGCCGCTTCCACCGGGGCCGAAGCCGTGGCCAATAGTGGGAAACCTCCCACACATGGGGCCAGTCCCACACAAGGGACTGGCTGCCCTAGCACAAAAATATGGACCACTCCTCCACATGAGACTAGGGTACGTCCATGTGGTGGTGGCGGCTTCGGCTTCGGTGGCGGCACAGTTTTTAAAGAGCCATGATGCAAACTTCTCAAGTAGGCCTCCAAATTCAGGAGCAAAGTACATAGCATATAACTACCAAGACTTGGTGTTTGCACCTTATGGTCAAAGGTGGAGGTTACTTAGGAAAATTTCTTCACTTCACTTGTTTTCTGCTAAGGCTATGGAAGATTACAAACCAATTCGTCAGGTTCTTTTTAAAATTATTTATAATTTTTAAGTCATAATATTTGATTTTTGTTAAATTATTATTATTTTATTTTATTTTATTTTGGGTCGTACAACAATTAAGGTGCCACATTAAAATGTGGGTCAATTCCTAGAAAGAACGTAGCAAAGTTTGTATTGGCTGGCAAAATATTTATGTAAGTAGGTGGAAAAAAATAGTAAAATCATGCTTGATCCTAGATGAGCTTAATAGTAGCAATATACTCTAATTTTCCGGAATTAATAACTGTTTCATCCATTGTATATTGATCTAGTAATTAATTTAGTAACAACTAATTGAAGAATTACCACAATAATTAAATTTCTTTACACATGAATCTATATAAAGTGTGATATCTTGTATCATAAAAAAATAAAAAAATAAAAAAATAAAAAAAATTGTTACATATCATAAATGTTATCTTATGTATTTGAAGAATTATTTTAATTTGACTGGAATTTAACCTTTTGTTTTATCCAATAATATTTGGAACATACATAGGAGGAAGTGGCAATACTTACAAAGGCACTAGTAAAGGCAGAATCAAATGAACAAGTTCAACTAGGACAACTTTTGAATGTGTGCACCACCAATGCCTTATCAAGGGTGATGCTAGGAAGGAGAGTTTTTGGCGATGGCACGGGCGAAAGTGATCAAAAATCAGAGGAATTCAAGGATATGGTGATGGAAGTCATGACCCTTGCCGGAGAATTTAACATCGGTGACTTCGTGCCGGCTTTAGAATGGCTAGACTTGCAAGGGATTGCTTCTAAGATGAAGAAGTTACATAAGAGGTTTGACAATTTTCTAGGTGCCATTTTGGAAGAACACAAGGCTAACTTAAAGGGTGATCATTTTGGTGGGGATTTCCTAAGCACTTTGATTTCTTTGAAAGATAATTGTGATGGTGAGGGTGGCAAATTGACTGACACTGAGATCAAGGCCTTACTTTTGGTAATGACGTCTACAACTTTTATCTTTTATTTTATATATGGTATCGCTATAATTGCTTGTCAGCTTCAATAGTTTGCTTTTAAGGATTAGCTTGTAATTTTTTATAATTTTCAAGCCATTAGCCAAATTATTAAATGATAATTCACTAATCAAGCTTAGTCAAGCAAATTAGCTTAGAAATTAATAATTTCTAATAAATAATATTATTTAAATAAAATACGGTTGAAAATACATAAAATAGATATATACCAAGGAGGGCAGAATAATAATAATAATTAAAAAAAAAAAAAACACTCCGTATTGACATGTACAGATGAAGTTGTACATTATTGAAGTGGCAATTTAAGGCCCACGTCGTTGGTTGTGTAGTAGGTGCAACGTCATTATCATTATCTTACAAACAGCCAAATTGGTTAAAGGTCACCCCAAGTCGTTTTTGAGAGGTCTTTTCTTGGCTCTATTTTATCAGTCCTATTCACTTAATCGTCTGACAACATCAACCATTATTAATTACTGTACTTTGGAGTGACGTCGTTGTTCTGGTGTATCAACAATCAATTTTTTTTCTTCTCGTCAAAAAAAAAAAAATAAAAAAATAAAAAAATAAAAATGAGTGCTTGTTTGGTTGATAAGAGAAAATAGAAGAATTCTAATTTTCTACAAACTTGGAAATTGGATTTTTTTTTTTTTTTTTTTTTTTTTGGTGTTTAAGCTTTATACGATCTTATTTTTATTCTTTCCTAGCTTTTGTAAATTTTTTGGTACTCAGAGACTGTTCACGTTTACTGAACTGAATTGAATTGATTGGAGTTAAACTGAACTGAATATTTTATGAGAGAAGGAAATTAGAAACTGAACTGATTGGAGCTAAGTTGAACTGAACTGATTATAGCTAAGCTAAACTGAACTGAAATTAAGCTGAAGTGAACAGACCCTTAGTTACATAACATAAACTTTTGATTTCTTTTTTAACTTTAATCTTGTGACAGAATATGTTCACAGCAGGGACTGATACATCGTCAAGTACAACAGAATGGGCCATTGCAGAACTAATCCGTAATCCAAAAATCTTGGCTAAAGTTCAACAAGAGCTAGACTCAGTTGTGGGTCAAGACCGACTTGTTAATGAATCAGACCTCCCTAACTTACCTTACTTCCAAGCCGTCATCAAGGAGGTGTTCCGGCTCCACCCATCGACTCCGCTCTCCCTCCCTCGAATTTCAGCCGTGTCGTGTGAAATCAACGGTTATTACATCCCTAAGAACACCACCCTCTTGGTCAATGTGTGGGCCATTGCGCGTGATCCAAATGTATGGACCGACCCGCTAGAGTTCCGGCCTGAGAGGTTCTTAAAGGACGGTGAGAGGCCTAATGCAGATGTCAAGGGTAATGATTTTGAGATTATTCCATTTGGGGCAGGGCGGAGGATATGTGCTGGGATGAGCTTGGGAATTCGTATGGTTCAATTATTGACAGCCACTTTGGTCCATGGTTTTGACTGGAAGTTGGCTAATGGGTGGGTGGCTGAGAAGTTGAATATGGAAGAGGCTTATGGTCTGACCTTGCAACGGAAGGAACCCTTGATGGTCCATCCACTACCTAGGCTGCCTGCCCTTGCCTATAAAGCATCATACTAAAGTGGTGTTTCAGTAAGATAATTTGTAGCATTCCAAGCATTTTACATATTGAATTTGGTTATAGCTAGAACTTGCACTTGTTTTCTGCATGTGAGTGTTCCTTGTACTTTCAATCAAATAACTATATGAATCACAGAATGAGGTATACATGCTTTGCTTACTTGATTTAAAGATTTCGACTCAATTATCAAATTGATAAAGTAATAACATGATTGACAGAATCACAGAAAGAGGTACAAAATAACAATATAATCCTCTTCTTATATAGGCAATTCTACCTCATTCTGAAATTCACATTATAAGTCTGTAAATCTGTAATAGTGAAAACAATTGGGTATAAGAATTGCACTGTAAAGAGTAGAGTAGGATGGGAACTAACGAAACTTGTAATTATGTAAACATGGCCAAAATTTCATTTCATGATTTGAAGATATGGTATACACTCTACAGGCAAAGAGCACTCTTCATTGTCTTGTATTTGACATTTCAGTACACTGTATAAAGCATAAAAACAGTTCTGACCAATGATCGAAAACCATACACGGAGTATTTACAACTTAACTTGGATGCATTTTCCATTTGATGACTTTGGCAAGGCCTTTTGGGATTCTCCCTGATGAGATCTTCATCGGGCATACAGTTTTTTTCATTTTTCTTTTACGGTGCATACAACTTAAAACAACATAAAACTTGCCAAATGAAAATTCCAGATCAGATGAGAAATCCGTACCCTTACATCAGAAAATACTGACTTAAAGCAGGCACATTGGCTCTTGAAATTGGCACCTTACTAGACTCCTCAAGGCTGATCTTTGAGAAGTTCTTCCAAAGAGTACTCCAGTTCGTAACCAAGATAACAATCTGAGACCAAGATGAGCTTCAACCCCTGGATAAAAGAAGAAAGACATCAATTCAGACGAAATAATTGCTGGCTATCAATTAAGGCATATTATTCTCTAGTTTGATAAAATCAAGGTACCTGGCATATGACTAAATCTGACGGAAAATCTATGTTCGTAACCAGGTGGTCTGCAAATGAAACTCTCTTCAATGCATATAACTCAGAAGAGACAGTATTTCCGAGTACAAGCCACCACGCTTCATCTTTAACCTGTTAACATAATTTCAGTTTGTGTTACGGGTAAACTTGATTTTAGAAGTACACAGTGGTTACATGCTGATCTTGTGAAGTTGATGCTGGTAAAACTTTTAAGCCTGAATCTAGCACTAGCCCACATTTCATCCAAATAGTAAACATATTACTTAGAACTAACAAAGCCTGATATCATATGGACTGAAGAATCCACAGCTTAGAAATCCCAAAAAGAAATATAGATTCAGCAACAAGGCTGGTATTTGTCTTAGGGGTTATGTATATTTTTTTATTAAAAAAAATAAATAAATAAAATAAATAAAAAAACAAACCCAGTTTTGATCAGTTCAAACAACAAATTTACATTTGGCCAATACAAATCACCGCCTCTAAAGATTTACCTTGGGGAATCGAGGAGTAAATGCTCGTGGTGTCTTTCGCTTGGCATTAACATTCTCCAACCTCACATTAAGAGAACTAGAACTCGCCCTTTCATTCTTTTTCTTAAGTCTCAATTTCACATGTATGCGAGGAAACCTTTGCAAATCCTGAAGTAAATGAATAAGATGTAAGTCATACATAAATTTGGAAAAGGATGAACAGAGCAAGAACAATAAACAAAATCATACAAGTTTCAACAGTCTTAAGTAGAAAATAAAACATTGTGCAACTTCACACAAAATGCAGCAGATTGGTGAGAGACAAGAACATAGAACCACCAAACACATATTACCCATCCTCTGCGGCTTAGATTCCAAAATCAAGAAAATTTAGAAATTACCAGGTTTGATTCATGAGAACTTATCCCGTGCTATACACAGAGTGCAATGTTTTGAGTACAAATATCCCAAGAAAAAAAGAGTAGAATAACTATCAATGCCTCTATTAATCAGTGAGAACTGCAGCTTCTCGACTTACTACTAGCATTTGATAACCATCAAAAAGTGTTGCAGTAAATGAGACAACTGCAAGACCAAAGAGAACCTAAAACAATCCCGACCCCAGGAACAGATTCTTGGCAACCTTGAGTTGATGCCACTTATTCACAAATGCAATATATTAGAAAAAATAATAATAATAATAATAAGATAACTGTAGCTTCAAATCTTCCCAGAGAATATTTTTGGCTCTACACAGTAATTCAACTCTGAACAGAACATTTACCCTGGAGAGTAAGCACAAGAAGAAAACAGAAAATTTCAAACCCATTGTCCTCTCTTCTGTATTTCTCACTCATAATTGGCCAAATTCCTTTTCTTTTCCATTTGTACATATAATCACCTACACACTCAGCTACTCAACCACTAATGTTTGCACACCTCAACATCACCCACACTACAATATAGCTAATAAGCCCACACAGTTAGCAATAATGAGATGCCTAAATGCTAATTTCAAGATATGTCCAAAATTCAAAAAATAAAATAAAATAAATTGCGAGCAAGTGAGAGATCCTCTTTCATTGCTCTACCTCGTATAAACTTGAAGCTGGGAAACTTCCAAGTAGACCTTGCATAGTCGCCCTAGGAACATCCAATAGTTGCTGCACATTTGATATTCCTTGTCTTGTGAGTGTAACCATAACATTGTTGCTCAAGCAGGGTAACATTTGTAAAGCAGAACCATTGTCAAACCACAACCCCTGTAAACCAAAGAAACTTTTAACAGTAATTCTTCGCAAGGAGTAAAAGAAGAAATATATCTATTGAACACCACAGGAAGGTCACAGTTAATCATTAAACATAAAATGCAGCAGGAGGATTTTAAGAATGAAAGTTGCAGTGACACATCCTTCCAGACTTTACTATTTAAACCATCAGATTCTTTTTTTTCCTTCTTTGGGGAGGGAATGGGATGGCCACAGGTCCACAGCTAGGAAACAGTTCTTGAGGCTTTAGACTTGCAATTTTAAGATGCTTACTAGAACTCCTTACCTGGAGAAGAGCTAATAATCTGGAAACATACTTCAGGCATATAGTAAAACTTCCTAGTAAACTTCAAATAGAATTCTGACAAGCTCATGCATATACACACACAAAAACCATTTGTACAGACAAAACCAAGCAGAAAGCCATCAACAGAAGCATTAGTAAATCAATAACTTGAAATCTTACATAAAAAATTAAAGATAAAGAGAAGCTGAAATTAAAAGTCACGAACATCATTGTTTATTGGGTAACAAGCTACCTATGTCAGCTTAAATATAACTACAACAGACTGCATATAAAGCAATGTAAGCACATATAGGCTAATTCTTATGACAAAAAAATAAAAGACATATATATATGGGAAGAAAAATACCTGCATGACCATCTGCATTAGATGCATACAATTAAGTGTGCTAGAAAGCCATCCACTGTTGGCACATACATCTATCATGGCCTGAATTATACGTATACTCTGATCCAAAACAGACTTTAGATCTGTCAAATAGTCGCTGACTGGCAGCTCTAACTGGGAAAAGTGTGCCTGTATTCAAAGTTTCTTCACTTATAGTATATTCCAGAATATCTAAAGTCAACTTCACAGTATAAAA
Source organism: Chenopodium album (assembly GCF_948465745.1). NCBI lineage: Eukaryota > Viridiplantae > Streptophyta > Magnoliopsida > Caryophyllales > Amaranthaceae > Chenopodium > Chenopodium album. The sequence continues at coordinate 9,190,332 of NC_137844.1, forward strand.
ATGCAAAGAGGTGACATAATAGATAATATGGATAAAGGAATGACCTGAAAGAGCAAATTTGCTTTAACATGTGGATCATCAAGACGATTCTTATCCACCTTGTATGGAAGCCTCTCAGCTAATGTTGCATTGTGGTTTTCCTAGAGAGAGAGAGAGAAAGAGAGAGAGAGAGAGAGAGAGAGAGAGGTAGCAGCTTTAAGTGTTAAATCAAGGAAGACTAGAGACCTAGAATGACTTGTTAATTATTCATAAAGTTGAGTGCAGCTGGCAAAATTTTCAATTTTAAGTGATTGTTGTTGATTAAGCATAACTATTTTTGCAGATTAGTGACACCCTCTCTAAGCCTTGGTACTCATATTTATAAATGACATAACATATAGATACCGATTGAAATTTCCATCATCGAATAAAATTTCTTATTGCATAAATGATAATAGTGAGAGATACATTACCAAAAAAAAATATGCTAAGTTTCAGAGCCAAAATTTCTTATGGCAAATAATGCATTTATAATTATACCTCATTATGCCGCACAGGAAGCTCATCATACTCTGAAGCAGCAGATAATATATGCAACGAAACCTAGGAGAGAAGGATCTGATTAAAAGAAAAAGATGGGAGCTGAAAACAAACAATCACATCTCAAGCTAACACTCACTTCAAGCGAAAGGCCTGGTCCAAGGTTGGAGCCAAACATTGACACGGTCAAATAACTAAGGTAATATTGAGATGCAATCGAGCCTAGAATCATCGGTTCCACACTATCCTCAACCATTTTTATACAACCACTGTCTTCTAGATCCTCAAATGTACTTTGCACCAACCTGCGACAGAGAGTTAGAAGGATGAAAATATTAATACTAATAATGCCTTTATAAAAGAAGTCATGGAAAAAGAAATGAGCCACTAATTCATTACCTTGATAAGTAAGAGCTCACGACCACTGGATTGATATCTTCCAAACCATAATAAGCTGGATTAACCGTCTAGATTGAATGTAAAATGTGATTAGTTTTTGCAGATAAAATGACACAGATGATAATATGACAACCAGAACGTGAAAGCCAGTATTTTTTTTTTTTTTTTTTGCCCAGTGGCGGGGATCCGGTATTTTCTATTAGGGGTAGCACTGTAAGTCACATGAGACGGACTTGAGCACAAATTAGAGTTGTAAAAAAAAGGTGAATGAGAAAATCGTCGGCTTAATATGTTAAGTCTTGAAGGGCAGTCCTAAGATTAAATCCTATTTTCATCTCTATATATCAGAAAAAACATACTAACAACACACACTCATCTTATAGATAAACCATGACAATTATGAAATGAGTATACCAAGTAGCAAAAAAGGCGCATCTTAAGATCCTTTTATTCTGATCATTCTTTACACTAGCTTTAACCAGGCAAAAAATAATAAGTATTCAAAAGAAATGAACATATTGGCACAGTAAATTGTAAATTAAATGAACGTGCCACCATAGGCCACTAGGCCCACTAAATAGATCTGCCAGTAATTCCATGTGGACTGCATTGTATCTAACAAGTAGCCTATTAATGCACTTTCTGTTGAAGAGAACGACTATTACACTAATGAAAACACGAATCCAGCAAAGATAATAAAACTATATAGACATAATTGTTGTTTATTTGTTATAATGAAGTGTATAATTTTCCTTTGGGTTGTAAGATAAATATCAACACTTCAAACTAAAAGAAAAAATCTGAGTAAAAAGGCAAACAAATGAAGAAAACGTATTATACCTAAGAGGACAAACAGACAGTTCAGCAACAGTAAGGAAGCAAAGAGTAACAATAGCTTATCGAGGATTTAGATATTCAATTTATAGATAACGAGAAACTCCAATGCTTATCATCACAATCCACATGCAATAAAAGTTCGTAAAGTAATAAGTAGAAATTTACCAGCCTTCGGTAAAGATAAGTCCAGGTTAAGTAGTGGATGGCATCCTCCTTATGGCAAATCGTGCCAGACACAATTTCTGCATTGAAGTGATTGTGCAAGTGCTCTCTGAGACTACTCTCAACTGGAAAGGGTTCATAAAGGAACTGCAAATAGAAAAAATGCTTTTAGCAAACAGATTCAAAAATGCATTCTCATGATTGAATTTCAAAGCAATATGTATATAATACCTTTTTGTAGAAACTCTTTTTTGGTTCATGAACCAAAATAACTGCTTTCCCATGCTGGTCATATTGAGGTCGACCAGCACGGCCCATCATTTGCAAGATATCTGTTATAGGAAAATCAACATATCTTTTTGATTTCCCGTCATAAAACTCTGTTCCCTGTCATTCAACAAAAAACTCATGATTTTAAAAGGTGACACTCAGGAGATGAATGGTATCATAGAGGAAAACCTGGAGATGCAAGAAATAGCTGCAAAAGTAAAAATAAGAGCCATTAAGTTGAATAACTCATTTTCATCGTCATATTTTGGAAAAAGTTGTGACATTCAGCCCTCAGCTGTTGACTCAATTGTAAAGTGAGGATTATGAGTACAATTTCTTTTAGTGAATTCCTATACATGCACCAACCATTGAAAGAGGTAAAGGGAAAGGTTTATGCATAACCTATCAAGCTTCCTTTCTAAATGGGAGTGCATTGGATTCTCTTCTGAGTTGTCTCCCTAATAACCGGTTGCATTCACAATTTCTTCGTAAGTTAAAAAAAAAAAAAAGGTGCAGTCGCAGGTATTTCAATCCTAACCTACTTTATCATTAATATTGCATATCCCTTCTCTCTTACCCGATAAAGATTGTATACATAATCATCTTCCACAACCCAGCCACTTAATATTAACAGATACTGCCAATCATTGACACACAAACATTAAAATACATAGTCGAAGCACCCTCAAAATGGTAATAACCTAGGACCAGATTCAGGCAATATGAAAGAGAATAGGAAAGCTAAACATCAACCTACTCCTAAATGCAAATATCCGTCAGTATGATTATGAACATTAATTAAACAAACAGAAAAGAAAATATTTTCCCTGTCCTTACTAGATCTGGTTTTAATAGGGTTAGGACAATTTTAAAGGGTGTTAAATGGGTTTGGCTTTAAAGGACAGGGTTTCCCAATAATTTTGTAAATGCAAATAGTTGGGATAAAGAAAACTAATTGTGTAATTCTGTAGTCATTTGCAATTATCTTTGCCTCTCTCCATTTCATATTTTCTTGCTTGTTTAATGACCTGTCCATAATCAACCCATGAAAGACCCATGCACAGCTTTGGCCCAAACCATTTAAACCCTTTGAAAGGTTATCTTCTTACGTCTTGACCCACTAACAACCAAGTCTTGTCCCACCATCTATACATCCACCACTTTTTCCCTCCTTCAGCTTAAACTACCCAAATACGCTCTAGTCAATAATATATATATATATATATATATATATATATATATATATATATATATATATATATATATATATATATATATATATATATATATATATATATATATATATATATATAAGCTCCATACTAAAAGTACCAGGAATTAATAGAATCAACAAAGCATCTCTGTATAGGCCAGAGGGAAAGTGATAGTAGCAGATTAAAAAAAAAAAAAAGAGAGAGAGAGAAAAAACTTGCATATATCATAGCAAGATTGGATACACTTTATAGTAGGCTAACCTTTATAATAACAAGATGTGCAGGAAGATTCACACCCCAAGCCAATGTACTAGTTGACACCAATACCTATCAAGGAAAAATCAAAATACTTAAATTAATCATTATAGAAGTATACGTTATGGAGCACAAAACGCTGCAATATAATCAAAACATGAGCAAGACAGGGAAAATGGGTGCTATTTTAAATCAATACACGGAAATTTTACATCACACCAAAAAAAAGCTTCCAGACTAAGTCAGCAGATGAACCTGAATCTTGTTGTTTCCAAACAATTCTTCAACTACAGATCGATCCTTGTCGTTCAATCCAGCATGGTGCAAACCAATTCCAAACTGCAAGGTGTGCCTTAGGTTTTGATCTGTTATCTGGGAAAGAATCATCTGCAGTGCATCTTCTGGTATATTCAAGAACTTCCTTGGATGCTCATCAGATGCAGCATACTAAATACAAGTGAAGGGCAAGGACAGCAGCAAAAATGTCATAAACATCCATGAACGTAAAAGCAGTGATCTACAAAAAAAAAAAAAAAATAATAATAATGGGAAATAAACAAAACCAGTCCAAAGATACTCCTCTGTACCTGAATTAGGTCCAAAGCAGTAAGTCTTGTTTGTCGACGCGAGGAAACAAAAATAAGAACTGGCTTTGTAGGTGAATGTGAACAGATAGCAGCATACGCAGGCTTATTCATGCTATTCATTCTTGGACAATAGAATTTCCCAGGGTATCCCTGTACATGAGAGGCAGAGATAACCATTCACCTTTTTGCAATACTCAAATCAATATCTTGTAACACCAAAACAATAGGTATCTAGAACTAAAAGACAATAACCAAAAGACAAATATTTAAAGATGTAAACATATCTACAATTGTGAGCTAAACTATTACAAATTTACAACTAATGTTAAAACAAGAGCAATTTTTTAACAAACCTAAGACCAAAGATACACCCCATAGTGTAGCACCACAAAGAAGCAAGCAACCCAACTCTAACCTACAAAGACGTTATGATTACAGATCTATTTCTATAAAGCTGATGTTTCTGAAATTTAGCAATTACTTTTCAGCCACAATAGCCAGTCAAGCAGCACCAATGTTACATGGTACCCAGTACAATATGATTTGTGGTACAGAAATTGGAATGTAGAATACAGCTCGCAGTTTTGATATGGTCTTTTTATTGTTTTAACATCATTTATGTTGAAATTCATCCTAAATTTTCAGAATCCATCAGATATAGAATGAAGAATAATCTATGCAGCCAACTCTTGGCAATAAGGAAATTCACGCATCATGATATTTAGAAGAAACGCTCCTCTAAGAGAGTAATCACACATATCTTAGACTTTAGGAGCATATGCAAACAACACTCTGATCATTATACCTTCATAGTCAGATATTAAGCCAATTGAAAAGAGCAATTTCACTGACCTGGATATGGACTTCAAGTGGTACAGGTCGCACACTCGGCTTGAAATTATAGAGTCCCACTTCACCGACACCCAGCCAGTCAGCCAAATTCCTATATGGTTGATAGTATGAATAGATTATCAAGTAATACAACTTATTTAATCAAAAAAATCACAAACAGAGTTTCAAAGTTTTATTTACATATTCATAAAATATGTAAAGTAGGAATTCATCTATTTTTAGCCACACTTATAACTTATAAGTATATAAATGATTCAAAGATGTATTATTTTATTGCACCAAGAAGATACACAAATTTGAATTTCATTAGCTTATGTAGATACCATTTTATTTTTGTGCTTCTTTGAGTTATTTATAACTTTGGATTATGTGTTTTTGTTAAAACTTCATCGATGGTGATTACGCAAAGTTTATGAAGAGAGTTATTCACACCTTATTTTGTATATTTGGCTTTATATTGACAAGTGCCTGAAACCCTAAAGGTGGCTGCAGGAAATTAAACAAAAAGAAAGGGAAGGAAGAAGAAAAAAATGTGGTTAAGGTATAAGCGAGGTTGTTGGCGGGAAAAAGGAAGGGTAAGGCTGACTAAGACATGAAAGGAATCAATTGTGGCTTGCAGACTTGCCAATTGCAAGGGGAGGGGCTTCTACGGAGAGAATGTGAATTAAGAGTGGTTTAAGTCAAAGATGCAAGAAATAACAACAGCATTATCGGTAACTAGTCAAAATGGGTGGGGGTGGGGAAAGCAGCTTCCAAAGCAGGTAGGCCTACCGATGGGGAAGAATGAAGTGAAGGAGGAGATGCAATAAGGGAAAATATGGGAAAAAAATCGAATTATACAAAATCGAGTTCAGAAAGAACTAGTCTATTGCAGCAATTGCTGGCCAAGGTGGATCATAGACATCAATTTGGTTAAGTGTTAAAATGAGTGGTTTTCAAGGTTCCTGGGCTTGATTTTTTAGTGGCAAATACAACATTATCATTACTCTATAACGAATTATAAGGCCCCTATATCAGATCTCAGATATAACCCTAATAGTTGTAGAATGTAGGATAAAATTTTAAATACTAGTAGCTTTTTCCTCAAGCAAGATGTGTAGCTCTCTGAATAGCAATTCAAAAGTTTCTGGCACTTTTGAAGTTTTATATGGAGTATTTAACAGAATATCTTAACTCCTACATAACAGTCTATGGCACAAATTGGGTAATTCAAATTTGTTTTACAGATCATTGAAGCATCACTGACGCAGCTAATATGGACAATACATATAACAAGTGTTTCTTACAATAGTGAAATATATGTAAGTCAATGCCAAACTCACCACCTCACATGTCAAAGTACTATATTATTAATACCCTGCTTCCTCTTTGTCTACATAAACTATAGATTTCATTGCACAGTTGTTGTAATACAATGAACACAAACAAGGGTAATTAGACAATATTAGCACAAATGCACAGTCAGGAAGGAAAGACTAATACAGATATTCCTAAGGAAATAATTACATACCCTGCATTTGCTAAAGCTGTTGATAAACCCACAAATCGCACTGAACGTTCTGTCTGTGATGATATATATCTCATCCTTGAGACAATGACCTAAAAAGCACAAGCTGCCATTAGCAATATAGAAATGATAGTTGCATGAATTGCTTAAAAGATCGTCAAACAAAGCAGGTTAGACATGATTATAACCTGAAACAATAATGGATCATTCTCAGCAACATAAACAGATAAAGTTAGCTTCAGACTTAAGAGTAAGAGCAATACAAAAAATTACAGAGACAATCGTTGTAACAGATGTGAAAATGATTCACACAAATTTACATGGTTCACTAAAGTAGCTACGTCCAAATGCAAAGAACAAAATCGAACACAAATATTAGAGGATATGCTAGGTTAATAGCCTAAGGAGTTTATGTAGAACTCCTAAACAAATATAAAATAAACCAAAAATTAGGCCCAAAACAGAAAACCATAACAACATCCCCGTTATGGTAATGTGAAGGGGAGTGACAATTTTAAGGTATATTCTAACAACAATTTTCTTGAGCACAAGAGTAAGAAACCAACTTAGAGGACTGGCTAAGACTGTAGCCTTTCACCACCATCCAGGGATCAGAGTTCAAATTTCGGTGACTGGTTGTTACAGTCTTACACTCTTTAGTACGGTAGAAAGTTTACAGAATATAGGCCTATAAGCCTTTGGGCATAGGTAAAGTTAATTTACAGCCCCATCATGCCTACCTGTGCGACCCTTCTATTATTTTAATAAGTGGAAAGTGGGATGAAAAGGATATTTTCAATGAAAAGGATGCAATATAATTGTTAATAATCCAACCTAACATTACTGTCCAGATGTTACCTTTAGATTACTTACCAGACCAAAGTTAGTTTTCCATAAGACCATGACGCTCATAGCCTTATACAGAATAAGTGTGCAAGGATGATATGGTAAACTATCTAGTATCTTAATTTGGGGGAGGGGTATCCCTATTTGTTCTCTTTAGGTTGAGGCAATCAGTTCACTCTTTAGGTTGCCATTTGATTTTTATTTATATATGAACCGGAAGCCCTTATAATCTCCCTAATCCCTAGTGGTATGGTAGTTTGGTTTCACCTTGAGCCCTTCATAGTTTTAGCACATATGAGGAGCTCTGAGGAATGATCACTTTCCAAAAACAAGGCATGGGGCAAAGGCACGCACATTGCAAATATTAACACTGTTATGACTTCATACATAATTTGCAAATATACACTATATAACATATTAGTATTCAATGAGTAATAGAATTAGTGGAAGAGAATGAGAATAAAAGGGATAGAGGAACCAAACAAATAAGACAGAATTAATAGGGGGTCTGATTCATCGTTGCAAATCTGACCCACCCAAGTGACAACATACATGCATTTGCGATCAATATTACCTCAAGAATTGGTCCACGATCAGCTCCAAGTAGGTGAATCTCATCCAAAATCATAAGCCCTACCTACAGATCAGGTTATCAAACAGCTTAAAAGGTAGCAAATACACAAAAAATCATAAGCCTTACCTACCTACACACACACGCACGCATTTCAATGTACCATTGAATTTCAACTAATAAAGGAAGGAGGCAACAGAGAGAGATATTAACTAAGAGAAACCATAGCAAAAGGTGAAAGGGAGAACCTTTTTAACATAGCTTCGAGTGTGCCAGTTACGGCTGATTCCATCCCACTTTTCAGGAGTAGAAATGATGATATCTGCTGACAAAAGGGCCATTAAATCTGGAGTAAAATCACCAGTCATTTCAACCTGATCACATGAAATGTCATTGAAATTATTTAACCATACAAAAAGAAATAACCAAACAAAATCCTTTCTCCAAATCAACTAGAAAAATATCCAGTGTACCATCTTTTTCCCCAGCTGAGTGACAAGTCGCCTTTTCCAGTCTTTCATTCTTTCTCGGACTAGGGCCTTCAAGGGTGCTATATAAATAACCTGCAAGAATAAAAGCAGTGCATGTTTATTGATGTTAGACTAACAACGAAAACCCGCCACAAAGTCAGATTAAACCTTTGTCCAGGTTAAATGAAAACAGTTTGCCTCAAGACAAGTCTTATAACATTTACTAGAATTTGATAACCACAACTGTCCAAAACACAATTAATACAACAAAAAAGCAAATGCAGCATTAAATAAATAGAATTATCGTTAAATAAACTTCAAGAGCTGTGTGCAAGAGGATACTCCCTCTGACACATGATATTCTGCACAATTGGACTTTAATGGTCTCTAAGACACACTTTTGACCATCTTTATCTTTACTTGTGTATCATTATATTATAAATTTTGCTAATTTAAAGATACGCATTGAGTTTTATTTAACTTAACTTTGGACAAATTTGGAGATCAAATGCAAGAATAAAGCAATAAAATGATGTTTGATTGATTAATTTCTACTGAATATCTCGAAAGTTTGAATTATCCTTCTTATTGCTGTTTTCCAGAATAAAACATCATTCATTGCTTTATGCTTGCATCTAATCTCGAAATTCTGTCCAAAGCTATATTAATTCATAACATCAAGGCAGATCTAACAAGATTCCACATGACTATGCATTTCCCAAAAACTGATGAGAAATTACGATTAAAGTTTGTAACATGAAAATTAAAATATGCACATTAATGCAGGAAGAAAGGGTTTATATACTAGGAGCAAGACAAAGCCCTTATGTACACATACCTGAAGAAGGCAAAAGAGACAGGATCAAAAGTATGACCAAAAGAAAATTATTATTCTATCTTTCTAGAGTTCTAAGATAAATTATATTGTACATGAAGTCTAAGCCCATGTATGTTGCATTGTTGCCAATAGATAATGAAAATTCACAACAAAACAACTCACATGTTGAACTGTTGAAGGCCAACCAGAGCCATATATTACACAACATTGTGGGTCTAATAATCTTATAGAGATCTAATTACACTTCTTATTATCATCAGAAATATAATTATTGATAGAATGAATTCAAAAGAAAAAGAAAAACATATTAATCAAGCAAGAAACCTTAAGCCAATTAAATATTGCAATCATACTTTAACAAGATATAAGTACCAAGACAATTTACTTTACTGTTTTATCTATGCCATAATGGTAATGGAGGATATAAACATGCATACTTCCCCGTGTGAAGCCGCTTTTTTTAATTTAATATGGGTAACATCCTCCTAATTAATATTAGGGTGTTATTTTTTAATGCAATCATTATTATTGTATATTTTCACAGTCCACAATAGCTAAAGGGTAGTTAGCAATGATTCCTTCTTTTTAGGCTACCATTCCCATTTTAACTTCTTCCATATGGTTACAATTGGAAAATCCTTACGTATCTTCAATACTCTTTCTACTCTATAAGAAATTCCTCGTTTAAGTCGCATACTGTGACAATCAATCTATTATATACGGTACTTTCTCATCATCTAACACATTCCTTTACTAATATCAATAATTACATTTTGTCATCAATCTAAGTAAATCTTTTCCTTAATTATTAATATTAATTTAGATCTCTAAAATAATTCTTATTTCCACTTCTTTCGGTTGATATACTGGGGAGTTTTGTTTTCAAGCTAGATAAGATGACATGGATTAGAACTTTAAAACATAGAAAGATGCTAATATTTAATTGTTACCGTAAACAAGATAAGTATCGTCCGTAAAACGTCTTTCCTTTTTTATAATCAACCAGTTATTTGGCCAGTTGGATGCACAGGTTACTTCTTATAAATTATTTTGCTTGAGGTGTGTCTTTAAGAAAATGAAACACCTCATTTGGTTACTTAAATTATTCAAGTTACGGAATGCCTAGAATCTAGATTCTTTAACCGATTAATGTTACACAGTCCATATTTAAGCTTGTGGGAAACTGAAAGAAATATTGTTGATTAAATGTAAATTTTTTTTTTTTTTTTTGACAAGATTAAATGTAATTAATTAACTTTATTGATTATAAAAAGGAGAGACATGAGTAAAAAGAAATAATGTTGTGAGTATAAAAAAAGGAGTGATATCTAGATACCTTAATGTTAATTATTTCTTCTATTTGTTATTAATCACATGAGTAAAAGGTTTTCGAGAGGGAATAGACACTCCTTTATATATTCACCTTCACATGTTTCATCTTTAAGAATCTAAAAAATAGATGAGAAAAATGGAGAAAAAATAGCAAAGAAGTGAAGTCACTTGGGTAAATGAGGAAGAAAGTGAAGAGAGATGCAATAAAATCAATGATTATACATGCAAGTCGGCAAAACAAATGCAAAATCTCTATTACTCCAACAAATATTTTATCCCAAAAGAAAGTAGCTCTGAGATTTTTAACATAATTAAATATATTAATAATAAAGTTAGGATCTCGAAGCAAACATAGCACCTCAACAAGAATCCACCACCGCTGAGCAGTTCCATGAAAACGATCCTTCCAAATGAAATCAGGAGTTACAAGTAAATCAACCTGGACAATAATTACAATAGCAATTAAGAAGGATTATGTCAGCCAGTAGATGGTGTATCCAGTAGCTAAATCCATGACAATATGGAGTTAATAGATTCAGTCTTATAGAGGAAATATAACTTATGAAAAGAAAAACTAGAATAACCTTTAAGACAGTTCTCGTGATAGGACTGACAGTGGCTGATAACAGGACCATTGGAAAAAATGACAAATATTGCTTCACTGTCTGCAAATGCAGTAAAGAAGTTATTCTCAACATCAAAAGGTTCACATACAATCACAAGGATTACCTTCCCTCCAGGTACATAACGAATCAGAGCTCCAATATCCTTTTCTTCCATATCATAAAGGCGATCCAGATCAGCCCCTCGATCTTCGAGCTTCCTCAAGATCTGAAATAAATAAAATACATTTATCAAAAACTACTTTAAACTGTTAAAGTGTAAAAGAGTAGGAAAGCTCCCAAAAAAACCTCTAAGGAGATATCCCTATCAAATTGTCTGAGTGGATGCTGATGGGGCCAGATTTGACGATCAACAGCCTTACAGTATTCTAACATGAACGCTGACATCTCAGACCATCCTCTCCGCAAGCATATCTCAAATAAAGCACGCATAATACGAGCCAAACTTGCACTTATATATGCAGCATCAGAAATCAATGAGAAAGCCTCTATGGATCCACGCGATATGTATAACTGCAAATAATAACATAAACAGAACAGTCCATAATCGTACTGATTATTGTATTCAAAAGATGTAAGCCACTACATCTCTAATAAATTGCAACTACTATAATATACCAAGACAGCCATCTGTTGATACTATAATTAAACTGATCAAAAATTATGCTAAAAGAAGAGTAATACTGAAGTTATGGCACATGAAATATGGCAAAGGAAGCGTAAAAAGAAATGCAACACAATATATTTTGGAGGGACTGTATAAATTCAGAGAGACCAAATGTACCTGAATGAGGATAGAAATTTTCCCATGTTTACTGGAGGGACCACCTTTAATTTCTAGGGGGCATTCACGTGCTAAATTTTCTAATTCCAATTGTTCTTCATCTCTTACAACAATATTTTCAAACTCAGAAGAATGTGCAACCATGTCAATAACCTACATCAGTATAAAGTATGAACCAACATAAAAAAAAATTAAAAATTAAAAAAAAAATAAACAAATTATTATCATAAACTGAAGATCCTGACGCCACAGGATATAGTGAGCAGCATATCCCAGGTCGATTATCCACAAAATAAATAAAGAACCAAATACCAATGTGTATTGCTTTTGTCCTAAGGAACCTGATTGCCTAATGTACAAGAAGATCTAATAATAGAGAGTCACCATAAAATAAACTGAACTAGCAACCTCAACAATATTAGAACTTTTTCAACTAAATCTGATGCAATGAAGGAGATAAGTGAAATATCAGCTCAACAGATTAAATTGGTTAAGGAAGCTATTATCTTGACTAATTACCTCACTATCACTCATATGTCGCTTCAACAATTCATTGTAAGTTTCCACACTGGAATAATGTATATAGAAATGACTTGCAATACGACCAAGCTCAGTACAGTAAAAATTGCCACTTTTCTCATCAAAACGCATCATCTTTGCTTTATCAAGGGCACGAGCAGCATCAGTTATAAAAGACCTTTGTTTTAAACCCAAAGAAGGATCCGCAACTATCTGTAACAAATAAGAGAAAATTTATGAGAAGTTCCTAGAGGGATATATAAACCTTATTTCTGGGCCCAGTGTCAAAACAAGCAGACGATAGGTGATGAAGATGTGTAAGTAGACACTAATACAAAACTAGCTTAGTTACAAATCCCCATCAAGGAAACCAATTGTTAGCTTCAGAAAATAACCCTCTGAAGGATAAATCTCAGCAAAGAATATACAACAAAACGAGAACAACAAATGCCCTTACAGTCATAATTGTAAAACATTACACCCACCACCAAAAAAAATGATTTCTTGGTTTCAAACTGTAATGAACTGGCTTACGGAAGGAAAATGATCGGGAATGACTATAAGTCTGTTGCCAAAACTTGCGGAAGAAGGCAATACATATGTGTGTAAGAGAGAGTAATCAGGAGTTTTAGTTTGTTAATTCAGACTCATGCAGAATATCAAGCCTCTCTAAGGCCTATTACACTATCTTAATTTACTAATCAAATTATACTTCTTCCCTTAATCTTCTTCATCTACAAGTTTCTAGTTCATTACACAAACCTGCAGAAATACAACTGCATTTCCAAAACTTAAGAAAAAATACGAGAATATATAAACTAAACAGATTAACGAATACCTCATCCCATCCAATCCCATATGCCAAAGGATTCATCTTCATCCTTATAAATAGATAAGTATACCCAAGCCAAGCACAAGCTTCTTTCACATTTGTGACAGTACCCAGCGCAACCTCAGCATTCAGATTATCTTTCAAGGAGTTGATGAACTGCCAAAAGAAAAATTAATATAAGCCCTGTCAGAAACTCAGCCTTTACAGTTTTTTTTCTTCGACGTGAAATTTCTTTTTCTTTTTGACAAATCTAATTAATTGATGCATAATGCAGTGTACAAAAAGAAGATGCAAGATGACAAAGAACTATCTATATCAAAACAACATGTATAAAAACAACATAACAGCATGCCTGGCCGCCAGCCAATCTAAAGATCTGGCCAAAGAATGCCATAGAAGCATCATTTGGTCCCAAACAACAGTCAACAAGTTACATCCTAACAAAAGCTAGCAAACTACCAGGTTAGATCACCCAAGGTATCCTGATCCACACCCGTGAAGCATGTTCTCCTTACCAAGTGTGGAACACACAGATTAAGATTGGGTCATGGACACACCCGCAAATCCCTTTTTCACATCAAAAAATTCTATCCCACAAGTACAAAAAAAACTCGCAAGAGCACATGCTTTATTGATTCTCAACCCATAATGCATGTAGCACAAACATATTTTAAACAATATAAATCAAACTAAATAAATAAAATAATATAAAACTCCCCTATTTGTAAAAGAGTTGTTGGTAGTTAAGTAAAGCTTATTGTAAGGGCTGAAATAATATAAAACTTCCAACGTTGAAATTAAAAAAGAACAGACAGAATACAAGAAATTATAATAGAGAAATTTTGGATATTTTAGCATGGGAAAGTTTCATAAAAATGAAATACTCTTAACTACAGATATCCAATCTCAAACCTATAACATCAAACCATGAATTTAAATGACTAAATCCAAAAATAAATCATCATGTCCGCCATAATACTCCTTATTTCACTCCACGACAAGGATAACATTGCGGATTCTCAAGATAGCACTTCACCAGGGATAATAGAGAAAGCTTAAAGCAGTCTTAATCACTTTACATAACAAAAAGATCATCAAAAGACTACCTGACTTTCAATAGGGAGTTGATTAGTAAGTAGCCGCAGGTAATGGGCTAACTTGTCATGAGATGTAATGATAATGCCTTCACCACTTTTGTCAAACTGAGGCCTTCCAGCTAGGGATGTCAGTGGGGCGGGTCAAGTAGGAGACCCGCCCCATCCCCGCCCCAGTGGGGCGGGGATGGGTCTCGGTTTGGCGGGTGGTGGGGCGGGGATGGGGATAAAAACCATACCCGCCATGGGTGATGGGGCGGGGGTGGATTTTAAGTTGTACCCGCCCCATCCCCGCCCCGCCCCGCCCCACTTCATACCCGCCCCATCCCCACCTCATACCCACATCTATATATCTTTTAAAGCAAAATTACATACTTTTATACTATTTTTAAAATAATTACGTGAAATACAATATTAATTATAATACTTTGTATGACACTTATATTATAACACAAAAATGTGTGTAGAATGTTTTATTTTATAATTCGTATTAATTATGTAAGATTGTTTATTTGAGATACGAAGATTAGGTGGATCTTGGGTGGGGATTATGCGGGTCTTTTGTGGGGATAAGGTGGGGATGGATATCCAAGTGGGGGATGGGGCGGGGATGGTTTTTTAGTTGTACCCGGTGGGGCGGGGATGGGGATGAAAATTGGACCCGCCGCGGGGATGGGGATGGGGATGGGGATGAAAATATTAGGTGGGGATGGGGATGGGAAGGCCAACATCCGCCCCGCCCCGCCCCATTGACATCCCTACTTCCAGCACGCCCAAAGATCTAAAAGTACATCATCAATAAGAGTATTAAGAAATAGAAACCATAAATAATACTTCCTCTGTTCTTTTTAAATTGAAATGTTTGGAAATTTACACGATTCACACATGCTCCTTTGATCGACTTTTGTGATTTATACATTAGGAATAAATATATTCATGTGAAATTGTTAGATTCATCTTATTTATACACTTTCAAGATATTTAATTAATATAATATTTACCTAATTAGAGATATTAAGAGTATAAAAAGTGCATTGGCAAGCATGAAACTTCCAACATTGAAATTAAAAAAGAACGGACAGAATACAAGAAATTCTGTTAACTAAGCCACAAGCAAAAGCTACAAGAATTTTCTCACCTGCATAACATCAAGCATGCCTAAGTCCCGCCAACCACCAGCCTTTGGATCATATATTTGTGTGCCCTAATCAGTTAAAGCATATACATGTAAGCTTGAGTTGTTGATCAATAGAAGGGTATGCAGAATTTCCCAAACGAAATACCTGCCTTTTGGTTCAGGGTTTTTCATAGTCAAGGAATAAAACACATAATTCGCATTCAGCATTAGCAAACAAACAAACAACCGTAACCAATTTTAATCATTTTGACCAAACTCTACAATCAGATAAATTGATTAGAATTTTTGAAATATTTTCATCCTGAATGGCAGTTAGTAAGAAGTTCTATACTCCCTCCGTTCCATAATATAGTTCCTATTTGTGTTTTTCACGGTGTTTAAGAAATAGGAAGAAAAAGTAGATGAAATACATTAATAAAAGTGAAAAGTACAACTATAGACAAAAGTTAGAGAGAGAGAGAGAAAAAAAAAAGTACATGACATGTGTAAAATTCAAGGGTAATTTACGAAGTACAATGAATAAAGTTAAAAAAAGTGAGGGTATAAAGTCTTCACATACTATCCAAAAATAGAAACAGGAACAACATTTTGGATCTCCAAAATAGGAAAACAGGAATTATATTATGGGACGGAGGGAGTACAAGAAAAACTATTTGTAATGAAGACTCTTCTCAAAAAAAAAACCCCAACAAGTGATAAATGGGCTTATCTGTGGACAGGACAGCGCATGATCAACAAAGATCTCTAGTTCCACTATCTCGCAAGCAAGATGGGACTTTCAGCCAAACTAATTTTCCCAGATGGAACAGAAAGCAATGGACAAGCATTTCTGATTCTTGCAAGGGAAAATGATTTCATATTCAGTGATCCATTGATATTATACTTGAAGGGTGAAGTAAACGTATAGGCATCTGATGTTTCAAATCAGGATTAATGAACGTTGAAGAATATGCAATGGATGAGAAAGAGGGATAAAAACCTCTCAACCCGGATTAAAGACTGTTGAGAGATATTTCATCAATGAGAGAAATTCTGCATCATGTACATGCTTATTAAGAAAGGAAGGGACAAAAATCACTTAACCCACTCCATTTGAGAGGATTCCATATACTAGATGCCAACCTATGATTTCTAATAGTATGGGGTAGATACAATGTTAACAAATGAGCGGCTGACAGGATTATTTCAGCAGGATCAACTTGTGTTACATTTTTGCTGCAAAACAAGAGCATTCCTATGACCCATGCCAATAATTTGATGCAATGTGGTAATATATGAAGAAATTGTTACAGGCATACCAATTACCAAACGTTGAAGGGCACAACAGAGATACGATCATAATTTTAAAATTTAGGCTATGTACAAATGACTGCAGAGCTCTGACTGCAACAATTGTGTAGTCAAAGGAATACATGTACATATGAGCAAAGGAATATATTTAACAACACTTTCTGAGACAAATTGTGCCAGAAATTCATTGCAAAGATTTATTTTGCAATTCAACATTTCAACCCTTAATTTCTATTATAAAATTAGTAAAAGGAGAAAGAAGACTAGAAGAGTGTAACAGAAACTTTAAAATATTGTTCTTTCAATGTCATCATGCAAGAGCACACTACATAATACACAGCACAATGCAAATGAGCATGATCGAAGATGATGTTGCAGTTGGTAGCATGATTATACAGAGCACTACAGGTTTTGTTATCCTAATTAACCAAGTCAATAAATGGCTAAATGAAGCCTCATCTTAGAAATGATAATGAAACAAATGTGAGCTAAAATACGCATTATTATATCAATATTCGGCATCCATTAACTACAACAAGCATAGGGCATTTCTTATACACCATTGGTCTTCCAGGTTATTAATTTTTTTTTCCTCCCTAAAACTATAAAGTTTCACATGCCGAAATATGAGAATAACATGATATACAACTGCAGCCCCACTTTTTGTGGGTGATACTCAACTTGATAAATAGTTACCACCTTCATTACCAATATCAAAAAATAATCCACTTTGATTTCTAAAATTTCTATAGGCAATAGAGAAGAAAAGAACAAACCTTGATCACAACAGTGTGAGCAGGTAAGTTAACTCCCCATGCCAAAGTTGCTGTGCAGACAAGCACCTGCAGCAAACATCATCCATGAAATAAACAGAGTTCAAAACAGGAAATGAACAATAAAGAAATAAAAGTTAAAAGCATTTTACCTTTAGCAATCCATCAGAAAAAAGTCTCTCAGTAAGACCCCTATCAGAACGAAGCATTCCAGCATGATGAATACCTAACCCAGAATCAAAGAGTCCAACTAATTCTCTGTTTCTAGACTTCATAACCTCCTTCTGAAATGTAAACAGTTCAAAATACATCAGTGACCTGCAATCATGTTAACAAAGAGTAAGTGAAGAACAGTTGAGGTCCTTGCCTTTATCAAGTGAAACTGTGGATGTGTCTCATTCTGAAAAAGCTCTAGATTATTGTCCTCTCGGGCAAGCTCAACCTATTGTAGACAAAAAAAATTAACAAGAAAACCATGAAATGTCAAACAGTAGGCCAGCAGGCATTCAACTTCACATTCGATATATGTTAGTACCTGATTAATACCATAACAATTACAACACTCATCATACGTCAAAAATTTCTTTTTTTATTATAATTTTTTATTGTTAACCCCAAATATTGAAACCAAGAACAAATACCAGGATATAGGCTTCTAAGCTTCTTCTATGCTACAAGTGGGAAGCCAAGGTTAGTTTTTCATACTGAATGTGCCATTGAAATCTAAAAGAGTTCAGGAAAAAATATAATAACTAGCTGACAAATTTAGCACGTTAAAAAAGCACTATCCTTCTAATAACCAATCCTATTACAAGGTTAATTTTCATTTCCAATATCCTGATTCGAAAATTCTCCCTAGTCTCAATTTCAGACTCAGGTTCCCTCTCAAGTCCAAGCTATAATATGGAGAATCTTTCATAGAAGTTACACTAACAATCTCCTAAAATCTGCTTATAGCTCTTACAATGTGATTCCTTTAACAACTATCTTCATAATTCATACTCAGTAAAATTGAGGCTGTGGTGATTGGCATCTTATTTCTTTTACGTCATTCAGATATTCTACATACTAATATTGCTTGATTGACCAAGATTGACCCTTTATTGTCATCAGTATTTTCCATTGGAGGTATTATACCATTCACCCAAGATCAGATCAAACTATGTAGGAAAGCCTGGAATCTCTAAGGAAAACTAATGAGGTGCAACTCACACTGAAAGTCAACACCATTCCCGGAAAGCCCCATGCAATAGCACCAAAGAGAGGCTAGATAAAACATCCTGACCCAAAGAACTTGACAACTTGAGAAACAGCAATGAAACAAGAACTATCATTAATGTCTATCTTTCGTTGATGAACAGATGAAGCCACGAAGAACAGCTAATTTGTTCATATTTCATAATATATAATGAATAAAACCCTAAATTTGTTCAATGGACAGCAGAAAAACTTATAAAGCAGATGTACCAGTCTTTCAGCAGTCTTCCCAGTATCTTTGCGTGAATGGACAAAGACCATTGATTGATGACCTTGCTTTAGGGATTCAACAACCTGTCATGAAGTTATGGGTGATAAACATAAACACTCACTTCAAAAGAAAAAATTAGCAAAACTATGTAGAAAATATTACCTTGTAGTAGCAAATCTTGTTCAACAGCTCAGTGCGAGCCATATAGTTTTTCTCACTGATACCAATGTACTGCTGTGCAAGAGGCACAGGACGGTAGGTAGAATCAAAGAAAAAGAGCCCCGACTCCGGATTCACCCTCAAAAATTGTGCCACCTAAATGGTTCTTTGGTCATAATTATTCTTATTTAAGAAAATTTATAATGTTCTGTCAATGATAAAATCAACAACAGCTAAAGGGACAAACCTCCAAATAATTAGGTAGAGTGGCTGAGAGACCCACAATGCGAATCATTGATTGAGTTGACTCAACCTATCAAAGAAATTAAAGCAGCTTCAATCAGTTAGAACAATTCTATAAATGATCTTCCACAACAATGACAATAACCCCCCCCCCCCCCCCCCCCCTCTCTCTTCTCCCTACAAAAACAGAAAAGGGAGATCAGCCAGAATAACAATTGGGATAAAAGAATGACCCAAACAAGTACAAAACTTTCCGATAAAATAAATAAATTAAAAGACCAAAACACAACTCCCATATACCAAAACTTTCCAAACAAGTCCATATCCCCAAATACCAAAGCTCTTCAATTTTGCAACTGTCTATAGTTGATTTTACTTTTAACTAAAAAGCTTCAAGAATAAACTCAGACCTTTAGCCATCTACAACGGAATTCTGCAACTCTCAAACAAAGTTCCCCGACAATCACATTTAAATTCTGTAACTCAAAAACACGCCTCCAATGCCTTTGTGGTTTAGTCCCTCACTTTCCCTTGTTATTATGGATAAGTTTGTTTATGCAATTGATTTATATTCTCTGGAATTATTTATCTGCTTTTAAGTATTTGGAACTGTAAATATGCTTGCTCTAATTGAATATAATGATATAACTATACTTAATTATTACAGTTGTCCCGATGACAGGATGTTTTAACAATATCCTCGTATTGGTGAGGCAACTACTTTTTCTGAGCTAATTCAAAATTGATCACTATGGTTGTGGACTTGTGGTTGTATTGTTGCCCCTTTAATTTTCTCCAATCATTCAATTGTTTTTGTTTAATCCTTATATCAATGTGATTCAAATTTTTCTGAAGTTCGTAATATGACAATATATTCTAGTATGTATATGTTGTGTAAACTGGATTTAATTTTATATCTGTTTTTTAAAGAGCACATTGAGATTGTTTAACACACAACATAACTATAGCTTTATAACATACTATTGACTTTGTTAAAGAACACATTGGGATTACTTGAATGCACAAGATAATTAGAATTTTATAATTCCTGGTATCCTATGTGTTTCAATATTTGCTAATTAACTAATACTTGTATCAAAACATGATATTCTTTGGTATCTTAATGTTTAACTGCTCAAGTTTGTATGATGCAAGATCTGTGAAAAAGAAGTGGCTTATCTACTTGGATACCAACTGCTCAAGCCATCGTCCAGTTCTATACTAATTTGGGTACCAAATACCTAATTTAAAAAGATCAGAAATAGCACCTTATTACCAAGAAAAACCTTAAAACCTTGCTCAAATCTGTGGTAATTGGTAAAGATGATGGCTCAAATAAAGAAGTTTTTAAGAAGTTGATTTGTTGCTACATTTCCTGTTTTGCTATCTCTTTGACACCATGAGAGAAAATCATACTTTGGTTATCTTATATCTTAAAACAGAATAAAATCTTCGAGTCCAAATCCAAGGGACAGATCCTTCTAAAACATGTCCCTAAGTCGTTGATTTTGAAATTTGAAGCATCTAAGAGTCGGATATATGTCCAAGTGGGTGCATGCACTTATTTTAGTTGTCTTTACTGTAAAATGAATTAAATTTGGATGGGTAACGCAGATCTTGGGTCAAGTAAGATGGGTGAAAAGTAGTTTAAAAAAATGCAAGTAACTTTTAAACTGCAACATTTACTATTATATATAAGCCAAGTTATGGGGCAACATCAGGTTTAATCAACCCAATCACCCAACAATTGCTCTTCCTACATCCACCGAAACACAATCTACTCACCCTCCCAGGTTTTTTTGGGGGCTATATTAAATAAGAAGATTCAACATATAGATTGAGGATCTGGTAAGAAATATGACAGATGGAACCATAAGCCTAATTGGCTCAGCCTTACCAGCAAAGTACCTCGCATGTCTAAAAAGGCTACAGTGGGCTCTCTTCTAGGACATGTAACATATGACAGTTTGTAAACTTCTTACAATGTTGTGAGCACATGGACCTGAGATATCCGACTAACCTGAAATATTTGACAAAATACTACGAATAGCATACAATCCCTAAGGTAAGAAGAGATCAAGTTCGACAAATACATGAAATGACCGATGTTACTGAACTGGGGTAGCTTTCAGTAAAAATAAGCAATTTTATTACGTTCAGCCAATGCCATCCTTACTCAAAGGTAGACACTCACCACAACAGGGTAGATCTCAAAGAATTTCATAAGGAGGTTTTAAAACAAGGTTAGCAGTCTTAGCACCCTAAACATTCACCTCAACAGCTGCTGCGTGCAAAACTCCTAAATCTGTGAACCTCTGATGATTCTAATTGTATGTCAAGAAGCTACCTAGAGGAACAAGAACTGCTATGATAAAGTAGATTGCTATATATGAGTTTTAAATTGCTCTTAATCGTCATTTTCTATCAAAATTTTCATGCTCAGGGTAAATATCTACAGAACGAAGATGATTCCAAAATTTCGAGGATCTTACCTGACGAAGAGTACGAGCAACTAATGCTTCTATAACAGGACCTCTATCATCATTCAATAGGTGTACTTCATCAATTATTAAAAGCTTAACAAGCATTGAAAGTGACATGTCGCTGCTCTTGCGCGTGATGACGTCCCATTTTTCTGGTGTGGTCACTATCATCTAATTGACATAAAGCAAAGAGATAAGCCATGTTAATACACTAGTACAACAGCAAAATAGGTTGAGGCATGCAGATATAATAAAATAAAATAAAAAGATAACCAACCTGAGTTGCTTCAAGTTCATTCTTAGAAAGTTGCATGTCTCCTGTAAGCTCCTTTACTGTCATATTTAATGGAGCTAACCGATGGCTAAATGTAGCTGTAACTTCAGCAGCTAATGCCTACAGAAATCAGAGAGGATCATCAATGAAATGAAAAAAATAGACGAAGGGGATACTTTAAAAAGCTGAAGGGAAGATGACAAGCCAGAAAAAAACCAGACAAGTCTACCTTCATTGGAGCAACATAAACAATCTTGAACTCATTTTTGTGCAGGTAACCGTCCTTGAAATGCTGTCCAATCTGCCATTATTCATAATTGATATAGTGATTACAATTGTATCATATAATTTCCACAGCATTTTTGGTTTTTCCAATATTAGAGTATATAAGATAGTGTAAACTTGATGAGAGCAATTTCAAGAAAACAATCAGTTATGGATGCATAATTTCCCTAATGTTCCACCTCAGAGCTATAAACTAAATCCAGTATATGGAAGACCTTAAACAATTTCAGAACAGAACATCACCACCCGCCCCTTTTAATGGTAAAAAACAGGACAAAAGAACTGAGGAAGAAAGCAAAAGGCCCATACAAATAACATAATGGTGAACATTTGCAATACATACTACTCCCTCTGATCCTTAATGTTCTTCCCATTTTGGTTGTGTACGTTTTCCAATACATTACTTTGACCATAAATAAATTTAGTTCTATATTAGTAAAAAACAACAGTTGGAATATTGATAAACAACACAGTGAGATGAATCAAATAAGGCCCAACATGACTATGTTATGTTTTATATATTGAGAGTAGTTTAGAAGATTCTCTCATCTTATGGATAGGGCCAAGATTCCGAATGGAAAGAACAAAAGAATCGGAGGGAATACAAATTAATACAAGAAACCTTGCTTTAAGATTTATAACATGTGAGTAAAAATTTAAAAAATCTAATTTAAATTTTTACCCATATGTTGGATCTTTACTCTTTTTTTATTTTTACACATATGTTTGAATCTTAAATCAGATTTTCTAAATTATTACTCACATGTTCTAAATCTAAATCTGATGTTCCAAATGTTTACTCATATGTTTTATATTTCAAATCATATGTTCTAAATTTTTACTCGTGTGTTCTAAATTTAAAATCAGGTGCTCAAAGTTTTAAGTCACATTTCCTAATTACCTTAAATCAAGCGTTCCAAAAGAAGAAAAAAAACATAAGAATACGAATAAATAAGATTTTGAAGCACATTTCCATCGTCAAAATAAATACTAACAAAATGCATTTTTTTTTTTTTTAAGATATGCAAAATTGCAAAAATTATCTAAAAACTGCAGAGCTTATCTAAAACTATCTAAAAACTGCAGAACTTAAAGAAACAATTTTTGAAAGAAATTCATAAATGCAATAATCTTCTAAATAACCGACTCACGACAATTTCGATCAAGCTTAGTAAAATCAATGGTGGAAATCAATTTCAAATTTA
Source organism: Chenopodium album (assembly GCF_948465745.1). Lineage (NCBI taxonomy): Eukaryota > Viridiplantae > Streptophyta > Magnoliopsida > Caryophyllales > Amaranthaceae > Chenopodium > Chenopodium album. Next base: position 9,214,161 of record NC_137844.1, read on the forward strand.
TGGTGGAAATTAATCTCTCCTCCGCCATTATCATCATCATAAATGACTGCGACGTTCATCCGTTAAACAAAAGGTAGCCTCTTAAACATAGCCGTAACCAGGGCTTATTCATCTTTAGCAATAGCTACAGCGTTAGAAGGCCGACAAACAATAATTCCAACTCGTTAATGTTCAGTTCTATATCAAAGAATTCGCTGCCATTAGAGGCCGCCATTGATATTCACCTTCAAGCTTCGTAGAGAGAGGTGGGTAAATTTTTTAAAGAGAGAGATGTTTGATTATAGAATCACTGTACTACCATCACTATTTGAGATATTTCAGTAGTTGGAGCTTGTAGTCTCTAATGGTTGTGATCTATGTTACTCGGACACGGGTACGGGTATCCGATATTGGTACGGATCCGAGTGTCCGATACGTCATTTTTAAAAATTTAGGACACAGGGACACCGGCTAAACTTTGGACTCGGGTACGGATACGGCAATAAAATTTTTTAAGGAAAAAAACCGGATAATTAGTGCAACAAAATTAAAATATTCATGAAAATTGATTACATAAACTGATAAACACATAACAAAAGAAGTCTTAGAATAAAAACTTAATATCCCAAACAATACGGACTACATAACAAAAGAGTGAAAGACCAAATGTACTGAACAATATATCAAAAGATGTTCTTCAATTCTTCACTTCATAGTTTTAAACTTCCAAAATTCCTTCAGCAGCTCAAGGATGACTAAAAAAAACACTTCTTCTCAAAGGTCATTAAATGATATAGCTTCAAATTCTGGTTCATTGAGGGAAAGGTCAGCAACTTCTAACAAGCTATCTCCATCAATATTATCTCCCCCTTTAAAACCATGCAAACAACAAAAGTTAAAATAAATAAAATGAGACGTTATTTACAAGTTGAACATGAAAATAATAAATAAATAAATGTTACCAACTTACCAATATCCCAATATTTGCTTGGTCCCTCTGTGTAATCCTTTTGCTTTCTAGAGAGCAATCGTAAGTTGTTGTGAATATAGACAAGAATTTCCAAGCGTAGAGTATTAAGCTTGTTTCTTTTGATACTTTGGATGCCCCCATATGTGCTCCAATTCCTCTCACAACAAGAAGAAGAAGCGGGTTGTGATAGCAGCTTGAACGCAAGGCTTTGCAACATTGGAGCACCTGAGCCATAATTGGACCACCATGACATGGGATCTTCATATGCCCTTGCTGCCATGACATGAGGTTCATTAAAGAACCCTAAACCCCCAGAAAAAGCTCCATATTCAAGAAAGACTTTCCGAGCATCATCGGCATTTGGGAAAAGCCTTTGTAAACACGCGTTTCTGTTTCTTGAAACCTCTTCATCTTCATTAGGAGGTACTCTTGGAGTGCTGCCTCCCCCTTGAATCCATTCTTGAGTGTAGTATTTAGGAACTAAAGAATGTGCCAAGCAATGTAAAGGGGTATTGCTTTTGTTCCACCTACTCTCAATGACTTTTTGAATAGCATCATAAAATGGAGACTGCCCTGTGAGAAAATCAGCATCTTCATGATCGAAAATAACTTTTTTCACTTGTTCGATCATCGTATCCCACATGTCATACACCAAATGTAAGACACATGAGTCTGTATCAGCAGCCCTCAAGAAGTTCATCATGGGTAGTGTAAATTCAAGAAAATAATCAAGTCTATCCCACCATCCATCACTCACCAACAAATCCTTAACCTCCCTCGCCTTAAGTTCAACATAACCCTTCCCATTGACCTTAAATTTCTTCTAGTCAGCATCCATCACAGTTTTTTCAAGAGCATCCTTTACCTTTCTTAGCCTAGTTGCCATCACTATCTTAGACCCAAACCTAGTTTCAGCAACCTTTAAGAGTCTTAAATCAGAATAACGTTCAAAAATTGTTTTGGACAAACTATGATTTTGAATAAAATAATTAATTTCATCAACTTGCTTCACTAAATCTGAAATCCATTGACACTCTTTGTAATGGTCAGCTTTCTCACTAGGCTCACATATAGATTTCAAAACCAAGTTTAAGCAATGAACAACACAAGGTGTCCAAAAAATTTTAGGATATTTTTTTTCAATCGCACGACCAGCGGCTTTATAATTGGCAGCATTATCAGTTACAATCTGAACAACATTAGATTCTCCTACATCTTCAATAATTTCAGAGAACAAACCTGCCAGATATTCAGCGTCTTTTGTAAGGATTTCGCTTGCATCAAAAGCTTTCAAAAACATAGGGCCAGCAGCTGAGGCAGCCATTATGTTTATCAAAGGCTTTGATGTTAGATCTTGCCAACCGTCTGAGCAAATTGAAACTCCTTTCTTCACCCAACTGTCTCGAATTGGTTGGAGTAATTTGTCAACATGAGCTTTCAATTGAAATAGTAAAGTTGTTCGGAGTCTTTCATAAGTAGGAGGAACAAACCCATGCAAGTTTCCATTGGCTAGCCTTTGACAAAATTTTCTGAAGTAAGGATTTCTTGCTAAGTTGAAAGAGAGCATACCCGTATAAAACATCATAGCACATTCTTTGTCAGCTTCTTCCCTTTCTAACACATTGAAGGATAACTCCAATGTACCTTTTCTTTTCTTTGAATGAGCTAAATCCGAACCTTCGGGAAGAGAGATGTAATCCTGCTTTTGTTTGGCGCTTAAATTACGAGACCTTTTCTTCTGTTCAGCTTCATCATTTTCCCTCTTAATCTCTCGATATATGTCGTCTGCGATTGTGCAAGGTGAAACACCCAGGTTGGGAATTTTAAGCAAATGCCCTTTCACTTTAGAATAAGAACCACTGACTTCTTTGTTGCAATACTTGCATCTCCACTTCCTGTTACCACCTCCACCAGCAGACAATTGCAAAACTTCGACATGACTCCACAACGGTGTATCGTCAAACCCTTGATTCTTAGTTGGTCGAGGCATGAATGCTGGATACAATTATAAATTATAAGACAAAATTAAATTAATTAAATAATACAAATAAATAAGAAAGTATAAAAATTGATAATATATTTAGAAGATAATCATATATGTAATTAAAGATTATCAAAAGAAAATTAATCAGGGGAATTTGATTCCTATGTACCTTATTATAATTGTAGATCTGATAATTTTTCTGGTAATTTCTCAATTTTGTGGAATGTTTCAGCATATCAAATTTGTGAAACATTTTATTTTGATGGGGTGTTTTATATAGAAGACTATGGAGTAAACTGTAAACCAGTAGGCAGTAGTTAATGAGGGAAGGGGAAGAGTCAAGGAGGAATAAGCATGAGTAGTCAGGGAAGAAGAAGGATTAGAAAGAATTTAAGACCAAAACCTTTTATTGTGCATTTGTGCATCACACGTGGGCTTTTCCCAAGGTTTTGGTCTTATCAAGATTTTTATTTTATTTTTAATTTTCAAAGTAAGGAAAAAAAAAACGTATCATCTATTTATCTATTAATCAAATTAATGTATTACCGATTAATCAAATTGATAATCAATAAATAATTTGATAATCAATCAATAAATTGATAAGTTATTGATCTTGTAACTTAGTAGTTAATCAATCGATAAATTGATAATACATTGATCTTGTAACTTCGTTCGACTTGATTCTAAATAGGTTAGCCAATAACTTAATATGAACAATTCCTTAGTTATTGATCAATCTAATCAATCAGTCGTAATACGATCGATCGATCAATAACTAAGGAATTATTCAATACTTAGTTATTGATCAATAAGTTAACCAATAACTCAAAATAAATAATATCTTTATTGTTGATTGTTGTTCTTATAGTCTTATAGATATTATTCACTACTTAGTTATTGATCAATCGATATATCGTGTTACATTGATTCGATTATTTCGTATTACATTGATTCTCAATAGGTTAGCTAATAACTCAATATAAACAATTTCTTTGTTGTTGATTGTTCTTATAGATATTATTCAATACTTAGTTTGATCAATCGATATATCATATTACATTGATTTGGTTATTTCGTTCGACTTGATTCTCAATAGGTTAGCTAATAACTCAATATAAACAATTTCTTTGTTGTTGATTGTTCTTATAGATTTTATTCAATACTTAGTTATTGATCAATCGATATTCGTATTGCATTGATTCGGTTATTTCGTTCGACTTGATTCTCAATAGGTTAGCTAATAACTCAATATACTACCTCCGTTTCGTATTAGTTGCAACTTTGGGGTATTATTTGTGAGATATATAATATTCCAAAGTTGCAACTAATACGAAACGGAGGAAGTAAACAATTTCTTTGTTGTTGATTGTTCTTCCAGATATTATTCAATACTTAGTTATTGATCAGTCGATATATCGTGTTACATTGATTCGGTTATTTCGTATTACATTGATCTTAATAGGTTAGCCAATAACTTAGTATGAACAATACCTTTTTTGTTTATTGTTGTTTTTATAGAGTTGTTTCAATACTTAGTTATTGATCAATTGATAAATCGAGAATTTGTTGATTCGGTAATTTTGTTTTATTTGATTCTAAATATATTAGCCAATACTTTAATATGAATAATTCCTTTGTTGTGTATTGTTGTTCACTTGTTGTTATAGAGTTATTTGACTTATTTCAATACTTAGTTATTAGTCCATCGATAATACATTTCCTTATAACTTAGCTCGCTATATTAATCTTTAATAGGTTAATTGATTTGGAAAATTAATTGATCAACTATAAATTTTCTTCTTGACTCTACTAAATATTACAATTACTTAATTGATCTAAAGAATAAAAACAAATATTTACAATTGATTTATAACTAATAAAATAAAATCATATAAAAAATAGCGAAGATAACCTTTCTTTTTATGTCAATTGAAGTATAATTTTATAAAATTTTTTATTTAAATAATGTATAAGAGAACTGTGATTTTGATTAATAAATTAGATGTGATTTTACCACCAGTAAAGTGTCTCTATGTCATTTGAGCTTTTTTTTTAGACTAATAAATTACAATTGATTTGTACAATGGAATGTTTTTAAATTTATACATTAAAGCGTGCAAAATATAAACAATATCCTTTTTTTTTGTTTTTTTTTTTTTTTTTACAATAGACTACTACAGTAGTAATTGAAATTCTAATTAATATATGTTCAAAAATTGTTTAAAAATACCTGGTAAAAAACATTCAAGAATTTTGAAGGTTGTTTTTTTTAAAGATAAACTTTCTTACTTTTTGTTCGCTATTTTATACGTCATTTTTTTAAATCTGTACTCCATCTATTTTTTATATAGTGTACCATATATTTTTTTTGAGTAATATTTAATTATTTATTCAAGTTGTTATACTTCATTTGGATTTTTTTTAAACAAAATGTATACTCCAGACTCCAGTTATATATACTCCGTATTGAAGTTTTTTCACCATAATATATCAAATATTTTCTTGATAATCAGAAATCTTTTTTTTTATTTTTTTTATTTGGCAAAGATAAAAAAATTTATTGAGTCTATTTTTAACTAATTAAGATAAATAATATAATATTTAATTTACACAATACGAAGTATAAAACCTTGAGATAACTTTCTTAAAAAAAAATACTTGGGATAGCTTGTTTGGGAAGCCAAACCATTATTATTAAAAAAAACGAGTATCAGTGTACCACAAAACCTTTCTGTACCAATGTATTGGAAACCACAAAACCTTTTAAATGTACAGTACACTTCAATAAAAAATAAAAATAAATGTACATTTGTACAGTACAAAATTTTCTCCGCATCTCTTTCTTGGAAACCAGAAAATAAAACCCTAGATCTTCTTTAATGGCCGCATCTCTTCTCTGAGTTATCTTCTCCGCCTCTCTCCTCTTTCTCCGCCCTCTCTCTCCTCTTCTCAGTCTCACTCTATCTCCTTTCGTCTTCATCTCTTCTTTCTTCCGCCCTTTCTCAACTTTCACTCTCATCTCCTCTTTTCCCCACCAGCCCGCATCACCATCAACTAAGGTTTCGAGGTTTTTCGAACTCCATAAGGGCATCAACTAAGATTTTTCATTTCGAACACCATCAACTAAAGGGGTTTCATGTCAAATTCGGCCATGAAAACTCTAGATCTAGAGTTTTCATGGTCGAATTTGACCATTAAAACCCAAAACCGACGTTTTTTTGGTGTAATGTGAGGACGTGAGGTATGTTCTCTTTTTATTTCGTTTAATTTGGTTTAAGTTTTGTTTTTCAACTTTACTTTAATGGTGGTTTGTGATTGAAATTGTGGTGGTGGTAGGTAGTTATGGCCTTTTGGGTCGATCTGGGGATGAAGGGTGGTGAAATAAGGTGGGTTGTGGTAGGTGCGGAACTGCATATCTAGGTTAGAGGTGTGGTTTTGTTTGTTTGGTTTTTGATTGGTGTGGTTTGGTTCGGTATTTTTTGCTTCTTCATCTTCTTTTCTGCTCTAGCCGTACCCGAGAGCCAATCGGAGTATCCGGAACGGATTTCATACCCGAGTCCGTGTCGGGTCGTACCGACCCGGGTATGAGGCCAAAAATGGCGTGTCCGAGTAACATAGGTTGTGATATCTTCTCGAATATAGTGCTCTCACATAGAGAACTATTCTCACCAGATCTTTCCCCTATATAGAGATAGAAAATTCTGCTCTATATAGATAAAATATTGGTGGAAAGTTCAGTTTTCCAAACTAGTGGACAAATGTATATTTGGTATTTATCCTTTTTCAAAAGATTCTATATACTGATATACATAGTATTGATATATATATATTTCTTTTTAAAGGGAAAAACTTTTGACAGCAAAAAATTTTAACAGTGTTGAGCTGTTGACATATGTGGCAAAATTGTGTCTACTTTACTCGTATATAACTTATTAACAGCTTCCAGTGTGCACCCTAGGTAAGAATAATGAAGAATGCTTCTAGCTGAATACACCTAGAGAGTAAAATACAGTATGAGATGTCTGCATGATATACTTGTAAACAAGTCATACCTCATGTAGAATAGAAATCATAGCTTTATTTGTTTTGCCAGCTCCTGTTGGGGCACATACCTGAAATTACAAAGTACCACTTCAGAAAGATGTTGCTTTATGCCACAAAATATTACTAGGATAGTTCACTAATTACTCACTAGAATATTCTCATTAGTGTAGTAGACTGTCTGAAAGATCCTACTCTGGATACGATTGAGGGATTTGTATCCATGAAAAGCAGCTTGGGCAAATTCATCTAATTCCTTTATCTCTATCTGCAGGCAGGAAAATCACCATTAATGGACAAAATCACTTATTGAAAGTTCGCAACATCCAAAAGCAAGAACATTGAAAGGGTCCACATTAAGAGATGAGAAGCATTGAATCACAATCAGCATTGAAGACTTAAATTAGGTTTAAAACAAAGGACCCGGGAGCAATGAAATAATTGAAACAGAAGCGTTTTGAATCACTTAAAGGCTTAGAATTTTCATTGCAGCAGCAAGGTAAATATCACTTGGAACAAGGAGAACAATTAAATCGGAAAAGAAGATGCAATGTGGTCTGAGAAAGCGACGAGACATTAACCACTGATATCAGAATTTAAACTGTGCCTAGCTTGTTAAAACAAAGATTGTCATGGATATTGGAAGAAGAAGAGTTGTGATTTGAGAGAGATGAGATACTTCTTCAATACCGATATACCTGAAAATCTCTAATATTTCTAATTTTTCCCGGTGCCTGGATCAAATAAACAACAATATTCTGACCAAACCGATGTATTCAGTTATCTACAAGTGGCAAAATTACAGAGCTAGCAGAAAATCTTCAATTCAAAACCCCTATTCTCACATTAGATGATCTATGAAAATAACAAAGAAAAGCATGACATACAAAATATTTACAAAATTGTCTTAGAGGCACCCTGTCCTATAGCGATGCCCCTGTAGTAAAGTTTATAAATATTTTGATTTAACTACAAATATGTAACTACGAGGCATTCTCAGGCTGTGTGACTATGTTGATGGTGTGTTAAAATAATAGATAGAAAATACAATATCAATTATATTTTCACCAGTAAAGATATTCCTAGAAATGCCTCTGACCCAACAAAGTAGCGCCAAACAGAAGCAAAGATAACTACTCTTTATAAGACTAACACTTAGAAGTGTAGAGCACCTGTTCTTAAAACTCTTACCATTCCCATCGAGATCCAAATCCTACACGGTACAGTATAAGATCAATTCCCAAATTAAACCAACACTGAGAGTCAAACACATCAGTAAAACCTAATCATATAGTACTATCCTTTTCTCACTCTCATGTATCCTCTCGGCTCTCACAGTAGTAGTCTCCCTTATCTCTCAACACCCCTACGTATCATTTTCCAAGTGTTTTGACATCGGATCCATGCGCCCTTTAGTTAGTCAATATTGCATCAATTGCTTCAAAGTAGAAATTATTCAATACTTCTATTATTGTTGGTGGTGTGTTAAAATAATAGATAGAAAATTCAATAATTTTCTTAGACTATTCTTGTCACATGTTCTCCCTGATCCGAAAAGACAAAAACCAGAAACATTCAACAGAAGCACTGTTATACTAGAATTGTAATTTATCAGCAAGAAGAAATGGATGCATGGTGGCAAGATTGATACCAGTCTTTCCCCAGGCTTCATTGGAGCTGTTGGTATTGGAGGAATTAAGACTTCTTCATAGCCTTTGAAATGCTTTCTCACAGTTCCCTGTGGAAGTGCAGAAACACCTAATGACTGAGGTCCTGGTCCACTTCCAATCACATCATCAAATAGATTTTTCCTCTCACTTGCTTCCAGCAAGGACGAAAAACTTGTAGAGGAAAAGTCATCTTCGATCCCTTGCCCAACTCCACGCTTGTGGCGTTTCTCCTCTTTGCGCCTAAGTTTATCAATCTGTTTCTCGGACTCAGTGTGCACAGTGACCTAAAATGACACATATAGTCAAAAGTAATAATGATGTTTCTTCGGCAACTAACTTATACGGAAATATGTAGCAATTACCTGAGTGCCATAACTGGGCATGCGCGGTTGAGCATTTGAAGGCGACTTATCAGATCGTAATACTAGCAGGCCATGACTAATTGCTTCAACAAGCTGTTTTCTATGCTAAAACCAACAAACACAGAGAAAAGAGTCAATTAACCATCTGCAAATAATTACACCAAAGGCCTTCTCTGCTACTGTAAAGACCTATTCTACCCATAATAAAATCAAACAATAATGAGTCTTGAACTTCAATTAGCCAAATTACCAATCTCACTAGCTGAATATGTTGTGCAGAATTATTCTGACACTATTCCACTAGGCCCACTATCACCCATATTCGAAATTCAAGTTATGGATCATTCGATATCTTGATGCAAATTTATGTTTCAAAAGTTCAGGTCTTATGTTTTCCTTTCTACAACCAAATCATTAATGACAGCACCTAGCAAACAAACATTAATGGACCAACAATCACAATCCCTGGATGTTAAGATTTTCTTATGCTCGTCCTTTAGCAGATTATTTGCCCTCTTTTTTGAAATACTCTCTTCTTATTGTTCTTAATGAAAAAAATTTCCTTCAGTAAAAAAGCTTTTGCCAACAGAAACTACATACCTAAGTATAGCAGTGAAATCAAGATGCATGTAATAAAAACACATGTGGATTTCGACATGAAAAAATATGGCAAGTTATAGAAACAAAGAGTCATTACACCTTACCAAGATAAGCTCCTGAACAGTCTCAAAAGCACTATCCCCAACAAGATCCAGTAGATCACCAGCAATCTACAACAAAAGGCAGTTATTGTCCAAACTACACTTCTTCTAGTTGCAACTTTAAAAGCCAACAACGAGGAGGTGACAACAGATTAAAATCTAAATAATACCTCTTCCCCAGGTTTGTCAGAATCGAGAACTCGACAAATTGTCATGGCCAGTTCATCTCGAGAAAGCTGTGAGCCACTTCCTCGAACTATTAGATCACATGAGTCTCTTAACCATTTTAAATCATATTTGATCCCACCGTTTGAAAAACGGTTGTTATCAGCATCAGTTGCAGGCCAATCGTTGTACACTGAAGTCGATGGAGCCAAGTCCTCTAACCCCAAAATTTCATCATCATCCAAAGTACTATCCAGCAAAAACCGTGAAGGAGGTCTAAAATCAAGATTAGATCCGAATTCTACATCATCATCAATCAAATTTCCATCCATCTTAGGTGAAGCTGTTCTAGGTTGCAGACTAGATAGTCTCTGAGCCAATTGAACTACTTTCCGCAGGCTACCTTCAGAAACAGTATGACCCAGTAATTTTTGTAATTCAGACCTGAATCCATGTTCAGAGACTATCAGATTCACAAATGACAATCATAAGTTGGACAATAATAACAATCTCTTTGAGCGTGAAAGCTCCAATAAAAAATGCTTCTAAGAGGAAAACGAAAAAATTAATGCAGAAAATTACAGCATTTTCATAAGTTTACCATGTTTTCTTTCCCCAACTCCACCCAAGTGTTCAAATATGAAATTGGCTACAAACCTACAATTAGACTACAGATGAAGCACAAGCAAAGATAGCATATTTTACTTTATCTTTCAATTATCATTTGCATTCTTTCAAAGGCCCTTTGTTATCACCGTAAAAAGAAACGATAAGAGCAGCATAAACCCCTATAGCAAAGAGAAAAATCTACACCCAAAGCCACCGCCAAAGTGAGATTTTGAAAAAAAATTCTAAGAGAACCCTGTCAAACCTATAATGCCATTCAAAACCACTGCTCATGTTTAAAAGTACTGCCTTTCTTATTAAAAACATCGCTTTTACTCTTAGACTCCATTTTTTAAAATGGAGAAAGGAAAGAAAACATTTTCCAGGATAAAATTTTCCAGAAAAACAATTGGAACCTGAGTGAAAGCTACAAAAGGGCCAAGGTACCCTGTGTTTCCATAGAAAATCCTTTGTGAATCTAGATTCTACTATTCTAGGCAACAATAAAACTACAGCAATTTATTAAATGGAGAAAAGGAAAGAAAATCATATTCCAAGATAACCATAAAACTAGAGCAATTTCACCATATATCAAAAATTAAATTTTAAAGAACATTTCAAAGGTGAGAGAATTAAGAAAGCTATACTTTTTCTCGGCGAGCATTCTACTATTTTCCTCCTTCTCCTCCTCCCCTCGGTCACCAAAGAGTCGATACACAGTCAATGCCACCTCACGAAACTCGTCCGACACAACTTCTCCATCAATCAATTCAACAATCACGCCAATAAACTGTTTGTACGCTTGCCGCACTTCAGTAGAAGCTAAAAAAAAAAAACCAGTTGCGCACATATCATGTCAAGACTTCATTCTCGAACCAAAACAATCACAATTTAAAAAAAATATTGAAATGATTCAATTACAAGTAATTAACATCAAATTAGACAGTCCAAATTAACTGAATTTCGAAGCAAAACTAGCTTAAAACATTGAAATTTACCTTGTTCCCAATCAAAAACAATCTTTCGCGCTAATTCCGACTCATCAACCGAATTCGCATTACTTTAAACACCAAAAACAAGGAAAATATCAAAAAATTGTAAACCTAAACTAGAATGAGAAAATTGATGATTGATTATATGATTTAGAGTATTCAAAATTGAAGATTACCTAGTTGGAAAGAGGTTTTGGAGGAGAGCTTTGCGATGAAGATAAGCACGATCGATGTCGAAAGGGTCTCGAAGAGAGTTGGCGAGTCGAGGGAGTTGAAGCACCATGGTTGATTCAGGTGCGCTGCTTTCGGAACTCTGTAAGAGAAAATGCGGAAGAATATGGTGGCACATTTGCAATCGACGTTAGTATTGGAACTTGGAATACAAGGAAGTTGCAATCGAGGAGTTTTTTTTTTTTTTTTTTAAGGTTGTTTTGGTTGTAGTGGGTGAAGAAGAATGTAACGAGGGTCCGTTTTAAAGGTGGGCACGGGCCGTGCCGGCACGCGGGCGGCACGGGCCCGGCACGACTCCGGCACGGGCACTGATGGAGGCACGGCGGCCCACCTGTGGGCCGTGGGCCGTGCCGTGAACAAAAATCCGGATTCCGGCACGGGCACGGCGGGTGGCACGGTGGCCGGCACGTGGGCCGGCACGCTGGCACGACCCGCCGGCACGGCACGTGGCACGGCCAGGCACGGCACGGCCCGTGCCTTACCGTTTAGTCGTTTATGGCCGATCACAACATGTGTATCGTGGATATCTTCCATCCATGGAGGATAAATGGCGTAAATATTACACCGATATTCCTATGATTTATATTTTTGCTTCTATTTTAGATCCTAGACAAAAATATGATGGCACCTTTTTATTAATTGATATTTATTATAGTATCATGAATTTTGAAGATGATGTTGAAACTTTTAAGAATAAGGTGACGGATGAGTTTTTTAATTTATATAGAGTTTATGAAAGTAAATATGGAACCGTGTCTCGATTTTCCCCTTCTCAAACATCCAAAAATGTAAGTAAACGGGCCAAAGGTTTATTTGCACAAGTTGCTAACTTGATGTCTAAGTATTCAGGTACAGAATCATCATCATCTAGGAGAACACAAAGCGATGTTTCGGAGTTGCAAATGTACTTAAGTTACGACTTCATGAAAGGCATGGACGATGAAGAGAAGTTTGGCCTCGACATCCTCGATTGGTGGAAATCACAAGTCGTGAAACATCCAATTTTGTCGGCAATAGCTCGTGATATTTTTGCTATCCAAGTCTCCTCCGTTGCTTCCGAAAGAGCTTTTAGTGCGTCGGGAAGAGTTCTAGACGATAGAAGAACAAGACTAAAACCCGAAACACTTGAAATGTGTGTTTGCTTCAAGGATTGGTTGGATGCCGAAACTCGTTCTCAAGATCGTACTTATGCACAAAACGACGACGATGAAGGAACGTCGACTTCTTTTAGTTCTCATACTTCTCAATCCACTCAATTGGCGGATGAACTTGAACCTCTAGGAGACGAAGACGAAGATGAAGACGAAGGCGAAGACGAAGACGACCAATAATAATTACATGATTACATATTTACATTATACACTATTGTATTCTTTTTGTATTATCGAACTTCGTATTCCGTATAATAAATGAAGTTATTCAATATTCATACACTATTGTACGATTTTTAATTATCATCACTTATTTTGTAATTTTGTATTATTGAATTATCGTACATTCGTACCGGCTACCGTCATATAATAAAATAAGTTATTCTTCAATTTTTTGTGTTTTCGGATTATCGCACTCGTATTTTTTTTTATTATATGCATTGTTGTTTTTAATTCGTTTTTTTTATCATTTATTTTTTAAAAAAAAAAAAAAAAAGAGTGGCACGGTTTGGCCCGCGGCCCGGCACGGCACGGCCCGCTAGGCACGTGGGCCGTGCCGTGCCGTGGGCTGGGGTGTGCCAATTTCAAGCACGGCACGGCACGCCGCGGAGCCGGCACGGCACGGCCACCACCCCGGCACGGCCAGGCACGGCCCGCGGCGGCACGGGCACGGCCCGTGCCCATGTTTAGTCCGTTTGGTTCGTATGACTCGGTGAAAAGGTTTAACTTATGACGGATGTTGTACCGGTTGGGTATGGCTAGATATGGTTGGGTTTAGATGATTCTTTAGTTAATATAAGATTTTTTATAATTAAAATTTAATTTAATTACTACTCATATTAGATCTGATTGGTTGAGTTGGGGTAAGCTAAAAAATCTCAAAAAGCTATATTTACTCCACAAAGTTTCATACGTGGCTGGTGTGGCCAACCACAATTTTTTTTTTTGTTTTTTTTTTTAATTCAACACTGTTTTCTCTCTCTTCTTTCTCTCTCCTTTTTTTTCTTTTGTTCTTCAATTCATCTCCTTTAATTAATTCCCCAATTTTCATATTTTCTCCTTTTAGGGTTCTATCTTCTTCAATCTGAATCAAATATTTGGGAAAGTACCTAATTTTCAAATTTTGAATTCTAGGGTTTTAGCAACAATGGTGAAAATAAAGAAAGAGCAAGGAAATACTAGTAAGAATGCTGCTGCACCAACTGCTAGGTTGAGAATTGAGGAGTCGAAAAAATGGCGCTAGGGATTCCGTCACTTTGGAGCGGAAGCCACAACCACCGTCAAGATGTACTATCTGTTTTTTGTTTTCTTCACATTTTTGATGTATCAAGGGTTTTCTGGGTGTTTGTAGTTCTTTGTAGCTTGAAGTTGCAATTGATCTATTGGATTTTAGATTTAATTGTTGTCGAAAACATAAGATTTTGCATTTTGATCTAGTCATGGCCGACAATGTTTCATTCATATTGTGGGTTAGAGCTACGGTACTTTTGATGAAGGTCTTCTGCTTGATCAGGGGTTACTAGGTCGATTAGGGGTTACTCACTACTAAAATTCGGCCAAATTGCGACCATTTATCTACGACCGCCATAAAAACAGTCGCAAAAATTGCAATTTGCTATCGTTTTTCAAACGGTCGCAATTTTGCGACCGTTTTTTAAGCGGTCGCAAGAGTATTTGAACAATTTTTTTAAAAAAATACATGTGTAAAATAATTGTAAAAGAAAAATAATCTATTACGACCGTTAAAAGCGGTCGCAAATTTCAAAAATTGCGACCGTTTATAAAAACGGTCGCAAATATCAAAAATTGCGACCGTTTTATAAACGGTCGCAAATTTCACAAATTGCGACCGTTTTGACGGTCGTAATACCGTTATGTTTTTTTTTAAAAAAAATAGGGTATTTAAAGGTGCCCACTTCACCCTAACCCTAACATTCATACACGTCGCTACATACATCTCCTCTTTCCTTTCTCTTTTCTTTCTCTCTCTTCTCTTTCCTCCTCCCTCTTTTTTCTGATCGGCGCTACTCCTCCTTTCTCTTTTCTTTCTTTCTTCTTTCTCTCTCTTCTCTTTCCTCCTCCCTCTGTTTTCTCATGCCACCCTTTCTCGTTTTTCGTTGGTCGAATTTTGGTGTTCATGGTCGAATTCGACCATGAAAATTCCAGATCTGGAGTTTTCATGGTCGAATTTGACCATATAAACCCAAAGAGGATGAAATAATTGTAAAGGTATGTTGATTCTTCTAGAAATTTTGGGTTTTTTTTTCGAATTTCCATGTTTGGTTTTGTTTGATTTTCGTTAATTGTAGTTATTATTCGTTTTTATGATTTTTATTTTGCTTTTGTTTGAATCGGTAGTTTAGTATGCTTTTCGTTAATTTTTGTTTGATTTATGATGATTAAGTTTTGTTCATTTTGGTTTTGATGTTCATGATAAATTTGTTTAATTCTTGAGATTTTAATTCATTCATTTTTTTTTGTTTAATTCGTTATTTTTTTTTATTTTTTATTTTCGTTATTTTGTTTGTTTGTTTTTTTTTATTTAATTTTTGTTCATTTTGAGTTTGATATTCGTATGAATGTTTGGTTTTATGTTTAATTTTACAATTTTGTTGGTTTAGTTTGGTGGGTCTTTTTTGTTATAAATTTATTTTTGTGGGTAAATTGGGGTGCCTCGTGGTGGTGGGTGGAGATTGTTTAAGGTGTGCAGTGGTGGTGGGTGGAGTTGGTTTGTTTGGGTAGGAATTTTCGGTGCGGGCTGGGTGAAATATGCAGACAGTAGGTGGTGGTGGTGGTGGTGGTTGGAGTTCGCTTGGGTGGGACCTGACGGTGGTGGAGCTGGTTTGGGGGGGAATGGTGACAACGCTGCTGCCTGAGAAGTACAGGCAGTGATTGACTTTTTTTTGTTTTTTTAAAAACTTTTAGCGACCGCCATAAGCCGTCGCTAAAATCAAGATTTGCGACCGGTACATATGGCAGTCGCAATTCTGAATATTTACGACCGTTTTTAGGTTGGTCGTTAAAAATAATGAAAACGACGGTCGCAAAAATCTCTTTTTGCGACCAAATGAATAACGACGACCCTATTACGACCGTTTTTGCTATTTTCTGTGACCGTTCGAGGCGGTCGCAAAAACCTTTATTTTTAGTAGTGACTAAGGGGGTTACTTAAGTGGGGTTACCTAAGGGGTTACTAGATGAGTTACTTGAGGGGTTACTTAAGTGGGGTTACTTAAGGGGTTACTAGGGGAGTAAGGTGTTACTTAAGTGGGGTTATTAGAGGTGTTACTTAAGTGGGGTTATTAGAGGTGTTACTTAAGTGGGGTTACTAGAGAGGCTACTTGAGGGGTTACTGATGTGGCACCTTGCCGCACCGTGTGGTTGGGGGCACCCAAATCCCATTGTATTTACTCATAATGGATGGAGTGAATAATTGGAGAGTGAATTGAAATAGGAAAAGTAAAAGTTAGCTAAAAAACCAGAATTGGGATGTGAGGGAAAACAATTCAAGGAGTAATTATAAGGAAATTTTGACATTTACTACCAGCGAAAGCACCTTACTTCACATTTACTATCGGCGTCTCCCCGACATCACCAACCACAACCCACCCAAAATTCGTTCATGTCAATCAGGTGTCTACAATTTAGGGTGGTGTTAACGAAACCGCCACCCCGACACCACCCATTCCCGCTTTTCCCTAACCAGAAACGGCCCTTTTCCCCTTCCCCCAACCTGAATCGACCCCCCCTCCCCTTCTCCCACCCAAAAACCGCTACCAATACCCTAAACCCATTCCCCGAAACCACCCTAAACGGGTTTTAGGGTTTTGTTTTCACCCGTTCAGGGTGGTTTCGGGCAGCGTGGAGTTTGGGAATGGTGGAGGTGGGGTTCGCCGGCGTCGGGGGAGAGTTTAGGCGTTGGCACAGACGACGGAAGCCGGCATAGGGAGGGGGGAGTGTGGCTGACGGGGAGGGGGAGGCGGCTGTGATTTTTTTTTAAAAAAAAAGTTTTTTTTTCTTTTTTTTTTTAATAAATTTAATAATTATTTAATGAAATAATGAGTCCCACTTAACGTCGTTAAGTGGTAGCAATATCTATAACTTTGGGATTTGGGTGGTAGTAAGATAAAATAAAAAATTAAACCAGTAGTAAATATGAAGCAAGGTGCTTTTGCTGGTAGCAAATGTCAAATTTTCCTAATTATAATTGAGTCCTACAAGTTGTACCTTTTGTTGTTTGTTGCAACACCAAATCAAACCTCCGACAGTCAAGGTTGGGAATTTGACAAATAGTTGAAATTGAAGTAAATTAAAGACTGCAATGTTAACGAGTAATTGATTAGTTCTTTAATTAATTACTTGTGCAAATGCAAAAGAAAGCAGTTCGTTCGTACTACTTATTGGTTTGGACGTAAAGGATTGTATAGTCTCTTGGAAATTTTGGCTACAGACAAAATCCAAAGTCACCCAAACTCTTATAATTTATAAAGAAAAGAGCAAGATTGATTAATTAATTTATCAAATTTGTGACAAAGCAAGTCAAATCGTCAAGGAAGGGTCTGTTCTCTTCAGATTATTTTCAGTTCAGTTCAGTTCAGCTCTAATAAGTTCAGTTCAGTTTAGTTTAGTTCTTAATTTCTTTTTCTCATAAAATATTCAGTTCAGTTCTTAATTTCCTTTTCTCATAAAATATTTCAGTTCAAATCAGTTCAGCTCCAATAAGTTTAGTTCAGCTCAGTTCAATTCAGCTCAGCTCATTTCAGTTAATCAGAACAGGCCCGAAGTTAGGCAATACAAGGTCAACATGCAATTGCAAATATGAATTAACTCCTTGAGATTCCTTACTCCTAGGTGTCAAATGATTAAATTAGGGGTGGAAGAGAATTGCCTTGATTTGACCGCATTAGTTACTTAAGCACTTAAGCATGGTCGACGACAGTGATGAGGTGATCAAAGATTGGGATATCGGCTCAGCAAGGAGGTGTTGTTTGACAATTAAATAAATATTGTTAGCTACCCTAATTTATAAGTTAGGGTGGACAATGATCTTTTAGGATATCAAAACCTAGTACCACTAGGACTCTTATCTTGAAGCCCAAGCGTCCCCATAAATCAAACTCAGTACAAAAAAATAAAAAATAAAAAAAAAATGTACTAGTGACTCCTAAGTCAAACAAAAGAGTTGAGACCTTGTCACGCCAAACACTTCAAATCGTGTATGTGACACAGTCTCAAGAGGCACTACAACAAATTGACCGACCTTTGTGCCACGGGTTAAATCATGGCACAAGTTCAAAATTCTCGTGGCTATGCTATTTAGCCACGGGAATTTTGAAATTTATTACCGTGGCACAAGAGGTCGTGGCTAGAAAGTTGTCACGGGAAAATGAATGTCGTGGAAAATTTTGAATTTTATGCCACGGATATCCACATGGCAAACAAAATCACTTGCCACGAATACTAATGTGGCTGACAATTTATTTGCCTCAAGTTATACCGTGGCTAATAAGCTTCTCCACCATAACATTAGACGCCTTTTCATGCCTGAAAATAAATACTTGCCTTTTTTTATCATAAAATGATGCACAAACTTTTTCTTATCATGTATATAAACTTAGATATTTTCATTGATAAATTATTGTAATATTACAATTTCATCGTAAAATAGAAATTACATTTGGTTCAAGGCTAGGAGTACATGTATGTTACAACATCACTAAGCATAGGTAGTTACCATATTACAATATCATATAGCAGCAGTAGTAGGCACGCAGCAACTTAAAGCATTAACAGCAGCGACAAGTAGCAGCAGCCAGCTGTAGCGTCCTGCAGTAGGAGCCGCTTGCAGAAGTGGTGTCCAACAGCAGCAGTGGTGTCCTACAACAGCAACAATGGTGTCCTAAAGCAGCGGCAGTGGCATCCTACAGCTGTAGCAGCAATTTACAGTAGTGACTCGATTAGATAAATCAAATGCAAAGCTGATAAAATGGTTGTTTTGCGACCTCCAAACTCCTCAACTGCAATGACCAAACAAAGCAATAAATTTATAAATTTCACTAAAACCCTCCAGCATTTCAACCCTGTTGCTGATAGTATTCGGTTACTAATCTTCTGGCCCTTAACTTATTAAAATAAATAGATATAAATAAGTAAATAAATTAGCTCAACAACAATTCAACCTTCAAGGTAAATAAGTGCGAAAGTGCTCATTCGCCACTTACTAGACTCCCAACACTAACAAGCTTTAACTACTAGCCAATCAGAGAAGCAAACTGCTAATTCTGGTATACAAATATTAAACATCTAAAAAACATATGCACCAATGAAGTAATCCTTACAAAATAATTGCTTCCATCATGTAACTGTATTAGCTTCAACTTGACTAGTTCCAAAACACACTTCCTTCAACCAAAGAGTAAATACTACAATGCTCTACACATCAGCTAACTAGAATCAAAAGAATCAACAACACAACACAACAAACAAATATATTAAATTTACTTATAATCAACGGAGCTAACTTATTATTACCATAATTCAGAGCAGAGTCTACCCTCTCTCCATCACAACCTAAGCTGCCCACAGTTGTTATCAGATAATTAAGACTTGTAATAGCTAAACCAATACTACCAAAAATTTTAACATGTACCACAAAGCAGTCTTATGCTACACATTTTATACTGATTCAACGGCATCTAATACATATACCTCTACATAGTTCTAATAATTAACCTACAAAGGCTATACAATTATCAGAACAGACACGACCGGAATCGAATAACTAGAAAAGTACATTCCCTGTCGACCACTCCACTAGTATAGTTTGATAATATAAAGCCAAGGTCTATATTGAATCGAATAAAAGTCACGGGACAAAGAGCTTCACTTGTCCCTAAATGCATATATTGGTGACATTTCCGCCAGTAGAGTAGAATACAAGTATACAACGATAATCCAAATTTATTATAGGCTTATTATATACAGTATCTTACTTATAAAATAAACTAACACTTTACATGCATGGATTTCTACTAAACGGTATGCATAAATTCAATTAGCTATAACAAATTCCAACCCTACAGTACATACCCCTTCATTTACAATGAGTTTCAAGATTTCTTTATCAAATTCGGATCAACAAACAGACATAATACGCTCAACATTGTGTTACCAAGCTAATTGAAATTCAAACATTTTCAATAAATCTAACAACTAATTCAACTAATCACTTAAAAAATCAAAAACTGATTCAACCATAAATTAGCTATATAATCATTTAATCTAATGCCTAGATAATATCATATATAAATTAAAGATTGAGACTTGAAACTTAAAAAAAAAAATAGAATGATATGGATGAAACATTGTAAAAAATGAAAAGATTTGCAAAGTAAAAAACTAGAACTTATAGTGAAAGGCCTGAAGTGGAGCCCTGTATTCTCGATTGCTCGGTGTGCCGGCTTGGTGGAGCTATGAACCTCTTTTTCCCAATTTCCCCCAAATTCCTCCTGATATAGACCCTAATTTCCCCATTTAAACTCATAATATCAAATTTCACTTCGATTCTTCATCGTTTTTAATGTTCAACTCATAGTATACGATTGGTTGTAATTAATTTTTCTGGGGTGGAGAGAGGAAGAATAGGATTGAATTTGGCGGCGAATGTCGTTGGATAGGTCGTTTGAAGATTAAAGATACAAATTGGGTAAAAAATACTGAAACCCTAACCTTGCTCAATTGTTGAAAATGGAAGAGTGGAGAAGGAGTTGAATTGCTTAGGGGAAAGTCTACGGTGATGGAGGTGGTAGATACCACCGGTTGGTGGTGGAAGTCGGGAAGTGCGTAGGCGGCGAATTGAAGGAGGCGGCATGGGCGCTGATACAGTACTGGGCGGCGAAGCGCGTGGGAAAAGATGGAGGAGGCAGCGTGGATCCGGCGGCGTCGGTGGTAAGGACATCAGAGGAGAGGGCGGAGTTGTAATACTCCGTATTTTTATACGTATTTTATTTAAAATAAGTATTTTGTGGGGTATATAAATAATTTGAAACGAATTATTTATGACATTTTAATTATTAATTTTAAACAAGTTTGGAAATATTTTATAAAAAGAAAGTTTTATTTAATTAATTATTTTATTAAGTTGGAATTTAATTTAGGAAATTTTTATTTTAGTAAAGTTTAATTAGGAAAGGGATTAGGAAAGAATAAAAAAGGGAAAGTTTAGGTAAGAAGGGTTTCTAGAGAAAGGGGTATAAATATTCAACACTTGGGCAAATTAAACTTTCCCTAGAGTGGAGAATACCCAAGGTAAATTTTCTCTCCCTTCTCCTTTATTTTTCTCTCTTTTTATTTCTTTTTTTCCTCTTCCCCTTTATCGGATCACCACCGCCGGCCACCACCACCACCATCCGGCAGCAGCCGGCTGCTGTCCGGCCACCCTATTCTCAAAGAAAAAAGAAAAAAAATTAATCTTTTGTTTTATTGTTGTTTAAATCCTAGATCTAATTATAAATTAAGGGTTTTGTGTTAATTTCATGATGATTGATATTAAGTATGGTGCAAATTAATTTTCAGATTTTAATTCTAATTAAAAAGCCCCAATTTTGAAACCCTAGATTCATAAATAATTGATTATTGAAGGATTATGATTTAGGGTGGTTTAAACCTTTAATTTAAGGGTTTTAAAGCATAATTACAGCAAGTTTTTATTAATATATGTTGCTGGAATTTTTGGTAGTATGCTAAAAATCAAGTTTCTTTAAAGAATTTTAATTACCCATTAATTGGGATTAAAGTATGAGATTTTAAATAAAATTTCAGCTTGTTTTAATTAAATTATGAGCGGTGTAATAAGAGTATATATTGCTAGAAATTTGTGTAGAGTGGATTTTAATGCTCTATTATGATTTTAATTTGTAGCAGACTTTGAAGTGAGTGATTTCTATTAGTCGTGGCGATATTAAGATCGTATTCAAGGTACATTCGCATACTTAGCATATTTTTGATGATATAGTGGCACGCTAGATGTGATTAATTAATTCTAAGTAGTATCATGCTAGATTATGATTGGAAATTCTGATTTGGTTGTTACTGGTGATTGAATTATCAAGCATGATTTATTTGTGATGGATTATTGATTTGGAAATAATCGTTTGGCATGTTGATTATGAACCACACTTTTACTTATGGCATGATTGAAAGCATGATTAATTAAACTAAATGTTTAATTTGGTTTGGAATATTAAAAGGGAATTTATTATGCTTCATATAATTTTTATTGATGCTATAAGCATGGGAAAGGAGCTATGTAAGTGTCCATGTACACGAGGAATAAATTGTATGTTGGTGCCTTGGTGCACTTAAGGTGTTTTTAACACCGAGGGATAGGATTTTTGGCGCATTAAGCGTTTAAGGTGTCTTTGACACCGAGGTAGATTTAATAAGGGTTCAACATTAAATATTATGTGGTCACTAATTATTCAAGAATTAAATTGGAGTGTTTAATTGTTTGAATAATTATAATGTTTGATGTTATTAGAGTTAAGTATAAAACAAGGGACTCAATTCTTGCAAAATGTGGGGAAAGGGGACTCTATTTATTTTATAGAGAGAAAAGGGACTGGGCTAGAATGGGTTTGGGTTTTCGGTGGGTTCTAATTAAATAAGGGAAAGAATTGAGTCCCCTTGGTTAAACAATTGAGTCACTTTGGTCAACTAAAAAAAAGGAGTATGTTTTTTTTTTTTTTGGTAAACATTTTAATTTAAGACCAATAAAAAAAAAAGATTTCCTTCCTCTTTTTGGAACAAAAATAAAGCATAAATTACAATACTTTGAATGTTTATTTTCTTCATCATCTTCATTACATCCCGAACTTCTAACTCCACATTTCTCTTTAATTAAAATCATGACCATCTCATAAACTAACTCTGACTCACGTGGACTGTCAACCAACCTACCACCTAATATAATCACACCCATCCACTTGTTTATAGTTTGGGCATATTATTAATCTCATAAAAGGATGCTTGACTTTCTTAGAAACTCTCCTTAATGACCTTCTGTTGCAATATACACTAGGCTTATCGATAATTTTTTTATTTTTTTTAAAAAAAAAATAATTTAGGGCCCTACAAGCCTTCACTAAAATTACGATGTGTGCTTCTACTACAAATGCAAGACAAATAAGCTACAAACCAGAGAGATGAAGAACATTAAAAAATTATTGAAAGAATTTTTTTTTTTTGGATAACAAACATTAAAAAAATTTCAAGAATAAAGCTTTTGTATTGTTGTTGTACTTTCTTAATTTCAAACAGCTATATTTTCAAAACAATCAGCAGAAATGATTAATGAAGGGATTGAATTTGTCTGGTTTAATTAAGGCAATAATGAGGGGACTTAATTCTTCTTGGGTTAAAGGTGAGTTAAGTCACCTGAAAAATACCCCCTAACACCAGAAATTTAACCCTAGTCCCCTTTTCCTCTATAAAATAAATAGAGTCCCCTTTCCCCACATTTTGGAAGAATTGAGTCCCCTGTATTATACTTAACTCGATGTTATTATGATTTGAGAGTCATCACCAAGTTTAATAATATGTAAATAACGTAAAGTGAAAGAGATTACGCACCAAAACTCTTGGAACGTATATACCTTGAGTATGAACATATGGGGGGAGTTATGGGATTTTATATTTAACCATAACTTCTACTGGGAGTACAGAACACTGTATTTTCCTTTTATTATTATGCGCAGGAATTCCGCCACTTACGAGTAGTTCTTTTATACTGGCACAGTTAGCTCCCGTGTTAGTACCCCTTTATTGGGGCAGGTTAGAGGGGAAACCCGTTCGATATGTAATCAATACCAAATAAATTATTTAGTTACTTAGTTGAGAAGTTTTGATGTATGTTGTGTGCTTAAAAACAGGTGCAACAAGGTAAGTTGGGTGTTGATAGGTAAAAGTATGTTAGTGTGTTTAACTACGCTTATGTACTCACCTTTGCTGATTGTGTGTTTGTGTGTTTGTTGGCCTTGTCTTTACCTTGGCCCTATGATGACCCATTTTTAATGGAGAGTAGTGGAAACAAGTAGACAGAAGATTTTCAGGTGATGAAGCATATTCATGATGGGCATGAGTGAAGAGCGAATTATGCTAGTTTGCATAAGTTTATGATATGTTTATTGCTTTAATTATTTTATAATATTATTGTTTGTGAGACTAATGCAACGGTTTTGAATTTGTTTTGGTTTTGTTAAGGGCCTACAATGGTTCCAAGTTGTAGGTTTGACTTTGTTTTACTTTGGTTGACTTTATTTTTGTTGGTTGACTTTTTAAGTTGAGTCGTTTTAAATATTTTAAAGGAGAGTTTTACACTGTGTGTCTTTGATAGTTGCCTTAGTCGTTTTCACGGTGGCGGTAATGTCTTAAATTTTCCTATTTTAGAGTTTTAAACAAGGCAAAACAGGTATTTTAAAAGAAAAGAATTTCTAGGGTGTTACAGGAGTGGGCGACTATACGTGGTGGATGAGTAGTTTTTTCTTTTGAACAATGGTGGATGAGTAGTTAAAAATGAGGGAATTTGGGACTTGGCAAGTTGGCATATTATTGTAAAATAAAATCGCGAGCCGAAGACTTGGGTAGTTGGGTTTTTTAATTTTCATTATTTTTTTAAAAAATAGTCTATTCCTTTTTTTTTCGAAAAATGGTCAATTCCTTTTTCAAACACTAAAATGGTCAATACTAAGAAAGAGGAAAGACTTGGAAAATGAAATAAATAAAATAAAATAAATGAATTTCCTCAAAAAATAAAATAAAAGTAACTAAAAAACTTTAACGTATCTCTTATCAATGTAATCATATGGTTTTAATATAATTTTGTATTCCCATCAACTGATAAGAATCGATCCCAAAGTTTGTTGGAATCGGGAGATAAACTTTAATCATACCACCTAATCTATCCCTCACTATCTAGGAACTGAGATTTTTATAAAAGTAATGCATTCCTTAGAAGTCTTTAAAAAAATTTCTACTAGTGATATACACTTATTTGGCGTTGAACTGAACAACATTTATAAAAAAAATGAAAAAAAAAGCTAAACATTTCTATAATAAGAAATTTAAATTTATTAGAAATACATCATATATAAAGCAAAATTTTTTTGAAAAAAATAATTGTGCCTTTATAATGGGGTTTTACTTTATTTTATTTTAATTAGAGGGACTGAGGTTTATATAAAACTAGTGCATTTCTTTGGCATCTTTTAATATTCTACTTTGTATTAATTAGTGATTATGGTATTTCAAGTCTAGAACTAAAGAAAAACAAAGTAACATAACTAATTTATGGTATCTAATTTACTTGTCATGTAATTATATATTCTTTTTTTTTTTGAAACCTGTAATTATATATTCTTAGTAAAGTTATTGTACGTTATGATTCCTATTTCAAGGCATGACCAGATCTAGATATAAATTTTTTTGTGGTAGGCATAATCGATCGTGGCATAAGTGTACGCTTGTTATTGGAAAATTATTACATGTGACACTAGTGTAAAGTTTGTCACAGGAAAAAACTACTTGTGAAACAAATGTAAAGTTTGCCACGGGAAATGCAGTACTCGTGGCACAAGTGATACATTTGCCACGGGAAAATAATTCCTGTGGCATAAATTGTTCTTCTTATTTAGGTTTTGTATCATAGTTCATTTTTCCCGTGGCTAGTTAAAATTATGCCATGAATTTTGAATTCCCGTGGCAAATTCATGGCACAAGTGATGATTTGTTGTAGTGGGGGAATTTGTAGACACAGAAATTTTATTAGTGTTTTACATTAAATTAAATAAACTAATTTGGGTTAAAATCATATTAATAATCCCCATTTTAATTATTTTTTGGTCCGCCCAAATAATAATCCAAATTAATCAAATACAATTTGGGTTATAAAATTAATTAAATGGACCAGGTTAAAAGACTTCCAAGTCATTAAAGTGGGTTAAGCCCAAACCTACTAAGTCCATTCAGGGGTTCTCATCTCCTATAAATACACCATTCCTCCATCAGTTGAGGGATCTTGAAATCATTATTCCCAAGAGCTCATGAAACTCAAATGGAATTCTCTTTGAAATAAGTCAATAAGCACGTCGAATTCATGCCGACTTGTTCATAACTCAATTCCGTTTGAGTGTACCTACAGTTCATCAATTTTCATTTTAACAAGGCTTAATAAGATCAAATAGATAAATGAAAATCAAGTGAATATAGCATGCCATTAGATTTCAAATTCAATGATTGGTAAAGCTTTTGGGTAAACCATTGTGTTTCAATCCCATCGATGGCGTGGGAGAGATTAATTGCAAGTGAAACGAAATTTCTTGCATGTATGCAGGGGTGGAGCCACCGGGGGGGCTGGTGGAGGCCCAGCCCCCATGGCCCAATCGCCAACCCCTTTATTTTTAAACCTGGTCCGGCCCCCCTAAATAAATAGTGTAAAATGAGGCCCAACTCCCGTGGCCCAATCGCCAAGCCCTTTATTTTTAAACCTGGCCCGACTCCCCTTAAATAAATAGTGTAAAATGTTAATTTCTGTATAGTTATAGTGTTAAGTTATTAGCTCAATTGGTTATACACCTATAGTTGCCAACGGTAGACCCAAGTTCAAATCTTATAAGCCTCAATTGTCCTGCTTCTTTTATAGTTTTGCTTACTGTTTCATTTCAATCTTGCTTTTATAATTTTCCCTATAATTTTAATTGCCTAAATTACATAGCTTACGCAGTTACATTCTATATTAACTAGTAAAAATTACCGTCATATTTTTTTTTTTGAGAACTAGTCAAATTTAATTAATACTAGTGCATAAAAAAAACTTTTACAATAAGAAAACACAGAATATACAATTATACATTACTATTTTACTTAATATGTAGTATAAGTCTTGCCCCCCCTATATTTTATTTCCTGGCTTCACCCCTGCATGTATGAGTATGTTATTGTAGACACCAAATTTTGATCCTACTTTTGTAATTGTCACAATTAATTATCTTTTATTATTATAGTTATCGTTTTTGCAAATAATTATTATTATTTTGCTAAATATATTTTATAAACTTAATGACGTTTGTTTTATTAGTTAAAACGAAGAAAACAAGTAATAATAATGATTTTTATTTATAATTACCAAAATACATGTTACAATTTGTCTTCTAAACTACTAAATTACAAAATATAGAAGTATAGCTAACACTACATGTATTTTTACCCTACTCTACCGACGTAATTTTCGGGCTTTACTTGTGGATTAACAAGTAAATTAATACAACCATTAGGAGGACCACTAGCCCCACAATGTACATGAAGTACACCCTTATCATCCTCATGTCTTCCTCAAAGGTGAAGACAGGCTGATCTTCCTGGTTTTCTTGAAACATGGTGGCCGAGTTTAATGGTGTTTTTTTTGTTTGGTTTTTTCGGGTAAGGAGGAAGATGGAAGAAGATAAGAATTAAGTGGTGAGTGGAGATTTTGGATAAGGGTAATTTCTTTTTATAGTAAAAAGTGAGTATTTTAGACCGTATTTTTATACGTATGTGTATAATAATCGTATAGTATAAAGTACAATATTTTTTGTCTCGCCAGGGGAATATGTCATTTTCTTTATAAACAAGCGTTGTTTACTCCTTTAGAGTATAATAAGTATATTCGTATGTTCACTTAGACTGCTAGAGTAAGTTTTATTCCTTTTATTTTATCTAATGATTTTTGCGATTTGTACACTACTCTATTATATGACCAGTTTACCTAAGATATAAAGTCCACTACTCTAAAGACTCATACCCAACCAATGTAGGGAAATGACAAACATCCCCACACCTAAAATGGGTACTATATGTTGTAGTGCTAAAGGGACCTCCATTTATGTACGCTTGTTATAATGTCTTTGTCTTTTTGTCCCGCAGTTAATACTTGATCCGATAAATATAAGTTCGGACCAAACCCATCGATATTTATCTAAGGATAATTGAGTATTGTATGGACGAGAGTAAACGGGAAATACTTGTGAATACAACGCGTAGTAATGAAGTATGTATGAATAGTAAAGACAACTGAAAATTCGGATCGTGTATTGAGTTTCTGTGAATGATGTTGCATGATTATCTTCACTTTTGGTATCTTACCTCTGTTCGTTCTCCACATACTTAATGGCTCTGACATTCCTTTTTTTTTTTCCAATCATTCTGTTTTGCTTATTCAGTCTAGTTAGTGTATTCTTCTGTCAATTTTTGATGTACAATCGTCAATAGTGAATTAACGTTACCTTTTTATTATCCCCCGCGGTTAATATTGTATCCAATAAATTTCAATTTGGATCAATTGTATCAATATTTATCTGACGCTAATTGGGACAGCTGGATTTCATACGTGTCATATATTGCATTTCACTATGCAAACACTATTTGACACTATTCCAAATAGTAATTTCCGTTACGATAATTTACGTTGCCGACGTGAATTTGGTCTTCTGTTTTATTTGTTTTCCTGTTGTGTTGATCTAGTTTTGTACATATATATATATATATATATTTACGACTATGATAAATATAAATTTGTGTTTTAGTAGAGTAAAGCAAGATAAGGGTTCACCTTTTTTTTAAGGTCATTCGGTCAAGGGAATATAGTTTACTCTTTACTACTTGAAATTTATGTCGTATGACTTAATATTGTATGATTTTACATAGTATATTTTTCACTTTGACCATGTCAATCTTATGATTTTATATGATTTACCTTACTTTATACTTTTAGTAAGGGTTATTATTTGTAATGCTCGTACTTTTAGCTCATACTTTTAAGGTTTTGCCGTATGTTTAGATGTTCTTGAGTAAATTTATATGTACTGTCTAATAAGGGCAGGGGTTATTGTTTTTACTTTTTTTATATAAGCTCTGAAATATTTTGTCCAATCCTATTAATATTGTAACCTAATGTCTTTGTGTAACTTTCAGAGCTGACATCTCAGAGCTGATATTTATTTTATAAGTGTTGTTTTAATACCTTGGTAAGTATAATAGTCACTAAATAAATTTAGGCACTCTGCTATCGTATACCATGTAAGTATTACTGAGTTGTGACATAACTTGATTATATATATATTTTTTTTAATACCATGGCATTTTAGAGCCTTTTTATTATGTGAATATTAGAGTTGATTTTATTACGGTTTTCTTTATTTTATCAGTTTAAGTGTTGCAAAACAGATTAAGTAAGGTTATTACATATAAAACGAAAGAATTTAATATCAAGATTTTCATTATTACCAAAATCTTGATATTTATTGTTTTTTAATTTATTTACTTTTTTTTATTTACAAATTAATCCCTTTATTTTCCTATAAATACCCCCCTAATTTTCAAGTTTAGGACACACCAAAAATTCCTACAAATTCCCTCTCTAAAAATTCTCTCTAAAAAATTTTCTCCTCTAATCTTTGGTTTAGTTAAAATCTCTCTAATTTAGCTTTATTCTTAAATTATTAGCTTATTAAATGCATCTTATAATTAATTTTATATTGTTATTTTTATTTAAGAGTTGTTATCATCTTTAATTCCTATAAAAAAACACACAAAAATATTTCAAGTTCAAGCATTATTTTTTTATTATCCTTATTAAAAACTATTAGTAAGTCTATATTAAAAACCAAAAAAAAAGGGGTTTGTTTCTCAAGATTTAGCTTTATTTTTCAAGTTTATTTTCTCTAATCAAAAATCAAAAAAAGTTCTTTAGCTTTATTTTTGCATTAATTTCCTTTAATATCTCAAAACTCCAAAAAAAATCAATTAGTCTCTTTTGTTGCACTTTAATTAAGGAGTGATCATCTTTTCATCCTTGATAAGTAAGAAGGGTTATCCAAAAAATTGCTACATCTAGTTCGAGGTATTATCTTTATTCCTTTCTTAATTTCCTTAATTATTATTATTATGCTAACTAATGTGTTTGTTTTCATGTGATGTTACCAATAGGGGTAATGATGATATTAGGTGCTAAATTAGCCCTAAATCTCTCATTACTCCACATTAGAAACCCAAGCCTATTGGTGAGATGATAGGTTACAAAGAGGGGGGTTAATTGCATTTTGCATTGCATCTCTTTATAATGCATTTTAAATATGAAAGGTTAATACATTCATGTGACTGCCTAATATATATTTTAAAGAATGATTTATTTCTTAAAGTGAGCTTAAAGACCTAAGGAATTAAGAGTTTAAGCAAAGGTTGTTCAAGAGTAAAGAATTACTTACCACGACCCAAAGATGGCCTGTGAAACAACCCTTACGACCAGAATCAGTTCCATTTATTTAGCTCAAGTGTTAGAACTTTTCAAGAGCTTTCCAACCATATCTCACAATAATTTTTTATATTTTTCTATGATTTTTAATGATTTTTTTAGTTCAAGCTATCAAAGAGATGAAATATGCACGTTTTTCTCTTAATTGCTTTTTAAAAAATTGTATTAATTTATTTTTAAAGAACTAATGGTGGTATGAAACCTATATTACACTATATTATATATATACTTCTTAACTTATGGAGTTTTAATTAGAATGTCTTTAATCTTATTTTAAAAATGACTTTAGAAATAAGAGTTTTAACCAGCCTTAATTCTAAGTGTTGTTTTAAGAATCTTTTATTTTATTTTAAGATGACTTCAGAAATAAAGTTTTAACAAACATTATTTTCTTTTATAATTTCGTGAACCTTTTTATTTCAAACCCTTTTGTGACACAAGAATGAATCATAACTTTGCTTGTTTATTTCTAATAATTAATGATAGTTAATATAAGGTTATGGCCTCATTTCCAAACATGAGGTTAAAATTAATTATTTAGTTGTATAAGGTTGTAACAATTATCCATCTCCATAAAAATAAGCTTATATCCCATTATAATTACCCGATGGATTAATTGACAATCGAATATAATTAAATAGTTTATTGTTCCCTTTTATTTGGAAGTAAGGCCTTGACAGGTGTAGACACCCAAATGTGTCTCCCCAAAACCAAACCCAGTGATGAATACCTTTTGCGTCGAATGATTATCGAACGAGGTGAAAGTGTGAAAGGTCAAGTGTTGCGGTTGGTTTCTTTTAAAAATTATTTCTTTCTGTTTTCGAAAAACAACTCTATTTTATGAAAATAGCCAATCCAGTTTAGTTTGGTCCACGACAAGGGTCCAATAATAGTATAGTTGGATAGGGCTTGCAAATAGCTTTCCAACGATATATTATAAGCCCAATTCCGATGAATAATGAGGAAGTTATGGCCAAAATACTAAACTGGGCCCGTTTTAATCTTTACATGCGGCCCAATGATCTAGGGGAGGGCCCAATGTTAATTATTATTCCTAAAGTTATTGGAATTAATTATAGTCTTCTAGAATTCTCTAGAAGGTTCTTTTAAGTCCTAATAAGATTATAATTAATAATTATATTTTGATAAGTTTTATTTGGAATAAAATATTATTTTATGAAAATACGATTTCAATTTTCATACGGACTTTACAAATCGATTTTGATTGATAAGTGGATTCCGTATTTGAAAGCGCGTAGGAATCCAGGCTGTCGCCACGCGACAGACCTTGCGACGACAGCGTGGAGTTTTATTCCTTATCAAATTCTACCTATTTACGGACTGTTTTCTTATAAATAGGGTCCTGAACCTCTGTTTTTAATCATTCACAATCATCAATCATCAATTCTCATCTACAATCATCAATTCTCTCTATGCTCCCATCTCTCTAGATTTTCACAAACAAAATTCCGCATTCACGAGATCTAGACAACCTAGCCAAGTTCGAAGTTGCCTTCGCCCTAGACGTGAAAGGTTTGATATTTCTGAGGGTTTGGTCCCAAATCTCTATTTCAATTATTTAATTTGATTGTTTGATTTTATATTTTCCTTGAAGTTACTAACGCGTGTATTTTGTTATTAGAAAGAGGTACGAGGCATCAAAGTA
Organism: Chenopodium album; assembly: GCF_948465745.1. Taxonomy (NCBI): domain Eukaryota; kingdom Viridiplantae; phylum Streptophyta; class Magnoliopsida; order Caryophyllales; family Amaranthaceae; genus Chenopodium; species Chenopodium album. The sequence continues at coordinate 9,246,020 of NC_137844.1, forward strand.
TGTAGTCTTATTGCTCTATTCTTGTAGAAAGCATGTTTAAATTTGCTTAATTCCTAGTATCATGTTAGGATGTTATTATTGCTTTCTAGTATCATGTTTAGGGTGCTTCCTATGCTTTCTAATATCATATCAATATCATGTTAGTATCATGCTAGGGCTAAAGTTTTGATCTTTAATGCTTAGTGACATGCTAGGGTTTGTTATTAATCTTGTTAGTATCACGCCTAGGATCTTGCTATTATATTTAAGCTTTATTATTAACATGATTATTATTGTTGTTTTTATTATGATGATTATTATGTTGCTTGATGTTATAGATCACACCTTTTATGCATGATTAAAGGGAATTTGTACTTGTAATCACGCTTAATAAGATAATTAATAATCTTGTTTAGGGTTAATATGGTTATAATTCAAGTGATCGCCAGTAATAGTTTTGCTTGTGCATTAAATTCAACCAACATAGATAAACAGGTTTAGGGTTAATCCTATTGATTGCATGCTAGTCAGAAAGCGCACATGAATACGAGAAGAATAAAGTAGAGGCCTATTTAGGGCAGGTTCAATCTCTTTTTGGTTGGATTTGTACCTTCACCCCCGAACCCTATTCGGTTCAAGACCTTTTGGAGTTGACGATCTCATGGATCGTTAAGGGGTGTAATCTTCACCTTGTGAACGGTTTACAAGTTCCTAAAACTTGTTGGCGACTCTTTTGCTCTAGCTTCCTTCCCTTTGGACGCCACCATACTTAAGTGTATGATCACAGTGGGGTTCAAGTTTGGGGTAATGCTTGAAATATTCCCTACAACAGGTGTCGTGTTTTATTTGGTCAATTCCATTAAGCCTAAACACATAACCCTTAAAACGTTACAAAAATTACCTTCGAGTGAATTTTAAACCCAAAGTGAGATTATATAGTGAACCCTTACAGTTTTACTCCCAAAAATACCTTGATCCACTTAAAAGTCGTCAATCGGGATGCATTTGTTGAATTGTCTTATTCAAAAGACATTTTTGGTGATCACTAATCGGGGTGATTTTCCTCAACCAAGGTGGTTCATTTTACTTTTATGAGTGAATCTGTCAAAGATCACTAAAATCCCACTTACAAAAAAATGTCAATAACCCAAATTAAAAACCCAATGGAATTGGTTATTTAAAACATGGCATATGTCCGAACTACGAAGGTTTTGATCCGTGAGTGAATTCAAAATCTCGCTATGACCGGTACGTAGTGCAACTTTGGTGCTCAAACCTACCTTGTATTAATTTTTTTTAATGTGGTTTACATGTCTTAAAACTTGATTCTTAACAACGCAATAGTAAGAGCCCGTTCCTTAGAACGGAAGGGAAGACGAGTTCCAGACGTTCGATTCTCTTAACCTAAACCCCGAACCCTGTGCCTTATTTCTTTTTATGGAGTTAACAATTGATTTTTTTTTATTGACTGTTTTAAAATTCGTCCTTATTCGGATAAAAATAAGGTGGCGACTCTAAGTCTTTAATTATAAGTCTTATTAGACACTTAAGTGGAACCTTTTATAGACTAATCTTTGTCCACTAAAAACCAGGTAACACGGTTATTAGTAAGTATCTAGGTGTGGATGTGGTGTAAACAAGTTGAATTTTTTCTCACAATCAACTCTATTCTTTTTTCCTTGTTTCTTTTTGCAATGAATCAATTATAATGTTCAACAATGTTGGGCTCTTTTATTTAGATGATTTATGGAATAGGGATGATGATTGCTGGCATGTATACTTTAAGCTTTAATTTTGTACGTATATATCAATTACATCTCATTATTGTAATTTTAATCAGCAAATGACTTGAAAAAGGAGTTAACTATTAAAATTGAAGTCAATTTATCACCAAAGTTCATGCTTCATTTAAATTCAAAAATTAAAAAAAGGTCCATATTCAGATGTATGTGACGATTGTGACCCATATTTACTCATTCAGTTTCTTTAAGGCCCTGTTCATTGCACCTTACAAATTAGTGAAAATAATTTTAATACAGTAAAAATCAGTTATTTTAAATAAGAGATATAATAAAGAATTAATAAAAATAATTTTTGTTGAGCAAAAAGAACTTCAATTTAATAAAAATAATTTCAGTTCAACAAAAATAAGGTAAAGTGAATAGGATATAAGTTATTCCCATGTTTCAAATATATATATATATATATATATATATATATATATATATATATATATATATATATATATATAAAAGCATGCCCCCTTTTCGTGTTCGTCAATACACATTTAAAATCATTGATTTGGTACTCTAAAAGTTATTTAAACGAATCAAATAAGACTCCACTTAACTATGTTTTTTCTAATGTATTGAAAATAATTTAAAAGATTATAGTATATAGATTCCAAATAGGAAAAACTTTAAGAAATGGAGTAGTGTCATTGTAGCTATATTTATACCAAATTGGCAAAAACATATCTTTATTATTATCAGGGCGTCTATCGCACACACGGCATAACCAGTCATGTCTTAGGAGCTCTTTCTATTTGCCCTTATGTCAACTATGGTCGTTACAACTTACGAGTAGTAATATTAATGAGACGATATAAATAATTAGGGTATAAATATCCGCAAACTATTCTTAAAAAAAAAAAAAAGCTTTAACATTAAAATAAAGACAAAAAGTAAATAAATATTTTTCTAGTGAAAAAAAAAGTAAATAAATATTTTAAAAGGTATAATTATTCAAATATTAATACCAAAATATTAATTGGGCGCTTTAATGACTAGGATGAGGTTTATAAAAATAAAAAATTAAAAATTAAAAAAAAGGGTAAAGTGTACCCAAAAATAATGAAGGGTTAAATTTTGTAAGGACCCAATGTACCTGTTTGTAATAAACAATGTCCCTCCCACGTCCGGCATTTGATGATCAATAAATTAATTTGAAATTTTTACTACAAAGTCCAAAATACAATTACAGTTCATAGTTGATGAGAATCCAAAGACATCACTTGTGTAAACCTGCTGCACTTTTTTGTTTTTTTATTTCCATTTTCTAAACTCTTTCTTTCTATTTTGAGCCCACAAAAATTATGAAAAGACAAAAGAACAAAATAAAATGAAAATAAAAAAAAATAAAAAAAGCAAAAATTTACCTTTACCGACTTCCCATAATTACTGTATTTGGCTTTTTTTTTTTTTTTTTTTTTTTTTTTAATTTCATCTTGGACTAATTATCTCCTTGAATAGGGAAGATAAAATCACAATTAATAATTAATTAAAAATATGAAACTCAAAATTATTAAAGCCTGATGATTGTACAAAACACAAGAACATGTAAGACTGAAAGTTCAGTCAAGTGTTAATAATAGAGTGCTTTTTTAAAATAATAAACATAAACACTTTTGCCGTTTGATGATAATCTCCTAGGGACTGTAGTTTAATGTATGAATTGATTTTTAAGGATTTTGCTTGGTCGGTGACTTATAAATATTTGTTTATCATAATAATGTTCATAGCTATAGTGCTGTGCAACTTATGTGACTCAAAGTAAAGTATTTATGTAGTTCAAAATTGAGGAAATACTACTACGTAATAAAATATAGATTAAAAACAATTAGACGTTTCATATAAAATTGCATTTAAAATTCATATAAGTAATCATTATTATTATAATTTTTTTTTTTTATATTAAAAAAAAAGACATTAAAAAATTCACCTCACCAGGGGAATTTCTAATGTAACGAGTAATTATTATCTTATGTAATCTATGATCTACCAAGTACAAAGTACAATGACTTCGTATAAGTCATAAGTAATTATTACATGTACGAGTAATAATTTTCTAGCTTGTTAATTCCATATGACCGAAAATGAAGAACACAAAATAGATAACCTTAGCTCTAGGCCTCTAGTAAAGAGGTTCCATTAAAATGCATTGCTTTTTGGGTTCCTCTTTCAACTTTGTACTAACTATTTGTTATTTCCTAAAAAAAATAAATAAATAAAAATAAAATTGTTATGCGAGCTTTTTAGGTAAGAAGATACGGAGTACATCTTATTAATATTGCATATTCAGTTTTACAGTATTTTACCTAGAGGTGGGCATGAGTTGGAGTTGTACCATAACCATATTAGCGTGTTTCGTGCTCAAGTGGTTCTTAACCCAAATCAAGCTAAAATATACTCCTAGTTATATTGTGTCAATTTGTGTTGATCTTTTATAAGTAAAGCTTATGCATGACCTATGAGAACATGACCTATAGGCATAACTCTCATGCCGTGTCGACCTTATGACAAACTTGTGTTAAGGTGAAACATTTTCATGTCGTACAAACTAACCCTCTTATTTGTTTTCAATTCCTCGACAATATTTTTTTTTAATTTTTTATTCCCCCTTATACGAGCTTTAAAAGTTTTACTATATTTTTTTTTGCTTTATTCACGGTTTCAGTACATACATACATACTACTCCCAAATACAAGCTTATAAGAACTGAGTAGATAAAAGATCAATAAAGTACTAAAAAAATTCCTACATTAACATTGGTTAAACCACAAACCTCAATTCAAAAATAGACAAGAATCAAGTTAAAAAACAAAAAAGGGAAAGATTTAACCGAATGAATGAAATATTATTGTTAATGTCAAAAATAGAGTATTTTGCATTATTATCGTTCATATATTGCCGTTGCCAATTTAATTTTAAAAAATTAACAGGAGTGTACTACAAAAGCAAAGAAGCCGACATTTAAAAAAGGGCCCCCACAAGTGTACCACCGTTTTGTGCTGTCACTCTCTCCTGCCATAAATATCACTTTTTTTTTTTTTTTTTTTTTTTTTTTTTTTTCAGATTTTACGGAGTATTTCTGTTATTTTTATTGTAATTACCTTTTTTCAGATTATATGGAGTATTTCTTCGGTTCTCTTTTAATCATAAATTCATAATGCTACATTAAAATTTTATGGTCTTCAAAACACGATTTTGATCATCTATCACTAGAGCACCACACCATCCACAAATGATTAAGTAATAAATAAATTAATACTTTAATATACATACTAAATATTTAGATTTAAGTATATTTAAATGAAGAAGCCTCACTTTATCTTCCTGATAAACAAATATCGTTTATTTAGTAACATTAATGTAAATAAATCAACAAAATATCTCAATCAGCATGGTGTCTGCATTTAATAAAAGTTGTTGACTTATTTAAAAAATACTAAAGTACTTGATATCCAATTTTTTTATTTATCACAAAGATAAATTTGTATTTTCTCCGTTTAAATACTTTTTAAAGTTTAAAATAAGTTCAAACATTACGATTAAAAGAAAACCGAAAAAGTACTTTGTTATAATACTACCTCAGTTTTATATAATTTGTTATGATTAGATATTTTTCTCCTTTATTTCATGTCAAATCGTTGCAAATAATATAAAACAGGTAGTAATTAAAAAATTTGCATTATGGGTCCTTAGAAATGAACCTAGCTACCCCATTCCCAAACTATTTGCTCACATACACACATCCCTATACACCATCACTTTGGCATCCCATCACCTCTTCTCTACTTTAAAGGATTTCACCTCCCCTTTCATTTTCCCCTCATTTTACTCTCTCTCTCTTTCTCTCTCTCTCTAAAAATCCCTACTTTCTCTCTCTAAAATCTCCACTTTCTCTCTCCTCAAAAGCATAAACGTCAGAGAAAACCCAGTTTAGTTTTCCTTTGTTCAAGCTTCATCAATGGCTGTGCATCTTGTTATTGGTCTGCTCATCTTATCTATGGCTAATTACTCAAGTAAGCTGCTAACTTTCTTCTTTTGTTCTAACATATTTCCTAAAATAGTATCTTTTGTTGTTTTAACTAATTTTTTTCAGGTATTTCTTTGTTTTCCTTGCTAAATATAGTAATACTCATACTAAAAGTTTTTGTTCTTCAACTCAGTTCTTGCTCTCTAATCTTTTTTAGAAAATAATATTTTTACAATTAATTATTTGATTTGGATTTAACCTTATTTTAATTTATTATTATTAGAAATTGTGAGATTTGTGAGAGATACGGGTAATTTTTAATGTCTCGCAATAAAATAAATTAGTGTTACACGAGTCTCACCAACCGAGGGGGGGTTGGGGTAACTTTTAATGTCTCACAATAAATTATAGCGTGACACGACAGTGGTCATACTAGTCGTACCGACTAACCCGGGTTTTAAATGCAGGTGCGAGTTTTTGTGTATGTAAGCCAAATGTAAGCCCAAACATGATGCAGAAAGCAATAGACTATGCTTGTGGAGCAGGAGCAGATTGTAAGCCAATAAGTCCAAGTGGTCAATGTTACAATCCTAACTCTATTACAGCACACTGCTCTTATGCTGTTAACAGCTATTACCAGAAAAATGCTGCTAAAGGTGCCACCTGTGATTTTAGTGGTGCTGCCACTCTCACTAACTCTGACCCCAGTAAGTTCTTTCCACCTTTCTTGTTAAATAATCTCATTTTAATACTAATTACCTGATTATAATGTTTGTTTTGGGGACTTATTGTTAGTTGTCTCGTCTCTAATAATGTTGTTAAATATAGGTATGGTAAAAAAAAATTGGAAATGAAGTGTGAATTTGCCAATTTATCCTTAAATTCAAGAAGAGTGGCTATAAAAATGTGCAAAAAAGGCTTATTTGGTGAAATTCCTGTTATATGTGGACAACTTAGGTGTAAAATTTGAATCTAGTGGCTTCTATGCTATTATTACTAAAAATGGGGTTAGAAAGATCTGGAAGTATAAGAAAATTAGAGGTATCCTATGTTAATTCCGACTATTGAGTCAGCAAAGCATGAATGTCAAATGTGACTTCCATGAGGTTGTTTGCTGCATTCGATTATGAATATATGACATTGTTAACTTGTTATCTTAAACTTAAATTGGTTTAATTATCTTCTTATTGGTTACTTTTTGTTCTGGTTGGACCATGGAGGATAAAATTAATTGTTAACTTGTAATCTTAAACTTTAGTTGGTCTATTTTTCTTCATATTGGTTACTTTTTGATTGAATGTCAAATTTTGATGTAGTAGAAGATAAGAAACTTTACTCTTTTTTTCTTTCCCAAATGGCGGTTGCTAACGCGATTTTCCATTCGTTCTCTCTTTTGTGTTAATTCTTACAGGTGGTGGAGGTTGCTCTTACTCAGCTTCATCTGGGTATGTCTCATTTTCGTGTTATCTGTTTAAATATCGTTATGTTTCGTGGGTTTATGATTTTACATAGACCATCAATAGTTGAGTCACTTGGTTGGCATGACATAAATTCCTTGTCAACTTTATTGAAGATTAGATAAAGAAAGCGGTAACACCCAATTAGAAAACATCACAAATCTGGTGTTGTTTAGCTTGGATTACGTGGATTAGTATGATTGCTCGTGTAATTAAAGAGGGGGAACAACATTTAAAAATGATAATTACATATAAGGACTTTCTCCAAGGTTTCAAAAAAATACTTCTAAATAGGGTCCATTTGGAGTGAGAGATAACAAAACTGACATAAGTTGACTCGTCTAAAATTACCCCCTATATCTCTCTACCTGTCCTTTGTGATATCCGGAAAGTATTACCTCATCGGAAAAAGTAGTAGAGGGGGAAGGAATGTTTCAGATTCATTTAGAAGCAATGTGTGAATGGACTATGGTTTATTGATGTTAATGTCAAACAAAGTTGTTTGGATGAGATGTAACCATTCATCAGTCAAATATTTGGTAAATTGACCTTTCTAAATGTTTTTTTGTTGCATTATTGATTTTGTAAATTATATATTTAGGAGGTATGTTAGATGAGACTGAGATTTGTTTTACGTGATTGTTTAGCTCATGTATTGTGATCATAAAGTATTGATATACTACGTAGTAAGAAGCTTTTATCTCATCATAAAGGTGCCTTAGGTGGCATGTCATTTTTATGATGTCTCCGTCGCTGTATTTGCTAACCCTGCACATATATATATCCCCTTCCCTTGTTGGCCTTAAATTATGCATTGTTGTTTGATAAACTTGTCTACTTTAAGTTCAAAGGTGGTCCATCGAAAATTATAGCCGTTCAATTTGTTAATATGTTGCTTTTTTCTGAGTCAAAAATATGCTCGAAACCATCTCTATTATTTCAAACAATTGCCTTTTTTCCCCTTGTTCAAAGTTTTGGAGCCCAGCTCAAAAGATTCTAAGCTCTAAAGTGAACAAAGCGGCGGAATACATCCACACAAAGAACTCCTTAGTTGTAGTATTGTGTTTGTTCATTAATTATACTATTAATTGGTTGTTTACATAAATAATAAGAAAGATTTGGCCGGTTCCGAATTCAAGAGGATATAGTTTAAAGAGGAGCTATTGATTTGATTGTAGTATAAATCTAAATTAAAGTAAAGAGTTTACTTTTTGTATGATATGAGTAAGACCTTTGCCTAAAGCCTTCACTTTTTCTTATGGTGGATAGATTGAGCATCTTCTTCTTTAATATCATTACTATGATGAGAGCATATTCTTTTCAAACAGTTCTGGTACAGAGTAATCTTTCGTCGTCGCACTAATATTGCCCCATTTTTTAAACGCGGCGTCTTCCCCATTTCCTCAATGACACATTTTTCCTCTTACAACCAAAGGAAAAAATTTAAACTCTACATTGTTTTTGAACAAACCAACTCTTTAAAAGTGGATTAAAGATATGAGACAACATTAGTGCCACGGGGTGAGTATGGTAAAAATAATCTTAATTAAAAACAATCTTAATCGAATCCAAATTTCCTTTTCACACTTGGTAATCACAATCATCTTGTCATTTTGCAATTTGCTGCATCAAATCCTTCATGTATGATTACATTTTTGACTCACCTGTCAGTGTTTTAAGGGACAGGTGGCTTGCACTTTGATGAAAGATAACGTTTTCTACTTTATATCTAATGAGTTAAATGTGCCACGAAATTTGCTGTGTAACCTGACATAAAAAGACAGTTTTACCCCTCTTATACATTTCCAATAATACCCTTGAAAAAAAAGGTAATCATGCTGTGTCACATGGATGAATAAAGTGGCACAAAACTGTACCATTTTACGGTGATTTGTCAGCTTTCAGATAATGCTGGATTTTTCTATAGATGCAACTGTATATACTTGATGTTAATCTTTTTGTGGCCACTTCTTTTTCTGTCTTGGATATTTTAGATTCCTCTAGTGTTGATAAGTTGTGTCTAGAATGCTCTGTCTACTATTGTTTCGAACTCGATTATTATATTAGGTTAAATGGCCTCAATTCTAAGACCTTAGAAATGTTAAGAAACTTAGGATTAAGTCGTTCGGTTTTATGTTCGTGTCGTTATTCTTTGGGCAGGCTATCTAGTTTACTGCTATGTTGACGATTAGGAGACGTGTATAGTGTATCATTAATAATGTACTTATGAACTATAACGTTTGTATACTTTTCAACCAAAGCGGAAGCAGGGGACAGTTTATAGTGTGGTTACTGTGGTATGAGGACTCGCGTAATTCTAAGTTTGGCCCGTAATATTGTTGGTGTTTGATTAGTGTTTTGCACATGGGACATCTTTCTGGAAATTGGCATGTGTTTGATCACGTGGGATTGTCTTTGTTTGTTACCTTTAAAGTAGGAGCTGCTACTTGTAATTTGGATCATACATAAAAGGCATTAGGAACCTATCGTTTAATTTAACAAGGATCCTCTAAGCTACTTCATACTCTGTATTAGGTTTCTTTTCAAAGTGATGACAAGGTTTACTTGTCTTCCTTGTTTTAAAGGCATAAAAGTAGGCATCTAAATCTTTAGCAAATATATATCTTCCGGCCTTTTGCATGATTGAAAGCGAAAACATCTTTTCTCTTCATATAATTTATTCAAGTGACCGGACTCGGTAGATGACCTGTATGAAAATCTTATTATAGTGAAGGAAAAAAGCATTGCCTTGTATTAACTATGACATTGTTCTGTTTGACCTTGTGATACGTCGTATTGTACATTCTGAAAAAATTTCATCAATTTTTAAGTGCCTTGAGCAAATATGTGCCTAGATCTAGATGTCACTTTCAAGTGTGATTTCAAAAAATGTTGATGGACTTGTTACTTAATTTTGTGAACCAGTGGCTCTCCTACTTCCGGCGGTATGGGTGGTACCCCTACCACAACAGTGCCTACAACTTCTCCTACTACACCTACCTCCACCCCGATATCTGGGTCTGGCTCCACCCCCGGTGTAACTCCGGTTTCTGGTGGCACCGGTGGTATGGGTGGCACAGGCACTGGCACTGGTGGTGTTGGCATGAACCCAGGTTCCACCTCTCCCTACAATACTTCACCAAATGCAGGGAACGGGGTACTTGGTGGGGTTGGTACCGGATTAGCTCCTACTGGAAGCTACGACGACAGCCATGCTGGAAACAAGCTTCAAAGCATGAGTGCAGGCTTGATCCTTACAACACTAGCGATCTCAGCCATCGCGCTTATGTAGAATTGAAGGATGGATCATTGCAAGTAATGATGTAGTACGTGCCCATGTGCAGGATTTGTGGGGCAAGCATGTGAATTAGCACTACTTATTGGTTTTCAATCTTTTCAAAGTAGGGCAAGCCATATGTATGATGCAATTCTAAGCTTAGTAGGGTTATTTTGTATCTTCAACCCATCCTTCACATCATCTTTTAGGGATGCTTGTTTCCTAGCTCTCTTTTCGCATTTTCGACCACGGATTGTTAAGACGTATTATTTGTTCTGTATAATCTAGATCTAGTTAGGAAGGCAGAGAGAGACTACTAGTATACTACGTACGTATTAAATATTGTAAGCATCCCTGGGTTGTGTAACTATGTAGGAAAATCTTTATTATTAGTAGCCTTTTTTTTTTTTTTTTTTTTTTTATTTCTAAATGTTCAATTATTGTGTGTGTATTTAAATTATTCTGATTTCATGCTGTTTTTTGTTCTGTGCTTTCTTTTGTCGTAAAGGGCAAGTATGCTGTTTTATGGCATGGTTAGCACCATTAGTGGCGAGCATGGTGGGGAGTGGGTCCTAATTTTGACTTGTTGTACTAGTAGCTAGAGGTCCTTCACATATCGAATCAAAATTTCGCATCATATTTTGTTGTCTCTGTTACTCCCTCAGTCCTGCTTAAATTGGCTCGTCTTATTTTTTGTCACTACCTCTGTTCTTAAAAGATTTTAACAAATTTAATGTTTGTACATAAATAATTGATAAAGAATGTTGATATGGCAATTTTGTAGATATTGTGAAGGTGAGTATGAGTAGAAAAAAGTGGGGAAAAAAGAGGCTTACTTTGTGCCATGCTGTATGGAATAGGTTGATAACGCAAGTATAGTTTTCCTTAAGGCTTTGTTTGGTTCATTGTTAGTAAAGGAAAAGAAGAGAAAGGAAAGGAGGGGAAAAGAAAGGAAGAGAAGGGAAAATAAAGAGATTTTATTTTCAATGTTTGGTTAATGAAATGTAATGAAGGGAAGAAAAAGAAAATATGCTTTTATTTTCTCTTTCCAGTCGAATTCCTCTAATTTTGGGAGAAAAAGAAAGCTGAAAAATTGTAAAGAGGCTTTCATTTCACTTTCCCTTCTTTCTTTTAAATTTTCATTCCATTCATCCAACCAAACATGGGAACATATTTAAACGTTTTCCTTTCTTTTCTTTTCCAGCCAAATTCCTTCAACTAAAAAGAGCCTAAAAATCCGATGGTCTTGAGAGGTTAACCATCATTGTCATATGGCTCCTAAGTTAACTGCACCCATAGTGATGACCATATACAACTAGGAAAGAAAATGCATGTATGAGAGACCACCCTTCCCCTTCCTTCTCTTTCTGGCACCATCTCCTTTACTGCTAATCAAATTAAACACACCTTCACTGCTGCAGGGACATAGTAGTCTATAAAGACACATGTAATAAGTAGTAATGCACAAGGTAGTATATGCTTATTACGAAGATTAGCAAGCTATTACAATATACTGGGTCGATCTCATTCATGTCATCTAATAAGTAGCTTTAAGCAAATATTGGTTTGCAAATTTGCAACAAATTTATAGTTCTTCAGAAAAATCTCGTACATTTGCAGATATAGGCAGCTCAACAATATATCTAGATCAGTTTCTTCTGACTTCTCCAAGCAGTAGCTGTTATATATATATAGGGGAGGGATCCGGTAAGAACCCTCCTTTATATGAGAACCCAATCTTATATAAGAACCAATATCTACCGTAGGATTAGATTGATTTGAACGGATCCGATTAAAGGAAGAGGAGCAATGACACTTTTGTAAATATTAAACCGCAACCTTTACTACTTAATCAAAAAATAAGAACATTCGCTCTCCTACTATACCCATTTGCTTCTCTTTCTCTCTCCTAAAACCAAACACATTCTTCAAAACCTCCATTAACATACCAAATTCAAGCTTTTATTACAGATTTCGCTCAATTTTTTTGTCCCAATCAATGATTAATACTCATAAACTTGCACTAAATATATAAATTGAGCAATTTGAGTACATTTTTTTGGGTACGATTTTTCGCCAAGCCCTAGTTGACGCAATTCGTTAGATTTGGGTACGATTTTTTTGAATTCGTTAGATGTTCATTGCTTATGTTTATTGCATATGTTTATTATATGTTCGAATTTGTTGTTTGAATTCATTAATTTCGTTGTTCTAATTCAATATGTTTGTTAGTTGATTTTGTTGGTTCTAATTTCGAATTTGTTGTTTGAATTCATTGAATTTGTAACCTTATATTCATGTTGTTGGTATAGTTTTGTTACAGGCAAATATACAATCATAAAACAAAATTGGTACTCCGTAACTTTTGATGTTCCATTTATCATCTAAGTGTTCGATTAGGTAGGTGACAAACATGTAGAAAATTGATTGGATTTATCAATCAATTTTTGTATTTTCTGGCTACTTCGTAATTTTTTTGGCAAAAGATCATATCTAATTGCAGAATTGCTAGTTAAAATTACATTTGTTTGGCTACTAATGTCTACCTTAGTTGAATTACTGTAATAGTAACTTATTATTTGGATAAGTAACTTGATAAAAACTCATCATGTACCACCCACTTATATTTTAGAACATAAACAAAAAAATTAATTTAGAATATAGCTTTAGAACATAAGACAAAAATGTAGAACATAGACAAAATGTTTAAAGCATAGGCTGAAGAAATTTAGAACATAGTAAAAATAAAAAAAAAAATAGAAAATAGGCTTAGATTATAGGAAAAAGTCTAAAAGATATGAATAGAACATAGGGAAAAAATTTAGAATGTAGGCAGAATATATAAAACATAGGATAAATAGATTTAGAACATTGTAAAAAATATTAGAACTAACATAGGCTTAAAATTTAGAACATAGCCCTACATCAAAGAAAAAAAATTTAGAACATACAGAGTAGGGAAAAAAATTAGAACATAGGTGAAAAAAAAATTAGAACATAGGATTAAAATTTTTGGACATAGAATAAAAATTTACAACATAGAAAAAAAATTCAGGTTATATAACTTTTAAACATAGGAAACTGATATTAGAACATAGCTTTACATCAAAGAAAAAAATTTAGAACATAGTCTTACATCAAAGAAAAAAATTTAGAACATAGAGAAAAGATTTAGAATATGGAAGAAACAAAATTTGGAACATAGGATTAAATTTTAGAACATAGAATAAAAATTTAGGACATAGGAAAAAAATTCAGGTTATATACTTTAGAACATAGGCAACTGATATTAGAACATAGGCTTACATTAAAGAAAAAAATTTAGAACATAGGGAAAAAATTTAGAACATAGAAGAAAAAAAATTTAGAACATAAGTGGAAAAAAAATTTAGAACATAGAAAAAATTAAGAACATAGGATTAAAATTTTTGGACATAGAATAAAAATTTAGAACATTGAAAAAAAATTCAGGTTATATAACTTTAGAACATAGGAAACTGATATTAGAACATAGGCTTACATCAAAGAAAAAAATTTAGAACATAGTCTTACATCAAAGAAAAAAAATTTAGAACATAGGAAAAAGATTTAGAACATGGAAGAAACAAAATTTGGAACATAGGATTAAATTTTAGAACATAGAATAAAAATTTAGGACATAGGAAAAAATCAGGTTATATACTAAAGAACATAGGCAACTGATATTAGAACATAGGCTTACATTAAAGAAAAAAATTTAGAACATAGGGAAAAAATTTAGAACATAGAAGAAAAAAAAATTTAGAACATAAGATTAAATTTTAGAACATAGAATAAAAATTTAGAACATAGGAAAAAATTCAGGTTATATAATTTTATAACATAGAAAATTGTTGTTATGGAAAAAACAATTAGAATTGGCAACAAATTTAGAACATAAGCAAAAAAAAAAAAAGGTTTTAGAACATAGAAAAAAATGTTAGAACACGTGTTTAAAATCTAGGAAAAATAAATTAGAACATAGGTAGAGAACTTTAGAACATAGAATAAAATTACTTAGATTAGGAGCTAGAGAAAAAAATTTAGAACATAGGTTAAATAATTTAGAACATAGGCATAAAACTTTAGAACATAGGAAAACTAATTTATAACATAAGAAGAAAATCTTAACTAATATAGAACATAAGAACATAGGGAGGCTCAAATCTTTAGAACATAGGCAAAAATAATTTAGAACATAAGAAAAAAATTTAGAACATAGGATTATTGTTAGGTATGCAAAAACCTTCCTTTCAAAAAAAAAAAAAAAGTATGCTAAAACCTATTAGCTTAAGTGGTAGAGCACTATGCAAATGCATAGATGATGTAGGTTCGATTCCTACATAGGTTATCTCAAAAAATAACTTGAAAAACAAACGTAAACCAAAATATTTCATAAATAAACTAGAATAACTCAAAGTGAATAAAAAAAATACCCAGAAATTAAGTAATCAAATTTGCGTTAAGTTTTACCAAAAAAAATGGCTTAAAATGATTAATGAAAGTTTGAAAATTTTGTTATAAACAAATATAATATAATACTCTTTTCTACATTATACAAATGAACCTACGTGGGACTCGAACCCACATTTTTGTGCTTTTGCACAATGCTCTACTAGTTGAGCTAGTAGGTTTATTTCTTCTTATGTTCTATGAATCATAAAATCAGATTTAAAATTAAAGCAAAAAGACAACTAAAAACCCGAATGAGTAATAGAAGAAGAAGAAATTTAATGGACATAGTGTTGCAATTATTACAATAAGTAGAGTGAACCTTTAAACATACTTCGTAAAAGGAAAACTTTACAATGTAGTTAGAAAACTTTAGAACATAGACGGAAAGACTTTAGAACATATAAGGAAACTTTAAAACATATAAAATAAGAGCAAAAAAAAAAAAAAATACAACTACAATAACCTGAATGAGTAACATAAGAAAAAGATCTCTTTTGGACATCCATCATCCAAATCCATCAACAAACAAAAACCAAAACCTATGGAAATTTAATTGGAGTATAATTGACTTACTTCTACTAATTTTTTAGCCGTAGTTTTTAAGAAATGTATTGTAACTAGCATTTTCAATCTTGTGTAATCGTCAAAATGCCCATAAGTTTATGGAGTTGCAAAGAGGACACAACCAGTATAATTGTACAAGACTAATTTGTCCTTGATAAATCAATTGATGTAAACTTACACTTGAAAATCAAACTCAAACTAAAATCATAGTCACCGCAATATACTCTAGTTCTCATATGTAATTCTCTAAATTCTTTCTTGTAGAATGCAAAACACTACTATTTCACCTTATCTAACCATCATCTTCTCCAAACAACCATCGCCACACAATCACGCATATACAACTCCACATAAACAAGAGCAAAACTATACTAATTTAGACATTTAGGAAACAATCACATAAAAGAACATACTTTATAGATCAAAGACTCAAAGTCACACAGAACCAAGCCAGCATCGAAATTCCCGTAGATAAATACAATAACCCACAATGAATTAAACAATTATCCGAATGGAGAATCTCAAATCATACAATAAAAAATCAAAAAATCTAACATACGAAGTAGAATTTAGCTAAAAAACGCAAATACTTAATTTGTGAATAAATTAATTTCATATCAAATTTCAGCAAAATTATTTCAACAAATAAAGCAAAAAAATAATTGAAAATTGGCAAAATACACAAACTAAGAACATTAGATGTACAATATAATCGAATTATAAACAAAAATTTGATCATAATATTAATAAACTTACTTCTAATTAGTATAGGATTTCCGCATAAACCCAAAAGTATTAAATCCTAATTTTATACCATAGTACCATACCTTTGAAGTACACCTAAAGAATTAAATCTGGAAATAACTGATGAAGATAATCAAATGATTAAGAATTCGTACAAATTTGTTGAAGAATTTGACGAAACTTGTGATCATTTGGGGCTTCTTAATTAAGATAGAAGAGAGAGAAAGGGTGCTTGGAAAAATGTTAGATAGAGAAAAAGAATGGGTGTGACTTGTGAGGAATCTGACGATAGGAGATAGATTGGGTTAAAATTACAACAATGCCATTACTATCTTACATGAGCCTTCCCCTCTCTCTCTCTCTCTCTCTCTCTCTCCTCTCTCTCTCTCTCTCTCTCTCTCTCTCTCTATATATATATATATATATATATATATATATATATATATATATATATATATATATATATATATATATATATTCTCAATTGTAAAACTGATACATCATGCTATGTTGATTTATATTAATCTTCCGATTTCTGAAGCTTTTTAGAATTACAAATTTGTACCTCAGAAGTGACATGAACAACAGTTAACTATAAATTGATTCTCAACAGCTTGCAAAACATCAAAGATCACGGTGCAGGAGTCATGCAACCATTGACTGCACATTTTAAAACCACACAAGGTACAAATAGTATGTATACATCAATGTCAAACATGACATATAAATACTACTTCGCAGTGTTGTACCCTTATTAAGAATGAATTGTACCGGAGCTGATTAAGAGTTGTGAATTTAACCAATATTCAAAGAAATTAAAATGTTCCCGGGTTAGTTTTTACCAGCTACCTTAAGGAGTTAATCTTCAAGTTGGGGAATGGAAATGAAACCGGTCACTAAAGAACTTATCATTCAATTGTGGAAGAGAAAGTATGGTTGGAAAAATCCGAAACATATCATCTTGCACGATATGATTTGGGGGAAGACACCCGTTTTTAGAAGATAAACAATCACTCCTTAAAAGAAAAGGTGCACAACATTACAGAATTTAACATTCAAAAAGGCATATATACTTATTGTTGTGTATGAATGTATGATAAAATTGGCAGCAAATGTTCATGAGTTAAACTTCATTAACAGTCTACTTAGTTCCTGTTACTATTTTATCGATCGAGCAATAAGGAATCAATGAAATTAGCTCTCTACATAAGTATCCACATAACTTATATGACGATGAACAACTCTTCCAAAGCTCTGTATCTGATGGCTTGTAATCCTTGGGACATAATATTATTACAACCTTTACAGGACATCAGTTTCTCTTTATAGGCATTAGATAAATGTAATCATGTTCATCAAAATCAACCACCTTGAAATCATTACTCCCCTAATCAAATTTAGTATCCTGGTTGATGGAGAAAGTGAGCAGGAAACTTGGAGTGTAGCAATGATTTACACCCCTATGTAGGCAACGTTGCTTGACCCCCCCCTCCCATCACGATGACGTCACTTTGTTATTTTTCCATTTCAAGTCATCTATAATATGTTCATTTCTTTATTAGTAAATGTTCAATTTTGTATCTATAAATGTTCAATAGTGTCAATGCATAGTGGAATATTCAAATTAATTTCTTTTTTGTATTTGTGATTTTAAAATGTGTTGTTACAAGTGTATTTTATTATTTTATTAATTTACACAAGATTTTGTTTGCATATTTAAAATATAAAAAGGAACATACTTCTTAGTTGTACATACTTATTAGTTTTAAATCAAATACATCTAATAATATAGAATTATCCTTCTTGTTGCACCCCTAATCCAATGTATCACGCATTTAATAAAGTAACAATCAAAACACACTATACACATCGTTTTTAATTTCATACATTTGATATAAATAAAATTTATATAGAATCATCGTCCTTGTTATACAATAATTGTACCCCTTCTACTCTTGTGGTGTTGCGTGTTTTCTTGGGCACCTATCATTTTCTGAATATATATGTGATCTTCTTCAACCTTTTATTTTATTTCATTGTCATGTGTTATAAGATAACAAAATATTTTAAAATAAAATATTAGTAACAATCAAACCACACTATAAACTAAATAGGATGATTAAATAAACATTTATATATACAAAAATGAACACATTACCGAAAAATGAACATAGTTCAATATGAGAATGAACAATTAAGGATATCTAAATGAACATCTTTCAATATACAAATGAACAATTACTAAAGTTAAATGAACATCTTTCATAACAAGTAAGAACGAACAAATCTATCTTCTATATACTATACTAAAAGAGAAGTACCTCAATGTAAGCCTGACAAATGTCGCTATATGATTCGCTATCTTATATTTTTTTTTTTTTAACGTTTATGCTTCTATATAAAAACAAGAATATTCTAAGTATCTTATTCTAAATGACTACATAAAATATTATGGAAAAAAAATGTAATATCATATTTAATTAGTAAAGTCTAGCATAGTAATAATGGTAAATGATCGGAGCATAATTTTGTTAGTAATATTGTGATAGCATAGCACCCGTGCATAAATATACTTCCTTAATTAGTAAACTACTATGCCACTTATTATAGTAAACATATTTCTTAATTCAGTTAAAAGTTTACTTCCTTAATTCTATTAGTAATATTATGGTAACATAGGACTCGTGCTATCATGCATATATATAATACCTTAATTACTAATACCTTAATTAGTAAAATGCAATTTCATATCTTATTTGTAAAGTCTAGAAATATTATGGTAACATGATATAAGCATCTATATAAATAATGATTTACATAAATTAGTCAAACATAATATTTTGTCACATATTTCGTACAAAAATACGGAAAAAATAAAATATAGTTAACATGTAAAATCAAATCATAATATTCAAATAATAAAATAAGATACAATATTTTTTGTATTATCATCTATATAATACGTTAGGTTAATATAAATAATAGTCATAGTCATATAAGTCTCTACAATTTTCATTTTAAGGTCATATCATTTATACATGTTAATATATATTGTTATTGATTATGGCATGCACTATGATATCTGACCTCATCCCTCTTAAAAAATATGAATAAAAGTATGAATTGTGAGGCTATATGGTACCAACCTAAATATTTCAATCCAAAAAAATTAGCTCACTTGAGTTAATTTTAGTTGATGGAAAGGTACACCATAATAGTTTCACTGAACTGAACTGAACTGATTGGAGCTGAATTGAAATTATGCTGAAGTGAACATGCCCTAAGACTAAATTATACTCTAAAAAGAGCTCACAACGTAATTTACATTTTCTTTGTTTTTTGTAATCAAAGTGAGATATTATAGGATCGATATTAGTAACTAATACTAATATGGTGTCTTTCTCTGGTCTCCTGCTATACTAAAGAATGACACGATTTATATTTACTTGATGTATGAAAATTTAAATGATTAATTCAAATTGGCTGTTTCCTTTAAATTATGTCAGTTATACATTTTATTATGCTTTTATATTTATTTTTATTTTTTATCTACTAATCAACTAAGTTTAATGATTTCGATTAGTGGTCTATACAATAGAGTTCCAAAAGAATATGTATTTATAATTGTGTTATTTTTGTTATTTAATTCAAGAATATATGTATATCTTTTTTCACATTTTACATAAATAACTATTTACATATCTAATTTAATTTTAGATTAATATAGAGTTTTCAAATTGTGAATATACAAAACAAAAGTAAAATTAAATTAACTTAGGCTTATATATATATATATATATATATATATATATATATATATATATATATATATATATATATATATATATATATATATATATATATATATATATATATATATATATATCTAATGTAAATTTTTCCTGAAAAAAGTTAGACAAAATATTTTCCTAGCAAAACTATGCCAAAAAATATATAATATCTAATGAAATTTATATGAAAAATATTCTCACTTTTATAGCCATTAAATTTTCATATTTTCTTACTCATGTAATGCTCATATTCAAAATTCAAAAAATTTAATATGTAATTTTATGAGTTTTATAACATTCATAGTTATAGTATAAGAATACATGTCCGTAAAGAAATGCATTACATACATGATTGGTTAGTTGATAAATTATGTCTTTTACTCTTATAATTTTAATAAATATTTTTTAATCATATAAAATTTATCAATAACCATATCTATCTATATATTTGTGTTGTATATTCAATCATCAGTTGTTGATTAGTTATATGGATATGATGTAATAGTTTTTGACATAATGCTTAGCTTAGATAATTGTAAAATATAGCGGTGAATAAGATATAAGACTATTATTGTGTTTGTATATTTGGCGAATGCGACGGGTAAAACATGTTTTAGATTGTATAGATACTGAACATATGGTATGACAAGTAAATTTTAGTATTTCTTCTACTGTTTGTCTATAGTTATGTGCGGATGGTATGACAAGTAGCTCGATGTTTTCCTCTAGTTCTCTTATATAGTTATGTGAGGCAAAATAATTAATTTATTTTTCAATTATAATAAATAACATTATAAAAAATAATAGGGAATAAAAGAAAAGAATTGCAAATGACATAAAATACTATTCAAATCACTCCTTCTTTAATTTATTTACAAATTGACCATTATTGCAACTGAACAAAATTTTAATAATTAATTGTTAGAGAAAATAAGCCCTTTATTACTATTTTTTTTTTTGACGGGAATTACTAATTGAATTATCTTAGGATTTTTTTTTCCTACGGGATCAATCATGCTTTTGTCAAAAAAAATAATGATTTGATTTATAAACCGTGCAATGCACGGGCACTATACTAGTATATATTAAAATTTAATTGAGCATTTTTCAATATGGTAACAAACAAGTATTTATACTGAAACAAGTATATTTTAACGTGAGAATGAACAAGTATAAAACTAAATGAACTTGTTTAAATATAAGAATAAATATGGTATTAAATTACAAATGAATATCTTTTAATATGAGAATGAACATATAATCTACAAGGAATGAACATGAATCAAATTAAATTATACATACATTAATATGAAAATGATTATAAATGAACATGTATTCCATATATATATATACACAAACTCATACATACCGAATCTGCAAAAAAAAAAAAAAAAAAAAAAAAAATAATAAAAAAAAAAATATTAGTATCGTAAATGAACATTCAAGCAAAAATTAAAGATGCACATAAAAATGAACCTTTTATATAATTCTAATTATCATCTATTAACATGTTAATGATAAAATATTAGTATCGTAAATGAACATATATCTAAATGTGAATGAACATCTATCAAAACGAGAATGAGCATCTATCAAAAAGAAAAATTAAATTCTTAGTAATCCTACGAAATAACTTAATTAATCCATAAAATTACAACAGTTTACATAAATTTCAACATTTTGAGTCCAATAATTTTATAATTTAAGAACATACCATAAATCAATTCAATACAACACTAGAGAATTCAAAACTCTAACATAATCCAACCATAATTATATTACTTTAAAAAAATATAAAATCACAAACTCTTACCAATATTTTATAGATCTAGAGAAAAAAAAACAAAAAAACAAAAAAAAAAAGACGAAGAAGAAGGAAATATTTTCGACAGTAATATTTCCGGCGAGATGATTCCAGCGATAAATGTGATAAGATTTCGGTGACGTTGATAATAACAATGACGAATTACAATCGGTTTGCAATTTCTTGAAGTAGCACAAGAAGTACACCATAAGTACATGGTTGATTGAGGAGAGAGAAAATAAAGAATTGTGGTCTTTGGAAGTTTAGAAAGAGAAAATAAGAATTATGGTTTTAAAGAGAGAAAATAAAGATGATAAAAAAAGTTTATGAAATGAGGAAATCTGGTACATATATTTATGGTAGCCTGGTAGGGGGTGTAGGTAGTATTACTTACACTGGGGTGTAGGTATTAGTAATACTAAAATTTTAAGTAGGGGAATAACACTAAGATTTTAGGGTTAAAGATTTAGGGCTTGTTCCGATTCACTAAAAATAATTGAATTGAATTAAACTAAACTGATTGGAGCTGAATTGTAGTGGACTGAACTAAATTGAATAGAGCTGAAATGAATTGTTTATGAAAGAAGAAAATTAGGAACTGAATTGAAATGAATTGAAATTAAGCTGAACAAAACATGCCCTTAGTCTTGTTCAATTCACAAAAAATGAACAAAGTGGGAATTCATAAAAATTACTTCCTACAAATTTGGGAAATTTTCGTACTTATAATTTTGTATACTTGTTTGGTTAGTACTAAATATTTACAAAGGTATAAAGTATTTACTTTTTTTAAAGTGCAACATGTCCTTTCGACATGCATTTTGTAAGTTGGATAAAGTAAGAGTCTGTTCCGATTTACTGAAATAACTGAACTGAATTGATTGGAGTTAAACTGAACTAAATTGAACTGAATAGAGCTGAAATGAATTGTTTATGAGAGAAGGAAATTAGGAACTGAAGTGAACTGATTGGAGCTGAATTGAACTGAACTGAAATTAAGCTGAACAGAACATATCCTAAATGGACAATTTAGCTAAAATAACTTAAACACTAATGACACAAGTAAGGATGTCAGTGGAGCGGGTCAAGTAAGAGACCTGCCCCATCCCCGCCCCAGTGGGGTGGGGATGGGTCTTGGTTTGGTGGATGGTGGGGCGGGGATATGGATAAAAACCATACCCACCATGGGTGATGGGGCGGGAGTGGATTTTAAGTTGTACCCGCCCCGCCCCTATCTATATATCTTTAAAAACAAAGTTTTATACTATTTTATAAAATAATTACATGAAATAAAATATTAGTTATAATACTTTTTACTACACTTATATTATAAACAAAAACGTGTCTAATATTATGAATGTTTTTTTTTTTATTGTAATCCGTATTAATTATGTAGTTGTGTATTTGTGAGGGGGAGATTAGGTGGGTTCTGGGTGGGGATTAGGCTGGTCTTTGGTGGGATTGATGGGGGTGGATATCCAAGTGGGGGTGGGGCAGAGATGGTTTTGGAGCTGTACCCACCGGGGCGAGGATGGGGATTAATTTTGGACCCGTCGCGGGGATAGCACTAGGTGAAAAAATAAGATTAGCACCGCCCTAAGGCCACCGGTTTTCAAAAACCGGTGGGGAAAATGGGGAGAAAAATAGGCGGGATTTTGATGGGTGATTTTTGCCACCGGTTCAAACCAAACCGGTGGGAAACCCATTTTTCCCACCGGTTCAAACCGGTGGCCTTTTAATTAAAAAAAAAAAACCCATATATAAACCCCCTTAACCCTACCAACCCTCATCCATACATGCAGCCTCCACTCTCCTCTCTCCTCTCTCTCCTACGGGATCTTTCTCCTCTCCAAAAAAAAAAAATTCTCAATCTCTCCTCTCAATTCTCCATCTCCATTCTCAGTCTTTCCTCTCTCCTCTCAATTCTCCTCTCTCCTCTCCAATCTCCATTCTCGATCAGTCTCACCTCCGTCCTCTTATCTCCCCTTTCGTGTCCCTCGTCTCCACCACCAATTTCGTCTCCGTCCTCGTCTCATCTCACCACCATCACCACCACCACCACTAACCACCGCCGCCGCCACCAATTTATAGATCGATCTCCACGACAACTATCAATTTATCCACCACCACCGCAACATAGCACCACCACCGCAACATAGCACCAAAACCGCAAAACCGAGTTTAATCGAGGTTGGTGTTTGATTTTAATCGATTTTAATTTGATTTTAATTTGATTTTAATCGATTTAAATTCGATCTTTATTTGATTTCTTCTTGGTTTTTCTGGGTTAAAAAATTAATTTTTTTGGGTTTTTTATATTGAATTTTTCTGGGTTTTTTAGATCTGGGTTTTTTATATTTAACCCAGAAATTTTTCGTAAATCTGGGTTCTGGGTTTGTCGAATTTTTTTTGTAAATCTGGGTTCTGGGTGGGAAAATATTCTGGGTTTCGTAAATCTGTTTGTTCTGGGTTTGTCGAATTTTTTTTGTGATTCGTAAATGTGGTTTTTTTTTTGCATATTTTTTGTGAGTTTTATTAATTTCTGGGTTTAATTGATGCAGGTGTTAATTGATGCAACAAGGATTGAAGACATTGATTTTGGAATATTGTTTTTTAAGTTGTTATTTTTGATGTTGTAATTTTTTTTTTTTTTTTTGATTTCTGAGTTGTAATTTTATTGTTCGATTTTATGTTGTAATTTTTTTTTATCTTGTATATATTTTTTTTTTTGGTATTGTACAGTAACAATTAAATGAAAATTATATTTTTGTTGATTTGGAGTGTTTTTGGTACATTTTGATTATGATATTTCTGAAATTCTGAGTATACTAAACCCAAGTAAAACAAAAAAAAAAAAAAAAAAAAAATTTACATGTCATTGCCACCGGTTAACCGGTGGCAATAGTTGTTAATTCCCAAAAAAAAAATTTGCGGGAAGTCTTATTGCCATCGGTTAACCGGTGGCAATACTTGTTTTTGCCACCGGTTTTGAACCGGTGGCTTTTGCATTAGATTATTGCCACCCCCCAACTGACCACCGGTTCAAAACCGGTGGCAAAGGGGGGTTTTGAACCGGTGGCCAATTAGTTTTTTCGCCTAGTGTAGGGATGGGGATGAAAATGTTTGGTGTGGATGGGGATGGGAAGACCAACATCCGCCCCGCCCCATCCCATTGACATCCTAAGACACAACAATACAACATGTCTTTTTTAGTGGTGTTCAAATTTTATTAACAAATTAAATATTTACCTCTTCTAATCTATACTAATCTATTAAAAGGCGTTCCTAAGAACGCCTATACGCCACATATACCCCCTCATTTTGCCACGTCATTTACTCAAGTTCTTATTATGTCACGTCATCCATTCAACTCCTCAATATGTCACGTTATCCACACAATCAACAATACTCCATGTTGTCTCAACTATATTGAAAAAATATATACTTCCTCCGTCCCATAATATTGAAGTACAATGAATAAAGTTAAAAAAGTGAGGGTATAATGGTATTTACATACTATCCAAAAATAGAAATATGAACAACATTTTAGTTCTCTAAAATAGGAAAACAGGAACTATATTATGGGACGGAGGGAGTATATGGATGAGAAGGTTCGAACACCTGATCTCTTAGAAGAAAGGTTATTGTTTAACCATCTAGGTTAACTATCAATAATTATGCTTCAACCTTGCATAATGAATAATATTATACTACAAAATATTGAAGACACATATTACATATAAACTATTAGATGCTCTTAAAAATTAGCAGTTGCGCAACTATTTATTTATAAAAGTAATAACCCGGGGCAATGCCCGAGTTACCCACTAGTTACGTTATTAAAATATGTGTCAATAAGATATGTTGCACACTTGCACATATTAAAAAAAAAGGAGTACAATATTACTCCCTCTTTTTTTTTTTTGAAGTGTATCTATTTGATTGACACGCTATCTTAAAAATGTGAGTTGAATGAAGTAGAATATTATGTAGGGAACTAAACATTATAAGTAGAAAAGAAGTGCAATAGTGAGGCACTTTCTCTGTCTCTATTTTATTTTTGCCCCATTTGACTTTTCACGGTTTTCAAAATGCTTCTTAAAACGTAGATAACTCATTTTTGCATGCGTAAAAATTAAAAAAAAAACTTGATATTAATAAAATATACAAATAAGACAAATTCAACAAGACTACACTTGACTATATTATCTCTTATAAATAGAAATTTACGGTCAAAGTTTTTAAAGTTGACTCAATTATTTGCATTATGGCAAAAAATAGAGACAGAGAGAGTAATCTATCTATAAATATCACTAAAGTAGCAACCGTTGACATCATTTGTCCACATGGCAGCTTCAGAAGAAAAATTTTCCCGCCTAAATAAAATTTCAAATTTCAAATTTAATTTCGCCTCCTTTCAATTTATCTATACTTTTTAATATATATATAAAAGTATTTTGTTCGATGAAGTATAAGGGAAAGATCATTACATACAAATAGTTGGTGATAGAAGGAAAATAAATAAATTAAAAAGTATATATATATATATGTGTGTGTGTGTGTGTGTGTGTGTGTGTTTTCATATGTATCAAATTTAAAATTATTTCTTGTTTGCTTAAATTTTCATATTCGCTTTGCTCTTATTTAAAATTAATTATATTAAATTAGCATTAACAATTATATAATGGTAATGTCTCTATAGTTTTTATTGTATGAGGTAATTAAGTAATTAGAATACATAAAATATATAATCTATATTTCAAAATAAAAAAATAATAATAATGTCGTAAATGACGTGAGTGGAGATAAATAATAAAAAATAATTGGAGTAGATACAAGTGTGAAGAGAGATAAGGAGTAATTATAAAAATAAATAAAAAAAAAGGAGAAGATGGCTTAGCTTAAAAGTTAAAAATAAAGTGATGTATTTAAAACAGTTGATTTAGTAAAGTAATGCACTTAAAAAATAGAGGAAGTACAATTTGCCAAAATGGCTCATTTGGTTGAATGTGGGAAATGCAAATTCCTTGAAAATTTATATTCTCATGTAATTGGAATTCCTAAGAAATGTCAAATTGTGTTCGTTTACCATGAGAAGTTTCACTTACCAAAGTCTCCCTAGGTAATTAAATTCCTCTATTTTGTTGGAAGTAAAATTCATGGGAATTTCTACTTCACATGAATTTGCCAACCAAACAACTCAAAAGAATTTCAAGACCTAGAGTACAATTCAAATTTCAACTTTTCATGTTTTTATTTGTCAACCAAACGACACGTAAAGTAAACATCCTACTCCGTAGAAAATATCACAATAAGACAATAGGTCTTGTGTAAGGCATGTACTTTAATTTTATCGTAAGACGGTCCGTTTGAGGGTAACTATAACTATTTTTATGGCAACTTTAATCACTTAAATGGTAATTTTTAATTTAATTTGTCATTGGTTTGAATTTTATTTTAATATGTAATTTCTTATAAATTCATGATTATAAAGGCTAATATGATTAATGTACATTATAAATTTTTTGTAAGATAAAAGTTATTATTAGAAAAATACTACCCCCGTCCCCAAAACTTTGACCCTTTTGGCCTAATTTTAGTCCCAAAATAATCTACCCATTTGCATTAAAATACCCACCAATTTACAATAATATTTGTGCAAAATTAGGTTCCCCAAGTAACATTCTGTTTTTCATGTATTTTTAATACTTTATCTCTCTACTGTTTTACAAATTCCATGTAAATTTATCTTTCCAATATGTTTTTATTTCTTTTTATTTAAGTTTCTTAATAACTGCGAAATCAATCCAAAAGGGTCGAAGTTTTAGGGACGGAGGGAGTAATAACTTTTGTAATATAAAGGGTAATTTTTAAATACTTTTATGATAATTTTAACCCGTTTTACAATAAATTGACGTATGAGAATTTGTGACAATAAAATCATAATACCACTCCGTAGTATTATCAACAATACGGAGTATTTACATAATCTAGTATGCCATAAAAAAAAAATTAAAAAAAAAGGTGAAAAAGTGGAAGAATGAAGCATGTGCAAAGTGAAAAAAGAAAGGTGGTGGCTTTCAAGATTCTTGAAACCATAGGTTCAGGTCGTATGAAAGTAGTTACACGTTTCGTAAATTTATGGTCGCAAAACTTTTCAAATTTAGCAAATTCTCCATTTTGTCCCATAAAGAGTACACTATTGTCCAAACTGACCCTTGCTTCCCTTTCAATAAGGCTCTGATATGATTTTTTGAGCTAAGCTGAATTGAACTGATTGGAGCTGAACTGAACTGAATTGAACTGAGTTGAAATGAATTATTTATGAGAGAAGGAAATATGGAACTGAACTGAACTGAGCTGACATCATCCTTTTTTTTTCCCCTCCTATATTCCAAAACTAAATAAATATAGTGCTTCTTCTAAAATTAATTGATGAGATTATCAATCATTATCCAAATAGAATCTTTTGCTCCATAATTATCCAAACTTAACAAAAATAACAACTTTAATTTTGTTAATTATCTTTTCAAAATCAAAACTTATCCTTTCTTTTTTTTTTTGAAATCTGATTTATTATTATTATTATTATTATTAATTTTTTTTTTTTTTAAAATAGCTGCGCTAGCCACCGTGGTGTGGCCAGCCGAAGCCAGCCACGGCAGCGACGCAGGAACAGCAGCAGCAGCACACGCAGCTAGTGGTGCACTGCTGTGCTGCTCCTGTTCGGCTTCTGCCCAACCCCCTTTCCCTCCCGGACCACCACTGGTGCGGCAGTCGCCGTGGCAGCGCCACCCAGCCGCAGCTGCCGCACCCAAAAACCCCTTTTTATTTTAATATAAATAAAAACAAAACAATTTTTGTGAAATTAAATTAATTTTAATGTGGTCCAATTAATTTCAAAATTAAATCATATTCAATCTTGAAATTAGGGTTCTTCATGAAATTAATCCCCAATTTAATTTAACTCTTAAATTAAATAATTTGATCATGAAAAATTCATAATTTAACATGAAATCAAATAGATTAAATTCTTTAAACACATAACTATCGAATTAAATCAAAACCAAAACACAAATTTCACAAATTAGGGTTTATGATTTCGAAATTTTCGAAAAATAGGGTTAGGGGGGTCGAAATTTTCGATCAATATAGGGCAAAATTCGAATCAAATTAAGGCTAATTCGGAGCAATTTAAACAACTTTTAATGATTCTATATTGTTAAATCACATTTAATATAATAATTGACCCATAATTAAATTATTCTCCCTCCTAATTGAATTAAAATTGTGGATTATCAAAGAATTAATATTCAATACTTGTACATGCATAGGCTAACTGATACCACTGTAGGAGTTTATAGGAATGCGGAAAACATGAATCATATTCATATAGCACCTAATCCCAAGATCATGCATAACACATAAAGAATTAGAATTAATATCTTTGAAGCGTGATTCCACAAGTGACCGAGCAAGAACAAAGGGAGATAAAGAACCTTAAGCGTGATTCCTCTACTTGGTCCACGAGCACGGATCAAACCTCCACTAATGCTAGTTAGTCGTGATCGAACACTTCAATCAACCTTTGACGGAGATGTGAGTCACGAGCACACCACAAACCACCCACGACACCACCACACGCGCCACCCAAAGAGGTGGGCCGTACGGACAGGGAGGAGAGAGAGAGAGCCGAATAGAGAGAGAGAGAGAATTAGGGTTTTGGTCTTGGTTGCTTGATTCACAATTAACTGTTAATTGTTGTGTGTCATACAACCCTAGGTATGGATTATATTTATAGATCACATCTCTAAATAAATCCACATCAAGCCTAAAACATATTAAGCCCTTCTAACTATTCTAGCCCAACAATCAATGTAGCATGTCATAAACTCATGAGACCCAATAATGGGCTTCTAACTTGTTTGACCCAATACTCTTGTGTGTGACCTCATAGGATCCATTCTAGCGGGCTTAAAACTATTTGACTAGCCCAAAGATCATTGATCATAGTCTAGCAACAGATAATGACGACCCAAAAGAACGAACTTATTATCTCCATAATAGTGATCCTTGATATATCTAGTAATTGCACTTATCGAAGACATAACTCCTTCAATGAGTGCCATAAATGACACTCATCAAATTCCTCCAAGATAAACTTTTGCTCGTCCTCGAGCAAAACAAAAGCAAGCAAAGGAAAATGATGACATTATTCAAGCAAAGAAAGAAACAAGAAAATTAGAGAGGATGGGAATATACACTAACTCACTTTCGTAGGAATCACGGTTGTTTTTAGCTACAACAAGCCCTTCAAACCCCAATGTCGCCAATGAGGACGAGTGAGGTCTCGTGAGGGTTTCCTAAGAGTTTAACCCACAACTCTCTCATAACAAACAAACAAGGCAAAGCATGAAAAAGAAACCAAATAAGAAGTAATGAAAACATTTGCTCTTGTAAGGACTTTTGCAAATGAACAAGCACAAATGGATGCAATTCTTTCTAAACAAGTAAGGGAGTGCACGTTTCAAGATATCCAAGGTTGATTGAAACATAAGATATGCTAAGCATAGAGAACTAATGAGACACAATTCACCTTCATCCCAAACAATCTTACCACGTTCTCCCTACTAGTTTCAAATCCTCCTCCAGTGAGCATCTCAATGATTCCTCGAAGGAACCGAAAAATAAGAGATTTTCAAGGCTACTCGACATCTTGACTATGCAAACCGCTCCATAGGCTTGACTCACATCTCCCTCCATCGACTTGTGATTCAACCAAAAAGGTCAAAAGGTCTTGGAAAGGGTTGTAATGTAAAGGCGAAAAGGGTGAAGGTAGGCTAAAATTTGAAATTTGGTGGTATACCTAAATTGTGAAGCAAAGGGTGATCAATCCTCAACAACATAATCAAGCAATCACCAAACAAAAACACCAACACCCCCAAGCTTATTCAAAGAAAAAATCACAAATATAAATACAAAAGGCGTAAGAACGCTTCCCCCAAGCTTGAACAAAGCATTGTCCTCAATGCTTAAAATAGGGAGAAAGACACTTACATCAAAATATTTTTGAGTTTTTCATTTTTCTCATTACTTGACTAGGCTCATTTATACCCCTTTTGTATCTAGAGATAGCAATGGATGATATTTGGATCGGGTGGAGTTTCACCCGCATCCATCTATCGTCCATATTCATGAGTCACATGCTTCACTCATCACCCACATCCATTCATCTGTCATCCACGGATAAAACAGGTGGACCATGTGACTAATAAATATTTAATGTGAAAAAAATGGATATATACAGTATGTTGCTGGAAAAAAAAAAATACTCCGTATAAGCATTTTTCTTGCATACGAGTATTCATTATTTCTTTTTACTCCCTCGGTTTTTTTTTATTTGTATCAGTTTGACCAGCACATTTGCCAAGACGCAACTTTGATCATTAACTAGTTTAGTCCCGTGCGTTGTACGAAATAAGGGAGTAGTCATTATTTGTTTAAATAGTTATCAATTTTATATTCGAAAAAAAATCACCTGATTATCCCATAATTAATTTTGGATAATAATTGATTTAAAATATGTGATTGGCTAGCAATTAGGATAGAATCTCCTAAATTAGTTAGGATAATCATGGAAAATAAATATGATTTATCTTCCATAATTAAAATATAATTTGATTCTATCTCTTACCTAAAATAAAATATATGATATTTTATGATTGGTTAGAAATAATATATGATATTATCTAATTGCAGTAATTAATTAATTAAAAATATGAGATATTTTGTGTCATGTTTCCTTAATTATGATCATTCGATGTTGTAGTTTAGGAAAGCATGATGAGTGATTTATTATGTGGCACTTTATAATATATGATATTATTTATTGCTATATATAGACTAGTATGGCCCATAGATTCTAAATACGATCTGCGTATCGTTTCGTATTTTTGTAATCTAAATACGGTCCGTGTACCGTTAAGTATTTTTGTAATTTTATTTTATTTAAGTAGTAGATAGAATAGAATAATATTACAGGTTGCAGTTGATCCAAGAAGCCAATGGAGTGGACGCCCAAAGGAATAAGATGGATGAGATCCATGAGGATTCAAGTGGGAGCATTTTTCTGCTTTATTAGTTTTCTTAGGATTAAGGGGCCATACTATGTTATGTTTTACTTATGCATTAGTAGATTATGCATGTTAGATTTATTTTATGTTGATTGATGATGTGTTAGAGTTCACTAAATAATCACAACATAATAAGTCTAGGTCCCGGTAAAATTGAGATTGCTTTTCCAATTGAAAACCCGATGAAACCTTCAATATTTATGATGGGTCATGCCAAAGCTGGGTGTCATATTATATCTTGGGAAAGTTGGGGTAATCAAGTTTTACATTTTTAATTGGTTATACTCAACAAGGTTACCTAAAGAGTTTAGAACCTTGAAGCAAGGGTAATAATTAAACATGTGATGAGTAATTATTCAACCAAGAATTACAAGAGTTGTAATCAGTAAAGAGTTTACTCACCTTGAAAATGTAATGGTTGATGGTAGGGCCAAAGTCCGGTCAATTATTACACAAATAAAGGGTCTTGGAATCATTTAATTCAATAGGGATCATTTTAATATTGAATAAATGCTTTAAAGTTACCAATTTAAATTGTTTATGGTACTTTAAAATTATTAAACATAATTAATGAACTTTGCCTCGTTTTGTTTTTGTTTGTAGATGAATAACTATAATGACAACACTATTTTGCCAACGAAACTAAATTTAAGGCTGAATCTCATAAACTTCAGGGAATGGGAGAACGAGTTGAGAAATGTTCTCATAAGCCATAAGCTTGAATCTCGTTTATACATACCTGTTTTGGGGTTCTTTATCTCCCTTTGTTCTTGCTCGATCACTTGTGGAATCACACTTCAAAGGTACTAATTCTAATTCTTTATGTGTTATGCATGATCTTGGGATTAGGTGCTATATGAATTAACCAACTTGTGTGAATATCTTCGTGCCATCTATCGAGGTGGCATTGGGGCATTAGGAAGTGGAGGAGGAAACTTCAACGACTACAATGTAAGAGAGGTCGTTAATTCGATCCCTCAGATTTACTATTCCTGGACGACAGCATAAGGTATGAGGCTTACAATGTTCATTGTAAGATAATGGCTAAGAAACTCATGCCTGGTCAGTCTGTAAGGACCCATGTCAATGAACTGATTGATTTATTCAATCAAATGGACGTCCTTGGGAAAGTTTGATGATGACTCCGCACATGACATAATCTTGTTCTCACTCCACGATGGTTTTGATATAGTCAGGCTTACTCATAATGATGAGGGCTCGACGGTGACATTAGTCAACCTTTTACTCAACCATGTTGAGGAGTACCTGAAAAGGAGACAAAGCGAATGGGGTGTCAGAAAGGAGAAATAGGACCTTACTGGACATGGTTCGGTCCATGATGAGCTTTACTGATCTTCACATATCATTCTGGGGATATGCATTAGGAGCAGCTGCGAACATACTAAACAAAAGCCCATCCAAAGCAGTTGAGAAGACACCATATGAATTATGGACTGGAAAAGTTCCAAAGTTGTCTTATCTCAAGGTTTGGGGTTGTGAAGTCTATGTAAAACGTTTACAAAGTGAAAAAAATCGACCCTAAATCAGACAAATGTTTCTTTGTGGGTTATCCCGAAGAAACAAAAGGGTATTACTTCTACAATCGCGACGATGACAAAGTGTTTGTTGCTCGCGATGGTGTCTTTCTAGAAAATGAATTCCTCTCTAGAAAGCCAAGTGGGAGTAAAGTAGTTCTCTAAGAAATTCGAGATGAGTAACAAATGGATGTGGATAACACCACATCAGAGGCGAGGGCGCATAATCATGCGTCGGAGCAAGCTAATTCAACTAGCGAGACTCCTATCGTCCCACTTGAATCTAATTCTTGCGAAAATCTTCAAAGAGTTGAAGAGAACATTTCTATTGTTGCTCCTACCCCACGTAGGTCTGTCAGAATCAGAAACAAACAGTTTGTTGAAGTTTTGTTAACTGAGGATTCTGAAATCTTCTTATTGGAGAATGAGGAACCTACAACCTCAAGCAAGCTTTGATGAGCCCCAACTCAAAAGAATGGCTTGAGGCCATGAAATCCGAAATGGAATCGATGTCTGAAAATGTTGTGTGGACCCTGGTGGACTTGCCTAATGGGGTAAAGCCTTTTGGTTGCAAGTGGGTTTACAACATTAAAACAGACAAGGATGGAAATGCCTACATCTATAAAGCAAGACTGGTTGCGAAAGGGTACAGACAGATTCATGGTATTGACTATGATGAAACCTTTTCCCCAGTAGCAATGCTTAAGTCCATTCGGATTCTTCTAGCGATTGCTGCATTTTTCGATTACGAAATGCTTATCTCCCTTTGTTCTTGCTCGATCACTTGTGGAATCACGCTTTAAAGGTATTAATTCTAATTCTTTATGTGTTATGCATGATCTTGGGATTAGGTGCTATATGAATATGATTTATGTTTTCCGCATTCGTACCTATAAACTCCTACACTCATATGGTAGCATTTAGGAAATTCCTTATATTTTATAGCTTTTCACTTTAAATAATGCTTTAGTTTCGTTCATTTATGCTTTATTTTCTCCGTTTCTCTTATTTTGTGCTTTCTTGTGAAATAAGGGTATTTTGTCTTTTCTACTTTACTCGCTTTGCTTTCTTTTATTGTAGGCTTTGTTCGGGTCTTGGGATCTACTTTGGAAGGTTCTCCGAGTCTTTTGGATGCTTGGGATAAGACCTCATATCATTTGCTTGGCTAGAGTTCAAGATAAGAAGCAAAGCTCCTATTCTTGGCATTAGCGCTCTCGTGCATCACCATCATCGCATGCCTTGGTCATGAACGCGCAAAAATGAAGTTTTCAAGGCTGCCCTTTTGTAGGGAATATTTCAAGCATCCCACACTTGAGCCCCACTGTGATCATACACTTAAGCATAGAGACGTCCAAAGGGAAGGAAGCTAGAGCAAAAGGGTCGCCAACAAGTTTTAGGAACTTGTAAACCGTTCACAGGGTGAAGGTTACACCCCTTCACGATCCATGAGATCGCAAACTCCATAGTGGTCCGGAACCATGACTGGATTTCGGGGATGAAGGTAAAACTCTAACCTAAAAGAGATTGAACCTGCCCTAAATAGCCCTTTACTTTATTCTTCCCATATGCATGTGCGCTTTCTGACTAACATACAATCAATATATTAATCCTAAACCTGTTTATCTATGTTGGTTGAATATTAATGCACAAACAAATCTATTATTGGCGATCACTTGAATTAAAATCACATCAGCCTAAACAAGATTATTAATTATCTTATTAAGCGTGATTACAAGTACAAATTCCTTTTAAACCTGCAAGAGAGAGCGTGATCAAGCAATAACAACGATAATATATATCAAGCAACATAAAAACAATCATCATCAAAACTATCTCAATCTCAATAAAGCATAAGAATATTAAGATCCTAGGCATGATACTAACAATATTAATAACAAATCCTAGCATAACACTAAACATTAAAGATCAAAGCTTTATCCCTAACACGATACTAACATGATAGAAGAAATAGGAAGCAACCTAAGCATGATACTAGAAAGCAATAGAGACATCCTAACATGATACTAGGAATTAAAATAATCTAAGCATGATTTCTATATCAAAAGAATAATTAAGTAATTAAATTACTTACTTCGATGCCTCGTATCTCTTTCTATCAAAACAATACACACGTTAGTAACTTCAAGGAAAATATTAAATTAAACAATTAACTCAAATAATTGAAATAGGGATTTGGGACCAAACCCTCAGAAATTATCAACCTTTCACGTCTAGGGCGAAGGTAACTTCGAGCTTGGCTAGGTGTGTCTAGAACTTGTGAATGCGGAATTTTGTAAAAGGGAAGGTTTAGAAAAAGAGAGAAGAATAAGTTATTGCTTGAGAGAATTAAGGACGATTGATGATTGTGATGATTCTGAATCCATGAAAAACGGGGAAATACGACCCTATTTACAAAGAAAATAGTCCGAAAACGATAGAAAAGAATTAGAATTTAAATCGGAATAAAACTGATCTTTGTCGCCAGCGACATAGCCCAGCGCGAAACGACAAGCATCACGCATGGCGACAGACTTGTCGTTTGGCGCTAGTTAAAAGATAAAACGCACTTTTGTACGGAATCCTCTTCTTAATATAATTAAGCAATTAAACTCTGTGTTTATCAATTTTAAATCAGATTTTATCAAAATAAAACACTTGTTTTATTTCAAACCAAATTCATTATTTTTCTAAAGATAATTATTAATCCTAACTCTATTAGAACTCAAAAATAACCTTCTAGATTATTCTAGAAAATTATAATCAATCCTAATAATTTTATTCATTGGGCCATAAAACCATTTCAGACCCAGTTTAGTACTTTGGCCATAATTTCCTCATTATTCATCGGAATTGGGCTCATAATATATCATTGGAAAGCTCTTTGCGGGCTCGACCCAACTACACTATTATTGGACCCCCGTCATGGACCAAGCTAAATTGGACTAGCTATTTTCATAAATAGAGAAGATTTTCAAAAACAGAAAGAAAGATTTCTATTAAAAATTACCGCATCACAAGACTTTTCACACTTTCACCTTATTCGATAATCAAGCGACGTGAAAGGTACTCATTGACATGACAAGGCATGCTTCAGCGTTGTGTTAAGATTTCATGACAAAGGGTTCCTAAAGGGAAAGACTATTTGGTCATGTATCTGTGTAGTGTGTGAAAGTGACACTAAAGTTAGCCCGCAAGGGCTAAGTGCGTGGAAAAATATTAAAAAGAGTCCAATGGTGGTGACTCTTAGGCTGGGTAAGCTAATAATGTAAGGATCAAGCCCCCAAGTCTAGCTCTAAATGAATAGGGATAAGCATTAGAGATCCTTTGATATGATCAATGTAAATATGAATGCATGTTTATTACGGTCGCACCTCGATGTGAGGTTGCCTACGTATCCGTTAGGAATCAGGCCGAACGTAGCTCTAGCCAAACCTCGCACAAGTGTGTATACCTCAAAAAGGTCTTTTAAAGGTTGTAACGTGGTTAGGCTAAAGGTTGAAGAAGAAATGGATAAAGGCTCAAGACCCTACATAAGCCCCCTCCCCCCCCCCCCCAAGGTGTGCAACCTTGCTTTTGAATCTTTGTATTATTATGCTTGAGGTTTCTCACTTTTGAACTCTTTATATTTTACTCTCTCTTTTTTGCTTTATCATTTTTCAAATTCAAATCTCTTTTTGATAAGCGTGGGCAATCCCGATCATGTGGTCTATCACTCACTTGGCATTCATGTTTCTCAGGCACGGTACCGAGCACTCGATAAGAAACGCAATCTGGGACGTGTTCATATCAAAGACATGTTCATGTCAATGACATTGGAACACTTGCCCTTTGTAGGAGATTATAGGTACTAAACGCGGAATAACATGAATCATATTCATATAGCACCAAAACAAGGATCTCATGCATAACACATAAAGAAGTAAGAATTATACCTTTGAAGCGTGATTCCACTAGTGATCGAGCAAGAACAAGGGAGACAAAGAACCCCACGTGTGATTCCTTTACTTAGTCCACGAGCACGGATTAAACCTCCACTAATGCTAGTTAGTTGTGACCGAACGCTTCAATCAACCTTCAACGGAGATTAGAGTCACAAGCACACCACTACACCAACCACGCACCACCACACGCACCACCAATGGAGGGGAGACGCACGGAATAGGGGAGGAGAAAGGGAGGGCCGAAAGTGAGAGAGAGAATTAGGGTTTGGGATCTTTTGGTTGCTTGTCTGACAATTCACAGTGTGTAAATTGTTATGTCATGCAACCCTAGACATGGTTTATATTTATAGATCATATCTAGAAATAAAACCATGTCCAAATCCTAATTGAACTCTACTTACAATCCAAGCCCAAACATAAGATGTGTCATATACTCATGAGGCCAAATAATGGGCCTCTAACTTGTTTAACCCAATACTATAGTGTGTGACCTTGTAGGATCCATCCTATAAGGCTTTGGACCTTTTGACAAGCCCAAAGTCCAATTGTCATATCTAGCAACAGACATTGACAACCTTATAGTATGAACTTATTATCTCCATAACTGTGATCCTATGATATATCTAGTAATTGCACTTATCGAAGACATAACTCCTTCAATCTCCCACTTGTCTGAGACAAGTGCACAATATTCAAATTCCTTAAGTCAATGTGTGTCGATTTGATAATATGATTGCATCTCATGTCATGATCATATTAGTCTACAAATCTTATCTTGAAATCTGAGTTAGAATTACAAAACAAATGGTTACTATGTAACACATTTGAGCACAGCCATGCATTTTCTGAATTCTCCCTCTTCAAGGGGCCAAGACACATTCCTAGTCAATAGGTAGACTCAATCCAATCTTGTGGCAACTAAATCTCCCACTCAATTCATGAAGTGACCGGGAAACATCCTTTATAATCTCCAGTTACGGCAAGACGTTTGAATGTACCACAGTCAAAACAATCATTGAATAGAATCAGTGTTCCACTCATGTCAAAGGAATCCACTAATATATCCGGAAGTTCTATACTTGAACTTCAAAGTAGGTCTATAGTTCGATCCTGCATCATTCATGCATATCCATGTGATTGACCGAGCATTATCACTATGCTCCCATAGCCCATGAAACTGCACTATCCAATCAATCTTACATGCTAGTTCTAATTTGTGAAATCATTTATGTCCAGTTTAATGATTTCGAACTAGGAACTTAAATAATGTATGAATTTTGTTCACCTGTGGGGTTTCATTCAAAAGGTCATCAACCTAGTGAGCCCATCAATTCATAATTATTTTGGACATTTTATTTAATATTAAAACCACAATTAAATAAGAGAAATAATAGAATTTCTGATTAAACATAATTCTGCAAATGAATGTATTACATATGTAATTTATTTTTCTCAAAACAAAAAACAACTTCTAATTACATCATTCGCCTCAATCCAGCTTCATTAGCATGTTTCTCATGCTTTGGAGTTGGAAGGGGTTTAGTAAGTGGATCAGCGATATTCTCATCCGTATGAATTTTGCACATCTTGACATCTCCTCTGTCAACGATCTCTCGAATGAGGTAATACTTCCTCTCTACATGCTTGGATTTGAAATGTGACCTAGCTTCTTTTGATTGAGAAATAGCACCATTATTGTCACAAAACAACTCGATTCCCTTTTGAGCACTTGGTACAATGTCCAGCTCAATTAGGAACTTCTTTATCCAAACTGCTTCTTTAGCTGCTTCAACAGCAGCCATATACTCTGATTCTGTCGTAGAGTCTGCGACAGTGCTTTGCTTCGAACTTTTCCAGCTCACTGCTCCTCCATTCAGACAGAAAATGTACCCAGATTGAGATCTAAAGTCATCTCTGTCTGTTTGGAAACTCGCATCCGTATAACCTGTGACAACCAATTCCTTTTCGCCACCATACACTAGAAACATCTCTTTAGTCCTTCTCAAGTACTTAAGGATGTTCTTGGCAGCTATCCAGTGTGCTTCTCCTGGATTTGCCTGAAACCTGCTACACATGCTTAGAGCATATGCAACATCCGGCCTTGTACATATCATGGCATACATGATTTATCCTATTGCCGAAGCATAAGGTTTATCACTTATTCTTCTCATCTCCTCTGCCGTTTTAGGGCACTGAGATTTACTGAGAGTGATGCCATGAGACATGGGGAGAAATCCTCTCTTAGAGTCTTTCATGGAGAACCTATCAAGAACCTTATCAATATAAGTCTCTTGACTTAATCCAATCATCCTTCGAGACCTGTCTCGATGGATTTTGATCCCCAATATGTATTCGGCCTCTCCTAAGTCTTTCATGGAAAAACAACTTTTCAACCATTCCTTGACTGATTCAAGCATTGGTATGTCATTTCCCATGAGAAGTATGTCATCCACATACAAGACTAAGAAAACTATGCTGCTCCCACTAGACTTCTTGTATACACAAGGTTCCTCTTCACTTTTGACAAAATCAAACCTTTTGATTGCTTCATCAAAACGAAGATTCCAACTCCTGGATGCTTGCTTCAATCCATAGATGGATTTCTCAAGCTTGCATACCTTTCTAGGATTTTCTGGATCTTCAAAACCCTCAGGTTGTGTCATGTACACTTCCTCCGTCAAGAACCCGTTCAAGAAGGCGGTTTTGACATCCATCTGCCAAATTTCGTAATCGAAAAATGCGGCAATCGCTAGAAGAATCCGAATGGACTTAAGCATTGCTACTGGGGAGAAGGTTTCATCATAGTCAATACCATGAATCTGTCTGTACCCTTTTGCAACTAGTCTTGCTTTATGGATGTAGGCATTTCCATCCTTGTCTGTTTTAATCTTGTAGACCCATTTGCAACCAATGGGTTTTACCCCATTAGGCAAGTCTACTAGGGTCCACACTTTATTTTCAGACATCGATTCCATTTCGGATTTCATGGCTTCAAGCCATTTATCTGAGTTGGGGCTCACCAAAGCTTGCTTGTAGGTTGTGGGTTCCTCATTCTCCAATAAGAAGATTTCAGAATCCTCAGTTAACAGAACCTCGACAAACTGTTTGTTTCTGATTCTGGTAGACCTACGTGGGGTAGGAGCAACAGTAGAAATTTTCTCTCCAACTCCTTGAAGATTTTCGCATGAATTAGATTCAAGTGGGACGATAGGAGTTTCGCTAGTGGAATAAGCTTGCTCCGACGCACGATTAATCGTCTCATGCGCCC
This sequence comes from Chenopodium album, assembly GCF_948465745.1. Classification (NCBI taxonomy): domain Eukaryota; kingdom Viridiplantae; phylum Streptophyta; class Magnoliopsida; order Caryophyllales; family Amaranthaceae; genus Chenopodium; species Chenopodium album. The sequence goes on from NC_137844.1 coordinate 9,286,743, forward strand.
TCGTCTCTGACGTGGTGTTATCCACATCCATTTGTTGCTCGTCTCGAATTTCTTCGAGAACCACTTTACTCCCACTTGGCTTTCTAGAGAGGAATTCCTTTTCTAGAAAGACACCATCGCGAGCAACAAACACTTTGTTATCTTCGCGATTGTAGAAGTAATACCCTTTTGTTTCTTTAGGATAACCCACAAAGAAACACTTGTCTGATTTAGGGTGTAGTTTATCGCCTTGTAAACGTTTTACATAGGCTTCACATCCCCAAATCTTGAGAAAGGACAACTTTGGAGCTCTTCCATTCCACATCTCATATGGAGTCTTTTCAACTGCTTTGGATGGGCTTCTGTTTAGTATTCTGGCAGCTGCTTCTAATGCATATCCCCAAAATGATATGTGAAGATCAGTAAAGCTCATCATGGACCGAACCATATCTAGTAAAGTCCTATTTCTCCTTTCTGACACTCCATTTAATTGAGGTGTCCCTGGAGGGGTTAATTGTGAAAGTATTCCACAGTTAATCAGATGTTCATCAAATTCTTGGGTTAAATATTCGCCACCACGATCAGATCGTAATGCCTTAATTGTTTTCCCAAGTTGGTTTTGTACTTCATTCTGGAATTCTTTGAACTTTTCAAAGGCTTCCGACTTATTCTTCATTAAGTAAATGTAACCATATCTACTTAAATCATCAGTAAAAGTAATGAAGTAACTAAACCCACCCCTAGCTTTTGAACTCATTGGTCCACACACATCTGTATGTATGAGTCCCAAAAGGTCACTAGCTCTTTCACCTACACCCGTAAAGGGTGACTTAGTCATTTTTCCAAGCAAGCATGACTCACAGTTTTCAAATGATTCATAATCAAAAGAAGAAAGGAGTCCATCCTTATGTAATTTCTGGACGCGCTTGTCCAAGCCTACAATGCCATAGGTAAGTTGGGTTTGAACCATCTGTTTTCTGCTTTTTATGATCTATGTTGTAGACATGAGTTGCATATTCTAAAACATACAAGCCATTAATTAACTTAGCATTAGCATATAACATACTTTCTTTCGAAATAAAACAACGTTTGTCTCTTATTTCAAATGAAAATCCTTCAGTATCTAAAACTGGAACTGAAATAATGTTTTTAGTAATGCTGGGTACGAAATAACAGTTATTAAGTACTAAAATGAGTCCAGAAGGAAGTTTCAAATGATAACTCCCAATAGCAAGTGCAGCAACTTTTGCTCAATTTCCTACTCGAAGTGTTACTTCCCCTGGATCTAGCTTCCTACTTCCTTTCAAGCCCTGCACGTCATTAACGATATGAGCACCACAACCGGTATCGAATACCCAAGTGGAAGATGAAGTAAGATTAATCTCTACAACAAAAACATCAAGTAACTCCTTACCTTCTGTTTTCACTGGTGTGTAATGGGGACACCCTGGTGTATGGGCTTGCCATCCACCACAAAAGAAGCACTGGCAATCTCTCCTTATCAGGTACTCCTCAGCATGGTTAAGTAAGATTTTGATCAAATTTGCTGATGATCCCTCATCATTATGAGAGAGTCTTACAATGTCAAAACCAGCATGGAGCGAGAACAAGATAATATCACGCGCAGAGTCATCATCGATCGGTTTCCCAAGGATATCCATTTGATTGATCATATCAACCAATTCATTGACATGGTTCCTTACTGACTGACCAGGTAAGAGTTTCTTTGCCATTATCTTACCATGAATCCTGTAAGTCTCATACCTTAAACTGTCAGCCCAGGAATAGTAAATCTGAGGGATCGAGTTAACGATCTCTCTTACATTTGGATCGTTGACACCTCCACTACCCAATGCCCCCATGCCACCTCTACAGATAGCACGAAGACATTGATACAAGTTGGTCACCTCATACCGTCTGAACCTATTATACCAACAGTTTGGAATAGATTCCAGTATTAGGAACTTGACCCTTTGTGCATCCAAAACTAATTTCGCATGCATTTCAGGATCCTGACCAAGAGCACACTTGTTCTCAATGGGTACATATAGACGAGCTTCAAGCTTGTGGCTTGTGAGAACATTTCTCAATTCGCCCTCCCATTGCCTGTAGTTTATGAGATTTAGCCTTAAATTGAGTTTCATTGGTAAATCTGTGTTGTCATATAAGTTATTCATCTACAAACAAAAAACAAAACGAGGCAAAATTCAATAATTATGTTTAATAAATTTAAAGTACCATAAGTAATTTTAGAATTTATTGGTAACTTTAAAGCATTTTATTCAATTTTAAATTGACCCCTATTGAATAAAATGATTCCAAGATCCTTTATTTGTGCAATAATTAACCGGACTGAGGCCCTGCCATCAACCATTACATTTTCAAGGTGAGTAAACTCTTTACTGATTACAACTCTTGTAATTCTTGGTTGAATAATTAACCATCACATGTTTAATTATTTCCCTTAGCTTCAAGGTTCTAAACTGATCTTTAGGTAACCTTGTTGAATATAACCAATTAAAAGTGTAGAACGTGATCTACCCCCACTTCCCCAAGATATATTATGACGCTCTGCTGAGGCCGACCCATCACAAACGATCAAGGTTTTCGTCGGGTTTTTAATTGGAAAAGCTGCATCAATATTACTGGGATCTAGATTTATTATGTTGTGATTATATAGTGAACTCTAGCGCATCATCAAGCAACATAAATAAACCTAAACATGCATAATCTACTAATGCAATAAAACATGACATAGTATGGCCCCTTAATCCTAAGAAAACTAATAAAGCAAAATGCTCCCACTTGAACCTTCATGGATCTCATCCATCTTGCTCCATTGGGCCTTCACTTCATTGGCTTTTGGATCAATTGCAACCTGTAATTTTATTCTACTCTATCTACTACTTAAATAAAATAAAATAAATTACAAAAATACTTAACGGTACGCAGACCGTATTTAGATTACAAAAATACATCACGATGCGCAGATCATATTTAGAATCTATGGGCCATACTAGTATATATATATAGCAATAAACAATATCATATATTATAAAGTGCCATATAATAAATCACTCATCATGCTTTCCTAAACTACAACATCGAATGTTCACAATAAAGGAAACATGGCTATAAATATCTCATATTTTAATTAATTAATTACTGTAATTAGATAATATCATATATTATTCATGACCAACCATAAACTATCATATATTTTAATTTAGGTATGAGATAGAATCAAATCTTATTTGAATTATGGAAGATAAATCATATTTATTTTCCATGATTATCCTAAATAATTTAGGAAATTCTATCCTAATTACTAACCAATCACATATTTTAAATCAATTATTATCCATAAATAATTATGAGATAATCACATTATTTAATCAATTATTATCCAAATAGAATCTTTTGCTCCATAATTATCCAAACTTAACAAAATAACAACTTTAATTTTGTTAATTATCTTTTCAAAATTTAAACTTATCCTTTTTAAAATTTGAAAACTGATTTTATCTGAATTAAAATAATAAATTTTTTTTTTTTTTTTTGAAAAAAGCCGCGTCAGCCGCCGTGGTGTGGCCAGCCGAAGCCAGCCACGGTGGCCGCACGCCTGCACACCTTGCGGTGTGCGCTGCCCCTGCAGTGACACAGGAACAGCAGCAGCAGCACACGCAACGGGGTGGTGCACTGCTGCGCTGCCCCTTGCTGCCTGACCCCAGCCCCGCCCCTCCCTCCTGGACCACCAGCAGCAGCACCGCCGTGGCAGCGCCACCCAGCCGCGGTGGTTGCTGCTGTAATTTCCTTTTTGTTTTTTTTTTTATTTTAATTAATTAAAACAAAACAGATTTTTGTAAAAATAAATTAAACTTTATGTGGTCCAATTAATTTCAAAACTAAATCATATTCAATTTTGAAATTAGGGTTCTTGATGAAATTAATCCCCAATTTAATTTAACACTTAAATTAAATAATTTGATCATGCAAATTCATAATTTTAACATGTAATCAAATAGATTAAATTCCTTAAACATATTACCATCGAAATAAATCAAAATTAAACACAAAATTTCACAAATTAGGGTTTAAAATTTCGAAATTTTCGAAATTAGGGTTTAGGGGTTCGAATTTTTTTTTTTTGATTATTTTGGGGCAAAATCGGATCAAATTATGGCTAATATGGAGCAAATTAAACACCTTTAATGATTCTATATTGTTAAATCACATTTAAAATAACAATTGACCCATAATTAAATTATTCTCCCTCCTAATTGAATTAAAATTGTGGATTATCAAAGAATTATTACTCAATATATGTAAATGCAAGAGGCTAACTGATACCACTGTAGGAGATTATAGGTACTAAACGCGGAATAAACATGAATCATATTCATATAGCACCAAAACAAGGATCTCATGTATAACACATAAAGAAGTAAGAATTATACCTTTGAAGCGTGATTCCACTAGTGATCGAGCAAGAACAAGAGAGACAAAGAACCCCACGTGTGATTCCTCTACTTAGTCCACGAGCACGGATTAAACCTCCACTAATGCTAGTTAGTTGTGACCGAACGCTTCAATCAACCTTCAACGGAGATTAGAGTCACGAGCACACCACTACACCACCCACGCACCACCACGTGCACCACCAATGGAGGGGAGACGCACGGAATAGGGGAGGAGAAAGGGAGGGCCGAAAGTGAGAGAGAGAATTAGGGTTTGGGATCTTTTGGTTGCTTGTCTGACAATTCACAGTGTGTAAATTGTTATGTCATGCAACCCTAGGCATGGTTTATATTTATAGATCATATCTAGAAATAAAACCATGTCCAAATCCTAATTGAACTCTACTTACAATCCAAGCCCAAACATAAGATGTGTCATATACTCATGAGGCCCAATAATGGGCCTCTAACTTGTTTAACCCAATACTCTAGTGTGTGACCTTGTAGGATCCATCCTATAAGGCTTTGGACCATTTGACAAGCCCAAAGTCCAATTGTCATATCTAGCAACAGACATTGGCAACCTTATAGTATGAACTTATTATCTCCATAACTGTGATCCTATGATATATCTAGTAATTGCACTTATCGAAGACATAACTCCTTCACCCTTTTGTACACTTTTATCATTTTTGCTTTTTGAATTTTTGAGTTTTATGTAAAATCACTCAAGCTTTCGTTCTTTGAAAATTGCATAAGTTGCACACCATCCCATCCCAAGGTTAGGTAGATATGGGTTGAAAAATGACAGGTCTATCGTAGACGAGGCTCAAAGTGGTTTATCAAAAAAAGATTGCATATTTGAAGGGTGAAAGGTGATATGATGTGGCTACAAGGGGTGCCTCAAATCATTGGTATACCTTGTGCTTAGTTCGACGTTTTTTTTTTTGATGAATGCAATGCAATGTAATGATCACATGAAAGGAAACAAACGCTCATTTTATTAAAGGGAGAAAAGAAACGTACAAAATAAAAAATCTAAGGAAGAAGGTGCCTATTACCAGACTTATTGGGGAAAGGGAAAATGAAAAATAAATAGAAAAAGAGATCATGAAATCTTGTCGTTGAAGCTCGCCTCTTGTCTTGTATTGTTCGCTTTATCATCACTCGCTCTTCTTGCTGGCTGGAGGTATGGGAAGCTTGTTATTATCAACCAAGTATTGGATGGCCTCTTTTAGCTTCCAACAGCTCTCAGTAGTATGACCCCTACCTTGATGGTACTTGCAATGTGAATCGGGGTTCCAACTAGGCAATCTTTTCTCAGGCGCGGGATCTTGAATAGGTCCAATGGGAGTAATGAGTCCCTTGGCATGGAGTCGGTCGAAAGCAGCATCATAGCTCATCCCAATGGGGGTGAAGTCTTTCCTTAGTTGTTTCTTAGATCCTTGGTTATCCAAGGCTAAGACTTCACTGAGATCAAAGGTACTAACATTGTTACTAGAGTGGGCGTTTTCGGAAGAAGAAAGATTGTCGTTCTTCTTTCCTTTCCAGCCACTGTGGTTACTATTGTTAGTAGCTTTTTGCTTTGCGAGGTCATCTTCGATTTCAATACCGATATCATAGACGACCTTGAAAGTATTCAAATTATGTTGATACTTTAAATGTTTAGAATACTTTTCTTGTAAATTTTTGATGAACATCCTCACAGACTCTTTCTCACTAGGCACCTCAACCATCTTTGCAGAAGTTTCCCTCCACTTATTAAGGAAAGAAGTAAAGCCTTCATTCTCTTCTTGTCTCGGCATCTCAAGTTGTCTATAATCAGTTTCGACTTGAATATTACATTTATATCTATCAATGAAAGCGTTTACAATAGCATCCCAAGTAGAGGTTTTCTCCTTATCAAGAGAAAAGTACCATTGCTGACAAACGGTTTCTAAAGATAGGGAAAACACATAATGAAAAGCTTTCTTGTCTATTCCCTTAATATTCATTACAGTTTCAAAGGCTCTTAAATGAAAATAAGGGTTATCCATTGCTTTGAATTTCAGGATGTCGTTGGCATTGAACTTCTGCGGAAGAAGATCCTTGTCCACCGAGACCCCTTATGAGCTAATGCCTTGCAATCTATAGTCATTGGACAATTCGCCCAAATTTTCCTGGATGAGCTCCATTTGCTGTTGTCTCACAGGGTCATTGATTTGGAGAGTCAGATTCTTCAACATTTCAGCAATGTTAGCCACTTGTCCCTTGAGTTCGTTGACTTCTTCCTGACTTGCCATTATCTTCTTAGCTTTCCTTTTTCGACCGATTGGATTATCAAAAAGTTGAATTTGAATAAAGGTGTTGTCTTTGATTAATATTCCTTCTCTCCTTGACCAAGTACTGTGGAAAGGGAAATTAAGGGATATTCGTTGTTAATTATTCGACTTAACTCTATTCAACAGGCAATAGATGGAAAAAGGTAGGAAGAATGAATATTGTGACATGGGGAAAGCATGTAGAGAATGGAAAGATGATGTAGATGGAGAGATATGAAAAAAATTAGGAATAGAATGTACCCCCAACTCAAATGACGGAAAAAACCGACTCATGCATGAACCTAAGACATGGTCATGGTGACTATATAAAGTGTGTGCTAACACTAGTGAGTGTAGGTGACATGCTTTGACTCTTGTGTATGCCCATGGGACTAGGTGCCTAGACTCAATTAAGGACTTAGACATGGCTAAAGCCATAAAAAAATTGGTTAAACTGATTGGCAAACTGTTTAATTAGACTCGTCGTGATGACTCGAGTAAGAAACTGGACTGTCGCCGGAACAACAGAACTGTCGCCACAGTTTGAAGCTTGTCGCCAAACGACAAATCTATCGCTAGGCGACAAGCAGTAAACTGCGGCGCCACGGCCCAAATTCCTGCGCCATTTCTAGAACATTAATCTGGGACTGTTTCCAGTAATTTTACTCTAAGGGGACATGCCTATAGTCGTACTGAGTCAGATTAATCATTTCATTAGTCTTTAATTAGTCAAATTAATTAATTAATTCATTAATTAGACAAAGTCCTTTTTAGTCATTAATTGGTTTATTTAGACTTAAACACAAGTCAAACAAACGGTTAGCACATATAAAGTATGCACAAGCAAAAAATGCACAAATAGTCAAGTAGTCACAACATGATGCAATGAGTTTGCAACCTAACCATGGCTCTAGTTCTCTAAAGTTCGGGATATGGGTTAGTCAAAGAGGGTCCATGGTTATGAGTCCGGATGCACCCGCGCGGAAGCCTTACCTTTGGAAGGGTTGGCGCGAGTGGATGGGACCCCGCAAGTTAAAAACTTGCTTCCATAGTTTGGTAGATTCACAAACTCAGATGTACCCGTCCTTGCCAAGAGCGTTCGATTGGGTAGATGGAGCGTGAACCTCCAGAGGGTTATGTCCATATGTAGAACATATATGGGTTTCAGAAAAGTGAGAAAAACTCAATCAGGAAGTATAATCGAGCCAACAGTGCTAGAAATGGTCAAAACAAGAAGGCAGAGTTCTGGCTCGGTATTGGAAGAACTTGACGCCAGACTATAGGGACTGTCGCCGTAAGAGTGCCCCTGTCGCCAAGAGACAGAAGCACTTTACAGGCTACAAGCCCTGTTTTCTAAGCGCTAGTTCCTACATGCCTCAGCAGGTATCTACGTTCTTAGAATTTTCCAGATTTCGCAACGTTATTTCAATTCTAGTTGTGAAAGATATTTCTCAAATTTCCTACGTGTAAAAATCCTATGTTTTTGACTCATTTCGGATGGTCTATCCAATGAGGACCTTTTTTTATGCATATGACAATAATGCTAATCAAAATTACGCACATGAAATACTTAGAAGTTTTCGAGTCTCATCCACTCATTCTAAATCATTGCCGAAATAAATTTCAGGAATTAAAATAGAAATCCTCCCAAGTGGAGTCGCCAAAAACTGTAGGGAATATTTCAAGCCATTACCCCCAAGCTTGAACCCCACTGTGATCATACACTTAAGTATGTTGGAGTCCAAAGGGAAGGAAGCTAGAGCAAAAGAGTCGCCAACAAGTTTTAGGAACTTGTAAACCGTTCACAAGGTGAAGATTACACCCCTTAACGATCCATGAGATCGTCAACTCCAAAAGGTCTTGAACCAAATAGGGTTCGGGGATGAAGGTACAAATCCAACCTAAAAGAGATTGAACCTGCCCTAAATAGGCCTCTACTTCATTCTTCTCGTATTCATGTGCGCTTTCTGACTAGCATGCAAACAACAGATTAACCCTAAACCTGTTTATCTATGTTGGTTGAATTTAATGCACAAACAAAACTATTATTGGCGATCACTTGAATTATAATCAAATTAGCTTAAACAAGATTATTAATTATCTTATTAAGCGTGATTACAAGTACAAATTCCTTTTAGGCATGCATAAAAGGTGTGATCAAGCAATAACAATAAATAAGCATCAAGCAACATAATAACAATCATCATAATCATAATAATTATCATAATTATCATAATCATGTTAAAGCATAATATCAATAGCAAGATCCTAGGCATGATACTAACAAGATTAATAACAAACCCTAGCATGTCACTAAGCAATAAAAATCAAAGCTTTAGCCCTAACATGATACTAACATGATATTGATATGATATTAGAAAGCAATAACAACATCCTAAGCATGATGCTAGGAATTAAACAAATTTAAACATGCTGTCTACAAGAATAGAGCAACAAGATTACATACTTTGATGCCTCGTATCTCTTTCTAATGACAAAATACACACGTTAGTAACTTCAAGGAAAATATAAAATCAAATAATTAAATCAAATAATTGAAATAGAGATTAGGGACCAAACCCTCAGAAAATATAACCTTTCACGTCTAGGGCGAAGGTAACTTCGAACTTGGCTAGGTGTGTCTAGATCTCGTGAATGCGGAATTTTGTAAGAGGGAAGGTTTAGAAAAAGAATAGAGAAAGCTGATTGTTGTAGATGAATAAAAACGGAGGTTCAGGACCCTATTTATAAGAAAACAGTCCGGAAATAGGTAGAATTTGATAAGGAATAAAACTCCACGCTGTCGCTGCAAAACCGACCTTGTCGCCAGGCGACAGGCCTGTCGGTTGGCAACAGCCTGGATTTCTACGCGCTTTCAACACGGAGTCTGCATATGAATCAAAATCGATTTGTAAAGTCCGTATGAAAAACGAAATAATATTTTTCATAAAATAGTATTTTATTCCAAATAAAACTTATCAAAAATCTAATTATTAATTCTAATCTTATTAGGATTAAAGAGAACCTTCTAGAGAATTCTAGAAGACTATAATCAATTCTAATAACTTTAGGAATAATAATTAATATTGGGCCCTCCCCTAGATCATTGGGCCGCATTTAAAGATCAAACCGGGCCCAGTTTAGTATTTTGGCCATAACTTCCTCATTATTCATCGGAATTGGGCTTATAATATATCGTTGGAAAGCTCTTTGCAATCCCCATCCAACTACACTATTATTGGACCCTTGTCATGGAACAAACTAAACTAGATTGGCTGTTTTCATAAAATAGAGTTGTTTTCGAAAACAGAAAGAAAGAATTTTAATAAAAACCAACCGCAACACTTGACTTTTCACACTTTCACCTCATTCGATAATCATTCGACGCAAAAGGTATTCATCACTGGGTTTGGTTTTGGGGAGATACATTTGGGTGTCTACAGGTGTCGTGGTGGTGGTGGGTAGATTTGGGTTTTGGGTGGGTGGGGTTTAAATTGGGTGGGGGGCTGGTGGTGGTGGCGGATTAGGGTTAAGGTTAGGGGTTGGTGGTGGTCTGGTAGGGTAAGTGGAGGTGGTGGTCTGATGGTGGGCAGTGTAGGGGCTGGTGGTTGTGGGGGATTAGGGTGAGGGTTACGGGTTGGTGGTGGACTGGTGGGGTGGAGGGGCTGGTGGTTGTGGGGGATTAAGGTTAGGGTTACGGGTTGGTGGTTGTCTGATGGGGTAGAGGGGCTGGTGGTGGTTTGATGGGGGAGGTGGAGGTGGTGATACGCCGCGCCGGTGGCGGCGCGGCCTTTTTTAATTACATAAATTAACGTTCCGACGGACTTTTCCGGTGCCTGAAAATCTCATATGACGGAAAATTCCGCCGGAAAAGGTGGTTTTTCCTACCAAGCCGTTTCCGACAACCACTTTCGACAGAACTCCATCATAAACCCATTTTTCGACGAATTTTAGGGTGTTTTCGACGGAATTTTTCAGTCGAAAATGGGCTGGTTTTTAGTAGTGGAGAGGATCCGCGCGCCAAGCTTGCAGCAGGGGTGCGCCCGCGCAGACCCCCCTGTGCGGTGTGCATGCGCACCGTGGCTCTCCGTCCCTTTTGTTTTTCTTTGCTATATATATACTTGAGACCTTTCTATTTTTTGAACAACTTTTAGACTAGCTTAGAATTTCTCTCTCTTATTTTAGCTTAGGTTGAGAGCTTCTGTGTGAGCACTAGTCTTGAATTCTATATGCTCTTGTGGTTTGCTCTATTTGACAATTGTTAGGGAGGACAAGTGTTTGGATGGATGAGATTGGTTGATGTTGAAGCATGTTTATTAGATTTGCCTTGAATTGTTTGTGCTTGATTTTGACTATTTGGGGTGAGGCATGTATTTATTTATTCATTGATGAGATCTTTGCTTAGGGACAAGCAAAGGTTTGGCTTGGGGGAGTTTGATATGTCCATTCTATATAGTATTTTACCCCCGTCCCTTGGTCTTAATTAGTAGTGTTTTTGGCTCTTTAGAGCCACTTTTATTACTAATTGGTGTTTTCTAGTGTTTTCGTAGTTTTGGTTGAGTTTTGTAGGAAATTACATTTTGGAGCTTTTTCTCGGGATTATTGCGGTAAAACTACGAGCATTGGAAGGCACGACTGCTTGCATTGGACACCGAGTATTCAAGACCTGAAGTGGAGATTTGAATTGGGCCAAGAATGAAGCCCAATCCAAGTCCAGCATATAGCCCGCCCGATCGGGCGGATGCCCAGAACGAGTGGGCGAAGAAAAAGGCGGGCCCGATCGGGCGGTCCTTTGCCTGATCGGGCGCGTGTTTCCGAGGAGAAGTTTAAGCGTCGTTTAAGTTGTTTTAACTTAGGATTTTCGAGCTTAGTATAGATACGCTTTTGTTAAGCGAGTTTAGTATTCTTTTCTCCCTTCCCTTATTCTCTCTTTTTCTCTCTCTAACTTTTCTCTCTCTCCTCTTAAACTCTAGTATTATTTTCTCTCTCTACAACTCTTTGTTTTTATTCCACCTCTTGTTTCCTTCAACTTTGGTAACGATTTCTTCTCCTTTAATCTTAGTTATTTATTCTCTCTCTTTCATCATGACTTGTTTAATTGCTTTGTGTAGTTTATATTTAATTATGTGTGAGTAGTTTTCTTTCTAGGGTTATGGGGATCCATAAATAATATGAAGGGGTAATTTATTATTGTTAATTGTCAATGCTTGATTAATTTCCTATTCATTGATTTAATGCTATGCGGTTAGATTTGGCCAGATTTAATTCGTATGAGTTTAGAAATATTGATTCGAGATTCGAGAGATGAGAATTGATGTTTAGGCTTAGTTTCAATAGGCAGACTAATTTATAAATGGTTAGGTCAAGATTCGAGAGATGAGATTTAATACCGGTAAACTAACTCTGTGATTGTAATACGTAGCGAAAGCCCTTTATAATCTGATTAATTGATGCATTGATGATTGATTGTTATGTTTTACCCTGGAATATTATTTATTGGTGAACCTATGCCCTAGGTCTTTTATTATTTGATTTCTCCCTATTTTTATTTCTCCTTACTCATATTCTTCGTAGTATAGTTCCTTCAAATAACAACTTTTGGTTACTTAATAATTTAGATTATAATAATTAATTAGGAATAGAAAGACTCGTTTCCCTGTGGATTCCACCCTACTTCCCTATCTAATACTAGTTAGTGGTTTTAGGAATTACTTTTGATTAGGTGATACGACTTTAGCCTGTCACCGGGCCCGGATGGATTCTCTTCTGCTTTCTTCAAGATTCATTGGCAACAAGTGGGTTCTTTGGTAGTTTCAGCAATTCAATATTTCTTTGCTCATGGTCATATGTTGAAAGATTGGAATCACACCTTTGTTGTTCTTCTCCTAAAGGTGGATAACCCTGAACTGGTTTCCCAGTTCCGGCCCATTGGCTTATGCAACGTTTTGTACAAGTGTATTGCCAAATGTCTTACGGGTTGGCTGCATCAAGTTCTTCCTTCTCTAGTATCCCATTTTCAGAATGCCTTTGTTCCTGGCAGGCTTATGTTAGATAATGGTTTACTTGCCCATGAGGTGCTATCTTTTATGAATGCTTCAAAGGCCCGCAAGCCTTTTTATGCGGCTCTTAAGCTGGATATGAATAAAGCTTACGACAGGGTCAACTGGAACTTTCTTTCACGTGCCCTCCGGGCTTTTGGGTTCCCGGCATACTGGGTCCATATCATCCAGCAATGTGTTTCCACGGTTTCGTATCAAGTTTTGGTGAATGGTAGTCCTTCGTCGTCCTTTCACCCTCAGTGTGGTCTAAGGGAAGGAGATCCTCTTTCATCTTATTTATTTGTCCTTTGTATGGAGGTGTTCTCAGCTATGTTAAAGCAAGCGGAGGAGTCCTCTTAGATACAAGGCATCCGCATTTCTAGGGGTGCCCCTTCCATTTCACATTTGTTTTTCGCGGACAACTCCTTGTTATTCTTCTAGGTTTCTCCGACTGCTTGTGACAATTTGTCACAGGGAGTCCACAAGTTCTGTGATATGTCAGGCCAGATGGTCAATCTGTAAAAATCCTTTGTCAAGTTTAGCCCCTACACACTGCTAGACTATAAGGATTACCTGGCATGATGTTTGAAGTTAAAACATCAATTGTCTCTTGGATCTTATTTGGGATTACTAGTGGATTTAGGACGGCGGAAGGTCGCAGAGTTCAAGTTTTTGATTGATAAGGTTTCGGCCCGTTTCTCTCAGTTTGCTTCGCTTCACTTGTCGGCAGCGGCAAAGTTGGTAATCATTAATTCGATGTTAGTGGCTTCGTTCAATCATGTTCTGGCCGTCTTCAAGGTTCCAGCTTCAATTTGTCACCGTATCGACAATATGTTGGCCCGTTTTAGGTGGCGTACTAGCGTTCCTCCTCTTCTTCTCGGGGCATGGCTTTCCGGTCATCTTCGCTCCTGCACCTCCCTAAAGGATTGCGAGGGTTGGGGATTCGTAGCATTTCTCTGGTTAATAAGGCCTTACTCGCTCGCCAACGATGGCGGTTAGGCGGTTATTTCAGCATCCTCAGCTTCTTCTTTCCAGGGTCATGAGTGCGAAGTACCCTTCTTTACGGTCTTTGGGATTGCCGTGCACCTCTAGATCTTCTTGGGGTTGTAAAGGCTTGATGGAGGGGCAATCTGTTTTACACAAGGGTTTGGCCTGGAAAGTTGGTTCGGGTACCCAGGTGCGGATCTAAGATGATGACTGGGTTCCTGGAGGTTTGGTTGTCAAGTCTTCTATTTCATGTTTCTTCCATTACTATTCCGCGCTCTGGCGCGTGGGACGTTTCTAATGTCCATCAGCTCTTCGATGGTCCGTCGGCTCAGCGCATTCTTGCGCTCAAGCGTCCCCATCGAGCTATGGATGATTTTGTCTATTGGAAGTTCTCTAAGGGCGGTCGTTTCTCTACTAAGTCAGCCTACTCGTTTCTGGCACAACAGTCGGTTGTTTCGTTTACTAGCACGCCGGCTCCGGCTTCATGGTGGAAGGCCTTTTGGGGTCTCCCTCTTCTCCCTCGTTTCAAGCTGTTCGGATGGAAACTCCTTCACCAGGCTTTACTAGTATTGGCAATTCTCCTTTCCAGGGGGTTTTCCGGTTGATCCAGTATGTCTTTTCTGTCACACTGACTTATAGACGACTTCTCATCTCTTCAGGGACTGTCCCTTTATTCGGTCCCTCTGGAACCCATCTTTTTTATCCTTGGGTGGTACCTCGCCGAATGATACCTCCTTCTTAGACTGGGTGGTGGCGGCGGTCTCATTTTATAGGAAGGCTAGGGACTTGTCTGGTCTCGTTTCCTTTATCTCCTTCCTTTAGGCTATTTGGCTGGTGCGTAATCACTGTATTTTTCGACAGGTGGTGTGGTCTCCTTCGTTGATTCATCATTTTTCTCATGAATGGACCGCGCGAGCCACTCAAGCTCAGGTATTTCAGTGTCATCTTTTTTCTGTCGCAAGGCGTTCTTCTATGCCGCACCAAGATTCGATGGTCCTGTGCCTGCGCGGAAGCTCTTTAGATCATTTTGATCATTGTCTTCTCTTTGACGGGGCTTGGCTCTGCCTGGATAACCGTGCAGGTGCCGGCTGGGGTTTTCGGGAGGTTTCTTCGGATGTGGTTCTTCATGGTGGTGCTCGCACTTGCCGTGTTGCTAATGCTTTTCAGGTAGAATTACAGGCTTTTGTGGGCTCTTCGGATGGCAGTCCGTCATGGGTTTCGTCGTCTTCTCATTTACACGGATTATGCTCGTCTAGTTTCCATGGTTCAGCATCCTTCCTCTGCGGATATTTCTTGTGTGTGGTTATTATGGGAGATTCAAGAGCTCATTCTCCTTTTCAGCGCTTGCCAGCTTTGTAAGGTTCCTCGGAAATGGGTTGCCCCTGCGCATTGGCTGGCTACCCGAGCTCGTGATCGTTATTTTCTTTGTTGGTCCTTTTGATTAGTTTTGTACTTTTAATGCTTTGTTAGTGATCTTTGTTCACACACACAAAAAAAAAAAAAAAAAAAAAAAAAAAAAAAAAAAAAAAACGAAATCATTCACCTAATTAATATTTTTTTTTTTTAAAAAAAAAACAACAAAAGCTCAAAAGTTGTAAAGGAATAAAATGAAATTCCTCGATAAAAAAAGTGTACGGAAAATTAAATTTCCCCCCAATATTATTAGTCCCCACCAGTCAATGCAAGGAAGTTGGTGATACTGATACAGTTCGTCACTTGTCAATTGCCATTCTTCTTCGTCTTCTCTTTTCTCTCTCCTCCACTTTCTTGTCGCATTCACTCTTCAGACTTCTTCTGCCATTTTATATTGCTAAAATATATCATTTCTGTAATATCCAACAAATATGGGTGACCCACAGAATCCAATTACGGTAAAAACCTTCAAACCCCACCATTATTTTACTTTTTTTTTTTTTTTTTTTTTTTTTTTTGAGTTTATTTTGAGTTGGGTTGTTGTTCATCTTCCTTGTTGCACTACCCACAATTGCAATTTTCATTTTTTGTAACGTGAAAATGGGATTTTTTTTCTTGATTTATTTCCTCAATTGGCTATTTTTTGTATTTTGTTTGCATTTTTTAGCATACATTTTGTATTTTCTAGCATTTTACTTTGTGGGTGCAGTAAAATTATGAACAATGTGATGGTATACATGTGGGTGAAAATGGGTTTTTGTTGATTTGACATTTTTGGATTTTTTGCTTAATTTTTGGCGTTGAGCTTTTAATGGAGGACTTTGGAAGAATTAGGTGAAAACTAATATTTGAAGATTTGGGCTTATAATTAGGTTTTGCACTTATGCTTAGTTTGATGATTTTGCTTAAATTTACTCATTATTTATTTATAATTAATTTACCCACACCCTTTTCTGATTTTCCTTAAATCCCAGTCCCCACAGCAGCAATCTCCTGAACTTTTTAATAATACTTGGGAACAAAGCTCTAAATTCTGTACATTTTGTTGCTTTTAATAAATAATGTACTGAGTTCAAAAAGCTTTTATTGGTGGGAAGTCATAGGATAGTAATGGGTTAGGGTTACCACAAAAATCTGGTAAGAATAGCTTATTGAGGTTAAAAACAGGCCGGAATGATTAATGATGCAAATCAAGTTCCGCCAAAGCTATGGTAAATGGGTAGCACGTTACTTAGAAAATCTTGCTTATCGTGTTTTTTAATTGTGTGGAAAATTTGGCTTAAAATTTATTATTAATGCAAATCAAGTTCCGCCAAAATTACAAGGCTTTGTGGTAAAGAGTTCATACAAACATTCTACAGGCACGAATTCCTAGTTTGTCTTGCTCATTAGTCATGAGTATTGGTATATAAATAACACAAAGTGCAACTATATTTTTTAACGTTAGGCTTATTTTTACTGTACTAGGTGTATCGGCCTTTTGTGTTTGGCTTTTTTCTAGTTCTCCGTGCCTTTGTGGAATGATTATTAAAGTGGGTTGTAGCTTTACTATGAATGAACACAAGTATAAATTAATTTGTTTGTCATACTATGTCTCTTTCTCCTCCTTACATTTGCTTACTTGCACTTTTTGGTTTGTTTAGTGTATGAGTTTCTGGGAAATTGCATTATTATTGCTTTTATGATTCATTTACCATCATTGTAATATTTTCTTGCCTTGTATAAATTTGTTCTTGATGGAGGTTTGTTGTAATTGTTCTTTGGGTTACTATTCACGTGTTTCGTGCTCTCTTTAGCTCGGAAAATGGGTAATTAGCTCTTTGTATTTTTGTCTGATTACTTGGGACTTAATACTTTTAGATATAGCAAATTTGTATTTAGTTAACTTCTCAATGACTACTGTCTTGCATCTTATTTATTTATTCTTTCTTTGAATCTTGTTTATTTTAATATGTTAATTCATTAAAGGCTTAACTGTGACATTGTATAGAGAGATATTACCTCTTAGATTGAGAAATATGCAATGATGTAAAAGGAGCACATATATTAAATGCCAATGAAATCTTAGCTCAAAAGCATAGATTTAATATTAAAACCTAAGATACTATGTTTACAACATTAGAAGTAGAAAACTAGTTGTGAGGAAGAGGATAATGTTGTTGACCTTTGGGTGCAAAGAGGTCACATGTTGAGCAATGACAATGTCAATAGGTATTGTGTTATTAAGTTTAAGGTATCCTTCTAGCCCGGTTGAGAGTTGAAATAGTAAAAATGGGTTAAAGAATTCAGCTTATTAGTAGAATCTCCTTGCATTATTAGGCAGATAGAAACTTCGACTTTTGTCATTTTGCTAAGCTACTAGTTGGTTTTGGATGTTGCATTCAATTTAATATAAAGATTACCTGGTCTTGTCTTTATAACATTTGGTCATCCAGATGATTGTGTTGGTCTAGGCATTATTTACTAATTAAGTTTGATTTATTTTGTGATAATATCCTTAGTTTCCTTGGAAGGGGAGAGGGATAATATTGGTTTGTCCCACTCTTTTGCTTCCCGTCTTTCTTAGTTATTTATGCTCTTTTAGCATTTGAAGGATTATACTGTTGATTTCACCCGCTTCTATACATTTTTGAAGGTATATTTTGCTTTTCATTGTTTTAACCTGTGGGGGCTGAGACCAGGTTCTAGTGGCAGCATTTAGGTGTTTTTTGCTTATGCTGTCACATCTTGTTATTAAGAGATAGACTCTTATAAATCCTTTTAAGCCGTGTTTAATTTGCTGATGTTTTTTTTAGTTTTGCTTCAATGTGATGACACAGACTTTAGATTCCGTAAATACTTCTTCACCATGTGGAAAAAAGGCAGATGTGAATTATGTTAATAGCTGCCATCACTTTTCATTTTGGATTACTTCTTTTGTATTTTTTAGGGCAATCAATACATAATTTCTTAAGGGTCAGCGGTGATAACTTGTAGTTTGTAGTCTCAATTGTGTTTCGATTTTGATTAGTGTCATGTGAAAGGTCCTCATTTCAGTTTTGACTTAAATGAAACATATACCTTTCATCCTGTGTTTCTGCCATGGTCTTATTGGTGTTTGAATCTTTCTTATAGCTTATTTGATTGCTTTATGTGAAGCAGCACTTGCTTTTTATCGTAAAAAAGGTTGAGCTAATTTACCTGTGAAAATCAAATTTTGTAAAGTGACATGGCCAAAGTAGAGGGTTTGTTGTGAATGTTGTCCCCTTAAAATACTTGTTTCTTTTGTGAGTAGTTGTCTACTTCATAGTGTAATTTCATGCCTGATGGCCAAAGTAGAGGGTTTGTTGTGAATGTTGTCCCCTTAAAATACTTGTTTCTTTTGTGAATAGTTGTCTACTTCATAGTGTAATTTCATGCCTGATAACTGCACTCTGGCAAAACACATAAATCATGCATGATGCCTTGCCTTGCCTGTACTAATGTGCCTTTCTTTGGCATTTATCTTTATTGCACGTGATTTTGCAAAGGCCAATGATACTTGAGCATCATATTCTCCATGCAAGAGCAACTGTTTTAGGAGCTATGTAGATTGAGTGATTGACAGTCTAAAATTTTCTCCTCTTATGTGCAGGACAAACCATGTGAGATATGTGGGAGTGTTGGCTGGGTAGATCCCCTCAGAATTTGCTCTAAGTGCAAAGTAACTCGTGAACACATGTACGGTAGCTTATATCTTCTGATTATTGCAAATTCTAGCCATTTATTATAAGTTTGTCTCTATCTTGTTTTGAAGTTAATTAGTGTCTTTAGACTGGCTTCTCTCTTGACATCTACTTCACAATTTTTGATTGCTGAAGTTGACTTCAGAAGCTATTGTTCTTGGCCATTTGGGTATATTGTACCATACTTATCTTCAGAGTTGGAGATCGTTCACATCCTCAAGATCATTATGTCCCTACTTTTCACTGCATCTTCATCAATCACAAGCAATGTTGCATCAATTATCATACACAATATTGCTTTTCATATTAGCTGCTAGAGCTGGAAAGAAGAGGGTCAGGACTCAGGATCATGGTCTTCTATCTTCCTGAACATGTTAATTTGTTTACAACCTTCATACTTTTTTTTTTTTTCCATGATGAACTGTAAAAAGATAGAAAGGGGGGGTGGGGGTGGTTGTGCTGTAATGCCCTTTAAGGATAACTTGGGTTTCTTGAAAGGCCATTAATTCCATTGAAAAACTGATTAATTTTGAGTGTTTTGATGGCCTCCTTTTTGTCTGTATCTGTATTCCAGCTATTGCATGCGAGTAGCTTATAATGGTGATCAAGAAAAATGGGTTTGCGAAGAATGTGACTCCTCCAATGTTGCAAATCAGTTGCCTTCGAAACCAGGTATCCCTTTGAATTTCTGGAAACATCTGTATAAATTTTTTCTAGCAATAACTAATTTGTTCTGCAGCTTCAAGCAAACAGCCTAGTGGCACAGGGCTGAGGTTTTCAATCAAGAAGCCCCTTCCAAATACCAGGGTGCAGTATATATCACCTGAGGAAGCAATAGTCCTAGAAACTGAAGCAATGAGAAACAACTTATCTTCTCCAAGCAAATCACCTTGTGCACATAGGTCCAACAAGCCAACACCATCTGCGTCGCCTCGGAGATTCAGAATTAAACCAAATCCTACAGTTGGGATTTCTCGACGCAGGGAGCCCCAGAGTGACTGGAGCTTGCCTAGCGGTTCAAAAGATAGGAAGTCTTTAGCTTCTACTGGTATCAGACAATTCAGAATTTTTTTACTTCTATCCTGGAAAATTTCGTGGAAAGATCTGTGCCTGTTTATTTTTTGGTAGGGTTTAAATGGTTAATTGCAGGGCATAACGTGGACAATATTTTATTTCTGAGATTATTTTTATGTATAGGCAAGGAAGAAATGTTTATTTTGCAGAATGCTTTTGATCTTTATGAAGCTACTCAGATAAAGTTGGCAAGAGGGTAAAGATACCTAAAATTTGTGGTAATGCAAATTAGTCTATTTGAGTTAGCTTGGGAAAGGGGGCAGGGAGTTTGTTAGAAGGAATGGAAAATGCTTTGTATAGAGGTGGTTAGAGAGGGTTAAACAGAAAATTATTGAGAGGTTTTCACTTTGTTTTAGTTTGTTTCTGGGATTGTTCAGGCACTTGAATTACTCGGATTGTAAACCTCATTTAATGATTTGACAGCATCAAACTACAATCTACTATCATTTTCCCTCAAATTTTCTTCTTCTTCCTCATTTCTTTTTTGTTTTCTTGTGTTTCTGTTGTATTACACCCAATCCTGGTAGAAGTACAGATAAATGAGTGTAGGATTCTGTATGTCTAATCCTCTCCCAATCTTTTTTTTCCACTGAAGCTTGTTTATTAGAGCTTGTTGCTATTCTGGTACCATTTCTGCTCCTGCAGGAATTAGACTAAGATAAAGTTTCAATTACTAGCAGTTAGGTCCTTTAATTTCTGCTTGTTAATTTTATTAATTTTAATATTAATTGACCCTGTGATGTGTGTTTACTTGTAAGCTGTATTTTGCTGCAACACAATGTTTCAGCACTCTTGAGTCTTAATTTAAGCTAGTGGAAGACCAAATTGGCTAGATGTGTCATAGCTGTTAGACTTGTTACCAATTACTGTTTTTGCAAATAAATTTTGTCTGAAAATAATAGCTGACCTGATTTCTCAGTTGTCTATCAAACCAGTCCAATTGTCCATTTATTTCCAATAATATACCCATGATATATAGGTCTGCTGTTTATGGTCTGGATTCCTTTGATATGAAACAAAGGTATTGCATTTATGAGGATTGGATGAGTTTGTTTATGGACCCTTCTAAAGATTCTGTTGGTTTGCTCTTCTTGCTGGAGTAATTGTGGTTGAAATGGAATATCAAAACCAATCAGTATATGTGTTCCAAGCTAGAAACCTTTGTGGTATAGTCATGTTTATTGTTTTATGGTATGATTGCACGAGTGTTTCCAGGGATAGCTTTGATTGACACATTAATTGATTGGTATGCCCATCTCTTTCTAGTTTCTGACATCTCTAGTCCTCTATTGATATACCTTTGTCTTTATGTAATTGGCATATTTCTGCTTTCTGTATGAGTGGTTTGTAGCATTGATAGAATTGTAGTATAGTCTAAACATGTTCTGAACTTCAGCTGTGGAGATGGAGAACAGTAGAAGGGTTCTAATTTGTAGTATTGCTTACTTGTATAAGCTGTATGATTCAATAAAACTTGGAACAATGCGTAGAAGGATTTTCATTATAAAATTTCCCCGTGCTCTACCTAGCCTCGTGTCATTATAAAAAAGAAAAAGAAAAACAGAGCAATGCATAGAAGGATTACTTTTCATTCTGAATCTTAAAATAGTCTTTGAAAATTTACCATAATTTTTATTTATTTATTATTATTGTTTTTAATATTAAGTGTTTTCCATCTCTTATGAATCCTTGGAGTTATTGTAAGTGAGAATTTGTTTTGGGCCTTTTAGGCTTTAGAGGAAACACATTATCTGATAAAGTTTACTGCTTAATTTGTACATGTTCTTTGTAACCTGAAAAGGTCATTTTATGCTATAATTTATATTTTTTTGAATCAATTCAATGATTCAAGTGGCTGCTGCTTCCATCGTCTTTTCTCATCTATTTACTTGGGTATGTTATCAAAGCATGACACATTTGTGATCTCTTTGGCAGTGGTAGAGAATTCTGTATTCCAGAAAGAGCATGCTTGGCAAGATTCATCTACATCTAGGCGGTCCTTAGCTAGAAATACGCAAACATCAAATGTCATGCATAAGGAAAAAGGTAAGCATCATCTATACATTACTTACCAGCGGATGATGCAAAAAAGCTCAGAAGTCTTGCTATTAAATTCTATAATATGCATTCTTGTTTAGATTTTCATGTATGTGCTAGCAAAATGATGATTTACTGCATTGCTAAGCTTGAACAGGATGGCCATTCTCAAACTCGTGGTCTCAAGGAATGAATTATTTGAGGTTGAAAGATATTACAGAAAAGATTGGCTTAAGTTTGATGAAAGAATAATTTCTTTAAAAAAGTAAGACTAATGTAAGTATAAGGAAGAGAATGAGGTACATCTACACTACAGAGTGCATATTACTTCTTATTGAAGTCATGAAAATTGAAGACTAGTGTGAGACCATGAGTGCAATTTTGGGGTAGGTGATTTGCTGTAAGTCCTAATTTTTCTAGGCATGTATAGCCTTTTTTTTTTTTTTTTTTTTTTTTTGGGTGGCTGTGTGTGTGTCTAATATTGATATTGTATTAGATTGATGAGCTCTAGAAGATCCTTATGGCTGAAAAGCTTCTCCCTTTTACAACTGCGAAATTTTTTTAAGATTGAGTGACATTGTCTTTGTGTATTGGTCAAGGCATAACCTCACTTTTCTTCTCACTGTTTATTATGGTTCATTGACTGCTCACTCCAACTTCACTTGTGTAAAGATGGCCTATTTTAAACCTTTTTTCCCCCTCTTTCCGGTGTCAGCTAAGAGTCAACTGTGAACAAACCACATGATTAGCTGATGAATGACTATAGCCTAAATCCCATTTCCTGGAGTTTATGTTAGTGACCTCCATTTGACAAAGATCTCCCTTATGCCTCTCTATTTCAGTGAGCCAAAACCAATGTTTATGTGTAAGCACGGTTCCTTTAAGTAATTATGTATGTATACTATATTTTTTTTTGGACGAAGTGTATGTATACTATCTTGTAACTATAAAATTGAGTTTTTTTTTTTTTTTTTTCTTCTTTTCTATGTTATATTTTTAATATCTGCCTTATTTACAATGGACTTGCTTTTGGTTGTTATGTTTGATTATGCCTTGTTAAATGGAGGAATGAGTTTAAGAAAAGTTCCTTAATTCATGTTTAGTTAAATAAAAAGGTGCATCCATTTGGCTTCAGATAAGATTGTGATTTATATGGATTATCATGGAATGTCATAAAGAAAGTCTTATTAAGTAATCTACTGTCTAGCTCGGAATTTTGAAAATCTGTATCATCTTGTAGCTTTTGCTTTTCTGCTGCAAAATGTACTACTTATTCCCATATTCCCAAGTGCTCAACTTGTCTTCATGTGCGTTTTCTAGATGAATCTGCACGGGAAAGTCCGACTGATAAGCGTGTGACTTTTGGGAAACTTCCCAAGCCTGCTGCTCAAAGAGACAATATCAATTCAGGCCATACTTCTGCGCAGTTAGGTCAGCGTTTGCCTGCTGTAAGTTCAGGTACGTTGACACTTAAGAAATTAATTTCTGATCAAGTCAGATGATTCAAGGATGAAGATTCTTATTAAGTTGTTTCATCAAGATTTTCCTACTAAATGTGCTCAGTAAGATACAACCAAAACCTTTCTTTTGCTACTATACAACCAAAGCATGGTCAACTTGTTGATTCTTTACCTATATCATTCTTATATTTTATTTTTTTAGCTACAAAATTTATCTTTCTCAACTTCTTGACCTTTGTTCCAGATGGATGTGTACAGCAATTTGGTGCAAACACTCCTGCTGCTGAGCTTTTTCCGAATAAAAAAGTTTCTAGAACTGATATAAACTCAGGGGATACTTCTCAGTTAGTCCATACTTTTCCTAATGTAACATCGGGTATGTCTATGGAAGTATGTAGATTAATTGTTTGTCTATTACCCAGGTGCATTTGGCTTCTTAATTTTAACCAAATCAGGGAATTTGTGTTCAAAATGCTTATTATAAAAGTCACAATCAGTTTTCTCTCTGAAAGCTTTTTAGTTGTGATCATATACATAAGCATTGTGCCAAGCTAAGCTTGGCCTAGTGGAAAAGAGAAACTCCCAACCTCAAGGTTGGGGGTTTATTTCCCACTAGTGGCATGTTGGGAGAGGGGAACCCCTTAACTTTTTCCCCACTCCCAAAGTGTCTAGCCAGCTAACCCCGGCCTGGTTTACTGCATTTGTTGCAAAACATATGTCCTCAAGTTGTAGTGCTGTACTGCCTACTACTTTCCAGACTGAATTTCTCATAAAATATGTTTGACCAGGAATGGATGTTTGTATTGAGGCTTGGAATAAGAAAACTGATCCTAAGGGGAGGGAGTCTCCAAAAGTTACAATGGTGTTTGATAGCCATCTACCTAACCATCCTGCAATGTCCCCAACATGGAGGTGATATACACTTTGCTTTGACATATTGAAGATTATTGCAGTTTCAATTTGGAGCAGTTTTTGTGAGGGTGCACTGACTATTGATTTCATCCCTGCAACATGTTTTTACATGAAAAGTGTATAATCTCTTAAATTTTAGAAGTGCATGTTAGTTTGATGAGGCACACGCTTCACATCTGTGCTTTGCACCTAGGCACTAAGGTCCTTGTTATCTTGTGCCATGAACTTTTTCAAACACAGATTAGGAAAACTTATGCACCCTAAAGATATTTGGTACAACCCTCATTACCTGTGGAAAAAATTGGAGAATTTTCTGGCTCTTCCCAGTGTAGACAAGAGTGCAAATTATTCAACATTGCAGTAGCCAAATTTAGCAGAAGCTACCAGATTATAGCTGATATATGCTGAACTGTAAACGTTGTCACTTACCTGATTTTCCTTATTCTGACTTTTGAAATCTTGTTTGCTTTGACAGGGGAACTTTTCAGATCACAAATGATGTTGGGCTTTGTAATATTTTTAATGACATTCAAGCACATCCTCCTTGTAAGGTTCATAGGAAAGTGTACCAGGTGTCGAAACAATTTCCCAAGACACTTGCTTTAAACATGCTGCCTCAAAGGGATTATTGGGTGGATATCTTTGAGGATGATGTCCCTGGTGAGCTTCACATTGGCCTATATTTTCTCCCTCCTAGGCTGTCCAATAAGAATGGAGGTTTGCCTGCATCAACTTGTGACCTTGAGCAAAGATACTATTCCCTTTTGGACTATCTCGATGAGCATGACTATCTCTTGAGAACTAGCTTTGATGAAGTGGAGCTAATTGTTTTTTCCTCTAAAACATTTGCCAGAAGATTCTTGCAGTAAGCTTTGCCCTTACTCTTTAAACTTGTATTTTTGACAACTTTATGTCTTTAACTTGATGTTATTATTTCTGTTTCCTTGTGTTGCCACAGAAATAAATCAAAAGTCTTTCTTGTGGGGAGTCCTCCGTCCTTCTGTGGCTAAATTAGGAGCATCCAAGACGACTATTCCTGCACAAAACTCTGAGGTGATAGACGAGATCACTGAACCGTCAAGAACAAAGTCTTTGTCAGCGAGGGATGATGCTGTCCATTCTTCATACAGCCAGCAAGTACAGCAGCCAATGTCAGAAGAGCATGAAGCTGAAGACATGGTTGTTGATATGTTAGGAGGAAGGGAATTGGATAATATCGACATTGTTGTTTTAAAACCCACTGTCAATTCATGTGATGGTCACATAAAAAGTGAGATAGAGACAGGCAGTGAGGTCAAAGCATCGCCAAAGAGCACAGGGGAGTCAGTACTTGAATTCTCTCCGATCAAAATTGAAAGAGAGTGGACTAACTCGAAAGTAATAGAGGACACTGGCTTGGAATTCGAGAAAGAATTGCAAAGGAGTTCTGATAGATTTGCAGCATTGATGGAAGTAAAAAATGCAGGCAGTTTTGTAAGCAAAGTCAAACAAGAGGTTGATGCCCAAGAGCAGCTATTCTAAGCGATGAGCATGATAACATCATGTGTGATTACACAGTGCACAGCATTAACTTGTTAACAATTAGGCAATACCAGAAATGTACAGCATACAGGAAATTAGTGAGCTACATCAGGAATCAGTGTGATATAGGACAGAAACAGCTTAGTATGGGGGATGGCTAATTTCAGAGTTCTTTACTAAGGCCAAAACTCGATTTTTTTTTTTTTTTTTTTTTTTTTTTTTTTTTTTTTTTTTTTGTTTCTTTGTTTCTTACATCATACAAGTATTTTTCATGTAGGAAATGGAAAATAGTGTTTTTTTTTTTTTTTTTTTTTTTTTTCCCTGTGCCTTTTTTTCCCTCCTTTTGGTAGAATCTTAACTCATACAAAATTTAATCTTAAGTTTGGATTACACTGGCTTGTTATTGTTGAGGAGAAATGATTGAACCTTGAATGTTATAGATGCTGAATCTTGTACATCTAAAGAATGAGCTTACATTTTTCACTTTGTTCAGGTAGCAAAAAGAAGGAAAAGGAGGGGGAGGAGTATGTTATTTTGTCAATTTCGGGTTCAATTTGAATTTTTTAGAGTTTACTCTTAAAACCTTACCTGAGTAATTTTCACGGCTACATAAAATAATGACGTGAAAATCGATATATTTCTTGATACTCAAATGAAGTCTTTACGGTTTTTTTTTTCTTCGTATACCCGAAACTCGTGTATAATACATAAAAAGATGATGAAAGGTGAATATGGAGTACTTCATAACTTACAGTCTTAGGCCCTATTTAGTTCACCTATTTTATTTATTTATTTATTTATTTTGACAGTCTTAGGCCCTGTTTTTTTTTTTTTGAGCTTCTGGGCAGAGCAAAGCAGAGCAGATTAAATTTCAGCAGAGCAGATTTCAGGATAGCCGAGCAGAGCAGAGCCGAGCCGAGCAGATTTCAACATTATTATTAATATTATTATTAATGTTATTATTACTACTACTACTACTACTACTACTACTAAGTGCATATACGATTTAGGTGAGTGAAAACATAAATATATGCGTACCATATTTAACATATATTAATAGTAGAAAGATAAAAGATAACGGTTTACTTATATTTATTTCACAAAAATTTTAACCAACAAGAGTTGGCTCAAGTGGTAAGCAACTTGATGTCGCTTAAGGGAGGTCTCGGGTTCGAGCCTCACCGTACGCAGAAATTCTTGTTGGGAGACTCACCCACCATAAGCCAGGTGTGCTACCCGAGTCGGATCCGGATGTAGTCGGAGCTAAGCTCCGGTGAACCGGGTGGGCAACCTTAAAAAAAAATTTCACAAAAATTTTAAAATAAAATGATTTAATGAGTAATAATGATTTTACTTATAAATTTGTCTTAATCATATATTTTTTACCCTAAAAATAATAATAATATACAAAGTACTACTTGAAAACAACCTCTTTTTTTTAAATCTTAAAATGTATGGAAAGATTTGAAAAATAATTCAACTCAATGAACTAACAATCAATACCCACATAAAATGTGTTTTAACACATTGTGATTCTAATATCAAATGTTTATAAAAGAAATTGTTATTAATTGTTATTATTATTATTTATTTATTTGAAAGAATTGTTATAATTATTAGAAATTATTAATTAATAATATTATTAAATATTAATTCTTAATAGTTTGAATTATTAAATATTATTATTGATAATTATTATTATTAATTATTATTATGATTAATTATTATTAATTATTATTAATATTAATAATTATTAAAATTATTTTTAATATTATTAATTATTATTTGAAAATAGAGCAGAGCAGAGCAGATTTCTTTTTAGTAGAGTAGAGCAGAGCAGCTCTAAAGAACATGCATTATGCAGAGTATAAAATACGACAACGGGGTAGAATTTTTCCTTTTATTTTCTCCTATACTCGGAATCCTTCTCTTAACAATGGCAGCGCCTGGAAAATGCATATTGGTTTCAGGTGCCCCAGTAAGTAACACCTTTTTTTTTTTTTTAATTAATACTTCTATTTTTTCATCAATTTATGAGCTTAAATTCTTGTTTTATGATTATTAGGGTGTAGGAAAAACAACTTTAATAATCAGAGTATTGGAAAATCTGAGAGCTTTAAACCCCAATTTGAAGGTCCAAGGTTTCTATACTCGTAAGTAATTCTATCCAATTATGCTACCCTTTTCTGCAAATTTTTTTATTAAAAGTAATAATTTTGATTAATATGAAACTTTTGTGATAATGATGTGATTGTGTATTTGGGAAGGTGAGATTAGGCAAGGAAATGAGAGGGTTGGTTTTGAGGTGGTAACTGTGAATGGTCAAAGAGGTACCCTTGCTTCTATTAACAATCCCAGGTACAAACTTTACCAACCATTTCATATTTGTGTGTGTGGAGAGATATAATGTCTGGTAATGACGTAGACGGGATTTGATTGCGTGTTTTGGGATTCGTCCAAAATGACTTTAATCAACTAAGTTGGTTGGCATCCTCGGGGGCTTTGTACATTTTTTGTGATCTAATTGGGATAATTGAATGTTTACATTACAACTCTTGTGCTTATAATTTGTAAGTTAAGGGTATTGAGTGAAAGTAACGTCATGTCATCCTTCATATGAGAATGGGTTTTAGTCTAGTTAATTAAAGAGTATGTTATCACCAAGTCAAATTGAGCTTGTGAACCCAGATGACCAAATGAGATATTATGGGGTTCTTTATTTCCATATTTGGTGAAATTTCCCTTTTTATTATGAACTTGCTTATTGAGATTGGCAAATGATTAACTTTGATTTGAAAATCTCAGGGTCTTCCATTGTTTGGTATTGTTTCGATTTCAACATGAATGCCGTTTTGGTTGTTTGATTATGCTTTCAAATTCCTGTAATTCTGAAAGCATGCAATGATCTGCCTGAGCTGTTTGAAATTGAATTAGTGGAACAGTTGTATGGGCATTTCACTTACATTAGTTACCTATACACGATTCTCACTTGTCGATGGAAAGAGTAACAGTTTCTGTGTTTTCCAACTTCCTTGTGAGATAATTATTTGTTGAGAATTATGCTTTGCCTCTCCTCTATCCCAACAAGGCACCAACTGCGGTTCAAGTTAAACTCTGCCTAAATTGGTTTTTTGAAAGACTGCCTTAATTGTTTGTTGAAGAATATCTCTAATATTCTGGCCTCATGAAACAATGCCTTTCACATCTAACACATTTTTTGTACTGTGGCAGCCCTGAATCTGTGCGGTGGCCTACTGTTGGAAGATATCAAGTGGATATAGCTTCTTTTGAAAATGTAGCTTTGCCTGAGTTGCAGGTAACTTGCACTGTCCGAACTCTTTTGTCAGGAGAAAATCATTTTTTTTTTCTTTTTTCCCAAGACTACTTCAAATGCAATATAACTATCCAGTGAAATTCTCATTACAAAATATAATAAGCCTTACTAAGTTGCTGCTTGGATTATTCGTGTAATGGTTGTGTGAAAACTCTAAGCAACTGAAGTTATGTCTAGTAAATTATTGCTGAATACTTGACTGGTTTATGCTTTAAATCTGTTGTTTTCAATCTTGATGGAGGGAATTTCCTATATTTTTCCTGATTAAATCATAGAAGGTAGTCTTGTATATCAAGTGCTGACTCTGAAACCATTTTAAGATTCAGTTGTAATAAAATTTACTACGTAACAAATTATTTTATGATTTCAGCAGCCAACTATCCATAATAACCTTTTGATATCTGTTTAGAAATTTATCTGTCTCATCCGATTTTTGACAGCCTAATTTTGTCTTGCCAGATTAAAGAGATACAGACTTGTTTGTTATTGATGAAGTTGGTAAGATGGAGTTGTATAGCTCATCATTCTTTCCTGCAGTCTTGAACCTCTTGAACTCCAATATCCCTCTCTTGGCTACAATACCAATCGCAAGACATGGCCGAGATATACCTGGAGGTATGGTAGCTAGTGACTTAAGCTTCTTTGTTCTCTGACGAGTCATACTATCATTTAGAATAGATATATATATGTCTATACTCTTAAGTCTTTACTATGTGTTCACACCGTATTCACTATTCAGTCAGTGTTAGTTGAGATTATTCATTGTATGACCAACTCAAGTCTCTTCTATCCTTAATTCGTTCTATATGTGTTATTATCTGTTTTCGACATTCAAAGTTGCTTTCATGAAATTTGCAAATCCTTTACGCTGTTATTGACATGTATGCAGTTGCAAGGCTGAGAAACCATCCAGGGGCAATCATCTACACGCTCGACCCTAATAACAGGGATACATATAGAGAAAGGGTTTACTCTCACTTGGTTGATGTATTCACTAAGAATTAGAAGTTGCTGGCATGGTGATGTTTTTGGGGATCAAAAATGGTGTTTGAATGAAAGATCCAATTTGTTCTTTGTTTTATTTTCTTGGTGGTGTGTTCGATTTTTTAATCCTATGATTATAGTCCTTATTGATGGTGTATGTTGTTTATATAAAAAATGATTTGAGAATGCATTATAGGGATAATAAAAGTCAAACTAAAGAAAATAGAGGTCGTAACTTCTTCAAATCTGTATTATTAAAGCAATGTATGTGTTTCGGCAAAAAATGGACTAATCGGGCCTTGAAGGGCTGCTCGTGGAAAAAATTTATAAATTCACTTGCTAGTCACTGTATTTGCAACGAGCCAACAATTTTCAAAGTTAGAGAGAGAAAATGGGTCGTCGAGAAAATCTAGACTCCGTTCCACCTCCTTCTGCGGTTGAGTGTGATGACTTGATGGAGGTGCGTAATTCCATTCTTCACAGCTTGGGGTATTTATTTTCTTTTAAATTGTAATTCATCTGTTTCTGTTGCTATATTTCAGTTGCTCATGAAGGTTATAACTTGGAGCTAAATGGATTACGGCTACATGTAACAAATGGGAGCCGCCGAGTCTCTTAGAAGAGACTAATTATCAATATTTGCCTGATTTACAATGGACTAGCTTTTGGTTGTTAACTTTGTTAAATGGAGGAATCAATTTTGTCTTCTCCTTACAAACTTCATTCAGTATTCAATCTGAAATTGTATCGTTTTATAACCCCTATTTCCTACTGAATACAGAGTACACTCAATTGCTAATTCTGAGGTTCTAAAAATTACAAGCTCAATCCGAGCTTCGACCCGACCTCGAACTTGCATCAGGGTTCTCGAGCTCGACCCGAGCCTATGTTTCAGTAGCTCGTCGAGTTTCGAGCTCGAACCGGGCCTCCTTTGAGACAAACGAGCTCGAGCCAAGCTTACCCCTGTTTGGGCTCGGCTCGAAGGTTTAGCACCTCGGTTCTTCCCTTTTAAAATTTTTGTCACTGTTCATTTTTAAGAAATCTCTTAAATCTTTTCAATGATAAATAAAAAAAATTATAATCAAATAATAAAATAAGTTTTATTACCTTTTTTTTTTTTTTTTTTTAAAAAAAAAAAAAAAGCATATGTTTTATTTCCTTTGGCTTTGTTTGGTTGATAGGATTTGGCTAGAAAAGAAAGGAAAAAAATTTGTATATTATTTTTCAATATTTGGTATGATAAATGATATAGGAATTGGTAGTAAAGGAAAAGAAGTGAAAGGAAATTTTCTTTATAAAACAATATTTACGTTATTTTTATTTATTATTATTATTATTTTTTTAATCTAAGCTCAATCTCGAGTCTCGACCTATAAGGGTCAAAACAATCGTAAAATCTTCAACGTGATATTTTTTCTATCACGTAAATCGATAAAAAAATATTAATTAGTGGAGAGTGGGCTTCACTGACGATGATTAAAACAACATAATGGAATTTATTAACGGCGGGATAGGTCACTATATGGTTACTAATTAATGGATTTAGTGATTTTGACTTAAAAATTTGTCCGAGATTCTTTGACAACTGTGGATCCCGCTTAATATAAAACGCATCATGTAGTCCAACGGTCAACCATACCATCAATCACAATATCTTTCTTTATCAATCACAATTTATATGGAGAAAATGAACCTTTTTTTTTTTAATTGAACTGCAGGTATCACTTTGGTATGATGTAAAATTTTCACATACCATAGACGCATATTAATCAAGAGTAATACTTGGAGATTATTGATTTGGTTAATTAATCAAAACCTCGTATTGGACGCATATTATTGCTTTATCATTGTTGTGTACTCTTTGGTTCCATTAATAATGTGTGGTTTAGTTATAGTTGAGTGTTTATCCATGTATATGTTAGTTTGGATACTATGTGACAGCCATTTGTATTTATCTTTGAGTTTTGATCCACTCCTATGATGTAATTTATTTTATAATCAATCTTCCAAAAGTAAATTTATCAATAGTTGATCGATCGATGGTTAGTTAGTACACATTTAAGAAAGGATTTCAAAGTCAATAACTGATAATGTATTATCTATAAGTAAATATTATTAAAAAAAATAAAAATAAAATTAAAAAAAAAAAAGCGATATACATAACCCTTAATGAACTTTCTAAAATCAATAATTGTTTTATTCGTCGGATGGAAGTTTTGAGTAATCCTATCTATACTAATATAAAGCACGGGTGCACACTAGTGTACGTAACTGTAAAGATGTGGAAATAGCAATATGTTATTTTTTTTTAAAAAAAATTTAAAAATTAAATTTAAATTGGATAAGTTTTTTTGTTGGAGAAAAAGGAGGGAGTAATTTTTTAGGTGGGAGTGAATGAGGAAGCTAGATTGGGGTTTTGGAGGCTCTTTATTGATTGACTCTAAAATTATATATTAGGCTAGTGTGTGTCCGTGCTAATGCACGGGTTATGTGTAATCATAGGATTACTTCATCTAAATTAAATAGATGTTAGGTTGATTTTTAGCATAATTCACATAATCAATTTTAACCAATGTTAGTGATTTATATATGAAAAAAATATATTCATGTGGATGGTAATTGGAATCATCTAAAAGATTTTTTAATATCAAATTTCCACTTATGAATAGATTAAAAATATAATTAGTCAAATAATACGTTGCCATATATTCAAATTGGCGCATTTATTTTGAAATATACATATATACTCCTACTATTAGTTAAGCAAAAATACTTCAATTCAAAAAAAAATAAAAAATAAATAAATAATAAGCAAAAATACTTAACAACAAAATCCCTAAACCAATAGGAAAAAAAAAAATAATGGTTTATGAAACCCTTTGATTAATAATCCCACCTTTGATTAATCTGGTAATAATCCCACCTTCAACCAATAGGGAAAAAAAACTCATTAAACATGTTAAATCAATCTAAATCTTTAATGTTGAATCAATCTATTGGCAGGTTCTATCTACCTACCTTTTGCGTTTGTAAATTTTTTTCCCTCCATTTATACATTGCTAATGAACTTCTTTATGAGTAGAGAGTTGAAACTGATCAATGGTGCTCTTAGACTTCGGTAAACGAATCGTTTTTGTGTTTAATTACGATCGGTAGATTCAGGTTATCCCAAAATGTTAATTTCTCTCATAATAAACTTTACACTTATCCCAAAATGTTAACTTTGGATATCAAAATAACTTCACAATAACTTTTCAAGTTAAAATATTTAAGTCAAAATCCACCCATAATGACAAGCAATAACCACCTTTAATTAATTAAGAAAATGAAAATTTCTTTATTTAAAAAAAATGTAAATGAACCACCCCTTCAATAAAATTCCGTCAAATACAGAGGCGTACTTCTCCATAGTATTTATGTCAATGTACTTCTCTCATGCTTCTACAAAATTTACTTTTTCTTTTTATACTTCCTCCGTTCCGTTAATATTGCAACAAGGAGAAAATTACGCATTCCAAAGCACATTTTATATGCTAAATATCTATAATTGTGTAATAGTAAAAATTATAAAAAATAAATATTGTGAAAGTATTTTATGAGACGAATCTAACAAGATCTCACATGACTATATTTTGTTTAACGTATAAATCATATTATATGGTCAAACAAGAGTGATGAATAGTGCAAAAAATCCATTGTTGCAATATTACTAGAACGGAGGAAGTATATAAATTATGACTACTTTATATAACTATTGACTATAGCGGATACCCAGTTTATATCATTAATTTTCAATTTTATGTGAGCTTCTATGTGCAGGGTATTACTAATTAAATGTATGAAGTTAAACATACCCGTGTATATTGATCAGTTCTATTCAATTGCTTCGAAGTTCTCAAGTCTCTTAACTCTACGGATGTATTTTTTGATACAAAAAATAGGTTATTTTTTTATATTATTCAATAAATTTCTTTTTAGAAACCCCAACATTATGAGGAAGCTATATTATAATTGCACTTCTTTTTTTCTATACTTTTCAACACAATATTTGAAAACTCAATTGAATAAAGTGCACTTTATTATTTTTTATTTTTTAAAAAAAGTCAATATAAGTTCCATTATTTTCCTTCAAAAACAATCTTTCAATTGTTTTCTTATATCTTTTTTAAAATCACTCAATAACTACCTAAATATTAATTTAATAATCATCAAAACACAAAATCTCCAAAAAAAACACCTATCATTAGATTACAATAATCAAATAAGAATTAGCAAATTAAAAAACTACATACAACTATGCAAATAAACCCAAAAAAATGCGCGGAATATTCACCATGTTAACATATTCATACTTTATATTTCTGTATAGTATAAACTACTATAATTCGAAAACTATAATATAGGTTTTAAATACTAATTAAATAATTATTGTTACTGTAATATAATTAATGAACACTATTTAAATAACTATTGTTACTAAACAAATTAGAAACTTACAATCATTACAACCCGTTTTATTTTTAAGATACCAGGGTTTTTTTTCCTTTATTTTAATTTCAATTTTAATTATCAATTTAATGACTCCAAGCGTTTCATGAATAGGAAATCTTGATGTTTGGTGCTAAAAATGAATATTAAATTCTTATTAATATGTCGTCGTCATAATTTAAGGAGTTTAATCCATTGTGATAATCCAATGCCTAACATCTATTACTGGTCAATGATCTAACTTGAAGAAATTTTATACTTTGGTATTTTAAATATGGGAAAACTATTCTTTGAAAAAAATCTGGAATAGAAGAACATTAACGAATTTTAATTCACATAATATAATACGATTCAGGTGACACAACCACATGATTCGGGTGAAATATAACGTTATTTATCTTCTAACCAATTTAATAATTTGAAAAATCAATACAATGAAGCTAATTAAACAAAAAAAAATCCCTTTTTTCCATTTTTGAACATAACATTGGTACAAATAAAAAAAAATTCACATACTTGATTTGTAACACAAAGATAAATAACAAATAATTAAAAATTATTGTATAACAAAACATTGTATATTTATCATATGAATTTCTTGAAAAAACAAATAAATTTTCAATAAAAAAATAAAGAACATTTTTTCTTACAGTAAATCTACAAGAACATGAAGAACATAAGTAGAGAAAGAATTGAGCAAAAATCAAACTGCAGCTTAAAATCGAAATTCGAACCTCAAATGTTTTTTAGCCAACTATAATAAGCGGATAATTAGTTGTAAAACATGATAAACATTAAATAACAAAAAAAAATCATAGAAAAAATATGGGAAAAAAAAATAATTGAAGAACAAGAAGAATATTCGAAGAGAGAGAAGAGAGAGAAATTGATTAAAAAAAACAGCCAAAAAAATGAGAACAGAGAGAATAGGATGATAGTTGAAAAAGTAGGTGCATTAATTATGCATAGTAAATACAAAACAGATTTGAATTTTGATTTTGAATTTTGAATAAATACATCACATGGCCCCAAAATAAATACCAATAAAGTAATGTCATGTCAACATTATACATGGCCCACATAAGCCAAGTTTTTACCCAATATCAATAAAGGGTGTGCCAAAATTAATTTCTATCCCCATTTTTGTAAAGGGTTTTGCTATACATAGCCCTAAGGGCTATGCATAAAATACAACAATTTCATAAAATTAATGCTCTTTTTCTTATTCCAATGGAATATAATATTATTATAAAAAGCTGATTCATTTAATGTAGTGTTATTAATAGGATAAATTGTCATAACACTACATTTAATAATGCATTGAAACCTTTTTTTTTTTTTTGAATGGCAGTAAAATAACCACTAACATGATTTTAAACAGAAAAATTATATATAATAAAACTAATTGTAAGGGAACGATTTGCCAAATTGGTGTTAATAAATAAATAAATTATTAAAATAGTGTTTACTTAAAAATATTTCTCAAAATAGTGTTCATGTAGGTTCGGATATTACAAAGCTAGAAGTTAATATTGCTTCGTTTAAAGTCTAAATTAAAAATTAGAGTTTCAAAACTACTTCTTTTTTTCTCTTTGACGGCCAAAACTAGTTCTCTTAGGTTTTACTTCACTATTGTTATAGACGTTGATGGTAGATGCGATTGAGAAGGAAATATAATCAATCTCTGGCATCACTATAATCAGGTATGTTTTCCTTCTTTTCTAATTAAAATTCAATTGAAATTTATGTGGGCTTACATAACAATTAGATTAAACTTTTAACGAAATTACTTTTCTTACTAACAATTTTATTTTATTTTAATAACAATTATTTTTCTTTTTTTCTAAGATAATTTTATTTCTTATCATATAACTAATATATAAAGCTAAACTTTTAGTCAAGTCAAGAGACAGCGACACTTGGCATTCCAACTTTTCGCCAAGTGTCGCGCCACGTTAGATATATTTAGATAGACTTCATAGGATAAAAAAAAAATTAGTTTAGAATTCTATTTGCAATCAAATTTTGATAGAATTTAGGATAAAATTATTAGTTGAGAGTTTTATTTTCGATAAAATACCAATATTTCATATGTATAAATTGAATTATAATTTTATTCAAAAAAAATATTAGATTATAACACTAAAAAAAATACTAATATTATTATTAGTCATTTACATGCCTATTACATAGTACATCAATTCCTACTAATTTTGTATTAGAGATATATTTTGAAATTTGACATATAGATTACAAATTTATCTCAAATTTTAATAAACAACCCGAACATCGCACGGGGCACAAAACTAGTAGGTATATATAGTTGTTCAAACGGAATTAATTTTCTTACTAATAATGTTGCATGTCTACTTTTTAACATATCAAATGGAGCTTCCAACTCTACTTCTTGGCCAACCTGACTCTTCAAATTTTCATTGCATGAGCACACATCTGTACCTTTAAGGCTGTTCGATCATCATCTCCAAATTCATAAAAAATGGTGCTAAATTGAGTTTTTTTTTTTTATTTATTTATTTTTTAGTTAGCTAGTATGACATGTTTTGAGTTATTTTGTAACAAAGTAATACCATCTCCAAATTGATATTGCATTGTAAAACTAGCAATTGGTTTCAAGAATGGTGATTGAGTGCCCTTTGATAATTTAAATCCAACTAAATAATGCATTATGTATCATGTTACATATACGTTTTTTGACAAGGTTAACAAAAATGCTAGAATCTGTTGTAAAAAAAAATATGCTAGAAATTTTTAAACATTTATATTACTTCGTATTCATAATCCATACTCTGGTCAAGATACCGTAAGCGTTAAAAATAAAGAATTTGATGATATACATATATATTTGGATTGTATTAGCCTTTAATTTCTAATTCCTAACTTTGTAATTTCCGAACCTACATAGACACTACTTTGAGAAATATTTTTAAGTTAACACTATTTTAGTAATTTATTTTTTAACACCAATTGGGCAAATCGTTCGTTGTAAAGTCCTACAACATTTCTAGCTAATATCCTAGCATCGTTTTTAAAAAAAAAAGAAAATAAAAAAAAAAAGTTAATATCTGCCTAACCATCTATTAAAAAGTAGTACATAAAATATACAATTATGTCTAATAGTCCTCCCATGTTTAGTGTCCGATCAATCTTTATGAAATCACGTCTAATAGTCCTCCCATGTCTAGTGTCCAAACGATTTTTATGAACAACAAAACCACGTTGTTTAGCATACTTGTTATAAAAGACGAATGCCTCTTCTTGAGTCTCAAAGGTTTGGCCAATAAAAGGTTCATCATCATTATTTTCCTCTTCAATCAAAGGTTTATCCAAATCAAAACCAAGCATTATACTTCCTAATATATATAATCAAATTCTGTAAACAAACTCATTCAACCAAGTAATAAACATGAAAATAATTTCTACTGCATGTTTTATCCCCAAGTCAATCACTTTTCATCCCAATTTCATGTAGGTTTCATTGAATTGGGATTATGCAAAAGAAACAAATTAAAACAAATTTATAACTGAAATATATACAATTATGCAAAAGAAAAAAAAAAATTGAGTTTTGGCAGAAGTAATACCTTCAGTTAAAGGGAAGCACGAGCAATTGGCGAAAAACCATTGATCGAATGTTATGCGTTATTGTTTTAGTACTTCATATAGCTGATTTTATTATGGGAAGATGAATTGAAAGTTGATGATTGAGTTTTTTTCTTAGGAAAATGCATTTTTATTGTAATTAATAGTATAGGTGTGAATAGTATTAATTATGTAATTGGGTAAAAGTGTTAATAAGTATATTATACTCCCTCCGTCTCCAAAACTTCAACACTTTTAGCCTAATTTCAGTCTCAAAATGATCGATTCATTTGCATTTAAATACCTACCAATTTACAACAACTAGGTTAGATTCCATGCCATGCACGATTTTTCAATCTTTATCACGGAATATCAATTTAAAATCTATTTATATATATATATAATATATATATAATATATATTTTTTGAATACATATTATATTGCTTTCTTCTATTTTGAACCTTGCTTGCATTTTTTTTTTATTCAAATATGATAATTTTTCATTCACCAAATATGTTAAGTTGAAAAATACATATTCATGATTTTTTTTACTACAAATAATAATTATACATTATTAAAAAGTAATTACTAATATAGGAATTTATTTACACAAAATGGTTAGATATTTAATTTTGTAAATATATTATTCTTCCATTTTTTTCCCTAAATTTTGGAAGTAAATATTTTGGGTATATTCTCAAATCTCAATCAATTTTAAATAGTTTTATTATTTTTTAAAAAATATACTAATGACACAACAGAAGATGACACGTGTCATTGCTGGTGTGTTTTTTACGATTTTAACAATATTATTTAGCTTATTTGTGTGTAATATGTACGTAGTACAAATAATTTAATCAACATCTAATAAATTGAGAAATTAATAAAGAGTGGAAGCCCCAATTCATATAATCTGTATAAAATATACGAAGTAGGGGAAAAAGATAATGTTAATAAGAAAATAAAATAGTCTGACCTTCCTTTAATTTTTCCAATCGAAAATGAATAATTAGTCAATTTAAATATAAAATCTGTTAGAAAAATGTATAATTAATTTATCATTTCAAATTTTTACTTATGTTGAAAAAAAAATAATGATGTCATTATTAGTTTTGATGGGAACTTTTTTTATAAGAAATTGACATGTGGAAAGTAATGACATCAGCGGTAATTACTTTAGTTATATTTATAGATTACTAGATTAACTCCCGTGCGATGCACAGATATAATAAAAGAATTTATAATTGTGTAAATTTCAAAGACATATCAGTTATAATGTGTAAAATCTTTGTATTACATACGATATTATTAACATAAACCAAACTACAAAATTAAAATAATATAAACAAAAGAAAATTCACGTCTGCAATTAAATTTAGCGAACTTTGTAATTACTTCCTCCGTTTTTATTTTATTGCACCATTAGGACTTTTACACTATTCACTTAATCTTCTTTGACCATCATTTGTGATTTATACATTAGGAAAATATAGTCATGTGGGATCTAGTTAGATTCGTATCGAACTCTACTTTTCAAATATCAAATTTTTATAATTTTTACAAAAGTATAATTGAAGATATTGATAGCTAAAGTAAAGCATTGGCAAGCATGAAATCTCTTATGGTGCAATAAAAAAAGAACGGAGGAAGTATATGGAATAATCACACATATAAAAAGGTTGATATTTGTTTACCTCAAGATTTTTAAAAGGTTCTTAAAAGAAAAAGTAATGAAAAATTGAAAACTAAGAAGTTTATTGTACTGCATTAGACTACTTTGCAATCAATATTTAGATTTTTTTTTAAAAAAAATATGAAAGGAAAAAAAAAGTTTAGGCGGGAAAAAAAATGAAAGAGAAGTTGACACGTGTACAATTTGAAAAAAGTGATGATGTCAGCGGTTGTTACTTTAGTAATATTTATAGATTGATATTTGTACAAAATTAGCTTCCCCATATAAAATTTTGTTTTTACATGTATTTTTAATACTCTATCTTTCTTTTTTTTTTTTTTTTACAAACCCAATTGTAAATTTATCTTTCCAATATGGTTTTATTTCTTTTTATTTAAGTTTCTTAATAACCGCAAAATCAATGCAAAAGGGTCGAAGTTTGGGGATGGAGGAAGTATATTTTCTAGAAAATGTAAGAAAATAAAATATGTAATTAATGCTTATACATAGTCATTAGGGCTATATATAGCATTTGCCTTTTTTAATTTTTTTTTATTTATTTATAAAAGTATATTTTAATTTTAAGTTGTGTTAATGATGAAGTACAAGTGATAGCTGTAAGAAGCTTTGGGTATATGTACAAGTGATAGCTGTAAGAAGCTTATCCGAGCCAACACTCTTGATCCAAAGATCATTAGAGCCTTTTTACCAACTTTAACTCTTGACTCACGTTTGTGATTTATAAATACGATAAAATATAATCATGTGAGATCTTGTTTGAATTGTCTCGATGTATAATTTATTAATATTCACTTTTTATAATTTTACAATGTTGATAATAAGAGTTATTAAGAGTTTAAAACATGGGTTGACAAGCGTAATAATGAGAGTGTGCCAACTAAAAA
Organism: Chenopodium album; assembly: GCF_948465745.1. Lineage (NCBI taxonomy): Eukaryota > Viridiplantae > Streptophyta > Magnoliopsida > Caryophyllales > Amaranthaceae > Chenopodium > Chenopodium album. The sequence continues at coordinate 9,327,609 of NC_137844.1, forward strand.
AACAGTGGATCTTGGGTTGCTGTGAAGAGTTGCATTTACTTTATGATAAAGCAATTTGATGAGTTGTCACTTCAGTTGTTTTAGTCTAGGTCTTACTTCTTTGGTTTGTACTCCCTCCGTCCCTAAATTACATTCTTCTTTGGAAATTTACACGGGAATTAAGGAGAGAAGAATAGATAATGCAATGGGAAGTACAAAGATAGAATAGTTATTACTCATGACAAGTCATCAATCCTTTGCAAAAAAAAAAGGACCAATCACATGCTCCTAATTGAAAATTTTTAACCAATCATATTCATTGTAATTTGGCACAAGGATTATGAGTGAGATTAGGTAAGGATGAGTGAGAAAGCATTAAACATAAAACAAAAAAAGAGAGTTGATCTACTAAAAAAAACTTACCAAAGATAGAAAGGAGGAATGTAATTTTGGAATACCAAAAATAGAAAGGAGGAATGTAATTTAGGGACGGAGGGAGTAGCATTTATTATGCCAGCTTTGCTGGTTAACTCGAAGCTCGGTAGTGGTGAACCTCGACTGGGAATGGGAACAACCTCGACAGGATGGGAGCTTGAACCTTGGATGAAACGGTGAGTCGTTCTAATGTGGAGTTGTGATTTGTGAGCCTTGAATCTTGTAATGAAGACCTTGCCAATTTCCATCATGCCATGCTAATATGCCATACCCTCATTTATCTAACATTCACATATGTCAACAAAAAATTAGCTGAAAAATGAAAACCCCAATCAATCAAAATCGCTGTGAAACAAAATGAGAAGAGAGTGGTTTAAAAAAAAGAAAAATGAGAAGAGAGAGAATGGGATAGTTAGAAAAGTGGGTGCATTAATTATACATAGAAAATACTAATCCACTAATTTTTATATGTGGCTGGCCACATGGTGTGGCTAGTCCGTTTCATATAATGGACTCCGTTATACCAAACGGGTCCGTTATTTTAAATTAAAAAAAAAAAAAACGTGTCTTTCTTTTTTTTCATTTTATTACATCAAAAGGTTCTTCTTTCCCAAAGTTTTCTCATTTTCTCTGTTCCATTTTCTCTCTCCTCAAACTGTTCTTCTTCCATTTTCTCTCTCCTCAAATTCTTTCTCCTCTAAATTGTTCTTTTCATTGATAATGACTAAAATCAAGATAATCTTCCCTAAGGGAAAGAAAGGATCGACATATACGCTGAACTCTCCTACTTCTAATATAAATCAAACCCTAATTTTAGTAATTTTTCGATTTTCCTGTCATCTATGCTCTGCAATTTGAACAAGCATCGAGAGATTGTTTTTGGTGGTGTGAAAGAATTCGTGAGTAGAAATCAAGCAATTTATGAAGAATTTCTAGAGAATGAAAAGAAAAAAAAAAAAGGCAGATGAAATGGAGGCTGCTAAGAAGATGCTGGAGGAGCTTGCTAATGTAGAAGATACAGCAATAGTTACTTTTTTCATCATGTAGGGATTACTTTTTAAAATTACAGTGAACTTATTTTAGGGGTTACTCGTTGGTTTTATAGGGAGGGGTTACTTGTTGATTTTACAAGGGTTGTTTGTAAAGTTTTAGGGGGTTACTTGTTACTCATAGTTTATTAGGAGTTACTTGTTAGTTTAATTTTACAGAATTTGTTGTTAAGTTAGAGGGGTTACTTGTTAATTTTTGTTAAGTTTCAGGTGTTAGTTACTTGTTAGTTTTATAGGGGTTACTTGTTATTTTTAGGGGTTACTTGTTAATTTTTGTTAGGGTTACTTGTTTATTTTAGTGGTTACTTGTTAGTTTAACAGGGGTTACTTGTTAATTTTTGTTAGGATTACTTGTTTATTTTCGGGGTTACTTGTTAATTTTTTGTTAGGGTTACTTGTTTATTTTAGGGGTTACTTGTTAATTATACATGGGTTACTTGTTAATTTTTGTTAGGGTTACTTGTTTATTATTGTTAGGGTTATTTGTTTATTTTAGGGGTTACTTGTTAGTTTAACAGGGCTTACTTGTTAATTTTTGTTAGGGTTACTTGTTAACTATTGTTAGGGTTACTTGTTTATTTTAGGGGTTACTTGTTAATTTTTGTTAAGGTTACTTGTTTATTTTAGGGGTTACTTGTTAATTTTTGTTAGGGTTACTTGTTTATTTTAGGGGTTACTTGTTAATTTTTGTTAGGGTTACTTGTTTACTTTAGGGGTTACTTGTTAATTTTATAGGAGTTATTTGTTAATTTTTGTTAGGGTTACTTGTTTATTTTAGGGGTTACTTGTTAGTTTAACAGGGGTTACTTGTTAATTTTACAGGGGTTAGTTATTAGTTTTACAGGGGTTACATGTTAATTTTACAGGGGTTACTTGTTAATTTCTTCAATTTCATTGTATCTATTTTCATCTTCCAGATCCAATACCTGATTACTGGTTTGGATTTCGAGATTCATCAAAGAATCTTCAATTTGTTCGATCTTTAATGATTCTTGTGAATCAGGTAATTTTTCGAATTCTTCTGCCATTGTTATTCTTGAATTTCTGGAAGAAAAATTGTGTGAGGTTTCGCTCAATTTTCGCATTCGTTCCTCGTAAATGAGTTGTTATGGGTTTTAAGGTTTAGAAATTTGCGCGTGTTTTGTTGAGCCATTTTGTTCAGCGCTTGTTTCCTAATCCCGTTATACGCGCGTCGTTCTCCGTTATTTTGCTGACTTGGAAGCAGGCCACACGGTGTGGCCTGCTGTACCAAATTGAATTTTGAATGAATACATCACATGGCCCCAAAATAATACCAATAAAGTAATGTCATGTCAACATTATACATGGCCCACATAAGTCAAATTTTTACCCAATATCAATAAAGGGTGTGTCAAAATTAGAGTTAATATAAAAGTTGGGTACTAAAGTTTGAGCTTTGTTGCAAATTGAGTACCGAAGTTTCAACCTTAGCAATTTGGGTACTATGACCTGCCTGAGTTGGCTTTTTTCGGCCTATTACCTGCACTACCAGGTTACCATGTATTTTAATTTTTTTAAAAAAAGCTAAAATACTTTCCTTTTTTTTTTGATGTTCCATCCGGTTCACCCTTAGGGCTAATCCGGATTTGGAGAACAGTTCTGGGTGGTTAGGTTCCATTTCCCTCCCGATTGTTGTTATGGGGGATCGAACACGAGTCCTTCTTACCAAGTATAGTCCTAATCACCACTACACCAATATTGTTCTTCTTAATGAAATAAAATAAATTAAAACCTTAATATTCCATATATCATATAAATAAATAAATAAATAAACTGTTTTTTGCTTTTTTTTTTTAACATTATGATTGAGTAAAAAGTGAGTCCCACCCTTCTTTTTGCAACATGCATCCATTAATAATATAAATTGCTTTAAATTTGTTTCTAAATTTTACCCAATCTTCTTTTCTTACGTTTAATTTCAATTAAAATCACACATTTGTTTTGTTTTTTTCCGTTTGTTTCCTGGATGTACATCTTCAGATCATTTGGATCAAAAAAAAAAAAAAAAAACTTTTATATTTACTCTCCAAAATCTATAAATATAAATAAAGTAATTACCGCTGATGTCATTACTTTTCACATGTCGACTTCTTATAAACAATTTTCCCCCAAAACTAATAATGACATCGTTGTTTTTTTTCAACATAAATTAAACTTTGAAAATGGTAAATTAATTATACATTTTCCTAATATATTTTATATTTAAATTGACTAATTGTGTAATTTCCATTGGAGAAATTAAAAGAAGGTCGGACTATTTCATTTTCTTATAAACATTATCTTTTTCTCCTAGTCCGTATATTTTATACATATTATATGATTGGGGGTTTCCACTCTTTATTAATTTATCAATTTATTAGATTTTGCTTAAATTATTTGTACTACATACATATTACACACAAATAAGCTAAAAAATATTGTTAAAATCGTAAAATAATGTTAAAACTCATGCATCGCACGACCTAATCTAGTATATATACTAAAATAACAACCGCTGATGTCATCACTGCCTACGTGTCACTTTCTTATTTTATTTTTTCCCTCCAAAATACATGTATGATGTCATATTTTTTCTTTACAAACTACCCTATTTTGCTTTGAAAATTAAATTCCATTTGAATTTTTAAATTTTGGATTTTCTACAGATATTATGTTATGTAGTTATTTATGATTTGTTAACAATAGTTAATAATATAATTTAATTGAAATTTCCTAATTAAATATGAAAATTATGCACTTTTGGGAATTGTATATTCATATTTAATCAAAAATTAATTAGGAAAACGGAGGAAGTAGTTATTTTCTTTCATAAAAGTCTATAATTCAATTCTTATTATAAAATCGTGCATCGCACGAGATTAACCTAGTTAATTTTTGTATAATCCCCCTTTTTTAAATTTGTTTTTTTATTACTCCCTCTGTTTTTAAATACTTGCCCCACTTTCTTTTTTTGACCGTTTTTAAATACTTACTCCATTTTCTTATTTGGAAAACTTTTACAATATTCAATTAATTTCTTTCACCTAGTGGACCCGCCATTAATCATATTTTATTAATTTTATGTTCTCTCTTCCAATTCTCTCCAATACTTTTGCCTTTTACAATTATTTATTCTTCTACATACCCCATTACCTTCATATTTTACTATTTTCTCCTATTTCTCCTAAAATTCCGCGCATGGAGAAATAGAGAAGTATTTAAAAATGGAGGGAGTATTTATTTTTAAAAGTATATTTTTAATGATGAAGTACAAGTGAGAAGCTCTGTAATTTTCCCGCGCTCTATTTGCTCTGTTTTGCGAGGGAAAATTGAAGCCTTGGCAGAACTGACAAGTGAAACCTCGGCCGAAAAGTGAAGCATTAATCGTTTTTTTTTTTTTTTTTATATATATAAATTCACTTGCTAGTCACTGTATTTTCAACAAGCCAACAATTTTCAAAGTTAGAGAGAGAAAATTAGAGAGAGAAAATTTGCCAGAGAAAACTAGAGAGAGAAAATTTGCCAGAGAAAACTAGAGAGAGAAAATTTGCGAGGGAAATGGCGGAAGAAGCAGGACATTCCCAGAGAAATGAGCGACGAGTAGGGTTAGTCTACGATGAACGAATGTGCAACCATAATACTCCTGATGGTGATGATCATCCTGAATGTCCTGATCGAATTAGGGTTATCTGGAACAAACTTCGCGATTCCGGCCTCACTGATAGGTTTTTTTTTTTTTTTTCCTCTCTATTTTGCTGAATTTTGTTGTTTTTATGTGGTAATTATGTCAAGTAATTGTTTTGTGTGAAAGTTGTGCAATTCAAGTTGAATTTGTCATTTTTGTTGGGGTTTGATTTTGAGTTTATTTATGAGTTTTTTTGTGATGAATTTAGGGTTATGAATTGTGTAATGTGAGTAGTGGTTGAAGCAAGTCAGAAGTACTAGTAGACGAACAAGTGAATTTATGTATTGTTAAATGGAACAAGTTTTGATTTTAGGGTTTGGATTTGGTGATTTAGGGAGTATGGTATTTTTAGTAAATGTATAATCTTCTGTGAGGATCTTCATGGCTAGTAAAAGAAGTTTTGATTGTAAGCGCTGTTGGAGTAGGGACTATGTTAGTTTTAGTAAATGTAGTATCTTTTGTGAGGGTTTTCGTGTTTGGTCATTTAATTTTGTTCTTTAAGTGGAAGCATTTGGTTTGAATTAGTAACGAGAACCCCCATAAATTGGCCTTGGTAATGTATTGTGGGACGAGATTTGTCTACGGTCTAGTATGTGTCACTATTGAAGTTATTGTCTTTTAAATTTCGCTGCGTTGGTAAGGTGTTGTGTACATTATATGGTGTTTAAAATCCACAAGTTTGTATGGAAAGCAGTAACAGCGGGAAAGTTCTATGTTGTACATTCTCCATTCTTAAAGAATAGGCCAAATTAGATTAAAGATCAGGAATTGAGTTAATATACCACATCTATTTCTGCTTTTAGATTTTTCTTTCACCACAACAAGTATATTTCCTTTGAAAATCTCAGTTAAGAGTAACTTCAAGAATAATATAAGAAAGTTCAAATGTTAACTCTCTAAACTTTGAATGTTACCTATGATCTAGGGATAAGCACAGAGGAAGTGTTTGCTGATATAGACTTTGTCACTATTGTGCAAATCTGCAGCCTCTTTGTGGTCCTGTGGTGGTTGCTTGAAAATGAAAACCATGTTTATGTAAATTTGTACAAATTCAGTATTAATTTTTCATGAGTACCTTATATAGTTTTGATTACCATTGTACTTCAACTATTGAATGTGTACTCTAAAATTTTATATTTTGCTTTCTCGTTTTCAGGTGTGTTGTTCTTAAAGGTAAGAAAGCAGAGGATAAACACACAAGATATGTTCACTCAAAAACACATCTTGAACTGATTAGCAAAATCAGTTCGAAGCGGTTAAATTCTCAAAGAAATAGAATTGCTTCGAAATATAATTCCATTTATCTCAACAAAGGTTCATCAGAAGCTGCTTACTTAGCTGCAGGGTCTGTTATAGAGGTAATAAGTTCAGCACAAGAGCTGCTCCCATTAATGGCTGTTTTTAATTGTTATGATACACTGTCCATTGTTATAATTTGGTTAATCACTTCTCCTAAAGATCTATACTTATAATAGAATCATGAAGGAATTAGGTACTGTGACCGGATTGGCATAATAATAATGATACTACATCCTATCTTGTAAGTTTTTTATGGTTACTACTTGCTCACAAATTAAGGTTAATGCAGAAAGAGTGTTGATGTAGTGAGTAGGTGTAAGAAAAAAGTGGAAAAGGTAAGAGAGAGTGAGTGGAAAGGAGTAAATATTGTGGGGGTAAGGTAGTATATAGGGTTGCCAAAAAAAATAAAAGTGTAAAGTACTTCAAGAATGAATTAAAATGGAAAGCATAAAGAACATACAAGTTTGGAGGTAGTAAGAAACATCAGCCTTTGACCTCCTTGTGCCAGACCTCCCATTCACTATCTTCATCCTTTCCACAATCTCACAATTAGTCAAACCATCTTGACTTTCATCTAGCTGCTGCCACCATACCCCTCTCACTCTCGTCTTTTTTGAAGTCATACTTTCTCTATGGCTGCATCTTCTCCTTCTATTTCTTTCTCCTCTTCACACTCTATATTCGACCCTCACCCAATTATTAAATGGGAGAGAATATCATCCCCTAATGAGATAATTCTTAAAGGTTAGTTCCCTAAAAACTGAAAAGTAGTGATGTTGCACTTATTAAAATATGGAGCAAGTATATGTTTCTATTATCATGAATCAAAGTCATAGCATTGAAGAGGATTTTCTTGTGACATCTTGTCATTACTTGCCTCTCTAAAAGTGTTAGAGAAAAAATACTATGTATAAACTTTGGATGTCAAATATTAGTATTGGACAAAAATGCTAGATCATGGTTTCTCTTATAATTGCAAAGGTTTTTTAACAGGGGACCGGCTGTCTTTCTCTTTTTGTATGTATTAATGTTGTTATGAACTAAGTATTTGATGCTATTCCAAATAGGCGGCAGAGAAAGTAGCCAAAGGGGAGCTTGATTCTGCTTTCGCTATTGTGAGGCCTCCTGGCCATCATGCCGAGGAAAATGAGCCCATGGGCTTTTGCCTTTTCAACAATGTGGCTGTTGCTGCTAGTTACCTGCTGAATGAAAGAGTGAGATTTCTCTGCTCACGCCCCCTCCCCTGAATTTTTTTTTTAAAAAAAAAAGAAAGAAAAAGAAAATGTTTGTGTTGATTATTGTTTGACTTTATTTTTTTTTTTACGAATATTTTGTTTCCAGGCAGAATTGGGCATCCATAGAATCTTGGTTGTTGATTGGGATGTCCATCATGGCAACGCCACTCAAAAGATGTTTTGGAAGGATTCTCGTGTTCTTTTCTTCTCGGTACACAGGTAAAAATTAGATTATTAGACTATGTCTATTCATCGAATGGTTATGTAATATTTTCCGAGTGTTGCATTTTCTCCATATGAATTCAAATCATTAGGATACATATATGATTTATCCTTAATCTTTTTATTTTTATTTATTGAGTCGTTATCTTTTTAGGCATGACTTTGGACATTTTTATCCCGAAACTGATGATGGCGATCTTAGTATGATCGGAGAAGGATCAGGGGAAGGATACAACATTAATGTGCCTTGGGAGCAAGGTGGATGTGGTGATGCAGACTATTTTGCTGCCTGGGACCACATACTGATCCCCGTTGTTAAAGAATTCAATCCTGATATGATTATTGTTTCAGCCGGGTTTGATGCAGGTAAATTAAGATGAAATTGATAGATGGCTTTCATTAATTTAATAATTTCTGTGTGAATCATGTAGTACCAAAACAGTCCCTAGTTATTAGACCATTGCTGAACAATCAAGCTGTTCAGCTGTTGTCCAGGCCATTTCTAATGCAAACTTTGTAGAGATTTTGACAAATTTATCTATTTTATTTATCTAATAAGGATCTCCAGTAATTCTTCTTTAAAAACTTGTACTCTTTTGTTGTCATAATATGATCTTGGGATGCTTAGACTATAAGCAAATCCATGGAACAGCATGAGTAGTTGAGTTCCTTTCCATTTTTGATGGTTTTGAAATTCAAAAAAATGCTGGCAAGTTGTTTGGTACTTTCCGATCTTTTCTTCTATTCTTAAATTGTTGCATTGTCTTTAGCTGGTAGATGTGATTTTGTGATCATTTTTCTAGATTTATATGATTAAGTTTCTCTAGGTATTAAAACACTTTTTTTTGCAACAGCTGTTTCTGATCCTCTTGGTGGTTGCTGTGTTTCTCCATTTGGCTACTCCGTTTTGCTAGAAAGGTTTGTATCTAAATAATTTTAGGCATATATGCTTGTTAACTACATTGTGGACCTTGTGGTACGAATCATTGCCCTTTATGGCATAGTGCCGGTAAGCTTTGTTGTTTACATGTTAATGGTTTGGTATTTGTTAAGTTGAATGTTTTATAGTAAAAGATTTTTCTGCTAAGTTAAGTCCCCAAAATGCTTGTTGGTGTTGGTTAACTGTACTCGACCAACCATGATAAAAGGATGACAAAGCACATTGCTGTAGTCTACAATTTATCTTTGATTTCTTTGTAGGTCCTGTTGCTTACTAAAACTTGCTCTTTTCTTATACTCTGTTTTTGTAGTTAATGGATTTTGCCCAAGGTAAAATTTTACTAGCTTTGGAAGGCGGGTATAATCTTGAATCTCTGGCAAATTCCACTCATGCATGTGTGCAAGAATTGCTAGAAGAAAAGCCAATTGATGGATCTTCTGAGGCTTATCCTGTTGAATCAACATGGCGGGTTATAGAAAATGTGAGTGTATATGTGGTTTTTATTATTTATTAATTTTTTTATACTGCACCTTGACTTTGAGGGCATATTTTTCAAGCCTGTATTACTAAGAAAAGTGCATGTATTATCATAGGTTCGGCAAAAATTAAGTGTATATTGGCCAAGCCTCGCCAATAAGTTATCAAAAAAGCCAACAAGCCAGAAAGCGCCTGCATCTCAGGTAATACTTTAACTTCATGAATCTTGGCCATAATGATTTTTTTTGGTAAGTAAGGTAAAATATTAAGTGATAAAAAATATGTACAGCAAAAAAGGAGTTCCCTTAGAGAGTCTCCTAAGTCCGTCCAAAAAAGACAGACCAACACACCCCCAAAACAAGCTACATACTAAGCTACTGTACAGAATTCTTCAGGTTTTGGAACCATTTACAGTCAGCTATGGTCCATTTCTTATCAATTAAACATTGAACTCTCAGACAAACTTCAGCTTTGATCCTCTTCACAACCCACTCAGGAGAGTAAACTGCTCTATTCCAGAAAGCATTGTTCCTAACATACCAGATATTGTATACCAAAGCAGTCAAGATAGCATAACCAACTTTCCCCTGCTTCCCTGCTTTGAATCTCTTTCCCCATTCCTTCCAAGCTGCAGAAATCCCCATTTGAGGGAAAATATCTTGATTAGTCCAGGACAGAATACTATCCATGCATCCCCTGGTATACTTACAACTAAAAAATAGATGCTGCTCTGATTCTTCTGCATCTCCACACAGCAAACAACTGCTACCAGAGCAAACCCCATACTTGTAAAGCTTATCTTTCGTTCTCAGTCTTCTCTGGATGGCCAACCGAGCAATAAAGGATTGTTTTGGAATGTTCAGTCTATTCCAGACCCAGGCAGTCCAATAACAATGAATTATTGAATCAAAACGAAGCCATTTATAGCATTTAGCTATTGAATATCTGCTGTTCTCCCACCTATTATTATTTTTTTTTTATCACAATCAATCCATTAATGTATAATTGAATTCTTCTGCAAACAGCTGCTGGTTGAAGTGAGCTCTGAGCCTGAAACTGAGGGCATTGAGGAAGCTATCGAGGATATACAATCATTTTCAGCACTGAAAATTGATGAAGTTATGCCTGGTTCCATGGATAGTTTCCCAAAAGCAGCCGAAGAAAGCATGGGTTGCAAAAGGCCTTATGTGCCGTCTCCGGAGGAGCTGGAAGAGTCTCTCTGTACTCCACAAAAATCTCCAAAGAGCCCTCGGACTGAATCCGAGAAGGAGAACCGTCACCAGGAGACCATGGCTACTGACAAAACTTGCCAAGTCGATATTGCGGATGACAGTCCAGAAGGGGAACCTCGAGACTCCGTTCCCCCTCCTTCTGCACCGAGCCCCTCTTCAGATAGAGGCGAACCTCCAGACTCCGGTCCCCCTCCTTCTGCACTGAGCCCTTCTTCAAGAGGCGAACCTCGAGACTCCATTCCCCCTCCTCCTGAGCCGATCCCCTCTTCAGATAGAGGCGAACCTCGAGACTCCGTTCCCCCTCCTGAGCCCAGCCCCTCTTCAGATAGAGGCGAACCTCAAGAGTCCATTCCCCCTCCTTCTGCGCCGAGCCTCCCGAAAGGGGTCATTCCCGAAGAACTTAGGAGATTTTACAAAGCGATGAGGAAGGGTATGCCACAGTCTGCAGATCTGGACAAGCTCTCGCCAGCTGAAAAAGTAAAGCAATGGATCAATATAGCGGGTGCTGCTGTCCGAGTTCCTGCGGGTGAGGTTGATGAACCGAACCACAAAGCTCGGATCCGTACTTAATTCTTTACACCTTGGGATTATTTTTTCTTTTGTGTTCGCATTTGTAATTCATCTGTTGTTATATTTCAGTTAAATCGGATCTGTGAATCGACTTTAGTGCGGAATGAAAATATACGACGGGAAAAATTAAAGCTCCAGAAACAGGTGGAAGAGAATGAGAAGAAGCTAAGTATGATTAAGATCATCCACAAAGATCTGCAGGCTGTTCTCGAGAAGAGCGAGAACGAGCTCCGGCAAAAAGAGATCGATGCCCGTGAAGCTCATGAAAGTAAAATAAGTCATTTGAAGCTCATGCTAGAAGCTGCTGACTATGACTTGAACGCAGCGAAGCTACGACGAGACGCTTTTAAACAACTGCTTCACCAAAAAGAATCAAATATCATGAAACTTAAGGCAGAGCTGGCCAAGGTAGATGAAGAGGTCGCCGCCGCGAAACTGGAGGAGCTCAAATGGAAGGAGAGCACCTGTTCTACTGATCCGAATGCTGAGCAGTAGATGAACTAGTTGAACGCGGGTGCCCCCCTAATTTTTTGAAATTTAACGACAAGTATAAAATATGTAAATTTTAATCCTTAGTGCGGTATTTAATGTATATCTCATAGTAAAGAGGTTAGGTGAAACGGTATTTTTTTTTTTTTTTGTGTGTTTAGAGAGCCACAAGGGCAGGGGTGAAAATCGATTCCAGGACCTTCTAGAATCGGGAGGGAAGTTTTAACCACTTGAGCTATCTCTCACTCTCAGGTGAAATGGTATATTAATAATAGTTTTAGTGTGTTTAATGTAATGTGCATTTGCAATTTTTAATATTTGTCAAACTTATTAACGGGTTACTTAAGCGTAGTAAAGTCTCGTGATGACAATACGTAATAATTAATGTAACATTTAAGTAAAAGTGGAGGAAAGTATTTTAAAAGATACTAAGTTTATATTTTGGGAAAGGGTTGGTAATGTAAAAATATTAGGCATAAGGCTAAGTAACAAATTAAAAACAAACTGATAAAAGGAATGTCAATATTAGTATATTACAGTGATCGAATTAAGCCTAGGTTTAAGGCTAATGAGCACTGTTTATAGCATCAATATGGTTATGAATTGTTTTATCTACCAAAATCTCCACTAATAGCATGGTAACCTATTGCCTACCCCTCTGATAAAACGGTCTGTGTTGTTATCAACTTATCATCAACCTTTGAAAAATTAAGAGAAGCTATTCTCCAGTCTCCACCATCAAAGAGACATAATGCAAGATGAATTATCATTCTAGAGAAAAATAACTCTGCATTACATCCTCTTTCCTTGACAATGCAAGATAAAGTAGCTAAAGCAAATGCTATGTTTACGAAAGGGCATTTCTCCCCCAAAAAATCAAACATTCGTCGGCCTGAACTGATATTGCTAATCTCAGCTTTATTACATGGAACTTGAATCACCTTGTGCATTGTATACAAATTAAGACAAAATGGAAGGATGCATTAATATTTCTAATGTCGGCTACCGTTAGCCTTTGATTTAAACCAACAAAGGACTTCTTGAACTGAATATAGAAGCAAGAAGATTAAAGGCAAAATATTCATTACTGCACTGAAAAATTAGTAATCGTTATACAATCATAATTCATTTAATCAGGGTTGTCACAAAGGCCAAGTTTTGAAAGAACAAAGCCATAGGACTCCTAGTCAGTTCTCAAATATATCAAAAGCTTCATCCCGTGCTGCACCTTGGCTTGCAATCCTCGACGAGAATGCTTATCCTAGAACAAAATAATAACGTAATTGTTAGCTACCAAACAATTCACATCAAGTGAAAATTGTGTCATTTCTTTACAGTCACTGCCCTAGACATAAAATTTTTTACACGAAAGCCAAAGAATCAGACATAATGCTAAGGTATAGATCATACACGAAACCCAAATCCTAACTTTTTTTTGCCACATAAGACCATACTATTACTCTGGCAACTCACCATTCACCCAAATTAAATACATAAATAAAAGACACCAAATCTAAAACTGTATGTTTATTTGACTGATCAAAGATTTATTCATACAAAAGAGAGAGATTTAGATCTCTCCTCTGATTGTCTCTAAAATAAATCAATATCAACAGCACAATCTTCTACTTTCAGATATGAAACAAAGTTAAATGAAATTCTAATTTCTATTACACTCCAGTTTGGCAAAATGCCTTTTACCATCAACCCCAACAAAAGAAACAATAGAAATCTCAGAACTATCTTTATGCAAAGTACTCACCTAGTAAACCGATTTCATGAAACAAAAGGGGCCAAAAACGTCCATCACACAATGCTTTTACTTAGACTTCTATCAAAGGTAATAAAGTCGGAGTGACAAAGCATGATCAAGCATCACCTATGTAACAATAACTATCCTACCAGTTTTAGAAACAGATCTCAAATAAAGATTCTTAAAAGAAATAATAAAGAGAAAATTACGAATTTGACAATGGCTACAAGTTTAGAATTCGAAATGTTCCTGTCTCCCTGCCTCTCCTCTTTCTACTTGCTTGCAATACTGTACTTTATAAAAGTCTTTGTAAAAACCACTCTCCTAAAGGTAGAGGAATCTCTTCATGCATCACCACTCGGGAGAAATTAAAATTGTAGACATTAGGGCGGGGGAGGTTGAGCAGGCATGAGGCACAACTTGGAGCTTATAAAATAGAGAAATAATGTTATAATAATGTAGCATGATATAAATAAATATATGTCTCTAAAACTCACCAATTGGTTCTAGTTGCAGGTTTTCTTGGCCATTCTCATTTGCTAATGCTAGAGAAAAAACCTACTCAAAATTATATTCGCCACTCTGAATGAAATGAAAAAGAATACAACTTTGATTTAAAATCAACAGAAGTTAGGTTTAAAATCAACAGAATTTTACTCTGAATCCATTTCCTAAGCGCTATTCAAAAACTCTCAAAACACAGCATACACATCAACAAAAACAATTAAAATTAATGCACAAAACATAATCATCAAATCTGAAGATCAAACTACACTAAAAAAGTACCCAACCTCAAAACCTAAAGCAATTGTATTACAAAAGCCTGTTACTACTCCTTATGTCCTGATCACAGTCACAAGGTACTGAATTCATGCCTTAATTTTACACTAATGATCTTATTTGTACTTCAAATAAACACTTTTGAGTAACAGCAACCCAGATCAGCATATACAAACTGAAGTTTTTCCTGGTTGAGGAAAAATTTGTTGCAGCAGCTAGGTTCCCGCGAGAAAGATTAGTGGACAGTAAGTCCGTAAGGATGATTAAAGGGAGAGTATGCCACAATTGTCTCATGATACAAGTCTATAAAGTGTTAGTGCTACATGTGATCCAATAAAACCAGCACCCCCTAGTTATGAGGGCATGAGTGACACCCATTTCGAAAAAAAGAATACACAATAAGAACAAATATAAATATAAGAGGCTTACTTCAACATCATCAGATCCAAGATAAGTAGATAAAACTATAAGCTAGAAAAGCTACATTCTTTCTTTCCTTTCTATATAATTTCAATGAAATGTAGCTTCATAATTTATGCCAAAGTACATAACAAAGTCATAATTCTGTGAAAGGAGCAGAATTTATGTCTTCAAGGAAACCAAGGATTTCTATCATCAATTAGGCTTACACTATTGGTATTAGTAAAAAAAAATTCAGCAATCAAGCTTAGACTGACAAACCACTATACTGTATGTTATCTATGCAAACACTCCTTTCAACCCATACATACTTACATATAATTGAAAATTTACAGTAGTAATTGAAAATTTAGTTCTTGTCTTGATCAATCATGAGATTTCGGGCCCTATAATCGGTCTTACCCTCATTTCAAAACGCACACATCTCATTACTCAAATTGATCTATAAATAATGTTCATATAATCCTCATAAAAACTAGAAATTCAACCGAAAAAAATAACCATAAAAAATAACAATCAATAAAAATCGAAAAAAAAAATCAGAAAACCTAGAAATTCTACCCAAAAAAACCAAAAAAATAACAATCAATTAAAATCGAAAAATATTCAGAAAACCTAGAAAATCAACTTTAAAAAACCTAAAATTAAAAATAAAATAAGCAATGAATAAAAATCGAAAAATATTCAATTATTAATCTTGGGCTTCAGTTGTAATATTTTGCATTGATAGTAATGATATTCCTAAAATTGCTAAACTCCTCAACATGCTTAATTGTTGTTTCAATCTTGTTTACGCCTTATTAATCAGTTGTTTCTAATAATTGATGTTGTGACTCGATTGAAAGTGTAAACTCCTCTATGACGATCTCGTGAGTCTGTGATGGTAAACTTAGCTGGTGATGATTAATTTTGGATCTTAATTGTTAACCTTAATGTTTTTTTTTACTTGACGTATGTATAATGAAGACTCAATGTACGTATTTGTAATGAGTATTTTGTAGTGTTTAGATCAATGCTGAGAGATATTTGTACATCCGATGGCTTCATAAATAGTGCAAAACATTGATTTGTCATCTTCTAATGGGTCAAAGCCCTCTATTTTGTGTCCTAAACTAAAATTAACTTGAGCCTATTGTTTTGTTTTTTTTTGTTTTTTCTTTTATCATTCTCATATAAACTAGATTTTCAATGTATATATATTGTGTATTTTCAACGTATCTATTATTCTATTAATTGCTTACAATGTATCGTATTGAACTTTCAAAGTACTCAACTTATCACGCTTCTCACATTAAATATGTTTCTCACCGGATCCCAACCCAATAAGTCATTATAATTTAAAAAACTTACTTGAATGTGATCAAAAGCAAAAATCAAGCATTCATAGAACATGATATTTTTAACCACTTTAAGTAGATCACCTTCCACCGGATAACAAAATCAATCTATATAAAACCCCTATTAAATTTTTAAAAATTGAGAGTGAGGGATAGGTCAGTTGTTAGAGCTTTTCTCTCGTTTCAGGAGATGCTGAGATTGATTCTCACCCCGCCCTTGTGGCTCTCTTAACACCAAAAAAAAAAAAAATTATAAAAATTGAATTGTTACTATTGCTTTCTACTCAAAAAAAAAAAAAAAAAGTAATAATTAAAAAAAATTTCCCTCCAAAGTCCAAAAGGAAAAAAAATAAAATAAAATTGAGGTGTGATTTAAATTTGAAATAAATCCATTTAAAAAAAAAAAAAAAGAAGTAAAGTACTAGTACATAGATTCGGATTCTTTCTTCCTTTAGTTCGAAGTGGACTAGTCTTATAAACATTGGACTTTTTGAGCAACCAAAATTGGAGAGAAAAAATGGCGGAAGAAGCAGGAAATTCCCAGAGAAATGAACGACGAGTAGGGTTAGTCTACGATGAACGAATGTGCAACCATAATACTCCTGATGGTGATGATCATCCTGAATGTCCTGATCGAATTAGGGTTATTTGGAACAAACTTCGTAATTCCGGTCTCACTGATAGGTTTCTCTTTTTTTTTTTTTTTTTTTTTTTCCCCTTTATTTCTATTTTAATTTTAATTTTAATTTGAAGTATTTGTTTGCTAATTTTGCTGAATTCTGTTTTTTTTTTTTTTTTTTTTTTTTTTAATGTGGTAAGTATGTTAATTTTTTGTTTTGTGTGAAAATTGTGCAAAATTGAAGTAGAATTTACTATTTTTATTCGGTTTGTGATGATTTGTTTATGAATTTTTTGTGAGGAATTTTGTGTTATGATTTGTGTAATGTGTGTGGTGGTTGAAGTTGCTTAGAATTGCTAGTAGACAAACAAGGGGATTTATGTATTGTTAAATGAAAGAGGTTTTGATTGTAGAGTTTGAATTTGGGGGTGTAGGGACTATGTTATTCTTAGTAAATGTATAATCTTTTGTGAGGATCTTCATGATTAGGTCTTTTTATTTAGAATTGCTTGTTAATGAGCGCGAATTTGTGTAAGGTTAAATGAAAGAAGTTTTGATTGTAGAGTTTGAATTTGGTGCCACTGGTGTAGGGACTGGGGACTAGGGACTATGGACTATGTTATTATTAGTAAATGTAGTATCTTTGTGAGTTTTTCATTATTAGGTAGTTTGATTTTGTTCTTTGTGTGGAAGCATTTGGTTTGAATTAGTCACGAGAGCTCCCACGAATTGGCCTCATTGATGTATTGTGGGACGAGGTCTGTCTACTGTCTGGTATGTGTCACTGTTGGATTTTAGGTTGTTATTCCCTTAAATTTCATTGGTAAGGTGTTGTGTACTTTATAAGGAGTTTGCTGGATTGAAGGAGAATAGACTATCCATAGCTTATTAAGGCTGTTGACCTGTGCAGTTTTAGAGAATTGTTTACCAAACACTTTGAAGACATGCAAAAGAATAAAATGATTGCTTGATGTTGTGCACCTCTTGTATCTAACTTTTATGAACAACTATTGTGTTGGAACTTGGAATTAAGTAAATGATAAAATCCACAAGTTTGTATGGAAGCAAAAATAGCGGGAAAGTGCTATGTTGTTCATTTTCCATTCCTAAAGAATAGGCCAAATAAGATTAAAGATCAGGAATTGAGTTAATTACCACATCTATTTCTGCTATTAGATTTTTCTTTCACCATAATGTATTTTTCCTTTGAAAATCTCAGTTAAGGGTAACTTCGAGAATAATAAAACAAAGTTCAAATTTTAACTCACTAAACTTTGAATGTTACCTATAATCTAGGGATATCATAGAGAAAGAGTTTGCTGTTATAGTCTTGTGCAAATCCATAGCCTCTTGGTGGTCCTGTGGTGGTTGCTTGAAAAATGAAAGCAGTGTTTATGTAAATTGTACAAATTTAGTAATATTGAGTACCTTATATACTTTTGAGTACCATTGTACTTCAACTCTATTATTGAATGTGTACTCTAAAATTTTATATTTTGCTTTCTCTTTTTTCAGATGTGTTGTTCTTGATGCTAAGGAAGCAGAAGATAAATACATACAATCTGTTCACTCCAAAACCCATGTTGACCTGATTCGCAATATAAGCTCCAAGAAGTTTGATTCTCGCAGGGATAGGATTGCTTCGAAATATAATTCCATTTATCTCAACAAAGGTTCATCAGAAGCTGCTTACTTAGCTGCAGGGTCTGTTATAGAGGTAATAAGTTCAGCACAAGAGCTGCTCCCATTAATGGCTGTTTTTAATTGTTATGATACACTGTCCACTGTTATAATTTGGTTAATCACTTATCCTAAAGATCTATCCTTATAATAGAATCATGAAGGAATTAGGTACTGTGACCAGATTGGCATAATTTAAATCTATAATTGTTGCAAGGGTATTAAAAATTAATTAGCAAACCTTTTAGACTAGTAAATAGAAATAATAATGATACTACATCCTATCTCGTAAGTTTTTTATGGTTACTACTTGCTCACAAATTAAGGTTAATGCAGAAAGAGTGTTGATTTAGTGAGTAGGTGTAAGAAAAAAGTGGAAAAGGTAAGAGAGAGTGAGTGGAAAGGAGTAAATATTGTGGGGGTAAGGTAGTATATAGGGTTGCCAAAAAAAATAAAAGTGTAAAGTACTTCAAGAATGAATTAAAATGGAAAGCATAAAGAACATACAAGTTTGGAGGTAGTAAGAAACATCAGCCTTTGGCCTCCTTGTGCCAGACCTCCCATTCACTATCTTCATCATTTCCACAATCTCACAATTAGTCAAACCATCTTGACTTTCATCTAGCCGCCGCCACCATACCCCTCTCACTCTCGTCTTTTTTGAAGTCATACTTTCTCTATGGCTGCATCTTCTCCTTCCTCTATTTCTCTCTCCTCTTCACACTCTATATTCGACCCTCACCCAATTATTAAAGGGAGAGAATAGCATCCCCTAATGAGATAATTCTTAAAGGTTAGTTCCCTGAAAAGTCCTTAGTGTTTACATACTAAAATTAAATTTATAAAAACCCTGTTTTCAATTTGTTTTCTGGGTATCATAATTAAGAGGGATTGGTATCAAATCATAATCTCAGAAATGAATTGCCAAAATTATGGGATTAAAGCCCTCCAAAATGGGGAAAAATTATGCTAAGCATCCACACAAACCACATATTACAATTACTTATTCCTGAAGAAAGGTTAAGGGCACATGAGGAATTGCAAGCAGAAGATATCTATCAACAGAGTTTGTTTTGAGATTAGGTTATAGAAGACTTAATTCATAAATTTATTAGAATGTTTGTTAAAGAGAATTGTGGGCAACTTGGGGTGTGAGGGTGGGGGTTGATGTAATAAATGGAGAAAGTAACTGGAAGGAGATCAAGCACTTGACGTGTGGGTAGTTTGTAACTGTTCAATTACACTGATCAATACAAAATACCGCTGCTTTTCCTTATCTTTCGTTTCATCTTATAATTGACTTTTTTTTTTTTTGGGGGGTGGGGGGGTGGGGAGGGAGGAGGTTAAACTGTCAAGCAGCCTTGCTCATACCATTGTAGGGTGTCTGTTATGCTGAGAACTTAAATGAAAATCATTGACTATTTTACTCCATTACAAATAACTAGTAAATTAATTCATCTGTGATCTTCTAGAGTTGGTTTTGCATTGAATGCCTTGTTACAACTCTTACAAGGGTCCTATTCAGCTCTTCCTTATTAGCATACTTCCTTCGGGTTTTTTTTTTTAATTTTTTTTTATTTTAATAAGTGTAACATGTAGGGGAAGTACTATGTTTTGGTGAGGAGAAATAGAGAGAGATAAAGAAGTGTTCCCATGTGTTGAGGAGAGAGAAAGAGAGATTTCATTTCCATAAGTAGTGATGTTGCACTTATTAAAATACGGAGGAAGTATATGTTTCTATTTTCATTAATCAAAGTCATAACATTGAAGAGGATTTTCTTGTGACATCTTGTCATTACTTTTCTCTCTAAAAGTGTTGAGAAAAATTACTACGTCTAAACTTTGGATGTCAAATATTTGTATTGGACAAAAATGCTAGATCATGGTTTCTCTTATAATTGCAAAGCTTTTTTATCAGGGGACCAAGTGTCTTTCTCTTTTTGTATGTATTATTGTTGTTATGAACTAAGTATTGGTGCTATTCCAAATAGGCGGCAGAGAAAGTAGCCAAAGGGGAGCTCGATTCTGCTTTTGCAATTGTGAGGCCTCCTGGCCATCACGCCGAGGAAAATGAGCCCATGGGTTTTTGTCTGTTCAATAATGTTGCTGTTGCAGCTAGTTATCTGCTGAATGAAAGAGTGAGACTTCTCTGCTCACGCCCCCTCCCCTCAGTTTATTGAAGGACCTGAATTTTTGTAAAAAAGAAAGAAAGAAAGAGAAAATGTTTGTTTTGATAACTGTTTGACTTTATTATTATTTTCGAATATTTTGTTTCCAGGCAGAATTAGGCATTCACAGAATTTTGATTGTTGATTGGGATGTTCATCATGGCAATGCCACTCAGAAAATGTTTTGGAAGGATTCTCGTGTTCTTTTCTTCTCAGTACACAGGTAAAAATTAGATAATTAGACTATGTCTATTCATTTATTTTCCGAGTGTAATATTTTCCGAGTGTTGCATTTTCTCCGTATGAAGTCAAACGATTAGGATACATATATCCTTAATCTTTTTATTTTTATTTATTGACTCGTTATATTTTTAGGCATGACTTTGGATGTTTTTATCCTGGAACCGATGATGGCGATCTTAGTATGATTGGAGAAGGACCAGGGGAGGGATACAACATTAATGTGCCCTGGGAACAAGGTCGATGTGGTGATCCAGACTATTTTGCTGCTTGGGACCACATATTGATCCCCGTTGCTAAAGAATTCAATCCAGACATGATTATAGTTTCTGCCGGGTTTGATGCAGGTTGATTAAGATGATATTGGTAGATGACTTTCATTAATATCTGTGTGAACTGTGTAGTACCGAAACAGTCCCTAGTTATTATACCATTGCTGAACAATCAAGCTGTTCAGCTGTTGTCCTGGCCATTTCTGATGCTAAATTTGTAGAGATTTTGACAAATTTATCTATTTTGTCTAATAATGACATCCAGTAATTCTTTTCTCTAAAAACTTGTACTCTTAAGTTGTCATAATATGATCTTGGGATGCTTAGACTATAAGCAAATCCATGGAACAGTTTGAGTTCCCTTCCATATTTGATGGTTTTGAAATTCAAAAAAATGCTTAAAAGTTGTTTGGTACTTTCCGATCTTTTTTTCTATTCTTAAAATGTTGCATTATCTGTAGCTGGTAGATGTGATTTTGTGATCATTTTTCTAGATTTACATCATTAAGTTTCTCTAGGTATTAAAAGTGTTTTTGTAACAGCTGTTCGTGATCCTCTTGGCGGTTGCTGTATTTCTCCATATGGCTACTCTGTTTTGCTGAGAAAGGTTGGTATGTAAATAATTTTAGGCATATATGCTTGTTAACAAGTTTTTACATTGTGGACCTTGTGGTATGAATCATTGCCCTTTATGGGACAGTGCTGGTAAGCTTTGTTGTTTACATGTTAATGGTTTGGTATTTGTTAAGTTGAATGTTTTATACAATCTTGGTAAAAGATTTTTCTGCTAAGTTAAGTCCCCAAAATGCTTGTTGGTAACTGTACTTGACCAACCATGATAAAGGATGACAAAGCACATAGCTGTATTCTACAATTTATCTTTGAATTCTTTGTAGGTCCTGTTGCTTACCAAAACTTGCTCTTTTCTTATACTCTGTTTTTGTAGTTAATGGATTTTTCCCAAGGTAAAATTTTACTTTCTTTGGAAGGCGGGTATAATCTTGAATCTTTGGCAAATTCCGCTCATGCATGTGTGCAAGTATTGTTAGAAGAAAAGCCAATTGATGGATCTTCTGAGGCTTATCCATTTGAATCAACATGGCGCGTCATAGAAAATGTGAGTATATATGTGGTTTTTATTATATAATTTTTATGTACAGCACCTTGACTTTGAGGGCATGTTCCTGTATTACTATGAAAAGTGCATGTATTATCATAGGTTCGGCAAAAATTGAGTGTGTATTGGCCAAGCCTCGACAATGAATTACCAAAAATGCTAACAAGCCAGAAAGCGCCTGCATCTCAGGTAATACTTTAACTTCATGAATCTTGGCCATAATGAATTTGCTTGTCATTTTCCATTGATTTGTGACCAAAGCCTATAAAAAAATTCTCCCTTGTTTCTTCTGTTTGTCCTATTTGGAATCTTGAGAGATTACAATCGAATGAAATATAATACTTTTCACGATTTTTCTTTACTTCAAAATATAGTCACATGAGATCTTGTTAGATTCATCTTGATTTTTAGTTTCCAAATATGTAATATTCAGACTTTTTTATATTATGTTGCTTGAGATATTTTTATTACAATATTGCATTGAAAATTGTGCAAAAAGCAAATCAGATGAGGCATTGTAAATTTGTAATAGAAGGGATGATGTTGTGATGATAAAACGAGGGAAATGGATGAGGTTGATTTTTGGGGTGATAATTCCCCTTTCTTCCCTCCTCGCACAATCACTACCTCAACCCATCTACCACTGTTATCTACCTTCATTTGTTTATATATATTTTTCTTCTATAACTCCCTTAATGCATTAATCACAATCTAAGCATTCTCTTAGAGGTTAACCTGACTTCTCATCTGCCTATTTTATCAAATGATTCATAATTGAGATATATGCTACCTCCATTTTATTTATTTATCACAATCAATATTCCATTAATGTGTCACTGAATTCTTCTGCAAACAGCTGCTGGTTGAAGTGAGCTCCGAGTCTGAAACTGAAGATATTGAGGAAGCTATCAAGGAAATTATACAACCGCTTTCAGCACTGAAAGTTGATGAAGGTCCTGATAGAAGGAATTTTGTTTCTCCCAAGCAAGAATTAGAAGTCTCCAGCCACTACCCTTTTCTGCCCCTCCCCATCTAATTTCATTTGCTGTCTTATTGGAGTGCAGATCAGAAGGATGCTTCAGTCTCTTGGAGAGCTGAGCAGAAGCTAATTGATATTTGGTATGCATCTTTTGGTTCAAATATGTGGAAACCGAGACTTCTCTGTTATATCCAAGGTGGACAGGTAAACTATGTTGTCTATATGGAAGTAATTGCTAAAAATAATATTTTAGAATTGGTTTGATGGACTAATTTAGTGGCTGCTGCTGACTTATGTTTGCATGAATCTCATGCTCTATATGTCCTTTCCTGTTAATAAAAGTAATTATGCTGTTTTTTTCTGTACGCCATTGTAATTAAACACCAGAGTATAACCTCTAGATGTCCCATAAAAAAAAGAACATATATGTAGCCTACTGCATTTAATTTCATGCTCAAATGGCAACTTTCAGTGTCGGGAGAGTGGTGGTTTGTGTTGTCCTCGAGGAGGTTTTTGGGTAAAGCTATCTTATAGTTGTACTCTGAAGGTTCTGTGATATGTTCCTAGAGTTGATAGTGAGTTATGTGAAATATGTCAGTCCTCATTTGGCTTTTTAATTCGCTGATGTAATCAGGTGGAAGGTATGCAAAAATCATGTTCAGGTTCCATGGACAGTAGCCCACCAAAAGATGTCATGTGGAAGTGTATTCCTCATAGGTTATTCTTTGGCCATGATTATACTAAAACATGGGGTCCTGGTGGAGTTGCTTTCCTTCATCCTGAAAGTAGTGCAGTGGAAAAATCTTATATCTGCATGTATAAACTTACGTAAGTGATCTTTTTCCATCTTTTCTTATATCATCTCGGCTTTGCTAATCCCCCCCCCCCCCCCCCCCACCCCCACCCCACACACCCACCCACACACATACACAACCCCCCAAGTTGGGTGTACAACTTGGTATATCATTAACAGCTTCAGCAAACATCTAACATTTAAAATGCCAACTCTGATTTGTATACAGGCTGGAGCAGTTTAATGATGTTTTGTTTCAAGAAAATTCCTTAAGTTGTAATGTTGATGCTCCTTGGATTACATCGGAAACTCTGAATACTGTTAAAAATACTGGATCCTTCTCCATTGCTGAGGTGAGTTGTACAGCCCTATATTAAGTGCACATCTAAATTCCAGAGTTCGGATATAATTGTGCAATATGATTCTAATAGTCCTGCAGTCCTGCTTCAAGTTAATTTCATGATTTTACCATAATATTTATTAGGATTCAAGTGGTGTGATAATGGGACCTAAATTTAGCTTTGACATCCACTAGTTTTACTTATGACCCCCCCCCCACCCTCTTCTCCACCCCCCCAACCTCCTTTCACTCCATTTCTCCTGTTTTTGATGGTAGGAGCAAGAAAAATTCTCATCTGCTATGCTAACCAAAGCAATTTCTTTCAAATGCAGGGAGGTTGGTATCGAAATGTAGTCTTTTTGGGCGAGGAGCAGGGTGTTCCTATCCTTACCATGACGTACGTTTTACAAGTCTTGTTATCCGTGGATTGTAAATGATGAGTTCCACAAACCCGTATCAAATGATGTGTCTTTTTCTTTTTCAGGTGTGATCTGCATGATGTAAAGGCCTTCAAATCTGCAAAATTACCACGATGTGCTCCTGGCAATGTTTATGCTAATACCTTGATCAGGGGACTGTCAGAAGGAGGACAGCTTTCAGAAGAAGAAGCATTAGCTTACATAAAAGAAGCTGCTGCAAGACCTCTCTGATTCTAGATGGAGCAGATTCTTAAATTTATTGTAAAAATCATTATTTTGGATAATCATTGATTAGTGATGATGCAAAGTTGCTTGAACTAGATTTTGTAAATATGTTGTGCCCTAATTTGTAAATTGGCTTGGTTACTCTTCCTAAGCTACAGTACTGCCTCAGTGACTGTTATTGGGGGGCATATCAAGTTCTTTGCAAGGATGGATCAATATTTCTGTTAATTTATTATTAAATGACGGATTGGAATAAAAATACTTTCTTCTTTTTTTTTTTTTTGGTACCAGCTTCAGAAGCCAATTTCTGTATTGTACGAGTACTTACGGGCATACAAGAGTCAGACAGCCTACATAAAAATTGGGCATGTCTGCAATTGTTCTTGCAAGAGTCAGACAGCCTACATAAAAATTGGGCATGCCTGCAATTGTTCTTGCAAAGAAACCTCTGTAGTGCAGTTAGAGCTATAATATCTAATTATGGGATACACAAGCTAAGCAAAAAAACGTAGTCATTGGAGTATCTCTCTTTACAGCTTAATTTATATGAAGTTCCGTGTAAACATTTAGTACAAAAAATTTTGCCTTTTGAGTTACCTTTCTTCTTTCCTGTCTACTATCTTTCTTGTTTCCAGCACAGTACAAATAATTTTTGCTAACCTCCCTTGCCCCGTCAAAAAATACAGATAAAGAACATTCATCCAAAGATGGCACAAACAATTACATAGCCCGGTCATCCTGACATGATAAAAATTTGGCTACATCCAAAATTTTCTCTTATGTTGAGACTCAAGCAAGCTATCCCAATGCAACAGATTTTGTGGATATAGCTCCAAGAATTGACAGGCCAAGACAACATCTATTCTTGAACGTAGAATAATCGTCCTCATGCAGCTAATCAGCATCACCAATATGAGGGAGAAAAATGTGTTCGTGCGACGCAATTTCCAATTTATCATCTAATTTTCACCGTTGCATGACCAGTTTCACTTAAATGTTTGTGAAGTTTAGATCTGTCAAACGATGATTGCACCACATTAAAATTGAAACAACCAGGACTACGACAAACATCAAAGCAACAGTTTAGTTAAACAAGGGTTAGCGTCAAACTTTATTATTACCTTGACTCAAACTCTTCCCCACATTTTTCACATACAGGTTCGTGATTTTTAGATTTTTCCTGCAACAAGTCAGAATGTAAGTTTAGTATAAGCATGCAAACAAACTGGTTAAATAAATAAAGAAGAGGTAAGAGCTTTGTTTCTAAAAAATCAATCAGCAACCCAGAATCAAGTAATAAAGTAAGACATATGTTCATTAAAGCATGGAAGTTTAAGGTTTGAGATTCATGTACAAAACTTTGCCACAAGTTTACTCTTCTACTCTTAGGGCAGAGAGTAATGTGAAATAGGCAACCGTAGAATGTAAGATAGAACTTCCAAGAGGACTAACACAAACTTTTACAAAAATCGGGTGTATAATAATTATTATACATCCATTATAAAGATAGCCTAAAGTGATCAAAAGTTACCCCTAAAATGAATAAAAGTTACCCCAATATGCATAAAAGTAACCCAATACAAGTAAAAATTATCTACGCTTTATTAACAAAGAATCACATTTTAAATGACTTAAAATCAATTATTAGTGATTGAATGTAATTAAATTACCTTTATAAAACTTTTCTTGTTGTCTATATCTATAAAAATTGTATTATGTTTAAAGTAACTCAAAAAGACAAAAAGTTACCCTAAAATTAGCTGAAAATTACCCTTATACTGTTCGATGTACACTAATATTAGTGTAAACCGGGTGTATACAAAAGTTTTTCAAGGACTAATCTAGCATGGTCTAACATTTAACTTAATTTTGTTTAATATAAAATTTTAGTAAAAAAGCAAACCGTGAACGAGGATTATTCAATGGTCATACCTATTCTTACAAGAAAAAGCAATAAATTAATTGATTCATTTCAATCAATTGATTGAGCACAGTATATAGGTAAACTAGATTAAGTCCCGTGCCATGCACGGTTTTCACAAAATTTTATAACGAATTATAATGTTAATTCAAAATCTACCAAAAATAATCCTCATATTATTAAATGAAATTGAAAAAGTTTGAATCTTAATTTATATCCAAAATTGAATTCCGAATCAAAAAGTAAAAGATATAAAATAATATTTTATAAAATAAAAGATATGGAAAATATCTGAAAATTTTTTTAGGAAGTAAATACTACAATTATATGATTTAGTGTCTCTTTTAGTATTATGTTATTGATTGATGATATTAGCATATAAAGATATCAAATTAAAGGATAGGAACTAGAACTATGCATATATACATCAATATGTTTTTGAAAATTTATCCTTTCACAAAGATATTATTTTAACTAATTAAATAATATGAGGAAATATATTTTTAAAATCTAATATATATAAATAAAGTAGGCATTTTTCGGGAGCATTTGGCGCGCCACATAAGAAAAGGTATTATTTTGTCCAATGAAAAATTAGATTAATAATTTATTTTAGAATTAAAAAATTTACTCGCTACCTAAGCAAAAGTGACGAATAAGATTTAAGAATTTTAACACATAGGTAAAAACAACGAATAGAGAATAATTAAAATTTAAATTATTTTTAAAAACCAATAATTATCTTCTCTTAAAAAAAAAATAATAATAAAAAAAAAAAGTAATAATTATCTTTTTTACATATATGGATGCAAATTTTTATCGCAAATATCTTTAATCTCTCCCTAGAATATATTGTAAAAGTTTGATTTTAATAATGTACTCATCGAGACGAATAAAACTAAATCACATATGACTAATTCCCCATAATATTTTATACTTAAACGATAGACTGACATTTTAAACAGAACGAGTATATTAAATAAACGCATAGGCAAAAGACTTATTTTGATCAATAAAAAAACGAGATTTGTCATTTCTTTTTTGAATTAAAAATTTAAATTGTCACATAAGCAAAATTAGTGAATAAGGTTTGGGATTTTAAATTAAAGCGTCACATAAAATAAATAAAACAACAAAAGATAACTTTAGTGTTAAAATTAAAAAATTATCTTATGATATTAGGAATTTTATCCATATATTTAATGAATGATCTTCATAAATATACACAATTTTAAATTAAATAAAATGATTACTAGAACCGGCACGGGCTTATATCTAGTATCATCTATTTAAGTTCATTATACTACACATTATAGCATTGGTGGATTGGTCGTAGGTATTTAAGGATTGTGTCCTTGACTCATGGGCAAATACTAAATACGACAAGGATGAGATAATGGAGATAATAAGTTCGTTTATTTGGGTCGTCATTATATCTTACTAGAGACCAATATTGACCATTGAGCTAAAACGAAATAAACACAATGCCCACCTAAACGAATCTTATGAGGTCACACATAAAATGTTGGATTTTAAAAATAAAATAAAATAAAATCGAGCCAAATTTTGGCTTAGTGTGCCAAATGGAAGTTGCCCTGATAATATGATTATATAATTAGGGATATGGGAATAAAAAGTACTTGTAATACACATCATATTTCACCCAAGAAACTACAAATAATTTCGTCTCCTCTCTCACAAATAGCCAACTGTTTCCTCCAAGAAAGAAAAGGTAGAGGTTTGATCTACAACGGTGGAATATTTGTAGAGGAGCTTAGGTTGCAGCTCTAAATCTCCCAAAAAGTCAAGTTTGCATAGAAGAATATCACGCTATAAAGGTTGTACTATAATCTATTATATGATCCTTCAATTGTATATGCATGTTGATCTTGGTTAAGATGCAATGTACATGACACATGAAATTTTGCTAAAAGTACCTAAAACCCTATATGGTATGTGAGTTACACCAAGTAAAATTTCATGTATCATATCCATAGTACTCAAACCAAGATCAAAATGCATATACAATTAAAGGATCACAAAATTGATTAGAGTACAACCTTCGTAGCATGATTTTTCTCTATGCACACTAGACATTTTGGGAGATATAGAACCGCAACTGAAGCTCCTCTACAAATATTCCATCGGTGTAGATCAAACCTCCACTGACCGAAGAAAACCACCTCCTCCTTCTTGGAGTATAGAGTTGGCTATGTGAGCGGGAGAGAGAGTAAAATTATACGTAATTTCTTTTGGGTGAAATATATTGTGCATATGTTTTATTCCCAAATCCCCAACTATATGATCATATTACTCTAATTAGGGCAACTTAATACTCCCCTTTTCCACTCCACTTGGTAGGCCACACCAAGCCCAACTTCGGCTCGTTTTTTCTTTTGTTACATTATGTGTAACCTTATACAATCCGTTTAGGTGAGCGTTGCATTTATTTTGTTTTAGTCCATTGATCAATATTGATCTCTAGTACGACATAACGAGGACCCAAATAAAGGAATTTATTATCTCCAAAATGTGATCCTTATTATTCAGTAATTGCAAGTGAGTCAAGAACACAATTCGTTCCGTTTTAACTATTTGGATATAAAGAAAGCAATAAATAGAAATATGGGCATATTACACACACACAAGCCATATGCTCATAATAATAGTGTGCCTTTGAGGGTGGGTAAATCATACTTCCCCCATCCCACTATATCTTTAATATGAAAATTTCACAAGAATTAAGAAGTTTGGAACATCTATGATTTGCAATTATTATTTTACATTTGTAATTGTATTTTTATTGGAAATTACACTATTCAATGTTGGGGGAAGATAAAAGTATAGATGTTATTGTTGCATTCTAAACATTCTTGCAAAAAAGACCAAAAATCATTTTCCCGTGCATAAAAGGGGTGCAATTTTCTGGAAAAAATGAGGATAAAAATACGAGTTCAAATGTTTTTCCTCCCGAAAACATTGAATCATGTAATTTCCAAAAAGATTACAATTGCAAATGTTTTTTCTTCCTCAAACATTGAATCATGTAATTTGCAATAGAAATACAATTACAAATGTAAGGTAATAATTGCAAATCATACATGTTCCAAAATATCTTAGTTCCAATGAAATTTTCTCAATGGGAAAAGTATGGTGGGAAGGAGGGACTATTTTGGAACACCATAATAGGAAATAGAAAAATTATTTTAGGACACCCGAAAAGGAAAGTATAGTAGAGGGGATAGTATTTAGAGAAGCAACTCTTCCAGCAGGTATGTGCAAGAAAGTGAGAAGCAGCTTTCAGTGGAGCTTATGGTCATAAAGGGTATTTGATGGTACTGAAATTCTTTTTCAATGAGGAATATCTTTTATTTATATTTACTCCCTATCAAACAATAACCCAATCTTCCTCAAGAAATAATATTATTCTCCATTCAGCGACAAATGTTTGCATCTCTCAAGTTACTTTTAACCAAATACTATTTCAGGATACAAACTAGATATCACATAAGAAAAAAAAATAAAAAATAAAAGTTACCAAGATGGATATTATTATTGCATAGGATAGTTGCACATGATATAAGTAATGTCGAAAACAAAGATCATTGCAAACAATGAGCAGGAAATTGCTACAAAGTACTAGAAAAAATTAATACTAGTTATACTACTCACCTTTTGTTTCCTTCCTTTACACGAGTTCTTTGGTTTTGTCTCAGTATCTCGTTTGATGGTACCTTTTTCTTTCCTTCCAAAAGATTTTTTCCCGGCCTTGGTACTAGTTTGTGGGTCATGATCAACTTGATCATCATCCCCATTGTTTGCTGTATCTGAAGCACTGAGTCCATTGTTTTCCATAACTGGCACATTGGTAATATTATCACCTACTCTTGACGGTTCTGCCTGAGAAGGTTTGTCCTTCTCTTTCTTGGCTCTTCTGCTCTTCTTTTTTACTTTCTTGTTATTATACTCCATAGGCTCTATATCATCCTCACTCTGAATATTATTGCTTTCAAAAGATTCATTCTTTGAAGTCACATGCTTCTTATTCCGGCGACCAGATATCATGGCTTCAAGATCAACTGACTCATCATCGGATCCACCAGGAGACTGTCTAATATCATTCAATTCATCATTACCAATGCCATCTTCTTTATCAGAAGGGAGTTCATATCTACTTTTTCCCTCCTTAAACCCAACACTTTCCTGAAACCTCTCTTCTAACTCATCAACATCATCCTCTGCAGATACAAAACCATCATCGACGACAACGTTTTCACTGTCCACATTCCCTGCCACATCATCCTTATCATCCACATTTTCTGCCACAGGCTCCACAGTTTCATCTTCATGTTGAATTCCACCATCAACATCCACCTGTTCGACATCCTCAAAATCATCTTCCTCGATAAAAGACTTCCTCAAATAAGCCACCTTCTCCTTATGTTTCTTCGACTGCTCATGATTCTTCCACTGCTTGTCCGACTTAAACTTCTTCCCACAAGCAGCACAATACAACTCTTTCCTCTCCTCCTCTCCCTCCCCATCCTCCTCTAAATCCTCCAATTCCACTTCCTCAACCTTAGCCCAATCTGGCTCCTCATACATTCTCGCCCTCTCCAACTTCTCCCTCTCCCTCTCCTTCTTCTTCGCCATCTCCTCCGCCCTTTTCTTCTCCCTCTCCTTCTCCTTCTTCACCATCATATCAATCACCCTCTTATCCCTCTTCTTCACAAACTCCGCCAAACCCCTAACTGTCTCATTAAACTCCCTCTTCGCCTTCTTCCTCACCTTCTTATTCTCCTCCTCCATCAACCGCCTCGACTTTCTATTCTCCCCAGCAGCAGCATCATA
Organism: Chenopodium album; assembly: GCF_948465745.1. NCBI lineage: Eukaryota > Viridiplantae > Streptophyta > Magnoliopsida > Caryophyllales > Amaranthaceae > Chenopodium > Chenopodium album. The sequence continues at coordinate 9,359,135 of NC_137844.1, forward strand.
CTTATCCACCCACCCAAAATCCATAACAGTACTAAACCCCAACCAATACCCATAAAACGCATTCACCTGACTATAATCACATTTCAAATCCCCCAACAATGGGGCCTCCTTAACTAACCCTAAATTCAACCCCATCAACCTACAATACTTAATTTCATGCGCATAAATTCTATCAAACACATCACCATAAACCTTATAAAACCCAGTTTTCGGATTCGTATAATCAGTGTAACAAGAAGGAGAAAAGTATGAAAACAAATCAGGGAATGGGGAATCAGAATTGGAATTAGAATCACTTCCAGAATTCGATGAAAAAAGGATTTGGGATCGATGTGAATCATACCAAGAACGCTCTTTCGGGTCGGATAGAATTTCATAGGCTCGAACAAGCTCTTGGAATGCGGCGGTTGCGTCGGCTGAGGCGATGCCGGATTGTATGAGCTTGTCGGGGTGGCGTTGAAGGGCGAGCTTTTTGTAGGCGCTGCGAATTTCGTCTTGGGTGCAGCTTTGTTGGAGACCTAATACCTCGTAATAGCACCTCTTCTCGGTTGCCGCCATTGTTGTGTTTGTTTTGAGCTCGGAGAAGAGATGGGTAGGTTGTAGGTAGGTGTTGTGAATGTGAAAAGAGGTATAACTAGTTGAGGGTTTGTGTCTTTGTGAGGTTCGGTAGAGGTTTGGGTGAAAGTGTGAAACAACGGTATTCGCTTTAGTGGACTCCTCTATAGCTAATCAAAAGTCATCCCGATATAAAAAATAAAGTTTTACTCGCTATGAAATAAAAGATACTCGTACTCCGTAATTAAATTACTCCCGTCTCAAGATATATTTTATTTTAAATTCTAAAAGTATTGGTCTTAATAACATGCACTTTTAACAAATTATTAACATAGCAACATGAACTTTAACTAGCAATTGTAACAGTATAAACTTCTTCATTAGATGCACGAGATATCATAAATGAAATATGGCACGGTGATTCTATTAGATAATGGAAATCTTGATACTTTATTATGTTATATGTCAAATCAACCTCAAATTTGGTCCTTAAGGTCCAAATTAACCCTGTACCTTAACCAATGCGTTTTATAGCACACAAATCAAAGTGTTTTTTTTTTTTTTTAAGTTTTTACTAAATTTGATCTCAAAGTTGTTTGATAAGGGTTAAAATTATCCCGCAATCTTAACGTAACAATTTTCCAACATGTAAATCGAGACACGTAATCATGATGATTTATGATAATATTATGATATTAAAGATTCCCATCTCCGACATAGGACCTGTTCTCTTCAGCTTATTTTCAGTTCAGTTCAGTTCAACTCTAATAAGTTCAGTTCATTTCAGTTCTTAATTTCCTTCTCTCATAAAATATTCAGTTCAGTTTAGCTCCAATAAGTTTAGTTTAGTTCAGTTCAGCTCATTTAGTCAATCAGAACAGGCCCATAACCTCTGGTATTGGGTTTCATTTATGATTTTGTGCTTCTACGACTCCATTTAAAGTCTATGCTCCTACGTGCATCTTATTAGTAGTTAAAATCATTTTGTTGAAGCCAACTTTGCCTATTATGTACTTTGTACTTCGTATTTATTAAATTTTTTATTAGATAGTTAATACGAAATTTCTCTTTTACGAAAAATCTTTCCGACTTGTAAATATAAAATACAACTATACAAGTAATTATTTAACGTAACCTGAATCAACAAGGATTTATTAGTATTTATTTACTTCTCAATTTTGTAGAAAAATTTACTATAAAAAATTCATTTTTTCCAACATTGCAAATCAAAATCATTGAGATTATTTTCAGTTCCTACTCAAGTCATTATTTCCTGTCAAATGCCACTTTTAATCACGAAAAAAAATGTTATACTTAAATGTTGAGTACAATGTAAACATTAGTTGGTTAGTTAGGTAAACTGTATGTGTACAGAAAGGTGATTATTTCGTGATATCCTGTCTGTTACGCCTTTCACATAAATTAAAAAATAAGGTGTGTTCATCATGCAATCAAGTTGGTATACGCCATCCAAAGTTTATGTCCCTCCAAGAAAATCTCTAATTACTTTGATTATATGAATAATAAGTTACTCTCTTCGTCCCTTATTTACATTCCTTTTTCTAAAATTACACGGGAATTAAGGAATTTTGAGTAACCTTAAAATCCATGATTGGAAAGTAATGTGGGAATTACAAAACATTTATTGTTGTCTTTGAATAAAACAAAGATAAAATAATATTAAATGAAACACATGTTATTAATCCTCTTTAAGAAAAAAGGACCAATCACATTTTTTTGTGAAAAATAAAAGGACCAATCATATTTCAGTATAGTGCTGCACGTGGATTCAGAATGTTTAAAAGGATGAGTTTCAAAATTATGGTTTCTGTGTCATTAATTGCAAAACAGACAAATAATAAAAGTAATGTCACATCACAACTTTTTAGGGATAATTTGGGGATATTTGGCAAAAATTTACTTACTAAAATGTAATTTTTGAAACACCCAAAATGAAAAACAGGAATGTAAATAAGGGATGAAAGGAGTATCATATAATGACAATATGCGTACTAAATGTCTATATATATACCAAGAAAGGCTTTTGCGTCCTTGGTAATATGCTTCTATGTTTTATAGATTTAAAGAATGTCACATAACTTTTTATTAATAATAATCATTCATTTCGTGTCAAAATTAGTATGCATGATTTGTATGACACTTTGTGTACACTTAGAAGGTGCTTGTTTGGAGGGATAAAAAAAAAGGAGGATAGGGATAAGAGGAAGGGGATTTAATATTCTTTTGTTTATTTAGGGAGATGGGGATAACTAAGGAGGTGGGGATAAGAATAAAAATGCAAGTTATCCCTCCATAATAATAACTAGGGGAGGTGGTATAAGGCATGGGGATAAAATTAATAAGGCAAAATTACATTTTTACCCTTAATGAAGAAAAGGAAGAAGAAAGAAAAAAAATATGAGTAAGGATGTTAACTAAATTTCTTGCTTATTCCTATATAATTCCCAATTCGTATCAAACAAGGGACAATATTATTTTTATCCTTATCCCACCTACTAATCCTCCATCCTTGTCCCACCCTTTTATCCTCCTATCTCTATCCCTCGTACCAAACGCCCCGTTAATTGCCTAGTTGAGCATATCACTTGAAGCCACCTTACCATTGGCAAATCATTTGCTTCAGGAATAATAAGATAAAGCATATAGGCAACCAAAAGCAGAAAAAAAAATTCATTTTTGTGATTCCAAAATTGGGCAACTCCCTCACTATGCTTTTTCCTTCATCTCAATCAGATTTATAACAGGAACTACACCTAATCTCAACTATTCGTAAATCTATACAACAATATATCATCTGTAAATCAATGGATGGGGAAAACAATGTCGTCTTCTAAAGAGTTTTTAAGCCACTAGTTCAAAGATCCCTTTTTGTCAACCGAGATGCTTGCAACTTCATCCTCTTCATTTTCTGACCCATTATTGAACCTCTCTCTGAGGAATTCTACTGCCATGAACGTCAGTGCAGAGGCAGGAACATACCATATGACTCTTGGGATGCTACCTCTGAACACTCCCTTCATGCCTTCAATCATCCATGTCCGATGAATGGCATGGAACCAACCTTTGTATCTACATGAAAAATTAGAGGAATCATAGCATAAGCAGAAACAAATCAAATACATAGCCTAAGCACAACAGATATGTCTATAAGAAAATGGAAATTACGAATGATTATCACACAGAATTGCTCCGTACAAAAATATTATCCTCCAGCAAATTCCCCTCCTTTTTATCTAGAAGGAAGGCCATATCAAGAACATGTTCATTTGTAGCACTAGTGACAATATACTCGGTACATTCCGAAAATAAGTTTCACTCCAGAAAGAAGCGATACATACTTATCATAAAGTCTAATAGATTAAGCATGTCTAATTATGCATAGTATATATATGGCACGGAAGAGAAAAGTCAAGTGTAGCTGACCCCCATTATACCTTAAATCTGGCCCTTGGACTTGCAATCTAGTCTTGATAACGTCTAATGGAGTCGTCACATAAGCACTCAAACCTGCAAAGTTTCATAGTTGTTTCTAATTTGAGCTGAAAGTTGTGACATTATGACGTAACATGTAAACTTCTAACCACAGAAAACGTAGAGATAATAACCAGAGTCCATACCTCCCGCTACTCCTCCCAGCACCAATCCCTCCATAGTACTATTGATTTGGTATTCTGCATCACATGTCCACTTCTTCATCCCTTTATCTGTCAAATCTTTCAGTAATTCATAAAACATTACCTGCAAATTAAAATGGAGCAAAACTTAGCTTTCTCATAGCTCCATACATGTGAACTTTCGCCAATCTTCAATCAAACAATACCTGGCAAGAATTTCTGAAAAGTACTTGTATACCACTTAACTTGAATATGCATAACACTAAGAACATATAGCACACATGCAAGCAACTAGCAATTTGTAGATTGTTATCCAATGTGTAATAAGAATTCGGGACATGGTGAAAGTAAGATGTAAACAGGGAATTTCATCAAAGTGCCTACCATCAAGCCAGCAAAAGGCACATCTCTAGCTAGTGTAGACCAATACCTGCCAAATATTCAAGTAAAAAGATATTAAAATAGAGTAAAATTACAAATTTGGGAAGAAATTCCGCAGTTGTACATGAACACAAAAGAGTAAATACTGGGACATTGAAGTTTCAGTGTTGTCACATTGATCCCAAGCCTGCTGTTCATCAACATACCAAACAAGCTCCAGCAGAAATTTTGTGTCTTTTTTTTAGTGGGAACTGGGAAGGGGAGAATAAGTGTTCAGTAGATCAGCATATTAATTTTTCACCTATATGTATGTTAGATGGCAGAGAAGATATGGATAAACCTTTTACAGGGAACCAACAGCACACGTACCCAGCATATAGACCCTTTGGCCCTTGTTCCTTCCATATTGAGCGTCCAGCATGAAACATTCCATTATAGTAACCATACATATGCACTCCAGGAATCTTACCACTCTCAGCTTTTGAGATCACAGTATTCCAAGAATCAATCGTTCCCTGAACCTGCATCCGTTGCTTTATCACTTCACATGGAACATATACAAAAGAGCCAAGTGCGTCCCCTGCAACAAATTACAGAATAAAACATGGAAAATCAGTATAACAAAAATCAAAGAGACTACATTTCAGCTAATATCACAAAACATTAGCAACACAATCATTGAGCTTATTCATGCAGATAAAATATGCATTTTATAAACACACTCAGATCTTCACCTTTATCATCAATTATAAACACCAGACACAAACTATCATTTGTACAAAATGCTTGAAAGGCATATAAAGACTTGTTTTAAATTCACAAATTAAGCATTAAATTTGCTAGTAAGAGCTATAGCACTGGACAAAAAATCTTCCACTAAATATTTCAATCATCTGAGCGCTTTTGGTCCTTTTGTCAGTTAGAACCACCAGCTACAACACCTCTTCTAGTTCAAATCAAGTCTTCATTATGGAGACTACCACTCATTATCTTACCCCAAACCGCATCTATGGCACTATCAACTACTGTAACACTAAATAGTTAACACTTAGTAGGAAGTACAGTTGGAAAAGATCACAACAAAATAGTTACTCTAAATAGAGATTAAGTGTATACTTAGGATTATAACAGTTTCCCGTGGCTATATGTGTAGAAAAACAAATCATTATTTGGAGATTTACAAATGCAGTTCTAAACTAAAGGATAGTTATCATTATTAATTACTGTTTATAGTTTGTGTAATAGTACCTAGTGTATCTAGTTGTAATGTTGTATTATTATTTGGAGATTTTCTGAATTCCCAGCTAATGTACCTAGTGTATCTAGTTGTATTTTATTGCTTACTCGCGTATTATATATACTCATAGAATCACATCAATATAATTAAGCCTTCTCTTGTACTCTCTAAACTCTCTCATTCTCTTTAAGCTTTCCAATATGCTCTTTTCTCATAACTCTATTATAAACCTCGTCGTGGAATTTTAAATTGACTTAAAAAAAAAAATCCCATTATTATATGCATTAAATAAGAATATGATGTTATTGCAGTAGCTCAAACCTTTTGCCAATTGCTAATTGGAAACTAACACACACATATTGGTCAAATAACCTCATTCTTAAAATAATAGCCTCGTACCAGTAAGATGTATGATTAATAATCCAGGCAAAGCTAACTGAGCCCGTTAAGAAACTTTTCGTGAGGCCAATGACGACACATAGCAATAATTAAGCAACAATAACATTCAAACTGTCGACGACATACCCATGCCCCCTGCAAGGAAGTGGGCCCAGTGACCCCCAAGGTTAGGATGTGATTCTTCAATCCACTTTTTGGTAGACTCAATGAAACCAAAATAAGTTGCTCCAGTTAAAAGAGACCCAGTAAATCCAGGAGCAACTCCTCTATAAAATCCTGTAACAAAAAAAAAGGGAGAGCATAAAATGCTACGGCAGCTATCAGTAGGTTGAGAGCATAAAATGCTATAAATTTAAAGAAATTACATATACATTAAATCAATACATAGCAGACCTCTTAATCCATCAGCAGCCCATACAGTTCTAATCATTTGCAACACAGTTTTTTGGTGCTGCAAGTAAATAGATAATTAATAATAATGTACAAATTATGCAACTGTACTCCTCAAACAGACATTAAGTAATTTATCAACATGTGAAACCAGGCTTAAGATCTTTTTTACAGAGCTTTATTATGTGATGCACGAAATGAAATGAAAATGATCTCAAAATGACAGTGTGTTTGCATACCTGAGATCCACTCAGAATAGCTTGACTTTGAATTCTTGTCTTTACAGTATCGATTGGATGCATCATTCCTTCACCAAACCCTCCAGCAAGAGCTCCCCATAAGAATTCTCTCCATACTACAGCCAAGTAAAGCAGAACTCAAAATTACCTATCACTGAATTCATCAACAGCTTCCGATCATATTTGGAGCAGCTTTTTAAAAACAATAAAAAATACTGCAAGCAAAAATTATCCATGTTTTATCCCCAAAGATTCAGGTAGTTCAAGCCAATCATGTGCCAAGCTAGTGAAGATACTATCATTGTTTCCAAAACAGGATCGAACATCAAATTATAAAAAGAAACCATGTGGCATAGTTACCGATACACCAATCATCTGAGATTGACACAGTGTCATCTCAAAATTATGAGATCAAGCAAAATCAACAAATGACATTCACAACAACACTTAACAAACATAAGAAGATAAGTTCATTAACAAGCTCCTATTGGGAGCAAGCCACCCACTATTAACCGCATGACAAATCAACAGCACCAAATTATATTTACAAACTTACGATTTACTCTGTACTTTTCACAATATAAGACAGTTTCTGCTCAGAGTCCTCACACTCATTAGATAAAGGCATTAAAGCGACAATACCAGTATTATCTTTATGCAAATTACATGTACTCCGTATGTCTTCATTTTTAAAGTTTTCAATTGAACTTAAAAGCTATGTTTGCATTCCAAATCCACATAAACCAAATTATACGTATGGCTTTCTTTTCAGCTTTCACAATACAAAATCCACACATCTCCAACTTTTAGAGCTGACAAGTGACCACCCTATCCTCCATCTCACCCCGGCTTTACGACAATTCATAGTGCTTGAGGTAATGATTGTTCTCAAGAATTCAAGATAATTTCCAATTTTCCATAAACTTCATCTCTCACAATTTCAATTCAGGCCACAATGCCATCACATTTCACTGCAGACCTTCAAGTGCGAAAACAGCTCAGCGATTAAAGTTCAAAATTAAACTCTCCACTGAAATTGACACAATTCAATTGCCGGCTTAATCAATCAACTAACAAAACGCAATGGAGAAAAATCAGCACAATCTTTACAAAATCAGTACGAAATAATTACAAAATCAACTCAAAATGCTCAATATCATCCAATTCAACTAGTTTCTTGGAACAATTAATAAAAAATTCAAGCTAAAATCAGGTAAAAACATCAATTAAAAAACACAAATGACAGCAAAACATACCAGAAAAAAGGATAACGTAAAAGAGAGAAGGTAATGAACTAACCGAAGAATGATTGAGTAGAATGCGATAATAGAGCTTGAGTTTGCAAAGAAGAAGTCGATGACGACGCCATTGAAGTGGGCGGAGAGAGGCGGGGACCTCCTCGATTGTCCGCCATTGAAGGAGGAGTAAGGTCTGGAAAATTGAGAGTTTTCTCTCTCCTAAAAGAAGAGTAGTTGACGTAGGTAGTTAGGGTTGGGGTGTAAGAAAATGTAAGAGAGAGAAAATGGAAAGTGGGCGCGCTACTCTATTACTTTACTCGTTGCCAATGATGTGCTTCAGGCCTTTCTCTAAACGACGTCGTATAAGGGTTTGTTAAAGATTTTGAGATTAGTTTAATTATTATGGTGTACTAATGTATATCAACATTTTTTTTTGAGGTGTGTTAAGGACCAATTTCGGTTAAAATCAAGTAGGGTTACTTTGGATTTTGAGTCGTTGAGTTTCAGTTTTAGATCGGATCGGGTCTTAGACTTGGTATTTTAGGTCGGTTTATTTTGGATGTACGCATTTGGTCCAAGTATTATGGAGTATGTTCGGTCGAATCAAGCAGAGTCGAGTTTAGACTTCACGTCAAGTTTGGTTAATAAATTAATAAATTCAGCATTAATGAAAATAATACTCAAAATTTGAAATTTATACTTGTATATTACAAAATAAAAAACATAATAAATCAAGCTGGTTCAATTTTGCTATTTAACCAGTCTGCTTGGTCTGGTGGGAAAGATTGCACTTTTCAACCTTAGGTTAGAGGTTCAATCCTCACTAAGTCACTAATGATACTTTGAGGGTGTTTGACCCGTGAATACTGAGCCTTAAAAATGTGAGTGTTGAAGTCTGATCATTGTTGTTCTTCTTACCTTAAAAAAATTAGTTTATTATGATTCACATGTAAAAAAATTGGGTTGAAACAAAATCAAGTCATTTAAGCTATATATTGAGTAACTTTTTGTTAGGGTCAATTCAATTATTAGGTAATTTCGATTCGGGTCACTTTGAGTTTCCGGTTTGGGATAAAATTGGGTCAGGTCACCAAGCAGGCAAGTATTAGGTAACTTTCAGCTCAATTAAACTCAAATATAAAGTCAAAATTTGTTCAACGACACCTCAAATAGTGTTCGATTCACTTTCATCTCGGATTGAACTCCGGATCGTTGTATTAGGTCCAAATTGAGCCTCTCACATTAGGTTTCCAATCATTTTGAGTGTTATTTGTCATTAAGTCAGGTTTGGGTTTCGAGTACATTTTGGTTGTATAAGATTAAATGAACATGCACTGAGACCGTATAATCACTTAATTTCCACTTTTGACTTTTTATCCCAAACATATTTTTAAAATTAATATTTTTTTTCAATAAAACATATTCAAATAATTTAAACCTAGTAGCTTTAAGACTGTAGTATATAATTTTATTTTATTTTATTTTTTAAAAAATTTTCTTGAATTAAACTTATCTAAACATATTGTTCATGAACTTTATTTATGTGATACTTGTTCATGGACTTTATTTATATGATACATAGTATTTGTCTTATCTAATTATTCTTAAAATAAATGAGCTATTTATATAGGCAATCGAGTAGTTCCAACTTCCAATTGGGTTTGGTCAAGTCAAATTTGGTCGAGTTGGGTCAATTCAAGTTTAAAATATTTTCGTGTTAATAAATTATCGTGTTAGGTTGAGTTTTGGGACAAGTCAATTTGAGATTGGTTTAAATTTAGCATCAAGTTTAAACCGGGTCATTTCAATTCAAGTTTCTCCAGGTTAATTAGTTTGGGTTAACACCACTATGGGTCATTTGTGCATCGATTAATTTTGCTTCGAGTCATATCAATATCGGGATGAGTAACTTTGGGTATCGAGTCTATTCGAATAAATAAATTGGATTAAAATCGGGTCAAGTATCAGATAACTTTTTGGTTGGGTAAAATTAAGTTTGGTCACTTCGAGTATCTAGTCAAAACAGGTCGTCAGGTCACCTCTTCTTCGAATTGGGTCAGATCGACTTTGGTTTCAGACTTTCAGGTTGAATTTGGGGTCACTATTTTCGGTTCAGTTTGGGACACAGTCGGGTAACATGGGTCTACTCGTATTAAGTGATAATAAAGTGAGAAAATTTTAAAATGTAAAATTAAAATCGAAAAGTCAAAATTGATACGTTGAGCAAGTAAACGACGGCGTTTCGATACAGAGAGTGTGTATGCGTGAATGAAAGCCAGGAGGAGAGAGAAAAAGCACCCATATCAAATCCCTAATTTTTGTTCCTTCTCCATTTTCTTCCTTCATTCCTCTCTTATACAACAACAACTCAGCTAGGGTTTCGATCCTCCATTTTTATCAGCAATGGCGATGTCAGCTTTGAGGCGCGAGAGTAAACGTTTTACCTCCATCGTTTCACCCAATCCCATCAATGTTCTTCGCTCCTCTCTCCTCTCTTCTGAGTACGATCCATTTTCTCTTTCTATTCCTTCCTTCTGATCTTTATTTGATTTTTGTAATTTTTTTTTGTTAATTTGGTGAAATCGATCGACGTCATCTGGAAATTAGGGTTTTGGTGTTTTTGGGAAAAAAGGGTTTTTGTTGATTTCGTAGATTCTCGATGTTAATTTGACATTTTGTGATTCATGATTTTATATTGAAATGTAATTGGGGAATGGGGGTGAAGATGTTGAATGTTGCTGTTGATTTTAAATCAATGTTTTATGGATGTATAATGTAGTGATTTATGTGATGGGCATTGATGTTTAGGTCAAATTAAGGATGGGTTTTAGAAATTGGACCCTAAAGTGGCTCCATTTTTATGTTTTTATGAGTAAGGTCAAAATGCTAGTGATCTTATGAATGCTGCAGTAATCGTTAGCGTTTTCGATGGAGGTTAGAATTATTTTGATGTTGGCAGGGTTATGATTTTTGCTGGATTTCACAATTTACTTGAATAGGTATCTAGTGATAACTTTTTCTGAGAATTACCCTGCTCAGGCTAATTTATTTTGGAAAGTTGGACATTTGGAGATGAAGTATTGTATTTGGTTATATAAAATATTTGGAAAATTTGTCAAAAACAACCTTTTAAAGTGTCCACTTTATTTAAAACAACCTTTTAAATTTTTTTTTGCAATTTCAAACCACATTATAAATTTTTTTTATCAAAGACAACCAAATGTTACTTTTCGGCGTTAACTCTATTTTTCCCGATGTTGACCACGAGGGTGCGAGTCACGTGACCTCCTATTTTGCTTAATACACCCTCTTTTCCCTCCAATTAACTCTTATTAAAACCCCTGCTTCTCTTTCATCTCTATTTTAGTACGAGTAAATTGGAGGGAAAATTAGTGTATTAAGCATATACGAGGTCATGTGCGTTGCACACTAGTGGTCAACATCGGGAAAAATAGAATCAACGCCAGAAAGTAGCATTTGGTTGTCTTTGATAAAAAATTTTTATAATGTGGTTTGAAGTTGCAAAAAAAAATTTAAAAGGTTGTTTTAAATAAAGTGGGTACTTTAAAAGGTTGTTTCTGACAAATTTTCCCAAAATATTTTAGTGTTTGGGCCTTGAGGACTATGTTATTGCCGTGTTAGGAACAACCATAAGGTTAAGTTAGAGAATGGTATTTTCGAGGTTTGATGACCATCATTAGGAGTTTATTTTATGAGGGAAACGTTTGGTCATTTTGAATCTGTTCATATTTTATAATGACATTGGATGACTCTAGGCTATTGAGTTTATCTTTGAATTCTACTATTTAGCTTAGTGGCAGATCCTGGACGAAAAATTAGAGGGGCCAAAATTTTAACCTTTGACCTGGATTTAAAAATATAGAATCATTGTGCCACAACAGATTATCTGACGAGCAATGTATTCTTTTTGTGTGGTACACTAGCTGTTAAAATATTTATCGATGGTCCAGGCGGCCCAGGCCCCTATGAACCATAAGCAAAATCCTCCTCTGGCTTTAGCTAGCGGGTCCTAATTTTCAAGGCAGATAGGTTTTTTTGGAGTTAATAAGTGACAATGTCTCGTGTATGGAACTCAGCTATTTTATATATGTTTTGTGTAACTCTGGTATTTATTTTCCAGGGAGCAGACATCTTTGGGAGTTCGATGCATTTCAACTCAAATCGGTGAGCATTACGGGGAATATGATTAATATGGTTTTGTGATTGTCTCCTTTTTGCCATTTTCTGTAATGGACTTTTACCTATGGCTTTATTATTTATTTTGTGGATGATAAATGCAGTTAGAAACCGTATGAAGAGTATTAAGAACATCCAGAAAATCACAAAGGCTATGAAGATGGTTGCTGCCTCAAAGCTAAGACAAGTCCAAACAAAAACTGAAAACTCCCGTGGCTTATGGCAGCCTTTCACAGCACTTCTTGGTGACACTCCAAGTATGGAATTTCATTTGCGTTTATCTATGAAATGTTTTTGTTTTTGATAGCTTGATTGTAGCTTTTTTCTGCTATGTGCTGGCTTTAAGTAGGGGTGGATCAGTAGGTGTTAACTTATTTTCTGACCTTGGCCTTTTTTTATTGGTTGAGGATGATCTACATAATTCATTAACATCATCTGCTTGAAGTCTATAAAGGTGTCCTTGTTTTGTTTTCAACTGCCTTTGTATTTAGTTTGGAAGACCTGTATTGCACAATAATTTTATCCTATTCTATTATTGAGAGACACTCCCTCCCATATTTATTTGGTAAATTACATGGAAAGATAGTGAGAAAATGTATAGAGAAAAAAAGAATGTTTGGGTATGGCCTGTTGGGCTCAAATTTAGAGAACTAGCAGAGATGAATTTACTAAAATTTGATTTTTTTTCCCTTATTTTTTTATAATTTTTAAATTTTGAAAATCTAAACTTAAAGACAGGACAGAGATAAATAATCAATACTTTCTTATTGCCTGATGATAAGTTGCCCTCTTCATATTTTGAATTGTTTGTAACTGATTTCGTTACTGCTCATAAAGGTGTTTCTGTGAAGAAAAATGTTATCGTTACAATCTCTTCTGACAAAGGTCTTTGTGGTGGTATCAATACCACTTCAGTCAAAGTGAGCAGAGCTCTTCGCAAGCTGAATGATGGTAATTATCGTTACCTTGGTATAGCTATATTATCGAATTTGTTTCTGTTGGCTTGTTAGCTTTGATCTTCTGTACTGGTCACTAGTAAATAAGTTAACCTTTTGTGGCTGCAGATCCTGAAGCAGAAACAAAATTTGTGATTTTGGGAGAGAAGGCCAAAGTGCAGCTAATTCGTGATTCAAGGAAGGACATCAGCCTCTGCTTGACTGATCTGCAAAAGAATCCTCTGAATTATACTCAGGTTTTCAAATACATAAATTTCTTCTAAACTAGCCTGTTCTCATAAGTCGTAACACATGCTAGTTTTTCTTGAAACACATCACATGTTGATAAGCTAGGGTTTGGTGGCACTAAGAGTAAATGTTGTGGGTTTTGATCTATGATGGCTTTTCTGTTGATTCTCCTATATCATGTCTATGAAGACTCAGAGAGCTGTTATGGCCCCATACATATGATTTGTGTATATTGTGGTAATTGTTGTGATATGTTTTTGCTACTTTCTTATCAATGAATCACTGAACTTCCCTCTGTAGGTGGCTGCAGTTGCAGATGATATCTTGAAGAATGTGCAGTTTGATGCCTTGAAAATTGTTTTCAACAAGTTCAGCTCTGTTGTGTCATTTTTGCCAACAGTGGCAACTATCCTGTCTCCCGAGGTACTATTTTCAGCTGGAGGAAAATCACATTTTATGATATTATTTGGTAACTGATTTGAAGCTGTTTTCTTGTAAAGATTGTTGAGAGAGAGTCTGAGGCTGGTGGCACTCTTGGTGAACTTGATTCTTATGAAATTGAAGGTGGAGAGACAAAGTCAGAGATACTACAGAATCTTGCAGAATTCCAATTTTCTTGTGTAAGTATATTCTCATAGGTAGAATTGATTTTCTTACCTTCATAATTGGGATCCTGATTATAAGGCAGGGCATGTAGTACTCAGTAGTAATTTGTTAAGTTTTGTCCTTCATTACAGACATGAAGAACTTGTATGTATGCTTGCTATGATGTCCAAAAACTCTATTGTTCTATCTAATAAGCCTTTCCTTGATATTTGAGATTTAGAATTATTCCCCAATGTTGCTTGGGACCCTGCTTAATCAATTAATATGTTTCAGGTGATGTACAATGCTGTCTTGGAGAATGCCTGCAGTGAGCAAGGTGCTAGGATGTCTGCCATGGACAGCTCTAGCAGAAATGCTGGAGAAGTGCTTGATCGTCTCACCCTTACTTATAACAGGTTCAATTTCCTTTATTGCATTCAATTGTGCTGTTTATGGACTCAAGTAATCGAAAAGCAATGTGTTTAGTTATGTTGCTGATTTTTTGCCAACAGTAATCAGACTCTCTGGAGAAAACTAAATTTAATGTTATTTTTCATTATTTTCCCATTTCATGTGGTTGATCATCTGGTTGTGGTGGTGTAACAGGACCCGTCAAGCATCCATCACCACTGAACTTATTGAAATTATTTCTGGAGCGTCTGCTTTGGAGGGTTAGACGAGAAGAAATTGTCTGTGCTTTACCTTGACGTTGACGAAATAAGTTCTGTAGTGTAGACTTTGTTTCAGCCTTTTGCTGGCCCTTGGGAGAATCCTGCATATCTATATAATAATATCCCTGACAAATTTTTTTGGGAACATCAGAAAGCCTTTTCTTCATCCCAAGGGGTTTTTATTTTTAATTTTTTTTTTTGGATTTGAAAAATTCATACATGGTGGTTGAGGTTCTGTGCAAAACAATCGATGTTCTTGTGTCGGCAATACTGCTGAACTGCCGGCGTTGTAATTTCCCTTTCATCCTTGGACAAATGTACTGTATCAAACATGTTTCTATTGGTATTTAAGGGCACATTTTTGCTAGTTTTGCATTCAAGTGAATTTTCTAGTTCCAAACTTCCAATTCAATGTTGCGGTGTAGATTTGTGGACTGTGAGCCTTACATTCCTTTAGACAAACTCAACCCAATTAATTGTCCATATTATGATTTAAGTTGAAAGATATTTGTGGCATTTAAACCCAATTTGTGGACTGTGGTGTTGAGGAACTTGCCATTTTGACTTCAGTGTTGGATACTGGAGTTTGAACTTTGAAGGGCGGGCTTTTTCCCTTTCCCTCTGTTGAATTTGCTTATTTTGCTGGTTATGAGAGAAGATCTAGGCCAAAGTTTGGGTGATACTCCTTTCCCAATCATTTCAATAAAATTGCACAGTTGCACTCATATGGAGGTCAAGTCCCTTGCTATCATTTCTTGTAGATTCAAATGATATTTTAGCTTACAATTCATATCTCGCGGTCACCCAATTATCAATTCTTGTATCATATTCGTCCTAAGAATAAGTAACACAAAGCTTTCCTAACTTTGTGCATCTTTTTTTATTTAAGAATAAAATAAAATTTAACAACACATAATCGAGGTTGAAGTGACTTACATTTAGCAGAGATCAGTTAAGTACTGTATAAAGCATGGAGAAAATAACAATACATCTAGTTAAGAAATCTCTTAATCATCTATTAGCACCGTACAATTGTAGAAATGATTTTATAATCCACTACCCAATAAAATAAGGACGAACTAAAATATACTACTAGGTAATAAAAAACCTAGTGAGCAAATGTGAGGAAACTTGCTTGTATAAATATCAGCATGACTCTTTACCCCTGTTGCAAGGTTTTGCTTTGCTCATGCTGAATGCCAAAATCACATTGTTTACAGAAGCCTATGGCCAAACT
Organism: Chenopodium album; assembly: GCF_948465745.1. Classification (NCBI taxonomy): domain Eukaryota; kingdom Viridiplantae; phylum Streptophyta; class Magnoliopsida; order Caryophyllales; family Amaranthaceae; genus Chenopodium; species Chenopodium album. The sequence goes on from NC_137844.1 coordinate 9,375,083, forward strand.
CTTTGGTGCATTCCTGGTACTGAAATTGTGATATTTGAGGACATAATGGAGCAATCCTTCCAATAGATCAATTTTCACTCACCGGGAATTATGAAAATTATTAGATACACCTGAGTGCACCTAGAGTTAGGTACATCCAATGGTATATTTCTGCTCAATTGATATATTTTGCTGATTTCAAATGAGCAAAACAATTATCCTTAGGTGCACTTACCTCTACCTGGGTGTATATAAGAATAACTTGGGAACATGCATACATTGCTCCCTCATGCATGATGCAAAGGATTTTCCTTTTTCAGAAGATATGATGCTGGCTGTGATACTTGCTCGAGTTTAAGTTGGAAAACTTCAGAAAATTCCTGAACCAGTGATTTATGGGCCATGTCAATTAGTAAAGAATCATCAGCACTGAGTTGATCCATGCTTGAATCATGGTGGGATGCTTGGAATTCTGCAATTAGTTGCGTGATGCTTCCAACTTTTCGGTCTCGTATCCCACAAGGTACAATCTGTTGGAAGGGTGTCAGGTCTACAGAAACATTCAGAGCTGGTCCATCGTATGCTATCCATTGAGATACCCGTATCCCAATCGCTGACAGCTTCTGGTTTCCTGCATTAGAAGTGAACAACTGCAGACTTAAAGAGAAGATTTCTATAGGTAACATGAAGACTAAAGACATCTAACTTAACACTTTGTTTGGATAGAAGGAAATGGAAGGAAAAGAAAGGAAGAGAAGGGGAGGGGGACAAACTCTCTTGTTTGGGTAAAGGAGTGGGGGTAGGAAGGGAAAGGAGAGGGAGGGATCCATTTTCCCTCTCTCGTTAATAAGCATAATCCCTCCAAATTTGGAGGGAAAGTGGAGCTCACCTCCCCCTCCCTTTCTTCTCTCTTCCCTTCCTCTTCTATCCCTCCCCTTCCTTTCCTTCCTTGTTTCCTATCCAAACAAAGCGTTAATGATAGTGCTCCTCCGTTTACAAATGTACTTGAAAGGGTTTTTCAGTCACAAGAACATAAATTATGGGATAACTAGACTGGTAACTATATTCCAAGTAATTATACATAAATTCCAGATATTTTGCCATATAAAGGTGAAGCTATGCTCATAGTAGACAATTGCAAGGTTTTTGAAAAGACTAGACTAAAATGATGACAATATATATGCATAGTAAAACTCAAATGACCAATACATTTTATCTTATCAAGATCCAAAATTTCACTGCAAACACTGTTAACCAACATCATCAAGCACAACCGCGCAGGCATAGTTACATAAAATGCTCAAGTATACTGGATGCACCCTATTGATAAATGACCTGGACAATAAGGTGAATCAAAGAATATGACACATACCAACCCAAACACCAGTAAAGCCCTGCTAGCTGAAGTTTGAAACACCAATAGCATTACATAAACCTAATTCAAGGCATTTCTCCATGCCATTCCAAATGGAACTCTTCAAAGACCTCTTTGTTCAAGCCGGTTCTATGGTTGTAAATAGAAGAGTACATCACCAAATACATATCCACGTACTCAATCCCCAAATTTCTGTTCACAGTCAGTATTAACTCCTGCAGGAACCTTCTGGACTGATAAGCTAGGGATTAGCAGCAGCAGGCTTTGCTGCTCCTTTCACAGCTGGTTCTGCACCAACATTGGATGGAGCTTTATTAGAGGAAGGCTTTGGAGCTTCAATGCTTTCCACTGCTGCCACCACATCCCATTAGTGATAAAATCCTTGTTATACTTGTTCAATATGGCATCCATAATCAATAACCAACGTCGCCTGGGTCTCCAACGAATTCAGCTATTTGTTCAAGCTGCACATGAATCAGCGTCTTGAACTACACCAGTTCCCCTCTCGGAATCTTTTTCCACAAGACTGCCATAAGTACCTTTGTGCTTTCCGAATAGAACAAGAACAGGACCACCTCGCCTAGGAAGGGCAGTTTCCAATATCTCCTGTTCTACTCCCTGAACAATCTCCCTACCATTTTCCATCGATATATCACAGGTCCTGGCTCCAACTGCATCGATTACCACACCCTTCTTCAAGTAAAACTTTCCTCCTTTAAACGACTTGCTAACAATTCTGACCCTAATATGACTCCTAAGCCAAGAAACTTCACTACTACTAGTCCTTTTCTCATCCACCTGCACCCTGCGTTCACTCTTAACTTCACCAACATCACCTCTCCTACCCTCATTTCTACCTCTCTTACTTTCCTTTCTTTCACTCGACGAATCTCTACTCCCCTTCTTATCGCTGCCCCTCAAAGATTCTTTAGAACCTTGAATCTTCAACTCCTTCAAACACTTATCTTCCTCCAAAGAACCCAACTCAGCCACTTCATCCACTCGAACCTTGACTTCCTCATCACTACGCGAAAGCCTCAAAAACAACGAATCTCCTCTCGGTAACACTTCAATAACTCTACCCTTATACCCCATCTTCCTACCACCAATAATCCTAACCTCTTTCCCAACCTCAAACTTTCCTTTATTCTTATTATCACTCCCATCAACTTTCTTAGGAACCACATTATCATCAGTAAAACCTAACCCCTCTTTCGCATTCCGGGGTTTATACTCAACAACCTTGAAATCCTCCTTAGCATTTCTCCCAATTCCCATCCCCTGTCTCCACCCATACCCAGCTAACAAAGCTTCCCCAAAACCCTCAACAGGAACCTCCTCAAATTGATCAAAACCCTGATCTTCAGGAACCTTATCTAAATCATTTCTCAATTTCTTAAGCATAATCGCATCAATTGAATTAGGAACATCAAATTCACCCTTACCATCAACCGCATCTTGCCGAAGATTCAACCCGTATGAAATTTTCGATTCAGCTTCTGAGGCAACATCATTAGCTTCATTCTCAACTTCAAATTCAAGGGGTTTTCCTTCGGAATGAATTGGGGGTAAATCGAGATTCTTCATCTTCTTTGCGGGACGCCATTCGTTCTGTTTTGGTGGGATGACGATTCTTTTGGGGCCTTTATCTAGGTCTAGGGTTTGAGATGGGTCGAATTCTGTGATTGATTCACGATTAATTTGGGGATTTTTGGTTTTGGCATTCGATTTTGAAGAAGATTGATTTGATGATACAGAAAAAGAGATCTTGTTCATGGTTTTTGATGGAGGAGAGAGAAAATTCAACTGATATTTTAGCTAGTTTTATACCTTGCGGTCACCCAATTATCATTTATTGCGTCATATATTCGTCCTGATAATAAGTAACGGGAGAATTCAAGTTAATCTCCTCTCACAATATATTGTTTTACTTTTATTTTTTAAATAATAAAAGTGAAATAGTAAAGTGGCACGAAAACAAATGCATAAAGTTGTGAGAAAAGATTAACTTGAAATGTTAATCTCGGAGATTAACGTGGGGCTTCCTGTAAGTAACACAAAACTTTTCTAACTTTGTAAATCTCTTTTTACTACGTATTTAAAAATAAAATACAGAAAGATAACATTTAACAACTCATAATTAAGGTTGAAGTGCTTACTTTTAAACTTAGCAAAGATCAATTAAGCACTGAAAGCAAGGGTAAAAATGTAAAATAACAATACATCTAGTTAGTGAAATCTCTCTTAATTAATCTATCGGCATTGTAAAATTGTAAAAATGATTTAATAATCTGCTACACATAAATAAACAAAAATGAAATTATGCATCCCAAAGCATATTTTATATGTTAAAAATCTATAATTGTGTAAGGGTAAAAATTATAAAAATTTGATGTGAAAGTATTTTATGTGACGAGTTTAACAAGACCCCACATAACTATATTTTGCTCAACGTATAAATTATATTACATGGTTAAAAAAGAGTGATGAGCAGTGTAAAAGTCCAGTTATTACAATATTATCGGAACGGAGAAAGTATGAAATAATAAAAAAAGCTAGCGACTTAGCGAGCAAATGTGAGAAAACTTGCTCGTATAAATTACCATCCTGACCTGTTTACCGTACAAAGGCCTATCCCTGTAGCAAGGTTTTGCTTTGCTCAAGCTGAATGCCAAAATCACATTTACTACAAAAGTTGATGGCCAAATTCTTTTGTGCATTCCTAGTACTGATATTGTGAATATTGAGGACATAATGGAGTAATCCTTTTAATAGAGTAATTTTCACTCACCAGGAATCATGGATTTTTTTAGATATACCCGGGTGCACCTAGAGTTAAGTACACTCAACTCAAAGGTTTTTTTTTTTTTTTTTTTTTTTTTTTTTTTTTTTTTTTTTCTGCTCATTTGATGTATTTTGCTAAATTTGAAACTATTTTAAAATGAGCAAAAAATTTAGGGAACCATGCATGCATTGCTCTAAGGATTTTCCTTTTTCAGAAGATATGATGCTGGCTGAGATACTAGCTCAAGTTTAAGTTGGAAAACTTCAGAAAATTCCTGAACCAGTGATTTCTGGGTCATGTCAATTAGTAAAAGATCATCCGCACTGAGTTGATCCGTGCTTGAATCATGGTGGGACGCTTGGAATTCTCTAAGTAGTTGCTTGATGCTTCCAACTTTTCGGTCTCGTATCCCACAAGGTACAATATGTTGGAAGGGTGTCAGGTCCACAGAAACATTCAGAGCTAGTCCATGGTATGCTATCCATTGAGATACCCGTATCCCAATCGCTGACAGCTTCTGGTTTCCTGCATTAGAAGAGCAACTGCAGACTTAGAGAGAAGATTTCTACAGGTAACATGGAGACTAAAGACATCTAACTTAATGATATTGCTCCCTCCGTTAAAGCGAGCATAAATTATGGGATAACTAGACCATGGTACATTGGTACCTACATTCCAAGTAATTATACATATATTCCAGAAAATTCGACATATAAATGTGAATCTATGCTCGTAGTAGATGATTGCAAGGTTTTTAAAAAGACTAGACTAAAATGATGAACAGTAATTATGCATTGTGAAAGTCAAATGACCATTACATTTAATCTATATCAAGATCCAAAATTCCACTACAAACACTATTAACCAACATCATCAAGCACAACAGCGCAGGCATAGTTACACATAATGCTCAAATATACTGGATGCAACCTTTTGACAAATGACCTGGACAATAAGGTGAATCAAGGAATATGACACATACCAACCCAAACACCAGTAAAGCCCTGGAGTCGAGAAGCCTCAATAGAAAAAGTTGAGAAAAGAACACGAATCACCACCTCCTCAAGAGCCCTTAGGTACCAATGAAGATCCATGTTGTGATTTCGAAGGTTGATGATTGGGTACATAACCAACTACAGTCAAACATGAAATAGTTAGAATAGGAGAAAGGGATGATCTCAAAGATATATGCAGAACTATGCAGAATTAAGTCTAATTTCAAGTACTTTTCAGACTTTCAGCAGAAAGAAAATATCACACACATTTTCTTTTTTCTCCACAGGTATCACATTTTTTTTTTTGGTGTACAGAGAGCCACAAGGGCGGGGATGAGAATCGATCCTAGGATCTCCTGGAATTGGGAGGGAAGCTCTAATCACTTGTGCTATCTCCCACTCTCTCCACAGGTATCACATATAAGCCTTCATGTGATCTTAACAGAGATTTTGTATTTTTAGCCCAAAGATGAAATCTTGCTAATGTAAACAATCAAAAAATGGATGTATAACCATTGTCAGAAACAAATACAATTAAACACATAGCACAAGATAAATTTCATCAATAAAAGAAATGATACAAGAAAAGAGACATTTGAGTTATATTACAGAAGAAAATGTACCTGTCCAGGTCCATGATAGGTAACTTCACCACCGCGTTCAGTTCTAATAACATCATAAGGGGAATCTTTCACATTAAAATTCAAGAACTCCTTGGAGCTACCGGTGCCCAAAGTATACACAGGAGGGTGTTGCAGCATAATCAGAGTATCTGGGCACCCTTCATTCCTCTCAATCAAAGATTTCTTTTCTTTAACAATGGCCTTCTGCAACGCCCACGCCTCACCATAAGGTACAAGCACATTATGTAGGTCAATATATTCACATCTGTTGCACAATTGTCACACTACCAATTAAGAAACAATGTCAAACTCCAACTTAAGTTCATCAAATCAATATGTTAAGCTTGTCAAAATGAGTCTTAAAGGTGTTTAACATAATCTCACCTTTTGGAGCATTTTGACTGATATGTTTTACTAAGTGAAACCCGGTTAAGTGTGTTTAAACGACGAGCATAAGAGTCCCGGTTACACCGCCATCGATTGTGAAATGGGTACATTATTACCGAGTCATGCGTTACAACAGCCATTGTATATCTCTGTTACAATAATATGGGACAGAAACCCCATTAATTGACCATCATCATTAACAGATTGGAACCACTCAAAATCAAATTCACTAACAAATGTCCAAATATGATGAAACTTCACAAAATATTAAGCTCAAATTATCTTTTTTTTTTTTTTTTTTTCTTTTTATAAGAAAAGCTCAAATTTTCTTAGTTGTGCTGAACACAGCAATTACAAACCCCATTTCATAATAATTCTGCAATTGCAATGAAAAATTCACAGCTTCCACAATAATTATCGATCCACAATCATATAAAAATAGCATTAATAGCATACCCTATGTACTGAAAGAGTGAACTAATTATAAATTACAGATAACACAAAATACTCAAAGAAATCAAACTAATTCAACTGTGCTCATTAAATTATCACAATGGGTCAATTTATAAACCAGAAATTTATGTTATGGAGTGAAATTGAAACTTAAAAATTGAAAATCATACCGCAATGTGAGGGCGGCTGCAGGCGGAAGACTGATGGCCGGAATCAGGCGAGTAGATTCTCCGGCGGCCGCAGAGTCAGTCGCTTTGGCTCTTTCAAACACGGCCAACAGGAATTCAACAACTTACTAGCCACTTAAGTTTTAATCTGTTAAAAAAAAAAGTTTTAATCTGTTTCTTTTATTTTATTTTTGTCATTTTTTTTTAAAAAAAAAGACTTAAAAAGTGCCCAATTTGATACGTATGTCGGTATGTTAGCCAAAGTAGAGCTTTTTTATACTCCAGTAAGCGTTACACTTTGACTAATATACTCCGTATAAGTTTATGCAATTTAATTTACCGGGGTTTGATATTAAGGGGTTGTTTGGTTGCACACAAAAAATGGAGGAATTGAAAATTTCCATGATTTTGAAAATAAGGAACTTGTTTGGTATACCATAGAAGTGGAGAATGTGGGAACTGTAAAATCATGGGAATTTCCAATTCCCATAAAACATGGGAATTTAATTACCAAGGTCCCCTTTGGTAACTCAAAATTCTCATGATCTGTAAATACCCATAAAATACAAATGTCATAGGAAATTAATTCATTTGCCAACCAAACAACACCTAAAATTGTAGAGTTGATATATTATTGAAAAATAAAGGATATTAATGGAAAATTGAAAAATAAAGGATGTCAATGGAAAATAAGCACGGAGTAATAAAAAAATTGTGATGATTTTGTGTGATTATCATGAGATAAGAGAGAAATAATATTAAAAAATAAAGTTCGATCAAGTAGTTGTTTGTCAAAAAATGTGGTTAAATAGTCCTAATTGGCTTTGTTCCTATGAGTATTATTGAATTAACATCATCAATATTTCTCGAAAAAATGCTTTTTTTTTTTTTTTTTTTCCTTCTCGTGTAATGCTATTCAAACCCATGAATACCTGTCAATATTTATAACAATAATACATGAATATTCATATGAATTTTCTATACATATTTATACATCCCACCATCTCTAGTTGATTGAACAAATTATTTGGCGCATCTAACATAAATGAGTATTCTCCTATCATATACTTATTAAAATTTTTTGTAGGATTAGCCTAGACTATACATACAATGATACAATTCACAAGAAATCTTGTTCTAGCTTTGGAGAAAAATAGAAGGAAAAAAAAAAAAAAACCGAGAAAACCTAGTAGTTTTCCTTGTGGAAGACAAATCTAGTTGTAGTTTTGGTAGAAAATTTGGTGCACAAACCCTCCAATTCCCTTGCCAACTTCAATGAGCCACAATAGAATACCCCTGAAACAAGCAATCCTTTAGTAGTTAGCTAACTTAGCTTCAATTCATATAGGTTTATGCCATTATTATGGTCATGTTTATTAGTGTGCCACACTTATTTTTGGCATAAAGTCATACCAAAACTCGGATGATTTTCCTTGATTGGGCGAATTTATATCATAATTTGAACAAATAATGGTGAAATAAATTGCTGAGTATCAAATACCAATCAATAAAACTGAATTTTCATATATATGGTACACAAAAAGTGGGATTGATAATTTGAATTATTACTATTAAAGACGTAAAAGTTACACTAAATGTAGATGTAGAGTAGTATATATGACAACATTAAACTTTTATCTTACCGATACGAGATCCTGCATGTCTACGAGCCAAATTTGAGAATATTTTGAACCAATTTGGTCGAGAAAAATGAGTTCGCACCTATTGAACAAAAGAAAAAGAAAGAGAGAAATGATTTAAATATGGATTATACACCAACTTAACTCATTTGGTCAAATTCTTACTTTGCATTCTCAAAATATATCAAAAACAAATATGATCTACTATACGAGTATTATTTAAGAATGATCTAAGAATGAAAGGAGTAACGTATACCCGGGTTTTAGAGAAAACATCAAGTCCACTTTTTGTGAAATACAAGGCTTGAATAATGCTTAGCAAAATTGATCTTGCATCACCACTTTGATACACACTTGTAAGAAAGTTGTGCATCTCTATCACTTTCTGAAAAAATGCAAATAATACACATTAATCTCTTTACTATTTAGATCAATCAATTGAAGAATAACAATTTAGAGGTATAAATGTGAGTCACCTGTTTTTGGTTTTCTTGTGAAATTTCGTTCATGGCATCTTTGAACCACCCTAAAGAACCTTGTTCCCTAGTAATCCAATATAGATAAGCCTTCAAAGGACCTTTCGTGAAACCGGTTTCCACGTCATTTACCTGTTCATTAACTTCATATCAAATTAGAGCATACATATACTATGATACGGTAATTTAATGATGTTTTCCTTTGTCTAGAATTTATTATCACATTGTTTGAGAATATGTCATTATGGTGTATGTGACAACTATATCTATATAGAAGGAGTGTTATTTATGTGAAATCACCGGATTATTACTTGATTGAAAGACGGTTTGTGAAGCCTATCTCCTATGTCTTTAAGGACACTAATGAAAGGTGTTGCTCCTATGCCAAGGCCAATGAGTACAACCACTTCGTACTTAATATGATCTTGAGAAGCTGCTCCATATGGACCGTCGATGTATACTTTAGGATAATCGAACGGTTTTGACATCATTGCCTGTTGATATTAAAAAATTGACCACAAACTTTTTATCAGATCACTTTGAAAGTTTAGACCTTACAAAAAAAAAAAAATTAGAAATATACACGCTTATATATTGCATAATAATGTTAATTTAACCAAAGCTTACTTCATGAAAAAGGTTGTGAATTTGGTTACTCCAATCTCCAAGGGTTCTAACATGAATGCTTAGATGGTTATCATTTGGTCCAGATGTTAATGAAAATGGGTGCCTGAAATGAACATACAAATTAAGTATATATTTAATTGAATTGTATAAAACTTAGCTTATACAGAACATTTATAACGTACTACCTCCGTTACATATTAGGTGTAACTTTGAAATATTACCCAAAGTTGCAACTAATATGTAACGGAGGTAATATATATATTTCGAAATTGTGTATGTTGCATATGTACCACTCCAAAGGTGAAACTTGGGGACACTTGATGAAAATATACATGCCACTACTGTATGTAAATGTTGCTGGTTTGGAAAACTTCAAGTTTAGAACTTTCCCTGGATACATATTGGCCTGCAAACATGATATTATAGGTTAATATAGATCTTGTTTGAATCGTCATGATGATAAGTAGAGTAGCTTTTAAATGTCAGATTTATAAAGATATTTCAGCTTAAATGCGCACATTGGAAACAATGGAAATTGAAACATGAAAATATATAGTAAAAAGAAATAAATAAATCGAGGGGATTGTTAAGATTATAATTACCTGAAGAACTTCAACTTCATGAATCTCTGACCTAATGCTTCGATAGATTCGTTCACCAGAATATAGTAAAACTGGAATTGCCAGGTACATCCATGTCTGACCATCAACAAGTTTAATGTAGATTGTAGAAAGTAATACATGAAAGATGTTATTAAACTCTTCATGATTATAAAAGGGATACAAAATGAAATTTTGGTCTATAATTTGCTAATTATATGCATAACTAGCATCACTAAACATTGTATCACATTAGATTTGCAATGGTTGTAATTCATGTAAAGGTATCCACGGTGGTAGCCATAAGTCCATAATACATGGGTGTGGACGCGAATATGTACGTGTTCATTATAGTCTAGCGCCCTTACCAATGACGAATTTTTTTAGGTAAATTTACATACGTAGTTAGTTACTAACTAGGTGAAATCCCGTGCAATGCACGGATATTAACTAATTATAATGAAAATATAATTAGATATTAAAAAAATAAATCGATTGATCAGTATTAAACAGTATGAAATACAGTTCGTATTAAAAATGAAATACAGTTCGTATTAAAACAATAAAAACATGAGAGAGAAAATATTTAAATATGTGATAATTATAATGTGCAAGTCGATATTTTAGGAAGTTTATTTTAGATTTTACATAAAATAAAAGTCATAATTTAAATGCAATCCTTTTTTTAATGTAATAATATTTTTTTTAGAAAGTAATTTTGGCGGGAATTTTTTTAATAACAGATTGACAAGTGTTCTCTTATATTCGCTTTTAGAAGTATGTAATTGATAGAGTATAAAATATAATTTTGAGCCTCAACCATCAGTTTGCTTTTGGTTGAGTTGGTTTATTGGCATGGTATCGGAGCATTTTTGTGCATTTTATGCATGCATGAATTAAGAAGAAAAATAAGCAAGCATACCGTTTTCTCGGAAAAACTGGTGACAAGGAAGAGGAACATAGAGTGGATGATGAGCAAAACATAGACCACAATAAGAAGATGATGCGAGTACCAAAATGTGTTGTACCCGGTCACTCGGCGAATTGGCTTAGGCAACGAAGGTGACTGGCGGCGAGGCATCCTCGTAGCCAGAGAGAAGGCAATGGCCATTATAATGACCATGGCAATCCCAGTTGCAACCTCAGTTGTGCACAAAACTTGGAAATATGAGGGTTGTTGGTTCCCAAATTTGGTCCCAAATGTTCTTTGGAAAACTATTGGGTTACTGCCTGTTATTCTTGGGAAGTCACAGGCAAGGTGAGTACCTCCATGTAACATCACCCCTATTACTATGCCTCCTGCAATTAGCTACACTTCAACATATTATTCAAGTGTAAGTACTAGCAAATTAAATTCTTTTTACTAACTTAAGTTCATAATATCTAATTCTCTATGCTTTCATTATAGTGATTAATTCATGTGACAAAGTAAATTCAAAATTGTAGTTTGACTTGAAATAAAGTTGTTATATGAATATTTCACTTTATGTTAGTTGCCTAACTGTTAGACAATTAACTAGGTTCAGCTTAAAAAGTAACAATAGAAATATAACGTGAGTAGAGCGGGTCACAAACCTAAGATTGGAAAGCACAAAGGTTACTTTTCTGTTTATACTTGTAGACCTTAAACTTATACACCCCCGACCCTTTTAAGATCTTGATCGAATATAGTACATGTGTCTTATAAAAGGAAAAAGTGCTTTCTTATTTCTAGTCCCAAATAAGTACTTAGAAATGTGGACTATTATTTAGAGAAAAAATTTGAAATAACATCGATATTGCAATAGTACCTTATGGAAGTTGATAGTATCATTAAAGGGAATAACGGAGCTAATCCGAGGGCTCCTCCTAAGCCAAGTAACCAAAATGCGACAAACTGGGAGAAGTATAAGAGCCATATTGAACTTGAGAGTTTCAGCAGCACCTTTAGCTGTACTTAGGCAATATCCCATTACTTGGAAGGCAGCTCTGTGCTTATACTGAATAAATTTCCATGTAAATAGAGTAATGCAAACAATCAGCCATAGTGTTACAATCCAAGCTCGCCGCCAGTACGTTCGAAACAAGATCTCAGGCAAAGATTTGGTTATTATGTGTTGTTCTTGATGAAAATTGTCTTGGTATATGCTATAATGATCATAGCTTGAAGTTGTGGTATACTCTGTTATATTCTGTTCTTTTGAGAGGTACCCTATTGTTAAGGCTGTTCTGAAGAGCTGCTTTAGTTGATGGAACTGCAAAACAATTTAACAAATGTGCAAGTGTGGTACTAGTTTAGTGTTATTCATCAAGTTTATTATGATGTCATTTAATAGGATTCGCTTCAATGTGTACTTACAAAAATAAAAGTACTTATAAATAACTGAGATTATGTTAATTCGTGAAGAATAAAGAAGTATGTTGTTGTCATATTCTTAGTGGTTATAGTCAATGGCTATTTAACAGTTTTAGGCTTAGTAAGGCCGCCACAAATGCAAGTTTTTAATAATAGAGGACTACTATTGATAATCAAAATGAAAATTGGCTACAATAAGCAAAAACAAAAGATTACCATTGAAAATTTCCCATAATTAATTAGTTGTTTGATGGACATCAAAAGTCATGAGAAATAGCAGTTCCTTCGAATAGGGAAAATGTAATTCGGTCAAATCATGAAAAAATGAAAAGATATACAAGCATATCATACAAAGTTGTACTTCTATCAAAATGGAGGATAAATGGATAATCATGATTGCCCTTGGATAAGTAGAGCTTCAGGCTTCCTATGCTATGCACAATTAAGCAACAATTATAAATTCCTAGAAGTTGATACTACGTAAGAAAACATGTCTTACTCCTTTCTTTTTTTAAGTGCTCTACTTTGACTAACACGTACTCCACAATTTTAAGAGCTTGACAAATAAACTACGGAATAGTAAAAGGAGTAGGAGTGATACAACTAAGCACCAGAAGAGGACAAAAATCACTACTGACAAAAGATTGATTCATGTATTCCCTACAAAATACAAATATCATATGCTGCCTCCGTATTTTAATAAGTGTTACACTTTGACCAAACATGCATATTGAGATGTCAAGACACGATTTTGACCCTTAATTTATCTAATTATATGTTAGTAAAATCATAGGAAATTTTATAATATGAAAGTACACATTATAACGATTCCAACAATGTATTATACAATAACATTTGTTTTTTTATATATTAGTAAATTAATCAAGTCAAAACCATAATGTAAATAGTGAAAAAAAAAAGTCAAAGTGTAACACTTATTAAAACACGGAGGGAGTATTTATCATCTCAACCAACTTTGATTAACATCTTAAATTTCACATAATTAACATTATATATTCTTTTAATATATTAAGTAAATTAGAAAATAAATACATATGACTAAAAAAAAACAATAATATTCGAGACAACGCCCAAACCACACACTAACTATACAAACAGTTAAACATAATTATTAAATTAAAGAAGTACAAAAATCCGGGGCATCATCTGAGCCACACGCTAGTTTTCTCCTAAAACTCCTCACATGAAAAAATAGAGTAATTATTTAAAAACGGGGAGACTACTTCGTAATTGACTTCATATTTAAAAATAAAAAATAAAAAAAATTGTAAGGGGACCATTATTTAGGTGTGGGTCCATGTCGTGTAATCAAAATGTACTATTGGGAGATTTCAAAGACTTGGGCCAATCTTTTTTGACTACGGCCATCGGGCCCAGGCCAACCCATGACAAGCTTTACTCCACAAAGATCAATGCAAATTCCATACATCATCCTCTAATTCAAAAGTAAATCATAAAAATACATTGACTTGAGTACTAATAGACAATACCAGACAATATAAAGCCAAAGAAAAAAAAAAAAAAATCATGGAATCTCAAATTTTATTGAATTTGGAACATTAGGTACTTAAATAGTCCTTTTCCAATTATCAATAATTCTCATACAATACTTAAGAAACTACTTATTAATTCCAAGTACGGACTATATAATTTAATATAAATCATACAACGCTAAAGAGAAAATATGTATTTCTTCTTATCTTTTTTTACATAGTATTAACATGAATGTGCAAGGTTTGCAAAAGGTAAACTAATGAATTTATGATGGTATTCATGCAACTATTTTCGTCGGATTTGATTGTAATATTTTAAGTTAAAGTACATTATCAATTTGACAATAGAAATCAGTCGATGTAGTCGTATATGAATTCATTATGCTACAATGTAGTACATACTCTAAAACAAACGTTCAAGATACTTGACTAATTTCTCACCTCAATGTAGCCCTTTTGTTGAGTATCAACTTCTAGCATGATCATAGAAGCAAAATGCTCAGTCTCCTCTTGCTTCATGTCCAATTTATTAGTAGTAACACTTAACATTATCATCTGTTCAACAATCATGCATAATAGAGGGAAAAAAAATTAATACATCATCAGATCATTTTTTTTTTTTTTTTTTTTTTTTTTGTAACTTTCAAAAAATTCAAACAACCTGCTTGAAATCTTCTTTGGTTATCTTTCCATCCATGTCTTTATCACACCTGAAAATATGAATCAAATACAATGTAACAATCTTTGTTTATTTGCAATTAATCTAATTTCGAGCATTATTACGTTCATTTTGCTATGAAATTTGATGGGCTTAGTTGATAATTACATGTCAAAAAAGATTTTTAATGAAGAACCATAAGAAGGATTAGTGAGGCGATGCCAATAGCCATAAATTTCCTTTTTGGTTAGCTTGTTGTTGTGGTTCCTTCTTCCCTTTAGTACCTGTAGAAGCTCACCAGCAAATTGTGCAGTTTGTTGCATGCCTATAAACATAAATTACAAAAATCGATCAATTAGCTAGGGTCCTTGATCTTATTAATCAATAACTTAATTACATTTCAGTAAAAACAATTTTCTTATGAAATTTTAGAAGCAAAAGAGCGTAGCTACCAGTAAGAACCTTTTAAAATATAAGAGTATACTATATTTCTAATAATAGTTGATTGGTAAGTGGACATACTTTTTTTTTTACACGAAACACATTTATTAATCCATATATGGATATGGAGTACAACTAGAAAATTAACTAAGATCCTTCTGCTAGAAGGCCACATTTTCATGTGTACACCTTTGAGACTTTTTAGTAATAATAGAAGGTGTTCATGCATTTTTATAGTTTGAACAACAAATCATACACACCAACCTTAACCAAAATAATGCTGCAATACTTATATCAAGTCTCACCTATGCAATACCCAAATTGTGAGGCATCAATCGTTGGGAAAGACTCATGGTCATCATGTCCATAGGAAGCACGAAAGGCAACCCGATCGAATCGTTGCTCAACTTGTTTCCAACTCATGCCACCCTTGCCATCAACCTCCCCTGCATCAATGAAGTTGATTTCAATATGCTCCTCAAAATAAGCACACAATCATCATAATAGAGTACGTATGTAAAAGTTATATTATTTTCTAATCACGTAACATTTTATTAATATAAATACATGCTCGGCCTAGGGCTCCCTAAAGGGTAGAGTCGTACGTACCCAAAGGGTCAACCTCCCCTGCATCAACAAATCTTAGCCATCGATCACTACCCTCTAGATGCTCTCTAACACCCTCATCATCAACATCCGAACATGGTGATGATATCGACGAAAATGATGGGTCACCATGCTCACATCCAAGAGTGGAATTTGATGTTGATGAATGTGAAAACGATGATAAATCAAACTCCTCATTGCAATCCTTCATCTCCTCTTATTTTTTGTTTTTTGGGTTGAAGTAATTTGTTGAAATAAATGAAATTCCTAGCTATATTGCTCTAGTATGTATCTACAAGAGTATAATAGAAAAATTAGGTGAAGTAAAAAGGGAAAGAAAGTAGATATATTATGTATTGGAGTTGGACAAAACACTTAATTATTGCATGTATGTAGAAGAAGATATCTAATTATGAAAATTAGATATTTGGACTTAAGATAATATGTTGGAGAGAAAAATGAGGGGTTGTTGGCTTGTAACACTTAGTTAAACCAAAGTGTTTAGTATGTATAATTAAGTGTCTATTCTTGCCCATAAGAAAAGTTGGTACAACTTATATTTACTTGTAGAAGCATATATATACTTGTATCATTGTATGTGGTAGTCTCAACTCTCAAGTCAATGCAATTGATCAACTCATCAAGCAAAGTCTTTTGGATTGTCGTTTATTTGGAGTAGGTTTTTAGTAAGAAACCTCTATAGTTTAGAATTTGATAATGATCTTTCAAAAAAAAAGTTAATCTTCTTGCATAGCTAAGCTAACAGAATTATAATCATTTAGAAGTATGGGTAGTATGTGTAACTGAGAATTTTACTAAACCTCAGCTATGCGTCTATGCTCATAAATTTATTTGAAAAAAAAAAAATTAAATTGCATCATTGTTATACGTAATCCTCGTAGAATCCAAAAAAAAAAAAAAAAAAAAAAAAAAAAAAAGTCTTTAGAAAGACATAATTCACGTAGGAAGTGATCAACATTTGAGTTAACTAAGGACGTTGGGGAAGTTGGGGAATTTTCATGGAGCGACTTGAAAAATTAACCCGATCCCAACTGGCCTGAATCCAAATTGACCCGAATCTGATCCGATTATCTATTGACCCAAACTTGACCCGATTCGAATCGAAATGACCTGACTCGTACTTGACTCGAACAACCTAATTGCCAAGTCTACATTCACACTCTACATCCATTTCTTACAATCTAGACAACACTAACTATCATTAATACAACACAACTTCATAATTTTATTTGCTTAAAATAAAATCAAATCAAATGACAATGAAAACATACAAGTAATTTGGGACAAAGAGTTAAGAAAATACTTCAATAATTACCGTCGAGCCCTTGAACCAGGCCTAAAGTAACCATTGAGCCAAGCCATCCAAAAAAACATATAGTCCGAGGCTACTAAGCTTAAGCCTAAAGTAGCCATCGAGCCAAGCCACCCAAAAAAGTATAGTCCGAGGCTACCCAGCTTAAGCCTAAAGTAACCATCAAGCCAAGCCACTCAAAAAAAGTAGTCCGAGGCTACCTAGCTTAAGCCTAAAGTAACCATCGAGCCAAGCCACCCGAAAAAACGAATAGCACTCATTCCATACTCGCTCCTCTTTAGCTTTTTCAGGCAGCCATTGTTGTGTATTGCTCATCTCACCAACAATTTTCTTCTTACTGGTATTTCTCTCTCCTTCTCCTCTCCCTTTAATTGGATTAGTATCTGAATTCTAGATCTGTAATTTAACCCAGTTTCGTTTTTCTCTCCAATTCCATTGTATTTTTTGAGGTATTTATGTTAATTACTTTGCCAATTTGTAATTTTATTCCAAATCTGATTTTTCAAAATATGTTAAGCGGGATTTTTTGGCATTACAGATTGTTAGTTTGCTATTGAAAAAAAGAGAATACCGAATTGCTCAACTGAAATTGTTCAAGTGTTAGATTATGGGGAATGTATCAATTTATTCATGTATTTGCAATTTGGCTGTTGGTACTTGTAATTTGATTTGCCAATAAATTTTAATGTGTTTGATTGTGACTATAATTTCATTAATTGGTACAGTATATTTGTGGCCTAAACTAAATATGTGTGAATGTATGCAATTTGTTAATTATGATTGCTGTAATCTTGAAGACGAAACTCATCTCCATCTCTGTATTAACTTTAGAGTATTATGGTCTAGGATTTTCAGAGGTAGTAGACTGTATAAAGAGTTTAATTATCATTCCTTTTTCGATACTAGTTGGGAGGAATGGATTAAGTATAATCTGTAGTTAAGTGATGATTGGAGGATAATGTTTACCGTTGCAAGTCTTGGAAAATTAGAGCTAGATACCCGGCTGTGGCGGAGCTGCTGGCTATCAAGGGTGGTATGGAGATGGCTGTGGAGGCAAGGCTTAAGAATGTGACAGTCGAAACTGATGTGTTATCTTTAAAAAGTACTCTTGAGGATGTGGGGAAGCATGGAACTCATGAGCTCACTGCGATTCTGAAAGACATTGGAGTTCTGCTTATTTTGGGTTGCAACTTTGATTTCAGCTACATTCCTAGGGAGGCTAATGGGGTGGCCCATTATCTTGCCAAGATGGCGCTAGACTTGGAGGATGATGTTAGGAACCATGCAATTGCCCCTTACTGTGCTAAGATGTCTACGAAGAAGACATTAGAGACAGCAGCAATTGATTTCCCTGCTGCTTGTGCTTGTTAAAAACTACGTTGGCTAGCTGCCTTTGCCTCTTTTTTAGCTCTTTGTTATTGCATTTTAAGTGTAGCTGTTTTGCTGTTTTGGAGTCCCTTCTGGGCTTCTCTAAACTGATGCTGTTGGACAATTTCTAATTTTAATATATTTCCTTTTCCATTAAAAAAAAAAAAGTATCCCCCCCTCTTTAAAGTTATACACCCTGTTTGTTTTTTTTTTACTATGAATTGATCATTTATGAAGTGGGTTTCTTTTACTATAGCAGATTATGGTTCTCTTACATAGTGTTTGTTGATTTTGTGGTATCTTGACTTCAAGAATAGAAGTATTGTGTGCTAACTTTTAGTGAATTGAAGTATGTGATTTCAAAGTACGTTCCTTCTTGCTTTATTTTTTAAAATTTTATGCACATTGTGCACAATTTCTCTATTCTTTAAAACTAAATTAAGCCTTCTGCATTTACAGATAAATTTGATGGAAGCCTTGTTGAGTGCGCATGTTGTGAAGGTTCCTGTTTGTCATGTAAAGCAGTGTAATTACTCTTTACTCACTCCCTCTCCTCCGAGATTAATTGGAAAGCTACATCGGAGTGCATTTGGGATGATGAATAGCTCCAAATTGACAAATTCAGTTGCTGCTTCAATCCAGCCAGTGGAAGCTTCAACCACTGAACGGTTTGACAACACACTACCATCCAAAGGTTTCCGATGAACTGTTCAAAAACAAAATCTTTGATGTCCTTATTTCTGTTGCTGGGAGTAGAATAGTGTTTTTAGCTTGTCTTTGTCCTCCTCCCTTGAACAGTTATCTTTGGGCAACAACCATTTGAAGCTTTTTCTTTTTTCTAGACAAAACCTTTTACTGAATGAAAGAGTTATGTGAACTCTAGATTTTTTTTTTACTTTTTTTTAATTATTAGGCTAGTACACTAGTATTGCAGACTAAATAAAGGCTTTGGTAGGAGGATCATCTTTAGTTGGAACCAGAATCATTTTTATTTTCCCTAAAAGAGGTGAAATGTGTTTTCTGATGGATTATATGTTCTCTTTGTTATGCTTACCTGGGTTTGTTTTTAATCATGAAGATTGATTTAACTGCAAGTTGGTCTAAAAAGAAAAACTATCAAGAAGCATCAATTTGAAGAGTCATATACACCACTATGCCTGTGGTGATGTCTAGGACATTTCCATGCAGGCTAGTACAGTTTATACTTGATGCATAAGAATAGGCCTATCTCAATTCTTGTACTTGGCTCATCATACTATTCTTATTAGCTTACAACTTGATTTCTCCATTATCATTGTGAGTGACATTTTTTTTTTTTTTCATAATTCTGCAGAAGTACTTGACTTATGGAGAAATGTAGATGCTGTTTGTTTTGATGTTGATAGCACTGTGTGCGTAGATGAAGGTATTGATGAATTTGCTGAGTTTTGCGGAGCTGGAAAAGCAGTTGCTGAGTGGACATCGAGGTTGAGTTTATGCTTACACAGTGAAGGTTCCTGGAGGGTTTCTATTAGATGCTGATACCAGTTTTTGAATTTCTTTCCGCAGAGCAATGAATGGATCAGTTACCTTTCAAGAGGCACTAGCTGCTAGGCTATCTTTAATAAACCCAACCCTTTCCCAACTCCAGGATTACCTAGAAAAGAGGCCTCCAAGGTAAGCAAATAACAAATATGTGGATGAACTAATTTCAGTAATATTACTGAACTCTTATGATGTCCAAATGCCTTATATAGTAACTTGCCAAAGAACTCCAAGATGTCATCCTCTTAGCTTGGCTTGAAATATTATTGAATATTGATCCATCTTTTTGATTTGAACATTTAGTGCTCAATGTCTCAGCGTCACCTAGTTGACACGGACATAGCCACTAATGTATATAGGATAGACAGAGTAACATGTCGTTTGTACAATTCTTCTTACCCATGCCCACTTTTATTTGATCTGCGTATCTAAATTCATTGCCTGATAACTTCATAACTCTGATAAGCTGAAAGGCCATGTGGTTTATGGATCTCAGGATCTGCTTAAAAATAGCGGACCCCATTTTTTGGATTAAAGTACTATTTTCCTTTTGTCTTTTCACTATTGTTCTTCGTTTTGTTAGCCATGTAAATTTTGGAACAAATGTGTTGACATTGTGGATATAATCATCTTCTTTGGGTTTTTTCCCCCTATATTTTTATTTATTTTATTTGCATTTAGCAACATAAATATTTATCTTTATTGATTGATGGTTTTTGTTGGCCTAGAACTTGACTTTAATGGAGACTATGGTTACTTGTTTTAGAATTTAATATTTGAAGCTTATTAATATACGGACTATCTACTGGTATTGTTCTTTAATGCGCACTCCATGTTTATGAATCTTGCTCATGAATTTTGTAGATATCATTGACCAGTCAACCTTATTGATATACAGACTATCTCCTGGCATAGCAGAGCTGGTTAGGAAGCTTAAGGCTAAGGGCGTTGATGTTTATCTGGTCTCAGGAGGCTTCCGGCAGATGATTAATGTATGCTATCCAGTATTCACTACCTTATAAGTGCCCTTGTTAGCTGTCATCTCTGATTACAAAAATGAATAATGGATGAAACTTTATCACTAATTAGCACTGCTGACTCAATATATAATTGTGATAGCTTAAATAGTTCTGGTCATATTTTTCCAATTTGGCTTCCAAATATTCATTACAAATTTCTCATCCTGAAGCCTGTTGCATCGATCCTTGAAATTCCACTCGAAAACATTTTTGCCAATCAAATGCTTTTTGGAGACTTCGGAGAGTTTCTAGGGTTCGATGAAAATGAGCCTACTTCAAGGAGTGGAGGAAAACCCATAGCAGTTCAACAAATACAGAAGGTTTGTTTAGTTACCCTTTTTATAATTGATTTACAAAGAAATACTTATGGACCATTACTAATCTTGAATTTCAGGCTCGTGGGTACAACACGTTAGCCATGATTGGTGATGGAGCTACGGATCTTGAGGTAACCATTCATTTCAACATTTTATTTTACGTCACTTGTGATTTAGATTTCAGGTCTACTTGCTGATTTTGTTGATCTAAAGGATCAGGATGTTTTAGAGCATTTTATGATCTCAGATGGCTTTTAGCTGTTCAAATCTTGGTGCTAGTTAGTGGAAACCTCCAGACAATAGTTAATTAATTGCAGATTAAGAATCCATCAAACTATTGGGTTCAAAAGTGGAATTGGAGTTTGTATCTAGTAACCCTTTATCTTCAGACCAGTCTGGGTTAGCTCTAACTTGCTTCGGAGTTACAGGTTTACAGTTCAGTTTTTCCTTTATCTCGACAACCAGCATCATGGCAAAGTGATTATGTTTTGCTAAAGAGTAAAAGATTTCTACATTGTGCATGGTTTCTGGCTATTTGATACTGTAGTGTGTCTTTTGTGGCGTATTTTCCTAAGGGTTTATATTTTGTGTCAAGTAAAATATGACTCGGGCTTTTGTGCAACTGTAGGCTCGTCAACCTGAGGGTGCTGATTTGTTCATCTGCTTTGCTGGAGTTCAACTTCGAGAGGCTGTTGCTGCGAAAGCTGACTGGCTAGTTTTTAATTTTAAAGATCTTATCAATTCCCTGGACTAGCTTTGCCTTCTATAAAAATTATCACCATTTTTTTGCTCATTTGCTCATCCGATGCCTCTTGAAGGTGGGGAAGTGTAGAGTGTTTTGTTTCAGTCAAAATAATAGATAGATTCATAATATATACATAACAGATCCGCTGTAACACCAACTATAAACCCTCCTATTTTAATGGCGTACACCACCGACGATCAGTAAAATCTTCTAACAAGTGACTGGTGTCTGGTTGTATGCGTAGCTTAGACAGGTTCATGCAAGCTGTTCCATCTTGAGTTGTACTTATTATATACGTTGAATCCTTTGTTTTTGTATTTCATTCCTATATGTATCTGTATGGTGTTTGGAATATTATTAATCATCTTTAATAAAGTTTTGTTGTTGCTTGGCTCCCATTTGTTGCTAGAGTAGTGGAAATGTAAAGAAAAAAGGCAAGATTGAATTACAAGAGGGTTTTTTTTTTTTTTTTTTTTTTTTTTTTTTGAGAAGACTACAGGAGTTATTTGTAAGCTAGAATTTTGCTTGAGAAGGTCTACTGAGAGGTGGGTTTTGCTCAGTCAAGTGAGTCAACGCGGCCTCTTTTTGGTCCGATTTGCTACTAGAGTATCCAGTCAAATATCAATACACTTCTTTATTGGTTTCAAAATTAAGCATTATTGGTGCGGTGGTACGTAAAAACTTCTTTGTTCACACTATTTAGTACTCCGTACAAAGGGTTATTTGAATTCATTTTAAATGCAAATCATTAAGAGTGGACATTTTCAAATGGTGCACTGTTTCGTATAGTTTGAAAATACTCCGTAATAACATCGATTTTGATAGCCTAGTACTCCCCATAGCCCCACCGGGCCACCGATATCGATTAATTCCCTAGATAACACATTGATTATCGATTTGTGGGTTGCTTACTTGCGTATGAACTTAGATATTTGGTGGTGACCCTTGTCATAAATCTCATAATGATAACGTTTTCATCGAATTGTTGGCATGGACACACAATTAAGTACAATTGGAAATCTTGACAACTATTATTAAAATTTGAGAGACTTCCTGGTGCAGTGGCCCAGAGATCGTCTCGCATCTTTAAGGTGCAAGGTTTAATTATTCTCATCAGTCAAAAATCCCCTCCCCTTATTCTCCGAGCATTGTCAGCTAGACTTTCTATGATAGGAGCCTCGACTGGGGCCCAGTTGCCCTTATTGTGCCGGTAACAATGAAGTATATGAGTATTTTTTTTTTTTATTAAAAAAAGGCATAAAACGTCATCCCATATTCAAACCATCAATGATTTAATGTGTTGATCACAAAATAATTGGGGGTTAATAAATGCAGTTATAAAATTTGGGATTAACTAAAATGATGGAGTTTTTATCCTCGATTACTCAAAAGATATACCCTATAAAGAGTTTGCTATACCCCTTGAAAAATTTCAACGTGCTACGTCATATTATCAATAATGAAAAATATCCTTTTAATTTTTCAATTTTACAAATTTGTTTCCATATTAACCTGATTAACTTTTTTTGTATACCCTCCTTTTCATAATGTTAGTCCCATTTACTATTTTGGACTTTTCAAAAAGATATACCCATATTGAATATATTTCATTTATAACTTGTTTTTTTTTTGGAATTAATTGGTTATGGATTGATGACATGACTCTAAATAAGGAAATCTTTACATTAAATTATGCAAATATGACTTGTGTTTTCCTAATAAAAAATTAAAAATTTTAAATTAGGTAAACTAATTATGAATTATGGTGTACTTTAATGTTACATTCCAAATATATTTCATTTTTTATTTTATGTGATTGATTCCATATGGGACTAACGTTATGAAACGGAGGGAGTATCAAATTTTACAAAAATTTGTGTAATTCAAATTGATTTATGAGTAAAATCGATATTTAAATAGATTTCAAATTGATCTAGAAAAAACCTAACTCTAAAAGCCATATTTTGAAATTTCGCTAATAAAGCAATAATTTGCTAATTAACTACTATGTACTCCTTTTTTAATTGTTTAAAAATTCAAGACTATGTGCTACACATTTTCATCATTTTTGAATAATTGCAATGTTATATTTTTAGAAAACTTGCAAAATAAATGCAATACTCATAAATTTATTTGCCTACTAATTCCTCTATCTTTCACAATAAGCCCCCGTTCTCTTCACCATATTTTTGCTGAACTGTAATTATTTTTATTGAAACAAAATTATATTTGCTGAACTCAAATTATTTATACTGAACTTAAATTAATTTTACTAAACTGAAATTATTTTTACTGATTTTCTATTATAAGTCTTCTTTAAGAAAACTGAATTTTACTGAACTAAACTTATTTTTACTAAATTGAAATTATTTTTACTGAATTGAAATTAATTTTACTTAATATTATTTTTTTAAGGTAAAAAGAATAGGGCCTAACACTATGTTTCACTTTGTATCTTTAATAATCCCCCATTTTGCGATTAATATGGAAGATTTTCACACCTAAAACAAACTCACCCATACAACTTTACACAATAATAACACAAAATATTGAAAGTACGAAGTCTTGCATTTTTCAGACATTACTTTGTTTTTTTCATTTGACCTTTTTCACCTTTTTCCCTTAATTCCTTCTTCATTTTTCTTTCTATTTACAATTCGAGCTCAACCGTCAAAACATTATCAAATTGGGTTTTTAATTTTGTCCAATTTAATCAATAAAAATATTTTTATAAAAAATAAAAAATCAGAACGTCTCTAAATTTTTATTTTTTCAAAGTTTCAATGTCATAGATTTGGCTTAGGCTTACCAAACCTTTGAGTACTCTCTCTCTACAATAAAGTAATCCTCTTTCTCTCTCCTAATAAGTCTATTTTTATTGAGCATTAATTGATGAAAAGGAGCCATTGCAGGAATTTCAATTTCTTTGTTAAGTTCATCAGCATCACCTACAGTTGTCTCTTTCAAGTGGGTATTTTTCAAATTTTTGATTCTTGTTCTAAAAATATCTGTTGGGTAGTTCCATTTTTCTGTTTTTGGTAAAGGGTTTTTCTCATTTTTAGTTGGGTATCTTACTGAGTGAAATTAGGGTTCGTGATATTTGTTTTTGAGATTTTGTTCTTATATGGTATTGTGCTCTTTTGGTTGACTAATTTGATTGGATTATTGGGTTGCATTTGATAATTTGGTGCATTTTAGGGATTTTGTTTTCTGGGTTCGTATGAAAATGGCATTGGAAATTGTTTGGAATTAGGTGATTGGTGATGTTTTGAAGAGTTTTGCTTATTTGATTGGTTGACTTAAATGGAGTTTGTTTAATTGAGGTTATGGGATTTGTGAAAATTGTATGCAATGGCACTTGGACACAAAGAATTGGAGCAAAAATGATTGTTGGTGTTGTAAAATTTGGGTAGCAGATTGTTTGTTTTAAGGAAAATGCAAATGGATTTGTGGGTTGTGGCAGCTGCTACTGGTGCTGGATACTTAGCTAAGTACTGGAAGAATGTTTTAGGGGATAAAGAAGGCTCATCAGGTAGTCCTTCTGGGAGTTCACTTCCAGATAATCCTGAATCGCCGTCTTTGATTCAACCGGTAGGTGGCAAGACGTTGCCTAGTCACAAACCCTCATGGACAGGAAGAGGAGGGCAATGTTTCAGTGATCCTGGAAAGGGTGGCCATTCGGATGGAATGTTTACGGAGACATGGGGGAGAGATGATTGTTTCGCTAATGATGTAGCTTGTACTGAGGCAATGGGTCATGAGAAACAAATTGATAAGTTTGAGGAGTACAGTGATGGGTATAGGTTAGATGCTGACATTCCTGATAAACCTGAATACAACATTTGGGAAATGGGGGTTTCACCTAGCTCCAGAAGAAGCAGTAAATGCTTGAGAAGTAGACGTCTCCAACGTCATCCTTTGCAATATATTAATCCTCGTACTTCTCTAGATAGTTGCCTTATGGCTCAGATGCAAAGGGAACGTTCAGAAATGGAAGAATATCTTCTTACACCACTTTCTTCACCTTGTGCTCCCGCTTTGAGGCCATTTCTTGTCAGTGATGGAAGACGAGTAATTAGTAGAGCGAGTGATGATTTCAGAAATGAGTTGCACAAGGACATACGCCCAAAAGCAGGTGATAATGTAGTTGGGGTTCCTCATCTTCCACAAATCATTAAAACTGGCTCGGAAAAAAAGTTTAGCGCAGGCAAGAATCAAATGGGAAAATCAAGCAAATCCAACAAATCATTTGAATTGGACACAAGAGATGGTATTCTTTTTACTGACTTTTTTTTTCATTTACTTTAATTCTATGTTATTTATTTTGGAGAACTGTCTCAATAAGTTTCTGCTGATAACATAACATACAAGGTGGATTGGCATCAGGTGCTTGTGCTTGTGTTTCCATTACGTATAATTCAGTATATTCACATTTTTGCAGTCTTTGAGATGCATTACTCTGGGTTATAATTGTTCTGATTATCCAATTTATAGTAATATGGAAGAAAGTGATTGAAGATTTTAATTTTTGTCTCCAAAAACTGTCATAACTGGAGAAGGGGGATAATTAATTTGCTATAGTTGCTTTTGTATACTACGGAGAACACATTTATATTTCAAGATATTAAAATGAGACAATTTGGGTTGATACTGTTGCCTTGCTCCATTAGATATGAGGGTGAGTAGATATTGAAGACGTGGATTGAGAGAGCAAGCAGGAATGGCTATTGAGACTTGAGAGATTTGCCCCAAAGCACAGATATGACTTGCATTTATTAAAAAATACTAGGTGGATTGCTATCTTGAAGCAACTCAAGCCTTGATATTAATTAGTATGGAATAATATAGAAATCGTAGATAAGAATTATAAGATGCATTCCTAGAAACGCACTTATGGCAGTGTAATTAGTCCTATGGGGATTGTGCTTTGGACAAATATGATAATCCATACAAAATTTGTCTTCTATGTTTTGTCATCAACTTATTGATGAAAATCTCTCTGGCCCATCTGTCGGATGGTATTATCCTTGAAAATTTTGTTAGGCTGCCTGTTGCTTTCAGCACATGTTTGATAGTTTTATGAATTATATCCTGAATCATTGACCTTTTGATAATGATATCATTTTTTCCAGTTTCTTACCCTAAAATTGTGATTTCTATCAGGATCCTCAAGTAGGCAAGCTCTTTTCTGTTTTGGAATTTCAATTGGTGTAATGTGTACAATGATAGTTGACAAAATGGAAGTGCAAAAGCTGAAGGATAGCTTAAAGCAAACTGAAAATTTGGTTGAAGATCTTCAGGAAGAACTGGAGATGAAAGATTCATTAACTGTTAAAGAGCTAGCCAATGACGACGACTCGCAGGATATACTTGAAAGTTTGTGTGGTCATGATAAAATGAGTTTGTACTCTAATCTAGATGATACAAGTGTGCCGATAAGATATGCTGATGAAGAATCAGTAAGCCTGGAAAAAATTGACTCCATGAGTAAAATTGAAGCGGAGCTTGAAGCTGAACTGGAAAGACTAGAGCTAAGCATGAAAGGATCGACTTTGCAAGGAAAATCATCTGATTCTATTGAGGTACATGCTAGTTCTTTACTCAATACTTTAAACTCTTTCATTATCATTATCTGAGTAAACTCTGTATTTAAGTGCTAATCCAGTAGCTAATTTGACTATGCTCATATCACTGTATAAGAAGATGATTTGAATGTTTTTAGCTTAGTTGGTATCATACATGCATATAATTCTTATGCGCTCATATGTGATTGAAAACTTAACAGAAAATAGTACCTCATTTGTATAAAAAGGTAAAAGGTAGCCCTAGTTGTTTAGGATTCTAGTAGCAGTAGTCTTTATATTTTCATGAAAGATGCACATAGGTTAGTTAATACTCCTGATTTTATTATGATGTATTGTTTTTAGGCTTATATATATAGCCTTTTCTTACCTTTCTACATGACAGATGTGTCCCCTCTTATGCCATTCACATATAGTTCTAATCTGGATTTCCATGAGATTGGCGCTAATAATCTTACAAAGCAGGGTTAGATTGTGATTTGATGATCATTGCAGTGGTGTTGGGAATTGAGGTGAAATGTTAAATGGTTGTGTGGATGTCAGAGGGGAGAGGAGAAGGTGATGCTTGAAAATTAGGCTGGGAAGGTGCAATATGTCAAGCTCTGGCCCCTTCATTTATTAATCACCATCATCTCTTTTTTATAGTATAAACCCTCCATCCTATAAAGCTAGTAT
This sequence comes from Chenopodium album, assembly GCF_948465745.1. Classification (NCBI taxonomy): domain Eukaryota; kingdom Viridiplantae; phylum Streptophyta; class Magnoliopsida; order Caryophyllales; family Amaranthaceae; genus Chenopodium; species Chenopodium album. The sequence continues at coordinate 9,403,306 of NC_137844.1, forward strand.
TATTCTTTTTTTAGCTTCCTAAAACATGGTTAAAAGACTTGAAACTACTTAGAAATCATGAATAAGTGCATAAATATTGCATATGTGAGTATTAAACATGATAAACAAATCAGTAGATACAAGTTACCTTGTCCTTTTGAGTATATTCATAGCATCATCAACTTTATGGGGCAGCAGAAGTATCAAGGTATCATCTATACCATCTCATCTCCCTGCTGGTGGGAACTTGCTTAAAGGGGTGATCTACCCTACTGAGCAAGGTTTGATATATCGAGATGCCTCTGAAGGGTTTTGGTAACATCTGAACAATGTGAATAAAATTTGACTTCTTAGTGTTCCATGATTTATTTATGAGGTATGAATTGTCTTACTTGTATGATAATAATTTCGCCTATTATAAGCTATATATTATACTAAAGCAGAGACCACCTAATCAGGTTTTCCCTATCAATCAAACACATTACAGTAATAAAGCTAGACAAAATAAATGATTGGCTTTAAATTGTGATTCCATATAAAACTTTTAACTTATATTTTCCTGTCTTGGAAATTACTTTACTTTGGAGTATATAAATACCCCATGTCTTTCTCATGTATCTTAATTCAAAATTGAGCATTGCTCAGGGATTACGTAATGAAATATAACTAACAGTTGATTGAGCTTAATCATCATTGCTGGTTGGCTCCTGGTGTGGTTTTGTGGCAAATGTGCCTGGAATGAGATATTTTGGCCTGAATAGCATTTTGGGGTAAACCACTTGTAAAGCTAACAAAGTTTGCTCATGCTTGCTGCTACAAGAATTCTGAACTGTGACTTTTCACTTGGACTCTTTGACACTCTGTATGTGTTTCCTGTTAATGTCAAAATGTACAAAAATAATGGAAAAGATAAGTATGGAGTATCATGTATTTTCCTTTTGTCTTTCCTGCTGCTTCCTAGACTTGGATCCTCTCTCTGTCATCTCAGTTTTCTGCTTGTGATTATGGAGAATATCCATTTAGCCACCTTGGACATCATCTTGTTACTGGATGGGTTGCCTATTGTTTGCTCTTTCTACTATGATCATTTAGTGATTGTGATTTCACAGGTATTACCAAAACCATGTTAGGTATATTGTGAACCACAGGTATTACCAAAACCATGTTAGGTATATTGTGCAGCCTTATTATACTGTCTCGTGCTGTCTTGAATCTTCTGTTAATGCAATGGTCATGGAGTTGTGACCCTTAAGTCGTTATATATTTATCATACTTATACGGTTGCAACGACAATGCAATTTGGTCAGGAATTAGACCAGGATATGGCTTCGGAACTGGTGCATGGCGAACTAAATGCTGATATATTCCGAGGAAGATCCAGCTCAGAACCTACCCCTGATCGAGGCTCAACCCCTCAGTCAATGAAAGAAGGTGTCTCACCTCGTGAGCTGAGCTTGCGCTTGCATGAGCTCATTCAATCAAGATTGCAAGAACGAATCCTGGAGCTTGAGGCTGAACTTGCCAATAGCCAGAAAAAGATACAACACTTGGAATCAGAGAAAAACTCGTGGAGAGAGGTTTCTCAAAGTGAATCCTCCTCTATCCCTGACAGCCCTTTGGCACAGCCTCTTGTAATGAATTTGTCCGGTGAGGCCCTTGATGCCTATAATGAAGCTTTTGGGGAACTTAACAAGCTGAACGGATCCCAAACCGGGGATTCATGGATTGATGGCGACAAACAGCAAGATAATCAACTCACAATGAATCAAGGGATGGGTAACAAGGTAAACGGCATCCAAAATGGTGGAAATAAAGTACCTCCAAATGAAGGTAGCCCAAACGACTATGTCAACAGAGAAGACAGTGATGATGATTTGCTACTGATAAAACAGATTGTTGAGAAAGCTAGGCAAGGCTCTCCAGCTATTTTAAGGGCACAAAGAGCCATGGTATGGTTGAAAAATGATGAGAAATATAACAGTGGAATGTAATTTTTTGGTGCATTGTAAAAAGAAAAAACAAACCACATTGTCTTGTAGAATAGTAAATTTTTTTTAGGATCCTTCTCCACTTTTGGCTAAACAACCGGAGCAACGGTTGGTGAATAGTAATTTGTGGCCATTTTTTAATCATGAGAACTCACCTTTCCACTCCTTTTTATTCTGACGAATTGGTTTAATAGCTTCACTTAGGTAAGCATAAATTTTCTATTCAAAAAAAATAAAAAATAAAGGCAAGCACAAATTTTAAAGTGAAGGGAAATCTTACGCTAATGTTGAAAAATTACAATGTTACACAGTCCTGTGTTAAGAGTAAATAGAATTTTCTCAGATATAATTTAGTCATAGTAAGTAGTAACACATACTGTGCAATGTCAATGCATATATTAATGTCATTATATATACTTAGTACGCGCAGACGGCGCAGTATCACTCAAGCCCAAGTCACCAGAATGGTACACACTCACTTTAGTCACTTACCCTTAAAACACCTTCAAATCAAAAACTAAATGTTTAAAAGTTGATACACCTATACTTAAACAGAAATCATTTAGGAATGTAAAAATGCAGTAACAGCTGCCACAGTTGAGTGCCAAATACGGGTATAAACTATATGATCACCAGATACAAATAAAATTTGGACAACAGATGAAGGGTAACTGAACAAGGCTGTGGAGGATACATTGGACAACCACAATACGAATATGGAAAAGTTGACAGTAAAATTCTCATAGCATAGAGTTTAACATGTTGCTAGCTCCATGAGTCCATGCAACCAAAACCAAAATATCTTTAACAAATGACAACATAAACGAGAAGAATGGAAATTAAACTATACTAATATAGTCCTATTGATTAAATGAATGTCTGACATCATATTTGTGGCGGGGATAAAACTCTGATTCATTTCTTCCGATAAAAAGGAAGAGCAATTATTTATGTTGCCAGCACTCAAACTAGTCTGAAAAAGATCAAGCCCTTTTAGCAAAGTCATCATCATCCTTGAAGTTATCTTCAGGTAAGTTTAAATCATCACCCTGGAAACCGCCGCTTGCAAAGCCAGTATCACTGGGGGCACCACCAGGAGGACTGTAACTTCCACCATCAAAGCCTCCACTAGGAGCGTAGCCTCCAGGAGGAGCATAGCCTCCAGAATTACCACCTCCATAATTTTGCCCTCCACCGTAACCACCACCACCACTGCCATAACCTCCACCACCATAACCACCGCCGCCACCTCCATAGCCTCCACCACCAAAGCCGCCTCCGCCACCATATGGTCGTGGTGCTCTATCTGTTGCATAATTCACCCTCACTGTACGACCTTGCAAATCCTACAGAATTTACAATGAAACTGTCACCCAAGCCATAAAGTTATCATAATAAACCATACTCAGTATTCTGCAAGTGTACAAATAAAATTCAGAAACACTCAAGACCTAGAACCATAGATCAAACTAACAAAATTAAGACATGAGACCTAAAGATACTACCAGTGAGGGTGAATTATGCAACAGATAGAAAACCATACTTTTAAGCATTTTAACACATGAAATTTATAGAGCAACATAAGCACAAAGTAAATAAAGACTGAGCAGTCATTGAAGACTTTGTAATATCTAGAACCATATACGAAGTATTTTGTTAAAGAACCAACTCAGGAAGATGAAACCAGAATGAATTATACCTGTCCATCCATAGCCTGAATAGCACTTGAAGCCTCTTCAGTCGAAGCAAATGTAACAAAACCAAACCCTCTAGATCTGTTTTGCTCACGGTCAATAATAACTTTTGCTGCAAGAGAAAATGTATATCGTCATATTGTAGTCCAAAAATTATCTATGCTCTCTATCCTCCAACAAAACAAAAGATAGGGTGGAAGCAGGAGATACAATATGCAATTATTTGTAAACATGTGAGGGCAGGGGCAGAATAAGTATTACACTTTGATTTATTCAACAGATGTTGCAATTTCAACTTTCAACCAATTCCACGAACCAGATCTTGCAAACAGTACTCAAGACATCCTACATTATTTAGATAATTCCTATGATTCAAGTCAAAATCAGGCAATCCTAAAATTCTTCGTCACCTTGTCTATAAAAGTCAAACCTCATACTTGCAGTTTCCTTGAGCACTTCTAAAATAATAAATGGATCAAGCAATTTCACACATGGTTTAAATAAGGTTACTTACATAACAAGTATAAGAACAAGATAAGTATATCTTTCATTAGCACAAGAAGACAAGAAAATTACTGGTAGATTGTGACACAGCATATTGAAGTCTCTTGGCTATAGCTTTCAAGCCAAACTATCACTACAAAATATTGATCAAATGTGCCATACCAATAATCTACCACCGATACTGGGCATTGGAAAAAATAATAATTAAGAGGTAGACAAGCACAATGATACACACCTTCAATAACTTCTCCATATTGAGAAAAAGTTTCCCTTAAACTTCTTTCATCTACAGCCCATGGGAGACCTGCAATAAACCATGAATAAGTTAACTAAAAATCACAAGGCAAACCTTTTTATTTGGCTCACTGAGCAAACACGTGGCAAACCTTTAACAAATACTATAAAAGAGGAAGCATACCTCCAACAAAGAGTTTTGATGATGACATGCATCTTAGAGCCTGATAAATAGAGGGATTAGATGCTGAAAAGTGTGAGGTGACCTGCTTGCTCACACTCTGTTTGAGTATATTCCCAACTTTACTGAAGAACGCCATACTTACAGCCTTCAAAACTAAATCAAAAGGGGAAAATGTTAGAAAAAAGAAAATTCTATATGCACCTTATGGCTTCTGTTCTACTAACAAAGTGATAGTCGCTATAAATTGGAGTAAGGCAACTCGGATATTAAAGAACCCGAACTAAGAGGAAAAATTAGCACAACGCTACCATAATGAAGCTTCAATCACATTACATTCTATGCATGAAGTGTGAACAAAATAATAAATCACATCACATAATATTAAAAGTTTCTAATCAAGCACCAAGCTTTACCCATTAGGCCAATAGTATTGCAGATTTAGCTACCTAACATACTGAACAATTGAGTGAATCCTACAAAAAATTAATTTCCCCAGATACGATACAAGCACTGTATAGCAGGGTTAGGGAAGGTAGCAAAAATCAAGCACCACACTTTACCCAACAGAGTGGCTGGTTTAGCTATCTAGCATTCAGAACCATCGAGGCGCTGCAACGAAATTTACCTTTCCAATATGCCAAACAAGCAATGTATACTGTAAGGTTAGGAAGATGGGAAGAAAACCCCTTTTCCAATTCATCACTATATCGCAATGCTCTTAAACCCGAGATTTCCAGCCCAAATAATAACCAAAAAACTACTTTCAAGATGAATTAAACTTCCCACTTCAACAACATGGGCCAACTCCCAATACCCTGCCATAAAAATCCCAAACCCTAAACTGCAAAGGGATCGAAACTGAACTAACCTGGTCCTTGTCAACCCAACAAAATTTATACAAAATAACCTAAATTCAAACATCAAATCGTGCAAAAAAACCTCATTTTAGTCAAATTAAACCCTAATTTCAGTAACCTAATTCCACCAATTTCCGCAACAACAATACATCACATTTGCTATACATTTACAGAACAAATCAAACACATCAAATAGTCAACTAATCAAACACAAAAATTAAAAAGACAAATTTTTTGAAGCTTCAACAAAACCAAAACCGAAAAAACAAATTCATCGTAATCAAAAATAATAGCATCAATCAACAGAGAAACGAAGAACAATAATCAGATAAACACAAATAATCTATAATCAATCGCAAACATAGACGATGAAATTATAAAATCAGCTCAAATTTTATGAGAGAGAAAGTAGAGAGAGAAACCTTGAAATGTAGAGTAGTGCGATGAAGTGAGGTTTGGATTCTACTAAACCCTAACAAGGGTTTTTGATCGAAATATGGGGTCTTTGAATTTGGAGAGAGAAACAGAGGAGTTTTTATTCGGTGTGGTTTGGTGTAGGATAAGGATGGTGGAGATATGGTATAAAGATCGTTGGATGTGTTACATAGTTGTTTTGAACCGTTGGATTGAATTTGGGGGGAATGTGGGGCTTAAGAGATAACACGTGGTACGTAACGAGTGGTTTGTGACTTTAGAACGTGACAATGTTATGGGATATGGATTTTATTAATTTTTATTTGTTTTAAGAAATTTTGATATTATTATCAATTCCTTTTGTATACCCGGTGCACAATAAAATACTGTCCATCAATAATTATCACGTGCCATTTGTAGCCATAGTGTCTGCAGACTCTGCACTCTGCAGTGCCCAAAATAAAGAGAAAACAAATTTACTTTTTTTTTTTTTGATTAATTTTTTTTTATCTTGGGTTCGTTTGGCATCGCTGTGGTTTTCTGTTTTTTGGTTTTTTGTTTTTTAGAAGTATACTATATATGTCACATAATGAATCAAAAATTATTTAGACTTATTAAAATCATGATAATTTTGAAAACTGACAACAGAAAAGTGGAAACACCTTTTTCTTGTTTCCTGTTTTTGGTTTTTAGTTTTCAAAAAAACAGGAAACTGAAAACCAAAAATGATGCCAAACAAGCCCTTAGCTTTCTATCTCCAACCAGAAATTTGTTGAAATTTTCCCAAAAATTATGATTTAATCCAACCTCAAAGCTGCTATCTCAACTAGTAATTGAGCCAAATCTTAGCGAAAGTCTGGTGGATTTGTTACAAATTTAAATCAAATCACAATACGTTATAATTCAAGAGTAGTTTATTATCATTCATCTTTCACATTTTCGCTCCAATTGAGTGAGGTTTTCGTCGCTTTAAACAAATTGTTAATTTCCTGCTTATATTTAACTTTTGTTTATATTAAATTTTTTATTTAAAAAATAAAATAAAAACACAATAACACTCAAAAGTTACCCTTTTATATACAAAAAGTTACCCTTAAACTCACAAAAGTCACCCTCTATCTAAAAAAAGTTATCCTTAAACATACATAAACTACCCTTAAACACACACAAGTTACCCTTTTATTTACAAAAAGTTACCCTTAAACTCACAAAAGTAACCCTCAATCTAAAAAAAGTTATCCTTAAACACACATAAACTACCCTTAAACACATATAAGTTACCCTTTTATTTACAAAAAGTTACCCTTAAACTCACAAAAGTCACCCTCAATCTAAAAAAAGTTATCCTTAAACAAACACATACGAAGCATAAGTTACCCTTAAACATACACAAGTTAATCCATTATAATACAACCAAAAAAAAAAAAGTTATCAAACCTTCATTACAAAACGCTGAACATCATTACAATCTTCAATAGGACACATCTTCACTATAACTTTTTTCTTCTTCAAAGATTTTTTATCCACCAATTTAGTTGATTCTACTTAAAAAAATTACTGTAACATTAGAAAGAACAAAAACAAGGAGAAGAGGTAAGATGAAAAGGCAATGAAGAGGAGAGAGAGAGGGGATAAGGAGATTATAATTATATAAAAACCAAAATGTAGAAAAGAAAAGAGGAGAGAGAAAAAAATCAGCAAGTGTTTTTGGAGGAGAGGACAAAATCAAAGAGGTAAATAAAAAATTACGAATAAAAAAAATCCCTGGCACGTGAGAAGATTAGAAGAGGACAATAATTCCTCAAATTGGGTCGCGCGCCATACACTAAATATTGTACACCGGCCTTTTTTAAAAATTTGTGTATTATTATTATGGCCCTAGAAAAATCTTTATCTTTCTTGTCAATTCTAGCCGAAATGATCCCCTCGCCGTTTCGGGGTGTAGGAAAGGGAGGTGGAGCGTTCGTGGTAGGGAAAGGGGAGTAGAAAGAGTAATTAGGGGTCACAACGGGTGGTCGGGATGAGGGGAAAGAAAGGGGGGTAGACTAGCGGTGGACGTGGCTCGTCGGGGTTGGAGAGATTAGGGCGGTGGGTGGGATAAGGGAGGGAGTGGCTAGTGGTGGAGGTAGTTGTGGTTTTTTTTAATTTTATTTATTTATAAATTAATTTAATTATCGGATAATTAAGTGAGTTAGATGAAAATTAGAGGATACTTAGAAGAAATGGGTGCGAGTAAGAAAAAAAAAACATGTGCAAGGCATATGGGGAGTCAACACCGATGTCACCAACTTATAATGAGAAACAAGGCTATAATGATAACTATGAACTAATCTAGGTCATTTGATCATGTTAATCAGATGGTCCACATGCTTCCCGTGTCATTAATGGCATTTTCGTAATATTTCAATTTTACAAAGTATTTTTCAGTTTCTTTTCTAAAAAGTAAATTAAAAATTAGTAAAAGTAAATGAAATCAGTTATAAAGTAAATGAAATTGCCTTAAAAGTTAAAAAATGGAAAGAAAAAAAAAGTTGTAAAATTACGAAAATGCCATTAATGAATGCTAGTGAAACGTGAACCGTCATATGAAGCGCGATTAAAGGTTGAATTTGGTTCCTAATTCTCATTATTCACCTTGGTTCTCACATGATCTCAGGTAAATAGTATGGTTGTCTTCAACAAAAAAGAAATAAATATTACACGCAAATTAAAGGACATGTCTAAAAATATCATGTTGGATAATAACAAAATTACTAGGTAGAATCTAGCCAAATATTTCAAAAGATATTTTACATCATGATATTGTAACACCCCCTCAAGAATGACTCGATTAAGAAGCACCAGTCCATTCGTGAACAAGAATATTATTAACCAAACCTATCTTTGCACTCAAAAATCTATGTTGATTTGAGCCTAAACATTGTCATGATATCAACCTGCTGAAGTGCGACTTGATATGCTTCAATTAAATCAAACCAGAATGCACGTTCTCCTTGATGTAATAAACATCAAGCTTCTAATGTTTACTTCTCATATGTTTTGTATTCTCATGGAAACAAGGGTTCTCAACAATATGTTGAATAGAAATATTATTGCAGTATCAAAAAATTGATTAATGCTTCGTAAGTCTTTAGGATTTAACTACCAGTCAGGGACACCTCACAGGTAAAATGTTAGGTTCTTGGGACAGGGGAAGATAAGGTACATGAATGTCCATGATTTAGGCCTATTTCTCTTTATATTTATTTTTATTACTTATTCTCGTAAAAATCAAACCAGATCACATCATATTTTTATTATTATTATTTTTTTCTTTTTGAAAGATTAGACCAGATCAAATTTTCTTAATATTATTTCCTTATTGCCATATTTTTTTAATTTTTTAATTTAGTATTTGTAGAAGTTATAAAAATTGTATATTTGAAAAATACACTCATGTTGAGATGAATTTAGCAAAATCTCTCTTAATAATGCATTTCTCATATATTGATGTACAATGGTCAAGGTTTAGTCAATTAAGACAATCAAATTAAGACTTTGATCACTTCAACTTATTTTTGCTAATTTTTTTTTTTTTTTTTTTTACTGAAACGAAATTATTTTTTCTGAAATTAAATTATACTAGATGTAAGCCCGTGCGAAGCACGTGCAATGCACGGTTCTAGTAAATCATTTTATTTAATTTAAAATTTTGTATATTTATGAAGATCATTCATTAGATATGTGGATAAAATTCCTATTATCATAAGATAATTTTTTAATTTTAACACTAAAGTTATCCGTCGTTGTTTTATTTATTTTACGTGACGCTTAAATTTAAAATCTCAAACCTTATTATTTAATTTTTCTTATGTGACAATTTAAATTTTTAATTAAAAAAAATGACAAATCTTGTTTTTTTATTGATTAAAATAAGTCTTTTGCCTATGAGTTTTTTTTTTTTTTTTTTTAATATACTCGTTATGTTTAAAATGTTAGTCTCATTTATAATCTTTTAACTATTTTAAATTATGGGGAATTATATAGATTTAATTTTATTCGTCTCGATGAGTACATTATTAAAATCAAACTTTTATAATATTTGCTAGGGAGAGATTAAAGATATTTGCGATCAAAAATTGCATCCATATATGTAAAAAAGATAATTATTACTTAGTGATTTTTTATTTTTATTTTTTTTTGAGAGAAGACAATCATTAGTTTTTTTTTTTAAAATAATTTAAATTCTAATTATTCACTATTCGTTGTTTTTATCTATATATGTGTCAAAATTCTTAAATCTTATTCGTCAGTTTTGCTTAAACGACGAGTAAATTTTTTAATTCTAAAATAAATTATTAATCTAATTTTTCATTGGACAAAATAATACCTTTTCTTATATGGCACTTTCAAAAAATGCCTACTTTATTTATATATATTATATTAGATTAGATTTATTGAACTGAAATTAATTTTAGAAAATTTTAGATTTTACACCAGAAAATGGTTTTTAACACCCCCCCAAAAAAAAATTTATTTTAACACCAAAAATTTTTTACAAAAATTGGTTTTACCACCACTTAACAGATGGAATCCGTTAAGTGGGGTCCACAGTGCCACGTGTCGCCTTGTGTCTGGTCAACAAAATTAAAAAAAAAGGAAAATTAAATAAAAAAAAACTTAAACTACCCAGCCACCACCACCGGCATGTTTTCCGCCGCCCTAACCTAGCTTAGCCGCCGGCCCCCGCTCCATCGTCGGCACCGGAACCTCTCCCAACTTAACCCAACCCTATCGGAACCCAACCACTCCCTTTCCTGCAGCCATATCCGCCGCACCAGCGCCATATCGCAGCCCCCCTTCCACGAATATCGACCAGGATTTCGGCTACCAATGGTCGAAATCGGTCGGTTTAGGCTACTTAGCCCCAAAATCGGCCGGTTTCAGCCATAACTAGCCGATTTCGTGGCCGTTTTAGAATTTAGGGTTTCGTTTTACGGGTGCGGGAATGGGAGGGGATGAGTTCCGGTGGTTGCAGCCATGGAGGAGGGTGGATTTCGGTGGTCTGGGCTGGGGAAGGTGCCGGTGGGTTAAAGTCGTGCATGTGGGGGTGGGGATGCGATGTTGGTGGTGGTTCGAGTGGCTGTAGATTTTTTCCTTTTTTTTTTTGAAAACCAATAGTATAAGAACACGTGGCAGCATGGACCCCACCTAACGGATTCTTCTTTTAGGTGGTGGTAAAATCAATTTTCTTAAAAAAGTTTTGGTGTTAAAATAATTTAATTTTTTTGGGTGTTAAACCATTTTCGGGTTTTTTTCCGGTGTTAAAATCTGAAAATTCCTTAATTTTATTGAATTAAAATTATTTTGCAAAAAGAAAATTAATTTTACTCATTTTCTATTATATATTTTCTTAAAATTACTTTTTACTAAATAAATTACATATTTTCTAAGATGGAGTGAAAATGACCTAAATCATACGGAGTATTAGAAGGTTAACATTATTATTTGGAAGATTGGACAAGATGGTGATTGGCGAATTTAGTTTTGAGTCTTGTGACATGCTATTTACAGTTTTAACTCTAAAAAGTCAAACTTAACATAAGACCCAAATCAATCCTACACTTGCCTTTCTTATCAATTTGGATCACCAAAAACCCTAAATTTTGAATCAAATTCAACCCAAAAATGGACAGAAACGAAAGATCCACAAGCGTAATCGACACTTTAGGCGAAGAATTGGTCCGAATCATAACCCCAGTTTCAATTTGCATGTTCTTGGTGGTAATTTTGGTATCAACCCTAAGTTCCGATTCATCATCTTCGTCTTCTGATTCAATCATCACAATAGCTAATTTAGCTTACGATGAGAGTAGCTCAGATTCATTTTGGGATAAATTTGAAGGTGCCCTTTTGAATTCTCTTGTTTTTGTGGTAATTGTGACTATAATTACTTTCTTTTTGGTGTTCTTATTCTATATTAGGTGCACCAGTTTCTTGAAATATTATATGGGTTTTTCTGCATTTATGGTATTAGGGTTTATGGGTGGTCAAATTGCTGTAATGTTGGTTGGGAAATTGAACTTGAACATTGATATTATCACATTTTTGGTACTTTTGTTCAATTTTGCAATAGTGGGAGTTTTGGCTGTGTTTATGTCAAAGATGGCTATTTTAGTGACTCAAGCTTATTTGGTTGTGATTGGAGTGTTGGTTGCTTATTGGTTTACTATGTTGCCTGAATGGACTACTTGGGTGCTTTTGGTTGCCATGTCATTGTATGATTTAGCTGCTGTGTTGTTGCCCATTGGTCCGCTTCGTCTGTTGGTGGAGCTTGCAATATCTAGGGATGAAGATATACCCGCGTTAGTTTATGAAGCTCGTCCTGTTAGCGTGGATGAGTCGGATGGTGTTGGTCAGAGGAGGCTTTGGAGGGGGAGAAGAGGTGATGGGGATCAAGAAGAGGATACAAATAGTGGAGCAGATTTGGAGATGAGTACGGATCATCGAACACTACCAACTGTTGGAAGTGGCTCTAGTGAGAGAGATTTGGCAAGTACTGAAGAAGGAAGGGTGGTAAATTATGATCAGGATGCTTCTGTGCCATTGCTTGAGCATAGATTAAGAGCTGAACAGCATGCAGACCGAGTTATGGCTTCAGATGATAGTATGATTTTTGAAGGGATTGGATTGGGATCTTCTGGTGCTATTAAGCTAGGGCTTGGGGATTTCATCTTTTATAGTGTTTTGGTTGGAAGGGCAGCAATGTATGATTATATGACAGTGTATGCCTGCTATTTGGCTATAATAGCCGGTCTTGGAATTACCCTGGTGTTACTGGCTGTCTATCAGAAAGCCTTGCCTGCTTTGCCTGTATCTGTCATGCTTGGGGTATTGTTTTATGTCTTGACTCGGTTTTTACTAGAAGAATTTGTTGTGCGATGTTCCATAAATTTTGTTATGTTCTAGTATTGTATATTTCTTGTAATTAGCATCATTTTTATAGCAGTGGCTTGATTTCAATACTCGGGTGCCAATAGCTTGGTCGCTAATTTAGTAATTTGTTCTTTATTCACTGCAAATATATGGATTGACACATACATTTATGCTTGAAGAAGAATTTTTCCCTTATAAGGATCATCCTAGAATTTTGTTTTGTGAAAGGTCTTCAATTGTAAAAATTGTTGGCACTGGCTGCAACTGAAAACAGATAAGGTTCGAGTTAATTAAATGAGGCAATTGTACCTAAATGGCTGATATTTTTGTGGAGATTCTTTGAAAGTCTATCTGAAGGTTGGAAGCATTCTCTATGGTGATGCGCTCACCAGCTTATGTTACACTAGAGAGCTTAAAAGAAGTCAATACCATCATTTGCCACATATTTGGAGCTGGGTAATTGAGGTGCCTGATAATAAGGATTTTCTGGAGCATGAAAGGCTGCTACAACAGTTATATTAGTATTTGATGCTTGAAGCACCTGTGCGACTATAAGATGCTCGTGGTTCACCCCTACAATCAAATAATGTTGGCACTTTTGGCTTCACTTGAATGAAACGTCATTTTGTCAGCCAAGCTGTAATGCTTTTTTCAATTATCAGCTCAAATAAAGTTGCTGGAAGATTGCTGGTTGGTTTTACTGTATTAGAAGTGTGGTGCTGCCCACAAAAAAAAAGAAAATGAAAAGAGTTGTAAGTCCTATTTCTTTCAAGATGGATGCAATAACTCCTATGGAGGTACTATGGTAAGAATAATTTTGAAGGATTTTTTTCAGCTAAACTTTATGCGTGTTATATACTTCTTCGTTTGTGACTGTCAATCAGGTTAGATTGCCCTTTATATTATGAACTTAGCTCCTTACAGAATAACAGGATTACATTTTTGAGATGTTACTTATGTTAGCTCTGTTGAGTCATATACTTTTAAATGCATCCTTGCCATGGTCAATGTTACTTACACATAAACTCTTGTAGACCAAATTGTAATCAAACAGCGTGAATTTCGAATATGCTGAAGTTTTAGGAATTGATTGAATATATATGCAAGATAGTTCACTATTGGTAGTTAGTCAGAGATGATTATGACAAAAGTCTATTGGGGGTGGGGGGCTAGGGAGGCAGGGAGAAGCCTTTAAAATGGAGCTAACGACTTTTTGAGTGAACTCAGCTGTATTGATATCTCATGTCTGGTTTATCTGCCCCTTTGGCTTTTCTTATCAAATGATTTTAACCATGAACCAGTGTCCGCTTATACCAGCCTTTCTATTGCTGACATTAGAGGGCTTGTGTTAGCTGTATTATAGCATGGATTTGGTATTGTGTGTAGTTATCATTTCAGAACTTTGGTATTATGCAAGTGGTAAGCCTTTTGAATTGAATTGTTATACTGAAAGAAAGCATATATATTGCAATGGTTCATAAGTTCGTACTTCATAAAGTGGTTGAGTTCAATGTTGTGTATATTTGATCTATAATTCTATGGCCTATAGGGAGTCACAAATGACACTGATATAGACGAGATTCAATCCTAGGGCTTTGCTACCCGGCTACCCCCTCCTTGCTCTTGAGACTTCACTAGGCTGCAATACCTTAGTTGAAATAACATATCTATTTTCACTAGCAGTGCTTCTCCTTTCAACTTTCTTCATCCTCTTTCTACATCAACAGGATGATTTTCTGCGTCCATGCTGTAAAATCTGTTATTTTGTCGCTTTTTTTTTACTTCATATATATGGTCTGACTTACATTACTGGATATCTTCAGCTTGTTTATCTTTCAACATCCTCAACCCCTCATTCCTTATCACTAACAGTCATGACCGATTTTTGAATAGCTATATGCGCCCTGGTATTAGTATCTTTTGTCAAAGTTCAGCTGTGAATGTTGTAAGATGTCATATTGTTTATATGTAGTTTCATTAAATTCACAAGGTTAAAACTTCGCATCATACATGAGCTTAACGGCGAAGAATCCATGTTGCAGGCTATTTTTTATTTTCGTATTTTTTATTTTATTTTTATTTTTTTATTGTTGATGATATAAACTGAAAAAAAATGTGGTAAATGTGTTGATCGTCACTTGATCCCTATTTTTGCCTCAACAAATGTTTTATTAATCCATACCCTTTATGTTTATTCCATAGAGTGCTACAAATTGCTGTTATTTGAGCATGTGTATTCCTGCAGAAGCCTCTTATATTCTAAGAGATACAGATGAATTTGGGATATTATAATTTTATTTTGAAGTGAATCTACTTTATTATATGCTTCTCTTATTAATTATATTATTCTTCCAAATAATTTTGCTGCTCTTTATTAGCATACTAGCTTAAGGCCCTTGCCATGCGCGGTAAGCCTAATTTTTCTAAGAAAATTAATTATATTCAACAAATAAAATTTGTTAAAGCATAAAAATCAAATATATGAAATTATAATGCCATAATCTCTATTATTAATAGGCAAAGCAACAAATTCAACTCGAGAATTTTTCAGGCGGGGCTTGATCAGGTCTAGTGACCATATTAGTGAATAATTATTTATAAATACATTTTTAATAAATATCAAAAATCAATCGAACAAAAAACTAAAATCTCCAAAAAAAAATTATTAGCAAAAGTGCAAACATACACAAAGTTACAAATTTTATATCCAAAAAATCATTTGTTCAACACAACATTTATTTTATAGCTATACTATACACTATAAATCAATTTGTGATAATATGTACGTATAGTAGTAAAATTTCATAAATAAAATTGTAATTAACTTGAATATATATTATTTTGAATTGAAATTGAAATAAAATATCAGCTAGAGGTATTTGAAAAAAAATAAATTAAGTGATGTTTTAAAGTAATTTCTTTAACAGCTATTAAATGAATCAATTTATTATAACTTTTTTGGCAAAATCTAATAATACTCCATTTAAAAGATAGTTAAAAAGGAGTTGAAATAATAATTTTTTTTTTGAAAGAGTTGAAATAATTATTTAGGTAAATTTATATAGAATAATTATGAACACAAATAAAAAGGAATATACATATTTGTCATGAAGATAATATAAAAGATTTGGAATGATATTATTATAGAATCAAATCTTAACAAAAAAAAAAAAAAAGGTTAAAAGGGGAAGGGGAGTTTTGGAGGGAAAAAACAGCACCAGAATGTGACACGTGTCACTCTCGATGTCTGTTTTAATATTAAATTATTGATTATTGATTGATTGATACGAAAGAGGTGATTTGAAAGAGATGGATAAAATAAATGGTACTGCTTTTGGATGCTCCTAATTCCAGTTAACAAATAATGCAAAAAGTGTAAACTAATAGAAAAATGAAATAAAGGGATGAAAAAAAAATCACATAGTTGGGGCATAATGGACTTTGACAAAAAACAAGAGACTTAGCTTTAGGTCCTGTTCTTATTTACTGAACTGAACTGAATTGTTTATGAGAGAAGGAAATTAAAAACTTAACTTAACTGAACTGAATTGTTTATGAGAGAAGGAAATTAAAAACTTAACTGAACTGAACTGAATTGTTTATGAGAGAAGGAAATTAAAAACTTAACTGAACTGAACTGAATTGTTTATGAGAGAAGGAAATTAAAAACTTAACTGAACTGAATTGAATTGTTTATGAGAGAAGGAAATTAAAAACTTAACTGAACTGAAATTAAGCTGAAGAGAATGTCCTTACACTACAACTTACACAACTATTTCCAATTACAATGGCTACTAGCCAATTCATGGGTAAAACAACTAGAAATCCAACAATAAGGGTCTGTTCTGATTGACTAAAGTGAACTGAATATTTTATGAGAGAAGGAAATTAAGAACTGAACTGAAAATAATCTGAAGAGAACAGGCCCTAACACTAATTTGTTTGATACTCCTTTAAAGAGAGTAACTTTGTCAATAAAATACTTCGTATATATTTTTGGTTATTTAAAGTAATTATATCGCTGATGTACAATATTTGTCATGTGTTTGTTTCATAATGTTAGTCCCATATGGAATCAATCACATAAAATAATATATATATATATATATATTTGGAATCTAACATTAAAGTACAACATAATTCATAATTAGTTTACCTTATTTAACTTTTTTGATTTTTTATTAGGAAATCACAAGTCATAATTGCATAATTTAAGGTAAAGATTTCTTTACTTGGAGTCATATCATCAATCTACAACCAATTAATTCCAAAACAAATCAAGTTATAAATGAAATATATTCAATATGGGTAAATCTTTTTGAAATGCCCAAAATAGTATATGGGATTAACATTATGAAACGGAGGGAGTATAGAATATATTCCATAAGCGGTATTCTACAAGATTCCCTTAACATTAAAGTATTCCACATGAAAACAAATTTACACTTATCTTTCACAAGAGTAACAAAATATTGTCAATTCCTTGGTGTTGTTCATGTTGTGTATCAATTTCATGTTGAATGCAAAAATGTAGTTCACATTCTCTTAGGCTGCTAATTAAGTAGTAGCAAGCCTGTATTGACTCTTGACTATAGACTAATTAAGTCGTGCCAAATTAGTATGAAACTGACCTAAATTTGTCAAAATCATGCATTAACAATTTGTCAATGTTTTCAAAAAAAAAAAAAAAAAAAATCACCAACAATACGTTATATAGATCCCAGATTTTTGTCCAACTAAATCGTATCATCATAACTATTTATTTTTTAATTTTCTTTTAATGGTAATCGCTTTCTCAAGATAACAAATGAAACTAAACCACATAAACACTATTTTACTAATTAAATAAACACAATAATTTATACTCCGTAATATTTTCTTTTTAGATAAATTGCTTTCTAAAAGGTAAGTAAATGGGCATCTTGTTATGAATTCCGTCATCAAGGGAATAGAAAGGAAGATAGTTGGTTGTGTTGACATCTAGTTTTTACTCTTTAGGGCCTGTTCATATTTACTGAACAGAGCTGAACTGAACTGATTGGAACTGAACTGAACTGAACTGATTGGAACTGAACCGAACTGAACTGATTGGAGCTGAACTGAACTGAAATTAAGTAAATGTGAACAGGCCCTTAGTCTTTACTAGTGATTGAAAGCATTTTTAGTCACTACTTTGGTCACCCTCAAATTTGATTTGTCTTATAGTGTACAGGATAATATTTCCGGTTAATTAAAATTGCAACACAGGCTACTTTGACATGTTTATCAAAAAAAAAAAAAAAAATACGGAGTACTTCATATAAATTACTAGTATAAAATTTTCTTTTTGGAACTCCGTAACTTTTTATGTACTATGAACATTTATTTACTTTTTCGTACTTGATGCACTTTTTTGCTAGACTTGGAATTAAAAGTATTTTTAGGACGTAATTTGGTATAATTTGCTGAGTTTCATGTCTAACTGTCTAAGTTTTCTTTTTTAGCAAGTTTAAATGTTGATGATTTGGGTCAATTTTAATTAAATGAAGCATTACTAAGTCCAATACCTGTCTCAAATAATCACTAAATCCACCACGGCCAGATCTACCTAAAATATAAGTTAATCAAGTTGTTCGACACTTACCATTGCCACTTGATACATGAATATGATTCAATAATCAAGAGTTCAAAACGTGTTAAATAACGATTAACTAATTATTGAGTTGGGGTCAAAAAATTTAAATTATTGAGTGAATGAATCTTTGTTAATAAGTAATATCTTTATAAACTAATTTAATAAATACGAAGTACCTCCTGTACATGGCCTATTTGGGTGAGATGTAGCCAGTGGGCATGTGGCGGATAAAATCTACAAAAATTATAGAGTAATCATGCAATTTTAGATTAGTTTGAACCTTTTTTTTTTAATTTATTATTCATACATATACCGCGAAATAATCTACTTATTTTTTGATACCAGGGTATTTGGCTATGTCATTGTCCATCGCGGCCGTTGAGGGTAGTAATATCGGCTCCAATACACACCTTACCATTGTCCACCTCGCTTGGGGCGCTATCCATCTAGCTCACCAAAGCCCCATTTTGGCCCCCATAGAATTATTTTTTTCTCCTTATATACCTGAGAAGAAATCGTTTCATATAGAAATTAGGATTATGTCACTACTTGTATCTTGGAAAGTACAGATAAAGTAACAGTTGGTTATAAGGAAAGAAGAAAAGAGCATTACCAACTTTTTGGACATGGTATTTGGTAATCCTTTTGACTATTCGATCAATTTTTTGAGGACCCTATAATTGCATCACTTTTTAAATGTCAAAGCACAATTTGAGCATTTTTCGTGTAGTGTTGAACCTTTGGCAGATTTGCAGTTTTTTTTTTTACATATCAGATGCTTTAGGCTGCACGTCTGTTGTGCTCATTTAATAAATTCAACTCAGCATGTACACTACATTGCGATCACTTGATTTGATGCAAAAAATCACACGTTACCGGAATTGTGTTTCCATTCAGTTACAATATGCCTAGCAAGAGCATAGAGCATTAGGCGAGCAACTCCATCTTCTCAGAAATAAAACTTTTTCATGACTGTTTGACCAAATATTCATTTTATCAGTTCAAACAGACCGATTTTCTTTTTGAGTTTTTCCAGATCAAGCAGACGACGAATTCAACTAAATTCATCAGAAGTTCAGAATATTGTGACAGAACACAGCTTTCCATTCAAAATCTATGCATTAAAATTACAAGTATATTGTTTAGGCCAATACATGTTCAAAAAAGGACATACAATAGCAGCCATCTCACTCCTTAGGAAAAGAAAACTGAGAGGCTGAGAGCATAGCTACAATCAAAGAAACAAACAATGTCTACAACTCCTTTACTTTTCAAATTCTCTTCTTTTTCTTTATCGAACTCATCTTCTGCGGGAGTTCAAAGACTTTTGAGACCCTTCAAAGAAATCCCTGAGCAAATTCTCCAAGTCATCAGAATCATACTTGACATACTTCTCAATATCGTACTTTTTATGCCTTCCGATGAAACTCTGATATGCCAAAATCACTTTCTGAGAGATGGAAATCCTCAACTCTTCCCTAAGCTGCTCATCTCGAATAGACCATGATGTCTGGCTCCTATATACGTCCTCGAATGCAACACTGAAAACCCGGATCTTTTCCTTGAGGACCAACTTAACTCCTGAACCTGACCCTGATGGAATTCCATCGTCCCTAAGCGAGGCTACAACTGAACTCCAAGTACTCCTCACATAGCTAGTAGCATGCTGTTGATAGCTCACTATCTGAGTTCTGATCCAATCATCACCAAATAACTTCTGTTGCTCGGAATTTATGACTTTCTGTTGAATGTAGTGCGTATTGTTCATCAGAAATATATGCTGCAAGGCAGCATCCCTGTACAGGTGGGACTTCTTCTCAAGGTTGAACTTCAATTTGGCGACAATTGATCGAAGATTAGAAGCTAGCAAGCTTTTCTCAGGTAAGACTTGATTCGTGATGACATTATTTGCATCTTCATCCTTTTCATGAAGGAGGGTGTTGAGAGTTTTGCAGTAGTCAGGAAGGAAGACGATGATGTAATTCATAACATAGCTAGAAAGTGGATGAACTCCTCCTCCAGGGAAAGGGTCTACTGTAGGATCGGAAAGAATAACTTCACCAAATCCCAAGAATGTTGCCCGAGCAGCATCTCCAAGTCTGCTCTTAACTTCTTCGAACTCAGTCTTCACATATGAGCCACCCTCTTCAGAGAAGAATTCATTGATCTTCTCCTGATTTTCTACTAAGACCTCGTACATGTCAAGAATATAGAAGAGTTTCTCTGGTGTATGGGGTCCGAGGGCCATGGCATGGCCAAAGTTGAAAAGGCAAGTCATGGCAGACTTGGTGATGTTGGTCAAGCAAAGCGATGCATATGGCTCAGACTTCCCAAGGACCTCATCACACAACCGCTTCTCAGCTAAAAAGTAGACTTGCACCGCGGTTCTAATCACTAGAATCCATGTCTTGATCTTGGAAGCCATAATGTTCCAATCCATCTTGACCAACTCGTCTATGCTAACTGTCTCCATTCCAAGGCCAATCAAGCAGTCTTCCAAAGCTTCCTTTTGAGTCTTCACATATGCTGCACAAAAATCCTGATCATACTTTGCATCAAACATGACTTTTTTGATCGAATTTATAAATGGAATTGCTTCAGGGTCGATCAATTCAAAATTAACATCTTCTTGTTCACCAGAACCTTCCGGCTCATCACCCTCTTCTACCTCACTCGGAACATAGGATTGCCTTTGGTGACCAAGAACATGCACCAACTCCTCTTCCAATCTTTGCATAGCAACTTGCAAAACATCCTCAGCTTGAGATATCTCATGATCATCATCTCCCTTCATCCACAAACTCCTAAACAACTCCACCAAACACAAGACATCCTCAACAGCCTCTATGTACTCCGCGGCCTTATCAGGGCCAGATTCCCAAATCATATCGAGGGTTGAATCCCAGCCCATGATCTTATCATGGGCAGACTTCAACTTCTCCTTTGCATCATTCAACTCTCTTTCCCTCAAAATCGGAACCGATTCACTACTATTACTGCTATCATTTTTCAACTCCATAGCAGACAATTTTGAGTCAAGATCAGCTAAAATCTTTTTCATATCATCAGTTAGACTATCATTAGCCTCTAATTCCCTTAAAAGATTATGAGCTGCAATCAAACTCTCTTGTCTCATAGGATTTGTAGGAATCATACCAACATTTACATCCTCCATACCCATCATACTATAATCAATTATCAATCAATCAACTAATTCTAGGGTTCTTGACAAATTACACAACAACAAAAAGTTTTGCGAACACAAAAATTTATGGGTATTTGACTTTTCTAAAAATAGTAAAAAAGAATTATGCAAAAAATCAAGCAAAAATTTACAAAGTACCTCTGATTCTGCTTGCTGAAAACTGTGGGAAAATAATCTGATATCAAAAAAAGTTTGGTCAAAAAACCAAATTAGCAGATTATTAACAAACAAGAAGACATGTTTAGCATTTATATGAGAGAGAAAATGGTTTAGTACAACCCAACTTGGATCTTGAAATAAAAAATGAAAATTAAGAAACTCTCAACAACTAATTTAAAAAACCCAGAAAAACCCAGAAACAAAAATTTATGAGCTGATTGAAGTTGAATAATCAACCCAACACAAACTGACGAAAATACCCAAATTAGAAAAGCAGAAAAAGACAATAACAAGATTAAATATTGTTATAATTTGTGCTTAGAATTTGTCTGAATAATAATTAATTGACAATGATAATTAATGGAGGAGGAATACAGCCCATCAAATTGACTTAAAAACGTGGGAATTTGAAGGGTTGATTGAAGGCTGCAGTCTAAAATTGTAGCAAAAAAATTTGGT
Source organism: Chenopodium album (assembly GCF_948465745.1). Lineage (NCBI taxonomy): Eukaryota > Viridiplantae > Streptophyta > Magnoliopsida > Caryophyllales > Amaranthaceae > Chenopodium > Chenopodium album. The sequence continues at coordinate 9,425,512 of NC_137844.1, forward strand.
GAAAAATATATTATACAAGCATATTTATAAGTAAGAGATTAGGAGGATTTTAGTGTTTTTTAAAGTGATAAAAAAAAAAAGGTTTATTTGTTGTGAATTTATGAAAATGTTTGTTGATGGAATTAATTTCTGTGCAATTTCCTGGATAACTTTATCCTTAACAAAGGATGTAGGAACCAACCTAGCTTGACTTTTCAAACAATGATAAAAATTGGCATGGAGTCAAACTTAGGGCCTCATACCTTTGCAACCGGGACCCTCCACTCTTCCCCCACAAAACTTTATAAAATTAGTATCGAGTTAGTGACGTGAAACCCTACACTAATTAATCCGGTCTATTAAGTTTTGGCTGGAAAAAAAAAAAAGGAAAAGGTTTTGTTATGTTCTCATGTTTGGTTTGATGAATGACATGAGAATTTAAAGGAAAGGAAGGGAAGTGAAAGGAAAGCCTCTTTACAAATTTTCAGCTTTCCTTTCCTCCCAAATTTGGAGGAATTCGACTGAAAAGAGAAAATAAAAACATATTTCCTTTCTCTTCTCTTCATTATATTTCATTAATCAAACATTGGAAATAAAATCTCCTTCTTTTCCCTTCTCTTTCTTTCTTTTCCCCTCCTTTCCTTTCACTTCTTTTCCTTAACTAACAATGAACCAAACAAAGCTTGAGGAAGGAAGGGGAAAAAAGGTTTTGAGGAATTGTCCACCTTCAAATTAACTTACAAGCTTACATGTATAACGAGTAATTCATCAAAATTTCGAGAAATTATTATTTCATATTTACAAACTATTTAAACAAATCCCCTATATATCGATCATATTCCCCTTTGGTCTCTTCAATTTAATTTACTACCTACTTTGCATTACTATATTGAAGTTCTTTACCGATGGTACGTTCTTATTAACTACTCGGAATTTACTAAAATGAAATTAAACAAATCAATAAAATTTATCATTAAAAATAAAAAAAAATAAATAAAAAAAAAAGGGAAATTCTCAATGGTAGTCTCCAATTTTATAAAATTCTCAATGGTGAACAAAGTTTTATGAAATTATCTTTGGTACTCACTCATTAACATTTCTAATTCAATGGTGACATTAATAATATAAGTATGCAATTATAAGCTAACCCTAGTTAATTAAAGGCATAATTACTAATATAACCCTATAAATTAAATAAAAAATAAATAAAAAAAACCCCAACCACCCCAATCCCAACCCACTGTCATAGCCCCCCTCCTCTATCAGCAGCGACTGGCGCGACCCCCTATCCTTTCCTTCCCCTAGCACCGGCGACCCTGTCCATGGCAACGACCTTCCTTTGACGCCGAAGACCTTCCCCGATTCTCTCAGTTCTCCTTGCCTGGTTCCCTCTCGTTCCCCCCGATTTCCAGCCAGTCACTCACCCAAACCAAACTACACCAACACAAAACTCGAGGAGAGAGAAAAACCCTCAAAAAACCTTCAATCTCCTTCAATGGCAGCTTCCAGTAGCTGCTACGCTAAGGTTTTTCCCGCATTCGAGTGCCGCTCTAAGCCTTTCGCTACCTTGAAACCCGACATCCCTTCCTCAAACTCTGGTAAATATCGTCGGAATAGGTGGGAGTTTGTTTTCTGGTACTAGCGATCGATCTTCGATGATCTTGCGATTTCTTAGGGTTTTATGGGTGGTGGTTAAGGTGGTGATAGAAGTGGTGGCACCGCAAAATGAGAGAAAATGAATGGTGGGGTCAACGCTGGCACCGGGATCGTGGGTAGGCAGGGCCGCAGGGGCTGGGCTAGGCTATTCTGGGTTGGGGGAGAGGGAATAATTGGGTGGGATTTTTTTATAAAATAGGGGTATTTTAGACATTCTCATTGCCCTCCCTTTTGAAACATTAACCATGGTAATATTTTCTTAAAATGCTTAACTAAGGTTACCACTGAATTGGTTTTACAAATTATAGATTACCAACGATAATTTTATATTTTAGTGTTTACCATTGAGAAAAATAAAAACCTGATGAGTACCATTAAGAATTTCCCAAAAAAAAAAAGAAGAAGAAGAAAACCGAGCTTTAACCGACCAGCCGAATTGATTTGCTTAGCCAAAGTAGAGCTATTTTTAGTACCGTGCAATTTGTAATAAAGACCAACTATACATCCAATAATACATGGGGTTAGCTACTTCAATGGAATAATTATCTTTAAACCACAATGTTCTTTTTCTTATTATAAACACAACTATCTATTAAATCTATAACCGTAGATTTAGGAGATGTCAGTTACAATATTATCTTAATACTAGTAGTCAGATTAGCAAGTAATGTTCCATTTCTAAATCATCTTCAATCATCAATTCGATAACACAAAATCTTCTACTATGTGGTGACCACTTCACGTATAAGTTTGTTAATTGAGCAATAGGAGGTTACTGTGATGCGTATATGGTGTTACCCAACAGATGTGAGTAAATGGGGTTATTCGACGGATGTAAAATTAATCAAATGGGGTTATTGGAGTTAGGCCTAGTTTACCTCACCTTATTTTGCTGTAATAAAAATTTTTATTCTCTATTATATTTCTTTTTAAAAGTTATTAATTTTTACTAAATTAAATATTTTTACTGAACTAAAATTATTTATACTAAATAATACGAGTATTTTTCAAGGTGGAGTGAACAAGGTTATATTCGTTTACTCCTTTCGTTTTTTTTTTAACTTTAATAATTAATCAATTATCACTGTATATATATTACTCCGTAAAATACTTGTAATAACTATAAATTATTGCAAAAAAAATAAAAATTAAAAAAAAAAACCTTAAGCCCATAGTCCATAGTCTTAAGCCCATACATTTTCTTTTATCACAACAAAAATAAAGGTAAAAGTTCGTTAAAGAACACAGCAGGGAGTGGAAGCAAAAGAATGTTTTGGCTGTTATTTATTGTTTAAAGGAGAGAGAAAATTTTGCCAAATAATTGCTTCACAACGCTTTCAATACATCATTTCTATTCACATTTTTATCCAACCCATATCCTATTTTTAGCTACATGATCATCCCCTTTCTCTTACCTTCTTCATCATTTCCCAGAAATGTATTATTATTCTGGAAAGAACAATACATCTTAATTGGATTGTTGATTCACTCGTTCTAATCCTTGTCTTACTGTTGGGATCAACAAACTCATACTTTGTTTTTGATGCGCTAAATAGCGCCCACAATTACTTTAGGTAAGCCTTCTTGCATTATAAATATTTTGTTCATAACCCTAAATACACTTTTTTTTTTTTTTTTTTTTTTTTTTTTTTTTTTTTTTTTTTTAAATCTTGATTTCATATTTGGGATGCATGCTTTTTTTTCTTCATCTTCTTTTTATTCAAGGGTATGCATATATTGTCATATCCATTGCATAATAATATTGTTCTCACATTTGGTCAGGAAGGATATTCTTTTTTCATGCATTTTTTTTTTTGCTATATTTTTTAGGATTTATCTTATGCATGCGTAGTTTTAATTTGTATTGATATTTCTCAACATGTTGATTTGATGTTACGAAGGGTGATTTTGATGTTAGATAAATATTATATGAATTTAACGCGGAAGATTAACATCTCCCAATAGACATATAGGTAATGATGTTATGAATATTAACATAAATCAATCTTACAAAACCCTTTTGATTTTAATGTTCTATATTTTACGGAGTAAAGTTTTATTTGTACTCAATTGTGGTCAAGTTGTTGATTAAATTTGAAACTTAACATACATGATGACTTATTTTGAATTTTCTCGATGATTTCAAACACTTTTTAATTTATGTATCATTTATCAAGCTACAAGTGAAAGTTATAATAATGTGTCCACAATACAAAGCATGAATTTTATGGTAGCTTAGAAAGTAGATATTTGAATTCTGATCATCTCATATTAGTCCTATAATGCTTACAACATTTTTTTCAGTGTGCCATTGTTAGTTTCATACAATAATATAATATACATCAAGAACTATGGAGAAGAGCCAAGTTGTTAGCTAGACCAAGTGATGGAACATCAACACGGTAGTGAGATAAGCGACGAATACATCAAAGGAGAAGACGAACATTCTACCACAGAAGAAAGGATAAGTACTTCCTCTGTTTCCTCTGCATCAGACATTAAGTCCGCGATGACTGATTTTTCTTTCGATGATACGTACCATATAGATAAATTAGGCAAAGGTACGTTATGGTTATAGTTGTTACGTCTGATCATGACATATAATACTTTAGGACTAATGTGATATCTTTTACAATTTACATCGATCATAGGTAGCTTTGCTGTTGATAGTGAGCAAAGCGATGCAGCTCCACAGACAACAGCAAGTAGCGATGATGCATCGACGTTAGAATGCCCGCCTATTCAGGTGATGGAGCGGCCTGCTGAGACCTCAGGGTATAGAATACCGTCGTATGTATTTGCCACAACCAAATCAAGTCATCCAGAGTGGAGTACCACCTCGAATGAGTCATTGTTTAGTATTCACACAGGAAACATGAGTTTTACACGCGATCAATTTAGTTGGTTGTTGAAGTCTGGTGAATTAGGCATTTACGGAGGGCCCAGTGATATACGAAAATCAGGAGAACTCCCTCCGCCTTCACCAGTACACATGCCAATGCCAAGATTAGGCGAACAAAGAGTTGTGGACTTACATAAAGAAGAGAGAACCCCGTGTTCATCCCAAGAAACAATCAATTCCGGAGAAGGGAGTATACAAACTCATAAAATGACATCCTCTTCGATTTCTATCCCATCGACTGACCGGAGAACAAGCTCTTGCCAAATGAGTGAAAACGACGATTCTCAAGGAACATGCTCGTCTCAAATGAGTGACAACGGGGATTATACAGCAACAAGTCCGTCTCAAATGAGTGAACAGACTGACTCTCGGGCTACAAGTCTGTCCCAAATGAGTGATAACAATGATGATTCCGAAGTTGCAAGGAAAAAACATGATCAAATTGTAGATATAAAAGACAATGTGTCCTCTGTTTCGGCTTCAGCTTCAGATGATGTACCTCTTACTACATGTATTTCACACCATTCAGATACAAGTGGACAATCTTTCGCCTTTCCAGTGTAAGATACTCAGTATCTTGATTCGAAATTCTACATGTCATTAATTACATATCTTCAGTCGAGTTCATTGAAATATGCATTATATTTAGATTAACATCAAAATAATTCAGGTAGAATTATTACCTACGTTAAGTATTAGTTGCAACTTTGAAATATTTTATATCTCAGATCTCACAAATAATACCCAAAAGTTGCAAGTATACTTAACGGAAGTACATAACGATCATATAGGAAGTGAAATAGATAGGAATAATAAATTTTAGGCATGTACATTGTACTAATGATTTTAGACTTATTTGATCACTGTCATATGTATATGTGATATGTGTGTGTGTGAATCAACCTGCATTGTGTTGGTCGTATTAAGTTGAACATATATAATAATTCGGATGAAATTCAGGCTTGCTGATATTGGCAGAGACAAATCAGTAAATTCGGGGCAGAGCCATGCTCATGCTCGAAATGATCTTCGGAAGAACACTTCAACAACGGATCAAGAGGCGACGAAGCCTCATAACACCACTGCTGCTGCTGAAGCCGCACCTCCTTCATATTACACATGGTTATCTTCTTGCTTTTCTTGTTGTTCTCGTTGTAAAGAAGCTTAAGATTGTACAATAAAATAAGAGTAACAAGCAAAGGAAACTCCTCAATAGTGTCTCTAGTAAACCCTTTTTCCTTTTAATTTTAACTATGTTTCACAATTTCACTAATCCCCTTGTAGAATTTGTCATATATAGAGTTATTTATGCTCGATTTAATATTATGTTTATATATAGATACTACTTATATAGGTATTATAGGATTCATATAATTTTAGGTTTTACTCTTAGTTATTTTGGTGCAATGTTTTAACATTCTATTGTTTTTACTACTAACAAACAACATCAAAGAAGTATGACTTCCCACGATTGATTATTGAGAATTGAGATGTAATGCTTAACGTTCTATTTAAATTAAAGTAGTATTATAAATTGGCCTGGTTTGAGGTAAATTATTACTTGGGCAGTTGGGCTACATAGAGTGCGTTCTATTCACTTGATTTTTACTTATTTAAACTTATCTGAACTTATTAAAACTTATTTTACTTATAAATTAAACTTTGGTAGGCCTGATTAACCCTTATCGCAACTTATCTGAATTTATTTCTCCTGAACTTATTTTATCTGAGCTTATTAACCCTTATCTAAACTTATTAACCCTGAAATAAGTGGAAATAAGGTGAACAGAATAGGGCCTAAGGATACGTTTTATTCACCTGATTTTTACTTATCTGAACTTATTAACCCTTATCTAAACTTAAAAAGGTGAACAGAACATGGCCTTTTAAGACTTGCTGACCCTTTTAATTATCTCCAAAGACTTGCTAACCCTTTTCATTAATATCTCCCATTTTTGTTGTCAATTCTATTTTATACAGTAGTATGTTAATAAATAATAACTTCACATCATCGGGTTATCATGACAAGACAAAAGTGGATTGAATCTCGTCTACTACTAGCTAATGACAAGACTGAAAGCGAATTAGATTAATCTCATTTATATTATTGGCTCCACTAGATACAAATGCAATGCTTCAATTGTAAATTGACAAGTTAAAGCTTTAACTATGTTAAAAAAAAACGAAAGCATTTGAGTCTATAATGCTTCAGTCTCTTTAATTATCCTTTGAATTTCACTCTATCCCCCTCCCCCCACACACACAAAAAAAATAAAAAAGTGTTAGTAAAATACTAAAATGGCTACTTTAATTGGGGGTTGAAATGTTGAATTGAGAAAATTCATCTCAATATGAGATAGTATCATCTATCTCAAAGGGTTATATTTGTCATTTTAAGCTAGTTAGATGGGGTTAAATTGTCTAGAATATCATTGTATTCAAGCAAAATCAAAACATCATCAATGGAGGAACAAAAATTAGAACAGCATCAATGGAGGAACGAAGAGCTTCAATGATGAAATGGAACTCAACAATCGGCTTCAATGGAGGAAATTAACACTCGTAACCTTTGGATTAATCATGCCAATTTCTCAATTTTTCGAAGCAAGATTATTGGGAAGAAGGAGGGAAAAAAAAAATTAAAATAGAGGGCAATGAAAATGGAGCATAGTATCTGTTGAAGAAGAGACCCAACCAAGAAAAATAGTAAATTAAAAATCTATTAACTTTTACTGAAATAGAATATGTTGACATCATCGCTGTCCACATGTCATAGTTACAATAAAAATTTTCCCACCTAAATACAAGGGATGATATTTTTTTTTTGGACATATTTAATTTAACAATTTTGAAATTTGAATATTAGGCAACTTAGAAACAATTTACATTCACGTAAAAAAAATTGAAAAAAAAATTAATTTACAAATTACAAAAATAAGTTCTATCATTCACCCAAAATAATCTCAACTTTGGATTATTTTTTCATAATTCAAACCTTGATGTTAATTTGCTTCTAATAGTCCTAACTAGATGGAAGCCCGTGCGATACACGGTTTTTTATACATATCTGAAAAGATTACTTTCATAATGTTAAAAGATATTTTTTATCATAAAATTTAAATTTTAAATAACTATTCGTAGTTTTTTTTGTTTGACACTTGATTATACTATATTTTAAAGTATCGCATTATTCATCGGATATTAGGATTAAATTTTCAATGTGAAAAGATATTATTTTGTTTTTTCAAATAATTTAAATTATAAATCCTCTTTGTACTTTTGTTTGTATAACGAAACGTGTTGTTCATCTATACATATATACTTATAAAATCACTATTTTTCTTTTACAAACAATAACTTATGGCCTGTTCTCTTACGTTGAAATTCAGTTCAGTTCAGTTCAGCTCAGTTCCTAATTTCCTTCTCTTATAAAATATTCATTTCAGTTCAGTTCAGTTCAGTTCAATTTAGCTCAGTTCAGTTCAGTTCAGTTGAGTTCAGTCAATGAGAACAGGCCCTTAGACCATCATTATTTTTTTGCCCGTATCAACTTTATACAATAAAAAATTAATAAATTAAACCCGAAACTATATGGTAAAATAAAGACAGTGGGAGAAATAGTAAAAAAAATATGAATTTATAAATTTATAAATAGTTAAATGAAAAATATATAACTGGTTTAAATAAAATTAAAAGAATATTTAATTATAATTAACTAAAAAATCCCACCACCACTCCCTACCAGCCAAACCACCCTCCCCGACTCCCCTTCATTCCTTTCCTTTTTACACCGACCCTCCTCCTTTCCCCGCCGCTCGACCACCCAGCCAAACCTTGCTCCGGAAGCTGGGTCATTTTACACATTGATTATCACCCATGTGTTGTGTCTTTTAATAGTACGGAGCAGTAATAATGGTCTCAATCACTGTGATTTCAGAAAAGAAAAATTAATCACTGTGACTTGGTTTGGTTGGGTTGTCGTGCGGCGGGGTAGAAGGAGGGTCGGGGTAAGGGAGAACGGGAGGAAGTGGGTCGGCTGAGGAAATGGGATGGTTGGGGCTGGTGGTGGTGGAGGAACGGTGGAGGTACGTTTTTTTTACTTATTATAAAATTTGTTAGGTTTTTTTTATAAATATTTTAAGTAAATTTAGTTTTAAAATCATTAGTTAAATTTTAATTAGTAATTAACAATCATTTCTAAAAAAAATTAAAATAAAATTTATTTTGGACAAATCACGTGATGACACGTGTAAATTAAACTTAAAAAAAATACTTATTCAACAAGTTTCAGGTCACTTAAGACCATTAAAAGCAAATTGACATCAAAGTTTGGATTATTAAAAAATAATCCAAAGATGGGATTATTTTGGACGGATGAGGGAAAGTTAGGATTATTTTTGTCAATTTTTCCTATAAAATATTTGCCTTTGAGATACATGTCATGTATGATCTCAACACATCAATGGGAATGACATTAAAATCAGAAACAAGAGAGGGCCGAGCTTTTTTGTTTTAGAAGACACTTAATTTGTATGTTATGGATCAGTAAAAAATGCTATTATTGGGACCAGAGGTAAAAAGACTCATAGTGAGACTTTTCTAATTTTTATAATTTCTAATTTCTATCACTCCATACACAAATACAATCACTGCAAAATTAAACGATACTAATTTTGTGCTCCATGCGATGCTCGAATTGTTTATTTGAATTTTAAAATAGAATTTTTTTTATCTAAATTATACGAAGTATATGTTATTAAGTTTCAATATATATATATATATATATATATATTATGGACAGGTATGATTGTCCCTTTTCTCTCCATCTCTTTCCACTTGGTCTCAATTGTGAATCTTTATAGGGGCTTCCAATGGTGTTCTTATCGGTGGTATGATTTTTCTGTAGAGTTTATTTTCTTTTTATGTTTGTATGCGCGAGAATTAAAGATCTAGAGTTTCATAATCTGTACAAGAATCCGGAGGACCACATGAATATTTTCACTCAAACGACTACGAATCAATGAATTTCAAGTCGAATCAGTGCGAAATCATAAATTGTATTGCTTCAGATGAAGTTTTTATTAAGGTGATTATTAATCAAATCTACAATTATTTAGTTTGAAGGTGTGTACTTGTATTGGAATTCTTGAAATCTTAGGAATTATATGTAAGTGCCGTTTGACTATATTTTATTAATGAAATCCTTTTTTTCTTATAAAATATATATATATATATATAAAATCAAAGCAACACTTGATAGAATGCTTTTGGACACTGCAACGTCAATGACACAATAATGACGTCTAAACCCTAAAAAACATAAAAATAACTCTAGGAAAGCATTAAAGGGCATCTAATACATACAGAGGATGATATAATCACGGTTAAGATGATATATATAGTTATCTTTATTGAATAATTTAGAGTATGAAACAAATTTCATGTTTGTTTTGCTTAATTAATAATGGTGTAGGTGTTAATTGGTGAAGGTGTTTAATTAAGTATAGCAAAGTAATTAGAAGCAAATTAAACTCGGTTTAGAGTGAAGAACCTCGGTTTAGAGGGATAAGCAAGGAGAAGCAAGGGAAGCAAAGTTGCCCCTGTCTTCTGCCGGGCTGCCGCCACCCTGCAGGGTGTAAGAACAGAGAAGAAGAAGTTCGAACTGTTGCTGCCCGGATCTGGGTTACTTCGCCTTACACGGCGCGAGATAGCATTTCGAGAATTTGGCTTCACAGCCCGACCGGGCACGAGAGGCTTCAGATTACGACACCCAGAACCGCCCGGTAGGGGTGAGCATGGATGGGTACCCGTACCGATAGTACTAACGGTTTCGGTATCCGATAACCAAAATCCCTAAAAGTGATATCCATAACCCGAACCGATAAATTTGGGTACTCGGACTTCGGGTACCCGAATTTTCGGATCGGTTATCGGATACCCAATAAGATATCCAATAATGATAATTAAACTTAATTATGTAGTTATTATGATATAATTTACCACTAATTAACAACAATATCATATGATTTTGACCAAATTATTAATAATATTACTAATCATTGTTTTATAAAATAATTATGAAGTAAAGTAAGAGTTTTTAAAAAAAATAGATTTAAGTAGGGGAAAAAGCAAAAAAAATGCTTATCGGATCGGATCGGGTAACCATTAATTTTAAAATGATACCCAATAACCATATCCAATAACAAATTATCGAAATGGATACCCGAACCATTATGGTTATCGGATCGGAAACCCTAATTTTCAAAACGGTTACAGATCGAATTTTCGATTTTTCGAGTAGTTTTGCTCAGCCCTACCGCCCGGTCGAGCGGCCCTCGTGTGAGTGAATTTGACGGTTATGTCAGTTTCCTCTTTGTGATGTTTGGCTAGTTTTTTGCTTCTTATAAATATATTATAAAAACATATGATGAAAATAAGAAAAGGTGGAGTCAGTGTTTCTCGTGAGAGTCGTGACTTTCATTATTCATTTTCTTAGTTTTTTGCTTGTTTGTTTCAATTATCATCATCATAATTTTTAAAAGTTTGATTACATTAGATTATAAACATACTAAACACTGTTGTGATTGTATTCGTTGTATCTCCTAGTAATTTCGTGATACCCGATGTGTATATAAGGGTCGGAATATTATTTTGGGAAACTAATCTTGTTCAGGCCTTAAAGTATTAAGTTGTCCAATTTTTATGTCATTTTTGTGACCCAGTAAACAATTTCCCCAAGAGCCATTTTTTAAATGGTACATTCCCATTTATTTACCAAGTTTCCAAATTTGTTACTAATGTTTCTTATTGTCCCTTTTATTTCAGGAAATGAGTGTTTTAGGTTCTTGTCCATTTTTAATCTTGCAAAGCATGTTTGACATTCCTCTTGGAAAAGGGAATTGTGTTCACCGAACTCATTGACGTTCGAGACATGGTATATCAAATACTTTATTTATTTTAAACTCATAATTTGCGAAATTAAAATTGTTGTATCTTACTCCGACTTGTTTTTGAGTGTTGTATCTAAAGAGTTTTCAAAAAGTCCGATCCGATACTTAATTCCAAAACAGACTTATACAATTATATATAAGTGTAATGTCCAACACTATATAATTACAACAAAAAGTTACTTGAAATTATTTACTAATTGCATGAAATTATTTAGTGAATAATTTACATGAAATCAATGTGTATTTACAAAGCTATGTTATAAATAGTTAAATAAGTATTATATTAAAAAGCATTCCTAAATAAATTTTTATGCCACCTATCACTATGCATTTGGTTAATAAATTTAAATCTTAACTATCAAATGGTTATTAATAAAGTACACTAAAAGCGAATCTGTATTAAAAAATAAAAAATACTACTTAATTTTCTATTCAAATTTCTCCATTTAATATAATTGTTATTATATAAAATATTGCTTGAGATACGGGATTGATAATGCTCTGTTTGAGTCTGATTGCAAGTTTCTTGTGGATCGTCTGTCGAAAGGAGCCATCTACCTCACTGACATTGACTCGTTTCTAGGTGATATGTTAGCTCTTAGTACTTCTTTTATGTCTATTTCTTAGTCTCATGTTAGAAGGAAGGACAATTATGTTGCTCACCACTTAGCCAAGCTAGTACCTTTTGAAATTGAACAAGTGTGGGAAACTCACCGTCCAAGTAAGATCTCACCGTATGTACATACGTATGGACACTTTGTCCTTTATTTAATCTACTAGCTCGGTTTTCCTAAAAAATAAAAAATAAAAAATGCTTAAAGGACCATTCTCATTATTGAATCTAATACCCCTAATAAATAAATAAGTAAATAATATATATATATATATATATATATATATATATATATATATATATATATATATATATATATATATATTTTCAAAAGCATGTATATAATAATTTATTTCATTAACTATCAATAAAAAAAATGATATACCTTTTATATTTAAAAAAAAAAAAAACCAATTCAACACAAATTATTAAACTTTAGATCAATAGAAAAAAAAAATGTATAAACTAAAATCTTTTGAAAAACAAATTATTTATATATAAAAAATTCTTTAAAAACTAATCTTTTATTTTTATTTTTATAATTTTAATAATGAGACACATTTATGTATCAATTATATTAAAGTTTAATTAGGATAAAAATGACATAGATAGCCTTAGGCTCTAAATAAGGAGTTTACAATAAAAAAAAATTAAATTAAATATAATATTTAGAGTGTCTTCTCTTCACCTTATTGGACCTTAATTTATACTCTGTATGAACTTATCAGAATTTATTAAATCTTATTATTTTATTAAAACTTATTGGACCTTATTATTAAACTTGATTATAACTTATTGGAAATTATTAGACCTTATTGAACTTATTAGACCTTACTAAACATATTGAACCTTATTGTACCTTATCTAACTTATTAGATCTAAAACTTATTCTTACATGGTGAAGAGAACAAACTCTTATTATACTGATTTTCGCATGATTTTGTCATACATTCTTAAATTAATACTCTCTATGTCCTAGTGCACATGTCGATGCACTAATTTGACCTTTTTTCTAATGTATAATTAAATATTAATAAAAATTACACTATCTCTGTTAATTAATTATTGGAGGTAGTAATAAAAAGTTATATTATGAAATTTTATATTAATACCTAATATTTTTTTATTATGTTAGTAAAAAATTATAGTCAAAGTTAATTTGTATATGTATAATGAAAAAAAGTCCAACGTCTCAATTAATGTGGGACGAAGGGAGTACCAAATTAGGATATATATTAAGTGCTTATATGTAGCCTTAATTAATGAGTAATGACTACATATAAATAACATTATTATCCTAAGTAAAGAAAACACTTAGTATTATCCGTACATGTATGAGATTTAAGCTAGTTTTTTTTTTTTTTTTTAAATTATTTTTTTTTTATATAAAAATAAAATTTTAATTCAAGATAATACCGATCTGCCCTAAAACTTATTATAAAATTATATATATGAACTCATTGGTTCGTTGTTATTTAGTCTAAAGTTTAGACTTATACAAGGTTAGTTCTTGTGCCATGCACGATAATTTTCAATAACCATTATTAAACTATCATTATAATTATTTTTTTTTATAGACAAATAAAATCTAAGAATATAGTTGACAAATTTTGATCAAGATAAAGGGTTACGAAAGATGTGTTAGATCGATATAAAATGATGTAGAAAATAGTTATCAAAAGCATGTTTAGAATATTTTATAGTTATATAAATATTTGTGTTAAAGATATGTCAACTTTTTTATTTTAAGTAATTATATTAAATAAAATAAGGGAATAATTATTAGAAAAAATTGTCGGGAATAATCCGACCTTTGCGTCATCCGCCCAAAATAATCCCACCTTTCGTTATACCTAATTTGTTCCCAAGTGACCAATTACCGGTTAAAAAGGTATTTTTTTGGGGGGGGGTGTTTAAAATACACGTGTCACCATACAATTTGTCTAAAATTTTAAATTAAAAAAATTGAAAAAAGGCACCTAACCAACCACCCTCTCCGCAAGTCCCAGCCACCGCGTTGTCGCCGTCCACCAGCCACAACCACCTCCTCCTCCAGCCCCAACCATCAGATCAGAGCTCACGTCGTTGTCGTCGCTATTGTCAGTGGCCTTTGTAACACCCTAGAAATTCCTTTCTTTTAAAATACCTGTTTTGCCCTATTTAAAACTTTAAATAGGAATATCTAAGATTTTACCGCCACCGTGAAAACGGCTAAGGCAACTATCAAAGACACACAGCGGAAGACTAATTTCAAAACCATTCAAACAAGTCAACTTGAAAAGTCCATCAACGAAAGCAAAGTCAAACCAAAGTCAAACGAAGTAAAATAAAATCAACCTACAACTTGGAACCTTTATAGGCCCTTATTAAAAACCAAACCGAACTCAAAACCTTTGTGTTAGTCATGCATAGTAATAATATCACAATTAATTAAAGCAATAAACACATCATATACTTATAGAAACTAGCATGATTCGCTCTTCACTCATGCCCATTCATGAAAATGTTTCATCACCTGAAAAACTTATCTCTACCTATTTCCACTACTCTCCATTGAAAATGGGTCATCATAGGGCCATGATAAAGACAAGGCCAATAACACACAAAACACACAATCAGCAAAGTTGAGTACATAAGCGTAATTAACACACTAGCATACAATTCCCTATCAACACACGACTTACCTTGTTGCACCTGTTTTTCAAGCATACAACATTCAATAAAAGTTCTCACTAGACACTAAATAATTTATTTAGCATTGATTACGCATCGAACGGGTTTCCCACTAACCTCCCCCAAATAAATTGAGGTTACTGACACGGGAGCTAACCGTGCCAGCATCAAAAACCACACATAGGTGGCGGAATTCCTGAGCATAATAATAATAAAAGGAATGTACAGCATCCTGTACGCCAGTAGAAGTTATGATCAAATATAAAGTCACATAACTCCCCCCATATGTTCATACTCAAGGTATATACGTTCCAAGAGTTTTGGTGCGCAATCTCTTTCACTTTACGTTATTTACCGATTATTAAACTTGGTGATGACTCTCAAACCATAATCATTCAATCAACAATAATTATTCAAACAATCAAATATATCAATTTAATTCTTGAATAATTAGTGACCACATAATATTTAATGTTGAACCCTTTTTAATTCTACCTCGATGCCAATGATACCTTAAACGCATAAAGCGCCACAAATCCTATCCCTCGGTGTTAAAAACACCTTAAGTGCACTAAGGCACCAACATACAATTTATTCCTCGTGTACATGGACACTTATATAGCTCTTTCCTCATGCTTATAGCATCAATAAAAATTATATGAACCATAATAACATTCCTTTTCAATATTCCAAACCAAATTAAACATTCAGTTTAATTAAACATGCTCTCTAACATGCCATAAATAAATATGTGGTTCATAAATAATATTCCAAGCTATTATTTTCCATTCAATAATCCATCACAAATAAATCATGTTTCATAATCCAATCACCAATAACATCCAAATCATAATTTCCATTCCAAACCTAACATGATATTACTTGTAATCAATCAAACACATTTAGCATGCTACTACATCAACATAATTATGCTAAGTACGCGAACGTACCTCAAATAAGCCCTTAAAATAGCCGATTATACTACAACAATTCCCGAATCAAGTCTCCTTTATAAAGGGACAATAATACTATATTAATTCTCCTTGTATACACAATTTCCAGCAACTTAAATTTACTTTAGACTACTTAAAAAAAATTGAAAATTATTTAAAAACCCCTAATTAAACTCCTTTTTAATGGGTAATCACACCCTTTCATTAAAATCACAATTATACTACTTTAAATAAAATTCCAGCATTTTAAACTAATCAAAAACCCTTTAAAACTCAAGGATAAAATTTAAAGCATAAAAAAAACTTCGTTAAAAATCAAAAACTGCTCGAAAATCATATTTAGAGGCTGAATTTGGCCACGAGAGGGCTGAAATTAGAGTCTTTCTTAAAACATTGTTTCCACATGGAAAATACTACTTTTTTTTATCAAAATCGGATGAGTTCAGAACCTGATCGGGATTAAAACGGGATTAATATTAACGAATGAAAATCTAAAAATTAAAACACGAATTTACGTGTTCAAAATATTCTGGAATTAAGTTAAACTAATCAGTAGTTATAATCACCAAAATTTCAAACATCCTTACTATAAAAGCCCTAAATCAATTGCTCTTAAAAACCCTAAAATCGTGATTTTCAATAATTAAAAACCCTAGGTTATAAAATTTACAAAATCTGAAAATTATGACATTTATAAAATCTGAAATTATAAAGTTTAATCATCAAAATACAATTTGATACTAATTAAATTAATTTCAAACAATAAAATCAAAACCCATAAATCAATAATTATAATTACACAAATTAATAAAACAAAGGAGAAAGAAAATAAGACTAACCTTTTTGTGTGGGAAATTTTTGGGGATTCTTGGTGTATTTATAGAGTAGAGAGTGTAAGGTTAAATTTAGGCTTATAAAGATGTGGGTTTAAGTTATGGGTTTTGGAATGGGTTATTCCAATAAGAGTATGTAGGAATAATTTACATTGCCCAATAATTAATAAACGTTTGGCCCAAAATATATTTTACTTTTATAAAACCTTATATTTAAAATACTTTAACCCTTTAAAATATCTAATTAAAATACTTGAGCCCTTAACAATACATTTTATCAATACTTAAATACTTTATAAAAATACATAAAAATACGGGGTATTACAGCCTTGGTAGGGGAAAGTGAGGGAGGCTAAAATCATGGCGCAGGCATGTGAGAGACGCAGAACTCGAGCCAAGGAAAGGGGAGGGAAGCTAGAATAGAGACGGGGGAAGAGGAGGGGGCCGTGATCGAGACGGAGATGGCGTTTTCAAGGGTTGGGGGATGGTTCTAGTGGATTATGTGGCGGTGGGAGGGACCTTTGTGGTTCTGTGGAGGGGAAGGAGGGCATCGACGCTGGGGTAGGGGGGTTTGGGCGATCAGGCGCTACGGGACAAAGGAGTTCGGCAATTGGGCCGACGAGAACGGGCGGTGGGAAGGTGGCTTGGCTGGTGGGGGCCTTTTTCAAATTAATCAATTAATTTTTTTAAAAAAAAAATTAAAATTTTTATTTATTTGAACAATCACAGGTCGACATGTGTGAGGTAACTTGTTAAAACTAGTTATTTGATCGGTTGGGACCATTGGGAGCGGATTGGGTATAAAGGTCAGATTATTAAAAAATATTCGAAAGGTGGGATTGTTTTGGGTGAATGAGGCAAGGTTGGATTATTCCAAGCAATTTTTCCAAATTATAATTAGATTTTGTTTTTTAAGCAGAATTTAAAAAAAAAAAAAAAAAACTAAGGACACACCAGGATATGACATGTGTCATTGCTGGTGTGTATTTTAGTATATAGTTATTGATTGATTGAATCCAAGACGTTATAATTAGAATGCTTTCTAATTAATAATTTTAAAAAGATGAAATTTTCAAGAGCATATAGAAAATGTAATATAAGTACGCCTGATCACAAATTATTATTATTATTATTATTATTATTATTTTAAAAAAAAGAGACAAAGATAATGTTTGCGAATTAATTGCAAATAACTAAGACGTTGTTCTGTTCACCTTATTTTCACTTATATCAAGTAAAATAAGTTCAAATAAGTTCAGATAATGGTTAATAAGTTTAGATAAGTTCAGATAAGATAAGTTCAAGAAATATAAGTTCAAATAAGTTGTGATAAGGGTTAATCGCCCAATTTCAATTTATAACTAAAACTAGTTTGGTGCCCCGTACGATGCCCGGATAGTTTATTGAATTTAAGATAATTTTTTATTTAAATTATGTAGTAGGCATGTAATGACGACTAATAATAATATTGTGAAAATTATTCGGTTTAAAAAATTATAAAAAAATAAATAAAAAAAGCAAAGTAAACTTGAAATATTAGAAATTTCTAAAAATTAGCCAAAATAAATCAAACAAAAAAATTGTTTAAAGCATGTTGGGTTGACCCAAACCCGAAACTTTGGGCTAATGTTGACCGACTCGATATGACCCATGACCCGACCCGATTGACATGTCTACAAACAGTAATAAAATTATATTTGATTGTGAAGTATTTTATTTCACTTGATTAGAATAAATTATAAAAGAATGTTGTATGTTTTGAATTACTTCATTCGCTCCAAAAAAATTATAACATAAAAATAAATTTATATGATAAGTTATTTAATTGCTGTCTATGTAGCGCAATATTTGGTGAAAAGTTGAAACGCTAGGTGTTTAGGAACATAAGAGTATGAGTATTATCGATCCAATAATCAAAGGAAAAGTTCAATTTCATAATCTTTCAAATCAAAGCTCTATTCTATTGCTCCTTTGCACTTGTTTATATTCAGCACACATGCATCCACTATTTTATAACTTAACTAGTTTGTGGCCTGCATGATGCATCGGGTTGTTATTTATAAAGGTCATTATGTCGCCGTCTCATGACCTGACTAAAAGTTTAGCTTTATATATTAGTTATATGATAAGTTCTAATAATGGTTAATAAGTTCATATAAGATTAGATAAGTAAAAATTAGATGAATAGAACGCAACCTAACAATTACAAAAA
The DNA here is from genome assembly GCF_948465745.1 of Chenopodium album. Taxonomy (NCBI): domain Eukaryota; kingdom Viridiplantae; phylum Streptophyta; class Magnoliopsida; order Caryophyllales; family Amaranthaceae; genus Chenopodium; species Chenopodium album. Next base: position 9,444,283 of record NC_137844.1, read on the forward strand.
GACTTCAAAAGACAGAAGTAAAGTTTTACATTAATACATTTGTTCATCAGATATAATAGTTCAATATTTGAATACTCTTATAATTTTTTACATAAATTAAAATGATAGAATCTAGATTACATATTCGAAAAATGCGGGAGAAATGAACAACAAGTAGACTACACAACTATTGTACTTTCTTGATTGAAAATACTTTGTACAATTGTCATTGAAGTAGACATAAACCCTTCTTTGGGTAGGATCGTAGGATCGACAATCAAATCAGGTTAAAACGCCCTATTAAAACTCGACCCGATTACTAAAACAAACTAATTTGATATGTAGTATTATCACTTGGAGCGCTTCCTAGGACCTCATGGTTAGCACAAGCGAATACATAACAATGATAATTTTGTACATAGTGACATTTTAAGAGTACTACTGAGAGGTAATATAGTACTACTGAACATTCTCAGTAATACTATATATGATTTCAGTAGTACAAAAGACACTATGAGTAGTACTAAAAAATAATATATATACTTAGTAGTACTAATAGGACTTTAAGTAGTACAAAAGGTTGTTATATAATTTTGTTTGTGTCTAACGGTGATGTATTAGGACTTCCACTTATCACATGTACTCCATAGTTATTTACGAATTACGAGTATCTTTTTCATATAATTTTAACTAGGTTAAAATCCCGTTGTTAAATATTTTTGACAATAATATTACAAAATATAAAGTATATAAAAGATATTCAAAAATATAAAAGATAATGACAAGTGTCATAAAAGGATTTACTTTTACTATAGGTTAATAGATAGATAGATGGGCAACCTAAACATTTAAGCTTAACCTTTCAAAAACTAAATTGTATACATTTTTAATTGGAGACTTCAACCAGGTTGAATACAGTACAAATAAAGTGGGTGGTTCAGAGAAAATAGTGGGTCAAACGGAATTTCAGGAATGGAAATTTGATTCTGGATTATTGGATGTTCCCTTTACAGGCCCAAGCTTTACCTGGACCAATGGTCACAGTAATGGAGATTCGACTTTTAAACGTTTAGATAAATCTTATGCTTCTCATCTTTGGATGTTAGATCATCCATATGCTTCTCTTCTTCATTAGCCTATTCTGTTCTCGGATCACGCTGCTATTATCCTTCAGGAAAAGACTTCTTCTGAAGGTCATCGGCCTTATAGAATTGATAATTGGTGTTTACTTTCGAAGGAGGTGGCAAATATTATTTCCTTAACTTGGTCTCTGGATGTCTCGGGATTTTCTATGTTTTCTATCTCTCGGAAGCTAGAGGGCTTGCGTTCCAAATTGCTTAAATGGTGTATTTCTCATAAGAAGCTCTGGGGTGTTAATTGGAAGGAGTTACATAACTCCCTTTATCCCCTAGCTCAGAAGCTGGATTCCAAGCTTCATAGACATCTCTTCCTCTCCTTAAGAGAAGAAAAAGTTGGTCAATCTCAGACTGCCTATCTCTACTGGAAACAGTGCGCTAAAGTCAAGTGGGATGCTTTAGGGGATAGTCATTCTCATCTTCTTTTCTCTTATGTTCAGGCTCGCTGTTGAAAAAATAAAATTCATGGTCTCCAAGATTCTTCAGGAAATTGGGTTCATAATCAGAATGACGTTCGTAAGGTTATTATGGATTACTTCTCTTCTCTTTACAGTTGTCATCGGCCTTAGTTATCTCTACCAATGATTGGATCTGGAACTTCCCTGTCTCTCGAATAGGGCCAAGAATGATCTTATGCTCCCCTTCTCCGCAGAAGATATCAGGCAAGCTATGTTTAGTATTGATGATTCTAAGTCTCCGGGTCTAGATGGTTTTACTTCGGCTTTCTTCAAATCTCATTGGTCTGTTGTCGGCCCTTCGATAATCTCGGCCATTCAATATTTCTTTCTCCATGGTCATATGCTTCGGGAATGGAATCGCACATTTATTGTTCTCATTCCCAAGGTGGATCATCCCCAGCAACCTTCACAGTTTCATCCTATTGGTTTATGCAACGTTCTCTACAAATGCATTGCCAAGTGTCTTTCTACTAGGCTTCGAAAGATATTACCTTCCCTGGTCTACGACTATCAGAACGCCTTTGTTCCCGGTAGACTTATGTCTGACAACGGCCTTCTAGCCCATGAAATTCTTTCGTTTATGAATTAATCTCGAGGCCTTAGTATGTCAGCTGCTCTAAAATTGGATATGAAAAAGGCATACGATAGAGTTAATTGGGAGTTCTTGTGGCAGGTTCTCCAGGTCTTTGGCTTCCCGCCTTACTGGATTCATTCTATTCGGGCAATACGTCTCTACTGTTTCATACCAGATCTTGGTTAATGGCAATCCAACAAAGGTTTTCAGGCCTGCTTGCGGTCTTCGTCAAGGGGATCCTCTTTCCTCTTACTTATTTGTTCTTTGTATGGAGGTTTTTTCCGCTATGATTCGAAGAGCAGAGAGAGACGACCTTTTCAGAGGAGTTAGAATTTTTGTCATGCTCCTCCTATCTCCCATCTGTTTTTTGCTGATGATTCTCTCTTGTTCTTCCAACCTTGTCCCCAGGCCTGTTCCCATGTTCTTCAGGTAGTGCAACAATTCTTCGATATTTCAGGTCAGATGGTTAATTTGTAGAAATCTTTTGTTCGGTTTAGTCCTAATGTTCCTGATGATTGCCGGGATTATTTAGCCTCTTCTTTACATCTGAAGGCTCTCCCATCTTTGGATTTGTATTTGGGTCTGCCAATTGACATCGGGAGAAGTAAATGTAAAGCTTTCCAACCCCTTGTTGATAAGATTGCAGTCGTTTAACTGCTTTTGCCCCTTTGCGTCTTTCTGCGACAGTTAAGTTGGTGGTCATTAATTCTGTGCTGGTTGCCTCTCTTAACCATGTCCTATCGGTGTTCAAGATCCCTTCCTCCATTACAGATAAAATTAATAATATGTTAGTTCGATTCTGGTGGAAGACAAGCTCTCGTTCGAGAGGCTTAGCTCTGGCTCCGTCTTCCCTCCTTTTTACACTGAAAGGTTTGGGTGGCTTGGGTATGAGGCGTTTGGGTATTTTTAATTCAGCTCTGTTAGCCAGGAAAACTTGGCGTATCATGCAGAATCCTCAACTTCTGGTTACTCGGGTTCTTTGTGCAAAATAACTAATCTATTTACTTTAAATAAAAGTTACAAAAATACTTAACGACACGCAGACCGTATTTAAATTACATAAATACATCACGATGCGCAGATCGTATTTAGAATCTATGGGCCATGCCAGTCTAAATATAGCAATATAATATCATATATTATAAAAGTGCCATATAATAAATCACTCAACATGCTTGTCTAAACTACAACATCGAATGTTCATAATTAAGGCAACGCATTTCCTAATATATCTTATATTTTAAATCATAATTAGATAATGTCGTATATTATTCATGACCAATTATAAAATATCATATATTTTAATTTAGGTATGAGATAGAATCAAATCTTATTTTAATCTAGAAAGATAAATCATATTTAATCTTCCATGATATCCTAACAAACTTAGGAGATTCTATCCTAATATTATTAGCCAATCAAATAATTTTAAAATCAATTATATCCTAATCTAATTATGGGATAATCACATTATTTAAATCAATTATTATCCTTTTGGAATGTGCTCAAAATATCCTAACAAACTTATCCAAAATTAACCACTTTAATTATGGATAATTACCAATTTAACAACTTTAAATATGGATAATATCAAATTTAACAAACTAAAATTGGATAATATCAAATATAGCAACTTTTGAATATTTGATTTTATCCTAAACAAAAGATTTTATTTCAAATCAAAAGATTATATTTCAAAATATTTTATTTTATCCCAAAATAAATTATCTTGAAATATTTTAAAATAAAATAATTAATTTTTTTTATTTAATTAAAATAACTTTTATAAAATTAAATTAAATCAATCCACTAATTAAAATTAAATCATCATTAATATTAAAATTAGGGTTCATCACAAAATTAATCCCAATTTAATTCTAACTCTTAAAATTAATCGATGATCATACATAAAACATTTTTATGCATAAATCAATCCGATTAAAATTATGAAACATAAAACAATTCGAATTAAATCAAAATTAAGCACAAAAATCATATTTTAGGGCTATTAATTTCGAAAAGTTCGAAATTATTAGGGTTAGGGTTCGAAAATTTCGAATGACCTAGGGCTAAAATTCGGTCCTCTGCATGGCTATTTTGAGCATAATTAAATCATATTCAATCAATTCCAAAAATTTAATCACATTAAAATAATAATTGAACTATAATTAAATTAATTTCTCCCTCTTAATTGATTATAAAATTAACATGGACTTTAAATTAACGTATTATTATAATCTAGCGCGTTCATGCAAGAGGGTAACTGATACCACTGTAGGAATTTATAGGTACTATTGCGGAAAAACATGATCATATTCATAAAGCACCTAATCCCAAGATCGCATGCATAACACACAAGACACATAATCATACTTTAGAAGCGTGAATTCCACGTAGCTATTTGACAGGCAAATCAGGGAGAGAATAGAGCCCTAAGCGGTGCTCCTCTACTTGGTTCACGAGCTTCGAACGAGCCGTCCACCAATACTAGATTGGTCGAGTGAAAGGGAAAACCGCGATCACCACCTTTAATGGACAAAGTCGACCACCACGAACCACCGCCGGCGCCGAGGAGGAGGGAAAAACCGTGAGTGAGAGAGGAGTTCGAGAGGGTTGGCTTCGTGTTTGCTAATTAGGGTTTGATCAAACTGATCACTGAATTCAATCTATGAAAACCCTAGGCACTTAGTCTATTTATAATCCCATTATAATTAGACTAAGTCACGAAGCCCGTAACCCCTTCTAAACCTCCCTATGGCTGGCCACCTAGAGTGATGAGGCCCATGATGGGCCTCGTCCTCTAATGCTCAATCTAGGCCCTTTGTGTGACCTTATAGGATCCGTCCAATTGGGTTTTGGCCTATTTTACTAGCCCAAAGATCATTAGTACCTCTAGCTATGATATAATGACGACCCAAATGTATGAACTTAATTATCTCCATAATTTGATCCATTTATATATCTAGTAATTGCATACGATGAAGACATAATTCCTTCACAATATTCGTTTTCGACAAGCGATTTGTTCCCCTATAGCTGTTTTTCAGATTGCTCAAGATTGGAGTCTTCGTAGTTCTGTTGCAAGGAACTTCTCTCCTGTTGTTGTCACTCCGCCTCCTGGCTTTGGTTCCCATCCTCTTTCTATCTATCTTAGGAGATATGGGAACGCTTCTCCGACAGTGTCTGTCATTGTTGATGGTGCTTGGGATTCGAAAGATTACAGGGCAGGTATTGGCTGGTGCTTCTATTATTTGGATACGGGTGTTAGTCTTGGTGGTGCTGTTCGAGCTTGTTTTGCTCTTTCGGCTTCTCAGGCGGAGTTGCTTGCTTGCTTCTTTGCTCTTCGGATGGATCTTCAGCGCGGTTTCTCCCGGGTTCTTCTCCAGACTGACTGCATGTCTTCTCTTTCTACTCTGCGGGACGAAGTCTCCAAGGACATATCCATTGTTTAGATTCATCGGCAACTTCAGGACATCCTGTCTTCCTTTCAAGAATGTCTCATTCAGAAGGTCTCTCGAGACGTTGTTTTTCCGGCTCATTGCCTAGCTACATCAGCTAGGACTCGTCAGCTACTTCACTACTTTTTCTAGTTTTTTTTCTTTTCGAGCTGTCCTTCGTCAAAAAAAAAAAAAAAATGTATACATGGGTTCAAACCCACAATTTATTTTTAATTCAAGTTATATTGTAACTCTAATAATACCCTCCAAAAAAAAAAAAAATAAAAAAAATAAAAAGGGTGAAAAAACTTAAAAAACAAATAGGCGCCAAACCTAAAAATTCCGGGAGAAGCAATATTAATGGCGGTCAATAACACATTTCCAAATTTCAAAATGAAGCTCAAAATCCACTAAAAATGGCGCCATATTTTCTGAATTTACTTCATATTTAATCAACTTTCTCCTCTTTCTTCATTTCCCTCCTTCATTTCTCACTTCTCTCGTCTCTCTTTCTCTCTCCTAAAGCAAACCCTAATTTTTAATCTGATTTCCCCCCTTCTTTTTGATAAAATGGAGGTGAAGACTGTAACCCCAGATGCGATTTCGAAGATTATTGCAAACCCATCTCCTGATTCTTCTGAAGATCTTCCAGATCTTGTTGTTCAAGTCATTGATTTGAAAGCCGTCGGCAATCGTTTCATGTTCGTCTTTTTAACTCTCTTACTTATATTCAGTTCTTTTGATTTGTTGTTTTGGTGTGATTTAATCTGTTGTTTGAATTAGGGTTTTTGAGATTTATTTGTTAATTTCCAACTTTTTGTTCAATTTTTCATTTTAGGCTTTAATGGGTATGATTATTACACATTTTAATAGTTTAATTTTTAATTTGCATACTTGAATTGAATCTGGAATTTTTAGGGTTTTGAAGGTTTGATTTTGTTGATAGTACTCCATCTGCTAATTGCTTGTTAATCCAGTTGATTAGATGTTTTTGACTTAATTGTCATGATCTGTTAAAAAATTGGTGTTAGGGTTTTAGACTTTTAGTTGAACTTTGCTCAGTTGTTTGTTAGCTTTCAGATTTAGTTTAATTTTTCAAGGGATTGATTTAGTTTAGTTATTACACATTTTAATAGTTAATTTTAAATTTGCATACATGAATTGAATCTGATTTTTTTTAGGGTTTGATTTTGTAATGAATGCTCCATCTGCTAATTGCTTGGTAATGCAGTTGATTAATTTGATGTTTGTTGACTTGAATGACATGATTTGTTCACAGATTGGTGCTAGGATTTTAGTTGAACTTTGGTCAATTGTTTGTTAGTTTTGAGATATAGTTTACTTTTTCAAGGGATTGATTTAGTGTATTGTGATGAAAAATTGTTAGGTTTACTGCTACTGATGGAAAACAGAAGTTAAAGGGTATTTTGCAGTCAAGTTTTTCAGATATGGTATCTTCTGGATCTATTCAGAATTTGGGTCTTATTCGTGTTCTTGATTACACCCTCAACGACATCCCGAACAAACCTGAAAAGTAAGCCCTTTGACAATATACTCAATTGTATACTAATGGACTTATATTGTGAACATTTTACTGATATGTGATTGAAATTTCTGAATGGTCAATAGGTATCTGCTTGTGACAAAGTGTGAGTCTGTATCGCCTGCACTTGAGGCAGAGATTAAAGTTAAAGGGGAAAGCGAGGATGGCGGTGCTGCCAAAAGGCAAAAGCAAGAAGTTGATGTGAAAGCCGAGGATACGAAGGAAGCTGCTGGTATTATGCTAAAGCCTAAGCAGGAAATTGTTGCTAAATCAGCTGCTCAAATCATGAATGAGCAAAGAGGAAAGTGAGTAATTCTATCCCCTCTGATTTATGATTTGAACTTGTTTTAGATATGAGCTTGATTTGCAATTGATGATATATATGCATCACGCCTTAATATTGGGTTCAAATTTAATAAGAACTGCTAGTTTTTAGTAAATATCTTTGTTTTGTTTTGGTTATGCATTTGCTTATGTTTTAGCTTAGCTTATTTTGAGTAATTTTGCTGTTGCAGTGCGGCGCCTGCTGCTAGAATGGGCATGACTCGAAGGGTGTACCCTCTTGCTTCTTTGAACCCTTACCAAGGGAACTGGACCATTAAGGTCCGAGTTACTAGCAAAGCAACCATGAGAACCTACAACAATGCTAGAGGAGAGGGTAATGTCTTCAATGTCGAGCTAACTGATGAAGATGTAAGCAAAAGCTACAATGAGTTTAACTTTTTGATGATTTGATTCACGTTTGATTTGGGTTATTCATAAGCATTTTCATGAATGCAGGGTACTCAAATACAAGCAACAATGTTCAATGCAGCTGCAAGGAAGTTTTATGACACCTTCCAAGCTGGGAAGGTTTACTATATCTCGAAGGGAACTTTAAAAGTCGCTAATAAGAAGTTCAATACTGTACACAATGACTATGAGATGACCATCAATGAGAATTCTGTTGTTGAGGAAGCCAGTGATGAGGGAGTGTATATTCCTGAAACAAAGTTTAACTTTGTTCCAATTGATCAGTTGGGTCTACATGTAAATGGAAAGGATGTTGTAGGTAAGAAATGCACAGACTTTAACATCAGTTGTTGATTGCAAGTGCAAGAATTGTACATTATTAATGATTGATTGCTTAATGTGCTTTATGTTACAGATGTTATTGGAGTCGTGCAGAATGTGTCCCCAACAATGAGTATTAGGAGGAAAATAAACAATGAGATGATTCCAAAGCGTGACATAACTATTGCTGATGAATCGTAAGTACATAACTTAATCATCACTTTACTGGTAACATTTGTTGTTTATCAAAAATTTAATATATTGTCGAATTGCAGGAAAAAAACTGTTGTAGTTTCATTGTGGAATGATCATGCGACAACACTTGGTCAAGAATTGCTGGATATGGCTGATCAATCTCCTGTAATTGCCATTAAGTCTGTTAAAGTTGGAGACTTCCAGGGTATGATTTTGAACAGAACTAAACGCCATAATGAAAATACTTAGAGGCTTCAACATAGAGACTAAACTGATTTTTTTTCTGCTCTGATTGTAGGTGTATCATTATCAGCAATAAGCAAAAGTGTACTTAAAATAAATCCTGATTTACCTGAGTCAAGACAGCTGAGGTCTTGGTATGATTCTGAAGGCAAAGAGGCCTCGTTGGCATCTGTGGGTGCCGGTATGACCCCTTCTCCTAATGGTGGAGGGAGATCAATGTATACTGATAGAGTTCCCATTTCACACATCACAAGCAATCCATCTTTGGGTGATGACAAGGTATTGCAGTGACTATCACTTGCGTTCTAATATAAATCAAACCTTGGTTCATAGATTGTTAAATTTCATTTATTTTGTTTTCTGTCAGCCTGTGTTCTTTAGCCTGAAAGCATACATAAGCGTAATTAGGCCTGATCAGGCTATGTGGTATCGGGCTTGTAAGACATGCAACAAGAAGGTTACTGAAGCTATTGGTTCTGGATACTGGTGTGAAGGATGCCAGAAGAATGAAGACGAATGCAACTTAAGGTCTGATCAAAAGCAGTAGAATGAGATTATTTGTACTGTCATTGGTTTATTTCAGCATTTCCCAATCTTGAATTCTTTATGATACTAACCTTCTAAGTTTTATCATTCAGATATATTATGGTAGCGAAAATTTCAGATGCAAGTGGTGAAACATGGGTTTCAACATTCAATGAGCAAGCTGAAAAAATCATTGGGTGTCCTGCTGATGAGCTTGAGAAGTTAAAATCACAGGTGTGTTGCCTACATTTTTACTCAATAATGTCAATATAGTAGAAAAAATGTTAAGTGATGATGTCTTAAATTTTTACTGATACAAATGCCTTTTATTTTTCTTCAGGAGGGAGAAGATAATCTCTTCCAGACTAAACTAAAAGAAGCAGCTTGGGAACCACAAACATTCCGTGTTAGCGTGGCACAAACTGAGTACAATAATGAGAAGAGACAGAGGGTAACCCTAAGAGCTGTTGCCCCGCTTGATTATGTAGCTGAGACAAGTTATTTGCTAGGCGAGATCTCTAAAATGAAAGCCTCTCAGTAGAAATCCTTGTTGAAATTTTAGCAGTAGGTTATGATATTTATATTCTACTAGGGGATGGGTTGGTTATTTTTGTGAATCTGGAGCAATCAAACAGAACTACTTTGTTCATTGTAATATATGCATTGCAAAATTAGCCTAAAACTTCATGTTTTCTTCTTTCTATAACTTTAATGCTAGAGAATAGTGTGCAGTAAGTCTTCTCTAACATGAGTAGCATCTTTTCTGGCCTTGTGAATTGCAAAATGACTTGAATTTTACCATAATTTTGAGCTGTTGATTGTAATTGGTACAAAAATTCTGGTTGAAACAAGGACATAACACATAAGTATTAATACAATGCCATTCGAGCTCCTGTCATAATTTTGAGCATTTCAGAGTTTCTCATTTTCTCTTAATGAAATGTGCCAAGTATACAATCATACCTTTTCCTGGTTACTGAAGTTTGTATTCCTAATGCCAGATTTTAAAGATTATTTTTTTGCTCATAGTGTACTTGTTAATCTGAGAGTTGAATTAAAATGCTAAGGCATCAAATGAAAGCTTTGTTACAATAGCTCTTCGGTTATTCTTCCTAAAGTGCTTACTGAATGCACGAGTTGAAGTCCCTCAGGCTTTCACACTAGTAGTATAGAACTGCAAACAACTGCTCAAAACACGCAAAGACAAAATACAGCAAACCACCTATAAACTGTTGCAACCAAGCTAAGCTTGGTCTAGTACTCTAGTGATATGGATCAAGGTTGGAAGGTACAATCCTCACCAGTGGCACTTTGAGGGTGGGGGATCCCTTACTCTCCCCCCTCACTCTCAAAGAGTCTGACCCGTAAATATAGGACAAAAAAACCGTAAGGGTTGAGGTTCGGTTAGGGTCTTTCTCCTTACCGTAAAAAAAAAAAAAAAAAAAAAAAAAAACCATGACACCAAGCTGATTATCTTTTGAAAGCCTTGTGCTAACTGGAAAAGATATAACCCGAATTTGGATACATGCCTGATCAGAGCACAAGGAGTTCAGCCGTTCAGGGATAGAAGATGAGTAAAGGCGTATAAATTGTTACATCATTCATTGTACCAAAACGAAAGAGGAATGAAAAAAATTAAAAGGAAACGCCCACCGTGGGGCTCGAACCCACGACCACAAGGTTAAGAGCCTTGCGCTCTACCAACTGAGCTAGACGGGCTTCCTGATTACCAACTTACCATTATAAACCTTTAATTATTGATATTAATCAGAATGTTTGCCATACTGGACTATCTATATAACTTTTAATCAGGTTGAACCTAGATTCAAAATTTAAAGCCAAAGTCCAAAGTGGCTAATTATTTACAATAAGTCTAAGCTATATCCATGTGCGCCTATTTTAAATGCAACATCAGCCCACAAGCCCAATTTCAAACACACCCTATTAAAAAGCCTCAAACCAAAATGAGTTCACCCAAAAACTGAGCATATTTTTAAAATACAACCCACTTAACCATCACTTTCAACAACTATAATTTTTAAATATAATTTTTTTTTAAAAAACGTGACTCTTAAATTTAAATTTTTGAAATTTTTTATTTCTCTCTTTGATTTTTTCTCTCTAACAATCAAACACAATTCATTATCTCTCTTAAAAAACAACCATGAATATTTGAGATGAAATGAAAAATCAAACGGATTCTCCCCAAAAAAGGCAATTTTATGTAAATTTCAGTTAATTTTGTTTGAATATTACTCCCTCTGTCCCTTTTTTACATTCCTATTTCTAAAATTACACAGGAATTAAGAAATTTGGAATAAAACAAAGAACAATAAAACAAAGTACAATGGGAATTACAAGACATTAATTGATGTCTTTGAATAAAACAAAGATTAAATAATATTTAATGATGCACATGTCATCAATCCTTTGAAAAAAAAAGGATCAATAACATTTTTTGGTGAAAAATAAAAGGACTAATCATATTCCTCTAAAGTGATGCACATGGATTCTGAATTTTTTAAAGGCATTAATAAGAGTGAAAATGAGAAAATAAGAGTGAGAAAATAGAGAAATTATTAATTACCAAACAAAAAAATAGGGATAATTTGGGATGTTTGGTAAAAATTTACTTACTAAAAAGAAAAGTAGGAATGTAATTTTGAAATACCCAAAAAGGAAAGCAGGAATGCAAATAAGGGACGGAGTGAGTATTCGATACTCTATTGTTCGAAATTTTTTATTAGAATTGTCAAAAAAATTAGTGAAATCAAACGGATACCTTATGTTCACATTCTGAAATGCATATGTTCATATTTTGAATATTTATGTTCACTTTCTGAAATGCATATGTTCATATTTTTTATGCATATGTTCACTTTCTTAAATGCTTATGTTCATATTTTGAATACTTTTGTAAACTTTCTGAAGTGCTTATGTAAACTTTCTGAAATGCATATATTCATTTTTTAATCCATATGTTCATATTTTTTTTTATGTATATGTTCACCTTCTAATGCTTAATTATGTTCATACGCATTAAAAAATGAACCAATGCATATGTTCATATTTTGAATGCGTATGTTCATTTTCTTAAATGCATATGTTTATATTTTTAATACTTATAATGTGTATGTTTCATAATCAATTTATTTTTTATTTCTTCAATTTTCTTGTATTCATAATCAAAAGGCCGTAAATTCAATTTATGTGAATACATGTTCACAAACCTAATCAACTTGATCAAAATTCATTACAAAATAACCACAAAAAAATCGAAATACATAGATCAAATTCATAGAAATAAAACTAAATACAATTACAATTGAATATAACCTAAAAAAACCTAATTACAATTAACAAAACAAAACACTAACCTGGAATAAAAACTAATTCCATAGTAAGCAACAAAATCAATTGAGAAAGTGAAACAAAAGAGAAAAATAAAGAAAACTGAGGAGAGAGAAAATGAAGAACAAAAGAGGAAAAACTGAGATGAATAAAATTTTGATGAAAATTATGATCGAAATTTTGATGAAAATTTTGATTAAAATTATTATAGGAAAGAAAAGTGAAGAGAAAAACAGTACAATCAACTTGTGTTCATCACCTATTACAAATTGACAAATACCCAAAAATTGTATATCAATCACAAATTTAGAAAATGTAACCAATTAAACCAAAATTATAAATTAATAATATAAACTAACTTATATCAACAATCTCTTCAAGATTCCAATTAAATCCATCACGAAACAACGAAAATATAAAAAATGGAGGAGAGAGAATATTTTAATAGAAGAAATCCACTAGTACATAGTATATATGTGTGTTTGGTGTATAAAATGGGGTATTTGATGGTGGTGCAGTCACCTTAGAATCTTAGATGCACAAGGGTGCATCTAAGAATATGCCAATTATTTAAACATTTTCTATCATTAGCTCTTAAATATACTGATATCAAAGGTATACAATTTGATCGCCTGATCAGAGTGATTTTTTTTTTTTTTTTTTTTTTTTTTTTTTTTGTTGAAACCAGATCGGAGTGAAATTAACACTACATATAAAACTTAAAATTAAAGTGGACTATTATTACTTTGAGAACAATTAATATACGGAGTACTCGTTTATACATTTGTCATGTCCCTGAAGGTACTTATAAAGTTATAAGAGTGTTTTTTAGACACTTTCAAGGCAATATTATGGATACTCCTTTGTTAAATAAAAGGGTACTATGGAAATATTTAGGGTAATATTACGTTAAACCAATTCCGAAAACTTAATTTCAAACATATTGTATTAAGACTAGAGGTAAGCAAGATAGGCAAAACTCGATCTTAGACCCGGAATCAGTTAGCTAGAAACCGGCATATAAGGATCCAGATTCGATTCTAACTTGTAATGGTCCATTTTCAAGTTTCAATAATGACAACCATCTAAAATAGAATCTGATACCATTAGTTTTACTAATTAGTTAGCTTCTTTTTTCTATAAAAAAAAAATCTCTCCTAGTTGCATGTATATGGTTTGTATCATATCCTCACCAAAATAGCAGCTGAAAAATCAAACCATACTGCATGTTAATGGCTGCTAGTTATAGGAATTTTGCAGTACAATTCTGCCTAACTTTAATAAATAATAATTGCATGTGCTTCACTCCTTTTTATTTTACATGTCAATTTCATCAAAGTTATTAGTTTGATGCTTTAATTTTACATTGCACTATTCTTTGATACATCAATAATGCACAATTTCCTTATATAGTAGGTGGTAGACCCAATATTCTTAATCATGAATTCATTTTTATCCATCTTCTCAACTTAGCTTTCCTCCTAACCCATCTTCTTTCACAACTTTTTCAAAGGCATTCTTTCTTCAACCTCATACATCTCAGAGCATTTGAAATTCCTTGTTGAACGAGCAATCGTCGACACCAGTTACTGGAAGTCGGAGTCATTTCACGTCCTTGCTCCATCCCCTCATCTTGCATAGAGAAGAAAAAGGTATACTATTAGTACTGTGTTTTTTTTTTTTAGCATTGTTCATTGTGTTTATTACTGCAGTAATGGAGAAGAAATGTGAAGGCTGTAAAATGACGGAGAATTATAAGTATTGGTCTGAGTTTCCTGCAACAAAACACCAATTCTTCAAGGTCATGCTTGGAGATTTCAAGCACCAATTGGTAGGAAAAACTGTTTTGAAAGCTACTGTACTTAAATTACTAATATCAGCTTAATTGATTGAATTTATTTGGTGAACTTTTCTTGCAGAGAATTCCTCGGAAGTTCATGGAGTGTTTCAAGGTGAAACTCTTACCGTGGTGTACACTTATAGGACCGAGTAAAAACAAATGGAAAATTAGACTCTCGAGTACAGGTGATGAAAGCTCATTGGTGTTTTCAGATGGGTGGGAACAGTTTGTTCGTGATAATGGAGTGGAAGAAGCTGACTTCCTAGTGTTTCGTTTTGTTAAAGACTCCTCGTTTGAGGTGTCAGTGTTTGACATGAGTGGTTGCGAGAGAGAGGGTTGTCACTTTTCTTTTAATTCAAATTCAAGGTCAAGAAGAACTTCTTGTACAAGTACTCTCCACATCAACTATGGTAGTGTTGCTAAAGAAGAAATTGTGATTTGTGACTCATCATCAGAGGATTGCTCTTTGTGGGAGGAAGGCGAAGAAGAGACTGAGGATGTAAGTCACGTAATGGAAGAAGAGAGGGAAGGAAGCTCAAGTGAGGGTAATACAAACTAGTCATTCCTCATTCGAGTTTGTATACTGTACATACTGTATTCTGTAACAAATGAAGTAATATGACCAATTGACCATGGTGCAGGAAAACTTCCTCAAAGCCAAAAGTACTTCACATCGAATAGGCGAGATCTTAAACCTGGAGAAAAACAAAGAGCTTCCAAGATGGCTGACTGTTATAGGCGCCTACACATGTTTACAGGGGATAAGAGAGTGTTTCCTGTTTTTCAGATAACCATGCTGCCTACACATGTTTACAGGGGATTTAATCTGGTTTGTCTTCCTATATATATGCAAAATTTGTACAATTTTTTGTCTGTTTCAACATGAATTTGGGTGGATTTTTTTTTGTTTGCAGACAATCCCAAAGAAATGGGCAAAGAAACATATGATCAAGGAGCCTCACGAGGTGGAGCTGCGTGTTCCAGGTTCTACAAAGGGAAGTTGGAGAGTCGGATGCAGATGGACAAAAGGAGGATCTATACAATGCCAACTCAGATCAAAGTGGCCGTTATTTGTGCTGGAAAACAACTTGGAGGAGCATGATACTTGTGTCTTTGAGCTGATTCAGAAGGGGAAATTAGATAATGTTAGAATTCCCATCTTCAATGTCCACATATTTCGCACTGTTGACCACATTGTTCCCTTGACTGTGTCAACGCGTATGGTCTAGCTCCAAGGAAAACAATGCAAGCTCCTATCACCCTTTGTTCTGCTAAAACTTTGAGCAGTGTATTCATGAATACTCTATCTAATTGTGTGTATTTCAGTATTTCTACTAGTGTTGTGTTTATGAAGGGTTTCAGAACCTCAGCTTACTGGTACCTTTGGATATGTACCTCCTCTTTTAACTGATTTTATCTTCAATTCTGGTGGAACTTAGGGCAAATATGTATGCAACTTATATTTGTTCTTTTGTGAAATTTTTTCTTGATGAGTTGCTTTTATCATGTATGTTTATTGTTTTGTGCTGGTTGTACTTGCTGTGACTCTATTATAGCTTTACAGGGGTACTTCTTTGTGCTTAGTTGCTACAGGAATGATACCATTATATTTTTTTGTTAGAATTGAATATCAAGATAGTCTGCTTCTTTTATCAGGAGCCTTAAGTAACCTATGCTAGCTCAATTTGTAGCCAAAAAAGTCATGATTCTAGTCATTAGTACGAAAATGAAAATAAAACACCAACCAATTCTAAAAGCAAAACAACTCAAATTTCTGTAGTTTATAGTAAGATATATATTTGTATATGCTTTCAATAATGAAGAACTAACCTGGTGTATAACTTGACACATTTTTCAATCGACACTAGATGGTTTTGTTCTTCTAGCCTTGCTAATTTGCCACTGCAAGTCTGCAACAATAAAAAACCAGGGCTATTGTACTTATACTGACATTCTGTAAATTGGCAATGTTAATAACACCAAATATATACTCATGAGACTGACAAGCCACAAGCTAACTGGCCTTCAAAACACCCCTCTTCAAACACACACTTACACACGAGCGCATGCACACAATGAGAATCTAGACACGGCTATATGTGTACATGGATGAATCTTAACATTGTGAAACTGTGAATTAATCAGTAAAATTATGTAGCAGGATGCTATGAAAAGAGACAGTCCTCGTCATTGATCAGCTGCAAGTTTTATCATCAATTATCTTTCCAAGATTTCCAACAGACCATGAATACTAAATTGACAGTACTACTTAGCACATTACACATCTTTTACAGGAAGGCAGAACTTCAAACTTTATAACAACAATTACAAGTCACCGGTCAGTACTACTTTCTTAAATCCACAAGGAGGGCTGCTACGTACTTGCATAGCATGGTTATTGGTCTTTGCCATTGCAGAAGTGAGGTCGAGTTCTTAGAGAGGAGATGATTCTAAAATTACTAAAATCTGTTGCATGACAGCCTGCCCTGCTAGCCCTTTCTCCCTTGCAGTCACCAGAACTCTCGTGCCAGCACCTCTGCCTATTCAAATAATCGCTTCCCACCATTTCAATGCCTTCACCTCCTAGATATTCATTACCCAAAATTTCAATTTTCTCTTCCTTCTTTAACGCCTTTTTCTCCTATCACTTTCTTAGTCCCAAGACTCCGCTCCTACTACATGAATTGAATGATGTCTGCTTCTGAACATCTTATTATTGACTAGTGAACAGTTGAGCACATGTAGACGTGTGAGGGGATTATTTAATTTTTCTTTCCTTATGCAAAGGCCCTACTTTCGTCCTTGCCACCATTGTTTTCTTTCTGACTTACTACCACCATAATGCAAACATACAACTTCCTGATGACTGGAGTTCTTGGCAGATATTTTTTTAGAACTCAAGAAATCAAACATACATTTTAAAGCAGAAGCTTCTTTTGCAGTAATTCCTCTTAAATTCATTTTAAAGCTAGGGATGTGCTTTCAATAAAATCAGTAGATGTTTGCACATACTTGACATTCCTCGCAAAACACAACAATCATCATAGTAAGAAACAAAGCACAATAGTACTTGCTCCTTACAGATGGCTAACAAGAGAATATCCTGCTACATAAACCACAGAAAAAGAAGAAAAAAACTTCAGCCAAGTACCAATTACTACTTTATTATATCATCCCTCAATGAAAGAAAAGGTGCCATCTACTTCCATATGTACAGTCATACAGCCCTAACAAGTATCACTCAAAATTCACAACATTTAGCCTACAAGAAAAAAGGGAAGGGGGTGCATAAAGTAGAAACTACATCATCGTCTTTACTCTGGTCCTCAAGCATGAATGAAGGCAATTAGTTTTCATCATCTTAGTGATCAATTAAATGTTAAAGTCTCCTATTTCGATTACTACCATTCATCGTCCTCATCGTTGCCATAATCTTCATCTTCATCATCACTGACATCATCATGTTCATCATCATCGACGTCATCTTCATCGTCTTCGGTAGATTCCCAATCACTATATACCTCATCAGTCATCACAATCTTTTAGGTCTTCAGAGTCTCCAAACAGTCCTCCATTATCATCACTGTCGTCATAATCTTCTTCATCACCGCTGTCGTCATAATCTTCTTCATCATCTTCGTCATCACTACCTCCAAATCTAACATTACTCTTTCCACAGAAGTCATTGTTTCCAATGCTAGAATTGTTCTCCGATTTGTGAGATAAAGAAGGCCTGCCATTCATATCAGATAAAATACAATCACTCGCTCATAATATATAGACAATGGCTTATTGCAACAAAAGAAAATGAGAAAACAACTGATAGTCATATGCTCATAGCTGCCACTTGTTTTCTAGATGCATGCTCTCTGCAGCAAGATGCTTGTTATCCTGCAACATTTTAAGAAGTAACACTCATTAGACTCAAGTAATAATCAATACAAGCAATTTCTTTATTCCAAACAGCAAATCAAACCACCAGAGGTAAAAAAAATGAAACTCCCAGAGGAGAAGGGAAGAAAAGGCCTTACATGCAGATCATTCGAAGAAAAAATATGCGCAAAAACTTGTTGGGTACATAATAAGTTTATTGTAAATTAGATTAAAGTGACCCTTTTAGTCAATATATATAGTGATTAGTGACCCTTACTATATCGACCACAAGGGTTACTATAGTTCGGTGCACAATAATAAACTTATTGCGCATAAGATGTATCTAAGTTTTTGCCAAGAATATGTGCCTGCGTTTATATACACACATATATAATTGAGATTAAGAAGGATTTCACTCGAGAATTCCACTTCAAAGGAAAAATCTTTCTTAGATAATAAAATAAAAAGGTAAATTCTATATGGTAGCCTTCAACTTTGGATTTATCTACATAGTGGCAGGGCAAAAAAAAAAAATTATATCTCGGTATAATTTTTTTTATTCCTATCACAAGTAGAAAAACCAAAAGTTGAAGGCTACCACGTAGAATTTTCCAAATAAAAATTAAAGATTGGCTAACGATTTTCATGTACCCCACCAAATGCTCCAAAGATGACACTAAGTCTAGTACTAACAGAACAAAATTCCGACTTAATCCACTTCTTATGGTTGAAATAAAAGACCAAATTTCAATGTAGCATCATATATCTGGGTTTTCAACAGAAGTTTCACATATTCACAACAAAAATTTCAAAGTGTAGACTTGGACACTCAACACTTTAACAAATGGAGTGACTACGTCAAAATAAAAAGAAAGACAGGGGTAATCAAACAATTATCTAATCACAAAACGCGGAAATTGGAACCATTACAAGGGTAGGTAGCTAGAAATAGTAAGATTGACGAAACAAATGCAAAGGTATAGAAACTTGCAACATATTCATACCTCACTCTTATCTATCCCTTGATCGGCTTCAGTTGCTCCAAAGGGTGAGATGAGACTCTCAACATAATCCCTAGTCATTACCATATGAGCATAATTGGTATGCTTCCCTTTGAAACATTCTAGAGATTCCTTACAAGGTTGGACCAGTTTGAACTCATTCGACTGTCGCACCAAAATCTTCCCCGTCTTTGAAAAAGTAATCAAAGAGATGTTTGTGAGATCAACAGACAAAATCTTCTGCCAGGAAGTCCAATCATTAGGGTCCTTCAACATCCAAAAATCAGTCACATCTTGTTTCTTGCTACCACTCAAAGATAAGCATCCATTCACTTGATACAATTGCAGCTCATGGTAACCACTCTGCCAATCCAACACTGGGTACTTCACCAGTTTTTCGGTCACAACATCAAAACCAGCAATTTCACCATTAATAGAAAAAGCAGGAGCCCATTACATATTATCACCAACCAAGACTGCCTGGTCACGCAATCTTCTTGCAATCGACTCCTCAACCGTATCAGCTCCTACTCTTTTCCACTTCCAACACCACCGATTCATCTGAAGGTATGCATAACTACCTACCATTCGTTTCCATTGTCCAGCTTTAAGTGAAAACATATAAAAACCGCGAAATCTACTAAAATCAACGGTTCCACACTCAAAGGAAGCAACAATGACATAGTCATCAAGCGACGACACATAACCAAACCCATGAGCCTCCGAAACATGGACGCCCTTGGGGCTATCTATGTCCCGGCACTGACGCGTAGCCAGGTTCCATATCGTAAAAAAGCAATGCCTATCATCCTCATTATCGTCTCGTTGATACAGACACACAAGACCATTACTGGGGTCCACCATATGATGCCAGTCAACATCCCCGATACCATCCTCGAAACTCATCAAGTCTTTCACATCACTGCTATCACGCTCAGGTAACAGGCAGTAGGTGCCGCATTGATGTTTTGAACAAAATTTCTCATCGTGAGGAAGCATGATGAAGTAGCGGGATGAGTATTTTATATTAATAAAAACTATAGATTAAATTTTCAACAACTAGCTCAAAAGCTACTTCTACTTTTAAAAGCTAATATTTATAACTTTTCATAAAAGTTACCTCTACCACTAAAAGCTACCCTAACCACTACTAAGCCAAACACTCACATTTTTTATTAAGTAATGGATTGACCAAGTCATACCACTGAAAGCTACTCAAACTTTAGTGCCGAACATGCCCTTAGTAAGTGAAAGTTATAGATTTTTTTTTTAAAGGAAGTTATTTTTGTTAAGTTAATCATTTATCCATAAAAAAAAAAGTTAATCTTTTAAGGTTGTGGGAGTTATTTGGAATATTTAAGGTTGGAAATTATTTTCTAAAAAAAATAAATAAAAAAGAGAATGCACGAGAATTGAGAGTTGGGGGTTTAGAGAGCTGTGAAGAAGTGTTGTAAAAACGTCTCTTAGGTTTTGTTCACATTTACTGAACTGAGATGAACTAAATTGAACTGAACTGATTAGAGCTGAATTGAATTGAACTGAAGTGAAATGAATTTTTTATGAGAGAAGGAAATTAGGAGCTTAATTGAACTGATTGGAGCTGAAATGAATTAAATTGAACTGAAATTAAGTTGAAGTGAACCGGCCCTTAAATTATATAAAAAAAATTTCGTATCGGATACTTTAATTATTCGATATCCAAAAAAAATCCGAGTTAGTATCCGATATCTAATTTTTTTTCGGATTGGATATCCTAAAAAAACCTCAAATGCTCCAAGTTAAATGCATATGTGCAAAAAGAGCGCGTAAACACAATAATAATCTATCTATCTATCTATTAACCTATACTAAAAGTAAATCCTCAATGACACTTGTCATTACCTTGTCAAAAAAAATTTCCCGCTTTTTTCCTTTTTTTTTTTTTTTGCAAAATTTTTCAGTGACTATTTATATTTTATGATATTTGCTTTTCATATTGACAATGATATTGCATATATATTCAAATGAATTATTTCTAAATATATTTTATATACTTTATGTAGGCCCTGTTTGGGAGAAAGCTGAAAGCTGAAAGCTGAAGCTGATTGAGTTAGCTGATTTTGACTAGCTGATTTTATTAACTGATTTGACTAACTTATTGTATTAACTGATTATATAAAAGTGTTTGGTAAATAGCTGATAGCTTAAAGGTGTTAGAGTATATGAAATGACCAATAAACTAATTGTAGGGTAGGTAGTTTAGATAGGATTTTAAATTAAATGAGGTTATAAGTGTCATTTCACAATAATTAATGAATAAGCTAATTGAAAAGGCTCCTAAAATGAGCTTTTTCAAAAAGAGCTTATTTAGTGGAATAAGTTCTTTCAATAAGCTTACTACCAAACACTTGTATTAGCTTGTTTGACTAGTCAATCAGCTAAAGTTAGTCAAATAAGCTAATATACCCCCAATAAGCTTTCTTCCAAACATGACCGTAATATTTAACAAACGGGATTTTGACCTAGTACTAGTGTAAAGAAATAAGTACTCCAAATTTAAATGCAGCGGGTTAATCAAAAACCGATGCATTTGAATTATTTACCCCACAAATACACGAACAGCCTAAATTTACCCTCTTTCATTCATTCCAAAAAATTTCAACCCTAACTCTCTTTGATTGCGCAACCATCAACGGCCACCACCAATTGCCGCAACTCCGACCATTGCGGCTTCTCTTCAACGGTAAATTTCTCTATTTTTCATATTTTTTTTTGTTTTATGAAAAGTTGCTTAATTATCCTCTTATTATTCTTAAGATTGGATGTGTTTTTGGTTGGTTTTTGCTATTTTGTTGGTTAATTTGCAAGTTAGTAAGTTAAATTAAGGGGGTTTTACTGGGTTTTTGATTTAGTTTGTTTGATTAAGAAAATTTGGTGATAAAAACTCAAAATGATATTTTGAGTAGGTTTGAACTTTGAAGATTGCTGTTATTAATTTATGTGGTAGATTAAGAGAAAAAGATGATTGTTTGAATGTTTATAAACAATAATATTCTAAAATTGTAAAGTATTACAAACTCAGTGGTTTTTTTGTTTTTATTTTCTTTTTTTGATGAAAGTATATATTTCTCCATATTTACTACTTACACACCAAGTAGAAAGATGAATATAAGGGTGATTTCCTTAATATTGTTAAAATAAAAACCTCCATTGTGTTGGTGTTAAATACGATCAATGTACCATTAGTGGTTCTTGTTTATGAATCGTTACTCATATTAGCGATTTAAGAAGGAAGCTGACTAAGGGGAAAGGGAAGCTGATTTTAATGAACTGTCAAAGAGATCTTTCTTTAATAGCAACCGGTCTCTTTCCCTCCTTAGTAAATGACCAAATTCTATGCAAAATGCAAAGGACTAAAACAATGTGAGAATTCTAGATTTTGAAATATAAAGACTATCGATTTTGCGAGAATTCTAAATGTTAGTGGTTCATACGTATTTACTAATTTAATGACTGCCTTGGTGAACTTTGTATATTAATACTAATGGGGTTTTTGGAGTGTTTATAGGGCTTCTTGATTGAGAAGGATCGTAGTTTGATGTATGGTAGACGTGACACAGAAGAATTCTTGAACGGTGTTTCTGAATTCTGTAAAAGTGCTTTAATGTGTCAAGCTAAAGCAGGAAGAGATAAGTTTTATTGCCCTTGTGTTGATTGTAACAATGTAAAAATAATTAGTAGTATTAAAGTGATTAGAGAGCATGTACTTCACCGTGGGTTTAAACCTTTTTATTATGTATGGGTTTGGCATGGTGAAGCGAGCGTAGACTCAAGTGTAACTTTACCACAAGACATGAAGTCCATTAAAGAAACATTAAGAGATCACCTGAGACATGAGATGGAAAATAAGTTTGCTATAATGTTATCATTGCTTGGGCATTCAGGTAAAGGCAGCTTATTGCTTATTGCCAATTTTTTTCCACTAAACATATGTATCATGTATGCCTATAATTAAGCAGTTATGTTTTTTAGGAAGAGACACCTTGCAAACTTTTATACTCAGGATCATGTACCATTGATAAAATGCGTGTGGTGGCCGAGGGCAATGCACAACCACCAAGTGAGCGCTTACAAGTCCATTTCCAGTCAATCCCGATGGGCTATTTTGCTATTGAAGTATACAAAGTTCATCATGATGGTTTCGAGGATTTAACAGTTTTATGGCCTAGTAAGGACTCTTAACATCTTAAAACTGTGCGATGCCATTGGTAGTTTGATACTATGGCCGTGTGCATGGTTGAGGATTTCAGACGAGGTAAATATAATGGTACTGAAGAATCAATTCGTGTTGGAGACAAGTTCATGAGTTCATCTTTGCCCCATACATTGTAAAGTATGTCTAATTATACACTTTAGTAGCTTAATTGCACATGAAAATTGATTATAATGGTATCAAACTATGCTGTATTTGTAGTGCCCATTGGTTGCTCCTTATGATATGTGTTACAAGTCATACAATTTATCAATTCCATTCTATGCGTCAAGTTCCACCAAGATTCATAGTTGTTAAAACACCATTGAATAGGTACCTTTGATATTCAATTTATGTATACATGCATGTTTATTCAAAATTTCAACTAAAATTTATTGGGATTGTGGAGTGTGCTGAAAAAAATTAACTACAAAGGTCTAAATAAAAACGTTGTTCCTCAATGGAAATCTATGGAGGTAGGTAATAAGTTTTTTTTAAGAAATATATCAGCAATTTAAGAGTCATTGTTTACATATGTATCCTTCTTAATCTGATCGTTATGTTTGTTAGTGTGGCAACAAGAGATTAGCATCAAGAGTGGCTACTACGTGATGAGATTCATGTATGAATTGGTCACAAGTTGCAAAGAGGCTGAGGATTTAGACAAGGTATTGCTATTAGTTATATTTGTGATGGTGATTTTTATTCATGTCAAGTTTGCATTTGGAGGTGTGTAGGGGTGGTCAATAAATTTGCCTAAAGTCTGTATTAGCGAAGTTGTGTCAAATAAGGTTGGAGGGAGTGGAAAACAAATCATTCAAATGGAAGCTAATGTGCATGTAAGAACACGAGTTCACCCTTAATTCCCAAAACTACCTAATACAATTCGAATTGAATCTATATAACTAAAGAAACCTAATTTTAAATACTGTTTTTGTTCCTTATAGTCCTTTTCACCTTCCTTTTTGAAGTTTTTCCATAGTTCATTACATTTTCACAAAATTTATTATTTGATGAATGTTTTTGGCCTTCTGAACCTAATTTTAAATACTCTTTTTGTTCCTTAGAGTCCTTTTCACCTTCGGTTTTGGGGTTGTTCCAAAGTTCTTTTCATTTTCACATAATTCATTATTTGATAAAAGTTTTTTGGCCATTATACCATATCCCCCATGTTGGACTTAGGCCCTATTCTTTTGAGCTTCTGGGCAGAGCAGAGCAGGGGTCAGTAGAGCAGACAGATTAGATTTCAACATTATTATTATTATTATTATTATTGTTAATGTTGTTGTTGTTGTTGTTGTTGTTATTATTATTATTATTATTATTATTATTATTATTATTATTATTAAAGTGCATATACCATTGATTTAGGTGAGCGAAAACATAAATAAATGTGTACCACATTTAACATATATTAATAGTAGAAAGATAAAAGACAGCGGTTTACTTATATTTATTTCACAAAAATTTTAAAATAAAATGATTTAATGAGTAATAATGATTTTACTTATAAATTTGTCTTAATTATATATTTTTAACCCTCAAAATAATAATGATATACAAAGTACTATTTGAAAACAACCTCTTTTTTTAATTCTTAAATTGTATGGAAAGATTTGAAAAATAATTCAACTCAATGAACTAACAGTTAATACCCACATAAAATGTTTCTACACATTGTGAGTCTAATATCAAATGTTTATAAAAGAAATTGTTATTAATATTATTTATTTTTTGAAAGAATTGTTATAATTATTAGAAATTAGTAATTAATAATATTATTAAATATTAATTCTTAATAGTTTGAATTATTAAATATTATTATTGATAGTTATTATTAATTATTATTATGATTAATAAATATTAATTATTAATATTAAGAATTATTAAAATTATTATTAATATTAATAATTATTATAATTATTCAAAATAATAAATTATTATCATCAATACAATATTAATTATTATTATTGAATATTAATGATTATTATTGAATATTAATGATTATTATTATTAATTATTATTTGAAAATAGAGCAGAGCAGATTTCTTTTAAGCAAATCAAATCAGATTTGATTTGAGCAGAGCAGAGCAGCTCTAAAGAATGGAGCCTTACTTGGTTCCACACTCTCCCACAACCACATTCACATTCCCATTTGAAAAATAAAAAGGATCCACTTTTACATTCTTTTACTCTTGGTAGTCGGTAAGTGTTTCTATAAGAAGTGGGAAGAACATTAGAAAACGTAAAGAATATACAAATTTGACCTCAAATAAGATGGAATAAACGTAAGTGAAACAAGTTCACATTGATATTCTAAAACCACAAAAAAAAAAAAAAAAAAAAAAAAAAAAAAAAAAAAAAAACCAAATTGAACTTATATGACTATAAACAAACCTAAATAAACCAAATTGATCTCAAATAAGTTAGACTTTACTTAAAATGAACAAGCTCACGTAGTCAAAAAGAGCTTAAACAAGCCAAAATTACCTCAGATTTGCAAGAAGTTGTTTAAAATGGTATGCCTATGAATAAGCCAAAATCACCCGAAAATCTCAATTATGCAAGAAGTTTCTTAAATATTGCCAAAAGCATCATTAACTAGTGGATTACTTAACATAAACATAAATAAGCCAATACAAAGTCAAATGATGACGTAGAAATTACTTAAATTTTATAAGCAAACCATCAAATAGAAGTAAATAGAATGTAGATGACTTACAAAGAGCCTTTAAACCAAAATGACCTCAAATTCTTTAGAAGTTTTTTAATAGAATAAGTTTACCTATAATTTGTCAAAGCCACCAAAAGCAAGTCCAATTGAACTTAAAATAACTCTACAAGAACATAAATAAGCCAAAATGAACTAAAATAAGTTAGAAGTTACTTAGATAGAACCAGCACGCTTATAATATTCCAAATCCTTTGAAAAAAAAAAAAAAAAAAATTGGAACTCAAATAAGTCACAACATGAACATGAAACAAGTCCAAATGACCTTAATATGCTAGAAGTTGATTAAATAAAAGCTCACCCTTTTGCTGAAACCACCAAAAGGAAGTGAATTGAGTAGATTACTTAAAATGAGCCTATATGAACCAAAGTGATCTCAAATAAGTTAGAAGTTGCTTATCAAACAAATTCACCTATAATCTGTCAAAACCACCAAAAGTCAAATTGTAAATAACTCAAAACCACCAAAAGCAAGTTGATTGAACTTAAATCACTCAACATGAAGATAAATAAGCCAAAATGGCATTAAATAAGTTTGAAGCTGCTTAGATAGAACAAGTTCATCTAGGATCGATGTTCCTAAATCTCCCATGGCAAGTCATATTAATTTAACATGATTCAATATGAACAAAATGACCTAATATAAGCTAGCTATTCCTTAGATTGAACGAGCTCACCTATAATTTGCTTTAACTACCAAAATGAAGTGAACTCGAACATATATCACTCAAAAAAAAACCTAAATTCAGCAAAATGACTTCAAATAAGCTAGGATTTAATTAAATAGAACAAATTTTTCTATAGTTTACAAAAACCACCAAAAGCAAGTCTTTAACTTAAGTGATTATACTAGAACATAAATAAACCAAAATGACCCTTATTAAGCTAGAAGCTGTTTAGATCGATTAAGTGCACTTATAATATTCCAAAATCAGCTAAATAACTCAAAATGGAAATTTGACCCTTATTAAGTGCATCTATAAGGCAAATGGAAATTTGATAATTCAAAATGAATGTTTATATCATAACCTACAATATCCATATTTCTAACTTAAGTTTCATTTGTTTTTATGGTGTTCTTACTTATTAGGTCTTCAAGATATTATGGGAATCGCCAGTAGTGCCGTTTAGCAAAGAGGATATACATAAAGTTCGAGACATTTGGGCTACCTACATCACTGATAATTGTCTTTAAAACTCAATATTGTAATGACTCTTTTGGTTTCTCTATGGAGCTACTTTGTTATCCTATGTATATATGTCAAGTTTGCAAAATTGGTGAATTTGTGTGTGGTGGTGGCTGATGTTGGTTTGTGAGGTGGAAAGATCGAGGCGGTGCTGGTTGAAAAGGTAGTTGCAGCCCTTGCAAGTGGTGGTAAAAGTCCTCTAGTTCATCTAACAAACCAGAGCATATAACATAATTAATGCTCTAATTTAAGTGCAACTGAAGCTTTTGATGTGTAATATGCTTCAGTTTATTAGAGGAAGCAGAGAAATTGATGTTCTCAATGCACGAGTTTTTTTTTGAAGAAAGCAGAGCAATTGATGTGTTAAATGCTCTAGCTCATCACTGTATGTCTTTGGAATCTTAGCGGTTTGCATAAAAACACATATGTATTTTTCTACAGAGACGAGTGTGACCATTTTATCTCACGGCAATATAATGCCTAATTTCACTGTCTTAATCTGTGGCCTTATATAGTTATATACATTTTATCTTTGTCCGTACCTTTTATCGTTCATAATTAATCTGATCAGGCTTTTAAGAACACGAGTGGTAGTTAACTTAAAGGAATTAAAAGTTGTATGAGATGACTCAGATTAACCCCATAGTATTATTACCACTTTAATCTTGTTCAAAGTACGGTTGTGTTCTTAAAAAGATATATGAATATAGGACAAAAATGAAGCATATAATTACTAAAATGAGGAATGTTTGCAGTCATCATGTCTGCCCCTATTTGCTTGGTCATGTGATATACATTATCATATAATTTTGATGCTGGACCATTGCACACAAATTTGGTGTTCCATGGCTCAATAATATTCCACAAATACATCAATAGAGACCCTTATTTGTCACACCCTTTACTCTTTTCAAGAACCATCTTCAACTGCATTCCTCTGCCTCTGATCTCCTTTCAAATAATCTCACACTTGATCTTCCTGACATCCTCCTTGAACGATAGAATTCCGCAGTTCTGCCACCAGTCACCAGTGATCAGGGGCTGTTTAACATTGTGTTGCTCTTGCACTGAGAGGATAAAAGGTATGCCATTTTTACGTACCATTGTTTTTATTTGTAGGAGGTATTGTTGAGTGAAAAGATTTGGTTACATTATTACATTTACAATATAGTTTTATGCTTTTTTCATTTAGTATTTATAGTTATTTTGCATTATTATTTCTCACTTGTAATGGAACCTGTAAAGTATTTTATTTATTTACTACCTCCGATTTTTTTTAGTTGCAACTAATAATACCCCAAAGTTGCAACTAAAAAAAAATCGGAGGTAGTATATATTTTGTGAAAAGGAACTAAGAAAATAGTGATTAAATTTATAATATTTGTCTACAAAACATCATAAATTAAGATTCTTGAAAAGAAAAAAAAAAATGATAAATTAAGAGTGACATATCAACAGAAAGTTGATACAAATTATAACCAACATAATATTTCAACATCTCAAATTAAAGTTCATATTTGGATTAATTGGCTAGATTGTAACCAAAAATATGATTTTATTTATTTATTTATTTATTTACATAGTGTTTAATTTAAACTTTCAATAAATCAAAGCAAAATATAATGAAAAAACAAGTCCTAGGATTGTTGATTTGCTGAGGCATGAGTCAGTGGAGCAAGCTGTATGCAGGTTCAAGTTGTGTGCCTAAACTGGTGCAGGGGACTAGGCCCCCGCTGATCATGAGATTCTGGTGGAGCTGCCACTGGTGAAGGGTGTGGAGACATCACGTCGCAGACCCCCATTAGGATGTTACAATCAGCTGACAGTCGTCAAAACCTGAAAAGAATATATGGAAACCTGAAATTGAGCCTAATTAATATTTACTGTATGACTGAAGGAAAATAAAATCAGAAGATCAGAAAATTACCTATTAGATTGTAAACATCTAGCAGTCTAGTGTTTATATAGTATTTTGCATAGACCTTTGGCATGGCTTCAAATCAAATAGTTGATTTTATGGATTTGGATGCATAAATTCTATGTTATTAGTCATTATATAAGTGATGTTACATAAATTCATCATTGCAGAAAAATGCACTAGTTGTGAAGCAGTAAATTTAGAAATATTGTTCTGAATTCCCTACAATTTAGCACCAATTCTTCAAGAGTTGGAGTTAAATTCTGACATATAATATGGAAACATGAATAATGCCTAAATTTCAGTATTATGGTGTCGCCTAAATTTATCACTGCAGTTATGGGGAGGAAATGCGAAGGCTGTAAAATTGCGGAGAATTATAGTTATTGGTCTGAACTTCCTGCAACAAAACACCAATTCTTCAAGGTCATGTATGGCGATTTTGAGCACCAAATGGTAGGTAAAAATGTTATACATACTTATATTATAAATATTAGCTCACTTGATTGTATTTTTTGGTGAACATTTCTTGCAGAATATTCCTCAGAAGTTCATGGAGTGTTTCAAGGAGAAACTCTCCCCCTGGTGTACACTTATAGGGCCAAGTAAACACAAATGGAAAATCAGACTCTCGAGTACATATAATGAAAGACAAATGGTGTTTTCAGATGGGTGGAAACAGTTTGTTCGTGACAACGGAGTGGAAACAAATGACTTCTTAGTGTTCCGTTTTGTTGGAGACTCCTCGTTTGAGGTGTCAGTGTTTGACAAGAGTGGTTGCGAGAAAGAGGGTTGTTACTTTTCCATTAATTCCAATTCAAGCTCAAGAAGATCTTCTTGTACAAGTACTCTCCACATCAACAACCATGGTAGTGTGGTTAAAGAAGAAATTGAGATTTGTGACTCATCATCAGAGGATAAATCTTTGTGGGAGGAAGGCGAAGAAGAGACTGAGGATGTAAGCCATGTAACGGAAGAAAAGAGGGAGAGAAGAGGAAGCTCAAGTGAAGGTAATACAAACTAGTCATTTCTCATTCGAGTTTGTATATGTATTCATATATGTAGTACTGTATTATAACTTGATGACCATGGTGCAGGTAAACTTCCTCAAAGCCAAAAGTACTTCATATCGAATAGGCGGGATCTTAAACATGGAGAAAAGCAAAGAGCTTCCAAGATGGCTGAGAGTTATAGGCGCAACATGAAGGATAATAAGAGAGTGTTACCTATGTTTCAGATAACCATGCTGCCTACACATGTTTACAGGGGATTTTATCTGGTTTGTCTTCCTTTATACTATGTGCAAAATTTGTAGAATTTCTTGTCTGTTTCAATATGAATTTGTTTGTTTGTTTGTTTGCAGACAATCCCAAAGGTATGGGCAAATAAGCATATGATCAAAGAGTCTCACGAGGTGGAGCTGCGTGTCCCAGGCTCTACAAAGGGAAGTTGGAGAGTCGGATGCAGATGGACAAAAGGAGGATCTATACAATGCCAACTCAGATCAAAGTGGCCGTTATTTGTGCTGGAAAACAACTTGGAGGAGCATGATACTTGTGTCTTTGAGCTGATTCAGAAGGGGAAATTAGATAATGTTAGAATTCCCATCTTCAATGTCCACATATTTCGCACTGTTGACCACATTGTTCCCTTGACTGTGTCAACGCGTATGGTCTAGCTCCAAGGAAAACAATGCAAGCTCCTATCACCCTTTGTTCTGCTAAAACTTTGAGCAGTGTATTCATGAATACTCTATCTAATTGTGTGTATTTCAGTATTTCTACTAGTGTTGTGTTTATGAAGGGTTTCAGAACCTCAGCTTACTGGTACCTTTGGATATGTACCTCCTCTTTGTAATAAGGCAAGCCAATGAATACTGAGAAGTAAAATCAGACTAGAATTAACAAATTACCATAAATAGTTGTACTGCAATGAGCTCATAAGTTCTATATCCCCTGAAATCACTAAAATCCTTTTGCACTACAGCCTGCCCTGCTATTCCTTCTTCTCTTGCAATCACCAGAACTCCTGTGACAGCACCTCTGTCTATTCAATTAATTGCCTCCTACCATTTTGATGCCCTCACCTCCTAGATCTTCATTACCTTCACCTCCTAAACCAAAATATCTCTTTCTCAGCCCAACACTTCATGAACTGAATGACGTCTACTTTTGAACATCTTATTTTTGACTTGTAAACAATTGAGCATGTGTAGATGTGTTTTGACTTGAGAGGATTATACTTGCATTATTATTTTGTTCCTCATGCAAAGGCCGTACTTTCATCCTTGCCACCATGATGTTTGTGTTTTTGAGCTGATTCAGGAAGGAGAATCAGATGGCAGAACTCCTATCTTTAGTGTCTACATGTTTTGCGCTGATCACATTGTTCCCTTGACTGTGTCAAGGTTTATGGTCTAGCTTTGAGCATAGCCTAGTCCATATGACGGCATTTCAGTATTTTTACTAAGTTTATGTTTATAAAGGTGCTTTGCAATATCAATGATATCCTTAATATGGACCTCCTCTTTTGTTTGATTTTATCACCACTTCCTGGAGGAAGTTAAGGCTTAAGCTTACAATAGATAAGACTCGTTTTTGATTTAGTGACATGATCATACTTTTCCAGATTACATTAAACATTGTATGTTTAGCCTTGAATTTTCTTACAACAAATTAACTAGATCCTGGGTGTGTCTGGATGATTATTTTAAGTTGATTTCTTCATCAAGTAACAAAATGAACATGTTAAAGACGGATTCTAAGGAATCGTTGTGCACCTGTGTGACTGTGTAAGACTTCTCTGTTTCACTTTTTTCTTGGACTCAAGTGACAGTGTTGTGAGCACAGAAGTAGGATGCAGATAATTTTTTCTGTAAGTGAATGTGTACAAATGATTTAGCTTGAGCAGATCTTACCTTTATCTAATTGTAGTATGTAAAAGTCGCACAACATTCCCCTAACCTGTTTCTAAACATCAGAAAAATGATTATCAGTCACATAAAAACATCAGATGATCAAGCTAGACCATGCACCTTCATCTGCCTTTTGATTTGTCCCGGCCCCTTCTTGAATCAAAGGAGTCGATCTGCCTTTTAATTCCTCTTTCCAATCTGTCATCGTACATCTCAAGTTCCTTTACAAGCTTGTATGATCATTGTTTGTTGTTGTTGAGAGATGAATTTTATGCTCACTTAGCATATTTTTCTTACATAATGCAGCAACTTTTTTGTGCCTTTTTTTCGAAATAAAGAGTAAAATGAAGGAATGAGCAACTGCACAAGTATATTTGGGGTGCTGTAAAGCTGAAAAACTGTACAAAAATCCATGATTATGCATTATGTGGATATGTTGTCATTACCAGCATCAAAACATAGAAGTTTAACTAACAACTTTATGCAAATCAGACCGCAAAAATTGGAAACGCCCACCGTGGGGCTCGAACCCACGACCACAAGGTTAAGAGCCTTGCGCTCTACCAACTGAGCTAGACGGGCTGTTATTTGTTGGTAAAATGTACTAAATTTATTTAACAGTTTTTTTTTTCTTCCTTTTTTTTTGACTAAGAGTACTCTAAATGAAAAGCAAGATTTACAACCTAAACTAAAGAAAGAAAGCAAGATTACACGATAGAACATTAGGGGTCGGACCATGCAACTTATTGCGATTCGATTAGGAAACCAAGTATATCCGGCGAGACATGATGTTATACCTAAGGTTGGATCTTCTTGCATTAAATCTGGAGTTGTTTCACACCTATCATGCCCTTTCACAGGAGGGTGACTAAACTCCATTAGTGTAGAAATTTCTTGAATTTCACCACTATCCAACTTCTTTAAAGTTATTTAACAGTTTATATAATCTTGATTATTTACAACCGTATTAGGATTTATGGAAAGAAATTATGCGTAAGTCGCTATGAATATAGTAATTTATTGGCTATGAATTAGGAGTAAAGCTCCTCTTAATTTTTGCTCATTTTAGTAATTTTACTTACCTAAATACATGATCGTATCCATCGTAAAAATTAATTAAAAAAATTATATAGTACTTGTGTAATATATTAGTTAAGGAGTATATAATACGATCCCACTATAAAAATATTAGTCCTATATTAATTAGTTTTAATAATTTCAACTTTTTGTAAATATGTACATGTTGATTAAGGGGCTTTGCAATATCAATGATATCCTTAGATATGGACAAATGGACCTCCTCTTCCGGGTTAAATTTAGTGACATGCATCATTAGACTCCAACTATGTTAGATTTTTCTGTTTCACTTTTTTCTTGGACTGAAGTGACTGACTATGTTGGGACTTGTGAGCAAAGAAGTAGGATCGATGCAGATTATTTTTGTAAGTGAATGTGTACAAATGATTTAGCTTAAGCATTTCTCACCTTTATCTAATTGTAGTACGTAAAAGCTTTGCAACATTCTCTAACCTGTTTCTAAACACCAGAACATGATAATACAATCACGTAAAAACAGCAAATGATCATGCTAGGTCATGCACCTTCATCTGCCTTTTAATTTGTCCTGGCCCCTTTCCGAATCAATGGGAGTTGATCCACCTTTTAAATCCTCTTTGATTTCAACTATATTGGTACCGGAATTATATATTTTGTTATTATAAAATACTCATATCATTTACAGTTTTTAACATGGGAAGCGAAATTAAGAAGGTATAAAGTAGGTGGTAGGACGAGTAAGATAAGTATTAAATGGATATGGATACACAAATGAGTAGAGGGAGTGACGATAAATTTTGTTTTGTACCCAGTAGGGCTGAGATAAAAATGGTATTGGGAGCACAACGCCACATCGTTCAGATTATAATCCCCTCCGCCCCAATGATGTCCATAGGTTGCATACTCACACGGGACAGCCAATATGGCAATGAAGGTAGTTGGCCGACTCTAGTCTTGCAAGTATGCACCCTTTAATCTTGAAACCTGAAGGCAAAAAAAAAAAAAAAAAAAAAAAAAAAAAAAAAAACCATTTACCAGAATCAGTTTTCTAGTAAAACTCCACGTAAGTGTACCTTTGTCCTTTGCCAGTCCACAACATTGTGCTTCAAGCCATCAAGGCCACCAACTTACAAGGTAGAATATGAAGGGCAGAAACTCAGAGAAATACATGAATTTTTTCCTTCAATTATACTAAGAACCAATCTTTACAATGTTATCAGATGAAACAAAATCTAATCCGACCTCTCATTTACAAGGAGTGCTCCAGTTTCCTCTATTCCTAAAGCAACAAGCATTGCTGTTATGCAACAACTAAGCTGCCAAAAATGCAAAATTTGCCGCGCATCTTACACTACAATGTCAGCAGAGGCTAACAGCTAATACTAGTATTTACCTAGCAGTAATAGTTTGCTTCTGAACTTCACTAGAAGTGAAGTGCAGTAAATGTCAGTAATGATAGCTAAATCATAGCTAAGCTTAGATGCTGCCTACCACAGCTACAAGCATAGCTGGTAAACTACATGAGGTGAAAGATAGCTGCAAGTATAGCTAAACTAGTTGCTGTGAGCGATAGCACAAGCATAGCTGAAGGATAGTAGTAGTATTAGGATATGGAATCATCAGTAGATGATCGCCTTAGGATATGGGATCATCAGAAGATGATCGCCTATGGCCATTCTCCTCCTTTCAACTCGTTCCCATCACTCTAAACTTGAAAGTGCACAAAACTCCCTTCCCATCTGGGCTTACTCCATGGGTCATCTCATTGACATCAATGTACGCACCTTCTTTTCTCGTTCTGCCCTCTTGGCAGCAGGTGTCTTCTCTAGTTTTTTTCGATCTTCCAGCCAAACTTCTCTCACCTTTTCAATCGAATGTAGAAGTCTTTTCTGTGGGGTCATGAAATCAGAACCTGTCTCGTTGTTATCAGCATTCCTAGGTGTGATCAGCCATACTTTAGTGGCTGGTGAAGGTTGAGGCTTTACTGAAATGGTAGGGAGGGGCGTTTGGGAGCCAATTTCTTGCTCAGGCTCAGCATTTGGTGCCGTTGCAGTCTCTGTATTTGTCTGCTCTTCAGTAGCTTCAGTGGTTCGATTCAGCTCAGCTCTCCTCCTCTCAATGGCCTGTGTACATCAGGAACAATGCAAGTATTGGTTCACAGATGTAGCAGTAAACATACTAATACATAACACAGCACCTGCTACTTCGAGTAATTAAGCTTGTGCAACTAAATGCCTAATCACTCGAATGTGGCAAGAGAAAAAACGTGTCCAATGAGTGACATTCAAGCCACATTGCTCGTGACACTTAAAAGTAAGCATGACAGATCAAACATTTATCTTCAACTGATTTCTCTAGATTCCAATGTAAAGTTTAAAGTAAGCCACTCTTAAGTGTTGAACTATTAGCCGACATCAATTCAAATACATCCAAAATTGGCACATCATATCTATAGTAACCATTCTATACAAATTATTGCAGTTTGAATGATACAGTAAAAAGTTCTAGTGTTCCACTTTACTAATCAGTAATCACATATACTAATGTCCCACATAAATTAATTTCAATAAAGATATAACAACTAATTTTTCAGAATCAGCTTTAAATCCCATCATTTCAACATCATAGTTCATAAAACAAAATGCAATCTAATCATACCTACATGTAACAATACTAATACACATTAAAAAAATAATCAGAAAAGATGTCGAATATCATTAATTAAACCAAAATTACACTGAAAAAGATTATACAATACATGGGTAAGAATCATTACCCTCACAATAGCAGTGATATCTCTTAAAGGGGTTCTTGGATACCATGAAGGCAACCTACTTCCCCTGCCTCGGGCACCGCCATAACGTCGTCCAGCCATCATCCTCGGAGTTCTGTTTTCCTGGCCTGTCTGCAGTTGCCTCTGTGTATACCAGCCTCGCCCAATCCCAGCTCTTCGACCCGATACACTACCACCACCTGAAACATTTCGAGGCCCGTCTCCAGATAACCCTGTCCAAGTAAGCCCGGGTTGATCGACAATAAGATCAACTCGCCGGGCAGCTCCCCGGTACAGGGCAGATATATCCACAGGTCTTGCTAATCTATCTCTTGATGGTGTAGGCATTTTTTTATGCTTGAATTCCTGCATTTTTTGCAATCCAAGCTGAAATTAATTACAATTGACTATCATTTGAAACATAAAACGCAGGTTTATGATGGAATTTGAATCAATTAAGTGAGCCAAATTTGAAGAAATGTGCATTAAAGACACCAAGAACTGATTCTCACATTTCAATTCAGCAAAAAAAAAAAAACCCCATTTCTTCAGCAAATTAATTGAATTAAAAATGAAAATACTGATCGATAATTCAAGATAACCCAGTTATTATTGAAAAGTTGGTTAAATTAATTAGAAACGCAAATGATCAGTGATGATTAAAGAATCAAAGCAACAAACACCTAGAAATAAATTTCATATTTACCCCAAAATTTGGCCCATAAAATTGAAACCCAGATTAATAAAATAAGCTTAAAGAAACCCATAAATTCAAACAAATGTTTTTACAGAAATTTGAGCTCAGACAAATAATTATTGGTTAGAAAACAAAATGAGAAATGCCCAAATAAATTTTCGTCGTAAAATGCTAACAAATTGAAAACCCAGATAAATAAACTCACCAATTTCAACAAATGCATTGACATACACTCAAACCCAGATGATAATCACAATCGTCATCAATTAAAACGCATAAAATTACATACCCAGATAAATTATCAACAAAAAACTTCGAATTAAACCGAAAACCCAATAAAATAAATTAAAATTGTCGATTAAATTAACAAAACGAAACATACCCAATGAAATTCCTCCAGTAAATAAGAATAAGAACTGTAATTTTTGAGGAGGAGATGATGAAGAAGGGAGAAAACTGAGTTGAGCAAAGGGTAGAGAGAGAAAGTAGGAGAGAGAAAATGGC
This sequence comes from Chenopodium album, assembly GCF_948465745.1. NCBI lineage: Eukaryota > Viridiplantae > Streptophyta > Magnoliopsida > Caryophyllales > Amaranthaceae > Chenopodium > Chenopodium album. The sequence goes on from NC_137844.1 coordinate 9,481,502, forward strand.
GAAGTTCAAAATGAGGAAGAGAAGCAGGTTTTATGGTGAAGGGTTTTGTGAATTTGCAGACAAATTTCTCATTTTTTAATTTTTCTTGAAAATTTGAAATCATGAGCGGGATTCTGAGAGAATTTTGAATGGTAGTAAAAAGACGAATATGCCCTTCATAGTTTGAATAAAACAGGGTTGGATTGAAGGGTATTTTTAGAAAATGGGGATTAGGTCAGAACACGTTTGACCCATTATGGGTATAAATGTAATTTGAAATGGACAAGTGGGGGAGTGATATAAGGAATTTTTAGTCAACTTTAATTGGATTTAAATTTACATAATATAATATAAAAATGGGTGGATTAATGCATAAAGATATACTCGTGTGATACAATTGTGACTTGTGAGTGGTCAGTCTGGTCACTGCCTTAAGAGGGGCACATCAAGTGTTGGAGCGTATCATGATTTATGAATGAATGGATATTCAAGATTATACTATATGATCTATATCTATATTGATTTTTATATTGGCACTTTTGTCACTCTTGTGTCCTATGTTCCTTTTTTTGAATTTTCCTTCGTCTTTCTAATTTGAATTTTTTGGTTGGATCGGACACAACCAACCCTAATTTGATTTATTCGTTGATTTTCCAAAGTTAATCTAATTACTGATTTTAATTTGGAAATAAATCAACACAAATTGTAGTACAAAGTATATTTTTAATTTTATAGTGGACTGTGGTTTGAATTTTTGTATTCCAACCCACTTCAATTTACCCCAATCTAACTTGGCACAACCCGATCCACGACCCATCTAACCCGTTGACTAGGGTTGAGTAAAAATATTTGATCTAGTTGATGCAATTTGAAAATTTGACGATCCAATTCGAATTTTTGGGTACCCAATCTAGTTTTTTGAATTTACACATTTCAAATTGAATTTCGAAAAAAAAAAATATCAATTTTCAGGATTGAACGTGAATCGCCTTTTTCAGAAAATCTTATGAGCCAATCGCGAAAATGATATGATAATCTAATCCAAATATATTTTTAAATTGCACAACCCTACCGCTGACCCACCCAAATATTGAAAGTTCATTATTGTTCATACATAAGATTTAATTAACAATCACTAGGCATTCAAAAAGAATCAAAATATGGACAACTCAATTCACCTATAACACAACTCTAACCCAATTTAATCCAACCCAAAACTTGGACCATAGCAAGTGCTTGTCTTGGATCACCCAATCCCGAACCAAGACCCACCCTAACCTAGCCTTGGAGTGCTCAACCCACCTTGCTGGTTAGTTGTTGTCCATATAGTTTAAGTCTTGAATGGTTTGAATTTTTCTAGCATGGTCTAGTGCGTTTTACGTTTTTTTTTTATTTGGTCGGACTTTAATATTAATAAAAATTAGTATATTAATAAGAATAAAATGATGAAAAAAACCTAATTGACACATTTTTCTGTTTTTAATCGTCCTAAACTAATGGATCATTTTAGCACTTCATATTTTTTTCTCTTTACCTTTTCTTTCAAAGCAACACTCATACAACCATACTTTTTTCCTTTTTAAGAAAAACGCAGGGCTTATATACTCAGGTGTTGTTTGGTTGTCTTTAGTTTTTATGGGCACTTAAAATCCCCATGAATTTCCTTTTGGGAATGTTGTTTGGTTGACATTATTTATAAAAAACAAAATGGGGAAAACACAATTTATGGAATTTTCACTTCCCATAAAACATGGGAAGTTACTTATCCACCCCTCCCTTGGTCATTCACAATTTTTAGGATTACAAATTCCCACATGACAACCAAACGTATTTATGTAAATTCCTAGGATTTTTTATTTTTTATTTTTTTTTATTTTTATTTTTACAAAAATTCCTAGGAATTTTAATAAAGTAATTTCCCATGGGAATTCACTTCATACAACCATATTCATTGTCTTAACTTTCTTATTTTCTTGAAATTTTAGCCAATATGGCGTTGGCAGTTGAAATGGGACGAATGAAGTAAAAATCTAAGCTCTTGTTGTCGTTGTTGGTACCCCGGTTAACAATCATATAAATATGTCTTTTAGATTATAGATACATTGATGTGAATCTAGCAAATCTATACTAAAAGGCGTTCCTTGAACGGTGTCATGTGACACTCTTCAAAGTATATGTCATAATGTCACGTCATTATCCAAAGTATATACGCCACGTAAGCTAGCCACTTCATTTAACAAAATGAAATATGCCTCGAACAAGATTTGAACCCAAATATCCAATACATATAGGTAATAGATGTACCATCTCAACCAACTATTATTAATGTTTTAAGTTTCACATATATTCCTTGCATTTATTTAACTAAAATAGAGGTAATATAATTCATTTATTTTTCACAAGATTAGAATATAAATACATATGATTAAAAAAAAAAAAAAAAGTGACATCCGAGACAACGCCCAAACCACTACACACACTAACTATACAAATAGTCGAACATTATTGTCATATTAAAGCAAGAAGTACACAAACTAGCAACTTAGGGCAACACATGGAGTACAGGGTACACACTAGTTAGAATGTTGAAAAATGTCTTTTAAAGGGAAGGTTGTACACCCAAAATTTTCTTATAGTACGTAATATGTTTTTTGGTGTTTAGAGAGCCGGCAGGTGATGAGAATCGATCGCAAGATCTCTTGGAATCGGAAGATGAGCTCTAACCACTTGAGTTACCTCTCACTTTCATGGTACGTAAGATGTTATTTAGCATATTGTTGTTTGAATATGTACATGGTAAACCGTGCAAAAAGATAAATGAGACAAACGAAAAAGAATAAAGAGAGAGCTAAAAACGAGTACAATATATATGTATAAATTCAATCTTCTCCTTTCAATAATGTACTGTTCAATCTTCATCCCAATTAGGTTTTGTTCAATGTGATTGTTATCACAACCTTCAACCTTCGAAAATTTATAGAATATTTATGTACTTCATACGAAGCCAACATACATTGATACTTATACAATTTTCTACGGAGTAAAATATATCACAGTAGTGTCCCTATAAAAAAGATATGATATGATTTTACTTATTTTCAGTCTTTTTTTTTTAAACCTATGTAGTAGAATGTACCACTTCATCAATACATACTTACAGAGTAACCTTTTAACAAATCCGTTACTTTCGCTCTTCCCTTGTGGCCTTGTTGTTCTTTTTCCCTCCCTCTGCACTAATTCTTTCTACAAATTCTCTTTTCGTTTTCCAAGTTCAAGTACTATCCTTCTTCTCTTTTCATAAAGGACACCAATCTTTTATTTGGCCTGGACTCCTCTGGAGTCAGGGAAGAAAGGTGACAATTTGACAAATGGTAGATGTCCTACACTCCTACAAAAACAAAAGTATAATGCTCCCAGATACAAGTATTAACAAATTTCTTTACTTGTATTAGTTTTCTACATAGCTTTCCTGTTGACGTGGAACGGTGGAAATCATATAACTAATACATAAAGCTAAACTTTTAGTCCGGTCACGAAACAACGACATTTGACTTTTTAACTTTTTGCCAAGTGTCACACCACATAGGCAACAATTAAAAATAAATATGACATGTAAGATTTATTTGGATATATTTTTGTGAATAAAAAAGTTGTATTTTTTTTATTGGAAAATGCTACACATAACCTTTAGGGCTACATATAAGCATTAAAAATACTCTTGAAAACCGTTTAAATTTAGAGAATCATGACAAATTCACACTAATTGCACTGATCTACGCGTGTTTTTGTCATGAATTCCTAATTTTATACAATTTCCAAGAGTGTTTTTAATACTTATATATAGCCCTAACTCCTAAAGGCTATGTATAGCATTACCCTTTTTTATTAGGATAAAAACTTGGATAGATTTTGTAGGATAAAAAAAGTTAGTTTAGAATTTTATTTTCAATAAAAATTGGAAAGATTTATAGGATAAAATTGTTAGTTTAGAGCTTTTTTTTCTAATAAAATACCAATATTTCATAGGTACAAAATAAATTATAAGTTTAGCCAGACCACGAGACAATTACACTTAGCGTTTTTTCTCCATTGTCATGCCACGTAGAAAACAATTAAATAATTTATCATATAAATTTATTTTTATATTATATTTTTTTGGAGCATAGGAAGTAGTTCAAAACGTACAACAATCATTTTTAATATGTTCTACTCGATTGAAATAAAATACTTCACAATCTATATGATTTTATTACTGTATGTATCAATCGGGTCATGTAGCGGATCATTTCAAGTTGGGTCACTTCAGGTCACGAGTCAAGAATTTTCAACTCTAGCCCAAAGTTTCGGATTTGGGTCAACCCAACGAGCTTAGAATAATTTTTTAAAAAAAATTTTATTTTTGGCTAATGTTTAGAAATTTCTAATATTTCAATCTAACTTTGCTATTTGTTTCATATATAATTTTGAAATCGAACATTTTCACCAATATTATTGTTAGTCATTAAATGCCCACTATATAATTTAAATAGTTTTGATACTTAGATAAAAAGTTTATTAAACAATCCGGGCATCGCCCGGAGCATAATCTTGTTATATTATAGAGACAAAACATAAAGAAAAAAAGAACATAATTCACAATCATATAAGAATGGTGGCAGAACGCAAATAATAACTATAACTAGTTCCGCTGTTTGTAGAAACCTCAGCTCATGCAACGCGATGGTAATATTATTAATCATGGTTTTTTCACCATACCCGGAGAGAGAGGAGCGGTCCATTCTTGGAAGTTATGAAGGCTTCCTGTGAAATCAGTGAAGAGGCCATCCACCCCCATCTTGTTTATCCAGAAGTCAAATTCAATATAAGGATCTTGATGAAACTCGAAATGAATGGATTGGTACTCATTCTGAAAGGTATAAGGATGCACCTGGATGTAACAATGGGAAACAACTTAGCACAAAGTCCTTGATTGTGCAACTGAACAAGTACACACTAAATGTTTATTCAATTAGGTTTCGAGGTTGAAATCAGATAGCTGTTTGCTTGTTCCCCAAACATATACAGTAAGTGTATGTTCTCTTCAGCTTAATTTCAGTTTAGTTCAGTTCAGCTCTAATCAGTTTCTAATTTCCTTCTCTCATAAACAATTTAGTTCAGTTCTGTTCAATTCAATTCAATTCAGTAAATCAGAATAGGGCCTAACTTGGTTACATACAAGTGCGTCAAAATCTCATATTCCCAGGTGAGTCCAATAAGTCAACAGCCCAAAAATTACCACAACTAAAAGGGTTTCATGTGTTCATTAACTTCTTCATTTAAATCAGTCAAATTGAGAACTCTTTCATCACATAAACAACATGCTAAACAACATGAAGTTACATGTTCATGCCAAAAGCTACTGGATATGAAAATTTGGATGTTGAAAATCAAAAGAAGGATTACACACCTGAAGACCATGAGCATGTGCTCTGGCAACCAGATCAGTGGGGGGTTGCAGATGATTGTGTACTGCCGGAACCAATGTATCCTTCCCCGGCCCAATACCAACTACGTATTTTTTTATGTAGTCAAAGTAGGCATTCGAAGTGACTTCAAAGTAAGTCTGCAAATCATCAATTACATTTTGAAAACTACTCAGAAAATAAATGATCATGCATTGATCCACAATATATGCTAGCAGTTAAAGAAGCAACACAAGCAACTATTCGCTAACTACCAAGTTGATGAAAAAGAATTCACAGCAACAGCTAGTGTCTTGTTATCTTGTACGAAGTGCGTTGTTTAATTTAACTTGGTAGTTATTTATATCACAAGACACTATGTTCAGGTACTTGTCCTAAGAAGTGCATTTTCACTCTGTACAAAAAGATATGAATTTTTCCCAACCAAGTGGTAAAATAAGATACAATCGAATTTGTAGCACAGAAAGCCAAAAAAAATAAGCCAAAAATTCTGGCAATATATCTCATGATTTCTTGAATCTAACAAATTATAGTACAAACACTTTTCCTGTTGAGCATTTACAGCACAAATTTAATAAGCAAGGTTCAAGAAGGATCTTAACAAATGCAATATGTCATATCAATCTACTCTGTTAAATTTAGAAATTCTGGTAAACGTTGGTGGGAATTTATCCCTCGCCAACAAAAGAGGGAAAAGAAAATGGAAAGAAGGGTTATAACCTGGTTAGTATCTTCTGTTCGCGAAGTTGTGTTATCAATCAAGAAGATTTTGGGCAAGTCTGTCTTATTTGATATGTAGACAATTGATGATGGAGCAAATGATTGAATGAAACAAGGCTGTTTTAGCCAATCTTTAGATAAATATGAGCCATTGTAACCATACTTCTTCAGAGTGTCTACAAAAACATCCTCAAACTTCTTCCCATCTGGCCACTTCACCTGCAGAAAGCAAATTCATTATCCATCCTCAGCACAAATTAAGACAAAGAAACATATTTGTATAACGAATCTAGAGGGTAGGACATGTCACATACAAAATTATGCTCAACGATACTTCAGCAGAAATTTAAAATCCATATCAAAACCCTTTGCATGATTTTCAACTGATTAAATTTATACTGGAGAAACTTACATGTTTGTTGATGAATATGGGATTTTTTATCTCTGGATATATCCCGACAACTCTGGAAGCATTGAGAGCAATGGAGATGTACTCTTCAAAAGTAATAATAGGAAACTTTCCTGTATTACGTACATTGAGTATAATATGAAAGAAAGATAGAGAAGTCGATAATAAAGCAAAGGCAAATCACAGGAAGACAAAGAAAGTACTTGAAACATCATCAGAGAAACTATAATACCTAACTCACCATTATATTGTTGATCCCTGAATGGGAACCTCTGATTAACTCTCAAAGTTTGAAGTTCCTTCCATGTAAAATCAACTACATAAATAAAAGATATCAAGTCAGCAGAACAGTAATTTATAATTCAATATCATAATATTTTTAACAACACAGTGCACGACATGTAGCTAACCCCACTTATGAGATTAAGGCTTTATTGATTGACAGTGCACGACGTGAATCACATTGAATAAGAAAAGCTGAGAGTGGCAGAGTATCACACCAATGAAAAACTTAGTAACATTAAGTCCTTCGACCTCATAGGTCCTTTTGCGGTCTGCAAACTCCTTGTGCTCGACAATATTTGTTGTATTATCTAAATATACATCATGGTGACATACAAGTACACCATCTTTGGAAGATAGAATGTCTGTTTCTATGAAGTCTGCACCTTCTTTTATAGACCTCTGCCAAAAATAGCCAGCTGTTAGCTCCTGCTTTACCCATTGCTACAAACAGTCTAAACTCTAAAGTACAAGGTAGCACAATCTACATTGATGGAAAACATACTGATGTTTTAAGGGCATGAAGATTTCCAAGAATCTGGATGATATGAGATCTTTGAAATTATCACTTCAATTTCATATTAGTACATCAGACTTAATTGACGAGTATTTAGACAAAAAAAAAATTCATAACTTTTTGATGTGAAAATGAGAATTTGAACACACAAGTGAGAATCTAATATTAAAGAGCTCTAATTGCACATTTGCACTAATAAAGTAATGCTGCATCCTGTTAAAAGGGAATCATAATTGTGACAACTAGATAACTATATGGTTAAACAAGCACATAACTCCTTGAAACTATTCTAGCACTTATCCAAGTTTTATGATCATTCATACAATATGAGAAGAGAAAGAGATGAGATTTGTTCCCTAGAACCATAAAGAATGGACACACCAGATATGCAGCTGCAGTTTCCTCGGGTAATTCTCCATTGGAACCTCGATGTGCAAGGTTGTAAGGACGCGAAGTCTGCAAAGGCTGCTTCAGAGTCTTATGTTCTTTGTTAGGAAACAGATATGTACGTCTAGCACTACAGCAAACAAAGAATAGCAGAAGAGTAAACAGGATGGTACCTGCAAATTTTGAGACACAAACAAATGTTATTTACCGACTATTAAACTACAAACAAAAATACTTTTGATTTAGAAATAGGTAAACCAAAAGCGTATGAAACTAGCCTTTTAGAGCCTTGTAAAATGTACAACTATAAACTTTTGGAGAGGCACAGTACTTTAAGGTTTAGATATTTAAAGCAAGCTAGTTTGAGTCAGAAAGTTTAGAAGTGAGAGTAACTATCACACTGAGCAAGTGTTATCATGTTGATTATGACTAAAAACCTCTAAGACTCAAATATCATGGTCCCAATATAAATGCTTAATGCTACATTCTCAATTCTAACCTTTATCAATGAATCAATTCCATTAAAAAGGCCTCCTGAAAAATAATTGCATTGTTCCAGGCCACAAAAGAAATTTCAAAATCTAATCTAATCTAATATTCCAATTCTCTTTTACTTATGCCAATAATACCCTGCCACTTTGGTAAAGTTTCGGTACACCATTGCTAATTCATTTCGCCAATTGGTAGACATACTTCAATTATTATCAATTTATCACCAATATTGGCTTACTGGTTTGTTAATATTATCAATACGAAATTTCTGGAAAAGAAATCTAACTAAAATCAAAATAGGACGAGTTTACTTTGTCCTTGGGATAATATTAGCCCTCCCATATAATGCTGTTGGGAATAATTATGCTAATTTATCCCAGGAATCTCCTATTACTTAGAATGAAAACACAGAATAATTTTACATTCTCCATGGACATGAAATTTGTGGAAATAAAATGAGAAACAGAAGATAAAAACTGAAAATTTAACTCTACCAAAAGACAGTTATTTATCACAAAATAACTGTCTTATAATCTTATCCGAAATTATTAATTTAATCAATTAAAAAAGATAAAAAAAAAAATTAAATTAATATAATCGGCTATGTTAAACTGCTTAATTAACCGCACATGCTAAGAGCAAAGCCAATGATTGCCCAAATCAATGATGGTCATCAACTTTTTTTTATTAATATCACTCTTCCATCTCATCCATGCCAATCACCATGCCCATGTATACCCATTAGTTGCCCTCTAATTTTTTATGATCATAATATTCATCACCTATTAAGAAGATAAATAAAAACTGACAGCCTACTCATACCATGACAAATGGCACATACATATTGTTTACCCACCCGCCAATGGTCATGGCCATAACCTGGTCATTAGATTTCTCTCTCCTAAAGTAATCTTTCATTCTTTTGAGTGTTTTTTAAAACTCCCTCTGTTTCACTTTGTTAGTCTCGTATATTATTTTGGACGTTTTAAAATGATATACCCATATTGAGTATTTCCTAACATAATTATAGAGTGAATAATCTTCATAATTCTAATTGGTTAATATATCTGGTAGTGGATTGCTAACATGTCAAATCTTTCAATCAAAATTTATTATAGGCGATTTAATCATAGTAAATATACTAAAGATACCCAACAAATCTTAATCTTTCCACGTGACAGAATGTTTCCACTCTAAAACTCACAAATTGAAGACTTATACATAACATGGTTGACAATCTTGACATTGGTAACTCCAACACAAATTAATTAGACCAAATTAGGCCCTGTTCACTTCACCTTAAAAAAATAATATTCAATAAAATTAATTTCATTTCAGTAAAAATAATTTCAGTTTCGTAAAAATAAGTTCAGTTCAGCAAAAATAATTTTAGTTCAGTAAAAAAAATTTCAGATCGGTAAAATACAGTAAATGTAAAGAAGAAATATAATAGAGATTCAGCTAAAATAATTTCAGTTAAACAAAAATAATTTCAGTTCAGTAAAAATAATTTAAATTCAATAAAAATAATTTAAATTCAGCAAAAATAAGGTAAAGTGAACACTTGTTCCATTAACAAACCCCCTTTCTCCTAATAGAAGATTTTATTTTATTTTTTTTACAGAACCAAATAGAAGAATTTTAACTATTGTTAAGTATTCTACAGCATTAAACCCAAAAAAAAAAAAAAAAAAAAAAAAAAAAAAAAAAAAAAAATCTTCAACTGTCTTTTATAGAATGATCGAAGGAAAAAGGCTAAGGAAATTATTTAAGCAGGTGATTGATAACTGAAGAATTATAAGAGGAGGGAAAATAATGCAAAATACAAAAATTTGAAAAGTGTTGTTGGTGTTAGTACTTACATGGCGAAGTCATGGCATTGGCAAACTCTAATCCTCCAAACCTCAGTCCAGACTGCCAGCACTCTGAAACTGTGACTAAATAATTCTGATCGTAGTTTTCTTTTAAAAAAAATAATTAATTAATTCTGGTCGTAGTTTTCTTAAAAAAAAATAAATTACTCCGTAATTCTGGTCGTAGACCTCGTAGTTTTCTTAAAATAAAAATAAAAAATAAATTCTGATCGTAGTTTTCTTTAAAAAAAATTAATTAATTAATTCTGGTCATAATTAGTTAGTTACTTCAGTATCTACTTTGGACCATTTGGTCTACACTAGCCCAATTTTGACTTTTGAATTTGGAGATTGGTCTTATTTTGTTCATAGATAAGATGAATTAAGCATAAAAGAAGGACCTCTCGTTTTTCATATTTTTCACCGTTAAGTACCTCTTAATTTTTTTTCCACCTTTTTAAGGACATAACATTTACTTTTTTGATAACAATTAACAACAATTAACCCAAAGTAAGTTAAGCCTTGGTTAATTGAATACATATACCCTACGTTTTTCTTCCTCGCTATTTCTCTCTCCTCTTCCTAAACTCCTTCTCCTCTGTTTTTATTATTATTATTATTATTATTATTATTTTTTATTTATTTTTAATTCACAACTTTTTTTTCTTTATTTAAACTTTCAATCTTTCATTGCTTTATTTATGGGTAGCAAAATTTATTGCCCGTCTTCGATTCTTCAATGTTCATTAATAACTTTGCAATTCTTTCGACCGTTTGTAAACTAATTGAAAAAAAAATAATTATACGTAGTGCCGTAGTGGTATGATTCAAGTTCGTTGATGATTTTTAAAATGTTGTACGGTATATAATTACAAATTAAATCCCTTCTTCTCTGTTTATTTTTTTTTCCTCGAATTTTTTTATTTTTATTTATAATTTTCGATTTATAAATACTTTCAAAGGCGTAGTCGTCGAGGTCCTTGTTCTTCTTCTTCAATCAATAACTGGTACAATTTAGTTCAAGTTTTATTTATCCGATCTTAATTTAGGTCGAAATTTTTGTATTATGTTTTTTCATAATTTGGTTTCTTCGATCGATTTTGAGGTTTGTTTTTCTTGTTCAATATTGATTTTGTTTTCAATAGGATCTAAAACTCAAATTTGTATTTTTTTTTTTAGTTTATGTTTTTGTTATTTAATTTGATTCAATTAGTAATGGGTTAACATTCTATTTCTTTCTTTGATTTTGAAAATTAAATTTTATTTTTTAAATTCGTGTTATTACTTTGAGGTTAATTTTGGATTGAATTGAGTGTTGTTTTGATGGATCTGTGTGTATATTTGAGAGTGTTGCTTAGTACTAATTTTTTATTTATTTATAATTGATTTTTCCATCTCAAAAAAATAATGCAAATTAATCAGCTGAAAATTTGAGTCAAATATAATTAATTTCGATTAAATTCAATCACGCATGGATTATTAACTTGAAAGTTACAATATATTGAAACCAAAGTATTAAGTTTTTGATGAATTTAAATGCTCCCACTACTAAAATTTGGCCAATTTGCGACCGTTTTTCTACGACCGTCTTGAAAACGGTCGCAAATTTTCGCAGATTTGTGACCGTTTTTAAAGCGGTCGCAGATTTGCGACCGTTTTTGGGTCATAAAACGGTCGCAAAGGTATTTAAATAATTATTTAAAATAAAATATATGTCAAAAATTATTCAAAATAAAAATAATGCTGTTGCGACCGTTAGTAGCGGTCGCAAATTTCTACAATTGCGACCGTTTGAGGGTCGGTCGCAAAAGTTTTTTTTTTTTTAAAAAAAGATAATATAAAAGAGGGACACACCCTAACCCTAATGTTATGTACAGCCGCTCCACTTTCCCTCTCTCATTTTTTCATCTCTCTTTCTTCTCACGCCTCTTTCCTCTTCCCTCTCTCTCTTTCCTCTTCTTCTTTCCCTGATCTGCTTCCCCTTCTCCTTCTGTTTCATCTCCGATTTCTTTCCTCTTCTTTTTCCTCTCTCTCTCTCTTCTCAGCCGATCCTCTTCCTCCATTTTCCTTATCTCCACTCTATCCTTCTCACGCCCCTCCTCTTTTACTCTCATCTCCTAATTCTCTGAATTTCACTGCTGAAAATGAAGCAAAGCACTTGAGAATTGAAGAATAAGAAGCCAAAATCGCTGCTCATTCAAGCTTTGGCTCAATCGGAAGCTCCACCGTAACAAGACCTCCACCGTTACAAGAACGAGCCTAAGAGAAGTCAAGGTTTTCTAGATCTGATAATTTTTTTTTTTTTAAAAAAAACTTCTAGATCTGATATTTAATTTAGGTTATGTTGTTGATCTATATTTATTGTTTCTAATTTCAGATTATGTACAATTGTTTTATTGTAATTTTAGTTTTTAATTTTGAAAGATCTATAATATTGTTTTATTTCTGATTTGTGTTGTTTTATTGTAATTTTAGTTTATAATTTTTGAAAGATCTATGTTATTGTTTTATTTTTGATTTATGGGTAATTTTTTGTAATTTGCATAATTATTGTATAATTTTATTTCTGATTTTGTGGGTAATTTTCTTAATTTTTTTTTTAATTTTGTGGGCGGCGGTGGGGTGAGGTGGTTTCGGGTGAGCGGTGCTGGGCTGAGGTGGTTTCAGGTGAACGGCGATTGATTTACTAGTTAGGGTGGGGAGTTGTGGTGGGTAAAGGTGGTTTGGGTTGGCGGTGGGTTTTCGTGGTTAGGGTGGGCAGAAGTGGTGGGTAAAGGTGGTTTGGGTTGGCAGTGGTAGTGGGCAAAAGTGGTTTCAGTGGTGTGAGGCTAGATGCGTAGTACAGTAGCGTGATTTTTCTTTTTTTTTTTATTTTTTTTTAAAATTTTAGCGACGGCTTATGGCGGTCGCTAATTCTAAAAATTGCGACCGCTGATATTACCTGTCCCAATTTTTAATTTTTGCGACCGTTTTCTAAACAGTCGTTGAAAATAATAAAAACTGTCGCAAAAAATCTGCAACCGCCAAACAGTCGCAATAATGATTTTTGCGACCAGGTGAATTACGACCATCACCTTACGACCGTTGACGGTCGCAATTATTAGTTGCGACCGTTTTTACTATAATCTGCGACCGTCAAAGACGGTCGCAATTTGGCCGAATTTTAGTAGTGTCCAAGGACTTAACATTTGTATTTAAGGACTTAAGTTTTCAATTTGAAGGACTTCACTTTTTGGTTGGAGCTCACGTGGGTTAACTAATCGGAAAACTAACCACATGTCCTTAAAGGTGAAAAAATAAGTAGGAGGTCCTTCCTTTATGCTTAACTCTAGATAAGATGAAGGTCTAGTTTATCTATGTGACTAACAAATTTTTTTTATTTTTTAATCAAATAGCAAAATCATAAATTAAATCACAAAAAAGTGATTTTTGCTATGATTTTGTACAACTAAAGTAGCAACTAGGAATGGCAATGGGTCCAAGATCCGACCCAAACCCGCTTAAATCTGAGTCACTTGACCCATACTTTAAAGCATGGGTCCTAAAATTTTAGACTCGAGCGATGGATCTAGGTCGGATTTGGGTCTAAGTGCAATTGGTCGGGTCTGGTTTTGGGTTTGAAAAGTTCAGACCCAGATTCGACTCATATATATATATATATATATATATATATATATATATATATATATATATATATATATATATATATATATATATATATATATATAATTAAGGGCCTGTTCTTTTCAGCTTAATTTCAGTTTAGTTTAATTCAGCTCAATTCAGCTCCAATCAGTTCAGTTCATCTTAGTTCAGTAAATCAGAACATGCCTTAAATAAGTCATAAGTTATCTAATCTAAAGAGTCGGATTACTCTTGGAGCTTTTTGAGAAGTGGCGGCTGTAGTTTAGAGTGACATAAACAAGTTTTAAGTTTTAACCAAGAGTTGTTTCTCTAAGGGCTTTTTATCTTTCCCTTCCCCATTGTTTTTCCATTAACGATAAGAATTTCCCCACTACTAAGATGCCGATCTCCAATTCTCTCACTAATGGTGAAGCAAGAAGTTTAGAAATTCATGGAAGGTGTGCAAAAAGCTAATGATTTTTTTTCTTTTTTTGCACAAATATCAAAGCAATTTAATTACTCCATTGTCATTAGATATAATTTAGGTGATAAACTTTCTGTCATTATTTAACATTATGATTATTTAACCATCTAAGCCAATTACCAACCACGTTATCAATATTAAAAAAAAAAGTATATAAGTGAAAAACATAAGGTTCAATTTTTAAAAAAAATAATTAAGATACTCAAATAATAAACTTAATAAGTATTCAATGCAACTATTACCTCATACCTCTTGAGGACGAAAGGGCGAACAAATTCACCTATATGAGTATAATACATAAAAACTACAAAGTATAAAACAATAATATATAACGTATGACCCAGGGCATCGCCCGAGCTAAACACTAGTTAGGGTTGATAAACCAAAAATATAATTAGTACTCGGGCTCCGTTCACTTCACCTTATTTTTGCTGAACTGAAATTATTTTTACTGAATTGAAATTAATTTTACTGAACTAAAATTATTTTTACTAAACTGAAATTAAGTTTACTGAACTGAAATTATTTTTACTGGTTTTCTATTATATTTTTTCTTTAAAATTACTGATTTTTACAAAACTGAAATAAATTTTACTGAAATGAAATTATTTTTACTGAACTGAATTTATTTTTACTGAACTGAACTTAATTTTACTAAACTAAACTTATTTTTACTGAATTTAAATTATTTTTACTGAATATTATTTTTATAAGGTGAAGTGAACATGGCCTCGCTCAGTTTGAGGGTTACATTTGCTATTATAAGCATTTCCTTTTAAGGGTTACATTTCAATTATTTTCAGATTATGTAAATATATATTTTTTTACCTACTTAGGTTTTGTTTATTTCACCTTAAAAAAAATAATATTAAGTAAAAATAAGTTCAGTTTAGTAACAATAAGTCCAGTTCAGTAAAAATAATTTCAATTTAGTAAAAATAAGTTTAGTTCAGTAAAAAATAATTTCAGTTCAGTAAAAATAAGTTAAGTTTAGTAGAATTTAGTACCTATAAAAAAGAAATACAAGGGCCCGTTCCCTTCACCTTATTTTTGCTGAACTGAAATTATTTTTACTGAAACAAAATTATATTTGCTAAACTGAAATTATTTTTACTGAACTTAAATTAATTTTAC
Source organism: Chenopodium album (assembly GCF_948465745.1). NCBI lineage: Eukaryota > Viridiplantae > Streptophyta > Magnoliopsida > Caryophyllales > Amaranthaceae > Chenopodium > Chenopodium album. The sequence goes on from NC_137844.1 coordinate 9,496,845, forward strand.
TAAACTGAAATTATTTTTGCTGAACTGAAATTATTTTTACTAATTTTCTATTATATATTTTTTTAAGAGGACTAAATTTTACTGAACTGAACTTATTTTTACTGAACTGAAATTAATTTTACTGAGCTGAACTTATTTTTAATTGTTATTTCAGTAAAAATAATTTCAGTTTATAAAAAAAAAAAAAAAAAGATAAAGTGTGTTTAAAAAAAAAAAAAAGTTTGAGTGAATGGAACCTTACATTTATTATTAATTTTTAAATAAATTTTCCAAGCTACGTAAAATCACCACCAAATATAGGAAAATTTGTGTAGAACTACCCGGAAGATAGGGTGTTTTGTGAAGAACTACCCATTTTTTTATTTGTTTACAACTACCCGGAAGATGGAAAATGTTTGGGTAGCACTACCCAATAACGTTTTCCGTCCATTTTACACGTTAGTGGGGCCCACTTTTAACCTTTCCCACCCAATTTACTCCCCCCCCCCCAACTACCTTTTCTCTCTCCTCTTCAATTCCTTCTTAATTTTCCCTCCCTTCTTACTAAAAAATTTAGATTCAAGTAAGTGAACACAAATTCAGGTAATCTTTCACAATTTAGTACTAATTAATTGCTTTTCGCATTTGTTTACAAGTTTTAGAAGAATGCAATTAAAAGAATTAGGCTTTAAATTTCTGATTCAAATTAGGGTTTATGAGTTCGATCAAATTTGGGGGTTTTGATTTTTAGGGTTTAGGAATTCAATTGAGTCTTTGATTTGGGTTATTTTGGGTTACAGATTGAGTTGTGAAGCATTTTTAAGTACTTTATATTACTAATTGACATTGTAATTGGTAGGATGTCGAGTTCATCATACCACTCCTTTATGAATTTTCATCCAAACAAGTGCAATTGTGGCATCCCACCAAAATTGAAGACGTCATGGAACACAAAAAAACCTGGGAGAAGATTTTTGGCTTGTAAATTCTATGATGCTCCATCTGGTAGAAGAGGATGCAAATTTTTCAAATTGATTTTACCGGAAGTCTTGGGAGAATTTGAAGGTCAATTGAAGAGAGTAAAAGAAGAGAATGAAGGAAGAGGGTGGAGTAATAATGGAGGGAAATTAAAAGAGGAGAGAGAAAAGGTAGGCGGGGGGAGTAAATTAGGTGGGAAAGGTTAAAAGTGGGTACCACTAACGTGTAAAATGGACGGAAAACGTTATTGGGTAGTGCTACCCAAACGTTTTCCATCTTCCGGGTAGTTGTAAACAAATAAAAAAAAATGAATAGTTCTTCACAAAACACCCTATCTTCGGATAGTTCTACACAAATTTTCCCCAAATATAACTTCTTCCGGGAATATCAAAGTCATCCCTATTTGAAAAAAGTCTCTGAGAATTGCGATGAGTACAAGTGAATCACCGGCGCCGTCGTCATCACCGTCGCCGGTGCGGCGGCGGGAGAGCCCATGGGGCGTTTCAGGGGGCGATCACCGCCAACCCAAGCCCCACCGCTGCAACGACCGAGCCGAAGATGTTATTCAGGTCTTTCTCTTTCCTTCTTCTCTTACAATTTTCCCTTCTCTTCCCCTTTTTCCTAAAACCCTAATCTTGCTCTCTTTTTTGCAAACTACCCCTTTTTCATGGAACCATTACTGCAATTCATTCTGCTACATTCTTGTGGAATGGGATTCCAACTATAATTGTAGGTGGAATGGAAGATTAGGGTTCTCTTCTTAGATAATTTATTCAATTTGGTGTAGATTTCAGAATGATTCTGGGTTTATTATGCTATTGTTAGTAAATTAATATAGTTAATTTGACTGTTGTCTAGTTTCCTGATCAAATGCTGAAATTTTTTTGAGTTTTAGTTAAATCAATTTTCATACTAATCTTGAAAATTATGTGGGCTTAGTTCCATATACCTCTCCACAAGTGTTTTTGGTCTAATTCTCTAGGCTATGTAGATAGTATGTGCTTATCCCCTCGAAAACAATGTGCCGTTTTCTTACTTTGTGGTAAGTGGTGATGAATGATAAATGATAAATGGGAAGTTGCTAGTTATGGGTGTTGCTATAGGGAGGTTTAAAGAGTGGAAGGAATTGGAAATCGGTAATATTCGAAGGTATGATCATGGAAATGTAAGGTACTGAGTAGCAATGTGAATGTGCTTTCTTGTGGATTTTAATAGAAAGCTCATCTGGATATAGCAGGCGACGTTAAAAATGCGATCCCAATATTTTTTCCATAGTGTCTTTTCAGCAAGCTGCATCCATGATAGATAGCTTCTTTAGGTTTAAAAAAACTTGCTGATCCAAAGACTAAAAATCAATGAGGTTTGAACTTGTTATGCTTGAAAATTAATCTTAAATTACTGAAGTATACATTGGTTTTATATTGGATAATTTTATTTTTTCAATAATAGGAGCTTTTTCTACCCAGTGCAAACGTCACTGTAAGCCTAATTTGGATTTGGCGAGCCTAATTTGAAAGCTGTAATATAAGTTAAACCTGGTTACATTGCTTTGGATCTGGTTTGTAAGTGCCATAAGTGGAGGAACCATTATTTTCCACTCATTTGTCAAAATTGGGCTGTCTTGAGTTATTTTTGATTCCTCATGCTTTCAAAATTGGGCTGTCTTGAGTGTTATTTTCGATTCCTCATGCTTTCAACCTAAGTTATTTAACTTATTTTTGGTAGCACTTACCTGGTTTCTTATTTTTTCTTACTCATGATGAGTGAACATTCGGAGTATATTTGTTTAGGAACTTCATTTTAAATACTAAGTCTTTGCTAAATTGAAGCATTTACTAGTTTAGTGCATACGGAAATGAATTCAATAGCATTGTCTTAAAAATATTTATGTGATAAAATGATGATTTGGTAGACTGTTGAGGTTGAGGGTGTCTGCTTACTCTCCCATGATAGAACTACCTCCCTTGGGACTTGGCTGTGTATAACCCTTGACTGCTCAAGTGATAACTTCTATCTATTCCTTGGTCGATTTAAGTGCAGGGAAATAGTTAGAATGAAAGACTCTGACAGTTTTTTAGTGGATATCGAGAAGCTCTGGATACTGGTGTCTGGAGATCTTCTGATCCTCATGATGCCTGAAGTGATTATGTTTGATGTTGGGAAGTCCAATTTGAGAAATACGAAGTACAAATTTTTGCCCTGGCACTGTTTAACAGACCATTCTTTGATTGTTGTAGGCTTGTTTTGAAGGAAACCCATTCAAGACTGTTCCAGGTCCTTTCAAGCTTTTCTACCGATGCATGCGCTCAAAACCTGGGTAAGCTTTCTCTTGTTTACTTCCGTTAGTAGATAATTCCATTGCGTTCTTCTAGAGATTACCTTGTTATTTTAATGCAGGGAGGAGCCAACAGAGCCTTTCTACTACTTGGAGCTAGATCCACCCAGGAGAGAAGTACAACTTGAGTGAAATTTTCAGTAAATTTCTCAATTATTTAGACAAAAAGGGGTATTATTTTGGGGTTTTCCTGATATCTGAACCTGGAGTGTTATGAATGATGACCATATATGCATCATACACTAGAATTGCTCTCCTTGTTATAAATGAAGAAATACCACTTCATATCATTTCCTTTTTGTTTGTTCTTTGAAATTTTAGTTAGGGTTGCCCTGTTAATTTTCACAACTTGCCTTGTGATCACTCGCTAATAATATCATGTACACATATTCATTCTGTTGCTAGCACAATTTGTCCAGGGTCTGTGTTGTATACACTCCTCTGTGCGTCTGTGTTTGTATGTGTGTGTCAACATATATAAAATGGTACACAACCGACTGTTGCAAATACGTTACGGAGTACCTTAATAGGGTATCTCCTTTGGAAATTTGACTATTTGAGCGAATGTATCAAAAACCACAAGATAGAACAGAAATCATATACAAAGTACTAAATATTTACTCCGTATTACTCTTTTATATTTATTTATTTATATTCAAAAATCATATATGGAGTACTAAATTTTTGCAAACACCACAAATTTTTGATGAAAACTCAATAGTGGAAGAATTTAACATAATGAAACTGTTACAACTCTCTTTCTAATTGTATACTGGTCGACACCAAAAGAATGGATGGTGAATAAAATCATTTATCACTAATGGAGAAAGGAGAGGTCCATTCCTGGAAGTTGTGAAGGCTGCCAGTGAAGTCGGTGAATAGGCCATCGACTCCTATCTTGTTTATCCAGAAATCATATTCGATGTATGGATCTTGATGGAAGTCGAAGTGCAGAAATTGGTTCTCGTTCCTGTAGGTGTAAGGATGGACCTGTATTACAACTCATTAATAACCCTTCAAATCAAAGTGATATCAGTAACGGGCAAATTCTAAACAAAATGTGTATTAATCTTCCAAAGAACAAAAACTCACTATTTCACAAAGGAGAATACAATTCCTAACTTAATACTATCGCGACTAGTAAATTTAATACTCATGCTTTGTACTTATCCGTCCGTAGTGGAGCATATTAAGGTTCTTTGAAGTTTCGTTGTGAGGGGAATTAGATTATACAGTTTCATTGTGAGGCTAATGTTTCCAACAATTCAACTCAACTTAAAACTAGTCCCAGTCAGTTTACAGTCTAATTTAAAAGATTAATCGGTCTATAATCAAACAATAACTGATTTGATTAATCGGTCTATATCTTTGGTATAGATACCTGCAAGTCACGAGCATGTGCTCTGGCAACTAGATCCGAAGGTGCTTGGATATAATTATTTACCACTGGAACCAATGTATCTTTCCAAGGTCCAATGCCAACAACATATGATTTGATGTAGTCTAAATAAGCATCTGAAGTGATTTCCGAGTAAGTCTGCACAAATGCTCCATATTAGAACCAATACGAGAAATGGTGAATGATGGAAGATTACTAATGGTGTTATCTGGAAATAAGACAGTAGCAGATGACCTGGTTGGTATCTTGAGTTAACACAGTTACATCATCAATCAAGAAGATTTTGGGCAGATCTGTTTGATTTGATACATGCACAATTGAACTTGGAGCAAATGATTGGATAAAACAAGGCTGTTTTAGCCAATCTTTTGACAAATATGAACCTTTGTAACCATACTTCTTCAGGGTCTCCACAAAGACATCCTCAAAAATCTTGCCATTAGGCCACTTCACCTGCAGAACAAAATTATACAAGAAGACGATTACTCTTTATTGTATGAGCAAAAACATTACAAGCAATCTTGACGATGAATATTTCTTAGTGCATGCCAAAGACCAATAGGAATATAGTATAGTCTTGCAACATTTGTTTGGTTACCTGTATATTGTCATATGCGATATTTTATTAAACCCATGAAAGCAGAGAGATAGCAAAACAGAACTATGTGCTTGTGTCAGGCTCGGCTAACTTATATGATATGAGTGCTTGAGGTGAAATGAAGAATCCGAGCAACAGATGAACAAATCAATCAATCAATCAAAGCCTTAATCCCATAAGTGGCATTAAAAGAACCTTTCAAACATCAACACAATAAACAGCATCCTAGCACTAAGTTGAAGTGTACTTAGATGCTGTACATGCATATGGATATACAACTAGAAGTCTTTACAGTCAGAAATATAACTGTTATTTTCATAACTACATATACCACCATGTGAACCACTTCAAAGATGGATCTGAAATAAGAAGAGACCCCCACAGATATTGGGGATCTATTTTGACCGAAAATGCTTGGCTGATTCATTTGATATTAGATATTTTAGCTTGGCCAGTTGACATACTGAAAGGTGCCTGACTTGGCTGGTAAGTTTTTCCGTTTCATCCATTATAAGTAAAGTTCTAGTATTCGTGACTGCTGACATGTCAACATGTTGGAAACACATTTGTGGCAGTAGAAAATGCAGACTCGATACAAGTAAATTTACTTACATGCTCATTGATAAACACGGGGCTTTTCATCTCTGGATATATCCCAACAACTCTAGAAGCATCAAGAGCAATAGATATGTACTCTTCAAAAGTAATGATAGGGGATTTTCCTGTAATACAATGGCATACAATGAAAAAATTTCTTAATTTACAAACCAGTTGCTTTCATTACCGCTCTAATCCAGGAATCGTACTTACCATTGTATTGCTGATCCCTGAACAAATATCTTTGCTTAGTTCTCAAAGTTTGTAGTTCCTTCCATGTGAAATCAACTAAACATGGAAAAATATTATTTTAGGAAGACAATTAATCACAAGCAAGTTGACATAAATTTTCAACAGATAAAAGAGAAGAAATTTAAGATGGGTTGAAGACTCCAATCCGGTAAGGACATCATACCAGTGAAGAATCCAGTGATGTTGCCTCCTTCAACCTCATATGTTCTTTTGCGATCAGCAAACTCCTTGTGGTCAGCAATATCGGTAGTCACATCAAGATTAACATCGTGATGACATATAAGCACACCATCCTTTGTGGCTATGATGTCTGTTTCTATGAAATCTGCACCTTCTTCTATAGCTCTCTGCCAAGGACAATAGCCTTTAATCCCCACTTTTTTCTTGTTACATGGTAAACTAAACATTCACACGCAATGATCTATGTCATGAGAACTTAAACCAAATAACACTTCGAATTCATACAAGATTACCTTGGATCAGAATAACATGAAATGAAATTAAAAAAAAAAATTATATTATCATGTCATCACAGAAAATAAATTAGACCACAATTCAAGTTTGCAATAACAGCACATAGCAAAATATGTACTCAAACTACACACAAACAGATGCTGTTGCTATACAACAGACAACAATTGTTTCATTGACTTGCTGTTGTAATCTTCTCTGACACGATAACAAATCGATTAAGATGCAAGATTATACTGTTAACAAAGTAATTCAACAAAACAATCCAGGCACGCAACAGCATACCGTGAAACTGAAAGCACATTAGAATTTAAGCTAGTCTACATCAGCAAAAAGCACATGAAATTCTCCTTGAATATAAATTGAAACACACCAGATATGCAGCAGAAGTTTCTTCAGGAAATTCTCCATTAGAACCTCGATGTGCAACGTTATACGGACGTGAAGTTTGCAAGGGCTGCTTGGCACCTTTATGCTCTTTGCTTGGAAGCTGATATATAGGCCTAGCACTACAGCTTACAAAGAGTAGCAAAAGAGTAAAAGGGACAACACCTGCATATAATTAACATATGCATCAAGTATCTTTGATCAGCCAACAATAACATGAATTCACCATTAGCCACCTCACAAAATTCATAAAAATCATATCTTTTGTAAGGAAACAGAAAATATCAGGAAAATCAAACAAATTTTGTTTTGATGCTTTCATTGATCTTGTTGGTATATTTTTAGTATCAAGAACATGAATAATTTACTGATCATAATCAAAATCATTATACAAAGTTCAGAAAAACTTTCTGCAAATATTACAACTCAATTTATGTGAATTTCACACAATTTGACATATATCACATTAAAAAAAATGAATTGTTGCCAAAATTATAACTTTGCTCAGTTTGAATTGTAATTGTATCAATGAAACAAATTAAATTAGGAAGAATAACAAACGAAATTCATACCCACCATACTTATTTATTCAAATTAAAATCCAACAACTTCGGAAACAAGATGATCAATTACATTCAATAATTAACTAAAACCCACCAAATATAATTAAAGATTGATGCGTATAAATCATGAAAATCAACAAAATAAAATCAATTAAAAGATTTGGGTGATTAAAATTTTACTTACAGAGCTTAGTCATGATATAATTGCCCCTTATCTCTTTTTTTCTCTCTCTTATTCAAGTTTGTATGGCATTTATAGAGAATTAAGAAATTCAAGTTGAAATATAATACGATCACTATTCATAAATAAATTCAAAATTTTTAATTTTCTTTTTTTTTTGGACAATAAAATAAGCTTAATAAGGTGATAATAATGCAGTATATTTTTTAATTATTTTTTTTGAATAATATAATAATACGCTTAATAAGGTGATAATATTGTTAGCTTTAAAGAATCGATAATGATTAATATCAGAATCCCGAGCATCACTCAATCTAAACTTAGAATATTCTATCAAAATTATGAAGTCTTGTAGAGAGCAAGTTTAGTCCCAAATCTTAAATTTGGAGGTGATATTATCAATTTGAGTTTTAAGACTTATGCTTAAAACTTTTTTCAATTTTCTTCTTAAATCTCAAGCAAGTCTCAAGTTGAGTCTTGAAATTTCAAGACTCAACTTAAGAGTTGAGATTGGGACCCACTTCACTTTTATTTTTATTATTATTTTTTTTTTACACTTTTCTACATATAATATGTCATATATTTAAGTGTTAGGGCTAAAGTGATAAATTTGTACAAGTCTTAGTGAGTCTTAACAAGAATTTGATGACATTATTTTCAATGGGGATTACTAAAATGATGTCACATCCAACTCTTAAGACTTAGGGCTAAACTTGCTCTAAGTATTGCCTCACATATACTACTCTTTAAAATCTTTATCTTTATTTTTGACCCCATTTAATAGATACTCCCTCTTTTTTTTTTTAAATATTTGCTCTATTTCTCCACACGCGGAGTTTTAGGAGAAATCGAAGAAAGTAATAAAATATAGAGATGGTAGAGTTAGTGGACGGTAAATTGAAGAAGGGAGAATCTAAAAAAAAATAAAATGTAATTTTATTGGGTCCCATCAGGTGAGAGAAATGAATTAAATATTATAAAAGTTTTTCAAATAAGAAATTGGAGCAAGTATTTAAAAACGGTCGAAAATAGAAAGTGGGGCAAGTATTTAAAAATGGAGGGAATATAACTAGTGAGTAGCCATGTCGTTGCTCTGGGTTGCTACTATTAGACGTTGCCCGGGGTTGTTTTGTAATAATAATACGGAGTAATATTAATCTCGATTTTGTAGATTATCTTTCCTCTTCTTAAGTAAATTTCTCCGTAATTTTCTTAGGTGTTTTCATGCACATTTTCCTACGGAGTAATATTTTTTTGCTTCATAGGATTCGTCTATATAATTATCGTCCTACGAAGTGTATTAGTAGAAAATAAAACGACTATTTCCGAAATATTTATAAAATTATACTTCGTGTATTGTGAGTTGATTTTGAAAGGAATAATTCACATAGTTGCATATAGTAAAAGTCAGTTGCCAAAAAGCATAAAAGTGAAGGAGGTATCTTCCATCCTATATTCAGGAAAATGATACGGAGTAGATAAAAAAGTAAATTGACTTATGAGTCATGAGTCATGATGGAGGAAATTGACTTCACCTAATGTTATAGAGGTGTCAATTTGGGTGTCTATGTCGGGTTTGATAAGATTAAGCCAGATTAGGTCCATTCGCATGTCCATGTGAATCAAAATCTAATCAGGTTTTTCCTAATCGAGTCAGATTTTGACACCTCTACATATAACAAGTTAGTCAACTCCATTACGCCATTCTTCTGCAAAGTTATGTGAATATGGTTGTACCGTTGCACCTTGCACGCTTGCACCTATACATGGCCAAGAAGTCAAGTGACTCAAATTACATCCAATGAGGATAAGAATATAACTGCTATGCTTTCAACATCATAAAATTACGATTACAAATCATTTTTTATATAACAAGTAATTTATTTTACTAGACATCACAAAACATACCGAGTACCAGTACTCCAAACTTTATGTCTTCACATGGAGGATTCCAGGTAAACGATACAGTCATTCCAAGTCAACTATTTAGAAGTCATACAGACATACAGTCAAGGTCCTAGACAAGTAGATATTACATCAGACAAATTTTGCTTCTCAACACAACAAGTCAACATTACTGACTACAAAGTGATGCCAATCTCTTCTAGAATAGATACCACATTGACACACATTGTATCCTCTACAATTTACAATAATCCTTAGGTTAAGTAAAAGTAATTCAATATTAAGTAATTCTTCCGTTCTTTTTTACTTAACTCGTTTTGACTTTTATACTATTTACCACTTCTCCTTTGACCGTCTTATGAGAATAATATGTAAGGAAAAAGATATTCACGTTGGATCCTTTTAAATTCGTCTCAATAAGTACTATCATAATACATAACTTTTTATAGTTTTTATTTATGGAGAATTAAAGTTATTAATAGTTAAAGTTTTAGCAAGTGTGATAAAAAAAACAGGTTAACTAAAAAAGAATAGAGGAAGTAAGATTTTGTCAACTATATTACGGAGTAGAATGAAGTAAATATCATGACAATTTGCTGCAACTTCACTAATCATTACGGAGTACTACATTGGGAATGTAGTTGTAATGATTTTGGAAATGAGCTTATTTTTTTTTTTTTGAAGACATGGAAATGAGCTTATAAAGCATAGGACTAAACAAGCAATATTGATTTGTATTTTAATTTAATGGTTTTGGGAGTCCTTGATTTGAGTATTGTAAGATCTTATAATCAATAAGGTTGTACTTACAAGGATTATTAATTTGTGATTGTAGTTAATTAGTTTTGAAGACTCTTATTAATTGTGTGTTGAGATAATTATGATTAGTAAATGGTTATATATTCTTTGTATGCAACTAAAAAAGTGCAAAATAATAGATTATTGTTGTATTTTATGGGTTGAATGTGTAACATGACTAACATCGATACATTAGCATAATATCATATCATATTTCATTAATACGAGTTTAGTATTATTTGTTATAGTACGTAGTATTGTTTAAGAGACTCTTGTAATACATTATGGAAGGATAATATATGAGAATGAGAAGCTAAAATCAATTCCCTTTGAAGTTTATACTGGTGTTTTCAAGACTGTTGCACAAACTTTCACTCTTATCCTAAGAATGGTATAAATTATTACTTGATTATTTAGACCAAGAGTAGAATAATTAAAATAGTCAAATTAAACTCTAAATAATCTTAAGTGAGAGTTAGATTATTATTATTTATTTTTTCCTGATTGAAATCAATTTTGATATGGAGCAAGAAGAATCAGATACATTTTTTGACTTTTTATGAAAGGTTTGAAACTAGTTTAGGGAGCTAATACATGATCTGAAGCACCCCAAGCTAAGGAAACTAGTCGTCAACACACCTAGATTTTATTTGGAGTAGAGCGCAAGTCCCAAAAATATTTAATAATGTTAATAAGATATGATTCTAATTTCTAAGTTTTAGTAATCACTGTCCAAAACTTTATCCTTTTTCTAGCAAACATCTTCTATTTAACACGACAGATTAAACTTGTCAAGAATGTCAACCAATATAGTTACAGAACTTTGTAATTTTTACAGACCTTTTTTCTTACTAAACTCTTTAATTTACACACTTTTCTTCTTATTAAGGTTAAAAAATAAGTTCAGTAAAAATAATTTCAGTTCAATAAAAATAATTTCAGTTCAATAAAAATAATACTAAGTAAAAATAATTTTAGTTCAGTAAAATAAGTTCTGTTCAGTAAAAATAATTCCAGTTAGTAAAATTAAGTTCAGTTCAGTAAAATTAAGTAACTATAAAGAAGAAGTACAATAGAAAATCAGTAAAAATAATTTCACTTCAGTAAAATTAATTTCAATTCAATAAAAATAATTTCAATTCAACAAAAATAAGGTGAAGTGAACGGGGCCTAACTCTGTAATTCATGCACGTTTCTTCTTACTTTAAACGTTGTAAATTGTGTCAAGCCTGTAAAGTCAACTAAACTCCGATAGTTCATGTATGTTTCTTCTTTAAACTTTATGATATGCATTAAGCCGGTACAGGATAATAAACTGCGTATTTCGGACAGTTTTCCTCTTACTTTTACTCCCTTCGTCCCCAAATGATAGTCCCTTATGGCCTATTTTTAGTCCCAAATTGATAGTCCCATTTGCTTTTTTCAAGTACCATTAATATCAATTTTTTATCAAAATTTCCTCCAACTACAACAATATTTGTGCAAATTTAACTCTCCCATGTAAATTTTGTTTTTCAATGTACTTTTATTACTTTCTCTCTCTACTATTTTACATACCCAATGTAAATTTATTTTTTCAATGTAATTTTACTACTTTTATTTAAGTTTCTTAATTCCCGTGATTTTTGCCCATAAGGGATTATTATTTGGGGACGGAGGGAGTAATATTGTAAAACACATGACGTTTGTAAAGTCAATCAAACTCCATAAATCATGCAGGTTTCTTTTTAACTTTAAACATTATAGAACATGTTATGCCTATAAATAAAGCCAACAAAATAACAATAATTTTATTAATCTAAGATACTTGAGCTTGCTCATCGATAGCATTATTGCATGAATATCAAAATCTACGCTTGATTTTATAGGAGTGGTGGTATTTTTATTTTTATTTTTTACAAATATAGTTATAGTTGATCATTAATTTATGGGCAGAGTTAAAGGAAATAGCATAATACACCATTGTTTTTCACATATTGAGTGTGTTTCTATAATACTCATGAATATTATTCTATCTCAAAATATCCTAAATTATGAAAAAGCAAGCCGATACTTATAAAATATGCTTTGTAGTACTTGAGATAAAATTTTTCTTAAAATTCAATAAATTATCAAGACATCACCCGAATACAAAACTAGTTTATATAAATCTGAGAAACTCTAGCCAGCTCATCTATAACATAAAAATCAAAATCTACACTTGATTTGGAATACAATCAATTAAAAAAAAAAATAAAAAAAAACTCTCAAAACTAGCAAAGATCACAAATTTAAAATCTCAATTAGCATAGTTTCTTAATTTAGTACCAAAAAAAAAAAAAAAAAGAAAAAAAAAAAACTCGCAAAGAAAGACGAAAATCAGAAAATCACTAAACTACCCAAATTTGGGCATAAAAACAATTGTTCTTGGTTGATCTGATCACCATCTGATTAGCTTTGCAAAAATCACTTCTTTTTCCTTCTCCCAATTACTGCGTTTACTCTTCTTTGTATTTCTAGATCTCTGGGTTCCTCTTCTCTCTCATCCAAACTTGAATCATCAAGATCAAATTCAGCCCCACCCAAATCCATTATAAAAGGTACTATTTTTGCAAATCAATTGATTAATTTTGCTTAGTTTTTGACTTTTTGTTTAGAGATTATAATTTTTTCCTTCAAATGTTCATCTGGTTGTTTGATTAATGTTGTTAATTTTAGACATATTAGGAAATTGATCTGGGTTTATGAGCTTTTTTTTGTTAATTTTGAGTGTATATTGTGGTTGGGGTTTTTATAATTTTATAGATTTGTATTTATAATGGTGCTGATTTTGTTGGATATTGTAAATATTCGAGGTTTATGTTTGTATCATTGACCTGCAGATTGTTGAGCTTGCAATTAAGGCTCATTGTTTAGGTTTTTGACTTCTTGTACTTCGTATCAGTTATTGTTCTGGATATTAGAGCTCTCACGTCAATTCAGAAGTCTTAATTCGGTTTATGGTTTACAATTTTTGTTCTTTATGCTTAGAAACTTGCAGTATTGTTTGCTTTCGGATTTCAGCTTTATGCTTGTAGTAATCAATCTGATTCATTGTATAGCCAGTAATATAGTCTCATATTCTAGTTTCTTTGTCAAGTTCTTTCCATTATTTCCATAAATATATGAGCTTGCTCGCTAATTTTGCATCAATAATGTGTTTCTAGAATCATCTGATTAAATTTTGCTCATTCATATGTGTATGATTTTGGTTGGTTGTCTATGTTTTCTTGGTTATTTATCACACCCCATCTGACCTTTCTCTCTACCTCTTTTAACCTTTTGAATTGACCCTTGGGAGGAAGATTTTGGTTTCGTTTAAATTGAAGTTGTGGCATTTTTGTTTATGAACAAAGGTTACTTCTTTTTGTTGCTCAAGCCTGAAAAAGACTTCACTGCCATTTTCACAGCATGTGACTGCTTATGATTGTAGCCTTGTGCTCTTCACAATCTGCCTTTTTTAGCCAATGATCATTCTTAGGTTTGGCAAGACCTTCTATCGATAAAAGGTGTGTATGTATGCGTTGTCTGGGATCAGGGGAAAGATTTGTGATAGGAATTAGGAAGAGTACTTGTATTTGCCAATTATCCAAAAGCGAGCAAAAAGGGCAATCTGATATCAAGTCAGTGTGTCAGTAGGAAAATGACTGGGTAACTTACCCTATTTTTTTTTTTCTAAATAATATTTATTTATTTATATATCTTAAAGGACTTTCCCTGTTCAAGTTGTATCCTTTATATTTTCTAGACACTGTCTACTTTGTCTGCCTACAAAGGTACAAACACAAGTACACAACCCAAACTACTTTCAGTTACATGTGATTGAGCTATGGATGAGTGTTGCTGTTGAACTTCTTTGCCCATATCCATGAAAATGAGAGCATAGCCTGAATTTGCTCTAACCTATCACCTATGGCAAACTTTTTTTTATTGATGTATTTTTCTTGCTATTCTCACTCGATTATTTTTGGAAACCTTTAATGCAAGTTGCCAAAATCTCATTCTAATCAAGCATTGTCTCTTTCTGTAGTTGTCCTATAGTATTTCTAATCTCTATCGCCACATTTATATTCCAAGTCTTTAGCACCAGAATGTTCCAAAATTGTTATGAAAATTGAATAAAAGAACACTTCATTTGAAGAGACTGAGACTTATCAGATGTTTTCTGGAATTTCGTAGGGTATTTTGGGATTACTTTGTCTTGTGATTTTTTTTGGGATGCCTGAATTACTTCTTTGCAGAGTAGGGTAGCTGGGCCTTCTAAAGTTCTAAGAGGGTGTTTTGGTTATTGTTCAAGGATTGAAATGGATTGGACTATAGGACTTGATACCTAAAAGATCTGGTAGCACTGACTGTGGTGTTTCGATCATGGAACATTTGAACATCATTATCCCCTCCCCCTCCAGAAAAAAGAAAGGAGTGAGATTCACTGGTTCATTACATGTCCTCTCTTCCCTCTTTTGCTGTCCATCACTTGCAGCTCTCTTTCTCTTTCTCACCAAAACTGCTCAAACCACCAGTCCATACACCACAAGGCACAAGCTCACATTCTGTCACCTCTCCTTACTACTGTATTCACCCCTTCTTGCTTTCAACAACCATCGTTAATTCGCCCTTCCCAGGGGTGAAATGATATTGAACTTTGGAGTGTACCTGACAAAGGCTAACCATGTTGAAGTTTTTATCGATTGAAGTCATTAGCTACCTTCATCAATTTTCCATGCATGAAGCCTACGGAGAGGTGAAGTGAGGGAAAGGATGAGTTTACTTATTCTTTGGGTTTTTAGTCGCTGTAACTTTGAGGTCATTTTGAGAGGTGATTTTGAGTTGTGTGGAGTGTTGATTGATGGTTTCTGAAGGGTGGCTGTTGGACGGCAGCAGGGGTGTTTATCTATTGGAAAAGTAGAGAGATATAGGAGAGATTAAATTGGTACTGCATAGGCTATTGTTGATTGTTATTGATCATTGCAAACCAAAGGTGAAATGAGCAGCAGATTTCAGCAATTTTCGGTGCTGGACAGCAGCCAGTATATTATTCGAAGTTTTTACTTCTTTGTTCCCTTTCTCTCTCCCTCCCTTGCCCCACCAGCACCCCCCCCCCCCCCCCCAACAGTTCTTCTTTTTCCGTCCTTTTAGACCTGTAGGAGGAGATAAGTGGTCTCATAGTTTGCTGTTTATTTTGTTGGGGGTTAAAGTGGCTTTCAAGGTTAGACAGTTTTCTTAGTTTTATTAGTATTTTTTTAGGATGTAGAATAGGCACTTGTTAAGCGTTCCCAAGTGCTAAATCTTACTAAGATGGATCTGGGATATAATTTTCTGGAAAAGTTTGAAGAGTAGAGAGGAAGCTAGGTTGATGGTGTGTGTATATGTTTCCAGTCGTAGATACCTTCCCATATATATTTTACTATACATGATATATGTTATTAGTGAAACTCCAGGTATAAAGCTGAAAGAAACACTAGAGCTTTAATAGGCTGATCTCAGTCTGACCAAGCTCAATCTGAACTTCATTTAGCAGGTTTGATACCCTGAAGAGTATTTATGAGCCGAAATTACTAATCACTTTTATGAAGGTTGAACTTAAAAAATATTCAGGGAAGTGGTCGAAGTGAAGATGCTTCTTCAAGTGTTTTTGCCCTCTGTCGAGCCTGTTCATTTCAATAGTATTTTTATGCCAAAACTTTAAGACAAAATATTGGGGATGGGTACAAAAACTTTGAAACAGTGAAATTTTCCAATTTATTTTGTAGTTTATCTGGTTTATGATGTTGCTCTGCCCAGGCTTTCCTTTTCTGTCCTTCACATCGTTTGTGCTCATGGGTTGTTTCTGCATGAATTTTCACTTACTGTGCACATAGACAATTAGCCATCCTTGTAGCAAATCTTACACTTTAAATCAATGTCTGTTGTTTATTGCTTTTCTTTGGGACCTATTTTGTCCCTTTTGGCCATAATAATTTGTGAAGTATGCTTATTTAGACTTTTTGTTTCAGATGGCAACGCAGGCAGAAAGTCCTGCCAGCACTCCAAGTGCTCAAATTGTTGGCAATGCTTTTGTGGAGCAGTATTACCTCATTCTTCACCAATCACCAGAGTTGGTTTACAGATTTTATCAAGATTCAAGTGTTCTGAGTCGCCCAGATTCAAATGGGGTTATGACATCTGTTACGACCATGCCTGTATGTTTAGTAGATTTTAGAAAGCTGTACTCATATTTTGAAGATTTTAATTACCTATGAATTTCTTTTTAGGGCCTGTTTGTTTTATCTTATTTTAACTTATTTTTATCTTATTTAAGAAAAAATTCAAGAAAATATAAGTTTACACAGAATAGTATCAGACATATTAGCTTTTATTCAGAAAATATTATACACATTTGTGTTATTTCAGATAAGTTACTTATTTTAGTTCAAATAAGTTTAGATATAATACAAATTAAAGCCTTAGTCTGCATTCCTGCTTGGAGTATAACCAGTTATAAAATATCATATGTTTCTCATGGTGCTAACATGGCATTAGGAGATAGAATAAAAATATAATTGATCATGAATTGGTCTAGGACTCTAGGAACAAGATCTCTAGATAATTGGGAACAAGTTCTCTAGATAATTGGTGTTTGAGGTTAGTCTTTGATGTACAGAGATGGGTGATAAATTTATTATTTTTATTCTTTTGGCTGTCAAAGGAAACAACTATAATTCTGTACATGAAGGGCTCTGTTTTTCAACCTTTCCTAGAAGGGGCTAGGGATTGTTGATGCAGTTTTAAAAATCTTTGGTGTTTAGGCATGTGTGCTGATGTTGGTTTATCTGTCTATTGGTGTTGCTTTACTACTGTGAAACCATTATATACTTATTTTGGTTATTAATAAATATTTGGTTGCCAAAAAAAAAAAAAAAAAAAAAAAAAAAAGAAAAAAGGTGCAGTGATTCCTTTACTAGTACGGGTGGTATATCTCTGGCATTGTAAAGTGTACATCTATCTATAATATTATTAAAACTCATGGGGACAACATGCTAACGGCATGTGTCACTCATATGCCACATATGCACTACATGTCATCCCTCTTCTCTCACCATATTGAATTGTATTAATGTTTAGTCTCTTCAACAAAAACTCTTCATTGGTCTAACTTTAATGCTATATAATACAATAGTGTTTAATTTAATTGAAAAACTTTTCATATTGACCTCTTATTACATTTTCATTTAGTTATTAATATTGTTCAACATTAACTCTTCTAAATTAATTTAATCAAACTTATAATTTATGATGATTCGGGGCATCGTGCGGGTCAATAACTAGTTTAGTATGATAGTTCCTAATTTGATGATTCACTTTTTTTTCCTCCTTCCCCACAGTGGCAATTCTGGTTATTAAGCTGAAGTGCTAAGAATATTCTGAATTTTCTTACAAAAAATAATGAGGAACCAGATAGTGTTACATGCTAATAAGCTTGTTGTCTTGATGCAATGATGTCTGAAAATTTTTATTATGCTGTAGACTCTAGAATGTACGATTTCATTGGTTGTGCTGTAAAAGTATAATAGTAACCCCTAATGGGGCTGCAGTTGCTTTATATATGCAACACATCACCTTCCTGGTCTTCTTGTTAATCACTGAATGACCAGAGTCATTAGATTCTTTTGGGAAGGGTGGATGAGATTTGATGTAACTATCTCTATGTATTAACTGAAATTTAATACTTTTACAGGGAATTAATGAAAAAATCGTGTCTTTGAATTACAAAGATTATGTTGCTGAGATAAAGACTGCTGATGCTCAGCTATCCCTGGGGGGTGGAGTGATTGTTTTGGTTACTGGTTACATGACTGGAAAGGATAATGTGAGAAAGAAATTTGCACAATCATTCTTTTTGGCTCCTCAAGAGAAAGGTTTTTTTGTCCTAAATGACGTCTTTAGGTACGTAGAAGATGAAGAGTCAGCAGTGGCAGCCTCAGATCCTGTTAATGTTGCTGTTGAACATGTGAAAGAAGCTCCGCAGGCATCACTGCCAGGTACATTTTGATTTTTACCTATAGTCTATAAATGCACGCTCGTTGTAGTTTTGTTGAGAACTATATTTCATAGTTTTATTTCATTTTACTTTCAGAGCAGCCTCCTCCAGCTCCAGTCCATAATGGACCAGTCCCTGAATCCTCGTATGAGGAGGACCTTACTAATGAGGCTGAAGTATGTGATCCTTCGGATAATGAAGATGGGTCAGTAACTGAAGAGGAGGTTATTGACCCCCCAAGTCAGTTAAATCAGAGTAAGGCTGTAACTGTCACTTCAGAGCTATCTGCCTCTCAAGATGATGGACCCAAGAGATCCTATGCATCAATTGTAAGCTCACAGAGTCACAGTTGACTCTCTTATTTTAATTAGTTTTTTTTTTTTTTTTTTTTTTTTTTTTTTTTTTTTTTTTTTAATGTTGAACCTGTCTAAATAGCTGTCTGTTACAGCTGAAGGCTATTAAGGCCAATATATCACCTGCACCAGTCAAAGCACCTGCGTCTAACGTCAAGGTCAAGCCTCCAACTAGAAACCAGGAAGTCACTGTGAAACCTGCTCTAGTATCAGAGCCATCAGCTTCCACCAGTGAAACTGGTCCTGAAAAAAGCGATGTTCCTGAGGAAGGTGCTTGATTTGTTTCTTTTCGTCTTTTTTTTTTTTTTTTTTCTTTTTTTAAAATTTTTGCTATGTTTGTTAATACGGTAATAATGTTATCAAAACTTTGTGATATTGAAGAACTCAGTATTTATTATATTTCATAGCAACAAACTGTTGTGTTACTTGTAAAAAAAAGTCACTGTCATGACTGTGATGCTGTTGCGGAAGTGTCATCTCATGGGTGTTTGTCATATGTTCTTTGATAATCTGGAAAGTATCAATTATTCAAATTTATAATGTGTTACTTGTTAAAAAATCAGTCACTGTCATGACCGTGATG
Source organism: Chenopodium album (assembly GCF_948465745.1). NCBI lineage: Eukaryota > Viridiplantae > Streptophyta > Magnoliopsida > Caryophyllales > Amaranthaceae > Chenopodium > Chenopodium album. The sequence continues at coordinate 9,516,259 of NC_137844.1, forward strand.
TTGTGGAAGTGTCTTCTCGTGGGTGTTTGTCATATGTTCTTTGACAATTTCTTAAGTATCAATTTTATTATTGTAATTTAAGACTTTTGGTCCATATCTCTCTTTTAGGTTACAGTTGAAGTAATTTTTGAACCATAATATCTTTGTTTGATAAGAAACAAGAATTTTAAAACATGAGTTTGAAGTTATCTTTTATCTAAATCTGATGATTATACTAATGGCCTTCATAACATTTGAAAACAGATGGTGCAGGAAGATATTGGTCTGTAATGGATGTCATGTTGTGTTAATAATACATGCATTACAATTTACAAAACAGTTTTTGCGGTACAAGAAATTGAAATCTACAAAGTAAAAGAGAAAGACCTTTACAGAATTGAATGGTTTAATTCAATTCCATTGATGCTACCCTTGCTATGATTGAATAAACTTTATTTAGTTTGAGTTTCATTGATGCATGCACTGGTTATTTGACATTTGCTTTCATCTGGTTAATACTTAAAAATTAGATATATTCTTGCATAGGTTAGGAATTACAACTGTTTTAGATATAATAAGTATTAAAATGATTACAGCTGAGTTAAAGTTACATTTTCAAGAAACCTAGTTACGTTGAATCTCAAAAATCCAGTAGTGATAGCCTTGGAGAAAGGTCAGATAGAGTTGTAATTAAGGTGATGCATATGGACGTATTTTTATGAATGTTGTGGATATATGATGATGATGATTACCGGGTGATGGTAATCTCTATCTATAATTTTCATAGCGGTCTAGTTTTTGTGTCCTTTTTCCATGGTTCTGAGTTGTGCTTTTTGTCTTGTGAAGCTGAAGGTCACTCCATATATGTGCGAAATTTGCCACAAAATGCAACTTCTGCTCAACTTGAGGAGGTCTTTGCAAAATTTGGGCCAATTAAGCAAGGTGGTGTCCAAGTAAGAAGTAACAAGGTATCTGTCTACAAAACTTCTGTTAATGATTAGTGAAAATTTTCCAACCCTCATTAGTTCTAATATTGTATAATTACATATATGATTTTTTTTTTGGTCAAGCAGCAGGGTTTCTGCTTTGGTTTTGTCGAGTTTGAATCCGCGAGCTCCATGAAATCTGCAATTGAGGTATGGTGTTCAAAAAACTTCTTACAAATGTCATCTTTGACATTGTTAGTCACCATGCTGTGTGTAGTTTATCTACTCTCCTGTACTTTGTGTATGGTAGACTATTGCTCTTACTTCCTCTTCTCTCCCAATGGTAGGAAGAAAATGGACAGAACAATGTAGGAAATAAAAGTAGAAGAGTGTGAATGTATGGTGCTTAATATGAATCACTGAGCAAGTCAGCAGCTTTTTTATCAGTGAAGTATTCTGGCAAAGTTTTATTTCTGGTTATGATGTAGTATAGGGACTGGTGATGCAAAAGAAAGAATGGAGCCAGTGTTTTGTGTTTAGAGTATTTGATCTGTCAATGTTGCTGGTGTGGATGTAGTTATGGAGAAAAGTAGCTTAATCTATAGCTCTACTTGTTTCTTATTTCGATTGAGAAACTGATCGGAAGGCCTGATGCGCCTTTCTGTAGTTAATAGATGGGGTTGAAAGGCGGAAATTTTTAGGGGTGCAGCAATTGAATATTCTGCTGTTTTTTGCTTAAGTGCTTAAGTCCTCACTGTGATATTCATTTTGCTTTACTTTGCATCAAATTGACTGATGTCACTGACCTAAGAAGTCCGATGATAGGATATCATATACCCCATATAATATACCTCATCTTCACCCATTAAACTAAGGATGAAAGATTGTCATCTTAGATGGTTTTTTTTAATCTTGATGGTTCGTACTGCCTATGACTTGACAATGGCCCAACTGAGACAAAGTATTATTGATTTATGGTAAGCTAGCTTTTGTTGAGCTTCAGGCTGTTAACTTGAAGTAGTTCTAGGCTTTGTAATGTCCTAAGTAAACTCCAAAATTTTAAATTGAAGTGAAAATCATGCATTTTTTTATTCTTTTATTTTGGTGCAACAGTAATTTGGACTCAATTTTAAATGTTGCATTTTCGTGACAATTCGCATATAAGTAATTATTATTTATGACACCACTTTCCTTGATTCCACTCTTAATTGTATTTTTCCAGGCCTCTCCCATTTTGATAGGGAGCCGTAAAGCTGTAATAGAAGAAAAGAGAACTACAACTCGAGGTAAAATTAAAGTTTCAGCCTTATCTCTCTTCAACAAAAAAGAAGCCAAATTAAGCAAACTTTTTCCCTGATTTATTTTAAATGGGTGGTTCTGATGATCAGTGGATATTCATTTTGCAGTATCTGCTGCTGCAACTACCAATAGTGGAAGAGGGAGGTACCCATCTTCAAGGGGTGGCTTTCGCAGTGAGAGCTTTAGAGGGCGTGGAAACTTTGGTGGAGGTCGTGGTTATGGAAGAAGCGACTTTAGAAATCAGGGTGAGTTTTCAGGTAAACCTAGGGGTGGAGCTGGAAGAGGAGCTGAAGGTTATCAACGAGTTGATCAGAATGGAACTGGAAACCCTGGTCGTCAAGGTGGACAGAAGTAGATGAGGAACAATATTTTGATTTGTTTGGTATACACGTGATGAGTTTTCCTATTAACTGTTAATTTAGGGTTTAGGCACTGCTGGATCCTTGATCCTTTCGAATGCGGCTTTTAATTTTTTAATATTTTTTTTTGGTTTTCTAATATATGAATTTAGAAATTTGATTATTTTCCTAATAATAATGTGCCAATTTTCTCTTACAAATTTTTTGTTGGCTCATGATGGCCTGGTTGCTGTTGTCTGGTGTATTTTGTATGATGTTTATAAACTCACGTTCTCTATGAAGGTAGTGTATTCTGGTATTTTATCTATACAAAAGAACAAATATTTATTTATTTTTGGTATATGGGAGTTAAAGCTTAAGTGCTAAGGCGTAAAGGTTTGGGATCCATTTTAACCGAACGCATTTGGGGAGAGGGGAATCGCACCATATTTGTGAGCTTGTGTACGATGTATGTATGCCCTGCCGCCCTGGGCGTGTCATGATGTGCATAGGGACATAGGGTGCATGTCATGCCCGCGTTGTCCTAGAAAGGTACACTTGAGTGTAAGATAGATTCATAGCATCAAGTTATGTCATGTTTTTCTTGTAACACCTTCCCTGCAATCCTGTGTATCTATAATTTGTTCATAACGCATGAAAAGCTGAAAACCTTGTGAAAGTAGCTTCTCCAATTGCTAAAATTTGTCAAGGCTAAGATTGCATGCCTATGCTTTTCATGATCCTTAGCAAATGTATTCATACTTCAAGTATATAATAGTTCAAGCAGTATAATCTATGGTAAGAATAGATCGAACGAATTACATAGTACACAAATAAGGAGCATATATTATTTCTTCAGCAAAAATTATTCGATATCCTGTAGGTTTGCTACAAGATTCGAAGCAGCAAAAGCTGCAGATCCTCCGACAACACTAAGCAGTGCAACCAAAACCTGGACAGCTATTTCCCAGGTGTGATCCTCAGGTACCAGAAAAACGAAAGCAGGGCCAAGAAGTAAGAGCCCCAGGCTAAGCGTGAAAAGGGTTGATGGGGTTTCCGGGTTTGTTGCTGCTGATAATACACCCAACTCTTCAGCCTTTGACAACAGACCTAGTTCCTCTATTGTTGTTAATGACAATCCTGCTTTCTCTGCTGCTGAAAGTAACCCTGCTTTCTCTGCCTTTGTCAGCAGTCTCAGCTGCTCCACCCGCGTCAGCAGCTTCACCGAATTACCCTGCATTTATTTTAAGAAAGAGGGTTACATGACTCTTCACCTTGTACCCAATCTCCTCTCAAATCGGAAATACTACCCCCCACCATTCCACATTCACAATTTTAAACCATACATTGATCACTAAAACCATATTTCAAGAACTCCTAATGTATAACAGAACAAAAACTTTCTGCAGTTTGATAAAACATTCATTAATTGAATGCAAAATCACTTCAATATTCCAAGGAAAATAGTATTTTACTCCCTTTATTTCGCAATAATAAATCAAACTTCGATTTTAAGCCGTCCCAAATAATAATAAGTCCATAAGCCAGATACCAAATTTCCCATTATGTAACAATCTGGTATAATTTTTATTCTTATCTACTAAGTATACAAGAATTCATGACCTCAAAAATGAAGAATGTTGCAAAATACTGCATACAGTCATACTGACATAACTTTCACATTTACACTACTAGTAGCAAGAAAAATTTTACAGCACAAATATGCTGCGAATAATGAAACACGGATATTTTAAACTAGTAATGTGACAACTAATTTTGAGCCGAGATATTGTGTTATTACCTTTTTAGAGCCAGAGGTTTTGGTGGATGACGACGAGTTGGACTTCTTAGTGGCCATAGATAAAACCTGCATTGCCCTTGTTCCATTGAAAGTATTATGTGAATAACATTGAAACTTTACAACAGGAATTCCTCTACTGCTGAGTGCAGCTGAGGCTTCCATTTTGGGTGTGTTGCTGATGTTTTTGAGCAGAGTTTGTGAATAATTATTAGCCTTTAATTTAGTTTCTATATTTTGCTACAATCAAAAGGGAAAGATTTCTTGAAAGGCAATCTCTATAGTTTTGTAAACAAAAATTGTGATGAACAAAGGATTTGTTATCCGATGCTGTTACGCCCACGTGTTCATTATTGCTTGGCCACTTACATCTCATGGGCCCTCCTTTCTAGCTCAATTTATTTATTTATTTATTTATTTATTATTATTATTATTTTTTTTCCTTTTCATTATTACTATGGATTATTATTTGTAAGAAAATGTTAAAAGTACTCCAAATAATTCGAGGAAGCCCCAATTAATCAATTTGATAAACAAAATTTGTTTATCAAATGACAAAATGGTAAATAAAACAACATAAATGCCTAGTTATCATGGCATTTTCGTAAATATATCAACAACAATGGAACCCGTATTTACTAAAAAGTTGTTGATTTATTTATAATTTTTCCATTTTTGTTTATCATATTGATAAACTTGTATTTTCTCAAATAATTCTTATATAAAAATAACAATTGATTGACGCACTTACATTTGACACATATCTAACATATTATATATGTCAATGTTGACCTTATTGTATATAATTAAATATTACAAAAACATACAAGTATAAAATAGTTGATATTACAAAATTTTCAATCAATTCTTATTTAACAATATGTTTTAGGATAATTTTTTTTTTTTTAAAAAAAAATACTCGTACTACTTTTTTGTCATAGTTACTATAGTTAACGTTGATATGTTATAGTAAAAAAAAAAAAAATTAAACGTGTCAATTATTATAGCACAGAGAGAATAAAAAATAAGGTACAAGGCAAGCCTAATATGAAACATGAGTGGTGGATTGTGTTGTGTGACTTGCTAAGCCAAGGGTTACATGAGTAATTTTATCCAATGAACTGCTAATTGAATGAGTGGTTCTACCTTTGGACAAAACCTTTAATGCAATTAGCGGTTTAATGCAAACCATTAAAAAAATTCGGTGTTTATTTTAGGGTATTTTATAAAATTGCTTTATGATAATAGTATTCTAATAAGAGTAAGCTTAGGGCTTGTTCTCTTCAGCTTAAATTCAGTTCAATTTAGTTCAGTTGAGCTCCAATCAGTTCAGTTCAATTCCTAATTTCATTCTCTCATAAATAATTCATTTCAGAAGTTTAATTTAGCTCCAATTAATCCAGTGCAGTTCAGTTCAATTCACTTCATCTCAGTTCAGTAAATCAAAACAAATCCAAAGTTAAACAAAAAATTGTTTATCAAGTGAGAATGGTAAATAAAGCAATAAAATTGTCGTTTTATAATTATATCAACAACTCTACTCAAAAAAAAAAAAAAAAAAAAAAAAAAAAACTCTAGACTCATATTATATATATATATATATATATATATATATATATATATATATATATATATATATATATATATATATATATAAATGATTTATTTATTATTTTGATGATAAAACTTGTAATTTCGCCTCCAAAATGGATCAACTAATAAAAAGAAGGAAAACAAAATAAATAAATAATTTGAATATATAGTGTTAAAAAAAAATGAATAAATAGTGGCATTTGCCGAATAAGCCCTTCTTAATTGCTGCTATATTTGCACTCGATCGTTTTACCGTGAAAACCCTAAACCCTAAATCAAAGCTCCAACAATGGCAGACCTCCCAATCTCAGTCGACAGTATTAAGCGATTCTGGCACTCCCAGGTTCACGACCCAGAAAAGTGGGCTTTCAACATGGTGATCATTATATTTCTCACCCCTAATTTTTTCTTTCGCACTTTCAATTTTGTGGCTTTCTTCCCCCTTTTCTTCTTCAATCCATCTGTTTATGTGATTAATGTATAAAGTTTTGATCTCCGTTTTTATTTTGGCGATTTAATATACTTAGATTCGCAATTTTATGCATAAATCATATGTTTATATTGATTATTATTTTGCTATATTCTGTTTGACTTGGAAGGGATTTACGATTATATATCCTAGAATTCTGTAAATTTAAGGGGCATTTACAATGTTAAAATGATCATGTTTGATATTGTCTTCCTTTTGCAAATTTTTACGCGTTTAATTTCTTCTTTGAGAGGTTAGCAAAATTGTATAAGCAAGAAATGGGTTAATTGGTTTTGGACAATATAATGTAAAAGTGGGATTCATTTGTATAGATAAGCATTGGCCCATTGGTGGTGCTCTTATAGGATGTGGAAGGTTAATCTTATATCCTGAATGAGGGATTATCTAGTTAGTTTCTACCCTCACGACCATACCCTGTACCTGCTGTTTTAAAATTATGGTTTCCACCCGCTTGGTGTTGCAAATTTGTAATTGCCGGTTGGTTTTCGTTTTCCATGCCCGGTTTGTTGTGTTGGTGGTGGATACTGGATCTGCCTCTTACCGTATCGCCCTTTATAAATATTTATTTTTTCATTATATCACAGGTTTGTAGATTAGTTTGCTTTCTATCTTAGTGTTTTGGCGCTTGACTTAAGTGCTTATTGGTCTTTTTAATTAGATTTTTAGTTTAGCTTTGGACTTCTTTTGGTTGTTTGGTCTTGGGGTATAGTTCACGTGTATACTTGGGATTTTGTTCAATTGTAGCATAGTTGTCTACCTCTTGTTAAGGATAGCATATGGAAAATGTCTCTGCTTATTATATTGCTGTCAATTTTGACTGGGACTGGTTTTTTAAGTCCCTATTAGTATGTCTTCTTTAATTCGGTTTGCGTTTTCTGATGCTCTAGAAACTGGTTTCATATATCGTATGCAAATGCTTGAGATGTCTTAGGAATGTAGGAGGTTTATATGGTTTTGTTCTTTTTGGACACCCCCACATCACACTCTATTGTGGGAAGTTGGATTGGTGGAGGGAGCTTATAGGTAATCTGTTCAATAAAGCAATCTTTACTATGAAAGAGGATTTTTTTGAATGCAACTTGACCCGGTATAAACTCAGTGTTGTACATTTATTGTTTCACAATATTGGATTTGTTTGTTGCCTTTACAGGCCATGTTATTGTTGGTGTCCTTGTTGGTCTGTGGAGGCCTGGGGAAAGCTTTACTATCAGAATTACATTGTATTAAATTAGCTTCAATAACTTTTTGGCATTGTAGGTGAATAGGTTGTAATGCTTATATGTTTCTAATTCTGGGTCTATTTTGCAGAGATTTTTGCGTGCTGCAGGAATGTTTGGCGGCTCAATCATTCTTCTACGAAACTTTGGAGATGCTATTGCTTTGTAGATGAGGATGATGGGATTTGAAGCGTGCTTTATGCTTGAATTACAAACTAGTTTTCTATCTCTTTTAGCCTTTGCAGTATCTTAGTAAAGCTCAAGTCCTTTGTACTATAAGATTTTACTTTTTATTAGTATATCTAGTTTTGGCCTTAGGCAGCATACTATAAGCTGTGCTAAGAGTTGTTACATTTTGGTTTGAAGTTTGAATTTAATGTTAGTTGCAAAGGTCACTTGAAACTTGTTGGCTTTGCTTTAGCTTTTTTGTTCTAATTTCAGTTGAATGAAATAAATCTTTGGTTCCGTCACCTTTTCTCTCTACCGCAATAGCTATCAGGCTTCAAAATTTGTATATTCAGAAGGGCTTGTACACTATGCATGAGGATTTTGAAAATTTTGTTGTAGGAGAAACTGGCAAGGCAGCAACTCAAGAACACTCTTATTTATATACAGAACCCAACAGTCAGCAGTCTCAGCACACCCTCAGAAATGGAGGGTTGTGACCTGTGCGCGGATGCCTCTTCTGTGTGTTGGAGTACTTGTAAGGACAAAATGCAGAAATTTGTATCCAGTAGATTTCCATTTAGGGATTAAATGTTTAATACACTTGTCACCATAGAGTAAAGCATAGAAAAGCAGACCTAATATGCTCCTCCGATCTCATATTAGTTCATTTGTACGTCTTCGAGTATTATAGGGATGGAGCTCATGATGAAGCAAAGCTAAAACAAACTCAAAATCTATCAAAAGATTCTTTAATTGACTATAATTAGTTGCTCTACACACTGGGGAGTTACCTCAAAAGAGAACACATACATTAATATGAGATCGTTAGAAAAAGGTGTATATGATGGAGAAGTTTAAGCAAAACTCTTGAATGCCTTGCTCTAAGCCTCTAATTATTAGAATCATGCATATAGAAATGACTTAGTATAAGAATCATGATCCATATAAGATGATACATAACACAACCTATTAATCTAATGTTTTCTGTTTCATTATCATCCTCACTAGTCACCAGTAATCACCACAAGAGCAGCTCCCATCTTTAAAATGGTGAAACCTTGTACTGTCTCTTACAATTATTTCCCTCTCTTCAATGGCTGATATGAACTTCAAAGCTCGATGACAATCACCACATACTCTCAGATTTTTAAAAACACGAATAGGCAAGCCTTTGGGCACCTTCATCAATCCATACGCGACTGCCAATTTCTCGCCATGCCATAACAGCAGTTTTTGCTTTTGCTCCTCACCAACATCATGCAGTGCAAATTCAAGATCAGGCACATATCCAGCCAACTTCATTTTTATCTCAAGCTCACCGAGCTTTTCATGAATTGCGGGCAATTCTGGGTGTACTCTATCACTTGACCTAAACTCATGAACCGTGTTCTTTATCTCGATCCAACTGCAACCTGGAATTTTCACCACATTATTTTTCTTCATGGACTTCCAAACCCTAGAAACATTGTCCCAACTCTTATTAACAGCGTAAACATTAGCTAGTTGGACATATGCTGCTGCATTTGTTGGATCAACCTGAAGCAAGTTGTTAGCAGCAAACTCAGCTGATTCTATATTCTTGTGGATTCTAGCAGCTCCCAAGAGGCTCCCAAATATTGCAGCATGTGGTTTGAAGGGCATTTGCTTTATTAAGTCGGTAGCTTCTTTAAGCTTACCAGCACGGCCTAGGAGGTCTACCATGCAAATGTAGTGCTCTCGTTTAGCCTTAACCCCATAATCCTTCTGCATTGAATCAAAATAGTGCATCCCGAGATCTACTAGTCCAACATGATTACAAGCTGATAAAACTGCAACAAAAGTGATCCAATCTGGCTTTACTTTCTTGGTTTTCATCTCATCGAACAGAGCAAGGGCTCTCTGACTTAATCCATGAGTAGCATACCCTGAAATCATGGCATTCCAAGCAACCATGTCTTTCCTAGGCATCTCTAAGAACAATTTCCATGCATCCTCTAAAACTCCACATTTGCTATACATACTCAACACTGATGTCCCAACTGTCGTATCCTTATACAACGGAGACTTGTACACAAATTGATGAATTTGCTTCCCTAAGATTAATGCTGATAACTTGCTACAACCCAACAAAACACTAGTCAGGGTTAACGGAGTTGGCTCGACCCTAGATTCTACCATCATCTTAAAGAGATTAATTGCATCTTCTGCTCGAGAATTGTCAACATAACCAGCTATCATAGCATTACATGTTACTGAACTCTTCGTATCCATTTCCTCATACATTTTTTCAGCCATCTCAATCTTGCCAATTCTCATATACCCACTTATCAATGCAGTCAGAGCAACCACACTCTTACATGGATCTGTCCTAAACAACCGAACAGCCGTATCCAAATCCCCACTCTCTGCATAACCCGATATCATTGCATTCCACGACACGCTATTCCTCTCCGGCATTGCTGAAAACAGCCTTTTTGCTTCTTTCATCATCCCATTTTCTGCAAAACCCGAAACCATGGTATTCCAAGAAGCAATATCCTTCACAGGCATTTTCTCAAAAAACAATCTAGCACCATCAACATCTGAATTACGCAAATAACAGGACAACATTGTATTAAACGAGAAAATATCTGGTTCAGGAATTTCATCAAACAGTTGGCGGGCTTCTGCTAGCATGCCGGGTTTTCGAGAATACCCAGCTAACAATGAATTCCAAGTAATGGTATTCTTAACAGGCATAGTATTAAACACTCTAAGAGCTGAATCTAAATCAGCTGATCTAATATATCTTGTAATCATTTTATTACAAGAAATGATATCATAGTATTGCCCATTATCATGAGAAAGATTAGAATTTGATATATTTGATTTTATGTAATTGGGGTGAACCAAATTAGAGGAGTTTATTGAATTTGGATGGAATTTAATGGGAATTTGATCTGGGTTTTTATCAATTTCTGGGTTTTGAGTTATAAAAGTTGAAAAGAAAGAAATTGGTTCTTTGATGAGAGTGAAAGTCACATAGAAAAATTGGTAAGAATTTGGTTTTAGTGAGAGATTGTGCATAAGATGATGCATTTTTAGGAGATTATATGAAAAAAAAAAAAAGTAAGATTAGAATTTTATTTGGGATTTCAAAAAAAGTAGAGAAAAATCTCAGAAAATTATCGAGGAATTAGAAAAATCAGTTGGAAGAAGGTGTTGGCGGGAAACGCACAACTTTTCGAGAAAGTTTAGGCCCTTTCGGTAAATTTCATGTTTTTGATGTTTATGGGTTGGCCTTCGGCATTTTAAGACATATGTGCGACTTGCCGCCTCACATGAGGTAGCAAACCGCTAGAGGTAAAGATGGCATTGGGTTAGAAACTTAGAACGGCTAGAGAGTAGAGACACTACACAATATAATGCGAAAAAAACATGGCATGGTTGCACAAGCACAGATAGGCATAGTATGAAATGTTACTGAGCATGTTGGGTCGTGAGCCATGTTTGAGCCACTTTTTTTTGTTGTTTATTTTTTAAGTGCATGATATGTCATAATCCAACCATATCTGAAATGATCTTCAAAGATGTTCAGTAAATTAGACGGAGTATATGTTTTGTATTTCAGGTTACGCGTATCTAAGAAACTTTTGATTTCTACACTTTATTTTTAATGAAAAATATGCAGTACATATTTATGTGTTATCCTTCGTAATAAGTGGGGAAATACTTTATATATATTGTGCATAGCCGCATAGGTGATTTACAAGACGGGCTTAAGTTAGTTTAATTGTAAGACGATCAATTTGAGAGTAACTATATACTAGTATAACAATTTTACGTTAACTTTAATCCTTTTAAGGAACACTTTTAATTTGTAACGAGTTTGATTGTATTTTAATGTGTAATTTCTAATAGATACATGCTATGAAGGCTAATAGGATAATCTAATGCATTATAAGTGTTCTTTAAGAGTAAAATTTATATTAGGAAAAGGGTAACTTTTGTAGTAGGTAAGAGTAGCTTTAAATACTTTTACGATAACTTTTATCTGTTATACAATAAATTAATGAAAGTGCGCCTTAATCAAGGATTTTAACTTTTATACAAAACACTGCTCAACAATATAGAATTCCAATTCACACTATTTAAATAAATAAAATTAGAAAATATATCAAAAAAAAAAAGTTACAGATTATAAAGTTTAGGAAATAAAATAAACAGTGCCAGCTATAATCAATATTTTTTTTTGTTAAAGTGTTAAAAGATAGATGTATAGAGTTTAGGAAATAAAATCAGTACTGTCAATTATTGGATAATAATAAATTTCATTGGATAATAATAAATTTCCAAAAATTTTGAGAGTGCTTTAATTTTATCCGATTATCAATCCAATGGGAGAAATTATAAGGCGGTGATAACTTGGTGTAATTAGGAAATTACATACCTTGTACTCTTGTATGTTACGTCACCTTTGTTAAGTTTCCCTTAACTCTCTTTTTATTTTTGAAAGGAAAGTTTCCTAAACTTTGCAAAAATTGTAATTCTTATTGAATTAGGTTACTTTAAGGCGGTTTAAGTTTCTCTATATATACCCATAACACATTACACTAATGCCAACAAAAAATACACGAAAAAAAAACATATTAGATTGATTCTTATTCTTAGCAAGTTAGAAGAGAAGAAGAAAAAAAAAAAGTCTAGAACAATGATCGTGTACGAGGATATCATTAGTGGCGACGAGCTTTTGTCCGACTCGTACCGGTGCAGCGAACTCTTCAATGGGTGTCTTTGGGAGGTAGAAGGGAAGTGGGTTGTCAAAGGCGGTCACATTGAAGTCGACATTGGTGCAAACCCTTCTGCCGAAGGAGGAGATGATGAAGAAGTTGTTGATGATGAAGAGGCTGTCAAGGTTGTCGACATTGTCGACAACTTTAGGCTGCAAGAACAACCTGCCTATGATAAGAAACAGTTTATTGCATGGGTTAAGAGGTACATCAAGAACTTGACCGCCAAGTTGGAGGGTGATAAGGCTGATGAATTCAAGAAGAACGTTGAGGCAGCAACTAAGTTTCTGATGTCGAAGCTCAATGATCTTCAGTTTTTCGTGGGTGAGAGTATGCACGATGATGGTGCTACGGTCATGGCTTACTACAAGGATGGTGCTATTGATCCGACTTTCTTGTACTTCGCTCATGGTTTGAAGGGAGTCAAGCATTGAAGGGTGCAAGTGCTAAGGGACTATAGTAGTGTTTGGCATAATTCTTGTCTTTTAGATTTGGTTATTATTATGTTGTTTAAGTTTTCTTTCTGCATTAATTTGGTTAACTTTTGGTATGTACTCCGTATTAAATTTCCTAAACGCAATATAATTAACTTTCTTAGCATATATTGAAAGTTTGAAATTATGTTATTTTGCTAATATCTGTAATAATGTACCAACCTATACAATCATCACCAATATATATATGCCCTAATTAAACCATAAAGTACAAAAAAAAAAAAAAAAAAAAAAACTTATTATTAATTTGTTTAATTATTACAGTATATTGTTTATACGTAACATTTACTAAAATTTGACCAATTTGGCCAATTCCGGGTTATTTTACACCGAATTTCTCAGAAGAGCAGGAAAAGAGACCTCATGATTTCTAAATATCAAGATTAGATTATAAATTTGAACTATATATCTAATTCGTGATACAAATTTGAACACAATTTATACAGGTCTGGGCCACATTAATATGATTCAAGTATTTATGCTCATCTTACAATAACCTTCTTATTAAGGTGAGAATAGAGGGTCTTTGGACTCTGGGCCTTATTGACCACACCAAAGAGAGGCGAAGAACTTCAGAGCAGTCAATCAACTCCCTTGCGCTGTGATACACACCTGAATAGAATACCGCGAGAGAGGGTCAGTTCTGTTTAGCAGTAAATTGCTTGATATTGAAGTTAAGACTTCATAATACAACACAGCTACGTAAATTAATTACTAAGTACTACTCGTACTCCGTACCATTTGATATGGAGGATTGATCAGTAAGTTAGTCCTTGCCATTCCACATTGTTCCTCCGATAAAAACTTGAGAACAGCTGACAAGACTGACAATCAGTTTCAATCTGCAAAAACAGCAAAGCACTTGAATAGTTTCATATAGTCAATATAGATGTTCATAGGGTGGATAGAGTTTCCTTACACTAACCAAAATTGAAGATCCAATTTGTGAAGATAGAGAAAGGCGAGTGCAACACAAGAAAATCATAACATAGAATGAGCCATAAACTCTGACCTCGGTAAGATACAGAATGATTAGAATCAAAATACAAATGACAGAAAGCTAGCTTGAATGCAACAATTCCAGGCTAAAGGCCAAATGAGTATAACTCATTAACTCGCTACAAGCCTACAAGTGACTGAAATTGGAAATCACATTAGTCATATTCTTTCAAAAAATGCAGCAGTCTTAATTTTTGCTACAGCCAAAGTTCCAGTGGTATTTTTCTTAAAAGAGTAAAAGACCTAGGATGCAAACTAAAACACTTCTTCTAGGACTGTTGTAACTTGCAATGGTACCAAAAATTGATAAGAACGAAAGCCTCTTATGTTTAATATTAAGTTTACAGTTCTGTCACCTGCACTACAGATTGTGATAATCCAGGGAAGAAAATTTAAAAGAGAAAGGGAATAACCATGCACAAAACAACAGAGCACTATTAGATTAGCTAACAGCGGTCAAGCCGCTAAGCATTAGTATAGGTCAGACACATGAAACTTACGTTGCAAAGTCACGTTGCAAAGTCTGTCACAATTAAAAACTTGTCATAGTGAAGCACATGAAAGCCAGAGAGGTAAATGCCAGAGCAAATCTCTCAAAAGCTCCAGAATGTAAGGAACGTCTGTAGCTATAGTGTGTGAATTACTAACACGCATCAGAATCTTCACCACTATTGAAAATAGGAGTATATAAGAATACTTGAGCCATGTTACCAGGTATTGACCACTCCATGATTAAATAAGAATTTCAAGCAACACCTCTAATTTACCCATTTACACTTTACAGGTGCAATATAAGCACCAATGTCCCCAAAATTGGCTATTTGGCTGTCCTTGCATGTCTAACTGCTAGGACAATATATAGTAATCCAACCACACTATTATTCACTAATACTTCAGACTCTAAAGTAAAAATATTATTAAGGTTTGGTTCAAGTTCTTTACAGGTTAGAAGATAGCTTATTGACAATCCCTAGAAGATGCAATAGCTGCAACAACTAACTACAATGGAACATCTGAAGGTTAGAAGATAGCTTATGACAAACCCTAGAAGATACAATAGCTGCATCATTAACTAACAAGTAACTACAGTGGAGCACTCTGGGATATGCAAAAAAAAAACCCAACCTTGATTTGCATGGACAATATACATATATGTTCCAAGCATTCAAGTCCTTATATACAATTTGACAATATGGCCCAACTAACACCTCACGGAAGGTCACATAACATATGTGATACATCATAGCACAAAGCTCTGCAATACAGCCTGATAATTATGTCAGAAGCATAAATGTGATACAACCATATAGTTCTGTTGCTGATTTACTTGGTTGATTCAAGAAGTACGGTTAGTAAAGGAGCCAGCCAATTCTCACCCTTCCCTTATCTGAATGGCTCTTTCTATTTTCTCTTTTTAATAAAATTGCACTATTCAAACAATACAACAGCATGACAAATTCATGTAGCTCAAATCCAAGCAACTATTCAGATACATCCCCGATAAGTATGTGTAACAGCACTAGGACTGACTAAAGTCAACACCATAATAATATGTATAGAAAATTTCTGCCCCTAGGTCCTACAGAATAACAAGACAATGGCAATAGGTTGAAAAATGCTTCAATGTATCACTATGTCATAAAAAAAGAGCAAAGTGTTGTAACTTGTAAGCATAAATTTTAGATGCTAGATTATTTTTTTATTTTTTATTTGAGGGAAACAGATGCTAGATTATTTAATGAAAGAGTCTCCCTAACAAATTTTGTTTACATCTCTCCAAGTTCATTGATAGTACTATCATGGTTGCAGTTTCAGGGTATTGCTCAAAGAAATCGAGCTCACATTTCTCTGCATCTGCAAAATGTCGAATGCAACATTAGGTTGGACTTATGACAGCAAAAATCAATCTCTTTGCTAAAAGTGAGACAGTTGTCTTTGACAATTCAAAGTGAAAAACTACATAATTAATAATGCATATTCCAAATGGGTCATGATACAAAGAAAAAGAAAAGTTTGGTGTGAGGCAAGCAAGAGAAACGGGCAGACAAACTAGAAAGGTAATGAAGAAGGGAATACTTCCATATTCTGTGATTCCATGACATTCCGAAATAAAAAATAAGTTACTGATTATTGTAATGCAGGAGACAATATGAAAACAGATTGCACAAGAAAGTTAATAAAGGACAAGAGACCAAAACTTCAGCTTTCCCCCCTCTTTTTTAACCATAATGAATCCATCAGACCATAACCCTGTAAAATATTGCTTCTGAAATCTACTCTGTCCTTCCATTTACATGTTTTTCCTATTATACTGTCATGTTATGGGTATTGCTTCTGAAGCTCTTTCCTAAAGTTGGACTTTCCACATTAAGCTTATATCAAACAAAGACCAGGCTTACATTTAAAACCTATGGCAGACACATATATAACTCTCACATGTAGTAGCATAGTTGATGAACCGGAACAGCAAGCTGCAATAGGAAGACACTAAAGGTCCAGACAGTTCCGGTAATGAAAATCCTGTCCCTGCTTCAAAGAGCCTTTGTTCATAATACAATATCAACACACCAAAGAAGAGAGGACAAGGAAGATGCATTCAGTTTGGGATAACTTTCTTGTTAATCATTTGAAAGCCGTGATGTGGATATTTGATATGCAAATCTTGGCAAAATATAGGAACAGTTTCTAAGCAACACCACAACAAAGCAAGGTACAAATTCTGGGGAAAGATTAGTAGATACCTCCCACATTAGTTGGATATATTGCGCAACTTTTACGGCACATGCAAGCATCTCAATACGGAAAAGCATGAAGTATCAGCTAACGCGGCAACTTCATTTCCTTCAACAGCCAACCCAACATGCCATTGATGCTTGTAGCATCAGGATCTGAACAGGGTCCAGCCAAAAATTCATGCACAAGCCCATCAATGCAAATCCAGCTAGAGCCACGGTGCTTTTTAACCCCCTGCTCCTTCATCAACCGCCTTAGGCCTGAAACTTCACTCCATTCATGATCATGAGCCAAAGAATTAGATAGCATGACATAGCCAGCAGAATTTTGTGGATCAACTTCAATTAGTTTTCGGGACATGTCTTGAGTAAGCTTTCCCTTAAAATGAAGCAGGCAACCTCCAAGCAAGGCACCCCAAACAAAGTTATTAGGTTTAAAGGGCATTGATTTGGCAACGTCAAGGGCTTCTTCAATATGACCAACTCGAGCCAGGAGGTCAATATAACAAGCATAGTGTTCCAATTGAGGGGAGATAGAAAATTTTATTTTCATATCTTGAAAAATTTGGCGCCCTACCTCTAACAACCCTGAGTGACAACATGCACATAGAATACCAAGAAATGTTCCACTATTGGGACGGAATCCACTGTTCAACATTTCATTGAAAAGGGTTAATGCTTCTTGTCCTTCACCATTCACAGCCAGACCCATAATCATGACACTATACGATATAACATCCTTTGAAAGCAAAGACTGAAAAACCTTTATTGCTCTGCTCAGATCACCACATTTACAATACATGTCAACCATAGCAGTCGCTAAGAATGAGTTCGTGCACAGCACATTTTCCCGTCGTCGAGACTTCATGTACTCATGGACCCAAATACCAAGATCAATATCACCTACTTGAGAGCAAGCAGAGAGGACACTTACCATTGTAACATGGTTTGGACTTGCATAAGGATTATTTATCATCACCCTGAAAAGACTCAATGCCTCCAGTGCACAACCATTTTGAACATAGGCACCAATAATAGCATTCCACGCTACCACACTTCTTTTACCATTATCACCAATTCTATCAAAAGCTTCCTTGCTTTTGTCCACATTACCCCATTTTCCATACAAATAAGTAAGCACCATGTTGATCGAGTCACCAGTAGAGCTAACAGGGCCATAGTCCTTTACAGTGTCCGTAAATTTCTCTATCCAGGTCTCCAACTCACCAATACCAAGCTTTGCACATGCAGATAGAACACTGACCATGGTTTCATTCTCTGGTGTTATGTTTCCTTTAACCATCAGGAGAAACAGCTGCAAAGCTTTCTCAGATAGACCAGACTTAGCATAAACATCAATCAAACAGGTCCAGGAAAACACCATATTTTTCTCAGGCATTTCATCAAACACCTTGTGAGCTGATATAAAGTCTTTTAGACCCTTTGCATATGCAGCAACAAGGCCATTGCAAACCGCCGAATTACCCATAAAACCAGTTTTCATGATCTGGGTATGGAATTGATTTACATAGCATGCATTGCCAGAATGGATGCAAGCTTTTAGGAGGAAAGAAAAGGTAAAATCATTAGGAAAAAGTGGCTGCCGTTTTAAACGTTTAAAGAAAGAAACAGTAAGGGAGGATTGGCTCTTTTCTTCAGACAAGATTCTGATTATGGCATTGAAAGGAAATATTGTTGGGGCTTGCAATTGTTCGAACACACGCAGGGCAGTCAGAGATGAGTAACGCCCAATAAGACGTGTTGCTATATGACTATGTTGATGGGCACCTAAACAGATAATTCGGGCATGGATTTGGAGGAGGTGACATCGAGAGATATTATGCCCTTGTAGGAGGTTATACAATTCAAAGAAATCAGGTAGATTGGATTTCAAGTACATCAGTTTCTATTAATCCTGCTTGAACCAAATACCACGACGTAATCAACTTGACGCCTTTACAAAATTTGCTGATGTAAACCTGGTTTGATGTATAGGCAACTTGAGGTAAACTTGGCCAAAGATTGGGTTGCAATAGAGGCACGACAGGAAATTACGCCGTGCAAATAAGCTGATGCCACAATTAAAATAGCTAACTTATGAAGTTATTCAAAGATTTGAGTGTCAGAGAATAACCCAATAAAAATACCAAATTAAGTCAGCAACCAATATACTCAGCAAGATGTAATTTGTTATTTTAAAAAAACCCTAAATACCTATTCAAGAATCTACATTTCACAATTCAAAGTCTCAACCTTGTTGAACAGCACAAACCCTAATTGTGAAATTGAAAACCTAATCTTAAACAGCCACAAATTCAGCTCAATCTTCAATTCATATTCATAACAAGAGAAATTCAATGAATTGTAATCGTAATCGTAATAGCATTCTACTATGTGCAGAACTCAAGCAATGCAGAAAATTATCAAGCAAAAATCCAAATTTACAACGTTATACAGTAATGATGAAATGAGATTAGTATGTAATGATAGGCTTAATATATAAATCTATTGAAATTCATAAGCAGGCTAATAAAGGGGACAACTGGGCAAGTAATCAAAAAGAATTTAACAAAAAATAAATAGAAAGTAAATTTGGGAGAGTGAAGAACCTGAAGGAAGGAAGGAAGCAGCTTCAGTTGGAGAAGAACTGAAGAGGAATGATAGAGATAGCTAGAGGCGGGAGAAATGAAGTATAGTAGCCGTGCTCCATAGTACGTAGAGGTGTCAATTTGAGTTACTAAGGCCCGGTTATTTTGAGCTTCTGGACAATGCAGAGCAGAGCAGGGTTAGGCTTCCACACACTGCGGAGCAGAGCAGAGCAGATTTCATCAGAATTGAACAACTCTAAAGAACAGGGCCTAAGTTGGGTTCGATTAGGTCATGTTGGATTTACTTGAAATTTAAAATCATGCTAAATTATCGTATGTATAACTACATATGAGTCGAAATCTGAATTGATTATTTTTTGGATTGGGTCGGATTGGTCGGGTTAGTTTTTTACTCCGCTACCAAGTGACTTGCAAATTTATAGCTAGGTTTAGGTGATCTTGAGTTCAATAACATGTAGGGAATAGAGAAAGAAAGGTGTTTACCCTAATGTAGTATTGCTGTATTCTATAGTTTAATAATGCCATTAGACCATCTAATGATATTACGATTGTTTGATTGATTAATTATATTAAATACTTAGCTTGTATCTTTTGACACAAGGACACAAGGTATAAGGTCTAGTGTTTTAGGTTTCCCCTCCAGAGAACTAGAGAAGTACTTATCATTTACAATTGCTTGATTAATTAACTACAGAGTATAAGATATACTCCCTCCGTTTTTAAATTCTTGCTCTATTTCCTTTTACGGAAAGCTTTTATAATATTTAATTCTTTTCTCTCAACTAATGGACTCAGCATAAGAAGTCAAAAAAAAAAAAAAAAAAAAAAATCTCTCACCTCGCCTCTCCTCTTCTCTAGAGAATTTTTATATATCCTCCTCTCTTCTAGGGTTTCTCTAAAATATATATTGGTCGTTTAAGTCGCAAATAGTTTGATTTCTTCAAAAAATTAGACTATTTCCGGCCCTTTTCCCTTAATTTTCTTAAGTTTTGCAATTTAGGTTTCAATAGATTTACATTATTAGTGTAGATATTCGTTCGTCTCCTTATGGTGGAATCATTAGTTTTTGTTAGTTTAGTTGTTTGTTTATGTTTAGGATTTGTTTGTGTGTTAGGGATTATCAAAAAGGTAATCTCTTTTGCCCTATATATTGTCAAATTGTTGGTAAAGATTTGTCCGGGATTGCAACGGTTGTCAAGTTTGTAAATGCGTTCAAGCAAATCTGATGAAAACCATCTTTACTGCTACAACAAATCGTTAGACCGTCTCTCCGAAAAGGTTGTATATTCCAGGGATGTGTGCGAGAGATGTACCACAGTGCAAGATCTTTTATAGATGTTGGATGTCTTTTTATTAATGAATTGATTTGTTTCAAAAAAAAAAAAATTGAACCCAATATAAATCATATTTTATTTTCAACTACTTTTGTACTATATTATCAAAGTTATGTTACGTATTGGTACTAAACAACCGATTATTTGGTACGAAACTAAAGCTTACTAGGTACCTCACTATATAAAATTTGAGAATAAAGATAAATCTAGTTGGTTGAAGGTAGGGGTGTTCGCAATGCGGTTTGGATCCTAAATCTTTGCGGTTTCTAATTTTTTCAAACCGCACTTCTAAAAAAAACCACACCAAACCACATCGCAAAATGTGGTTTGGTGCGGTGCGGTTTACGGTTTAAACATATTTTTTAAAAATTATAATTATTTTTTTTTAAAAAAAACAAAACTGTTATTTATTTTGTAATATTAATTTATAATTCAAATGTTAAACTCATTTTTTAACCTTGAATTAACTAATAGTCAAAGATTAGCTCATATATTTTAGTTCTTTCATATTTTTAATAAAAATATAGTATAAAAACCACAAACCGCATTAAAGTGTGGTTTGGTCTAAATATTTTTGGAAACCAAACCAAACCGCAAACCATAATTTGGTCATTTTCAAAAACCGTACCGCAATTTTCGAACCGTACCAAACCGCAAAATTGGATTTAGTTAGCGGTTTGAATATTAGGGATGCAAACGATCCGGGCCGAGCCGAGTTTTAGCCTGTTCGAGCTAAGCTTGATAAGAATTATTCGTGTTTGAACTATCTCGAGCTTGAACGAGCTTTTAAAAATCTTGTTCGAGCTGGGCTCGTTAAGAATTTGGCTTGTTCGAGCTTTGTTCACGAACGTACTCGTTTGCATTTCGAGTTTAAGTTCGAGCTTGAACGGGTCTAAATCGGGCTTGATTAAATAAACGAGTCTAATTTATAATTAAAAAATGGTTTCTTTCAAATTTTAACACATCCATTTAATTTTATATAAGATTTTTATATTCTTTCTATAGAAAAAGGTAATGACGGAGTTTTCATGCTTTTACATGCTGAAATAATTAGTACTTTTTACATAAATGTATGAATAATATATATATATATATATATATATATATATATATATATATATATATATATATATATATATATATATATATATATATATATATATATATATATATACATATAAATTTTTCGAATTTTAATTGGGCGTGAAAAAACTTATAAATTGACTTAAACGAGTTGTTCATGAACACTACCGAGTCGAATATGATGCTGTTCGAGCTTTGTTCACTTATTTGACGAGCTTAAATTTTTTGTTCAAGTTTGTTTGTTAGCTGAACAAACGAGTTTTGACCAAGCTTTGACCGACCTTATTCGCGAGTAGTTTACAAACGTATCGACTCATTTACACCCCTAAATTTGATGCGGTCTAAACCGCACTCTATACAACCCTAGTTGAAGGCTCTTCTAATGCTGTCCGATAATCAAATATACTCCATACTATAATAAAAAGAATTAAGGCCCAAACTTCATTTAAAACTTTCTGATAAGTCAGGCCCAATTATTAAAGCAAATCGAGATCCAAATTCTAGATAAAACTAGTAGGGAGAAAAAAAAGCTGTTCGAGAGAAAGCCTCTCTCAAGTCTCAACTCCAAGTCAAGGTTAGTTACCTAGCTTAATTCTCCCTGAAATTAGTTTTCGTTTTTTTATTTTTACCATAGTAATAAGTAGCGCATGGATTTTTTGCTTATTAATCTGTATAATATATGTGTTGTTTTTATAAATTGTTGTATTTTTGGTGTAATATTGTTGGTTTCTGAACTGGGGTTTAGTTGTTTTTTCAGATAATTGAGGATTTAATTTGTTGAGAGGATCATATGATGAATATATATGGTTATGGTACCCAATTTGAAATGTTGTTAATAATAATAAGCCTGTCAGAGCTGTAAGCTTGTAATTTTGTGGAATTTGATCTGAATTTTTGTTTTTATAATAAAGAGGATTGTTTTATTAACTGACCCTTGGGATGATTTCAATTGTGGTGTTTTAATTCCAAAATCGTCGTCTATTTAGTTATGAATTGTCTAAGTATTGCTAAGTATATCGAAAGAGAGTGACATCAAGAACGGAGATATATTTATCATTGCTCGAGGAATTCATTAATTGGTACCTTAGTTTAAATTTTAAAACAGTCCATGTTATTGATCAATTTGATCAATCATCATTTTCTTCATTCCAGTATGGCAATGCTCTATTGAATATCGATTAAATGCTACTAATTATTACTTTCCAAGCATGAATTTGTTAATTGGTAGTACGTATTACCTTCACTCTTTTGTCAAAGTTACAAAAGCCACTAAAAAACTCTTGTTTGGCTAGTTTTTATTTTCTTTGAAATTGTGTATAAACCGAATTTCAAGGAAGAGTTTATGTTATATATCCTACATTAGCGTAATTGTACAAACAATTATTTGATAGTTTAATAGGACGGCTATTGAGGGGAAGGAGGGATTATATTCATCAATGTGCTTTGAGTGTGGCTGCGTCTTAGTTTAATTATTTGGGACTTCTAAGATTCATCTTTGGGTAATTCGGTTGGAAATGAAAAGGGTGGGTACGTGGGTAGCATAGCTTAGCTCACAGTGTAATTATGTTTTCATCTTCGTTTTAGTGTCTTTGTATCATATTATGACTGGGTGCTTTAGCTTCAGCTTTTTCAGCAACAGATAGGATAATTTTCCCACAGTTGGAATAACAGAAATTTGAGTAACATAGTTCCTATGCAATAGTTGCGTTGATTTGAAGATGATTCCAAATCCAACTATGGGCAAAGGGTCTTTATTTGAGAAATGAGAACTGAGATGCACTGCTGCAGGTAGTGAGAAAGCTTATTACCTTTAGTTGAAACTTTGTTAGTCCTCCTGAATGACTCTCTTTGCCTTAAGTGAATGTTCACTCTTTCTGATAGCAGATATTCATGGATCGTTGGACTGGTATTTTAAATGTTCCTGTTTGCCCAAAGGGTACTGCAATCTGTAGAATAGCAGCATCTCTCTGTGTTTCACCTTCAAAATCACTTCTTGTAAGTTATCATCTTATCAGAAAGTTAGCAACTCATTTACACACTTCTTAGCTTAACAAAGCTAGTGAATTTATATCGATGTGAGTGCAGAAGAGTGTAATTATGGATCAAACTCGAAAATGCGCTCTTTCATATGAGATTTTATTTTCCATATTCACATATTGATATTTGAGTATGAAATTTGATATGATATCCAGGTGCCAACAGCGAATGTTATCTTCTTTAATGGAGATCGAGTTGAAGGGACTAACAACCCAGCAATTGAGAGGCTATCTGGTATACAAAATATAGCTGACATTCTTGTGTCAAAACTTGGAGCTTCTATTAATGCATGGGTTATTGAGGCCCCTACATTCAATGGCCCTTTTGCTATATACAAGGAATTTATTCAGTCTCTTAACCAACGGGGGGAGCCTCAATCCTATAGACCTGATGGATTTCCTGCCTCCATGTCTGTTATTGCACTTTTGTCAAATTTCCTGGAAGAGGTATGTCTGTTTGATATTTTATATATGAAGTAGCTTTTATCTTTTTTTTCGTTTGCAAATGATATGTCATGTCATGATCTACGACTTCCTTGATTGATGTGATTACTTTTGAGATGTGTAGCTCAGAAAATTTAAGATTATATGTAGTATGGGCATGATGATGCAAATTAATATGTGATGGAGCAATTGGGTTGCTCTACTAGAATTTTAGAGATTGTTGAGCTATGGACTATTGTTTCCTGGAGAACCACTTAATGGTGATATTCTTGCCTTATCCAAAATGAACAATCATATAGAAAATCCGTGAATCTTGGTAGATATAAGGGCTGAAAGTTACATGTTGTCAAATTGAAATTTCCAACTCCCAAAACTAGGCTACTATGCTAAGACTATCTGCCTTTGCTTATATGTTAACATTGTCACAACTCTCTTAAATGGGTAATTTTCTGATTCATTAAACTATAGTTTTATATAGACTATCCAAATTTGTTCCTTTGACTTAGTTTTTCTGGTTTGTACGACACTATTTTCTCACATTAAGGATCCTCTGTTTCTTGTTAGAAAGGTGGTGACCCCCCCCCCCCCCCCCCCCCCTCAATTCCCCCCTCTATTTTTCTTCATATTATGAAATGTATATTCCCATGCATGCCATCTTCCTTTGTGTTGATTTCTGAATACTTTTTTCGCACTGCTGTGTGCTAAAGGTCTGCATAGAGCAAGCTTTGTCGTAAGAATACAAAAGATTCACAGCGTAATCATAACATGAATTTCAGGGTTTTGTCTCTAGTTGCGTTACTAGAGGCACCTCGGAAATAAGTGTTTTGCTTGTTATGTTAATCCTCATGGGTTCGTTTATGACTTGAGCCTAATATTCTTGAAGTGTTGAATTTAGTGAAAAAATTTGTGGTTGCGTTACACACATCCTTGTGTGCTGTCAATCTTGTGGCTGAGGTTGTGTGACGGATTTTAGCTTGACCGGCAAGAATTTGAAAAGTTTGTACCTATGACGTAAGATTACAGTTGCAGATAGTGTTTGTAAATTGGAATGCAACTGTGCTTATTATTATGTTGAATTCCAAATCAATTCTTGCTATTTTAGACTTTTTTGTGCTTGTGTCTTGATGCTTTTGTTGGGCTAAGAGATGTTGTTTAGTTAAAAGCTGACTGGCGTCATTGGAATTGATAATGACTCAAATCCATCTTAAAGGGAGAAATAATCATATCATTCATATGTACTTTGTGATATTTGGGCTGGTTATGCAGGATCTAAACACGTCTCCTCGTTTAGAAAATCTTGGTTGAGGGTTTTCTTATAAATTTGCTTCTTGAATTTGGCTATTTTCAAAAAACTCTTTATGTTCATGTTACTATTAAGTAATAATACATGGATGTCCCAGCTGACTTTAGCAGGTTAGATGAGTACAAGTAAATTTATGCAATGTGCAATGCTGGTGCAAATATGCATGACTGCTTCCTTACATCTTAATACTTGGAAGAATAAGAGTTTGAGCATCAGCTTGTTTTAACTTTTAAGTGTTACTGACTTACTGTTAAAACTATAGAAGATTAGTTTATATGCATGAAATGTTTTAAGTATGCAATTGATGAAACAAAATTAGGGTTCATCAAGCAATGTGGCTTTTAACTAAGAGAAACCATGAGTCCATGATAATTTAAAAGATGCAAAATAATAATAACTAAAAAAAAACCTATTAACTTCATTCTTTTATTAAATTTGATGTGATTTACTTCTTCTTGGCTTATGAAATATAAACATGCAATCATCCATAATTAAGCTACTCAGTAATTCTGTATTAAAATTGCTGAATATTGATGCAGATGCCTGAACTGCATATTCTAGCGACATGCTAATTGTTCTCTGCTAAATTGTTTGCAGAGGGCCAAGCACATCAGTTGCAAAGAACAAGAACCCCAGCTCTATGCAGAACATGCATCCTCATGTCTTCCTAGAACCTTTGTTTTTGGTTTTAGCAAGGGCGGCGTAGTACTTAATCAACTGATTACGGAGCTTGGATTTTCAGAGATAAAAGATATGGAGGACCCACAGCAGCTTACTAGCTTCAACAAATTTGCAGGAAAACAGATTGTACCAGTTTCTAGAGAGAGCTTATTTGACAGCATAACTGAAATCCATTATGTTGATGTTGGACTAAATTCTTCTGGTGCTTATCTCACTGATGATAACGTCATTCAAAGAGTAGCAGAAAGGCTTACCAAGAGGGATAAAACCATGCGTTTTGTGCTTCACGGGACTCCGAGACAGTGGAGTGATGTAAGGCGGCCTTGGATACGGGAAGAAAAGGATAAATTTTGTCAAATTCTCAGATCCGAAAGTCTTAAGAGCAAGGGAAAGCTGGAAGTTTACGAGAAAAACTATTTTGCTGAATCATTTCCTAACTTGCAGATGCATTTTGAAATAATTGAAAAACTAATTGTAAGTTGGTAAAATAGATATTATGTACGAAGTATATATGCTGCATTCATGTCATGCTTTTGAAAGTTATATTACTACGTATAATCAATAACTATATACTAAAAACATACTATGACACCAGCAATGACACGTGTCATCTTCTGGTGTGTTTTTAGTATTTTTTTTTTTTTAAAAATTAAAAAAATTTATTAAGGAAGTTATTTTTAAAAAAAAAAAGTTTCTTTTTGTCAACAAAATAAACAAGCAATAATGTTTACCTTTTTTTTATGTGAAATGTACTTTATTCTACATAGATATTAACTTTCTATTGTATGCCATAAATTAACTTATAAAAAGAAAATATGGAGTAATTAAAATAACCGTGCATGGCACGGAACTTAACCTAGTTGTATATATTAGCAAATGACTAATATTGGTATTCTTTTTTTACTAATTGGAGTATCATATTGACAATTTACGCCAAAACTTAAAATTTCTAATTTCTACAAATAGAAGTCAAATGGACAACAAACCAAAATTTTTTGGGTAGATGAAGAAAGAGTGGAGATTGGTGGTAGTGGTGACGGTGGTTGCCAATGAAGGTGATGATTAGGGATGTTAATGGGGCGGGGCGGATGTTGGCCTTCCCATCCCCATCCCCACCTAATATTTTCATCCCCATTCCCATCCCCATTCCCGCGGCGGGTCCAATATTTATCCCAATCTCCGCCCCGGCGGGTACAAGTCCAAAACCATCCCCGCCCTACCTCCCATTAGGATATCCATCCCCACCTAATCCCCACCCAAGATCCACCTAATCCCGTCTCTCAAATACACAATCTTACATAATTAACACGGATTATGATAAAAATAAGACATTCTTAATATTACACACATTTTTGTTTATAATATAAGTGTCGTACAAAGTATTATTATTAATATTGTATTTCACGTAATTATTTTATAAATTAGTATTAAAGTATGTAATTTTGCTTTTAAAGATATATAGATGTGTGTATGAAGAGGGGATGGGGCGGGTACAACTTAAAATTCACCCCCGCCCCATTACCCATGGCGGATATGGTTTTTATCCCCATCCTCGCCCCACCACCCGCCAAATCGAGACCCGCTCCACACTGGGGCGGGGATGAGGCGGGTCTCCTACTTGACCCGCCCCACTGACATCCCTAGTGATGATGAATTTAGATGGAAGGGGAAATGATTTTAGTGGAAATGGTTAAGTTAATTAATATTAGGGTTTAAGTTAATAAGATAAAATTAATAGTTTAATTAGGGGGCATTTGGTTCGCAAACTGGTATGGGGTTGGAATCAGGAATGAAACCATCAAACCATAGTGGTATGAGTTTGGAACTTGATTCTTAATACCATATGTTTTGTATGCTTATGGAATGAACAAACCTTGGGGGTTTGAGGTATGGGTTTGAAACTCTTAAAATCATAAAACAAATACAAGGTATGGGTTTAAACCATTTTAAACCCATACTTTATACCTTAATAATGTGAACCAAACACCCCCTTATGGTGTTTAAAAAAAAAAGTAAGGATAATTTTGTAAAATTACACAAAAAAAACTTACTTAAATAAAAAAGAAATCACTTTGTTGCGAGTAATGTAAAGCATTCGTTTTTGGAAACTGTTGCGAGTAGTAAGAAATGGAGGTAGTACATTCTTTTATTTCTTTTTCTTTCTCATAAAGACTATTCCTATTAAAAAATTAAGCATGTTTAACTCAAAGAATTATGTACATTCATGTTTCACTGAACTCATTCTCTCTCCTCCATTAAAGTTTATTCATAGTTCTAACTTAAAATTTTAGAGATGAGAAAGTAATAATGATTATGAACAATTTGTAAACCTAATAATTAATCGGCCGACGACATCATCATGTATGTGGAGAATGTTCAACTAGCAATATGCACATATCATTGAAAAAATTTGCACTTTTAGTACATAAAATTTGCACATTCAACTCAATAAATATGCATAGTTTAGTTTAAAAACATGCACAAATTTTACAAGAATAATGCAGATTTAGTTAAAATTAAGCATATACAAATATACAATGTTCACTTTTACTCGATTCCCCTTTAATAATCCTTTTAGATTATCTTCGAAACACAAAGAGAAAAATAAATGGGGAAGAGATATGAACAGAGAAGAGGGAGAAGGAGAGGAATGGAGAAAATAGAAAGGAAAGTAGGGAAAAAGATATTTACATTTTTGTCATTAATGTAGTATGCAATGAGAGCCATTAGATCATTGTATTTGAACGTATAAGATTCCTTCTCATTCTGTACATTTTAAGCCCTTTCTCAATTGACCATCGCCTTATTGTGGTTTTATTTCATAATTTAGAGTCTCATTTATTGTGAGAGTATCTTCAGAAATTTTGAATATTACAATATACTACTTGAATTACAAGTTTTTGTTTTGAATTTTCTTGTAGACGAGTAAGAGATTAAACATGCATTACAATCAAAATGAGTAAAATTCGCCAGAAGCTGAAAAGTGCAACAAGTCTAAGAAAAATTGTGGATCTAAATCAGGCTTTGGAGCCAAACAAGAAAGAGTTATTAAGTTCTTAATTTTTCAAATATTTGATAACTCTCACGCATGACCGAGAGTCTACTGGGCCTCTTGCGCTGGAACTTTGTGAGGTTTTTTACAATACAAGTTTTGTTTTCAATCCACCCACAACAATGCACTTCTGCACCCACGCGGTAGCTACGATCCTCGGAATCAAAGATACTAGGATCATGATTGATAGCTCTGCCTTGCCTATTCCTTCCTCATGTCAACCTATTTCTCCCCTCTTTTTTTTTAAAAAAAAATAGATGATGAATTCTAAACTTAAGGAGCATATTATATTAAAATGGAAGTTGAAAAAAAAGGAGGATCAGATGAGTTGATTTTCAAAAACTGTACACCCTCCATGTAATCAATTAATTCCTCCTTTCCAGTACAAACTACCGAGTAGTTCAATCAAGTTTTTTGAGCTAGCTGATGATTTGGAGAAAATCAAGTCTATCAATTAGTCTCAATTTGTACTTAATCATCTACACAAGGCTTTGACTGACTCCAAATCCTCTTTAAGTGAGAGTGGTAAAAATCGGCGTCTTTTCAATGGTTGTTCCCCACTTTGGACGTGTTTCCTTTTTAGAGAATTTCATGCATTCGTCCTACTGAACAAAGTTAATACAGTCTTCCCCTTGAGAAGTACTTTATTAAAATGATCGATGTTTGGAATCTGAAACATTTGACTGTTGATGGAATTTGAATATTTTGGGGTATTAATTGACTATTTATGAGGTATTAACTATATTCTTTTTTCAGATATTATCATGCACTGTATGACAACCTCCTTTCGGTATTTCTTTGATGCCACCTCCGATGAAGATGTCAGCTCATGTGGAGATGCCTCATCCGTTAGAGAATGAGGTAACTTTAGAATATCAAGGGTAAAATGATTGTTGTTAGTATTACGTATTACTACAATGAAGTTTTTTATATATACATTGTTTCATGTAATTTGTTAACTTATGAATAATTTTTATATAATTTGTTTAAGTTATTTGAACCACTTATAAAAAATGCTAAATTCAGCATAGTGGGGCGGCCTTGTCTCAACTCTTGGTTCATCACGAACCCGGATAAATGTGTAGTAATCAGTAAAAAAATTCCATTCTTCCCCAACAAGAAAATCTCTAGAGCTATCAAAACTGCCAATTGGAATTAAAATGCTACTAGTATTACTAGTTGCAATATGAATTAATGATGGCAGATTAGACTCATTTTCCCTCATTCTCATCCTTATCAGCTCTTCTCCTTCAATTCTCCTTAATTCATATCGCCCACAAATAACATTACTGCCGACCACAGAGTTAGTTATATGTATCTGTTAGTTTGAAACGAACACTACAAGAGGGGGGGGTGAATTGTAGGTGAGTTCCTAGTGGCTACTTTTGCAAAATATAAAACAGAATAAACAGGAACTTTGCAACACACACAGGATTTTACGAGGAATTCTTCCAGGGCCCAACTAGAAGTAAAACCTCGACCCTTCTAAGGGATTTTCAGATAAAAACCAATTCACTATAATAGGGCAAACACCAAGTTACAAACCTATTATATGACAGACCTTTACTCACAAGTTCCAAATAGAACCTGCTACAAAGTAGGACCCTATTCTACCCAACTCAAGTTCCAAACTTGAATTCTCTCGTACTCTCACAGTACTGTTTCACAGCTTTTACTCTCAAAGCTATTTTACCTGTATGCAATATATTTTTCATACACACACACCCAATAACCCAACCAATTACAGAAAATATAACACCTAGAATATGTTAGGCAAGCAATGCACGAAACCCGAAACAATTATGACAAGATTAAAGCTTGGCAAACTTACAAATTAAGCTCAGAGATTTCTTCATGCAAAACTTACAAAAAACTTATGAAAATATGATCTCTACTATTTATACAAGATTAACTCATATAGCAAGTAGGGTTTTTCAAAAGATAAATAAGTTAATTTAACTAAATCACAAAATAAAGTTTTATGTGAATCTTTTAAGAGAAAATCTTTTCGGAAAATAAGATAAAATAAGTTACAGCAAAACGAATAATATCTTTTGATAAAACCAGATTTTAAGAAACAAATTATCTTGAAAATCTTTGCTTAAAATCTTTCTTCTATCTTTTTCCGTTTAATTAAATTTGCCAATTATCTTGTCATGCCTCTAATAAGTTTCATGCATATCTACTTAACATATTTACCAATAAATCTAGAAGATAAAATCTTAACTAAAACAATATTGGTGTGCCGTGTTTCTGTAATACTGAATTACTTAGGCTTCACGCAGACCAGGACCAAGTTCCTGCTGTCACTCATTCTTCAGTCTTCAACTGGAACTTCGCAGACTAAGTTCCTTCCAGAACTTACTGTCTTTAACATGCATCATCTAAATTCCTGTTTGTCGCGTCGCGACAGAGTCGATTCCTGGCGACAGTGTAGTTTTATTCCTTATCAAATTCTATGTTCTTCCAGACTATTTTTCTTATAAATAGGGTCCGAATTCCTGTTTTCAGAATCAACTTCTCATCAATTCTCATCAATTCTCATCATCAATTCTCTCTATTCCCTCTCAAGATTTAATTAATTCTTTTCTCTCTCCCTATTTCTAAACTAGCTTTTTACATACAATATTCCGCATTCACAAGATCTAGAATCTCTTAGCCAAGTTCGAAGTTGCCTTCGCCCTAGACGTGAAAGGTTGATAATTTCTGAGGGTTTGGTCCAAAACTAGTCTAAACTTTATTTAACTTGATTATAATTTAATTCTTTAATTATTCTTTATTATTTTCATTGAAGTTTACTAACTTGTGTATTTTGTTATTAGAAAGAGGTACGAGGCTTCAAAGTAAGTAGATTAGCTTACTCCCTATTTCTTTCACAATGTAGATTGCATGCTTATTATTGTTTTATGATTCCTAGTATCATGTTAGGATGTTTAATATTCCTAGTATCATGTTAGGATGTTATTTAATGCTTTCTAGTATCATGTTTAGGGTGCCTTTAATCTTTTCTAATATTGTAATATCATGTTAGTACCATGTTAGGTTTAAAGTTTTGATCTTTATTGTTTAGTGACATGCTAGGGTTTGTTATTAATCTTGTTAGTATCATGCCTAGGATCTTGCTATTATTATTAAGCTTTATTATGCCTTATCATGTTATTATCATCGTTGTTATTATTATGTTGCTTGATATTATTTATGTTTTATTGTTATTGCTTGATCACACCTTTTATGATTGTTAAAGGGAATTTGTACTTGAAATCACGCTTAATAAGATAATTATTAATTTGGTTTAGGCTAATGTGATTCTAATTCAAGTGATCGCCAATAATAGTATTATTTGTGCATTAATATTCAACCAACATAGATAAACAGGTTAGGTTCAATATGATGTTTGTATGTTATTCGAAAAGCGCACATGAATACGAGCAGAACAAAGTAGAGGCCTATTTTATAGGGCGGGTCCTTTCTTTTGTAGATTGGATTCGTACCCTCATCCCCGGACCCTGTTTGGTTCAAGACCTTATGGAGTTGATGGTCCTTTTGGATTGTCTTTTGGGTTTACAAGTTCCTAAAACTTGTTGGCGACTCTTTTTGCTCTCTTTTCTTTCCCTTTGGAACGCCACCATACTTTAGTGTATGATCACAGTGGGGTTCAAGTTTGGGATCATAATGCTTGAAATATTCCCTACAGGCGTATTTTTTGGATTTTTGTTTATTGACAAAAAGTAAACACACAACTGAAATTAAAAACAGAAACAAGAAAAACAGAACAGAAAATAAAATTAAGCTACTAGCACCATATCAGAAGAAAGTTCTGATACTTTCTCAACTGGAACCCAGCACAACTTCAGCCTTCAAGTTTGCCTTTTCTTTTCCCCCTTTTGGCATCATCAAAAAGTCCTACTTTTTCAAGGTATTAAGCATCTCGCCACAGCCCCACAAGCAATTCATCAAGTGTGGGAAACTAAAGGCAGCGCTGCTAACTTCCCTTAAGTTAGTTCCACTTTCTTGCACAAGTTTTCATAACATACATATACACACATGTTTCTGCCAAGTTCCAAAAGTATTCATTAAGACCAAGAAATGAACATCCTGCTGAACAATTAAAAATATTACAAACCAAAAATAAATTGTTCACAAACTAAAACAGAAATTAATCTTGTCCATAACTGAAATAGAGAAATAGAGAAGTAGCTAGGCTAAGGTAGGCTAAAAGATTTGAAGTGAGGCTGGGCTGAGTTAAGTCTGAAGGAGTTCAAGAATCTTCTTGTTGTCTTCAATGTTCTGCTTCACATACTCCTCCAATTTATCTTGAAGACTCTTGAGATCCTTCTGGAACTCTAGCTTGTAATCCCCCGTATTTTTAAATATTTTATAAATGAAAATTTATTTTATTTATAATATTTATTTGTATTTTTCCGGATTTTATTTTAAAAAGTTTCAAATTATTAATTTGGGTCGAAAATTATTTTAGTACAAATTATTTTATGAGCTTTCATTCTACAATCTATGCCATACAAACAAAGCCTCGTCCATTTCATTTACCTAATTGGCCCATTAATTTTATGAGGCCCAATACTCCTACTTACCCTACAACTCTCTCCCCTATAAATTCCCCATACATCCCCAAAATTTTCCACACACAAAAGGTTAGTCTTATTTTCTCCTTTGTTTTATTAATTTGTGTAATTATAATTATTGATTTATGGGTTTTGATTTTATTTTTTGAAATTAATTTAATTAGTATCAAATTGTATTTTGATGATTAAACTTTATAATTTCAGATTTTATAAATGTCATAATTTTCAAATTTTGTAAGTTTTATAACCTAGGGTTTTTAATTATTGAAAATCACAATTTTAGGGTTTTTACGAACAATTGATTTAGGGTTTTTATAGTAATGATGTTTGAAATTTTGGTGATTATAACTACTGAGTAGTTTAACTTCATCCCAGAATATTTTGAACACGTAAATTCGTGTTTTAATTCTTAGATTTCCATTCGTTAATATTAATCCTGTTTTAATCCCAATTAGGTTCTGAACTCATCCGATTTTGATAAAAAAAAGTAGTGTTTTTCATGTGGAAACAATGTTTTAAGAAAGACTCACTACCTTTTGTAGTGAGCACCACCCTCTCGTGGCCAAATTCAGGCTCTAAATATGATTTTCGAGCAGTTTTTGATTTTTAACGAAGTTTTTTTTATGCTTTAAATTTTATCCTTGAGTTTTAAAGGGTTTTTGATTAGTTTAAGATACTGGAATTTTATTTAAAGTAGTATAATTGTGATTTTAATGAAAGGGTGTGATTACCCATAAAAAAGGAGTTTAATTAGGGGTTTTTAATTAATTTTAAGATTTTTTTTTAAGTAGTCTAAAGTAAATTTAATTTGCTGGAAATTTAGTTGAGTATTAATTTATTGTTATTGGTTGTTTTCTAGGAAGTGATTATTCCCTAGGAGACTTTTAAGTGATTAAAAGTGGCACAAAGGATTGTTTATACGAGGTACGTACATGTCTATTTCGTTGTAAGTAGTATTATGTTTAGGTACAAAAAGAAAGAACTTAGTTTCATGTTTAGAGAACACTTGGATGGAAATTGTTTGGTTATACATTTAATTAATTCATGTGCTTATGTTTATGAGACATGTTTTGGTGAATTGATTATGTTGGTATGGAATTATGGATGCAAGCATGTTGAATTATATTGGATTAATTGTTTGTATGGAATATTGATACAAGCATATTTTTTTTTATTGGATTGGTTTATTAACCACATTTGGATTATTGAAGGATTGGAATTGAATGGTTTAAGTGGAATAAATCTATTAATTATTTCACAAGGTTATTATTATTTTATTTATTACTCAAGCATGACTTGTTAGTATGTTGAGTAAAAGTGGATCAAGCCGAAATGGCTAGGTGGTTTGACTATGTTCAACAATTTTGGAAAATTTGGAAGTTTAAAGGAATTAAAGGTCAATTTGTGATGTGATCACCATTGTCCTAAATAAGATTAAAAGTGAATTGATGTATGATTGTTATGTATGGTCTACTTGAATGAGTCGGCTATTAATTAAAATTGTAATCACGTAAAGTGAAACAAGGATGAGAAATAAAACTCTGGAAAGTGTGCACTTCTAGAGTATTGACAATTATGGGTTGGGGTACACGGTGGTAGCCTGTGGCTTTCCGAGGCTTGTTTGATCAACATGTCCTCTTCTCTTTTGGTATTTACATTTTTATTTTATAATGAAAGTTAGATGGGATCCTAGACTAACTTTGTGAGAATGGAGTCGCGCCCATTCTTGCATTGCGCTAAACTTTTATTTTAAATGGTCATTTGGGACCAAAATGATTTGGTGGGTTGGACAACCTCGTCTATTGCTTACTCCAAATTAAATTAATCAAACTAAATATTAAGAGTCAAGTGTTTGGAACTGGTTACTAAGTGTGTTGAGTCAATTGAATTGTTTAAGTGTGGAGTCTTGATTAATGAATTCATTTTGTATGTTTATTTAATTTAATTAATTGAGCATGTTAGGTTTTGTACGTTGTAGCTTGTATGTACTCAACTTTGCTGATTGTGTGCTTTTGTGTGTGTTTTATTTTGGTCATGGCCTTCGCCTTTCAATGACCCTGTGATGATCCAATTATTACACTTGTATTATTGGGGAGCAGTATTGCACAGGTTAGCTTGATGATATGAGGTTCAGGGATTTGACATACGCATTGTCAAGGGATTGGTGTGATTGAGAGTATTCGTTCTTTGTATTGAACTTATCTATGTTTTACTATTTCAATTATGTTTTGGGATTTTAAATATTAGTTTGGTTTAATAAGGGCCTTTATGGTTCCAATTTGTAAGGTTTGACTTATTGGTTTTCTAAATTATATTATTTTAAGATTTAAGTTGGATTTCCGCTGCAATACTTTGATAAAGCCTTAACGTTTTAACACGTGGCGGTAACATGCCAATGGTTCTCTACTATTTTATTTAAATTAAGTGGTTTGGAAAAAGGGAGAATTATTGGGGTGTTACAACCAGCTTCTGCAGTTTGAGACTGCCCTCAAGACCTTGTACCTTCCTCTCAAGTTTTTGCACCTGTTCTATAAATGCCTTAAGCTGTTTTTCAGCAATTTCAGCTCTATCAATAAGTTCAGCCACCTGTCCAGCAGTCACATTTTCCTCATCATCATCCAGCTCTGGAGGCTTCTCCATACTTGTTTTAGGAGTAGTGCTAGTTGAGAGCCTCCTACTTTTCCGTACAGGCTTAACAGGAACTTCTTTCCCTTTTCTCTTCCCACTTGCTGCCTTTTTCTCTTCTACTCTCCTAACCTTCCCATTCACTACCTCCAGGCTAATACCCTGTAGTGTCTCACCATTTATCACATTTTTTTGGTTTTTCCTCCAATGCCTCATAAATTCCTTTAAGCTTCACACCTAGAAACTCAAACACAGTTGAGAGCACAGCCCCATAGCCCACTTTGTTCTTTCTTGGAACACAATGTGCTAGATGTTGATACATCAAAGAAGGAAAATTTATTTTGATCTTTTTAGAGAGACAGAAGATGATAGCCAGATCCATTAAACATGCTTGACTCTTTTTCTGAGTTCTAGGTAAAATTGTTTTTCTAACCAAGTTAAACAGCAACTTGTTCAAAGGGCTTAGATCATTATGACTCATAACATTCTTCCCCCTTTCTCCTCCCAAGGACTCAACTATATCACCACTTAAGTAATCACCAACCTTCACAGTTGTTTTCCCTTTGACATACAATTCATAACCCCCAGTAGGTACTCTCAGAATTGTCCCTAATTTTTCAACATCAAACTCAATTTTCCTTTTATTAACTACGCTAGAAATCTTTCCTTGTTTAACTTGGAACTTGCTACAAAACTCATTCATAGCAATTGGATACAGAACATTATTAGATGCAGTAGTTAACAAGTACTCCCACCCTTGAAATTTAATTAAATCAAGAAATTCTAAAAACCTAGACTTCTTGCACCAGGAAACATCGAGTCTATGTCCAACAACATACCTTTCGGCACTTGCAAGAAGTTCCAATTGATGCAGTTCAAGAAGTTCCAATTCCCTTGCTCCACATTGTCTTTCAGGAAGTGATGCCTAATGTGGATGTGTTTTACCTTTGAGTGTTGAACTGGATCTTTAGAAATACATATAGCATTAGTATTATCACAGTAAATAGGAACACATTCAAATACAATTCCAAAATCTCTAACCTGTTGTTTTATCCATAAAACTTGTGAACAACATGCTGCTGCTGCCACATACTCAGCTTCCACTATGGATAATGCAACTGTGTTTTGCTTCTTGGAACCCCAAGAAACTAAATAAGGTCCTAAAAACTGTACCATACCTAAAGTACTTTTTCTATTAACCAAATCACCTGCATAGTCAACATCAGTAAAGCCATTTAATTTAAACGAATCACTTCTAGAATAGAAGAGACTCAAGTCATCAGTTCCTTTCAAGTAACGAAGGATTCTCTTTACTGCTATCAAGTGGGATTCCTTTGGATTTGCTTGGAACCTGGCACATAGACCTACACTAAAAGATATGTTAGGTCTACTAGCTGTTAAGTAAAGTAGAGAGCCAATCATACCTCGATACATAGTTTGATCTATGTAAGTTCCAGTTGGATCTTCATCCAACCTAGTTCCAATACCCATATGAGTCTTATTGGTTTTTGCGTTGTCAATCTTGTATTTCTTGATCAGTTCCTTGATATATTTTTGTTGATGGATCATGATTCCTTCTTCAGTTTGTTTGATTTGCAAACCGAGGAAGAAGTTTAACTCTCCCATCATACTCATCTCAAATTCTCCACTCATTAGGTCAGCAAAATACTTGCACAAAGATTCATTAGTTGCACCAAATAAAATATCATCAACATAAATCTGTACAACTAATATATCAGTTCCATTTGATTTTAAAAATAAAGTTTTATCAATTTTACCACGTTTAAAATCATTTTTCAATAGGAACTTAGACAATCTTTCATACCATGCTCTAGGAGCTTGCTTCAACCCATAAAGAGCCTTGTCAAGCTTATAGACATGGTTTGGGAACTCTGGATCCTCAAATCCAAGAGGCTGTTCTACATAGACTTCTTCATCAAGAAATCCATTTAGGAATGCACATTTAACGTCCATCTGGTACAACCTAAATTCCATATAAGCAGCGAAGGCAATAAGTAAGCGTATAGCTTCTAACCTGGCTACAGGAGCAAATGTTTCTTCATAGTCGATTCCCTCTTGTTGATTGAAACCTTGTACAACAAGTCTACCCTTGTTCCTGACAATAATACCATGCTCATCTAGCTTGTTCCTAAACACCCATTTTAAACCAATTGTCTTCTTCTTGTCAGGTCTAGGTTCCAGATGCCAAACTTTATTTCTTTCAAACTCATTAAGTTCAGCTTGCATAGCATTAATCCAGTCCGCATAAGTTAAATCTTCAACATAGTTCTTAGGTTCCATAGAAGATAGGAATGCATAGAATGCACAGAAGTTCCTAAGCTGAGATCTGGTCTGAGTTCCTTTTGTGATATCGCTCACGATTGCATCCACTGGATGTGACTTATGATGTTTCCAAGGCTTTGGTGTGAAGTCCTTGATTGGATACAGTCTTTCTTCATTGTTATTGACTGGTTCTTCAGTAGGAACTCCAACTTGATTCTCAGTTTGCACTTCTGCAGGAACTTCCTCATTTAATATATTCTGTTCTGGAACTTGTGGAGTTCCTTCTGCATTCTTTAATGTAGGTCCTTCGTTTGCTTCTGGATTTGCTTCATTTTTAGCTTGCTGCTTCTGCAGTTGTAGGGAATATTTCAAGCCATTAACCCCAAGCTTGAACCCCACTGTGATCATACACTTAAGCATGGTGGCGTCCAAAGGGAAGGAAGCTAGAGCAAAAGAGTCGCCAACAAGTTTTAGGAACTTGTAAACCGTTCACAAGGTGAAGATTACACCCCTTAACGATCCAGGAGATCGTCAACTCCAAAAGGTCTTGAACCAAATAGGGTTCGGGGATGAAGGTACAAATCCAACCTAAAAGAGATTGAACCTGCCCTAAATAGGCCTCTACTTTATTCTTCTCGTATTCATGTGCGCTTTCTGACTAGCATGCAAACAATAGGTTAACCCTAAACCTGTTTATCTATGTTGGTTGAATATAATGCACAAAGAAACTATTATTGGCAATCACTTGAATTATAATCATAATAACCCTAAACAAGATTATTAATTATCTTATTAAGCGTGATTACAAGTACAAATTCCCTTTAGGCATGCATAAAAGGTGTGATAAGCAATAACAATAATAATCATCAAGCAACATAATAACAATCATCATAATTATAATCATAATAACAATCATAATAATAATAATTATCATAATTATGTTAAAGCATAATATTATTAGCAAGATCCTAGGCATGATACTAACCAGATTAATAACAAACCCTAGCATGTCACTAAACAATAAAAATCAAAGCTTTAGCCCTAACATGATACTAACATGATATTTAAAAAGAGAATAGGAAGCATCCTAAAAATCATAATTAATATAAGCAAATCACCCTAAATATCATACTAAGGAAAACATCCTAACACGATACTAGGAACCAAAATAACAATCTTAACATGATTTCTATATCATAAGATCAATTAAATAATTAAAGTACTTACTTGGATGCCTCGTATCTCTTTCTAATAACAAAATACACGCGTTAGTAACTTCAAGGAAAATAATAAAATCAAACAATTAAATTAAATAATTGAAATAGAGATTAGGGACCAAACCCTCAGAAATTATAACCTTTCACGTCTAGGGCGAAGGCAACTTCGTACTCGGCTAGGTGTTTCTAGATCTCGTGAATGCTGAATTTTGTTTGTGAAAAGCTAGAGAGAGTTTAGAGAGAGATGATTGATTGAAGATGATGAAAATTGAAAATTGATTGTTGATGATTAAAAACGGAGGTTTAGGACCCTATTTATAAGAAAACAGTCCGAAAATAGGTAGAATTTGATAAGGAATAAAACTCCACTGTGTCGCTGCAAAACCGACCTTGTCGCCAGGCGACAGTGCCTGTCGCGTGGCGACAGGCCTGTCGTCTGGCGACAGCCTAGATTTCTACGCGCTTTCAACACGGAGTCCACATATGAATCAAAATCGATTTGTAAAGTCCGTATGAAAGTTAAATCGTATCTTTCATAAAATAATATTTTATTCCAAATAAAACTTTATCAAAATATAATTATTAATTCTAATTCTATTAGGATTAAAGAGAACCCTCTAGAGAATTCTTGAAGACTATAATTAACTCTAATAACTTTAGGAATAATAATTAACATTGGGCCCTCCCCTAGATCATTGGGCCGCATGTAAAGATCAAACCGGGCCCAGTTTAGTATTTTGGCCATAACTTCCTCATTATTCATTGGAATTGGGCTTATAATATATCGTTGGAAAGCTCTTTGCAAGCCCCATCCAACTATACTTTTATTGGACCCTTGTCGTGGACCAAACTAAGCTGGATTGGCTGTTTTCATAAAATAGG
The DNA here is from genome assembly GCF_948465745.1 of Chenopodium album. NCBI lineage: Eukaryota > Viridiplantae > Streptophyta > Magnoliopsida > Caryophyllales > Amaranthaceae > Chenopodium > Chenopodium album. Next base: position 9,557,172 of record NC_137844.1, read on the forward strand.
GTTGTTTTTCGAAAACAGAAAGAAAGAATTTAATAAAAACTAACCGGAACACTAGAACTTTCACACTTTCACCTCATTCGATAATCATTCGACGCAAAAGGTATTCATCGCCGGTTTTGGTTTTGGGGAGACACATTTGGGTGTCTAAAGCAGTGATGCTGATTCCTCTCTGGATGTTGTTTTCGCACAAGACCAATTTCAAAATCATCATCACAATCCTGTACATTAATAAATTGTTCAGTTTCATCAAATATAACATGTATAGATTCCTCAACACACATTGTTCTCTTATTATAAACTCTATAAGCTTTACTATTAAAGGCATATCCTAAGAAAACCGCCTCATCACTTCTTTCATCAAACTTTCCCAAGTTCCCTTTTCCATTATTGTGAACAAAGCATTTACACCCAAAATATCTAAAGTAAGAAATGTTAGGTTTTCTCCCTTTCATGAGTTCGTAGGGATTTTTGTTGGTGATGGCTCTAACAGATACTCTGTTGAGGATATAACATGCTGTGTTTACTGCCGCTGCCCAGAAATTCCTAGGCAGTCTGCTTGAAATTAACATTGTTCTAGCCATGTCTTCAAGTCTTCTATTCTTGCGTTCCACAACTCCATTTTGCTGTGGAGTTCTTGGTGCTGAGAAATTATGATCCATTCCATGCTCTGTACAGAAGTCATCAAACTTGGAATTTTCAAATTCCGTACCATGATCTAATCTGAGATGTACCAATGAATTACCTGTTGTTCTCTGTTCTTTCTTTACAAAAGCAACAAACTCATCAAACGTTTCATCTTTGCTAACAAGAAAGAATACCCAAGTGTACCTTGAAAAATCATCAACAATAACCATAACATATTTCTTACCACTTCTACTTTAGATTCTCATTGGACCACAAAGATCCATATGAATAAGTTCCAAAGGCCTTTTGGTGCTTACCATCTTTTTGGATTTAAAGGAAACTCGAGTCTGTTTTCCTCTAACACAAGCATCACATACCTTATCATATAAGAACTTAATGCAAGGAAGTCCTTCCACTAATTCTTTAGATCTTAGTTTATCAAGTAAAGAAAAACTTGCATGACTAAATCTCTTGTGCCACAATAGAGGATCATCCTCAATAACACTAAGACATGTCAAACTGCTATTAGGAACCTCGTTAAGATCCACAACATATGTGTTTCCTTTACAAGTTCCTTCTAAGATTGTGTTCCCAGTGTCATTGTGGATGATTCTGCACTTATTAAAAGTAAAGCTAACAGAATTACCTTTGTCACAAAATTGTGAAATACTTAACAAGTTGTGTTTGAGACCCTCGACTAAAAATACATTATCAATAGCGTGGGAGCTTGACCTTCCTACTTTGCCAATAGCAACTATATCTCCTTTCATATTGTCACCAAAGGTCACTGTCCCACCATAGTAGGCATCCAGTGAGAGAAATCTAGATTTATCCCCAGTCATGTGCTTAGAACAACCACTGTCGAGGTACCAAGTGTTGTTCCCCCTCACTGGAACTTGCATGAAGAATCAAACGTTAGTGTCAGGAACCCAGGTTTCCTTGGGTTCCTGTGTAGTAGGAGTGGGATTAATTTTCATAACCCAAATCTGCTCTACAAACTTTTCATTCTTCTGTGTACTCTTTTCTTTCTTAGGACATTTAACCTGCTTATGTCCTGTATTACCACAGAAGTAACAAACAATACTACTAGGCAAATTAACATACTTCTTTTCTTTCTGGAACTTCTTCTTAAAACCTAACCCCTCTGTTCTTTTAGTCAGAGCACTAGTGATCCAGTCAGGGACTCTATACTCAACAGGTTGTTTTCCTTTTCTAACCTTCTCAAGTTCCCCCTCAAGTCTAGCTTTCTCCATTCTTATATTTTCGAAATCAAATTTCAATTTTTCAAAATTAGTATACTGAGCTAGTGATGGAACTTCAGAATTAGGAGTATTAATACCAAGTTTTAACAAGAACAGTTCCACATTCAAAAGTATGTTATCATGTTTTAATTTTTCTATAATCTCTTTTAAAACAATGTTATCATCAAAAAGACTAAAGAACCTGTATTGAATGTCAAACTTCATATTATCAACTCACTCACTATTTTCTCTGTAATTAGTTAAAGCTTTGTCACTTTGCTGTTTAGCTCTATGTAATTCTTTAAGTTCTTCTTAAATGTCTAAAACAACACATATTAGTTTCTCCTTAGAAAAATGTCTTAATTAATTTGAGAGAACCATACCTCAGCCTCGAGCTCCTTCAGTTTGGCCTTTTCATCAGTATTGGCCATTAGACATATATGCGCAGTTTCTTCATGAGGTTGGTCTTCTTCCTCTTCTGAATCTGTGTCTCCCCAGGCAGCTAGCATTTCCTTCTTCACATTGTCCTTAGTGAAGTGTGGCTTATAGACTTTGGACTCCTTGGATTGCTCCTTTCCTTTAGTCTTTCCTTCCTTAAATGGACAATCCTTAATGAAATGATCTTTTGCTCCACACTTGTAACAGGTAGTGTCTTTGGAACTTGTGAACTTCTTGTTCCTATCAAACTTCCTGTTATTCATCATCTTTTTAAATCTTTTGACTAGCATCGCCATTTCTTCTTCATCAACTTCCGAGTCTTCTGAATCTTGAGCCTTTAGAGCAAGGCCTTTGTTTTTAGAACTTTCAGTATTGGAACTCAGGTGTAGTTCAAGAGTCATCAACGATCCTGCTAGCTGTTCCATATTGAACTTGGTGAAATCCTTTGCTTCCTGCATGGCAGTAACTTTGGATCTCCAACGTTCATCTTGCGGTAAGCTTCTTAAGATCTTTCTAGCCTGTTCATCAACAGGAATGTGCCTGCCAAGGGAACTCAGTTCATTAATTATATCATTAAACCTAGTAAACATTTCTTCTATGGTTTCCTTTGACTGCATTTCAAACCTTTCATATCTAGACATTAATAAATCAATTTTAGAACGTTTTACCTCATTTGTACCGTCATGAGTTACCTCCAGTAGATCCCAAATCTGTTTAGTAGACTAACATCCCATGATACGATTATGTTCATGAGGTCTAAGTCCACAGTGTAAATATTTTATTGCTAAAGCATTCAATTCAAGTTTCTGATAGTCCTCTTTGTCATATTCAGAAATGAGTTTAGGAACTACCTCGTTTTTATCATTGGTTGCAGTTACCTCAAAATCACCAGCTTCAATAACACGCCAAACCTAGTAATTTTCAGCCTTGATGAAGATCTCCATTCAGTTCTTCAAGTAATTGTAAAACTTACCGTTGAACATAGGTGGACGTTGGGTGGAATACCCTTCTTCAAGTTTCTCCTTGTAGTTCATTTCTCCTTAGGAACTTACTCAGCAAAATTATATGCTTACACGTGAGAACCTCGCTCTGATACCAATTGTTAGTTTGAAACAAACACTACAAGAGGGGGGGTGAATTGTAGGCGAGTTCCTAGTGGCTACTTTTGCAAAATATAAAACAGAATAAACAGGAACTTTGCAACACTCACAGGATTTTACGAGGAAACCTTCTAGGGCCCAACTGGAAGTAAAACCTCGACCCTTCTAAGGGATTTCCAGATAAAAACCAATTCACTATAATAGGGCAAACACCAAGTTACAAACCTATTATATGATAGACCTTTACTCACAAGTTCCAAATAGAACCTGTTACAAAGTAGGACCCTATTCTACCCAACTCAAGTTCCAAACTTGAATTCTCTCGTACTCTCACAGTACTGTTTCACAGCTTTTACTCTCAAAGCTATTTTACCTGTATGCAATATATTTTTCATACACACACACCCAATAACCCAACCAATTACAGAAAATATAACACCTAGAATATGTTAGGCAATCAATGCACGAAACCCGAAACAATTATGACAAGATTAAAGCTTGGAAAACTTACAAATTAAGCTCAGAGATTTCTTCATGCAAAACTTACAAAAAACTTATGAAAATATGATCTCTACTATTTATACAAGATTAACTCATATAGTAAGTAGGGTTTTTCAAAAGATAAATAAGTTAATTTAACTAAATCACAAAATAAAGTTTTATGTGAATCTTTTAAGAGAAAATCTTTTCGGAAAATAAGATAAGATAAGTTACAGCAAAACGAATAATATCTTTTGATAAAACCAGATTTTAAGAAACAAATTATCTTGAAAATCTTTGCTTAAAATCTTTCTTCTATCTTTTTCCGTTTAATTAAATTTGCCAATTATCTTGTCATGCCTCTAATAAGTTTCATGCATATCTACTTAACATATTTACCAATAAATCTAGAAGATAAAATCTTAACTAAAACAATATTGGTGTGTCGTGTTTCTGTAATACTGAATTACTTAGGCTTCACGCAGACCAGGACCAAGTTCCTGCTGTCACTCATTCTTCAATCTTCAACTGGAACTTCGCAGACTAAGTTCCTTCCAGAACTTACGGCCTTAAACATGCATCATCTAAATTCCTGTTAGGGAACATTCCTGTTAAGGAACTCAGTTCTTGTTAGAAAACTCTTCTTCTATATTGTTTAACTTTTCTTCAAAGGTCTCTTCATGTCTTCTTAGCCTAAGTTACTCTTCCACCTCCAAGGTCAACTTCACCTGTACTAATCAAACACTTATAAACCTTTATTAATTGCGTTTGCTTTAGTTTAAGTTCATCATCATCAAAACCTTTGAGCTTCAATAGTATCTCATTTGAAATTCTTGGTGCATTATATCTTAAATAATAATAAAAAAAAAACCCCATAGAAGCAGCAAAAGTGGTAACTATAACTACCCATTCTACAACATTTCTAGGATAACATTGAATTATAGAGCAAATAATTAAACTCCAAGCAGCAATAGCAGCTCCTAAATAGCCCGGCTCACTCTTACGTTGAAATGCCATTAGGAGCAAAATAAAAAACCCCAAATATTACAATTGCTCCTACAATTGCCCCATATCAATCATAGTTTTTAAATGAATTTGGGAGGAGAGATAAAATCAATGAAAGAGCAAAAAAAATTGTCTGTTGGTTGGTAGTCATGGGTTTCACTAACCAAATTTTTGAAAATATTCTTCTCCTCCAACCTTGAAACAATAGTGACGATACCCGGCTAGTAACAATCCAAAACTCAAGAGGAAACATACTAACGCGGCTATAAAATACCCATTGCCATCCTTCACCTCAGTAAGAAACCCCTTCCCTTCCGTACCCCCAATCCGGCAGAGTTGCACTGGATTTTTTCCTAGAAATAAGATTTCCCTAACAAACAGAATTATCGATACCAAAATCCAAGCTGCAGATAATCTCAAATAACATAATCGACTCCGATAGGTATTAGTCTTAAAGAGATCTCTAATAATAGACCCAATCTCTTGCAAACAATTCCAACATGTAGTCATACTATTCCGACATTCATGTCCTACATACCAACACCCATGACCTAAATATTGAACCAGAAAAATGCCCCACTCTCCCACACAAGCAAAACAACCGACAATTGAGATTAAAGCTTCCGCGCTTTAATTGAATGTGGTATCCATTGTCTAATCCCTTTCCTATAACATAAAATAAACATGTACTTCGTATTAGTTAAGCCTTTACATTTCATATATCTAGTAAGATGACAGTACTATTTATTTCTCTTCACATATCAGTTCTTAATCACATTACCCCTTACACATAGGTGACTAGGTGAGCAAGCAAAACAAATACTATATATATATTGGGTTTTCTAAGCAATGAGCTGATTTTGCAAGGGTATAAACAATCCAAGTATATATGAATATTCTTTATTCCGAAAGAAAGTCAATGATGATCTTACTTAAAGGTGGGCATGGTCGTGCCGGCACGGGCCCAGCACGGCCACCAGCACGGCGGCCCACTTGTGGGCCGTGGGCCATGCCATGAACACAAATGTTGAAAATTGGCACGGCGGGCGGCACGGTCGTTGGCCCGTGAGACGGCACGCCGGCACGGCACGTGGCACGGCCAGACACGGTCCGGCACGGCACGACCCGTACCAATATAGCCGTTGGAACTAGCCAAATAATACGGAGTTGTTGTTTTTAATTATATGCATTGTTGTTTTTTGATAAATAGTACAGAGTAATATAATAATACAAAAACATAGACATAAATTAATAAAATTATTTATATAAACTCATTTTTAAAGTTGATCAAAAAAATATATATATCGATTTTTTATAATATATATATATATATATATATATATATATATATTTAAAAAAAATTAAAAAACCATGGTGGCACGGCACGGCCCGCCAGGCACGTGGGTCGTGCCGTGCCGTGGGCTGGGGTGTGCCAAAAATTGGCACGGCACAACACGGCACGGCTTGCCTGGAAGCAGGCACGACACGACACGAGCCACCCTAGGCACGGCCTGCGGTGGCCCGGCACGGCACGATGCCCACCTTTAATCTTACTATTTTGGCAGTTTATGTTGATGATATTGTCATCACTGGAAATGATACAACTGAAATTCTTAGACTAAAAGGGCATTTGGATGCAACTTTTAGCATCATAGATGACCTTGGTAAACTCAACTACTTTCTTGGTATTGAAGTTACACATCTTAAGGAAGGGATTGTTCTTACTCAGAAGAAATTCACTGAAGAGCTGCTCTCTTTCTATGAAATGGATGTTTCAAGGACTACCTCTACACCATTGCCTATAAATCTCAAGCTACTCAGTGATGTTGGTGATTTTTGCCCTGATCTTGCTCTATACAGATCACTGGTGGGAAAGTTAAATTTCTTGACCCACACTCGACCCGATTTCTCCTTTTCTGTCAAGACATTAAGCCAATTTATGCATCAACCTCGAGTTTCTCACATGAATGCCTTGCATCATGTCTTGAGATATGTTGCAGGAACTATAGGTCAAGGAACTTTACTAAGGGCATCTGATTGCCTTTCTCTAAGGGCCTATTCTGATTACTTTTCTACACATCAACAATTAGCTGATGTTTTTACAAAGGCTCTATCAAGTCCTCGATTCAGATTGTTATTGTCCAAGCTTGGACTGACTAATGTCTCAGCCACCCCAAGCTTGAGGGGGGGGGGGGGTATTGGTTATGATGAGACGTTTTCTCCGGTGTTTGGTAATCATTAGAAAGAAGGTATTGATTATGATGAGATGTTTGCTTCGGTGGCCAAAATGTCAACAATCAGAACTATACTTGCCATAGCAGCCTCAAAAAATTAGGAACTCTATCAATTGGACGTTCATAATGCATTTCTACATGGTGATACATGAAGTTACCTCCCGGGTTTGAAAGTAAGGATCCCAACATGGTTTGCAGATTACGCAAGTCTCTATATGGTTTAAAACAAGCTCCCAGATGTTGGTTCACAAAGCTTGCCAAGGCTTTAAAACAGTATGGTTTCCTACAATCCTACTCTGATTATTCATTATTTATATACACTAAGACTAACGTTTAAATAAATGTCTTAGTTTATGTCGATGATCTCATTATTTCTGGGAATAATTCCACTGCACTTTCTGTCTTTAAAACCTATCTCAGTGATTGTTTCAAGATAAAGGACCTTGGTCCTTTGAAATATTTTTTGGGCATCGAGGTTGCTCGTAGCTCTGCAGGGTTGTTTTAATGTCAATGAAAATATACGTTGGAAATTATTTCTAAAGCAGGTTTATTAGGTGCAAAACCAAGTGGTATGGGTTTCCGATGGAACAAAACCACAAGCTCGGCTTAGCAAGTGGAGAGCCGCTTCCGAATCCCGAATCTTATAGAAGGCTTGTCGGCCGTTTGATATACCTTGTGGTAACACGACCCGACTTAGCCTATTCAGTTCATATTCTCTCTCAATTTATGCAAGAACCCTCGCATTGAGCATTGGGAGGCGGCCTTGAGAGTGGTGAGCTATTTAAAGGGTACTCCAGGATAGGGTATTCTTTTGAGCTCTGATTGTGACTTAAATTTGCAGGGTTGGTGTGACTCAGATTGGGCCGTCTGTCCTCTTACACAGAGGTCTTTGTCTGGGTGGCTTGTGTTTCTAGGAAAGTCACCTATTTCATGGAAAACTAATAAAATTAATAAAATTATTTATATAAACTCATTTTTAAAGTTGATCAAAAAAATATATATATCGATTTTTTATAATATATATATATATATATATATATATATATATATATTTAAAAAAAATTAAAAAACCATGGTGGCACGGCACGGCCCGCCAGGCACGTGGGTCGTGCCGTGCCGTGGGCTGGGGTGTGCCAAAAATTGGCACGGCACAACACGGCACGGCTTGCCTGGAAGCAGGCACGACACGACACGAGCCACCCTAGGCACGGCCTGCGGTGGCCCGGCACGGCACGATGCCCACCTTTAATCTTACTATTTTGGCAGTTTATGTTGATGATATTGTCATCACTGGAAATGATACAACTGAAATTCTTAGACTAAAAGGGCATTTGGATGCAACTTTTAGCATCATAGATGACCTTGGTAAACTCAACTACTTTCTTGGTATTGAAGTTACACATCTTAAGGAAGGGATTGTTCTTACTCAGAAGAAATTCACTGAAGAGCTGCTCTCTTTCTATGAAATGGATGTTTCAAGGACTACCTCTACACCATTGCCTATAAATCTCAAGCTACTCAGTGATGTTGGTGATTTTTGCCCTGATCTTGCTCTATACAGATCACTGGTGGGAAAGTTAAATTTCTTGACCCACACTCGACCCGATTTCTCCTTTTCTGTCAAGACATTAAGCCAATTTATGCATCAACCTCGAGTTTCTCACATGAATGCCTTGCATCATGTCTTGAGATATGTTGCAGGAACTATAGGTCAAGGAACTTTACTAAGGGCATCTGATTGCCTTTCTCTAAGGGCCTATTCTGATTACTTTTCTACACATCAACAATTAGCTGATGTTTTTACAAAGGCTCTATCAAGTCCTCGATTCAGATTGTTATTGTCCAAGCTTGGACTGACTAATGTCTCAGCCACCCCAAGCTTGAGGGGGGGGGGGGTATTGGTTATGATGAGACGTTTTCTCCGGTGTTTGGTAATCATTAGAAAGAAGGTATTGATTATGATGAGATGTTTGCTTCGGTGGCCAAAATGTCAACAATCAGAACTATACTTGCCATAGCAGCCTCAAAAAATTAGGAACTCTATCAATTGGACGTTCATAATGCATTTCTACATGGTGATACATGAAGTTACCTCCCGGGTTTGAAAGTAAGGATCCCAACATGGTTTGCAGATTACGCAAGTCTCTATATGGTTTAAAACAAGCTCCCAGATGTTGGTTCACAAAGCTTGCCAAGGCTTTAAAACAGTATGGTTTCCTACAATCCTACTCTGATTATTCATTATTTATATACACTAAGACTAACGTTTAAATAAATGTCTTAGTTTATGTCGATGATCTCATTATTTCTGGGAATAATTCCACTGCACTTTCTGTCTTTAAAACCTATCTCAGTGATTGTTTCAAGATAAAGGACCTTGGTCCTTTGAAATATTTTTTGGGCATCGAGGTTGCTCGTAGCTCTGCAGGGTTGTTTTAATGTCAATGAAAATATACGTTGGAAATTATTTCTAAAGCAGGTTTATTAGGTGCAAAACCAAGTGGTATGGGTTTCCGATGGAACAAAACCACAAGCTCGGCTTAGCAAGTGGAGAGCCGCTTCCGAATCCCGAATCTTATAGAAGGCTTGTCGGCCGTTTGATATACCTTGTGGTAACACGACCCGACTTAGCCTATTCAGTTCATATTCTCTCTCAATTTATGCAAGAACCCTCGCATTGAGCATTGGGAGGCGGCCTTGAGAGTGGTGAGCTATTTAAAGGGTACTCCAGGATAGGGTATTCTTTTGAGCTCTGATTGTGACTTAAATTTGCAGGGTTGGTGTGACTCAGATTGGGCCGTCTGTCCTCTTACACAGAGGTCTTTGTCTGGGTGGCTTGTGTTTCTAGGAAAGTCACCTATTTCATGGAAAACTAAAAAGCAGCACACAGTGTCAACATCATCAGCAGAAGCTGAATACAGGTCCATGGAATCTATTACTTGTGAGCTTAAATGTTTAAAAGCTCTACTGTTGAGTCTAGGTGTTCAGCATCCGGAGGCAATAAAATTATTTTGTGACAGTGAGTCAGCTATGCACATAGCTAAGAACCTGGTTTTTCATGAACGTACGAAGCACATTGAAGTCTATTGTCACTTTGTTCGAGATGCAATCACCGAAGGCTTGATCTCTCCCTCTCATGTTCCAACCAACTCATATCTCGCGGATATCTTCACCAAGGCTCTCGACAAATCGATCTCAGATTGATTATCTTCTTTCCAAGTTGGGCGTTTCCAATCCTCACACTCCAACTTCAGGGGGGTTAATGAGATATTATCATATAATATATTTTAGGGAATTATCTTATGAAATATTTTTTAGGATATATTATCTTGTATTTAAGTCAATTTCTATCTTCCTAGGATATTGTTAATTCTAAGGTTAGGAAGTTTGTAACTCTATATATTACTTTGCAAGTTAATGAGAAGGTTAAGCCGTATTTCACACAAATTCTTCAAAAACACGTTGTAATTTTGTTTGAGTTATTTCTGAAACAACCACCAAAGATCGGGAATATTCATACAAGAGAAAACTCCTCAATGAAAAAGCCCGTTTCCTCATATAACACATGAATGAATGAACGTAGATTTGTTTGAGCAAAACTACGTAGTACAATCAAACTAATCGCATTTTTCTTCAACCATCAAACACAATCAAACTACGTAGTACATTAATTTATATTCTCAGATATATATATCTTTTGCTTATTCTAGTGTAGTCTTACAAGAGAAGTCGGTGAATCTTGGACCATACCCGATCTAGACCGCTTTTAAGGAACTGGATCCTATATGTAAATAGGAATATGGTCATATGAATTAGCCCAAAAGATAAGCCGGATGGAACACAAAAAAAAAAAAAAAAAATTATGGATTTGGATGGACACAAGGCTAGCTGGCTAGGATTTAAATCATCGTTAAGTGTCGCCGTTTCTAGGATTTTCAAGATGTGACAAGTTCTGAGTAATACTAGGGAAGCTTTGATCTATTATCTCGGGGAAATTTTGTTTGATCTCCTTGATCTACTCCTTTAAAAGATTATTTAACAAACTTGAATTCATAATGTCCCTTAAATATATTCTTAATTAGCTGAATTGATTGTTACCATCTCACATAAACAACAAATTAGAGAGTGAGCTGAGTAACAACTTAGTTAATAATTTGAAGCTCTCTCTTGATTCAAGGCCAGGAGATCTTGGCCTGGGATTGAATGAATTACTAGGCCTTGCAGCTTCCTAACACCAATAAAACAAACACAACACAGTAGTAAGAGGAGTAGGTGGCATACGAAGACAGTGGGCATCAAGGCTCTCATTCTGTTTGTTGCAAGTGTTGTCGTTTCTGCATTTAGTTTTGGTGGAATATTAGACTCACTTGATCACTTACACAAGAACCACCACCACTCTCATTGGCATTTGTATTTGCTCTTCTTCGCGGCCTTATTTGTAAACGTTATTAGAGTCGGTTTGGTGTATTTATGTTATGTTTGTATATTTGACAAGTTTATCTGATTAGGAGTTTAGGCAAATTGGGTTATATTTTGTATTGTGTATATATATGTGATGAATATCAATACAAAGGTTAAGCCGTTTCCTCCACAATATTCTTGACTTTAACATGGCTAGCTATAACCAAAGAATTCTGTTGGGCTTGGATTATCCACATGGTACCAATCACCAAAAAATCAATAATTTCGGCACATGTTGGGGGAGCATAATTTCTTGTTTTTGCATATGGTTGCAGTTCATTACCCTGAGTATTTGCACCGATAGAATTTCTGTCATGCTAGGCTTATTGAGCTTGGCAATTCGAGGATTTTGCTCCAAAGACTTTATTCACTGTACAATGGATACCCAGTCACCAACACTGGGTTTTTCAGATTTGCACACAATTTTACATGGATGCCATCCAATCTCATTTTTGGAACTTGCGGTGCACTCACTTTTCTTTACAGTTACTTGTAACGGCTCACTTGGTTTAATAGTTTTGATATTTTCTACCTCATGTGATATTTTGTTTGCTAATTAAGCCAAATTGGAAAATTTTTCTCAACAAAATTTCCTAAATTTTTTTATTTTGGATAAAAAATAAGAGTATTATTATCAGTTTAATTGAAACAATTAAATCTATTTTAATAGTTTACCTAGTTAACGAAAAATTTCACCCTTAAATAAAGATTCTCTCTAATTTCAATTTTTTTAATTAAACAAATAAATCTATTTTAATATTTATCTAAAATCATGTCATCACCTTCTCAATTTAATTTTATTACCTTTGAGAGTTTCAACCTTCAACAATGGCATATTGTTTATATTTGAGAGTTTCACATACAATAATGGCAAATAAAGTAAAACATATAACTGATTTAATAATAAAAAATAAAATTGTAAAAACATAATACTCTGTACATGCTTATTCCAAAAAAAAAAAAAAAATGTATAAAGTTAACAAAAGTGAATACATTACCATAATGAAACAATTAATTATTACTATAATTGATTGAAACAATTAATTATTCCTATAATTGAATTGAATAATTCAAATGATTATGTACTACTACAGTTAGATTCACAAATTAATCAAAATAAGTTTTTGGTTGAAGATCAAGGATGAAGATGACATAGCCACACAGGTTGAAGATCAATTTTAATTTTAATGTGTAAGACGATTTAAGGTTGAAGATTATATACTTTAAGTTTGCTAATTTTTTTTTGGAAATTTTGGATTTTAACACCAGCAAAAAATACCCCAAAATGGTTTTTAACACCCCCATAAAAAAAAATTATTTTAACACCAGATAAATATTTAAAAAATGGATTTTACCATCACTTAACGGTCTCCGTCTAAAAATATCGTTAAGTAGGGTCCACAGTGACACTTGTCACCATTTTATTTGTTTTAAAAAAATTAAAAAAAAATAAAAAAACCTAAAACTACCCAGCTACCACTGACACCTTCACCCAACGCTGCCGGTGGTGGGGCGGTAGTGGCTGGGCAATTTTAGGTTTTTTTTTAATTTTTTTCTTTTTTTGGCCAATAAAAAAGCTACACATGGCTTTATAGCCCCACTTAACGGATTTATGAATGGAATCAGTTAACTGGTGGTAAAATCAAATTTTCGAAAAATGTTATGGTGTTAAAATAATTTTTTTTAATGGGGGTTTTAAAATCTAAAATTTCCTTTTTTTTCGATTTTAGAAAAAAAAAATTCATGGGTGTAAAAAAATTTATCTAGTAACCAAACAACTAAAACAAGCACTTGATGACTGTGTAGCATAAGTGTTGGATTGAATGACTAGGATTAAATAAATAAAAATCAATGATTCAGATTTAATCCTTTATCGTAGTGGAAGATAGTCGTCTGTAGTCGACAACTATGCTAGAATTTTACTTTTATTAATAATGTTGAGATGATTATGCCCCTTAGTATCTTTACATATTTATTTGCCTTAATAAATGTTGATTGTCTCTCTTTTTTAATTTTAATTTTTAACTTATTAAGGATAGTGAGTGAACAATTTATGTGCTATAAAAATTTGGACGTATATATTTTCCTTTATTAATGCTGACATAAAGCCAAACCAAAATAGATCCCTAGACATGGTTAGCTATAACGCCGCGTTAGCTGGCCTATGTACAATTAGGCTTGGAGAAGATGTTGAGCTCCCCAAGAAGGCAAAAACGATGCAATTTCGTGAATAATGCCCTTGCTGTTTTTAGTAATCCTGCTCGAGCATCAACTGCTCTGAGAAGGTTACATAATACGGAGTAGGTCGGTTTAATGATACTCAATCTGTTCCACCTTTTTGAGATTAATTTGATATAAGGCTATACCCATCTATAGTAGATAGGTACCTTTTTGAGATTAATGATAAGAAAGAAGAGCTTAACAAACTATTACAATTTACAGAACTTAAAAACAATTGAGAGCACTAAACAAGCATACATTTGAAAATCTAAAAGAAGGAAACAAAAGCATTCAACTAATTAGAGATATAATTATTAGTTTGACAATGCAATGCTTGGATCCGGAGGTGAGTCATCATTGTTGGTGGATGTGGCGGTGGTTGTAGTACGAACTTGGTTGATATCTCGTGAAGTTGTCAACACTGAGCCATGTATTAGATTTAGGATCATACTCAAAACATAAGTAATGGCCATATATTTATTTACCAGAACCATACACATATTGAACAGCACATAGCGAAGAAGTGCTCGTAAACTTGAAAAACCCCAAGTCACACTCAACAGCTTCAGGCATCACCCCGAGCTTATCCAACATAGCCATATACTCCGCTAAGCAAAAACTCGAAACCAACAGCCCAAGCACGGCACAAAAACCCGTTGAAGAAGATTTTCCAATTTGACATGATTGAAAACATGCCATCAACAATGCAACCACCCTTGCAAGCCCTATCAAAAAGTCCATATTCATAAAATCCCTTAAAACATTATTTGACTTTGTATATGATGAGCTTATTAGTAACCAATGCAATACACATGATTACGGGTGGCACGAAACCTAACCATTCCGCCACCACGTAGTAATTTTGCTTACCACTTTGACGATGACCTTCTTCTTCTCTAAGGCCAATAAAAGATGATGAAAAAAAGCCAATAAAAAGGAGGGCACTAACAAAACAATAGACATTTTTTTTTTTTTTTTGTTTCCTTAATTAAATAGCCAACGAGTTTGTTGTTCCTTTACAATTATTTACTTGTTAATATATGTAAGTTGAATTGCTTATGTCTTTAGTGTAACTGGAATAACAATCGTAATCGAGCCCGACTCTAATTGGCTTATGAATTTGCTCTTCAGCATAGCCGGGTTTGTGAACATAATTACGGTAACTCTACCTTGCAGTCCCTCAATGCCTAAGGGGTCACACAATTTTACATGGATGGCATCCGATCTCATTTTTGGATTGTTTTATCGACTTGTGTTGCCCTCACTTTTCTCTACGGTAGATACTTTCGTCCGTCTCACGCTCATGCTCATCATCACAATACCGATGGGTCTGAGTCTGAGTGTCAACATGACGAGCCAACTTGTTTGGACTTTTTTCACAAAGACTTCTACTCCGGGAGTCCGGTTACCAGCTCTTATGCTTTTGTTTAGACCATCTTATTATTTACTTTTTCATCGTCACATGCATCTATTTATTTGATTCTATTTCTAATCAACTCCTAAAATTTTGTCATCACTTTATAGTACAGTAACTAGTTGTGGCAAGTTATCAATTTTTTTTTTCTTTTTAATGATAAATTTTGTCAAATTCTTAAATCCGAAGGGCTCAAGAGCCAAGGAAAGCTGGAAGTGTAGGAGAAAAAAGTATTTTGCTGAATCATTTCCTAACTTGCAGATGCATTTTGAAATAATAGAAAAACTAATTGTAAATCGATAAAATGGATATTATGTGTTCAATTTTGAGACAATAAGGGAAGAAAATACTTGTGTTTTAACATCATGTATCAAGTATATATGCTGCATTCATGTCACGTTTATGAAAGTTATGTTAGCAAATGTCTTATCAAGAAAAAAAAAAAAAATGTTACCAAATGACCAAAAAAATATTAAACCCTAGAATTAATTAGGTATATCTAACTCTAATTAATACTGAGTGAATTGTCAAAAAAAAAAAAAAAAAAAAAAACATTAATACTTAGTGATGTCTTACTTTTTTTTTTTTTTTTGATTTTTCTAAGTTATGCCCCTAAACTTCTTCGGTTTCTAAGTTGTGCCCATGTTTTTTCAAACATCTAATCTGTGCCCTCAACCTCACTAATTTTTATTAACAATAATCTTTGACGTTAACAATAACCTTTTTTATTATTTTATTTTCTGATTTTTGAATTTTTTTTTAAGTGTTAAACCAATTAGAACGGGACACGTGTCAAATTAATAACGCCACGACAACATTGTTGATAAAATAACTTAACTTTCGTTAACGGATATGGCTGTCAAAGGGTATTGTTGATAAAATATCGTGAGGTGGAGGGGATAGCTTATAACTTTGAAAAAGCATGGGTACAGCTTAGAAACCGAAGAAATTGTGGGGCATAGCTTAGAAAAACCATTCTTTTTTTTTTTGAAACTGAGTGATTTCTTACTTGAATTGTGTATTCATTGAACTGGGCTACGAAGTAGCCATTAATGGGCCTCTTTGGGCATGCCCAAATGGTTTGGTTATTTGGGCAAGATTCAATCAGAAATAATTTTCACCTGGACCACATGTGTATACCATATAAATTATGGAGTAAATGATAGTCTTCAAGATGATAACAATTGTTTGAAGGTTTGATAATATAAGTAATTTCTTGAACCAAACCAAAAATAATAATGCTCCCTCCGTCCCTAAATTACATTCCTACTTGTAGCATTTATTCCTCGTATAATAGAGAGAAGTAGGAAAGTAATTTAGGGACGGAGGGATTAGTAATTTGTTAATTGAAATTGGAGCATGATGATGTAGATTGATGAGTACAACAGAAAAATCTATAGTAAAAAAAGACCAGATCTCTCACATCATCACATGTACAATAGTAAAGATAGCTAGCTACCAAGAAACATGTCTAATTATCTAATAAAACTAGCTAGTAGATGCACATAAAAATTTGACTCAGGATTTGATCTGATTTGTACGTAGCTTATTAATAGAACGAACAATAATTTTGCATTGCCACAAAACACATTGCCTTCAATTCTACGGCAAACATACATACCCCAAAAACGTCCAATTGTATGTTATGTGAATAATAGCAACAAAAGTAACTAATCAACCAATATCAAATAGGAGACAAGTTATCACGATTTATGACATTACACCTTGCATGCTCGGTAAAAGTTTGAATTGATAAATGAGATTCTATATTACATATGAACACGGCCTATATAGAGGTATGTACATTATGAACATGGAAAGAGATACAGGCCGGAGAAACATAATAATAATTGCAAAGATCTTCAATTAATTAAGGAATATTAAGAATAATTTAGTCATACGAAATATATTGTGAGAGCTACTATAATTAATTTGGGAAAAACAGAGTATATTTTACGGTAAAATTTATAAAATATGTCGAATTTAAATGTACATTAAATTATTTTTCATGGGTAAAATTGTAAAAGGGGTTACTCAAAAATAATATATGCATCCAAGGGCAAGGTCCACTATATAAAGTTATATTCTACTCATTTTGATATTTATTCTTTATTTAATCACAAATTAGCAAAAAATACTGTAAAGTGTATTTATTCAAGCTCAAACATCTCCACCGTTAACTGTAATTGTAATGGGTGTTATACAAATACAAAGTATGTTAAAGAAAAATTGTAACCAAATTAATATTTGGAGATCGAGTAATTTTGTACAAAGATACATATAAATTCCCTTAAAAAAAATCCATAAAAATGATTTCATGGATGACGTATAAATTAAACTATAAAAAAGCTAAAGAAAACTTGGTTTTCATAAAATCTAGGATTCCCGAATTGGCCATCTTTTAGTAGTACGTTGATATTTAATTTGATTGCTGCCACTCTTTCACGGCAAGAAATTCATGCGCAAATCACAAATATAATTAAAAAAAAAAAATATGAACAAAAAAAGAAGGATCAACAATTGAGATAGAAAAGGAAAGGAAGAAAGAGAATAATTTGTAATTCATGCTTGAGTTATACTTGTAGTTACATTTAGACCTTTAAAAAAGTGTATTCTTTCTTCCCCACCCAAAACTAAACTTTATTGACAAAACTTGGGCATCTTTCCTTATCTCTTGCCGTTATTCTCTTTCATATTCCAATTCTAACTCTATTTGCTAATTCCTCATTCCACCTTGTTTTTGTGCCATTCACTACATACCTAGCTAGCGAGAGAGCATATTATTTCACGGTTCTAAGGCAAAGGGGTGAGGGTGATGCTAATTTTAAATGTTCGATCTCCTCGATGATTCTTTGGTTGCGAAATCAAACCTCATATTTTCCGTCATCTAGGGCATCAATCTCCCGTGAGTGAGGATAGTAAGATTTATCATGGCTTTTATAAAAAAAAATTATAGAGTACATAATTACAATTTTATCAGGCTAATCGATACATTAAATATTTCTCTCATTGATTTGACATTATTTAGGTTTTACTTTTTTCATTGTCATTTAACTCAGTTCGACTTGGTTAGTACTTAAAAAAAATACAAATAGACCACGAATTCACATATTTCATACTTGAATACAAATTGTGGGTGTGTTTATATAGACATAATAAGACTAGATCTTATAATATAGGGCATTGATTAAGGGCCTGTTTCGATTACTGAACTGAAGTGATTGAAGCTGAAATGAATTGAATAGAGCTGAAATAAATTGTTTATGAGATAAGGAAATTAGGCACTGAACTGATTGAAGTTGAACTAAATTGAACTGAAAATAAGCTGAAGAGAACGAGCCCTAGGCCCTAAGGGCCTAATCTCTTCAGCTTATTTTCAGTTCAATTCAGCTCCAATAAGTTTGGTTTAGTTCAGTTCTTAATTTCCTTCTCTCATAAAATATTCAGTTCAGTTCAGTTTAGCTCCAATAAGTTCAGTTCAATTCGGTTCAGTTTAGCTCTAATAAGTTCACTTCAATTCAGTTCAGTTTAGCTCTAATAAGTTCACTTCAATTCAGTTCAGTTCAGCTCAATTCAATAAATCAGAACAGGCCCTAATAAGGGTCTGTTCACATTTACTGAACTGAACTGATTGGAGCTGAACTGAACTGAACTGAATTGAATTGATTGGAGCTGAATTAAACTAAATTGAACTGATTGGAGCTGAACTGAACTGAACTGAGATGAAATGAATATTTTATGAGAGAGGGAAATTAGGAGCTGAACTGAACTAATTAGAGCCGAACTGAACTGAAATTAAGTAATTGTGAACAAACCCTAAGTTTCCAATCCATTAGAATTTATAAAAACTCTATCCCTTAGCTTCAAAAAAATAAATATATTTGATTTCATAGTCATTTTAAAATTTCCTCTCAATGTATCATTCAAGTGGAGAAATGTAGAAATCTAACAATCATAATTAATCCACTTAGAAAATAGTATTTTAATGGAGTATTAGGTATTCAAATATAGAAGGTGAAGTGAGTAATTTTTCTCGTGCTAAATTCATTAAAAAAAAAAAATTAATAATATTAATATTGAATACCAATAATATATGACGAGGTTTTATATTTTTTATGAATTTTTGGTTGCTAAAAAAATACTGTGAAATTAAAATGTATGTGACATAAACGATTACATCATAACATCGTTGTTAGTAAATTTGATGGTGATGATCACTCAGCTATATCACGAATCTAACTCGAATTTTTCGCAACATTTTTTTTTTTTAAAAAAAAAGAAAAGAAATTTTCATGGCATAATATGAAAGCGACTTCCCTCCGATGAACCACTATCTATTTATGGAATTATGGTTAATTAGCTATTGTCGGTTGTCCATGATAATTTAATTACACTCGTATTAGTTAGGGCTCTCAACTGTTTGAAAGTGAGATTAAGCTTGTACTTCGTATATAATTAAGATGTTTAATTAGGTACTATACCGTGCCTTAAAAAACCTTAATACTTCATCCGTTTTGAAATAATGATTATACATTTCTCTTGTCTTAAGAAAATCAAGGTAATCATTAGGAAATGCATGAAAGAGAAGTGAAAGATGTTAAATATTGTAAGATATAGGAATGGAATGAACATTGTTGCTGTTAGAAAGAAATTAAAAAAAGGACATGATTTTGCTTTGCTTTGCTTTTTTTTTTTTTTTTTTTTTAACTTTTAATTTTTTTTAAAAAAATTTATACCCTTTTTTCCTTCTGTTTTTTAAAAAATTTGTTTAAATGTAAAGGTTGCTCAGATCATGAGTTGGCGGCTTAATTTCAAAATTTGGCAGATATATTTCCTTCGTTTTTTAATTATTGCACCATTTGTATTTTAAGGAAGTTTCACAAATATTGCACCATATTCATTTTAGGAAACAAAATATCTCTGTTCATAGTTCAAATACCCAATTTACTCTTACTTTAAACACTTGATTCTTTAGTTTATGCTTAAATTACCTCACATGATTACTTTTGTACTTCTATCCCTCTTAAAAAAATAAAATAAAATAAAAAATAAATAAATAAATTTGTGCCCAATTTATATGGTGTGATAATAAAAAAACGGAGAAAGTATCTCGTTTGATTGGATAAAGTATATCCTTACTGTATTTTCCCTTTAAGGTTATAATGTGCAAAAATGCCCTGTTTCATTTGGTAGGTGAGAAGGTAAAGGTTAGTATCACTGCTAGTGGTCTACCTATCTAATGAGACATAAGGAGTGACCCAATTTTTCATTTTCATTATACATATACAAGTGCATCGTGTACACTGTATATATATATTATAGTCAGGTGTATATATTAATTAATTGTGTACATGGTACATTCACTCTGTTGAATGTAAAATAAAAAATTAACCTTGAAACATTATTCCATTTTTGTACGTTCAAATTCAACTAAGTTATTGATTTTAATTTTGCTATATTCACAATCCGAGCCTAAGGGTTGTATATAGTGAAATTCGAAAAAGATACTCCGTAGTTAATTAATTGAATCATACATGCATGCATAGCAATAAAGATGTGGATTCTTTGCAAAAAAAAAAAAAAAAAAAAAAAAAAAAGGGAAAAAAGGTTTGGATTCATTATCTTATATATTGACCTGATGCATGTCCTTTAATGTTATGCTTGTATGATTACATTTATTTTATGTCCACAATTAACCGTTATGTACTGATGTATTAGTGAATGCCTATTGCTTAAATAACGGGCCTTAACTGTTGAGGGCAGAAAAAGCGAATTATTTTGTTGAAACTTATTCTAAATAAATCTATTTTGTTGGAAATAAGATAATCAGTCAAACCAAGATGAAACAAACATATATACCCTAAGATGACACAATTCTACACGAATAGATCAAGACCAAAATGTATAGAATGAATTGACTTACTACTCGTATTATTTACATATAATAGAGTATAAAATTTATTCCTAAACCTTAACAATCAGTTTAAACTTTTGGTTGAATTGGTCCACTAACATGATATCGGAGCTAGCTAGCATGACACAAAGGTCACAGGTTCGAATCTCATCTACCCCCCACTTTCAAGTGGAATATTAAGTGCAGGGTATGAGGAAGGCCCATGGTCACATGACCTGTATAACAGTTAACAAACCACATAAATCAGATATATACGTTTACATGTATAATGGTGGTGATTGACATGGAGTGGATCATAAATTAAAATTTGGGCTAACATAGTAACTACTCATAGTAGCAGAAGAGGGCATCATTTAGTTATGAAAAAACCATGCATGCTAATGCTGCAATTAATCAGAAAAAGACAGTTGAATTGTGGATCTCTGATCATCAGTCAAATAATAAGGATAAGAAAGGGAAGACTCAGACAGACAAAGAGAAAGCTGTTTAATTGGAATTCAACCAGTAAATTTATTGTCGTCCCTCCCTCTTCCCCTCCTCCTGCTGCATTCTAAGGCTGCAACTCTCAGTACCGTCCTTTTCCCCTCCTTACTCCTGCTCATTTTACCCCCGCCCTCTAAACATCATCATATCTTTTATGCGCCAACATTTGAATTCGACTTGAGTTTTGTTATATGGAGCCTTAATTGCTATATATGTTATGCATGAAAACTAAAATGTATTCCGTAGTATGTTATTTACAACTCTTAGTACCTGATATAGAATAAAACCAATATCATGGACCGGGAAGATCTAACCACTTGAGTTATCCCGCACTCTCCTCATGTCATGTTCTTTTGAACTTCAGAGCAGAGCATAGTATAATTCAGCAAAACAACTCAAAAAAACAAGGTCTTACTAATATATCTAGTTATAACATCTTATATATCGATTTAACTACTATTATAGTATATTAGCTATGTTAGTCGTACCTTTTATTTCACCACAAGGTCCTGTAGTCCCGTCTTAGACTTTAGACACTTAGGGCATGTTCACTTAGTTTCATCTTAATTTCAGTTCAGCTCCTAATTTCCTTCTCTCATAAAATATTCAGTTCAGTTTTATCAAGTTCAATAAATATGAACAAATCCTCAGATACTAGTAAGACACTTGTGCCAGAGAATTTTCACAAAATAGCCGATTTAGACACTTGAGCATATACCCATGCTAAAAAGAGTTTCTAGGCCAATTTCGGGTTAGAAAGTAAATTAATGTAAGACAGTTTCATCCACGAGCGAGTTAAAAATTGGTTCTGTAATTTATGTACATAACAGTTATTGTCTGGGGATCTGGAGACCATTAAATTTGATGACAAAGAGTGTAAGTAATAGGGGTGAGTAAGGTCCCCCCATTGTCACCCCCACCATTTTAGAAGGAAAGAAGAGAAAAAAAAAAGAAAAAAAAAAAGAAAAGTAAACAAAAGCAAAAACAACGAGAGCAGCAGCAGCATGGCAGCAAGGTCAGTACTACTTCTTCTGCAACTTTCATTTTCTGGGATCTCGAGTTTAAATTAAACGACAAAACATTTCTTCTTTCTAAACACATTTTGTTTACTAACCCAATAATACTATCTTTCATCCTTTATTTTTCTTAGTTTTCTTTTCTTTTTTAAAGATATATAATAATTATACTACCTCCGTTAAATATTACTAGTTGCAATTTTGAGGTATTATTTATGAGATATAAAATATTCTAAAATTACAACTACTCGTAATATTTAACGGAAGTAGTATATATATGGAATATACATGCTACTTTTAATATAATTAGGGTTTGGACTTTTTGTGTAGCATAATACTTTCTCCCATCAATAATAACAATATACTAAAAGATATACCAGCAATGACACATGTCATCTCCTAGTGTGTCCTTATTTTTTTTTTTTTGAAAACAATTTGTAATTTAAGAAACAAATATTTTGCAAATATATATAACAATATATACTTACTTATTCAATATTCTAGAAGATTTTATATGTTTTTCCAAAAAAAGCAAACATGTAAATATTAATATATCCTTTCAAAAAAAGCAAAAATGTAAATATAGCAATATACTTACTCACTCTGTACTCTAGAAGATCCCATATATTTTTCCAAAAAAAAAACACACCATGAAGTAATTAACTTAAATACGTAGTTTTTTTTTTCTTTTTTTGGAAAAATTAATCTAAATATATTCACACTAATCATGACAACTAAAAATATCGTTTGATATATCATAGCATGTAATATTATAGTTGACTCACATACAAATATAATGCTTTAAAAATGTGAATGAAAAAATGGCATTACGTATACTCATACTACAATAATTTTTTTGAGTATATTCTCTTAAATAAGTTAACTTTTTGAGATATATTCAAGATATGATTTACTTAGTATCATCTTGATTGTATCGATTGATATATTTTATTTAAATATCATACTTAATAAACTTTATAGTTTATTCACTTTTGGTAACAAGCTAAGCAATTAGGTGTTCTATTATATACGATTATGTATTGCTACTATATTTTAATTGAGATGACTATATAATTAACTTAGAGAAAGTGAAGTATTATTATATTCAAATATTTGTATTAAATATATGTCAAATTTTTAGAATGTAGCTTAAAGTTATAAAAAAAATTTCTTAACATAACTTTCATTAGTTTCTACATCATTTTATATTTAACATACCTTTCATAATCATTCATTTTGATCCAAATTGTCAACTATGATTTTAAAATTTAATTTTTTTTTGTTTATAAAAAAACTAATTATAAAATAGTTTAATAATAGTATTGAAAATTACCGTGCATGACACGGAAACTAACCTAATTCTCTAATATGTTTCGACCCTTAGCTAGTTTTCTTACTTTCTCCATTTCATAATATTTGTCAATGCAAATTTAAATACATTGACCAAAAAGATATTACACAATATATAACATTTTTTTTGACACCGCAATATATACACTAGTAGAAAAATTGAAAAATGCACCGCTAATTGGCCACCGGTTTTTGAAAACCGGTGGCTTAATTAATGGGCGGGATGAGCCAAACCGGTATTGCCACCGGTTCAAACCAAACCCGTGGCAATAATTATAAGGCCACCGGTTTTGAACCGGTGGCAATATCCAATTAAAAAAAAAAAAAAAAAAAACCGCCCCATATAAAATCCCAAACCCTAGCTACTCCCAAATCACTCAGCCTCCCTCATTTTCTCTCTCCTCTCCTCTCCTATCTCCAGATCTCCTCTCTCATCTCACCACCACCGCCGGATCTCACCACCTCCGGCTCTCATCTCCTCTCCTCTTTTCCTCCTCTCTCATCTCACCACCACCGCCGTCGTCCCTCTTCTTCTCTTTCCTGCTCTCTCATCTCACCACCACCGCCGTCGTCCCTCTTCTCTCACCTCTATTATCGACTTCCACTGCTCGATCTCTTCGATTTCCCTCTGTCTTCTGCCCACCACCACCAACGCCACTAGCCACCGCCGCCACCAAGTCCGAAATCAACCACAACTTGTAAAATTCGAGGTTATTTTCAGGTAAAATTCGAGTTTAGTGCATGTAGTTGGGTTTAATTATTCGGGGTTAGGGTTTCTGGGTTTAATTATTTATGTCACATGCCTTGATTTTTTTTTGGGTTTGATTGTTGTAATGTTGTTCGAAATTGATGGGTTTAATTGATTTTGGAATTTTCTAGGGTTAATTGATTTTGTTTAGTTGTTTGCGTTTAATTGAGTTTTGAAATTTCTTGGTTATATTTCGAAATTGATTGGTTCAATATTGTTTGAAATTTCTGGGTTTAATTTTTTGCTGGGTGTGATTGATATTCGAAGGTTTATGGGTACATGCATGATATCTGGGATTTTTTTTTTTTGAATTTTAATAATTTGTGGGTTTTTTTCGCTTTTTTTTTTTTGAGTTAATATGAATTTGCCGTTTTTGTTACTGGATTTATGTTTGATTTATGCGTTTATGGTTTTTTTTTTTTCTTTATTTTTTCGCATTTTTTTTATTTTTGTTTGATTTCTGGGTTCGAGATTTTTTTTTTATTTTGTTATTTAGAGTTCGTGCATTTTTTGGTACTTTTTTCGCATTTTTTTGGTAAGTTTTTTTAATTCTGGGTTTAATTTATGCAGGTCTTAATTGATGCATCAAGATTCAAGAGATGCAACAAGATTCAAGACTTTGATTTAGAAAAATTGTTTTAGATTTATTTTTTTTATTTATTATTTTTTATTGTACAATAATTTAAAGTTGAATTTCATTGTTTGATTATAATTCAATGTAATTTTTTAATTTTTTTTAGTATTGTACAATAACAATTTATAATAACAATTCTTTTGCACTAATGTGATGTTGTTTGCCTTACATTGATTGTTTTTATATTATAGCATGAGTATTATAATTGCAGCAGAAAAGAAAAAGGAAAAAGAAAAATATATGTAGTTGTTATTGCCACCGGTTAACCGGTGGCAATAATGTTTAATACCCAAAAAAAAAAACCGCCAATTGTAATTGCCACCGGTTAACCGGTGGCAATACTTGTTTTTGCCACCGGTTTTGAACCGGTGGCTTTTGCATTTGATTATTTCCACCCCCCAACTGACCACCGGTTCAAAACCGGTGGCAAAGGGGGGTTTTGAACCGGTGGCCAATTAGTTTTTTCGCCTAGTGATAACACTAGCTTAAGGCCCGTGACATGCACGGTAAGTCTAACTTTTGAAGAAAATTAATTATATCTAACAAATAAAATTTAATAAAACATACAAATCAAATATATATAAATTATACTTTCATAATCTATCATTATTAATAGGTAAAGCAGAAAATTATCTAAAAAATGGATTTTTTAGGCTGCACAAACCCGAGAATTTTTCAGGCGAGACTTCGTTTGATCAGGTCTAGTGGTCAATTAGTAAATACTTATTAATAAATGCATTTTTAAAAAACATCTAAATTCAATCAAACAACAAACTAAACTCTCCACTAAAACTATTAGTGAAAGAGCAAATATACACAAAATTACAAATACTATATCCCCTTTTAAATCTAAAAAATCATTTGTCGAACACAACTTTTATTTTTTAGCTATATATACACTTATACTATACTCTATAAATCCTTAATTTGTGATAATATGTACGTATAATAGTAAAATTTCATAAATAAAATTGTAATTAACTTAAATATATAGTTATATTAAATTGAAATTGAAATAAAATATTAGCTAGCTGAGGTATTTTGAAAAAAAAAAAAAAATTAAGTGATGTTTTAAAGTAATTTGTATTACATCTATTATATGAGTCAATTTATTATTACTTTTTTGGCAAAATCTAATAATACTCCATTTAAAAGATAATTAAAAAGGAGTTGAAATAATTATTTAGGTAACTGTATATAGAATAATTATGATTACCATATAAAAAGGAATATATATTTGTCACAAAGATAATATAAAAGATTTAGAACGTTATTATTATATAATCAAATATTAACAAAAAAAAAGGTTAAAAAGAAAAGGGGAGTTTTGAAGGGAAAAACAGCACCCGAATGTGACACGTGTCACTCCCAGTGTCTGTTTTAGTATTAAGTTATTGATTTGATGTTTATATCCCGTGTAAAAAATGTGGTCAAAATTGATGTATTCCATCTTTTGTAGGAATGTATAAAGCAAACGACAAACTGTTCCAAGTTAATCGTGTAGGAGTTGCTTATATTTAAAAAGAAATGTTAACTTGTGAAATAATTGAAGTTTTTCATCAATTGATACTAGTACTATGTAATCTTATCTTTCTTGTACTCTTTCCCTGATCACTAGATCACTTTTTCCCAAGTGAACTTTCCCTCCTTTTCTTTGTGTCGTTGCTATCTTCCCAAATTTTAACCTAGCAAAAATTGTTTCTTTTTCTGTTAATTTTCTTCTTTATTTTTCTCCATGAACTTTATGCTTTTCTTTTTGTTGAGTCTAGGGTACGTATTCTTTTTGAAATGCAGAGTAGAATTTAACGGACTATACGAGTATCATTTTTTGTGCATCGTCGTTGTATGTATCATTTAGGTATTGTTTGGTTGATATGGGAATTTAATTGCAATAGTAATTTGTATTTCATTGGAATTTAATTCCTTGATGAAATTCCTAGGAATTTCTTTAATATGTTTCATGAATTTTGGTTTACATAGGGGAGGCTTGGAAATTTACTTCCTTTCCTCCTACAAACTTTCTTGAGCCATTTTTGTTTATATACATACGTGTCGTCTCACAAAATAAATACTTATTACTCCCCTAGATTGAGTCTATTTATTAAACAAAACCAAAACCACTAATATTATTCTAAAATTATATAATTAGCTTAACGAAAAATGAGAAGTTTTTGTTGAAATGGATGAGAAATAATTTAGTGTCTCGATGGTACATCTAGATAGTGTACATATGTACATGCACCACAATATGATTATGACACCAATTTTTAGCTCATGTGCGATTGATTTATTCCATCGGGTTTACCTTCTTCTATGTATATACACACATAGTACGAACTAATAGAATTGAGAATTTGAGTACTCTTTTGGTAAATATGTCTCCAACAACACAAATTTGGACACCAATCTAAACAATTATTTCACAAATGGTTAAGAATCTAGAGTACAACTAACAATGACATGAGATAAGAGATTCTATCAAAATCACACACGTTTGTGGCAAGAATTGTTTTGTACACTAATTTTACTAAATTATAACATTGCAAATATATTAAAGCTTAATTTAAATTAAAATTGGCCCTTTTAAAACCCTAAAAGAATTGTTTTGTACACTAATTGTACTAAATTATAACATTGCAAATATATTAAAGTTTAATTTAAATTAAAATTGGCCCCTTTTAAAACCCTAAAAGATAAAAATTTCATTAATCCATGAATTAAATTTGATTGTTATCAATAAAGAAAATTATTGTATCATTAAAATTGAGGTTTTAGGTTATATCCAAAACCCACACAAAAAGGAAGCAACTGGTCTTACATGCATCCTTATTATGCAGTTAGGATACATGCAACACCAGCCCAATAAAGAAGCAGCCCAGTTGCTGAACTCGCCCAAATGCCCCAAAACGAAAACATGACCCAACCCAAACCTTCACTTTCCAAACGCGACCCACTTCAAATCCATATTTTGGATTTTAATTTATTTTTTTAAAAAAAAAACTGTTTTACTTCTCATTAATTTTTCAAAAATAAAATTCTGCAATTAATTTCTCTGATTTTCTCTCTCCAAACTCCATTCTCTCTCCTCTACATGATTTTACTTCACTGAAAAATCAACAATGGATATATGGAAGAAATGCAAAATCAAAAGGATTGTCCATATTCTCTGATTTTTGTCCAAATTTATGTAAATTTTTATGAATATTACTGACATTCGTCGTTAATTTTCGTTCGAATTTTTCGATACTCTGTTTGAATTTTTTGTTTCATAATCATATTAGGAAACCAACGCTTATGTTCATATTTTGAATGATAATGTTCACTTTCCAAAATGCATATGTTCATATTTTTTATGCCTATGTTCACTCTCTGAAAAGCTAATGTTCACATTTAAGAGAACCTATTATATGTTCATATTTTGCATAATTATGTTCTTTTTTTGAAATTTATATATTCACATTTTTTTTTAATATGTACATATTTTTAATACTTATAATGCATATGTTTCATAATCATATTATTTTTTATT
Organism: Chenopodium album; assembly: GCF_948465745.1. NCBI lineage: Eukaryota > Viridiplantae > Streptophyta > Magnoliopsida > Caryophyllales > Amaranthaceae > Chenopodium > Chenopodium album. The sequence goes on from NC_137844.1 coordinate 9,586,063, forward strand.
TCTTCAGTTTTTATGTTCATAACTAAATGCCTTACATTTATAATAATATTTTATATGTTCATAGATAATTTCAAATATTCATGATGTAAATATGTGTTCATGAAATATTCTCATTAAGTCTGTTTATACATTTGTTCTCTTTCTTAAATGCATATGTTCATATTTTTTACGCATATGCTTATATTCACTTTAAGGAAACCAATGCTTACGTTCACATATTGAATTGTTATGTTCACATCCTGAAATTCATATGTTCATATTTTTTATGCCTATGTTCACTTTCTGAAAAGCTAATGTTCACATTTAAGGGAACCTATGCATATGTTCATATTTTGTATGATTATGTTCACTTTCTGAAATACTCTTTCATTTTCTCTCTCCTCATCCTCACCAAGTCACCATGTCAAACCACTATCGTTTCTACCAATACCTCCCTCCTTCCCTCTCCACTTATTCTCTTGCCTATGAAAATTTAAGCTTATATAGGAGTGGTAAATGAACATGAAGTAAGCAAAACTCAACTACTTAAGAAAAAATTTGAATTAAATAATCACCTCCCCCTCCATTTGTTCTCTGATAAGTAAAAGTCAGATCGAGCATCTTCTACTTCAATTCCCAACAATTCCTGTAGTATCAAATCGTTAATCAGATTTTGCAAATTTGGAATTCGAGAGCTCTGTTTTATTAATTAGATCAAGAACAATTATATAATCCACTATTAAAAGAATTTCTTTTGAAAAAAAAAAATCAGTTTCGAATATTAATATCAACAATTTGTTCTTTCAAAAAAAATAAATAAATAAAAAAAATATATATATATATATATATATATATATATATATATATAAAAAAAAAAACACACATCAATTTGTTTAGATCTAAATAAATTTTTCTGACTTTCATTTTGATATGTTGGTTGTAGATCTTGCAATTGAAATTAGAGATTGCTTTAGATTGTGTTTATAGAGAAAGGAAGAGAGAGAAGAAAGAGAAGCAGAAGGAAAAAGGGAGCTTGGAAGGATTGAGAATATCTTGACAACATTAAACGTTGTCGTTTTACCGTGATTCACCTAGAAATAGCTGCAGTAGGTTGCAGCTAAGAATATGCGAAAAGGAAGAGAAAGAAAAGAAGAAAATTGAATCGGGCCGAGCCTGGATTTCGAGCCAAAGAATTATGCCCAAAGCTAGGCAATTTCCAGGCCGGGCCTAGCCAAATCAGCCAATCTTGATCGGCTCCTCTCTATATCTCGACCTCATCTCTAAAGCACAAGTACAATTTTAATTATCTTCATCCATACTCTCTATGTACGTGAAAGTCTCAAACCCGATCTTATAATTTTAGGAATAGGTTACATCGTTAACATATTACCATTATAATTATTACCTAGATGAAAGCATAAACATGCCACCATTATTATTACCTAACTAAATATATGTAATATTGGACGCGTTAACATGTTATCTTATTATTCAGATGAAAGCGTTATCTTATGACATAGTTCTTATCTTATGCACAAGACTTAGAAAAATCAGAAGAAAAAAAATATGCTTAAGTGACAGTTGGATATCTCTCTCAAGTTGGTAACATCCATCAAACTTAGCACACATTTCACATAAAATCCTTCATTTTCTTTTGGGCCCACAACTATCATATCAGCCCTTCCAATTCAATCTTATTGAGAAATCTCATCCTTTTTCTCTGCTTCCAAATTCAGAAAAAAAAGGTCTATTTTCTTCTGTCAAATATACAAGTATAATAAAAGTTTGGCATACACATAGTAATTATTTAACAATATACGTACATTTATAATATATGGTCTGAAGAATTGTTAATAGTAACAGCACTGCATCAAATTGCAAGCTAACTGACACTAATCATTAATGATACCTGAAACAATCTACATATTAAACAATTACAAGTGCTAAATATAGATTGGTGCAACCTAAAATCAGTACTATATCATCACTATAGTTTAACTCAGATTATGTACACTTAAATTTGCTGGTTGCATGATATATATACATACTGAAATAATGTCATCAATTGCTATAAAGAAAAACAAAGTGGTCCTCTAATACACTACAAAAAGGAAAGAAAAATACTACCAAAGTTTAGTCTGGTCCCAACTCTACCTACAAAGGTCTGTAAACTGTACCTCACCTACACCTCTCCGGCTGTTAGCCGCTTTGAATATAATCACAAGCCATGGCTTTAATTTTCCGAGCTTGGTAGCTAAGCTAGCCGCGTATGTATGTTATTAATTACGTGATGATGAGTTAATACGTGTAATTAATGAATGGATTAGCTCGGACGTGATAACGAAACCAACAAAAACAAAATTCAACAAATTAAAGCCAAGAAAAAACTTCAATGTCATTATAGTGCAACCAAATTTAAAGATAAGTTCACTAACGTATTAATATCAATAATGTGTGTAGGGACATCCTAGACCTTTCACGAGGAATCAAACTAAATTTGGATGCCAGTGATATCACTAATAATGTGGGATTTTGAACATTTTGATATTGACATTTTTATAACAAAAAACAAGATTAGGGTTTATAAAAAAAATCCATTAATTTCTTAAATAATTGCCTCTTTTCCTTTTTTTTTTTTTCCTTTTTCTTTTGATTTTTGGTTATGGGAAGGGTTTATTAGTTATGATGCATAAGTTTGTTCCAAAGAAGTTTAATTAATTGGAATGAAAAAAATTAAATAAAATTAGTTGTGTACATTAATTATTTTAGTCAAGAAAGCATTCGTCCATGGTCATTTTCGGTACTACAACATGCATTTGTAGAACGGTCCCCCTAAATGAAAGCTAAGTAACTCTTCCTTCGTCTCTTATAATCAATCAGCAATCATAATGTGAACCATGTTTAGACAAGACATCATACAATGTACACACATTTATATATAATATACTCGTTTAATTTTGTCCATATATAGCTAATAGGGTATATATGTACGTATATAATTCGTATTTTTACATACGCACATTTAATTTATTAGTGGTAAATAAATACATTATACCACACAGATAGATAGAAACGCGTAACTACAGATAAGGTATACATACCTATACATATATATACGCGAAGATTAGCTCGCGTGTCAATGTAGACACCACTTGCCACATGGTGGGTATGTATGCCATTCCTTTTCCTTTTTGGACGTGGTAAAAGAATTTTAGGCATCTTCATTCTTCTCTCCTCAGCTTTTCACTAGAGCATGGTTTTCTTGAATAATTACCACCTCATTATGACTCTCCTTCCTCTCTCGTTCTTTGTACAATGATAGGAATATTTTGCAGCTTTAGAACCCTCTCAATTGAATCTTTCTTTACCCTCTAATATATATTTACATCACCTTAGCTTCTTACTGTTATCTCATCAACAACATTTCAACCTTGTAACTTTGAAGCTCTGAAGCTCTTCAACAATTTTCCATGTTGGAAGAGCTAGAATCGAGATTCATTGAGATTTTAGTCTTCAGACACTACAAGTATAGCCTCTACATTTTATGTAAGTTCATCTTTTTTAACCTTAATCTTATTGTACAAAAAGGAAACTTTTGAAGCATATATGAACATAATTTATTTTATTTTATTTTAATTTTATTAAAAGCTACATCTATGTTTGATTTCTTTATGTTTGTTTTACAAATGTAGAGAAATGTTCTTGTCTACTTCAAATAATTGAATTATAAATTTACAAACCCTAATTAATAAATTTTCAAAGCAAACGTACTTTAATTTATTGATATGTGAAATTCTAGAGCTTAGTTTATTTCTTGTAATTCAATCTAATTGCCAACTCAAAAATCTTGAGTTGAGATTCATTAAATTTGTACACACCAAAATTTTTCTACATAAATGATTTATTAATTTAATTTTTGTTTTGGCTCTTCTTTTCTTGTTAGCAGCATTATGATGAGGAATCATACAAGGAGATGATGAGTTTAAGAGATAAAGACGGTCCTTCGTACACAACGAAGCAAGAGCTAGGAGACTCAAGCAAACTAAGCACAGCAGCTTCTTCAAGTAGTTCAAGGCAATGGTCATCAGGGTTCAAGAATCCAAGGATAGTTCGAGTATCCCGTACCTTTGGAGGCAAAGACCGGCACAGCAAAGTTTGCACCATCAAAGGGTTAAGAGATAGAAGGATTAGGCTCTCAGTACCTACTGCAATCCAACTCTATGATCTCCAAGATAGGCTCGGGTTAAGCCAACCGAGCAAAGTCATTGATTGGCTACTCGATACTACTAAGCATGACATTGATAAGCTCCCTCCATTGCCGGTTATACCAGGAAGTTTTAACCCTTCTCAAGGAGGATATGGAGTCCCACTTTCTTCTTCTACGCCGTTTTTTGATGCTAGTTTGTTACCTTCTAGGAAAGAATGTGGCATCAATATTAATAGGACTACTGAAGATGTGGATGTGGATGTGGATGTGGATGAGGAGGATGAATCACTTGTCGCGAAATTGAAGTATTGGGATTCAAATTCAATGATGAGATCTAAACAAAAAGGAGTAGATCATCATCATAATGATCAAGGTACTTCTCAAGTTTTAGCTCAAAATTTATTCCCAATTGCAAGTTCAAATAATAATAGTACTAATAATAATAATAATAATAATAATAATAATAATAATAATAATATATTACCTCCTCATCCTCCTTCCTTTTTGAGCAATAATCCTATGTTCAACTATTACCATTTGGAGCCTTCAAATTTATCTTTGTCTCAATTAGGAAGTCTTGGTGTTCCTTCTTCTCATAATGATCACCATCAAGGCTCTTCTCAATCAAGCTCTACTCCACAACCTCCATCCTCGCTATCTCTTTCCTCAATGTCTCAATTTTTTCTATGCCCTTCCATGCCAACCACATCGTTTTTCCCTCCTCATCAACAAGCCTCTTTCATGAATAATAGTCATCATCAAGTAGAGAATGACTTGAGACAATTTAACCGTTTCCCTTTGTCAAACACTAGTCCTTTCTCTTCTTCTTTCCACAATAACTCGAGTGGATTGGATATGAAACCGGCCTTCCCTTTGAGTATGAATCATGACCCTCATTTGCAACAACAAGATGATCAAAATCGCCAAGGGAATAAGAGTAGTAGTGGACATCATAACCCTTGGAAAGAATAAATTCAATCTTAATTATGAAAAGAGAATGAGAACAGATAGTTATCTGTTTTTCGACCTCTTCTTGCTTCTAATTTCCGGTCATCAATTGGAGGAGAGAAATGAAATGAATCGAAGCAATTTGTTCTTGGTTAATCATGGTTTATCTCATGAGATTTGCTAGGGTGACTGCAATATATGCAAAGATTAGTTTGATGCTTGAAGAATCGAATAGCAACTCTTGTGCTACCAGTGCAAAACTCGAAATATAACAAGTAAGTTTTTATTTTTGATCATGTAACTTACATTTAAGCTTTTGTACTAGACATGTTTCTTGAAATTGTGATACAAACTATATATATAGGTGGAGATCAGATGAGCTTCTCTCTTGCAATGTTATAGTACAAGTCATAATTTTTTAATGCAATGTTTTTCTTATATTAATTATTAACCAATGTTTTCTCATAACATGAGTAATGTACTGTGATATTGTTTTGACTTATTTGATGTACGTTTGTTTTTAGAGGTAAGAAGATGGACCCCGCCACATATATTAGGAGATTATTATATTTACCTAATTGGTATATAACAAGTGTGCAAGAGAAACCTAAAATTATGTAAACACACTAGGTTTCTAATATGCCAAATGATGATCTATGGTCCATAGGGTTGTTAAAATAAAAAAGTCGAGTCAAGTTTTAAGTAGTGTATATCTCTCTGGTTCGTCGTTTACTTTCAATCAAATTCAAGTCAAGATTGGTACAATAAAAAATCCGAGTCAAGATTTAAATTGCTGTCTCTGTTTCATTTACTTTCAATCAAATTCAAGCAAAATTGAAACCATAGAAAAATAAGTTGACTTGTGTAGTTGTGTTTTCTCACAAACCCGATATAGTGATTAGGTGAACGAGCTTGAACTTGTATACAAATTTAAAAATATACCCAAAATAATATGAAAAAGAATATAAGCTAAGTATGAATCCAGGAAAATGTATGATTAAAACACATCTATGTCATGAAGTTTATTGTATCAAACATATATTAGTCATTCAAACAATTGAAATATCAAATTAAAGATATATAATATATACATGAAACTTCTTAAATTAGGAATAGCTAAATGATATCTTTTTCTTCTTGGTAGGTTAGTAATTGCAGAAATTTGTACACTATTTACATAAAGTAATTTATGGTATTCAAATTTGATTATTCTTTTTGAGGAAAGAATTTTCAAATTGTATTTGTGTTCATTGCTTTCTTCATAAACAAATTCCAGCTAAGTTAATAATCTGACTAATGGACTTGTAACATTAAAATAAAAGCTGACTTCATGTTGAACTTACGTGCATATATTTTAATACATACAAAGCATGCATATTTTGATTATTACAATACATAAACATTAAATTCTATTTGTGACTATAAATTGATTTGTAAATTATAATTTGATGGTATTACTTCTTTCGTTGTTCTAATACTTGTGATAGGGGGGAAAGAAACAATACCAATACCATAAATTAAGTAATTTCAAAATTACTGCCAAAAAAATGTAATTTCAAAATTCTGAGGTAATTAACTACGCTATAAGCCTATAACTTGTGTAAAGTTTGAGTAAGGGCCTGTTCACATTTACTTAATTTCAGTTTAGTTTAGTTTAGGTCAGTTCAGTTTAGCTCCAATCAGTTCAGTTCAGTTCCAATCAGTTCAGTTCAGTTCAACTCTTAATTTCCCTCTCTCATAAAATATTCATTTCAGCTCAGTTCAGTTCAGCTCCAATCAGTTCAGTTCAGCTCCAATCAGTTCAGTTCAACTCAATTCAGTAAATGTGAACAGGCCCTGACTCTCCTATTTTAAAATATTTTTGTTTTAATATTTTCCACTTTTATTCACAACTTTCTTAATTAGTCTCTTAGATATTTTCTCTGGCTTCCTTGCTGCATAATTATGGACTAACCTTCTAGGAACAACCACCTCGATCCTTTTTTCTTTTCTTTTTTTTTTTTTTTTTTTTTTTGACATCAGCATATTCCATAGTCCTTAAACAAATACAACCAGATGTAATGTCTTGTTAATGAAGTTTTTTTATTATGGAAAAGCTAATCCTAAGAAAAAGCATAGCTGGTAAAAAATATTGCATACATTGAATTAATTAATACGTAATTCTTATGTATAGTTTTCTTTTGTTTCTTGTTGAAGATGATAGTATTTTCTGTCTATATATATATATGTATGTAGCTACACTAATTAACACAACTCCCTCTTTTACCTATATATATTGATCTTACTACTTTCTAAATAAAAGATGTTACCTATTTATATAGGTCATCACCTATATTTTGTCGTTTTATATGTCATATCCTTTTTCTGTTAAAGGGATATATTAAAATACTGATGCACCATAATATATGGTGCTTACTGCTTACTACTTAGAGCTACAGTAGAGTTTGAATCTTCACAGGTGGTGTTAAGCATGAATCCTTTAACCTAGTAATGAGAATGTGAGTAATAACATACATTGATACATATGAATCCTTTAACCTAGTAATGCGAATGTGAGTAATAACATACATTGATACATATACAATATCATTTTTGTTTCATTCTATCTAAATGATTTTAGATTTAAGCATTTGACCCCCTTTTATATTGCAGTATCAACATTATCCCCTTTATTTTTTAATAAGTGTTACACTTATCAAATCTGACCGTGTGTTTAATAAGTGTTATATATATATATATATATATATATATATATATATATATATATATATATATATATATATATATATATATATATATATATATATATATATATATATATATATATATATATATATATATATATATATTAACAAAAAAAACTACATTTAAATATTAAATCTCTCTCCTCTCATGGTTCCCACCTAAACAGCTAAATCCACAACTAGTTTTTTTTTTAATTATATATTTCCTCTCACACATTCGTTACTTTTTAATAAACTATTAACCTCACTATCTTTCTTTTATAATTTTTTAATACTCTAATTACCCACTTACCTCTTATTTTATTTAAGTCAATTAAATTACCTAAAACTATATACCGGTCAAGCTGTAACACTTATTAAAATACGGAGGGAGTACTTTATACATCCTATAAAATACCAATTAATTTTGAATTTATATAAGTAGAATCTTATATAATGAATCAGTACACTAATAATAACTATTATCCTCACGTCTAAAACTAATGATTATATTGTTATTATGATTTAAAAAGTATCGTGACTTCAAAATCTATAGCTACAACAGGAACAGATGGAGTGAGATTTATTTGTAGTCATAGCATTTGTTTTGTTGCAGTATTGTTATTACTTATTTGAGTTGTCTATTTTTTTTTTTTAATAATAGTTTTAATTATTTAAATTATTAAAATTTATTTTTGTCAAAGCTACCTTTGATGTCTATGACGTGGGAGTAGATTTTAAGATTTTGTCACATCACTACCGTATCATAATTCATAACCATGACAGCATGCCACTTGTCTTATATCATTAAACTTGTGATGTCGGCTATATTTTGGCCTTGACGTTGATGTTTAAGTTGTTTGTTTCAATCTTCTATTCAATTTTTTGGAATGTAATTGAGGTGAAACTTAGGTCTATAATCAAATCTACATGCATGTTTTGATTATATAAGATTCTAATTAGCCGTTAACATGTGCATGTATATATGAATGTATCTTTAGATCTAATAAACTTTTACATCTTATTCATACTAGGTTTATATTTTGATAATAGGTAATGAGTTATACTACCTCCGTTAACTTTTATTTGCAACTTTGGGGTATTATTTGTGAGATATAAAATATTTCAAAGTTGCAAATAAAAGTTAACGGAGGTGGTAATAAAGTTATAATAAGTTTATAATAAGCTAAGTGCAAGTATGGTACAATATGTATACTCAATATATTTTAATTTATGTCGTCTTTTCAAAGGGTGAAAACTTTAATGGTGTTTAGATCGGTATGTGAGAAGGTTGGATATGCACTTGGGTGTATATAACAATCTTTCGCTAATATTATATATGCATGCATTGTCAAAGTATAGATCTTGATTGTCATCTGATCTTTGCTAGAACATCCTACATTCTACGGACACTAGTACTTAAAATTAGTGTTGGTAATAATGAAACAGGAATACAAACAAAAAAAATTAGGTAAAGATAAATGTCTAAACATTTTTGGCGAGAATTTAAAGGTTGCGGAAGTACTCTATTTACTTTTCTTTTGGATAAAGTTGAGAAGTTTACTACCTAGTTACAATCATTAGTACTGATAATTGGTTCTCAACTTTGAATTTTATTAATTGTACTATATATGCATGCTTTATAGAGTACGTCCTAATAAGTGGAACATGTTCGCTTAGTTATGTGGCTAGAGTATCTACAAGCATACCAAGTACGGTACGTATGTTTCAAGCATATACTTTGCACTCCGTAATTAAGCCCGTAAAATTGATAATCATAAATATCATCTCCTTATTTGCTTTATTTGACTCAAAAAACTCTCATAAAAATATAGTAAAATAAAACTAATAAGAATTAAGAAATCGATTAACACTTTGTTTGAATAGGAAGAAATGAAAGGAAAAGAAGAGAAGAGAAATGGAGGGGGACAAATTCTCTTGTTTGGGTAAAGGATTAGGGGAAGGAAGGGGAAGGAGAGGGAGGATCCATTTTCCCTCTCTCTATAATAAGCATAATCTCTCCAAAATTGAAGACATTTGGCGGAAAAATAAAGCTCACATCTCCCTCCCTTTCTTTTCCCTTCCCTTCCTCCATTTTCCCTCCCCTTCTTTTCCTTCCTTCTTAGCTATCCAAACAAAGCCAGACATCCAAATTAAACTTGTAACCTCGGCTCCTTTCATCACTTCCCGTACAAAACCTTTTCTTGCCTAAACAATCAGCAGCATTGATACCACTTCTTGGCGAACTCAAAAAAAAAAACAAAAAAAAAGACAAGACAATTCAAAAAAAAAAATTTAAAAAAAAAAAAAAAAAAGGATATGTGTAACCTATTCACCTAATATATACTTGTACTCCATATTAATTATTAGTTACCTTATCACTGTTCTTTTGGCGTAGTAGGACAACTTTTTTCTATACACATGAGAAATTGTTGCCAGTAAATTATCAACATTCATTCACATGTAAGAACAACATAACATGCAACATTATTGCCAATCAGCTATAAATTTAATGAGGCCAATGTTTTACCAGCTGCAAGCTCGCTCGTAAGTTAATCCTATCTACCAAAACAGGCGATGAGAAGTCTCGAACATGCGCTATCGCTCATTCACATGCTTATATCTTGTGAAAATGTTATTTAGGACAATTTTCTTTCAAATTCATATAAGCGAAAATCATATGAATGTATTTATATATATATATATAGCACACACACCCCGGCCTCAACAATAATAAACACTAAAACAGTACGTATGATGATCATACAAATATTCGATGTAAAAATAAAGACATATATATTTGTGAGAATGCAATCTAGGCCAATTTTCTTAGATGTACTTAGACATGCATATTCAATCTTAACTAAATCTTATGTATCACCTCAATATTTTAAACATTAAGCTAGTTGACATCTACATATAAAATATACTTCCTCCGTTTCTTTTTAGTTGACACGATTCTTTAGTCACATTTGCCAATAACAATTGCAACCATTCATATCTTTAATTACCGATAAATAAAAATTATAAAAAGCTAATATTTTGAAAATATTTATCGTGACAAATCTAACAATATCCCACATGACTGTATTTTTCATTACGTATAAAGTATAAAATACGGTCAAAACGGAGGGTGTAAATAGTGCTAAAGTCAAAATGTGGCAACTAATAAAAAACGGAGGTAGTAATATTTATAGATCCATATTTATAGGTGAACGCGTCAGAAGATAAAACCTTTTTTTTTTTTTACAAGATCAAAATCTTTATGATTAATTTGGTCCCTAGCAATTTTAAAAAGTGACAATATATAATAAATGCATTTGGAGCATATATTGATATATATACTCGTAATACTTTGATTCCAAGTAGTTGAGTTATCTCACATCAACAAGAAAGCGTAGATTCGATCGATATCGCCGACTATATACAACAAAATTTATTGAGATAATCATAAAACCTAATATTGAAAAATAAATACTAAAATAATAATATAATAAATATAACTAGGTGAAGATTTCACATAACCTCATATATATTTTAAACGTGTTCAGGCTTTCAGTGGTGTAAGCTAGTTAACTAAAGTCAAGAATTTGGTAAATTATTTACATAAATGTCAAACCATTCTCATAAAAGGGGTATATTGTTGTCTAAAAAAAAAGATATATTGTAATTCATTTGAGGCCATGGTTGGAAATGTACTGTCATAATATACAGGAGTGTTTTCAGGTTTAAAAGTGTGACATTTGACAAAATTAGTTGTTACGGAGTATGTCATTTTGTATGTTGATAGTTGCTTCATTGTTTGTAAAACAAGTTAACTATTTTTAGGATTCAGATATCAATTGAGAGATCGGTTTTCAAATTATGAAAACAAAGGTGTATTCGGCAAAATGTAACTCTAGAGGTAGCTGTTAGATTTGAAAATAAATAATTAAATATGAGTATTTGATAAAGTAATTGTTGACTAGTTATTAGCTGTAAAATTCTAAAATTATTGAAGAAAATTCCCACATCTACCTAGCTTTTCACAAAAGCTAATAATATTATTTTGTTCACAAAAATTACCTCAACTACTAAACTCTACTTCTACCACTACATTGTCAAACACTCAAATTTATTACTAAGTAAACGGTTTGAATAAGTCAAACCCCTAAAAGCTACTCAAAATCTAATGCAGAATATACTTGATTTCAAATCTAAACATCACTACTTTTTTTTTCTTTTTTCCTTTTTTCTATTGGAAAAAGATATATACAGTCCTTAGGGGTGCATATAAGAAGCTAAAAATGGAAAGAGAAGACAATAAATAAACATTTATTACACCGATTTACTCGTGAATTATCGATAAATTCCCAACTTAATACTAAAAAATGAAGTATATTAAATGCTTATATGCAAGGGCTGTATATAACATTATCCTTTTTTATTTTTATATTATTTTTTTTCTTTAGATCCAGACACCACTACCCTCAAGAACCCCAAAATATTTTTTTTTTATTATTTTTTTTAACAGTTTTCTGTATAATATTGTAATTAAATTATGTAAAATGACGTATTACAAAATACAGAATAATTATTTGGAAAATAAAATTCAAGATTTTAACAAAATCGAACATGACTATATTTTGAACAACATATAGAAATACAGTTAAATATTTGAAATATCATACTACGTATTCAATTTCCTTTGTAACCTTTTAAGATCGGTTTTACAAGGGACAAACAAAGAAGCATGGATAGACTATATAGTACCTAAACTGCGAGTAAGTATATGGAAAAAGTTACTCCTTAGAATTTTTAAAAGTCAAAATTCATAAAATTTTACTACCTTTTCTCTATTGGAATGGATTTTGCCAAATGCCCACATCAACCTTTTGAACTATACAATTAAATCATATAAATATAAATTTTCTAATAATTTCAACTCCCTAACATGTAATATTTTGACATAATTTTAGCATAAACTTAAATTTTTTAATTGGCAAATTTGACCGCAACAACCTGAAGTATTGTTTAGGTGCACTGAACACCCTAAACTTTGTGTAGTAGCCAAAACTCTACCAACTATGGTGTTAGGTGCGACGCATGCCTTAAATGAAAATTTCCGACCATTTAAATGAAAATTTTTCATTTAAGACATGAGTCGCACCTAACACTATAGTTTGTGGTGTTTTAGCTACTATACAGAGTTCAAGGTGTTCAGTGCATCTAATTCATACTTCAAGGTGTTGCAGCCAATTTCACATTTATAATTTTAAAGACAAATATATGTATACACCACACGATCTCTCAGTGAGATTGCTCGGTTAGTTAATGCTTCTTCCCTGGTTCTAAAAAGTCACGGGATCTATTCTCATCACCCGCCCTAGACAGCAAAAATACAAACACTAGTACATACTCTCATAGATGAATCCAAAGCATGCCACCGTCCAGTACTTGCCTCACATACGTAGTGCAGTACTATTGCTCGCTGGAATAAAATAGACAGCTTAGAGTTCCGTGTTGATCTAACATCTTTTCTCCTCCGCCGAAATTTACAAGGGCGGGGCCGCGGGGACGGTGGTGTGAGGGGCCGGAGGATTGTTAATTAGACTATCGATCCATTGATAACATGCTAGAGATAAGATAATAGACAACACAGTCTTTTTCAACAAATTAAAGTCTCTTGTTAGTGATTCTTTATGGGAGATTTTGTGATGAGAGGAGTAATTTTTAATTATTCAATGGATTGGTCTTAATTATGGCAAAATCATAACATGCATTCTTTTTAATCTTTAATTTCATGGCGAAATCAATACATTTTACAGAAGTTGGGGTGTTACTTATTAGCTGAGATAATAAACCTTAGCTTGTGATTGCTTAAACTCGAATCGTAAAACTTTTTTCTAACTCAAATTAAAGCCTTAAGTCTTGAGATTTTTTGATTTAAAGTAATTCTCAAAATTTCTCAATTTCAACTTATTTTAAAATTAGACCTAGCTTCAAAATTTATAACCACTTTTAACATATATATTTGTAGAGCTATCACACATTTTTTTTCTATTTCTTTTGGAGGTTCTTTGCAATATCTGCACAAATTTCGAATAAATTTTTTTTAAGTTTAGAGGTTAACTTTAATAAATACAACGGCTAAAAATATTAAGTTTTGAACTAAGCTTAGTTTTGGATCATATATCTCACCCTAGAAGTGTAACTTTACTTTGATTCGTCTGAAGAGAAGTGTGTGACCATTATTTTAAAATAGGTAGAATTAAGTATTTTTTATTTTCCTACCATGCTATACGAAAAGAATGAAGCAAAATTTATACCGTACATGTGTGCTTAAAATCACGTGTAATTTATTAATTCTCTTGACTACTTATGGTAACTAAGTAGTACGTTATTTCAATTATCAAAGACTGAACTGAAAAAGGGGGCATTGAGCTATTTTCCAAACTAAGACTATTTTGTGGACCGTGCATTTGCTGCGTGATTATTATGATAGATATATGTATGACTATTTATGAATGATTCACTATATTATAGCATGATAATATATATATATATATATATATATATCTCAAAGTCATATATGGTGGCTCAGTCTTTATGCATCACACGATGATCTAAAATTTGTTATTATCTTGACTATATGTAATTAATACTAATTATGTATAGAAAACCTAAGGATCACATTTATTGTCTTGTTTTATTGTAACTTTGTAAGCCTTGGTCTTATAGTCCATTTTTTAGAAAACGCGCAAAAATTGCTACTCCGTACATAAATACATAATGCCAAACACAAGATGGTGGGTGGAAGGGAGAGAGGAGTAGCGACCAGCGCATCACAAGTTCACAAAATTGCACCAACAAAGGGCACACTTTTGATGTTAGGACGGAGCTATTTCGAACGAACTTTTGTATACGGAAAAAAAAAAAAAAAATGTCCAAGGACTCTAAAATTAACTACTATGGTATTGGGTTAAGATTTAATAATCGGAAGTTAACTAATACCGAGTAATAAAATTGTACAGGGTTATGCAGTTAAGCTTAATACTTAATGAATCCGAATTGTATTATGTTTTACACTAACTTTAATATTACACCAGAAATCTTGTAATTAGATCATATGCTACTACTCAGAAGTAATATTTTTAAAGGGGAATAAAATTTTTAATATATATGTGAAATTTCAAGAATCTAACCGAAAAAAAAAAATGAATGGTAGCAAACAAATTTGAGAAAAAGTATCATTATATAGCCCCCGGCGAGGATCGAACTCGCGACCTTTCGCTTACGAAGCGAACGCACTACCACTATGCTACGGAGGCATTTGTTATTTGTTCAATCTTTAAATGTTTACATTCTTTTACAATATTTTGTATTCCAAATAACTCACTTTCTACTTGGGCCTTGACCCACGAATTGTATCACTAAATTGAGTAAATTTCATATTAAAAGTCTCGGTCTACTAAAAACCATCGTTATGGGAGTATCCAAGTTGTACTCTAGTTCTAATCGTAAGGTTAGTTTTTTTGGCTAGCATGGTTAAATTTGAAGACCCTTGTTTATCACCAACTTTTCTAATCTTACACATATAATGTTTATATATTATTAGTAAACTACAACATCAATATCTTGTACAATGCAATTTTAAAGTAATATAAAAATTCTTACTCTTTTACGTCTCAACACCCTTCCTCAAGTTGGAGCATATATCTTGGACGTCTAACTTGAATAACAAAATAAATTTCAAAGTGCATTCAGCACATTGTCTCTTTAATCTGATCTATTTGATAAATTTACGACAAAATATAAAAAATAACAATTGACATTATGGGTGTATACTACTATATTTTTATTTTATTTTTTTAAATATTTTAGGATTGAGGGTTTTTCTCAAACCTACAGTCCCACATCCCCTAGGGTTATAGTAATGAATTTTAAGACATCCCATTTTTTATAATACTTGATACATGTATGTTTCAGATTTAACTAGTTTAAACCCAATGCCCCAATAATTTAAAGCCTTTATTGAAATTCCTGAGCATGAGTTTAGTACTCTTAACAAATTATTTTTTGATAAACGTATACTCTTCAAAAAGGTGGTCATATAATGTTGCCTATGTCGATGGCCAAGGCAGTGAAGACGTGAAGCTGGAGGGGTAAGGGTGTGTGGTTTGGAGACAAAAAGCGCGGAGATGGTGTGGCCGGTGGGCAAAAGCGTGTGGAGGCAGTGTTCAGTGTTAGAAGGCTTGGGCTAAACACCCCTTTTTCAAAATCACCACTACACACCCCTATTATTGCAATCATGGAGCGAAAATTGATCTGAATATTACCTAGAAAGAAAACGCTTCACATACTGATCGCAGACTCACTGTACATTGCAGTCCCTTCGAAACTTCATGACAGTTTTTTGACATTTTACCTGATTGTAATCCCTTTGAAACTTACGATGATTTTTTAGCTGGATATTGCATTACTCAGATCACAACTAAACTAGAGTAGGTTTAATAGTAGAAAAGTACATGATCAAAACCTTGTACACAGTCTCAACAGAGGCAAACGATAAAAATAGGAGAGAAGACTTGAGATATACTGATTCTGAAGAATTTTTATGCTGTAATATAATTTATTAACATTAGATACTCTATACAATCCGCTGAAGAACATGAGGTGTTAATGAAACAAGTATTTAAGTTCCTATCCGTGGCTTTCTTATTTTACGCCTTATACATAAATTAAAATTAAAAGGAAAAAAAAAATTAATTATGATGATAGAAGCATCAAAAGGGTAAGGTAAACATTCTGGGGTAAAACGAAAAGTAAAAGACAAAAAAAAAAAAGGGGTTTGTTACTTGGAAAAAAGTTGCCTGCATCGCCTATTAGGCTTACGTTGATGGCAAGCTGACTCACCAATAACAATCTCATTTACCAAGTCTTTGAATATGGATCGCTCTATATCGAGGACAACATTGGAAAATTCACCTCGGAAATCCGTCCAACTATCTGATCTATGCACAACATCCTCCCACAAGATGCATTTCAACCCATCCTCCTCTTCCTCTAAACTGAGATCCTGCTTTTTAACTTGAAGCAATTCTATCTCGGAGCACAACTCTCTCAGAAGCTTCTGAGCATTAAGGGTCTTCTTAGCAAGTTTTGCAGGCTTCAACCAAGGCTCACTAGGTTGGCCCATAATGGCCAACTTTCCGGTGAGAATTTCATTCACAGCATCAAATATGAGCTTGCGGTGAAACTTTTCAGGCTTGGATTTGCTGAGAGAAACCTCATCAACATTCCCCCCTTTGGCAAGCAAACTGCTTGCTTTTGTCTGCTCTAAAACATAAAACAGTTCTGGGTTGATAGGATGGCCAGATGGGTGGAGTTGGAAGGCTGTGAAACCCGAACTAAGCTCTCTGAGTAGGAGACCTGAAGCCAAGAGTATCTCAGATATGTATCTGTGGTCTGGATTAGTGTTCTCACACAGTGAGGCTATGTAATCTGTCTGGGCTTCATCATGAGTTGAGTTCAATCGTCTGAGCTTCTGAACCAAGTTGTCAATGCTCTGTAATTTCTTACGACTAATCTCAGAAGGAAGCTCCAAAACTGTGTTCTGAGTAGAAATCTCATCTACCGTACTCCACAACTCTGTCTCGGCATCATTTGATTCAGCAACTAAATTTGTGCCATGAACACAAGGAACCAATCAGTGGGTTGTAGGAGAAAATAAAAAAATAAATTATATAGAAATTTGCCAAAAAAAAAGAAGGGGGGGGGGGGGGGGGGGGGGGGGGGGTGGGGTGGCTCACACGGTGGCTTCTAATTATTGCAGTTTCCAAATGGTGGAATTTTTTTTTGGTCATATTCTAAAGTGATCCTCTACTTTTGCATATATCTCTAACATGCCCTCAGTCATATCTGTTTTATGGCCAACTTTTGGTGTTTATTTAAGTTAATAAATATTAAAAGCATTACCTTTCAGCTAGAGATAAGTTGTTTTGGCCCTTTCGGGTGGGTTGTTTTGTAGAAGTCATGTCAGAATTAAGCAATCAGCACAAAAAAATACATTTCTGTCCAGATATTACAATCAGCATAACATTTCAAACCATTTCAAGCATGACAAAGATCCTGTTTCAATGCTATACAAAGTTCATCGTCACTATGTAATCATCTTTATTCATTTAAGTGAATTCTGAGTCTTCATAAAAGGTTATAATTGCAGTGTAACAAAAATATGGTGGCAAATCCTATGCATCTCAATGCAGAAATTACCATCTCAGGCCTCCTAGAAAAACGAATGTCAGTTGACAATGAGTAAACCTACTGATTACTGAATCAAAACTACAAAAGGACAGTGGCAAGGAAATTCTGGCTGCAAGCATCAATGGATGCAGCAGCTAAAAACCCATAATTTACCTTCACAGGTATTTATATGGCAATGGGAAAAAGAAAAAAAAATTAAAAAGGAAAAAAAAACCATTAAAAGGAATAAATCTTCACCTTTGAAGGCATCTATAGTTTGTTTAACAGGAGATGGAGAGCCTTCCATGTATGCAGAAGAGTCAAGCACTGAAACAGGACTTGGCTGTTCAGGGGCAAAAGCAGGATATCCCATCGTGCTCTCTTCTATCAACCTTAAGCTCAAATCCTGCAACAGATTATACATGTACATCCTTAGCCAAATGATCAGCACACTAGAATGGTCCAAAAAGGCCGTCTCATGGTCATAAAAAGATCAAAAAAAAACTTACTTCCTTTATTTCTTCAGAAACCCAACACTTATCCCCAGAAGGACTCTGAAAGACGGCTGCATCCACAGGCTGTTTGGTGCTGGTGCTTTCTGTATCCAATCTTGGCTCCAAATTGGCGTCAGATTGCACATATACATTATCTTCTTGACAGCACAAATTCCTGGATTCGCTACATTTTTCACTTGATTGATCATCAATTTGCTGCACACTGCTGGTCTTGGTTAATCGTCGTCTCCCACCTGGGGAGCTAGATTCAGTTGTCTGCCTACTAGGTTGCCTTCTAGATTTGTTTGAATCAGCAGGTGGGGTTGGAGGACGGGATCTCTTGTCAAACTCCTGCTTCTTCTGTTGCAATCTAGGGCTTATGGATCCCGAATTTTTTGATGAATTTGCAGTACTATCTTTGGCTATCTGTGATGATCTTGATGAAGATGGAGCCACTTTCAAGTTTCTATTATTAAATTTCTTATCAGAAGTAACAGCCTGATTTATGCGACTGTCTTTAATAGTCTGATCCTTGGGTATTTTGCTACCAACTGAATTCTTTCTGTGAGATGCACCATCGCTGCTCTGGGGCCGTTGAAGAGAAGACAAGCCATCAATTGGTATGATGGAGGAAGCAGGAATGCTAGATTTCTGGACAAGCTTAGCAGGCTTCATAATAACAATTGGGGATTCAAATGCTTTTGATGTGCCACTTCCCTTTTGTTTGGAAGCAATAGCTCTATTAGTGCGGAAGTCATGGGAGCTCCCAGCATTCGTCTCAGAACCAATTCTATTGCCATGGTCCCTCTTGTCTCCCACATTAAAAGAGTACTCATCTTTCGAGGCCTCTAATATACCCTTTACTTGCATTGCTTCAAGTATCTGCTTCAGGGCTCGAAGATCCTTTCCAGATTGTTTGAACTCAATATCTTTCAACCGTTTCTCCATTTCACCAAGAACTGACGGGGAAGTGCTTGACGTGCTCGGTGAGGATTTTATTTGTTTTGAAGCTTGCTTTGGAGAAGCTCGACTTCCATCCAGATTCTTCCACGGTGCTGGTTCAATAGGAATTTTCGAAGTAGGAATTGGTTTCATGACTGTATCAGAATTCTTCCACCTCGGTGAAGTTGACTCCTTCCTTGTGCTCCTTGGCGATTTGGGAAGACGAACTGGCCTGCTTACATCAGGTACTCTCAATGGTGCTAAAGAGGGACCATTGTCTTCAAGGAACATCTTTATTGGCCCCAATTGACTTTCATTGGAACGTTTAGAATCGGGCAACAAATCAAGGCCCATGAGTCTAGCTACCACACTAGAGGGACGTGACTGATTTAATGGCTGCAGTGCACTTTTAGCTCTTTCATTAGTGATGTCGCTACTTAATTTTGAATCAGTATTGGAGCTCCTTGCTGAACTTTCTCTACTGTCCAAAGAAAACCTTGGAAGATCTTTAATCTTGCGACTTATCTCTCTCCCATCATAAGAAAATCTAGGAGCATCTCTTGGTATTGGAAAGAAAGATTCTTCCTGTGACTCATGAGATAATCTCGGTTGTTCATTTTCATTATAGTTCAACCTAGCATCACGAAGTTTAGCAAGAACTCTTAAAGATTCCTTAATGTCAGCTGTCATGTTATTCCCCTTCATCCCAACTCCTAATGATCCATCCACTGATTTCGACAACTGCTGAGGTCTTGGAGAATCACCATGTTTCAAAGTGTAGCCTGATCTATCCTCCTCCTTAGCAGTGGTCTGAACTGGTAGACCACAAGAGTCTCTGTACATTGAATCCTTAACCACATCCCGAATATCAACAGAAAGCCTTCCCATCCTGGGACTAGCACTAGTCTGGCTTATGACTGGGTCTCTTGAAGGAGTCTCGGGAAAAATAATTCGATCCATGGAAGAAGGCTCTGGTTGTCCTGTTCTGCCGCAATCTAGAGAGGAAAATGATGATGATCGTGATGAAGAAGAAAAGGAGGCTCTTGATGATTCAGTGGATCCTCGTTTTTCATTTGCATTTTTGTTTAGATTCTTTTCCTGCAACCACAAAGCTAAAATTATTCAATCTTAATTGATACAAATTGATAACAAATGCAAATTGGAGCCTACATTGACGTATCCTCAGATGACTATACTCAAAGCTAATTTGGAAAGTAGTGCTTGAAACTCCAAAGTGTCAACATAATGAACTGCACTTGATACATTCACAGCTAATCATATTTTGTTGAAGTTGATTAATCATGAGTTCAAGCATTGGCCATCTCAAGGAGATTCTTGAGGAGTATACAAAACTAAAATGTTCCAGCCCTTCATTATAACACTATATCATTCAATTTCCCTCACCGTGATTAAGTTTAAAGACTGGCATTTCTCTGTTCATCTATAATAATCCTTACGCACAAATCGCACGCCCACCAAGTGATTAAACAAAACTAAGCATAGACATAACAAACTGCACATAGATGAAACAAATTTAACAAAGATAATAGAAAAGGTAGCCAAGTTGATATCCAGTACCAGCGTTGCACGATTGTATGCATTACTAGAATCAGCATCCAGGTCTTCATTGCTACATTCAGAATTGCCTGTAGAAAAGGGCGATAGATGATTAATACATGGTACAGCATTGAGCATTTGGCAGGGTGGCAGGCAGGGTAGATGATTACACACCACAGGTATACAATCTATCAAAATTCAACATAAAATTAGCACCATCCTTCCACCCAACCCTCGCCGTGAACCCGTGACATAAAAAAATGTAAATAGTAATTAAGATGAGAAACAAATTACATCAAGAATTTAAGATTGTGAATTGATAATAGCAAGAACCACCAAATCAGCAGAAGGTAGAATGCAAGTTATTATGACATTCTAACTCCTAAAAGTCCTATTTGCAAAAATCCAACCATAGGCACAAACAATAATGACAACCAAAACAACAGTGTTATAGGACAGTAGGTTGCCAAATATACAGAAGAATTATAAATGAGCATACAACATAAGAGAATACATAATCAATCTAACAAATAGCAATGAAACAATCAAAGATACAATTATAAGAATATCCCAAATCAACACCAAAGTGCAATTACAGACTACCTGTTGGAGGAGGAGGAGGAAGGAGCCGCCGTGGGTTCGGCCGCCTCCCGGAGATGAGCTGCTGGCGGTCAAAGATTTGGAAAATTCCAGTCATACATCCAATTTGCTTCTGCAAATCTGGATTTTCATCTGCCAATGAATGCAACAATTTTGCAGCCATGGCACCAAAGAAATACAAAACACAACTACCACTTCTCCAAATTCACACACAAAATCCAAATACCCTAACCAATCCCTGATATACTTTTCCCTGTATTCTTTAGGATAATGTTTTATGCCATTTTCCTCCAAATTCCGCAAAATCCAAAATCCCCACCACCTCCTCAAATCTGAGTACAGAAATGTCAGACCCTCAGAATTTGGGAGTGGGGACAAACTATTACTCCTCAGTAATTCAGCTTGAAATTTGTCCTGAATAACTAAATTAACACTCTTAAATCAGATTTTAATCATTAAAACGCCAAATTTTCAACCTCCAACCACCCAAAAATTAAAACCCTAGAAATCACTTCTTCACTACCAACCTTCCAGTCCAAAATAGCAAAATCAGTACAAATCAGTTAATCTATCTTCAAAATTAAGCAAGCTAGGAACTCAGCAACCCCAGTAGTAATGTCTCCACCTACCAATTTGTGTAAAAATCAACCAAATGCAGGTTTTTACAGTACCAATTTTCTGGGTTTTTTGACCTGAAACTTAACTACCCAGTACAAATTACAGGAAAATAAGAGATACCCAGATGAGCAAAATCAATTAGCTCAACTGGGTATCTAAAAAAAAGCCCAGAAATTTGACTTATAGCTCATTAAGTGAAGAATAATCAAAACCCTTAGAATGCAGGAAAAATCACAATCAAAATAAAAACTTTTAAGGAAGAATAACTGCAGATCCAAGAAGAAATGTTTGAGTTTGATTTGCGCAGAACACAAAAATAAACCAAAAGACAGAGAAAATGACAGAAAATGAAGAATTGGAGAATTGTTAAATCAGAGAATATGGAATACAGAGTACTCTGCCTCTACCCATGTGATGCAGAGCAGGTGATTGGCTTTGATTAAAAAAAAAATTGAAAAATAAAAATGGGAAATTTCTTTAGGAATGAAAAAACAAAAAGGGATTAAATTAGTGAAACCTAATGCATGGGATTTATCTGAAGGAAGAAGAATCTGTGGAGAGAGATGATCTCTTGCATGTGGGATGATTATATGGGTGGGGTCATGGAGGTACCTGCATGGGCATGTGAAGCTGTCAGTTGGAGGAAAGAGAGTGTGTGATAGAACATCTTAATTAGTAGGTACCTTTTTTATTTTATTTGTTTCTTAATTTTTATGAGAAGGAAACTCACTCGAAAATAAACAAGATTATGGAGTTGATATCTAAAAGTAATTGTTTGATTGACAAAACAAAATACGGTATAATCATTAAAAACACTTTTGAACATTATATAAATTTAAAAAATCATAATAAAAACACACTAATTATATTAATCTATGCGTATTTTTGACATGAAATCCTATACAATTTTTAAGAATATTTTTAATGCGTATATATAGGTCTAAGGCATTACCCTACATTATTATACACGCTTTGATTTTATATGATTAAAAATTAATGACTTTATGTTTTTAAGTGTTATATATTGAATGGCACATAGTTTTTGATTGACTTGAATGTAAAAAGATGTAAATTAAGGGTCTTATTTTTAATTATTTCAAGTAAATAAATTCAATTAAGGAAAATTAAGTTATGATAAGGGTTATTCAAGTTCAAATTACTATTAAACTAAGTTTAATAAGGTATAATAAGTTCAAATAAGTTTAGTTAAATTCAAACTAGTAAGATTAAGTGAATAGAATACACCCTAAATAGGGTAATTGTGGTATTTTTACATGATTCATATTTAGAGTACGCCATTTTTAGCTCTGTAAGTGTTTTATACTAGAGGCGATCATGGTTGATCTGCCCTTGAGGAATGCTCAGAATTGGCAAAATAAAAAAATTTGGGTCTAAAGTAAAGGCTTAAGCTGATTGGGTTTTCTTTTAAAGTTTTTTTTAATGTTTTAACTTTTGAGCAAGTTAAAATTAATTTTTATTTATAATTTTAGACCAAGCTCGCAAATGGTCCAAACTCCACCATCGAAAGTGTAGGTTTGGGCATGATAGTGGTTTATTTATCCACTTATTGTGGTGATTTTAGCCTAATTTTGTAGTCAAATCCCCTATTTAATTTCTATCCTCTTTCTAACTCTTTTGTACATAATTGTAGCTTTTGGTGTTTCCATCCCTTTTTGTGTGCTTGCTCGTGTTTGTAGGTGCGAAGACAAAGTGAAGAATTAGCTTAGGCTTGAAGACACCGCTAAAAGGCCTAGCAGAGCGGACATGCACTTCTTCAGGAGCGATCATTCCTAATTCATACACTATAATCTGCCTCCCCTGCCATTACTAGGAGCGGATGCGCATTAGTGGAGGAGCGGGCGCCCGCTCCATCTTGTTCTTCAACATTATGCCTCAACCTATATCACTTGGGGCGCTCCTATTATGAAACCTGA
Organism: Chenopodium album; assembly: GCF_948465745.1. Lineage (NCBI taxonomy): Eukaryota > Viridiplantae > Streptophyta > Magnoliopsida > Caryophyllales > Amaranthaceae > Chenopodium > Chenopodium album. The sequence goes on from NC_137844.1 coordinate 9,610,289, forward strand.
ATTTTTTGACGGATTTTTCAATGTAAATTTCAGGGGTATAAATACCACCCTTAGCTTTATTTGTACGAATCTTCTTTCCCTTTAACTTTCTTAGGGCCCTTCTATCTTAATTAGTTCTTAGAACACGCATTAAATTGCTTAGATTATCTCAACTCAATAATTTGCACTACAACCACCGTTTCATATTTTTTGTAACTTTGGGGTATTATTTGAGAGAGATAAAATATTCCAAAGTTGCAAAAAAACATGAAACGGAGGTAGTACTTTAATTGAAGATTGTTTTTTTATTATTTCAAGAATTTCTCAACTTTGAAGCTTCTTAAGTAATGTCTTTCCTCTAATTAACTCTTTCTATTTTCTATTTTTGTTTACTTTGAATTGTTAATTCCTCTCTTAATCTTGTGTTTTTATTGTTGCATGTTCAATCCATTTCCACCTTATCACTTCTCTCAACTTGTTAAATTAATGCTAGAATTAGAACTTGTAGCTATGTTGTTTTTCACCATGATTAGTGAGTAGTTCCTTAGCTAGAGGTTGAATGAAAACCCAACTGAGCCATGGGTTGATTAATTATAAGTGCTTGCATGTTCACCTTGGGTTGATGATTGATTGTTAAAAAATTGGTTTATTGCATGTGTAATTAGATGGCCACTTATTGCTTATGTATTCACTTTTATGCTTGGATTGAAAGATGAGGTTTAGACTTTAGTTGTGAGCCTTTTCATGTATGATTAGACCAAATTTTTATCTTGATTACGATTCCTTGTTCAGATGATGTGGTAGTCTTAGTTGCAATAAGTAGGTGAGAAATCCCGATTACTTGTGTCTTATTATTGCTTTCTCCAACCGATCGAAAAACAAACCCGAGTTAGTAGTCTACTGCCTATCATTGAGACTTGGTTGGCATATCTTGCTAATTGAGTTTGGTTTAGGAATGCTTAGTGTTGTGACTTTGAAAGAAGACAACGTTAAGTTCCCGCTTTATCACCCAAGTTTGATTCAAGTGTGCCTATTCAATTGATCTATCGGTTTGCACCAGTGGAAAGAAACTTATCTGTAATGGACATAAAGGAGGTATTGGTTGGTGTCGAATCCCGTTTCCCCCTATTGTTTGTCTCTTTAGTAGTTACTAATCAACATCCCAATCTTGTGACCGGAGTAGCTAACAATCATTTCATATTCGTGGTGTTCCCATACCCATTCTATGTGGATACGATCCTTTATTTGCCCTAGAATTGTCTTAGGTTACTTTAGATAGAAATATTGTTTGGCTATAGGGTGTTTGTCCAATAACCGAATAATCCTTAACTAGGGCACAAGTTTGTTGGCTTGACGAACTTGGGTTTGGCCTAGTCTGAATGTTTCTCTCTAAATGAGTAATAGGATTACAAGTTTACATTGATGAATAAATAGGTTACTCTTACAATAATTAAGTAGAGTTATTCTTATTTTGAATCAAAATTAATTTTTAAAAATAGGGGTTACTCAAATGAACAAACGGAGGTACATTTTTTTTTTTAATTAATTGATATTACTCACATAATGAATTTGGATTATTCATATAAATAAAATAAGGTTACTCTTATATTTAAGTGAGTTTACATTTATAGCTACACATAAGACTTACTAAATATAATTAAGAAAAAATGGTAAAAATAATCCCAATTGTGAACCATTCACTTTAAATAATATGAATTTTGGATTATTTTTAAATAATCCGAACTATATTTAGAATTCATTCGCTCTTTTTGGTCCTAACTAGTCACCAATCAGTTCCAACCTGCTACATCTAATTACTAAGGATACATCACGTGGAAAAAACAAACGATTGGTAAAAAAAAAAAAATAACAACAACAACAACAAAGCCTTAGTCCAAAAATGATTTGGCCGGAACGTAATTGGTCAATATTATTTTTTTTGATAAATTATAAACAAACTCAGTCACCACCTCCTTTCCTCCACCACCGTCAGCCACCCTACTCCCCGCAACCACCAACAAAACCCTCCCTCTCCCTTCTACATACCACCACTGCCTTCCCGTTCCCTAACCCTCACACCTTCCCCCTCCCATTGCATAGACTTTGACACCGCCTCCTCCTCTTGCCAAGCCCACGCCACCACCCCTTCCCTAGTCTCGAAACCACCCCCTTGCCCAGTCCTGACACCACCCCTTCCGCATAAACCATCGCCCCTGGCCTCTTCCCTCTTTCCCTTTTACATTTCTCCACTTTCGGTGCAAAGAGGTAAGGAGGATAGGGGTTGTCGATGGTTAAGAAAGTCGGGAAAGAGGAGAAAGGTTGACGGTTAAGGGGTGGTGCTGGGAGAGGCGGTGGTTGGAATGAGGCAAAGGGTGGTGGGGGTTTTGACCAAAGTCAAAGCAAGTGAAGAAAAAAAATACTCACTAAACCGATTACTAGTCAACTAGCCCAACGAAAGCAAACAATCCCCAAAATTCGGATAATTTAAAAATAATTTAAAGTTGAGATTAGTTGAAGCGAATGGTGCTATTCTCTATATATTTTTTAAAAAAGTATTTTAACTCTTATGAATAATATTTAGACAATTGTATCTTCTAAAATGTTCATATACTTATTCGCCCTCAATAATGTTAATTATCTCTTATATATATAGTGCGGACATTTATACCCCTAAAAATTATTTGTAAACCTATTTTCCCTCATTAATATCATCACCAACAAAATTAAATCAAAAGAGTTCCACGAACATGACTAGCTATAACGCACATCACACACATTAGCCACACTAGTTTTACCAAATTTTCCATATCATTACATTTTTTCTCCTTTTCTTTTAAAAATACTAAATTGACAAGAGATTATTTTTATACAAAAATATAATGGTTCATTTCCTAGCCTACGTTCCACTGAAAGCAACTATTCAACCATTTTATGTGGATAAACAGTTCCACATTTCAAATATTATTGGCTAGTTGCTACTTGATTTATATTACTCCATATATTTTTGTTTATTTGACACTTGCCACTTGATTACTTTACGAGTTAATATAAGGTCAAGCATTTTTTTAAAAAACATTCATAGAATAAAATAAAAAGTAAAGCCAAATATATATATATATATATATATATATATATATATATATATATATATATATATATATATAGTAACGTTCAACATATAAGTATGTTAATTTAAAAGAAAAAAAATACCACGTATATTAAAATCTTAATAATTTATTTCAGAAAAAAATTTCATAGAAATTCAGTAAATCAAGGTTGGATGAATTAGAGGTAGTAATTAAGTTGTTCGATATGAGTTTGGGACAGATGGTCAGATGGATATATTCGAGTGAGAAGACTATTCCTTTGAGTACTTTGGGCATGTTCACATTTACTTAATTTCAGTTCAGTTCAGCTCCAATCAGTTCAGTTCAATTGAGTTTAGTTCAGCTACAATCAGTTCAGTTCAATTCAGCTCAGTTCAGTAAATGTGAACATGTCCTTAGTCAAATTTGGATGTATCTATTGCGCCAATTAGTTTTTTTGTAGAAAACTAATCAATTTAACTTTTTGACAGGAGTAAATCAATTTACCTTATACTTTATTTGATTGTGAATTAGATCAAGTAAATTACTAGTCATTACATTCATATATGATTTGAGAGTGAGTCACCGATTCGGTTTGGATTAGGTTTATCAGGTCTAGATGAATTCCTAATATAATAATTGTTGAGTAATAAAAAATACATTATAGCTAATAGAATAATTATATATACATTAATGTTTATTTTCTTTTTTGGTAAATTATTAGGCTTTAATATATATTATCTACATAAAACCGTCTTTCGCGACTCTATGAAAAAAAAACTCTTAATAACCCTTTGCCAAAGGATGAATACTCAATAGTCAAGGGGAGGTAGAATGGTAGGTAATGGTATAACTTTTTAAAAAAAGAATTAAACATCACCACAAATAAGATGACTAGTGTACTATATGTAAGAGTTCAACTATTCAAATAACATGTAAGAATGACTAATTCCAACTCAAAATCTCTATTTATTATCCTATTTCTCATTGATTGGTACATGATGCATGGCCTACCTTTCTTTTGTAACCCTTTACCCCACTAATCTCAATATCTCATTATTATAAGATAGGCATAAATCATTATTGCATGATTAAATAGTTAGTGAATTGAAAAGAATTCATTATTTTATATTTTTATTTGTATCATCCAAATAACCCAATGTCACAAATAATGAGTGATCATTTAACCCTTTCAAGTCTTACCAAATCCAGTCAAATAACTGATAACCCTTAGTTAAAGGCAACTTTTTTTAGTTTTTACAAAGTTGTTTACATTAACTAATCATTGCACAAGAAAGAAAATTATTCCCTTAAAGAATTAAGTGATTACAACTTACAAGGGCATGCAAGTGATTCTTAAAGCTAAAGTTTGCTACACAACCATACCTTGAGACTAGAGTAGTATATAGTAATGCCATATACAAGTATAAGGAAACTTTGCTGTAGTAGCAAACTAGCAACTTGCTACTTCATCGTCTACATGGCATAATTCTATAGTACTTCCTCCGTTTTTTTTTAGTTGACACGTTTTTTTTAGTCACGTTTGTCAATGCACAAATTCAATCATTCATATTTTTAATTACCGATTAGCAAAAATCATAAAAAGTTGATATTTTGAAAATATTTATCGTGACGAATTTAACAAGATTCCACATGACTATATTTTTCAGTACGTATAAAGTACAAAACACGGTCAAAGGGGAGTATGTTAATAGTGCTAAAGTCAAAACGTGCCAACTAAAAAAAACGGAGGTAGTATTATACTACAATAGTCAATAGAGTTGCTAAGTGAATGATTGACAGATGACGATAGTTTTGAGAGAAGACTATTTTAACTGTTGTGAACCTTTTATTTAAAATAAAAAAAGAAAAAAAGATTTTTATACGGTGACTTCTAGAAAAATAGATATGCCTTAGCATAGGTGCTAGTTAATTAATATTGTAATGAGTCATAGATAAATATAATAATATAGAAAACCAAAATGTTAAAATAATATGTATATGACCCAAATGGATACACTACTAAGATCCAGTTCTCATCAGATTATTTTCATTTTAGTTCAGTTCAGTTTTGTTTAGCTCTAATAAGTTCAGTTCACTTCAGTTTAGCTCCTAATTTCATTTTCTCATAAAATATTCATTTCAGTTCAGTTCAGTTCAGCTCTAATAAGTTAAGTTCAGTTCAGTTCAGCTCATTTCAGTCAATGAGAACAAGCCTTAAATAGATTAAAATTTATATAGAGGGTGGAGTTATGTGATGGCATTAGTCATGTTTGTTAGTAAAACGATCATTATTTTTTTCAGTAAGATTTCCTCCATAATACTTCCTCCGTTTCTTTTTAGTTGACACGTTTCTTTAGTCACATTTGCCAATGCACAAATTTAATCATTAATATCTTTAATTACCGATAAGCAAAAATTATAAAAAGTTGATATTTTGAAAATATATATTGTGACGAATCTAACAAGATCCCACTTGACTATATTTTCATCATATATAAATCACAAAACATGGTCAAAGAGACGTGTGTGAATAGTGCTAAAGTCAAAATGTGTCAACTAATAAAAACGGAGGTAGTATTGGTTAATTATTTTCTGATTGCTCTATGTAAAACAAGTTTTGGACTTGAAGGTCTATGCATACATTCCTCCTCTTATTCTTCTCAATGTCTAGGTTTTTTTCTTAGAAGTTGAGATTCAATGATATGTGAACTCTAGGAATTTTTTCAAAAAAATTAAAGATACAATGAGAAGGAGGCAAATACTTGCATGAGTACAATGAAATCAAAATACGTAGTAAGTTTTGTGTCGAACCAGGTTGGATTGACCTTTTACCCGCCCGGTTCCACAGACCCATTCCTACCCGCCCATAACAGCTCGCGCTATGGAACAGACCTATAATAAATTTAGGTAAGCTTTTGATGGCTCATTACTGCCATATTCAGTACAAGAGAAACTCAAAAGATCGAAGTTAACAGGCAATAAAGACTTTTATTCCAGCAGTACTTGTAAAAGATTGTAGCTTTCTCTAGCATCTACATCAAAAGGGGTAGTTCGATATGACATATTGCTTAGTATTAGCTCAGCTGGCAAAATCAACAACCCCAAAAGAAAACAAGATCACAATAATAATAATAATTTTTTTTTAAAAAAAAAAAAACAATTTTTTAAGGCAAACATGTCAAAACATTCATGATTCATGCACATAATTCCATAAGCAAAACAATGCATTCCGTAATTAAATACTCCGTAGGATACAATATATATGCATGGTCCAAAATTACTACTTCCTCTATTCCCTTTTTTTTTTTTTGCTCTATTGAATTTTTTACGATTTTCGAGACGCGTGTTAAAACGTATGTATTTCAAGATCTATAAGTGTAAAAATTATAAAAATTTGATATTAATAAAATATATAATTCGATGAATCCAACAAGATCCCACTTGACTATATTATCTCTTATACATTAATGGGAATTTGCGGTCAAAGTTAATAAAAGTTAACTCAAAAATTAGCTATGGGGCAAATAAATAGGGACAGAGGAAGCAGTCATTTTCACGTATGAAAATCAAGGTGGAAGATTCATAATATAGTTTCAATATGATTTGCTGAGAAAACTTAACATCTCTTTCAAGCAGGATCTTAAACATTATGGCATTGAACTTCCATCATAATTACAAAATTATTGTCATAATCATGATTAACAACAATCCAAACAAATGTAACCATGTGCTAATTTGTTTTCGGTTTGTGCCATTGTGCCTGCAATATTCCAGCATGTTACCTGTGTACAACCAAACTAGACTTTGTTTGCAGCACAGGACAGCAGGGTATTATAAAAGAAGGTACTAACTGTAAGATCATTATATTAGTACATAGGGAGAAAAAAAAAAAAATCAGCCGCATTGAAATCATGGCTACAGGTTCGGTTCAACTCCTTGGCAGCTCTCTTAATAAGAGGCTCAGCAGCATTAGACGTCTTGACATTGAATAACAGCTTTTTATCACGATCCAGTTAAAAGAATAAATTATAAGCCTATGATCTATGATTTACTTGTACATTTCTGTCACAAAACTAAATAAAACCTAAAGTACAAAAATGAGGGCCACCATCGAGAATAGGCAGTCATAGCACTGCTCAGATGTGAGTGAGGCCTCTACAGGTACATGCTCAACAAACTGGCAGCGACAAACAAATGACAAACTAAAGTCTGTCAACCCCTGAAGTATACAGCCAGCACTGGCAGATATTAACCTAATAGGCACCAAACATCTTACGAAAATTCAACCAGCTTTTAGCAGAATGTTACTACCAAGACTGTGCTATGAGCCAGGGGCAATATTTGAATATTCTTCTTGCCTTCCGTAATTACCAACAATTTTAGAATAAAAATTCCAAGACCTGCTTGCAATGGAGATGGGCCTTTGACCAAATGGATTTTCCTGGATGAATTTCTGGACATCCTCAGCCTCTGCCAGTCTTTCAAGATATTTACGAAGATCACCACCAGGCCCTGTCATGATTTCAGATCATGAAAAAAGCATTACACAATACTATAGATAATCTATATCTATACTTCTATACTTTATTATATATTAAAAAGCGTTCCTAAAAATGTCAATGTACCACGTGTATCTCATTCTTGCACCAGCATAATGCCACGTCATCATTCAATATGGCACATGTACTTTTAGCACATTTTTGTTTCATGTCATGGTTAACCAAAAATGCATCCAATAAGGTTTGAACACAAGACCTCATTAAATGAAGACCAACTTATTACCATCCAAGCTATAAGCTAATGTTGCTCTATCTATGCACATAAATATATAAATACATATTAGAAATAAAAGCAAAATTATTCAAAACTATTTATTATTGTTATTGTAATATTATAATTTTTGAGAATAAAAAAATTCTTTCAAGCTCTTTAATAATGATAAAAATACTCAAAGTAACACCCGGAGCAACGCCCGGGCCAAACACTAGTTCTACTTAAAATACGAAAATTGAAGGGGTAATGGCAGCAAATGTATTAATTAATACAGAACAGAACAGAACCAACAAGAGGAGCTGACACATGTATTTGAAATAAAACCAAGCACAAATATAGATCCAACCCAGGTAGATCAACAATAATACAGCATGTCAAATATGATTATCAAGCAGGACACTGAAACAAATACTATCCAGTAGCAAGTTATCCATAATATAAACTTCTATAAAGGTTGAGGTAATATTACCTAGTGAATGATCACCAGCATTCTTGTAACTGTATGGACGCGGAAATATGGCTGTATTGGGCTGAACAACAGACGTACCAAAAAAGGTAAAGAGTTTAGAATAGTATCAGAGGTGACCTGACGATGATTGATGAATAAAACACTGATCCAATGAAAGCCTATTCTGTGAACATATCTGAAGACAATGTATATAATTTAGCACTTACAGGATTCCGTAAAGCTTTGTATGGTGAATCATCCAACAATACTGTATTTGTTTCATTATAATACCCAGCATCCCAAGGAAGGCGTGAACCCTTGGTGTCCCACCACAGGTACTTAAGTTCCTTTAGAACAAGGGGCTTCTCCCTGTTTTCAAGGGTTTTGTATTCTGTAGCAGTACAATGGGATTGATCCTGGAAAGAGTTTCTCGCTTAGTCAGTCAGAAACCAAACTACAAAGGCCGCATTGAAAAAGGCATAAAAGTATAAAACTATAATTGTGAGAAAATGTAACAATGAGAATTAAGTATCGAGATCAAACTAGAATCAAGATACAACATACAGATCGCAGAATCTTTTTTATTTGAAAAACAATGTGCCACTAATAATTGGACATATTATGAAGCAAATTCAGAATAATAACTGTATGTTTTAAACTTATTCTCAGCTATTAATCCATCTTAAGAAAAAAAAAAAAAAAAAAAAATCCCCCATAAGCAGCTAATCAACCACTTAAACTAATTGTTGAAAAATAAACTCATAAAAAAAATTAAGAAAAGTGTTAAAGTTCAGTCTCTAAAATTATGTTTAAAAAAAAAAAAAATAATAATAATAATAATAATAATAATAATAATAAATATATATATATATATATATATATATATATATATATATATATATATATATATATATATAAATAAAATAAAATAAAATAAATAAAAAAAAAACAGATTTTACGACACCAACCGCGACAGCTTTCAGTATGGACTGTAAATTTTGCTAGACCAGGAAAGGTAGAGGTTCTAAATGACCATGACCGTACACCCAACTAGTCAGGAGTCACAGGCAAGCAGTCTCCTAAATTATCACTCTGAAGAATTTGCCAAATTTTCCTTCCTTTAGGAGGAACAACTAACTAAAAAAAGCTCCCTAAACATCTTCTGATTTTTCGTGGCATATCTTAAATATATTTTCCCTCGTATATATCATGGAGTAGAACAGAAAGTAACAGTCACAATACCAGAAAAAGAATTGTAGCATTTGTAACAGTATCTTAATCATAAATTGGCAAGATTTTACTAATAGAACACTAATTGAAAAGACAAGCACATCATTATAACATATATAAACTCCATTGTTTGATATTAATGTCTTACCCAACAGAATCTTAACCTATCCTTGGAATCCTCCAAGAGAAAGTCTACCACCTTCTTCAAGTTCTGCCTGCAAGAAAAATTAGAGATCCATAAGGCAATCAATCAGGTTAATGTTGCCAGAAACAAGAATGAGAATATATACTCCTTGTGCAGATATAACAGCAGCCACATCAAGTATATTCAATAGCTATTCGTAACAGCATAGCTACATTGAATTCATAGACACAAGGCAATAACAAAGACAATTATTGAAATTTCATAGACTAATACCTTTGAATTTCATATTATAGATAGTGTTACAGATGAGGATCTAATTAATCACCTAGCCTTGTCAAATTAGACATGTTTACAAGTTACAGGGTACTGAATACAACACTGGAGAAAACCAAAAGAAAATTTTGCAACAGATTCAATCAAGGAGAAAAAAAAACCTCATAATCCACAAAAGATGAGTGAATTGATAGAGATACTTACCTGGTTCTTGATGACCAAATGCCCACATCAAATCTATCAAAGCAGAACTGCAGAAATTCATCGCAGAAAGGACGTTTGAAGACTGAAATTACAACGGAAAAGTGTCAGACATAAATATGAAATCAATCAAAATAAGTAGAATAACACAAATTAAGGTGATGAATAAGTGAGATTAGGTAAAATTCTTTAACCTGCTTTTGTTGCCACCCTTGTATCCGGCTTATATCGATGACTATAACCCACAACTATGTCAACCAATATCCCATTCACATCAAGGACAAGAAGCTTTCTTCTAGAATTTGGCACAACTCCTTTTAATGACAATGGCGAAGCTTGCTGTTTCACAGGATTGTCACACATAGGCACATTTTCTAAATGGTTATTTTTTGAAGCACTAATCTTATCGACTGGAACACCAGATACAGACACGATATTTGGGATACTCAAAGAAGTCTCTACCAAAGAACTGATTGGCATCACTTTTTTAGAGGATTCAGCTACATCTCCTTCCAAGGGTTCTTCAATAGTTGCGGATTTAGAGTGCTTTTTTTTTTTCTTCTTCACCTTCTTTTTTAATTGGCCATCCATGAGCACATTCTCCAAATCATTATTATTAGAAGAGCTCAACTTCAAATCAACTGGATCACCAGATACAGACACAATATTTGGATTGCTAATAGAAGTCTCTACCACAGAACAGATAGGAGTCCCCAATTTTGAGGCATCAGTTACCTCTACCTCCATGGTTTCTTCACAAGATGCAGCAGGTCTCTTCTTTTTACGCTTCTTCTTTACTTTCTTTTTAACTGGCTGGTCATGCATAAGTACATTCTGCAAATCATTATTTTTGGAAGCACTTGTCTCCATTTCAACTGGAACTCCAGATAAAGACAAGGTATTTGCATCACTCAAAGAAGTATCTAGCAGAGAACTGATTTGAATCCCCTGTTTTGAGGAATCAGCTGCCTCTTCCTTCATTGGTTCTTCACAAGATGCACTTGTTTCCATTTCAGAGCGCTTTCTTTTATTCTTCTTTGCCTGCTTTTTTTTATTCTTCTTCTTTACCTGCTTTATGACTGGATCTTCATCCATGAGGACATCCTCCAAATCATTATTATTGGAAGCACTCATCTTCATATCAGCTGGAATATCAGATACAGTCACAGTATCTGGATTGCTCAAGGAAGTCTTCTCCAAATAACAGACAGGGGTATCCAGTTTCAAATCATTACATACTTCTCCCTTCCTGGTTTCTTCACACGAAGCATCAGGGCCCTTTTTTTTACGCTTTATCCTAAACTTCTTTTTAACTGGATGGTCATGCATGAGCACATTCTCCAAACCATTATTTTTGGAGGCACTCATCTCCATATCTACTGGATTGCTAGAAACATTCACAATATTTGGCTTACTCAATGAAGTGTCTACCACAGAACAGAATTCCACGCCCTGTTTTGAGGCATCAATTGCCTCTTCTCTCGTAGGTTCTTCACAAGATATAGGCTGCCTTTTTTTACTCTTCTTCCTACAATAGGTTTTTATTGATTGTGTCAACTCTACAGTTTCATCTTTACCCTCCTGACCCAAATCAATGGGTGCTTCAACATTGGCTTCTTGTACTAATATCGTTTGATCACTAGCCGATGGAGAAATAAGGTGCTTTCCACCTGAATATGTTGAGCCCAATTCCAGAGCATCCTGATTACTAGCAGCTGCCCCCTCTGAACTATCTACTGCAACACTGTCTGCTTCTAATATCTCTTCATTTTGGTTAGTACTAGGTTGTAAAGCACATTTTACAGTATCAGCTTCATTTTTCATCCCCACAATCACAATATTTGAACCAAGACCGCCATTGGCATGCTGTTCAAGCTGCAAACCTTGAGTAACCACTTTTTCATGCATTTGAGGTGTCATCAGCTTGGAGTCATATTGTTCACAAGAGCGAGGGTTCACTGAAGTTTCTTCACCTGTCCGCTGTTGGCCATTCACGTGATACATAGGCTTCTCATACCTGTAAGAACGACGATCTGGATACTGAAATTGCGCAACATTGCAGGACCTACCTCCATATAAGTCAATCCGAGAATCGCATCTACTAAACTTCCGGCTATGGAAATCATCTTGTAAGTTGATGGGAGACCTACTCCTGCTTCTTTGCCTTTTGAATGGCCGACTCCATAAACTAACATTCTCATGTCCTTTAGCAGAATTGCAAAAACTCCTATTTTTTTCTCCGGAAACTTCACAATTGAGCCCATCAACACGTCGCATGTCAAACCAACCATCAGATGCTTTTAGACTGCTTTCACCTAACGAACTTTGATAGTTCTTGAAACCTGCAGGATCTTGAGCCGTCGTTGTATTGGCGTATTGATTTGCCACACCAAAATACCCAGAATCTCGAGCAGCTTCTGCGTTTGGTTTTTCATTCCAGTTAGAGGTAGAAGTAGCATATTCATGGAATCCATGGAGATATCTACACAGTTCTCCACGGGTACATCTACCCTTCGTAAACTGAAGGCAAACCTCTCGTATTGGCTTGTCGAAACCAAAATTACCAGCCAACCTGTTTCTCTGCCTCTCATAAGACGAACTTCTTGCATTTACATCCATTTCTTCTCTGCTACCAGCCAACTGCACGGCATCCTTTGTCAACCATGCTTTGTTTTGCTCACAGAAAGCATGTGTGTCACGACATGGTTGGTTTACATAATTATTGTGATCGTGACTTTGAGATATCCTGAAATTGGTAGCTATACTGCCATCAACGAAATGTGGAGATCTCGAAGTTCCAGAAACTACTTGATGTTGTTCAGCACTCCATGAATCAGACCTTGGTCTATCATACACAGTAACAGGGTGCAAATGTAAACAAGATGATCCACGATAACATCTTCCCCTGAGGTAATTTCGGCAGGGCGATTTTTCCCTGGACTCCCTCGAAAAAGCACCAGTTCTCAAAAGATTATGCATATTTTCTCTGTCATGCTCTTGAGATGTCCTCAAAGTGACATCTCGACTTCTTTCACCAGAACCAGGGTAATTAAAAGTTTCTGTAATTCCTTGATGATGTTGAGTATTCAAATCATGTCTGGAACTGGCATACGTATTGACTGGGTGCCAACGTTTGCATGATGCTCCAAAATCACATTTGCCTCTGAGGAAATGCTGACAAGGAGATCTGCTCCTGCATTCTCTTGAAAAAGACATGATCGCTGAATTATTTTCCTTATTTGCTTCAACATGTTCCAGAGAAATCCTTCCAAAGTTGTCTCTATTCCTTCCATCAAAACCAGGATCTCTTACCGCTCTGTCTACTTGCTGCTGCTCTACTCTCGAATAATGAAAACTGGGCATTTCAGGGTGCAAATATGGGCAAGATACTCCACGGTAGCACCTTCCACTCTGAAATCTACGGCAAGGAGACCTGCTCCTGCGACCTCTTGATGAAAATTTAGCTGTGGAACCAGCTTCTTCATTTGTTCTATATAATTGTGAGTTTCCTACGGTTGAAACATCACCCAACTTTTCTGGCTCATTCTGACAGAACCTGGATCTATCATGTTCATTAGATTCAGAGTGTAAAAATCTACAAAATGCTCCACGAGTACAGTTGCCTCGTAAGTTGTCACGACATAAAGGCATTTGGACCTTATCATGTCTTAATTCATCGCCACTAATTCTCCTGGGGCACCATCGTTCTTCTGGATCCCGTTCCAAATGAGCACCATTGCTGTTTACTGTACCATTAGGTTGTGTATGGAGTTGGCTGATATGCTGCTCCTGATACAAAGGTCTTTCGGAAACAGTTTGCTCCATTCTAGATCTCACTGGACGGCCACAAGTCTAATGCTTGCTCGGTTTCAAGAAGAGGGTACTTATCCAGCATTCTATCTTGCTTAAATTTCCAGCCCAAACTTGGTGAATTTCTCCACCTATTAATTACAGTTGCTTGAGTCTGGAAGAATATCAAGTTACCACCATACAATCTCTATCCAAACAAAGAAACATGAAACAAAGTGTAATTAGGAAGGGAAATACGGTAAGATTTTCAGATCATTTGTATAAGAACATATTTGAAGATGATCCTAAAGAGGAATAGAATAAGGTTAAAAATGTCAATGAAGCCACTACAAATAAAAGTTGTATAAGCATTCAGATGAATTGATGTATAATGTACAGAGATCAGAAGCAGCCAAATTAGGACTAATCAAGAGTTCTACTACTAAAAAGACAAACAAAGAAAAATATAAGCAAATGTAGGAGCATGCAAAAGCAATCTGAACCTTCAGAGTGGAGAACGCCTTCTCCATTATTTAAGTCCCAATATTACAGAAGCACACCAATTTTAAGTACAAACATTTGGCTATGGATAACAATAGCAAAACCTGTTACAAATATAATTTCACCTAAAGTACACATGTTGCATTCTTTACACTTCGGACAAGTATGGTTACTTTGGTCAGTCAGATACCTAATTATACGATGAAAACAAGTACAAACATTTGGCCTTGGAAGAACACATTAGAATTTGGTACCTAGACTCTAAATTGCACCTAAAAAACCAATGTTGCAGTCTTCACGCTTTGAGATATATAAGTTTACTTAGGGAGTTAAACACCTTAATTTACAATGAAAGTTAAAAAACACACGGATTAAACAACAAAAACATAAATACTACGGAAGATAGCTGTGTCCTATTCTCGGACAATACAAAGATGTTGGATCAGGGGTGGTAACAACCTAACAAGTTAAGTAGAGATTGAGCTTGGGGTGGCACCATAGCAGATATAGCTCAGCTCAACTTACTTCAGCGAGTCAAAATTGAAATTTCAGGCTCAACTCAACTTGAAATTGAAATTGATTTGAACCTGAGCTCAAGACGAGCTCTACTAACAAAAAACAAGTAAAACAATATACTCGCTTCAGTTACAATATTTCTAACTTATTTGCCAAAATTTTGAGATTCTTATAGTTTCGTGTCAAAATCAACATTGTTAATCATACATCATAGCTTATCTATACCATGTAATCGATATATTTAAGCCAGTTTCATGAACCTCTATGCCAAACTCAGCTTTCATTATAGCTCAACTATTCCATATAGTTTATGTATTTAAGCTAGTTCGCGAGCTTTTACGCCAAGCTCGGCAATGCCTAGCACATCTCATAATGGTCCCAAGCCAAGCTTTAACCACATCGAGCTCAGATCGGTTACGAGTACATAAAATTAAGCTCGTTATTATCCTTAAATTTATTACTAATAGAATCATAATCAAGTCTAATAGATCTAAACATTGAGGAATGCTACGGTTTTCTGTTCATCTATCTTTAATGATCAAACCAAGACCACTTCCCTTCAAAAATCCCAATCTCTAAATAAATGTAAATCAAACTCACAAATTCACAAATTCGCAAAAATGCAATTACATAACCTAAAACAAATTAAACTAAACCTAGAAATAAAATCAGCGGAATATAACATAGAATATACTAAGATTCGAATTCATACCAAAAGTTCAGGACCACAAAATCAAAATTTCGCAATTTTTTTCCCCCAATTTCAAAAATTCCAGAAATCATCAAACCAATTAAATATAACAATCAAATAAAGAGAAAGAAATAGCGTACCAAAATCAATTGAATCTTCAAATCATCGAAACACTTTGAAGCCGAAAATCGAGAAAGAAAAAAAAGAGATTAATGAATAAAATTAGGGAGAAAAGGAGTAATTGAGGGTTTGGAGATGTCAATCAGCCATTAAAGAGGGAAGAAAAGCTTGAAAGGGAACAGGAAGTACGGGGTTTTGGTTAAGGATACGGCTTATGGTTAACCCTAGTAATGTTCATACATTCATAGACAACGTTTAGACAAAAGCCCAAACTCTTTTGCTTTACTAGTTGCTGAATTTTGATTTTTTTTGTAACAAAGTTGAATTTGAGTATTTGACTGATTTCGGTTCTATATTCGACTTGTTTACTGTACCGTTTGTACGTGGGTTAAAATTCTATACGTGTTGAATTTAAAGCTTTGCGTTAAGAATTTAAGGGAGTGTTTAGTTTGTAAAGGAGAAAGGGAAAAAGAAAAAGAAAGCAACTCATAATTTAAATTTCTCTTAAGTTGATTTTTAAAAAGTAGTTGGGTTCTATAAAAAAAGGAAGAGGAAAGAGAAACAAAAACAAAGTAATTCATGCTTCCTTCATCTCTTCTTGTTTGTTTGTTACAGACTATTTTTTCATTGATATGTCCTTTTAAGATTTTTTGTTGTTGTAGTATTGGGTAAACTTACAACCCCACTTGCTCTCTCCCTCTTTTACCTTATCAAATAATCTTGCACACAATTTTACTTTATTTTCTAATAAAGTTAACTTTGCTCTATGAAGCAATAAAAATGAAACAGAAAGAATATACCAACATATTATCTTTTGTTTGGAATACTTTTGCCTTCTTGTTCACTTACATGCCAATAAAATTTGCAAAAAAATTTGCATGCACCCGGTTTACAATAATTTATTGTAAATTGGGCGCCGCCACACGTGCCCTTTTTTTTAAAAAAAAAATCATAAAAGACGCAAAAAACTGAGAACAATGGAGAAGAGAGAAACTGAGAAAACGCAACAATGGAGGAGAGAGAAAACGCAACAATGAAGGAGAGAGAAAAATTGATTACCTTAGGGATTCGATCGATCACCAATGGAGGATTTATCAGCAAACTTCAATTCATCAAATTGCAGTAATTTGATCCACGATTTTCTACAACAACGGAGGCAAATTCAAACACCATTGTTAGGTGATTTCGACCTAAATCACACAATAATAGAAGATGAAATAGAGAATTTTGTAGAAGATAACATAGAAACTACTCGAATTGATGATGAACACAGAGAAGCGCCTTTAATAAACGAGGATAGAGAAAGTATAAGCACGAATCAGGACACTAGAGGTAATCAAATTGACAATGCAGAAGAAAATCAAGTGGTTCCTCATAAGTCAATTGATTCAAATTCAACACAAACATCGAAATCAAATGAAACTGAAGGTAATTTCAATACAATCAACCTTGGAATGAAACTGAATTTTGAAGTTAATGTGCTGAATTTTGTTACTCTTTGTGTGAACGAATGTTACCCTTTTATGCATAAAGGTGACCCTTTGTACACACAAATGTTACCCTTTTGTAAACTCACATGTTACCTTTTTGTTATAAAACGTATAATCAACCTTGTAATTATTATGCAAAGGTGACCCTTTTTATTAATAAAGGTGACCCCTTTTTATGCATAAATAAGGTAACCCTTTTTATGCATAAAAGTGATAAATATAAAACATAGTATTTCTCTAAACATAATGATATGCTGCTATTGTTTATCTGATATGACAGTGTTAAATCACAGGTGCAAATCCAATCGATGCTTCTGGTTTAGATCTTAGAGGATCATTTATTGGTGTGGTAAGACAAATTTTTGAAGAAATCTTGAAATTGTATGAAAAGCATGCAGCTATACTCGGGTTTTCAATTAGAAAACATACAACTAGATACATCACAAAGACAAAGATAAAAGTGAAAAATATTATGTGTGTTATGCTGAAGGAAAGAGAAATTCAGGTGACAAGAAAACAGAATTGGTTGAAATGATTGATGAAGAGAATGTAAATGTGAAAGCAAGAAAGCAAAGACAAGTAGCCATCACACGATATGATTGTAAGGCAAACATAAGAGCAAAACTTAATAAAGAAGGACAGGTTGAGGTGGTGTCACATGTAATACAATATAGCCACGAACTAACAAGGTCACAGTGGCTTACATCGGTTTGAAAGAAAAATGACAGAAGAAAAAGCTGAAGCAATCAAAACAATGAAATCTTCAAGTTTGACTATAATGGACAGTTACAATTACATGGCTACTGAAGCTGGAGGAGAACAGAATATAGGGCACAGTGTTGTAGATCACCTAAATTTCTGTTCAAGGTTAAGAATGGAGCAAATTCAGGCTAGAGATGCTCAAACTTTTTTGAACCTTTTAAATCAAGAACAATCAGAGGATCCAAACTTCTTTTTTAGAGTGAAGTTTGACAATGAAGGAAGAATTTCCAATATATTTTGGAGAGATTCGATGATGCTAGAAGACTATAGAATATATGGAGATGTTCTTGTCTTTGATACAACATACAGGACCAACCGGTATAATCTTATATGTGCTCAATTTGTTGGCATAAACAATCACTAGCATAATTGTATGTTTGCATGTGCTTTTATTGGGGATGAAAAAACTGAATCGTTTGGGTGGCTACTAGAAACCTTCTTGAAAGCTATGGAGGGTAAAACACCAACTTCAATATTCACTAACCAGAACCAAGTCATAGCAAATGCAATTGAGCAGGTAATAAGTTTATATTTACTGCCTAAAGTGACCCTAAGTAATAAGTTACAATTTTTAGTGTATAAAGTGACCATTTTTACTACATAAAGTGACCCTTTTTAATTCATAAAGTGACCTCTTATTTTGAATGTAGGTGCTTCCCAATATAAGGCATAGACTTTGTATCTGACATTTGGAACAAAATGCAATAGCCACATATGGGGCTCTAAAAAAAGACAAAGAGTTCAAGTATGCATTCAACCAGTGTTTAAAGTGGTGTGTGACAAAACAAGAATTTGAAGAAAAGTGTAATACCCCGTATTTTTGAAACGTATTTTCTAATTAATTAATTAATTAGTATTTTCTCAAAAGGGTATTTTAAGTAATTTATTTTTCTATTTGAATTTTGGCGCCAAAAATATTTTAAAACTCAATTATTATTTTTGGATTTTGGATAAGATTTATTATCCATTTATTTTATTTTAAAAACCGGATTATTTATATATATTTCGGATATTTTAATTAAACAAAATTATATTTTATTATTTATTTAAAAGGGCCGAAAATTCCTAAATTATTAACTATGATTTTGGATTTTCTATGTGTAGAAAATCTGATTTTCTTAGTTATTTTATTTAGTGAATAATTGGAATTTTATTAATTAATTATTTTATACAATAAATATTATTTACACAATTATTTTAAATTCCTTAAAACTAGCAAATTAATTCCCTAAATATCTAATGCCACCATGATGGATTTTTGGGTGACTTATTTTGGTAAATTAAATTTTTAATTATCTCCTTAAAATCTCTTATTTTCCTTAATTCTATTTCTCCATCTTTTTAATATCTAATCATCATATTTTCTTGTCATCCATTATTCTTAATTATTCCCCAAGTAATTCCAATGTCCTTATTATTTTTCATGACATACATACATTCCATATTCAATTATACACAATCACCTTAATATCCAAAGTTTCCTTAATTCTTTTATTCACTTCTCCAAGTAATTTCCTTAATTCTTTTTACCATAATTCTTCCCACATTCTCTTGCCACAATTCTTGCATGAGCTAGCCTATAAATACCCCTTCATACCTCTCATATTCACACCAAAAACCCAATTCTCTTCTTCTCTCTTATTCTTTTTTTCCCTAAACCTTTTCATACTTTTCTTCTCCACTTTTCATACAAATATTATCCCGTATACCTTTGAAGCCAGTTTTCGGGCACTTCTGGTCAGTTTTTGGGGTATTGATGTTTCACAAAAGATTGTTCCTCTCAAAAACTCCTTGAGGTTAGGCTCAAGAATCACCCAATTCGGAGTTATATTGAAGGAGTTATGACCTCTGCAAGTTCTGTCTATTCTTTCCTACGAAAATTCAATTCTCTTTAATCCTATTCCTTTATTTTCTTCATGGTTAGTTTTCTAAAATACAAATACCTATTTCAAAGCTATAATTTTATATTAAAGTATTATTTTAAAAGAGTTTTATAGCCCATGCACATTAGATTTGAGTTTATGTTGTGATAACCTTATGGTTATGTTATTTGCAAGGTGTATTCGTGATTGAACTTTGAACGTGCGAAGTGTTGATTGATATTCGGAATCAAGGTTCTTGAGGTTCTTTTTGTGTGATTTTTCTAGCAAGGATCAAGGTACGTTTAGGTGGCTAGATACCTTTGAAAATGATTGGTTTGAATAACATGTTTTACATGATTTGATTGGTGATTGAATTAAATTGATTTGAATTATGATTTTGAAATAAATTATGTTTGAAGATATTGATTTTAATAAAAGTATTTTGAATGATTGATTTTTAAATCATGTTTTGAATGGTTTGAATTACTTATCGTGTTTAAATAAAGGAATTGATTTTAAAAGGTTTGTTTAATTAAATAAAAGGTTTTTCAAGGAAGAGTTATTGATTTTGAAAAGTTATTAATATGTGATTTTATTCTCAAGTATTTATTTAAAAGGTTTTGATTTTGAAAGTATGTGGAATTATTAAATAGGAGTTTGAATTATATTGGAATTCATTGGATATTAAAAGGATTTATTGAACCATTAAATTATTATTATTATTATTAATGCTTTATAAGCATATCGGTAATCCCACTATGCGGATTTGGTTTATTGATAAGGCCTTGGACTTTGTATGACCGGGTCTTTCCTCAAGAATAGTCTTGTAATATAAGGAGACTAGCTTGGGGGGTGTGCACACTTGGGTGAGGAATTGGATTAAAAGAAATTGGTTCTTAATAAAGGAATTGGTTTTATTAACTATTATTTTGAATAATGAATCATTGGAATCGGTTTTGGAATAATGAGTTTGGAATTTATTGGAATTGATTTTTAAAGCATGTTTGCAAATAAATTGAGTTTACATTATCTTGCACTTATCGTACTTAGCATAATATGCTAATCCGTATATCCTATCTATTTTGGTTCGCCCTATTTACCTTAATGGTAAGCAGTGTTGACTAATTTCAGATGGAGTCAATGATGAGCATGTGGAGTCCCGGGAATGGTTTCACCTCGATTAGGAATGTTGGTCTTTATGTTTTATTTTGAGTACTCATGACAATAGTTATTATTATAGTTTAATTGATAAAAGAGTATTGAAGTTTCCGCTGCAAAGTATTGGTTTTTATTTAGTAAGTTTTGAGTAGCCTTGCGTAATCACGCGGCGGTAATATGCCCAAGTCTATCTCTACGGTATAATTATACGTATTATACTGGTATTTCCGTAGAGGGAGATTTGGGGGTGTTACAAAAAGTGACAGGCAATGATGCAGAAATATAACTTGACAACACATTCTTGGTACAAAGAGTGTACGAATTGAAAGAGAAATGGTGTCTTGCCCTTAGTAGAGATTTCTTTTCAGCAGGAATCTTGTCATCACAAAGGAGTGAAAGCACTAATCATGCTATAGGATTCAAAGTAAGTAAAGCAACTACCTTGACAGAATTTTATACCATATTTAAGAAGACAACCAATCGTTGGAGAAGCACAGAGAAATATGATGAGTTTACCTGTAGCAATTCAATAGCATTCACTTCATTGCCACTGTCTGGAATGCTAAAGCATGCTACACAGGTAAAAATTTCACTCAAAAGTTCATAAATAACACATAATATATAATAGCTTAAATCTAGCTCATGATTTTGGTGAACAGGTATTCACTTTGTCACTCTTCAGAGACTTTGAAGAGGAGTTTGGATACTCTATGACAACAACTGTTCAAATGATAGGGACAACTGAAGAATGCATACTTTATCAAGTAACCCTAGAAGACAAGCCATGGTCTGCACATCAAGTAAACTATATACACGAGAGCTAAAGTGTATGGTGTACTTGCAAAAATTTTGAAGCATCTGGATGGTTATGTTATCATTGCATCAGAATTCTACACCTACATTCAGTAACAAGAATACCAGACAAGTATGTTACAAAAAGATGGACTAAGTTTGCAAAAACAGAAACATGGAATAGGTTGATGAGTCAGGATCCTACACAGCCATATATACCATGGAGGCAAACAATGATGAGGAAATACTACAATCTAATCTTAAAAAGTCAAGAAAATGAAGAGACAAGAGAATTTATGGAAGAAAGCTTCAGAAATAGTCTAAAAATGGTGGAAGACTTACTTGCTACTACTGCTCAGAGAGAAGAAGGTGCAGAAGCTGCTTCTGACATTCCTGATGTGGCCGACAGCACTCAGAGCAATGATGTTTCTTCAGCATCTAGTACAAGCACAAGTTTACCAACAATACTTGATCCTAAAAGAGCTGTAACAAAAGGAAGAAGCAAGAGAGCAAAAGGAGGACTTGAAAAAGGCAAAAGAAAAAAGAAACCAGCATTGCCACCTCCTCATTCAGAATTTGGATCAAAGACACCAAACATACGACTCTTTTAGAAAAATTTTATTACCTGCCTTAGAGCATTTTTTTTATCAGTGTTATATTACTTTGTATTGTTATACCTTTTTTTTTTTTTTAATTTTACTCTATGACTATTTTGATTAAAATTTGAATGATACTCTTTACCCACAAAAGTGGCCCTTTTAAGTGCATAAAGTGACCCTTTTTAATGCATAAAGTTACCCACTTACTTTGAATGTAGGTGCTTCCAAATAAAAGGCATAGACATTTAGTTTTCATTAGAATTAAACAGTTTATCCTTTCTACCCACAAAAGTGACCATTTTTAGTGCATAAAGTGACCATTTTTAATGCAAAAAGTTACCCTTTTAGGTGCTTCCAAATACAAGGCATAGACATTCAATTTTCCCTAGAATTAAACAGTTACCCTTTTTATCCACAAAAGTTACCCTTTTCATCCATAGACATTATCTTTTTATAAACTAAAGTGATCCATAAAAAAACTGAATTGAACATTTTACCTGTGTGAAGTAACTCTTTTTACCTGCATCAAGTGACCTTTTTTAAGTGCAGGTTTGTCCCTTTTAATGCATAAATGCACAATTAAAAAGAAAGATATGTACAAAATAAAATTTCAAAATACTTAATGTATGCACATACATTCAGTTTTCAAAACAAAGCATCCAAAAAATACATTCAATTTAAAAAAAAAAAAAAAAACACCAAACACTATACCATAGAAGATTTAATTACATCATTGCACTTAATGTATGCACATACATTAAGTTTTCAAAAAATACTTCTACACCTAGTCACTAAAAAGTCATTTCACTCTTTAGAAGGAGTGTACTTCTTTATTTGTTTTTTCCCCTTTTATCTTTGGGCTTTTCATCTTCTGCCTCTGCCTTTGCTTGTTCTTCTGCTTTCTTTTTTCTTTCCTCAGCTTCTTTTTTCTTCTTCTCAGCAATTGCAGCCTTTAATCTTACTTCAATTTCCTGGACATAATCAACATCTTTCTTCCTCTCATTGAACTTGGCTAATTCTGACAAGACATCAACCCTAGATTCATTCATATCACACAATACAAGTGTGGTACAGATCTGTCCATGCAGAAATTTTCTTCCAGCAACCTCACAATAGAGAAAAAAAAACTTATCAATATGAAATTAATAAAACAACAGAAAGGGAAAAACAAAAGACAGATAGATGAATAATTACTGTTTTGAGATAATTTAATTTGAATGGTTCACCGACAAAATGGAGCATATGATACATGACAAAGACCCCATAGTCCAAATTGTCAACCTTATCCTTTCTCCATTCCAACTCAACAATTTCAAAGCGATAAGAAGACATCTGAGAACTCTTTGGATGATTTCTTTTGCCAAGAAAAGCACCCAATTGATCACATTGATAAAAAAATATAAAAGTTTAAAATACATTGAACACAAAAAAAAAAAAGTTAAACTCTAAAGTAAAAAAGTAACCCTTTTAATTGCAAAAAGTGACCCTTTTAACTAAAAAAAGTTACCCTTTTAGCCAGAAACGTACCACTTGAGCAGACAAATCTTTAAAGTAATCAAGACTAGAATCAAGCCAAATAATATTGTCAAGATAATAGATCAACTCTTTTGAATGATCAACAACAAACAAAACGTAGTGATTCTAAAAAAGAATAGGAATATAGATCTGAAATAGAAAAATTAAAAGTGATTTAGACAAAGCATTTCACAGACATAACTCTTTTAAGGGTATTATATTAGTTTAGCATGAAGCATACTAGTTCAGCATCCATTATATCACATTCAGGATTCTCGTATCTGACCCACCCTTCCCATATACCGTGCAAATCGTTAATAGCACTAGAAACGTCACCTTGGCCAATGTTTTCACAAACACACAACAATGCAAACTATTAAAGTATAAGATCTTGTTTATATACAAATATAAAGTGAATGTGTTTAAATATAAAAATATCAAGTTACTTACACTTTGCCTCGCACGAAAAAAGAATCTTCGAGGACAAGAAGATTCAAAACAAGCTCTCTCATTCAAATACAGAGCAAAGCAATCAATAATGCACCATCGAATCCTAAGTGGAGCATTAAGGGACACCATATCTTCTCTTGGAACTAGAAAATTAATTCCAAAAGTCACAAGATTCTCACTGCAACGATAAAAAATAAGATCAACATTTAAAAAAATAAAAGGAAAAAAAAGGGGAAAAAATAATACTCATAGAAAATGACACTTAACTTCCTATGCATTGATTCATCCTTCAGCAAACAATAATCAAGAACTTCGAAATGTAACCGAGGCAAATCGTTGAAAATCCGAGCATTACCCTTTAAAAAAAGAGTAATAAAAGGCACATTCTGACCTAATGGCCCACAGTTCGGTGAGCATAAATATTTATTGTATCTGATAATACGCTCGGGAACAACTTCATTAGATACAGAAACATTTTCATCAAATCCTCTTCTCTGATCCTCATTAACTTCACGAACAGAAACATTTTAATAACTCCACCACCAACATCAGCATTAACTTCAGGAACAACTCCACCAACATCAGCATTTTCATCCTTATTATGTTGTTTACCACCATACGCTTCACGAAACAACTCATGTGCAGACTTCATCTTAATACATCCTCAATCATACCATCTATAAGCTTATGGTAATGAGGATCAGAGAGTAACTGTTGAGTTTGAGAAACTGCAACAAGATCCTCAGAAGATAATGAAACAGTTCTTTTAGAAAGAACATTGGAAACCAAATCACTCAAGGTTTTAAAACCATTTACCTGAACACTTGATAGAACATCCATGTTTCTTTTAAGCAAAAGAAATGATTCATGAATAGCCTACAAAACATAGAAACAAAGAAAGAATTATACAAATATGACAAAGAAAAATAATAAAAAAGTAACTGAAACTGAATATTTAGGGTAGCTTTAGTGCACAAAAAAGGTAACTTTAGTGCACAGAAAGGGTTTTTAGTGCACAAAAAGGGTAACTTTTGAACACATAAAAGGTTACTTTTGTAAACATAAAGGGAAACTTTTGTGCACATAAAGGGTAACTTTTATGCACATAAAGGGTAACTTTTATGCATAAAGAGTAACTTTTGTGCACATAAAAGGGTAACTACTACACATATGAAAAAAACACTTACATCAGTTGAAATTTCTTTTATTTCATCATCAGTCATCACACCTTCTGAAAGCTCAAATTGAACAAAGCGGCCAATTGTACCACTTGAAAAACCACCACCAATTCTTAAACCACCCTGAACAGATCCCAAAGTAAGAGGTTGCTTAATAAGAGGTTGTTTAACAACAACAGATTGGCTAATAGGAGACTGTGACACAGGATACGTAGTAGCATCCAATGGTCCCTGTCCAAAACCACCAGCTTTAATCTCCAAATTAATCCGACTTTTAATCTTAGCATCTGTACAATGCTGAATCAAAGGAATGCTACAACTTTCCTTTACTCCTTGAAAATTTAAACGATGAAAATACAGAATTTGCAAAAGCATCAAACATCCACTAACATTCTGAGCAGTTGGATCATTGTTATAGTTATCAACAGATTTCTTTAAATTCTTCAAAACATAAGAACACCAATCAAAAGTTTTGATTTCATCAACTTCTTCAACAGCCTTTAGCAACTTCAATGAAGCAGTCCTATTAGTAGTAGGAGCTAAAAAACTAGACATAGCATGAACCACAAAATACCTCTTAAATTCCTCCCCTCCATCAACCAAAGCTATCATCCGAGCCTCCAATTTGACAAAGGAATAGCTTGCTTATCAGAAATATCAAAATCAGATCTCCATGCCTGAATAATACAGTTGTCTACACTTGCATCTTCAACATTTTTCTTCAGTTCAGGAACATGAATATCACTCATAGGCAAACAAAACACGTCACATACATCATTCCTAGTAACTACGAATTCTTTACCACTACCAATAGTAAATATGCAGCTACCACCATTAAAGTTTTTAACGAGCCAAGGAAGCATTTTATGACAGAGAGTTTTCAACTTTAAATCTAATAAACCACCAAAACCAACTTCTTGAACAACTTGTTTTTTATTAACGCTAAAGCTCTGCACCAAGCTTTCCAAGGTATATGGTCCACACCTTGTAATCAAAGGTCTCTGGTCCCTATATAATTTTTTTTATAAAAAAAGAAAAAAGTAAATAAAATAATATGATAAACAAATGCAAATCAAGTATCAGTCAAAGCTTGGAATTGAACAAATCAAGTATCAGTCAAATCAAGTATAAACAAATGCAAAACAAGTTCTCTTACAGTGAAGTATCAGGGTCGGAATCAGAATCCAATTCCAATTGAGGACTCATCTTTCTCTTCTTACGTACTGTTTTTTCCTAAGCAGACTCTTCAGGCACTGGTTTGGCCTTCTTAGGTACTATTTTACCCTTAGGAGCCTCTTCAGTCAAAGTTTTGGCCTTCTTAGGCACTACTTTACCCTTAGGAGCCTCTTCAGTTAAAGTTTTGGCCTTCTTAAGCACTGCTTTGGCCTTCTTAAATACTGTTTTGGCCTTCATAGTAGACTCTTTATAGCGATATCCACCAATAGTACCAGAACCACCTATATCTGATTAATACAGGTAAAATTAACACAGATAAGCAATTCATAAATTACCACAAATTACTAATTCATAAACTACCCTAGTCAAACTATAAACTACAAAAATAACCCTTTTAACTGTTAAAAGTGACCCTTTTAACTGCAAAAAGTAACCCTTTTAACTGAAAAAGTGACCCTTGTAATTGCACAAAGTGACCCTTTTAACAGTACAAAGTGACCTTTTTAACAGCATAAAGTGACCCTTTTAACATAATAAAGTGACCCTTTTAGCAGTATAAAATAACCCTTGTCATGCATATAAATAACACATATGCCTATTACTCAAACACAATGTACAAATGCACAAACACAATGCACATATGCCTATTACTAAAACACAAATGCACAAACACAATGCACATATGCCTATTATTCTCACACTCTAACTAAAACCTAAAATTAGTTCAAATTAGCATTCTCTGCCTAAAACCTAAGCAAAAAATAACAAAGAACAACTTCTGAAGAATAATAAGCAGTTAATAAACAAGTAAATACAATTATCAATACAAATAATCATAATCTCCCTTAAAAAAAAACCAAAAAATCAAAACCAAAATTCTGAAAAATAACATGCAAAATTTGTTTAACATATTGTAGACGCCAAATTTTGATCCTACTTTTGTAATTATCACTATTATTATCTTTTATTATTATAGTTATTGTTTTTGCAAATAATTATTATTATTTTGCTAAATATTTTTATAAACTTAATGACATTTTTTTTTTATTAAAAGCGAAGAAAACGAGTGACAATAATGATTTTTATTCATAATTTCCAAAATACATGTTACAATTTGTACTTCTAAACTACTAAATTACAAAATATTGAAGTACAGCTAACACCACATGCATTTTTACCCAGCTCCATCGAAGTAATTTTCGGGCTTTACTTGTGGATTAGCAAGTAAATTAATGCAGCCATTAGGAGGACCACTAGCCCCACAATGTACATGAAGTACACCTGTATCATCCTCATGTCTTCCTCGAAGGTAAAGACAGGCTAATCTTCCTGGTTATCTTGAACCATGATGGCCGAAATTAATGGTGTTTTTGTTTGGTTTTTCGGGTAAGGAGGGAGATAGAAGAAGATAGGAAATAAGTGGTGAGTGGAGATTTGGATAAGGGTAATTTTTTTTTATAGTAAAAAGTAGGGCTTTTTTTTCTTCCTTTTTTAACCGTATTTTTATACGTATATATAATAATCATCTAGTATAAAGTATAATTTTTTTTGTTGTGTCTTGCCAAGGGAATATGTCATTTTC
The DNA here is from genome assembly GCF_948465745.1 of Chenopodium album. NCBI lineage: Eukaryota > Viridiplantae > Streptophyta > Magnoliopsida > Caryophyllales > Amaranthaceae > Chenopodium > Chenopodium album. The sequence continues at coordinate 9,638,608 of NC_137844.1, forward strand.
TTTATAAACAAGTATTGTTTAATTCTTTAAAGTATAGTGAGTATATTGGTATGTTCACTTAGAGTGTTAGGACTTTTTTTTATCTAGTGATTTTTACGATTTGTACAACACTCCATTATATGGCCAGCTTACCTGTAAAATCCATTACTCCAAAGACTCATGCCCAACTAAGGTAGGGACATGACAAACATTCCCTTTCCTGCAATAAAGGTTGCCACACCGAAAAGTATTACACAATCGACCTCCTTTGAAATATTTTTTTTACCGCAGGCTAAAATAATACTTTTTTTTTTATCCCGCTATTAATATCGGATCCAATAAATATTAATTCGAATCCATTGAATCAATGATCATCTATCGATAGGGAGCGTGTATGTGGATAGGAGTAAAACAGGCTGATAATGGCCGAAATTTATAAGGAAGCATAGTATATTTTTGTTAGCTTTTGGAGTATAATGTGGATTGTAAGGGATATGAACTCATAGAGTGACATTGATCATTCAGATTGTGAGGATGTGAATGCATGAGGCTACAGTAGTAACTTGAGTTTGTAGCAATTAGTGGAGATATGAATGCATGAGGCTACAATAGTAACTTGAGTTTGTAGCAATTAGTGGAGATATGAATGCATGAAGTTTGTAGCAGTTCGTGGGGATAGGAATGCATGGAGCAACAATAGTAATTTAAGCTTGTAGTAATTAGTTACAAGCACTTTATGATAGTGAAGCTCTTTTTATTGATCATGTCCCTTTTGGTGGATTTTTTTTTTCGTTTCTTCAATTTGTTTTGATCTAATTTTGTATATCTTGCCACCGTCAATGGTGAAATAATACGACCGTAATAAATATAAATTTGTGTTTTAATAGAGTAAGACATGATAAAAGTTCATGTTTTTTTTTTTAAAAAAAAGTCGTTCGGTTAAGGGATATATATTACTCTTGATCACGTTAACTTTATGACGTATGACTTAATAACTTAATAATTATTACTCTTAACCATGTCAACTTTTTGTTATATGGTTTTACATGGTATATTTTTACTTTGACCACGTCAATTTTTATATGACTTTATATGATTTACATTACTTTACTTTTTTTTAGTAAGGATCATTGTTTGTAATGCTCGTACGTATAAGATTTTGTCGTATGATTAGATGTTCTTTGGTAAATTTATATGTACTATCTAATAAGGGCATATGTTAATTTTTATTTTTATATATAAGCTCTGAAAATATTTTGTCTTACCAGTATTGTAACCTTATGTCTTTGAGTAACTTTCAGAGCTGACATTTTAAGGAGTTATTTATTTTATAAGTGTTGTTTTTGTACCTTGGTGAGTATAATAATCACTTAATAGGTTTAGGTATGTACTCTGTCATATGTATACCACGTGAGTATTTTTGAATTGTGACATGACTTGGTTATATATTTTCTTCCATGGCATTTTATAACCCTTTTATATTAGAGTTAATTTAATTATGGTTTTCTTTATTTTATCAGTTTAAGTGTTGCAAAACAGATTAAGTAGTTTGTTACATATAAAACGAAAGAATTTAATATCGAGATTCTCATTATTACCAAAATCTTGATATTTACCATTTAAATCCTTGAATTATATTTTATTTAATTTTTTTATTTACAAGTTAACCCCTTTATTTTCCTAAAATACCCCCTAATCTTCTCATTTTAAGAGACCAAAAATAAAAAAAAAATCCCTACTAATTCTCTCTCTAAAAAAATCTCCTCTAATCCTTTGCTTAGTTAAAATCTCTCTAATTTTAAGTTATTAGCTTATAAAAAGCATCATATTATTAAGTTGTTATTTTTCATTTGAGTATTGTTATTATCTTTAATTCCTATAAAAAAAACACAAAAAATATTTCAAGTTCAAGTATAGTTGTTATTTTCATCCTTGTTAAAAAATTAGTTTAATTGTTTAAGTATTCCTACTCTATATTAAAACAAAAAAAAAAGGTTGTTTCTCGAGATTTAGTTTATTTTTCAAGTTTATTTTCTTTAATCAAAAAAAAAATAAAAAAGGTTCATTAGCTTTATTTTGCACTAATTTCTTTTAATATCTCAAATTTCCAAAAAATATCACTTAATCTCTTTATTTCACTTTAATTAAGGAGTTATCATCTCTTAATCATTGATAAGAAAAAGAGGTTATCCAAAAGATAGCTACATTTAGCTCAAGGTATTATCCTTATTCCTTTAATTTCTTAATCTCCGTAATTATTATTATTATGCTAACTAATGCGTTTGTTTCCATGTGATGTTATCAATAAGGGTAATGACGATATTAGGTGCTAAATTAGCCCTAAATCTTTCATTACTCCACATTAGAAAGCCAAGCCTAATGGTGAGGTGATAAGTTATAAAAGAGGGGGGGGGGGGGTTAATGGCATTTTGCATTGCATTTCTTTCTAATGCATTTAAAATATAAAAGGTTAATACATTCACGTGTTTGTCTAAGATATATTTTTAAGAATAATTTCCTTCTTAAAGTGAGCTTAAAGACCTAAGGAATTAAGAGTTTATGTAAAGCATGTTCAAGAGTAAAGAGTAACTTACCACATCCCAAAGATGGCCTATGAAACAAACCCTTACGTCCAGAAACAATTCCATTTCTTTAACTCAAGTGATAGAATTTTTCAAGAGCTTTCCAACTGTATCTCACAATAATTTTTTTTTTAGTTTTCTATGTTTTTTAATGATTTTTTTAGTTCAAGCTATCAAAAAGAAGAAAAAGGCACATTTTTTCCTCTTAATTGCTTTTTAAAATTGTATTAATTTATTTTTAAGAAACTAATGGTGTCATGGAACCTATATTACACTATATTATGTATTTTTTTTAATTATAGAACTTTAATTATTAAGAGTTTTAAGTAACTTTAATTTTATCTAGAGATGACTTTAGAAATAAGAGTCTTTAACAAGCTTTAATTCTAAATGTTGTTTTAAGAAACTTTTAATCTTATTTTAAAGATGACTTTAGAAATAAGAGTTTTTAACAAACTTTTATTCTAAAGGATGTTTTAAAAATCTTTAATTTTATTTTTACTTTTGAAATAAATGATGTCTTAAGGACTTTAATTTTATTTTAAGACGATTTCAGAAATAAGAGTTTTAACAAACTTTATTTTCTTTACTTTAAGACAATTTTATAAATAAAATCTTTTATAATTTTGTGAACCTTCTTATTTCAAACCCTTTTGTAACACAAGAATGAATCATAACTTTGCATATTTATTTTTAATAATTAATGATAGTTAATATAAGGTTATGGCCTCATTTCCAAACACGAGGCTAAGATTAATTATTTAGTTGTATAAGGTTGTAACAATTATCCATCTCCATAAAAATAAGCCCAGATCCCATTAAAATTACCCGATGGATTAATTGACAATCGGATTATTGTTCCCTTTTATTTGGAAGTAAGGCCTTGACAGGTGTCGTGTTTTATTTGGCCAATTCCATTAAGCCTAAACGCATAACCCTTAAAACCTTACAAAAATTACCTTTGAGTGATTTTAAACTTAAAGTGAGATTACATAGTGAACCCTTACGGTTTCACTCCCAAAAAATACCCTGACCCACTATAAAGTCGTCAATTGAGACGCATTTGTTGAATTGTCTTGTTGAAAAGACATTTGTAGTAATCACTAATCGGGGTGATTTTTCTCAGCCAAGGTGGTTCATTTTACTTTTATGAGTGAATCCGTCAGAGATTGCTAAAATCCCACTTACAAAAATGACGTTTATGTCAACTACCCAAATTAAAAATCCAATGGAATTGGTTACTTAAAACTTGGCACCAGTCCGAACTACGAAGGTTTTGATCCGTGAGTGAATTTAAAATCTCACTATGATCGGTACATAGTGCAACTTTGGTGTTCAAACCTACCTTATATTAATTATTATATCTTTTTTATGTGATTAACATGTCTTAAAACTTGACTTTAACAACGCAATAGTAAGAGCCCGTTCCTTAGAACGGAAGAGAAGACGAGTTTCAGATATTCGATTCTCTTAACCTAAGCCCCGAACCCTTTGCCTTATTTTCTTTTATGGAGTTAGCAGTTGATTTTTAGCTTTATTTCTTAAAATCGACTGTTTTAAAATCCGTCCTTATTCGGATAAAAAATAAGGTGGCGACTCTAAGTTTGTAATTATAAGTCTTATCAGACACTAAAGTGGAACCTTTATTGACCAATTTTTTGTCCACTAAAAACCAGGTACCACACATATAACAACACCACAACACATGTATAACAATTTTTTAACCAATTGTATACAATGAACAATAAAATAAACCAAAATTAAACACATTAACTTCAAAATTCAAATTCAATTATCATAATCAGCATGAAAAATCAAGTGCAAACTATAAAAATAACATGCACTACTAATTCGACATATATGTGCGAAAATTGAATTGAAAATTTTGAAAAATTGATGAAAAAATTAAGTAAACACACCTTTTTCAGTATCTGAATACTTCTTTGTACTCTTCTTCTTCACCATTGTAGAATCAAACACTACAAAAATCGAAAACAAAAACAAAATCAAAAAACCTAAAAATCGAAGAATAAAAATAACTAAAACTAACAAAAATCTCAAAAAATTAAGTAAACAAACTTGAAATTAGCAAACAACAATTTCGCCACTAAAAGAAAACTGAGAACAAAGTCGAAAATCGGTGGTTGAGGAGAGAGAAAATCGCCGGTTGAGGAGAGTGAAAATCGTAGTTAGGAGGAAGAGCGAGAGAGAAAAAATTTCAGAACGAAGAAGAGAGAGAAAATAATTTGAATTGCCAAAATTTAGGAGGTTAGTTGGAGCTTGGCACGTGTGTGAGAAATACTTCTAGAAGCTTGATTTACATTAAATTAGTGTAAATCAGCCTTTATTAAACATTTGTGTAAAATTTGAGGCGTTATCCAACTTTTCTTGCCCACTCCGTTGCCAAATAAATACCTCAGTTTCTTTAAACAACAAATTATATGAATGCCCAATTTTCAATTAAAAATTCTTTCATTACAGAGTATTATTTATTGTTTATCTATTTCCTAATGGTCCTCCTGTCCCATATTATATTATTTCACTATATTGATTAGAGTTTTTTTAATAGGTAATAATGCCTCACTTGCGTATATTTTTAATCAATTTAAACTTGTGTAAGACGACTATGTGTACACTTCAATGGGGCATATATGTAACACCCTAGAAATTCCTTACTTTTTAAAATACCTGTTTTGCCCTTTTTAAAACTTTAATAGGAATATCTAAGACATTACCGCCACCGTGATAACGGCTAAGGCAACTATCAAAGACACACAGCGGAAGACTAATTTCAAAACCTTTTCAAAACAAGTCAACTTGAAAAAGCCAAGCAACGAAAGTAAAGTCAAACCAAAATCAAACGAAGTAAAATGAAATCAATCTACAACTTGGAACCATTATAGGCCCTTATTAAAACCAAACCAAATTCAAAAACTTTTCGTTAGTCACGCATAATAATAATACCATAAATAATTAAAGCAATAAACACATCATATACTTATGGAAACTAGCATGATACTACTTGTAATCAATCAAACACATTTAGCATGCTACTACACCAACATAATTATGCTAAGTACGTGAACGTACCTTGTATACGATCTTAATATCGCCACTATTAGTAAAAATCGCTCACTTCAAAGTCTCCTACAATTTAAAATCATAGAATAATATTAAAATCCACTCTACACAAATTTCCAGCAATATATACTATTATAAAACCCCTCATAATTTATTTAAAATAAGCTGAAATTATATTTAAAACATCATAATTCAATCCCAATTAATGGGTAATTAAAATTCCTTAAAGAAACTTGATTTTTAATGCTTTACCAAAAATTTCAGCACTATATTTTAATTAAATCTTGCTATAATTTAGTCTTAAAACACTTTAATCAAAGGTTTACACCATTATATATCATAATCCTTCAATAATTTATAAATCAAGAACCTAGGGTTTCAAAAATTGGGGCTTTTTAATTAAAAACATAATCTGAAAATTAATTAACATAATACTCATAATCAAACATCAAAATCAAATCACAAAATCCATAATTAATATTTAGATCTAGGATTAAATTGGTTTTTAAAACAAAAATTAAAATTTTTTTTTTCGGAAAAACCTAGCAGCCGACAGCCACCAGGCTGCTGCCGGTGGTCGGCCGGTGGTGGTGAAGGGCAGCTGAAAAAAAAGAAAAGGGGAAGGGAAAAAGGAGAAAGAAAAAAAAAAGAAAGAAAATAAGGAAAAAGGAGAGAGAAATTTACCTTGAGTTTTCTCCACTCTGGGCAAAGTTTGATTTGCCTCATATGTGGGATATTTATACCCCTTCTCTAAGACCCTTCTCCTTAAACTTTCCTTTTTAATTTTCCTAATCCCATCCCTAATAAAACTTTACTAAAATAAAACTTTCCTAAATTAAACCCCAACTTAATTAAAATAATTAATTAAACAAACTTTCCTTTTATAAAATGTTTCCAAACTTATATAAATAACTAAATACTTTAAATAAGACATTTTAATTCAATTAAATACTTCTCAAAATACTTATTTTAAATAAAATGCGTACAAAAATACGAGGTATTACAATATATTTTCAAACGATAGGAGTATTTCTTTATTACGCAATTATGCTCCATCTAACTTTTTTCTTTCTTTCTTTTGTCTCTCTTACTATTTTCACTTTCTATAATAAAATTTATAATAAATAAAATAAAAAGAAGCTACATACACATTGATTAAAGATACTAAAAGAGTAACAATATAGTACTACAAACCCTTCTAATTAAGTTCTAATGGAAGCTCATCACACTAGTACATAATTGACCTTAAGTAACACCCAAAAAGTGTTACATAAAGTAGTAAAAGTGTTATTATAGACAACAGGTAACACTTTAGTGGGTGATACATCCGCCCATGTTACCTAAGGTCTTATGTAACACTTTGAGTAACGAATGGTAACACTTTTAAAAGTGTTACTATAAACCCTCTTATGTAACACTTTTTTATAATATATGTATCATTTTTAAAATGTTACTTTTTATTTCTTATGTAACACTTACTTGTCTTTAGTAACATTTTTCAATTATATAGTATCACTCTATCATACATTATGTATCACTTTTGCGAACTAATGTAACACCTTTTTTATCATTAGGTAATATTTTTCAATCATCATTTGATATATAGTATCACTATAATCAACATTATGTATCACTTTTTGCAAACTAAAGTAACACCTTGTTAATTAATAGATAACATTTATTATAATAATAATAATAATTATTATTATTATTAAAAATATGTAACTTTTTTTTATTAATTTAAAAATAATATTAACATGAACAGCACCACGAATGTGAAATTAACATGTATAAGAGATAATAATTTGAATTAATATAATTTCATATTTTCTTTAAAAAAAATCCATGAACACCAAATACTATTTTTGTTTGGCTAAACAATCTAATAATCCAAACAAAAAGATTATCCAGTACTGCTTTATATGTAGTACCAATAGTCCCTCTTCTAACAATTCAGCAGAACCTCTCATCAGTGGTATCAAGATATATAACTCAGTTGCACCCGCACAAAACACCAAACTTCCACTTTTCCCTTGATCCTGCCTTCTTATTGCGCGCTCTTTACTTTCTCCTCCATCTGCTCCTTTGTCCTCATCACCACGACCGCGGCTGCATTTATTGAATAGTCTAATGACATTGTTATTCTTTCGATATGATGGTCTGCTTCCTTATTGCTAGAGCAAAGCATGTGATTGACCCTATTTACACCTACAATGAACCCTCATATCTTAAAGTTAATACTTAATATCAGTATCACTGCAAAAAAAATAAAAAAATAAAATCAAATGGTAAAAGGTTAATACTAAAAAATAATAATCCAAACGAATGTCCTGCAAATAGCTTTGAAATGACTGCAGGTTGAATTTTTTGGGACAAACATAACAACAGTTACATGACAAAATCTTCACACAATAAGGGCAGCAATTATTGTATTAACAAGTAACAACAGTGAATTAACAATACATCCAAAAACAATAATAATCCCAACAACAATATCAATAGCATCATCAACAACAACTTATCAACTGAAAATTAAACTCCAAAATAGTATGCCCAAACCTATCATTTAAACTAACAACTAAACCCGGTATTGACTCACATCAGCCCAAACAACATAAAATCACAATTAAACCATCTAAACACAACATATAATTAACTTAGATTTTAATTTTCTGTGTTAACTAAAAAATCAAATAATCATGAAATTTAATATACTACTTCTGTTAAATGTTTTGTGCAACTTTGGAATATTATCTCACAAATAATACCCCAAAGTTGCACATAACATTCAATGGAGGTAGTACAAGTATACCTGTTAATGGAAGATAACAAGTAAGGACAGTGAATATGAGTTAAAAGTCCCAGTTTTTGGACTATTGATATTGTTCGCTTTTACCAACTCCTTCACCTACAAGAAAAGGTTTAATGCCTGTAACTAAGATTCTTTCCTTGAATAAAATAGCAATCAAGTAGTTAATATAACAGAACATAACCATATTCTTGAAACGCTAATCTATAAGGCTGATCCATAACAAAAAAATTAGATTTCATTTCACCTGACATGTTATTAATTGAAATATCACAAGAGATGTTCTGATATTTGCTCTCAAGTTTCAGAATGGGAACTCTTGCATGAGATACAAACATCAATCTTCTAAACCTGCTTGCAAAACATCATATTCCTATAAAAAAAAAAGGTGGTAAAAAAACAAGCAGCTTAAACTGACAATATATATTCTTACATATTCCATATAACTAAGATACACGCTAGGCAATACTCACAACCTATCTAATCTACCATGGCATAGAGAGTCGATAGTGAAAGTCACAAGCTCTCTATATCAATTTCATACATGTTGGATTTATAAATATTAGCACTTGGCAAAGCAACAACCAAAATTTCTTCCCAAATGGAACCCATTGGTAACTCTCACAAAATAAAAGTCCACATGTAAAGCATTATTTAAGTCAGCACATAGCATAACAATTGTCAAATTAGAATGCTAGCATTTAACTTATTTTTCATTAATAAAATTAGAATGCTAGCATTTAACTTATTTTCATTAATACAATGACCATAATCCCAATCTCATTAGATAATTATTTGTTCACAAACTTTGCACAAGGATAATACAAAGTAACATTCATTTCACATCTCAAGGATAATTCTTTTTGCTCCCCTGATGAATCCCATTTTGTCAAATACTCATATCACGAGTAACAAATACCCTTGACAACAATCACTTTCATGAGTTGATTAGTAATGATTTATAAATTATCTAATGTAAATGTTTTTATAGTTAACTTTCATGCAAAACAGTGAACTAAAACAACTAAGCTACCAATTTTTTTTATTTTTTTTTCCATTTGACTATAGTATAATAAGAGGTTGATTTATCAAAACCATGACAAAAAAAGGGAGCACCAAGTATAAATACATATACATTAGACTTATTATTAATCTTTACTAATCAACACATGAAGTATACATTAGAAAATATGTCTCAGCAGATTGATTGGAAAACAATTAAATAGCCCATTAAAAAAATAAATAACACAAAAAAATACCTCTTATTGATTTAATGAATCACTAAGCAACACTTAATTACACAGCACCACCACCAGTCCAACCTCACCCCTTCTCTGCGTCCCCAATCAAGGTAACATTTTCATAGTAGTGTATTCCAAAGATTACATGAATTTTCAAACAGCTTAATTAAAAATACTTTGTATAATTATAATCTGATCAAGAGCATAAGGTGACTAAGAAATAAACACCATTCCTCCAATTGTAACTGGCATTGCCTTAGATTTCTGCATTTCTTTTGCCACAATTACTTGGATTCCTTATGATGAATCATTCAGAAAAGAAAATAATTAAATTAAAATTGGTCAGAGTAGTCAACATACATCAAATTACAAGGTAAATCAAAATCTGCAGTAATCGAAATTTTTGGAATAAAAAAAAAACCCCCAAACTCATCTAGATACTTCAACTAAATTATATGAAATCTCTAGTAATCGAAATTTTCGAAAATATGAAAAAACAAAAATCCCAAACTCATCTAAATACTTCAATCTATTTAGATGCATGCAAAATTCAGTATGAAAATAATGAAATTAAACCTGTTTATAGGCAAATTCAACATCAGATTAAGAAATCATCAATAAGATTAGAGAGAGGGAATTGAAACCCTAACTTTAGCTAGCTCTAATTCTTGTTGAAAATGGAAGGGAGAGGGAACTAAACTAACCATAACCACCCTAACTTTAAGGCGGAAGCCGCCGAGGATGAAGGGCAGGAGGTGGCAACTGCCGTCTCTTCAACTTAGACCACGGGCTATTGTGTATGTCTTCGAGTTGGAGCACAGGTTGCGATGGAGGGAGTCTATGGTGGACGCGGGCTATGGTGGAGCACCGGGAGCGAGAAGGTGGTGGCGGTGGAAGCCGAGGAAAGGAGGTGCAACTTAAAGAGACGGTGAATGCTTGAGGGATGGAGAAATATAAGGGAGAAGAAAGTTGTGAGGCTGTGAGCACTGTGAGGGTCGATTTTGATACAGTAAAAATAATTGATAAGGAAAAAATTAAAAGAATATCAAATTAAGTGTTTTTCTTCCAAAAAAAATTTAAAAATTAAGTGTTACAACCAAGTGATACCTAATATCAAAGTGTTACAATAAAGTGATACCTAATATTAAAGTGTTACAAAAAATGTTACCCAATACCTCAGTGTTATAAAAGTGTTACTTAAAAATCAAATAATCATGAAATTTTTAAAGTGTTATCAATGGGTGTTACTTAAGCTCAATTTTGTAGTAGTGTCAACAACGCTCTTTGTACTACTAATAACCTACAAAAAAGAGGTATCTACGTCTGTAATTTATGCAGATGATGTAACCTCAAAGAAGAAACTTCAGCTCACATCTTTAGGGACTGTGACACAACTTTGAGAGTATGGAAGTGCAGCAACTTAGGTATAAATGCGGAAGTGGGGAAGGACTTGGAAATCAGCAAGTGGGTTTCTAACTTCATCTCTTATCTATTCTCCTATGATGACAATCAGAGAGATGTGCTTACGGAATTTGTTACTCCCTTCGTTCCACAATGATGTTCTTGTTTGGAATCTTTGACTTTTTTAAAAAAGAAAGAATCTTCTAAATTTCTCTTAATCTATAAGATCAAATATAGTCATGTGGATCTAGTTTGATTCGTCTTGGTGAGTAGGTTATTAATATCTAACTTTTATAATTTTTGCTAGTGTGAGATTAAAGATATTTGGGTCAAAGATTTACGAAACAAGAACATCATTTTGAAACGGAGGGAGTAGCATTTTGTGGAGCCTTTGGCTCACAAGAAATAATGCTTTTTCAAGAATGAAACTGCATCACCAGAATCAATTTTATCACTAGCTGGTATATGGAAAAACCAATGGGCTCGAGGAAAAATATCATATTACGAATTCACGTGTTGAAGGGAGATGATGGCGACAGGAACAAGGCTGAGCCGAGTGAGGCCGTATCCACTGACAACGATGAGCACCAACAGAACATCACTATTATTGTAGATGGAGCTTGGAAGCGTACTTCAGATTAGAATTCCAGTTGGAGAGCTGCTGTAGGATGGGTAACAAAAGAAAGAGGAGTGATAATTGATAGAGGCCAAGCACCAGTCTTCGCAATAGCGCAAGCAGAAGCTATTGCAGATTCAAAGCCACAAAAAATCCCACTCTGGGTGGAAAAAGCATCACCCTTCTCACCGACTCCTTGGAGCTCGTAAGAGCTTATGGAGACGGAAGCAACACGAAAAGGGAGGTAAAGCAAGTGGTGGAGCAACTTAGGTCTTTCACTAGGAATTTGACCTGTTTTTCAATTAAGAAAGTAAAGAGATGTAAGGTAGCAGAGGCCCATAACCTTGCCATAGCAGCAAGGAAGGGTAGCTAGTTTGTATCTTCCCTATTTTGCTTATTTGATTGTAAAAAAAAAAAAAAAAGGTTCTAATGGTATAATAATGATAATACTAACAAATTACTCCATAGTTTCAAGACAGAAATTTTACTCACGTTGTTATAGCCAATAGGAATAGGCAAGATCGAGTTGATGGCCTGTTGGGCACTTGAGCCTTCAATTGAAAAACCCATACTATGAAACGTGATCATGAAATTTCTTCATTATGGCTGAAGTTCCCAACCATGAATAAGATTAGATATTGAGGGTGTTTGGCAATTGGCTTTTTGCCTAACTTTTGGCTTTTGGCTTTTGGCTTTTTAGTTTGGTCAAACAGCCAAAAAATATGTTTGGTAGTTGGCTTTTTTGTTGGCTTTTAAGCTAGCTTTTTCGCCAAAAGCCAAAAGCTAATAAGAGTAGCTTTTTCTATTGGCTTTTGGCTTGTTGGCCCACTTTATCACTAATAAATAGCTAACAACCATTAATAATTTTACCAAACACTTTTGTAAACAGCCAGCTTAAATAATAACTTAAAAAGCCAACCCATACAGCTAATACTTCCAGCTAGTCAAACAAACCAACAGCCAACCGCCGATTGCCAAACAATCCCAATACTACAATAGAGCATGGGTGAAACAGGTGTACGTCAATGTAAATCAGCCGCGAACAAAATCAGGCTGATATTTTGATCCAGCATGAAAGGATGCTAAAATTTTATCAATCTTAATTGCTTTAAGATGGAAGCATGAAACAAATATATGATTGATGATTAGGGCAATAATACTTAAATTACAGAAATCTAAGAGATTGATCACATCTTCATCTTTAAGGAAAGAAGAAATGCACTAACCAACTTTTATAAAAATCTAGACTATATACATAATTAGCAGGCTAAACAATCTTCTGAGGTCCAACTCTAGACAATCTTCTGACAAGAACCCCAAAGATCTCAAAATACCTAAAATCTAGAACTCAGTTTCATGCTCCTTAAGAATACATGTGTAAGCCCAAGGGTGGCAAAATATTGTCCTCCACATTGAGTGTACTTACCAAAATATAACTTAAAATTCCAAGATTTCAGATTTAGTCATCCAGCTGATGAGAAACCGCATCTATTTTCAGGAGTTCTTCTACAAAGCTTCTTTAAAACAGCTGATGAATCCACGTTATCCTCTGCAGCCTCGAGATTTGACTCAAGCACACTCCCTGATCTACTTTCAGCAGAACGAAGGGCCTCATTTAGCTGTTGTTCTAATCCCCCAATTTTTGCCTAAAGGAGAAAAATATAGTTGCAGTAATATTATGATTTCAGAAATAAGAAAATTGTTATTTTAAACCTCAAAAGTCAAAAGCATTATTTAAACAAAAAATCTTGTGACTGCTTTCACAGCAGAAAATAAAATAAACAAATATGCGCCATAGATTCTTCATTCTGCCCCATTGTTTATTATGCGATAACAAACACTAGAAATGTAGAGGAGGTAAAATAGGAGAGCGAATTTTTGTTCAGGTCTTCTATCACTAGTCAGCTCAGGGAAAGATATGGACATGAATATGCATGAAGATGACAATAATCTCCAAAGACCAATAATTCACATGCAATTAGTTCAAGAAACCAACAGCTTAAAGAGAAAAATATAGTTTGACATGAATATGCATGATAATGACTATAATCTCCAAAGACCAATAATTCACTTGCAAGCAATACACCATGAAGCTCATTTGTATGGTTTGCATATCAATGAGCTAATCTATAAAGAGCACGTGATGAGCTATGAATACTCGACTATTTCTGCATTTTCCAAAATATCATCCTGAATGCAGGTGAGGAAGCTGCCAAGTGACAGTATCAAATAGAACACACCTGCAGGTTCTGAATTGTTGTATCTCTTTCTCTTATTGGCAACTTTTGTTCTTGCTCTACTTGCAATAATTGAGCAACTTGATTCCTTAGTTGAGCATTCTGGTCATTCTCAATTTTATGCTTGTCAGCAAGCATTATATTTTCTACCTGCACCAGGATAGGACTCAAATTCTCAGAAAGAATGAGGAAATGAAAACATAAGCTCAATACAAAAAAAATTAATACAATTTTAATTCAATATGCAATATTGTCACACCCCACCCTATATAAAATTACCATTTGAATGTTATGGCAAAAGCATTCATGACAGTCTTAATCAGAAAAAAGTTAACAGTCTAACTACAGGCATTCAGCCTGGCCTGGAATAATATCGAAATGCCTATGAAAGATGATAAAACTAGTTAACGAGCAGAATTATCTTTGATAAATTAATGAGCTAGAGTCCATTAAGCAAATCTCAAGACTCGACTAACTTGCACAAACTAAGATCCGTCTAGGGATACCACGTCAAGTCATGTCGATTTTTGCAACTAGAAACCAGGAAAGCACGAACAGTTATAAGTGACAGATATAAAGACCCAAATATTTCAGGCAGCATGCCATTCGACATGACTGAAAGGATCCTGGACAAGCCTGCATTTGATCAGCTACAATCTGACAAAATAGCATATAAATTGTCTAATAAGTTTGTAATTAATTTTTTCATTGCTAATGTATAAACAAGGGAAGAATGGTTCCTTACGTTGTAACACAGAACGAGGAATAAAATGTTGGCAGATCCACAATAAGCAGGAAAAAAAGAAAAAAAAAAAGAAAAAAAAAAAGACATAATAGGATAAAGAAGGGGAACCTAAAATTAGGGATGCATTTAAGACAGTAATATAAGTAGCCTGATTATGGCTCGATAAGTAGAACACAAACATTCATAAATTTGTGGATTGTTGACAATCAACAAAGACCAAAATTTGACGTGAGATCAATTACTTCAAATCTAATGCAAAAGAGTTGCTAAAATGCTGACTCAAATAAAACTTATCATCAATGCTGCAAGAACCCTACATCCATAACTAAGCAATTACGAACCCAAAGGAGTTCCCAATTTTGAGGCAACAGTTACCTCTACCACCACGGTTTCTTCACAAGATGCATCAGGTCTCTTTGCTTTCTTTTCAACTGGCTGGTCATGCATAAGTACAATCTCCAAATCATTATTTTTGGAGGCACTTATCTCCATTTCAACTGGAACTCTAGATAAAGACATGGTATTTGCATCACTCAAAGAAGTATCTAGCCAAGAATTGATTTGCATCCCCTGTTTTGAGGAATCAGCTACCTCTTCTTTCATTGGTTCTTCACAAGATGCACTTGTTTCCATTTTAGAGCGCTTTTTTTTATTCTTCTTCTTTGCCTGCTTTTTCACA
Source organism: Chenopodium album (assembly GCF_948465745.1). Taxonomy (NCBI): domain Eukaryota; kingdom Viridiplantae; phylum Streptophyta; class Magnoliopsida; order Caryophyllales; family Amaranthaceae; genus Chenopodium; species Chenopodium album. The sequence goes on from NC_137844.1 coordinate 9,653,978, forward strand.
TCAGCTGGAATATCAGATACAGACACAATATCAGAGGTAGAAGTAGCATATTTATGGTATCCATGGAGATATTTGCACAGTTCTCCGCGGAAAGATCTACCCATCGTAAACTTAAGGCAAACTTGTCGTATTGGCTTGTCGCAACCGACATTACCAGCCAACCTGTTTCCCTGCCTCTTATATGACCAACTTCTTGCAGTTACATCCATTCCTTCTCTGCTACCAGCCAACTGAACGCCAACCTTTGTCAACCATGCTTTGTTTTGCTCACAGAAAGCATGTGTGTCACAATATCAATTTGAGATGTCCTAAAACTTTTAGTTATTGGAAGAATATAAGTTGCCACCATACAATCTCTATCCAAAAAAGAAACATGAAACAAAGTGTAATTAGGAAGGGAAAAAAAGGTGAGATTTTCAGATCATTTGTATAAGAATACATTTGAAGATAATACTAAAGGGGGTTAGAAATACTATTAAAAATGTCAATGATGCCACTACAAATGAAAGTTGTATAACCATTCAGATGAATTGATATAAGCAAATGTAGAATCATGCAAAAGCTATCTGAACCTTCAGAGTACTAGAGTAGAGAACGCCTTTTCATTATTTAAGTCCCAATATTACAGAAGCAAAAGGCCAAAAAATAGCATAGCATCTATTTGACCAAGCAAAAGCAAACCAATTTCAAGTACAAACATTTGGCTATGGACAACATAGCAAAACCTGGTACATAGACAATTTCACCTTTAGTACACATGTAGCATTCTATACACTTTGGATAAGTATGGTTGCTTTGGCCAGTCAGGTACCTTATTATACGATGAAAATATGTACGAACGTTTTGCCAAGAAGAGAACATTAGAACCTGGTACCTAGACTCTAAATTTCACCTAAGAAACCAATACTGCATTCTTCATAATTTGAGATTCATAAGTTTACTTAGGAAGTTAAACACCTTAATTACAACAAAAGTAAAAACGCATAAATACTTCATACACTAAGCTGAGGATGACAATGCCAAAACCAGGTTTATTGACTCTTTATACAGCGACAGTACTCATGTCGCATTGCCACATTCTTCACACTTTGACTTGGGTATGTTACTTGAGAAGTTTTACACCTTAATTTACAGCAAAAACATAAATATTACAGAAGATAGCTATGTCCAAGTCTCGGACAATACAAAGATGTCGAATTAGGGGTGGTAACAACCTAACAAGTTAAGCAGAGATTGAACCTCGGGGGTAGCACCTTAGCAGATAGCTCAGCTCAACTTACTTCAGCTCGTAAATATTGAAATTTCAGGCTCAACTCAATTTGAAACTGAAATTGAAATTCCAGGCTCAACTCAAACTGAGCTCAAGACGAGCTCCACTAACAAAACACAAGACGAGCTTCACTATGCCATGTATTTGATATATTTAAGCCAATTTATGAGCTTTTATGCCAAGCTCGGCATTCATCATAGGCTTATAGCTCCACTATTCCATATAATTGATATATTTAAGCTAGTTTGCGAGCTTTTAAGCCAAGCTCGGCAATGCCTAGCACGTCTCATTTAGGTCCCAGGCCAACCTTTAACAAAACCGAGCTCAGATCCCTTACGAGTACTTCACGTTAAGCTCGTTAATTAGCGTTAAATTTATTACTATCTGAGTTACAGTCAAGTCTAATAGAACTAAACATTGAGGAATGCTAAGGTTTTCATCAATCTCCAATTGATCAAACCAAGACCCTTTACATAAATGTAAATCAAACTCACAAATTCGCAAATTCACATGCAGTTACATAACCTAAACAAATTAATATAAACCTAGAAATGAAATCAGCGGAATATAATACAGTATATATTAAGATTCGAATCCATACCAAAAGCTCAGGGCCACAAAATCAAAATTCACATTTTTTCCCCCAATTTCGAAAATTCCAGAAATCATCATCCAATTGAAAATTAAACATCAAATAAAGAGACAGAAAGAGCGTACCGAAATCAATTGAATCTTCAAATCATCGAAACACTTGAAGAAGATAATCGAGAAATAAAATTCGAGATTAATGAATAAAATTAGGGAGAAAAGGAGTAATTGAGGGTTTTGGAGATGTCAATCAGCAATTAAAGGGGAAGAAAAACTTGAAAGGGAACAACAGGGTTTTGGTTGAGGATACGACTTATGGTTAACGCTAGTATTGTTCTTACTCCCGGTGTTTTTAAAGTGCCAGGTGAACGCGGCAATTTTAAAAAAAAAAAAAAACAAGAAAGTGTAAAGTAATACTATCTCGTTTTTTATTAATTGACACGTTTTGACTTTAACACTATTCACACATTTTATTTTGACCGTGTTCTATACTTTATACATAGTGAAAAATATAGTTATGTAGGATCTTGCTAGATTCGTTCTGATATCTATTTTCAAAATATCAACTTTTCATAATTTTTGCTTATCGTTAATTAATGATAGTAATGGTTGAGTTTGTGCATTGGCAAACATGTCAACTAAAAGAAACGAAGGAAGTACTTCCGAATAGAATAGGAGTAGTATATAAGAGCATGAATATCAATGAGGATTGTTGTCCTCTTACTCTCTTAGCTCTCCTTTTTTAATACTTCCTTCGTTCTATTAATATTGTAACAATGGACTTTTTGTACTATTCATCACTCTTTTTTGGCCCTGTAATATGATTTATACGGTAAGCAAAATATAGTCATGTGGGATCTTGTTGGATTCGTCTCATAAAATGCTTTCTCAATATAACTTTTTATAATTTTTACTCTTACACAATTATAGATATTTAGCATATAATATGTGCTTTGGAATGCGTAATTTCATCCTTGTTGCAATAATAATAATAGAATGGTGGAAGTACTTAATACAATCCTCCTTGATGTTGAAACTACTAAAAGTATTCTTAGCAAAAGGAGAATACCAATTCCTCTTGGTGGAGTGGACTGAAAACTTTGGCTTGTGTGCCAATTTTTATTTTTAATATTAAAACATACATACAATAATTAAATATATTTATAGAAGAGAGAATAAATGTGGGGTATTGTAAGTTGAAGATAGAATGAAAAATGATACTCTTTAATGTTGGAAAAATAAAGAGAAGAGTATGAGGAAAATGATTGAGATAATGAGTAATGATGTAGAGGAAAAAGAGTGTGATGCGTCAAATAGAGAAGATGAGAGATAATATGGGAAAGAAAAGTTGTTTCCTTAACAATATTCATGCTCTAAGGGTGAAAAATATGAATGGAAGACCACTAGGTATAATATGAGAGAAGAAAATATTATAAAATGATAGTGGGGTTAAAAAAAAAGAGAAAAATAATTTACTCAGTATGATATCAATGTGGTTTTCAAATTTGAAAATAGGGCATTTAAAAAATTTGGTCATTTTTATAAAGTGGGCACTTAAATTTTGTTTTTTTTTTCTTGCAACAAGTTGAATTTGACTGATTCCATTTTTATATTCGATTCATTTACTGTAAGTACGTAGGTTAAAATTTTATGTGTGCGAGTTTAAAGTTTTGTGTTACGGGGCGTTTGGTTTGTAAAAGTAATTCATACACAATAATTACTTTATCTCTATTTGTTTGTTTCTTACTTGTTGTTCTTCTTTAGAATGTTCTTTTAAGATTCTTGTTCTTTGGTATTTAGAGAGCCACAAGGGCAGATGATGAGAAATAATCCCAAGATCTCTCGGATTACGGAGGGGAGCTCTAACCACTTATTGAGCTATCCCTCACTCTCTCCTTTTAAGATTCTTGTTATTGTCTTATTGGGTAAACTTACAATAACCCCATTGCTCTTTGTCTCTCTTACCTCTTCAAATATTAAAATTCATTTGCAAAGAGTTAACTTTGCAAAATTGTAGGGAATACTTCATTTTCTAATAAAATTAACTTTGCTCTAGAAACAATAAAAATGGAACAAAGAGATTATACCACATTTTATCATTTGTTTATAGTACTTTCGCCTTCATGTTCACATACATATCATGAAAAATTGAGATGTTAACCAACTTTTCTTACTGTAACACCCTAGAAATTCCTTTCTTTTAAAACACCTGTTTTGCTCTATTTAAAATCTCAAATTAGGAATATCTAAGACATTACCGCCACCGTGATAACAGCTAAGGCAACTATCAAAGACACACAGCGGAAGACTAATTTCAAACCCTTTCAAAACAAGTCAACTTAAAAAGTAAATCAACTAAAATAAAGTCAAACCAAAGTCAAACGAAGTAAAATAAAATCAACCTACAACTTGGAACCATTATAGGCCCTTATTAAAACAAAACCAAATTCAAAACCTTTTCGTTAGTTGCGCATAATAATATTATTATAAATAATTAAAGCGATAAACACATCATAAACTTATGGAAACTAGCATGATACACTCTTCACTCATGCCCATTCATGAATATGCTTCAATACCTGAAAAGCTTATCTCTACCTATTTCCACTACTCTCCATTATAAATGGGTCATCATAAGGCCAAGATAAAGACAAGGCCAACAAACACACAAAACACACAATCAGCAAAACTGAGTATATAAGCGTAATTAACACACTAACATACAATTTCCTATCAACACACTACTTACCTTGTTGCACCTGTTTTTCAAGCATACCACAAACAATAAAAATTCTCACTAGACACTAAATAATTTGTTTAGCATTGATTACGCATCGAACGGGTTTCCCCCTAGCCTCCCCCAATAAATTGAGGTTACTGACACAGGAGCTAACCGTGCCAGCATCAAAAACCACACATAGGTGGCGGAATTCCAGCGCATAATAATAATAAAAAGGAATATACAGCGTCCTGTACTCCATTAGAAGTTATGGTTAAATATAAAACCCCATAACTCCCCCCATATGTTCATACTCAAGGTATATACGTTCCAAGAGTTTTGGTGCGTAATCTCTTTCACTTTACGTTATTTACCGATTAATGAACCTGGTGATAACTCTTAAACCATAATCATTCAATCAACAATAATTATTCAAACAATCAAATATATCAATTTAATTCTTGAATAATTAGTGACCACATAATATTTAATGTTGAACCCCTTTTAATTCTACCTCGGTGCCAATGACACCTTAAACGCATAAAGCGCCACAAATCCTATCCCTCGGTGTTAAAACACCTTAAGTGCACTAAGGCACCAACATACAATTTATTCCTCATGTACATAGACACTTATATAGCTCCTTTCCTCATGCTTAAAGCATCAATAAAAATTATATGAACCATAATAAAATTCCTTTTCAATATTCCAAACCAAATTAAACATTTAGTTTAATTAAACATGCTCTTTATCATGCCATAAATAAATATGTGGTTCATAATATTCCAAACTATTATTTTCCATCCAATATTCCATCACAAATAAATCATGCTTCATAATCCAATCACCAATAACATCCAAATCATAATTTCCAATCCAAACCTAGCATGATACTACTTGTAATCAATCAAACACATTTAGCATACTATTACATCATCATAAATATGCTAAGTACGCGAACGTACCTTGAATACGATCTTAATATCGCCACAATTAATAGAAATCACTTACTTCAAAGTCTCCTACAATTTAAAATCATAAAAGGATATTAAAACCCACTCTACACAAATTTCCAGCAATATATACTATTATAAAACCCCTCATAATTTATTTAAAATAAGCTGAAATTATATTTAAAACCTCATAATTAAATCTCAATTAATGGGTAATTAAAATTCCTTAAAGAAACTTGATTTCTAATGCTTTACCAAAAATTCCAGCACTTTATTTTAATTAAATCTTGCTGTAATTTAGTCTTAAAACACTTTAATCAAAGGTTTACACCATTATATATCATAATCTTTCAATAATTTATAAATCAAGAACCTAGGGTTTCAAAAATTGGGGCTTTTTAATTAAAAACATAATCTGAAAATTAATTAATATAATACTTTTAATCAAACATCAAAATCAAATCACAAAACCCATAATTAATATTTAGATCTAGGATTAAATTGGTTTTTAAAACAAAATTAAATTTGTTTGTTTTTTTTTCGAAAAAGGAGATAGGAAGAAGGTGGCAGCCACCACCAGCCGGCTGCCGGCACCGGTGGCCGCCTGCTGCCGGCGGCTGGTGCTGCTGGCGGCGGCAGCCACCTGCTGCCGGTGGCTGGCAGCGGTGGTGGTGGGGGGTGGCCAAAAAAAAGAAGGGGAAGGAAAGAAGGAAAAGAAAAAAAAAAAATAAAAAATAAGGAAAAGGAGAGAGAAGTTTACCTTGGGTTTTCTCCACTCTGGGCAATGTTTGATTTGCCTCATATGTGGGATATTTATACCCTTCCTCCAAAACCCTTTTCTCCCTAGACTTTTCCTTTTTAATTTTCCTAATCCCATCCCTAATAAAACTTTACTAAAATAAACTTTTCTAAATTAAACCCCAACTTAATTAAAATAATTCATTAAATAAACTTTCCTTTTATAAAATATTTCCAATTTATTAAAATAAATAAAATACTTTAAATAAAACATTTAAATTCAATTAAATACTTCTCAAAATACTTATTTTAAATAAAATACGTATAAAAATACGGGTATTACACTTACTCACTTCATTGCCAAATAAATACCACAATTTCTCTAACCGACATATCAAAACTAATGCCCAATTTCCAAATTAAAATTCTTTCAATATTATTTAATGTTTATCTATTTCTAATGGTCCTTCAGTCCAAAATTATATTATTTCACTCTATAACACTTTTGCTTTATTAGAATTAATAATAATTGGTAGTTTTACCTCACTTGCGTATATTTCAATGGGAATTTATTTTCAAATGGTACGCGTATTTCTATATCACAAACTATTGGTTGCGGTAGTCTACACCCAATAGTTCAAGTAACAGCGGTAGCGATTCTTAAATGGTGGTTTGGGCAGCGACATCGATCCTAATATTCAACCTCTACATCAAAATACTCATCCTTAACCCTAATATCAAATAAACAAACCTAAGCAACTTACAATCAATCAATTCAAACGCCAACAAAAACCTAAAAAATCGAAAATAATCACAAGAAAATAAGAGTTTAATACCATTGCGAAGACCGATGCTAGCTTTGTTGCAAGTGGTTGTTATAGGGATGCAAGAAAATAAGAGTTTAATAACATTGCGAAGACCGATGCTAGCTTTGTTGCAGGTGGTTGTTATAAGGATGCGGGTTTTGGTGGCTAGAAATTCAAGGGTTGTTCTGCTTGTGGTTCGTGGCGATTAGTGGTTGATTTTGGGTTGTGGACGGTGGTTGAAGGTGGTGCCGCAATTGCTAGGTAATTTTCATTTAAATTGTTGCGATTTGCAGCAGGTCGTGAAGGTGGTGTGGGTGGTGGTGCAATTTGCGAAATTGGTGGTTGGAGTTGGCGCGGGTCGTGAAGGTGGCGTATGGTGCGATTTGCGAAATTGGTTGTTGGAGGTGGCGCGGGCTCGTGAAGGTGGCATGTAGTGCGATTTGCGAAATTGGTTGTTGGAGGTGGCATGGGAGGTGGTGGTGGAGAGGGAAATGCGGTGGAGGAGAGGGCAACGAAGTTGTGGTGAAGTGGGTGGTGGGGGTGGTGAAGAGTGAGGGAGTGCGAGCATTTTAGGTTTGGAGTTTGAGCATTTGGGTTGTTGGCTGATACATGTACTATGTTAATTTTTTTTTGTTGTTAGAGCAACTCTAACATGCCACATAAACTTTTAAACTAATTATCATTTTAGCTACTTTTTGCTCCAATGGCTAGCTATTAGCTAAGTAGTAATCGTTGGATAAAAAATACATAGAAAGAGCTTAATTGGTGCAATGAGCATTTTATTTTGGCAAGTTTAATTCCCAAGCAAATTGAATTGAAAATAAGCTAGGATTTTATTGAAATTGCAAGCAAGTCCCTAACTACAACCATTGGAGTTGCTCTTAAGAGATGAGAAAGAGAGAGAAAGAAAGAGAGGAAGAAGGGGAAACAGAAGCGAGAGAAGGAAATGAATTGAAAGTATATTTTAGGTTGTTAATAGGGGGTGACAATATCATCCAAACTCGGTGGATAACCATCCACCCGATCCAAATATATGGATGAAAACCAGAACTAAAGCAGGTGACGGATGGATGATGGATGGGTCGGTGACGAATCGGGTCAGATTCGGATGATGATACATCCAACCCATCACCCGACCCATCCATCCACCCGTTAAATTTTATATATAAAAAAATTAAAATATCTTTTTTCATAATTTAATGTCTATTGTAATGTTAGGAATTGCCATGTGTTTTTAATTTAGTAAAAAGGAACTAATATTAGAAGGAAGTATCAATGTTTTAATAAGTGCAAAGTTGTATTTATATATTTATTTCACTCGAATTATCACCTAATTCATCCATGGATGATGGATGGATCGGATGTGGATGAAGGAAAATTAGGTAATGGATGATTGGATGGGTTGGGTGACGGATGGATCATTGGTGGATGGAAGCGGGTGAAGCATCACCCGACCCACCTTCGATCCATTGTCATCTATAGTTGTTAATCAGCTAACAAAGGACGCATATCATCCATTAAAGTGAACATATCAGTCAATTGATGTCTGATATCAGTCAACATTAGGGACATATTATATCAACCAACTAAAGATACACATCAGCCAACAAGAGGAATATCTTAGCCGACAAAAGGTACTTATCAGCCAATAGAAGGAACATATTAGCCAACAAATGAAGCATATAAGCCAACAAAAGGATAAAATCAACAAACAAAAGCAACATGTAAGCGAACAAAATAAACATATCAGCCAATAAAATGAAACATATAAGCTAACAATTAAAATATACATATCAGCCAACAAAATAAAGATAGCAGCCAACTAAAGAAACATATCGGCCAAATGATGTCTAATATTAGCCAACAAAAGGAACATATCAATTTTTTTTTTTAAAAAAACATATCAGTCAACAAAAGAAATATATTAGTCAACACAAAAATTATATCAGCCAATAAATGAAACATATCAACCAACAAATGAAACATATCAACCAACAAGTGAAATATATCGGCCAAGTATGCCGCATGTAAATTTTGTGTGACAGTTCACAACCAATACCTTCTCTTTCTATATTACCCAATTATGCTTTGTCTTACCTTTTTTTCCTTTCTCTCTTATTATTTTCACTTTCTTTAATAGAATTTATAAAAATAAAATTTAAAAAAAGCCACATACACATTAATTTTTTTTAGGGGAACATACACATTAATTAAACAGTACAACACTTTGTCAAGAAAAAAAAAAAAAAAAAAGTACAAACCCTTTTAAAAAATTCTAATGGTACATCCCTTCGTCCTTTTATTTTTGCCCCATTGTTATTTTTTGGGTCAAACTTTGTAAATTTTAACCGTAAATTACCGTTAATCTATAAGAGATATTGAGATAATATAGTCATAAGTGATCTTGTTAGATTCGGCTAATTGCATATTTTATTAATATCAAGTTTTTATAATTTTTACGTGTATGAAAATGAAGATATATACGGACCGTGAAAAGTCAAATGGTGCAATAAAATAGGGACAGAGGGAGTAATAGTGATAACACATGAGTAAGAGTAACAATTTAATGGCACTCGTATAGTCGTATATAGTACCTCTGTTTTTTATTGGTTCACACTCACATTGTTATAGGCTTATAGCCAATAGGAATAGGCAAGGATGTCGTCAATGGCCTGTTGAGTGTTCAATTGAAAATTTTCAAAGTATGAACTTGGCCATGAAAGTTCTTCATTATGGCTGGAGTTCACCACTAATGAATAACATTAGATATTGTATTAAGCTCCAATACTACAGTAGAGCATGGGTGAAAAAGGTGTATGCAAATGTGGATCAGTCGCGAACAAAATTAGGCTGACATTTTGATCCAGCATGAATGGATGCTAAATTTTATCAAATCTTAATTAGTTTAAGATGGTATTAGGATGGAAGCATGAAACAAATATATGATTGATGATCAGGGCAATAATACAATAATATTACAGAAATCTAAGAGATTGGTCACATCTTCATCTTACAGGAAAGAAGAAATGCACTAACCAACTTTTATGAAAATATACATGATCAACAAGCTAAACAATCTTCTGAGGTCCAACTCTGGACAATCTTCTGACAAGAACCCTTGTCAAAGATCTTAAAATACCTAATATCTAGAACTCAATTTCATGCTCCCTAAGAAAAATTTTGTAAGCCCAAAGCTGGCAAAATAATGTCCTCCACATAGAGTGTGCTTGCCAATATGTAACTTAAAATTCTGAGATTTCAGATTGAATCATCCAGCTGATGGGAAACCAGACGTTAACTTAAATTGATCTGGGCTCTTATACTTCAGTGCCTGCGAATATGCCTGGGAATTTGGAGCCGACATCAACTCTTGTATTTACCGACATAACCCTGCATAAACCCAAACAAAAGAAAAAAGGGATTACTAGTTAACCTGAAGAAGAGGTTGGAAATAACAGGAAAACTGAGAAATACTTTGAGACTAGAGGGAGATGAAAAAGGAACTAATTCAAAATAGACTTGTCGTTATGGATCCAATCTTGACTTACCGTACATTTATTTTATTGATCCTAAATGATGTTCCGTTTGAGAAGAAAGGAATACGTTCACCAATGATTCAATGGATCACCCAAGAGGTCAATGATAAGTTATATTATTAGAAGTAACGAATCAAACAAACTTGTGCCACGGTGAGAGACTTCTTGAGCCAACCTAGGGCCTTAGGGAGCAGTTGGTCAACAACCCATCCACGGTGTTTGGTTCAACGTACGAAAAGGCTCAAGGCGCATGGGCGCACCAAGGTGTTTCCAAGTTCCCTGCGCCTAAGGGGTGCCTCAGTGACAATTTAGTGTGCCTCATTGAAGTGAGGCGCATATAATAAACAATAAAAAGACTTCTGAAAAAATCTGTGCACCTCAGTGCGACTCAAAATCGCCTCACCTAGACCACACTGGTTTGGTTCAATAATTTAAAAATTATTTGTATTTTAACCCTTAATTTTTCTAAGGTATGGCTTCCCTAACCCACGGGAGGGACCTTTCAAATCAGAAATTTATACGGGAATATATACCTCCGTCTCACAATAAACCATCATCCAGTTCAGAATGATACAATTTGAGGGCATGCTTGTTTATTTTAAGTTTTCGATACAGACTACGAAAACTAGAAACTAGTAGTAGGAAACTACACAAAGATGTTTCCAGAAACTGAGGTAAGTTTCCAAAAAAAAAAAAAAAAAAAAAAAAAAAAAAAAAAAAAACTGTTAGAAGTTTGGCTGTTTCTGTGTTCATATTCTAGCTTAAAACAACAGAACTTCCTGATATCACAAAACCAAAAATTGAAACTGACAGTGATCAACTAGGCCCAAAGTTAATCTAATGTTGGTAATTCTTCCTCTTTACTTTCTCTCTAAAGTTGGGCCCCTCATCTATTGTTCACTTATCTCTCACAAATTTTCACCCTGCTCAACCAACAAGCAAAGAGTTGATATTAACTTAACAAACCCTACTTTTCATCACAAGTTTACATCTAGCACTAGACACTGTTTGAGCGCTGGCTTCTGTGCCGCAGGGAATTTCGGACAGTCACTTTTCACCATAAGAAAAAAGTTGAGAAGTCATGCCAGCATATTCTACCTCATCAGCATAAATTTCTTGGTCAGCTAATAACCTTTTATTGCTTTCAATTACCAATAATTTTACCACTACTACTTAATTATAGCCTTAATTTTCGGGTCAACTAGCATTAACTAATTGAACTTCTTGCTAATTGACACTTGCAGTTCACAATATTTTTGCTCAACTGACCACATTATGGGATCTGATACAATAATTTTACCACTTATTAGTGTAATATTAAGAAGACATTACATAATAATTAGAAAGATGGGAGATCTTGGGAAAGAGAGAGAAAGGAGGAGATTGAGTATTCAATTAATCAACCAACATGTGGTATTAGGTATGTGTTTTTGTTTCTAGGTATCAATCGTATCATTATACATTCTAAAAGATTATAAACATGGATTTGGTACCACAAACCCAAAGGCCAAACCTGATACCAGTACCGCATGTTGGACAAAATGACTCATACAAAGACACAAATTTCACTAGAAATACCAGATGTAAGAAAAACCTTTCTCAGGTTCAATTAACCTACTTCTATCTAGATGCAAAAACAGCCAGAATTAAGATGAAAATTGTTTAACACACATCGGCTGACTAAGATCTATAAAAATTAACTTTGAAGCCATTATCCTACTCCAAAAGTCCATCCAATCTCTTCCCCCAGTTATTGAGCAACCAAAAGCAAGGAATTAGACAAATTACAGCAATAGTTAATCTCCAAAAAAAAAAAAAGAGGGGGGGGGGGTGGTTTAACATAACCAATCAAAGTTACCTGACAATCCCACAACATTACTGTTTAATTCACACTAAAGCATATTGAGCACAACAAATTCAATGACCAAAAAAAATTGAAGAGTAACATGCAAAGCTTAAGGAGACTTCCAGAAGACAAATAATAAAATAAGCCCATCTTAAAAGCAAAGCAATGAATAATATCCCTAAATGCGAACAAAGAAATACAACAAGGAAGAGAAAGGAACAAGATCAAAATATTAAATCCATATTTACACAAAAGGGCCATGACATCGAAACGAACAATAGATAAAAGAAAAAATTAACTTTTTTGGTCCAAAGCTAATTGTCAAGTTTCTATAGTCAACTAGTCTATACCACGTTGGAGTGTTACAATCCTACCAGGTTATATGATGTACTCAAGAGCTAAGTCTGATAGGTCAACATTGGTTGTTAATAGCGTCCAGTGAAATAGCCAAAAAAAAAAAAAAAAAGAAAAAAAAAAGTAATAAAAAAATAGAGAAAATTAAGCACCCAATGGTTTATTTACTTAGGAAGAAAAAAAAACCTGAAACACTAGGTTGGTTAGAGTGCAAAAAAAGTCTTCACAAGCAAGCCAACAAAGAGATTTTTCCAATAAAGAGCAGAAAAGTCTCAAACATGCAACCAGATAATATCATACAATTATGGCTGTAGAAACTAACCTCCACTAGTTGCGTAAGTTTCCTCTGTGATGAGTCAATATAATGATCTATCTTTGCCTGTGATTTGGGTAAACGGTGGTTTTTCATAGACCCAGATACTTTATCAACAGTTTTCTTAACAATTGTCTTAAAAACTTCCTTGCTCATATTACCCTGCCGCCATTGTGGCTTAAGAACCTCCTTTACAAAATTTGCAACTGCAACTTTGAACAGTTTCATTGACCTAGAGTCCTTATTTTTCTTACTTCTCCCTTCTGACTTTACTTGATCAATCTCAATGTCACCTTCAGCAACATCTGCATCTTCATTGGGACTGCTAGGGCTTCCGTTCTCAACAGCACCAACTTCAGCATCAGCTGTCTCCCCAAATTCATCGTTCTCCAGAGACGCAGTTGCAGCAACAGCTCCAACCACTTTCTGCTTGTTGTTCTCTTCCACATCTAACACATTGTGACGACTGCTAAACTTTAACATGATATCAGAGTTATCAGCTGCATGGTCCTGCTTTTGAGCATGCTTAATAGATTCTGAAAATGGATTTATGCTGTCAAACAAAGGATCATATTGGTCTCCACCTGAGGTTGGCAGAGTTTGTCCCTCAACCTTAGAAGAATTTGATGAGGAAATAATCTGCCTTGATCCATGATTACCAGCTGATTGTCCGTCATACTTAATACCACCAACATCCCCTCTTTCTTGCGTAAAAGCAATAGAACTGAATCTGGTGCTTAACGGCTGATCAAAAGTTGAAGCATATGGATTATAATGGGTGGAAATTCTAGATCCTCCTACATCAAAGAAACTAGATGGATTATCTTTGTCAAGTGTACTTGAAGAGTATCCAGGCATGGACTGAGACCCTCCAAGATGAGAAGACACACTACTCTCAACAGCGGTAAGATGTGGACCATATGGTGGTTGTTTCTGCTGTGCAAACAGATTATTCTGGAAAGATTGTTTTGAAGATTCACCCGCAAGATTTTCCCCAGGAAATGACTGAGTGTTCTTCACAGATGAATCCCCTTGGAATGACACAGGTTGAGGGGTCACCCCAGAAACAAAAGAGCTGGAAGGTACAAGGCTCTGCATAGGAAACTGAGAATATCTATCATCCCTAACTAGATTGGGACCAGAAAATGGCTGAGCTGGAAAGCTGTTTGAAGGTAAATGGTATGTATGATGTGGAAATCCACCAGCCTGAGAATGACCAGGTAGTTCACCTGGTTGGGCTCTCAAAGACATCGGACCTGGAAAGTCATTTCTCAAAGGAAAATTACCATGCTGAAATTGCAAGTGAGTACCAGGCACAGATGCAACACCCATATGTGGTGGACGTGGTTGCGGCAGGGTATTCCATGTAGGATTCGGAGGAACAGGATAATGAGACTGAGGTAATGGAGTTTGATATAAGGGACCACTTTCAATATTAACAGATTGAGGAGGAAAACTAACTGAGGGAGCCAACAGATTTGGTACTTGAGGTGTATTTGTTGGTTGTTGAGGCACGGGAGGTGGTGGTAGATGGGAAACCTGATGAGTGAAATCTGGCGCAGAAGCATTTACTGTAGATTCATTAGGCAATTTGACCAGTTTAGGCTCATTCACAGAAAGCCCTAATGGAGAACTGCCCGTCTTTTGGGACTCTTCCTCAAGTCTGTCATTTGCTCCAGCAGAAGCTTTAGCTTGAGAAAGATGGATCTCTTGCTCGGTAGCTGAAGGCATGCTAGATAATGGATGTTTCTCATATAAAGGAAGCTGAGGAATGAGTTCACCTGATGAGCCCAAAACCTGATCTTCCCTCATAGAAACAGCACATTGATTAACATCTATATTGAATTTTTCAGCATCTGAAGCACTGGGACACACAGCATCATCTACAAATTCTGCTTTATTTCTCTCATCATCACATGTTTGTGAAGCCAAATCACGACTTTCATGCTTATCAAAATCCAACTGCATTCTCTCACCCTTTATATCATTATGTCCATGAGGTGATTTCACGCTGGCACTTCCACCATGTTTATAAGGATTATCTACGCTCCCCACATTTTCTGTCTGGTGCTGTTTATTGTTATGGCGTCTGGAGTATTCATTCTTATCTACCTCAACATGCAAATAACGACAAGAAGCTCCACGATAACACCGTCCTTTAAGGAAATCAAAACATTCCTGTGTTTGAACGTTTCCTCGCCTCAATTTCTCACCACGAAAATCACCTCCGGGTCTGTAAGGAGATCTGCTTTTACTTCTTCGTCTCTTTGGAGACCGGCTAATGCATCAGGAACAATATAAAGATCAATCTCGTGCATCAACAGTACCCAAAGTACAAATGCAAAGGGGCAATGAGACATGCAAGGCCAAAATAATAAATAAAAAATGCAAATATATACATACCGCAGAATGCCTACCTACTAAAACGACAACATTTTATAGAAGGCAAGACATATACCTTCTAGATCGGCTTCTTCTCTCCTTCCTCCTACGAGGACTTCTTCGAGGACTTCTTTTCCTCCTCCTATCAGATGGTGATCGGCTACGACTCCTATCTCTTCTACCACGCCTTCGAATATGGTGAGCATCTTCAGACTCACTTTCACTACCACCTTCCTTAACCAGCCTGCCAAATTCATCAACTTTTACAGCTGTAGGGGTACTCTTTTTATCTTCTTCTTCAGCATTTTTAAGAGAAGAAACATATTTTCCATGAAATGCAGTGTTAGGATTGGATCCTTCAAGCCTATCATCTACGCTATCACTTGCATATTTTCTGGACAGAACTGTAGTTGAGTTTTCCCGGAGACCGTCTTGAATTGATTGCAAATCATCTCGGTCAGCAGTCTCTATACAAGTTGTGACAGACTGATCCAGTCCTGTTTCAGGTGTCTTACTGCTCTTTGAGTTCATGTTGCCATGCTCCAAGTCGTAATGTGAGCTTAAAGCCTCAGATTTACCATGCGGTAAATCTGCCATGATCTTCACATTTTCACGAGACAGCTTACCATCATCATCAGAAGAATCATCCGATGCATAGTTTTGTATAAGTCTGAATGGGCTATGGATATCAGTGGGTTGACCACCCAGCTTTTCAGGCTTTATCTCAGCACTAGTTTTAGTTTTGACAGAAGGGCTTGATTTTAAAGAAAGACTGTTACCTCTCGAACACTGCAAATCATTTTCATTCTCTTGCATTTGTGGTTCATATACATCTCCAGCTAAAACAGGCTCTGGCTCAACATCTTCAACTGAATGATAAACTCCATGCTCTTTATCAGATTGTGTGATATCATCTAAAAGTCACAATCCAATAGCAACAAAGCATATATAAACATTCTGATAAGAATAATTCAAATTTGAAACGATAAGAAATTTATCTAGGAAAAATTTTAGAACAATACCTACTAGTTGGCTCCTCTAAGAAAGGAAGGCCAATTGTAATATATAATAATATGACTATACGAGATATGCAAAAGAATTCATAGAAACATTAGAATGGCTGGATGGTCACTAAAAACTTCATGAGACAGGGAGGCATTAATAAATAAATGCAAGAATCTAAAGAGAAAAATGTCATTTTATCCCTTTATATATCATAGCTCATTCTCTTTAGAATTGAAGATAGAAAATTTATTTTAAAGGCGATTCAGAAATCAGATTCTATAGCTCAACTGCAGAGACCAAAATCCCAATTGTTAAGAAACCACGTATTAATGGTAAAATATCATCAACTAAAGGAATCAAAATACATACAGATACAAAGAACCAAAAAAAATAATAAATAAATAAATAAACCTATTCTGCCCCAGCTTCAAGCACTTTAACAAGTGAATGAATGCAGCAACAGAATCAGACAGCACAGTTCACAATGTGATAGAAAATGCAGACAATAAACAATATGCAAACATTATCAAAAATGATACCTGAAAAAGTGACAAGCAAAGTGAATTGCTCCACATGATTTCAAATGTGCCATTCAAAAGACTTCAAGCTCAGATAGAGTCAAGCATGCTAGACATAGACCTCAAGTTGATTAAGAAGTTCCCAATTCAATAATCTAGTTGTCATCCTACTGTAAGATAAAGCTGAAGCTGCACGCCCCTCCTTCAGTTACAATCATTTCAGTAGAACTCAGAAAAGAATTTATATTAAAAACATGCAGGAGTTTTGGTATCTCAGAGTTCACTAGGGGAAATTAGCACTTAGGTAAGGATGGGGATAAAGTTCCGAGCTAAGCCCAAAGGTATAGAAAAACCATTACCGTCTACACTACTTGGAGAAAGTGGTCATTGAGGTTTGGTCACTTTCTAAGGCGGTGGAATCACCGGGTCAACTAATTTGTTTTTTGTTTTTTTTTTTTTTTTGGGGGGGGGGGGGGGGGGGGGGTGCCAAGGTAACCTTTTAAGTTTTAAATCTAGATATAAAAACAGAGGTTTCATAAAAACAATAAGGAATCTTGAATCATTTCAGGGAGGAATTAGCACCTAGGGAAGGATGGGGACAATATACCGAGCTAAGCTCAAGGGTACATAGTCTAGACAACCAATTACCTCCACTACCAAGTTATAGAAAGTGGCCACTGTGGTTTGGTCACTTGCCAAGGCGACGGAATCGCCAAGTCAACTAATTTGGTTATTTTGGGTGCCAAGGTAACTGTTTACGTTAAAGTCTAAATATAAATAAAGGAACAGATAGTTCATAAAGGCAGTACTGGAGTTTCAATCCTTTCTGTAGAGCTCATAAAAGAGTTCAATCCATACAAAAGTCTCAGTGTCAAAACCTTTATCTCAGAGTTCCCTAGAAGAAATTAGCACCTAGGTTAGGATGGGGACAGTATACCAAGCTAAACCCTAAGGTATAGGCACTCCTATATACAACTTGGAGAAAGTGGCCACCATGATTGGTCACTTGACAAGGCGGTGCCGCGGTGGAATCGCAAAGTCAACTAATTTGTTTTGATTTGGATGTCAAGAAAACCTAAGTTTTAACTCTAAATATAACTAATTTACTTGGAAAAATAAAAAAATATAAGAGAGCAAAGCCTACATAAAAAAACAATACCCAAGCTACTCAAACATCAGTCATTACATTCTAATAATTGCAGACAATGGAGGAGCATAAGACAAGGAAAATTGTAAACAAATCAAACCACATCATAAAACAAGTTCCAGGGCATCAATAGTAGTCAACAATCTCCATGCACTTCTCAGTTCATGCAGTACTAACACTACTAAGTAGATTACATACTACACTATGTTTATGCTCAAAACCTTAATCGCCGGGAGAGTTATTGCTTCAATATGTGGATGTGAGATAAAACCATCATATGCACAACTTTGGAGAAGGGAAGTAAAAAACAAGGGAACATAATGAAACACTTATCCTAGAATTAAAAAGATGTAAGGTAAAAAACTGAAGACCAAAGGAGAAATCATACCCACAACATAAATTATGATTGCCAAATTTCAAAACATGCAATGCTAGACAAAACACATGGAAGACCATCACTTTAAGGTACAAAGCACACTACAACATCAATTACAAAAATTAGTTTAAAACACAGAACTAAATTAAATAAGCCCTGAGGTGACTGCTTCAGTGCTTCATCGACTGTGTCATTAGATAACTTTGAAGTTTAGGTAATTGCTATCATTTACTAAGCCGGTTAGGTTTAATGTACTGCCTCTGGCCCCAATCAACCCCATGTTTATAACTTCCCTTTTTCATCTAAAGACTAGTTTTTACAATTCTATTTCAGGAAAGGCCCCAAGATCATTAATAATCTCTTTTTTCTATTACCAAAAAGTTAGGGCCTCGCACTCTCTCACATTCAAAAACAAAACCACATCTAATTTTAAAGTAAAATAATAGCCCATTATCTCTATTCACATCTGCTTTCTTAATAAAACAGAAATTGACAATCAAGCTTATCACCTAAAAGGGCTAAAGCTATGTGTCATGTTAAGTGTCAAAACTAAGGTAGAGAGGATATTTCCTCCACATTCAAGAAAGTTGACATAAATGATAAGTTCCAGGCATTACAGAAGTAAATGATCTTAATTAAGATGAAAAAAGAGATATAATCAAAGAGTGATAATATGAAAGTCAAGACCATAATTTTTAAATTAATAAAACACATTCGCTATAAAATTGGCACTAACCTTCCATGTCCACATCAGAATCTGCCGGTGAATGAGATGTTCTCACATTGGGTAAAGAATTAGGTCCTGCAGAGGGCTCACCATTACCATACATATGAGACATATCTCTCTGGCCTTGACCTTTGTGCAAATCATTTACAAGACCACATTTCTTTTTCATCCACAAGAAATATTCATGTGCACATGAAGCTTCGCTTCCCGGATCGCCTCCAACTAAAAAGTTGAACTCTGGATTTCCATATTCTTTTTTACGAGCCATTTCTTCAAATTCAGGCCCATTCTTAGCAATAAACTGGCACAGGACTTCAATATTACGAACAACATTCTCATCCGCTGGCTTAGGTGGTGGAGGAGGAAATTCCAGCAAAACACTTTGTTTCAATGATACATCCTCATCAGAAATTGGAGTGGCACCACTTTTGTGACTATGAGTGGTGATATTACCACTAGATTCAGACACAAGAACTTGTTCAGAAATGGGATCATGACCTGATTGGGTTGGTGACCCAGAAGCTGTATTTGTGGGTGTAGAAAACTTTCCAGGAGAAGATGAGGAGCAGGCTGATGGAGGAGGTGGAGCCCTTGGTGGGGAAGAGGGTGGAAGAGGCGGTGGTGGGGGACCTAAGGAAGACATATGAGACTCTGAGCTTTGTTGTTTAGCAGAGTCAAAATTAGCAGGGGAGAAATGACCAGCAGCTGTTGGGGGTGGTGGGGCCTGTGGGGGCGGTGGTGGAAGTTTCATAAAAGGAGGTGGTGGTGGAGCTCTAGGATGACCCATAGAAGGGGGTGGGGGAGGGGGAGGATTGGGATTGGGATTGGGACTTCCAGAAACAAAATTTTGTTGAGTAGCTAGATAAGGAAGTTGAGCAGGGGCTCCACTATGTCCTGTTAGAGGTCGATGCATGTAAGGCTGACCAGTGTTCGAAGTAGAAACTGGAGGACCTTGTTGCGGCATGCTTGGTGAAGCAGGAGGAGCATTTAAATAGGCAGGCACACGAGGTGGATTTCCATGAGGAGGTCCGCCTTGTTGAATTACAGGTTGCAAGGGAGCGGCATTCCCCGGCTGGAAAAGGGAAGCTGAAGGATGACCAGCAAGTTGTTGCTGATAAGGAGCCATTGGTCTTTGAAGACCTTGCCCAAACTGGGGAGCATAATTTCCTCGACCATACATAGCCTAATACTACTACTACTCAGAAAATTGCAATTATAAATAAATCCCCCACAATCTTTGAATTGCGCCAAATTACTAGCCCCTGCAACAAGAAAATCACAACTTTCTTGATGGTAGTATATTTTTACAAACCCAACAGCAAAAGTATCATTTCGCCAACTAAGTAAGGAAAACAGAGATTCACTAACAGACAATAAATCAAAATTTAATTACATTTTGCACGATTTCGATTATCGCGACAAGAAAACCACAATATTCATAAGCAGGGAAAGAAATTAAGTGTTGATATCTTCACAGCTATGGCAGCATTAATTATTAAATACAACTCATAAAAACACAATTAGAAGCCAAATTTCAATTTATACACAAAAAGAAAAAAACTTTCAAATTAAATTAAAAAAATTCAGCCAAAAAATTTTAAAATTAAATTCACTCAGTACACAACAAGCAAAAACTAATCTCACTCTCTAATTCCCAATTATTCTATACGAAATTGCATGAAAATAATAATAATAATAAACAAATAAATAAATAAATAATCAATTCCAAAAGCATCTAAAACCGCACTCTAAAAGCTTCAAATTCGAACAAAATATCAAAAATTAGCACCAACAAAAGATCATAAATGTAATAATTCTTAGCTTCAACGAATCGAAAAGGCGAAAACAAAATGGTAAACGTACCGCATAGCAAAGAGCAGCTGATAATTCGAGTAATTGGGAGAAAACCCTAAAGTTTGAAATTGGAAGGAAAGAATTAGGGTTTTTGAGGGTCGGAAAAATCCCTAAAAAGATGAATGGTGTGCAGTAGAAATTATGATTTGTGTTGTTAACATGAAACTCTTTTCCAATGGCTAGATTGTGTTCGGCCTCAATTTTACTGCATAAATTGGAAGGGGGTGAGTTTTTTAGTTCAAAGAAATTGCAATTGATAATTTTTTTTTTAAATTTTGTTTTTTTACTCTTCACGCTAAGGTTTGAATATGACAAGGGAAGGGTGAGAGATTGGGGGTTCGATTTTCGGTTTGGATTTGGCTTATCGAGTCCGAATTTATATTTATTTTTGGATTGTAAAAACCACTTCAATCTGACATGCCAGCGACTTCCATTCAATCTAATCCAATTAGGTAATATGAATTCGATCTAAAATTCAATTGATCAATGATAGTACGATATTTGGTCGGTTTTTTATAAATAAGATGACCTTTTCATCACAGTCTAATCCAATTAGGTAATATGAATTCGATCTCAAATTCAATAAATCAATAATAATACGATATTTGGCCGTTTTTTTTATAAATAAGATGACTTTTTCATTACGGAGTATCATAATATTATACCACCTTTAATGGTATCCGGTTTAAATAGGTTATAATCGTTGGTAACCTGTTTCAAAAGTGGCATGCATTAATCATGGGTTAATAAGTTACGTAATATTAAAATCAATTTTTTAAATAATTTAATTGTAAAAAAGCAATTCTGATATTAAGATTCAATGTAGATGAAATCGTGGAAGCGGACCTTAAAAAAAATAAAAAAAAAAAGTCTAACTAATCAAATAGTGACAAGTGTCACACTTAACTTGTTGATCGAGCTACCAACCAGTCACAACCTTTTTAAAGTGATACTATCCAAACATTGTATCATTTTAGAATAATCAGAAAGTTGTCTTACAAGTCCAAAACATTGATTTATAAGCTTTAGATGTTAAAGGATGTATTCTGTTCACCTATAAATTAGATCTGATCATGTGGAATTGTGGACATAGAGCTATCAAAAGTTCACCCGTCATGAACAATTTACCCATATTCAATCATGACACGACCTATTTGATCCTGTCATGAAAAATAGTTAGAAGTAATTAGCTCTACTCCAGGCTAATAAGAGCAACTCCAATGGTTATAGGTAGGGACTTGCTTGCAATTTTCAAAATTTTCTAGCTACTAACTTGACCATTGGAGCTAAAAATTACAATTAGCTTAGCCAAGCAAATTAGCTTGTTTAAGCTAATTTGCTTGATTTAGCTTGAGAAAAAAGTTTCCAAATTTTTTGGAGATTAACATATTAAAATAATTAAATTTATAAAGCTAATTAAGAAAATCAAACTTATTTAATTAACAAGCTAGTAGCTAACCATTGGAGTACAAATAACTACAAAGAGAATTAACTAAAAATCATATGTGGCATGGCAAGCTAATTTAACAATTAGCTTACCATTGAAGATGTTCTAAGTTAAGTTCAGGTGAAAAAGATATTATTTTTAAATTAAGGAAAATTAAGGAAAGAAACTAAAAGTGAAAACAATAGACATTGAATAATTAACATTTATTACACCGATTTATTCGTGAATTGTCAATAAATTCCCAACTTAATACTAAAAAAAAAAGTATATTAAATGCTTATATATATGTAGCTTAAATCCAAAACCCCTAACTTCTAGAGTATGTGCTAAAAGTTGATTTAACCTGAAAAATTGACAATAATCCAAACCTTAATTCTTTAAATCCGATTAATCTATCTATACTTTATTAGTTAGTTAGTATTTAAAATCACAAACCAAAGTGCCACATGTCTTCCTTTCCTTTTAACCTTTTCCATTCTTTTTCCATGAGTCCAATTAATGTTTTCATTGGATTTCTTAACAACTACTCGCATTTATATTTTGCAACTTCTAATTTAATTCAACAAAAACTGACATGGTCCGGGAGTTTGGGCCCCGAAACTTGCGGCGTGCTCTACCCTTTTGGCGGAAAGAACACTAGCCTTGAGTGGAAGAGGGCTTGTGAGCACAAAGCAACACAAGCGGGCAATTAAATCATAGGAGCACTCACGTCTATTTGGGCGACGGAGTGCGGGTGGTCGGGGCTTGTGACGGTCGATACTTCAAGGCGGGCACAAGCGGGTCTGAACCACGAGTTCTTAGTACATCAAGTTGGTTTGGAGGGGAGCTATTATGCAAGTAAGACACAATTTCTATAAAAGTCTAACAACAAACAAGCATAAAAGCAAGGTAATACTTGGTAGAAGGCTTAAGATTTCATTAATTATTCACCCTCTAAAGAACTTTAATTTGATTACAAGGAAAATCCCTAGTGAACACTCAACTGGCAGTCACACAATAATGGGACCTTAGGCATAGAAAACATAAAGTGAACTCTAAGAAAGCATCAAAAGGGAATCTAATACATCAAAAGGAGTCGGATTCTAACATCCTCCCCCACTTAAGCTGTCGACGACCTCGTCGACTTACAAGAGTTACCATCAAAATTAGAAAATCCTAAACTATCTTGAGTCTCTGGTGCACCGTTGATGTGGCTGACTTCTTGAATCTTTGCTGACTCTGGAGCTGGATTTTCGTTGTTGTCGAGGAGCTTGTCTTTGGGGTTACTGTGCTCGAACAACTTGTTGAGAGCTTCATCTCTAAATTTCCTCCTATGAGTGGTGTCTGTTGAGTTTTGGTGGAGAGCTGCTTCCACGATCATCTGTTGGGGAGCAGCTTCCTTGAGATTGTTGTGGTGAGCTTCTAATTGGGGTTGGTGCCTCTTGGGTATCCATTCTCTATGTGATTCCCTGCACGTGACCTCTATTATTGTCTGCTCGACCACTGACTCCCTTTCTTAGGGGAGGTTCTTCTTTGGTGTCTCTAGGCTCATCGCTCTCTGCTTCGAGCCGTGTTTCTGATTCTTGTTTTGGCGGGTTTGCATCTTCGATGTTGTCGGCTCATCGGGCTTCATCTCCCGCTTTTCAGGGTCTCTGGTGCGAGCTTGTTTCTTCGATGTTGCCTTCCTCTCTAGCTTCATCACTCGCATTGCCGAAAGGTATTGGACTTTGGGTTCTTCTGGGGCAATCATTCTCATGGAGCTCATCCTGTAGATCGTACCCATTCTTTGAATTGGACTGTTGTCTCTACTGGTCTCTTTCTCAACTGGGAACTCTCTTATGGACATGGATGACAATCTCCTTTGGATCTTGTCAAACTCTTCTTTATGCTCGCACTCCCACCATTTGTGTGGGCCTCGACAAAGTATGCAATTCGGCAGCCTTGAATTTCTTAACTTTCTCCTCTTCTCCCTCCATCTTTCAATTGAATTAGTCACATGTGCATTCAATTATTTAGCCCCTTATCTTCCCCCTATCAATCTCATAATATAAATACAAATTTTCAATAAAGTTTTTTTTTTTTAAAAAAAAAATAGAGTTTTTGTTTTTTTTTTTAAATGTAAATTGAGGTTACAAAGAAGGAAGAATTGATTTTTCATTCAAGAAAAATGAAATATGTTCCATAGTATATATGACATTCCTGGCATGTCATAGGGCCGTTATTTTCAAGATATTAAACGCACTCTAAAAAAAAATTGGTAAATAGGAATTTTATAATTTAATATATATTTGATTCCATGTAAATTACAACAAGGGTTTGGTATTTAGCTTTTTGATAAAAAAAAATTATTGAGTAACTATACTGTAATTAAAGAATTTGATTTCATAATAATTAAGTCATTTTTTTACAATTATTGTTTTGCTGATTATTTGTTAAAAGATTAATCTTGCTATTATTTTGCTAGGCTTTTGAAACTTACAAACATACAACAATTATAAGGGATCACCGACAATTAGTCAGCAAATGAACGCACAAGCTATGTTGACTCTTTTGACATTCTTTTTCTATAAATCATATTATGCGGATTCGTTCAAACTAATCCATTAGTATTTTTATTTTTCAAACCTAAACAATATAATACAATTTTTTTTAGTTATATCAAAAGTTCTTAACAACAAAAGAAGGGTTAATTACAATAATAAAGCATTAGAACCTAAACAGTTTGTAAAATGTTATAATTGTGAAGACTCAATGAAATCAAGTTATTCAAGTAATTTGTAAAGTTTTAAGTATACATGACTAATAACTTATTCATAGCCCGTGCGTAGACAGGGCTCAAAAGCTAGTTCTAGCAATAAGATATCAATAATGTTAGTAGGTATTTGATGTTTTGTTAAAGTCATACAAGTTCATTGATTCACTTGACCTAATAATCATGTATACTACTATTAGCTAAAATAGAGTGGAATTAGGAAAAGGGGGTGTGAATAGAAAAATAGGAGGAACATGACATGCACATGTGGGAAAAAGGGTGGTCAATGCCTAGAGTTAACGTCGAAAAGTCCCACCTGATTCTCCAGAACGAAAAAAAAAGGTTTTTCCTAGCCAAATTTTTTTTAAAAGGTTTGCCTGAATAAAAAATTTATTTTAAAAGCTTTTTCGGAACAAATTTTCCTTTAAATTTATGTCTACTTGGTCAAGTATAATTTTGAATATATAAGAGCATTCACATTCATTAGGCTCCCCATAATTTCTCTCTCCTCACCTCATTAGTCCACATCACTTCTCACTAACTTCTTCACATACCCTCACATTTTATATTTTCATACCTACATTCATTAACCTCCCCATTTACTTTCTCTCTCCTGTTTTTCCATATCCCACCACCTTTTCTCTCTTCTACTTTAAAGTATCCCACAAAAAAAAAAAAAAAAAAAAAAAAAAAAGGAAAAAAGGAAAATCACATTGCTTGATGATGGTGGCAGACAAAAAAAAAAAAAAAAAGGACCCCACTCTTTGATATTGGGAGGGTTCCAATATTATTAACCTCCCCAAATTAAAGTGATGGATGGGGTGCTTGGATCATTGGTGGGAAGATCTCCACTTTTACTTTTTGTCAAATGGAGAGCTAAATTTCCAAGTTTCCAACCAATGTAGATGCTCTAATAGTCTAACCTCCATGGATAATGCTAGTGAATAGAGGTGAGTACGTATAGGTATTTTAGCAAATAGCCTCTTATGAAGTACGGAGCAAATCTTTAAATTTACGTTGTATTTCTCATGATTGTCAAATGCAGAGTATTTCATAAGACTACAGCGCAGACAAATCACTGCTGAACAAATACACTCTTAGTCCTTAATGAGTTAGTTTAACAGAAATTTGGCAATCAATAATGGACACAAACAAACAAGTAAACACATCATGACAGAATTATGCACCTCTATTCAAACTAACTGC
Organism: Chenopodium album; assembly: GCF_948465745.1. NCBI lineage: Eukaryota > Viridiplantae > Streptophyta > Magnoliopsida > Caryophyllales > Amaranthaceae > Chenopodium > Chenopodium album. Next base: position 9,680,494 of record NC_137844.1, read on the forward strand.
CACAACTAGCCCTTGATTGTCAAGGTAAAATACTCATTCAAGAATCACTTTACAATTTAATGTCACTTGAATTTGCATATTCTAGTACTATGCATGTAATACTGTCTTCTAAAATGATACTAATGTGAAGATGTTACAATCAATTTGTGGCAGTTGTCATCTGTCAGCTGTCTATGATCACCTTCAAGCTATGATGGATGTACAATTAGCTGGTAATATATGTACCTCTTCGACACAAATAAAAAATTCGACCCCAGAAGAATTTTTTTGCGTGTGCAAAAAACTACCATTGCTGGAGCGCTTCTAGTCTAGATTAGCAGTCTTCAAGCTCGATAACTGCCCAAATACTAACCGCAAAAAATGATTTCCGCCCAATGTCAAAACTAGTTTTAAAAGCTTTTAGACTAGCTTCATGTTGTCTCAGCAAACTCTATCTGGCCCTCTGCTATAGCCATAAACAATATAGAAGACACACTATCAGGGAAAAAGTCATTCACTAGTGTCAATCCAAGATACATAATAGAGAACACTGATATTTGAATTATAAAAACCACCAGTCCACCACAACTTGAGTGATTTCTTCCCAAAAAACTTAAAAATAAAGAAAAAGAACAATCCATCATGGCTAGAAGCATTTAACTGGGCTAGAATCAATATTGTTGATAGGCAACATTGATTGGGCATCAGTTGAACATCTGTGAAATGGGATGCTATGAATGCTTTGAAATCATTATTAGGCTATAGGAATAAAGGCAAAGTGGGAGAAGCAAATCAGAGTCCGAATATCCTTCCAAGGTTTGAAAAAAAAAAAATTAATCTGTAAGCAAGCTCTGGTAAAAAAAATCTGCTTCCAAGGTTTCAAAAGGCAATACCAAATTCTACTTCATCAGCTGATCCGTGACGCTAGTTGTATCGTATTATATGGCCAGTGGGGATTAACTAATTACTGATGTTTGCTATCCCTTTGAAATAAATTGTCCACTCCCAAAAAGAAAAAGATTTTAAGAATTATCAATTTAGAAACTACGCCTGGAAAATTGGTGATAACAGGGTAAGCATTAGAAATTAAAGCTCTTCTAGAACAGCCACTCAAGAATTCTCTTCATCAAGACTTGTTCTACATACATGAAACTTTTCTTACAAAAACTTGGAAAACAAGCTTACCTTGGCTAGTAGGTAACACAACAGAGCCCTCAGGCATTGAAGATGGATTATCCAAGAGAGCTAAATCTGATGGGGCTGCAGCTCCATCTGATTTCTTGACTTCAACATTAGCTTCTAATGTTTTCGACTCTCTAATTTCTACCTGAATAATCATTCAAGCAGAAGACGCACAGGTCAAAAACACATAACAGTTATCTAGACATCTGTAACTCAAATGATTTATGAAAGCATGGTAATAAGCCAAGTATTTAAATTGTTGCAAATTGTGAATTGATTACAAAATTATTTTAAGTCCAAAGTGCAATATGAATGGATAGGCATGAATGCGTGATAAACTAATTGATTTTCCAAATGAGCCTCTTATTCCTCAAGAGTATTATGATAAGGGCAGCCGGGCAGGTAGTAAAGCAGGATAGCCCGTTAAGCTACAGATCATATTCTCTGACATGGGTAAAATCTATGAGCATAACAGTAATTAATTAATCAAGTGAGTGCAAATGACCAGTGAGAGTTATTCATCTGAGCTCTGGACTCTTTAAGTGCTTTAAAATGTAAGAGGCACACTTCTCAATTTATACATTTGTTTCCTAACACCTTTTTGCTAATTTTGAAGCTTTACAATCTGGTATTGCAGCAGTGCCTGTCTCATACAGTCATACAACTCTCGTTGATTGCCCATCTCATAGTGAGGAAAACTCTAATTCGCATACCTTTTAAACAGGTGAAAGAATCATCAAGGACAAGGCACAACCGCAAAAGGATGTTTTCAGACTCAATAGAACAATATGTGTTAAGTGTATGAGAGAAAGAGACATATGTGACTGAAGGATGAGGTGAAGCAGCAAACATACAGCACATTTAATTAGATGCATAATTAATCTAAAATAGGGTAGGGAAGTGATCAAGCTTTCAGTTTTCTGACGGCAACAAATAGGCCATGTTTGGTAATTAGAGTTTTGACCAAAAATGAGCTTAATTGACCAAGTTAGAGGTTTGACAACAAGAATCATCTAATTTGGTTGTTTGGTAAAAGAGCTTATTTAAAGAGCTGATTGGGGCAAATCAGCTAATTTGTAAAAAGCTAAAAAGTAGAGCTTTTTCATTTTAGCTGATTGAGATGTGGTTGCCAAATGACAATCTTATCCTAAAAAGTTACTCTAATTTACAATGTCAATGCCCTAAAAAAACATGTCAATGTCTAAAATTGTCATTTAATATCTTCAACTAACAAAACAGCTATATCTAATCAGCTAATTTTACCAAACAACTTTATAAAAACAGATTAATACAATCAGCTAGTCAAACAAGCTAATACAACCAGCTAATGTAATCAGCTTCTATCAATCAGCTTCTGCTAATAACCAAACAGGGCCATAAACTAACCTCCTGTGACTGGCTCACATCTGAATGCTCTGCAATTTTAGAAACCGATGCATTGGTAGGTTTTATAGACTCGTGAAAAGTTGGAGATATTGTAATAGGACCCTGTTTTTCATTTACCTTGGACTTGACATTTTCAGAGTCCTTTTTCCTGAACAGCAATCACCATGAGTAGATATTAAAAATAAAAAATAAAAAAAATAAAAAATAAAAACTTCTTCAAGATAAAGAAATTATACAAGAAAAAAAACTGCTAGAACCTCACCCATGCAAGCTAAGGTTAGCTTCAACGGAAGTTGAAAAAAGAACTCCACGCAATGGTTTTCCGTCAATAATGGTTTCAATAGAATATCCACTAGCAAAGTTTTTAGTAACTTTGGCTTGAAATGTTCTCTTCCCTATTGGGGGTCGGTACATATTTAGATGGAAATACTGCTGACCTGCACAAGAGCTCATTGTCTGTAAATCAAGAATACATGTCTGCATTTACAATGGTTTTCCGTCAATAATGGTTTCAATAGAATATCCACTAGCAAAGTTTTTAGTAACTTTGGCTTGAAATGTTCTCTTCCCTATTGGGGGTCGGTACATATTTAGATGGAAATACTGCTGACCTGCACAAGAGCTCATTGTCTGTAAATCAAGAATACATGTCTGCATTTACAAAAGAAAAAGAAAATCTTCGTGGAATCATCAGGTAATATGCAGGAAAAGGGTACATCATAACATCAGCAAACTATGACAACAGAAGATTTGAAGTCATAAGTAGTACAGTGATAGTAAGCAATTAGAAATTTAAGAGAATTGAATATTGGGAAAAAACTAATCCACAACATTGGACATTATGAGTGTTCAAGCTCACCTATACTGTCTCCGGGGTCACATATTATAAGATTTGAGATAATTATACACCATATAAATGACATGTCACATCACATAATGTCATTTCCGATCCTTATGAAACTAGAATTCAGCACTTATTGCATTAACTATTGATCTTATCATGTATGGGGGCCTCTACAAAAGGTCTGGACTTTAAGGTGGCTCAGGAAAAAAAAAAGCCAGCTGTTGATATAGACCCAATGTTGCTCCAGTGACAAATATGGAGACAGCCCCAGGAACTATGATCCTAATTCTGTGATGCTCATCACCCCTTAGACTTCAATTAAAATATACAATTTCAATCACATTCATTGGTTTCAAAATCTACCCTAACAAAGCCACTGCAATCCTAGACAACTATATTGTTACCAGACACCATGCCAGGGATTTTTTTTATTAAAAAAAAAAAGTAAAGAAAAGAAAAGAAAAGAAAAAAAGAAAATGTCACTCAATAAAGGTCTTGCTGCTTTCAGCTCAGCCCTTTGTCTGTGACAGGCCACTGAGAGGAGGCCTATACTCATTCAGAGTTTAAGGAAGGGGGTGGGGAGAGAGCAGAAAGATCTGAAATCAAGAACCTAGTAATCCATTCAATGTGAACATGTCACAGTACTACAGATGAACCCTAATTCATGTGGATCCTTTCACGAGCATATACTACGTATAAAGATTATAGGAATTGATGCTAATGGGCTTCATCCATTTTGATTGTGTTTATCCTATGATAAACATGATATACACCAACTCCTATCCATCAATATTAAACTAGCAAGGTTTTTATGGATGGAATACTTTTATATAACGATTTAAGTTGACTAATATCATCATATCGCAGTTATCAGCTATATGAGCATTGCACGACTAGAGCCCAAGCATGAAGATTAAGTTCATGAAATTTGAGAAATATGCTTAAATAAGCAATGACATCACATATTTCTATCTTGTTGACTGTTGTATGGCACAGAGAATGGTGGCATATATTGTTACGTTTAACTAGATACATATAATAAAATACTGCATATATGTTGTCTTACTTTGTTGGCTACCGTATGGCACAGAAATTGGTGAGCTAAGATCAGCTGCCTCATATGCGACTATAGCCTTATCGTTCTCCGAAGAAGCAACGTATTGTTGTTGACACTTCATTTTCAGTTGTTTTCTGAGAGACAATTTTTCTGACCTTCGCTCTTCTCTTCCATCATCCCTAAAAAGTTCTAGTATCAAAAAATAAATGCAATCAGCTCCATGCTGCCATATACAATTATACATATTAATTGGTGAAAGTTTAAATTACCATTAACTGAGTATTGTTATAGCATATAACAATGCGTACATATTTAAGTAAAGAGTAGAAATGTAAAGACCTGTGTGGAAGAAGTACATATCATCCAGAGCCTCCAGATTTTTATTGCAACCACCTATGAACACCAAAACACCAACTTTTGATGGATCCAAACAGTCACCAGCCATAGAGAATCTAGCCGAAGGTCCATCACCACTGGGCATAATTTTGGTCCAAATACCAGTATCTGGAAAAAAAATTCAAAAGAGCAATGAGTAGGAATGGCAATTCAATCCGAGTTCGATTCGAATCCGACCCGATCCGAAGAAAAAAAAAATCCGATCCGAATCCGTTTAACAATAGTCCGAATCCGATAAAATAGATCCAAATCCGAATAGGAGGCGGATCAGACTTGGATCCTACGCAAAGTCCGACCGAGTCTGATCCGATCCGACTCCGAATATGAGGATGTGCTTTGATTATGAGTTAAGACAATTGCATGCTTGCTTGTAGCAAATTTTTGTTACGTAACTTAATTAAATACTAATTTAAATATGTTATGTTTAGACTTTATAGCCTATGTTTTTCCTAATTTTTTACGCACCAATATGTTATACGGAGTAAGTAATAAAGTTTATTCGGGAAAATACAAGCAATTATAGGTATATCATACATTACAAAAAAAAAAAAAAAAAAAAAAAGCATTCGGATCATTTGGAGGTCCGAGTAAACGGACCGGATTCGGATCCAAAAAATATGAGTCGGATCGGATTCGGACTCGAACTTTTCGGATTCGGACCCGAGTCCAGGGTTCGTTTACTAAAAGGATCGGATTCGGACTTAGCCGCATCCGATCCGTTGCCATTCCTAGCAATGAGTTGAGCACACAATTACCATAAAAAGATAGCATTATTACATAAAACAGTGATAATACTGTATAAGGAAAAAAACAATAGAGAAAGGAAAAGCAGCAGTTTTTCATGAACTCTAGGCAGTAGGCATTACAGTGGATAAGAAAGTGGTGCAGCTGATAAGATCAACAGCTCCCTCAGAGAATAAGATGACATGAACAGCCAAATTGTGAAAATGATGTGAATGTGAGCTAGCTTATGGGTAAAGGATTGGGATAGGTCCCATAAACTTCACTACCATTTGTGGCTCTCTTAAACCTCAAAAAAAAAAAAAGAGTGAAAACGGTACAGTGATTGAGAGGGACAAAAGAACAAAATATTCTTACCAATGTCAAGCATATAAAGATCATCGTACAGGTTCTGAGCATCAGTGAATCCCCCAAATACAAATATGTGCTTGCCAAAGGCCACAGTTGAGTGCCCAGCACGGGGAGGCAACAATTGGCCAGAAGTATTCAACTCTCTCCAAACAAGAGTATCTGTTTCAACAAATAACCACCAGTGTAAGACTACTTTCTCCCTCCTTTCTAACATGAACATATGCATAGGAAACAAAGAAGGCCCAAAATAATAAGAAAAGAAATGTTTGTCCACAGTAACAAACTAATTTTAATAACCTATAATACTTTGTTTCTATTAGACTGGCTAGCTGCCAAAATAAACCGCCATGGTTCTTTACATAATCATGTAGCATGGTGTATTCTATTTCTTCTCATTTTTTTTTTTTTTGAGAAAGGTAAAATGACACTAGCATAAACTTCTGCTGTATTGAATAATCCAGTCGCCAGTCATTAAGAATAATTGGTTCACTATATTGAACTATTGTGTAACACTGTAACCTCAAGTAATTCAGGAAAAGAATTCAACCTGTATCAAGGATGTGAACATCGCATAAATAATAATCATGCTCATCTTCACCGCCAATAACAACGATTTTGTTCTTCCAAGATGAGCAAGAATGGCTATCTCGTGCAGCCGGTGGCTTGCCAGATGTTGTAGCACATTGCCATACAAAGTTCTCTGCAATTACAAGGAAAGGTAATTAATATCATTTCTTCATTCAGTTGTCACTTTCCAGCCTAACAGACCATTGTAGTAGCCTATAGACTACGTTACTTGGTACCCATGTCCATGAAAAAAATCCTTGATTAGTGAAGTGTCCAAGTGTCGAAAGTCCGACACGGGTACTTGAGGTAAAATAAAGAGTATGAGTAACATAGCCTATAGATACTATCTCTGTTTTTTTGCTTTTTTTTTAATTATTATTTTTTTTTTTTAAGTCATTGCAAGATGTTACTATTGACTTATTGAGGGAGACTTCACTTGAGAAATTAGAAGCAAAGGGCTTACTTGTATTCAATATATGAAGATCATTATAATACACTTCAGTATGATGGTTCACAGATTTGCCACATCCACCAAAAATGAAAAGTTGTTCTCCAACAAGGGCTGCACAATGGCCTTCTCTTGCCTGTGGTCCATCGCCCCTTACATGTGGAGAAATCCATGTATTTGATGCTGCAAATGTATGGACCACATTAGCAAAGAAACATCAAGTGCCAATACCTTGACGCAATAGTCACACAGCCCAAAACAAAAATTATATGAATAAATAAATAAACCTCTGGAAGTAGGTAGTATTTCTCAATAAGAAATTTAATACTGGTTAAGACTTAGGAGCGAGACAATTGAAAGCTTCATGCATAAACCTATGATGCAAGATGAGCAAACAAGGATACGTCACATAACCCATAAGTTGGTTATACAAATTCCCTTCTGTTAACAGAGTCCACTCAGAAAATTCATGCATATATAAATATAATGAACCCGTGCATCCAATAACAATTCATACAAGATGTCAGTCCCTCTTCTCTAAATTGCTGATAAGCATAAAACTACTGGGATACGTAGAGATACACAAATCATCATAATACTGTCTTTATGTGGATACTATATAAGTTTCACATGTAAAAGTTTGCCAATATTTTAAAGTTATGAAAGAGCCATTTGAAAAATCACAATAGTTATTCCTTGAGTGTTTGACCATATCAATTAGCTACTCTCCAGGCCAGTAGATTTTGGATACAAGAGTCAGGGAAAGTAATATCCTTAAGAGCATTAAATCAAACATAACTAGCATGTACTTGATTCAATTTAGCTATCTAAAAATTTTATATCCTATTTTATTGTTTCCATCGAATATATGAAATTTCAAAAGAAACAAAGACAAATATAATTTTCACTTGAACTTACAAGTGTCTAGTATATATAAGTCTCCAAGGGGGTTCATCCCATCTGTCCCACCAAACAAGAACAGATTGTCTCCAACTGTTGTACAAGTATGACTGTCCCTAGGAGATGGCGGAGTTCCCTTAATGGCTGGCTCACTCCACGTTTGAGTATCTACAAACCAACAGCACAAATGAGATGATGAAGAAACCTCAAGAAGAACATAAGGAAAAGTTTATAAATATGAAGAATAAAAAAAAAATGAAAAAGAAAAACATGAAAAAAAATAATGAAAGAATATAGAGATGTTGGAGGTAGGTTGAATACACTAAGAATCTGTACATGTTAGACGCTACTTGTATGAAAACTTCGTCATATTATCAGTGCCACCTAAAACAGGATGAGATCAGAAATACACACACTAATCAAACTGTACATTTGACTTTGAGATACCAAAGAATATCTGCTTCAGCACACACTTAAGATTCTGAAGCATAAATAAGTTTGGCAATGCAAGTACTCAGCTACAACAACCTTCACCTTAGATTTGAGCTGACAGTACATTACCCGAAATTCACCCCCAATGAGCCATTACTAATCAAGGATATGGTAAGAACATTTGCTCCAACACTATACTATTACTCCAATGCCTACAAGCTCCCATCTAGGGTATGGTAAGAAAAAGGCAAATGTACGTAGCAACATATCGTTAAATCGTATATTGCAAAGCGTTTGTTTTTGTTCAACCCGAAAATAAGGCTTGGAACCAGCAATAATTAGCGTGCACTTACTTCCAAACACAATTCCAGCCAACAAGAATAAACAATTGAATTTATCAAATAGTAGTATTACATTCCCTCAAAATAGGTATTTCAAAATTATAACCTAACGGCCCGTTTGGTAGACGATAAAAACAAGCATAACCAATGCAGCAAAATTGAACAAGAAACATAAAAAGTAACAACATAGCCACCACAATTTCACAAAAAACACATTACAATTAACTATGAACAACATGATTCCAATTAATTACATAAATTAACAGATACCCACGTTAGGAATTTAAATTTAAACAAATACCCAGAAAAATTACAAGCGTAAAAAGAATTCCCAGAACAAAATTGAAACAAAAATTCAGAAAAATATGAAAAAACAGGAGAGAGAAAGACCCATCCACCATTGTCAAAAACATGAACTTGGTTAGTCTGAGAATTGTTCTGGCCATAACCACCAAACACGTACAAAAGCTTTCCTCCTCTAATGGCGTTGCAGGTGTGTCCCCACCTCTTTCCGGGCCCACCTCCCTTCTCCATTGCTGCGCTCTGCTTCCATTTCTCCCATCTCATTTTTCTGTAATTTTTCTGGTTTTTTCTTGTGTTTTTTTTTTTTTTTCCTCCTCTTCTCTTTTGCCAAATGTTTAAACAAGAAAAAAATTGAAGAAAAATTAGGAACCTGGGAATTGAATTTGAATTTTGATTAAAAGGGTTGATTAGAAAGATTTGGGAAAATTTTGAAATCCTAAAGAGTAATCTCAGTCACTGCTGAGAAAAAGAGGCCGGCAAACAAGTGTTACAAGCTGCTAATAGAGTTTACTCAACGAGAGTAACGTTTTTTGAGGGTAATGTTGTATTGTACTTGTTATTAAGAGGATCACAAATTCACACAATTTATAAAGGACAATGACGTAAATGAAATTTGATTTTGTGCATCTTTTAAAACTTTAATGAAAATTGGAAATTAATAATCCCACCTTTGCCTTTTCTTTTCAAAACAATCCCACCTTTTCGTATTCCCACAATAATCTCACCTTCTACCCCCATCTTCTTAAAACAAGCCTTCTCACCTATTACTTGTTAAACCGGTTTTTTTTTAATTCTCTTACCTTCTTCAACCTCAAGCTTCTTCCATGGCCACCACCCATAATCTTCTTCCATAGCCACCACCACACCAACCCCCCCGACCACCTTGAAACCCCCTAACCTTGAAACCCGACCATCCATACCCTTAAATTCTACCACCTTGAAACCCGACAACCTTGAAACCACCACACCAACCCCCCCGACCACCCATACCCTTAAATCCTACCACCCCTTACCCGAAACTGACCACCGCAGCCACCCCCAAACTCGACCACGCGTGAAATCCCTAAAGCCCAAACACGACCACCCACGACACCCCTAAAGCCACCACGTAATTAAACCTAAACCCAGAAAATTAAACCCAAACTCAGAAAACTAAACCCAAATCCCAAAATTAAACCCAAACCCAGAAAACTAAACCCAAACGACGAAGGAGGAGCGAGTTTTGGGCGGTGCTGGTGTTAGGGAGGGGGATTTCGGGCATGCTGGCGTTTTGGGAGGAGATTTACCGGTGGTTGGATGGGAGGGCTGGCGACAGTGGGGTGCCGACGGTGGTGGCTGGGAATACGATGGTGGTGAGAAGTGAAAATTATTTTTTTTTTTATTTTAAAAATTAAAATTAGACCAATTAGAAGGTGACATGTGGCAAGTCACCTTCTAAAACAAGTTACCAATTTCACAAATCAGTAAAAGGCCTGTTTTAAGAAGATGGGGGTATAAGGTGGGATTATTGTGGGAATACGAAAAGGTGGGATTGTTTTGAGAAGAAAAGGCAAAGGTGGGATAATTAGTTTCCAAATTTCCAAACTTTAATCAATAATTACTTATTTTTATTTCATGATAATCATAATATTTTGATTATTTATGTACAACTTTGACCATTAATATTTAGGAAAAATGGAAATTAAAAATTCAACATTTGTCCTTTCTTCCCTAAAAAATCCGACCTTTATTTAATTCCACAAAAATCCAACTTTTATACCCCACCTTCACCAACAGATCCCTTTCACCTTCGATGTACAACCGCTGTTGTGGTTGATGGTGGTTGTGACCCTTATGGGTGATGAGAGAGAGAAAATACGAGTAAAATAGGGGTAAAAAAAAATGGGTGGGGAGTATTGTAAGGGCATGGTGTCCATTCACCTAAATGTTGGCGGTTATGATAAAAATTGTTGTCTTTACTTAACACCCTCCAATAAATGTAATCAAAGTTTGCATCAAAAAAGTATATGAAAATAAGCATATGAATAGTGCAAAATTTAAAGTGTTGCGTTTATTATAAAATGAAGGTAGTGTTGTACACCCTTCATCCCAAAAATTTGCCCCATTTGACATCTTGCGGTTTTCAAGATGCGTCATAAATGGTTTTATTTTCATTTTCAAACGTATGAAAATTATAAAACTTAGGCCTTGTTTGGTTCACCTTATTTGTGCTTATCGAACTTATCTGATCTGGTATGGTCTGATTTGATCTGAATGTTAAATTTGACCAAACTTTGACCTTAAATATACGATAATCTATATGGAAAAAAAAATATCAAGTGGAATCTTGTTAGATTCGTAATAATGTATATTTTATTAATATGTAATTTTCATAATTTTTTTCATTACAAAATTAAAGATATTTAATTTAGCGATAAAAAACTACACATAAAACATGATCTAATATGAACTTATTTTTTCTGATCTGAACTTATTTTTTCTGAAATAAATAAAAATAAGGTGAACTAAACAAGGCCTTAGTCCCTCTGTTCCTTTGTATTGGTTATGTTTTGACTTTAAACATTTGACAATTCACTTATTTGACCATACTTGTAAAAAATTATAACAATTCAATATTAATAATGTATTGTTGAAATGAATCAAACAAGACCTCTCATGACAATGTTATGTCTTATATATTTGGAATAAATTAAGAGATTGTCTCATACTTTATTATCTCTTACTCTCATGGTGATAGTATGATAAGTGTTTTATTTGTCCACTTATCACGACTTTTTAAAACACAATTTTGTACTCTTTCCCCTAATTCAATCCCTTTTTCTAACTCTTTTTGTGCATACTTGCATCTTTTGGGTTTTCCGTTTCTTTTTATGTGTGTGCTCGTGTTTGTAGGTTCAATGAGATTATGGTTAAGTAGCATGAGCATGTAAACTTTCTCGAGGGAGCACTATCAGGCAGGAGCGGGCGTGCACCCTTACAGGAGCGGCCGCTCCTCATCCCAGCACCACATTCTGCCTCCCCCTGCACATATAGGAGCGGGCGTGCAGCCTTCAAGGAGCGGGCGCTCCTCCCCGATCCTCTACTTTCTGCCCCAATCTGTTGCAAGGGGAGAGGGCGTGCAGAGAGCCCAGGAGCGGGCGCTCCATACAGAGGAGCGGGCGCTCCTACTTACTGGAGCGGGCGCTCCTCCTGTTCTGAATCCCGATTTTGACGGATTTTACGATGTAATTTCTGGGCATATAAATAGGACGCTTAGCTTCAGTTTTCTGGATCTTCTTCCCCTTTTTAGTTTTCTTAGGCCCTTAGTTCTTCTCAACCCTCATTAATTAGTTTAGTTTCTCAAAAACTCAATCATTTGTAAGCATTATTGGAAGTTTGTTCCATGAATTTCAACAATTTTCCCAACTTTGAAGTTTATTAAGTAATCTCTTTCCTCTATCTCTTGCTCTTAATTTTCAATTTTAATTGCTTTGAGTTGATAATTTCTCCCTTAATCTTGTTTATTTATTCTTGCATGTTTAATCCATCCTTGTTTCATCTCTTTCCTAGCTTATTTGAATTCATGAAAACCCTTACTTTAATTGTTAGATTAATTTCCACCATGTTTAGTGAGTAGTCTCTTAGTTAGGGGTTGGGTGAAGACCCAACCAAGCTATGGTTAATTGACTTGGAATTATTCATGTGCTACCTTGGATTGATAGTTGTTTGTGCTTGAATTGATAATTGCATGTGTAATTTGTTGGCCACATTATGCCCATGTGTTCATCCCTCTTCTTACATCGAAAGATGGGGTTTTGGAGTGAGTCTTTTCTTGTGTAATTAGATTATGCTACTTTCATGATTTTGGATGTTTGGTTTCATTGACTAGGTTGCTTTAGTATGGTAATTAGGTGAGAAATCCCAATTATTCGAGCTTCATGCTAGTTCGGAGCGATCGAGAGACAAACTCGAGCTAGAAACCCACTTCCTACCCTTGAGACTTAATCCTTATCGTGTTAGTGCTTAATCTAGGGAGTACTTATGTTGTGACTTTGAAAGAAGGCAATGATAAGTTCCTTTTCTATCTTCTATGTGTACTCATGATTCGTCCTTGTTATTGATTCCTTGGCTTTGGTTGGTGTTGAATCCCGTTTCCCCTAGCATTCTTCTATATAGTAGCTAACCATTCAAAACCCAATTTGTGACCGAATTAGCTTACAACCGTTTCATACTCTTGGTGTTCTTCACCCATTCCCTGTGGACACGATCCTCTACTTGCCCTGGACTTGTCTTAGGTTAGTTTTGGTAAAAACATTGTTTGGTTTAGGGTGATTGTCCAACGACCGATTATTCCCTAACCAAAATGGCGCCGTTGCCGGGGAATGGCGTTAAGCATTGAGTTACTTATGAGATATGTGAGACTAGTTCATTTGTATAGCTTTATTTTTCTATGTTTTCTTTGACTAACCTACTAATCTCCCTTCTAGTCTTCTTTGTTTATGCCCAAACGCAGCAATAGGACACTTCCTCTTGTGCCGTTGAATCTCGAGCTTGAAAAAGTAGTAAGGGCAAATCGAAAAGAAAAGAGGGCGAAGGCTAGTGGTGTCACATCGAGTGAGCCACAAGTGGTAGTTGAGACCGATCAATCTAGTTCTAGTGAGACTAGTGGAAACACCATTCCATTAGAGTCACCAAGGACAAATTCTCCAACTTCTCCACCTCTTCACCAATTTGAGATGGCTCTTCCAAATAAGACTTTGAGAGAGTTTGGTGTTCCTCCTCCGTATCAAGAAGCAAGTGGGATCGTTACTCCCACTACCGAAGCAAATAATTTCGAGATAAGGCCCGCCCTTATCACCTTGATTGAGGGTCATCAATTCTCCGGGGCAAAGCATGAGGACCCCATTGCGCATCTAAAGCAATTCACACGGTATTGTAGCACCGTGAAGGCAAATGGGGTGACTCCGGAGTACATTCTTCTAAGCATGTTCAAATTTTCTCTTTCGGGGAGTGCAAGTGATTGGCTCGATAGGTTGACTCCGAATTCATTGACAACTTGGAATGAGGTAACTTCAGCATTCCTTGGGAGGTTCATTCCTCTTGGGAAAACGGCGGAGTTGAGGTCCAAGATTTCAAACTTCCAACAAGAGCCCGATGAGTCTCTCTACGATGCTTGGGAGAGATTCAAAAGCTATCAACAACAATGCCCCCACCATGGGATGGAAGACTGGCTCTTGCTTCATGGATTCTATAGGGGTCTCTTGAGATCGGACCGCATACTCTTAGATGGAGCTTCGGGTGGGCCACTCATGAACAAACCACCCGCGGAGGCATTAAAGATCATAGAGGATGTAGTCCAAAACTACACCGATTGGAGCCCCGATGAGAGAAGCACCTCTAAGAGAGGGGGAAAGTATGAGGTAAATGCTATTAACATGCTTAGTTCAAAATTGGATGCCTTGTCTTCTAAATTCGATCAAATGCAATCTTCTCCCCCTCCTATCTCCCCCCTCCCTAACTCACGTGCATCTAATTCTTCGAATGATAATGTGTCTATGCAATTGATGTCTTGTGATGTATGTGGTGGTGAAGACCATGCGTCTTCCGATTGTTATTTGTTGAATGAGCAATGTTCCCTTTCCCCTTCCATGGAACAAGTCAATAACGTGAATGCTAATCCTAGGTTTGACCCCTACTCCAACACCTACAACGAGGGATGGAAACATCACCCTAATTTTGGTTGGAGAAGTGGCCAAAACCAAGGGCAAGGTAGTGGTCAAGGTCAAGCTAGTGGTAGTGGTAATTATGTGTCTAATAATCAACGGAATTATAGAAATGACAATAGATACCAACAAAAAGGCCAATACTCTTCCACTCACAACCCACCAGGTTTTAATGGAGGAGTAAGACCAACCATAGCTCCTATCCCTCGACCACCACTCCAAATTCAAGCTCCCCCTCCTCCTAAGTCTAATCTAGAAAGCATGTTGGAGCAATTCATGAACTCCCAAACTAAAAAGACAAATGACTTAGAGGAAAGCTTAAAGCAAATGCAAACCCACAATAAAATGTTGGAAAATCAAATGGCCCAAATAGCTAGTGCCCTTAAAGGCAAGTCTAGTACCTCATTGCCTAGCCAAGGTCTAGATCCTAGAGAGCAAGCCAATGCCATTGTAACTAGAAGTGGAAAAAGCTTGGGGGAAGTTCAAGGGAAGGGAATGCAACATGACTTAGAAGGTGAGAAGTCAAAAGAAAGAGTGATTGAAATGAGTGATTCCCACGGAGAGTTGAGAGTAGAAGAAGAAGAAGAGAAAACCAAAAAGAAAGAAGTTGAAGAAAGAAAAAAAGAGAGTGAAATCCCACTACATGTGGCAAAGCTTCCTTTTCCGGGAAGGTTTGCCGGGTCTAGACTTGATGAACAATTTGCTAAGTTTTTGGAAGTCTTGAGGAAGCTTTATGTTAACATTCCATTCACCGATGCTATTAAACAAATGCCAACTTATGCTAAATTCCTTAAAGACATTTTGAGTAATAAAAGAGAAGTTGACTTTGTGGAAACGATTAATATGCCGGAAAATTGTAGTGCAATTATTCAAAATAAGTTGCCCACTAAGCTTAAAGATCCCGGTAGTTTTTCTATTCCATGTGCTATTGGTGAAATGGTAATTGATCGTGCTTTATGTGATCTTGGTGCTAGCATAAGCTTGATGCCCCTTTCTATGTGCAAAAGACTTGGCCTAGGAGAGTTAAAGCCCACCAACATTTCCCTTCAATTAGCCGATCGTTCGATTAAGATGCCTTTGGGAAAATTAGAGGATGTCCCCCTTAGGGTGGGCAAACTTTACATTCCGGTGGATTTTATTGTGCTTGATATGGATGAGGACTTGAATGTCCCCATAATTCTAGGTAGGCCTTTCTTAGCCACGGCGGGGGCTATTATTGATGTGAAACATGGTAAATTGTCTTTGCTTGTTGGAAAAGAGAAAGTGGAATTCAAATTGAACCAAGTTATGAAATGTCCTTCCAACATGGATGATTGTATGAGTATTGATATTGTTGAGAATGTTATTAATGAATCCATACAATTGCATTTGCATAACACTAATGATTCTCTTGAGTATGAACTTGAAAGCAAAGATAAGTCTTGCAATGAAGACATGGAGATGGAGCCAATTGAGGAGATTCTTGACTCCACCCCCATGGACAAGGAAGAAGCAAACCTAGTAATTGGAAAAGAAGAAGTGAAGAAACAACTCATGAACGACAATGGTAAGGAATGCCCAAGTGTAGAGCTAAAACCTCTACCATCCAACTTGAGGTATGAGTTTCTTGGTCCATCTTCTACTTTTCCGGTTATTGTTAATGCTTCATTGGATGAGGTTCAAACCTCGAAATTATTGAATGTATTAAGGATGCATCGCAAAGCTTTGGGATATAAAATGGATGATTTGAAAGGTATAAGCCCAACGCTTTGTATGCATCGAATTTCATTGGAGGATGATGCTAAACCATCAATTGAAAGACAAAGAAAGCTTAATCCTCCAATGCTTGAAGTGGTCAAGAAGGAAGTTCTTAAACTACTTGCCGCCGGTATCATTTATCTTATTTCTAATAGTAGATGGGTGGCACCGGTGCAAGTAGTCCCTAAAAAGGGGGGGATGACGGTTATTAAAAATGAAAAAAGTGAACTCATCCCTACTAGAACTATTACCGGTTGGAGGATGTGTATAGACTATCGTAGGCTAAACACATCCACCAAGAAAGACCACTTCCCATTGCCTTTTATTGATCAAATGTTGGAAAGGCTAGCATCTCACAAGTATTTTTGTTATCTTGATGGTTATTCCGGGTTCTTTCAAATCCCAATTCACCCGGATGACTAAGAGAAAACAACATTCACTTGTCCATATGGCACCTATGCTTACCGTAGGATGCCATTTGGCTTATGCAATGCCCCCGCTACCTTCCAAAGATGTATGATGGCAATTTTTGCGGATATGATAGAAAAAGAAATGGAAGTTTTTATGGATGACTTCTCGGTTGGGGGAAGTTCTTTTGATGACTGTTTAATTAATCTCACGTGATGTTTGAGAAAGTGTGAAGAGGTCAACCTTGTCCTTAATTGGGAGAAATGTCATTTTATGGTTCAAGAAGACATTGTTCTTGGCCATAAGATCTCCCATGAGGGGATTGAGGTTGATAGGGCTAAGGTGGATGTAATAGAGAAGCTCCCACCCCCTACTAATGTGAAAGGGGTGAGATCTTTCTTGGGACATGCCGGTTTCTATCGGCGTTTCATCAAGGACTTCTCTAAAATAGCCAAACCTCTTACTACACTTCTTCAAAAGGAGTGTGATTTTGTATTTGATGATGCTTGTCTAGATGCATTTTGTAGGTTGAAGAATGCATTGATCTCGGCACCAATAGTGCAAGCTCCGAATTGGAGCCTCCCCTTTGAGCTAATGTGTGATGCAAGTGACACGGCGGTGGGTGCCGTGTTGGGGCAAAAGAAAGAAAAGAGGGTGCACGTGATCCACTATGCAAGTAAGACATTGAATGATACACAAAAGAACTACACCACGACCGAAAAGGAGCTTCTTGCGGTAATCTATGCTTTTGACAAGTTCCGTTCCTACCTTTTGGGTTCAAAAACCATTGTCTACACCGACCATTCGACAATCAAATATTTAATGTCCAAGAAGCATTCAAAGCCTAGGTTGATGAGATGGGTGCTTGCTTTGCAAGATTTTGATATATAGGTGAAAGACAAAAAGGGGACGGAAAATTCGGTAGCGGATCATTTGTCAAGGTTGGAAATCCAAGATGAAGATGTTGATCAACTTCCAATCAATGATGAGCTCAAAGATGATGTTTTGTATGCTATCCAAGCAAAGTCATTGCCTTGGTATGCCGATATAGTGAACTACTTGTCTTGTGAGGCGATTCCACCGGAGTTCACCCCTCAACAAAGAAGAAAATTGAAGCATGAGTCGAAAAGGTACATATGGGATGATCCTATTTTGTACAAGATAGGGGTGGATGATCTTTTGAGAAGATGTGTTCCCGACGATGAAATTCAAAGTGTGCTTCATATGTGCCACTCATCACAATGTGGTGGTCATATGGGGGCAAACAAAACGGCGGCAAAAGTGTTGCAATGTTTGTTATTTTGGCCTACTCTCTTCAAGGATGCATGGGTCTTTGTGAAGACTTGTGACAAATGCCAAAGAACCGGGAACATATCAAAAAGAAATGAGATGCCTCAAAATCCGATTTTGGAATTGGAGGTGTTTGATGTTTGGGGGATCGACTTCATGGGTCCCTTTCCTTCATCTTACGGTAATCTGTACATTCTAGTAGCGGTGGACTATGTGTCCAAATGGGTGGAAGCTCTTGCATCACCAAAGAATGACTCCAAGGTGGTGATGAAGATGTTTAAAAAGATCATATTCCCAAGATTTGGCGTTCCACGGGCTGTGATAAGTGATGGGGGGTCTCATTTTGCTCATCGAACATTCAAGGCTTTATTGGTTAAGTACGGAGTACACCATAAGGTGGGTTTGTCCTATCATCCTCAGACAAGCGGCCAAACGGAGGTTTCAAATAGAGAAATCAAGCGCATTCTTGAGAAGACCGTGGCTAGAAGTAAGAAGGATTGGGCGGCAAAACTCGATGATGCCTTATGGGCATACCGTACGGCTTTTAAGACTCCCATTGGGACCACTCCTTACAAGTTGGTCTATGGGAAGTCTTGCCATTTGCCCGTGGAATTGGAGCACAAGGCTCGATGGGCAATCAAAGCCTTGAATTTTGACCTCAAAAGTGCCGGAGAGAAGAGAACTCTAGACTTGCATGAACTAGAGGAATTGAGAATGAATGCATACGATAATGCAAGCTCTTACAAGGCAAAGTCTAAGGAGTTTCATGACAAATACATTATCAAGAGAGATTTCAAGGAAGGTGATAAGGTTCTTCTCTACAACTCAAGGTTAAAGCTTTTTCCCGGAAAGCTTAAATCAAGGTGGAGTGGTCCTTTTCAAGTTGTAAAGGTATTTCCCTATGGCTCAGTTGAAGTTTGGAGTGAGAGCACCGGAGCATTCAAAGTGAATGGTCAACGCCTCAAGATTTATTATGAGGGTGAAAAGAAAGGTGTGGTTCACTCCATCAAGGTAGAGGAATTCAATGTCTCCAGTTAATGTGATCGGAAGGTCGTCAAGCTAGTGACGTTAAAGAAGCGCTCCCGGGAGGCAACCCGAGTATTTTTGCTTTTACTCAAGAAACAACAAAAAAATAAAAAAAAAAAAACGAGAGAGAGATGAAAGAGATTAAACTAACACTTAACATTTTGAATGTTTTGTTTAGTGTTTTGTTTTGTTGTAGGTAATTTGCTCGGAGAAAAGAAATGTAAATTTGGAAACTCCAGATAGGAGCGGGCGCTCCTACCCGAGTGCACGCCCGCTCCTACTAGCAGCAAACAGGCAGGAACTCCAGCAAATTTAGGAGCGGGCGCTCCTACCCGAGTGCACGCCCGCTCCTACTAGCAGCAAACTGGCAGGAACTTCAGAAATTGTAGGAGCGGGCGCTCCTAACACCCTGCACGCCCGCTCCTACTGACGAAAAGGAGGCAGTAGGTTCCTCCAAAGGCAGGAGCGGGCGCTCCTCTTCTTCGGAGCGGGCGCTCCTCCCCTGCCGTGTAAAAAAAAAAAAAAAAGAAAGGGGGGATTTCATCCTTATCTTTTTAACCCTCTTTCATCTCCCACCTCTCATTCACCCATATTCATCTTCTCTCTCCTCTTTACCCACCTCTTTCTCACTCTAAAAACCCCATCTTCTCTACCTTCTCTCATCAAAATCATCATCAAACCTTCAATTTTTTCACTCAAAATTCACATATTCTTATTCTCCTTCCAATTCTCTTTCTAAAAATCACAAAAATTCACAAATTTGGTCAAAAATTCGAAAACCCACAAAATCTCCATTGAAGAACAAGAGCAAAAAGGTGAAAGATTGAAGAAGGAGGAGCAAATTTGGGTAGTCTTGGAGGATTTTAGAGTATTTTCATACTCTATTTGGTATAATCCACTTCTCTACTCAACTTTCTTTTTCAAATTTTCTTAATTATTGTTTATTTCATACAAATTGTGTAGTTCATTGCATGATTGGTTGGAATTGAACAATTATTGATGTTTTATGGAGAATTGTTAGAGAAAATTGTGAATGATTTTTTAGAATAGTTGAAATTGTGATTGAAAATTGCTTAAACATTGTGATCTTGTGAATGTGATTTGTGTGAAATTAGTGAAGTGCATTGTTGTTGGGAATTTGTGTGTTGGAATATATTGTTGGTTGTGTTGTGGAACAGGTACATTTGGATTTTTAAAGGGGGTTTGAAGTTAAGGGTGTGTGTGGAGTTGTTTGTTGTTGAGTGTTTTTCCCAATTACCCCTTTTCCAAACTAAAAAAAAAAATGAAGAAATTCATTGGAGGGATTAAGAAAAGAAAAACAAGTGAGCCTCAAACATCCTCATCCCCTTCACAACGAGAAAACCCTAACCCACCACCAACTTTAAAAATCGATAAACGATTTAAAAAGCCTTTCGATGACCTTTCCAAACGAAAGATTATTCCAACCCGATTCTATCATCAACATTCAATGCGACTTCTA
This sequence comes from Chenopodium album, assembly GCF_948465745.1. Taxonomy (NCBI): domain Eukaryota; kingdom Viridiplantae; phylum Streptophyta; class Magnoliopsida; order Caryophyllales; family Amaranthaceae; genus Chenopodium; species Chenopodium album. Next base: position 9,701,064 of record NC_137844.1, read on the forward strand.
GGGGTCGATGAGGGAATTAGAAGAGTAGCCGAAAACTTCGGTTGGCTAGACTTCTTGGACCTTGCGGAAGAAACCTTTTCTTCCCTAACTCTTGAATTCCTTTCATCGGTTTCTATGAAACGCATAAGCCTTGAGGATGAGCCATTGGAATGCGAAATAAAATTTAGAATGTTCAATGTCGAAAAAACCTTAACTTTGACGAGATTGAACGAAATTTTTGAATGGCCCACCCTCAACCAAGTCTATGACCCCAATGGTACTTACTTCTCAAGTTATGAGGAGCAAGTGTGGTGGAATACCATTGCGGGGTATCCCAATTTCACAACCCGGTCTAGCCATGCTAGCCACATTATCCACCCCGTCCTTCGAATTTTCATGCGAATCATGAGCTATGCTTGTTTTTCTAAACAAGACTTAGGGAAGCTAACTAAAGAGGAGATCAAATGCCTCTTTCTAGCTTCAAGATTCGAAGGAAATGTGGAAGGGAATGTGAACATGGGATACTTGTTCATCAAGAGATGTATTGAAATAAGAGAAAGTGGAGAGATGAGCGGAGAGATTAGATGCGGGGGAATGATTTCAATTATTGCGAGGAAGTTAGGGTTTGGGTCTTTTCTAGACCAAATGACCCCGGTCCCAAGTTCTAACATGCTTGATCTTAAGGCACTTAGTGATATGAAGTTCCTTAGTGAAATTCCGGGCCGAAATCTTCGCTATAGTTGGAAGGTCAATGGGGTGCATTATTGCACTGTCCCAAATCCGGCGGTTAATAACTCGGTGGGGGACACATGGCAAGTGCCAAGAGATCAACTCCCACGAGGTATGGCCGGTGGTGGCGAGAATGTACCCATACCCCGTCGTATGAGTACATCCTCCATTCCCCAATCTAGGGTAGATGGTTCCTCTTCCTCCTCTTCTCTCTTTGATGTGGAAATTGCTTTCAACCAATTAACTCTAACCAATCAAAGACTTCTTGAACAAAATGAGTACCAAAGTTTTGTAGCGGAGAGAAGCTACCAACATCAAGTTGAGAGGAGAGACTTTCTCCCTTACCTCAACTATCCCAACCGTCCCATTCAAGAAGGGCCGGTAGCGGGTTGGAACAATGGCCAACCCACCTACCCCTTTTGGCAAGGCCCGCGTAGTTCAATTGAGGAGCTTCGCTCCTTTCCCCCTTATGACTACACACAACCAGGGGGAAGTGATTATAGGGGCGGCCCTAGCTATTACTTTGTCCCCGAGGTTAGTGGAGATAGTTCATCTTCGGAGGTGCTCGATCCCCCCCTAAGGGGGCATTACGGGTTCCCACCCGGCTATGATGGTGGTTGGGGTGAGCAAGGTGTGCCGGACTTTGGCCATTATCGCACTTGCCCCAACTATGATCTACCTCCTTATGTAGACGCCCCGGCCACTTCTAGTGATGTAGATATTAACTACAATTATCACTATTCGCCGGGACGCCGACATAATTAGATGATCTAGGCATTTTAGTCACCGTTTCATTGCCCCTTTTCACTTCTTGGGACACCGAGGATGGTGCCAATCCCAAGCTTGGGGGAGGTTACTTCATTGCCTATTTTGTTTCATTGAAACGGTGACTACATGTCTAGCTTGGGGGAGTATTTAGGCCTTGCATAGGAGTTGGGATTTGATGTTGCTAGTTTCGTGCTTAATTTGATTATGCTCCGTTTGTCTTGATTGGTTAGTTAATGGTTGAATGTTTGCATTTTGATGAGCTTGGTTTGGTTTATGTGCTTCTCTGTTGATGATGATATTTGTTGATGAGCCTCCTCTCCTTCCCTAAAATCCAAAACCCAAAAATCCAAAACCCAAAAATCCAAAGCCCTTAATCCAAATTCTTTAGTTAGTTTCTCCTTCCTGCCTCTTCTCCTTCCCTCTCCTAATCTTCTTTAGCTAGTTCCTCCTCCCTTAATCCAAATTCTTTAGCTAGTACCTCTTTCCCCTCCTCTAAAAAAATAAAAAAAAAAAAATAAAAAAACATTTTTGCTTTTAGAATAGTCCTCAATGATGATATTGGATTGCATGTGATGGATATTTGCTTTCTTTTGGTAATAAAATTTCGAGTATGGTTTAGATGCCCTTGGTTGAACATAGAATTGGCTAGTTTAGGCTAGTGTGAGAATAACCTTACCGAATGTACGAAACCAAAAGTCTAGGATTGTGGTAAGAAGGTGTCGCCCATATCGAAGGAATTTGAACCCCGAAAGGTAGTAGTTGATCCCACATTGTTCCCAAAGGTGAGGTTGTAATATTTTTCAAGCCTACTACATTTTGAATGAGTGGCAAGGATCCTCTTTGATTTAGTACCTAGATCGAGAACTTGAGTCTTAACTCCCAAGATCGCGGCCTAAACTACTCTTAGTGATTATGAAGGTTGTTATGTATTGTTCATTCGCACAAAGTTAAGGCATGTCATTCTTGTTTCATTAGTTCAATCTTTAAGTTGTTATAAATAATAGTTTGTGATGTAAATGCCAAGTTTGAAAAAAAAAAAAAAAAAAAAAAGAAAATAGAGAAAGAAAGAAAGAAAAAGAAGTGATGAATAGCCACCACCCCAGCAATTAAACAAGCTTGGGGGTGCATTTTTGTTTCAAGTTTATTCATAGTTTGTAATTTGGGTCAAAGTTAGAAACCTCTTTAGGTTTGCTCTTAGTATTATATATCTTAGCTTGACTTTAATTGCAAAGCACTTCTAGTTTTCTCTATGCCTTAACTTTGTGCCGTAATCCTTGAGTCTTGTAATGTTAGTAGAGTAGTTGAAGCCATAGTCGGTGGAGGGAGTTGGCTCACAAGCATATGGAGAGGGTACTTATCATTGAGATGTCGAGTGTTCTAAACCTTCTTTTGTTTATTTTTTTTTCTTCCGTCTCCTTCGAGGAGTCATGAGACACTACCATTAGGGGGAATTTGAACTTTGTGTTGGGGACGCGGTAAGATTGGTTGAATGGACCAAAGTTGAGTACATTCGGGAAGGCTAGCTAGGCCTTGGCTAGTCATGACCGTGGTTGATCTTAGGCATATACCTCATACTCGAGTTTTTATTGCTTAAGGATTCTTTTATCTTTACATGTGCTTTTCTTTGAGCGGACTAATCTATTAGTTTCTTTTGCGCCAAGTGAATTGCTTAGGGACAAGCAATTGGCTAGCTTGGGGGAATTTGATAAGTGTTTTATTTGTCCACTTATCATGACTTTTTAAAACACAATTTTGTACTCTTTCCCCTAATTCAATCCCTTTTTCTAACTCTTTTTGTGCATACTTGCATCTTTTGGGTTTTCCGTTTCTTTTTATGTGTGTGCTCGTGTTTGTAGGTTCAATGAGATTATGGTTAAGTAGCATGAGCATGTAGACTTTCTCGAGGGAGCACTATCAGGCAGGAGCGGGCGTGCACCCTTACAGGAGCGGCCGCTCCTCATCCCAGCACCACATTCTGCCTCCCCCTGCACATATAGGAGCGGGCGTGCAGCCTTCAAGGAGCGGGCGCTCCTCCCCGATCCTCTACTTTCTGCCCCAATCTGTTGCAAGGGGAGAGGGCGTGCAGAGAGCCCAGGAGCGGGCGCTCCATACAGAGGAGCGGGCGCTCCTACTTACTGGAGCGGGCGCTCCTCCTGTTCTGAATCCCGATTTTGACGGATTTTACGATGTAATTTCTGGGCATATAAATAGGACGCTTAGCTTCAGTTTTCTGGATCTTCTTCCCCTTTTTAGTTTTCTTAGGCCCTTAGTTCTTCTCAACCCTCATTAATTAGTTTAGTTTCTCAAAAACTCAATCATTTGTAAGCATTATTGGAAGTTTGTTCCATGAATTTCAACAATTTTCCCAACTTTGAAGTTTATTAAGTAATCTCTTTCCTCTATCTCTTGCTCTTAATTTTCAATTTTAATTGCTTTGAGTTGATAATTTCTCCCTTAATCTTGTTTATTTATTCTTGCATGTTTAATCCATCCTTGTTTCATCTCTTTCCTAGCTTATTTGAATTCATGAAAACCCTTACTTTAATTGTTAGATTAATTTCCACCATGTTTAGTGAGTAGTCTCTTAGTTAGGGGTTGGGTGAAGACCCAACCAAGCTATGGTTAATTGACTTGGAATTATTCATGTGCTACCTTGGATTGATAGTTGTTTGTGCTTGAATTGATAATTGCATGTGTAATTTGTTGGCCACATTATGCCCATGTGTTCATCCCTCTTCTCACATCGAAAGATGGGGTTTTGGAGTGAGTCTTTTCTTGTGTAATTAGATTATGCTACTTTCATGATTTTGGATGTTTGGTTTCATTGACTAGGTTGCTTTAGTATGGTAATTAGGTGAGAAATCCCAATTATTCGAGCTTCATGCTAGTTCGGAGCGATCGAGAGACAAACTCGAGCTAGAAACCCACTTCCTACCCTTGAGACTTAATCCTTATCGTGTTAGTGCTTAATCTAGGGAGTACTTATGTTGTGACTTTGAAAGAAGGCAATGATAAGTTCCTTTTCTATCTTCTATGTGTACTCATGATTCGTCCTTGTTATTGATTCCTTGGCTTTGGTTGGTGTTGAATCCCGTTTCCCCTAGCATTCTTCTATATAGTAGCTAACCATTCAAAACCCAATTTGTGACCGAATTAGCTTACAACCGTTTCATACTCTTGGTGTTCTTCACCCATTCCCTGTGGACACGATCCTCTACTTGCCCTGGACTTGTCTTAGGTTAGTTTTGGTAAAAACATTGTTTGGTTTAGGGTGATTGTCCAATGACCGATTATTCCCTAACCATAGTAGATGTAAATAAAATATTAAATTTCAATTGTTATAATCAACCAACGCTTGGGCCTTCCTCCTTTTATTTTATATTTTATTTTGGGGGGTACTAAATGCAGGGACAATTTTGCCCTTGTTGTGGTATGAAAATTATGTGCAGTAGTTTTTTTTTTTTTTTTTTTTTTTTTTTTTTTTTCCCGCAAAATCTAAGTTATAGATGAACAACCAAACAACATAAAATTTCCATCTTGTACGACTAAGATTTTCGAAGGTCTCCAGCACCCCCTATACGATTTCCAAGGGTCTCCAATACCCCCCGGCTAAGATTTTCGGGGGTCTCCAACACCCGCGGCTAAGATTTCCGGGGGTCTCTAGCACCCCTCGGCTACGATTTTTATTATTATTATTACTGTTATTATTCTTATTATTGTTGTTGTTATTATTATTGTTATTATTATTATTATTATAACTATTACTATTATTACTATTACTATTACTATTACTATTACTATTACTATTATTATTATTATTATAAGAAAATAAGAGATTTTGAGGAGATAGTTAAAAATACAATTTAACAATATAAATCACCCAAAATTCGACCATGAGGGCCGAAAATATCGAGCTTCCATAGCTCAAATTTTCGGTAGAATTTGTTATATACACTTGGGTGTACCGTACACCCTAATCTAAGGTTAGTTTTTGTTCTTTATTTGATGATATAATGAAAAACAATCATTACAATGAGAACAAGTACTCATGGGTGTACGCTACACCCGGGAGTATATAACAACCTCTCAATTTTCGAATCCTATTAGTATATTTTAGGGAGTTATTTTGCTATTTTTAAGGAATTAAAAATAATTGTGTAAATATTATTTATTGTATAAAATAATTAATTAATAAAATGCCAATTATTCACCAAATAAATTTACCTAGAAAATCAGATTTTCCATGCTAAGAAAATCCGAAAATCTTAGTCAATAATTAGGAATTTTTGGACCTTATTAATTAAATAATAAAATATAGTTTTTGCTTTAATTAAATTTATCGGAACTTATTAATTAAATAATAAAATATTTTAATTAAAATATCTGAAATATATAATAATTCGGTTTTTAAAATAAAATAAATGGATAATAAATCTTATCCAAAATCTAAAAATAATAATTAGGTTTTCAAAATACTTTTGGCGCCAAAATTCAAATATCATTTTGGCTCCAAAATTCAAATAGTAATTTAAATTACTAAAGTACCCTTTTTAAGAATTAATTAATTAATTAGAAAATACATATCAAAATATGGGGTATTACACCTATGCATTCTGATCAACCAAGAAATGCAGTTATGGTGACAGAGGTGCTAAGAATTGCTATGCTGGTGAGGGATTAATGTAACACCCCCAAATCTCTCTCTATAGAAATACTAGAAAAATATGTATAATTATATTGTAGAGATAGACTTAGGCGTATTACCGTCGCGTGATTACGCAAGGCTACCAAACTTACTAAACAAAACCAATACTTTGCAGCGGAAACTTCAGTACTCTTTTATTAATAAAACCATAATATTAACCATTGTCATGAGTATTCATAATTAAAAACAAGAACCAACATTCCTAATCTAGATGAAGACATTTCCGAGACTCCAAATGCTCACATATTGACTTCACCTGAAATTAGTCAACACTGCTTACCATTACGATAAACAGGGCGAACCAAAACAAATAGGAAATACGAATTAGCAAAATATGCTAAGTACGATAAGTGCAAGATAATGTAAACTCAATTTATTTGCAAACATGCTTTCCAAACCAATTTCCAATAAATTCCAATACTCATGATTTAAAACCAATTCTCAATACTCAAATATAATTTCAATAACTCAATAATTTAATAAGAATGATTATTAAAAATCCATTAATTTAAAACTCAATAATAAGAATGATTTATAAAGTCAATTTAACTCAAACTCCGGCCTCTCTAAGTGTGCACACCCCCTAAGCTAGTCTCCTACTATTTCAAGGCTATTCTTGGAGAAAGACTAGGTCATACAAAGTCCATAGTCTTCAATGAATCCGCATAGTGGGATTAATATAATAAACATGCTTGTAAAGCTTTTAAAATAATCAATAATCTATTTAACTCATAAATTCCAATAAATATCTCAAACTCCTTTTTAATTAAATTCAACATACTTTCAAAATCAAGTCTTTAAAACATGATAAATAATTCATTCCCTTCAAAACATCATATAAAAATCAATACTCCAATTTATTTTTTAAAACCAATTAATTAAACATGCTTTATTTCATAAACCATAATTTAATTAAAATCAATCACAAATAAAATCACATAAAACATGTTATTCAATTCAATCACTTTCAAAGGTATCTAGCCACCTAAACGTACCTCGATCCTTGCTTAGCTCACACAAAAGAACTCAAGAACCTTGATTGCACACACCCTACAAATAAATATAAGGTTAACAAATAATCACAACAATTAAATTAAAAACCCCCAACTATATGTACATGAACCTTTTAAATTATTTTCTCATAAACATCATTAAAAATCTGATTTTATTTAATTAAAAATAGTCATAATAATTATAATTAATTAAATAAGAAAAGAGAAGAAGAAAAGATAGAAAACCAAGGAGAAAGAGGAGGAGAGGTGGCGACAAGGGTGGCCGGTGGTGGCTGTTGGCGACGCCAGAGGGGCTGGTGGTAGCCGTGGGTGGTCAAGGTGGCCGGTGGTGGTTGCGCACAAAAGAAGGAGAAAAAGAAAAGAAAAGAAAAGAAGAGAAGAAAATTAGAGAGAATTAAGAGAATTTGTGTGAGTGTTTGGTCATAAAATAAAGGGATATTTATAGACTAGTATGGGCATGAATTATGGTAGGAAAATGTAGGAAGAATTATGGCAAGAAGAGTTATGGAAATACTTGGAGAAGTGAATATATAAATATGGAAAGTTTTGATATTAAGGTGATTGTGCATAATAAAAATATGGAAGGTGTGTTGTCATGAAAAATAATATGGCAAAAGAGATTACTTGGGGAATAATCAAGGAAAATAAAAGGTAGGAAAATATGATGATCAAATATTTAGGGGATGGAAAAATAGAATTAAGGAAAATGAGGGATTTTAAGGAGATAATTAAAAATACAAATTACCAAAATAATTCTCCCAAAAATCACCCAAGAGGGCCGAAAATATTGAGCTTCCTTAGCTCAAATTTTCGGATTTCCTTATAGGAATTTAGGAAGTTATTTTGCTAATTTTTAGGAATTAAAAATTATTGTGTAAATAATATTTATTGTATAAAATAATTAATTAAATAATTAAATAAATAAATACCAATTATTCACCAATAAAATAACTAAGAAAATCAGATTTTCTACACATGGAAAATCCGAAATTCCTAGCTATTGTTTGGGAATTTTCGGACCTTTTAATTAATTAATAAAATATAGTTTTTATTTTGATTAAAATATCTGAAATATATAAAAAAAATTCGATTTTTAGGATAAAATAAATGTATAATAAATCTTATCCAAAATCTAAAAATAATAATTAGGTTTCAAAATATTTTTGGCTCCAAAATTCAAATATCATTTTGGCTCCAAAATTCAAATATTAAGTTAATTTACTAAAATACCCTTTTTAATAAATTAATTAATTAGGAAAATACGTATGAAAATACGAGGTATTACAATAGACACACTGAGCTGATGTAGTGATGTCAGATACTATAAAGATCGTATTGAGATGCTTGATGGCATTAGAAGGAGATGAAATACATAAATGGGTTGCAGAACACTGAGTGTTTGATCATCTGTTGCAAATAGAGGTGTGTCTCATTTAAAAGTGAATTCTTATACTACGTATTTTATTTATATCACTAGATGATGGTCCGCATCAGTACTGGATACTTCCTGGCCACCTGTGGGATTCTTGTTTAACAAGCTTCTTTCTCACTGCAAATTTCAGTTTTTAGTGTCCAGAACACTCATCACATTCACATGTTACGTTTATACTTTTTCAAGCTTTGTGATCATCACAATAAGCAACCCAATTGTGCTATGTCTTATACGGGGTACATCTGTTTTGTAAATTTTTTAACATGCTATGTGCGTTGTATGAATTGTATGGATACTCCTAGCATTTACAAGAATTTGGTTTGTAATGCACCAGATAATGCTAACCAATGTTATGACAACGCAAGCACATATAAGAACAAGAGCACTTAAATGAAAAACACGCTAGAATATAACTAAGTGAACACTAGTGAATAAGAGTAATCCAAAGAGAAAAAAGCTAAACATATGAATCGCTTTGTGATGACACCACAAGGAGGTAATAAAATTTCAATAATCAATGAACAAATAGTCAAATATGAAAAAAAAAGAAAGAAAAAACCAGTATTAACAATAATGTAGAATAGAGATTCATTAAAAAACTAGCCATTAATATCATAATTTCAAATAGATTACACTAACAGACTAGACATAAATATCATAATTTTAGAGAGATTATACTAAAAAACTAGCCATTAATATCATAATGTAGAAGAGATTACATTAGATTGAAATTTTAAGAATCATGACATGATTAATTGAATCCCATTCAATGAACAATAAACCATCCTTGTTGAGTGTGTATAAGGGAGACACAGTTTCAATGTAATGAAATATGGGCTGCACATTACCTTCGTCGGGGGTTCGCCATCACCACACCAATAATCGATATTAAGCGTTTGTTAATCTCATACCTTCCACCGGGAAACACCTTGGGGCGGATCAAAGTTCAAGTTTATAGGGTCAATTGACCCCACTTGTTTTTTTACTTAAAAAGTAGTTGAAAAAATATTTATAAAATGAAGAATAATGATTTTTGTAATATTGAATTATTTAATATGAAAATAATAATATACAAATTTTAAATAATGTATCAATACACATAATTATATGAATTAACTAATATTTACGTTGTTACATGTAATTGGTTATTTTATAAATAATTTCACGTAATTTGTTGATGAATAAATAATTTTAATATTATTTGTTTGATATTATTTCAACAATACTCATAATTATTTTAATAACAAATTACATTGTTGTTTCTCCTGAATTTATTTCTTTGTAAGTCATTAGAAAAATGCATTTAAATATTTTTTTAATGATTCATATCAATAAATATAATTTATTCGCCACTAAAAACACATCTTAGGGTTTTTGTCATAGAAATAAACCAGTTCTTCCTTAGGAATATAATTCTCATAGACATAAAACCCCCCCAACAATAAAAACCCTTTCCATCTCCTTGTCCTTCTCATCAATATCAGTTGCTGAAAATCCCTTGACATCCCAAACACCGGATTTATCATCAACAAACCTGTTGATGATATGAACAAGGTTATATAACACTGTTGTTGTTGTTAGAATACAATGGATTCCTCAAGCCAATTTAACCAAGCCCTGACTTCGACGACGACCACAAGAGCATGGTGAGCACAAATGTTCTCAAAGATAAGATTTTGATCCCTGATTACGGGTTTTATCACACAAACTGAAACTTACTTCTTCTAGTGGTTCATTCTCAATTTCCTTTTTTTCTTCATCAGAATTTTTCTTTTTTTTTGCCCTCTCTTCCGGCGATTTAATCGGAGACACCATTTTCGTCTACCTTTTCCCCTTTTTTCTTCAGCTTCAATACAAGCACTGTTCATACATATTGTTATACAAATGTAAAAGAATGATGTACCCGTTATTATGTATTTTCCATTCTTCTGATTCTATTTGTCGCTATATTCTCTCTCCTCAGTCCTCACTACTTTATTCTACTTTTTGTAGAGAGTAGAAAACCTTCCTCTAAGGCGCTGCAGGAAAATTTCGACTGAGGCTTTACTTTCGCCTTATTCTCCTGCAATATCCTCGAAATTGACGACGGTGGGTGGGCTACGTACGGCGGGGTTTACAATGAACCGAAAAGGAAGAGGTAAGTGCCATTATGTTAGTGTGTTGAATTAATAATTGTTTTGAACTTTTGTGAATTTTTGTATATAATGATTTGAAGGCAGTTGAAATTATTGATTTGTGCGGTATTTAGTTAGGGTTTTATTCGAAATGTTAGGGTTTATACGAAATTAGGTATTTTCATTCTCGTTAAATTGACAGTCAAGGCTTTTAAATCGATATTCAACAACGAAATTCTGTTAATGTTAAATTTGGGGGTTTTTAAAATTCAAGTTATGTTAAATTTTGGGGGTTTTTTAAAGTCGAAGTTTTAGGGTTCAGTTGTAGCAATTCAGTCCAAGTTTTAGGGTTAATCTGAGTGGGGGTTTTATTTATTCGAAGTTTTGAGGTTCATGGTAGTGCTTGATGTTGAAAGTTTAGATTTAATGTTATATTTGGGTGTTTTATATAATTCGAATTAGGATTAATGTTAAATTTTGGGGTATTTAAATTCGAAGTATTAGGGTGCAAGTGTACAAATTATTAGGGTGCAAGTGTACAAATTATAAGGTTTGTTAAAATTAGGGTTATTCATATCGAAATTATAGGTTTAATGATAATTTAGGGTGATTATTAGAATTGGGGGATTTTGAAATTGAAGTTTTAGGGTTCATTTGTGAATATGTGAATATGTGGTCTGTTAGCCAATATGAGGGGTTTTATGGTACATGAATTGCTAGATTATATTCAATTACTTGATTATATCTGGAGTATTCTGTGTAGACATGAATTGCTTGAATATTTGGTGATTATATATGGATTATATTGCTTGAAAATCAATAACATTGTTACATAGTCATGGATTGTTGCAATATTTTTCACAACCTCCTTGAATAACCAGTAAGGCCTTCACTTCAATTTATCCACTGCCTTTCTTGTTTTGGGGGGTTTTTGGACGATCCCTTGGGAGGAGAACTCGAATGCTGCAGTCAAAAGGCGTTTGGACCTGCAAAACAACGAACCCTGGAGTGTGTTCGGTAATTTGCCCCCGAAGCTTAAGTTAGTAATTGAGTGGAGAAAAGCAATTAATACAGTAATTAAAATACGTAATCCATTAGGGAAATCTGGCAGAGCCTCTTTATGTGTGTGAACAGTCCTCCTCTCACATCATTTATTGATGTGGTATTTATATGCAGTCAAAGAGAATCATCCCAGGGTTTTGTGCCCTAAAATGATGATTTGTGATTGGTTACCCAATTAGGAGGAGACAGGCGTCTCTTAGAGGGTTGACTTTAAGGTTTTTCACTGTTTTTGGGCCAATGTTGGCCTTAGGTCATTCTCTTTTCTGTTTAGGACACTTGTCCTTGATTAACCATTTATTATGATTGGTTTAGATTGTGACATCTAGCGTACTTAATAGTAGACACGTGTCACTCTTTCATTGAACCACGTGGATAGACAATTTTACCCTTAAACATTTGCCCCTTAGAAGAAGGCTAACGTGGCTTACCAACTCAAGAAGAGAAGAAAGAGGAAAGAACAAGGGAAAAATTTGGAGAAGAAAGAGGGAAATTGAAAGGAAGGTGGTAATTGGGACCCACCATATCACGTCATCGAGGTTGGGGTAAAGTGGTGGTAGTTTTAATGTTTTTGATAAAACTAGATGGTAAAATACAATTTTTTTTAAAAAAAAAAACTTAAGGTGGTATTGTACAAAATGACAACAAATAAATAGTGCTATTTTCCAAATTTTCAAAATGACACCTCATTAAATTAATTATAAAATAACAACAATGATAGGTGTACTATTTTTTCAAATAAAAAATAATACGTGTATAATAAAAATAAATTAAAATAAATATCAATAATATCTTGTTGGAGTCACAAGGGGCCCAAGGGCCCAACACCAAACTTATGAAATCTAATTATATAATTCATGATCGTATCAGTTTTTAAATACCAGTATAATGTTATGAAAAAAATTGTGTGGATATCCATTATTCTCTTTGTATGTTTCCGGAATATTCTAGATGTAGGGTTTATTGTTATCTAAGCAAACTCTACATTCTATGTATATATACCCATATTATGTGGAATAACATACACAGATCACTTCTCTCTCATGTTTTCCCTTATTTTCATGACACTTTATCAATACAGCTCTCTAATCAATCGGAACACCAATTTGTAGCTGATTAATTGCTACTGCTCTATGAAAATATTTGTGGAACACCAATCTGTAGCTGATAAAGAAAACAAAATTCATCATTGAGATTAAGGCCCTGTTTGGTTTAATGGAAAAAGTTTTCATGGAAAATGATTTTTCCTTTTTTTTTTACCCATTTTCTTTTGTTTGGTTTGTTAAGGGGTGGAAAACAAATTTTCCAAGGGTGGAAAATTCCATCCTTAATGATGGAAAACGTTTTTCTTTCCAAAACAGGGGAAGCCACATTTTCCACTCTCCTCCTTACCTCCTTTTTTACTGCCCTCTCATTCATCCTTATATTTCTACTCTTATTTTTTTTTTTTTTTATTATTCTTGAACTTTTCTTGTATGCAACCAAATTAAACAAAGGAAAACTAATTTTTAATTGTGTTTTTCCTTAAAAATATGTTTTCTTTTCACTGAAAATGTTTTCCATTAAACCAAACAAGGACTAGATAGCAATCATCATCGAGCTTGGACAGCGTGATCAACCTTAATAATGTATTATCAAAGGGGATATGCAACTTCTATACATACTTTCCATCTTTCCTACGGATTAACACCGTGTAAGTATGTTTTGTTTGTCCTATATACAAAGTACAAATTATTGTTTTGCTTGGGGATTATTGTTTAAGTGCTATAATTGTAGAATATCTATTTTAATTATAGACTTATAGTACTTAACCCCTCCGCATATCTCTAAATTAATGGTTCAATTTTGCAAAGTTGAATACGAATACGATAAGTTTTGTTATTCTAATTAAACAGATAAATCAAGGAAAGTCTTATAATAGTAATTTGTTCTCTCTATTTTCCTATTAGCTTAAACTTCTTTAGTCTTAGCCCGTATGCTTTTGTGTTGTATCAGTGTATGCATACTTATATAGTTATATGTATAGGTGTATAACCATTTAAGTCTTTAATTTGTTTGTTATGTGCTGCTTAGATGCCGACAAATAAAGATGGGCATGGGCCGTGCCGGCACGGCCATGGGCACGGCGGCCCACTCGTGGGCCGTGGGCCGTGCCGTGAACAAAAAAATTGAAAATCGGCACGGGCACGGCGGGCGTCATGGTGGTCGCCACGCCGGCACGGCCCACCAGCCCGGCACGTGACACGACCAGATATGGCCCGGCACAGCACGCGGCCTGCCAGGTACTGCCCGGCACGGCACGGCACGACCCACCAATTATTGTATGATTTTTAATTCATTAATGCTTGATTAATGATTATCGTTGTTAATATTTTATAATATAATGAAGCATTACGTAAGCTTAATTGGATGATGTTGATATATGGTTCAACTGTTCAAGGGTTTAATGTCTTGATTTTTTTTACTTTGAAATCTACGTTGATGATGTTATTCAATAGATTTGTGTTTCAATTACCACCGATAGTATTAGTTAATGATCCATATTGATTAATGCGATTGGGTAATCATACGCTACATTAATCTATTATATCTTACTGTATTATTTAAGGTTGTCAAATGTAAATTTTTTTGTTGACAAATTTTTTGATATAATTCGATTTCTTCAAGGTATTATATATGCCGATTAATTGATAGAGAATCACAAGTATTTGTGAGTTATTTGTGATACTCTTATGCTACAGTGATTAAAATTCTTTGCAGTATGTTTGTAGCATACTATTTTATGTTGGGTGTCATAATTTAATTCACTAGCCACATGGATGTTTTAATATGTTGATAGGAAATTATGCTATATAATCACAATGATCATCTTTTAATGTTGAATATGAATATGAGTATAATCCTTTATTTTGTCAATCAAATATGAAATTAGTTGATTAATGAATTATAATTGTGATGGTAATATAATGACTATTTCATGTTTTTCAACATAATGGGAAAACATATGTAATGTAATGCTAGTAGTCTATAATACAGAGTAAATTATATTTCGTGACGATAAGAATTGAATTATTCAACCCTATCATATTGCTAACTCTTGTAATTATAAGAAGCTATGTGCATATCTTATATTCTGTTATAGTGCATAGCTATCTTTTGTATTATTCGCTTGTATTATAAATACGTTTCCTTTGATTAGTGGAAGTATTATCATTCCTCAACTCTTTAATAATATCACATCATGTTGTATTATAAATCTTTCTATCATTCTTGGATTAGAAGTTCTAGATTTTGTTCATGTACATGTTTTAAAATTACAATTGAATTGAACTTAGTATCATGGTCTTATTAATATTTAAGTTGATAGTATTGTAGAATATATTATATTGTCATGATGTTTGATGTGTGATGTGTGATCAATATCAATA
The DNA here is from genome assembly GCF_948465745.1 of Chenopodium album. Classification (NCBI taxonomy): domain Eukaryota; kingdom Viridiplantae; phylum Streptophyta; class Magnoliopsida; order Caryophyllales; family Amaranthaceae; genus Chenopodium; species Chenopodium album. The sequence continues at coordinate 9,716,291 of NC_137844.1, forward strand.
GTATTTGATAGTATATGTCTACATAAAATTAGATTATTGGAATAATGGAGTTATTTGAACATATAATTTTCGTATAAATATTGGATCTGAACTTACCTAAATTTATGAAAGCAAGGGTCAAAAACCCTCAAGAATAATATGAAAATAGAAATGACCAATATAGTTTATAAAGTATGTTGACTAGATATCCACCATGTTAAAATATATATAAAGTTTTTTTAAAGAGTTGATGTATCTTTTTTTTGGTTGAATATTTTTAATAGCAAATTCTGTGTGAGATCAAATTGGTAACTAGACTCACTAGATTATTCCTAGAAGTGATTGAGAAATTGCATGCTTGAAAGAAAACTAAGCATGTTTGCATGATTTCTTTTAATTATATTATTCATGGAAAATTTCATAAGAATATCTATTTGAACAAAAAAAAAAATATTATGAGTTCAAGTAATTACACATGATATTTTGAGCAACTTGCTTGAAAAATGTATTTATTACGCCCATAGTTTTAAGAATTTTCAATATAAACATTAATATAATTGGATAAGAGTTACGAGTACGAGTTTATAAGAATAATTTTATTATGTTTGATACATGCATTGCTAAAAGAATTTATGGCTTAAAAGGAGCAAGGGATTTAAAGATTGTTGGACTATTTTTATACCCCCCATATGCAAGGATTAGGGGGAGCTAGATAGTCTTTATTCCATTGTTTTAATGTAATCCTTGCACATGAATAATTAAATATGTTAATGGTCAGTTTGGTACATACACTAGCCTAAATATCAATGATTTATTTAATAGAAGTGGCCACATGATAATCAATTATTTAGAATGATACCATCCTAAAGATGGATATGAATAAATGTCATTACCTATATACTAGCTATAAATGTACATATTAAGTTGATATCCTAGATGGATAAGATCAGTTGCTATTGAACTAGCACACCCGAAGTGTGGTAATCCAAAGGCTTACAAAGATAAGAATCCTTGGAAGAGGAAAAGAGCACTAATTGACAATGACAAATTTGAGAAAGTGACACATTTTGATGTATCTCCTGAAGAGATCATTTCTAATACATTAAAATGTGATATGATTATATAAAGTACTCTAGAAGAGTATAAAATGTTATCCAACAAGGTTAGCATGTATCAAGATTACAATCAATGCTCCAGTGGAGTATGAGTATTAGTTAATTGTCTTGCCAATTGTGGAAAGAAACACATTGGTGTACTTATATCACATCATATTCATGGCCATGCATAAAGTATCTCTAATAAGGTGATCACCAATATTATAAAACTGACCATAATTTAAATACTAAAGGAAAAGTGATTGGAAGTGATAATTAATAATTAGGCCATCCGAGGTTTAATAAATTTCCGTTATGAAAACCTGAAGTTTCATTTGATACGAAAGAAATAATGTGTTGACGCTCTCTCATGTTAAATATATGAAATAAATTAACTGGCAAGACATAACTTTGATATTAGCTATATTTGGATTGTGATTTTTAATAGTTTGTGTTAAAAGAAAAGTTCAAGAGATAATATATTTGTTTTTCTGAATAATTGGTGATCAGAAGTTCACTAGAATAATTTATATGTTGACAAATATTAGGTGATCAGAAGCTCACCACGTACAAGTTATATGTGGAAATTTTAAGTAACTAGTATTATACTATCAATGTTTCTAATGATCCCGAAGATCACCACCTAGTGAAATTACCAGAAAGTTTACAATTCTCTTGATTGGGGCTATTGTATGTCAGAACATAAGAAATAAAATTAGAAGTTAGACAACTGCACAATTTATTACCCCTCTATTAATATTGATATCTAGAAGAGAACAAAATTTCATTATTCTCCAGAAGAGATAGAAATTTGCTGAATATTATTATTATCCTACGAGATGAAATTTGTTGCACATGAAATTATATTCTAAGTTGGTGAAGAATTGCCCCAATATTTGAGATATTTTACCAACTTAGAGGGAATAATTAAAGTAAATTGGCAAAATTATAAAATTATAATTAGTTGATCCCTCTATTGATACTTTGTAAAGTTATATGCCAACTTTTGTATCAACATATGTTGCACATCTATGATTTGATTTGTTTACCGTTATGACCCATCTAGAGGCATAGAGAGATATATTTTGATTATAGTGATAATGATATTATATGCATACATTAAGATACATCTTGCCAATTTTTCTTTAAATCACTACACCTGAAGTGTAGTTTGTATGATCGGTTCCAATATAAATATGTGATATATGGCAAGATAGTGCAGTTGATACTTTTAAAGTATAATAATAGTATATTAATACCATAGTGTGAGAAATACCCTTGATCAATAGTATAGATATCTGAATTATTATAATAGATGGCCTATATTATGTAAGAAAAGATATGATGGTACCAATGAGAAATGTTTCAGATATCATTATAAAATAGCATGCGAAATGTACATTAAAGTAATTTTATGATACCGGTACAAAATGGAACTGATGAAAAATTTGCATATGCATGATAGAATGGATTATTGAACAAGGGATCTAAAACACATGTCCATTATGATGTCGACATAATGATAATCATCAAAAGTTTATCATGGACCAGAATTCCAATGAAATATGGATTTTTAAATCCACACTGTATAGCGTCTTGCATTAATTTGAGTCTTATATCCATGTGCATGCGTGAGTCACAGGTTAATGGATTTCTTATTGCATGTTTAGGAAGTTGTTAGATGCATTACGTACTCATTGTATATTTTGTTCAATATCTTATCATGATTGTTATATCTCATATTGCATGCAATATCTAGTTTCTATATAATAATTGTGGTATGTGTGAATGTCTGTCCAATGTATAGTAAGGTGTATATACAACATTGATGGGAACTTACAAAGAAATATTTATATTCCAATGGGCTTACACTAGTGATGAAATTATTGATGACGTCGTTTTAATAATAGCTTGTTATGATTCATGTAAGAAGAGTTTACGAAGAACTTATATACAACGTATTTAAATACCCAGCCCCACATATTTTATATCTTGAATATTGCAATTATTATCAAACTCATGAAAAGTCAATATGACTACATCATCGATATCTCAACCTGAAGATTGAGTATGTGAGATTCAACATGTTTATGTATTCATTAGTGAACTCTCATACAAAACATGAAATGTCTAATTAAAGAATAAAGTTGAGATACCATTGAGTGAGAATAATATTCTTATGGTCCAGAAGAGCCATGAGCAAAATATGTAATTAGTTTAATTTCTTAATTCATATGATACTAGAAAATGAAATATATATATGATGATATCAAGTGTTGCCATGAAATTATGTTTGGATAATGTGATCAATTATTGATCATCATTTTGTAGTATATGACCTGCAGAAGAAGGCCAATCTAATTTTATGATAATTCGAAACAAAACTATCGAATGAAATAGTGGTAAACATTTGTATTATTTCCACAAGTATGAAGAAATGAAGACGCCTCAATAAGTCCATGTGAAGATTTGAAGATTCAAGTTCAATCTGAAAGGATCAATCATCAAGAAATGGTGTTCTGCTACATGGAAGAAGTTACCCAACCATATCCCGTCGGATTTATTGCACTGGAAGATTTCATGTTAATACGTTACGTATTCAACAGGGGGAGAAAATACGCGCTACACTCTTTTTTCCTTGACCATGGTTTTGTCCCACATTGAGTTTTCCTAGTAAGGTTTTTAATGAGGCAGCATTACAAGTGTAATCCCCCATATTTTTGATAAATTATAATTATATATTATTATATGGTTATATGAATATTTTATAATTATATATTGATATATCCAATTTATATAGTGTTTTACCCCCATCCCACGGTCATAACTAGTGGTGTTTTTGGTTCTTTAGAGCCACTTTTATTACTAATTTGTGTTTTCTAGTGTTTGCGTAGTTTTAGTTGTATTTTACAGGAAATTGCACTTTTGGAGCATTTTCCCGGGTTTTTTAAGGATCAACTACGAAGGCTAGAAGGACACGGCCACTCTTGAAGCCCAGGATCGGTAAGAGCCGATGATTAAGGGCTCGGTATGAGACACCGGGGCTATTGGATCGATTAATCAAGACCTGATGAGGAAACTTAGATTGGGCCGAGGAATTTAGCCCAATCGAAATCCAAGCCTCGAAGAAGAAAGCCGGGCCCGATCGGGCAAGCATACGCCCGATCGGGCGGCTGCGCGCATAAAGACCCTCAAAGGAGAGACGCGCCCGATCGGGTGAGCGTAAGCTCAATCGGGCGCGGCATACCAGCAGCGGGCAAGGCAAAAAAGGCGGGCCCGATCGGGCGCGTGTTTTTCTCAGAGCTGATTAGATTAGTTTTAATTTTTGTTTTGAGGGATGTTTTAAGTACGAATTATGTACGTAATTTTGGGGGATTTTCTTCTTTAGATTTTCTCTCTCTACTTAGGATATTTCTCTCTCTTAAATTCTCTCTCAACTTTTGTTCTTAATTACTTCTATTAATCCAGATTTCTTTTGGTAACAATTTCTTCTCTTTTAATTTCAGCTATTTTATTTACTTCTTTGATTATGCTTTGCTTTATTCATTTGATTAGTTTGGTTATGATGATGCTTGAGTAGTTTTATTTCTAGGGTTTATGGGGATCTAATAAATGATATGAAGGGGTAATTTTGTGATTGTTAATTATCAATGCTTGGTTAATTTTCTATTGATTGATTTAATGCTATGCAATTAGGTTTGGCCAGATTTAATTGTATGAGTTTAGTAATATTAATTCGAGATTCGACAGATGAGATTTAATGTTTAGGCTTAGTTTCAATAGGCGGACTAATTTATAAATGGTTAAGTCGAGATTCGACAGATGAGATTTAATACTGGTAAATTAACTTTGTGATTATAATACGTAGCGAAAGCCCTTTATAATCTGATTGATCAATGCTTGATGATTGCTTATTATGATTTGCCCTAGAATATTGTTTATTAGTGAACCTATGCCCTAGGCCTTTTAATATTTGATTTTTCCCCTACTTTATTTCTTTCGACCTTACTCTTTGTAGTATAGAATTTATTCCCAAAAATATTGGTTACTTAGATAATTTAGATTATAATAATTAATTAGGAGTAGAAAGACTTGTTTCCCTGTGGAGTTCGACCCTACTTCCCTATCTACTTTAGTTAGAGGACTTAGGTATTTACTTTTGATTAGGCGATACGACCTTACCCTGTCATATATTTATACGAACATTTTAAGTAAATATTATGTGTGTGTGTATATATATATATTTTATAAACTACTCCAATGAGAAAATTATTTTATTTACTATCTTTATTTTAAACCAACTACTCCTATATTCTTGAAACCCATTATATTGTATCCCAAATTAAATGAAATTATCATCTTAATTGAGCCCAAATAATACAATTTCTACTTCTACTTGAACTAGAAATATAAGCCCATTCTTCCTTATATAACCCAAACCCCTCACCTCTCCTAATTACTCACCTATTCTACGTACAAAGCAAAGAAAGAAATCCCCAAAAATTTTCCTCTGCTTTTCTCTCACTAGTAGAAAAAAACAAAAAGGCAACCCCCAACTGCCACCGGTTCAGTCCAAACCGGTGGCAAAAACCGGCTAAAAAATGGGCGGGGTTTTAGACTAAGCACAATGGCATCGGTTCAGTGCAAACCAATGGAAAAAATATATAGGCCACCGGTTTGAACCGGTGCCACTGAACCGGTGCCTTATTAAAAAAAAAAAACCCCGCGTTCTTTCTTCTTCCTTCTCTTTCTCTTTCATTTTCATTTTGGCTTCCTTCTATAGCTTTCTCCATTGTTGCATTCCCGAAAACCATCACTTGCACTCTCTCCATTTTCCCTCCACTAGAGCCACCACCGTCGCCGGCCATCTGTACTGCCGCCTCCACCAGTGCCCTTCTCTTTCTCCCCTGCCCTTCTCTTTCTCCCCTCAACCCCCTCCACCTCTCTTAGTTTCCCTCTTAATTCGAGGGTCTGTCAAGGTGTTGAAGCCGCGCCACCGCCCTGAGGTTCGCCACGCCACAGCCCTAAGAAATGCCGTGCCACTGCCCTGAGGCTCCTCCACCACCGAGCCACTCTACTGCCCTCCATCTCTCCTTCCCTTCAAGGTTTTCCTTATAATTTTTTTTTCACAATTATTTTCCAATTGTGTACTTATATTAATTTCTTTTGCATGTTGAACCATTGTTAGCAAATTAAAATTTAGGTTTGAATATAATTTTACTCCAATTTTTCTCAATTTTAGGTTGTTTTATTGGTAAATTGTGAAAATATTAGAGATTAGTAACCTTGTTACTCAATTAGTTGGATTTTATTATGTTTTAATGGTTAATTTAATTTGTTTTGATGGATGGTTTTGAATAAATTAGAGAATATATATTAACCTTGGTACTTAATTAGTTGAAATTTGGTATGTTTTAATGGTTAATTTTAAGTTGTTTTGATGGGTTATTTTGAATAAATTAGAAATTAGAAACCTTGTTATTAAATTAGTTGAATTTTGGAATGTTTAAATGGTTAATTTTAAGTTGTTTTGATGGGTATTTTTGAATACATTAGAGATTAGTAACCTTGTTACTAAATTAGTTGAATTTTGGAATGTTTTAATGGTTAATTTTAATTTGTTTTGATTGGTAATTTTGAATAAATTAGAGATTAGTAACCTTGTTAGTTTAGCAATTTTGAATAAATGAGAAGAATTTTGAACAAATTAGTGAATACATAGTTTAGCAATTGTTAGTTTGATGAATGATGTGTTTTAGCTTAGAAATAAATTAGTGAATTGACATGTTATGAGAAAGAAATAGTACATACATAATATTTAACCTAATTTTTGTTTATTGTTTTTTTTAATAGATTTGTGAATTGAAGCACGAGTTTAGCTTGAGGACTACATATTGAGCTCAAGTGGGTAGTTGCTATATTGGTATGACTTATAAACTTTACTAAGCTATATTTCTTTCTATTTATCCATTTAATAAAAGTTTATTCATGATATTGCAACTTGTGTATTGTTTAATTGCAAATAAATACAACAATATATAGAATACTTGCATCAACATATGCCTAGATACCCGTTCAAGGCTTTCTTATTAGGAGAAAGTCTTGAATAGTCCCCGGTTGGGACTGTTCTTAAATGTGTACTCTCACTTAGGTGGTGAATGAAGGAATTGTGTCTTCGATAAGTGCAATTACTAGATATATCAAGGATCACTATTATGGAGATAATAAGTTCATTCTATTGGGGCGTCATCCTCTGTTGCTAGACTATGAGAGATGATCTTTGGGCTAGTCAAATAGCTCAAAGCCCTTTAGAATGGATCCTATATTGGTCACACACAAGGGTATTGGGTTAAGCAAGTTGGAGGCCCATTAATGGGCCTCATGAGCAGTTAATTAGTCATAAGCATGAGTGGGCTAAGTATAGTTTGAGTGGGATTAGGAATTGGGCTTGGATTTGGACTTGGACTATTATTTAGAGATACGATCTATAAATAATAGCCTTGCCTAGGGTTGAACACACAAGTCACAATTGTCATACAGTGAATTGTGAATCAAGCAACCATCATCCAAAAGTCCTCACCCTCCCTCTCTCACACGCACGCCTCTCTCTCTCTCCCCTCTCACCCACGGCCGGCCACCCCTAGTGGCCACGTGGTGTTGCGCGGTGGTTCTTGACTAGTTGATCGTTCGTTCATCTCCGTAGAAGGTCGATAGAAGTGTTCTTTCGCGACTAACTAGCATTAGTGGAGGTCTTAATCCGTGCCCGTGGACCAAGTAGAGGAATCACGTTTGAGGTTCTTTATCTCCCCATTGTTCTTGCTCGATCATCGTGGAATCACGCTTCAAAGGTATAATTCTTACTTCTTTATGTGTTATGCATGAGATCCTTGGTTTGGTGCTATGTGAATATGATTCATGTTAATTCCCCATTTAGTACCTATAATCTCCTACAGTGGTATCAGTTAGCCTCTTGCATTTACATATATTGAGTAATAATTCTTTGATAATCCACAATTTTAATTCAATTAGGAGGGAGAATATTTAATTATGAGTCAATTGTTATTTTAAATGTGATTTAACAATATAGAATCATTAAAGGTGTTTAATTTGCTCCATATTAGCCATAATTTGATCCGAATTTGCCCCAAATTAATCAAAAAATTCGAACCCCTAAACCCTAATTTCGAAAATTTCGAAATTTTAAACCCTAATTTGTGAAATTTTGTGTTTAATTTTGATTTATTTCGATGGTAATATGTTTAAGGAATTTAATCTATTTGATTACATGTTAAAATTATGAATTTTTCATGATCAAATTATTTAATTTAAGTGTTAAATTAAATTGGGGATTAATTTCATCAAGAACCCTAATTTCAAAATTGAATATGATTTAGTTTTGGAATTAATTGGACCACATAAAGTTTAATTTATTTTTACAAAATATGTTTTGTTTTAATTAATTAAAATCAAAAATCAAAAATCAAAAAAAAAAAGGGAAATTGCAGCAGCAGCCACCGCGGCTGGGTGGCGCTGCCACGGCGGTGCTGCTGCTGGTGGTCCGGAGGGAGGGGCGGGGCTGGGTCAGGCAGCAAGGAGCAGCGCAACAGTGCACCACTCCTTTGCGTGTGCTGCTGCTGCTGTTCCTCGTCACTGCAGGGGCAGCGCACACCGTAAGGTGTGCGGCCACCGTGGCTGGCTTCGGCTGGCCACACCACGGTGGCTGACGCGGCTTTTTTTTTTTAAAAAAAAAAAAAAATTTATTTTATTTTTTAAATAAAATCAGTTTTCAAATTTAAAAAAAAAAAACAAGGATAAGTTTAAATTTTGAAAAGATAATTAACAAATTTAAAGTTGTTATTTTTGTTAAGTTTGGATAATTATGGAGCAAAAGATTCTATTTGGATAATAATTGATTAAATAATGTGATTATCTCATAATTATTTATGGATAATAATTGATTTAAAATATGTGATTGGTTAGTAATTAGGATAGAATTTCCTAAATTATTTAGGATAATCATGGAAAATAAATATGATTTATCTTCCATAATTCAAATAAGATTTGATTCTATCTCATACCTAAATTAAAATATATGATATTTTATGGTTGGTCATGAATTATATATGATATTATCTAATTACAGTAATTAATTAATTAAAATATGAGATATTTATAGCCATGTTTCCTTCATTATGATCATCTGATGTTATAGTTTAGGAAAGCATGATGAGTGATTTATTATATGGCACTTTATAATATATGATATTGTTTATTGCTATATATATAGACTAGTATGGCCCATAGATTCTAAATACGATCTGCGCATCGTGATGTATTTTTGTAATCTAAATACGGTCTGCGTACCGTTGAGTATTTTTGTAATTTATTTTATTTTATTTAAGTAGTAGATAGAATAGAATAAAATTACAGGTTGCAGTTGATCCAAAAGCCAATAAAGTGAAGGCCCAATGGAGCAAGATGGATGAGATCCATGAAGGTTCAAGTGGGAGCATTTTACTTTATTAGTTTTCTTAGGATTAAGGGGCCATACTATGTCATGTTTTATTGCATTAGTATATTATGCATGTTTAGGTTTATTTATGTTGCTTGATGATGCGCTAGAGTTCACTATATAATCACAACATAATAAATCTAGATCCCAGTAATATTGATGCAGCTTTTCCAATTAAAAACCCGATGAAAACCTTGATCGTTTGTGATGGGTCAGCTCTCAGCAGAGCATCATAATATATCTTGGGGAAGTGGGGGTAGAACTGCATAACTACACTTTTAATTGGTTATATTCAACAAGGTTACCTAAATCGTTTAGAACCTTGAAGCTAAGAGTAATAATTAAACATGCGATGGTTAATTATTCAACCAAGAATTACAAGAGTTGTAATCAGTAAAGAGTTTACTCACCTTGAAAATGTAATGGTTGATTGCAGGGACTCACTCTGGTTAATTATTGCACAAATAAAGGATCTTGGAATCATTTTATTCAATAGGGATCATTTAAACATTGAATGAATGCTTTAAAGTTACCAATAAATTCTAAAATTACTTATGGTACTTTAAATTTATTGAACATAATTATTGAATTTTGCCTCGTTTTGTTTTTGTTTGTAGATGAATAACTTATATGACAACACAGATTTACCAATGAAACTCAATTTAAGGCTTAATCTCAGAAACTACAGGCAATGGGAGGGCGAATTGAGAAATGTTCTCACAAGCTTCAAGCTTGATGCTCGCCTGTATGTACCCATTGAGAACAAGTGTGCTCCTGGTCAGGACCCTGAAATGCATGCAAAATTAGTTTTGGATGCACTAAAGGTCAAGAACCTAATACTGGAATCTATTCCAAACTGTTGGTATAATAGGTTCAAACGGTATGAGGTGACCAACTTATATCAATGTCTTCGTGCTATCTGTAGAGGTGGCATGGGGGCATTGGGTAGCGGAGGTGCCAACGATCCACATGTAAGAGAGATCGTTAACTCGATCCCTCAGATTTACTATTCCTGGGCTGACAGTTTAAGGTATGAGACATACAGGATTCATGGTAAGATAATGGCAAAGAAACTCTTACCTGGTCAGTCAGTGAGGAACCATGTCAATGAATTGGTTGATATGATCAACCAAATGGATGTCCTCGGGAAACCGATCGATGATGACTATGCGCGTGACATTATCTTGTTCTCGCTCCATGCTGGTTTTGACATTGTGAGACTTTCTCATAATGATGAGGGATCATCAGCGAATTTGATCAACATCTTACTTAACCATGCTGAGGAGTACCTGATAAGGAGAGATTGCCAGTGCTTCTATTGTGGTGGATGGCATGCCCATACACCAGGGTGTCCCCATTATGCACCAGTGAAAACAGAAGGTAAGGAGTTACTTGATGTTTTTGTTGTAGAGATTAATCTTACTTCATCTTCCACTTGGGTATTCGATACCGGTTGTGGTGCTCATATCGTTAATGACGTACAGGGCTTGAAAGGAAGTAGGAAGCTAGATCCAGGGGAAGTGACACTTCGAGTAGGAAATGGAGAAAAAGTTGCTGCACTTGCTATTGGGAGTTATCATTTGAGACTTCCTTCTGGACTCATTTTAGTACTTAATAACTGTTATTTCGTACCCAGCATTACTAAAAACATTATTTCAGTTCCAGTTTTAGATACTGAAGGTTTTTCATTTGAAATAAGAGACAAACGTTGTTTTATTTCAAAAGAAAATATGTTATATGCTAATGCGAAGTTAATCAATGGCTTGTATGTTTTAGAATATGCAAATCATATCTACAACATAGATCATAAAAAGCAGAAAACAGATGGTTCAAACCCAACTTACCTATGGCATTGTAGGCTTGGACATATTAACCAAAAGCGCGTCCAGAAATTACATAAGGATGGACTCCTTTCTTCTTTTGATTATGAATCATTTGAAAACTGTGAGTCATGCTTGCTTGGAAAAATGACTAAGTCACCCTTCACGGGTATAGGTGAAAGAGCTAGTGACCTTTTGGGACTCATACATACAGATGTGTGTGGACCAATGAGTTCAAAAGCTAGGGGTGGATATAATTACTTCATTACTTTAACTGATGATTTAAGTAGATATGGTTACATTTACTTAATGAAGCACAAGTCGGAAGCCTTTGAAAAGTTCAAAGAATTCCAGAATGAAGTACAAAACCAGCTTGGGAAGACAATTAAAGCACTACGATCTGATCGTGGTGGCGAATATTTAACCCAAGAATTTGATGAACATCTGATTAATTGTGGAATAATTTCACAATTAACCCCTCCAGGGACACCTCAATTAAATGGAATGTCAGAAAGGAGAAATAGGACTCTACTAGATATGGTTAGGTCCATGATGAGCTTTACAGATCTTCATATATCTTTTTGGGGATATGCATTAGGAGCAGCTTCCAGAGTACTAAACAGAAGCCCATCCAAAGCAGTTGAGAAGACACCATATGAATTATGGAAAGGAAGAGTTCCAAATTTGTCTTATCTCAAGATTTGGGGTTGTGAAGCCTATGTAAAACGTTTACAAAGCGATAAACTACACCCTAAATCAGACAAGTGTTTCTTTGTGGGCTATCCTAAAGAAACACAAGGGTATTATTTCTACAATCACGAAGATAACAAAGTGTTTGTTGCTCGCAATGGTGTCTTTCTAGAAAAGGAATTTCTATCTAGAAAGCCAAGTAGGAGTAAAGTGGTTCTCGAAGAAATTCGAGACGAGCAACAAATGGATGTGGATAACACCACGTCAGAGGCGAGGGCGCATGAAACGATTAATCATGCGTCGGAGCAAGCTAATTCCACCAGCGAGACTCCTATCGTCCCACTTGAATCTAATTCATGCGAAAATCTTCAAGGAGTTGGAGAGAAAATTTCTACTGTTGCTCCTACCCCACGTAGGTCTGTCAGAATCAGAAACAAACAGTTTGTCGAGGTTCTGTTAACTGAGGATTCTGAAATCTTCTTATTGGAGAATGAGGAACCCACAACCTACAAGCAAGCTTTGGTGAGCCCCAACTCAGATAAATGGCTTGAGGCCATGAAATCCGAAATGGAGTCAATGTCTGAAAATAAAGTGTGGACCCTAGTAGACTTGCCTAATGGGGTAAAACCCATTGGCTGCAAATGGGTCTACAAGATTAAAACAGACAAGGATGGAAATGCCTACATCCATAAAGCAAGACTGGTTGCAAAAGGGTACAGACAGATTCATGGTATTGACTATGATGAAACTTTTTCCCCAGTAGCAATGCTTAAGTCCTTTCGGATTCTTCTAGCGATTGCCGCATTTTTCGATTACGAAATTTGGCAGATGGATGTCAAAACCGCCTTCTTGAATGGGTTCTTGACGGAGGAAGTGTATATGACACAACCTGAGGGTTTTGAAGATCCGGAAAATCCTAGAAAGGTATGCAAGCTTGAGAAATCCATTTATGGATTGAATCAGGCATCCAGGAGTTGGAATCTATGCTTTGATGAAGCGATCAAAAGGTTTGATTTTGTCAAGAGCGAAGAGGAACCTTGTGTATACAAGAAGTCTAGTGGGAGCAGCGTAGTTTTCTTTCTCTTGTATGTGGATGACATACTTCTCATGGGAAATGACATACCAATGCTTGAGTCAGTCAAGGAATGGTTGAAGAGTTGTTCTTCCATGAAAGACTTAGGTGAAGCTGAGTACATTTTGGGAATCAAGATCCATAGAGACAGGTCTCGAAGGATGATTGGACTAAGTCAAGAGACTTATATTGATAAGGTTCTTGACAGGTTTGAGATGACAAACTCCAAGAGAGGTTTTCTCCCCATGTCCCATGGCATTACGCTCAGTAAATCTCAATGCCCGGTTATGCCAGATGAGATGAGACGTATGGCTATCATTCCTTATGCTTCTGCAATAGGATCGATAATGTATGCCATGATTTGTACAAGGCCGGATGTTGCATATGCTCTAAGCATGTGCAGCAGGTTTCAGGCAAATCCAGGTGAAGCACACTGGACAGCTGCCAAGAACATCCTTAAGTACTTGAGAAGGACGAAAGGAATGTTTCTAGTGTATGGTGGCGAAGATGAGTTGGTTGTCAAAGGTTATACGGATGCGAGTTTCCAAACAGACAGGGATGATTTCAGATCTCAATCTGGATACATTTTCTGTCTGAATGGAGGAGTAGTGAGCTGGAAGAGTTTGAAGCAAAGCACTGTCGCAGACTCTACGACAGAATCAGAGTATTTGGCTGCTGTTGAAGCAGCTAAGGAAGCTGTTTGGATAAAGAAGTTCCTGACTGAGCTGGATATCGTACCAAGTGCTCAAAAGGGTATCGAGATATACTGTGACAATAATGGAGCTATTGCTCAATCGAAGGAAGCTAGGTCACACTTCAAATCCAAACATGTAGAGAGGAAGTTTCACCTCATTCGAGAGATCGTTGACAGAGGAGATGTCAAGATGAGCAAAATTCACACGGATGAGAACATCGCTGATCCGCTTACTAAACCCCTTCCAATGCCTAAGCATGAGAAGCATACTAGTGCAACTGGATTGAAGCAAATGGTGTAATTAGAAGTTGTTTTTTGTTTTGAGAAAATAAATTACATATGTAATACATTCATTTGCAGAATTATGTTTAATCAGAAATTGTCTTTTCTCTTATTTAATTGTGGTTTCAATATTAAATAAAATGTCCAAAATAATTATGAATTGATGGGCTCACTAGGTTAATGACCTTTTGAATGAAACCCCACAGGTGAACAAAATTCATATATTATTGAGTTCCTAGTTCGGAATCATTAAAGTGGACATAAATGATTTCTTATACTGAACTAGCATGTTAAGATTGATTGGATAGCGCAGTTTCATGGGCTATGGGAGTGTAGTGAAGCTCGGTCAATCACATGGATATGCATGAATGATGCATGATCGAACTATAGACCAACTTTGAAGTTCAAGTATAGAATTTCCGGATATATTAGTGGATTCCTTTGACATGGGTGGAACATTGGTTTCATTCAATGGATGATATAACTGTGGTACATTCAAACGTCTTCCCGTAACTGGAGATTATAAAGGGTGTTTCCTGGTTATTTTCAGAAGTTGAGTGGGAGCTTTGGTTGCCACAAGATTGGATAGAGTCTTCCTATTAAATTAGGAATGTGTCATGTTTTGGCCTCTTGAAGAGGGAGAATTCAGAAAATGCATGGCCGTGCTCAAATGTGTTACATAGTAACCATTTGTTTTGTAATTCTAACTCAGATTTCAAGAAATGATTTGTGGTTTAATATAGATTACATAAGATGTAATCATATTATCAAATCGACACAAAATGACTTAAGGAATTTGAATATTGCGCACTTGTCTCAGACAAGTGGGAGATTGAAGGAATTGTGTCTTCGATAAGTGCAATTACTAGATATATCAAGGATCACTATTATGGAGATAATAAGTTCATTCTATTGGGGCGTCATCCTCTGTTGCTAGACTATGAGAGATGATCTTTGGGCTAGTCAAATAGCTCAAAGCCCTTTAGAATGGATCCTATATTGGTCACACACAAGGGTATTGGGTTAAGCAAGTTGGAGGCCCATTAATGGGCCTCATGAGCAGTTAATTAGTCATAAGCATGAGTGGGCTAAGTATAGTTTGAGTGGGATTAGGAATTGGGCTTGGATTTGGACTTGGACTATTATTTAGAGATACGATCTATAAATAATAGCCTTGCCTAGGGTTGAACACACAAGTCACAATTGTCATACAGTGAATTGTGAATCAAGCAACCATCATCCAAAAGTCCTCACCCTCCCTCTCTCACACGCACGCCTCTCTCTCTCTCCCCTCTCACCCACGGCCGGCCACCCCTAGTGGCCACGTGGTGTTGCGCGGTGGTTCTTGACTAGTTGATCGTTCGTTCATCTCCGTAGAAGGTCGATAGAAGTGTTCTTTCGCGACTAACTAGCATTAGTGGAGGTCTTAATCCGTGCCCGTGGACCAAGTAGAGGAATCACGTTTGAGGTTCTTTATCTCCCCATTGTTCTTGCTTGATCATCGTGGAATCACGCTTCAAAGGTATAATTCTTACTTCTTTATGTGTTATGCATGAGATCCTTGGTTTGGTGCTATGTGAATATGATTCATGTTAATTTCGCATTTAGTACCTATAATCTCCTACAGTGAATGTATGTTTTCTTTTCGATTTTAAGGAACATCTTGGCTTACTATTTCCTCACTATGTTCTCTGGGTACATATGTGGGTAATTAATTATCTACATCGTGTACTTGGAGAACTAGGGGGAAATGCTGCCGAATTTTCCTTAAAATTGGAAAGTTAACATACATTCACTAGTGAGAGTAGACATTCAAGGATGGGTTAGGTTGGAGTGATAAGGACCCTTTGGAAACATGCATTTCTTCACTATATGAATGGTATATTCACGTTTTGTACTTGAATTTGATTTACAGAAAATATGTAGCAATTACACATTATTCATTATATGTTGCTATATATGTTTAGAGACAATTTACTAAATGGAGAAGGATCGTGGTTGGATGTATGGTAGACGCGATACATTGGAATTTTGGAATGGGGTTCAAGAGTTTTGCGAGAGGGCTTTAGCTTATCAACGCAAACTGGGTGGCAAAGGCCTTTATTGTCCTTGTGTTGATTGTAATAATGTGAATGTGGTCGATAGTTTTGAAATCATTAGAGATCATGTATTATGTCGTGGGTTTAGGCATAAATACCATGTGTGGATTTGGCACAGAGAAAGTGGAGAGTACAGTAGGGATCTTGATCGGAATGATGTGCGTGTTAGAAGCAATGAGATGCATGTGGACGAGGAATACGAGAATGATGACTATATTGTTGATAATGGTGAGGATGGAGCCGATGATGATCAGGCGGATGAGGTCGAGGATGAACAAGTGGATGAGATGTTGCATGGTGTTGAAGGTGGAGTGTTTGAGTTATTATCGGAGGCTTCCAAAAAGCCTTTGTATCCTGGGTGCAAAAAATACTCCAAACTATCGACCGTGCTAACACTTTTCAACATTAAGTCGAAGCATGGGTGGACGGACATTAGTTTTACTTCTTTGTTGACCGCATTAAGTGATACGTTGCCTGATGGGAATGAAATTCCTAAGTCTTACTATTACGCAAAGAAGCTCATGTGTCCCTTTGGTTTGGAGTATAAGAAGATACATGCATGTCCTAATGACTGTATTCTGTATCGAAATGAGTATGAACAATTGCAGGAGTGTCCACGATGCAAGCGGTCGCGCTACAAGCGCATGAGTTGCAATCCTGGTACGGAGGGACCTCCTGCTAAGGTGTTGTGGTATCTTCCCATTATTCCAAGGTTTAAGTGTCTGTTCTCAATACCAAAAGACGCTAAAAACTTGAGGTGGCATGCAGAGGGAAGAAAGAAAAACAGAATGCTGAAGCATCCAGCTGACTCTCCACAGTGGAAGAACATTGATTTGAAGTTTGAGAAATTTGGTGATGAAGTCAGAAATTTAAGGCTTGGGTTGTGCACGGACGGGATGAATCCATTTAGCACTCTTAGTACCCAACACAGAACATGGCCGGTACTTTTAGTGATTTATAATTTGCTTCCTTGGCTGTGCATGAAACGTAAGTATGTAATGCTTTCATTGCTAATAACGGGGCCTAGGCAACCTGGAAACGACATAGATGTTTACCTTGCGCCGCTTATTGACGACTTGAGAAAGATGTGGGACGAAGGGGTTTCCGTTTTCGATGCTCATCAGAACGAGATGTTCACATTGCGTGCAACCCTTATGTGGACCATGAATGACTTCCCTGCATATGGCAACTTGTGTGGGTACAAGGTCAAAGGGAAAAAAGCATGCCCCATATGTATTGATGACACATCAAGCGTATACCTTACTTATTCTCGCAAAGATGTCTACTTGCGGACTCGAAGGTTCCTTAGGCTTGATCACCCGTACCGTAGGCAGAAAAAGGCTTTCGATGGAACAGTAGAAGAGGATACTGCGCCTAGACCATTGACTGGTGCTGAGATTTGTGCTCGGGTGAAAGGGATACGAACGATGTTTGGAAAATCAGAACAAACCGGGGTCTCAGCTGCTCTGTTTAAGAAAGAATCAATCTTTTGAAAGCTTCCGTACTGGAGAGAACATGACGTTAGGCACTGTCTTGATGTGATGCATATAGAGAAGAATGTGTGTGATGCTCTTTTGGGAATGCTTATGAATATCCAAGGCAAAACAAAGGACGGAAAGGGTGCATGGTTAGATTTGAAAGAGACAGGGATTCGTCCAGAATTGTGGCCTCAGGAAAAGGTTAGAAAGGGGAAGGAACCGAGAAAAGAAGATGAAAATGTTTCAAAAAAAGGGAAGGAGAATAGCAAGGGAAAGGGAAAGGGAAAGGGAAAGGCCACAGATGCGTCAAAGAAGAAAGTTGAGGGTAAAGGGAAGGATGAAAAGAATTATTTACCCCCGGCTTGCTATACATTGTCAAGGGTAGAGAAACGAATGTTTTGTGCATGTCCGTACGGCATTAAGGTTCCATCAGGATACTCATCTAACATGAAAACATTTGTAACCTTGAATAGAGAATTGAAGCTGACAAGTATGAAATCCCATGATTGTCACATTATGATGCAAGTATTCCTACCGATTGCAATCTGTGGTATTCTACCGAAGCACGTGAGGGAAGCGATTACAAGCCTTTGTTCGTTTTTCAATACAATTTGTAGCAAAGTGCTTGATCCTTGTACACTAGATGCTTTGCAAGCAGATGTGGTTGTGACTTTGTGCAAGTTTGAGATGTATTTCCCACCCTCATTTTTTGACATAATGGTTCATCTGGTTCTTCATTTGGTGCGTGAGATTAAGTTGTGCGGTCCAATGTTCATGAGGTGGTGCTACCCTTTTGAAAGACACATGGGTACATTACAAGATAAAGTACGGAACCGGGCTCACCGTGAAGGAAGTATGATGCAAGGGACCGTGGGTGAGGAGATAGGTAACTTTGTGGCGGACTACATAGCCCTTGCTCAACCTATTGGTCTTCCTACTTCTCGACATGAAGGTAGACTTGATGGTCATGGCACAATTGGGTCGAAACGAATGTCACCTGACCGAGATTAGTTCTTACAAGCACACCTTTATGTGTTGCACCATGTTTCAGATGTGCACCCATATTTAGAAGAGCACATGGTGACAGGCTAAAGTCGTATCACCTAATCAAAAATAATTACCTAAGTCCACTAGCTTATGCAGATAGGGAAGTAGGGTCGAATCCACAGGGAAACTAGTCTTTCTACTCCTAATTAATTAATATAGTCTAAATTATTAAAGTAACCAATATTTGTTGCGATTATAAACTATACTACGAAAATTATGAGTAAAGAGAATAATTAAGGAAGAAAACAATAATAATAAAGCCTAGGGCATAGGTTCACTAATAAACAATATTCCAGGGTAAAACACAACAATCAATCATCAATGCATTAATTAATCAGATCATAAAGGGCTTTCGCTACGTATTACAATCACAGAATTAATTTACCGGTATTAAATCTCATCTCTCGAATCTCGACCTAACCATTTATAAATTAATCTGCCTATTGAAACTAAGCCTAAACATCAATTCTCATCTCTCGAATCTCGAATCAATATTGCTAAACTCATACAATTAAACCTGGCCAAATCTAATTGCATAGCATTTAAACAATCAATAGGAAATCAATTAAGCATTAATGATCAACAATCATAAAATTACCCTTACATATTATTTATTAGATCCCCAAAAACCCTAGAAGGAAAACTACTCAGACATAGTTAAAACTAAGCAAAACATAATAATTAAACAAGACATGAAGAAATTGAAAGAAGAAAATACTGAGATTAATTAAGAGAGAAATCGTACCAAGACGGCGAAATTACAATTGAGTTAAGGAACAAGAGAGAATAAAAGTCTAGAGACAGAAAGTCTAAGTAGAGAGAAGGAGAATAAAAACTAGAGTAAGAGAATTATGAAGAAGTCCCCAATTTTTGCCTCCTAAAATTGCATTAATACTAAGCAAGAAGATCTCCGCTAAAACAAAAGCAAAACGGAAAACTAAACTCCCTAAAGCCAACACGCGCCCGGTCGGGCAGTGGCTCGCCCGACCGGGCCCGCCTTTTCTCCTCAAATGCCTTCTCGCGCCCGGTCGGGCGCGTGCTCCGGGCACGAGCCTTGTTTCTTCGCTGCTCGCCCCGCCCAGCCGGGCGCGCCTTGGGCCTCGAACTTGGCCCAAACGCCTCGTATCTCCAAAACTGAGCCCCTAGTCACCGATTTGCTACCTCCAATCGGTCTTGGGCTATCGAACGTGGTCGCGGTCTTCCAATACTTGTAGATGCTCCTCGAAAAACCCGGGAAAATGCTCCAAGTACGCAAATTCCAACAAAACTCCAACAAAACTACCAAAGCACTGGAAAACACAAATTAGTAATAAAAGTGGCTCGTAGGAGCCAAAAACACTACTAATTACGACCAAGGGACGGGGATAAATATATATATAAAATGAACACATCAAACTCCCCCAAGCCAAACCTTTGTTTGTCCCTAAGAAAAGGGCTCCTCAATGAACAATAAAACATGCCTCACCCCAATATAAAAATCAAGCACAAACGATTCAAGGCAAATCAAGAGAACATGCTTCAAAATCAGCCAATCCTATCCATCTAATCACCCTTCCTCCCCAACAATTGTCAAGTAGAGCAAACCAAATGAGCATATAGAATTCAAGACTAGTGCTCTCACACTCAACTCTCATTTATGTGGCAAGTAAAAGATGTACTCGATCGCTCTCCATCCCAACCCCTTTAATGTGAACAATGCCTTCCCAAACTCACAACACTCGTGTGTTTAAAAAGACATACACTCAACCTAATAGTCGACTCGGAATATGTCAAGTCATAACTTGCATTGATAAACAACACTTTCACATTTACACAACTCTATGCACAAGGTCAAAAGGTCTTTAAAGCTTGTAATGTAAGGCTAGGGAAAAGGGTAGGATATATTTGGGAATATGTGAGAGAAAAGATTTGCAAAAAGGGAGCCATATCCTAATAAACCCATGACCAAAGATAATGATCATACACATCTCCAATCATAAAAATCAATCCCAATCCTTACAAAATTCACTCCTAAAAATATGATAATATGGAACAAGAGTGAATAACAAACTCAAACTCAAATATTTACAATGAAACTCAATTTTTTTTCTTTCTTTTCTTTTGATAAACCTTCACTTAGATAATTTGAACATGAAACACTTTTTTTTTTCTTTTTGCTCCTTTTTCATTTTTTTTTCATTAGAAGTTCACTTTCTTTTTTTTTTATTTTCTCACTTTTCTTTTTTCTCAAATATATACACAATAAAACCCATCAAAACAAAAATATGATCAAGAACAAATAACTTCTCAAACCCCACCCAAATCGTGCAAATAATGTGCACACTACAAACTCCCTCACCTCACTCACTAATAGCTCCCCCAAGCCAAGCTTGGGACTAGTAACCAATGGGGCTAAATAGGCTTGTAATGTGGCTAAATAAACAATAAAAGGGCACAAGCAACAACATGGGTAGCAAGAAGGGAACAAATGTATCTAAATAAATCTGAAGACTGCCTAAAAGAACAAATGCCTTCGTCCTCCTCATGTGCATAATATTGAGTCATGAAACACTACTCATAGTTGCAAATCAATACTCAAATTCATTGACATACCAGGAACTAATCACACATTCCTAACCAAGTTAACTAGTCAAGCACTATATTCACATGTAGTTGGACAAAATTGACGCATGTTTAGGAATCCAGGTAATTAAACTTCAAATCATGATCAACAAATCCACAATGCTCAAAATCAAATACCAAGAATCAAAACAATTTTCTCAAGTATGGGGCACAGGGAAGCATGATTTACAGTTCATTGGTTCGTATTTTTTTTATTTTTTTTTCAATTTTTTTGTATTTTTCATGTAGGGAAAGCAATAAACTAATCTAAAAAGCAATAAATCTAAACTAACAAAAAAAAAAAACACACCGAAAATAAACAAAAATAAAGAAAAAGGAAGAAGAAAATATATACCAAATCCAAAAATCTCCCCCAAGCTAAGATCAGACAATGTCCTCATTGGCTCGAAGCTAGCCCAGCTGGCTACTCATCCTCATCCTCGTCCATCCGTGTGGACCCACCTGCTCCACCACTGGAACCTGCACCATCTGCACCAAAGGAGCTACCACCAAATAGTTAGCATGAAAAGTCCCCCCCGGCGGTCCCCCAAAAGGAATGTCCTGGCCGTACCCATGGAACGAAGAATAGTCTGTGTAAATACCATGGGCAGTGGGATCCCTATCGTATCCCTGAGGTGGGGGCTGGAACCAGTCTGGGTAAACAGCATCGTCGGGAATGTTGCCCCGACGAGCATAATCATCATAAATGGGGTAGAGTCCCCTACCCTGGTTCCTCTCTAGGTAGCCTAGCCTCTGGTCGACAGAACCAATCATCTGTCTAAACTCGGTCTGGGTCTGCTCTATGCGACCTATGGCCTGGCCAATACTCTGCAAGTCCCAAACTGGGTCAGAGTCACCATGAGGGACGGAATAGGACTGTCAGGGTGGTGATGGTGGCTGTGGAATAGGCTGAACTATAGGCTGTGGCTGGGCCTGGGCCTGCTGTGGATCCTCGCCCCTAGCATGAGCAACTAACAGGGCATAAGTGTAGGACTCTTGCCCTGGGGGAAAGGCGGTCAGGTCGGGGTTCGGCAAAGGAAAAATGGGTAAGGGTTGTTCAGTCCCTGTCCTAATGCACCAATGGGTGACCTGGCTCCCGTCTACCCTCAACCACCCCAGCTCCTCAAGGTACCTAGAGGTAATGTAGGTGTCGGATCCCATGTTAGTCATGCGGTGGGGTCCACTCTCTACAAAGCCGGCCTTCTTGATGGCTATCCTAGTGATCATGCCACCAAGACGGATGGGGGTAGTGGCCTGGTTGCTGGCCGTAGCATGCCTACCTAGGTGGTGGATGATATACCGGGCTATGTTCAATTTCCCGTACCCAAACATATAATGGCCAATTACAGCTAATTCATTGGTCTGACAGTTGTGGGGTTCATACCTACCTAGGAAACAGACACCGGCAAATCTTTGCCACATTTTAGGGACGGGGTGGTGGATAGGCCTAGCACTAGCATGTTGTGCAGAAACATGAGGAATACCAGTCAAAGCAAAATAAACATCATCCATTTTAAACTCAGCATTCCATTGCCTATCTAAATCAGGTTCCAGTTCAAATAATTTACAGAATTCCACAAAAGAAAGAGTGATGTTTCTATTATTAAGCCTAAAAATTAATTTTGGTCCACTTTTATGACTTTGAACAACAAGAGAAGACAAGAATTCACAGGTTAATTCACGGTATGTCGAATAATGCATATCTACAAATTTACGCATACCAATATCATTCAAAAATCTCTTAACAAAGCCATAAATACCTAAAGCTTCTAAAGTGGGACGGTGTAACCACCGTGAGGAGATTACCTCGCGTCCGTAGAGTACCTCAAGCTTTTCTCGTTGCTCCGGTGTTGCGATCCTAATCGTTGGCCACTGAGCAAGTTGAAGAACCGGGTCATATTGTTGAGATGACCCGCTTGAACTACCCCCGAGCAAGTTCCTGCCCCTCTTAGCCGCCGTTGGAAGTGGTTATCAAAAATTAATTGTTGTGGAAAGTGAAATTTTTTTTTGAATAAGAATGTAGAGGATGAAGGGAGGAGTATAAATATGTAAAAAGTTTTGGATTTGGATGAGGAATGGAGGAGAAATCTTAGAGAGAAGTTAGAGAGTTTAAGGTTTTAGAGAGAGAAAGAATGGAGGAAAGGAAAGAAAATGAAGGAAAGAAGAAGAAGAAAGGAGAAGAAGAAAGAAAAGAAAGACGGTGCAACGGGGAAGATGGTCGCGCCCGGTCGGGCGGACATTCGCCCGGTCGGGCGATCTGATTGAGCCGTTCTTTTTCCCACTCGCGCCCGGTCGGGCGCCAATACCGCCCAGTCGGGCGATCAATTCTTCTCCAAAATTTCTTCTCGCGCCCGGTCGGGCGAGTTTTAAACAAATTCTAAGCTAACTCTCGCGCCCGGTCGGGCGAAGCTCCGCTCGGCCGGGCCAAATAAATGTCCGTATACGTCAACTCTCGAGCCCGTTCGGGCGAAGCTCCGCTCGGCCGGGCCCGAGAACACGTTTGGACGTTCAACTTTCTTCAAATTTTGGCTAACTCTTTTTCCTTAGATCTGTACCAAAAACTCATAAAACTCATTAAATTTCCTCCTCTCTCCTCTCATAAGAAAAGGAAGAAAAAGAAAAATAAAAACAAGTAAAATACGGATTGCCTCCCGCAAAGCGCTGGTTTATCTAGGTCCCGCACGACCTTCTTACCATAGTATTCTCAAGGTGAGCTGGAACTAGTCAGGTGTAGTAGTTCAACTGCACCAATTGTAGCCCCTTCGTGATATATCTTAAGCCTCTGACCATTTACCTTGAACACATTACCATGCTCATCAAACAACTCTACAGATTCGAACTTGTTGGCCCTTTTTACAGTGAAAGGACCCGACCACCTTGACTTCAACTTTCCTGGGAACAGTTTAAGCCTAGAGTTGAACAACAACACCTTTTCACCCTCTTTGAATTCTCTCGGAAGGATCATCTTGTCGTGCCATCTCTTAGTCTTCTCCTTGTAGACTCGCGCACTATCATAGGCCATCAACCTAAACTCATCAAGCTGGGTAAGTTGTAGAAGCCTCTTTTCTCCCGCTAGCTTAGCGTCCAAATTGAGCTCTTTAATAGCCCAATATGCCTTGTACTCTAACTCCACCGGAAGATGACATGCTTTACCATACACAAGTCTATAGGGAGTGGTACCTATAGGGGTCTTAAATGCGGTTCTATATGCCCAAAGGGTGTCATCCAACTTATCGCTCCAATCTTTCCTAGATTTTGCTACCACCTTCTCTAAGATGACCTTAATCTCACGATTAGATACTTCGACTTGGCCACTAGTTTGGGGATGGTAGGCTAACCCTGTCCTATGGTAAACACCATACTTCTTTAGGAGGGTATCTAACTTCCGCTCATGAAAGTGGGATCCTCCATCACTGATTATGGCTCTAGGCACTCCAAATCTAGGAAAAATAGTCTTCTTGAAAAGCCTATGGACCACCTTAGCAGCATTGGTAGGAGTGGCAATGGCTTCTACCCACTTGGATACATAATCTACGGCGACTAGTATATAACGGTTCCCTCTAGAAGAAGGGAACGGTCCCATGTAATCAACACCCCAAACATCAAAAATTTCAACTTCCAAAATCCCCGTTTGAGGCATCTCATGCCGCCGCGAGATGTTGCCAGTCCTCTGGCAAGAGTCACAAGCCTGCACAAAAATGTTAGCATCCTTAAACATGGTAGGCCAATAAAATCCTGACTCATTTATCTTGGCCACTGTTTTAGAGGGACCATGATGTCCTCCATAAGGTGAAGTATGGCAGCTAGTGAGAATACCATGTACCTCCCATTCGGGGACACACCTGCGAAATAATCCATCTGCACACTCACGAAACAAAAAAGGATCATCCCAAAAATAGTGTTTAACATCATAAAGGAATTTCTTTTTTTGTTGGTAGGACAAGTCAAGAGGTAGAGTACCACCCACTAAATAATTTGCAAAATCGGCGTACCAGGGGTGTTGCTCTACAACTGCATACAGGTTGTCATCAGGGAATGAATCATCTATAGGGAGAAAATCCTTACCTTCATCATACCTGATTCGTAACAAGTGATCTTCCACTACGTTCTCTGCACCCTTTTTGTCCCTTATTTCAATGTTGAAATCCTGGAGCAAGAGAACCCACCGTAGTAGCCTAGGCTTTGATTCAGCTTTAGCTATCAAGTACTTTAGAGCTGCATGGTCAGTAAAAACAATAACCTTAGAACCAACTAGATATGATCTAAATTTTTCTAAAGCATAAATGACAGCTAAAAACTCCTTCTCCGTGGTGGCATAGTTGACTTGAGCCTCATCCAAAGTTTTACTAGCATAGTAGATAGCATGTAAAACTTTGTCCTTCCTCTGTCCAAGCACGGCTCCTAGAGCAAAGTCGCTTGCATCACACATGATCTCGAAAGGAAGATTCCAATCGGGAGCACATATGATGGGTGCCGATATCAAAGCCTGCTTAATCCTGTTGAAAGACTCAAGACACTTGTCAGTAAAAACAAAAGGGGCATCCTTAAGCAAAAGCTGAGTCAGTGGTTTAGCAATTTTAGAAAAATCTTTGATAAAACGGCGATAAAACCCCGCATGACCTAAGAAACTCCTAACTCCCTTAACATTAACTGGGGGAGGTAATTGCTCAATCACTGAAATCTTAGCTTTGTCTACCTGTATGCCCTTATCATAAACAATATGACCCAAGACTACTCCCTCTGTCACCATAAAGTGACACTTCTCCCAATTTAAGACCAGGTTGCATTCTTCACATCTTTTAAGGATTTTAGCTAAATTAATGAAACATGAATCAAATGAAGAACCATAGACACTAAAATCATCCATAAAGACTTCCATGATGGACTCTATGAAATCAGAAAATATGCTCATCATGCAACGTTGAAAAGTAGCAGGTGCATTACATAAACCAAAAGGCATTCTACGATATGCAAAAGTGCCATAGGGGCATGTAAATGTAGTCTTTTCCTGATCTTCAGGGTGGATCGGAATTTGGAAAAATCCCGAATACCCATCCAAATAGCAAAAGAACTTATGGTTAGCTAACCTCTCAAGCATTTGATCAATAAAGGGGAGAGGGAAATGGTCCTTTTTAGTGGCGACATTTAATCTACGATAATCAATGCACATACGCCACCCTGTAACAGTTCTAGTGGGAATTAATTCATTTTTTTCATTTTTAACCACAGTCATCCCACCCTTCTTAGGAACTACCTGAACAGGACTTACCCATTTAGAGTCAGAAATAGGATAGATAATACCTGCATCAAGTAATTTCATAACCTCTTTCTTGACTACCTCTTGCATATTGGGATTCAACCTCCTCTGGGGTTGAATGCAGGGTTTGTAGTTGTCCTCTAAGTGTATCCTGTGCATACAAAAATCTGGGCTTATACCCTTGAGATCATCAATACTGTACCCTATTGCCCTTTTATGGGTTCTGAGAACCTCTAGAAGTTGGGAAGTTTGTGGGTCATCAAGTGCAGTACTAATGATCACAGGCTGCATTTCCTGCTCATCAAGAAAAACATATTTTAAATGAGAAGGGAGAGGTTTTAGTTCAGGTTTCTTTACCTCTGCAGGTTTCGATTCCTGAACTAATTTTACTACCTCCTTATTCTCTTTGTCATCAAGTTCTTCTATGGCAAGAGCTTTCTCAATAATATCCACCTCCTTGCTCCAGACACTCGCATCACCTGCAGACAAATTACCACAAAGTATTTCTTCCAAGGGATCCCTTGCAAGAATCTGTGTCAAGCTATCATCACAAATATCATCCATTATATCGATAACATCGATCAAACAACAATTTTCCTCAAGCATAGGACCTTTTAAAACCTTCCCTAAATTAAAAGTAATACTATCATCACCAACAGATAGGGTTAGTTTACCATTTTTAACATCTATAATGGCTCCTGCAGTATGGAGAAAAGGCCTACCTAATATAATGGGTATTTGTGTATCCTCAGCCATGTCTAAAACCACAAAATCAACAGGGATGAAAAATTTACCAACTCTAACAGGGACGTCCTCTAAAATACCTAGGGGATATTTAACAGAACGATCTGCCATTTGCAAAGTAATATTAGTAATTTTTAATTCATCCATATTCAATTTAGAACAAATAGACGATGGCATTACACTAACAGAAGCACCCAAATCACATAATGCTTTATCTATGAAGACATTACCAATATGACAAGGGATAGAAAACCTACCAGGATCCTTTAATTTAGGGGGAGATTTATTTTGTAACAATGCACTACACTCCTCAGTAAAAGCTACAGTTTCTACCTCATTAAAGGCCCTCTTCCTGGTCAAAATATCTTTCATAAAATTAGCATATGCAGGAACCTGTGTAATAAGTTCAGTAAAAGGAGCCGTTACCTGCAAATTTTTAACAACCTCCAGAAACTTACCAAACTGCTTGTCCAACTTAGTCTTTAGTTGGCGATTAGGGAATGGTAATTTGATAACTGGTGGTGCTTCCCTACTCTCCCCCAGGGGTGCATCCTTCCCTGAGGTTGTACCCTGCAATGAATCATCAAAAATATTAGCATCAGGAATTTTACCCTGCAGCCCTGCAGGGGAAATTGGTACAACGGAATCAGGATTAGCAATATTAGTTAATTCAGGTTCATCCTCTTTGGCATCAGGGGCCCATCGTAGTGTGAACCACTCCTTAGGGTGATTGCATTAGCATGATCCGTAGGTTGAATTCCCTGCGCTGGTAAAGCTCCCTGCTGACGAGATTGAAGGGTAGAGGACAATTGGGCAATTTGGGTGTCCATGACTTTATTATGGGCTATAATAGAGTCAATCTGTTGGTCTCTACTCTCCATATGTTTTTGCATACTGGTCAGCATTGCCCTAATTTCTGATAAAGCAGGGTCAGAAGATGTAGTAGGGGGCTGTGATGGGGGTTTCTAGTTAGCATGAGGATGGTAATATTTCTGCTGTGGAGGGGGTGCTTGTTGTGGTTGTTGTGGAGGTGGAGGATTTTGAACATTGGTGCTACGGTAAGATAGGTAGGGATGGTTCCGGTAGCCAGGATTGTAGGAATTGGAGTATGGGTTATTTTGCTTGTAGGTTTGAAGAGCATTAACTTGCTCCATTGAACTCCTGCAATCTTGTTCATAATGACCTACGCTTCCACAATTTTCACAGAAAGCATCATTAGCATTATTAGAAACAGCAGAAACATTAGCAACAGAATTAGGATTATTAGTAGTAAGATTATCTAGTTTCTGACAAATAGAAGTAAGCTGGGATTGCAATAAAGTGACTGAATCAACATGATGTTTGCCCTTGTTAGCAAAACCTCTAGCATTCCCATATTGGGAATTATGGATTGCCATATCTTCAATAACCTGACCTGCATCATCAACATTTAAATTCATAAATCAACCGCTAGCTGCGGAATCTAAAATTGTCCTAGATGCATTTCCTAAACCATTGTAAAAAGCTTGAATCAACTGCCACTTCGCCAAATTGTGGTGGGGACACTCCCTCTGCAGATCCTTGAATCTTTCCCAGGCTTCATATAATGCTTCATCTGTCTCCTGGGCAAAATTCTGAATGGCACTTCTCAATAAAGTTGTTTTCTCTGCAGGGTAATATTTATTATAAAAATTTAGAGCAAGAGTCTCCCAGTTAGTAATACCAAGTGCAGCTCTATTCAAACCATTAAACCATAATTTAGCTTTTCCACATAAAGAAAAGGGAAAAAGAATCTCCCTGATTTGGTCCTGCGTTACCCCATTCTGCCTAATAGTATTGCAATATGGACAGAAGTCTGCAATGTGAAGATTAGGATCTTCACCCTTAGCTCCACTGAACTGCTTTCTTTCTATCATCGTTATGAACTGGGGCTTGATCTCGAACTGGACTCCCTCGAGATCAGGTGTAGGAGAAAGATGTGGAAAATCCGTCAGGGATGGTTGCGAATAATCGCTAAGCTTGCGAGGTGGAGGTGGTGGTGGTGTACCCATCTCTAGTTATGAATCAGAAGAGTGCTCCGAATTACTAGAAGTAGGTAATGGATTTCCAGGAATATTATTACTCCCAGAACCTGCCGGGATCTGCCTATAAAAATTCTTCTGTCTATGAAACGAGCGTTCGATCTTAGGGTCGAATGGAATGTAACCTGATCTGGAACACCTCGGCATAAACAAAGAACTAAAAAGACAGATATTAGACCTACCTCAAAGAACTAATGTCCTTTGAGGCAAAAGGAAAATAATCTAAACTACAAAAAAAATTAGAAATAAAAATAAAACAGAATCCCCGGCAACGGCGCCAAATTTTGACAGGCTAAAGTCGTATCACCTAATCAAAAATAATTACCTAAGTCCACTAGCTTATGCAGATAGGGAAGTAGGGTCGAATCCACAGGGAAACTAGTCTTTCTACTCCTAATTAATTAATATAGTCTAAATTATTAAAGTAACCAATATTTGTTGCGATTATAAACTATACTACGAAAATTATGAGTAAAGAGAATAATTAAGGAAGAGAACAATAATAATAAAGCCTAGGGCATAGGTTCACTAATAAACAATATTCCAGGGTAAAACACAACAATCAATCATCAATGCATTAATTAATCAGATCATAAAGGGCTTTCGCTACGTATTACAATCACAGAATTAATTTACTGGTATTAAATCTCATCTCTCGAATCTCGACCTAACCATTTATAAATTAATCTGCCTATTGAAACTAAGCCTAAACATCAATTCTCATCTCTCGAATCTCGAATCAATATTGCTAAACTCATACAATTAAACCTGGCCAAATCTAATTGCATAGCATTTAAACAATCAATAGGAAATCAATTAAGCATTAATGATCAACAATCATAAAATTACCCTTACATATTATTTATTAGATCCCCAAAAACCCTAGAAGGAAACTACTCAGACATAGTTAAAACTAAGCAAAACATAATAATTAAACAAGACATGAAGAAATTGAAAGAAGAAAATACTGAGATTAATTAAGAGAGAAATCGTACCAAGACGGCGAAATTACAATTGAGTTAAGGAACAAGAGAGAATAAAAGTCTAGAGAGAGAAAGTCTAAGTAGAGAGAAGGAGAATAAAAACTAGAGTAAGAAAATTATGAAGAAGTCCCCAATTTTTGCCTCCTAAAATTGCATTAATACTAAGCAAGAAGATCTCCGCTAAAACAAAAGCAAAACGGAAAACTAAACTCCCTAAAGCCAACACGCGCCCGGTCGGGCAGTGGCTCGCCCGACCGGGCCCGCCTTTTCTCCTCAAATGCCTTCTCGCGCCCGGTCGGGCGCGTGCTCCGGGCACGAGCCTTGTTTCTTCACTGCTCGCCCCGCCCGGCCGGGCGCGCCTTCGGGCGGTGCTCTAGTGGTCCGGGCGAGGCTTCTTGGGCCTCGAACTTGGCCCAAACGCCTCGTATCTCCAAAACTGAGCCCCTAGTCACCGATTTGCTACCTCCAATCGGTCTTGGGCTATCGAACGTGGTCGCGGTCTTCCAATACTTGTAGATGCTCCTCGAAAAACCCGGGAAAATGCTCCAAGTACGCAAATTCCTACAAAACTCCAGCAAAACTACCAAAGCACTGGAAAACACAAATTAGTAATAAAAGTGGCTCGTAGGAGCCAAAAACACTACTAATTACGACCAAGGGACGGGGATAAATATATATATAAAATGAACACATCACATGGCTAGTTTGCGTGACGAATTTCCATCGAAAGGTGAAAGGGAACTTATGCAGTTGCATAATAAGAGGTTTATTAATTGGTTTCGTGATCGAGTGATGAGTCGATTGGATGATACTAATGTGACCGATATAGTACGGTGGCTTGCGTACGGTCCTAGGGATGATGTTCGTTCATTTGAGGGATATGACATCAAAGGGTACACTTTTTGGACCGAGGGTCGTGATTTGAAATCTTCCTCCACCCAAAACAGTGGTGTAACGCTTGTGGCATCGTCAAGGGAGTTTACAAGTGCTAAGGATAAATCACCTGTCGATCCAGAGTTGTCATATTTTGGTCGAATTTAAGAAATATGGGAGCTTGATTATTGTAACTTCACGGTTGCTCTTTTCAAGTGTAAGTGGGTTGATAATATCAGGCGTAACGTCAAATATGAGGACTTTACTCTTGTAGATCTTGGCCACTTGAATGATAATGCGGAACCATTTATCCTTGCATCTCAAGCTAAGCAAGTGTTCTACATAACTGACCCAGTCGATTCAAAATGGTCTATAGTGCTAGCTGGCAAAAGAAGAATCCTAGGTATTGGAGATGTTGAGGATGAGGAAAAATATGATGCGTTTGATGATTCTGCACCTTTCACTGCTCCTAGACCTGTTGTACTAAATGACATAGACAACGAAGCAGGTTATATGCGATCAGACCACAACGAAGGAATTTCAGATTGAGGTAGTATAATTAAAAGTTAGTAATGGTTTCATTGCAAATATAGTTTAGTTATCATGTATATAGGAGCATAAGTAGGCAAAAATGACCATAAATGACATAAATGAGCTTGTATTTGACCCAAATCCTTTGTTTTGTATATAAACTAACATGTTTGTAGTTTGAAATTGCCTAAGTGTACTCATTATCATGCATATACAAGGTTATAGGACCATAAGTAGGTGAAAATGGCTTAAATGAGCTTCTACTTAACCCTAGTCCTTTGTTTTGTGTATGAACTAACATTTAATCATTCTAACAACTCATATTCATTATATTTAACATGTTTGTAGTTTGAAATTGCCTAAGTGTACTCATTTGCAGTAATACTTTACTATACACTAATATTGTTTTATGTTTGTTTTGACAGGTGCTTATATCTCATGGAGGACGATCATGACCCTCATTATGTAGAGGACATTGAGGATGATGACTATGATGACGAGTACGAGGATGAGGACGAGGATGAGCCTTATGATGTGAACAAGGAGGATGACTTGGGTGAGTCAGAGGATCAGGCTCAAGATGAGTTCGAGCGTAGGCTTGAAGAATTTGATATTTCAGCTGAACGTCCACCGCCTATTGTAAATACAGCATGTGAGATTGTTGCTGAGAACCCGACTCCTGAAACTCATGGCCAAGGACAAGATCAAAACAACACAGGTGATGGAGGGGGGGGGTAAAGGCACCAGCTCAAAGAAAGGGAAGGGGTCCGACGAGAAGTTTTAAGAAACCAGACGGTCCCATGGTCATGGAGTATGACAACAACGGCCAACTCGAGGGCGATGGCGTCGACAATATGCTAATCATGTTGGCATGTGTGCGCGGAAAATCCCCATTACACTTGTAATGCGGCAAGTACCTCCGGGTTTGATTCAAACCTTTTGGGATGATACAAGGGTAAGTGTGTTTTTGGCACATTTAGACAATTTAAGAAACCTTCACCTTATGGTTGTTAGTAAATAGAAACTAATAATCGGTTTGTGTTTGTGCTTGCAGAGGCTGTTTTCTATTCCTAATGATGCCGAGAAGAGAAGGGTGTTTAAATCTTTATTAACGAAAAGGTGCAGAGGCTTTAAGACCACCTTGACTAATGGATGGATCTACAAGAAGAAGAAAGCTGTTGAGGATGACCTTCTCCCGTGGAAAAAATGGTCGACCGTGTCAAAAGAAGACTGGGAAGAGTTCGTTAGAATGAAGACTCAAAAGAAAGCCATTGTAAGTTTGTGTAAATCTGATCTCAATTGAATAATAGCTTGACTCTTTTTGTAGTACTGATACTAACATTTGTTTTTATGTAGGAACTTCGAGAGCAAAATAAAAAAAATGCAGAGAAGAAGGAGTACGTCCATCGTATGGGGGCTAAGACATTTGCTGAAAAGAGACCTGAGTGGATCAAAAAGGGTTTATACCCTAAATCGCTTCTAGTGGCATCGAAGGAACCCTCTAGTTCCACGATCACTACTTTGGTGAGTCGTGCTGGTGATTTCTTTTGTTCTCTCCATACGTTTGATAAGGAAACCAGAAAATGGGTCATCAAGGGTCCGGAAACCAAAAAAATGGCAGATAAACTTGTAAGTTACCTATGAACTGTTGAATTTTAAGTCGCTTTTGCATCAAAATCACTATACAAACCATTAACTGCATTACTGACATCCTTTTTCCTTTTGCTACAGCTTGAGCACACTCATGAACTGGTGGAGGGCAAATTGGTCCCAAGTGTGGAGAATGACCCTTTCACCATGGCTTTGGGAATGCCATACCATCCAGGACGAGTAGTAGGTTCGGGAGGGTCATTTCTAGGATGGCAAAAGGCGATGGGTCCAGAATACACGAAATCGGGTAGATCTCGAGCCAGTGTTAACTCACCGGGGGAGTTGGATGCCAAGGTGGCATCAATTAAGGAACAAGTACGCAACGAGTTAGTAAGTGAATTCAATGCTTGAGCGAAGCAGATGAACTTACCAACTTTGCCGTTCCTCGCGACTACACCAGTCGACTCATGTTCTCAACCAAAAGGACAAGGAGAAGGTGATAGACATGGAGGAGATGAGATACATGGAGAAGATGTGCCACTTGAGGTAATTTCAATTGGGTTATTAAAAGTTTTAAAATACTGAGTTAATTGAGATCTGAGGTGGCATGATTGATGAACTGTTGCAGGTTCCTACTCT
Source organism: Chenopodium album (assembly GCF_948465745.1). Classification (NCBI taxonomy): domain Eukaryota; kingdom Viridiplantae; phylum Streptophyta; class Magnoliopsida; order Caryophyllales; family Amaranthaceae; genus Chenopodium; species Chenopodium album. The sequence continues at coordinate 9,750,336 of NC_137844.1, forward strand.
TACACATGCGGACTCGAGGGAGCTTGATAATCCAACACCGCATGAATATCCAGATTTATAGGTGATTTGTAACCCTCTACCTTAATGAATTTCGTCATATTATCTATGGTGTAGTAAAAGACCTATTTAGATAACTTCTTTTTGTACTTGTGTAGGAAGACACCCGGTGTGCACTTCTAGCCCCGAGGCATGCAAATATTTTGCAATTGAGTTTCGTGGCGTATGGTAGTGCACAAGCGACGATCGATGCTACGGCGGGGCCACATCATTACTCGGTTGGGATCGCTTCGGTGGTTGAGGGGTTCGAAGACATCCCACTACCCGTACCGGTAGAGGAGGTTGAGATAACAAAGCTTTGGCAAGCTATAGGTAGCTTCGTTGATTGGCCACGTGCGTGGGTGAGGTTGATTAACGAGGTAATTTATTTATTTTCAATTTTTTTATTATTAAATAACCGTTAGGCACTCTCTAACTGCACCTTTGAAAATAAAACCGCCGAAATAGCATGACTCCCCGGCCCCCATCTCCGATGCCGAGGAAGTGGCGGCCTCGGCTGGTGCTCCCTGCGCTGCTCCGGCCTCCGGAGCGGCTGCCGGGGCTGCTCCGGCCTCGGCAGCCGCTGCCGGGGCTGCTCCGGCCTCGGAATCAGCTGGCTGCCTGGGCTGCTGCAGCCAAGGCAGACGCTGCCGGGGCTGCTGTAGCCGGCTGCAGCCTGCCTGGGTTGCTACAGCCTCGGCAGGCGGCTGCTGGGGCAGCTGTGGCCTCGGCGGCGGCTGTCAGGGCGGCGGCGGCAGCTGCCTTCGCTGTTTCGGCAGCGGGGGCGGCTCCCTCGGCTGTTCTGGCCTCAGCGGAAGGTGCACTTTGTTTTTTTTTTTAAATATTTTGAGCCATTATTTTTTTTTCTTAACTCACTCGGCGGAATGGCTTCTCACATGCCTATTTTCTTCATTTCTCAACTTATGAACTTATTCTTTCTCAAACCATATCATAATTACATATTTATAAGTGAATGTGACTTGAAATGACATAAAAGAAGCTAATTTCTAAGTTTTTTGCTCCATTACATCAAAATAAAGCCATTTTAAGGCAAAATGGCTTCTCACTTGCCTATTTTTCTTCATTTCTCAACTCATAAACTTATTATTTCTCAAACCATCTCAAAATTACATATTTATAAGTGATTGTGACTTAAAATTACATAAAATAAGCTAAGTTCTAAGTTTTTGGGTCCATTTCATCAAAATATAGCCATTTTGAGCCAAAATGGCTTCTCACTTGCCTATTTTCTTCATTTCTCAACTTATAAACTTATTCTTTCTCAAACCATCTCATAATTACATATTTATAAGTGATTGTGAGTTGAAATTACATAAAAGAAGCTAATTTCTAAGTTTATGGGTCCATTTCATCAAAATAAAACCATTTTCAGCCAAAATGGCTTCTCACTTGCCTATTTTCTTCATTTCTCAACTTATAAACATATTCTTTCTCCAACCATCTCATAATTACATATTTATAAGTGATTGTGAGTTGAAATTACATAAAAGAAGCTAATTTCTAAGTTTATGGGTCCATTTCATCAAAATAAAACCATTTTCAGCCAAAATGGCTTCTCACTTGCCTATTTTCTTCATTTCTCAACTTATAAACTTATTCTTTCTCCAACCATCTCATAATTACATATTTATAAGTGATTGTGAGTTGAAATTACATAAAAGAAGCTAATTTCTAAGTTTATGGGTCCATTTCATCAAAATAAAACCATTTTCAGCCAAAATAACTTATAATATGCCTATTTTCTTCATTTCTCAACTTATAAACTTATTCTTTCTCAAACTATATCAGATTTCACATGGAAGCAAAACTTCAAAGAGAAAGAGGGTGGAGAAGCCTAAAAGCATTTATCAACCTAACAAGAAGCTAAGTGAACAACGGTCCAAGAGTGAACAAGCGTCGAAGTTGCACTCTTCGAAAGGTTCACCCATGGAACCTACTCCACTTGTTGAAGACATTGTTCTTCAATCTCTCTCTGCTGACATGACCTTTCTTCACAACCGTGCTTGTCATTTGTTTGATCCCATGGAAGTTGAACTTCCTAAGGCAATGTTCCACTATGATGAGGATGCAGTTGCACGGATCAGCAAAGAAGATGTGAAGGAATTTCTACGTGGTGCAAAGCTTAACATTTCCCTCATTCAAACATTCATGAGGTACTTCAATGCCCACATAATCTACACTTTTTTCAAGTTATTCAAATTTATGGTGATTATCCTACATGTGATTAATTATTCAATGTTCATGCACGCAGAGCACTACAGGAGCACTTAACTGAAACTGATTCTCCTTGTAAAGTTGGGTGGTTATGCCCCGAGCAGTTATCCACTACTAGAATCATAGGCAACACTCGTGACGTGTTGTACTATGTTGAACAGAGTATCAAGGAATCAGCGCGTGCGGGAGACAAGTTCATATTCGCCCCATGTTATAGAGAGTAAGTCTAACCATGTCAAATTCAATCGATTTGGCCTCATTATATGTTGACTCCTAAATATTAATTTGCTTGTCTATTGTGAACTTATGTAGGGAGCATTGGATCCTAATGGTGATTTGTAATTCCAGTAACACAATTTATCACCTTGATTTAGCTCGATCATCGGAGAAGTGGCTAGTAAAGTCTATATTGCAAAAGTAAATATATATAGCTACCTAGTGATGATCATTGCTAATAATAACTAATTTAGTAGTCGACTAATCAAATTTGAATGTACTTTATTTACTACAGTGTTATGAAGAAGCTACATTGTCGTGCTTCTCAGGGTCCAACATGGAAGTCACCGTTGGTAATTTACATGATATTGTGATTATCTTCAAAATCTATGTTAGTAAATATTTGCTAATTTCCTTTGCATGTTTCACTGATGTGATTTGTTCGTCATATGCTAGTGCACACAACAAGAAAATGGACTTGATTGTGCTTTGTAAGTGATGAGATTCATGCTTGACATAGTGACTCATTGTACGGACAGTCAACAGCTTGATGAGGTAAGTCCTAAAACTTAATGAAATGCTATTTTGATGTGATTTCTAGCCTTAGACACCTAATATTACCCAACATCGACATGTTATGAGAAATAAATAGGTCATTTGACAAGAAAGGTAGAAAATGGGCTGAATAGAAGTCATATGGGCCATTGTGTGTTAATATGCTCTTTTGATGTGATTTCTTTCCTTATACACCTATAACTAGATAATATTGACATGTTATGAGATCAATAAAGTTCATTTGATAAGAAATGTAGGAAATGGGCAAAGTAAAGTCATATAGGTCGTATTCGGGCCATTTTGAGTAAAAAGCGTCTTAAACCTTAATAAAATGCTCTTTTGATTCAATTTTAGGGCTTAGACACATAAAACTAGGTGAAATTGACATGTTATGAGAAAGAAATAGTTCATTTGATAAGAAATGTAGGAAATGGGCTAAATAGAAGTCAAATAGGCCATATTTGGGCCATTTTGAGTAAAATGCGTCCTAAAACTTAATGAAATGCTATTTTGATGTGATTTCTAGCCTTAGACAGGTTATATTACTCAACATTGACATGTTATGAGGAATAAATGGGTCATTTGATAAGAAAGGTCATATTTGATAAAATACATATTGTTTTGCCTAATTAATTAATTCTAACATAATTTTTTTGTATTTCAAGTTTTGCAAGGTACAAAAGGATGGTCCGTTGACAATCAAGGAACTTAATGAAGTTCGTGACATGTTGGCGTCTTTTATCACCTTCAACATGTAAATGTCATTTTAATTGTAAATTTATGTTAACTTTTTAACTATATTATTATTCATTATTTACTTACTATCATTTGTATATATATAACACTTTTTTTTTTAATTGTATTGCGTTTAGGAATATTTATATGTATACATATATGAATTCTTGTAAGTAATATTATTTGTATCTTATTATAATATTTAATAATAATATTATTATTAGTAATTATAATAATAATATTATTAATTATTTTATTTAATATTATTGCTGGAAAAACATGGTGTTTTTTTTTAATATTATTGCAAGAAAAAAGGAAAAAAAAAATTAACTGAAAAGGCATCGGTTAACCGGTGCCAAAAAGAGCTGCCACCAAAAAAAATGGGTGGGAGTATTTAAGGCACCGGTTAACCGGTGGCCAAAATTATTAAAGGCACCGATTTTGAACCGGTGGCAAAAAGTGGGGTAATTGGCACCCCCCACATTGAAACCGGTTCAAACCGGTGCCTTAGGCCGGGTTTGAACCAGTGCCCTTTGCTGTTTTTCTACTAGTGTCTACACTCACGATCAAAAAAAAAAAAAAAAAATATCGCCTACTTCTACCGCTGCTCATCCACCGCCGGCGACCGCCTACTGCCACGCCGCCCAGCACACCACCGGTCCGCCTTCTCTCCTTCCTTCTTCTTGTTTTTTTTCTTTTCTTTTCCTTTTGTTAATTTAATTCAAGTTTTAATCTTTATTAAAACTTTGTTCTTAAATTGTTATTACTATGATTTGATTATGTTTGTAAATTGCAAAAGATTATAAATTTGTGAGTTTTGCTATGTTTGATTTATTGAATAAAATTTCATATTTGGTTTAATTAAGAAGTAAGAGTTTAAATCTTGGTTTTCATGATTTTAGGGCTTAAAAACGTAATAGCCAAATTACTTAAATATATAGTGATTATATTATGTTAAAATTATATCTTTGATGATTAAAACTAATTTTCAGATTAGTATAATTTTAATCTTGGGTTTAAATTGTATTGATTTAATGTGTTTCAAGTCTCTAATTTCATTAAACAAAGGTTTTGGATATTTTGTGATTATAAAGTTGGGAACTTTAAAGTTTGATTGCAAGAATAAATTTTCAGATTTTAAGTTATTGTTTTTGAAGCCTCTATGCATTGAATTGGTGAATTTTGGTGTTTAAAACCTACTAACTTAATATATAATGTAGGTAGTTTCAAAGAATACTATAATTTTGAGATTTCATGTATAAAATAAAGGCAAAATTGGTATAAACCACCTTTTTTGTCCAACTTTTTTGAAAAAACCACCTTTTATGTTTTTTTTTTATTTACTTGCACTACCCCTAATTCAAATTTTGACGAAAAATTTAACTGAGACGTCAAAGGGACCCACAACTTATGCTTTTTGCTCCTAAATCATGTAGAAGTGATGGTTGAGATGGAAGAGAAGGTTTTGCTATGGTTGATGATTTGGAATTGGATGGTTGAGATGCAATCTGTTAGATTTGAAATAGGAGTGGTGCAATAAAAAATTTAGGTACTTAAAAGGTGGTTTAGTAAATAAAAAAACATAAAAGGTGGTTTTTTCAAAAAAGTTGGACAAAAAAGGTGGTTTATACCAATTTTACCTAAAATAAATTTTCAGATTTTTATTAAACTTTAAACTTGCTGTAATTTCATGTATAAGAGTGTATTTTAAGGTTTTAATGAAGAAAACTTAAATAACTATATATAAGCTTTTGATTTCAATTAAAGGGAAGGTTTTAAAGTGTTGTTTGATTGGATTTTGAAGGTTTTAAAGTAAGTTAGTATTGCTGTACATTTAATTGTTTGGACATTGATTGAAATCTTATTGTTTGGTTTAGGAGAGAATTTTATAGAAGGTGATTTCTAGTTGGTAAAGTGGCATACCAATTCGTTTCTCAAGGTTCGTACAAGTTACGAAACCTTGCCTTTAGAAGCATGTTTAGGGATGTATCGAGAACTTAGTATCATGTATAGAGAATTGAAGATTGGGCTTATTTGTTTGGTTATACATTGTGATTTTCGTATATTGTGTATTAATCTACCTTGTAAGTATTATTTATGCTTTAATTTGGAAGATGCGCTTAGAGGCAAAGGTACGTGAGTATGTGGCATGGAATGAATTATTTTATTACTCGTTCATGATTATTGAAATAAAATGAGTAAAGGAAGAATTAAAGTCTTATAAGATGAGATTAAGGTTTTGAGGTGCTTTATGCACTTAAAGTGTTTATACACCGAGGTAGTTAAAGGAATCAATAATAAATATTGTTTGTCACTAATAAATCAAGAATTGAATTGGGAACTTGGATTGCTTGGATGATTTGATATTTGATTGATTGTATTGTTTTGAATACGAGCCATTACCAAGTCTAAACTTGTAAATCACGTAAAGTGCAATATGGATGAGCAATAAAACTCTGTATTGGTGCACATCTAGAGTACTGACAATCAGGGGTTGGGGTACACGGGGTATTAGCCGTGCACTTTTCTAGAGGCCTTCTGATCTACGAGTCTTTTGTTTCAAATACTTTTCAAAAACTATAAGGAGTTAGATGAGCTCTCATACTAGCCATGGTCACGGAGTCGCATCCGTGGCCATTGGATGTTTATTGATGTTTCCGAAAGGAGGCATGGGGTTTTTCATTTATTGATGTTCCAAATGGAGTATGGGAGGATAACCTTGTCTATTTCTTATTCTGATGAATAAAATGAAATATATTATTAGTTAGTGAGGTCTTAGTAATGTAAACAGTTGAGTCATGTGTTTGAGTCTATAATTAAGTTGTATTTAATTAAGTTGTATTTGATGATTGGTTATAGTAGCATGTTAGGAATTTCTTATTAATTTTCTTCGTAGCTTGTATGTACTCAGCGTTGCTGATTGCGTACTTTTTGTGTATCTTTCTTTGGTCATGGCCTTCGCCTTTCAATGACCCTGTTATGATCCAATGTTTACGCTTGTAATATTGGGGAGCAGATTAATCACAGGTATTTGCATAAAGTGAGACTTGCATCGAGTGATGGGTAATTGAGTAGAGAGTTGGTTTTACTTATGATTTATTTCTCGTATAAACATTAAACTTTCTCAAACTCTGCTTTGATTTATATACTACTTTGTTAATTGGGTTTCGAATAAGGGCCTTAATGGTTCCAACTTGTAAGATTTAATTTGGTTTTTAATTATTGGTTTGAAACTTTAATTTAGTTGAACTAGTTTTCCGCTGCTAAATTCTGAAATAGTCTTAACGTTTGAATACATGGCAGTAGCACGTCAGTAATTCTCTTTGATTTTGTTTAGGGTATTTAGGGGGCGTTTGGTTCGCAGAGTGGTATAGGTTTGGAATCAGGAATAGGGTTAAGGTGGTATCGGGTTGGAACTTGATACTTAATACCATGTGTTTGGTTTAATTTTAGAATGAAATATCATCCCTAAATTTCATGTATTTGATACCTAAGGGAATGGAATGAGCCAAACCCACCTCCCCCACAAGGTTTCTAAACCCCATACCTCATGGGTTTGAGGTATGGGTTTAAAAATCATATTTTTGACAACCAAACATATGGTATGGGTTTTGGTCATTCTAAACCCATACCTCATACCTATAATCCGCGAACCAAACGCCCCCTTACAGGTTTGAAGAGAGAATTATTGGGGTGTTACAACAAGCGTATTACGAAGAATGTTGTACTCTTTTTCCTTAATTAGGTTTTTATCCCATAGGGTTTTTCCTATTAAGGTTTTAACGAGGCACAATATTCGATAATGGACATCCAAGGGGGAGTGTTATGAAAAAAATTGTGTGGATATCCATTATCCTCTTTGTATGTTTCCGAAATATTTTAGATGTAGGGTTTATTGTTATCTAAGCAAACTCTACTTATTATATTCTACGTATATATACCCCTATTATATGGAATAACATACACAGATCAATTCTCTCTCAATCCTTGATGTTTTCCTTTATTTTCACAACATATAAGTACTTTTTTTTTTTTTTTTTTTGAGGGACAGTATAAGTACTTAAATAATAAATAATATGATTAAAAATGACAGTATAAATGTTGTCAATGACTTAATTTTGAAGAAAAAAACTTTTAAAAATTTGTTTTTAAATGATATAAGTATTGTAAATGACAATATGATTACTTTAATTATTTTACAATATGATTTTTTTTGACAATGTAAATTAAAATAAATATCAATAATATTTTGCAAAGGACCTGTTTCTGGAAACAGAATGCTCCTGGGAGTCTTAGGGTAGTAAGGTATCAAGATGTCCTAGAGCTTGTGTCCGATTGTCCATATGTCTTTCGGCTCTGCCTAGCAAAGGTATGTCTGAGGGCTCCGCCTTGATGTCCGAGAGCTCGGCCTGCAAAATAAAGAAGGTTAGCTGCCCCGGGGGTGTGACCCAGGAGAGCCCCTCCGATGCTTAAATCAACAAATGTACTTTCTAGAGAGAGAAAGTAGAGAGAGAAGGTTAGAGAATTAGGAAAAAATTACCATCATTAATGATTGGAGAGTTATTTATAGATGTACTTTCTGGTGGCAGAAGTTGTACTTAATTGGACAGATTAGGGGTAAATCTGTAGTTTGCTCTGACTAATGATGGGCTGGATCATGGAGGGGTATTTTCGTAATTCCATGTCAATGGGGTTAGGACGATCGATGGACGAGGAAATTGCGTGAATGACGAGAATGGATTTGGCCCAAACAGGACCAAACTTATGAAATCTAGTTTTATAATTCATGATTGTATAAGTATTTTAAATGACAATTTTTTTTTTTTTCTTATTGAACCAAACCATTTCATTAATGAAAAGTCATACAACACTTACAAGTGAATTCTATATTAACTAATACATAAATAAAATTAAATAAAGATTTCCTTCATCAAAACTACCATGGTTAGATAAATAAAAAAAAATAATAATAAAACCCTACAGCATAAAAGAGGAGAGAGAAAAGGAAAAGACATTCATATTTTTCTGGAATATGACCTTCAACTACTACGGATTAAATCGTCATTTGTTCATAGCAAATTACCAAAAAAAAAAAAAAAAAAAAAAAAAAAAAAAAAAAGAAATAAAAATAAATTGGTGAATATTTACAACATTCTTTTTAAAAAGGGAAAATTGCCTAGAATAATCCCCTTTGAAGCGTCCGCCCAAAATAATCCCACATTTGAGTTATTTTTAAATAATTCGACCTTTATACCCAATTCCCTCAAAATGATCTCAACCGGTCATATAACCTATTATAACAAGTTACATGACATGTAACGACCTGTGATTGGTAAAAATAAAATAAAATAAAATAAAATTGTAAAAAAAAGTTAGATTTTTTAAAAGAAAAAATTAAAAATTAAAAAACCACCCAACACCCACCAACTGCTTGAGCCCTAGGGATGGCAGTGGGTCGGATCAAATGGATAAACCGCCCCATCCTCGCCTCAGTGGGGCGGGGATGGAGAGAGGTTTGGCGGGTGATGGGGCGGGGATGGGTATAAAAATGTATCCGCTATGGGTGGTGGGGCGGGTATGGATTTTAGAGTTAAACCGCCCTATCCCCACCCTGCCCCATCACCCGCCTTTTACTACTTTTTGTAAAGGTTGAAACAAGCTTGGAAGAGCTTAGAATCTAGACTATAATAATATAATATTAATGACATTAGCGTTGTATGAATTTCACTAAGTGGATAAAAAAGACGTTTATTAGAAATGTCATTATGGTAGCGGTATGAGGCGGGTCTGAGGTGGGCATGGATATCCAAATGGGTGGTGGGACGGGGATGAATATTAACTTGTACCCGACATAGCGGGTATGGATGTGGATATTGTATCGGCTATGGGTGGTTGGGTGGGGATGGGTATAAGATTTTTAGGCGGATATGGGTGTGGAGGTACCATCCTCTGCATCGGACCTGCCTCATTGTCGTCCCTACCGAGCCCGATCCCCTGACCAGCCACCCAGCCTCAACGGTGTCAGTGTCGCGACCAACCCCGTCCCTCCCTTCCTCACCCGGCATCCCCCTACCCTCGAAAACCCCTTTCCCATCCCGATCCTAGCCCCCTCCCCTGAATAGTCTCATATACATTTAGATTGACAACCAAAAGTGTAGCCACAGTATCAGAGAACTTCCATTTATGATCAGAGCAATTTCATATTATCTAAATATCAGATGGCAATCAATCACAATTAGAATGTGATTTACACTAGTAAAATAGTTTAAGCCCTACATTAAAACAACTAGAACCAAAGTTTCAGAAAGCTTTGTTTTTATTTTTACCACAATCAGATCACTAACCTACCCCATGAAACACAAAGTCATGCATGATTCCAGCACGACAGCAAATCAAATAGCTTGAGCAACCCCAATTAAAATCAAGAATCACAGTGGTTAGAAACGGAGTTTTCGCGTAACACGTAGCCATGCCACAGCCGCAACTACAGCACCACCCAGGTGAGCTGATCCAGATATGTTTTGATCCCCCTGCAGACAATATAATATGGTTAGTTGCAGCATATCTACCAACATCACAAGTTCAGACATGCAACTATAGAATAGCTTGTCAGTATGATTCCGATTTTCAAAGTTGGATAGGATTGTTATTACATTTTTTTTTCTTTTCATAAAGGAAGTTGTTGCTAATAGGAACAAAGAACAAGCAGAATTAATAGTCTGCGTACCTCTAAAATCCTCAACACATCCTTTCCAACAAGAAAGACTCCCTGATACCAATTGAATTGATTAAAAACTACATATATATATTTAAACATTTAACAGAAAGCTTATTACAAAAGTTAGAGGAGTTACCAGCAATATGGCAGGGACAGGAATGAAGAAGTCAAACATGAGCGTCTTTCTTGGAAAGAGGAATATATCAAGAAGCAATATGGCATTGACTGCCCCACTTGCACCCTAGAAGTAAATATAGTGAGAACATTAACAAATTTCCTAAAAATTGAACGACATTCTGAATAGAACCAAGTCTCCCCAGAGACAAATTAAGTCAAAAGGTGTATGAAAACAACAGCAACAAAGCCTTAGTCCCAAAGCGAATATACAGGAAAAAAATTAATACTACGTACATAATAAGAGATGAAATAAAAACAAGAAGTTAAGAGCTCATATTTCAGTGAAAAAACATGAATTTAATGGACCTAATTCATTTTGAAATCATGTACCAGATCTCAGAGCCCACCAATTCTGTCTCCACTCACTGTAATAGATTTATGCTGAAATCACCCCTCCTCTTTATAAAGAATCAACAAAGTGGACAATACTAATAAGCCTAGAGCATGAACTATGGACACTAGTATTGTTAACTGCAGAAGCTTGTTTGAGGAATATAGACTTAGGCAGTCAATTTACTTGTTCCTGAGCCCTGCAGTTAAAATTTTGCATAACCATCTCACCACTTTCTCACTGTTTAAACTTTAAAGTAATACGTAGATACTATAATAAAATAAAGAAGAAAAAGGATATTTTTTTTTTCTTTTTTTTTTAAAAAAATATGAACTTCAATCTTTTCCCTACAATCTGTAGCTCTTTCCACCTTACATTAAAATGATCTCCACGACTACGGGCCTGTTTTGATTGACTGAACTGAGCTGAACTGAATATTTTATGAGAGAAGAAAATTAAGAACTGAACTGAATTTAACTTAACTTAACTTAACTTAACTTATTGGAACTGAACTGAACTGAAAATAATATGAAGAGAACAAACCCTAAAAGGCAGACAAGGATATTGATTGTTAGAAATTATTGATCAACTTAATACAAAAATAAGCGAAGATAGAATATGATGAGCTTAACTCTGTCCTTAGGAAAATATTAGCCCCCACTATAAATGAGATTAAGGAGCTAATTCACCCCCAAGATCCATCCTAATCATCTCTATCGACACAATATTTGTAATTTTTACAGAGAAGAGAATAACATAGATTGATATTTATAACATAATCTGCCCATTTGAATTTAAAAGAAAAGATAGCAGTTATCAATAAAACATTATCTAGTTTGCTTAATTTTTTTGAGCTCGTGTCTCATGTCTCGTGCAAAGTGCTAAGCGTTAGTCTTTAACTCTTTGATTAGAAGCATACAAACACATTATTTCATATCAAATGCAAGCACACTCAAGCTCATATAAAAGGTTCAAGTCAAATAAATAATCATTTGCACATAATGAGTTATAAAAGTATAAATTTGATAAACTACTATTCTTCTTCCAATGTGAAACATACAATTCCACATAACAAATTTTGCCATTGAAAACTATTAATACAACAATCCCCCATTTAGTCGCAAATATCTACAGTATATAAACAGCTGATTGTTTTAAAACTACAAAAGAATGGAAACTACCCTATGAAGAGCCTAACCAAAAACTTACCAGCCCAGGAGTTCTTGATGGATTCCTTCTGAAGGTTCCCTGTCCAAACAAAGAGTAACATGTTAAGGAAAAGTGATGCATGTACTCTATAGGTCAAACAATGAACTTGCAACTGATCAAACTTGAAATCAAAAGATAAAACATTAGCATTGAAGGGAAAAAAAATAATAAATAAATAAATATAAAATAATAATAATAGAAATAAACAACCATACTAAAAGGCAGAAGAAAAGATGTATTTGTCTTCAATTTTTTCATAGTGATATTCCACAAAATGACACAATGTTCAAAAAAGAGTAGTCAATGATGCACACACCACACATGTAAGTCAACCTTGATCCCTTATACCTCATATGTTTTAGCGAGATAAGCATGGTGCATCAAATAAAATATAGATCCAACAACAGCCCCGGCGACATACAGCTTCAGCAGATACTCTGGTCCAAACACACTTCCAATCTGCAAGAACAATGATCTTACCAAGTAAAAAACAAGGTTGAAAGAGCCAATACTCCAATAGGTGAAATAGACCTCATACAACTAATAAATATATCCGTATATGACCCAATACCATACAACTAACTTGCACATATGTAGGGGTATTTGGCAGTGTACTACCAATGCAAAGAGGATGCTTTTTTGATAGACCTGTGATAGGTAAACTACTAATGAATCTTGTGCTGGACTACTATGTCACAAAATGTATAATTGAAATGTATTTATCATACTTTCCCCGTTTAATTTAAAGCAGATTGAAGTTTCACATTACAAACTCTTTCACATCAATTGTGAATGGCACTTGAAAGCTAAGTAGCTAATAAAACCAGCATTAAGAATAACACACTTTGTGACAAAAGAATTAATGAACACTCAAACTGTTCTATTCTTCTTTGGCCACAAACATATATACAAAGTATATTTTAAACTGTTTCATTATACTGAGCAGCAATTGATACACACTTAGAAGACCATGAAAAGGAAGTGAAACCAAACAAGATAAAAACTAGTTTGGTCCATAAAGACAAACAGATACAGTACAGAGCAAGAAACAGAATGATGAGACTTGAAAAACCAATATATAAACACAAAAATTAATAAAATAAAACTAGAATTAACAAAAATTATAGCAGGCCAACGATCCTGTTTTCTAAAAGTTCTCTCAATGCAAGATATAATCAAGTCCAGAGCACTCAATGACTTTAACGTCTTTTAAGTACCACCTAGTTACAGCCCTTACAGATTACAGCTTTTGGCTGACTAATTCAGCATAAAGTTTCCAACTATAATTTATCTTTTTGATGAATTTCATATTAATGCTTCCGCAAGAACCTGACCATGCAAAATTACAAGCAGGCAACAAGAACTTTGACATATCAAAGATCTATCAAACAGCAGCTATTTGCTAGTACTTTTAGAATTCTGTACACTTCAAATCACACCAAGGGGTTAAAAAAAATGCGTTCAATAAAGTAAAGGTTAAGGGTAATAAATAGCGGTAGACAGGTAGTGTTTTGGAACAGAATATAATAATTCTTCAGACAAGTTCAAAGGTTTCCTTCTCACTGCTAATAGCTACTATGAGTCTACCACAGCTGACAAATACTACAAGAGCTTCCTTTTCCAAGCAAAGTTTTTATCCACAAAACTAGTCTGCACTACATAAATTGATTACGACTTTAGGAGATTAAGGCCTATGAATAGTAAACACCTTAACCTAGAGAAAGAAGTATTTGTAGTTGAGCAAGTTTGAAATAGTTCTATTTTGCAATCTAAACTATTTCCTAAAAACACAGTGTAACATGTCCAAAGCAACCAAGTTTTCATTACAAAAAGTTGGCAGGTTTAAATGAATATAAAGACAACAAATGTGAGGTGTTAAATGAAAAGAGCTATAATACAGTAAGAGCAAAACAACAACATTTAGTGAAATCAACTTCAGAACTTTAAATAAAAAGCAATGAAATTAACTAGATTGAGCAGCCACTCTTACACTACTGCCAAAGAAGTAGAGACCAAGCATGTTGGATCCAATATGTTCAATGTTAATATGGCTGAAGGCGGAAGTAAGAAGTGTGTGTATACGTCCACTTTTTATGTTTTCCACTGAAATCTGCATGCCAAGGCAGGGGTACAAAAGCACGAAAAGTACAGTGAGAAACATAACAGCTAAAATTCACTAATGAGGGCATATCAGCATAATAATAAGGGAATTATAAACGCTGCAACAACATGCATAGAGCAGAGATTGCTAACTAACAATAGATGGTAACAGCATTCAAATTCAATACACAAGTGCAGGCAATTTATACATATACAAACAAACAAACATTTACAAAGACTCACTGTAAAGTTTCGATACATGAAATCTCGAGGTAAAACCCGCCACAGCAGAAAAACAGCCACATTGGCAAAAATTAAGCCGTAAACTACACTATCAGCCGAATAACCTGAATATCCTCGGGACCATGAACTCCTACACAAAAAGAAAAGAGAAGCAAGGAAGATTGGAAGAACCAAGTCAGGATGAAAGCAAGAATACTCTTGAACTTCGTCTCCTATTCACAATAGATAGGAACAAACACAAACAATGCAAAATCAAAAAGAAAAATGCACAACAATGGAAAATTGGACAGTACTTGATGTAAGATGGAATTAGAATTAGATGGGTACAACAGAAGCTGAATTCCCGCACCTCCCTCTAAACGTTAGTATGCTACACATATGGCATTATAATGCTTAGTTGTCCTTATGTTTGTATAGGACCTATTGGTTGAATATGTAATCATGAAGGACTTGTTGTGCATTAACATTTGTATACTATCATACATATCTTAACATAGATTTCTGAATTTGCCATGGCTTCAGGTTGGAAGAAATATTTAATGTGTCACAATCCACATTAATATGTTTATAGCTTGCATCACTAGACTAGTAGTCTAGACCTATATTTAAGCATTTATACTTTCAAATTCAAAATTTCTCAGGATGAAACAATAAAAGTATAACTAAAACATACATCAAAAGAAATCCAAGCACATTTCTGGAAATAAGAAACCCATTCGTAAACTCAGAACAATAATCAAAGTAGCCAACCTAGCAAAATGTCACACAATTAAAACACCAAAAACTGAAAATCAATTGTCACACAAAAACCCTAACCTTAGAACCCTAAAAATCCATACGATCATTGAGAAATTCTACTCCAACCCATCAAAATTGATAAGCAAAATGTGATTCCCATATCATAAACAGCATTCAAAAACACCAACTTTGTAAATGAAAGACTAAAAAAGAGTAGAGCATACATATATTACCATCCACGCTGCTGAATTGGCTCTTTAATCTTGGAGAAATGGGTAGTAAGAAACCCAACTCTGGAACCCAGAAAGCTTTTGATTGGACCCTTAAACTGAGCACGAGAAACAAAGTGTTTGGAAAGAACAGGGCTTTTGAGGAAGCCGTTAATGGCGGACGACCGCCATTGATGGTAAGGAGAGAGAAGAGAAGAAGGATGGGAATTAAGGTGGCTGCCATTGTTGTTGATGGGATAGGAGAGAGAATGAAAAGGCTTAGAGTAGTGAAAATTGGTGGGAGTTGACAATGATTTATGGAGTTTTTCAGAGATGAATTTGAGAGAAAGTAGTTGCTTCCTCATTTTTAATTAAACAAAAGATGTTGTGTTGCAATTTTTGCAGTTCAATTTTTATTTGAAGTGAACTTGTAATATTTTTTTACATATTCGTACGTGATGCTATTATGGATCTATGTAATCTGTCTGAGCCACATGAAGAGTGTGGATATGTGATTCCTTTCCGATTGGAGGTAAGCAGGTAGCCTGCTAGGAATGTAATCATTGTGAAAATAAACCAAAATGTCCATAAAAAAGGACTTGTTTTGATTTATTGAATTGACCTGAAATTAATTGTTTATGAGAGAAGAAAATTAGAAACTAAACTGAGCTGGACTGAACTGAAATTAAGCTAAAGAGGTGTATTTTAAATGTTCTGTATAGGTAACGTTGTCAATATAGAACTCGTATTTAATCATCAAAGATATAAATAGTTGATATTTAATTAGACTATGTAATGAGACGATTCAGTTTGATTTTGATTTGTTTGTTAATGATATACGAAATATAATTTATCTCAACTTGATTTAAAAAAAAATGCCAATATAGTCATTTACCAACATTATAAACCTTTCTTAACTAATTGAGTTTGAACACAAACTTTGAATTCAATTGAAAGCTTAGCCCACCAGAATTCAATGAGCATAAACATGGTAGTTTTAGTTATCACTTGACTTAGAACCTGTTCCGATTTATTGAAAACAACTGAACTGAACTGATTGAGGTTGAACTGAACTAAACTGAAATGAACTGAACAGAGCTGAAATGAATTGTTTATGAGAGAAGGAAATTAGAAACTGAACTGAACCGAACTGAAGTGATTGAAACTGAATAGAACTGAAATTAAGCTGAATAGAACTGACCCTTTCTCACTTAAGTTTAGGGGACCTAAAATTTTCTTATAAAGAAGTACTCCTATTGTACATATAGCCATATAGGACATATCTGAGATAATCCTCACCCCAACATGTGTGTAATGGGGTTTAATCCCACCTTCATGGTTGTGAGATACAAATCTTATCAATACAAATTTTCTTATAAACACCACGCTTGATATTTCATTTGTTCATTATCTTACCTTGAAAAAAAAACCACTATACAATTACGAGTTTTGAATACAGACTACTCGCACAGTGGTACTTGTAAAAATTATCTCTTCTTGTCGATATTAATATTTGATCGTAGAATCGTAGGAAAGGTTGAACTGGGGACTGACGAGGGAGCAATACAGTACATGAACTAGTACTTACCAAAAACATCGACGTGTTTAATGTTTTAAACTTTGTTACAATTATGGATCTAAGGAGGAAGAAAAGAGAAGTGGGAGTGTACTGCCATTGAAGAGCTTGAAGAAGCTTGAAAGAAGAGAGAGAAAATAAGAGTATATTCAGTAGAAAGAAATATTAGAATACAAAGATACTATTACATCATACTATTTATGTTATTTATACAACTAAGTACATTAGCTAAGGAATACGAGTAACCAACTACTTTATAATCCAATGTTTATATTCTAACATCCCCCCTCAAACTGGAATGGGTGGAACAACCATGACAGTTTGAAACAGAGCTAAGTAAAGGGGAATAGTGATGCTGAGCTTGAGTTACCAATCTGGAGCTAGCAATGTAGGACCATCAACTGCTAATGAAGTGGACCAATTGAACTTGCTGAATTTATGAAATAGCAGCAACAATCATGAAACTTGACACAATATACTCTGAGCTTGCACAAAAACTTTCTGAAATATCTCTAGAACCTTACTTGAGTGCCATTTCTAAGTACTGAAAATGTGCCTTCTTCCATTTCTAGCACCCCCAACTTTCAATTTACAACCACCAAACCAAAAAATCCTTTACCAAACTTGAAAATCCACCAATACCCAACTCCTCGATCACCAATCAAATCAACCACCAATGACACCAAACCAAATCCATCAACCAATCATTATGTAATGATGAACTCATCACCAACCTTAGAATCATCAATACCGTATTCCCCCCCCCCCCCCCACCTCAAGCTTAGAAGGGTAGAAAACCATTCAAAGCTTGAAGATGCATAGACAACCAAACCACCAATATACGCCTTAACTCCAAATTCAACAATCAAACCAATCTTCAACAATATAACAAAAAGAGAATGAATGTGGAAGAGAATGTGTTTAGAAGCTAAAAAAGAGAAGAAAATGATCACAAAGGGTCTGAAAAATTTGACCTCTTCGATTTGAGATTGACCACTTCGGTCTTTGAAGAAATGAGCCTCAATGGGTCTCACCAAAACTGATCACAAAGGATCTCAAAAAATGACCATCTATTGGATCTGAAAAACTGATCTCAATGGATCATAAAAGAAGGCCTCTATGGGCACAACAAAATGACCAACTATGGGTCTCAAAATTTAAAGCCTCTATGGGCAAAAGGACCAACTATGGGTCTGAAAAATCAAAGCCTCTATGGGCAACAAATTATTCACAAATGACCTTCTTGGTCACACCAAAACTTCAACAAATCATCATTAGTTCAACACGAAAAAATCCATCAAACTAACACTTTATACCACCACTCAATATTTACAACAACCAATCAGACTACCTTGAAATAGTCCCAAATTGGTATAATCAACCCAACAAACCAATATTCATCATCAACATCCAACAACACAAAACACACTTCAATTCTACTTTAAATCAAGAACAACCCAAATCCAATAGTAACTAGAATCTTAAACCATAACAACATCAACAAATTCTGACTACACCACCAATCGATCAATATACACCAAATCACCAAGCTAGCAAGGATTGAAAGCATGAGAAATTATACCAGATTTCGCAGAAAGTCCCAAGCCAATCAAGAATGTGGGAAGTAATATTGTACCAGAACACACCCAACTTCCTTCAATCACCATCGAAGAAAAGAAAGGGCAAACACCAACAACAACCGTGACAATAACGACGGCAGTGGCTACGAACACCACCAACAAGAATATCGAAGAACCCAACAACGAGAACGAAGAACCCAGAAACTGAACTTTACTGATTGCTTCACTGTAATTTCGGCGGCAAAACCTAGAAACTTCAATCCGATTTCTAAGCCCAGAACATGAAACCCAGAAATTTGAGTGAAAACCTGAGCGATCGAATTTCTTCAAACCAATCAAACTGAAGTTCTAATAACCTAAACTTGCAAGCCCATAAAACCGATCGAAAATCTTCGAGAAACACCCATAAATCCAGCAGAAAACTAATCGAAAATTGTTCAAATTCGAACAACAAAGAGTGAAAAATTAGAAGAACCCTAGAAATTTGGGTAAAATTCAAGAATCAAAAAATTGTTTGATTTTTGGTTCGAAAAACAAATTGACTCGCTCTGATACCACGTTACAATTATGGATCTAAGGAGGAAGAAAAGAGAAGAGGGAGTGTACTGCCATTGAAGAGCTTGAAGAAGAGAGAGAAAATGAGAGTATATTCAGTAGAAAGAAATATTAGAATACAAAGATACTAAACCCTAATGAACCGGCACCTCTTACAGGTTTAGCCAACCCAGCTCCGCAGGTCATCGCTTGAGAGTAGAGGGGGAGGTAAGAGAATCCCCCTACTGCCAAGCCTTTTGTAGTTGGTGGGGCTCAAACTCGTGACCTCAAAGTCACAAGGTGAGTTCCCCACCAACTCCACCAAGCTTTGCTTGGTACAAAGATACTATTACATCATACTATTTATACAACTAACTATAGGAGTGTGCAGAAATGGACCTGAACCGGAAAATCGACCGGACCGGACTGGTCAGGTCTTCGGTCCTCACAAATTGGGGATTCCGGGTTTTCGGTCCGGTCCGGGTAAAAATTGGAATATTCCGGTCCGGATCGGAAAGTGTATTTTTGTAATTTTTTGGGTGAAAATTTTAAATTTCTAAAAAATATAGGTACAAAACTTGTAATTTGAAAGCACGCAAACAAAAACAAGACGTTAAAAATATACGTATATATTTAAGATACTAAAATGAAAAAAAATAAAATTTTAACCGGTCCATTCCGGTCCAAAACCGGACCGGACAGGAATAAACAGGTCTGGACCGGAACCCGGACCGGTTGATTACGATCCGGTCCCCACAAAAATTCGATTCCGGGTTCCGGTTCGGTTTTGAACCGGTGCACAATCCTAACTAAGTACATTAGCTAAGGAATACGAGTAACCAACTACTTTATAACCCAATGTGGGAATGTGTATATTCTAACAAACTTCCACTAGAAATTCAAAGGCTTCTGCTGCTCTGATGAGAAACCATTTGCGGAGGCTAAATTCCCTCTTTCTACCTCAAATTTCAATCCCAAAACTTCCCAAATTTACAACCTTTTCAAACATTCCAAATTCACAAAAAAGTTTCAATCTTTCAAACTCCCTCCCACAAACCCAATACAGAAAACAGATTTCACTTGCCAATCTTTTGCAGAGGTATGGTTTCCCCTCTTCTGATCTTCACTCTTTTCTTACCAAGAACAAGTTTTTATTGACTTCTAGTGTATCAGAAATTGAGCAATCTCTTGGAATTTTATTATTGTCATTCAAATTGCAGCAAAATTTGATTGTTTCATTAGTTAATGGGTGCCCTAGTGTTCTTGATTTGGGGTTTTTGAAGAAATGGGAAGTGGGTATTGCATCATTGGGGCAATTTGCTACGTCTCCTAGGGTAATTCGGAGCATTCTCGAGTTTTCGAGGCGGTTTCGGATTAACCCAGATAGGTTTTCTAGTTGTGTTCAGATTTTGAAGGGTTTAGGGTTTAGTGATGGTACCATAATTAGGGTTTTAGAGGGTTTTCCTGAGGTTGTTATGATTAATGAGGGTGAACTTTGGAAGAGGATAGACTTTTGGATTATAATTGGTTTTGAAAAAAGTGACATTGATAGGATTTATCATTCTTTTCCAGGAGTTTTAGGGTTTCAGGTAGAGAATAGGTTGAAACCACTGATGAATGAGTTCTTGGACATGGGGTTTGGAAGGCGGTGTGTTCGAGAAGAGATCATTAAAGAACCAAGAATTCTAAGTTTGGAGCTTGGGGAGCTGCGGCGGTGTTTGGAGTTGCTTCGGAAGTTGAGGTGTAGAGAATCTATTAAAGAGAAGATATTCAGTGAGGGGGAGATCAAAGCCGGATTTGCTGTTAAAATGAGAATAGATTGCTTGTGTAGATATGGGTTGATCCGAAGAGATGCTCTGAACATATTAAAAAGAGAGCCAAGGTCAATAATATATGACATTGAGGACATTGAAAGTAAAATTGAGTTTCTTTTGGATAGGATGAAATTTGATGTTGAATGTTTGATGGAGGTCCCCGAGTATTTGGGGGTGAATTTTGATAAACAGATTGTTCCTCGGCACAATGTGATCAAGTATCTGAGATCAATAGGTGGGCTTGGTTTTGAGTTAGGATTGAGGGATATTATAAAGCCTACTAGGGTTAGATTCTACAACCTTTATGTAAAGCCATATCCTGAATGTGAAAAGATGTATGGCAGGTTTTCTGAATATGTTGAAAAGAAGAGCCGGCATCCTGTTGGACTGTGGGAACAATTCAAGCCTCCAAAATGCCCAGAATTGAAGCAAGATTTGAAGAATGTGAAATCATTCATGGAATTATTGGTTTGACTTAGAAGCCTTGATTTGTTTCATGATCACCTATTCTCTGATCACATTTTGATCTCCTGTTGAGTCTAAGCCAAAGGTAGTTAGGTTCTGATACTTCCATAAGGCCTTGGAATGTATGGTTTTTGGCCAGAGAAAGAGAGCATTATGCAGATAACTCGAGTAATATACAATGAGATTAGTGCTGCATTCATGGATATCTAATGAAGAGTTCCAATTTCTGGTTTGCTGTTTAAGGTCAGGGCAGTTGATCCTGCGGCACTATTGTTGCTGTCTGACCTGAATCTATGCAGCTGGTGTCTCTTTGTTAGAGACTGAGCCTGAAATAAGAAATGATTGAGCATCTTCAGCATATCAGCATATGTTTGCATAAATCAAAGCCAATAAGACATGAAAATCATGGATGTCATTTGCTGAATTTTTGGTTCAAAAGAGAGGTCTGAAAAGTCTCATCTGTCTCATATAAGATATTGCGCGTATGATGCTCAGTCTGAGGGGAAGAATTTATTTGCTAATAAATAGAGCGACGACTGAACGCAGAGTAAGGAATTAAAGATGGTATAAACATTCACTTAAAAATTCATGAAGCATATGGATTCGGATTTGCTACATTTACTTAAAAATTCAAGATGAACATGGATCCAGATTTGCTATTGGGGTGATATTTTTCAACTGATAGCCATTGCAACTGCTATTGCTGTCCGACTCCAACCTCTAGTCCTCTAGTCTGCAATATTGATCTCTCCTTTTTAATTGAGCATAACATGTTAAAAGATCATATAACTGGAAAATTAGTTTGGTATAGTTGCTTTATTCTTTGCTATTGGCCTACTTTTTTACTTTCACTAATAACAATCAGTAGCCAATTTATGTATCAATTTATAGTGTATACTCCATTAATCCATTTTCCATCTCTTTTCACAATGAAGTGTCAAATATGGTACTAATTTGACGCGATTATTGTATTTCAACTTTGCTTTATAAGCTCGTTTTTGCTTTGGACAAATTTTGCCAAGGTTAATAGTAGAGTGTCAAAAGCACACCCGATCCGAAACCGATCCGAAAAATATCTGATTCAAATTTGGACTCCCGCGGACATAACAATTTAGTATGGCTTAACTTTAAAAATTTACCCGACCCGACCATATCAAAGCCGATCCGATCATCCGAATTGACACCCCTAGTTAATAGGGGTTCCTACAATTTAAATACGGTGTCAAATATGGTACTAATTTGATGCGATTATTGTATTTCAACTTTGCTTTATAAGCTCGTTTTTGCTTTGGACAAATTTTGCCAAGGTTAAAAGGGTTCCTACAATTTAAATACGAAGTATAAAGGTTTAAGAGAAGCGAAATATCAAGTATTAAACTGACATGGAGGTAGTAAGATGAACCTGATTTCAATTTGTCATCATGTACTAAATCGATGACTTAACCGAATACATAAGAAGAAAGAAATAATCGACTATTTCCAACTAATGAAAAATAAAATAACTAAGCATATCATGTATGAAGTTACATACGAGTATTTAACAATGGCATGTTCTTTAATTATTTTATTTTATTTTTTTTCTTTTTTTTTTTTTAAAAAAAAGCAACGACACAGAGTAATCACTTTTGGTTCATGTAGCCGACTCCACTTATAAGATTAAGGCTTTGATTGATTGAAGTCAACAACAATGGCATGCCTAACTCCTTTCCTTGGAGGCTTGGACTGTTACTAAACTCTTGTTGAAGTCAATATAAGTCTATTAGACACTTATAGACATTGAAATTGCCCCCAGCGCAATTAAGATAATATTAGTGAAGCAAAACAGAAGTAGTTTACGGATTATGCAGAGAAAATATTTGATTAAAGACTAAGGTGACCATACATTCCTTTAATAGACCCAATAAAGACATACAGAGACGTGGAAGCCAAAAAATTAAGCTTCACTTGTTCAGTTACATGGCAGAGAAAAGACCTATAATACAAATAGAAATTCTGAAATTGTATTCTGAATTGTAAGTAAAGTAATATCTCCAATGTTAGCTATCGGCTTTGGGTCCTTGCAACTGACGCCTCACTAGTGCAGTGTAGATGCCATCCTTGCTCAAAAGTTCATCATGAGTGCCACTTTCCACCACCTGACCATCGGATATAACAGCTACAACATTTGCACTTTTCACAGTGGAAAGCCTGTGTGCTATCACGAGGACAGTTCTTCCATTCATCAAGCGATCCATGGCATCCTAATTAGCACCAATAATTTGAAGGTTTATACAAAGATGCAACCAGAAACAATGAGAGATGTTGAATATAATATACTGAACCTGCACTATGTTTCCAAAAAAATATACTGTAAAAAAAATACTGAACCTGCACTAAGTATTCGCTTTCAGCATCAAGGGCACTCGTTGCTTCATCCAAAAGTAGTACTTTTGGGTTCATCAACAGAGCTCTGGCAATTGCTATCCGCTGTTTCTGACCACCTGATAATCTAACCCCACGTTCTCCGACATGAGTTTGATACTGCTCAGGAAACTTGGATATAAATTCATGTGCATTTGCCATTTTCTGTGATATGGAGAACAAAAGGGATCAAAAAATGATACTTCATACAAAGAATTTAAGAAATAGTTGGAATATTTAAATATGTAGCATCTTACAGCAGCATTTTCTATATCAGCAGTGCTGGCCTTGCCATTTAGTCCATAAGCGATGTTCTCTTCTATGGAGCAATTGAAGAGAGTTGGCTCCTGGCTTACAATACTAATCTGATGCCAATGATCAAAATCTAATCAGAATTTGCAGAAAATTAGGAGGCAATATTTTAGCTATTTCTCCTCTGTCCAATTATAAAGTTTACATCATTTTTGCACAAAGTTTTAGGACAGCTTAAAAGTAATGAATAACCTACTAAAAAGAGAACATAACCTTCTTCATGGGATATACCCAAACTGAAGATATGATCTTTATTAAGGATTGGGGAAATAGAAGCATAGTCAAACTTCATAAATAACAGAACAAAGTGTCAGGAACTCAGGATAATAATAACTAACTCGGCTTAGGTTAAATTTCTCCAGTTAGAAACTTAGAATTACAAAAGAGATAAGATTGGGGAAAGTAGCTCACCAACAAGCAGACACCAAACACACATGTACAGATATCACTAGGCTACAGGAAGCTAACAAGTTTTCTCTTTCAATAACACATTTGAGATACCTTTATCATTAATCCTATATGATGAGTAATTTCCTGTCACATATGAATTCTTATAAACGAAGCTTACAGCTTTACCTTGCTATGCAAGTGCTTGTGAGATATTTCTACTAGCGGAACCCCACTGAGTAAAATCTTCCCTTTGGTAGGATCATAAAATCTTTCAATCAAATGTGCTATTGTAGTCTGCATCAATAGTAAAGATTAAAAAAAAAAAAATTGCAAAAATTAATAATAGCTCATATTACTAGGATATACAAGTGTTTCTTCAGTATAGTCACAGATATCATGGGAGCTTATGATGAATAGAACTTACTTTTCCACCACCGCTTGGACCAACAAGAGCAACTTTTGAACTAGGCAGCAGTTTTAACGTTATTCCCTGAAAATTGAAAGGACGATTCTCAGAATTGCATTCAGTCAGTAGAACCACATTGAAAAAGGCAGGGGTTTTATCATTACCTTTAGTACCATATGACTTGGGCGTGAAGGATATGCAAACCAGACATCATCCAATTCCACTTCTGCATCTTGATCACTAATAAACAGCATCAACAACAAAAAAGGAAGATCATGAGACTTAGCATGAAATTCTGCAGAAAAGGACTATTAATCAGAATCCCAATGGAAGATAAACTCTTAGATCTACTTTTTAAGTCATAAAATCATCCTTTTCTTCCTAAGTTTGTGTTATTGCTTCCACATCCTTTGCAAAAGATATGAAGATAAATGAGGCTGTCACACATATATGCTAATCAACAGAAATAATTCTAAGAGAATAAAATTTCCTCAGCGGATAAAGTTTGACACCCCCCCCCCCCCCCCCCACCCCAAACAACCTGTCCATGAAAATTGACAGTAAGATAAATCCAGGAGCAAACAAAATAAATGAATCGGAGAAGTTTAATAACTCACCCTAATGGACACTTGGATCCTGGCTCTGGCATGGATGATGTTCGGTCTAGTAGTTGGAAAACACGCCTACTGGCTCCAGCAGCTTTCATTGCCACAGTATATAATCCAGACAGTCCAGATATGGATGACCCAACTGCATTAAAATAATCACAAGTTCACAATGGTAAACTATATATAAAGAAAAATAAAAATAAAAAAGAGTACGCACAAAGAAGACAAGAGTCACAAGACCAAATATTTTCAAGTATACTCATTCAATAATAAACTAGAATTTGTTGATACTTGATAATCTTAATGGTTAATTGTTCTTGTCTATAGCTACATGTTTGGCACCAAACAACTAATCAGTTACCTGTAAGGCTATAAAGTATGAAGGATGTCAGAGCACCAGGTGTCATGCCAGTACCATTGATAGCCAGGAAAGCTCCATATATCACCACAACAATAACTGACAGGGTGGATGCTGCATTTAGTCCTCCAAAGAATAAACCTGCAACTTTCTATAGCAACCAGAATCAGACGTCACAAGCTTGTGATTAACAAAAAGAGATTGTAATTCAGAGGAGACTCTCACAGCTTGTGTAAGTCCCAAGTTTAAAGTCTCGTCAACTTTCTCAGAATACCGCTGAATTTCATAATCTTCTTGGGCAAAGGACCTTACTGTGCGGATGGCACCAAACGATTCCTGTAACAAAATGTACAGTGTGATGCTATTTTCAACCACTTCCAACCTCATAGAGGCTTTCATTGAGAAACCCGTATTTTAGTGTTGATATGACAATATCCTACTTGCATCAAGAAAGGAAAATGTAAATGTGACACAAAACTAAACTGCATCAAACATCTAAGATGTATGTTCAGCAGACTGGATAGCCATGAATCCCTTGGCCTTTTCTTTGGGCCAACGAATTTTAAAAATTTGTAAAAATAAGGGGGAGGTGAACCAAATGCTTTAATTAGTGTTGATATAAATGGCTGCAACATACCTCTGCAATTGAAGATGCTGCAGCAGCAGCAGCCTGAGTCTTGTGTGAGAGTTCACGGAGAAAGCGACCAAATTTACGCACACCAACAGAAATGGGAGGCACAACAGCCAATGCCAACACTGAATATGAATAAGATTAAATCTTATCAGACAGCAATGTAAACAAGTGGATGGCAACCTTTGTTCAATATAAATGTTCCCTTTTAGTTTTTCAAAAGTCCCATATGATATTCTGAATATTTAATGATGTAGAATTTGTCTTCCACTATGCACAACATGCTTTCTTTATTATTTTCAAACACATGTAATAAACATAGATTTAAACTAAGTAGACAAGTTTCTTTTGTCATCAAAATCTCAACACAACATTGGTTGTCTTGCAGTGTGTTCTTAATCTGGGTGTTTAGTCAATGGAGAACAAATAACAGGAATGCAGGGAGCAGCTACCAGAACTCTTATTCTTACATGTCAACTTCCATGATGTTGCAAACATGAATCCAAGACCAATGAATGCAGTTGCTAAATTTCTCAGAGCTTCAGACAGATTAGTAGTAGCAGCATTCTTTATGATTTGTGTGTCTTCAGCTAGTCTACTCAAAAGCTCTCCAGTTCGAGTAACATCAAAAAAAGCAATTTCCTGAAAGTAGGGGGGAGAAAGAAGAAAAAAGGCATCAGGGATCAATTCACTGCAAAATTGAAGTTGAACAATGGACTTTTTAGTATGTATTTGTACATAGCAAATTCAAAGGGATGGTTCCTCCACCTGGAAAATTAGATGGGAGAATAAATTCTTTCTCAGTCTTGCAACAACCCTTTCACTTGCAGAATTAAATAGCCACGCCCTCAATGCCGTGCAAATTGAACTGGGATAGAAAAGAGAAACAAGTACATGAATATGATGGAACAAAAGTACCAGAACACCTAGAATGAAGAATTTATAGGACATACGAAGGATTAGATTTTACTATGTATTCTGTTTTGGGTGATCCCTTTTATTTGTAACAAAGTTCCTACTTATTTCAAAAAAAATGTGCCCGTTTCACTATTTAATTCATTGATGATGTAATTAACACAGCATTCCAAAAGACATTAGTGCTTAATTTTTGGTTTTACGTATATAAATTGTATGTAAAAAAAAAAAAAAAAGGGAAATTGCTATTTTTTTTATTTTTATTTTTAGTTTAAAAAAGCTAAATGAATTATAACACAATTGTGCTTTCCTCAATATCTGTGCGTGATACCAAATGTAACAAATATAAAGGTTTGGAGGGAATACTTGGGCAAGGAGAGAGTTTAGAAAGAATAGTAATCTGCAGAGTATTTATAAAGCTAAGCTATCATGTCTGAAGTGGACTTACCCTACAATAACAACCATGACAATCTCTAGTATGGTGCTCGTAACTGCATCCCGAGCTTCAGCTTTCTTTTCTGGTGAGCTGATATCTCCGGACACAATATCAATTACTTTTCCACCAAACTTTGGCTGCAGCAAGACAGGCAGATGCTCAAAGTATGTAAACAAAAATAATCGTTTTAAAACTTCAACTCATTTAGTACAGACATATACATACCACTAATATGTTTGATGTGGCTGCAATCAACAGAGCAACTGTAGCTATAACAAGTTTAGGTGCATCAGGTTTTGCCTGCAAAATGAGAGATAAATATAAATCACGTGAACAAAATGAAATATTTGAATAATACACTATGAAGAAACTGAAGAACAGTGCACTTACAAGAGAAAGAACCCTACCGAATCCCACATTCGCAGCCTAAACAATCCAACAAGATGTATCAAAAACTATTTCATTAACTATTATCACATTTAAAAAAAAAAAAAAAAAAAAAAAAAAAAAAAAAAAAAAAAGTGAGAAACAAAGGATTTAGATGATATGCGGGTAGCCTTACCGGTGCATTACCATTCTCAAGGTCTGTTGAGCCAATTTCCTCTCTTTTGAAGCCGGCCTTTAAGAAGTATGATGATTAGTAAAATAATGTTCTCCATACACAGGTCTATTCAGGGCCTAAAAAGTAATAGCAATCATAAACACTTTTTACCCTATATTACATAACAGCTGAAGATCAAATGATTGTTAACCTTGTTTCGAAACCAAATTAGTCATTACCCAAAAAAAAAAAAAAACCCAAATGCTTATACACAGAAGGCAGGAGGCCAGGAGCTTCCACATTGGGGCAGTTAAAATTCCAAATGCATCCAACAATTGTAGCAGCTATAAGCCTAATCTACAACACTATCAAAGTTTACAGTAAATTACATCCCTAAGCTTCGAATTTCGAACACTCCTAGAATAGTGTTATTCCAACACAAGAGTAAAATGCCATTTAAGAAACATATAAAGAAACAACAGTAGTTATCCAAACAGCAAAATAACCACGGCATTGTTCCAAAATTTACAAATACTAAGACTTATAGCTACTGATATGTGCACATATTCATTATCATGTGATACAAATAGATGCAATTTTCATCATATTTTTCATATAACCAATAACATTTTCTAAGAAACAATATCCAATATTTGCACCACCTAAATGACCCACATTCTTTCCAAAAATATGAAAGAAAGGTTACTTTTCCTCTTCAAATAATCATAACCTTTAAAACCCACAATTTCCAACCGTTAATTCAACTATTTATCTCAATAAAACTGACCAAAAAGATTCATCAACACTTCCAATGATCAAATCATACAATACCCACAAACTCCAATCATCATATAATCAATCAATAACCCCAAATTAAGTAATAATATAAAAAACCCACAAAAAATTACTGACATCAATCACTAAAAACAGTAATCTAGGACAAATGAAGAAAGTAAAAATGAACTCACATGCCGACCCAAAAGAGGAACTCTATTACCGCCACCGCCTAAACCATGTCCACCACCATACCCACCACCACCACCACCACCATGCCCTCCAAAATTCATGCCTTTTCTTGTAAACCCAACTCAAATTTATGCCAAAGAAAATCTTAAGAAAATTACAAAATGTTGTCAATGTTGAAAAATCAATGAACAAGAAACAAGTGGTTAGATGTTAGTGTTGAATGTGAGATTATAAATAGAAGTAGCAGATTTGATCTTGGGCTTTGGGAGGCCTATAACTAAACTAGTAATACTGTAAAATTAGTGCCAATTTTAGTGGGTTGCTGTAAAGTTGAACAAAGACATTGCCAACGTATGGAGTTAGTGAAAAAGACAATTGGGTTTTCGTCATTCATCACGTCTTCTTTATATTTGTCACTAATTAGGATAATCTAAGTGTTATACACTTATACATAGTAATTAAAAATTATGTACTGGTAAAGAATTTCATTATTATTTATTTATCCTCTTATCTTGTCAGAGTATAGAATATTAAGAGAATGGTTTATGTTTATTTTTATGAGGTACAACATTAGGCTAGTTCGTTATCATTGTCGATTTTTAATACGAAGTATTTTGTTTTAATAATTTTGTAAGTTACAACTCAAAACCTCATTACACGAGGACAACTAGACTAAATACTATTTGGTTGAGGAAAAATAAAATTCTTACCATACAACCGGCAAAAAAAATTACATTAATAGAATCAGCACAAGATATTCGATTTGTCGAATCAGCTACATTCACCAATATTCCAAGATTTGGTGACATGAACAACATAGTACATGATGAAAAGTAGCTTAAGCAAATTATGAGTAGGTTTTAAAAGTGATGAGAAGTTTAGAAAAGTTAGATATTCAAAGTAATGATATGTACTTTTATGTTACTTAAAATTACAGCTAATCAACATAGGCCCGTTGACCCGCTTTGATTTTGGACAGGTCATGGGCATGAAATTTCGACCCAAAATTGGTCAAGCCCTATCCGCCTACAAATTATTATTTAGGCAGATCTTGGACATGAATTTTACACTTTTTCAATTTTTTTTTTCCCATCTAAAATGGCCTTAAAAACCCGGTAGGCCCAGTTAAATTTGTAGGTTTGTGCAAGCATTTTCGGCCATAACTTTGGCCTGGCCCGACTTGATGGGCTGAAGGCTTAGGCTCGGCCTAATGATCACCTCTACTTTCAATGTGTCCTTGCAATTCGTAGTATTATGAAGAAAATATTAGAATATATAAACAAATAGCTGTAAATTAACTTACGATCTTAATAACTTTTTCCTTCGTGTTTAGGGACGAAGCCAGGATTTTCAAGCCCGGGGGGCCGGACTTGTTAGACAACATATTGATGGGAAAATAACAAAATGTACTATGGTGTAATATTTTATTGTTACAAGAAAAAAAAATTAGTTAAAGCATACTCTACAATTTTTTGTAGTAGCAAAATCATCAATCAAAGATTCAACACTAAAATGTACAACAATCTCTTTTTCTATGTATACTACCAAAATATCTCTAAGAAAATCATCCTCCATTTTACTCCTTATTTGTCTTTGAAGTAAACAACTAATCACAATCATGTATATAGCACAAAGAAATTTATTAATTGAATGAAATTACATAATTTTTTAAAAAAAAATCAAGAAGAAGAATTAAAAAATAAAAAAATTAAAAAAAAAATTCAAGAAGAAGAATTAAAAATAAAAAATAAAAAAAAATCAAGAAGAAGAATTTAAAAAAAATACCTGATTGTCTTTAAAGTAAACAACTAATCACAATCATATAAATAACACAAAGAAATTTATTAATGGAATGAAATTACATAATTTTTTTAAAAAAAAATTAAGGAAATTTTAGAAAATAACACCTGAAAAAAGACAGAATTTTGTTTTTAACACCACAAAATTTCAAAGTTTTATTATAACACCTCAAAAAAAAATTAAATTTTGGTTTCACCACCTAAATGGTTAAGACGTTAGAGATACTGTTAGGTGGCCCCACGTTAACGGCTATTTTTTTCAAAGTCTTCTATATATTTGCGATTTGCTACAAACGCATCCAATTGATGAAATTTGTTCACAAAATTAGGGCTCAAATATTGCGAATCAACAATCAAATTGGCAAAACTTGCAGCTATAAGCATCATTCTTCAGGGAAGCAAGAATTAAATTAAGGTAATTTCGTCAATATGACTGCAGAAAACCCTAATTTTATGAATAAGTGTTAAATTTTATGAGAATCAGTCCATGTTGTTGGATTAACCCCCAATTGATTTCGCTTGTGTAATTAATAATGTAATTCGTACTTATTTCATAGAGTAAGTGTGTTAATTGTCATAATATTTGGGTCAAAATTAATTTAGGGTTCATCGCAAAATTGAATTGGGGGTTTTGATTTCTTTGGTGCATTTGTCTGTTTTTTCATACTTTGAAGCTACTTTGAATGGTTTTTGGTTATTGTGGACTGCGTATTGATGCAGATGTCTTTCATAAGTTCCTCTCCATCAAGAGAGAGGAAGTGCAAGTGTGGTGTACCCTTGGCGAGGCTCACGAGTTGGACAAGGGAGAACCCAGGAAGGAAGTTCAGAACATGCAAGTTTTATGATCCTGTAACTGAGAGCAGGGGCTGCAAAGCTTTTGAATGGGTTGATGAACCTGATGGGACAGCCTGGCAAACAGATGTCATCAACAATTTATTGTTAGACAAGAAGCTGCTGAAGGGAGAAATTTCTGACTACAAAAGGGAAGTTGATGACCTTGGTGGACAGATGAGGTGTTTGCTCAATGAAGTGGACAGCCTGAAGATGAAATGCAAGGCATTAAACTCAGACAGGAAGAAAATGAATAGAGAGATGAATGGAAGGAATGGAAGATCAGAGCACTCTGTTCTTTGTGTTGTAGTTGGGATTAGTCTTGTGATGATGGTGATGCTTTCTATTGGGGGGTTTATAATGCTTAAAATGTAATTTACTGTAATACAATAATAGTAATAGCACTCTTATTGTAATGGTTTAGTAGTGGCATTGAACCACATTTGCAATCTAATGTACTGAATAACTTTTGGAGGAATGATTATATATGCAACTATGTACCCATATATGTGAAGCATTTAAACCAAATTAGTAGTATTGCTTACAAAAAAAAGCCTTTTCCAAACATAAAACCATAGTTGTAATTGAACAAAATAAGCTTACAAAGCTTATACCAACAGTACCTGTTCAAAATACATAACCAAATTGTTAAATTTTGTCTAAGTGCATGAAAATGTTCAAAACAACAACCAAAAAGTGGAGATGTGAAACTGGTTACAACACTTTGTTCATTGAGTCAAATTTACATCCTTGAAAGTTTGCAGCTTGGATCTTCTGGTCTGAACCCCAGTTTGCCTCACTGTTTCTTTTCCTCTTGATTCAGGTTGACTTGAAGAAGGGGTGGTATGTTGGCTTGACCTTTGTTTGGTTGGTTGACTACTTGAACCTTTGTTCTTGGTCATTGGTTCAGCAGCCCCAACTGCACTCTATGGGAACCATAAGCAACAAAAAATAATCAGCTTCATGCAACTTAAAAAAAAAATAAATAAATAAAAAATTGCACAATTTCAAAAGGATACCTTTTTAGCAGCCCTGATCTCACTCTTCTTCCTCTGCTCAACTACCCATGGTGAATCTAAAGGGGGTCTCCCTGCAGACCTTTGCTCACTAGGTTCAGGAACACTAGGTTGCTTGCAAGTCTTGGCATAGTGGCCTAATCCACCACAATTCTTGCATTGATTCTTCCTCTTCTTTCCTTCTTTTTGCCCTCCTGCTGCAGAACTTCCCTCACCAGGCTCCAACTTCCTTTTCTTGGATTTGGGCCTTCCAGGTTGCACCTTAAAGGCTGGTGGTTGAGGCTCTCTCATGTTAACCCTTTCCCAGTGCTTTGGGCCTGGCATTGGTTGAATCATAGGCTCATATGCTGCTCTGTAGGTTTCCAAACTGTAATAGGGGCTCACATATTGCTCAGCATCACTTATTTGATCCATAATACAGGCAAAGGCATGCACACATGGCAGGCCTGTCAACTGCCAGTGATTGCAAGAACATGTGAAGTTTCTTAAGTCAACTAGAACTTGGTCATCCTTGAGCTGCACTTCATAAGTGTCATCTCTTGCAGCTTGGATAATGCAATTCCTAGCCACATAACTCATTCTTTGAAACAACTTATGCACATATGGAGTCAAGTTGCTTTTGAAATCCTTAGAGTCCTCCCACTTCTCATTGTTTCTCCTCATCATGTACCTCCTCATCCATTCCATTTGGGTGAGGATTGGTTTGTCTCTAGCATCTTTGATAACTGCATTGAAGGTCTCACACATGTTGTTTAGTAACATGTTGGACCTGCAGTTACCACTGAATGCATGTCTGCACCAGTGTTTAGTGGGGATATTGGACAAGTAAGCATAAGCATCCCCATCAAGCTCCTTAATTTCATTCATTGATGTTTCATAGTCAAGCTATGGACATAAGGGTAAGAATATAGTCAATAAACCAAAAATATGAATAGATAAATGACAGAGGCAAGAGTGTGATCCATTACCTGTGTTGTTGCCCTTGCATCACTCCAAAAAAGTTCCTTGAACACTGACCCAGTGAACTTCAGCTTGAAATTTGCCCAAATATGCCTAACACAGAACCTTGTTTCTGCATTTGGCACTACTTGAGCAAAAGCTTCAACCAGTCCCTGTGTTAAAGCATCCAAATACACCAATCAATATTCAAATAAAGTGAAATGCATTACAAATTAATCACAAAACAGAGGAAAACAACTGTACCTTCTGCCTGTCTGACATGAAGGTGAAACCTGCACCATCTGAACTCCCAAGCATGCTCATCAATGAATCCAAGAACCACACCCATGTCTCCTTGTTTTCTGCCTCACAAGTTGCCCAAGCTATAGGGTAAATGCTGTTGTTCCCATCTTTAGATACTGCTACCAAAATCTGTCCTGGGTAAGCTCCTTTCAAGTGACATCCATCCACCCCAATAATTGGCCTACAACCCCTCAAGAATCCATCCTTCAAAGGCCTTAAACAAACAAACATCCTCAAAAACAAGGGAGGCTCAGGCCTGTCAAATCCATCTATAACTATGTTACAACCAGACCCTGGGTTGTATTTCAGTACAGCCTTACCATAATCCCAGACCCTTGCATATTGCTCCCTTGCTGAACCAAAAATAATGAGCTTAGCTCTGCATCTAGCCATCCAACATCTAAAGTAGGTAACCTGAACTCCCAAATCTTGCAGAACCCTGTCTCTGATTTGCTTAATCTTCCATGTAGGGTTACTTCTGAACTCCTCAAGGAACCTCTCTGCAATGAATTCTGCAGTCACCTTCTTGTTCTCCCTGCTCCTCACACAGCTATGCTTTAACCTCATGCTCTTAATTTGCCAAGTCTCCTTCCTAACTAACTTAGTGGCATGAACCTTGAAGTTGCACCTCACTCCACCCTTGCAAATACACATAGGCATCCTACTTGTCTTTGTCTGATACTTACATCCACATCTGTTCCTACATTGGACAGTAATCCTACTACTATCATTGTGTAAGAAGTAGTATTCATACCTATTCTCAATTGCATGCACTCTAAGGGCTTTCCTTAACACTGAAGCACTATTGAACTTAAGTCTGTTAACAAGAACAACAGGCCTTGTGAAGTCAGTTTTCTCATTAAACCAAGGACTGTTGTCCTCTTCATCTGATGAACCATCCAGGCTCCTAAGCTCATCTGACTCTCCCTCAATTTCTTCCTGCAACTGAACCTCACTCACATCCAAGTTCTCATTCAGCTTTGACCTAGGATCCTTTGAAATCCCCTGGTCATGTACATCTAGTTGCTTACCAAGACTCCTTGTTACCTTCTCCAAAATCTCTTCAGAATTCTGTATAAACCACTTTTCATCCCCACTATCATACTCCTCCTCACCAGGCTCCCAACTTATGTCAATGTCACTCCTGTCAGTTGAAGAGTACCCCTCCTCACTCTCAGATCCACTGCCCTCACTATCATCCTCAAAATCCAATTCCTTGCCTACAGATTTCTTTTTCCCCTTCCCCTTATCCAAAAGCTTCCTACTACCACCTACCCCTTCACTCTCCTTTGGCCTTCCCCTTATCTAACACTTTACCACTACCAGCAACCTCTACACTCTTTTCTTTCCCTTTACCCTTATCCTGCTTAGATCTAGGTTTAGGAGGAGATTCATCCCTTTCACTGACAATTTTGTTAAGTCTTGGGCTCTTCCTAACTGCTACAGGCTTTTCTGTACCCTTCCCCTTTCTCTCAGCCCTTTTTGGAGTGGACTGGGCCTCATGTATGGGCCTTAGTGTTTCATCTGCAGTCACAAACACTTCTACATACCCTTCCACACCCACTGTTTCTAACAACCCCTTTACCTCATCTTCATTAACTAACTCCCTTCTACCTGTGTTAAAGGTCCTCCCTCTTTGTTTATACCACAATCTGAAATTTGGTGGGACATGGACATTATACTTAACAAACCCATGCACTGCACCTTCCCTTAAAAAAGGCACATCTAACTTGTCCACTATCACATCTCTTCTCCAATAACATAACCCACCACACCAGCAAAGCAAATGTTTTGTTTTAGACACTCTTTTGGGAACAAAAGCACCCCCCACTTTGAATAGTATATCAATTAATCCATCTTGGTTGTTGGCCATTTATCTATCCAATAAATAGGTACAATGCAAGTCAACACAAGCAACATTTATCAACACAATTACACAGTCAAATAAATGGTATAATCAAGAAGCTTAACCCAACATATGTACAAACCAGTCAACAAGGCATAATAATCAACTCAATAATTAAACCAAAAAGCTTATCAATTACACTAATTGAACCATAAAATAATCACAAACAACTTTAATTACATGTTTGCACAGTAATTCATACCCAATTTTACTTTTTTTTAGGGTTCCTATTTTTTTTCCCCAAAATACCCTACAATCCTCAACAAAATGGCATACTTAACTTCAATACTTGTTGAAAACTACTAAAAAAGGGTTCGAAAAGTACCTGTTTTGGAATCTTGCTGATGTTCTTGTCAGAATCCACGAAAGATCCAAGCTTTTTTTGGTTGGAAATGGCTGACGACTTCGCGCTGAGGTTTTCGCTTCAATACTGACACCTCCCTTTCGCAATTCAATTTCTCAACCACACAATTGAACTTAGGGTTTGAATTATCTCAGAATTTTGGTTGTTGATGAATTAAGGATTCGAATTCAATGAAGGAATAGTAGTTGAGCATTCAATGGCATGAGAGAGAATCGTATAGAATATGAGGAAATTTGGAGGGTAAACTAACTTCTGGGACCCACTGAAATTTTCCGTCACAGAAGCTGTTAACTGGTGTTGAAACCAAAATTTAATTTTTTTTTGAGGTGTTATAATAAAACTTTGAAATTTTGTGGTGTTAAAATCAAAATTCTGTCTTTTTTCAGGTGTTATTTTCTAAAATTTCCAAAAATTAATCTAGAAGAAGAATTTTTTTAAAAAATTTAATCAAGAAGAAGAATTAAAAAAAAAAAAAAAAAACCTGATTGTTTAAAAAATATGTGTGGGGTTGGAATCAAACCCATATCTCTTGTGAAATTGTGAAATTACCCAACCAACAAAACAAGCTATACCTAATACAATATAGATGTCTTTAATAATATATATAACAATTTTAGGGGGGGGGGGGCATAAGATATCAAATATGGGCTGCAAATTTGGGCCGGGGAGGCCGGGCCTCCACCAGCCCCCCTTCCCTTCGCCCTTGTTCATGTTTATATTTAATTATAAAAGAACTAGTGTGTGGCTCAAGTGTTGAATCAGGTTGTATTTTTAATTAAACCTTGTGATTGTATATACTTATATTTATAATATCTTTTTTTTTTCTTGTAATTATATGTATTTAATATCATATCATATAACTAATATATAAAGCTAAACTTTTAGCTAGGCCACGAGACAATGACACTTGGCTTTGTAACTTTTCGCTAGTATGTCACATGATTTTATTTTTGACTGTGTTCGGTAACCAGCTTATTTGAACAAAATTAGCTTATTTGACCAATATTAGCTTATTGACTATTATATAAGCTAACATAAAGTGTTTGGTGGAAAGCTTATTTAAAGAGCTTATTCCACTAAATAAGCTCTTTTACAAAAAGCTCCTAAAGGGAGCTTTTTCAAATAGCTTATTCAATTCTTATGATAAAATAACACTTATACCCTCATTTACTTTAAAATCCTTTAAGAACTACCTACCCCACAATTAGCTTATTGGTCATTTCATATACTCAATCAGCTTTAAACAACCAGCTATTTACCAAATACTTTTATACAATCAGCGAATAAAATAAGTTAGTCAAATAATTTAATACAATCAGCTAATCAAAATTAGCTAACACAATCAGTTTTAGCTTTCAGCTTTAAGCTTTTCACCAAACAGGGCCTTTGATATATTTTTGTAGGACAAAAAAATTGGATACATTTAGATAGATTTTTTAGGATAAAAAAGTTAACGGTTTTGTTTTCAATAAAATCTGGATAGATTTTTAGGATAAAATTATTGGTTCAAAAAACTTTTTCGATAAAATTATTGGGTTTTCAAATATTTAAAAAAAAATCGAGAGTGCTTAAGCCACGGTATAAAAAATATTTCAGCCATTATTAAATACTAATTTTGTGCCCCGTGCGATGCCCGGATAGTTTATTCAATTTTAAATTATACCTTTTATTTATATGCCAAATTTCAAAACATATCATTAATAAAAACACTGTTGTAAGAGGCATATTTCTCTTTTGATTTAGTATATTTTGACATAGGCTACCATTTAATTTTGTAAGTGTGTAATACATATAATAAATAAATATATTATATATAAGAAAAATATTTATGTTATTCAAATTTTCTACTCATGGATTAATAATCACTTGACAATCATATTTGTAAAATAAAAATATAGTTTTATCGCTCATAAAGTTGTGGTTGATTTTGGGAAAGAGCTTGAGCTATCTGATAGTTGTTGAAAATAGAGCAAGAAGCATAGTCAAAGCATGCAATTCAAAAAGAATCAATTTAGAGTTGCACTTATTTTCATGTAATTGAATGATATTTCTAGTATAAGGTGTGATTTAAATGTCTTTAAATTGTACTCATGTTTGACACCTGAGTAATACAACTACCCACATGATAGCTAAATGAGAGACTAATATAAATTTGTAATATATTATGTAAGACTGATTTTCCCCTAAGTCTTCAAACTTTGGCAATATAGCAATCATATAGGTTGTGAACTATTTATTATTAGTTGATTTAAATAATCTTAAATGGATCTCATTTTTAATTACCTTTTAAAACAATTTTCATTATATAAAAATACTTTGTAACAGACTTATAAATGTATATTCATTGAAAGTTTTGATTTATTTAGTACATATAAAATATTATTTTTACATGAGCTTTCGTGACATATGAACTTGTTTAATGATTTTTAAGTACTAGTATAGCCTATACAGACTTTATCATAATCTTTTAAAAGAAGACAATCTACATTTCTACCTTAAGCTCAGATTTGCTAATGGTGGTGTTACTTATTTCTTGCATGAGTTTCGTAAAAATTGGTTGGTAAAAATATTAATACCACAGAGAAAGTCAACTATACACTAATTTCTCGATTTTCACTTGGAGAACCATTGAACTTCCCAACATAAACAATTTTTTTAGTCATTATCAGCTTCACCAAGGTCGTTGTAGTATAGTGGTAACTGGTAAGTATTTAGGCATGTCATTCGAGTGACCCAAGTTCGATCTCCGACCACATAATAGTAATAAAACTGTTTCTCTTTGCCAATTTTTGTTCCTTGATATGGTTTGGTTTTGTTAAACCTCATAAATAATACCAATTATTATTTGATTTGATAGAAAATGAAACTCAAATAATTTGTTATCCTAAACAAATATATCTTGACCTAACTAAAAGTTAAGCTTTATCGAATATTATTTATAAGATACTTTTTGAAAGTAACAATCTTTTTTTTTTAATTTTTTTTTTGTTATGGAAATTAAAAATCCTATCATAAATAAAACTCTAAAAAACTTTTTTATCTTAAAAAATCTATCTTAAATTTGCTTATCTAGCATGAGAGGTGTCAATATATTATGATAATTTGCTTACGTGGCACAACACTTGGCAAAAAAATTGAAACGTCAAATATCGTTGTCTCGTGCCCTGACTAAAAGTTTAGCTTTATATATTAGTTATATATGATATATAAAGTTGTACGATAGTCAAGCCACAGTACAACAATACTTAAGCCATACAATTAGCCAAGGAACATTCCAACTTTTGTTAAGTGTAGTGCCGGTAACAACTAACCATACATGAGTACGTGGCTACGAGAGATTTGAGCCAAAAAGAAGGTTTCATGCAAATAGGATTTATAATTTGAATGTTGATTTTTTTTAGCAAAGCGTAGAATAATTTGTGAGTTAGGGGAACAGGAACCTACATACGTGTCAACATCAATAAACAACCAAGGGATCACCCGGGGCACAAAATTAGTTTATATTAATGTCTTTTTCAATTAGACTTTGTGTTTGCAATTATATACGCTTAGTTCATGTTTGTAACATGATTGATGGATTGATAATTAACTTAGATGGTGGAATGACCATCCATCTTCAAAAAAAAAAAAAAAATTGGGTGCTCAAATCTCCTTAATACAAGTAAAATTTTAAAAAGGTTAGATCACTGAGTTTTGTTGCTTAGTGATAAAAACTAAAAAGAGTGATTTTATAAAGGAAAAATTGATTCTAATAATCCCACCTTTTGCCGATTCGCCGTTAATAATCCCACCTTTTGATTATTATTTAATAATCCCACCTTTAAGGGACATCTTCTTTCAATGGTCCTTGACCTGTTGGTAACCGGTATAATGGGTAAACATGCCACGTGGTACTTTGTGATTTGCCGAAATATATTTTATATTTAAAAAAAAATTAATTTTTTTTATCCTTTGTCCTTCTTCTTTTCCCCTCCTTCCTCCATATTTTCCGGCTAGGCAGCCCGCAGCCCACTACTCCCATGCAACCAACCACCCCCACCCACAAAACACTAGAACCCAGTCACGCCCACCTCTATAACAGCCTACCCCAGCCACCCCCACCCCCGAAACACCATACCCCAACCTATCCCAACCCTAAAATGATTCATTTCAGCCCTCCCACACCCCAAAACGCCCAGCCCCAACCTTTCGTAATCCCTGAAAAACGCCATAGCACTCCCACCTTGAAACGCCCCACCCTAACAAAGGCGCATCGTGGGTGTTAAAATTGGAGCATCAATTGAAGTTGTTGGTGTCAAATTGCTAGATTAGAGGCCAAAATTACGCTTTTAGGTGGTCGAATTGCTGATTACGGGTGGTTTGAAGGTCGAATTGATGTCGATTGGTGACGGATTGGAGTGCAAGGACTACGAAATAGTTGAGTTGTGCGAGTGCTACGGAGTGACGATGGATCGCTGGTGAAAAGGTGGTGTCGATGCTGGTGGCGTACTTGTTGGTAAGTGAGCAAGGAATAACGAGGGCAAAGGGATTGCATGGTGTGAGGGGATGGATTAGATTTAATTGTTGTTGGTGGTTGGAAATGAAGGGGGACTGGTGATAGAGGAAATGAGGGCTGATGCATGACCAAGAGAATTAAAAAAAAAACAAAAAAACTTACCCAATGAACAGGTTACCGGTCATAAGGGACCATTAAGAGAAGATGCCCCCCAAAGGTGGGATTATTAGATAATAATCAAAAGGTAGGATTATTAACAGCAAACTGATTAAAGGTGGGATTATTAGAATCAATTTTTCCTTTTATAAATTGTTTTCGGAAATTGGACGCTGTAGTAGATATCTAATCTCCATAAATCATAACAACAATCCAACAAAGGGAAAGTGGACAAATCAGTATCTCTTCTTAGTTGGGCTAGCCCTTTCAGGTTCTCATGAAGAAGGTGGGTATGGGCCCATATGAACACTGGGCTGGTCTTATGGGTTTAGATTAGGAGTACCCCTGGGTCAAACTTTTATAACAGAATTAACCAACAATGGTAAGTCAATTCATAGGCCAGTCTAAGATAGAAGGTGGGTTGATCACTTCATTTGGCCAATATTTCATTGACTTACCAATAATATGCTTATCAATAATCACAGTGCTGCACCACCAAACACCAGTCACCACACCCATCACTAGGGGTGTTCAAATCTGGGTACCCGAAGTTTCGGGTATGTAACACCCTAAAAATTCCTTTTCTTTTAAAATACCTGTTTTTCTCTGTTTAAAACTCAAAATAGGAAAATCTAAGACATTACCGCCACCGTGAAAACAGCTTAGGCAACTATCAAAGACACACAGCGGAAGACTATCTTTTAAAAACATTCAAAACGGCCCAACTTAAAAAGTCAACCAACGGAAGTAAAGTCAAACCAAAATAAAACAAAGTCAATCTACAACTTGGAACCATTGTAGGCCCTTATCAAAATCAAACCAATTCAAAACCTTTGCGTTAGTCTCACAAACATAATATAATAAAGTAATGAAAGCATTAAACATATCATAAACTTATGGAAACTAGCAAGATTCACTCTTCACTCATGACCATCATGAATATGCTTCATCACCTGAAAAGCTTCTCTCTACTTGTTTCCACTACTCTCCATTAAAAATGGGTCATCATAGAGCCAAGGTAAAGACACGACCAACAAACACACAATCAGCAAAGCTGAGTACATAAGCGTAATTAAACACGCTAACATGCCTTCACCTATCAACACACAACTTACCTCGTTGCATCTGTTTACAAGCACACAACATATAACAAGACTTCTCAACTAAGTAACTAAATAATTTATTTAGTATTGATTACGCATTGAACGGGGTTCCCCCCTAACCTGCCCCAATAAAGGGGTACTAACACGGGAGTTAACCGTGCCAGTATAAAATAACCACTCGTAAGTGGCGGAATTCCTGCGCGTAATAATTAAAGGAAAATACAGCGTCCTATACTCCCAGTAGAAATTATGGTCAAATATAAAGTCGCATAGCTCTCCCCATATGTTTATACTTAAGGTATATACGTTCCAAGAGTTTTGGTGCGTAATCTCTTTCACTTTACATTGATTTACATATTATTAGACTTGGTGATGACTCTCAAACCATAGCACAAACAATCATTTTAATTATTCTAACACTCAAACATGCCAATTTAATTCTTGAATAATTAGTGACCACATAATATTTAATGTTGAACCCTTTTTAAATCTACCTCAGTGTCAAAGACACCTTAAACGCATAATGTGCCACAAATCCTATCCCTCGGTGTTGAAAACACCTTAAGTGCACTAAGGCACCAACATCTAATTTATTTCTCGTGTACATAGACACTTAAATAGCTCTTTTCTCATGCTAATAACATCAATAAAAATTATATGAACCATAATAAAATTCCTTTTCAATATTCCAAACCAAATTAAACATTTAGTTTAATTAAACATGCTTTCTATCATGCCATAAATAAAAGTGTGGTTCATATACAACATGCCAAAATAATTATTTCAAATCATTAATCCATAACAAATAAATCATGCTTTATAGTTCAGTCACCAATATCAACCAAATCACAAATTTCCAATCATAATCTAGCATGATTCTACTTGGAATTAAATATTCAAACCTAGCATGTTATTGCATCATCAAAA
Source organism: Chenopodium album (assembly GCF_948465745.1). Taxonomy (NCBI): domain Eukaryota; kingdom Viridiplantae; phylum Streptophyta; class Magnoliopsida; order Caryophyllales; family Amaranthaceae; genus Chenopodium; species Chenopodium album. Next base: position 9,793,609 of record NC_137844.1, read on the forward strand.
ATATGCTAAGTACGCGAACGTACCTTGAATACGATCTTAAAATCGCCACGACTAATAGAAATCACTCACTTTAAAGTCTCCTACAAACCAAAATCATAATATGACATTAAAATCTACTCCACACAAATTTCCAGCAATATATACTGTTATTAAACCACTCATAATTTAATTAAAACAAGCTGAAAATTAATTTAAAACTTCATACTTTAATCCCAATTAATGGGTAGTCAAAATTCCTTCAAGAAATTTAATTTTTAGCTTACTAACAAAAATTCCAGCAATATTAATTCATGAAAACTTGCTGTAATTATACTTTAAAACCCTCAAATTAAAGGTTTAAACCACCCTAAATCATATTCCTTCAATAATCAATTATTTATAAATCTAGGGTTTCAAAATTGGGGGTTTTTAATTAAAATTAAAATCTAAAAATTAATTTGCACCATACTTAAAATCAATCATCATAAAATCATCACAAAACTCATAATTTACAATTAGATCTAAGATTAAAAAAAAAAAAAAAAAAGAATAACCTTTTTTTTTCGAAGGAGGGTGGCCGGACAGCAGCCACGGCACCACAGCCGGCTGCTGGTGGTGTCGCTGCTAGTGGTGGCCAGCAACCCACCGATGGTGATGGTGGCCGGCGGTGGTGAGTGCCGAAAAAGGGGAAGGGGAAAAAAAAGAAAAAGAAAAAGAAATAAAGGAGAAGGGAGAGAAAGTTTACCTTGAGTATTCTCCACTCTGGGCAAAGTTTAATTTGCCCAAGTGTTGAATATTTATACCCCTTTCTCTAGAAACCCTTCTTACCTAAACTTTCTTTTTTTAATCTTTCCTAATCCCTTTCCTAATAAAACTTAACTAAAATAAAACTTTCCTAAATTAAATCCCAACTTAATAAATTAATTAATTAAATAAAACTTTCCTTTTATAAAATATTTCCAAAATTATTTTAAAATAAATAATTAAAATGCCATAAATAATTCATTTCAAATTGTTTAAATACCTCACAAGATACTTATTTAAGGGGTATTACAGGGTAGTTGGTAATTCGTCCGATGTCCCGACCCGAATAATTCGGGTACCTGGGGGTACCAGGATTTCTTTTTATTTTTTTTAAAATAAAATTATACTTACTTGTATTAATTTTATTATTTATATGGCTGTAATTCACAACAAAAAAGAAAAAAAAAACCACAAAAAAAATGCAAAATTCATAGCAAAACCCTTAAAACTTAGAAATTTAAAAAGACGAAACAACAAGATTAAAGAAGAAAAAATGCTTAAAATAGGGATTTAAAGCCTGTAAGGCTGTAATATTGAAGAAGTTCAGAAGTTTCATGTAAAATGCAAATTATGAATTGACACTATACTTTGACAACCAAATTCAAAACAGATAAGATACCAGAATAGTTAAACATTTCCCATCAATAATCAACACTAAAAGTCCAACCCCTCTCTTCCCTTATTGCAAATCCGAACAATATCAGCCTCCATACTTGACAGGAGAAGACAAGAAATGAGAGATGGAGAGGGTGACAATACTATGGCTAGGGGTGTCAATCTGAACATAAATTAGAACGCAATACCACGAATTCAATGAAATACACTACGGATTTAGTCCAATTACCACGATAATACTATCAATTAGATTACATAAATTCAAATCTACCACGAATTACCACGACAAATTACAACGAAATTAAAAAATAACCCTAAATAAACTCGCGTGAGAACATAAATTACATGAGATTGAAGGCTTGAGTCGCTTGAACTCGTTTGAACTGAGGATTGACTCGCGTGAAGGAACTCAAGGAACACTGAAGCAGATCCATGAAGGAACTCAAGGAGCACTGAAGCAGATTCGTGAAGGAACTCAAGGCAGGAAGAGAGAAAAAGGCAAGAAGCACTGAAGCAGGGAGCGAGAGAGGAAGATAGAGAGAGAGTCAGAGAGGCGTTTGATGAGGAACCCTAATTTGCAAACTGAATGTCTAAATTGAATGGGCTGGGCTTAGGTTGAGGGAGGGTTTTTTTTTTTTTTATTTTTTAAATTTTAATATATTATCTGGTAATCGGGTACTCGATTATTAAAAAATGCGGCCCATATCCCGACCCGAATAACAGGCAATTTTCCTAGGTCGGGTACCCGACTCGAAAAAACAGTTTTTTTTTCCAAATTTCCTATCAGGTATTTACCGGGTCATCGGAAAATCGAGACGGGACAATCGGGTTGGGTTTTTTTTAACACCTCTACCCATCACCGTCGACACACCATCTTCACCACTAATCACAGAGTAAACTATAAATACAGTGTCTAACGTTTGGTATAAGTTTGGATTTAAGGCCTGTTCTCTTCAGCTTAATTTCAGTTTAGTTCAGTTTAGTTTAGCTCAATTCAGTTTCTAATTTCATTCTCTCATAAACAAAACATTTCAGTTCAGCTCCAATCACCTCATTTTAGTTTAGTTCAGCTCAGTTTAGTAAATCAGAACAAGCCCTTAATCTCTTAAGTTTCAAATGAATGATTTTGGTCTAATCAGCAGGCAAAGTTCCTAAAGTTTAGTGAGTCAGCAAAGTAACCACCGAAAGTGGTGATAGAGGGACCAAAATCATCCATTTAAAACTTGACAGACTAAATCCAAACTTATGCCAAACATCAGGGACTGTATTTATCTAGCCAAATTAATGCACCCTCCTTTAGCTTCTACTCTTCCTCGCTCACTCTCATCTCCTTCTAATCACTTCTACTAATTCTACACCTCCAACCTCCTTTCAAGAATTTCCTTCTCCCCCTTTTGTTCCCCACCTTTGCTCCTCCCTCCCTTCTTTCTAGTTTCAAAATTTCCATGTTTACCGATCCAATCACTTATTCTATCTATTTTCATCACCTCACTCACTGCCCCTCGGTAGTTATAATAATATTTATTGATAAAAAAATATTTATAATTATTATTGCGGAGTAATTAATCCCTACCTTATAAAAAGTACAAGATTACTCTTATGAATAAAATGATGCCATTTATACTCTTTAAAATGTGTATTTACACATATACCCTCATTAATTTGTACAATATTTTGTAATGAATATTTTTTGAACAATTATACCATTTAAAATATTTAATTACTTATTTACCCTCATTAATGCTAATTATCTCTTCTTTTTATAACTTTTAAAAATAGTGCGTGGACATTAATTCCCCTAAATACATTTGTTTATATGTTTTCTTTCACTAAATCAACCAATAATTTAATTTGTGATGTATGGCCAAATCGAAAGAGATTTTGGATATGACTAGCTATGCCGCGCGCGAACTACCCTAGTAAAATGAAAAAGTTAGAGTGAACTAAACAATTCACTTTATGCATCGCTCTCTTCTATCCTCTATATTTCAATGGTCCTAAATGTAGGTTCATCTCATATCAACAATTCCCGTATACAAGCAGAAATTACATCAATTAAAAACTCATTTGAGAAAAAATTAAATTACCTTCATGTTTGGATTTTCCCTCATCAATTTAATAGCTCTATACTCAGATAATTGTGAGGGAAAAAGCTACACATACATTCAATGTATGTGGGAGCCACATACATTGTGACATGGCAGCATGTCATTGGTTTTATGTTTGGGGCCCAAGATCCATTAATTTTCAATTTTCATTCAAATTTGAATGAAAATTAAGAGGTTTGAATTTTAAATTAATTATCATTTCCAATACAATTAATTTATTATTTTTTTCCAAATAAAAAAAACAAAACAAAAAGAAATATTCATCTCTGCAACACTCAATGAACATTGCAAAGAGAAAGGACGAAATAGGCGACGATGGAGTCTCAACGGAAGATAAACAAAAAAACCTTGAAGCTGCTTTGTCACTGTCCCGTCCTAATCTAATCATCAATTAATATCATGCTGTCCAATTAAAACACTCCTTTTCCTAATTGTTGCAGCAAATTCTGAAAGTCCAAGAGAGAGAAAATTTTAATCTAATTTTCATTCAAGTTATATCAAATAATTCCCCTTAAAACAACTTCAACGTTTTTATACATTCATCCTAGAGTATAAAATTAAATTTTGTTTTTAGTGGTCTATAATGTGCCACAAGAGAAGATTATATTATCAATCGTAGTAATCGTCGGCACTGGATTTCATCATTTTCTCAGACGTCATGTTCATCTTTTCGGTGTCCTGTTCATCTTCTCCGGCAGCATGCTCATCTTAACCGATATAATGGTTGTGATAATATCATTGATGAATTAATATATATTTCAGAAGAAAAAAAAAACAAATAAAATTCTGCATCTAATGATGTTAGGCGCCAAGAATTTCGCCAACATCTTTCCCGCTTATAGAGCTCCTTAAGCGCCAATAAGGGTGAAATTTCCCCCCCTTTTTTTCCCTCTATTTTTTTTGCCTTTGCTGATGTGGCATCCTCTCATTGGTAATGTATCTTGGGTCCACATACATTGAATGTATGTGTATCACTGTCCTAATTGTGAGAATGGTCCGTACTTGAAAATTTTACACAACAAAAACTAATCATCACTAACATTTATACTTAGTACTAATAACTTCGTATTTAAGTTCTTTGTCTATATAAAGAAAACTTATAATAATAAAATATTACTCACATATGTTTTATGGAAAATGTTATACATAGCCCCTAGGGCTATATATAAGCATTAAATTCACACTTGAAAATCGTAAAAAGTTCAGAAATTATAAAAATATAAACACTAATTACACTGATTTACGCGTGTTTTTGTCATAAATTCCTAATTTTATACAATTTTCAAAAGCGCATTTAATGCTTATACAATTTAATGCTTATATACAATTTCTTAATTTAGGGCTATGTATAACAATACCCATGTTTTATTCATCAGTATAATTTTAGTACATTCTACAGAACTTCATTACCATCAAAACTTAAAGATTGTGATTTGTGATAGAGATTGCTAAAGAATGTCATTCTAATTTTAATGCAACGACATGACATTCACATATGCATTTACTAGTTATTATGACTATAAACTACACTTTATTATCTCCAATACGAGTACTTTTTTTCTCACTTTTTATGCTATTAATTTGATAAAGTACGTAAATTAATCTATAATTACATTCAAAGCATGTAATTATTTAGTATGACTGTCCAAATGACTTCTAAATTATTTTGATAATATATGTAAATTAATCTATAATTAGTATCCAAAGAACGTAATTATTTAGTATGACTGTCCAAATGACTTTTATCTCTTTCATGCCTTAATCTATATCTATACTTAGTATTTAAAAAAAGCAAACCAAAAAAGACATATGTCATCATTCTATTACACTTTCCTATCATCTTCTTCAACTCAATGTGCCACATGTCGTTATATATTTTTTATTTTTAATTATACAATTCTTCTTAACTCTTTCATTAAACACTTTATCTTCATCTCCTCTCTTTAATTCAACCTTTTTATTTTCTCTCTTTAATTTTAGTCCCTCCATCTTCTTTCTATTAAGTCTCATTTCAATTTAAAGTCCCAAAATTTTTATTTCTTTAATTATGTTTTCAATTACATATTACACTCATAATTATTTATTGGTACTTCCTCACACATCTCTCAATTCAATTTTCTATGAAAAAGCCGTGCATTGCACGGGCCAGAAGACTAGTTTTCATTAAATTATCATAGCAAAGAGTACTACTCCCTAGCAAATTAAGGTAAAAAGGGAAAAAAAATAAAAAATAAAAAAAAATAAAATTAAAAAAAAAAAAAAACAGAAATATAAGAACTCCAAACAAGATACTAAAAAAAAAAAAGAAATTAACAAGAATTTAGATACTACGTAGAAGTCAGAGAATGAGAAAAGTAAGAGCTCAAAGCAAGATACTAAAACAAGAAATTAACAAGAATTTAGTTAAAATTCAAAGAATTAGAAAAGTTTGAGCTCAAAACAAAGATACTAAAGAGAAATTTTTTTAAGAAAAATTGGAAACTAACAAGAATTTAAGGCAGTGTCTAAATGACTAATTATTCTATGAAATATCCGCATAAACTGCAAGTAATAGGGAAATTTCCTGTTTCTCATGGTGAGAAACAAAATTTGTTTCTCATGAGGGCATTTTTGTGAATAAATCAACAACTTTTTCAATATTGTGGGCTCCACAGTTGAATAAAGTTGAAAAAGTTGTTGATTTATTCACAAAAATGCCCCTATGAGAAACGAATTCGTTTCTCACGGTGAGAAAGTGGGGCTTCCTCCAAGTAATATCAGCAAAACAAAACTAGGCAGAAAAACAGAAAATTAAGAGCACCAAACCAGATACTAAAAACAGATAATTAACATTAATTTTTGATTTTCGAACAAACTACACATTACATTAAGTTACCAACCATCTAAAGGTAACAAACTACTAAAGTTCGAAAGCTTTAATCTATGTGACAATTTCTCCATTTCCGAAATGTGCAAAATTATGGAGAAAGATCACTTATGTTAGTCGATTTAAGTACTAGTAGTGGCTATAATAGCACACACGTAAGACCTAACCTTCAAAACATAGACAGATTAGTTGAACTAAGCAGAGATCCTTGGAACAGCCTTGCATACCAAAGACGACTTCATCTCCATTGAAAGCTTGAGACACTCGGTCAAGTCAACACCGTTGTCGGTCGGAACCCACTTGAAGTTCTGAAGCATCTGAGCCAACCACAGCTGAGCAGTAGCCATACCCATTGCCTTTCCAGGGCAGACACGACGTCCTGCTCCGAAAGGTGCCAGCCTCAGGTCTGAACCCATGATTGGGACATCCTCCTCCATGAACCTCTCGGGTTTGAACTCGTTGGGGTTAGACCAGATCTTCTCGTCGTGGGTGATGGCGTACATGTTGACCATAGCGGTGGTTCCGGCTGGGACGAAGTGTGGACCCACGTGGGTGTCGTGGATTGAGAGACGAGCCCATGATAGAAGTGGGCCTGGTGGGTGGACTCTCAATGTCTCCTTGAGGATGGCTTGGAGGTATGGTAGGTTGGCAAGGTCTGAGTCGGCGACTTGCCTGTTGGCTCCGACTACGCTGTCGATTTCGGCTTGAGCCTTGGCTTGAATGTCAGGGTGCACAACCATCCTTGCTAGAGTCCACTCTAGTAGGATTGCAACTGTATCTGTTCCTCTGAAGATCATTTCCTACAAACAAACATCGAAATGATATTTAATACGGAGTATAAAATCTCATACATTAGCATGTGTACAATTGTTTCATGTACATGCATGTTGGTTAAAACTGTATCAATTGTACATGAATTCCATTGTTAAGCATAAAAAGATAATGATCAAAGAACCCACTAATTAGATGCCCTAATACTACCCCATTTAGGAAAGAAAATATACATAAATCTACAACTTTAACATCATATGAAGGAAATAAAAGGCCTACATATTTTTATTTCTTTATGGCAAAATTAAAGATCAAACTTAAGAAAAAAGACCCCACAAAACAAAAGAAAAAGGACCCAAACCAAACAAAATGGCACATATACCGTTTCTACTTTCTAGCATTTAAATGAACAAATGTAAAACAAAAAATAAACAGTTATATCATGAACAACTTTAACATGAACAAAAATTGTAGAAAACAAAATTAACAAAAATAAAGTCATACCCAAAGAAGAGCAATCATGTCAGAGTCAGAAAGCTTGTTCTCTCCATCTTCCAAGTCAAGAAGAACATCAACAAAGTCCTTTGAATCATCATCAACCTTTTCAGTTCTCAAAGCCCTGTGCTCCTCAATGACATTACCAACATATTTGTTTACCTTACCGACTAAATTCTTGCACCTTCTCCTTACTCCTTGCAAATCCAACCACCTTAGAGGGGCAAAATGGTCTCCCCAGTTGAAAATACCCAACAATTCATAACCCTCCTTCACCAATTCCTCAAGGTTATCAGCTTCCTCGGTCCTCTTACCGAAGAAATCATAACTCTTTCCGAACACACTCATCATAACATTGTTCAACGATCCGAAATGCAATACATTTTTGATCTCAACATTACCCTCTTCACCCATCAAAGTGTTGATTTGGTTGATCATCTTGTTACCAATTTCCTGACGGAATCCTCCGAAGTTGGAGATTCTTCGGGGGCTGAACAAGTATGTTGCGGATATCCTTCGGAGATTCCTCCAGTAATCACCAAAGGGAGCGAACCCCATAGCCCTGTTAAAGAGAAGCTCATAAGCCGACTCCTTAATAGGACGATCAGCAAACTCAGAACTGTTCAAAATCTCTTTAGCAGTCTCGGGTTCACTCGCTATCACAAAGCGAGTCAACCCAACTGAGAACGCCATCAACGGCGTAGCCTTAAGGCTAGTTGCTATGTTTGATAAAATTCTGTGAGTTTTTTCGGAAGCGGAAACATGGCCGAGACCAACAAGGGGTAACCCGGTTGGTCCAGGGATAGCCGAAGCGGACTTACCATTGCCGCTTCGGTTGTTTTTGACAGCGGAAAGAGACCATGCTAAGCCTCCTGGGTACAGGAATATGGTGAAGAGGGACAGAAATGCTGCAAATGAAAGGAAAATGGGTGCTGAAAGAAGGGATGATGCTGTTGGTAGCAATGAGAAATTCGTTGCTAGAGCTTCTACTGACATTTTTTTGGGGGTTTTTTTTAGCAGAAGAAAAAGTTGTTAGGTTTAAAGGATGATGATGAAGAAGATGAAAGGGTGATTTGGTGAGGGAGAACAAGTGTGAGGGGCACTTATTTATAGTGGTTGAGGAATAGCATATGGTATTATTTTATTATGTAATAAATAATAATAGTAATTTAATTTAATTTATTACATGTATTGGAAATTTAAACTTCAGGTTATAAAAACACTCCTATAAGTAGAGGTGTCAATTCGGATAACCGGATGGAGTTTGGGTCGGGTCTGTTCGGGTCGGGTCTGCTCGGGTCGGATATGTTCGGATCAAAATTATCCTTTTAACTCGGATCGGGTCGGATCGGGTCAAATTCGGGTCATGGTCTATCGAGTCCGGGTCGGATATGGGTCGGGTCAACTCCAGATCGGTTCACTTTCGGTTCGGATAATTTTGGATCAGGTTTAACCGGATAACTTCGGGTCGGATGAACATGGGTCGGGTTGATTTCGGTTCGGTCAAGTTCGGTTTAATTAAGATAAGGTTGATCCGTTGATTCATTAATTGGTCAGTTTCGATTCAATTCCTTTTTGTGTTTGGCTGGATTTTGGTCGATCTGACCAAATTCATATCCAAATAAGGTTATTTTTAATCTAGAGATATTATTGAGTTTTTACCTTATTATTGGTTCGATATGATTATTAATTATGAAGCACGAAGTTTTAGTTTTCTCATTTGATCAAGTTATGTATAATTTTTATCTTAAAGGAAAATTGAGATTGAATAATTATCAATAACTTATCATACCTATATAAGTGAGACCGAGCTAGTGATATATTGATGAGTAATAATAGTTACATATGGTGATATATACAAAATAGAATATCAGTTTTTTAAGGTTATTACAAGGTTACAACTCTTCATCAATTGTACAATCTTGCCAGGTTATGAGTTCTGTACTATTAGTTTAGTTTATTACTAATTCAATTTGTATAAGATATTTGTTATGGTTGTTAGAATTACTTTATTACTAATTCAATTTTTATATTAAAAACTTGACATTATACATAGTGATAGTTAATTCGAATCGGGTAAAAATCAAATCGAGTTAAAATCGGGTCGGGTTAATAACAGTTCGGGTCAAAACAGATCGGATCTGATCGGTTATTTGTCGGGTCAATTTCGGATCGGGTTGAGCTCGGGTCGGGTCAAATCGGTTCGGTTTGAGTTCAGGGCGGGTCAAATCGGATTCGGGTTGAGTTCAGGTCGGATCAAATCGGTGCCGGGTTAAGTTCAGATCGGGTCAAGTTCGGATTCGGGTTGGGTTCGGTTCGGTTACAGATCGGGTTTGGGTCTTGAATTTCTCGGATCAAATTGGTTCGGTTACAGTTCGAAACGGATAATTTTTTTCAGGTCGGTTCGGGTTTGACACCTCTACCTATAAGTATGGTTTTTATGTTTAGGGTAGTCTTTGTACAAGTATCGAAAGTGTAACGGTGAAAAAGATGAAGAGTAAAAAAAAAAGTAATTAACTAATTATTGATTGTGCCAAGCGATTAGCCAATAATGAAATAGCATGGGAGACGGTGATTTTTTTTTTTTACTAGTTTTACCGTATGAAAGGTTTTTTTTTTTTTTGGTTTAAACGCGTTGACTTGACCTCAATATAGAATCAGTTTCTTAAAAAAAATTGATATTTGAAAGCTATAAATTGAGACAATTCTAATAATTACTTTTATGAAAATATGATTATATATTACATTTTTTGTTTTGTATCCCATATAAATTTTAAATATTGGTAAGTAGCTTATTCCCTTAGTCTACTTTTTAAACCTAAAAAAAAGTAGGTTTATGTAAAGTGTAAAAAGTCTAATTAGCTAGATATTTTAAAAAATAGAGAGAGTATTACCCTTCAATACTTTTTAATAATTTTAAATCCACGATTAACCTCGTTTATGGTTTACACAATACTCCGTATAATTTAGGACTTGTTTAATTCACCTTATTTTTACTTATTTCATAAAAAATAAGATCAGATCAGATCAGAAAAATTAGTTCAGATCAAATCATCGTTTTCTATGCAGTTTTTATCGCTAAATATCTTTAATTTCGTAATGAAAATAATTGTGAAAATCACATATTAATAAAATATACATTATAACGAACCTAACAAGATCTCACTTGATATATTTTTTCCTTATACATTATCGTATATTTAAAGTCAAAGTTTAGTCAAATTAGACAATCAGATCAGATCATACCAAATCAGATAAACAAAAATAAGGTGAACTAAACAAGTCCTTACTCCGCTTAGCAATCTATAACTACTCCCTCCGTAATTTCAATAAATGCTCCACTATTCATTTGCGAACCTATTTTAATAGGTGTTCCATTTCTATTTTTGGGAACTTATAACAATATTGTACTCCACTATTTTACTATCTCTGCCCACTAGTTACCCCCATATCATAATTTATAATTTTCTAATTCTCATCCCACTTTTACTCACTTATTTTATTTTATTATTTATTTATTTATTTATTTATTTTTTCATTCTTCAACTTACCCTCTAGTTCAATAATAAATTAATGTGTTATGCTATTTATCCCAAAACTATGTACCTACAGAATAGAGTTCTTATTAAAATACAGAGGGACTATAACGTAGTTAAATCGATCCTCTTTAGGGAATTAGGTATTATATTGCAAAATTTCACAATCATATTTATTCGCACCTAATCGGGCTCTACAAGCATAACATGTAAAGAAACTAAATTAAGCCTTTGATGCATGATTTCCACATGCGATTGACCCGTTGACCATGAAGTAAACTCTAGGAAAACAAGAACCCCAAATACGATTCCTCTACTTGGTTCACGGGCTAGGATCGAACTTCCACTGATGCAAATTATTAAGGAACAAACGCTTTGAATACACTTTCTACTGAGAGGAGTAGAAATATACCGCACACAAACGCACGGATGATGGGAGAGGAGAGAGAGAGAGAGAGTAAGAGGGGGTAAGGGTTTTTGGTTATTTGGTTTTCAATCAACTTATGGCTGGTTGTGTGAAAGACCTAGGCAAATCTCTATTATATATATATATATATATATATATATATATATATATATATATATATATATATATATATATATATATATATATATATATATATATATATATATATATATATATATATATAAAATAAAGCCATAAGAAAGCCCAAACACCTCCCCCTTATATTAATCCATATGGCCGTCCATCTCACTATAGGGCCCAACATTAGGCCTTCTTTCTTTTTTTCAATCCATCACCGCAAAGTCAGTGGCGAAGCCAGAATTATCAAGCCCTGGGCGCCGGACTTGTTAATAGATAATTTAAAAAATTAAAATGTACTAATATCTTATTTTTATTAAAAAAAGAGTTAAATTTTACTCTATGATTTTTCATAATAGCAAAATCATCAATAAAGATTCAACACTAAAATTTACCGCAATCTCTTATTAACTTTTCTATAAAAAAAAATCCAGTGTTTTTGATTTCATGATATCAATACAAAAACAATAATTATCAAATTAAATAGCATATAACCCTAAAAGTTTGATATTTCATATTAAATGTAAGCAAATTAGCCTAAAGTTCCATTTAATTGACAAAAGATTAGCTAAAATTATTAAATAAAATAAATATATTAATCTTTATTAAAATAAAAACCCCATGCCCAAGTTGAATAAGCAAAGCCTTAATAAAAAAATATGTTAGGGATAGGATTCGAAACCAACACCCTCATGAAAAAACACCACTTCTCAACCAACATAACAAGCCTTGTTTTCTTAAATTTATGTGTCTTTAATAATATATATAAGAATTTTAGAGGAGCCATAGCATTGAAAACATGGACTGCAAATCTAGGCAGGGGAGGCCCGCCCCCCTCCCTCCACTTCCGCGCAAAGTGTGACCTTATACGGTCCATTTTATTGAGCTTTGGACTATTTGATTAGTCCAAAATCATTGATCACGTCTAGCAACAAATAATGATGACCCTAAAGAGTGAACTTATTATCTCCATAATATTGATCCAATAATATATCTAGTAATTGCACTTGTCAAACACATAATTCTTTCAACGAGGACTCTTAACTTTTGCTCAATCCTCATAGTTTTTTAGTATTATATTTGCAACCAAAAGCTTCAGAGTTAGGAGAAAAGGCAAGAAAATTTCCACCCCAAACATCCACACTTGGCAAGATTATTAGAACCCAAATCTTCTTTAATAATTCATATCCTTTTATTACTAGGGCAAAGCAAAAGTTTTGGATACCCGAAGTTTGAATTCAAACCTATAAAGAACCAGAGATTTCATAACTAAAATTGGAATGGGTTCCAAGTTTTCGCCTAGTTGGTGGTAAAATTAAGAATCAATTGGGACCAATCTTTATTTCAATACCCAAATTTTTTGACCCTCATAGGCGATTGGGTACCCAATTATTAGTCATCAATCTCTCTTTGTCGTTTTTAAATGTTACAATTTGATTGATGCGTAGTATAAGGGGGTTAAATTGTGTTTAAGTACTCCCTCCATATTTAAATATATGAAATTTTTTGACTTTTTGCACTATTAATCTTACTCACTTTGACTAATGTTTGTAATTTATAAATAAGAATAATGAATTCTTGTAGCTACTTGTTGGAATCGTCTCATTAAATAGTTTATTAATATTCAATTGTTCTGATTTTTACGCATTGATAATTTTAGGTATTATCAGTCAAAGTTTTATTTGTATTGACATAATAGTTTTTTAATTAATATTCATCAATTGTTATGATTTTTACTTATTGATAATTAAAGGTATTATCAAAGTTTTATTTGCATTGACATACATGCATAAGAGAAATGTTTAGCTAAGAGAGTAATGTATTACATGTGAATGGGGTAATTAAGGCCTTGTTTAGTTCACCTTATTTTTACTTACATCAGAAAAAATAAGTTCAGATCAGATTAGAAAAAATAAGTTCAGACTAGATCGGATCAGAAAAAATAAGTTCAGATCAGATCATCGTTTTATGTGCAATTTTTATCGCTAATTATCTTTAATTCCGTAATGAAAAAAATTATGAAAATTACATATTAATAAAATACACATTATTACGAATCTAACAAGACCCCACTTGATATATTTTTTCCCTTATAGATTATCGTACACCTAAGGTCAAAGTTTGGTCAAATTAGACAATCAGATCAGATCAGACCAGATCAGATCAGACCAACAAAAATAAGGTGAACCAAACAAGGCCTAATTGTAAGAAAAGATAGTGGAATTGGTAGCTTATTAAAAATTAAGGGATGTAAGAGAATGAAGACCATGATTGGAACTACTCGAACCAACTTAAAATAGCCAAATAAATGTTTTTTTTTTTTTTTTGAAATTCTTAAATAATACAAGTTATCTATGCATTTATTTCTTACATAACTTTTTTCTGTACAATTTTGTTTTTCGCCTCCTTAATTCCATTAAATTTGTTCTTCCGTTAAACTTGCCTACATATAACTCACAAAGGAGAGAGTGAGGGATAGCTCAAGTAATTAGTGTTTTCCTCCCTATTTAAGTAGATCATGAGATTAATTCTCATCACCTACCCTAGTGACTCTTTAAACACCCAAAAAAAGGGGATGTAAATAGTACAAAAGTCAAAGTAGGTCAAGTAAAAAAGAGCGGAGGAAGTATAATACAAGTATGATGATTAATAAATTATTCACTTAAGGATAAAATAATGGTTAATAAGTTCTAATAATAATAATATATCTAGTACACCCCTTAAAAAAATAACAATGTCTTATGCACCTAATAAGGTTTGATAAGTTCATATAAGATATATCTCCTCTATTTCTTAATTGATGCTTCTCTTTTATATTTGGGATGTTTTAATGGATGCATCATTCTCTTTCCTACCTTTTATAAAGTTTAAGAAAACTCTTATAAGTAGTGTTTAGAAAATTATAATATTTATTTATTTAATTCTTATTAATGTTAATTTCCTCTTTTATTAACTCTAGCTTTAGAATAGTGTACAAAAATTTATACCCAGACCTTAAAATATTTTTATTGTTTGCATACTAGTTTTAGTAAAAGTTTATGTGCAAAACTATTGCCCCAGCTTAAGAGGAAACCAACTCTAATTATATATATATATATATATATATATATATATATATATATATATATATATATATATATATATCATTGAGAATATGTGAGAAGCTAAGGCTAAAATGAGAACTAGGAACTAATTTAGGGAACGGACAAGGTATTCCCCGTGCTCATTGATAGCATTTTTGTAATTCTGCAACTTTTCAAACTAATTCCCTTTTTTTTTTTTTTTTTTTTTTTTTTACTTTTAGGGCAATTTCATTTACCTAAAAATATGTTCAAGTAAAAGTGTTAAAATATACTATGTATGTAGAAACAATTTCATTTACCTTATGACTGATTTCATTTACTTTTACTAATTTTCTATTTACTTTTTAGAAATAAAACTAAAAACTGCTTTGTAAAGTTGAAATATTACGAAAATGTCATAATGACACGAGAAGCATGTGGAGTGTCCAATTAACATGATCTAAGGACCTAGATTAGTTCATATTTCTCATTTTAACCTTGGTTCTCTCTCTTTCTCTCTCTTTCTCTCTCTCTCTCTCTCTCTCCCCCCCACCCCCTATATATATAAGTTTGCTAGTGTAGGCACCAAATTGGGTTTGCTGGTGTAGGCACCAAATTGGGTTTGATTTCTCGACAAGATGATGAAAGATCTAAAAGAGGGTGAACATATATATCTAATGGAGGAGAGAGAAAGAGGGTGAAAGATGATGAAAAAGATGAAGATGAAGATGTTGATGGATTTGGTGAATTTATTGGGGAAGTGAAGAATAGATGAATTAAGCTTATTGAATGGAATGAATAAGTTTGAGGTTGAATAAAATTAGGTGGAAATGACTAGTTTAGTTAATTTAGATTAATATATTAACATATTTTGATTTAATGCTGTAATTTAAATTAAGAAATTTAAGTAAGAGTAGATTTGTCAGTTCATTTAAAAAATTTTACTAATTAAAGGAAAGTTTTGTAACAGTTACACGTTATGTGAAGCTTCCATATTTAGTAAAAGTTGTAGATAATAAGAAATAACGGGGGTAGTATATATATGGGGCAATTATGTAAAGTTCTTTACTCACTTTTCATTTATTTGTTTGTGTACTGAATCTCAAGAATGCATCAATCAATAAACGGAGGAAATATAAGATAAAGGTTTGTTGTTAAGTTCATACACATTAATAAATTCATATATGATAAATTTAAACATAATAAAATAAGTGATTTGAAGAGAAGAGAAAACTATCTAAGATTATAAATTCTTATATGTTGCTAGCCACATTGTGCGACAACTTCATATTTAAGCAATTAATTAATGGGGATTAGAACGATGACCAATAGGGGATACTTTGATTGATTTGGGGTTACTAGCTTGCGACAATGGGAAAATGGGGTTAGTCTAATAAATAAGTGGATTATTTATTCTTTTAATAATGAAAATAAAAGAAGAGGAATTACTCAAATGAACAAATGGAGTTGCTTTTTTTTTTTTAATTAATTGATGTAACTCATGTAATGTGTTAAATTGGGGATGCACTCTTATGATAAGAATAACTGAATGATTGAGGCTACTCATATTAACGATTAATAATTATTTTTATAAACAAACTAGATTATCCCTATGCGATGCACAATTTTAATAAAAAAAATTATAGTATAGAACTCGTATATACAATGAATCTTTTTAATTTTGTCATAAATTCATTGGAAGGAGATTTCTTAAAAGAAATATAGTTTGAATATTTCATGAAATTTCTGGACGTTTGAATATTAGTGTTAAGAAATTGAGGAGAGGGAATGATCTTTAAATCAAAAGAAGGAATACGATTGTTGTTCAATTTACTATACTTCAATTTTGATGGTTGAGTTAAAGTGTTATACAAGTTGTTTAAAAACAATTTGTGTCTTGAGAATTTGATGAGAGTGAATAAAAGTTTGTACAGTAAGTACTGGAAAGATTTGATTTTTTTCATCATGTCAGTGGGAATGAACAAGTTGTGAATACATCCGATCTTATTCGGAGACATTTGAGATAACAAACCCAAAATAAGTTTTACCAGTTTTTCATGCAGATAGAAAGAAAAGATAGTGAGGTTTAATTAAGTGGAAATGAAAAGATTGCTTGCTTTCGAGAAGTACTCCAAATCGTTAAGATCTTGAAGTTTTCAAGGAAGTAGTGTTACTGAACGAGATGAAGGATGGTGAATGATGAGTTCCAATGGTAATTGTCAAGACATAAAGTTTTGGGAGTTGGATTGATTTGTATAAAGAGTGATTAGTTCATGTATTCGCTGAAAGAAAGGTGAGACCAACTGTAGGGAATATTTCAAGCATTAACCCCAAGCTTGTGAAGGAGTTATGTCTTCGTCGTGTGCAATTACTAGATATATAATTGGATCAAATTATGGAGATAATTAAGTCCGGACATTTGGGTCGTCGTTTTGCCATAGCTAGAGGTACTTACGATCTTTGGACTAGTAAAATAGGCCAAAGCCCAATTGGACGGATCCTATAAGGTCACACAAAGGGGCTAGATCGAGCATTAGAGGACGAGGCCCATCATGGGCCTCATCTCTCTAGGTGGCCGGCCATGTAGGGGATTTGAGAGGCTATTGGGCTTCGTGCCCTAGTCTAATTATAATGAGATTATAAATAGACTAGGTGCCTAGGTTTGCAGGTAAGGAATTAACTGATCATTTTAGATCAAACCCTAATTAGCAAACACGAAACCAAACCCCTCTCATACTCCCTCTCTCACGGCTCTCTCCTCCTCCCGGCGCACGGTGGTGTCTCGTGGTGGTGGTGGTTCGTGCGGTGGTCGGTTGTCCGAAAAGGTGGTGATCGCGGTTTTCCTCAATCACTCGACCAATCTAGTATTGGTGGACGGCTCGTTCGAATCTCGTGGACTAAGTAGAGGAGCAACACTTGGGGATCTATTCTCTCCCTGATTTGCCTGTCGAATAGCTTCGTGGAATTCACGCTTCAAAGGTATGATTATGTGTCTTGTGTGTTATGCATGTGATTCTTGGGATTAGGTACTTTATTGAATATGATTCATATATGTTATTTCCGCTGCGTAGTACCTATAGAACCCTACAGCTTGAACCCCACTGTGATCATACACTTAAGCATGGTGGCGTCCAAAGGGAAGGAAGCTAGAGCAAAAAAGTCGCCAACAAGTTTTAGGAACTTGTAAACCGTTCACATGGTGAAGGTTACACCCCTTAACGATCCATGAGACCGTCAACTCCAAAAGGTCTTGAACCAAATAGGGTTCAGGGATGAAGGTACAAATCCAACCTAAAAGAGATTGAACCTGCCCTAAATAGGCCTCTACTTTATTCTTCTCGTATTCATGTGCGCTTTTTGACTAACATGCAATCAATAGGTTAACCCTAAACCTGTTTATCTATGTTGGTTGAATTTAATGCACAAGAAAATCTATTATTGGCGATCACTCGAATTATAATCAAATTAACCTTAAACACGATTATTAATTATCTTATTAAGCGTGATTACAAGTACAAATTCCCTTTAAAAATGCATAAAAGGCGTGATCAAGCAACAACAAATATATAAATATCAAGCAACATGATAATAATAAAAATAATAATCATCATAATAATAATCATTATAACAATCATAATTATCATAATCATGTTAAAGCATAATATTAATAGCAAGATCCTAGGCATGATACTAACAAGATTAATAACAAACCCTAGCATGTCACTAAGCAATAAAGATCAAAGATTTAAACCTAACATGGTACTAACATGATATTAGAAAAGAGTAAAAGGCACCTTAAACATGATACTAGAAAGCAATAATAACATCCTAACATGATGCTAGGAATTAATAAATAATAAACATGATTTCTACAAGAATAGATCGATAAGATTACATACTTTGATTCCTCGTACCTCTTTCTAATAACAAAATACACGCGTTAGTAACTTCAAGGAAAATATAAAATCAAACAATCAAATTAAATAATTGAAATAGAGATTAGGGACCAAACCCTCAGAAATTATAACCTTTCACGTCTAGGGCGAAGGCAACTTCGAACTCGGCTAGGTGTTTCTAGATCTCGTGAATGCGGAATTTTGTTAAAAGCTAGAGAGATGAGAGCATAGAGAGATAGATGATTGTGGAGAATAATTAATTGTTGATGATTGTGAATGATTAAAAACGGAGGTTCAGGACCCTATTTTTAAGAAAACAGTCCGGAAATAGGTAGAATTTGATAAGGAATAAAACTCCACGCTGTCGCCGCAAAACCGACCTTGTCGCCTGGCGACACGCGACAGGCATGTCGTTTGGCGACATCTTGGATTCCTACGCGCTTTCAAACACGGAGTCCACTTATGAATCAAAATTGATTTGTAAAGTCCGTATGCAAATTGAAATCGTATTTCTCATAAAATAATATTTTATTCCAAATAAAACTTATCAAAATATAATTATTAATTCTAATCCTATTAGGATTAAAGAGAACCTTCTTGATAACTCTAGAAGACTATAATTAATTCTAATAACTCTAGGAATAATAATTATCATTGGGCCCTCCCCTAGATCATTGGGCCGTATGTAAAGATCAAACCGGGCCCAGTTTAGTATTTTGGCCATAAATTCCTCATTATTCATCGGAATTGGGCTTATAATATATCGTTGGAAAGTTCTTTGCAAGCCCCATCCAACTACACTATTATTGGACCCTTGTTGTGGAAAAAACTAAGATAGATTGACTATTTTCATAAAATAGAGTTGTTTTTTTGAAAACAGAAAGAAAGAATTTTATAAAAACCAACCGCAACACTTGACCTTTCACACTTTCGCTTCATTCGATTATGATTCGACATGAAAGGTATTCATCACTGGGTTTGGTTTTGGGGAGACATATTTGGGTGTCTACACCAACGATGAAGAAAAGGAATCAAAGCAAGAAAGAAGGTAGGCAAAAGGTCAACAATATGACTAAAGAAGCTTTAAAGAAATATTTTGGAAATAAGAAGAAGCAGGAGGGTGGCTTAAGTAACTCTTGAAAGTTAAGGAAGTTTAAACCATGAAGGAATAATATACTTAAAGGTATTGAGATTATTGAACTATGAATATGAAAATGCCATAAAGGAGAAGAATTTATGACAAGATTTACGAATTTGATTGGGATATGTTGATATGATTTAAGTAAAGATTGGTCATGAAGTGATTGAAGTTGAGATTATTTAGGGGTCATGAGATTTATTCAAGGGATGCTAGAAGAAAAATTATGGATTAATTGGAAAAAAAATGTAAGCAAGGGAAATATAAGCAAAGGATATAAAGGTTAAGTGAAGTTGGAGGTATAATATGGACATATTTGCGTGTGGATAAAGGATTAACGTTGCATTGTTTAAAAAGGAGTTGAAAGGTATTATTGTAAGTCAGTAAGGAAAGGGTTACATTGCCTTGGGGAGCGCACGTAATTGTTAAAGAGGAAGGATGAAAGTGTTTGTATAGTGCTTATTGGGGATTGATCAAAGTGACAATGAAAGTAATTATCTGTTGATTCTAAGCGACAATTTGTTTGATCAAATGAAAGGAGCGAATATAATATCGAGATTAGACTTGGGGATAGAACTACTAAGTAAAAATATTCGAAAGAGAAAATTTCGAATTTGGCGCTTATGACAAGGTTTGGACGATTCGAGTTTTCATTTTTGCCTTTTGGGATAATGAATCACCTATAATTTCCACGGACTTATGAAATCCGGTGTTTTCATTGAAGGTATTTTGGTGAATTCTAAGAATGGGAAGGAAAGGACGATGTGAACATCTGTAATAAAACATGTTGATGCTTAGAGAGAAGTGAATGCACGCAAGTTTCCCGAGTGTGAGTTGTGATTGAGAAAGGACCATTTTGGGAAACCTTGTGATAAGAGGAAATGTTGATGTAACAGGGAAAGAAGCGGTGAATTATGGACTCCGTGATAAAACAATTGTTGTTGAGGTTTAAGTTGGACAACGGTGTGGAAGATTTTGATAGATTCGAAAGGATTATTGACAAGTGAATGCCCTGGCGAAGAATAATTGGAAGTTCATGAGAAGTAATAAGTGTGAAATAATTTTGTATGAATTAATGATTATTTGTGAATGAAGTTTAAAGTTTAAAGTTTGAGATAGACTCTCACACATAAGGATTTAAATATGTAACAAGAAATGATTGGAGTTGATAAAGGACCATGGAAGAGACATTCAATGTCATTGAAAGGGAAGCAATGTGTTGGGCAAATACATTGCTAATAATGTTAAAGTTAAGGGGGAATAAGGAAATTAATCTCCTCGAAAGTGTTGGAAAAGAAAAGTTAAGAAAATGTTAGGGTAACTACAGCATGAGACCAACAATATTCGAGGAAATGAAGAAAAAAATCAAGTAGAGAGTGTGAATTTGATCGAATATGTAAGAGGATATGTCATTTTAATATTCATGGAGATAAAAGCTTGAGTATACTTTGTAAGAGTAAGAAGTTTAAAGGAAATATAACGGAAGGAAAGTGAAATACAACCAGGAAAGGACAAGCTGCAAAAATGATTTGATAAAGGTGTATTGAGGGTTTAGAGTGATTGATTTATTCGAATTGAGGTGGATAGATTGTCTAAGTACGCGATGTTTAAAAACCGATGAAGGAGACTTGGAAGATGGAGCAACTTGCGAAGGCTTACATTAAATTCGTTGTGAGACTACATGGAGTTCCTGAGAATATCATGTTGGATATACATTCCTAGTTTCTTTCAAGAAATGGAAGGTATACAGGAGAACTTTGGTGATACATTAAGGACGACTACAACACCCACCCAATGGTATAATGACGAAATAATATTTGACAGGGGAATTTATGCAGAAAACATGTGTATTCAATTTCAGAAAGGATGTAACAAAGTCACCATACAAGCTAGCATTGGTGGCAACATTTTGAGGTTGGAATAAAAAAAACCATGAAAGTTCACTATGTCGGGGAACATTAGTGACTAAAGCAAGAAAAGTATACATGAATGGATTTGATTTGAGTAGTGCAAGTTAAACAACGGACAAGGCACAAGTGTTATTGAAAGTGTAACCCAAAATACATAAGATGAATTTTGGTAAGAAAGAAAATTTGAGCCAAAGTATGTAGAAATATATATATGAATTTGCATAGAATTGGTAAAGTGGCGAATAACTTGGCATATTATCGGACCTTGGTAAAGTATAAGACAATTTTCATAAGTCATTGTGAAAGAACATTAACTAAAGGTATGAGTTGCAAAGGGATTTATTGAGTTCAGCCAATTTGATCATGAAAAAAGCTAGACAAAATCAAAGTTTCGAATATCAAAGTGCTTCATACTTTTACTAGAGGATTGGTAAAAGATAGTATAGATGGAAATTGATTATTTTTGGTATAATGAGTAAGGAATTAATAAGAATTTTGGTTCGCAACAAGGAATGCATACAGAGAAGTATTATGACTTTACCAAGGATGGAATGAGAAAAGATCAACATAATTCTAAAGTTGAGTTAAGTGGAGTTACGGGGGCGTAACTCGTTTTCTTTAAGGAGGGTAGAGTGCGATAGAATTACGCGCTTTTTCTTTAATTTTGGCATTTTAAAGTGCTTTTTCGTCAGTTTTACACTGATTTAGTTGATAAGTTTGATTATTTTACACACTAAGATGTGTAAGTTTATTACCAAAGTTGATTCATACATTAATGCTAGTGTGAGTTTGTTAGATAGTCTAATAGTTTACAAATTATTTTGTGTAAGTTTGTTAGTAAAAGTTGTTATCTTATACATTATTTTGTGTAAGTTGGTCAGTAAGTTGGTTACTTTATACACTAGTTTGTGTGTGAATGAATAGATGAGGTAGAAATGAAGTATCACAAAATTACAGCAACTAAAAGTATTAAGAAAAGTTTTTGAGATTTTAAATATTTATTTGCCTTTAAACGAGTTTTTAAAGTTTTCGTACCTAAGTTTCGAGGACGAAACTTCTTTTAAAGAGGGTAGAATGAAATACCCCGTAATTTTTATGTATTTTTATAAAGTATTTAAGTATTAATAAAATGTATTGTTAAGGGTTCAAGTATTTTAATTAAATATTTTAAAGGGTTAAAGTATTTTAAATATAAGGTTTTATAAAAGTAAAATATATTTTGGGCCAAACGTTTAATAATTATTGGGCAATGTAAATTATTCCTACATACTCTTATTGGAATAACCCATTCCAAAACCCATAACTTAAGCCCTATCCCATAACTTAAGCCCACATTTTTATAAGCCCAAATTTAACCCTACACTCTCTACTCTATAAATACACCATGAATCCCCAAAAATTTCCCACGCAAAAAGGTTAGTCTTATTTTCTTTCTCCTTTGTTTTATTAATTTCTGTAATTATAATTATTGATTTATGGGTTTTGATTTTATTGTTTGAAATTAATTTAATTAGTATCAAATTGTATTTTGATGATTAAACTTTATAATTTCATATTTATAAATGTCATAATTTTCTGATTTTGTAAATTTTATAACCTAGGGTTTTTAATTATTGAAAATCACAATTTTAGGGTTTTTACGAACAATTGATTTAGGACTTTTATAGTAATGATGTTTGAAATTTTGGTGATTATAACTACTGATTAGTTTAACTTAATTCCAGATTATTTTGAACACGTAAATTTGTGTTTTAATTTTTAGATTTCCATTAGTTAATATTAATCCCGTTTTAATCCCGATCAGGTTTTGAACTCATCCGAGTTTGATAAAAAAAAGTAGTGTTTTCCATGTGGAAACAAGGTTTTAAGAAAGTCTCACTACCTTTGGTAATGGACACCACCCTATCGTGGCCAAATTCAGCCTCTAAATATGATTTTCGGGCAGTTTTTGATTTTTAACAAAGTTTTTTTTTTATGCTTTAAATTTTATCCTTGAGTTTAAAGGGTAAGAGATAATTTAATGTTTCTATGGATAATTTAAGTATAAAGATGTATTTTGATTAGTTTAAAATGCTAGAATTTTATTTAAAGTAGTATAATTGTGATTTTAATGAAAGGGTGTGATTACCCATTAAAAAGGAGTTTAATTAGGGGTTTTTAAATAATTTTCAGATTTTTTTAAGTAGTCTAAAGTAAATTTAAGTTGCTAGAAATTTGTGTATACAAAGAGAATTAATATAGTATTATTGTCCCTTTATGTAGGAGACTTGATTCGGGAATTTGTTGTAGTGTAATCGGCTATTTTAATGGCTTATTTGAGGTACGTTCGCGTACTTAGCATAATTATGTTGATGTAGTAGCATGCTAAATGTGTTTGATTGATTACAAGTAATATCATGCTAGGTTTGGAATGGAAATTATGATTTGGATGTTATTGGTGATTGGATTATGAAGCATGATTTATTTGTGATGGATTATTGAATGGAAAATAATAGCTTGGAATATTATTTATGAACCACATATTTATTTATGGCATGATAGAGAGCGTGTATATTAAACTAAATGTTTAATTTGGTTTGGAATATTGAAAAGGAATTTTATTATGGTTCACATAATTTTTATTGATGCTATAAGCATGAGGAAAGAGCTATATAAGTGTCCATGTACACGAGGAATAAATTGTATGTTGGTGCCTTAGTGCACTTAAGGTGTTTTTAACACCGAGGGATAGGATTTGTAGCGCTTTATGCGTTTAAGGTGTCTGGCACCGAGGTAGAATTAAAAAGGGTTCAACATTAAATATTATGTGGTCACTAATTATTCAAGAATTAAATTGGTGTATTTGATTGATTGAATAATTATTGTTCGTTGAATGATTATGGTTTTGAGAGTCATCACCAAGTTTAATAATCTGTAAATAACGTAAAGTGAAAGAGATTGCGTACCAAAACTCTTGGAACGTATATACCTTGAGTATGAACATATGGGGGGAGTTATGTAACTTTATATTTGATCATAACTTCTACTGGAGTACAGGACGCTGTACATTCCTTTTATTATTATTATGCGCAGGAATTCCGCCACCTATGTGTGGTTTTTTATGTTGGCACTGTTAGCTCCCGTGTCATTAACATCAATTTATTGGGGGAGGTTAGTGGGAAACCCGTTCGATGCGTAATCAACGCTAAATAAATCATTTAGTGTCTAGTGAGAACTTTTATTGAATGTTGTATGCTTGAAAAACAGGTGCAACAAGGTAAGTCGTGTGTTGATAGGGAATTGTATGCTAGTGTGTTAATTACGCTTATGTACTCAGCTTTGTTGATTGTGTGTTTTGTGTGTTATTGGCCTTGTCTTTATCATGGCCCTATGATGACCCATTTTTAATGGAGAGTAGTGGAAATAGGTAGAGATAAGCTTTTCAGGTGATGAAGCATTTTCATGAATGGGCATGAGTGAAGAGCGAATCATGCTAATTTCCATAAGTATATGATGTGTTTGTTGCTTTATTTATTTATGACTTGATTATTATGCGTGACTAACGAAAAGAGTTTTGAGTTCAGTTTTGGTTTTAATAAGGGCCTATAATGGTTCCAAGTTGTAAGTTGAATTTATTTTACTTTGTTTGACTTTGGTTTGACTTTACTTTCGTTGATTGGCATTTCAAGTTGACTTGTTTTGAATGGTTTTGAAATTAGTCTTCCGCTGTGTGTCTTTGATAATTGCCTTAGCCGTTTTCACGGTGACGGTAATGTCCTAGATATTCCTATTTAAGGTTTTAATAAGGGCAAGACAGGTGTTTTAAAACAAAGGAATTTCTAGGGTGTTACACATATTCATTCGCACCTAATCGGGCTCTACAAGCATAACATGTAAAGAAACTAAATTATGCCTTTGATGCATGATTTCCACATGCGATTGACCCGTTGACCATGAAGTAAACTCTAGGAAAACAAGAACCCCAAATACGATTCCTCTACTTGGTTCACGGGCTAGGATCTAACTTCCACTGATGCAAATGATTAAGGAACAAACGCTTTGAATACACTTTCTACTGAGAGGAGTAGAAATATGGCCACGAACACCACCGCACACAAACGCACGAATGATGGGAGAGGAAAGAGAGAGAGTGTGAGAGGGGTAAGGGTTTTTGGTTATTTGGTTTTCAATCAACTTTATGACTGGTTGTGTGAAAGACCTAGGCAAATCTCTATTATATATCATATATATATAATAAAGCAATAAGCAAGCCCAAACACCTCCCACTTATATTAATCCATATGGCCGTCCATCTCACTATAGGGCCCAACATTAGGCCTTCTTTCTTTTTTTCAATCCATCACCGCAAAGTCAAGGGCGAAGCCAGAATTATCAAGTCCTGGGCGCCGGACTTGTTAATAGATAATTTAAAAAATTAAAATGTACTAATATCTTATTTTTATTAAAAAAAAAGAGTTAAATTTTACTCTATGATTTTTCATAATAGCAAATTTATCAATAAAGATTCAACACTAAAATTTACCGCAATCTCTTATTAACTTTTCTATAAAAAAAAAATCCAGTGTTTTTGATTTCATGATATCAATACAAAAACAATAATTATCAAATTAAATAGCATATAACCCTAAAAGTTTGATATTTCATATTAAATGTAAGCAAATTAGCCTAAAGTTCCATTTAATTGACAAAAGATTAGCTAAAATTATTAAATAAAATAAATATATTTATCTTTATTAAAAAACAAAACCCCACGCCCAAGTTGAATAAGCAAAATAATAAAAAAAAAATATGTTAGGGATAGGATTCAAAACCAACACCCTCATGAAAAAACACCACTTCTCAACCAACATAACAAGCCTTGTTTTCTTAAATTTATGTGTCTTTAATAATATTATAAGAATTTAGAGGAGCCATAGCATTGAAAACATGGACTGCAAATCTGGGCAGGGGAGGCCCGCCCCCCTCCCTCCGCTTCCGCGCAAAGTGTGACCTCATACGGTCCATTTTATTGGAATTTGGACTATTTGATTAGTCCAAAATCATTGATCACGTCTAGCAACAAATAATGCGAGTACATCGTATGTATTGTAAATTTAAACTCAATAACTATCCTTCATCCAAATGGATGATGCTTTGTATGTTGCTCTCTTTATTCTATTTCAAAAATGCAATACTGTATTTGTTTGTCAATGAATATCCTTAATTTTAATATTTTTTATTTATTTAATAATAAAACTTATGAAAATATAAATTGCTACTCCGTCCGTTTCAATTTGTTAGTCCAATAGTTCCATATACTATTTTGGGCATTTCAAAAAGACATACCCATATTGAATGTATTTCATTTTTAATTTAGTTTTTATTTTCTATTTTATACATATTAAATTTTGATTGGTTAAATTAATCTATTGTGAATTGATGACATGACGACTCTAAGTAAAGAAATTACTCCCTTGATTTATGCAATTATGGCTAATGCTTTCCTAAAAAAAATCAAAAATTTAAATAAGGCAAAACTATTTATGAATTGTTTTTTACTTTAATGTTATATTCCAAATATTTTTCTTTTCTTATTTTATGTGATTGATTATATGTGGGACTATCATATTGAAACGGAGGGAATACTAATTTTATTAATATATATATATACACACACACACACACACACACACACACACACACACACACACACACACACACACACACACTAATGTAAGAGTCTAAGAGATATATTCTTGAATTAATTTATTCTTAGTTTTATTCTATCATAATAGGGTTTGTTTATATTTACTGAACTGAATTGAGCTTAATGAATATTACGAGAAAAAAAAAATTAGGAGCTGAACTGAACTGAACTAATTGGAGCTGAATCGAACTAAACTGAAATTAAGCTGAAGTGAACAGGCCTTAATTTCTGAAACAAAACTTATGAGAAATATGGAATATGTAAATAAGTAAAAAAAAAAATGACTTGTTTACCAGTTGTTAAGCTCTTTTAGGGCTTGTTCACATTTACTGAACTGAACTGAACTGATTGGAGCTGAACTGAACTGAGCTAAACTGAGCTGAAATTAATATTTTATGAGAGAAGGAAATTAGGAGCTGAATTGAACTGAACTGATTGGAGTTGAGCTGAACTGAACTGAACTGAAACTAAATTGAAGTGAACAGGCCCTAGTCAACAAATTAAAAGACTTAAATAATAACATTCTATGACACGTTCATATTGTCGGAAAATTCACACTTTGTTTGGATAGCAAATAAGGAAGGAAAGGAAGGGGGAGGGAAAAGGAGGAAGAGAAGGGGAAAGAAAGGGATGGGGAGGTGAGCTCCATTTTCCCTTCAAATCTTTCTAAATTTGGAGGGATTATGCTTATTTAAGATATAGGGAAACTCATATCCCTTCCTTCCCTTATTTTCTAACACACACAAGAGAGTTTGTCCTTCCCCCTTTCTCTTCCCTTCTTTTTCTTCCATTTCCCTCTATCCAAACAAAGTGTTAGTCCTCCTCCCTTTCTCTTCCCTTCTTTTCCTTCCATTTCCCTCTATCCAAATAAAGTGTTAGTGTCTATCAATATTAAGTTTTTCCATAAATACTTATTCTTAACGCTAAGGGTTACATATAACATTACAATTTACCCTCTTTACATAAGTGTTGACAAGTTATTATTTTAATGCAGAGTATTAGATATAAACTAGTTTAGATCATGTGCATGCACGACTAGTACTAAGACTATCATATAATTAACTTTAATAATGAAATTAACTAACACATAAGTATATATATACATTTTCCTTTTCGTTGATTAGAAATTTTATAAATTATTTATTATGAGTATTGTTTTTTTTTTCCAACTTTAGATTTGTTTTAAGGATTATGTTAACGAACGCCCCCAGTGCATTAGATAAGCATTGTAAATATTTCCTAAAATGGTATGAATTTGGAAATATATGCTAAAAATCACATGTCGATCGGTGTAATTAATGTTCATTTTAATCTAATTTCTACTTTTAGCTATCTTATTCAACACTCCCGGGGTATTCATTAGCTTTTGTCTTTGTTTAATACTTCCTCCGTTTCTTTTTAGTTGACATGTTTCTTTAGTCACGTTTGCTAATGCATAAATTCAATTATTAATATCTTTAACTATAGATAAAAAAAATTATGAAAAGTTGATATTTTGAAAATATATATTATGATGAATCTAACAAGATCCCACATGACTATAATTTTCATTACGTATAAAGCACAAAACACGGTCAAAGGGGGTATGT
The DNA here is from genome assembly GCF_948465745.1 of Chenopodium album. Taxonomy (NCBI): domain Eukaryota; kingdom Viridiplantae; phylum Streptophyta; class Magnoliopsida; order Caryophyllales; family Amaranthaceae; genus Chenopodium; species Chenopodium album. Next base: position 9,822,608 of record NC_137844.1, read on the forward strand.
GAATAGTAATAAAGTCAAAACATGTCAACTAATAAAAAAACGGAGTTAGTATAAGGTAAACTTAATATTATTAATAGTTAATGAATGAAATATTATGTACATATTTTGTTTTAAATAAAAGGATATTATTAGAATCACCTGTGAAAATAATGATGTCACTATGTAAGATGTATTAAGATTTAGTAACAATTATAATAAAAAGAAAAATTTGAAAAGAAAAAACAGGCGAAAAGTTTTTTTTAATAATCACATAATGGCATGTGTCATTTAAGATTCGCCTTTATTATAGGTTTATTAATATCATTAACAAGTTTGATACTTTGTACTACATACTCAGTATTTCCTACTCCCTCCGTTTTTTTTATTTGCATCACTTTCCTTTTATTGGTATTTATTATAATTTTTCTAAATATTTTATGCTACTTGATTGATATTTATTGAAGATAATTTCCTCAATTCAATTTTTTTTTTTTTGCTCGGTAGATATTTCGTATGTTACTAAAATTGCAAGAAATTTGGTTGTTGATTATGTGATATGATGAAAAAAGAGAGGTGGCACTCTAAGAGGGAAGCATTTGGGTTTGATCTCCTCTTATTAATCCTCATTTTTGAATCTTGATGATTAATAATTAGATTTTATATATATATATATATATATATATATATAATTTTATAATTTTTGAATACAAAATTAGAGCTATTTAGCGACAAAAACCACACATAAAACGATAAAGTGTCATTACTTCCTTTTTATTATTTGATTTAATCTGATTTTTTTATCTGAAATATAAATAAAGTAAACTAAAGACATCCTTAATCAATTTTCTTATGTTTTTTCTATTTTAATACTTCCTCTATTTCTTTATAGTTGCAACACATTTTATCACGGTATTTAAGAAAAGTGGACCTCACATGATATGATACACTTAAAATGGGGTTAAGAAATTGTTGGAAGCATAATCAAGTAGGCCATGAGGTTTAATTAAAGGTAATAGTGCAATTTTCACCATAAAAACTATCCTTTTATAGTGTATTGCAACCAGGGGCAGAGGGAGGGGGTACAAGGGGGGACAGCTGTCCCCCAACTTTAAAAAAAAATCAGGTATTTCAAAAAAAAAAAAAAAAAAAAAAAAAAAAAACTAATTTTATAACTTGTATTTATATTAAGAATTTATTTTGTAATCCTTAGTTAGTTAACTAATCCATAGAGTTCATACTATATTTTAATTTCTACTGTAATCATATGGAGTAATATTTTATATGTATATATTGGATTATTACTTGAGGTTTGTGTTGAAATTTAAATCCCACACTAGAATTAGATATTATAAAATTTGTTATTCTTAGACTATTAAGGTTTTTCGATTGTTAACTTATTAATTATTTAAGTTGTTTGATAATTAAATTGTAAAATTAAATATGATAATTGATTCATGACATGTCAAATGATTCACCTAATTCAAACTAGTTTAAGACAACATGAGAACAGCTCTATCTTCAAAAATTCCTATTAGAAAGAATGAAATCTCAAGGAAATCGTCATTCTTTTTTTATTACTTAACTAGATTAGAACTCGTGCGTGCACGATTTATATAAAACCTTGTACAAAAAAAAAGTAATTTTAAAATTTTAGATTTTCTTATAGTACGATTCAACGTCAACTAATACATATTTTAATGTAGAAGGTCATTTATTATTATGCCATTTTAAATTATTTTAATTTTCTAAGATAGATTGATAGGTTTTAATTAGTTGTAATGTGTAAGCTTCCAATATTAAAATTTTAAAATGTAAAATATAATAGCTCTACAAAAATATAATATATATATATATATAATAATAATAATAATAATAATAATAATAATAATAATAATAATAATAATAATAATAATAATAATAAAATGACATCATCTTTTTATTTAGGAGGGAAAATATTTATTAAGAGAGCGACATGTAGGCAGTGGTGATGTCAACAACTTTGTTTTAGTAATAGTTAACTAGTGTGTGGCTCGAGCGATGCTCTGGGTTATTTTTTTTAAAACTTGTAATTGAATAGATAGGTTCATTCTTTATTATATATTTATTCATTATTTGTTTATAATTTATAATAGTTTCTCATTAAATTTTTTTATTAAATTATTTATGGAACAACTATTGAATAATTATATAAACATGTTCTTGTAAAAAAAATTATATAACATATCCTTTGTATATAATTTATAATATAATGAAAATAAAGACATAATTATTATCAAAATAATTAAATAACTAAAATTTATAACAATAGTTAATTTTTCTTGCTTGTATGTATTATCTCGATGATTATAATTAGCAAATAATAAGATTTTTTTTTTTAAGAATTGCAGTTATTAAATGTTAAGATCTCCATCCAATCCATATCAATAATCAATCATCAATCAATAATCAATAATCAATAATCAATAATCAATAATATATACTAAAAGACACACCAGCAATGACACATGTTATCTCCTGGTGTGTCCTTAGGTGTTTTTTTTTTTTTTTTTTTTTTTGAAAAAAATTCAATTTCAAAAATAAATCTTTTTACATATATATGTAAAAGGTAATAATTACATACAAAGTATAATTGAAGATTTGATGTATCTTTTCAAAACATATATATTGACAACTATAAACTCAAGCAAAAAATATGAAAAATAATATTCTTAACATCATTTGTTATGGACTATTTTTTTTTTAGGAAAGACATAATTTAAATTATGTACAACATAAGTTTATTACAACAAGATTATATAATTTTTTTCTTAATTTTTTTTATTATGTAATAGAAGCTACATGCTTAAACAATGAGATGCGAATATCAAATCAACAAAGGATGTTGTTGTTATTTCCTTAAATAATTTATGATTAGAATTTCAATCAATTAGCTCTCTATGGAAACTTCAATAATACTTGCTAAAGATGACACATGTTGATGATTCTTAGTGTGATTTTTCTTGCCATTTTTGTTGTTTTTTAGCATTCAATTGATATGAATGTATGTAACATACGAAAGTATATAACGTTACTTTAAATATAGTTATTAACGTAGTACTAAAACATAATATACTTATATATTTATGACTCGAGTATTAAAACATAATTAATATATGGATGAGATGGTAAGACATCTAATGCATATTTTTGTGGTTGTGAGTTTGAATCTCATGATAGAAATTTTTATTACAATGTGCTCATAGTTGAAAGATGACATGGCGAGGGTGCCACGTGGCACATAAACGCTTTTAGGAACGCTTTTTAATATATAATAACAATAATAATAATAATAATAATAATAATAATAATAATAATAATAATAATAATAATAATAAAGTATAGATAGATAGATTGACTATTTATGTGTCAAGTATTTAACAACTCGAATTTCGGCCATTTAATTATCATTGTGTCAAGTTTCTTTTCCTAACATTTTTGCCACATCGTGCGATGTCTTCTATTTGTCCCCCGGTTAAGAATTTCTGGCTCCGCCACTTATTACAATTATTATGACATTTTCATTTTAGGAAAGTGTTAAAACTAAAAATACGAAGAAAATATATATATAACAATAAAAACAAAGTTGTCCTTCTCCTTACCGAAATATATATATATATATATATATATATATAGGGTCAAATGATAAGGACCTTACAATAAGAAGAATGAGAAGGAATCTCATTCGTTGAAATAAAATGATCTAATGACTCGAATAACATATTTCATTAATGAAAAAACTGTAAATAATAAAAAATATAATTTGTCCCTTTCTTTCTCTCCTACCATGTTCTTCTTCCTCTCTTTTCTTTCAGGTTCATCTCTTTATTCTCTATCCCAGGCCATTTTTTCTCTCAAAGATAATTATCCCCATTTCTCTCTTTCTCCACCCAATTCCTCTCATTCTCTCTCCTCCTTATTCATCTTTTTTCCTACCCTTTTTCTCTCAAATTTCAAAAACCTTTTTATGAATACATTAAAGGTATCATGGACATAGCAGCTAATAAAGCAAGTAGTGAAAATCAAATATGCATAATATCTAAGCTAAATGTGCATTATTCTTATAAAAAATGTGCATATTTTAAAATTGACATGTGCATGCTGTAAATCCTCAGAACTAAAGATGCATGTTCTTTTAATTAAATGTGCATAATGTTAGATATTCTATAAATAAGGTAGGTATGTCTATTTTAAACTCATGTCAATCAATTGATGATTTGCACAATCCATCCCGGTGGTAAGTTACAATATAGATCCGTTCTAGGCTAAGACATTGTGTTACATTGTGAACGGTAATCCTAGAATAATTAACGCTACGATGAGTTCGAGGTTGCAATTCGACAAATGAATTCACTTGGTAATGAAGCACAAAAATATTTATTATTGGCTTCCAAATTGCTCCTTATGACAATTCCATTCTCATCTCCAAAATCAAAAGTTTAAACTTCGAATAAGTTTTATTAGGAGGATTTAAACTTTGAATAAGTTTTATTAGAAGGATAGAAATTGAAAGTAAAAAAAAAAATGTATGTGCATAAATCTTGAATTAAACGTGCATAAATTTTGTAGTAAATATGCATAATTTTTCTGTTAAATGTGCATTTTGCGCATTTCCTTCTCATTTTAAGATGCTTCTCATTGGATCCTAACCCTATATATATATATATATATATATATATATATATATATATATATATATATATATATATATAGTTATAATGAGAACCAAGGCTATAATAAGAACTAGGAACTAATCTTTAATTCCCGTCAAAAAAAAAAAGGAACTAATCTTTAATCGAACAGTCAACATGCTTCTCGTGTCATTCATGGCATTTTCGTAATATTTTAACTTTACAAAGTGATTTTCAGTTTCATTTCTTTAAAGTAAATGAAAAGTTAGTAAAAGTAAATGAAATCAGTCATAAAGTAAATGAAATTGCCTTAAAAGTTAAAAAAATGGAATTTTTTTTAAAAATTAGCGAAATTACAAAAATGCCATTAATAAATGCGGGTGAGATGTGAGCCGTCGGATGTAGCGTGATTAAAGGCTGATATTGGTTCCTAATTCCTATTATTCACCTTGGTTCACACACACACACACACACATATATATATATATATATATATATATATATATATATATATATATATATATATATATATATATATATAAACAAAAAATTACAGAGTAGAGGAGTTGAAACTACCCAGAATCCAATTGTATGAGTAAAAAAAATATAATGCCATGGATAAATTGGGTAGTAGGCCTAGTAGCTAGCCTAAATCGAAATAACGATACACTCGTAATTAGCCTGTCTAGTAATTAGAGCTGTCAATTCGGGTAAATGGGTCGGGTTTGAGTCGGGTTTGTGTGGGTCGGGTCATCTCGGGTCGGGTCAATATGGGTTAATGTCAAGACCTATGTGGGTCGGGTTTGGGTTGGGTCATGCTTGAGTCGGGTCACGTCGGGTCATACATCTTTTCGAGTTCGGGTCGGGTTTAGGTCGGGTCAATAAAAGGTCGGGTTACATTCGGGTCGGGTGAAAAACAAGTCGGGTTAAATTCGGGTTTTTACGGGTTTAAATGAGTTAGGGTCATGTTCGGGTTCGAGTCGGGTTCGGTTCAAGTCAATTATTTTCGGGTTATAATCAGGTCGGGTCATTATCAGGTTTGAGTCGGGGTCGGTTCAAGTCAATCAAGTCTGGTCATTCTCGGGTTCGGGTCGGGTTCGTTTCAATTCAAAAACTTGCGGGTTATAATCGGGTCATTTCCAAGTCGGGTCATTCTTGGGTTCAAGTCGGGTTTAGTTAATAATTTGCGGGTTACAATCAAGTTGGGTCATTTAAACTTATCTGGTCATTCTCGAGTTCAAATTGGCAAGTCAATAATTTGCAGGTTATAATCACGTCGGGTCATTTCCAAGTCGGTCTCGGGTGTGGTTCAAGTCAAAAATTTGAATTCCCTTAAAAAAAATAATAATTAAAAAAAAAAGATAAGTCAAGTAAGATGAGAAAGACTTGCTATTGTCTGGGTCCCGTGTATTTTTTATTTTTTTGTTTAATTTTTTTTTTTTTTTTTTTTTTTGCTGCTATCCAGTTCAGTTTTTCTTTGACGAGAATTATGTAAGAGATAAGTCAAGTAAGATGAGAAAGACCACTTTTGTTTTATAATTGGAATCCATGTTAATAAATTGAAAAAAAGCCTGAAACTCAATAGTCAATACGGAGTACTCTTTTTATCCTAAAAATTCCTAAATCCTAAAATTCGGGTTAGTAATAGGTCGAGTTTAAATTCGGGTCGGGTCAATAACAAGTCGGGTTGAATTTGGGTCGGGTCAATAACAAGTCGGGTTTATTTCGGGTCAGGTTTAAAATCGAGTCGGGTTAGAAACGGGTCGGGTTGAACTCGGGTCGGGTTAGTAACAGGTCGGGTTGAATTCGGGTTTTGACGGGTTAAATCGGGTTTGGGTCATTCTCGGGTTCGAGTCGGGTTCGGTTCAGGTCAATAATTTACGGGTCACATTCGGGTCGGGTCCTCTCTAGGTCGGTTCATGGTCGGGTTCGGGTCTCAAATACTCGGGTCAACTCGGGTCTAGGGTTGGTTTTAGGTCGGGTTCGGGTCACCATTTTTTTCGGGTTCAGACGGGTTAGGGTTAGGGTCAGGTTAGGGTCGGTATTTCGGGTCGGGTCAGCTTTTGACAGCTCTACTAGTAATACAGAGTAATAGAGTATTAATACATGCATGCACAGGTCAAAATTAAACCAAAGTATTATTACATATACATGGCCAATTACATGCAATGTAAAGACTGAAAAAGTTAAAAATCTTGGACAGCCCCGTTCCTGTAAATTTATGGGCCCTAGGCATAATGTAAGAAGAGGGCCCCCTACGTAATCAAATTTTTTTATACGCAATAGATTTATATAAAAACACAATGAAAATAACTTATATTATTTAAATAGTAAGTCTCGATACACAATAATGACTTTGCATAATATTTTTATAAATTTCTCCCTCCTAAAAAATCAGAACAACCGATTTCTTCTAGCATTTTTTGATGCAAAATCATTTATAATTACATCAATATCGATGTTTTCTAACATATCCGTCTCAATTGACAATGTTGCCAAACCATTCAACCTTTCTTGTGACATTGATGACCTCAAGTAAGTTTTGATCAACTTCAATTTTGAAAAACTTCTTTCCGCACTTGCCACGGTCACAGGCACCGTTAATAGAACTCGATATGCAATGGAAACATTCGGATAACAATCTGCAAGTTTAACAAATTTAAGAATATCAATGGCAGACATGAAATTGTTTGGCAAAGTAAATTGTAACACCTTTAATTCAGAGAACAAATCATCTACATCAACATCTGATAAATTGCCAAGAGAAAAGGTAGTATGAAATCTAACACAACATTCTTTTAACTCATCATCATCATATGACTTTAACTTTCTTGAATCATATAAAAAACCAAAAATCCTTTCAAATGTCTTCAACTCCTCAAATCTGTTTTTCAAAGATGTAATTGCCATATCAACAACAACAAGAAAATAATGTACTCTAAATGATTCTTCAGGTGACATATTTTCATCTTGATCCTCATTGTTCTCTCCAAAATGTTTTTTTCTTATTATAGTACGTTTTGTTGGAAAGATGGGTTCAACATCCATTTCAAATGCAATACTTTTTGCAAGACTCATACTTTTTGTAAAACCTTCTTCTCGATATTTTTCAAAATAAGAAAAAACTTCTTCTACATGTTTTATTGTATCATCAATGCACATATTCTTAGATTGCAATTTTTTGCTAATCATATTTATAGCAAATAGAATATCATACCAAATAACCATACCAAGCAAAAACTCAAAACTTCCAATTGCATTAAATAAACTCTCTGCCTCACTTTTTGTCTTTGCATCATTATCACAAGAATCATATAATTCCGACAATGCCAATCTTATTTGAGGACATTGAAATCTAATAGCTTTAACACTCTTAATTCGACTTTCCCAACGAGTATTAGACAAATATTTCATTGTTAAACCGGGAACATTATCAAGTAAAATTTTCCATCTTTTTGTAGATCCCGAAAAGACTGAATATAAGCGTTGTATAACTCCAAAAAAGGAAATAGCCTTAACACAAGAATGAGCCATATCACCAAGAGTTAAATTAAGACTATGACAAGCACATGGCATGTATAATGCTCTAGGATTAATTTCAAGAAATCTCTTTTGAACACCTTGATGCTTTCCTTTCATATTGGAACCATTATCATATCCTTGCCCCCTAACATTATCAACATTAAGATCAAGGGCATTTAACACATCTAGTAGCTCATTAAATAGTCTCAACCCTGATGTATCATCAACTTTTAAAAATTCCAAAAAAAACTCTTCAATTTTAATTTTGTTATTTGACATATTTACGCATCGAATTATAAGAGTCATTTGTTCTTGATGGCTCACATCAGGGGTGCAATCAAGAATTACAGAAAAATATTTTGCCTCTTTGATGATATTAATAATAGACTTTTTAACACTTTGGGACAAAAGAGAAATAAACTCATTTTGAATTTTATGTCCAAGATAATGATAATTAATTTCCCGATCTTGAATTCGTCTCACATGATCTTGCATTATTAAATCAAATTCAGCAATCATTTCAATCAATCCAAGGAAATTGCCATTGCTATTTTGATATAATTTTTCATTTGTTCCTCTAAAGGCAAGATTATTTTTAGCAAGACATTTCACAACCGAAAATATCCTACGCAGAACTTGTCTCCAACGCTCCTTCTCTTTTATAATTTCTTCTTGCAAGTGCTTATCTATTGTTTCATTTTTATCCAATCTCACTCTCAATTCATTCCAAGTATTCATATTAGTCATATGCTCAGTACTATTTTCATGTTGTTTGAGCCTTTGACTAATATGTTTCCAATCATTTAAACCATCATTCGCTAGCAAACTTAAGTTACTAGAAGATTTAAACAACTTACAACAAAAACAATATGCTTTATCATTAGCTTTGCAATAAACTAACCATTTTCGATCATTAATCTCACCATTGGTTAATTTTCTGGAATAACAGGAATATGAAAAATGCCTAAAATTTTTGTCCAAAGGAAATTCAAGATTCATTTCTCTAATAGGCCCCTTTTCAACTAAAATATCCTTTGATTTGGTGTCAAGATTTCCCCAATTTCTTGGATCATAAATATCAATATAAGGAATTTCTTGCTCATTATCAACACCAAGATTATCAAGATTAGAAGTGTTAGGTATGTCAGTAGGAACACTTGAATCGTCATTATTAACCTCATCATTCTCATGATCAATATTGTCATTTGATTGATCAATATTTTCATTGGACTGAGCCACATTTTTAACAACAAATTTATCAATAGATCCAAATTGTGATTTTATCAACTCCTCATTTCTTCTTCTTTTATTTCGTTTTTGACTACCAGATAAATGTTTTTTAGGCAACATATCATATAATAAAAAAAAAAAAAAAAAAAAACTAGATTAAGAACAATAGCACCTGTAAAATTGGCAGAAATCTCAAATTTCCACAATCTAAAATACTCAATTTAACTGATTGATAACCTGTTACAATTCAAAACAGAAATTAGAAGTTTGAAACATGATAAATACGGAGTAAAAAACAAACAAAGGAAGAATTGTATACCTTTGCCTAATCGGTAACCAAATAAAAGGATCAATTTGCCAATGATGCCATGAAATTCATCATAAATAACCAATAATAAGAAGAAGATGAGAGTTGAATATTTGGTGATAGATGAATTATTTTCGCTCATATTTATCTTGTATAATATTTTAGCCGTTGCCATAATATTAATTAGCCAAAATTAAAAGGCTTGAATTTCGGTTATGAAATAATTTTGAAATGGTGTATTTGGGAAGATTAAAATTCTGGAGATAATTCTCATAGAAACTGGTAGATAGAAGAACTGAAGAAGAAGTAAAGTTGCATTGTAATCTCCACCTAAATTGACAGCTAATTAATATACTAATTTAATATTAATTGCTAAAAAAAATGCAATAATTATCTTCTTATCTTTTTTAAACTAGTTGCCTTTTTTTTTAAACAAGTACGAAGCACATTTCAATTAGTATAGAAGCTAATTTTTTTTTTATTTGTGGGCCCCCTTTTGGCGTGGGCCCTAGGCGCCGGCACTCGAGGCCTACCCTCAGGGCCGGCCCTGATCTTGGAGAATACATACTCCATTAAACCATTGCATGCAATATAAAAACTTTGAAAAGGTAAACAATAAAAATTTAAGAAAATTTGTCAATTGCGGTCATTTAAAAGTTTGTATTTTGTAAATTGCACTTATTTAAAAAAAAAATGCAAATTATAGCCCAGAAGTTATTATAAATTACAATCTGTTTCAACTTTTTCATCGATTTACGTGTCGAAAAATATCCTGTTAAGGTTTTAGGGGCCATTTAAAGTCTTAAGTGTCCGAATTGGGCTCATAATTAGCAAAAAATAACGCATGTGTCTCGTTTTGCGCAACAAAAATGTACTCGTATTGATTTGTGGGCAACTATTTTTTACTGTAAAAACGATATACTTACGTTATTTTTTTCTAATTTCAAGCTCAATTTGGTTCCTTAAGCACTAAAGTGGCCCCTAAATCCTTAACCGAATATTTTCGACACAAAAATCGATAAAAAAGTTGAATCGAGCTACAATTTACAATTTATAAGAATTTTTGAACTGCAATTTGCATTTTTTTTTAAATAATTGTAATTTTTAAAATACTAATTTTAAATAACTACAATTTACAAATTAAAAAAAAAAAGTACTTTACCCAATCTCCCGTAATAAAGGATACGATACAAGTTGAGTTGCACACCCATAGAATAAAAAGGTTACTCTATGGCTCTATTGTAAGTTGCACAGACTACAACAAATCTAGATGGTATTAACGACATTGTATTATTGCATGGTTTACAATTGTTTGCTTGTAACTACTCGTAGTTTTTATTATGGTCACAATATTTTTATTTTTTTAAGAATGGTGTAAATATTTGTACCTAAAAATATTTATTTACACAATTTACCTAACTACGGGTAATAACTAAATTTGTGATACATCAATCCGAAAGACCTCATCAACCATGATTGGCTATGGTCGTAGACTAGTCATCTCAAAAATTAGAAACATGCATTGGGTTAAAAATAAGAATTAATTTATTAAGTTTTTTATATGCACGATTGTTGCATTTTAATTTTAATAAATTTTTTGGTGGGATTCCCTACCAATAGTAATGCTTTCTACCAGGCCCGTCGCTGAGCCGGGGCAGCCGGGGCACCCGCCCAGGGCCCACGGACGGAGAGGGCCCCATTTTCTGTTTTAAGTTCATGAGACAGCTATATTTATTTTATAGAAGCAATAGCTAACATGAGTATCTCGCCAGCTTGGTGGTTAGGATAAGTTGGTGAAGTTAATTGTTCTCTATGGTCAAAGGTTCGACTACCATCTTCACCAATTTTGTTTTATTTTTTTTCCTTCCCTGTTTTAAAAATTAGTAACCATTTGCGTAGTATATATCGATAATAACTACAAAATGCTTCCTTTATAAATTCTTTTTTTTACTACCATATAGTTGTAGTAGTAATGTAGTATATAATCATAGAAGTATTATTTTTACATTGAGTTTTTTTTTTTTTTTTTTTTTAAATGGAATTTTTACATTGAGTTTAACTTATTATAAGTTTTTTTCAACAATAATTAAAACTAGATTATTTGGTCAAAACTTTTTTTTTAAATGATTATTTGTTCATATATATATACTATAGGGCCTCAATTTATTATTTCGCCCTAGGCCCCCGAAATCTCAGAAACGGCCCTGCTTTCTACATGCATTGGCTAAGAACTTTACATGGATTGTCCAAGTAATTTTTTGGCTTTCATGATAATTTTGTTCGTGATTTTCAAGAGCACTATCGTGTACTTATCGATGAAGTTACTCCTCTAACTGTGGAAGCAATGGATTCACATAATAATTTCTTTGTTTTGTTTCTTTGTGTACGTTCTATTTAAATTATGTAATACTTTATTTTGAGTAAGAAGTATTTTGAATATATACTCCGTATCCAAAACTTGAAAGGCATAATTACGTGAATATTGCCAAGTTAAACTTGATCTAGTGAAAAGGGTTGTACCTTCTAACCTTGAGGTAGGGGGTTCAATTTTCACTAGAGGCGCTTTAGGGTGGGGATTCCCTTACCTTTCCTCTCACTCCCAAAGTGAAGTGCCTAGCACACTAACTCGTACCGGGAGGACCTGTGAGAGGTTCCGGTCCGGTAGGACCCTTCTCTTTACCAACATAAAAAAAAAATTATGTGAATAATTTAGACTTATCTCGATGTGTAGTTCTAATATTACGACTAAATTTAAATAATTATACTCTCTATCAAAATAAATAAATAAATTTTTATACTCAATTTGTGTATTAAAAAAAATCATATGTGAGACAATAATTCCCCTCGTAATGAGAAGCGTTTCCTAATGTTTAATTTTTCTTACTTTAAAAAAAAATTAAAAAATTGTATATTAAAAATCATATATGAGACAAACAAACAATAGACACAAATGAAGTGATTAATTTTTTTTTGCAATACTACGTAAAAGTTTTGTTAAAATTGAAATACTGAGTAATTGAAGATGCATTTAAATACTACTCCATTTGTAACTTTAACAATATAGAGTACGTATAAACTAATAACATTAACAAATGATAGCTGTAATAAAGATTTTTATGATATAAGCCAATGAGGAGGTTATGGTGTCTACCTAGCTAAAATGACACCATTACACTTTATTCCCGTCTTTAAAAAATTGCCCCATAAAATAATTTGGAGAGTTAATATTTAAAAGTGTTAACCACAAATTCATAATAATCTAAGTAATAAGACCAATAAGCTAGTCATGTATTGAAATTTTGTTAAATTCATTTCAAAGTTTTATTTTTAATATCAACTTTTTATTACACAATAGAATATATAAAAATAATTATGATGTAAGACGTGTTTAAGAAATCCTAAAAAAAATTAATTAGAATTTTGAAGTGTAAATCGAATATTAAAATCATAATTTTAGGCAAATAAGCTAATGAGAATAAACCTCAATTGATATATAATTCTCATAAGATACCAAAGTTAGTACTCCAAATTTGTAACCAACTAACCACTGCATGCTCAATTTTCTTTTCTCAGAATCATGTCAAAAGTGTAAACAAGCATTAATTGGCTTGATATTAGTGCACCAGTCGCAATGTTATGCATCATCAATCAATCTTGACTAAAATTGTCATTCAATGTCATGTACATGCATGGGAAATAATATTTACCAACTACAACAAAATTAAAAAACCAATGTGAAAAAGAACTCAAGTTATGGAGTAAATTAAAGAGAACAATTCTTATCTCTACAATAGGTACTTTCATTTCCTAAGTGTATAATTTGCCAATGTTACAACTTGATGTAGGTAAAATGAAAAATAGAACTAGGTGTATGATAAAGATGAATGCATATATGACTCCATATAATAAGCTATATAGACGCTAAAATAATAATCAAATCGAGATTTCTTAATTTAAAGCTAAGAGTAGAGCTATGTTCAAAGTAAACTTAACTCTTATAATATGTTATTGCAAACAATTAAAAGATAAAATTAAATCAAGTCTATATATATATGTACAATATATGTGCAATATAGAAATAACATTTAAAATCTATATATTTATAAATTATGATATAATTTTTTAGTGATGTTTTAAAGTGTAAATTTTATAGTTCAGTAAAAATATATCTAATTAATTTTCTTGTAATGATTTTGTTTTTTGATTAGGAATAAATTGCATTTAATTTATGATTAATTTTAATTAATTTGAACTCAATTGAAATATTACTGGCTCCACCACTGATACAGTGATTGCCTTTTTTTTTTAAAAAAAAAAAAAAACGTAAACTTATATTCCCACCATTATTCGTCCTTTATGTGGGTTTTCCCACAACTTTTTCCAAGAGAGTGATTAGATCTTATCATATCCGTCTCGAGGTCCAGATCTATACAATTCTAAAGTGAAGATAGAAACTAACATTCAAAGAGTTAGATGCAAGATTTCATTTGATTGCTAGCTAGTCTGTTTACAACATTAATTGTATTGTCTTTGGGTTTAGATGGCATAAGATGTGAGCGTGCAGTTATTGACATATTGCTTAAAAATTCTTCTCAAATAGTTTGTATTTTTCTTCAGCATATGTCAACAAAAAAATATATATATATAATTACGAGATGTTGATTTAGTCCTTACTAGTCTAATTTATTTATAAGAGCTTATTAATTTAATAATCACATTATATAGCTTTATCAATTTCTCTTTACACTTACATGAAATGTCGGAGAGAACTAATTCTATAACTACCAAAAAAGCTCAATACAATTTGCAATGAGTTCAACATGTATGTGACATATATAATCATATGAGTAATAGGTTAATTTCTCCATTCCATATATACTTGCTGACTTGCATAAGATTGGGCATGCAAAAACAATGGAAAAACGGTGTATCTTGAAAGATAAGTTCTCATGTGACCATAAGTAGGTAGTTACAAGTCTTAGAACAATTGATATTATATGCAAGACTGCCCGAATCTATCAGAAGAATTTTGTTATTTTTACGACAATGAAATACTAGCTAAAGAAGAGTTTAGTTCAAGTAATTACTATTGTGAATTTGTGATGTAATCTCAAAGTCCCAACGTGAGTTCTCTAGCTCTTCTACTACTCTTATTTGGTGTTAAAAGAGCCATAAAGACGGGGGTAAGAATCGATCCCAAAATTTTATAAAATCGAGAGGAAAACTCTAACCACGTGAGCTATCCCTCACTCTTGAGCACAAATATTACTAGATTAGCAAATTTGCCCTTTCTTGGGCTTTAACTTTATATATACTTGTCAATGTATACTGTACAACATTGGAAAATCGAACATAACTAATTAGTAGAATCCAATACCACCCTAGTTAACCCCCCCCCCCCCAAACACTTTTTTCGATTACATTTCATTATGTGTGTGTGTTTTTTTTTTTCTAAATTCAATTTCCATTGACTATATATTCACTACTACCTTCTCTTATGTATGTCATCCCCCCCCCCCTCCCCCCTTTAGCCTTATCTCAAATTACACCCTTACCATTAGATCAAGTATTTCTTAGTACCCTTACAGTTAGACCAAGTATTTTTATTTTTATTTTTATTTTTTTGACAAAGGATAAAGGAAAAAACCTATAACATATTACTACTAAAGCAAATAAAAAGAATGACAGTCTCTCTTGCAATTTGGTGAGCCCTGCGAACACGTTGTCTGTGTGCCTTGTAAATACCGCAATGTTGAAAGGTGGATCCTAGACGTTGTATCTGATGTACCAACCAAAAAAGGACATATCCTCCCGACCATCGCCCCATAAAAGAGTGACAAGATTGTAAGAATCCATAAATATAAGAGGTGATCGAATAAGATGATTTGACGCCCATTATAGGGCATACAAACAAGCTAAGCCTTCCGAATGGAGAGGTGAAGTGAAAAGTCCGAAATTAATCCCTCCAATAATCCTCTCATCGAGAGGATCTGTATTATCAAGGCACACCATCCCATTCTTGCGTGTCTTGTATCTTTGTACCATGCTCCATCAATCTGAATCTGAACCAAGTTAGAGCCTGTACGAGATACCCCCAAATGGGCAACATGAAATCCTGGCGAGGGAAAACCCCCATGAATAGAAGAAGAAGGGGAAGATTCTACAACATCATCTGAATCCATAAAGATAGTGTGAGATTGTAGGATGTTCAAGATGTACAACTCAACTGGTTATGTAATAGGCGTATCAGGATTGAAAACCCTGTTATTCCTAAATAACCAAAAACCAACAAAAGTGCTAATGTTGGGACTCAAAATTCCATCGTGACTAATAAAAAGTCGGACATAGTCTTGGATCCAATCTTAGAGAGAAAGGTGTCCATGTGCTTGTGAGTGGATGTCCAAACTTCCACCCCTCCATGCTATCCGTGCAATGTTGCAATCCCTAAACAGATGGTTAAAATCCTCGGTCTGTGTATGACAAGGGAAAAACCGTGTCGTTAAATGTCTATCCCTAGATCAAATACAATTTATAACACTCAACTAACCTAATACAAGTATATGGCAAGAAGAGGGGTCGAACCACAGGGAACAGTTAAGCACTACCAAATGCTATCAACAACTAAGCTAGTCCGGAATAGGGAAAGTAAACTAAAGCCTAGGACACTAAAACAAGAAATAAAACACTAAGGGAAATGGTTTAGGAATAGCATTCACTCAAGCATAAACAAAGGCGTGGAAGTTGAATTAATTATGAACTAAACATGCTTGAATATCGAAGTAAGGTCCAATCTAGCCACCTGTCGGGGTCAATTGGCTTCTCCTAACATAGCCTCTGTGTTGTCACATTAGAACCATATAATAGGAGGTGCTATCAAATAACAATCGATATAAATGAATCTTGCTAGGTCCGCTATCGCATCTTCTAACAAAAATTCACTCCCAATCAACTAACAACATGCATTTTGCAAGTAGATTGAAGAATATCAAGCATATAAAGACTTTAATCACACATAAATCAATTCCAAACCCTAGAACATGCTCAAGATCCAACTACACCACAACCATCCCCTTAATGGGGGAATTACTCACTAATCATGCTAATAACAAGATTAATCAACAAATAACCAAGCATCAACATGATTAACAAGTAATACTAATAACAAAAATAATAATCAAAAGAAAGCAATGAAAATAGAGGAGAGAGAGTTAGAGATTCTCATTGATTGAAGGTGAAAGTTTACAAGCAAGATGATCAATCTTCCTCTTCAAGATCCAAGCTTAATAATGGTGAAACCCTCACTTTCTCTCTCTAAACTACTCTAATCCTAAGCTAAGCCTATAGAGAAGCTCCTAATCTAACCCTAATCCTAATTAGATGAAAGAGAAAATGTAAGAAAACTAGGAAATTAGATGATCTCCTCCTTAAGGAGGTCGTACAGTATATATACATCCCCCAAAAATCGAGCAAAAACGAAATAAAATGCAAGAAAGACCCAGAAAGTTGCGCCCTCGGGGCAAAGGTCGCGCCTGTGGTGGCCGGAGAGCCGCGCCCTCTCCTTGGCTTCTCCTGGGCATCTACCGCTTGAGGAGGGCTGGGAGCTCATCAGCGTCACGCGCCCACGGCAGCAGCAGCCGCGCCCGCGGCGGCCTGGGCTGCCAAGGGGCTGACTGCTGGCTGCTAGCTGCTGCCTTGGGCTATTTGTGCTTGGCCGAGCTTGCTTGGCTTCCCGAACTTGGCTCTGTTGACTTCCTTAGATGTGCTTGAGCTTCCTCCTCGATAATTGAATCCCGAGAAACTCGATACACCTACAAAACAAGTCAAAGAAACGGAGAAGTGAGAAAAATAGCCAAGAAATGAATAAAATAATATGAAAACCATTAAAAGCACGCATTTCTCTAAACTTACACACAAGCACGTAAATCAAGCATTATTACCTAAAGATGAGCATAAAACTACGAAGAAAACCTACCCTAAGAGTGACATAAATTTCACTCATCAGTGTACTGCACGGGTTACAGGCCACTTCCTTAACTAAGACCCCCCCACGTTGAAGCTCACTTTTAACTGCTAAACCGTTATGGTGTAACTTCCATAAAAATAGTTTCCACTTCAATTCGGTTGTAACTGAAGGGACCAAAGGGTTTTCCAGAAAGGATTAACAGGTTGAGAAAAAGCCTGTTGTATGAGAAGTGTGTAACCCGTCTTGATCGAATATTTCCACGAAATAGTGCGCACCCAAAACTGAAAGTCAGCTTCACTACTTACATCAGGAGCTTCCATTGAAAGAATTGTAGAAGCATCCGAGGTTTGGAAACACTGTTGTACTTTATCAACATCCCAGGATAAAGTTTGTTAATGGATAAAGTAATTAACCGTCCAATCTTTTGTCGTATCCAGGAGGATTTTTGGTTGAATTCAGGAATAGTACCATTGACCCAATTAGCTTGCCCTGCTAGTATGGAGTTACCATTTCCAACTTTCCAGCTACACCTTTTGGAAAGCAAGTCATCTGAGCGAAGTAGACCTTGAAGGTCGTAAGAGCTCCGACCCAAAAAGCGTCGAGTAGGAGAAGGAGTGCAGGATAAAAATTGAGCACGGGCAGTAAAGACTCTAGATATGAGCAGCTAAGGGTTGTTAACAGTTCTCCAAACTTGCTTCATAAGAAGAGATTTATTTAGAGTCGAGATACAGTGAATCCCTAATCCACCCATACCCCAGGGAAGATGCATCTCCCCTTTACCAACCCAATGCATACTTTGACTTCCCGAGTGGGACCAGAAAAATTTCAATAATAGGGAATCAATTTTCACTGTTATTGAAACAGGGATTTCAAAGCAAGAAAGAAGATCAGAAGCCATAGCTACCAGAATGGAGTTAATGAAAATTAACTTTTGTGACTGAGAAAGACGGATAGCATTGAGCGTCATAATACGACCCACTATTTTGTCGATTAGAAACTGGAAACAGTCCTTTTTCTTCCCCATAAAATATATAAGGGAGCCAAGATGATGATCAAACACCCGAACTTGTGTCATTCGTAGAATTGCCTTAAAATCATATTGCGTAGGCAGAGGAGTGTTAGGAATAAATTAATTAGTGACTTGTTGAGGTTAAGCTCCTCTCCTGAAATTTTTGTGAAGCGTTAGATGATTTGGAGGATATTAGTGCAGGGAGAGGTACTAGGTCTAAAGAAGGTCATCCCATCATCGGCGAATAAATGGGAAATAACTGGACTGTCCCTGGATATTTTGATACCCTGAAACTAATGTAAATATTGCCCCAAGTGAAGCATTCTGGAAAAAATATCCATGCAGAAAAGGAAGAGGTAAGGAGATAAAGGGTCTCCCTGGCGAAGACCACAGTTAGGTCTAGAAGAATCAGAAGTATTGCCGTTGATGACAGATTTATAGGAGACCGTAGAGATGCATTGTTAAATCATTTGAAGCCATCAAGCGGGAAATCCATAGGCCTGAAGAACTTGTAATAGGAAACTCCAGTGAACTCTGTCCTATGCCTTACTCATATTGATTTTAAGCGCAGTAACCCAACTAGATACAGTCTTAGCAAAGTTAATTTTTTCCAACAATTCATGGGACATTAGGATATTATCTGACATAACCCTCCCTTGGACGAAAGCATGTTGAGAATCAGCTATGACCAAAGGTAAATATGGGCGTATCCTGGCAACCAAGCGCTTAGAAGCACAGTTGTAGATTGTATTGCAGAGGCTACTTGGACGAAGGTATTTCTTGGTCGCCCTTAAGCTCATTGATATATATCAATAAATGTTCATGATGTATTTGTGCTTATATTATGCCAAAATGTTTTTTTTTAAAGTTATACTTATACCCTTTTACCCTTACATTGTGCTAAATAGCTACAAACTTTTATATATTTAAAGTAACGCGGGCAATGTTTTGTCTTAAATTAATATCGAGTTTAATTCATAGATGACTATTTATCGAATGACAAAACACAAAACCAGTTGACCCACTTATATAAATATTTAATAAAGGTTCGACACTAAACTAATAGTTTCACACCCGATTAGTGTTATATTGTTTATCGAGTTAAGTTTTGACAGCCTTAACTAAAGGTGATTTCAATAGTTATATTTATAATATGAAATTCTTAATCACTTCTCCAATACTCTTAATTGAACAAAGGGGTGAAGTGGTGAACCCTTAGTGGACTTAAGCTTAGGAAACAAATGTTCTTTCCTTATTTTTATAATGTATTTCTAAAAAGTAGTGGTATAAAATTTATAAAATTTGACTGTTCACTTAGGTTTTTCACTTTTTTTTGTTGGTAAAGACTAAAGAGAAGGGGCCTACCGGGTCGGAACCTCTCACAAATCCTTTCGACCCGAATTAATGGGCTAGACACTTTGTGAGTGGGGGTAGGGGGGCAAGGAAATCCTCACCCCAAAGGTTTTTCACATGGTGTTGTTAAACGTCGCTCCCATTTTACAAGAGAACGCTCGCATTTTTTGAAGGAAATTCCATTTTTACCCCTAGGATATAAATACGGAATTTTTACTCAACGACTCACATTTTCACTCTCTAACCTCATTCACTCTCATTTTATCTCTATAACTATCTAAAAAAATTTAAAAATTAAAATCTAAAATTTTTTTAAACAAAAAAAAAAATCAAAAAATAAAACCACCTTCGTCAACAACCACCTACAACCACCTACACAAAGGGATGGCTGATCCGCGGCGCATAAAGGTCACTTACGGAGGAAGGAAATTGGCCAGCGGCGGCGAGCAGGTAAGTTTTTTTTAAAAAAAAAACGGAAAACCCAGCTTCTGCCCAGAATTTTCGGACAAACCTGGGAGGATCCGCCTGAAGTTTCCGGATCCTCCTTGGTTTTTCCGAAAATTTTAGGCGGAAGCTGGGATCCGCCTAAAATTTCCGGAAAAACCAAGGAAGATCCGGAATTTTCAGGCGGATCCTCCCAAGTCTGTCCGAAAATTCTGGGTGGAAGCCTGGGTTTTCTGATTTTTTTTTTTTAAAATTTTTTTTCTTGAATAACATTATTTTAAATTATGATTATGGTTAAAAATATATGATTAGTATTATTTTTATTATTATTAGTTGATATTAGTGTTATTAATATTATTGTTATTTTGATTATTGTTGTTGTAGTTATTTTTTTTTTTTTGGATTTTGTTGTTGTTGTTGTTGTTGTTGTTATTATGGTTATTGCTATTATTAGTACTATTATTATTATTATTATCATTATTATTATTATGATTAGTATTATTATTATTATTATTATTATTATTATCTCAAAAACAAAAGCCATACAACCTACAATAAATTAGTGGGAAGCCGAGATACAATGTGGGCCCCCACTCCTCTAGCTATTGCAAATCCTACCCTAGTGAAGATATGAGCTGCAGCACGAGCCCCAATGTCTTGCGTCGTCGAGAACCTTTGAATCCGCTTCAGTAACGCAACAGCCTCTTTCTCTAATTCCCCAAGCGAAGAAAAGGAGAAGGGAATGAAACCATATCCAATCGCCTGACATCGAGCTTCATACTTAACCCGCTTCCGATGAGCTGCATCAGCCACAACCCGCCCAGGAATGAAGTCAGATAGCCCTGACCGTGTCAAAGGATATTATTATTGTTATTACTAGTTGATATTAGTGTTGTTATTATTATTATTATTGTTATTTTGATTATTGTTGTTGTTGTTGTTGTTGTTATTAGTAGTATGAGTTTTGTTATTTTTATTATTGTTGTTGTTATTATTAGTTTATATTAGTGTTGTTGTTGTTATTATTATTATTATTAGTAGTAGTAGTAGTAGTATGTTATTGCTAATGTGTTAGTATGATTTTTGTGATTATGGTTATTGTTGTTGTTATTGTGATTATTTTTATTGTTGTTTTTGTTGTTATGGTTAAAAAAACATGATTAGTATGATTATTGTTATTATTATTATTAATGTTGCTTTTTTTTTTGGATATCGTTGTTGTTATTGTTATTATTATTGTTATTGTTATTATTAGTTGATATTAGTACATTGGAAAATATGTGGTTTATTATTATAATTATTTTTGGTGATGGTGTTGGTATGAATATTTATTTAAATATGAATATTTATTGTCCAACTTTAATGAAATAGCATCTTTTGTAATTATTAGTAATCTTTGATTTTGTACTTATTTAATGTAGATCGAGGGTTCTGGTGCTCGTCATGCAATATCATGGTGTTTGAATGCGTCTGTTAGGAGACGGACATCTCGTTCAGTAATGACCGGGTCACCGCTTCAGCACGAGCAGCAATATGGGTCTCATAATGGTTGGTCGGGAGACCATCAGTCAGGAAGTAGTCGGCCCATGTATTCGCCAGGTGGACTACCTACATATGACGAGGAGGACGAAGACTCGGTTAGTCATGCTGGTGATCGGGATGAAGAATCGGACCCTAAGGATTATCATATGGTATATAGGGGTCAGCATGGGAGATTTGTTGGTGGTCAATCGAGTCAGCCTACTATCAGCTCTGCAAAGACATGGTTAGTGCAGTAGCCGATGCCAGGTGGTCCCGAGGATAGCATTGTTATCCCTAATTTTGGTGGTCACGTGGCGTCATATATATGGGTCGAGCAAGAGCGAAATGTTTTGCGGTGTTTGAGTAGGTCAAAGTTGTGTTCTGAATTGGTTCAGTGGCGAGATCGTCAATCAGTGGAGAATCTTGAATTGATTGATGGCAGTTGGTTATCTCACTTGCCCGGGTTGATGTTTAAAAAACTTTATTGGCCGTTGATTTTTGTTTTTTTTTAGTGATGGCAGCCAGATACAAACACATTTCATATGCCATTTGGGGAGATCACGATCATGTTGCATGATGTGTATAACATTCTTGGGCTATGTGTCGATGGTAAGATGGTTACCACTACGCCTAGCACGGACGTCTTACGGGACGCGTGCTTGGTTACCATGGATATGACTCCGGATGAGTTGATTGAGTTTTGCGGCACCAAGACGATTTGGCAGGGTATTGGGATGTTGACTGATAAGATTTTTGACTCGACGTTGGAGGCTCGGAGGCACTTTAGTGTCCATTATACTGCGTACTTGTGGTTACTGCTTGGAGGTACACTGTTTTTAGACAAGAGTGGTAACCATACGCATCCTTCCTTCCTCCACGAGCTATGTGTTGGAGATACCCCTACTAATGAGTACTCTTGGGGTGCAGTTTCTCTAGCATACTTGTACCAACAATTGGGTACGGCCTCACGGAAAGATGTTGATTCGATCACTGGTTGTTTCGCGCTTCTGCAAGCGTGGATTTACAAGTACTTTCCGTGCTTTCGGCCTCAGCAAGGTACCTTGATGAGGGACCTTAATATCCCTTGTGCATCTGCTTGGGATGTTGGAGCGAGATGTCCTAGCAAGAACTTGGAGTGCCTATTATCTTTTCGTACTAGACTTGATGCGCTGACTGACCTTGAAGTTAACTGGCTACCGTACGGAGTTGATCCTGCACTAGAAGTGCCCTCCACTTTATTCATTGGCTGCATCCAATACCGTAACATCATTGAGCCGTACATGTCTGATAGAGTGGTTCGACAGCTTGGATTCGTGCAAGGCATTCCACGTGACATTATCAGGCCAGAGAAGGCCAAGATGCCGACTAACTTGAAGATGTACCGGGTAGACTTCCCGACCAAGATGACATCTGTGTTGTGGAAGAGGTTTGTCCCTGGGGTATCTTTTAGTTTAGTTTTAGGTGCCCTCACCAGACTTAGTGCTGGAGCTCCTACCGTTGCACCTGGTTACATGCAGTGGTTGTACAGGTTTTCTCACCCTCGGGTATCTCCAGGTCCAGGAGTTACAAGCAACCTATTAGAGCGGACTAACACTGATTATGTAAGTTTTTGTTTTTATTATACTATTAAGAATGACTTCTAATAATTTTTGTTTATATAATATGTTGTTGTCTGATTTGCAGTGGATGAGTCGCTCCATGGAGATTCACCAAATAGCACTGGCTGAGTATCCTCACATGTCGGGTGAAACTAGGACAATGACTAAGCTGCTTGTATTTGATTGGAAGTAAAAAATGGGGCTATAGATTGCTTTTTAGTCGTGTTAGTAGTTTTTATTACTTGTTTGAACTGCTTTATATTTCTTTTTTATTTTTCATGTAATGTAAGAACTGGACACTTTAATTTTTTTGTTTTGTTGCATGTAATGTAAGATCTTAACTAACTTAGTGAAAGTACATTAAAAGTCACATTTAAAATTAAACATATCTACAATTGTTCAAACTTAGTGAAAGTACATTACAAACTACCTAACTAATGCATCCCACATGTTCCTTCTACCTTCATATTGTTGATCCCATCCATCAACACTAGCCTCGTGGTGCTCAATCCACCAACCAGCGATTGGCGGGAGAGGTGAATCAGGTGCAAGGTCAAGACGGATGAAATGTGATCCACCAACTGTAGCAATCACGGACTCTCGACTTGGTGTCCGGACCCCGTTTCGTGCCCTCAGCGGTGCCCTTAGCGGTAATACTGTGATGCATGGGTAGTAGCAAGTTGGTACTAGGCCTACACCGAGACAAATCGCCCTTGAGTTGAACCAAGTAGCAAGAGGAAATAAATCTTGAATTGTTACCATCCAATGCCCCTCCCCAATAGCCCCACCATCCCATCGAATACGCTCTATGTTCATCCATAGTCGTCCAATCCCGTAAATCTGTTCGTACAACTCAGGATGACCGGCGATGTCGTTCGCTATTGTTTCCCGGGCGTTAAATTATTGTGCCTGATCACCAAAGAAGAAGTCGGCCACACAACGAAAGCCACAGTTCCCATCACCAACGACATCCTTCCAAGACGTGATGTACGGCAACATCAGGCCCGGAAGCTGGTGCAAATACCTGCACTGACTAATGTTACACGGATCTGCTGCACATAATTAAAAGTCAATTATTAGTAAAGCTACAAGATGAAATACATTTAATTTTTAAAAACAATAGTTGTTTACTATTACCTGTTTCTTGGTCACCACCACGTTGACTGTATTGACGGTTCACATGCTCGAAATAACTTTGATCACGCCTGGTTTCATTGTTCCTCCGTTGACCATGAACGTTGAGGTTCACATGTGGTTCTTCAAGGTGTGTATAATCCGGATGCAGCTCCTCTTCAATGATCCGAGATACATTTCGACATACAACAGCCAGCAGGATCACTTTCCATGACTTCATCAACCAGGGAACGAAAGTGTGCAGCCTCCTCAGTCTAATCGTTAACAAATTCCGGAATGTTAACACCATCACCAATAACCAAAGTCTTCCAGAAAGAATGAATTTGGCTGGTATACAAGCCTGTCTGTGCAACTAGCGAATCATGTATCTAGCAAGCACATGGTATACCATGAATCACACGCTTAGCACATCCACAACGTTCATAAAGCTGGTAACTCAAATCCCGCATCCTTTTCGTCTCCTCATGAAGTACTTTTAAGCAATGTTGAGACACTTTGCCATTTATACGTCTCAGTGGCAATTGTCTATACATCTCACCAATTTTAGATCTTGCTGCCTCCAAAGCATTACGAATTTCAATGATTCGATTACCGATATGACAATGGACTCGGGCCCATACAGTATCCAAAGAACCTGCCATTGATTCAGATTAGTAAAAACATTATAATTTCTTATTATAATTACAATTACGAAATAAAGACAACAACTAATATAGTAAAACAACTAACCTATGGATGATTCAAACCACGTCTTCACTGCTGAATGTTGGCTCTCAACTCTATAGTTGCTGGTGTTACCAAAGTAAAGAATTTAGTTCGTCCAATATGTCACAAATTTGGTTTTATGACAAAGCCATGTTCCCTCAACATACTCAATCACTGCCGGATTACTTGCCCACCTTGCTTTCATGGTAGCTAGAGCATGATCATACTCCGCCTCAATTGTTGCATCCATGATACGTTTCCATTTTCCAATTTTAAAACTGCTACCAATCTTCTTGTTTTTGAACATCTTCGTCACCCTAGCCTCCACATCTTTGTTAATGTGCCATCGACAGAGTAAATGCGACGTCCTTGGAAACACTTCTCTCAAAGCCGCACATAGCCCAAGTTCACGGTTTGACAAAAATACCGATGGCTCTTTATCAAACCCAATCAACTCCCTTAATCTCTGCAACACCCACCGATAGCTAGCCGTGCACTCGTTGCGCATGAAAATATAACCAACTAGAAAATTCTGGTTTGTCGGTGTCACACCTACTATCTCAAAGAACGACATCCCATATCAATTAGTTTTGTAAGTAGAATCCATACCTATTACATCAGGGTATGTGCGGAGTATGTTGACCGTGATCCGGTGCACCATAAATGCATGTTGCAAGACGTCGAGATCATCGGCCATGACCCAGTAAATGTACTTACTCTCTCTCGCCAAATGAAGAAATTGTTGAACAACTCCTCTTCCTTCAGACATCTCCATCCTGAAGTCATTCCGGCAATTGTAAATGTGCCTGATGTTTGGATGATCATCAGGAAATTGCTCTAAAATAGTTGCCATGATGTTACTATACGGGGCGCCACCTTGGAGTTTGTCATGTCACGCACAACCTGTTTTACACCCGGGCTCAATCCGCTAACTTTACGATGACCCTCTTGATACACAATCATTGGGTGGTTATGTGTCCCGGTGTGATCATTTTTCGCACGGATCTTCCAACTGTCAGTGGTGAATTCATGATATATCTTGATGTAGAAAGGACAAACATTAGCTTTGGTTTCTGTGTCCTTCCGTATCGCGTTCTCCAAATCTCTTGGCTTGCTCCTCCTTGCCCGATCACATTTCAAATATCGATACGGCCGACCATCTCTGGTTTTGTTATACGACGATTTCACCAAAATAAATCTGAGATTTATGGAAACAGCATCCGCCCATTTAACTGCATCCTCAAACGTTGGAAATAATGTTCTTTTTTATAATATTAATAATAATATTTATAAAACTATATTACAACTAATAATATTATTAACATTAATAACTAATACTAATACTAATAGCAACAATTATAATAATAACAACAATAATCATAAACACCACCAACAACAATTACAATAATCACAGTAACAACACCAAAAATAAATATTTTCTAATAATAATAATAATAATAAGGTTTCAAAAAGAAATTACTACTAATAATAATAATATTACTACTAATAACAATAACAATAATAACAACAACAATCACAAAACAATAATAACATAATTATTAATTAATTAATTAATAATAATAATAAGGTTCTAAAAAAAAATACTAATAATAATAATAATAATAATATTACTACTAATTACTCAAATTTTCAAAAACATAATCACAACAACAATAAAAAATAAAATAAATAAAGTAATTTAATTAATATTAAAAAAAACAAAAAAAAAATCTGGAAAAGGGACATCAGCCCAAAAAATCCGGATGTCCCAAGGTGGGTCCGTCTAAAATTTCTGGATCCACCTTGGAAGATCCGGAAATTTTGGGCGGATCATGACTTCACTCAAAATTTCCGGATCTTCCCAGGTGGATTCGGAAATTTTGGGCTGATCCACCGTGGGACATCCGGATTTTTTGGGTGGATGTCCATTTTCCAAAAAATAAAAAATAAAAAAATTCCTTACAGATTCTTCCGACGCATTCTCCGGCGTACGAATGTTCCATTCGTCCATCAGCCAAGACCCGTCGTAAAAAAATTGATGATTTTTTTTTTTATTAAAAAACAATTTAAGGTGGTCGTGGGGACCGATTTGGTTTGGAGGTCGTGGGGACCGAGTGGTGGGCTCGGGATTCACGTGGTACAAGTTTGAGGGGACCGTTTGATATAATAATGTTCATGACCAACAAAGTCCTCTTTTTATATTACAACTTGCATAAAGGGCATGTTTGCCCATTCAAGTTAAAATGAGAGCGTTACTATGTAAAATAGAAGCGTTACTACGTAAATGTCGTGAAACATTAGAAGACCTTGCTTACGAAGGGAAATATCTGCCCTAATCACCTAATGTGACCAAGAAGTGTGTAGTGTGTGATATTGACCATCCAGCACATAATACATGCCAATAACTCAAAAAGGATTCAGAAGATCTACATTATTGAACGTTGATCAGCCTAAAAAAAGAAAAAGCAACAATAGTGTTGCAACAGTTGAGTTCTACAGACTACAGTAATATTTGTTTGATAAATATCAGACGAGTAATGTCCAAAAATAAACATAAATCATACGAGAAATGTTCAAAAATAAACATATCATATTCATATTCATATATAGCTAGGGTTTAGGGGTCTGTGAAAATGCATGTTACGCCCCAGCCACTAGTATCACTTGCTCGTCAACCTACAAATCATTGTATTTTCCATCTTCTTTCGTTCGTTCACATACATTTCATAATGTGACTAGACATACATCTTTGTCGCTTTTATTTGTTTTTATTTGTCTACTTTAACATTTCCCGTTTTGATTGGGACATAGAGTACAAGTATGTCTCCAGTATTTGCAAATTGCAATAGCTTCAACACAAAATATTATGAGTACGAAAGTTTATATGAAGGGTGTGGTTGATTTTGCCGCATATTGTTAGTTAAAATATTATTGGTGTGACTTTTATTATAGCTTTCAAATGACCTATTTACTAAACAAGTTGAAACTTAGACCTGCCAATTCATGGCCCGATCTGGTAACACAACTCGACCTGATTCAAAATTCGAGATACTGGGTGAACCTAAATCTGTCCCGGCCAAAACGACAAGAAATCGACTTGATTTGACCAATTTATCGTATTATGACATAAACAACCGGAACCAAATGACCCAAGTCTAACCCTAACTTGACTCGTTGATTCGAATTGACAAGTCTAAAGTGAGTCATGTTTCAGGGAAATCAACTCATTAACCTATGAAATCAAAACAAACTCAACACCATTTGACCTATTCAACAAATTTTTAAATTTTTATGCTAAACTTAAACCTTTAAGGCCTGTTCACATTTACTGAACTGAGTTAAACTGAACTGAACTGATTGGAACTGAGCTGAACTGAATAGAGCTGAAATGAATATTTTATGATAGAAGGAAATTAGAACCTAAATTGAACTGAACTGAACTAATCTGAACAGAACTGAACTGAAATGAAATTAAATTGAAGTGAACAGGCCCTTAATCTTCGAGCATATGGTAAACTATTTTTAGGCCCTAGATTTTAGAATATTGCCAAGAGTTTAAAGAACTCACAAACAAATGTAAGAATTGAAGTACTTAAAAGAAGTCTTCACTTCCTTCGTCCCCTTAAATTTGCTTTATTTTTTTTTTTTAATTTTTTTTTTTTAAAAAGTTGTTCTTTGAATTTATCTTGTATACTTATAAGTATGAGGGGTTTTGCCATACATTGTCACTTATTAGTTCAATACGCATGCATTGTAGATTTGTAGGTAACTATATTTGTTGAATTTAGACCTGACAAATGGGTCATTCGGGTCGGGTACGAGTCGGGTCAAGTTCGGATCAAAAAGCTATCGGGTCAAGTTCAGGTCTGGTCGGGTCATTTCGGGTTCGGGTTGATTTCGGGTTAACTGATAATTGGGTTGGGTCGGATTTCGGGTCAACATTTTGAGTCGAGTTCGGGTTGGGTCAAGTTTGGGTCGGGTCAGTTCGGGTCGGGTCAATCTTCGAGTCGAGTCAACTTCGAGTCCAATTTTTGGGTCAACTTCGGGTCGGATCATATTCGGGTCGATGCATTGGGTTTAATTCAACTCTATATACGTAGTATATATTTATATATTTTTTGACGAGAAACTCACTATACTTATTAAGGCTACTTTTTTCATGCAATACAGTAATTGTTTAACTTTAGATTATTTTGTAATTTTATTTGGTATTGAACATTATGTTATGTACGCATTATTATTATTGTACTATTTTTTTTCTAGACTTGTGAGAATTGTTAGTTAATTTTTTAATCTTATGGACAAACTTCGTAGAATATTCGTTAAATTTCAATCTTTTTACGATTTTTTAATAATTTATAGAGATAAAAGACCGAAGAAATCGAGAAAAGTAATGCTCAAAATATGTAAATTACTTACACTGTTACAAATTAATAAAAAAAATTAAGTCAGTTTGATTGCTTGTTTTTTCTATTTCGTTTTGCTCAGGTCAAGTTTTTAACTTAAATAGATTCTGGTCATTTAAGGTATAAGATAATTTTGGTTCAGGTCACTTTGGGTTTCGAGTCTATTTGGGTCAATTAATTCAAGTTAAAGGTCGGGTCACTTTGGGTATCAGGTCAACTTCGGGTCTCAGGTCACTTTGGGTCGGGTCATTTCGGGTCTCGGGTCAACTTCGGGTCGGGTCATCTCAGGTCGGGTCGTTTTGGGTCGGGTCATTTCGAGTTTCGGGTTAAGGTCGGGTCAATTCCACTTCGGGTCGGGTATGGATCAGATCGAGTTGATTTGGGTTCTAGGTCAATTTCGGATCACTATTTTCGGGTCGATTTCAGGTTATGGATCTAGTCATTCGGGTCGGCTCATCGGATCTGGGTTAGAATAGCTGGATCTACTTGAATTCATATCCAAACTTGCAAGAAAAATTTCTTCTACTATTTGAGAAAACAATGTAATTACTCAGAGTATAAATTAAGGCAAAGGACATGAAATATCATCTCATGTGAAATTGGTTACGCCATTCTAAATTGATGCAAGTGTCTAACAAAAGTGAAATGGCGTGGGCGTTGAACATCTGTCGAAAATCAACTGGATTGACCTTTTTTTGGATTCATTTACACGAGGGTCATGAGATCAAGGACATAAATAAGGGTAATGCTATACATAGCCCTTAGGGCTACATATAAACATTGAATTTACTCTTGGAAAATGTATAAAGTTAGGAATTCATGACAAAAACACACGCAAATCGGTGTAATTAGTGTGTTTTTGTCATGATTTTCTAAATTTAACAATTTTCAAGAGTAAATTAAATGCTTATATGTAGCCCTTAGGGCTATGTATAGCATTTTCCCATAAATAAATAGCAAAATCCATATTATGGCCCACTAACTCAGTACAACAAAATCAATTTCACGTACTACAAAATCAATGTCCAGAAGTGCCGTGCTCTGTAATTGAATACGAGTAAATGAGTAATCTCATTATTACTCCTTCAATCTCATAATATAATGTCTTCTTTTTATTTTTGGGTAAATTAAAAGTATAATATGTTTTTGTATTTAAAGGTTATACTCCATATTTTTAACATTATTATTCATTTTTTGACGAATTGTCATCTTTTTTGTATTTTTGAATTAATTTCCACTCTTTCTCTCTCTACCTCTTCGATTACTCCTAACTATTTTTTCATTCTCTATTTCTTTTGAACTCCACACGTACATATTTATTTCATCATCAGTTTTAAAAAATTAATAACTTTTTTATTCCCCATGTAAAAACCAAAGAGGCATTGTATTATGAGACGGGGGGAGTATTATTTAATTACCCCCATTCTCAACGACATACTGTATTTATTAATGTATAATTTTAATTAATGATATACTCCCTCCGTCTCCATTTGATTGTCATTTTTGTCATTTTAGGTGCCCCTAAATATTCTTCACATTTCACATTTTCATAATTATTAAGATAAATAAGACTTTTATACTCTTATTTTGTTGTCCTTATTAAGTCCTCTTCCTATTTTACCCTGACATTTGTCATAAAATTGTGTCAACTTTTGACTAATTTAATGTTTTACACTCTTGAATCTATCAATTTATCTTTCCCATGTACTTTAATTATGGGTAATGATATTTGTAGCCCTTAGGGGCTTAGGGCTATATATAAGCATTTAATATACTTTCTAAAATGGAATTAAGTTGGGAATTCATGACAAAATCACGAGTAGATCGGTGTAATTAATGTTATTTTATCCTCAAAATTTTCTTTTTTAGCTTCTTATTCATAGCCCTTAGGAGTATGTTTATCATTTTCCTATTTTTAATTGGAAATGTCTCTTTCCCATGCATTTTTATTACTTTATTAATTGAAACTTTTACTTTCCTATATTGATAACACGATATTATATACGATTTATATGTGATATTTGGTCATATTTTATTGTGTTTTCTTCATTCTCTTGATCTTTTAAAGTTATTATTCTTCTTATTTCAATATGCTTTTCTCGGTTTGTTAGTTTTTGTTTTTGTAGGAATAGGGCTCGATTTGTTTGGAATTTGCTTTGGACGCGAGATATTTTTCATATGGAGTGTTTCTAGCATCCAAGAACCATCATGGCAACCTAGTCCGCAACTTAATTGTGGTTTACCATGACTTACCGCAGCTTGCCTGCGGCGCACTTCACAAGGGAGCAAGAAACATAAGACTGGCAGCCTACTCCGCAGCCACACTGCGGCTCGCAGCCTTGTACCGCAGCCTTGTTGCGGCCACTTATTTACCAATGAAATTAGCTCTATCTTTGGTGTTTTAGGAGTCTTAATCCTAAGTAAAGACTATTACTATTTTCCTAGCATATAAATATGTTTTAGATAGTCTTTTATTTATCACTTTTACATACATTATTTTAGAGCTTTGGTATTACATTCGTCATTATTATTTTCTAGGGTTCAAGATTTCATAATTAATTCCAAGTATTGATTTCTTTTCTCAATTCTCTTATCAGGGGCGAAGCCAGGATTTTCAAGTCCCGGGGGCCGGACTTATTAGACAACAGGTTGATGGAAAAAAATTAAAGTGTACTAATATTTTATTATCACAAAAAACATTAGTTAAATCGTACTGGATGATTCTTCATAGTAGCAAAATCATCAATCAAAGATTAAACACTAAAATCTACGACAATCTCTTTTTTCTATGTATACAACCAAACCATCTTTAAGAAAATCATCCTCCATTTTACTTTTTAGTTGAGTTTTGACGATATTCATTGCAGAAAAGACCCTATTCTTGTTGATTATTAACTTTTTGTAAAAAAAATTTGTCTTTGAAGTGCAACCCTCTTCTTGTTGTGTTGATTATTAACTTTTTTGTAAAAAAAAAATTAAAAAATAAAAAATAATAAAAAAATCTAGTGTTTTTGATTTCATGATTTAACCTATATCAATATAAAAACTACAATTCTCAAATTAAGTAGCATGTAACCCTAAATTTTGGTCCTAAAGGTCCATTCAATAAATTAAAAATTACCCAAAATTATTAAGTAAAAATTAATGAAAAAGAAGAATTTTTAAAAACAACTGATTTAATTTGCTAGAAACCCACGTTGAATAAGAAGTTTTAATTAAAAAAATATGTGAGAGATGAGATTTGAACCCAGCCCCCTTGGGAAAATAAGCCTTTACCCAACCAACATGACAAAGTATATTTATTGTTATATATGTGTCTTGAATGCTATATATACTAATTTTAAGGGGGGCCATAAGGTATGATATATGGATAGCAAAACTGGGCCAGGGAGGCCGGGCCTCCACCAGCCCCCCCTTCCCTTCGCCCTTGTCTCTTATTTTATTATTGTTAATAATGTATTCTTTATTGATTATCATTCTTGATTTTATTATTATGTGTGAGTAGTTTCGTAATTTAGGGTTAGGTTGAACTCTAATATGGATTAATGCGTTGTTTAATTCCCAATTCCCAATTTAATTAATTTATAATTCCTCTTTGTTAGGGTTGGTTTTATTATCAATGATTAACTAGAAATAGTATTATTGAATGTGATTAGGTTTACAACGAAAGTTGACTCTTAATTGATTTTAGAACCCTAATTAAAAGTAAGAGCTTTTATGCATGAAAATAGCTAATTGTTCTTGCTAGGACTTATAGGATGTCGTTCGCAATGTCTTTAATATGTATGATTCCATGAAAATAGGTATGATTGCATGTTAGGAAAGTTATTAGTTGATCGAAAGAAACTCTTATTATTGTTACAGGGAGCATATGTCCTGTAGAATATTTATTGATTTAATTGAGGGAAAGGGATTGTTCTATTCCATTGATTCATATCAGTGGGAATATTTAATCTTAGATGTCTTTAGTTCTTGATTATTATTATTATTATTATTATTATTATTATTATTATTATTATTATTATTTTATTGCTTATTAGTTAATATTGTTTTAGTATATATTTCTCAACTCTGATTGGTTACTTGCTTAGTATTGATTTGAGTCTGTTTAATTAGTTAGTCCTTAGTCTCTTGGAATTCGACCCTTACTTTCTCAACTACACAATAGAGTTAGTTCGGTTATTTTTGTTAGGTACGCGACACGCCTATCATATTTACTTTCATTGCTTCACATTCTCCATCTTAATTCCCGTAATTTCCATTCAAAAGTGACAAACAAAAGGGGACGAAGGGAGCATGTTAGGGCCTGTTCACATTTACTTAATTGAGCTGAAGTTAACTAAACTAGTTGGAGCTAAAATGAAATGAACCGAACTGAATTCAACTGAATAGAGCTGAAATGAATAAAGTAAGAGCTCAACTGAACTGAATTGAACTGATTGGAGCTGAACTAAATTGAAATGAACTGAAATTAAGCTGAAGTGAACAGGCCCTTACTCCTTCCGTCCCATATTATATTTTTGTTTTCCTATTTTAAAGACCCAAAATGTTATACTTGTTTCCATTTTTTGGATAGTATGTATAGATCAATATATCCTTATTTTTTTAAAACTTTATTCATTAAACTTTCTAAATTACTTTTGAATTTTCCACTTGCTTTGTACTCGTATTTTTTTTTTTTTTGGTAATGCTATACATAGACCTTAGGGCTATATATAAGCATTAAAAACACTCTTGAAAATTGTACTCCATCCGTCCCCAAAACTTCGTCCCTTTTGGGTTGATTTCGCGGTTATTAAGAAACTTAAATAAAAATAAATAAAAACATATTGGAAAGATAAATTTACATGGGGTTTGTAAAAAAGTAGAGAGATAAAATATTAAAAATACATGAAAAAACAAAATTTTATATGGAAAAGCTAATTTTGCACAAATATTGTTGTAAATTGATGAGTAATTTAATGCAAATGGTCGATCATTTTGGGACTAAAATTAGGCCAAAAGGGTCGAAGTTTTGGGGACGGAGGGAGTATAAAATTAGGAATTCATGACAAAAACAAGCGTAGATTAGTGTAATTAGTGTGTTTTTGTCATGATTAAATTTAAACAAATTTCAAGAGTGTTTTTAATGTTTATATGTAGCCTTAACCGCTATGAATAACATTTTCCTTTTTACTTTTTTTCTTTAATTTTTATCAACAATTATACTTTTACCTTTTAAAATATATTTTATCCATTTTTTCCTCTCAAATTTTAAATGCCGTGAAAAAAACATAAACATAAGCTATAAGTGAGACGAAGAAAATAAGATCCCGTAATTATATTTTCTATTATAGATCAATGGAAATTTATGGTCAAAGACTCAAAAGTAAATAAAATTTGATTCATATTTTATTATTTTGGCAATGGGCCAAAAAAATATAGGCTGGAGGGAGTAAGATTGAAGGAGTAGATATTTTTTACCTTAAGAAATTAAAACAAATTGGAGCCTCTATTATAGAGGCTATGCAGTAGCGGCGCAGCAGTGTCAGAAAGTCCTGAGGCTTTCCCCAAACCTTTGATAAAGAAAGAGGTAAAAATAAATGATGAAGTTTTGACGAAGAAGCTTAAGTCATCTCAACTCAGCTTTAACGCAAAAGTTTTCTCTGCCACCTATGTTATGTTTTTCACGTTCAATGTGTTTTTAAAAGTACGACTACATTGTGACTTATGAGTTGTGAGTATTACTCATTATTATTATTATTATTATTAAGGATGATTTACTGAACTGAGTTGAATTTAATTGAATTGAACTGAATAGAATTAATTGGAGCTGAATTAAATTATTTATAAGAGAAGAAAATTAGGAACTAAACTGATTAAAATTGAAGTAAAATTAAGTTAAAAAGAGCAGACTCTTATACGAGTATCTTGTTGATTATTACTCTCTACATCAAGTTAGTGATAAGGTTTACATGATTACATCTCACAATCACAGAGATTATGGATTTCAAACCTCGCTACAAACTCGGGCTGGAAACTAGTAGAGCCCTTCTTCTTACCTCAAATAAAATCAAAATGTTGCAACTATTTAAAAGGGGAGTAACACTCAAAAATCAAAATAATTGGCCTGGTTCTTTTTCTAAAATTATATTGCACTTTTGACTAATATTTTGATTTATACTTAGCCAAATTTCCTTATCAAATTCATAAGTATTAAGAACATAATCTTAAATTATACTTCTCTTGTTTTTGTAATTGTATTATTTGCGAGTTTATGTTTTTTAATGCATTATTTTGGTCATTTTTAGTAAAAATTATAAAAATTTGATAATTCAAAATTTAATGTCGAGACGAATTTAACTAGATCCCACAAATTTATGTTTTTTCTTAATTATAAATCATAAAACACAATCAAAGAAAATTGTATAAATAGTGCAATATTTTATTAATTATACAATTAAAATTAAAGGGAGGAAATATAATAATGTAACCAAAGAACCAAAGTCAAATTAAAAGTAAAAAGCTGTTGACATGAATCTAAATCTATTTCCAAGACAATGTATGGATTCTATTGAACCATGCAGTGTTTTGCCTTTTTAGTTTTGTATCGTTATTTACTCTCATAATCTCAGATACTTAGATGAATTAGGACCTGTTCTCTTCAGTTCACTTTATTCAGTTCCAATCAGTTTAATTCAGTTTATTTCCTAATTTCCTTCTCTCATAAACAATTTAGTTCAATTTAGTTCTGTTCAACTCCAACCAGTTCAATTCAGTTCAACTTAGTTCAGTAAATAAAAAAGACCCTTAATATCTGTTTGTGAAAGAAAAAATAAGTTAGAATTTTTCTGTGTGGTTGGTCACCACACGTGTGGTCGGGATTACTCAAACCGAAACTTTAGAATGTACTCAAACAATTCATTTTATGGAACTTTTCAATGATGGTCCTAATTTCGCACAATACATACGGTTGCAAAACAGTTTTGGAAATCTCAATGGTACCGATCTATTACTAATTTACTCTGATACTTGACCCTAATAAGTAGTAATGATTTTTATGCTAATTAAATTATTTAACTAATCGTGATTGACTTTGTTTAGATGGAGCCTACATAACTCCTATCCTCCCATATAGTTAATTTCTACCCCTCGAAAAGAACTTATACCCTCTCATAAGCCATATCATGACTAGTTGAAATTTATTAAAACCTCCCCCCCCCCCCCCCCCCCCCCCCCACCCTCTCTTATGCAACAATAGATCAAAATTAAAATTTTTGATTAAAATAAATAAAAATATTTATTTATAAACACTGATTTAACTTTAATGAACAATATTAATTCTTACTTTTTTAAGTTGAAGATAACAATACCTTTATCTCCGTATTCCCACTTTTAAAACTTTTACGGAGTACTAATTAAGCTAAGTCAACTAACATTTTTACTTTATATGTATGTAATTGATTTAGATCTTACTTAGTACGTATATAAATCCCTATTATGCTTAAGTCAACTAAACATTCTTGTTTAATTTAACATCATATTCCTAAACGCAAGTTGATAGTCCTAGGATTTTGATTCTTCTTGGGAGTTTGTTGATGATACTAGGACCAAATCTTACCAAATTGACATACATATTTAGTTTGAAAATGACATTAAAAGCACTTTTTGTAACTTGCAAATTCTCTTTTTCTTATAATATTTTTGCCAATTTGGTAGTCTCCACAACAATTTATTGTGTTAAACTGTTATATATCTAGAAAAAATAAAATTCAAACTCCTAAAAATTTTTAGACCGTTGAAAACATATTAGAGGACTTTAATCATGCTAAGTGTTTCAATAACCCCACAATTAAAGGCAAGTTGTGCATGAGATAAGAATTAAAATAAGTCAAATGTAGGGAGTTCCTTTCAAGTTGACCTCATCTTAGTTAGTTAAAAAGATGATAAGCAATTTGAGACCTTCATTTTCTTCTTTTGCTTTAATATCACAAAGCTAAATTAAAATTCAAGGTTGAAATAAAGTCTACATATCACTACAAATAATAATTAGGGAAGTCCTTATCATATCAATAACTATATACTTACTATGCTTGCATGCGTGCATGCAAGTACTTAGAATATATGCTAATGACTCTTAACAAATATCTTTAGTGGGGTGGCTCCTAATAATGCAATTATGTTTAAGATATAAGGAATATATGTATGAGATTATGAGTATATATGTTTGAAAATTAAAGTACTTTTTTCCTTATTTGAAAGGTTAAGTATCTAAAAGCAGCGAGCTTAAAGGCTTGATCTCGTTGAAATGGGCAAATCTACATTTTGAAATCAACAAGGAAATCGAGTGGGATAAAGGTATATTATATTGGTAATAATAATATTAGTAATATAAAATAATACTCCCAATAGTAATTTTTTTAAAATTGTAAAAGAGATGACTATGTATTGAAATATTTGGTAGATGTTCATGGAAGATTTAGCTAGAAAACTTAAAAGAAATTAAATTTTACAAACTAATTAAGGGTCTGATCCCTTCAGCTTAATTTCATTTTAGTTCAGTTCCTAATTTTCTGATAGGAATGGTGTCCTTCGAACAAGTGTATTATTTTAGTAGAGGGTTCGGAGCTATTGAAAAGCTATTTATTCACTAAGTTCAAGTGATCGGAATGCCTAGGTGGAGGCCGCTTCCGATTTAATATTACAGCTTAATCTTGACTGAACCCTTCGGGTCACACCCAAGCAACTAACGATCCGACACGACGAATTAATTCGGAAGGAATTATTGAGTCGCTCGAGTAATTAATATTTAGACGTCGGAAATCGAGCTTGGAGCGTCGAAACCGAGTGTCGTAAGTCAAATCGAATTAATTAAAGATGAGACGGTAAAATCACTAATTAATTAACAATTTACCGAAATACCCCTAGCATCGGAATGCCCCGAGCAAACCTAAGCCTAGGGGCATTTGGTATAGCCAAGGTGGCTAGCATGCGCACCAAGCCGAGCCAAGGCTGGCTGGTGCGTGCTAGCACACCAAGGCTAGCATGGCACGCACATAGCCGCAGCTGCTATGGCGCACCAGCAAGCTAGCAAGGCACGCACATAGCAGCAGCAGCTATGGCGCACCAATATGCTAGTTGTGCTTGCGGGGAAGTGTGAGGCAGTGCTCACCCCACCCAGCAGCATTGCGCGCGTGGCGTGCTAGCATAGCAGCCATGTCGCAGTAGCTAGCAGCAGGGCCAGCACGCATGGCGCGCTAGCCCACAGCAGCATGGCACGCATGGTGCTGCGCCAGCCGCACACCAAGCGCCAGCTAGGGGCTGCTTGGGTGCTTGGCTTGGCCTGCCACTTGGCAGTTGCTGCTTGGGGCAAGTGGAGTATGAGGGCCGGTTTTCTCAAGCCTTGGGGATCAAGTTTGGTCCCCCCTTTTCCCTTGTGGTCCTTACCTAACCCCTCCTCTAAATGTGCCACTTGTTGATTAATTAGTTGTTGGCTATTTTCTTTTGTTTTTGATTTAAAAATAAAAGGAGAAAATTGATTTTACCAACACTCCCACATTGATGGGAGAGTGGATTTGTCACTTGAGTTTCCCTATAAATACCCAACTTGGGTTATGGGAAAACTCACTTGAGTAAGAGCTCAATTAGACATCTCCACTTGAGAGAAAACCTATAAGCTCAATAATTACTCGGGTAGTCTTTTTGGTCGGACTTGGCTAACCTCCAAGTATTAGACCGGTCGGGTCGAGTTGTGGGTGGACTTTCTTTGGAGGTCCTTGCCATTTGTGAGGCTCGGCTTTTCTCAAGTAAGAGCTCCGTCCGGGTGAGCGAAGCACACTACAAGGGTAATTTAGTCTTCTCTATTCTTGTTATTTTGCATTTTGTTATGTTAATTGTGAGTTTGTTCTTGGGCTCGGGTTTTATTTCCGCGGTGAGTCGGACTCATCGAAACCCAACATTTCCTTCTCTCATAAATAGTTCATTTCAGTGCAGTTCAATTCCTAATTTCTTTCTCTCATAAATAGTGCAGTTCAGCTCCAATCAGTTCAGTTCAATTCAATTTAATAAATCAGAACAGTCCCTAAGAAACACATAATGCATGCGTGTGCAATACAAGAAACCTAGTAGACTTTATTTTTCTTTTTATTTTAATATATAAAAAAACCAGGTTAAGTCCCGTGCCATGCACGATTATAATTAAACTTTACAACAAAAATTATAAAGAATGGTTTTTTTTTTTTTTTTTTTTTTTTTTTTTTTTTTTTGAGGGGAATAAATAATGGTTGTTAATTTAACAATAATTTATCCAAAACACAAAAATATTTGTGACAAAATAACTTGAATTTTAATTTATACCAAATGCGTAAAGGTTATTATTTTGAATTTTATAAATTAATAATTTAGTAATAGAAATATAGAAGCTATTAGGTTTTATATAAGAAAATGAAAATATAAGCTTAGGTTAGTACCCGTATATGTCTTCCAAAAAAAAAAAAAAAAAAGGCTAGTACCCGTATACGAACTCATATACATACATTTGTCCTTATATTTTTGTTGACACACTTTGACCGGCATTAAATGAAAATTTAGTTGATTTTATATTACTTTAGGATAATTAATATTCTGTAATCAACTTTTTAAAAATATATTTATAGTGAGTAGTAGCGGTTTTTATTTTAATTTTAATAATCACATTGCATAAAATGTGTAGAGTAATTAGATTGAAGTTTTCAATATATGTTGAGTTAAAATATTTTACACTATTCATGTGTCATCATTTACATAATTTATTTTGCCAATATACAATATAAATATGATCATATATTATGTTGTTGGATTTGTCATATTGTCTGCTTTAATATATATATAAAAAAATCATAATTTTTAATAATCTCTAATTAAAGATGTTCATAATTAAAATTGTGTCTCGGCAAATATGCAAATTCAACTCTAGCCTATAAAAAATGGAGGGAGTATAATATAATAAAATAATTTTGTTCAGTTGTTTGTATAAACGTTATGTATAATTTTAAGATTCATACAAATTACGCTACCAAAATGATTTTTCTATTTTTAATTAAAATAAATTTTATTGTCAAATGATTAATGTTGGAGGAAAAAATTGATACTCCTTATTAATATTATAATAATCTTGGACAATGATATATTTCAATACCTTATTTTTAATCTATGTTAATATATTTGTAACTAAAAGATTAATAGTATATAGAATATATGTTAAAAAAAAAAATTGAGTATGATTGGATTTGATATGTTGTCAAAACAGAAATAAGTATTATTGTAGTTTATAAATGGAAGTCATTAAAATTTGGCAAAAAAAAAAAAAAAAAAAAAAAGAGGAAAGTGCAAAAGGAGGGAAAATTATTAATGATATCGTGACAAGTGTCATTTTAGGTTCGCTTTTAGTATAGGTTAATTGATTGATTGATTGATATATATTAGTGACCTAGTGGGTGCAAATTTTAAAATTGGTAATAAAAAATACTTCATCAATTTTTATTTAATTGACGCGTTCAATTTAGGCACTAATATTAAGGAGAATGATAGAGAATAATTAAGCAAGTCCAGTACACTAGTAATTGCAAGTTAATAAAACTTACCAAAAAAAGAAACATATCAACTAAAAATAAACTTTCTAAAAAAAATGCGTGTCAACAAAAAAAAAAAAAAAAAAAAAAAAAAAAAAAAACGGAGGTAAGTAGAATTAAAAGCTAAAAATTGTTATTAAAAAAAAAAGTTGATGTGGTATAGTAGTTGTGGATTTTATTTTTACAAAGTTGAGGAGCGATTATTTTAAAAAGTGAAATTTATCACCCAAAACCCCCTTTACTTTATATATTACGGAGTATTAGATAGTGTGTAGCCATATACTATAAAATTAGATTTTTTATTTGTATTTTATTAATCACACTAAATTGCATTAAGAAATTAAAATTAGGTACTTCTCTCAAAACCCAATATAGGTAGTATAAAAAGAGGATTTTTATAGGCGATGAAAGGGTCAACATTTTGGTGCATTGGAGTATAATATTCTAAGGAAGCAACATAGCTTGAT
Organism: Chenopodium album; assembly: GCF_948465745.1. Classification (NCBI taxonomy): domain Eukaryota; kingdom Viridiplantae; phylum Streptophyta; class Magnoliopsida; order Caryophyllales; family Amaranthaceae; genus Chenopodium; species Chenopodium album. Next base: position 9,864,501 of record NC_137844.1, read on the forward strand.
GTTCGATTGCTTTCTTTAAAAGTATTTTGTGATCTGAAAGAGGTTAATGATTCCAGATCTTGTAAGGGCAACCAGAATGCGCATGCAACATATTAATAACTATTACTAGATTATATTATTCCCTTCAATTAAAATAGGAAATTTTGCCAATTACTACCGCATATTAATGTAATTTTGAAAATTACTACCGAGAATTAAAAAACTTGTGAATTATTACCGTAAAATTTTTTTAAAAAAATAATGTTACTACCAGATTCCACTTAAGGCCACTTATGACGTCATTTTTTATCTTAACCCATTTTAAACCCTTGGCTAACCATTAAAAATGACCCAAAAAAGAAAAATAAAATCTCTCTAAACCATGGTTAGTTGCTCTTGCTAGCTAATCTTTCTCCTTCACCATTGCTAAACACCCTCCAAGCTTCTTGCTCCAAATTCACACTAATTCTTCCCATCTATCCTCCAAGTGCTCTAAGTGAACATATAATTCACCTCTAATAAATTCGTCTTTAAGGTTTTCGAATTCGAGGGTTTTCGAATTTTAGGGTTTTCGAATTTTAGGGCTAATAGATTATGATTTTGGTTAATTAATATAGGCCTTTTGTATTTTTATTCAAATTAAGCTATTAATTAAGCATAATATGTGATTTTTCTTTAAATTAAGCTATTAACGAATTCTAACGTGGAATTGTAAATTGTTTCTTTTCGGTCCTCCAACCTCAGTAATCCCCCCCTTTTCCTTCAATTCATTACTCAAATTTCTTGTCAATTTTGCAAAGTAAATGATTCGTTACAGAGTAAAAGATTCGTGACACCAATTTTTAGAGTGGTATTTTTCAATGGAATTTGAAGGTTAGAGGGTTAAAGTGAAATTATGAGAGAGAAAGAAAGGAAATGGGGTTTTAGTTTAGCTGAGGTAATCATGGGTTCGGGGAATTTTTTTTTATTTTTTTTGTCGTTTAAATGCTTAACTAATGGTGAATCGTGGATTAAAGAGAAAAATGACGTCATATATGGTCTAAATTGGAATCTGATAGTAAAATCAAAATTTTAAAAAATTTTACGCTAGTTATTCACAATTTTTTAAATTTGCGATTGTAATTTTTAAAATGACATTAATACGCGGTAGTAATTGACAAATTTTCCATTAAAATATGATCAATATAATGTTGAATTCACGAAATAAAAGAAAATCATAACAATTGTGTAACGCCTTTTTCCAAATCCAACCATATATATATGTAAAATTTTGTATACACCCGTTTTACACTAATATTAATGTACATCAAGCAATATAAGAGTAACTTTTAGCTAATTTTAGGTAACTCTTTGCCTTTTTTTGGTAACTTTAAACATAATACAATTTTTTTTTTTTTTTTTATATAAATAGCTAATATTAGTGTACATTGAGCAATATAAGGGTAACTTTTAGCTAATTCACAATTTTTTGCCTTTTTTTTCGTCAAAAAAATAGAAGAAAAGTTTTATAAACGGAATTTAATTACATTCAATCACTAATAATTGATTTTTAGTCATTTAAAATGTGATTCTTTACTAATAAAGGTTAGATAATTTTTATTTGTATTGGGTTACTTTTATGCCTATTATTCTACACCCGATTTTTTTAAAAGTTTATATATATATATATATATATATATATATATATATATATATATATATATATATATATATATATATATATATATAATCATCGTCGTCATGTGTTAACATGTTAAGGATTATCATAAATTGATTGTAGAAAGTAATAACTAAACAAAATATTTAATAGTAAAAGAAAACCAAAAGACAAAGTATAACACGGTGGAACCACATTTAAGCTAAGACCCTTATTCAAAATCAAACCAAAATAATTCAACTCAAACCAGAGTTAAATTACAATCCCAAACAATATTTGAAATTAATTTATTAATAAAATATAAATCATAGAGAAAAGAACACACTCAACTGCACTCCATCATTGGCAATAATGCATATGCAAATGCCTTAAAATCACATCACCTAAAGATATGTGTGAAAACTTTTGCCCCCCAACAACACAATTGTGAAGGTGGTAAATCATAACGGAATATGGCATCATCACAATTAGAGAATACAATTTTACCAATCATAACATATATATGGTGGATAAAATTAATAATCAAACGACCAATAACGGAATCTTTGAGGGCAATTAACTTGCCATGTCACACAATATTTTAAACTAAGGCCCCTTTATAACTTATTTATGCCCAATGATTAACTAGAAATTTGTAGTTCAAATGAGCCTTACTTTCTCAATTAGTAAACATGGCATTAGATGCTCTTTCTAAAATAATAAAAACACCTTCACAGTGAAACTTCATTCTTACCTTGTAGTAGTTGAGAGAGAACATCTAGTATCAAATTTGTGAAATTTTATTTATTTTTAACAAATTATAAAATTATTTAGAACTTAAGAGCAAAGCTGAAAGGCTACACATACAATTGTTGTATGTGGTCCCTTCGTACAATCATAATTTGTCATGTTTTTATTGGCTAGAGTTATGGACCCAACTTTCATTTGAATTCAATTTATATTTGACTCCTAGTTTTCTCTCCTCTTTTGATGATGTGTCAAATTTCTAATGGTATTGTATGCAGGGACCACATACCATGGTTGTATGTGTATCAGCTCATAGCAAAGTGCAAAAGTCTTTGCCTATAATTTCGTACAGTATTCGCCAAGTTTAAATCAATTTGTTGTTGTTTCATTTCGGACAAAATCAACCAAGTATAATTCAATTTGTTGCGGAGGTGGAAGCCCTCGTTCGTTGGAGTGGAAACTGTAAAATCAAAGACAACTCAAAACTAAACTGAAAAATCAAGAAGAGCAACTAGTTTTCCCCTTAATTAAACTGAATATACTAAGACCTTGTTCTTTTGAGCTTCTGGACATAGCAGAGTAGAGAAGGCAAGAATTCTAACACACTACAGAGCAAAGTAGAGCAGCTTTCAGTAGACAAGAGCAAGGTAGAGCAGCTCAAAAGAACAGGCCTTAAGTGGAGGTGGAAGCTGTTAGTTGAGATGAACTACTACAAGAGGGGGTGAATTGTAGTAAGTTCCTAAGGGCCTGTTCACTTCAGCTCCTAATTTCCTTCTCTCATAAAATATTCATTTAAGCTCGGTTCAGTTCAGCTCCGATCAGTTCAGTTCAGTTCAGCTCCAATCATTTCAGTTCAGTTCAGTTCAGTAAATGTGAACAGGCTCTAAGTGTCTACTTTTTGTGAAATTAAAACTAAACTAATAGGAACTCGAAAATACACAACAATATTTACAAGGAAACCTTTCAGGGCCCAACTAGAGTTAAAACCTCGACCTCAAGGGATTTTCAACACACAACCAATTCACTATAATAGGCCAAACACTCCGAGTTACAACCTACTTTAATCAGTCCTTTCCTACAAGTTTCAGACCGAACTTGCTACACGATAAGACCATATCCACTACAAGAAATCAGGCTATTTCTGACGGACACGTTATTCCATCGGAAAAACCAAAATTTCCGACGGATTTATATTTCGTCGGAATTTCCGACGAATTTAATAATTCCGTCGGTAATTTCCGACGGAATATAAATCCGTCAGAAAATATGCACTTTCAGACGGATATTCTCGTCGGAAATTACTATTTCCGACGGAATTTAAATCCGTCGGAAATTTCCAACGGAATTTAAATCCGTCGGAAATTTCCAACGGAATTTCCGTCGGAATGTATTTTTTAAAAAAACTCATTTAAAATAATAAAACACTAAATCCCTAATGCATCCCCACCCTCTTTCTCAGTTACTCATTCCGCCTCCTATCTTTCCTCATTCCTCTCTCTTTCCGCCTGCTCCTTTCTCTGTTTAGTTCTCTGTCTCTTTTCTCCATCTTTCTTCTTTCCTCTTCTCTTTCTGCCCTCTTCCTTCTCTCCTATCTTTTGTTCTTCTTTCCCTTTGATCTCAAACCACCACCACCACATCTTTCTTTCTTCCCCTCCTATCTCTAACCACTACTGCCCACAACACCGGCGCAACAACAACAACAATACCGGCGGCAACAACAATAACAACACTACCGACGACAACTACAACAACAACATAGCCGCGACAACAACGCACAACAACAACAACGACTCAACAACATCTAGATCTAGTTTTTTTTTTTTTTTTTTTTTTTTTTTTTTTTTTTCCAGTTTGAAAATAGTTAATTTTTTATTTCATTGTAATTTTAGTTTATAAATTTTGTTAAATAATTGTATATTTGTTTATTTCTTTAAATTTATTGGGTAATTTCGTTGTTTTGTTTTGGTAATTTTCGATTTTTTGCCTAATTTTAGTTGACAATTTTTTCTGGTAATTTTTGTGTAATTTTTGGTTAATTTAATTAATTTTGGTTAAATTGGTGGTTTCGGTGTAGTGTAGTGGAGTTTGGTTGGGGTGGTTTCGATGTGGGTTAGGGTTATCGGTGGTGGTGGTTTTGGTTGTGGTGGGCTGGGGTGATTTCCGTGGTGGATCTGGGTTGTGGGGGGGTTTATGTCGTGGTGGGTGAATTGTAGTGGTGGGGGGTGAATTGCGGTGGTGGTGGGGTTAATATTGATGGTGGTGGTGGGCGGAGAATAGGTATGGTTTAGGGGTGGGATTTTTTATTTTATTTTATTTTTTTTTACTTTTCCGACGGAATTTCTGTCGGAAATTTGCGACGGACTATTCCGGTGCCGGACAATCTCTTTCTAGGGAAAAGTCCGTCGGAAATTCCGTCGGAATTTGACGGAATTTTCGACGGAAAAGGTCTTTTTTCCTACAAAGTGTTTTCCGACGACCAATTCCGAAGGAATTCCGTCGAAAACTAGTTTTTCACGGATTTCAGGGTGTTTTCGACGGAATTTTTCCGTCGAAAATGGCCTGTTTTCTAGTAGTGATCCTACCCAACCTAAGTCCCAGACGTAAGTTCCACTGTACTCAGCACTCCACTAAACACTCGACTTCACACCAGAAGCTCTCTTAATGTGTTTGCAATATAAAATCATCACACCCACAAAAGCAGTTAAACTTTAATACGTGTGATAGGCGTGTTGCGTACCTAACAAAAATAACCTAATAAGACCACTACTATGTAGATAGGCAAGTAAGGATCGAATCCCAAGAGACTATGGTTTAACTAATTAAACAGACTCAAATAAATACTAAGCAAGTAACCAATCAAAGTTGAGAAATCTATACTAAAACAATATTAACTAATAAGCAATAAATAATAATAATAATAATAATAATAATAATAATAATAATAATAATAATAATACAGAATTAATCAAGAACTAAAAACATCTAAGATTAAGTATCCCCACTAATATGAATCAATGCTATAGAACAATCCCTTATCCCTCAGTTAAACCAATAAATATTCCACATGACAGATGCTCCTTATAACAATACTAAGAGTTTCTTTCGATCAACTAATAGCTTCCCTAACATGCAATCATACCTAACAAAAATTTGATAGGCGGTCGCACTCCTAACAAAAATAATACCTAACTAAACCTCCTAATTATGTAGTAGGGTAAGTCAGGGTCGAACCCACAGAGAGAAGTAGGGGTGCTTGTGATGCGAGTCGAGTTCAAGTTTGGGGTAGCTCGACTCGACTCGTGGACAAATCGAGTCGAGCTTTGACCGAGTCAAGTTTTGACCGAGCTTTGACCGAGTCGAGTTTTGACCGAATTTGACCGAGTCGAGCTTTGACCGAGTCGATCTCGAGTAGCTTGCAATTCGATTGGTCTCAGTAAAACTCTAGATTTGGTGTAACATATTTTCATTCTCTTTAACATATTTTCATTCTCTTTAACATCTTTTCATTCTAACATATATTCATTCTCTTTAACATATTTTCATTCTCTTTAACATCTTTTCATTCTTTTTAATTTTGTCATTTAAGAGTACATGAATAATTTTTATTATTAATGTATAATCTAAAATAAAAGGTTTTTTTTTTTTCAAAATATCTTTATTTTTGTATATATATGTAATACTATATGAAAGAATTCGAGCTTGTTACGAGCTTTCGAGTCGAGTAATGATCAACTCAACTCGACTCGTTAACATTTCGAGTCAATCTCGAGTTCGAGTCAAGCTCACTCGAGTCGAGTTTTGACCGAGTCAAACTCGAGTTACTCGCGAGTTGTCTCGTCTCATAAGCACCCCTAGAGAGAAGGTTGTTTAACAATTAACTTTTACTAATGACTAAATTAAATAAGAAATAGAATAATAGATTAAATAACTATGACTACTAAAATATCAAATACGAATCAAATAATAATAAAAACATCTGAAATTAAGTATCACCACTAGCATAATCCATACAAGACAAATTCTTACCCTAATCAATTAATTATACGTTCACAAGGAAAGGTATGCCTTATAAAATACCAAAGATCTCTCCCGAGTTGTCAATGGCTTCCCTAATTAACAATCAAACCTACTTCCGTGGAATCATGTAAATTAAAGACATTAAGTTCAGCACCCTAACTTCCTAATAATCTGTTCTACCTACTTCCAAGGAGAATTTCATACCCTTAATTGATCTATTCAAATTCGTCAAAACCCAACGCCCGTTACGATCAAGACAATGGAATAATTACAATAACAATTATCCCTAATCTAGTATTGACATAAGCACAATCAATTAAGCATAAACAATATAAACAATTAATTGAGAATTTAAAAGAACAAATCAAGTATCAATAATGGCTAGGGTTCAACCTAACCCTAGATTAATAATCTACAATAACTGTAGACACCTGATAGTGTCTCCCCAAAAAACCAAACCTAGTGATGAATATCTTTCACGTCATTGATTATCGAACAAGGTGAAATGTGAAAAGTCTTATGATGCGGTCGTTTTAATAAAAATACTTCTTTTGTATTCAAAAATATTTATTTTTGTACTCTATTTATCAAAAATGTCAAGTCCAGTTTAGTTTGGTCTATCATAAGGGTCCAATAATGATTTATTTGGATGGGGCTTGAAAAGAGCTTTCCAACGATATATTATAAGCCTAATTCCGATGAATATTGAGGAAGTTATGGCCAAAAAAACTAAATTGGGCCTGGAATAAGTTTTATATACGGCCCAATGATCAAGTGGAGGGTTCATTAATTATTATTCCTTAAATCATTAGGATTAACTTTAATCTACTAGAATAATCTAGAAGGTTCTTTTAAATTCTAGTGGAATTAGGATTAATAATTATATTTTTTAGAAAATAAAGAATTTTATTTGGAATAAAACATGTGTTTTAAAAGATTAAATCTGATTTTAATTATGATAAATACGGAGTCTAATTACTTAATTATATTAGGAAAAGGACTCCGTACAGAGTTTTTATCTTTTCAGCACCATCGCCAAACGACAGCTTCATCGCACCGCGATAAAGCCATCGCGCCGCGATGGATGTAGTTTTACTCCAAATCGGATTCGATCTTTTCTAGACGTTTCCGATTGTTTTTCTCTATAAATAGGGTCGTATTTCCCCGTTTTTAAATCACCAACAATCATCAACAATCATCTAATTCTATTCTCTTCTCTCTCAAAGCTAGAAGCTTGTTCTTTCTCTCTCTTTTTAAGCCTTCCCTTTTCAAAAATACAATACCGCATTCACAAGTTCTAGACACACCTATCCAAGCTCGAAGTTGCCTTCGCCCTAGACGTGAAAGGTTGATAATTTCTGAGGGTTTGGTCCCAAATCCTTATTTCAATTATTTAAATTAATTTTTTGATTTAATATTTTCCTTGAAGTTACTAACGTGTGTATTATTTTGATAGAAAGAGATACGAGTCAACAAAGTAAGTAATTTTATTGTTTTATTTTGTAGAAAGCATGCTTAGATTATTTTAATTCCTAGTATCATGTTAGGATGTTATTTATTACTTTCTAGTATCATGCTTAGGTTGCTTCCTATTTCTTCTATCATGTTAGTATCATGTTAGGGCTAAAACTTTGATCTTTAATGTTTAGCGACATGCTAGGATTTGTTATTAATCTTATTAGTATCATGCCTAGGATCTTGCTAATATTATTATGATTTATTGAGATTATGATGATGATGATTTGTTGTATTAATAATTTATATGTTTCTTGATATTATTGTTATTGCTTGATCACGCCCTCTCTTGTAGGTTTAAAGGGAATTTGTACTTGAAATCACGTTTAATAAGATAATTGATCATTTTGTTTAGGCTAATATGATTTTAATCCAAGTGATCGCCAATAATAGATTTGTTTGTTGGTTGAACATTAATACACAAACAAATCTATTTTTAGGGTGGGTTCAATCTCTGTTAGGTTGGATTTGTACCTTCATCCCCGAATATCCAGTCATGGTTCAGGATCACTATGGAGTTAGCGATCTCATGGATCGTGAAGGGGTGTAACCTTCACCCTGTGAACGGTTTACAAGCTCCTAAAACTTGTTAGCGACTCTTTTGCTCTAACTTCCTTCCCTTTGGACGCCACCATACTTAAGTGTATGATCACAGAGGGGCTCAATTGTGGGATGCTTGAAATATTCCCTACACTAACATAATAAAAGAAAATAAAATAAAAGAAAAAGAGAAGAAAATATAATACTTGAATTGATAAAATAAAGGAAATTTTGACTTTTACCACCAAAAAAAATCAAAAAATTGTTTTTTACCACCAAAACTTCTAAAACTTTTATTTTACCACCAAAAAAAATTCTAAAAATTGTTTTTTACCACCAAACGTCAAGAAAACCGTTAAATCTAACGGTTTAAAAAAAATTTCTTCGAATGTCGTGCGCAAAAGATGTTTTTCATAGGTTTAGGGGGGCACTTTGGCCCTATGGATCCAATTTGAGGTCAAAATTGACAAAAAATGATCAGAAATGCCTCGTTTTGCGGGTTCACGCAAATCAAGGTTTTTTTAAACACGCAAAACGAGCCATTTTTGAACATTTTTTGTCAATTCTGACCTCAAATTGGTCCCATAGGACCAAAGTGCCCCCTTAAACACCTAAAGAGAATATGTTTGACACGAAAATCGAAGAATTAAAAAAATTCCATTAGTTTTTTGACGGCAGGCGGTAAAAAACAACTTTTAATTTTTTATTTGGTGGTAAAATAAAAGTTTTAGAAGTTTTGGTGGTAAAAAACATTTTTTTGATTTTTTTTGGTGGTAAAAGTCAAAAAATCCTAAAATAAACTTAGAGAGAAAACTAGGGTTCTAAACTAGTGGGGGTTATTGGGATAATAAAGCCAAGGAGTATTTATAAATAATCTAGGATTTTAGGATAAGTAAGGAAATCAAAGGGCTAAATCGTCCACATACGGACGTGCCTCAACTCGCTCGTCAGGGCATAGATTGCACGCATAGCTCGAATAAAATAGTCATAACTTGAGCTCCAGATCTTTGTTTGAGGCGTGTAATATATCGTTGAAAAGTTCTTGAAGTCTACTTTCCAATGCAATTTTAAACATTCCAATATCATTTGTAGATCAAAAGTTATGATCAAAATAGTGGACAAGACTCATATTCGTCAAGTCTTTCATCAACGTCTTTGCTTCTTTCTATTCTTATTTCCTCTCGAACACATAATTTGAGATTATTGAGAGGGATAGCTTCATAATCCATGATTATACTCAAAATTATTCAACCATAATCCATTTTCATCTAAATCACCCGAAAATCATCAAAACACACAAACGGAGAGTAGTAGAGCATAACCTAAACAAATAATGTAAAAATACACCTTCCATAAGCAATTGAGTGTAGATAAGCACCTAAAATGTGTAAAAATTAGGACCTATCAAAATCCCCTACACTTAACCTTTACTCGTCCTCGAGTAAACAAAACAAAAAAAGAAAAACTAATCTAAAAAGCAATAAATCCTAATACTCACTGTCGTAGGAATCACGATTGCACTTAGCATGTGCAACAAGCCCTTTAAACCCCTAGGCTACCCTAGTGGACGAGTTTAGTCTCGTGAAGGTTTTCAGAAGGCTTACCAACAAAGCCAAATCAAGAACTTCCAAACCAATTTGTTCAACCAAGCGATTAAATTGAAAATCAAAATCATTTTAATTCAAGACTCAACTTATGTATCACAAATCAATGACATGGATGAAACGATAAATTGTAGCACCCTTCAATAACCAACCAATCTTGCCACTTCCTTTCCTCAAGCTTGAACCTTCCCTAAAGATGCTCAACCATATTAGCTCATACCTCACTTCGATTTGATGACCTTCGTCTAGACTTGCACAAAATCTTGCCCTCCACCGGTAGAAGGACCAAATTGCAAGGAAAATCAAGAGGACTTTTAAAGGGTAAGCTCGGGTGATAGGGTGAGTGAGATGTAAATTTTGGAATGTGGTGCTTAAAATCAATCCAATAAAACTCATACATAACACCCTTGAATGTAATATGCAAGGAATAAAGAAACATTAACCATGAATTAATGAGATCAAACATCACACCGCCAACAATGAACACATTACTCTTCCTTATCAACTCCATTGATTCAACATTAACATTCACCCTTTTTTATTTCTCATCATCATTTTTTCAGTACTTGCTCTTTTTTTTTCATCATTTTTTTTATATCACATCTTTATTCACTTTTTCTTTTCTCTTTTTTTTTTTTCATAACACCTTCTTTCAAATGGCACAACTCATCATACAAATCAACATGCCTTAGCAAAATACTCTTCTTATCCAAACAATTCATTACACACAAGGCTAGTCAAGAAAGAAATAAGGCTCAAAGTGGCTATCAAGAGAAGAATGTAATAACATATTATAAAGAAAAATTCCTAAAGATGACTCTGAAAGCTCTTAATATCAAAAATATGCCTCAATTATATTTCCCAAACAATTCGATAATCGATCTCAGGAAGCTAAAATGCAAGTCTCAATTGGGGCGATCAATAAGGAGGGTGTTCGAATTGAGTCTTACGAGGTTCGTGGCCCTCCAATAGGTACTTATCGCACAAGAGGAAAGCGAAAACATCTTACCACAAACAATTGTCATTGAAAGGATTTACGCTACTTATCGAATCACTCAAGCAAATGCCCAATCAATTCATGAAAAATAGTGAAAAATATTTTTTTTTTCCGAAAATCACTTGTTTCATTTTTTGGAAAGGAAATTCAAGATGACACTATAAACTATTAACTACCAAAGCCTGGATATACAATGAATAATAATAATAACCTCCCCCACACTTGAATATTGCAATGTCCACAATGCAACAATATAGCATGAATAATTAAAATGGGGGAAAAGAGTACTCACAAAGCATTATAGTGGAGGTAGACCAGGAGAGCTTGAGTAATTAATATAATAATGCATCGTAATCGAAATTGCGTCAAATTCACAACCAAGATATTCAACAATTAAGTATCACAAGTCCTCATATGGTCCTTCAAGAAGCAATGGAACAGTAGCGGCACACGATATTTCAATTAAACCCAAATATCCACCCAATTATATCATCATATCAAAACCGTGTCAATGTAGCAATAAACTAATACACCCACACAATTTTTGATATTAGATTGCAGCCAAGTAAGTCAGAGTTAAATTAATGAACTCTAAATATTCCTGCAAATTTTGTCAATTCCATCATAATGTTCAATCGAGAGCAATTCAATGATGAGTGATGTTCACAGCAAATTCAGTCACAATTACCCAGAAATTTTCCCCAAAATTGCTGGCAAATTCAAGAGAAAAATTTCGAGATATATGCGATCAAAAATAGAAAATGAGGTTCTATGTACTTGCAGTGATTATTACCTGCAATTGGCATCAAAATCAAACAAGAAACTAGCAACAACGCGCATAATATAAGAGATGAATGAGGCGTAGCGAGTTGAATCAAGAGTTGCAAGAAAATTATAATCAGGTACCCAACCACAGGCTGGCTGCGGCTGACTACTGCTCTCCGCGAGGTGGTTGCGGACTAAACTGATTTGATGCACGATAAAAGGGTTGTGGAAGAAAGGAGGTTGCCGCAACCTGCTTGTGGACTAGGCTATTGAGATTGCTGTGATACGAGGGCTTAAAGCCTTGTGGTAAGCTGCTTCCAACTGCATTCATATTCATATACGAAGTACAAAGGATCAATACGAGGTGGAAAAGCTACTTATTATTAAGACTATTAACTACCTAACAATCAATCAATCAATCAATCAATCAAAGCCTTAATCCCAAAAGTGGGGTCGGCTAACATGAACCAAATTTGATTATTCCGTGTAGTCATCAACATAAATCTTTCTCCTCCATCCCTTACGATCCAAAACTTCATCCTCACGTAAATCCATGCACTTCATATCCTTCCTCACTCCTTCCAACCAAGTCATCTTTGGTCTCCCTCTTCCTCGTTTAATCCCTCCATGGTCCCACTCTTCCACTCTTCGCACCGGTGCACCCTCGGGTCTCCGTCTTACATGTCCAAACCAACGCAGACGATTTTCCCTTAATTTATCTACAATGCCCGCCACACCTACTTTCTTGCGAATAACCTCATTTCTGATTCTATCTCTTAAAGTGTTTCCACACATCCACCTTAACATGCGCATTTCCGTAACCTCCATCTTTTTAATATGCTCTTTCTTAGAAGCCCAACATTCTGTACCATAGAGCAACACTGGTCTTATGGCAATCCTGTAGAATTTTCCCTTCAACTTTAAGGGAATGCTGCGGTCGCATAGCACTCCCGTGGCCGCTCTCCATTTAAGCCACCCTGACTTAATCCTGTGGGTCACGTCTTGATCAATGTCACCATTCTTCTGGATGATCGACCCTAGGTACTTAAAACATTCACTCATGGTCAAATCCTTTCCATCCAAACTCACCACTTCATTGCTTGTCCCCCTCTGAGTGCCAAAACGACATACCAAATATTCAGTCTTACTCCGACTTAGCTTAAACCCTCTAGATTCCAACCTTTGCCTCCATTGCTCCAACTTGACATTAACCCCATCCTTAGTCTCATCCACCAAAACGATATCATCTGCGAACAGCATACACCATGGAACCTCATCTTGAATTGGTCTAGTTAATTCGTCTAGAACCGTTGCAAAAAGAAAAGGGCTTAATGCAGACCCTTGATGCAATCCGATTGTAATAGGGAAATCTTTTGTCAACCCTCCGCATGTCCTCACATTTGTTGACACATCCCGATACATATCCTTAACTAGGTCTACATACCTTCGTGGGATACCTTTCTTCAACATTGCCCACCAAAGTATCTCTCTTGGGACCTTGTCATATGCCTTCTCTAAATCAATAAAGACCATATGAAGATCTTTCTTCTTTACCCTATAAAACTCCATCATTTGTCTTATCAAATGGATTGCCTCCATAGTAGATCTCCCAGGCATAAAACCAAATTGGTTATCTGAAATGCTTGTGCATGCCCTCAACCTTTGTTCAATCACCCTTTCCCACAACTTCATAGTATGGCTCATAAGCTTAATTCCTCGATAGTTAGAACAATCTTGAGCGTCTCCTTTGTTTTTATAAACCGGGACCAAGGTGCTCTTCCTCCAATCTTGTGGGATCCTTGTAGCCGTCCATATCTTGTTGAAAAGGTTTGTTAACCAATCAATACCAATCTTACCCAAACACCTCCACACCTCTATCGGTACCCCATCAGGGCCAACCGCCTTCTTAGGTTTCATCTTCCTCAGTGCAATCTCCACCTCTACTCTCCTAATCCTTCGCACATACTCCATGTTGATTTCTTCATCACTCATAGAGGTATCTCCTATCACAACTCCATTACTTCCATTAAATAATTCATCGAAGTACCCCTTCCACCTGTCCTTGATGCCCTCCTCTTGCACTAGGACCATTTGGTTCTTATCTTTGACACACTTCACCATGCCAATATCCTTCCTTGCCTCTTGTCTTCTCTTTGCCATCTTATAAATGATCCTTTCTCCCTCCTTGGAATCAAGCTTTTCATAAACCTCCTGATATGCCTTTTCTTTTGCTTGGCGAACAGCTGCCTTTGCCTTACTCTTAGCCTCCTTATACGCTGCAAAGGTTTCATCACTCCTACATTTTCCTAAGGCTTGATAGCATTCCCTTTTTTGCTTAATTACTGCTTTCACCTCTTCATTCCACCACGGAGTATCTCTCTGTACCGAAGTTCTTCCCCTTACTTCCCCTAAGACCTCTTTGGCCACTCTTAGGAAACAGTTCTTCATTCGTAACCAGGTCATGTCCGGATCCACCTCTCCATCCCAATCCGCTTCTTCAATTACCTTTTCTGTAAAAACCTTAGCTTTTGCATCCCTTAGGGTCCACCATCTTATCCTTGGTTCTTCTTGTCTAACTTTTTTCTTCGCCTTCTCTTTCAGACGAATAGTCATTACCAATAGCCGGTGTTGGGTGACCACACTCTCCCCTGGGATAACCTTACAGTTTATGCAACTTTGTCTATCTATGCTCCTTGTGAGCAGGAAGTCTATTTGAGTTGCATTTGCTCCATTCCGAAAAGTTATCAAGTGTGAATCCCTCTTCTTAAACCAAGTATTAGCCAAAATTAAATCATATGATTGGGCAAAATCCATAATAGCTTCACCACCGGCGTCCCTCTGCCCATACCCAAAGCCTCCATGGACACTCTCATAGCCATCTCGGCTCGCCCCAACGTGCCCATTTAGATCCCCTCCAATATATAACTTCTCTGAGTGGTGGACACCCTGCACCACCTCGTCTAGGTCCTCCCAAAATTGTCGTTTCTCTTCTGCATCTAAACCCACTTGGGGAGCATAAGCACTGATAACATTCACAATCTCCTTGCCACATAGCAACTTCAGCCTTATCAACCTATCGTTCTTCTGATAGACCTCGATCACCTCTTTTGCCAACCTCTCATCGAGAACCACACCAACTCCGCTATTAACTACCTATTAACTACCTAACCCACTAATAAAAACAAGAAACAAAGCTACTCCACTAAATTAATGAAAAAAATAATAATAATACAAAAGAGAAAACCTTAAATTCTAAAATTCTAGCAAAAACTACAAATTAAATAGATCAAACAAAACAATTTAGTGCTCTGAGAAGTTTATCATATGTTCCTGCAAACAACTCAGAAAAAATTATGTAGCCAAAAAAAGGAAAAAAATATAATAAATTAGCCCTAAAAGTCTATTAAACCTAGAAAAGAGACTACGCTCACAAGAAAAATTGTTAGTTTCCTTCGATGACAAATTCTCACAAACATGATCATAAGCATCCTTCAAAGGGGGATAAGGGGGAAGTGACGGAGGAGTTAAAAATGGAAAAGACAAGACGATATCGGGTTTTATTGCTAAAGGACATGAGACTTATAGACAATAGAACTAACAAGCAAGGACTCATCAATCACCCCACTGTCAAGTGTATTTTCCTCTATAGGACTTTCAACCAAAGGTTCTTCATCCTGTGCAAGATTCATAACATTACCCTTTTCTTAATTGTATCACCATCCCAATAATTCTTATTTCTAATCTACCCCTCATTATCATCATAAATATAAGGAAGTGGGCTTTCATCACACAAAGAATCATCATGATATGTCGAGTTACAATTAGAACAACGACAAGGGGTTGTACCATGTGTAGGAATGGATAGATTATCTAAGATGGGTCAACTAGGTAAACACATCTCCCGTTCATAGGTTTCCTTAGCCAACCACTCAATTAAATCCCAACAATGTTCAGGTGATTGGGCTAGAAACCATCCATTAAACATTGATTCTATCATTGTCCTAGTTTCTTCATTAAATCCCTCATAAAACACTAGGCACATATCCCATTGTTCAATTCCATTATTAAGACCAACAAAATCTCCTAGTCTATTATAATACCTCCAAAATGCCTCATACTCAAATTGGGGAAAATAAAAAATAGCCATAAAAAAAAAATACAAAAATTAGAAAATATATACAATTTAGTCCGACCAAAAATAAAAGTTAACTATATAAAACAATACCGTGTCCCTGGCAACAACGCCAAAATTTGATAGGCGTGTCAAGTACCTAACAAAAATAACCTAACAAGACCACTACTATTTAGATAGGCAAGTAAGGATTGAATCCCAAGAGACTATGATTTAACTAATTAAACAGGCTCAAATAAATACTAAGCAAGTAACCAATCAAAGTTGAGAAATCTATACTAAAACAATATTAACTAATAAGCAATAAATAATAATAATAATAATAGTAATAATAATAATAATAATAATAATAATAATAATAATAATAATAATACAGAATTAATCAAGAACTAAAGACATCTAAGATTAAGTATCCCTACTAATATGAATCAATGCTATAGAACAATCCCTTATCCCTCAATTAAACCAATAAATATTCCACAGGACAGACGCTCCTTATAACAATACTAAGAGTTTCTTTCGATCAACTAATAGCTTCCCTAACATGCAATCATACCTATTTTCATGGAATCATACATATCAAAAACATTAAGAACGGCATCCTATAAGTCCTAGCAAGAACAATTAGTTTTCTCATGCATAAAGGTTCTTACTTTTAATTAGGGTTCTAAAATCAATTAAGAATCAACGCTCGTTGCAAACCTAATCACATTCAATAACACTATTCCTAGTCATTTATTGATAATAAAACCAACCCTAATAAATAAGAATTATAAATTAATTAAATTGGGAATCAATTAACACATCAATCCATATTAGGGTTCAACCTAACCCTAGATTATAAAACTACTCAAACATGATAATTAAATAAATAAAATAAACAATAAGAGAAAACATAAGAACAATAATATTAAGATATCAAAGGAAAGAAAATACTTGAATTGAATTGAATTATGGAAGCTTGAAGGTAAATCTTCAATGAACAAAACTTGAAAGAACAAAAAAGAGAATAAAAATAACGTAATGTAAAACTTGTTTATTTATCTTCCTATTAACCTATTTATATCCTAATACAAAACTAGGAAATTCTATCTTATTAGGACTCTAAATACATAGTTAAAAGAATGACCACAAGCGGGTTATGGCGGGGAATAATTTGCCACAAGCAAGTTGTGGAGTAGGCTGCCACGCCTTCCATTGCACACTAAAATCTTCCTCTAGAAAATCAAACCAGGCCACGATCAAAGCAAACATCTAGCAAATCGAGCCTTTTCCTACAAAAATAAAATAAAACATACCAAGGAGAGCAATATCGAAATTTAAAGAATAATAGATTTAAAAGAGTAAGAGAATTGAGAAAACACAATAAAATATAATAAAATATAACATATAAATAGTGTACATATCGTGTTATCAATGTGATTGAAAGCTACACATGAAACCCAAAACTTATGATAAATATTTTAAATTTGGCAAACTTACTCTTAAGTACTCTTGAGATTTTCACGCATAAAACTCACACTTTACTCAGAATACGAACTTCTCTATCAATAAGAAGCGTTCATAGACCAAGTAGGGTTTATAAGAAAAGTTGAACACTGAATATTAACCCCTAGTAGAAATGCATCATTTAAGTAAATCCTTCACAAACTTTCATATGTGGCTGACCAAACCTCACACAATAACTAATAAGTAATCACATTTAGTCATACCTAGACACTTGTTAACTCGTTCTGCTTCCCTAAACATAAAAAATTCATACAGAGTACCTTATAATCCGAAGTTTAAGTTTCCAAAACACGTAATACTCCCTTCGCATTTTAATAAGTGTTACAGTTTGACTTTTTCCACTATTCACATAATGATTTTGACTTGATTAATTTACTAATATATAAAAATCAAATGTTATTGTATAATACATTGTTGGATTCGTTAAAATGTATACTTTTATAATATCAATTTTCTTATATGTTTATTAACATATGATTAGATAAAATGATGGTCAAAGTCGTGTCTCAGCATACGTATTTGGTCAAACTGTAACACTTATTAAAACACGGAGGGAGTGATTAAATTTCATTAAAAAACATTTCTAATAAAATAATATTATATGCTATTCCACAACCACTATAAGTATCTGCCCTTCACATTTCTACCTCACCAAATCATCCTTTCATCTTCTTCTTCATTTTTCAACCTAACAAATTTTCTTATGAAAATAGAAAACCCAAAAAAATGTCAGTAGAATCTTTAGCAACGAATTTCTCATTGCTTCCAACAGCATCATCCCTTCTTTCAGCACCTATTTTCCTTTTCATTTACCGCATTTCTTTCCTTCTTCACCATCTTCCTGTACCCAGGAGGCTTATCATGGTCTCTTTCCGCTGTTAAAAACAACCAAAGTGGCAACAATAAGTTTGCTTTGGCTATTCTTGGCCAACCGGGTTACCCCTTATCGGGAGAAAATAAACATCTAACTTGTAACATTATGTTTTCAAGATACGGAGGATATCCTTCTCAAGTCACAGAAGGTGAAGGCAGCTGATAAAAGTAAAAATGAATAAAAGAATGTTGCAAATGGTAATGCTGATAATTTCCGAGCTACAAGACCAAAATCACCTACATTCAATGCTGAGGAAGTAGGAAAGGTAATTTGTGAACCCTTTCCTATTTCCTCAGCGTTGAATGTAGGTGACTTTGGTCTTGTAGGTTGGATATAATCAGCATAACCATCACATTCTTATATTTATTTTAATTTTCATCAGTTGCCTTCACCTTCTGTGCCTTGAGCTGGATATTATCCTTATCCTAAAAACACAATGTATTGCATTTCGGATTGTTGAACAATGTTATGATGAGTGTGCCTCAAGCTTTCAATGGAGATGAAGTCGTCTTTGGTGTGTAAGGCTGTTCTTAGGATCTCTGCTTAAATCAACTATTCTGTCTCGTGTTAAGATGATTATGTGTGTCTTTTGTTTATGCTAAATTTCATTAAGTGGGATGGAATAGCAAAATCTAGGTTACGAATCAACTAAATAGAACCTTAAATGAAAGCAATACGAAAATAAAGAAATGACACAAGGAATTGATGACTCGGAAAACCCAAAGAAGGTAAAAGTTGCGGGTAGAATGAGGATCTACCAAACTTCCACCGTGTAAAATATTGAAGAAAGATTACAATGTATGCTTGGTGTATTTTAGTAGCTAGGTTTCAATGTCCCTTACGTTGATGGTGCCTCCCCCTTTTATAGATGATTACTAGGGTTTAACGTAGTCGTTGCAAAGTGATAAGATGAGCTCCGTGTTTTGCGGCAACTACTTCTTGATTCTTGATCTTATCCAAGTAACAGACTGCTTCTGCTGGAAAGGAGACTTAGTCTTGGGGGCTTATCACTTCCTAGAAAATAGGGAGGTTGTTACACCTGTCTTTGTTCGTCGAGGCTAGGCTTCATTCGTCGAGGCTTAGTCTTCTGCCGTTGTCATTGGCTGACTTGCATTGACTTGGACTTATCAAAATTTACCTGTAACAATTAAAACTATAAAATAAAAATAATAAAGAAAAACAAAAATTTAAAATTCAAAACCAACAAACTCAAAAGACAATATACTTAGGGGTGAAATCGTCCTTCTGCTTGATGCACTAACTCAAGAAGATACTTCAACTTTCCACTTCTTTACTCAAACCGTCATTTCTTGGCTTTATTACTGCCACATGTTTTCCCGCTTTCCCAAAATTATTACACTCTTTCTCTCGATCTCTTCTTTCTTTCTCTTGCACAAAAGCTCTCCGGCAAACTCTAAAGTGGTGAGAGACGGTGATTCTTCGTTTCAAGCTTTCAAAAACTTAAATTGACAGGTAATTACTTCGATTTCTTGTTTACTTAGTTAATTTGGGCGAATTTCGAGTAGAATTCCTAAAGATAGATCTAGGTTTTCACTTCGAATTGTTGAAAATAGGGGAACAATTGTTTCACAAAGGAAAGCGATGACTAGAACGGAGTTGTTGATGGCGCTTGACACGATGGAGGGCTTTATAAAGATGGCAGGGTTTCCTGAGACTGCCTTTGTAACACCCCAGTAAATCAGTTATAAATAAGTTTCAAAACCAACAAACAAAACCAAGTTAAATTTTACAACTTGGAACCATTAAGGCCCTTATTCAAAACTCAAACCAGTAGAAGTAGTATAAAAGTGAAATCGAGTTTAAATAACTTCAAAAGTAAGTAGCAAAATAAAATGTGAAAAGCAACCAACACTCCACTCAAGATCCTACCACCTAGATGGGAATGCTGCATGTGTAAGAACCTGTGGTTACTCAGCTCCCCAATATTACAAGTGTAAAAATTGGATCGTCACAGGGTCATTAGAAGGTGAAGGCCATGACCAAAGAAAGACACACAAAGTACGCAATCAGCAAAGCTGAGTACATACAATCTGCGAAATAAAATAAGAAGTCCCTAGCATGCTACTAACATTCAATCATCGCACACAATAAAATTATAGACTCAACACACGACTCAACTGTCAGTTTTACCAAGACTCCACTAGTTAATAGTAGTTAAATCATTTCATTTATTCATTGGATTAAGCAATAGACAAGGTTGTCCATCCCATGCTCCATTTAGAACATCAATAAAAGAAAAACCCCATGACTCCTTTCGGAAACATCAATAAAATATCCAACGACCACGGGCGCGACTCCGTGACCGTAGCTAGTATGAGATCTCATCTAACTCCTAGTTTTTGAAAAGTATTTGAAATAAGAGACTCGTAGATCAGACGACCTCTAGAAAAGTGCATGGCTAATACCCCGTGTACCCCAACCCCTGATTGTCATTACTCATCCATCTTGCACTTTACGTGATTTACAAGTTTAGAATTGGTGATGAATCATATGCGAAACAATATAATCAATCAAATATCATATAATTCCAAGCAATCCAAAGTTCTAATTCAATTCTTGATTTATTAGTGGCAAACAATATTTAGTATTGAATCCTTTAACTACCTCGGTGTATAAACACCTTAAGTGCATAGAGCACTTCTAATCCTAAACCTCGTCTTAAAAGACTTTAATAAACTCCCTTTACTCAAATCATAATTAATTCATGAAAGAGTATTAAAAATTAACCTCATGGAACCATTATCAAAATTAATTCCACTTATAGACAACCAAGAATCCATAACCTTTAATTAATCATAACATATCCAATTGATAAAACAATCACTTATACATCACCCACAACCGTAGTCATATACTTATATCTCTAACATGCCTCATACACAATATACGGAAATCACAATGTATAACCAAACAATTTAGTCCAGTCTTCTCTATACATGATACTAGGTTCTCGATACATCCATAAACATACGTCTAAAGGCAAGGTTTCGTAACTCGTACGTACCTTGAGTAAGCAAGTTGGTATGCCACTTTACTAACTAGAAATCACCTTCAATAAAGTCCTCTCCTAAACCAAACAATTAGATCTCAATTAATACCCAAACAATCAAATTTACAGCAATATAACTTGATTTAAAACTCATTAAAGCTTCCTTAAAAACATGTTTTTATGCTTAATTAATCAATAGAAATTCAATAGGAACAAAAGCCCCAATTTAATTGATCATAGGAACCCTAAAATCCAAATTAAATTAAATTAAAACCCTAGGTTTATAAATTATTAAATCTGAAAATAAAAACAACAATTATAATCTGAATTTATAGGTTTAAAACATCAAAAACATAATTTTGATACTAAATAAATCAATTTCAAACCATAAAATCAAACCCAACACAATTTAATAAACATTAAGCAAAATAATGAAACAAAGGAGGAAGGAGGAGAGGAAGGCCAGCCACGGTGGTGACCGGGCTGGTGGTCGACTTGCTGGAGGTCGCCGACGATGGTGATAGGTCCGGCAGCCATGGTGGCAGCGGCGGTGAATAGTAGCAGCAGCAACAACGTGAGAATCCACGCGAAAGAAGTAAAAAAAAAGGAAAAAAAAAGAAAGAAAGAAAGAGAAAATAAAGGAAAAAAAAAAGAAAAGAAAAATAAAAATAAGGGAAAAAGAAAATAAGACTAACCTTTTGTGTGGGGAAAATTTTGGGGATTTATAGGGTATTTATAGGAGAGAGAGTTGTATGGTAAGTAGGAATATTAGGCCTCATAAAAGTAATGGGCCAATTAAATAAATGAAATGGACTAGGCTTTGTTTGTATGGGCATAAATTATAGAAGGAAGGTTTATAAAAATTTCATTGTAATTGTAGAAACCCAAATGTGTCTCCCCAAAACTAAACCCAGTGATGAATACCTTTTGCGTCGAATGATAATCAAACGAGGTAAAAGTGTGAAAGGTCAAGTGTTGCGGTTGGTTTTTATTAAAAATTCTTTCTTTTTGTTTTCGAAAAACAACTCTATTTTATGAAAATAGCCAATCTAGTTTAGTTTGTTCCACGAAAAGGGTCCAATAATAGTGTAGTTGGATGGGGTTTTCAAAGAGCTTTCCAACGATATATTATAAGCCCAATTCCGATGAATAATGAGGAAGTTATGGCCAAAATACTAAACTGGGCTCGGTTTGATCTTTACATGCGGCCCGGAGGGCCCAATGTTAATTATTATTCCTAAAGTTATTAGAATTAATTAGTCTTCTAGAATTCTCTAGAAGACTCACTTTAATCCTAATAGCATTAGAATTAATAATTATATTTTGATGAGTTTTACTTGGAATATTATTTTATGAAAATACGATTTAAATTTCCATACGGACTTTACAAATCAATTTTGATTGAGAAGTGGACTCCGTGTTTGAAAGCGCGTAGGAATCCAGGCTGTCGCCACGCGACAGAGCTTGTCGCCAAGCGACAAGGTCGGTTTTGCGGCGACAGCGTGGAGTATTATTCCTTATCAAATTCTACCAATTTTCGGACTGTTTTCTTATAAATAGGGTCCTAAACCTCCGTTTTTAATCATTCACAATCATTCAACAATCATCAATTCTCATCTACAATCATTAATCATCTATTTCTCCATGCTCTCATCTCTCTAGCTTTTCACAAACAAAATTCCGCATACACGAGATCTAGAAACACCTAGCCAAGTTTGAAGTTGCCTTCGCCCTAGACGTGAAAGGTTATAATTTTTGAGGGTTTGGTCCCTAGTCTTTATTTCAATTATTTAATTTGATTGTTTGATTTTATATTTTCCTTGAAGTTACTAACGCGTGTATTTTGTTATTAGAAAGAGATACGAGGCATCAAAGTATGTAGTCTTATTGCTCTATTCTTGTAGAAAGCATGTTTATTATTTATTAATTCCTAGCATCATGTTAGGATGTTATTATTGCTTTCTAGTATCATGTTTAGGGTGCCTTTTACTCTTTTCTAATATCATGCTAGTATCATGTTAGGGCTAAAGCTTTGATTTTTATTGCTTAGTGACATGCTAGGGTTTGTTATTAATCTTGTTAGTATCATGCCTAGGATCTTGCTATTATATTTAAGCTTTATTATTAACATGATTATAATTGTTATGATTATTATGATTATTATGTTGCTTGATATTATTATTTGTTATTGCTTGATCACGCCTTTTATGCATGTTTAAAGGGAATTTGTAATTGTAATCACGCTTAATAAGATAATTAATAATCTTGTTTAGGTTAATTTAATTCGAGTGATCGCCAATAATAGTTTTGCTTGTGCATTAAATTCAACCAACATAGATTAAACAGGTTTAGGGTTAACCTATTGATTGCATGCTAGTTAGAAAGCGCACATGAATACGAGAAGAATAAAGTAGAGGCCTATTTAGGGCAGGTTCAATCTCTTTTAGGTTGGATTTGTACCCTCATCCTCGAACCTTATTTGGTTCAAGACCTTTTGGAGTTGACGATCTCCTGGATCGTTAAGGGGTGTAATCTTCACCTTGTGAACGGTTTACAAGTTCCTAAAACTTGTTGGCGACTCTTTTGCTCTAGCTTCCTTCCATTTGGACGCCACCATGCTTAAGTGTATGATCACAGTAGGGTTCAAGTTTGGTGTAATGCTTGAAATATTCCCTACAGTTTTTGGCGACTCCACTAGGGAGGATTTCTATTTTAATACCTGAAATTCATTTTGGCAATGATTTAGAATGAGTGGATGAGACTCGAAAAGTTCTAAGTATTTCATGTGCGTAATTTTGATTAACATTATTGTCATATGCATAAAAAAGGTCCTCATTGGATAGACCATCCGAAATGAGTCAAAAACATAGAATTTTTACACGTAGGAAATTTGAGAAATATATTTCACAACTAGAATCGAAATAATACTGCAAAATCTGGAAAATTCTAAGAACGTAGATACCTGCTGAGGCATGTAGGAACTAGCGCCTAGAAAACAGGGCTTGTTGCCTGTAAAGTGCTTGTGTCGCCTGGCGACAGGGGTACTTTTGAGGCGACAGTCCCTGTAGTCTGTCGCTAAGTTCTTCCAATACCGAGCCAGAACTTTGCCTTCTTGTTTTGACCATTTCTAGCACTGTTGGCTCTATTCTACTTCCTGATTGAGTTTTTCTCACTTTTCTGAAACCCATATGTGTTCTACATATAGACATAACCTTCTGGGGGTTCACGCTTCATCTACCCAATCGAACGCTCCTGGCAACGACGGGTACATCCGAGTTTGTGAATCCACCAAACCATGGAAGCAAGTTTTTAACTTGCGGGGTCCCATCCATACGCGCCAACCCTTCCAAAGGTAAGGCTTCCGCGCGATGCATCTGGACTCATAACCATGGACCCTCTTTGACTAACCCATATCCTTGAACTTTAGAGAACTAGATCCATGGTTAGGTTGCAAACTCATTGCATCATATTGTGACTATTTGAACTATTTGTGCATTCTTTGCTTGTGCATACCCTATATGTGCTAACCGTTTGTTTGACTTGTGTTTAAGTCTAAATAAACCAATTAATGACTAAAAAGGACTTTGTCTAACTAATTAATTAATTAATTTGACTAATTAAAGACTAATAAAGTAATCAATCTGACTTAGTATGACTGTAGGCATGTCCCCTTAAAGTAAGTTTACTGGAAACAGTCCCAAATTAATGTTCCAGCAATGGTGCAGGAGTTTGGGCTGTGGCGCCACAGTTTACTGTTTGTCGCCTGGCGACAAACTTTAATCTGTGGCGACAGTTCTGTTGTTCCGGTGACAGTCCAGATTCTTACTCGAGTCATCACGACGAGTCTAATTAACCAGTCTGCTAATCAGTTTAACCAATTTGTTAATGGCTTTAGCCATATTTAAGTCCTTAATTGAGTCTAGGCACTTAGTCCCATGGTCATACACAAGAGTCAAAGCATGTCACTTGCACTCACTTATAAAGCACACACTTAACATGTATGTCACACCTTGACCATGTCTAGAGAATCTTGAATGCGTGTTTTCCGTCTTTTTTTTAGGGGGGTAAGTTGGATATTAATCCTCCAATTAAACCACTTGTTTGAACCCATTCCCAAAAATATTTTTTTAAACCCATTCCCAAAAATATGCACCCTATTTTTGCTTTTTTTAAACCATAAAATCAAAGTCAACTTGAGTCAAGTCATTAAAACAAATATGGTTTAATCTACAACGCGTGGTTAAGAAAGGAAGGATGTTTAATCAAGGACAACACTTTCGTTCAAGTCTCACTTTTTGATAAGCCGATCGGTCGAAAAAGGAAAGCTAAGAAGATAATGGCAAGTCAGGAAGAAGTCAACGAGCTCAAGGGACAGGTGGCTAACATGGCTGAAATGTTGAAGAATCTGACTCTTCAAATCAATGACCCTGTGAGACAACAGCAAATGGAGCTCATCCAGGAATGTTTAAGCAGATTATCCAATGACTATAGATTGCATGGCATTAGCTCACAAGGGGTCTCGGTGGACAAGGATCTTCTTCCGCAGAAGTTCAATGCCAACGACATCCCGAAATTCAAAGCAATGGATAACCCTTATTTTCATTTAAGAGCCTTTGAAACTGTAACGAATATTAAGGGAATAGATAAGAAAGCTTTTCATTATGTGTTTTCTCTATCTTTAGAAACTGTTTGTCGGCAATGGTACTTTTCTCTTGATAAAGAGAAAACCTCTAGTTGGGAGTCAATTGTAAACGCTTTTATTGATAGATATAAATGCAATATTCAAGTTGAAACTGATCACTGGGAACTTGAAATACTTAAGTAGAAAGAGACTGAAGAATTTACTTCTTTCTTTAATAGATGGAGGGAAACTTCAGCAAAGATGGTTGAGGTGCCTAGTGAGAAAGAATCTATGAGGATTTTCATCAAGAACCTCCAAGAAAAATATTCTAAGCATCTCAAATACCAAAATAACTTGCACACTTTCAAGGTCGTCTATGACATTGTTATCAATATTGAAGACGACTTAGCTAAACAGAAAGCTGCTAACAACAGTAACCCTAATAGTGGCTGGAAAGGCAAGAAGAACGACAATCCTTCTTCTTCTAAAACCACCCACTCAAATAATGTTACCACCTTTAATTTGAATGAAGTCCTTGCTATGAATAATCAAGGACAAAAGAAACCATTTAGGAGGAACTTTACTCCTATTGGTATGAGTTATGACACCGCATTCGATCGCTTACATGCAAAAGGTTTTATAACTCCCATTGGACCATTTAGGGACCCACCTGTCGAAAAGAGAACGGCTAGCTGGAACCCCAACGTACATTGCAAGTATCATCAGGGTAGGGGCCATCTCACAGAAAATTGTTGGAAGCTAAAGGAAGCAATCCAAGATTTAATTGATAACAACAAACTTCCATTGCCCCCTGCAAGCAAGAAGCCAAGTATCAATAATGCACCACTGTCAGATTCCTTGGCTATTTCCAATGAGGAAAATTAGGTTGACCCCTC
This sequence comes from Chenopodium album, assembly GCF_948465745.1. Classification (NCBI taxonomy): domain Eukaryota; kingdom Viridiplantae; phylum Streptophyta; class Magnoliopsida; order Caryophyllales; family Amaranthaceae; genus Chenopodium; species Chenopodium album. The sequence continues at coordinate 9,891,343 of NC_137844.1, forward strand.
GAACCTCATTAAACCTGTCGAAACTATTGAAGAAGAGGAGGAAATCTTCGAGGATGCCGAAGATCATTTTCCTTGTGGACAAGAACCTGCGACTAAACAAGAAGTGTGTATCCTTATTCAGGTTGTATTTGAAGCAAGAGAATTATTACGCGAGGCCATGGAGGTTATAAAAGAACGAAATGAACTACTTAAAAGTACACCACTACCTAAAGAAAAGAAATCATTCTCCCTCCAAGTAATTGACACATCTAAAAGGAGCAATAGGCCATACACTCCAATTGGGACTTCTTATGCAAATATGTTCAAAATGCTCTCCGAGAATGGTAAAATTCAACCTCTCAAACCGAGACCATTTGAATCACTAAAAACGACAGATAGGTACTACTGTCCATATCATCAATTTGGAGGACATACTAGAGAAAATTGTTTCAAGTTCAAAGACTTGGTCCAAAGATTGATTGATAACAAGAAACTAGTTCAAATCCCACAAGAAAAAGATGCTACCATTAATGGGGTTTGGGATAGTGATAATGAGCATGTTTACCTCAAGGACGTCGAAGAAACTCCACTTTCGACAATATATCCAGTAGGTGACATTTGGAATGAAGAGGATTCACCTATAGATGTCTTCACAAGATCCGGGAGAATGCAACCTCCCATTACTACCCAACCTATTCCCACTACTCAGCAAGTTCCCATACCAATCATAGAAGACAACGATGTTGTCAAACAATTAAAAAAGACTAAGGTCAAAATAAACGTATGGAAACTTCTAGCTACATCCCGAGAACATAAAGTTGCGGTCATGGATGCCTTAGCTAAAGTAGGGATAGAATCGGACACCACTCCTGAGGGGTTGGCTAACTTCCTCACGAGTGATCTCCCAAGTCCTACTAATTTGATCACTTTTTCCGACAAAGACCTACCGCCGGAAGTTGACAAGCACAACAAAGCTCTCAACCTCACAGTAATTTGCAAGAGAATGAACGTCCCTATGACTCTTGTAGATAATGGATCAGCAATTAACGTTTGCCCACTTAGAACTGCGAGGATGTTAGGGATAAGAGATGAAGATTTATCTCCATCAACACAAGGAATAAGTGCCTACGATAACTCACGTCGCCAAGCGTTAGGCACAATTACTATGAACATAACGACGGGAATAATTGAACATGCCACCACATTCTAAGTAGTGGATGTTAAGGATTCGTTCAACTTACTGTTGGGACGCCCTTGGCTTCATGACCTCAAGGCCATCTCTTCATCTCTTCACCAACAAGTGAAAGCCATAGTTGGAGGAGTACCAATTACAATCGATGCTTCACCCATGAGGATCAAAACAGTAGAAAATCCACTAATCAATGTGGAGCACGATGAGAATTACGAAGATTTGTGGGGCTTTAATGAAGAGGTCTCCTTAATCGAGGAAGATGAAAGGACCCCTCTTCACTATGACCTCCACTCTAACATGATAACCAATGCTATCCTGAGAAAACAAGGACACTTCTCTGGAATGACTCTAGGAAAGAAGAAAGGGATATCAAAAAAAATGGGACTACCTGGCCTCCCTAAATTAGATACTTTCGGACTTGGTTTTGAACCGACTCTCGAAGATCTAAAGCGAGCCCGGGAAAGATCAAAAGCACGTAGAAATGCTCGCGCACAAAAGAAAGCAATCCCAATGGATCAATACCCCTTACTTTAAATGGACAGTTCATAAGAGAGGGAGAAGATTATCCATGTTACGAATTTCCAGAACCCTTTGTTGTAAACGGCATAAGACAACCTGGATTCGAAATATTTCCGGATTGTTGCTTTCTAGATGAGATCCCAACTCCTATCCATAAAGAAAAAGCATCCCCATGCTTTGACTTTAATGTCATGGGACTTCTCTTTGGGCAAGAAAAGAATGAGCCAAGATATATAGAGGATAACTCTTCACTCATTCAAATAGTCCTACAAAGCGAGAACTTTGATCCTTCCAAACTCATCACTACAGCAGAGGATTTAGTGCGAGGATGGCGCAAGACAGTGAAGGTGACTACTGTAAGTGGAAAGAAGATCTCAATAACTACAGGACAAGGGCCAATGTTCGAAGAATCGTCTGAGTCACAGTCAGAGTCTGAGTCAGAGTCTTCCCCTATCGAGTCCTCTAAGTCTCTAGTTGTAGCACCTCCCTCTAATTCTTCTATTTCATCATCTACTCCTACGGTAGTTAGCAATCAAGTCCCCACGGACATTTCTTTATTCGATGTAATGATTTCTGAGTTTAATAATATGTCTTCTTCCCCTTATTCCTCGTGTCTTTCTTTAACTCAAGATGACGAGTATTGCTTAACTAACGATGAAAATGACAAAGAAATTATTAAAGCAATGGAAACACTTGAAAATAAGACACCAATAATTGAGGACACTGAAATGGTTGATATCTCAAAAGATCCAACCATTAAAAGAGAAGTTAAAATCAGACTCACGCTAAACAAAGATGAAAGAACCAGTTTAATTAATCTACTTAAAGAATTCATCGATGTATTCGCATGGTCATATGAAGATATGCCAGGCATTAATGGAGAAATAGCTCAGCACACTATAACACTAATCCCAGGAATGAAACCTGTAAAGAAAAAGTTGCGTCGAATAAAACCCGACGTAGCTCTTAAAATAAAAGAAGAAGTACAAAAACAAATAACTACAGGTTTTATCAGGGTATCCAAATACCCCGAATGGGTTGCAAATGTAGTCCCAGTTCCAAAAAAGGATGGTAGGGTTCGAATGTGTGTCGAATATCGAGATCTAAATAAGGCAAGTCCAAAGGAAGACTTCCCTTTACCACGCATCGATATTTTGGTAGATAATATAGCAAATCACGCACTTCTCTCATTTATGGATGGATACGCAGGGTACAACCAGATTCTCATGGCCGAAGAAGACATGGAGAAAACAACATTCATAACACCTTGGGGTACTTACTGTTACACGGTAATGTCATTCGGGTTGAAAAACGAGGGTGCCACTTACCAACGAGCAGCAACTGCCCTACTCCATGACATGATGCACAAAGAAGTCGAAGTATATGTGGACGACATGATTGTGAAATCTAAAGACCGTCCAGGACATCAAGTGGCCTTAAGAAAATTCTTCGAGAGGCTAAGAAAATACAACATGAGGTTGAATCCATCCAAATGTGCTTTTGGAGTAACCTCAGACAAACTCTTGGGATATGTCATAAGCTCTAGAGGAATAGAGATAGACCCAACCAAGATCAAAGAAATCATGTCAATGCCACCGCCCAAAACCGAGAAGCAAATTCGAGGATTTATTGGCCGGTTGCAATATATAAGTAGGTTCATATCTAAGCTAACAACAATATGTGAACCGATATTCAATAAGCTTAAGAAAAACGTGCCAGTAATATGGGACAATGAGTGTCAAAAAGCCTTTGAGAAGATCAAAGCCTATCTCGCCAATCCTCCCGTATTAGCCCCAACACTTCCAGGAATTCCTCTAAGGTTGTACTTAACAGTAACCAAAGAAACAATGGGAGCTATGCTCGCACAAGAGGTAGAAGGAAAAGAAAACGCCATTTACTACCTAAGAAAAAAGATGCTCGAATATGAAGCACGCTATACACCACTTGAGAAATTGCGCCTCGCATTGGTGTGGGCCATAACTAAGTTAAGACACTACATGCTTGTTCACACAGTCTTTGTAGTGTCACGAATGGATCCTCTCAAGTACTTGTTCGAGAAATACACGCTTAACGGACGCATCTCAAGGTGGATAGTCAACCTAGCCCAGTTTGAAGTAAGATTCATGCCTCAAAAGGCTACTAAAGGATCTGTAGTCTCGGACTTCTTAGCGGACTTTCCGATAGAAGATTCGACACCAATACACGACAATGAATTTCCAGATGAAGACTTGATGGTCATAGAAGATGAAACTTGGACTTTATACTTCGATGGAGCCTTGAACCAAAAGGGATGTGGTGTAGGAGTCCTATTAGTATCACCTAAAGAGGAGCATGTTCCAATTTCAATAAAGTTAGATTCCGACGTTACCAACAACGCTGCAGAATATGAAGCATGCGTGGTACGCCTCGAAACAGCTTTAGCATTGGGTGTAAAGAAACTTCGAATATTCGGAGATTCTTCTTTGATCATCAACCAAATCTCCAAAAGATGGAAAGTAAGGAGCGAAAGCTTAGCCCCTTACCAAACCTATCTGGAAACTCTCACCGATCAACTGGAAAAGGTAGAATACACATACCTACCTATAGAAGAAAACCAATTTGCTGATGCCTTGGCAAGACTAGCCTCAATGGTCAGGATTCTTAAGGAAATTGAGCAAATGCCTCTAACTATAGAGAAAAGACACAAACCATCATACATTCAAGCTATAGAGGATAATGAAACAATCCAAGAAGAAGAAGAAGAAGAAGAACCATGGTATACCGATATACTCAATTATATCACCAAAGGAGAATACCCTCCTCATGCTGACAAAAGAGCAAAACGAGTTTTAAGACTTTTGGCTTCTCAATACGTACTCATAAATGATGAGTTACACAAAAGGGTACCTAAAGGTCGAGCCCTATTATGTGTAGGCAAGAAAGATGCTCAAAGAACTATGAGAATAATCCACGAAGGAGTATGTGGAACGCATGTTAATGGAAAAATTCTAGTCCAAAAGATAATGCGAGAAGGATATTATTGGACTACCATGAATAGGGATTGTCATCAATATGTATAAAGATGCCCTAAGTGCCAAATTTATGCAAACTTGCAACATATTCCTCCATCTCTTCTCTACACCTACACCATGGCCATTCTCAACATGGGGAATTGATATAATCGGAAAAATCACACCTCCTGGAACAGGAGGTCACGAGTACATCTTGGTAGCAATCGATTACTTCACAAAGTGGGTTGAAGCACAATCATATGCTAAACTCACTGCAAAACATGTAGCACTCTTTATCGAAAGGAACATAATTTGTCGATACGGAGTCCCACATGAGATGATAACTGACAATGGAACTCACTTTCAAGCCGAATGTAAAGAATTGTTACAAAGGTATGGTATTCAACATCACCATTCTTCCCCTTATAGACCTCAAGCAAATGGAGCAGTTGAGGCAGCTAATAAAAATTTAAAAACTATCATCAAGAAAATGATAGAAAATTACAAGGATTGGCCTGACAAACTCCATTTTGCACTTTGGGGTCATCGCACGTCAATTCGAACGTCAACAGGAAACACGCCATTCGCCCTAGTCTATGGAATGGTTGTTGTGCACCCTGTAGAGCTAGAAATACCTTCTCTACGCATTGCGTTAGAAAGTAAACTCGATGAAGTTGAATGGACTAGAGCACAGTATGAAGAGTTAATTCTACTTGATGAAAAACGACTAGAAGCTCTACATCATATCCAATGCTACCAAACTCGTATGGTTAGACACTTCAACAAGAAGGTCAAAACAAGAAACATCAAGGTTGGAGACTTGGTACTAAAAGCACTAAGGAAAAATGTTATGGATCCAAGAGGCAAATTCAGGCCCAATTGGTCCGGACCATACATTGTCAAAACAATCTTGTCAGGAGGTGCAACTCAATTAACTTACATGGACGACAATGAATTCTCAAACATGACCAATGTTGACCAACTTAAGAAGTACTACCCATAATTACTTGAGTAGGACATTCAAGAGAGCTACGTTTGGCCTGATTCCTTAAGAAAGGATACGTAGGCAACCCCTTAAAGGGTGCGACCACTTTAATTATCAAGCATTTCGTGTCCCAGCATCGACAAAAGCATAAAAAAAATGTCGCCAAACGACAAGTGTGTCGCCAGGCGACAAGTGGAAAAGTCTGGCGACAGACTCATATGAGTAGCGCCAATTTCCTGCGGATATCTGGACAACTTTGGTGCATTCTGGAAATTTTTTTCGACTTCCGTACTTGAAGAAATTTTTTCGGAAAAAATATTTTAAGCTGTTTTCATTGCTTTAAATGAACAAATGTAAAGTTAATTTAATTAAAAAGCTGAAATTGCATTAATAAATAAAGAATTACATTATTAATGGAATTCAAATAAAGCTAAAAAAATTAAAATTAACTTGTCTAATAAATCGAAGGAAAAGCAATGCTCTAATCTTTCTTTTCTTTCTTAATCCTTTTCCAATTCTTGTCAAAAGCTTCCTCTTCATCCATCACTTTTGCTAAGAGACATCCATTAGAGGATCTACATTCGATTTTAGTATGGATAGTCTCTCCCACAGCTAAAACTCCATGCTTTTTCTCTACCCAAACCTTCTTTTTTGTAGAGTCCACCTCTCTTTTCCCTTTGTCTTTATTAGCACTCTTCTTCTTAGGCATCACAGGAGTCTTAAACTCAACTCTTTCACCTAGGCGTTCCTTAGTAGGAAATTTCTTGTCACCAAGGCGAGTCTTCACATTGGTCTTCTCTACTTTGGTTCGGTCCTTTTGAGATCTACCAGTTAACCATTGCTTCACATCATTAGACAAAGAAGGTGGAACCTTTTGGGTAATCACTTCACATAAAGGCCTAGCACACCAATACTTGTCAAATCTTCCAACTTCTTGTGAAATGGGGAATTCATAAAGGCGACGAAGATCTCCCGTAGGAATGGTTTGCGCAATCCCATATTGCCTCTTTACTCTACATGGATAATAAAAGGTCAATTTTGACAAACTAGGAAGACGACAAAAGAGTTGGCTATTACAACCAATCATCTTTTCAAGCTTCCACCAGGGAACGACCCATTTAATGGAGAAGTCACAACAGGCAAAAACTTTGTCCCACTCACGCCGACCCATCTTCAAGGAGAAACGTTTCTTTCGCCGAACAAAGCAATTGGGGATATATTTGTCAGTATTATCAGGAGGACTAATTAATCCTAGTCTCTCCATGAGCCACATCTATAAAAAAATCAATGCACATAATCAGTATTGCTATACAAAAATATGTTTTTAATTTCTGTAATTAAGAATATTATTTTTCTACCTGTAATAAAATTGGAGAGCCTCGAAGAGGTGCTTCTGGATTCTTTTTCAATTCATCAAGACTAAGCATAGTCTCTCCAACGATTAATGGCATTGGATTTCTCCCAGATTTAATTTGTTCTAGCACAGATATTATAATTGCTTGACCATCATTTATTTTACCATTAGTAAGAAAATATTGGCTAAGCATGCAAAAGAGGAAAGCTCTTCTCCTATAAACATGAAAAGATTCAGAGCATGTCTATCAAAATAAAAACGTGCAAATTCTTTTAAATCAACATTATTACCATGCACTATGTTTTTTAGATCTTTACCTCTAAGGTCAAGGAAACACTCATAATCTTTGTATAATACTCACTCACCGTAGGCATTACCACAAGATTTAATGAAGGAAAGCCCAGAATGGCACCAAACTCTTCTGGTAAAGGGCAAATTTCATCATAGCCTAATCTAAAGCAATGAGTATTAGGATCCCAATATTCTAAGGCAGTATGAATGAAGTCTATATCAAGATCTACCCCCTTTATGCCATAAATACCCCCCATATGGAAAAAGTCAAGTTCTTTTCTCTCCTTTGCAGTTAAAGAACGACACCACTCACGAGTGAAATCATAAAAACTCTTCTTAATTAAAGCCATGATTAATTTTTGAGTTACTCTGTTGGAATTATACAGAAATCGTCAGATTTAGGGGCTATTTATAAACAATTTTTGGCAGATTTCGAATTCTGAAAGGATTTGGAAAAATAAGTCTGTCGCCAAACGACAGGTTTGTCGCGTGACGACAACGTCTGTCACGCGACGACAAAGCTTGTCGCTTGGCGACAAAGTAAACGCATGGCGACAACGTGTCTGAGCAAGCGACAATTACGCGTCATACAAACCGCGTTTTTTCTGACTTCAATTCACATTACACCCCGTTATTCAATACCCTCATATACAAATCTAATCCATATTGTTTTTTTTTTAATTATTAAATTGAGCTTAGGCTTCTTTTAGTCGAAATCATTTTATTTTTCATTTTTTTCTTTTGGGGGAGAAAGTCGGATACCCTCCATTGATAATAAAAATGACGGAAATTTTTACGCAAATATTAAGTCACAATTTGCACACACTCACATGCACATAAAATGAAAAATAACATGCAAAGATAAAACAGGCTTAATATAAAAAGTTTGTATATACAATATGTCTAATATGTGAGTTATATAATACAACGGACAAAGTCCTATGAAGTCAAATAAATAAATAAGCACAGGTACAAACTATGGCGCCGGAGGCCGTAAATGATCAGGTACGCCCATCATATCAAAGAACGCTGTAGTCCAGGGTGTATGCCCCTCACCATCCCCCGACCCACCAGTCGGTGGAAACCTCAGCTCAGGGCCAGTCCACCCAGGCTCACCAATCGACAACGGCTGAGGCAGTAAGGGCTGCTGCGACGACGAGTCAAGCTCGTACGTCCCACCACCCATCGAAGGAACCGATGTCACGCCTCCTTGGTCCGTCGGCCAAGCAAAAACATCCTCAGGCGAAGAAACCGAGTCCTCGATTGGAGAAGCCTCTGACCGGCCACCTCGGCCGCCATCAAAAGTGTGGCGACACCTTGAACCAGATCTAGTCGGCTCTCTCCTAGCCTCGGGTCTCGACCGAGTGCGGGGTGAAGGAATAGGCTGTCCCTGCAAAGGAAAATCAAGTTAGGTACCAAGTAAAGAATACAATAAAAGGTGATACAAAAGAAAGACAAGAGAGATACCTCCTCAACGTCGTTCCTCCGTTAGGTAGCTCGGTTCCGTAACCTCACGAGCTGGCTGTGAAAGGCGTCTATACATCTCGCCATAGCTGTCACCACCTCGCAAGAAAATTGTCAAAGGAATAAAGTCAGTGATAATACGGAACAAATACAAAAGCAAGAAAATAGATAATCTCACCCGAGTCTGGTGACGAGGAATGGAGCGCTCCACAAAACGTTGATCCTCGGGGGCTGGAGGAATCATCTCCTCGATCGGTCCGAACGTACCCTGGTAATAGATAGACATCCTCGGAGGGACGAACTCCCTAGGCCCAGCTTGATAAAATAAAATTCAAATGATCAGAATTCACTTGGGGGCTACCTAAAGAAAAATAAAAAAGTAAGCATACCGCTGCCTCCTCAGACAAAACAGGGGTCGGCGCTAGCAAAGGCAGCAAGTCATCCTCGTAACTCTGCTCCAAATGGACATGAGACCGCCAGGGAGTTGTAATACCCCGTATTTTTATACGTATTTTCCTAATTAATTAAATAATTATTATTTTCTAAAAAAGGGTATTTTAGTAATTTAACTTACTATTTAAATCTTGGAGCCAAGACGATATTTGAATTTTGGCGCCAAAAGTATTTTAAAAACAAATTATTATTTTGGATAAGATTTATTATCCATTTATCCTATTTTAAAAACCGGATTATTTATATATTTTGGATATTTTAATTAAGGCAAAAGCTATATTTTATTATAAGTCCGAAAATCCCATTTATTTGGCTGATAAATTTTGGATTTTCCTAAGAGAAAATCTGATTTTATTAGTTAAATTATTTGGTGAATATTTGGTATTTTATTATTTAATTATTTATTACAATAAATATTATTTACACAATTATTTTAATTCCTTAAAACTAGCAAAATAATTTCCTAAAGTACTAAATAGGAGGACCGAAAATATGAGCTTAGGAAAGCTCAAAAATTTCGGCCATCCCATGTAGATTTTGGAAAAAATATTTTTGGTAAATTGTATTTTTAATTATCTCCTTAAAATCTCCTATTTTCCTTAAATCTAATTCTCCATCTTTTTAGTATCCAATCATTATATTTTCTTGCCATCTATTTTTCTTAATTATTCCCCAAGTAATTCCAATTTCCTTAATATTTTTCATGACAATCATACCTTCCATATTCAATTATACACAATCTCTTCAATATCAAAACTTTCCTTAAATCTTTACTCACTTCTCCAAGTAATCCCTTAAACCCTACTTACCATAATTCTTCCCAAATTCTCTTACCATAATTCTTCCATGAGCTAGCCTATAAATACCCCTCCATACCTCTCACATTCTTCACACCAATTCTCTTCTTTTCTTCTCCTCTTTTTACACAAATCATCCCGTTTATCTTTGAATCCAATTTTCGGGCACTTCTGGTCAGTTTTTGGGGTATTTTTGTTTCACAGAAGATTGTTCCTCTCAAAAAATCCTTGAGGTTAGGCTCAAGAATCACCCAATTCGGAGTTATATCGAAGGAGTTATAGCCTCTGCAAGTTCTGCCTATTCTTTCCAACGAAAATCCAATTCTTCTCTTTTCCTTGGTTTCTTATCTTTTCTCTTTCTCTTCTCTTATTTAATTACTATTATTATTATTATGGGGGATTTATAAAATTATTATGAGTAGTTTTAATTATATAAATTAGATTTTTAATGATGTTTATGAAAATTAATTTAAAAGATTCATGTACATAGTTGGGGGTTTTTAATTTCATTGTTGTGATTATTTGTTAACCTTATATTAATTAAGGTTATATTTATTTGTAGGGTGTTTTTGATCAAGCTACTTGAGAATTCTTTTGAAGTGTTTTGGCTAAGCAAGGATCAAGGTACGTTAGGTGGCTAGATACCTTGAAAGTGATCGATTTGAATGAGCATGTTTGAATGATTTTATGGTGATTGAATTAAATTGACTTGAATTATGGTTTATGAAATAAAAGTATGTTTAAAAGATTGTTTTTAATAATTAAATTGGAGTATTGATTTTTATAACATGTTTTGATTAATTAATTTATTATTCATGTTTAAAAAGGATTGGTTTTGAAAGCTTAAAAAGGATTGGTTTTGAAAGCTTGTTGGATTTATAAAAAAAAAAGGGAGTTTGAATTATTATTATTAAAGGTTGGAGTTATTGGATTTAAAGAGGATTTATTTAATCATTGAATTAAATTTATTATTTATGCTTTATAAGCATGTTAGTAATCCCACTATGCGGATTTGGTATTTTGATAAGGCCTTGGACTTTGTATGACCGGGTCTTTCCTCAAGAATAGCCTTGTTACATAAGGATACTAGCTTGGGGGGTGTGCACACTTGGGAGAGGAATTGGTTAAATTGGTTTAATTGGTTTTAAAATAATTGGAATTGGTTTTATTGATTATTGGGATTTGAATATTGAGAATTGGTTTTGAATCATGAGTTTGGAATTATTGGAATAATTATTGGAATTGATTTCAAAAGCATGTTTGCAAATAAATTGAATTTAATTATCCTGCACTTACCGTACTTAGCATATTTGCTAACCCGTACTTCTTATTTGTTTTGGTTCGCCCTGTTTACCGTAATGGTAAGCAGTGTTATTTCAGGTGGAGTGAATAAATTGATGCATTGGAGTCCCGGGATTTGGTTTCACTAGTTAGGAATCGTGGTCTTTGTATCTATTTTTGAGTACTCATAACATTGGTTTCTATCTATAGTTATTATTAATAAAGAAGATTTTTGAAGTTTCCGCTGCAAAGTATGGTTTTGTTAGTAAGTTGAGTAGCCTTGCGTAATAGAGAGGCGGTAATACGCCTAAGTCTATCTCTACGGTATAATTATACGTATTATACTAGTATTTCCGTAGAGGGAGATTTGGGGGTGTTACAGGAGTGCCAGGAGACGACCGACTCGCAGAATCACGCATCAACGCCTCATGAAACATATGTTGAGGCGGGCAGGTAGGGACGACGAAAACGTCCGAGGAGTGCTGAATAGCTACTCTCTCGCCAAGATACACTGTAGCGTCATACGTCCCCTGAAAATAACGACGCTCGATAGTAAACCGCGCGGCCAGCGCAGGTATAGCCAAATCAGCCCATGGTCAGTATACCACGCCAGGGTCCTACAAAACAACTATGTAAGATAAAAGCTCTCAAAAAAGTAATATCAAAAAAGAAGTGTTCACGATAACCTACCGAGAGGATCAGATCTCGAATACGTGCAGTCTCGACCTGGCCAGTACGACCTCCCCAACCAGCCCCAATGGGGAGCTCACAAGGTGAAGGTCTCACCAGCGCAAGCGAGGGGAAGTACTCGTAGAACCAAATCTACATAGATAAGAGAAAGTCAGCGAATGCTTGCACAAGTCTAGAGCTAATTTAAAAAGGATAGAAATATACCTCTACGACCCTCTAGAAACTGGAAAGTGCGACCTCTCCAAACAAGGTCCTATGACGGTAGGAACGTCGCAGGCACAGAAGAAAGTCAGCATAGGCCAAGCTGGCCCAGTCATACGTCCCGACCAGGTGAAGGTCGCGAACAGCTCTTAGATAGTATAGGAGCACTCGACTACCTTGTTAGGGGAAAACGTCTCTGACAGCAAAATAAGAACAAAGATGCGCACCCGTTGCTCGCGAGTGGTCGCATCATCCTCAAAAGCCGCTGCTAAGGTGGAACGGCGGATGCACTAGGAACTAAGCTGTCCCGGCTGGGCCTCAGCACGGGCCCGAATAGAAATCGGACCCAATAACTCCAAAACCATCGGTGAGTAGACAGTAATATCACTGTCGAATGGCAGTGAAGAAGAACGAAACTCCAAACCTGTGATGAGACTGAAGTCGGCAGGAGTGACTGTCATCTCACCCTAGGGAAAGTGAAAGGTGTTGGTGGTGTCCCAAAAGAACTCCACCAAAGCTCGAATGACGAGGTTACCCCCATCATAGGAGTACATGGCCTGAGTAGCCCGAAAGAGGGGAGTAAACCCACAGGACTCCCAGAGCTGTCGCAACGCCTCATCTCTGCTGAAATACGCTTTGTATAGCGTACCGATGACGTTGTTGCCAGAACCATGACTGCGAGTCCTCCCACTGATGAGCCCACGTCGCACTCGCTCAGAAATATGGTGCTCGGGAGAAAAGAAAAGAGTGTGCTCATCCCACTCTGGAAGAGGTCCAAGTCTATTAGAGGGGTCCTCACCCTTGCCGATAGGCTTGTCCTCCTGGCGTGTGTCCCTCGATTGAGAACCAGAGCCGCGTTGCCTAACTATGCTATATTATGCAAATAATAAAAATTAAGGTTCTATAGTATCTAAGGTTCGCCTAGCCGCATGATACTATGTTCGTAAAAAAATGGAGTACGTAGTACTAAAACAGAGCACAATTTCAATATAAGCATAATTAGCATTTTCAAGAAACAAAACAATTTCTTTCAATACTATGACAAATATTTGACAAATTGTACAAGAAGAACTAGTAAAAACACAAAGAACGGATCACATTGTTCTTCACGACCTCAAAAGATCCAACAACGGTGAATCGCTCATTTCTTCACCAAATTGAGTCAAACAAGTCTCAAAACACTCCCAAGGCAATGTATAAGCATAATCAAGCAAGTTTAAGGCATAAAATTCAACAAACGGAACAAATTAAGCAAGAACATGTTCGAATTTTCGGAAAAGTCGCGAACAAAGAATGCACAATTCAGCAAAAAACCGAGTTGATTTTGAGTAAAACTTACATGGATCGGGAAAATAGATGAAATAAGCTTTGATTTGCAACAAGTTTGAGCGAATTCGGTTGAGAATTGAGCGAGAACGAGAAGATCGAAGTTTTGAGCAAATGCGAAAAAACAGAACAACAACAGCAGAAAATGAAGAAGAAAGGGAGGGTATTTAAAAAACCCGACCATGTCGCCAAACGACAAGTTTGTCGTGTGGCGACAAAGCCTGTCGCTTGGCGACAAGCAGAAATAGCGGCGACAAGCAGTTCCAGCTAGCGCTGGAGCGGCGCCAGAGTATAGGGCTCCATAATATGGTTATGTGAACCTCGTGCGGCAATTTCGGGTTCCTTGGTACGCCAATTAGCACCTCTAAGCAACTTGACATGATTTAATGATCGGCTTTGATTATGATTAAATCAAGTGATCGACCTGGTAAAAAGATCGTCTCACTTCGCTTAAAGCGCCTGAACATTGGCTCACTACAAAGGCACCGACATAATGGTTCATAAATAGCAAAGGCACCGACGTAATGGTTCACAAGCAGGCAAAAGTGCCGACATACTGGTATAGCGGAAGCAAAGTTCAAGCGAACTTTAAAGGAGCAACAGGAATTGGTCTTCGGTGATATTCTTCTGAGTATTGTCGCAACAAATGAGGATGACTTCAGGCGAAGATATCTTCAACGGCGTTCCTTAGCTTGTGGAGGGTTGTCACAAACAACTGAAGATGGCTACAAGCAGAGTTATCTTCGATCGTGTTCCCTAGGATGTGGAAGATGGTCATAAGCAGCGGAGAATGACTACAAGCAGAGTCATCTTCGATGAAATAGGAGGCAGCTACAAGTAGAACTGTCTTCAACAAATGCAACAAATCGGTTACCTTCAGAGACGTGTGCTCGACGGTGCAAGATACGCATTTCTTAACTCTTTTATCTGCTTAACTAACGCTAGTTTGCAGGTATCGGCATTACAAGAATGATTTAGGATCGCAGAACGTTCTAAATCATTCTCCGTCCCTATCGATACTTTGACTTTTGTTTTCGAAACATGCGTTTCTCCAAACTCAGTCAAAGTGGGGGCTTCTGTAGACACCCAAATGTGTCTCCCCAAAACTAAACCCAGTGATTAATACCTTTTGCGTCGAATGATAATCGAACGAGGTGAAAGTGTGAAAGGTCAAGTGTTGCGATTGGTTTTTATTAAAAATTCTTTCTTTCTGTTTTCGAAAAACAACTCTATTTTATGAAAATAGCCAATCCAGTTTAGTTTGGTCCACGACAAGGGTCCAATAATAGTTTAGTTGGATGGGGCTTGCAAAGAGCATTCGAACGATATATTATAAGCCCAATTCCGATGAATAATGAGGAAGTTATGGCCAAAATACTAAATTGGGCCCGGTTTGATCTTTACATGCGGCCCAATGATCTAGGGGAGGGCCCAATGTTAATTATTATTCCTAAAGTTATTAGAATTAATTATAGTCTTCTAGAATTCTCTAGAAGGTTCACTTTAATCCTAATAGCATTAGAATTAATAATTATATTTTGATGAGTTTTACTTGGAATATTATTTTATGAAAATAAGATTTCAATTTCACACGGACTTTACAAATCAATTTTGATTGAGAAGTGGACTCCGTGTTTGAAAGCGCGTAGGAATCCAGGCTGTCGCCAAACGACAGGCCTGTCGCCACGCGACAGAGCTTGTCGCCAAGCGACAAGGTCGGTTTTGCGGCGACAGCGTGGAGTTTTATTCCTTATCAAATTCTACCTATTTCCGGACTGTTTTCTTATAAATAGGGTCCTGAACCTCTGTTTTTAATCATTCACAATCATTCAACAATCATCAATTCTCATCTACAATCATCAATCATCTATTTCTCCATGCTCTCATCTCTCTAGCTTTTCACAAACAAAATTCCGCAGACACGAGATCTAGAAACACCTAGCCAAGTTCGAAGTTGCCTTCGCCCTAGACGTGAAAGGTTATAATTTATGAGGGTTTGGTCCCTAGTCTTTATTTCAATTATTTAATTTGATTGTTTGATTTTATATTTTCCTTGAAGTTACTAACGCGTGTATTTTGTTATTAGAAAGAGATACGAGGCATCAAAGTATGTAGTCTTATTGCTCTATTCTTGTAGAAAGCATGTTTATTATTTATTAATTCCCAGCATCATGTTAGGATGTTATCATTGCTTTCTAGTATCATGTTTAGGGTGCCTTTTACTCTTTTCTAATATCATGCTAGTATCATGTTAGGGCTAAAGCTTTGATTTTTATTGCTTAGTGACATGCTAGGGTTTGTTATTAATCTTGTTAGTATCATGCCTAGGATCTTGCTATTATATTTAAGCTTTATTATTAACATGATTATAATTGTTATGATTATTATGATTATTATGTTGCTTGATATTATTATTTGTTATTGCTTGATCACGCCTTTTATGCATGTTTAAAGGGAATTTGTAATTGTAATCACCCTTAATAAGATAATTAATAATCTTATTTAGGTTAATTTAATTCGAGTGATCGCCAATAATAGTTTTGCTTGTGCATTAAATTCAACCAACATAGATTTAACAGGTTTAGGGTTAACCTATTGATTGCATGCTAGTCAGAAAACGCACATGAATACGAGAAGAATAAAGTATAAGCCTATTTAGGGCAGGTTCAATCTCTTTTAGGTTGAATTTGTACCCTCATCCCCGAACCCTATTTGGTTCAAGACCTTTTGGAGTTGACGATCTCCTGGATCGTTAAGGGGTGTAATCTTCACCTTGTGAACGGTTTACAAGTTCCTAAAACTTGTTGGCGACTCATTTGCTCTAGCTTCCTTCCCTTTGGACGCCACCATGCTTAAGTGTATGATCACAGTGGGGTTCAAGTTTGGGGTAATGCTTGAAATATTCCCTATAGTAATAACATCGTTTATCAACCCAAAATAATTTGAAACTTGTAGAATAAATTCCGGAAAAATACAAATAAATATTATAAATAAAATAAAATTTCATTTATAAAATACTTAAAAATACGGGGAATTACAGCCTTTGCCCACGTTCCGGGCTAAGGCAAAAAAGTAGAGAATTTCCCCAAGGGTTTCGTTATATTCTTCAGATATCCATTCTTAGAGACAGGGGCTAAATTCCTGGTTAAGCCTTTAACTAGATCTTTTTTTGAAGTGTTGGGGTTGAGCCCTAGGCAATTGATGTCGTCTGGCTGGAGGATTTCGTCGGTGTTGGAGGAGGTTACCGAAGATTGGAATGATCCCTTTACTTTGGAGGATTTAACTGAGGTGTATGAGATAAAGATGAAGAAATATGGTTTTGTAAGTTTACATAAGAAGGGGGAATGATTGGTTTTGAATACCTATTGTAATGAAAGGGGTTAGGCTAGTTAGTATGTGTAGACACCCAAATGTGTCTCCCCAAAACCAAACCCAGTGATGAATATCTTTCATGTCGAATCATAATCAGATAAGGTGAAAGTGTGAAAGGTCAAGTGTTGCGGTTGGTTTTTATAAAATTCTTTCTTTCTGTTTTCGAAAAACAACTCTATTTTATGAAAACAGCCAATCCAGTTTAGTTTGGTCCACTACAAGGGTCCAATAATGGTGTAATTGGATGGGGATTGCAAAGAGCTTTCCAACGATATATTATAAGCCCAATTCCGATGAATAATGAGGAAGTTATGGCCAAAATACTAAACTGGGCCCGGTTTGATCTTTACATACGGCCCAATGATCTAGGGGAGGGCCCAATGTTAATTATTATTCCTAGAGTTATTAGAATTAATTATAGTCTTCTAGAATTCTTTAGAAGGTTCTCTTTAGTCCTAATTGAATTAGAATTAATAATTAGATTTTGATGAGTTTTATTTGGAATAAAATATTATCTTATGAAAAATACGATTTCGGTTTCCATACGGACTTTACAAATCAATTTTGATTCACAAGTGGACTCCATGTTTGAAAGCGCGTAGGAATCCAGGCTGTCGCCAAACGACAGGCCTGTCGCCACGCGACAAGCCTTGTCGCCACGCGACAGACCCTGTCGCCTAGCGACAAGGTCGGTTTTGCAGCGACAGAGTGTAGTTTTATTCCTTATCAAATTTTACCTATTTCCGGACTGTTTTCTTATAAATAGGGTCCTGAACCTCCGTTTTTAATACACAATTCACAATCATCAACCTTATCAATCACCTATTATCTCCATGCTCTCATCTCTCTAGCTTTTAACAAAATTCCGCATTCACAAGATCTAGAAACACCTAGCCGAGTTCGAAGTTGCCTTCGCCCTAGACGTGAAAGATTATAATTTTGAGGGTTTAGTCCCTAATCTTTACTTCCATTATTTAATTTGATTGTTTTGATTTATATTTTCCTTGAAGTTACTAATGCGTGTATTTTGTTATTAGAAAAAGGCACGAGGCATCAAAGTATGTAGTCTTATTGCTCTATTCTTGTAGAAAGCATGTTTATTATTTATTAATTATTAATTCCTAGCATCATGTTAGGATGTTATTATTTCTTTCTAGTATCATGTTTAGGGTGCTTCTTATGCTTTCTAATATCATGTCAATATCACGTTAATACCATGTTAGGCTAAAGCTTTGATTCTTATTGCTTAGTGACATGCTAGGATTTGTTATTAATCTTGTTAGTATCATGCCTAGGATCTTGCTGTTATTATTCTTTAGCGTTATTATGATTATGATTATGATTATTGTTATTATGTTGCTTGATATATTGTTATTGCTTGATCACGCCTTTTATGCATGTTTAAAGGGAATTTGTACTTGTAATCACGATTAATAAAATAATTAATAATCTTGTTTGGGGCTAATATGATTATCATTCAAGTGATCGCCAATAATAGTTTTGCTTGTGCATTAAATTCAACCAACATAGATAAACAGGTTTAGGGTTAACCCATTGATTGCATGTTAGTCAGAAAGCGCGCATGAATACAAGAAGAATGAAGTAGAGGCCTATTTTTAGGATAGGTTCAATCTCTTTTAGGTTGGATTTGTACCTTCATCCCCGAACCCTAGTTGGTTCAAGACCTTTTGGAGTTGACGATCTCATGGATCGTTAAGGGGTGTAATCTTCACCTTGTGAACGGTTTACAAGTTCCTAAAACTTGTTGGCGACTCTTTTGCTCTAGCTTCTTTCCTTTTGGACGCCACCATGCTTAAGTGTATGATCACAGTGGGGTTCAGGCTTGGGGTTAATGGCTTGAAATATTCCCTACATTTTTTGGCGACTCCGCTGGGGAGGATTTCTATTTTAATTCCTGAAATTTATTTCGGCAATGATTTAGAATGAGTGGATGAGACTCGAAAAGTTCTAAGTATTTCATGTGCGTAATTTTGATTAGCATTATTGTCATATGCATAAAAAAAGGTCCTCATTGGATAGACCATCCGAAATGAGTAAAAAACATAGGATTTTTACACGTAGGAAATTTGAGAAATATCTTTCACAACTAGAATTGAAATAATACTGCGAAATCTGGAAAATTCTAAGAACGTAGATACCTTTTGAGGCATGTAGGAACTAGCGTCTAGAAAACAGGGCTTGTCGCCTGTTAAGTGCTTCTGTCGCCTGGCGACAAGGGTACTTTTGCGGCGACAGTCCCTGTAGTCTGGCGCCAAGTTCTTCCAATACCGAGCCAGAACTCAGCCTTCTTGTTTTGACCATTTCTAGCACTGTTGGCTCGATTCTACTTCCTGATTGAGTTTTTCTCACTTTTCTGAAACCCATATGTGTTCTACATATGGAAATAACCCTCTGGGGGTTCACGCTCCATCTACCCAATCGAACGCTCCTGGCAACGACGGGTACATCGGAGTTTGTGAATCCACCAAACCGTGGAAGCAAGTTTTTAACTTGCGGGGTCCTATCCATACGCGCCAACCCTTCCAAAGGTAAGGCTTCCGCGCGATGCATCTGGACTCATAACCATGGACCCTCTTTGACTAACCCATATCCTTGAACTTTAGAGAACTAGAGCCATTGTTAGGTTGCAAACTCATTACATCATATTGTGACTATTTGAACTATTTGTGCATTCTTTGCTTATGCATAACCTATATGTGCTAACCGTTTGTTTGACTTGTGTTTAAGTCTAAATAAATTAATATATGACTAAAAAGGGACTTTGTCTAAGTAATTAATTAATTAATTTGACTAATTAAAGACTAATAAAGTAATCAATCTGACCTAGTACGACTATAGGCATGTCCCCTTAGAGTAAACTTACTGGAAACAGTCCCAGATTAATGTTCTAGCAATGGCGCAGAAGTTTGGGTTGTGGCGCCGCAGTTTACTGCTTGTCGCCTGGTGACAAATTTGTCGTTTGGAGACAAGCTTCAAACTCTGGTGATAGTTCTGTTGTTCCAGTGACAGTCCAGATTCTTACTCGAGTCATCACGACGAGTCTAATTAAACAGTCTGCTAATCAGTTTAACCAATTTGTTAATGGCTTTAGTCATATTTAAGTCTTTAATTGAGTCTAGGCACTTAATTCCATAGTCATACACAAGAGCCTTAACATGTCACATACATTCACTAGTGTCAGCACACACTTTATATAGTCACCATGACCGTGTCTTAGGTTCATGCATGAGTCGGTTTTTTCCGTCATTTGAGTTAGGGGTACATTCTATTCCTAATTTTTTCATATCTCTCCATCTACTTCATCTTTCCATTCTCTACATGCTTTCTCCATGTCACAATATTCATTCTTCCTACCTTCTTCCATCCATTGCATGTTGTATAGAGTTGAGTCAAATAATTAACAATGAATATCCCTTAATTTCCCTTTCCATAGTACTTGGTCAAAGAGAGAAGAGCACTTAACCAAGACAACACTTTTGATAAAGCATCACTTTTTTATAAAACAAAAGGGTTGTAGTAATGGCCGGCGAAAAAGAAATTTCCTTAAGTAATATTAGTGAAAGCTCGTCAAGCCTGGAAGAGGATGTTCAGGAATTACGAAATACCGTTGTCACGCTTATGGGTGTAATAGAAGGACTAAGAGATTGGATAATGGTTATCGAACAGCGTTCTCATTATCAACACCATAGAGGCCATGATCACACTATCGAAGGACGTTTCATCCTCAAAGATCGTGTTCAAGACCTCATTGATTCAAGTCTCCTTCATGTTCCTCCGCGCGACAAGAAGGCCCGGATTAGTGACGATAACAACAGTGGCTGTAAAAAAAAGAAGAACGATTATCCTTCTTCTTCCGAAAACACCTACTCTAGCAACAGTGTTGGTACTTTCGACCTTAATGAAATCTTAGCCATGGATAATCGAGGATTTAGAAAGCAACTAAGAAAGGATTTCACCCCTATTGGAATTAGCTACGATGATGCTTTCGATCGACTTCATGCACAGAAACTCATTACTCCTATTGGACCCATTCAAGATCCCCCACTTGAGAAGAGATTGCCTAGTTGGAACCCAAATGTACGCTGCAAATCCATCAAGGTAGGGGTCATACTATAGAGAGCTGTTGGAAGCTAAAGGAAGCAATCCAATATTTGATCGACAATAACAAGCTTCCTATACCTCCAGTCGGCAAGAAGACTGAGTGATGATAAAGCACAAGACAAGAGGCGAGCGTCAACGACAAGATTTCATGACCTCTTTTTTCTATTTCTTTTTTATTCCTTTCCCCAATAAGTCTAGCATAGGCACCGTTTTATTCTCCTTAGATTTATTTTTTAGGATCATTATTTCTTTCCCTTTTAATAAAATGAGCATTTTTCCTTACGTATGATCATCGCATTGCATTGCATTAAAAAAAAAAAAAATAAAATAGAATGCCAAACTAAGCACAAGGTATACCAACGATTTGAGGCACCCCTTGTAGCCACATCATATCACCTTTCACCCTTCAAATATATAATCCTTTCTTGATAAACCACTTTGAGCCTCATCTAACGATTGACCTTTCTTTCTTCAACCCACATCTACCTAACCTTGGGATGGGGTGGTGTGCAACTTACGCAATTTTCAATTTCATAAAAAGCTTGAGTGACTTCAAAAAGATTAAAATAGCAAAATAGAAACAATAAAAGTGAACAAAAGGGCAAGTGTTCCAATGTCTTTGACATGAACATGTCTTTGATATGAACACGTCTCAGATTGCGTCTCTTATCGAGTGCTCGGTACCGTGCCTGAGAAACATGAATGCCAAGTGAGTGATAGACCGCATGATCGGGATTTCCCACACTTATAAAAATAAAAAAAATGCAAAAGCAAAAAAAGAAAAAAAGAGTTAAAACACTCAAGCATAAAAATACAAAGATTCAAAAGCAAGGTTACACACCTTGGGGGCTTATCTAGGGTCTTGAGACTTTATCCCTTTCTTCTATAACCTTTAGCCTAACCACGTTACAACCCTTCAAAGTCCTTTTTGAGGAATACACACACTTGTGCGAGGTTCGGCTAGAGCTACGTTTGGCCTGATTCCTAACGGATACGTAGGCAACCTCACAAAGGGGTGCGGCCGTAATAAACATGCATTCATATTCATATTCACATTCACACACTCACACCATGATCATATCAAAGGATCTCCAATGCTCATCCTTTTCCATTTAGAGCTAGACTTGGGGGCTTGATCCTTACATCATTAGCTTACCTAGCCTAAGAGTCACCACCATTTGACTCTTTTCAATAATATTTTTCCACACACTTAGCCCTTGCAGCCTAACTTTAGTGTCACTATCACACACATCACAGACACATGACCAAATATACTTCCCTTAGGAACCCTTTGTCATGAAATCTTAACACAACGCTGAAGCATGCCTTGTCATGTCAAAATCAAGATCAATCATCATTGCATCACAAAGTATGAAGTACTTAGCCTTCGCGCCTAAGCTACCTAAATACTTTCATTATCAAGTCAACTAGGATAGTCTAAGATGTTACAATCCTTGTACTGTGAGAGACAACATTAACGGATTAAGCTCATTCAACATGTACCTTCAAAAACTTCACTTCGATTCTTTTTCGGGAGAAAGTCGGTACCCTCCACAAAAATGACGGAAAATGGAAATTTTTTGCTTTTCACAATACAATGCACACACGGGTCATGAGTCACACGTGTCATTTCACTTCGAGTCAACCTCGAGTCAATCACAGCGAGTCAATTTTATACCTCGAGTCGTGTCAAGTCAATGAGTCAAGCGACATTAAACCTTAGGTCAACCCTAAGAAAAACACCAGCAAAGCCTTTTGGCAATCTTTTAATTTTTACAGGATACAACCATTCAGCAAAGCTCCTGTTCGCAGCCAACCGGACGATCTCAACAAACATTCAAGTATTAAATCTCTTTTGCTCAGAGACGCGTGGGCATCCTACTAAAGCTCTTTGTTCAGAGACGCGTGGACATTTCTTTTCAAGCTCTTTTGCTCAGAGATGCGTGGGCATCCTATCAAAGCTCTATTGTTTAGAGACACGTGGACATTTCATTCAAAGCTCTTTTGCTCAAAGACGCGTGGGCATATCATTTGCTCAGAAACGCGTGGGCATATAAAAAATCTCCATTGTTTAGAGACGAGTGAACATCCCCCTAAAAGCTCCATTGTTTAGAGATGAGTGAAAAAAGAAGCTCTTTTTTTCAAAACGAGTGAACATCAACGGCGTCAAAGCCTGTCGCCTGGCGACAAGCAGAAATAGCGGCGACAAGCATTTTCGGCTAGCGCTGGAGCGGTGACAGAGTACAGGGCTCCATAATATGGTTATGTGAACCTCGTGCAGCAGTTTGGGTTCCTTGGTACGCCAGTTAGCCCCTCTAAGCAACTTGACATGATTTAATGATCGGCTCGATTACGATTAAATCAAGTGATCGACCTGATGAAAAGATCGTCTCACTTTGCTTAAAGCGCCTAAACATTGGCTCAAAGGCACCGACAT
This sequence comes from Chenopodium album, assembly GCF_948465745.1. Classification (NCBI taxonomy): domain Eukaryota; kingdom Viridiplantae; phylum Streptophyta; class Magnoliopsida; order Caryophyllales; family Amaranthaceae; genus Chenopodium; species Chenopodium album. The sequence continues at coordinate 9,914,796 of NC_137844.1, forward strand.
AATGGTTCATAAACAGCAAAGGCACCGACATAATGGTTCACAAGCAAGCAAAAGTGTGGACGTACTGGCATAGCAGAAGCAAAGTTCAAGCGAACTTTAAAGGATCAACAGGCATTGGTCTTCGGTGATATTCTTCGGAGTATTGTCGCAACAAATGAGGATGACTTCAGGCAAAGATATCTTCGACGGCGTTCCCTAGCTTGTGGAGGGTTGTCACAAACAACTGAAGATGGCTACAAGCAGAGTTATCTTCGATCGTGTTCCCTAGGATGTGGAAGATAGTCACGAAAACTGAAGATGGCTACAAGCAGAATTATCTTCGATCGTGTTCCCTATGATGTGGAAGATGGTCCCAAGAGGAGGAGAATGACTAAAAGCAGAGTCATCTTTGATGAAATAGGAGGCAGCTACAAGCAGAGCGTCTTCAACAAATACAAAAATCGGTTACCTTTAGAGACGTGTGACTGGAAAGGAGACTTAGTCTTGGGGGCTTATCACTTCCTAGAAAATAGGGAGGTTGTTACTCTTATCTTCGTCTGAAGAAACTGGGCTTCATGCAACGAGGCTTAGTCTTCCATCGTTGACATTGACTGACTTGCGTTGACTTGGACTTATCAAAATTTACCCATAACAGCTTTTATAGCCAGTATTAGTAGTACTCTAAATAAAATAGACTAACATAAGTGATGTATCTCCATGATTTTAGATGGTTAATCTTAGTATCTTTGTGTGTAATTTGAAAATCAAAATATTAACATTAATTTTTTTTGTTATTATTATTTTTTTATTGAGTACTCCGTATCTAGTTTTGGTGTTCTTATTTTTATTATTTTCTGCCTTTATATTAAATGAATTGTCCTTACTGTTTTTGCGGCTATTTAAGAAAATAATTTGTCACTTGGATAGCTAGCCTTAATAATCATGCTTTGGTGAGATTTTCTGATAATCCTTTTTTAATTTAATACTCGTATAGAATGTGTGTTACATTGATAAATTTCCTAACCAATTTATTCTACTATCTATAATCAATAATGGATACTTCTTTTGTTAAAGTCATGTTGATTTTAGCGCAAATCGCATTCTTTAGCAATTTGTATCTTTTGATTATTGAAGGTAATGAAATTATGTACTCTGTAGAATGCACTTATATAATACCTAATTATTTAATTCGGATTACATCATAATTTTATTAAGTTTCAAATCAGACATACTTTAATATATAACTAGATTAGTCCGTGCGATGCACGGATTTCTTTGAAATATAGACTATATATTTTATGTATTCTTACGTATCAAAAAAATTATTGAGACATAACCATTAGTTATAAATGCTAATTTTATAAAATTAATTTTGAAGAAGAACAAACCGAATATGAAAATTTAAGCATATACAAAAAAGTTAAATTTTTACTATACGATTTTAATTAAGTAAATAAAAAAATGATTTTAAACTTGAAATATATAAAAGAAAATAGAAAAAATATATACATCAAAGTATTTTGTTCAATGAAGCATAAAGAAGAGATGTATTAGATACCAATAGTTGGTGTAACACTCCCAAAATTCGAGTCTTTTTAAAACAATAAGAGTAACCTTTAACTTTCAAAACCCAACTATCGAACTTTGGGAGTGTTACTGCTACACTTATTTTCTGTAGAAAATAAATGCAAAGCAAAATAAAATAATATTTAAATAAACTAAGTGGTCTGATTGGCGGCAAAATAAAATAGTCGTTACAAAACTGCAAATTATTTTGAAAACAATAGTTAAAAGGAAATAATTAAATTCGGAAATAAACTAAATTGTCTTAGCTACGTGATTATTCTAACGTCTCCTCACACGTAACCGAGTACCCTCTTATCAACCTGAAAAATAAATTAGAAACAAGAAAAGAGAGAAAACTCCCAAAATTAGATAAACTGAGTAATTCCAACTCCATCCTGTAAAATAAATAATTTTAGTTCGAAAAAATTTTATACATAATATAGTCTCATAGACAATATAATACTCAACCAAAACCAACTTGTCACATAACACTTTATGACGAAAAAAAGAAAAGCGTTATCGGAGCAAGAAAACGGCTTGCGTGACTAACGCACAACGGCTTTCGCGCTAGCGCGCAAAGGAAAGGGAAAGAGAACGCCAGTAAGCCGGGACTAGTCCCTGTCACCACCTACTTTACAAAGGGTCACGCGTAACCCCAAATGGCCATGAAATAAAACAGAATGTCCCTGGTGTGCACACCCCTCACTAATATCCAATGATTAGGAGGAAGACTAACAGCAATATACAATAATTTAAACCAACTAGTAGCAACCATAACTACTAGTGGGTAACCTGTTCTTCACCCTTTCGGGTTTCATTTCCCTTCTTAGATTAAATTTCACTGTACATTTTATTAGATTAAATCATCCGATTACACTGTACATAAGTATTGCACAAATCAATTTAATCCCGAGTAACAATATTTCAATTCCAGTATTATTAAAACATAGTCATTCTATATGACATACCAGATACAACTCGTTTCCCAATAGACCTTGGAGACCATCAATTACTTATAATCGATCATCCAATTCCCAAGATTTATTTATTTTAAAAAAAACACTCATACGATATCAAATAATCAAATTTTTCGAAAATACATATACTAGTACACAAATTAGAAAACTAGTATATAATATGATTCCATAATACCACATGTACGATAACACACTCATCACATATAATTACATAAGCACGAAGTTGGCACACAATATTTCAAAACAATTTCCTAACGGGATTTTAAGGATGATGGACATTAAAAATTACCTCTAGAACGTGAATTAAGGTTAGAGGCCCCGAGTAATCACCTATACGACCTTCGTCTACAAATAAACAAATAAATGGCCTAAGTTAGATAATTATACAACTAATTGAGAAGTTAGGCGTAAGATGTGTAAGATCAACGTATTACCACCCAAAATCTAATCACCCCATAAGTACACTAATTGATAATAAGTCGAGTGATAAATATTGAAGATCACCATATAGCTTCCATAAAACTAAAGTCAAAGGTAAAAATTCTTTTTTTTTTTAATAATAAATTGTAAGTAAATCAACCAACATGATTAATTAAGAAACCAAAAGCAAGAAGCAAAAAGTGACGAGTTGCAATAGTGAACTCAGTATTTCGGTTTAAACTATTTTTTTTTTCTAAGACCTCCATTTGAGAAAAAGGAATTGAGAGAATTGAAAAGGATTTAGTATATCATAGCTTACCAAAGAATGAAGATGTAGAAGGATTTGATGATTTTTTTGATGGGATCGTAATGACAGTAGAGAAGGATGATGAATATATTTGTAAATCTCTCTTTAAACCTGTGAGGACCCTGAACAATATTCAAGAGAATTAATGGTGTGCTACCGCCACGTGTTCAAACGTTCAGGCTATTTCAGAAATTAGCAGCGGAAAAACTAAAACAGTTTTAAATAAATTTCAAAAACCAATAACCAAATTAAATCTTACAACTTGGAACCATTAAGGCCCTTATTCGAAACTCGAATCAATAGAGGTAGTATGAAAGAAAAATTGAGTTTAGATGACTTCAAAAGTAAATAACAATAAAAATAAGAAAAGCAACCAACACTCCACTCAAGATCCCACCACCTAGATACGGATGTTGCATGTGTAAGAACCTGTGGTTAATCTGCTCCCCAATATTACAAGTGTAAAAATTGGATCGTCACAGGGTCATTGAAAGGCGAAGGCCATGACCAAAGAAAGACACACAAGGCATGCAATCAGCAAAGCTGAGTACATACAAGCTGCGAAACATAATAAGGAAACCCTAGCATGCTACTAACAATCAATAATCACACATCATTAATTTATAGACTCGACACATGACTCAACTATCAATTTACTAAGACTTCACTAGTTAAAAGTAGTTAACTCATCATTATTATTCATTGGATTAAGCAATAGACAAGGTTGTCCAACCCATGCTCCATTTGGAACATCAATAAAAGAAAACCCCATGCCACTTTCGGAAACATCAATAAAACATCCAACGACCACGGATGCGACTCCGTGACCGTAGCTAGTATGAGATCTCACCTAACTCCTAGTTTTTGAAAATTATTTGAAATAAGAGACTCGTAGATCAGACGGCCTCAAGAAAAGTGCACGGCTAATACCCCGTATACCCCAACCCCTGATTGTCATTACTCCAGATGTGCACAAATCCAGAGTTTTATTGCTCATCCATCTTGCACTTTACGTGATTTACAAGTTTAGACTTGGTGATGGCTCATATGCATAACAATACAAACATTCCAATATCAATTCAATCAAGCAAGGCAAGTTTCCAATTTCAATTCTTGATTTATTAGTGACAAACAACATATATTATTTAATCCTTTAACTACCTCGGTGTATAAACACCTTGAGTGCATAAGGCACCCCACAAACTTAACCTCGTCATATAAGACTTAAATTTCCTCCTTTACTCATTCTATCTCCATGATCAAAACGAGTAATAAATGAATCATTTCACCAAACACATACCTTTGTCTCTAAGCGCACCTTGCATAATTAGAGCATAAACAACACTTGAAATATAGAATAGTGCACAACATACGGAAATCACAATGTATAACCAAACAATTTAGCCCAGTCTTCTCTATACATGATACTAAGTTCTCGATCCGTCCTTAAACATGCATCTAAAAGCAAGGTTTCGTAACTCATACGTACCTTGAGTAAATAAATTGGTATGCCACTTTACTCACTAGAAATCACCTTCTATAAACTCCTCTCCTAAACCAAACAACGAGAATTAAATTAATACCCAAGCAAATAAATTTACAGCAACACTATCTTACTTAAAAACCTGCAAAATCCAATTAAACAACACTTTAAAACCTTCCCTTTAGTTAAAATTAAAGGCTTATATATAGTTTTTTAAATTTTCTTCATAAAAACCTTAGAATATACTCTTAAACATGAAATTAAAGCAAGTTTAAAGTTTAATAAAAATCTGAAAATTATTTAAAAACCCCTAATAATCTCCCTTTTTAATGGGTGATTAAACCCTCTTTATAAAACATCAAAAGTAGTACTTTGAAACTATTTCCAGCACTTTAGATTAATTAAAAACCCTTCAAAACTTTATCAACACATCACTTTTATACTCAATTAAAAGTCTTCTAGGAAATAATCACTTCCTAAAAAAAAACAACCAACAATTAATATTACTAACCCAAGTAATTTCCAACAATATAATATGATGAAAAACCTCTTAAAACTTCAATAAAAACATATATTTATGCTTAATTAACTTTAAATATAATAAATTTTATTAATCAAACTCAAGGATAAAATTTTAAGCATAAAAAAACTTCGTTAAAAATCAAAAACTGCACGAAAATAATATTTTGAGGCTGAATTTGGCCACGAGAGGGTGGTGCTAACTACCATAGGTAGTGAGTCTTTCTTAAAACGTTGTTTTCACATGGAAAACACTAATTTTTTATCAAAATCGCATGAGTTCAGAACCTGATCGGGATTAAAACGGGATTAATATTAACGAGCGGAAATCAAAAAAATTAAAACACGAATTTACGTGTTCAAAATAATATGGAATTAAGTTAAACTAATCATTAATTATAATCACCAAAATTTCAAAACATCATTACTATAAAAGCCCTAAATCAATTGTTCATAAAAACCCTAAAATCATGATTTTCAATAATTAAAAACCCTAGGTTACAAAATTTACAAAATCTGAAATTATAAGGTTTAATCATCAAAATACAATTTGATACTAATTAAATTAATTTCAAACAATAAAATCAAAACCCATAAAACAATAATTATAATTACCCAAATTAATAAAACAAAGGAGAAAATAAGACTAACCTTTTTGTGTGGGAAATTTTTGGGGATTCATGGTGTATTTATAAAAGACAATTGTAGGGTAGAATTAGGCCTGATGAAAATAATGGGCCAATTAAATAAACAAATGGGCTAGGCTTTGTTTTTATGATCATGGATTGTAGGATATAGGTTCATAAAATAATTTGTGCTAAAATGATTATTTTTTTTTGACCCAAATTAATAATTCAAAACTTTTAAAATTAAATTACAGAATAATACAGGAGATTACATTTTAATAATAAATTGTAAGTAAATCAACCAACATGATTAATTAAGAAACCAAAAACAAGAAGCAAAAAGTGACGAGTTGCAATACTGAACTCAGTATTTCGGTTTTAACTATTTTTTTTTTCTAAGACCTCCATTTGAGAAGAAAGGAATTGAGAGAATTGAAAAGGATTTAGTATATCATAGCTTACCAAAGAATGAAGATGTAGAAGGATTTGATGATTTTTTTGATGGGATCGTAATGAGAGTAGAGAAGGATGATGAATATATTTATAAATCAATCTTAATTATATGTATCAGTCTAGAAGGTTCATGGGATAGGATCAAATTTTAAAAATTGAAACTGATTTTGTTACTAGCCTTTATCCGTGAAACCACTTATGCCAATTTTTTTTCCAGTTTTCAAAATCAGTTTTTGTAAATTATCCAAAATCAATCTTTTTTTTTTTGGTTTTAATAAATCCGAAAATAAAAGATAATTAATATATATTTGAAAATAAATTATAAACTTAAAAGTTTATACTAGCAAAATTGTTGACTAAAAATATTCAAAAATTTGGGGTATTACAGTTGGTGATAGAAGAAAAATTAATAAATTAAAGAGCATAGATAAATTGAGAGGAGTAGAAATTAAATTTGAAATTTGAAACCAAAGAAAATATAATGACGTCAGATTTTATTAAGGCGGGAAAATTTTTCTTATAAAGCTGCCACGTGGACAATATGATGTCAGCAGTTTCTATTTTAGTAATATTTATTATAGATAACGCAAACCACAAACGACATGTGTCCTAGTTCCCTTCTCCATTTTTGTAATATTTAAAAGTAAAATAACCTAATTACTAATTTACTATATGTATTTAACATTTACATATATATATATATATATATATATATATATATATATATATATATATATATATATATATATATATATATATATATATATATATATATATATAAGTAATATTTTTGGGTGCATGCATTTCAATTGTCACTCCTACCTTTTTAAATTCTTCATTTTTCTCAAGAAACAAAATTGAATAAAGTAAAATAAATAACAAAAACATTTAAAAAAAAATATATATTACTCATGACACACAAGTCAAAATCCATGTTACTCCCTCTATCCCAGAAAATCTAGAACGTTAGACTTTTTTCACTATTTATGTATTAGCTTTGACCATAATTTTTTACTAACATGTATCAGTTTATCTTGTGTGTGGCTAACTACTTGATTAGCTTTGACCATAATGTTTCACTAATTTACTATATGTATTTAATGTTATATACATATAAGTAATATTTATGGGTGCATGTATTTCAATTGTCACTCCTTCCTTTAAAACTCTTCATTTTTCTCAAGAAACAAAATTGATTAGAGTAAAATAATAACAAAAACATATTTTAAAAAAATATATTACTCATGATAGACGGGCCAAAATCCATATTACTCCCTCTATCCTAGAATATCTGGGACGTTAGACGCTTTTCACTATTTATGTAATAGCTTTGACCATAATATTTTACTAACATAATAAAAACATATTTTTTTCACAAAATATATTGTTAGATAGGTATTAATAAAAAGTTTCATACTCTAATTTTAAAATTGTTTTCATTAATATTTAATTATATAAAAATAAAGTCAAATTAGTGCATTGAAAATTTGGCATGTGTGTAACTTGACCGTGTCAGATATTATGGGACGGAGAGATTATGATCATTTTACTTGGGAATTATTATCTCAAAACAATCAAAGTCAATATTAAATGAACATTATCGAAGTGAATAAAATTACTATAATTATATATATTTGGAAAGTACACATTAATACAGAGTACAAAGTTAATAAGATCAAATTTGATATATTTTATTCTTAGGTCATACTCCGTAGTTTTTAATTTTTTATTTTGTAAAGAAAGGTTAAAGTTTATATAGTCAAATCAAACAATTAGATCAGATTAGAAAAAAAAATAAGTTAACATCAAATTAGTTTAAAGTAAAATGAGTTCAACTATGCATAATCTTAGATCAGTTTATCTTGTGTGTACGTGGCTAATGTTAGGGTATTCATCCCAAGTCCCACATGGAAAGATTGAGGAAGTGAGAAGCTTCTGATAAGTAGAATTGAAGCACACTCCAAATAGTATGAGGCCTTTTGGGAAGGTGCCCAAAAACAAATCCGTACGAGCTAGGCCCAGAGCGGACAATATCATACTAATGTGGATTAGAGTGTGCATGTGACCCATCAAGGTGGGTGACCTGGACCCAACAGCTAACTACATGGTGTGACTAAATCTATTAACTATTACTACAACTAAACATTGCTGACATTATCTCTCCTCAAAACTGCATACGTGTCGCTTTCTTGTGGATTTTTTTCCCACCTAAAACCATTGATGATGTCATTTTTTTTGTGATAGTTTTTTTTTTTTGGAAAGGATTTTTTTTTCTTTTGTGTGATACTTCGTAAATAAGCTAAGAAAGTTCTTTCAACAACTTAAACCTAAAAAATCGAAGTATAGTAAATTGAATAACAATCGTATTCCTTCTTTTGATTTAAAGATCATTCCCTCTCCTCAATTTCTTAACACTAATATTCAAACGTCCAAAAATTTCATGAAATATTGTAACTATATTTCTTTTAAGAAATCTCCTTCCAATGAATTTATGACAAAATTGAAAAGATTCGTTGTATATACGAGTCCTATACTACAATTTTTTTTATTAAAATTGTGCATCACATAGGGATAATCTAGTTTGTTTATAAAAATAATTATTAATCGTTATATGAGTAGCCTCAATCATTCAGTTATTCTTATCATAAGAGTGCATCCCCAATTTAACACATTACATGAGTTACATCAATTAATTAAAAAAAAAAAAACAACTCCATTTGTTCATTTGAGTGATTCCTCTTCTTTTATTTTGATTATTAAAAGAATAAATAATCCACTTATTTATTAGACTAACCCCATTTTCCCATTGTCACAAGCTAGTAACCCCAAATCAATCAAAATATCCCCTTTTGGTCATCGTTCTAATCCCCATTAATTAATTGCTTAAATATAAAGTTGTCACACAATGTGGCTAGCAACATATAAGAATTTATAATCTTAGATAGTTTTCTCTTCTCTTCAAATCACTTATTTTATTATGTTTAAATTTATCATATATGAATTTATTAATGTGTATGAACTTAACAACAAACCTTTATCTTATATTTCCTCCGTTTATTGATTGATGCATTCTTGAGATTCAGTACACAAACAAACAAAAGAAAAGTGAGTAAAGAACTTTACATAATTGCCCCATATATATACTACCCCCGTTATTTCTTATTATCTGCAACTTTTACTAAATATGGAAGCTTCACATAACGTGTAACTGTTACAAAACTTTCCTTCAATTAGTAAATTTTTTTAAATGAACTGACAAATCTACTCTTACTTAAATTTCTTAATTTAAATTACAGCATTAAATCAAAATATGTTAATATATTAATCTAAATTAATTAAACTAGTCATTTCCACCTAATTTTATTCAACCCCAAACTTATTCATTCCATTCAATAAGCTTAATTCATCTATTCTTCACTTCCCCAATAAATTCACCAAATCCATCAACATCTTCATCTTCATCTTCATCTTTTTCATCATCTTTCACCCTCTTTCTCTCTCCTCCATGAGATATATATATGTTCACCCCCTTTAGATCTTTCATCATCTTGTCGAGAAATCAAACCCAATTTGGTGCCTACACCAGAAAACTTATATATATAGGGGGTGGGGGGAGAGAGAGAGAGAGAGAGAGAGAGAACCAAGGTTAAAATGAGAAATATGAACTAATCTAGGTCCTTGGATCATGTTAATTGGACACTCCACATGCTTCTCGTGTCATTATGACATTTTCGTAATATTTCAACTTTACAAAGCAGTTTTCAATTTTATTTCTAAAAAGTAAATGGAAAATTAGTAAAAGTAAATGAAATCAGTCATAAGGTAAATGAAATTATTTCTACATACATAGTATATTTTAACACTTTAACTTGAACATATTTTTAGGTAAATGAAATTGCCCTAAAAGTAAAAAAAAAAAAAAAAATGGGAATTAGTTTGAAAAGTTGCAGAATTACAAAAATGCTATCAATGAGCACGGGGAATACCTTATCCGTTCCCTAAATTAGTTCCTAGTTCTCATTTTAGCCTTAGGTTCTCACATATTCTCAATGACATATATATATATATATATATATATATATATATATATATATATATATATATATATATATATATAAAATTAGAGTTGGTTTCCTCTTAAGTTGGGGCAATAGTTTTTCACATAAACTTTTACTAAAACTAGTATGCAAACAATAAAAATATTTTTAGGTCTGGGTATAAATGTTTGTACACTATTCTAAAGTTAGAGTTAATAAAAGAGGAAACTAACATTAATAAGAATTAAATAAATAAATATTATAATTTTCTAAACACTACTTACAAGAGTTTTCTTAAACTTTATAAAAGGTAGGAAAGAGAATGATGCATCCATTAAAACATCCCAAATATAAAAGAGAAGCATCAATTAAGAAATAGAGGAGATATAACTTATATGAACTTATCAAACCTTATTAGGTGCATTAGACATTGATATTTTTTTAAGGGGTGTACTAGATATATTATTATTATTAGAACTTATTAACCATTATTTTATCCTTAAGTGAATAATTTATCAATCATCATACTTGTATTATACGATATTTCCTCCGCTCTTTTTTACTTGACCTACTTTGACTTTTGTACTATTTACATCCCCTTTTTTGGGTGTTTAAAGAGTCACTAGGGTAGGTGATGAGAATTAATCTCATGATCTACTGAAATAGGGAGGAAAACTCTAATCACTTGAGCTATCCCTGACTCTCTCCTTTGTGAGTTATATGTAGGCAAGTTTAACGGAAGAACAAATTTAATGGAATTAAGGAGGTGAAAAACAAAATTGTACAGAAATAAGTTATGTAAGAAATAAATGCATAGATAACTTGTATTATTTAAGAATTTCAAAAAAAAAAAAAAACATTTATTTGGCTATTTTAAGTTGGTTTGAGTAGTCTCCAATCATGGTCTTCATTCTCTTACATCCCTTAATTTTTAATAAGCTACTAATTCCACTATCTTTTCTTACAATTAGGCCTTGTTTGGTTCACCTTATTTTTGTTGGTCTGATCTGATCTGGTCTGATCTGATCTGATTGTTTAATTTGACCAAACTTTGACCTTAGGTGTACGATAATCTATAAAGAAAAAAATATATCAAGTGGGGTCTTGTTAGATTCGTAATAATATGTATTTTATTAATATGTAATTTTCATAATTTTTTTCATTACGGAATTAAAGATAATTAGCGATAAAAAATTGCACATAAAATGATGATCTGATCTGAACTTATTTTTTCTGATCTGATCTAGTCTGAACTTATTTTTTCTAATCTGATCTGAACTTATTTTTTCTGATGTAAGTAAAAATAAGGTGAACTAAACAAGGCCTTAATTACCCCATTCACATGTAATACATTACTCTCTTAGCTAAACATTTCTCTTATGCATGTATGTCAATGCAAATAAAACTTTGATAATACCTTTAATTATCAATAAGTAAAAATCATAACAATTGATGAATATTAATTAAAAAACTATTATGTCAATACAAATAAAACTTTGACTGATAATACCTAAAATTATCAATGCGTAAAAATTAGAACAATTGAATATTAATAAACTATTTAATGAGACGATTCCAACAAGTAGCTACAAGACTTCATTATTCTTATTTATAAATTACAAACATTAGTCAAAGTGAGTCAGATTAATAGTGCAAAAAGTCAAAAAATTTCATATATTTAAATATGGAGGGAGTACTTAAACACAATTTAACCCCCTTATACTACGTATCAATCAAATTGTAACATTTAAAAACGACAAAGAGAGATTGATGACTAATAATTGGGTACCCAATCGCCTATGAGGGTCAAAAAATTTGGGTATTGAAATAAAGATTGGTCCCAATTGATTCTTAATTTTACCACCAACTAGGCAAAAACTTGGAACCCATTCCAATTTTAGTTCCGAAATCTCTGGTTCTTTACAAGTTTGAATTCAAACTTCGGGTATCCAAAACTTTTGCTTTGCCCTAGTAATAAAAGGATATGAATTATTAAAGAAGATTTGGGTTCTAATAATCTTGCCAAGTGTGGATGTTTGGGGTGGAAATTTTCTTGCCTTTTCTCCTAACTCTGAAGCTTTTGGTTGCAAATATAATACTAAAAAACTATGAGGATTGAGCAAAAGTTAAGAGTCCTCGTTGAAGGAATTATGTGTTCGACAAGTGCAATTACTAGATATATTATTGGATCAATATTATGGAGATAATAAGTTCATTCTTTAGGGTCATCATTATTTGTTGCTAGACGTGATCAATGATTTTGGACTAATCAAATAGTCCAAAGCTCAATAAAATGGACCGTATAAGGTCACACTTTGTGCGGAAGTGGAGGGAGGGGGGCGGGCCTCCCCTGCCCAGATTTGCAGTCCGTGTTTTCAATGCTATGGCTCCTCTAAAATTCTTATATATATTATTAAAGACACATAAATTTAAGAAAACAAGGCTTGTTATGTTGGTTGAGAAGTGGTGTTTTTCATGAGGGTGTTGGATTCGAATCCTATCCCTAACATATTTTTTTTATTAAGGCTTTGCTTATTCAACTTGGGCATGGGGTTTTTTTTTAATAAAGATTAATATATTTATTTTATTTAATAATTTTAGCTAATCTTTTGTCAATTAAATGGAACTTTAGGCTAATTTGCTTACATTTAATATGAAATATCAAACTTTTAGGGTTATATGCTATTTAATTTGATAATTATTGTTTTTGTATTGATATCATGAAATCAAAAACACTAGATTTTTTTTTATAGAAAAGTTAATAAGAGATTGCGGTAAATTTTAGTGTTGAATCTTTATTGATGATTTTGCTATTATGAAAAATCATAGAGTAAAATTTAACTCTCTTTTTTTTAATAAAAATAAGATATTAGTACATTAATTTTTTAAATTATCTATTAACAAGTCCGGCGCCCAGGGCTTGATAATTCTGGCTTCGCCCCTGACTTTGCGGTGATGGATTGAAAAAAAGAAAGAAGGCCTAATGTTGGGCCCTATAGTGAGATGGACGGCCATATGGATTAATATAAGTGGGAGGTGTTTGGGCTTGCTTATGGCTTTATTATATATATATATATATATATATATATAATAGAGATTTGCCTAGGTCTTTCACACAACCAGCCATAAGTTGATTGAAAACCAAATAACCAAAAACCCTTACCCCCTCTTACTCTCTCTCTCTCTCTCCTCTCCCATCATCCGTGCGTTTGTGTGCGGTATATTTCTACTCCTCTCAGTAGAAAGTGTATTCAAAGCGTTTGTTCCTTAATAATTTGCATCAGTGGAAGTTCGATCCTAGCCCGTGAACCAAGTAGAGGAATCGTATTTGGGGTTCTTGTTTTCCTAGAGTTTACTTCATGGTCAACGGGTCAATCGCATGTGGAAATCATGCATCAAAGGCATAATTTAGTTTCTTTACATGTTATGCTTGTAGAGCCCAATTAGGTGCGAATAAATATGATTGTGAAATTTTGCAATATAATACCTAATTCCCTAAAGAGGATCGATTTAACTACGTTATAGTCCCTCTGTATTTTAATAAGAACTCTATTCTGTAGGTACATAGTTTTGGGATAAATAGCATAACACATTAATTTATTATTGAACTAGAGGGTAAGTTGAAGAATGAAAAAATAAATAAATAAATAAAAAATAAAATAAAATAAGTGAGTAAAAGTGGGATGAGAATTAGAAAATCATAAATTATGATATGGGGGTAACTAGTGGGCAGAGATAGTAAAATAGTGGAGTACAATATTGTTATAAGTTCCCAAAAATAGAAATGGAACACCTATTAAAATAGGTTCGCAAATGAATAGTGGAGCATTTATTGAAATTACGGAGGGAGTACTTATAGATTGCTAAGCGGAGTAAGGACTTGTTTAGTTCACCTTATTTTTGCTTATCTGATTTGATATGATCTGATCTGATTGTCTAATTTGACTAAACTTTGACTTTAAATATACGATAATGTATAAGGAAAAAATATATCAAGTGAGATCTTGTTAGGTTCGTTATAATGTATATTTTATTAATATGTGATTTTCACAATTATTTTCATTACGAAATTAAAGATATTTAGCGATAAAAACTGCATAGAAAACGATGATTTGATCTGAACTTATTTTTTCTGATCTGATCTGATCTTATTTTTATGAAATAAGTAAAAATAAGGTGAACTAAACAAGTCCTAAATTATACGGAGTATTGTGTAAACCATAAACGAGGTTAATCGTGGATTTAAAATTATTAAAAAGTATTGAAGGGTAATACTCTCTCTATTTTTTAAAATATCTAGCTAGTTAGACTTTTTACACTTTACATAAACCTACTTTTTTTAGGTTTAAAAAGTAGACTAAGGTAATAAGCTACTTACCAATATTTAAAATTTATATGGGATACAAAACAAAAAAAGTAATATATAATCATATTTTCATAAAAGTAATTATTAGAATTGTCTCAATTTATAGCTTTCAAATATCAATTTTTTTTAAGAAACTAATTCTATATTGAGGTCAAGTCAACGCGTTTAAACCAAAAAAAAAAAAAAAAACCTTTCATACGGTAAAACTAGTAAAAAAAAAAATCACCGTCTCCCATGCTATTTCATTATTGGCTAATCGCTTGGCACAATCAATAATTAGTTAATTACTTTTTTTTTTACTCTTCATCTTTTTCACCGTTACACTTTCGATACTTGTACAAAGACTACCCTAAACATAAAAACCATACTTATAGGTAGAGGTGTCAAACCCGAACCGACCTGAAAAAAATTATCCGTTTCGAACTGTAACCGAACCAATTTGATCCGAGAAATTCAAGACCCAAACCCGATCTGTAACCGAACCGAACCCAACCCGAATCCGAACTTGACCCGATCTGAACTTAACCCGGCACCGATTTGATCCGACCTGAACTCAACCCGAATCCGATTTGACCCGCCCTGAACTCAAACCGAACCGATTTGACCCGACCCGAGCTCAACCCGATCCGAAATTGACCCGACAAATAACCGATCAGATCCGATCTGTTTTGACCCGAACTGTTATTAACCCGACCCGATTTTAACTCGATTTGATTTTTACCCGATTCGAATTAACTATCACTATGTATAATGTCAAGTTTTTAATATAAAAATTGAATTAGTAATAAAGTAATTCTAACAACCATAACAAATATCTTATACAAATTGAATTAGTAATAAACTAAACTAATAGTACAGAACTCATAACCTCGCAAGATTGTACAATTGATGAAGAGTTGTAACCTTGTAATAACCTTAAAAAACTGATATTCTATTTTGTATATATCACCATATGTAACTATTATTACTCATCAATATATCACTAGCTCGGTCTCACTTATATAGGTATGATAAGTTATTGATAATTATTCAATCTCAATTTTCCTTTAAGATAAAAATTATACATAACTTGATCAAATGAGAAAACTAAAACTTCGTGCTTCATAATTAATAATCATATCGAACCAATAATAAGGTAAAAACTCAATAATATCTCTAGATTAAAAATAACCTTATTTGGATATGAATTTGGTCAGATCGACCAAAATCCAGCCAAACACAAAAAGGAATTGAATCGAAACTGACCAATTAATGAATCAACGGATCAACCTTATCTTAATTAAACCGAACTTGACCGAACCGAAATCAACCCGACCCATGTTCATCCGACCCGAAGTTATCCGGTTAAACCTGATCCAAAATTATCCGAACCGAAAGTGAACCGATCTGGAGTTGACCCGACCCATATCCGACCCGGACTCGATAGACCATGACCCGAATTTGACCCGATCCGACCCGATCCGAGTTAAAAGGATAATTTTGATCCGAACATATCCGACCCGAGCAGACCCGACCCGAACAGACCCGACCCAAACTCCATCCGGTTATCCGAATTGACACCTCTACTTATAGGAGTGTTTTTATAACCTGAAGTTTAAATTTCCAATACATGTAATAAATTAAATTAAATTACTATTATTATTTATTACATAATAAAATAATACCATATGCTATTCCTCAACCACTATAAATAAGTGCCCCTCACACTTGTTCTCCCTCACCAAATCACCCTTTCATCTTCTTCATCATCATCCTTTAAACCTAACAACTTTTTCTTCTGCTAAAAAAAACCCCCAAAAAAATGTCAGTAGAAGCTCTAGCAACGAATTTCTCATTGCTACCAACAGCATCATCCCTTCTTTCAGCACCCATTTTCCTTTCATTTGCAGCATTTCTGTCCCTCTTCACCATATTCCTGTACCCAGGAGGCTTAGCATGGTCTCTTTCCGCTGTCAAAAACAACCGAAGCGGCAATGGTAAGTCCGCTTCGGCTATCCCTGGACCAACCGGGTTACCCCTTGTTGGTCTCGGCCATGTTTCCGCTTCCGAAAAAACTCACAGAATTTTATCAAACATAGCAACTAGCCTTAAGGCTACGCCGTTGATGGCGTTCTCAGTTGGGTTGACTCGCTTTGTGATAGCGAGTGAACCCGAGACTGCTAAAGAGATTTTGAACAGTTCTGAGTTTGCTGATCGTCCTATTAAGGAGTCGGCTTATGAGCTTCTCTTTAACAGGGCTATGGGGTTCGCTCCCTTTGGTGATTACTGGAGGAATCTCCGAAGGATATCCGCAACATACTTGTTCAGCCCCCGAAGAATCTCCAACTTCGGAGGATTCCGTCAGGAAATTGGTAACAAGATGATCAACCAAATCAACACTTTGATGGGTGAAGAGGGTAATGTTGAGATCAAAAATGTATTGCATTTCGGATCGTTGAACAATGTTATGATGAGTGTGTTCGGAAAGAGTTATGATTTCTTCGGTAAGAGGACCGAGGAAGCTGATAACCTTGAGGAATTGGTGAAGGAGGGTTATGAATTGTTGGGTATTTTCAACTGGGGAGACCATTTTGCCCCTCTAAGGTGGTTGGATTTGCAAGGAGTAAGGAGAAGGTGCAAGAATTTAGTCGGTAAGGTAAACAAATATGTTGGTAATGTCATTGAGGAGCACAGGGCTTTGAGAACTGAAAAGGTTGATGATGATTCAAAGGACTTTGTTGATGTTCTTCTTGACTTGGAAGATGGAGAGAACAAGCTTTCTGACTCTGACATGATTGCTCTTCTTTGGGTATGACTTTATTTTTGTTAATTTTGTTTTCTACAATTTTTGTTCATGTTAAAGTTGTTCATGATATAACTGTTTATTTTTTGTTTTACATTTGTTCATTTAAATGCTAGAAAGTAGAAACGGTATATGTGCCATTTTGTTTGGTTTGGGTCCTTTTTCTTTTGTTGTGGGGTCTTTTTTCTTAAGTTTGATCTTTAATTTTGCCATAAAGAAATAAAAATATGTAGGCCTTTTATTTCCTTCATATGATGTTAAAGTTGTAGATTTATGTATATTTTCTTTCTTAAATGGGGTAGTATTAGGGCATCTAATTAGTGGGTTCTTTGATCATTATCTTTTTATGCTTAACAATGGAATTCATGTACAATTGATACAGTTTTAACCAACATGCATGTACATGAAACAATTGTACACATGCTAATGTATGAGATTTTATACTCCGTATTAAATATCATTTCGATGTTTGTTTGTAGGAAATGATCTTCAGAGGAACAGATACAGTTGCAATCCTACTAGAGTGGACTCTAGCAAGGATGGTTGTGCACCCTGACATTCAAGCCAAGGCTCAAGCCGAAATCGACAGCGTAGTCGGAGCCAACAGGCAAGTCGCCGACTCAGACCTTGCCAACCTACCATACCTCCAAGCCATCCTCAAGGAGACATTGAGAGTCCACCCACCAGGCCCACTTCTATCATGGGCTCGTCTCTCAATCCACGACACCCACGTGGGTCCACACTTCGTCCCAGCCGGAACCACCGCTATGGTCAACATGTACGCCATCACCCACGACGAGAAGATCTGGTCTAACCCCAACGAGTTCAAACCCGAGAGGTTCATGGAGGAGGATGTCCCAATCATGGGTTCAGACCTGAGGCTGGCACCTTTCGGAGCAGGACGTCGTGTCTGCCCTGGAAAGGCAATGGGTATGGCTACTGCTCAGCTGTGGTTGGCTCAGATGCTTCAGAACTTCAAGTGGGTTCCGACCGACAATGGTGTTGACTTGACCGAGTGCCTCAAGCTTTCAATGGAGATGAAGTCGTCTTTGGTGTGCAAGGCTGTTCCTAGGATCTCTGCTTAAATCATCAGCAAATAGTCTGTTTATGTTAAGAAGGTTATGTGTGTGCTATAATAGCCACTATTAGTACTTTTAATTATGGACTAACATAAGTGATTTTCTTCATAATTTTGCACATTCGTATATGGAGACGTATTCACATAGGAGTTATCTCGCGAACTTAGTAGTTTCCGAGCTTTTTAGGTGGTAGTAGCTTCCTATGTAATGTGTAATCGAAAACCAAAAAATTAATGTTAATTTTCTTTATTAGTGTTTGGTTTGGTGTTGTTATTTTTCTGATTTTCTGCCTCAATTTTTCTTGATTTTTCATTGCAATTTTCGCGGCTATTTGAGGAAATAATTCAGTACTTATAAGTTGTTTGGACACACACATAGACTTAACAAATATGCTTCAGAGCTATAGAAATTCTGAGTTCTGTCTAAATTCTTGTTCGGAGTTCTGATTTATCTGCCTTAATTTTCTTTTATTGATTTTTTCATGCAATTTACGCGGTTATTTGAGAAAATAATTGGTTTTGACAGTCAGCCAATATAATTACATGCGTTGGTTATTAATTATAGATTTAATGTATACTTATCCAATTAATAGCATAAAAGGAGAGAAAATACTATTGGAGATAAAAATAAGTGGTGGTTTATAGTCATAATAACTAGTAAATGCATATGTCAATGTCATGTCGTTGCATTAAGATTAGAATCACATTCTTTAGCAATCTCTATCACAAATCACAATCTTTTTTAGTTTTTAATGGTGATGAATTTCTGTAGGAAGCACTTAAATGGTTCTGGTACATATACATTTTCTCTTAATAAGTTTTCTTTAATTAGATAATAAAGAATTTCCAAAACTCGTAATTATTAGTACTGAATATACATGTGAGCAACAACTAGTTTTTGTGGTGTAATATTCTCTTGTATGTAGGGATTGCAATGGGTCGGATTCGGAACAGATTATGCAAAATCCGACTCCGACCCTACAAGTTGTCGGATTTTTTATCTGCCTCCGCCTCTGATTCCGACATCCGACTCCTCATACTCCGATCCAAATTAAATTTTCATCTTCCGACTCCGCCCCGATCCGACTCCGACTTTAAAAGTAATTTTGACCCAATTATCAATAGCAACCAATATATAATCAACTTTAAAGACTAACAAATTCATAAATTGAATGATAAAAAATATATAAGTACATGAAAAAGTTGGAGTCGGATCGGATAAATCGGATTCTAAGTAGACTCCAACTCCGACCCTCCTTGACTCGGAGTCGGATTCGGATAATTATTTCTCGAATTCGGTTCAGATTTTTTTTTCTTTGGATCGGATCGGACTAGGGGTGGATTCGGACAAGATTGCAATCCCTACTTGTATGGTCCATTTTCACAAGTCACAAGTATCTTATTCCAAAATGTAGTGCAACTAAGGTTCAGTTTTATTGTTTTTGCATCAACATTGCTAGCTTATAATAGTGATCGAACAATTTTCATTTATTTTTTCCATTTTTATAGGACTTTTTTGGAATCCTCGGAGTATTAATGTGTTATCGGAATTTTGAAGAATAACATTGTTCATCTTTTGGTATAAACTTGTTTAAGCACCATGATCGATCGTGGTGTCCTATGCATCTTTATTCTTGCATGCTTTGTTGATGCATCCTCATCCTATATTCTGTAAACACAAGGAGCAAAAAAAATGGAAATTTATTGCATTAATTAAAAAAAAAAAGAGCAGAGATTCCTGGAAATGATGATGAATTAAAGATGCAAAAAAAACCTGGAGATGATCGAAGAATACACAAAGAGTAACACTTTGATAAACATATGGTTCACCTCTTTTCAAGGGATCCAAATTCTTTCTAGAGAATATTTGGTTTTGTTTTTTTAAAAGATTTTATTAAAGTTATTTTCAGTTTGTGCAGTGCTTGTAAAAAAGCCACTCTCCTTTTTCTCTCCCCTTACAGTAAACAAAAGATGCAATTCAGATTTTCTTTTGTTTTCTTGTACACTTGGTGTACCTTTTTCTTTTTTTTTTTTTTTTCCTCCCATAGAATTCACTCTATTTTCTTTGCTTCACTTCATATCCTTATCTGGGTGAATCTTGATCTCACCACATGTACAATACTTTTTTTTTTTTTTTTTAAAAAAAAAAAGATAAATAAAATAAAATTTCATATTCCTTATCTACCCTTTTACTACCTAAATAGTGTTCGAGTGGAGAAAAGATACACCGATCTATAAGACTCGTGTTCTTATCCCTTAAACGCCCCTAAACGTGTTAAATATGCCTCTACGAGTAGTACATAAATTTACCCTCAAAGATGTATATGTATTGTCTCATCGTGTATTCTAACCCATAGGGACAAGGACCCTAAGTAGTATAGTTGCATATCCGTACAAGTTTATGTACATCCAATTTTTTACTATAGATGATGCCTAAACTTTGGCACATTTATATGTTTATTCTGTAATGCTAATGTTGATCCATACGCGTCCTCTTTCACTTTCTACGTCGTATCGATTCTAACCCTCTTAATCGGCTTATAATAATCATGGATTTGGATATCGTACATTGATATTAAGCTTAGATTAAGCATAACATCAAAGCTCCATTAACACTAATATAATGGTTTAGGCAAGCATCTGTTGATTGTAGGTACCCCAAATTCTATGTGTCAGATGAGAAGGTTAGGGAATGCATTAATTTAATGTGTATGGAAAAAAATATTATTCCTTTGACCACTAATGAAGTTATGAAGAGCCCTAAATAATCTTTAGATGTCTCCTACAAGTTATACACTGATAAAAATAACAATAATTCATCAGCTAATGAAATACCTGCAACATTATTCCAGTTTGCAGAATTTTTCTTTTGGATAAAACATGCTCTAGGTAGGCTTAAAAGCCAAATAGATTTTTAATGAATGTATTAAATTTTACAGAAGAAAAAAAAAACATTAAACTATGTGTTCAGAAATGATTCTTAAGTAAGCACCTGATGCTTAGGTCTAGCTTTGATGTTAACTGTCTAGATATGCAAATCAATTGCTGATTGTTTTAGATTTCGGACAAAGGAAATACATCGATTCATTATTCATGTTATAAACACCCGGGTGGTTCGTTGTCAGTTATTGCATTTCTGCTTCAGTATCTGATTTTAGTTAAATGCAGATGAATTTCTGAATTCAGTAACCTGTGTTGTGTTGCTTATTAGCATTAAAAATATCAAATTTAGAAAGTAATGATATAGCGTGACAGAGCTTAGAATCTCTAGTACATCATGGCTGATTTGTTTACCCATTGAATATCCTGACAACAATAACCAATGCCAATCTTCATGTCGAATCCGGGGATTAGGGGAGGCAAATGAATGATGAATGATATTTAATCCTGCAATCAACCAAAGATCATATAGAAAATTAGCGAAAATTGTATTTTATAAAGTTTTTATGATTCTTTGGCTAATATGCTAATCAGCACTATGGGTGGTGAAATAGTCAGGGAACCCCAAAATAGAAGGGACAGAAGTTAGAACCCCTGTTTTCTTATCTTGATGCTGCAGTGATACAGTACAGATCCTAGCTTGGTTCTCTCAGAAGCAAACAGTATTAGAATAATTGAAATTGAAATCAATGGTGATTAATTAAGTGGTGATTAGTTAATTAATTAAGTTTTACAGGTAGATTGTCACTTAATACAGGA
Source organism: Chenopodium album (assembly GCF_948465745.1). Taxonomy (NCBI): domain Eukaryota; kingdom Viridiplantae; phylum Streptophyta; class Magnoliopsida; order Caryophyllales; family Amaranthaceae; genus Chenopodium; species Chenopodium album. The sequence continues at coordinate 9,937,088 of NC_137844.1, forward strand.
ATAGTGGGGACCACCATTACAAACCCTAATGCTTTGGCATTAGGAAGCAATGATATTGGTTTAGAGCTCATATCAGTAGGATCAGCAAATTATTAAAAACAATCTGTTGCCTTTAATATTGACACCCCCTGTGTTTGAGTGCCCTTGAAGAAGCATATGACCTTTATCATCACTTAACTTTTAGTATATCATTTGGCTACCATGTAGACTCCCTATTTCTTTGTTGGATGCTTCTGCTACATTTTTAATTTCCTCATTATACCTAATTTTATAGACTACGTGTGCCGTTACGTAGTCATCAACGTTTCATCATGATCGTCTTCCTCGTCCTCATCACTATGTTATCATTACCACCATCTCGGTTTGTTAAAATATTTGAAGAAAATCTTTTAAAAAGATCACGGGAAGAAAATTGCTAAATATCTACCGTAACTGCTAGTTATCTAATAATTCGCTAAATGACAATTGTTCCCCTTTTCTTCTCTAGATAATTATTATTTTTAGGTGGCTAACAGTTAGCAAGATAGCTTTACTTAAAAAGCGAACCAATCTAGGGGCACACCCCCAAATTGATTCACATCTGTGGTATTTAGTACCTAACATGTTAAAGCAAACTTAACTCCTTATTCATATTTTTCAGGGGTCCCAAAGAAAGTAGACTGGCTTTTCGGCGCTAGGGAGTTTTAAAACCATTAAAGGACTTTCATGGGAAACCTTATATTCTTGCTACTAAAAGATGGTCCATACTAGTAAGTGTATTCTATTCTTGGTTCTCATGATCTAGATGGAATTCACATGGTATTACATGCTCAATTATGCATCTATCTCTTCATTTTTATACCAAGTGCTGCTAATGATGGAGGTTAATGATCACTATTATAATAACAGATTATGAGATGATGCAGATTTTGGCAATCCCATTATCTGCACAAACCCCATTAACATTTCTTTTTTGGAGGCATCTACTGTATATCCTAAATTTTAATGTCTTCAGGACCACTAAACAAACAACTAATTACTCGACGCACTTTTCTAATCTCCATGTATTATTATCTAATCTCCCAGATTATAGAAAGATATTACTTTGGCTGGCTGGCATAAGCAGGTTTTGATGTTGGCAATTACATGATATACTGTACTTTTTCCAAGACTAATCAATTTTGTTATATTTTATACATGAGCCTCTTCGGCGATGCAGGTTCAGAACTTCAATTTCGTCAGAGAAATCAGATATCTGATACTTGTTCTCCTAGGCATTATTTACCCTAGTAGTTTTCAAAAGATTAGCAAGGAATAAGTTTTTTTTGACAGGTACAGTATCAGGTTCACTAATTCAAGGTAGTTCAGGACCATTCAAACATACATATGGTTGAAAAGAATCAAAGAAAAATTCAACTTCTCAGTGCAGTTACATCACCACGTGTTTTATGTTTCTGCAGATCATGTTTGTACTCTTCTTTGTGATGCAATCTAATCTATGGCCAGCTCACCTTCGAAATATCTATCAATGATTCAAAATAAAGTTTTGCAAATTCCATACCACCCGTGGGTCGGTGATAATGAACAAATCTAAAAGTAAATATGTACGATAAGGTTTAGCTTAGTGTTCATGATACTGAAACAACATTCCCAAAAACGCAATTTTTATTACCATTCAGTTACCTGAATGCAATCTTAAAAACGCGTTTGGTATGAAGATTTTTAGGGCTGGAAATGAAATTACTTTAGCAAAGGGTTACTGATTCCACCCAAAGCACATAATGTTACCCTTCTCAATTTCCCTCCTCCCTCTCTCTTATTTGAATCTATTCTATTGTAATGGAGTACAATAAATAATTTTGGCTCTAAATATCATTTCCCTCTCTCATTCCCAAACGCAGGCGGAAGTGAAAAACTGAAAAAAAAATAGGGATAATTAGGGATGAATAGACATTAACATGGACATTGACTGTAGAAGTTCTTTTCAAAAACACATATCTAAGTAAAACGTAATTACCATGGACATTAACATGAGATGTTCCGTACACATCATTTATCTAAGTAATTTCCATGGACATTGATAAGAGACATTCCGTACAAAATTACATATCTAAGCAATTTCATCTACAAGTACCGCCTATGACATAGATGGCTGTATACATCCTATATCAATTCTTTAGCGGGGAATCCCAAAGAAGTGAGTTCCACCTCAATTTTGTCATCTTCAACATAATTTAATTCTAGACCCAAAAACAGTGCAACCCACAAAAACGACCTGGTCCTTGTGTTGTTTTATTCAAGGCACATCATTGTCTAACAGTTATTATGCTGATGAACTTCTGATGATTAAGAAAAGTTTATCACTCTAAGAACAGGTTTAACATTGAGATTAGTGCCATAATATACTACTCCGTATATTTCTAGGATCCAAAAGTTTAATCTCACAATTATTTTCCGATTAAGAATGCAGTATGTCATCTTCAAACCTTCATAAGTTACACGACAAGCACAGGAAACTGTTATGTCAGCTAATATATAGTTATTCTGTATCTTCTAGGGTTGGCATTACTGGTAGGCTGGTAGCTAATGAGGAAACATGCTCCACTAATGACATCAATCATGGTGTCTTATTGAGATTAACTCCCCCTGTCCGGAATTAATAGTCATGTTCATGGTGTGATTTAAACAAGTGATGTGACTACACATCCAGACGTAGGGAGTAGTTTCCTAAAGAATATCATAGCAGCATGACCAAAATCAGGCTCTTAAATCAGCAACTTGGAAGGAAGTTAAAATTACCATGAAACAGTAATATGCTACTAGTATACTTAAGATACTTAGGTTATCTTCATATTATAAATATGAAAAAGTTTTGAATAAACGTGTCTACATGTGAATTTCCACTCTTTGTTATCAGGGTTTCGTAAGTTGAGGTTGGTTGTTCCTATATATTGTTGGCAAATTCTTCAAACTTCATGTAACATAAGTTTGATACACAGTATCTCTTTTTGTCTTTCTGATGCAAGTGCTTCTGTAAGCTTCTTTGAGTACCAAACAAATTTCAATTTGGAAAAAGAAGGTCAAAGAAATCTTAGAAGATGTTAAAAAAGATGAAAAGGTTGACATAAAAAACATCTTTAGTAAGTAATGGTAATAATGAGTTTGTGTCTACTTTTGCAAGGACAATCTCATGCTAAGGTACACGGGTTTTTTTTTTTTTTTTTTTGGGTGGGTAAGGAGAACAAACCTACCAGACAGGGAACTCTTACAAGTAAATCAGCCTAGTTACGCAAGTTTGACTCTTGGGAATGAGAGGAAGGAAAAAGGAATCGCCACCCCCAAGTAACGCAGTTGGAAGGAATCAAACCCATGACCTTGAGGTCATTCTAAGATACACAATATTAAAGTAATGCAACCCAAATACCCAATCTCTCAATACCGGCTCCAAGGTGCTACAATAGGGATATAGACATCAGTATGAAGGAAAGCTATTGTAAACCTACACAACCTGCAGCCCATATAGTTATTTATATCTACCGATCAAAAAATCAGTGTTTAAGAGAGTTTCCAACCCATATGGCCATATGTTCATATATACACAGTAAGAAGCACATTGGACAAGTTTTTCAAGTCCTAGACTCCTTCTATAATGCTAATAACTATCCTCAAGAAAAACAAGCGTAATAAGAGCTGCCATCTTACCTCTTACCAACACAGATAGATGAGGTAACAAGTACCAATTTTCAATCATTCATCCTCCAGTAAGAATTGAGTTAGAAAACTGACTTTGACTATGGGATGCTTAAATTTAAAGGTTAAATTCATAAAATTTCAGTAGACAGAATTAATCTTTCTCAGAAACTGGCTAAGTGTTTAGCATATATGTTTGGTTATGTAATAGCAATCAAGATACCGCATCAAGAGACTCACACGGTGGGATAAAATTTCATTATCAGAAGAAGACTTTTACACGTTCATTTTGAAAAATTTGGGTCTAATATACATAAAATGAGTGTTCTCCAACATTCAAGTTTATGGAGCAATTTACTTCGAATAAAGTTAAAATTTGTGCAACTCACGCAGAAAGAGTGTAGGGTGTCAATATGAGATGTCTAGTTTACCATAAAATCAAGCGTTGAAGACTCTGAAAGAATCAACGACGGTGTATAATCTGTCTTTCATTTTGTCCCATCTCCTTTCATTTGCTCCTGTTGTCAAGGTGTAGAACTTACCTGCAACAACAAGGAGCCACCACAAAATAGTTACATTGACAATTTATTGGGAGATAAAAATGAGAACATCTTAGACATCAGTCAAAGTAGCAGTTTACAAATACGCGGCATGTACGCCTTCATACAGTATAATTCCATCCTGAGTGGAGTGGAGGATGGGGTAGAGCATTTTTTAGTCCATCTATCATCGTTTGGATGCAAATTATTGTGCCATGACGCCATGTTACACACCAATCCAGACAAAAATAAACTACTGTACACTGAGTTGAACTCAGTAATAATGTAAAGATGTTAAAACTATCTCTGAATTGTTTAAGAGAATATAGTACGATTGTACTAGACCTACTAGTACTATATTCCATAACAAAATGCAAACTATTTTGAAAGTTTAATAATGATGACCAAACTTTGCTCATGACTTTCACGGCACACAATTTATTGCCAAACTTTAGTAGACACATAATTATTGACTAGGGATGTTAACGAACTATTCGAGCTTGGCTCGAAAATTATATGAGATTGAACAAGTTTGTGAACAGTAACGACAACAAAGACTTAGTCCCAAGATAAGTTTGTGCACAGGCTAATTTTTAATTATTTTATTTTAAATATTATAGCATCCAACTTAAATTAATACTGTAGTAAAAATGTGTATAGTAATGTTGAGAAACTCAAAAGCAATAGCAAAAACATAGACACATAGTTACGTAAAAAGATAATATAAGATTTGAACTCAAGCAAAGTATATGGTAAGATGAACATGAGAATTTAAACTTGAAAAAGCTTGAGACTCGTCTCGAGTCTAAGCCATGTGCCATGAAGCAGGTTGTTAACACCTTTATATATGAAGATGCAATGTAAAATCACAAGTTAATACAGAGGTTTGTACTTAGAAGTAGGATTCAAGAATAATTAAATACAATTGATTTATATTCTAAGAAATGTATTAATAAAAATAATTAAAATAAAAAAGAGGTTACTTTTTCTATTTCGGCTTTGCCAAAAAGAATGTCATTTTTCCTAAAATATTAAGACTAGTATAATTTGGAAAATGATTTTTTTTGCCCCCTACTGTAATAGCATATGTTTTTGTAAATGGAAGATAATTTTATTTCATACCCTTGTTAATGCAGATTACACTTAGAGCATGGCGGGTATAATTTGGTGCTTGGGCAGTGAACTCAAATGTGTAATACGTTTTGCCTTCAACATCTTGCTGCAAGCAGATTAAATTAATAAGCATCTATGCATTATAAACAAGCATAAGATCATTGAAAATAGTAATGTCATTTAGAATATACAATGTAAACAGCTTAAGTGTGAAGTGCAGGAGTTAGAATGAGATTCTAATAAAGAAATATGGCCCGATCAACACAAACTGTCACTGTAGATGCCAACTACAAGTATATTAATTGGTTTTAGTCTTGGGGTGAACCTAAAACTTAAAATCAAACCCGGTCTACGTCAATTCACTGCCCTTTATGAGTTTGTGACTCTTTATAGACCCCCAATCTAACCAGAAAATAAATAAAAAGGTCACTTCCCAACCCTTGTTCAATTCACCAACAAACCAACAATCCTGCAAATAGAAATGCCATTTTTTTTTTTTTTCTTGAAGCATTCATATCTATTACCAAAGATTAATTACAGTATTAAATTTATTGTTTAAATGCATTCTTAACCATTTGTAGTAAGAGCCCAAATACTTGATCCTTCACCTATTTTTTTTCAACTTTTATTATCGTTTATTTTTTATGTACATAATGCGCAACAAAGCTAATACATGACCCACAATCAATTTGAATGTAATACAAATAAAAGGAGGGCTTGTAGAGTAGTAGTCACACAATACATCCTTATGCACAGGAATTACAATTCCAAGTCTAACATTAATGCATACATACAACCATTTTTATCATCAATGTCCAGTTAAAATTGAGAGGGTCTATGTTAGGGTTTGGGTTTGGCAGGTTTATATTAGACCCAAACCATTGCTCTACCCGATACCACATACCTGGACCCTTAGGGTTTAAAACAAAAGACATGTGCCCTTATTTACGTTAAGGTTCAACAGGGCGTACACTAGTAAAGAAACAACAATAAGAAATTATTTTAGAAATACATACATGACTAATAAAACTTGAAACACAGAAGCTTGATGTAGTTCCTGTTCTCAGTAAATCTGCATCCAACAGACCATAATTTCATAAACACTAACCATGTCCACTATATCATCTCATCACAATATTAATGCAACCTTTAAGTGATCCCTAGCCAACAGCTGAATCACTTGAGGGATTACAGTCTTACAGACCATTATCATCTCACAAAAGCACTGACTAACTAGGTGTTCTTTGTTGTTCCTGATCAGGCTTCATCACTTAGGTTGAGAGATATATTTATCCATTTATTCATCTACATACATTTTCTCATATGACAGTACTTTTCTTGATAGTGGGTTCCCAACTCTTACAACTCATTAGTCCTCTCTTTAAAGAGAGGGAAATTACCTCAGCAATTTAAAGCCCTCTTAAACCATTTATCCCCCTGCGTTCATGTACGAATGTGACAAATTGCCAAGACAAAGAAACTTGTATTAACATTGTCCATTGATCCCCAAGTTTTAGTTTGACATTGATGAGAAATAAGTATTGATCCTCTCTAAAATGTGTATTCTTATTCATTTTACAATTTCTTTTACAGCTTTCTTTATAAGTGGGCCTTGTAAGTCATGATGTAACTGAAAATGTAGGGGATACTTACCCTTTAAGCTCTCAAGTTTTTTGGGGTTCTTAAGGCAGTGTTTGGTATAGAGATTTAACAAGTTTTAACATTCAAAAAATGACCAAACTATTGAGTTTCCTTTGACTTTGTGGATTTAGGCTAAGGGGTGAATCACATCAAAGTCTCTTGTCCTTAGAGACCGAGGATTTATTTCCCCACCAAGAAAATTGTTTTTAGGGAATTCCTAAGGTGGTAATCCAAATAGCAAGATCTTTAGTCCTGTAGCAAAGAAGGCTTCTAGGAAATGAATAATGAGCATGTTTTCTTATAGGTAGTAAAATTATTTTTGAATCACCTTTCTTTATAGTATTCTTCCAACATTATGTCTTCTTACAAAGTCTTTACATATGCATGTCCTTCACCCTAAAACTGATAAGAAGTGACAGTGTGAAATGAGTTGAGGTTTAAGCCTTTGAAACTTGGTTCCTCATTTGTTAATCAGAGAAGCAAATGCCTTAAAAATAATTTTGGTTTAATCTACTCACTAAACAAAGTTTTGGTCCTTTCAGTTCTTCAATTAGCCTTTCAGGGCCTTATATTAGCAGTTGTTATTCAATGAAGAATTGGGACATAATCAAGCCATCTGAAGGTTGTGACGCACAATCATCCAGTGCCATGTGCATGGTCCCAAATGTAATATGAGGATCAGAGGACGCCTGCTAAAATTAATCTGGCAAGTTAACCGAACATTTGAAGGGAAGTTGCACACATAATGAAACCTAAGTCAAACAGAAAAAGGAATTGAATCTGGATAGAATTCCGCCAGCATACAATTTTAGTAATGAGAGATTCAGATTATTTCTGACCAAAAATAGTTTGTTTATTAAGGCTTTATTTATAGGATCATAAAATGAAAAAGACCATTAAAAGAAGGAAGACAGGGATAGAAACACTAATCAATCAATCAAAGCCTTAAACCCATAAGTGGGGAAAGAAACACTAATAGCCTCTAAAAAAGGCTCTCTTTCAAAGAGATTTAGATCTTGGGCATTCCATTTATCTCCTCACTCCCCACAAGGCCATGAAATCATAATCTCAAGTTGGGCATTTGAAATCCCCTTAAATTCTCCCTACCAAAAATACATGGAAAATTGGCTGTATGCACGAGATTGTAATAGCATATATTGACAGAAACAAACGAGTGTCACAAAAATATATAATTAATGAATACTTTGCGGAATTCCACCTCAAAACAGAGGCTCCGAACTTGATCCCTTCACTTTCAGAAAAACTTCAATCATGCAACCATAGCAATACAATGTATATAGAACTGGAAAGGAAGAATAACTGACCTCTTTCGCTTGAACTAATTTAGTTTTCTGGTTAGTAGGGGCTAGGACCTTCTTGATTAAAGTTTCAGCTACCTGAAACAAGCAATTCACAAAGATGATCGATGATGACTGATGAGTGAAGCAAAATTCCACGCATCATGAAAAGGAAATTCAATTATTCTCATAATCAAATTATAAAAGAACCTTATCTGGAGGTCCAAACTCTTTTACATCCTCTTTGCTAGTTGGAACCAGATTCACACTGACACTCTCTAATGGTTCAATAACATCTTTGAAGACCTTGTCTTCACCCTCAATTGAAACTTCCTGAAAAGGATGCAACAAGGGAAGATTAATCATGCAAGCAGAAATCAACATCAAATGATCATTCAAAAAGATCTTAATTAGCTAACAATACCTGCCATCCAAATGGATACAGAAATGTATATCCATCCTTCTTATCGGTGACAGGGAGGAAACCCTTTTTAGATTCTGCAGCAACTGAACCATATCAAGGGTGTGCTCTTAGGATTTATGCACCATTATTAAGAGATGTTGCAATTCTAGAGTTTATTCGAGTACAGAATATCACAAAGATAAAATAAACACTTAGGTTTCTTGTTGCTATTCAAAGAGTAGCAATTTAACAGCCTGCTCAAACCAAATCCGACAAAAAACATGTACAATGTGATTCAATCACCACTCACAGGAGATAGGGGTGTCCGCGAACAGCAAAATTCCAGGTATACTAGCACCAAGGGCTAGCAATTTCCTCCTTGCTACACCATCTGCAACAGAGAACAACATTGTGTTTGTCAAAAAAATTAATGGAACAGACACTTATTAACACAAAAAACAATAATGGCCATATCTTTGTACAAATGCACTATATGCAACTTCTAAGGATATGAATGTCTTGCAGGAATTGTTGTGGCACCCTCTGGTACTCGATCTTTCATGAAGTATTGGAAAGACCTCTAGAGAAGGAAATGTCACAATTTTCCTCCACTCTTTCAAATTCGGTTCCACGTATTCAATGTAGTAAAGGGTTTGACCATCTCTTTATGTGTGTAACTGAGCAGAGATCATAAGATGGATACAGGAAAATCAAGAATCAAGTTCACCACCAAATTTTCTTTTACAGGGTATCCATACTTTAAAATCTTCATTATACACAAACTAAATTCACAATGCTCCGTGAAAACAAAAACAAAACTCCATAATTACATGAAATAAGTATCAAATATCAACACTTTCTAATTTTTATGATCTGTCGTTATCATTGACCCATAATATATACTAGTAATATAAATAAATCAATTAAAACAATACAGTATAATATTGACAATTCACTCTAAAAAATGTATGAACTGGGGTTAAAAAAATTTAGCAAATACTAAACCATATTCTCCTTTTCCTTATATTTCAACTCACAAAATTGCTCATAGTTCTAACAATTGAAACACAAATTTGAACAAAGCAAATCCTCAAGTAAATTCAAAATTTTTGGGTAATTTTGAAATTAATACTCACTAATAATTTTATAAAATTACCTTGGAAAGATATTGATGAACATGAAGCAGTTGCAGCAAATGAAACTCGCTCAGCCTTCACTAAAACAGAAACCCTTTTCCCAGATGACACATAATTTACCTGAAAAACACAATTTTGGTATAAAATTACATAGAAATTAAGGAACAATATTGTACTAAAATAATAGGAACAAATTCCATTGAAAATTAAGTACATTTTCCTAAGAGAGAAAGGGAACCTGAGAAGAGTTAGAAGGAAGAAATGCTTGAGAAATAGAGGGTAAAATAGATTGTTGCAAAGACGCCATTGTTGAAGTAAAAGGAAGATGATGGAGATTGAATAAGGAAGGGAAAGTAGCAGTTGGTTTAGAGGAATGTGATGGGGTCTGTGTCTATGTCTGTGTGGTTGATGACAGACTCACCTTATCTTTATTTTATTTTCATTGTGCTTACTATTTTCAGAATAAACAATTCTCCTCTTCACACTAATTAACTTTACTAGGCCGGGGGCCTCTTACATGTAAATTTTTTTTTTTATATAATTTTCAATAAAATGGAGTAAGGGTGTGAGGATAAAAAGAGAGGGTAAAGGAGTTTACATCACATAAATAACAAGTGAGTAAGTTTTTATTAGGTTAGAGATATCTTTCATCATCATTCTAATAAGGAATACAAGAACATTATTTGTGGGCAAAGAGAATAATAATCGTATACCTGTTAGTAATTGATACAAAATGAATAGATGTAAATGCCCTATGCAACTTATTATACAATATAATGTACTCGGTAAACTTAATGTTGTTTAATACTCCCTCCATCCTTTTATTAGAGTTCCATTTCTAATATTTAATACTCCCTCCTTCCTTTAATTAGAGAAATGATATTCTAATAAGAGAGCAGAGAGAGTATAAAACACAAAATCATATAGCATATTCCTTGATCCGATGGTGATGTTAACATCATCATAACCCAGCAAATAGGTCTAGCATGAATGAATAAAATTTCATTTCATATTGAAATTATTATGATATTAATTGCAATCTCCCAAAAATGCTTCATATTGTATTTCATATGTAGTGTGTTAGTTGCTTTTTCATAGCTTTTGATGAGAAGTAGCATGCTTACATGCGCAAACTTTTTGGGCCAAAGAAAGAATGCCACTTTGCGGCTGCTTTATTGGGCTTAAATCCCCATGCCCATGTCCATAACGTTGCCAAGATTCTCCTCGGGATACGTTTCATTGCCCACTGTTTTTGTAATTTGCTGTTTCCCTCTTCCACATCCACACTAAGTTGTACGGACTAATTTTGGCTTTGTTAATTGCAATTTTTTTTTACATAAACTTGTTTGTAACGACTTGCGATTAGAGGTGACAAACAGGTTGTACAGGCGTACAACATGAGTATAGTCGTATAGATTAAGACATTTCAGTTTGTTACATATTTGAGTAATAACGACATGTTTGGCAATCAGTAATCTAGTTTTGAGTGTACTTCTTTCGAGTTTAGATTGAGGCAATCTGTTATACAGAATGATATCTCGCTTTTCTCTTCTTTGTTGATGTGACACATATGTTACGCTAATGCGTCAAACTTGTTGAACATTAAATCTGTGTCTAATTAAATGGTATCGTCGTTCGTTGTATAGTTACAGTTACAATAATTTAAGTCTACATAAGATTGATTCAAGGCAGTCACATACGGAGTTACGGTTGGTCAAGTTATGTTCAAGCAAGTTATTTTTCGTACAGTAGATGGTCTTTTACGTATTTGATTAGGCCAATAATAGGCTCAGGTCTATAACTCCTCTCTTTTACAGCATAATATATATATATATATATATATATATATATATATATATATATATATATATATATATATATATATATATATATATATATATATATATATTTTGAACACCATCTTTCACAGCATAATATCAGAACATGAAACTTTGCAAATTAGTCTCTGGTACAGTACTAATGCTTTAAGGCTCATGTTTGCCGTAGAATTTATGCAATACAGTACAACATATAGGCAATACAATGTTATTCTTCATACAGATACAGTATTTGGGATGATACAACACTAAACAAAACAAAAAGTGTGGATAATAGCAATAGAAATCATCCACGATCAAGTAAATGTCTACTGCCTTCGAAAGTCAGCAAGCTATGTATCGTTCCTGTAAGTTAGAGAACCTCCTTCCAGAATCTAATAGATCGATCAGTCCCACAAGAAACAAATGCTGCCTCTACAGGTGAGTGTTCTATCCACCGGGGTGGTCCAATATGATTTGACCGGAGTCTTGTTACCTCTGCCGCAGTTAGTGCATCCCAGACGACAATCTGTAATGCAGCAGGCTGGTTAGATGCTAGAAAAAGAGGTGTGAAGATATGAAACAATTAATGGGATTTGAGAAGCCAAACAAACCTCATTCCTGGGTTCATCTATGGATAATATGAACTCCTCGGTGAAACTGAAAACAGCCTGCAATAATAAAATAATGGTTACATTAACAAATCATGTGTAATGGAAGAAGCCAAAATGGAAATTCAAGAAGTTGGAAAGAAATTTGGTTTGACAAGGGTTGGAAAGAAATTTCTTAGGCCGTGTTAATGACGAGACCTTTTGTGTTCATGATTCTGATTTCTGGATATTCATACATTAGTTGCTTTTGATAAGAATGATTGAATAAGTTCGATTAACTTCGTAAATTAAATGAATGTTCATGCATGCAATGATCGAGTCTTATCTCTGGTGCATGTATTACATGGCTACAAAAGGGTAACACTAGTACTATAAGAGCCCAAGCAAATGAATAAATGACTATATCAGACTACAGCTTCTAAAATACAAATCAAGAATATTTCTTTCTGCTACCTTCCATATTTCTTTGTACAGTCTACGAGGATCTTAAGGGACAAAAATAAACCAAAATATCTAAGATATAAAAGAATCACTCAGAAGCATAAATTCTAGATGAGTATGGTTTCAAAATCAATTACTACTCTTCTAGGCATCTAGCAACTTTGGTGATTTGATGGAGAAAATAGAAAATTACAATTCCTGATCATCTGAACTGTTAAAAATGTAGCTTTTCCTGAAATCCACTGATATATGGGAAATTATTGAGACAGGCTTTAAGCAAAAAAAAAAAAAAAAAAAGGAGAGCATAAAATAGGCCAACGCCAACTACAGAAAGTTAGGCAGATGAGATGAAGGGTACAGCAGTACTTTCTGCCGTTTTCACATCTTTGATGCTAGTTTGGACAAAACTTCACCAGAATTAGAGCTTCAGCAGCATAAGAGGCTTAGCATTCTACAAGAGCTGTTTCAAGAAGCCTAGAAGGTGAGACAAAACAATCTTAATAACTATATATTCACTTGAAAGATGGTGAGAATATGGACAGCTATTATGGAGTTAAGGAGCTAGTAAACCAGATGAAAATATACGGTAAGACTGTTTCTGATGAAAGAAAGGTCTGGAGGATTTCAGCAACCCCTTATACCAAAAAATCGTATTTTAGCTCCGTGGAGGTGTGTGGATGCATAGGAATTGGTTCAGCAAGGAGAATGAAGGTTCAACAGAAGGTTTCTTCAAACGAGGAACAAAGTCAATTCATGAAGCAGTGAAAGTGAATCAAGGAAAAGACTATAGATCAAAGGGGAAAATATTATCAATTGGTGGAAATTTCCCTCCATGTGCCACCTGTGACATAAAGTCACTAAGAGCAAAATTGCTAGTCCCAAGGGACCTCCAAATAAATTATGTGTTATTAAGCTACCTTGTGTTAAGTGTTAATAAAGCATCAAATAAATATACTAAATTTGATCAATGGAGGTGGGCCACAGCCTGGGTAAACCCCCTTGGATCTGTCCGTGGCCCAAATGCAATATTTATGTAAGGTTTGGCCATAACAAGAAGAACTTTAGGAGTAGGTTGCACAACTGAAAAATCAGCAAGACATTAGCAGCCAGCAAGAAACTCGTCGGATTGTATGTATGTCCAAGTTTTCATATTTATGCAGATCAAGATGCGAATTCTGGTGTCAAAAAGAGGTGGTTAATAGGCAGTGGTTCAACAATTCATGTGACTAATGGCTCATAATTTTAACTAATCAGAAATTCAGGATACACTATCAAAGATTCCATTCTGCATGGAAAATGGTACGTTTGAGTCACAAAGAAAAGGAACCACTTGTGTGGAGACTGGAGACAAAGATAGGCACTAAATTAAACATGATCATTGAACTAAGTGCTTATTTGGTTTACATCAAGTAATGAGACTTCCTAGGAATTGCAGGTTAGGTGAGTCGTTTGGTAGAATGCGAAATGGGGGAAGTGGGACTTCCCAGAAATTTTCAGTTCACATAAAATGTAGAAATTTACTAACCTAGTCCCCTCCATGTAAGTGGAAATTCTTATGGGAAGTTACTTCCCTCCTTGCTAACCAAACAACTTTAGCAAATTCCCATGAATGTGATTTCCTTGCTAACCAAACAACTTCAGCAAATTCCCATGAGTGTGATTATGGAATATTATTCCTATAAAGTCGAACTGTCACAAAACAACCGCTTAATATGATCCTGAGAGAAAAGAGATGGGGAGAGCGAAGAAGCTTAACAAAGCTGTTCCATAATAGTGGGATGTCTTTATTGTGAAGAGTAGTACAGGATACAATTTCACTCTATGCAGAATAAGATGCTAAATCAACAGTGAAGCAAGCTGTTTGGTTAAGGAAGATATTAGCTGATTAGGGATAAATAAAGCTCCAGCCAGGGGCCAAGGCAGCCATGAAATAAAATTGAACAATACTCAGGATTGGTTTATTTTTGACACAATACAAGCAAGCGAAAAACCATTTCTGTCAACTATATGAAGGTGAAATTTCATGCAATAGGGATGTTGAGCATAAGATGATGAGAACAAAACGAGGTTGGCTTATTGTCCGACTTATAACCAACTTACAGAAACTATTACAAAGGAACTTTCAAGGGGAAAGTTTGAACCTCAGATGTAAGGTGGGAATAATGACCAACAGTCTCAAAAAGGGGTTGACAGATGAGGCCTTTTGCATTCACATATCTGGATATTCATGCATTAGTTGCATGACTTGCATCCAAGTAGAATATAGTTCAAAGAAATAAAGAATTTGATAAAATAAATTAGTGAATGTCATGCATGCATTGAATAATTCTAGTCTACTCTATAGTGCATGTTTACATGGCCTCTAAATCTACAAGCACTACAAAAGCCTATGCAAATGAATGTAGAAGCATCAGTTTTTATAGCTCCTAAAACACATCTCAAGACCTATTCTTTCCACTGCCTTCCATGTTTCCTCCCATAGCTACAAAAGGTTGACAATAGTTATCCAACTTTACTTTTTTAAGGATAATTTACCTTCTCCACCTCATCCCTTGCCTTCCTCATTCTCTCCTACATTTCATCCCCTCCCATTCATCATGCTTCCTTATATTCTAGCAATTAACCAAACAAAGGGAAATGAAAGTTTAAAACTGATTTACGCTGAAATATAATGTCTGTAGATACAATAATTGATCATAAGTTCATAACAATTTCCTACAGGCCAAACTCAACCTAATTGTAAAAGATGAACCATAATGATTGTTAAAATTCTTGCAAAGTCACACTGAAAAACCTCCCCACTCTAAATTTGACTTCAGAAGGAAATTGGGAAACGTACTGTACTTTACATAAACCTTAAATGTGTTGCTCCCTCCAAAAATAATGGTCACCGTCATAAAGGATTTTTTAAGTAAATAGGCTTCAAGCAGTTAATATTAATGTGAATTTCATCCATTAGTGATATATAAACATCAAAATCTATATATATATATATATATATATATATATATATATATATATATATATATATATATATATATATATATATATATATATATATATATATAAAAGTCAATTTTAAGCAAATAAAGCTGAGCATGCAAGTCCTTAATATTTAAGATGATGAAACAATGAAACCATTATTTCAAGATGGTGTGTATTAGCATAATTAATCCTAGTTGTTCAACTTTTGAATGTCTAGGTTTTGTTTTAACTTTACCTTTTTCCCTGAATATTAATGTCATTTTCAATTTTTCTGTTAGTTTAAGTAGGTATACAGCAGACAGACAGTATAATGCCAGAAAAATGTAGGTGACTTCCATATATGCCAAGACATGGACCTACCTGGCACCGCAATTGCGTGTGTGTAGCTCCCACATACTGCTTCATCAATCTTCCAGTGCCAATCTCCCAGAGTTTAACAGTGGAATCCTTGCCACATGACAGAATAAACCTGCAAATATTGGAAGGCTTATTCAGAACTGCATCTAGTAATATCATAGTATACTAGTCACATCAATATCCACTGCTGAAAGATAAGGTTGGCAAGAAAATTTACAGCTAACAAGCCAAAATTACTAGGATGAAAACAAATTTAAAATCTCAGACTCAACACAATAAGTTCATTCTGCAGAATATGTACCTGTTATCCTTGGTGAAAGATGCACTAGTGGCTTCAGTTCCATGTGCACCAATTAAGGGCCGCACACACTTGGCACTGACACCATCCCATAATCGAACAGCTCCATCTTTAGATGCTGTGACATACATGCCTCCAGTGGAAGAATACCTTACCTACATCATCCAATAGGGTTGGAAAATTAAGCAACATTCACAAGATCCCCGGATATCATATTATTCATATACCATAATACTAATATAGCTATTCCAATAAGAGAGACAAGCATACTTGATTTATGGCTGCAGTGCCAGCAACATCTTCAGAAACAGCTGACAAGTAACACTTGAATGTGTTGATATCATACAAATGTGGAATTGCATGATCAGTACCTGCACAGCTAATTCAGCATTTCTGAGCCTCTGAGGAATGTTCATTAAATTTAGAGACACAAACATTAACCTTCCCACGCAGATAATTAATGGTCATTCATAAAGTAATTCTTGGCCTGAAGCATGCTGATAATGCAGAAACACCATGAACCTTTTTCGCTGATAATGCAGAAACACCATGAACCTTTTTCCCTTCTTTTCTTAGGTATCAATAATCTAGCAGAAAGATGCCACGTCATACATTAAAGCAAATAGCACGCATTCAGCTGCAACAGCAAGGAGTCCAGCCTAACATATGATATAATGGTGTGACCTTAGAAACCTTAACCAATCTAGTCTCATTCACTGGATGATTGAATCTCTAAACTATCTGACATTTGGCATGGCAGAACCATGTCATCAAGAAAAGCGATAATAGAGACAAGCAGAGACCTTTATTAGCGTCAACTGATCACTTGCATCTTATCATGCCAGTAGTTAAAGTAATACTTGTTCATCACAAGGGCAAAACAGAAAATACACATTTTGAGGAGTAAAAGAGGTAGACCAGTGTAGAAAAGCTTTTTAATAGAGTACTTCTGGCTTTCTAAAGGTTAGGTATTTGTCTTGACATTTTGAAGTATACAGGAACTCTTATCATGCCAGTGGTTAAACAACGGACGTCATCAAGCTCCTAATAAAGAACCTCAAAATACTCTTATAAATTTAGCATAAGCATAAGCAGCATCAAGATGCCCATATAGAGTATACCATCATGTTTCAACGAATCATGCCAAACCCAAAAGCATTCACACACATAGAATAAAAAAAAAAAAAAAAAAAAAAATCAACTCATAGATGATTGTCCTGGTTGAACATACTTACACATCGAGAAATCACAGAAATGAAAAGAATCATCAGTAACTATGAACCTAATATAATTGTGCACCATAAGAACTAATAATGATCATAGGGACAATCAGTTTGGAGCAAATTTAAATAGAAAGTCTTGACTTTTACTAAGAGATGCATGGGTAGGTGTATACTGTATTTACAAGAATTGAGGCCAAATCAAAGTCTAAATTAATAAAATATACATCTATAACATGGAAATAAAATCTTCAGAACATTAGGCACATAGGTTGAATAGGACAATTTACAGGATTTTGATGAGATCAAACTGAACATTGATAGTTTTTTAGATAAATTATAACAAAATTCAGTTACAATCGTGCAAAACCACAGAACCTTCAACACACACTTGGACACTTTTGAAAGACAACAAAAGGAAGATTACCAGCCAAAAGATAATCCCCTGAAGGATGAAATGATACTGATCGCACATTGTGAGTATCCTGCAAAATTTCAAGTTTCGAAATTCACAATGTCCAATATAAAAGATTAAGATTCATCCTTTTGCAATAAAAAAAGTTTAAAATAAGACAGCAGTATGACCCAGACCTGAATGACTCTGAAAGCTCTTTTTGCTGTTGTTTTAGAAAAATCAAAAAACCTGAAAAAATATAAATGAAAGAAGCATTTCAATTATAAAGAAAAAATGGCATAAAACCATTCTCACTAAGAGAACATTAACAGATTTCATTAAGTCATAAATATAAACAATTTTCTTCAAGCCACTTCATATGAGCAGAAGGTAGAAAATAAAGGTTTTTTAATTGAGAAGGAAGAAATAAAGTTGAAAAGGCTACCAAATATATCAGTCTCTTACTTTATTGTATGGTCTTTGGCGCCAGAAATCAATATAGTATTCTGTGGATGGAAATCCAAATCATTTATTGGCTGCAATTGAAAATAGGAAAGAGTAAGAACAATACATCATAAAGCATTTGTTATTCCCCAGCAAAAAAAAGACACCTAAAAGTTAACCTTAAGCTAAGTCCTATCGTCAACCCGCAAATATTAGTAGAGCCTAAACTAAAGAGCCAAAGATGAAATCACATACGGAGTGTACAAAGTGAAGTTATGTAAAAGGCCTAAACTAATTAATGTCTAAATCCAACTGCAAATAAGTGTTAATCTTTTCTCATATCGATTCAATTATCAAGGTCAAATCAGGCCTTAATTATTACTCAAGAATTCGATAATTTTAGCCAGTGTAAAATGCAGAGTAGACAAAGTTAATAACGATCTACCACTTGCCATTACCAGAACCGTACCATCACTTTTTTTTTTTTTCTTTCTAAATAGCAATGTTTAAATTTTTGAAGACAATTATCCTCCAAACAATTTCTAAAAGTCAAAAGGATTTACTTGTATATGATCATAGAATGTCCGAATGACTGGTCGAACAGGGCCATCTCTGGCCTCTGGTAGCATCATTTGCTTTATTTTTGCAACCTGCAAATAAAAAGTTCAATACAATCTCAGAAAAAGAGAAATTGTGAGCACATGATAAGGTACAGATCTATCTTGCACTGAGCAAACACCTCGAAGAGCTTAATGGATGTATCTGCACTTCCTGTAGCTACATATCTCCCATCAGGGCTAAATCTCGCACATCTGGCAATATTCTGAAATAAAGCCATGTAATCATAATTAGAAGTTTAGAACCCTCACACAATTCAATGAAAGGACAAAGAATTGCATTACCTTATGCTCTGACACATGCCTCGTCTCGTGCTCCGAGAAAGTTTTAGATGCACCTTTAACATCCAGTGAGGCACTGATTTCCAGACAAAACACAAGCCATTATTTTCAGACTGCCTAAGTTTCTGATTTAATGCTGTACAATAAAGCAGCTTGCCTGAAATCAATTGCAGCAGTTTGAGGAACCGGGATCGCCCCATAAGCTGCGGGTATGGCAGAACCAGAATCAAACAATGTGGATGCAGAAACCACTTTTATAGGCTCACCTTTCTCTACTGCAAGACCCTGTTCAAATCTTAGTCCAAAACTAGATGAAAATGATCATAAATATCATGACATAAACTCAATAGACATAATGCACAAATAATTTTTGCAGGTACAAACCTTGGAAACTAAATCAAGAAGTCGATTCGGAGGTGCTTCGACATTCAAAGGGGTCATTGTAGCAGAAGCAACTGCACTGGCAGCCTATGTTGGGAAAATAACATGATCAATACGGAGTATGAATAAATTACTCAACAAAACAAAACATAACTCAAGATAAACATAGTATTAAATAATCATACAATGTCATACACTGTAAGGTACTATTCCATACTAAATAACTCAGATTTAATCCCAGAAACAAACTTCACAATTTCAGTATAAAAACAACATAATTTTAATTTTAATAATAAAGTTAACCTACCTACAATACTAACAATAGCTCCATGAAACCAAAAATTAGAAAATACCCATGTAATATAATGATAAAATGCATAGAAATCAGCATGAAAATACCCTAATTTACACACTATCAACCCTTTTCATTGAATATTTGCATAAATAATATGATAATTAATTACAAAATAAGGGATTTGAATAATTAATAGACATACCTGATTGAGATTATTGTCACGAAGATGAGCAACAATCAAAGCATTAACATCGCGATAAAGCTTGCCTTCTTGTAGAATTTGCTCAAAATTTCCGTCAATTCCCATCATACAGTAATCAATAAAAGTAATCTCACCCTAAATTAATTGGGAAAAAAAAACCACCTTTTCTAATTAATGGAATTAAAAACTATTGCACGTAGCAGTAATCTTGTAAGTGGGAAATTTAAGTTTTTGTAGGTAATTGATTATTGAGTACAACTGATTTTCAAATCAAAAAAAAAAAAAAAAAATAGAGTGAAAGTGGAATTTGGGAAGAACAGAAAGAACGTTGGCGGTACTGCCGCCTTTTTTAAGAGAGTGTAGTGAGAGTAGATTCAATCAAACTAACTCGAACCTTTTGATGAGCTGCGTTATTTTTTGGGAGATGGGGACAATCTAATCTAAAATTAGAGGGTTAAATACTCTGAGAGTATGAGAAACGGGATTTATTTTCAAAAAAATTTCTAAAACCCTATATTATGCATTTTATGATTGAACCAAAAGAATAAAACTTACTCAATGTTTGATTATTGATAATTCTAAGACTATAGAAGTTGAATGTGTGTAATAGGTTTTGAACTATGGACTTTATTTCTTACCAGTTGTGAAACTTGTGTATGTGTTTTCTATATATTGCTTGCATTGTCGCTATTACATAAAATGATTAATATAATATGGGGGAATCGAACATAGTAGAATGACCAAGACAGCGAAAATCCGGATTAGTTAGAGTCTAGCATGCTCTGAATTTATCGGGTAATTTTAACCATTCCTATAAGTCCCTTAGAGTTTTTTTTTTTTTTTTTTTTTTTCTCTTCTTCTTCTTCTTCTTTTACAACAAAATTGTTAAAAAAAAGGTTAGTTTTGTAACTTAATATGTATTCTTGAGACACGTTGGGAGTGTTAGACAATTCGATAGTCCAAACTAAAAAGGTATATTAGCTGTTTATTATTAGAGTTTGATTGGTTATATTTGTTAATATTTTAATTATGTTAAGTTTATCTTGTTAGGAGTTTTAGGCAAGTTATGTTTCCTATTGTATTGTGTATATATATATGTGATTATAATCAATGCAAAGGTTAAGCCGTTTTCTCCACAATATTCTTGAGTTTAACATGGTATCAGGGCTCTCTAATTTCTAGAGAATTTTTTTTCGATCTTGGTTTGTTCTTCAATTTCCGCATATTTTTCTTGAATTAATTCCGCAAAATTCGTTGTTTAATTGTGAGATTAGGGCTTCGTTTTTTTCACATATTATTTTTGGTCGAAATTAGGGATTACATACCCTAATTTTATTGGTTTGTGCGTGCTACTATTGTGGTACGTCGTTGGTTTGTTGCTGTCTTGTTGTTGCGAGGCAATGGGTGTGTTCGTGAGTGTGCTGCTGCTAGTGTGGTGGTGCGTGTCGATTGGTTTGGTTGGTTGGTGCTGCGTGTGTTGCGTGGTACGTGCGCTGCTAGTGTGTGGCGTGGAGTGCAGTGTGTGTGCATTGTGTGCTGCTGTGTTGCTGTTCTGTTTTTTTGGTTCGTTTTTTTGGCGCTGTGTTGCTGCGTTTGTAGTGCTCGGTGTGAGTGGTGTGCATAGGTGTGTGCGCTGCTTGTGGTGTTCCGTGGTGCTGCGGTTGTTGCGTGGTGCTGCTGTGTTATTGCGTGGTCCGTGTATGCTGTGTGGGTTGTCGTTTCTGCTGTCTTGTTGCGCAAGGTGTGTTGCGTTTTGTGGCAGTTTGAGTTTGGTTGTTGTGGTGCCTTGTTGGTGTTGTGAGTTGTTGGTGTGCGCGACTTCTGTGTGAGTGGTGTGTGCTTTTGGTTTCTGTTGGTTTATTCATTGCATTATTAAGGTTGGTTCTTACTATTTCTTTTAATAAAAGGAAGAAATAGTTGGTGCAATTGTGGTGCTAGTTAGTACCTCTTATTTTCTGCCAGTTAGTGCATTTGTGGTGCAAGTTACTTTCTGCCAGTTAGTGTTGGTGCAAGTTAGTACCTCTTTTTTTTCATACTTGCTGCTATTTCTCTTGTGGGAGCAAGTTGGGTAGTGTTTCGTGGTTATATAGCTCATATCTTCATTTATTGTTGAGCTAGTTTGGTTATATTTGGTGATTTTGGTGAAGTTTGGTGATATTGTGGTTCACTGGTTCCATAGCTTGTATCACAGTTTATTGTTGAGCTGGTTTTGTGTATCTCTTTGATTTTGGTGTTCGTGGTTTCGTAGCTCATATTTTCGTTTCGTTCTTATCGTTTGAGTTAGTTTGTTGATTGAGCTAGATTGGTGTTCTCTTTCAATGGGGGCTCAATCTAACCGTACATTTGAGCGTATTACTAACGCAAATCGTAGGAGTGTTCCTACTATCACTGATGCGCAATGGAAAGAACTTTTATCTGTCGTTCAGTGCTCGAGTTCTTCGTCTATTCGCACCTATAATTCAGTTGATTGGCTCATTGACACTGGAGCTTCAAATCATATGTCTGGTAATATTGATTTATTTACACATCTATCTGATATTTCGTCGCCCGTTGGTTTGCCTAATAGGAAGAGCACTACTACTACAAAAGAAGGAAGAGTTATTCTGTCTGATAATTTAACTCTTGATAATGTTCTTTATGTTCATGCTCTTAAATGCAACTTATTGTATGTGTCTCAGTTGTTAGAAAAACAATCCTACTCTATTATGTTCACTGACAAGCTATGCATTATTCAAGACTGCAGTTTGAGGAACCTGATTGGAGCGGGGGAGTAGTGTGATGGATCTATATTTTCTGTCCGGTTCATGATCGGAATCCTCAGGCAAACAAAGTGGTAATTTCAGATGCAAGTTTGTTATGGCACAAACGTCTTGGTCATCCATCGATGCAAGTGGTTAGTTCTCTTCCGGGAGTTTCTCGTAGTACTCATGATCATAGTAGTTCTTCTGGTTGTACGTTTGATTGTGATATTTGTTTTATGGGAAAGCAACCCTGCAACTCTTTTCCATTGAGTACGAATAGAGCATCTGGTATATTTGATTTGATTCATTGTGATATTTGGGGTCCGAATAAAATTTTGTCTAGTAGTGGTGCTCGGTATTTCTTAACCATTGTTGATGATTTTTCTCGTGCTACTTGGGTATTTTTGATGGTTGGAAAATACGAAGCTTCACAGTTGATTTGTGAGTTTTGTGCTTTGGCTAAAACTCAATTTGGTCGTAAGGTGAAAGTTGTTCGTAGTGATAATGGTCAAGAGTTTCTCAGTTTAGGTTCCTTCTTTGCAAAGAAGGGCATCTTGTATCAAACGTCATGTGTTGACACGGTTCAGCAGAATGGTAGAGTTGAACGTAAACATCGTCACATTCTCAATGTGGCTCGTGCTCTTCGATTTCAGGCAAAGTTGTCTAAATATTTTTGGGGTGAGTGTGTTATGACTGCTGTTCATTTGATTAACAGGACTCCGACTCTAGTTCTTCGTGGGAAAACCCCTCATGAGTGTTTGTTTGGTCAAGTGCCGTCTTATGATAGCATTCGGGTTTTTGGTTGTCTTGCTTATGCTGCGAATCGTCCTCGAGTTAAGGATAAGTTTGATTCTCGGAGTCGGAGGTGTATTTTTGTTGGTTATCCTCACGGAAAGAAGGGTTAGCGTCTTTATGATTTGGAAACGAATGAATTTTTTGTAAGTCGGGATGTGCAATTTTTTGAAGATCAATTTCCTTATCTTATATCACTTCCGGATGACCGAAGAATGCAATGGGAAAATTATTTTTCCAACCCACCCGTGTGGGACGAAGATGATGGTGTTCCGGGGGGGGTCACAAGCTGTCCAAGACTCGCAAACACCCCCCGAACCAGATGAGGCCACAGCCCACCCGCGGCAGCAACTACCAGGCCGCAGGCAGGCTGTGGAGCAGCCTGTGGTGCTGCTGCAAGGTCACGAGACAGAGCAGATTGCAGCCCACCCGCGACAGCAGCTGCCAGGCCACAGGCAGGCCGCGGAGGGCCCTGTCCAGCAGGGTTTGCAGGCAGCTACTGGCAGTAGTGCACCATTGGCCAAGGAGCAACCCTGCACGCAGCGACAGGGTGCTGCCCAGCCGGTGGGCTCCGGTCAGCCCACCGGCGGTGGTTCGAGCAACGGTGATGATTCCGATGATGTTGCTTGCGATATTTCTCGATCTAGTAATGGTAATGTGCGCTCTTTGACTGTTGTTGAGTGAGAATTAGATGGTGAAAATATTTTTATAAATCCGGAATACTTGAGGGGGAGTTCGTCTGTAACACCCTAGAAATTCCTTACTTTTTAAAATACCTGTTTTGCCCTGTTTTAAACTTTAATAGAAATATCTAAGACATTACCGCCACCGTGATAACGGCTAAGGAAACTATCAAAGACACACAGCAGAAAACTAATTTCACAATCATTCAAAACAAGTCAACTTGAAAAGTCAATCAACGAAAGTAAAGTCAAACCAAAGTCAAACGAAGTAAAATAAAATCAACCTACAACTTGGAACCATTATAGGCCCTTATTAAAACCAAACCAAATTCAAAACCTTTTCATTAGTCACGCATAATAATAATATCATAAATAAATAAAGCAATAAACACATCATATACTTATAGAAACTAGCATGATTCGCTCTTCGCTTATGCCCATTCATGAAAATGCTTCATCACCTGAAAAGCTTATCTCTACCTATTTCCACTACTCTCCATTAAAAACGGGTCATCATAGGGAAAGATAAAGACAAGGCCAACAAACATACAAAACACACAATCAGCAAAGCTGAGTACATAAGCGTAAATAACACACTAGCATGCAATTCCCTATCAACACACGACTTACCTTGTTGCACCTGTTTTTCAAGCATACAACATTCAATAAAAATTCTCTCTAGACACTAAATAATTTATTTAGCGTTGATTACGCATCGAACGGGTTTCCCACTAACCTCCCCCAAATAAATTGAGGTTACTGACACGGGAGCTAACTGTGCCAGCATCAAAACCACACATAGGTGGCGGAATTCCTGCGCATAATTATAATAAAAGGAATGTACAACGTCCTGTACTCCAGTAGAAGTTATGATCAAATATAAAGTCATATAAATCCCCCCATATGTTCATACTCAAGGTATATACGTTCCAAGAGTTTTGGTGCGTAATCTCTTTCACTTTACGTTATTTACAGATTATTAAACTCAGTGATGACTCTCAAACCATAATCATTCAATCAACAATAATTAATCAAATAATTCAATATACCAATTTAAATTCTTGAATAATTAGTGATCATATAAAATTAAATGTTGAACCCTTTTTAATTCTACCTCGGTGTCAAGGACACCTTAAACGCATAAAGCGCCACAAATCCTATCCCTCGGTGTTAAAAACACCTTAAGTGCACTAAGGCACCAAAAATATAATTTATTCGTTGTGTACATAGACACTTATATAGCTCTTTCCTCATGCTTAAAGCATCAATAAAAATTATATGAACCATAATAAAATTCCCTTTTAATATTCCAAACCAAATTAAACATTTAGTTTAATTAAACATGCTCTCTATCATGTCATAAATAAATATGTGGTCATAAACAATATTCCAAACTATAATTTTCCATCCAATAATCCATCACAAACAAATCATACTTCATAATCCAATCATCAATAACATCCAAATCATAATTTCCAATCCAAACCTAGCACAATACTACTTGTAATCAATCAAACACATTCAGCATGCTACTACACCAATATAATTATGCTAAGTACGCGAACGTACCTTGAATACGATCTAAATATCGCCACAATTAATAGAAATCGCTCACTTAAAAGTCTCCTATAATTTAAAATCATAGAAGAATATTAAAATCCACTCTACACAAATTTTCAGCAATATATACTATTATAAAACCCCTCATAATTTATTTGAAATAAGCTGAAATTATATTTAAAACATCATACTTCAATCCCAATTAATGGGTAATTAAAATTCCTTAAAGAAACTTGATTTTTAATACTTTACCAAAAATTCCAGCACTATATTTTAATTAAAACTTGCTGTAATTTAGTCTTAAAACACTTTAATCAAAGGTTTACACCATTATACATAATCCTTCAATAATCTGTAAATCAAGAACCTAGGGTTTCAAAAATTGGGGCTTTTTAGTTAAAAACATAATCTAAAAATTAATTAACATAATACTTATAATCAAACATCAAAATCAAATCCCAAAACTCATAATTAACAATTAGATTTAAGCATAGATTAGTTTTTAACAATAAAGATTAAATTTTTTTTTTTTTTTTTTTTTACATTTGAAAAAGGGGAGGAAGAAGGCAGCGGCAGCCACCACGCCAGCTGCCAGCGCTGGTGGCCGCCTGTTGGCGGCGGCAGCCACCTGCTGCCGATGGTCAGCAGTGGTGGTGGGGGGAGGAGCAGCCGAAAAAAAAAGAAAAGGGGAAGGGGAAAGAGGAAAAAGAAAAAGAAAGAAAATAAGGAGAAAGGAGAAAGAAGTTTACCTTGGGTTTTCTCCACTCTGGGCAAAGTTTGATTTGCCTCATATGTGGGATATTTTTACCCCTCCTCTAAGACCCTTCTCCCTAAAATTTTCCTTTTTAATTTTCCTAATCTCATCCCTAATAAAACTTTACTAAAATAAACTTTCCTAAATTAAACCCCAACGCAATTAAAATAATTAATTAAATAAACTTTACTTTTATAAAATATTTCCAAACTTATTAAAATAAATACTAAAATACTTTAAATAAGACATTTCAATTCAATTAAATACTTCTCAAAATACTTATTTTAAATAAAATACGTATAAAAAATACGAGGTATTACAGTCTACCCTCTTTAAAAGAAGTTTCGTCCCGAAACTTGGAAACGAAATTATAAGTTTTTCCTTAATTAGTATAATATTGTTGTACTTTTTGTCATACCTTTACCTTTTTATGTCTCATCGAGAACACAATAACTCAAAATACTCGATAAAATTGTGCAAAAAGCACAAAAATAACTGAAAATATAGGAAAAAGCGCGAAATTCTACCACATTCTACCCCCCTAAAAGAAAACGAGTTACGTCCCCGTAACTCAACATACCTGAAACAACTCAGGGTATTTCTTTTTCATTTCATCTTCTGCCTCCCAAGTGGCTTCCTCATATTCTTGGTCAGACCATAGTACTTTCACAATCTTGACATTCTTATTGCGTGTACTACGCACTTTACTGTCAAGAATTTTGACAGGTCTCTCTTCATATGTCAAACTTTGGTCTAGCTCTATGGTTTCAGGTTATAGCACATGGGATTTATCAGGTATATACCTTCTTAATTGAGACACATGAAATACATCATGCACTTTGCTTAGCTCCATAGGTAAGGCTAACCTATAAGCTACTTTGCCTATTCTTTGCAGTATTTCATATGGACCAATGTACTTTGGGCTCAATTTCCCTTTCTTTCCAAATCCCATTACTCCTTTCATTGGTGATACCTTTAATAACACCTTATCATCAACATCAAAACTCCTCTTCTCTACGCTTTAAATCTGCGTAACTCTTTTGGCGATCTTGAGCTGCTTGAATCTTGGCTTGAATTTCCTTTACTTGCTTCACTGTATCCTCGATCATTTGAGGCCTTAGAATCATTGTTTCGCTTATATCGTTCCAACAGATTGGACTACGACACTTTCTCCCATACAATGCCTCAAATGGAGCCATTCCTATGCTCGCATGATAACTATTATTGTAAGAAAATTCAATCAAATCCAAGCTATCCTCACATCCTCCTTGGAAGTCTATAACACAAGCTCTCAACATGTCCTCCAAGGTTTGAATGGTTCTCTCAGTTTGCCCATCTGTGGCAGGGTGAAACGCTGTACTCATCTTAAGTATCGTACCAAAGTTTTCCTGTACGCTTTTCTAAAATTTTGAAAGAAACCTGGAATCTCTATCAGACACAATATCCTTTGGAATTCCATATAACCTCACAACATTCTTGATGTAAGCTTTTGCAAGTTGCTCCATCTTCCAAGTCTCCTTCATTGGTATAAACACCGTAGATTTTGTCAGTCTGTCCACCACTACCCAAATGGTGTCATTTCCACTCTTTGATTTTGGAAGGCAAGTCACAAAATCCATTAAAATGCAATCCCACTTCCATCCAGGAATTTCCAATGATTGCACAGTTCCATGTGGTCTCTTGTGCTCTATTTTCACTTTTTGGCAAGTCAGACACTTTGCTACAAATTCCGCAACTTCATTCTTCATCCTAGGCCACCAATACACCCTTTTCAAGTCCTTATATAGCTTATCCCCTCCTGGGTGTACTGAATAGGGCGTATTGTGCCCCTCTTCCATTAGCTTTTTCTTCACTTCCTCACACTTTTGAGGTACACACCATCGACCTTTATACCTCAAACTTCCATCTTCGTGAATCTTGAAATCTGTAGCTTTGCCTTGCTTTATTTTCTCTCGAATCTTATCCAATTTCACATCTCCTGCTTGGTTTTCCCTTATCTCGTTGAATGTGGTTGGTTGGATAGTCAAACTCGCAAGAATGCCAGCTGGTACTCCCCATTCTACCACTTCTAAGTTCATTTTCCTCATTTCCCTACATAACTCACCAGCCACTATCAAGGTATTTAATCTGTGACTGGTCTTACGACTTAGAGCATCTGCAACTACATTTGCTTTCCCTTCATGATACTGTATGTCCAGGTCATAATCCGTCGTATATTCCAACCATCTCCTTTGTCGAGAGTTCAAATCCTTTTGAGTGAAAATGTACTTTAAGCTTTTATGGTCTGTATAAATTCTACATTTCACTCCATACAAGTAATGACGCCAGATCTTTAGTGCAAAGATAATCGCAACAAGTTCTAAATCATGGGTTGGGTAATTCACTTCATAAGTCTTTAACTTCCTTGATGCGTATGCAATTACCTTCCCATTTTGCATAAGCACACACCCCAAACCATTCTTTGACGCATCGCTATACACATCATAGATACCACTATCGTCTGGCAGTGTAAACACTGGTGCTGTAACCAGCTTCTGTTTCAAGAGTTGGAATGCTTCTTCACACTTATCATCCCACTCAAACTTCTTGTCTTTCTTCATTAGAGTAGTCATAGGTTTAGCAATCTTCGAGAAATCTTTCACAAAACGCCTATAATATCCTGCTAGACCTAAGAAACTCCGAACGTCATACACTGTTTTGGGCGTAGGCCAACCCTTTACAGCTTCGATCTTGGCTGGGTCTACTTCCACGCCATCCTTAGACACAAAATGACCTAAGAATGCTACCTTTTCCAACCAAAATTCACACTTAGAGAACTTTGCATAAAGATTGTTTTCTCTCAGCGTTTGCAGAATTGCTCTCGGGTGTTCCACATGCTCCTCTTTGTTCTTGGAATACACCAATATATCATCTATGAACACCACAACGAACTTATCCATAAATTGATGAAACACCCTGTTCATCAAATCCATAAAGATTGCCGGAGCATTAGTCAATCCAAATGGCATCATTGTAAACTCATAATGTCCATATCTTGTCCTAAAAGCAGTTTTAGGAATGTCTTCATCTACAATCCTCAATTGGTGATATCCAGACCTCAATTCAATCTTAGAAAACACGGTTGCGCCTTTGAATTGATCAAATAAATCATCAATCCTTGGAAGTGGATACTTGTTCTTTACTGTCACCTTATTTAGTTGCCTGTAATCGATACACAACCTCATGCTTCCATCTTTCTTTTTAACAAACAGATGTGGTGCTCCCCTAGGGGATGCACTTGGCCTGATGTACCCTTTGTCCAACAAATCCTGCAATTTCTCCTTTTACTCACTCATCTCTGCCGGTGCCATCTGATATGGTGCCTTGGATATTGGGGCTGTTCTTGGGACTAAGTCTATGGTGAAATCGATTCCTCTCTTAGGTGGCATTCTAGGGATCTCGTCCGGAAATACATCCAGAAATTCATTCACTACTTCTATATCTTTTGGCTTAGTTGCCTCCTCATAATCCATGTTTCTCACACCACAAAAGTACACTGGATGCCCCTTTTTCATGTACTTTGCCAACTTCAACACAGAAATTAACCTAGGGAATTTGGCTTTGCCATGCATCCAATAAGTCACTGCCTCATTCCCACTTGTGGTCATTTTTACCTTCTGCGATCGACAACTTATTTCTGCATTGTACTTGCTCAACCAATCCATTCCCGGGATAACATCAAAATCCTTTAACCCAAACTCGATCAGATCAGACTGAAACACTTCCCCTTCGATCTCTAAAGGTACATTCCTAAAGGTTTTGGTACAGTTCACTACCCCACCCGCCGGAATGGTTATCGGTAAATCTACTGCTTCTACTATTTTCAAACGGTCTTTAAGTTTCAAAACAATTCTTTTTGAAATGAAAGAAAAAGTTGCACCAGAATCAAATAAAACTTTAACAAGAATAAAGTGAATAGAAAAAGTACCAGTGATGACATATTTTGTGGAATCAGCCTCATGCCTACTCAACACATTCAATTTTCCTACAGCTCCACTTTTCTGTTGATTGTTCCCATTGCTGCTGTTATTGTTATTCCTTGCTCCATTCTGCTGCGCTCCCTTATTCCCATTGAAGTTATTGTTGTTTCCCTGAAAGTTCCTTTGGGTCCCTCCTGAATTGTTGTTTGGTTTATTCCCATTAGAACCCTTGGAGAAACACTCGTATTCTCTATGCCCCAACTTGTTACAAGCACGGCAAGTAACCAGGTTTCCATCACAGTCCCTTCCAGGATGGTTATTCTTGCATCTCCTGCAAAAATAACGCCTCTCATTTCTGTTATTCCCTTGGTTATTGTTTCTAGCCCCTCCATTGAAGTTACGTCCTCCTTGATGATTGTTACCTTGGGAATTGTTGTTGTTGTTGTGGAAGTTGTTGTTGTTATGGTGGTACTTCTGTTTTTTGAAGTTATTCTATTTACCCTATTGATTCCCAGAGTTCTGTCCCATCTCTTTCCTCTTATCTTTCACTTCCACATCTGCTAGTTCCTTCTTTTTCTTCAACTCCAAAGCATACAAGTGCGCAGCTCTGCTATACACCTCATCCAAGGTTTCAAACACTTGACCACATAACTTCAGCTGTAAATCAGTAGTCAAACCACTCTCAAACTTCCTAGCCTTTGCCTTCTCTGTAGAAATAGACTCTTCAGCAAAACGGGACAACTCAATAAACTTTGTATAGTATTCAGTCACTGACATGCCCTCCATCTTGAGGTTTGAGAACTCCTCAGCCTTTTGCTTCTGTAAGAAGCTAGGGTAAAACTTGTCTCTCACCTTTTCTTGGAACTTAGTCCAATTGAATCCAGGTAGTGCTTTAATAGTTATTTCATTTTGCTGCCACCAAAGATCAGCTTCACCTCTCAAGTAATAAGTAGCACAACCCACCTTAGAATTTTCTGGGCACCCAACTGCCCCAAACAGTTTCTCAAACTCCCTTAACCAATTTTCCAGTATGGTAGGGTCAGGCTCTCCTTGATAGGTTGGTGGTTTGCTTTGGGCCACCTTCTTAAAAAGTTCTCCCTAAGCATCCCCATTGTTGGTTGAATTCCTTGCCAACTGCTGGGCCACAACTGCTAATTGTCTCACAACCTCATTCAAATCACTCCCATTATTACCAGAATTACTTCCCCTGCCATTTTGCTTCTCCTGAACTAAGAATAAGGGTTTATATTAGAGATGGCTATGGTTAGCTCTCAAGACATACACTCATCTATTACTTAGCACCCTTGAAACATTCACAGTAAAATTTAAAGCTAACAAATTGGGATAGCAAAAGCTAAGAATTCCCTAAATTTATAGCTTTGTCAATCAATTATTGATTGCTAACCAACCATACATTTAATAAAGCATCACATAGATAAATAAAAATAATTCCCATAGCTTAGAAATAATTTATTGGAATTAATTTGCTTGGAATTTGGCTATTGGAATAGTGATGTGAAATGGAAGATTTTGGAAAATAAATGAATTTTAACAAAGAAATAAATAAGATTTTATTAATTAAAATGAACTGGAATTACTAAAATAAAATTGTTTTCTAGAAACTTATGTACTACATAAGCTCACTAACTAAATGTGGTCATGCCACTTATTAATTTAAAACTAAAATGATAATAACTGTAATTAAAACTGAAAATTCATGACGAGGAAGACTATAAAAATCTAATCCTTTCGGACGTCGTCTCTCTTGTCGGCCGACTGCTTGTAGCTACTAGGGTCGAACGCCGGATCATCTTCTTCCTCCACTGGCTCAGGTGACTCTAGTTCAGGCTACCTGCACGAACTCTCCCTCTTCCTCCTCATCAGAAGAAATTTCTATAATGACTGGAGTTGGAGGTGGATTTGGATTAGAAATTTCCATGAGTGAACTATCTTCCTATTGTTGTTCCTCATTTTCTGCTTGATTTCCCCCTGAAGAAGAAAAAGAAGAACTTCCTGATTGATGACTAGGAGAGGGTGGATTTTGCCCCACTGGATTTTCGAAATAATAGACATGGTATGGAAGGTGAAGTTGTCGGCAATGGGCTTTCTCGACCCTAACAAGATATGAAATTAAAAATCTGTAATCCGGGTACCATTGTCCATAATAGTCCCTATATTTGTAGTAGTTAGGGATGTCCCCTGATAAATAGAAATCATAAAATTTGGATTTGACAGCATAATAAGGGGGCTCATCCGGCAAGCAACGGACAATCATAGCTGAAATACGATCAGGGCTATCAAAAACTCTATCCTTTAAAACATTGTTCCTGTAGGAGCAGTAAAAGTGAATCTTTTGAACGTAATCATAGGGATGTTCATTAGGTTTCTTAGTGAGAGTGCCTTGTTCGGTGTATCTGCTAGGAAGACTCTGTAACACCCTAGAAATTCCTTTCCTTTAAGATACATGTTTTGTCCTGTTTAAAACTTTAAATAGAAATATCTAAGACATTACCGCAAATGTGATAACGGCTAAAGCAATTATCAAAGACACACACCGGAAGACTAATTTCAAAACCTTTCAAAACAAGTCAACTTGAAAAGTCAATCAACGAAAGTAAGGTCAAACCAAAGTCAAACGAAGTAAAATAAAATCAACCTACAACTTGGAACCATTATAGGCCCTTATTAAAACCAAACCAAATTCAAAACCATTTTCGTTAGTCATGCTTAATAATATTATCATAAATAATTAAAGCAATAAACACATCATATACTTAAGGAAACTAGCATAATACGCTCTTCACTCATGCCCATTCATGAATATGCTTCCACACCTGAAAAGCTTATCTCTACTTATTTCCACTACTCTCCATTAAAAATGGGTCATTATAGGGCCAAGATAAAGACAAGGCCAACAAACACACAAAACACACAATCAGCAAAGCTGAGTACATAAGCGTAATTAACACACTAGCATACAATTCCCTATCAACACACGACTTACCTTGTTGCACCTGTTTTTCAAGCATACATCATTCAATAAAAGTTCTCACTAGACACTAAATAATTTATTTAGCGTTGATTACGCATCGAACGGGTTTCCCACTAACCTCCCCCAATAAATTGAGATTACTGACACGGGAGCTAACCGTGCTAGCATCAAAAACCACACATAGGTGGCAGAATTCTTGAGCATAATAATAATAAAAGGAATGTACAGCGTCCTGTACTCCAGTAGAAGTTATGGTTAAATATAAAACCCCATAACCCCCCCCCCCCATATGTTCATACTCAAGGTATATACGTTCCAAGAGTTTTGGTGCGTAATCTCTTTCACTTTACGTTATTTACCGATTATTAAACTTGGTGATGACTCTCAAACCATAATCATTCAATCAACAATAATTAATCAAACAATTCAATATACTAATTTAATTCTTGAATAATTAGTGACCATATAATACTTAATGTTGAACCCTTTTAATTCTACCTCGGTGTCAAAGACACCTTAAACGCATAAAGCGCCACAAATCCTATCCTCGATGTTAAAAACACCTTAAGTGCACTAAGGCACCAACATACAATTTATTCCTCGTGTACATAGACACTTATATAGCTCCTTCTTCATGCTTAAAGCATCAATAAAAATTATATGAACCATAATAAAATTCCTTTTCAATATTCCAAACCAAATTAAACATTTAGTTTAATTAAACATGCTCTCTATCATGCCATAAATAAATATGTGGTTCATAAATAATATTCCAAGCTATTATTTTCCATTCAATAATCCATCACAAATAAATCATGCTTCATAATCCAATCACCAATAACATCCAAATCATAATTTTCATTCCAAACCTAGCATGATATTACTTGCAATCAATCAAACACATTTAGCATGCTACTACATCAACATAATTATGCTAAGTACGCGAACGTACCTCAAATAAGCCCTTAAAGTAGCCGATTACACTACAACAATTCCCGAATCAATTCTCCTACATAAAGGGACAATAATACTATATTAATTCTCCTTGTATACACAATTTCCAGCAACTTAAATTTACTTTAGGCTACTTTAAAAAAATCTGAAAATTATTTAAAAACCCCTAATTAAACCTTTTTAATGGGTAATCACACCCTTTCATTAAAATCACAATTATACTACTTTAAATAAAATTCCAGCATTTTAAACTAATCAAAAACCCTTTTAAAACTTCATCAAAAATATATCTTTATACTTTAATTATCCATAGAAACATTAAATTATCTCTTACCCTTTAAACTCAAGGATAAAATTTAAAGCATAAAAAAACTTCGTTAAAATCAAAAACTGCCCGAAAATCATATTTAGAGACTGAACTTGGTCACGAGAGCGTGGTGCTCACTACCAAAGGTAGTGAGTCTTTCTTAAAATGTTGTTTCCACATGAAAAACACTACTTTTTTTTTTATCAAAATCGGATGATCGAGATTAAAACGGATTAATATTAACGAACGGAAATCTAAAAATTAAAACACGAATTTACGTGTTCAAAATAATCTGAAATTAAGTTAAACTAATCAGTAGTTATAATCACCAAAATTTCAAACATCAAAACTATAAAAGCCCTAAATCAATTGTTCCTAAAAACCCTAAAATCGTGATTTTCAATAATTAAAAACCCTAGGTTATAAAATTTACAAAATATGAAAATTATGACATTTATAAAATCTGAAATTATAAATTTTAATCATCAAAATACAATTTGATACTAATTAAATTAATTTCAAACAATAAAATCAAAACCCATAAATCAATAATTATAATTACACAAATTAATAAAACAAAGGAGAAAGAAAATAAGACTAACCTTTTTGTGTGGGAAATTTTTGGGGATTCATGGTGTATTTATAGAGTAGAGAGTGTAGGGTTAAATTTGGGCTTATAAAAATGTGGGCTTAAGTTATGGGATAGGGCTTAAGTTATGGGTTTTGGAATGGGATATTCCAATAAGAGTATGTAGGAATAATTTACATTGCCCAATAATTAATAAACGTTTGGCCCAAAATATATTTTACTTTTATAAAACCTTATATTTAAAATACTTTAACCCTTTAAATATTTAATTAAAATACTTGAGCCCTTAACAATACATTTTATTAATACTTAAATACTTTTTTAAAATACATAAAAATACGGGGTATTACAGATTCGGCATCCTATAAGGAAAAGACTTAGAAAAGAATTCCCTTTCCCAAAGAAAACAACATAATACAGTTTTTGCATGAAATAGGTTTAATATTCAATCAAACAATTTTCTTATTTCTAACCACATAAATACATGCTCACAAGTAATCCATAAACATGATTAAACATCACAACCTAAATATTAATGCATACAAGAACATGATTATTTCTAACTTATATGCCCAATTTCTTTCCTACCCAATCTAACCACTTTGTAACAGTCTAGAAATTCCTTACTTTTTAAAATACCTGTTTTGCCCTGTTTTAAATTTTAATAGGAATATCTAAGACATTATCGCCACCGTGATAACGACTAAGGCAATTGTCAAAGACACACAGCGGAAGACTAATTTCAAAATCATTCAAAACAAGTCAACTTGAAAAGTCAATCAACGAAAGTAAAGTCAAGCCAAAGTCAGACGAAGCAAAATAAAATCAACCTACAACTTGAAACAATTATAGGCCCTTATTAAAACCAAACCAAATTCAAAATCTTTTCATTAGTCACGCATAATAATAATATCATAAATAAATAAAGCAATAAACACATCATATACTTATAGAAACTAGCATGATTCACTCTTCGCTTATGCCCATTCATGAAAATGCTTCATCACCTGAAAAGCTTATCTCTACCTATTTCCATTACTCTCCATTAAAAATGGGTCATCATAGGGCCAAGATAAAGACAAGGCCAACAAACATACAAAACACACAATCAGCAAAGCTGAGTACATAAGCGTAAATAACACACTAGCATGCAATTCCCTATCAACACACGACTGACCTTGTTGCACCTGTTTTTTAAGCATACAACATTCAATAAAAGTTCTCTCTAGACACTAAATAATTTATTTAGCGTTGATTACGCATCGAACGGGTTTCCCACTAACCTCCCCCAAATAAATTGAGGTTACTGACACGGGAGCTAACCGTGCCAGCATCAAAACCACACATAGGTGGCGGAATTCCTGCGCATAATTATAATAAAAGGAATGTACAACGTCCTGTACTCCAGTAGAAGTTATGATCAAATATAAAGTCGTATAAATCCCCTCATATGTTCATACTCAAGGTATATACGTTCCAAGAGTTTTGGTGCGTAATCTCTTTCACTTTACGTTATTTACAGATTATTAAACTCAGTGATGACTCTCGAACCATAATCATTCAATCAACAGTAATTAATCAAATAATTCAATATACCAATTTAAATTCTTGAATAATTAGTGATCATATAAAATTAAATGTTGAACCCTTTTTAATTCTACCTCGGTGTCAAGGACACCTTAAACACATAAAGCGCCACAAATCCTATCCCTCGGTGTTAAAAACACCTTAAGTACACTAAGGCACCAAAAATATAATTTATTCGTCGTGTACATAGACACTTATATAGCTCTTTCCTCATGCTTAAAGCATCAATAAAAATTATATGAACCATAATAAAATTCTATTTTAATATTCCAAACCAAATTAAACATTTAGTGTTTTGGGTAAAATTACCCTGCCACGTGGTGGCCTGAGATTAGGACACTTGTCTGCCCAGCATTGGTTTAAACAAGACCAATTGAATGTTGACACGTGGACCCCACTGTCATGTCATGGAATGGCGGCTTTCAGGCCCAATTCCCTATAAACTTGTCATAGCCCACCAAATCTAGGTCACCTGACCTAGAATAAGGGCACATTTTCCCATGACCCTATAAATAGGGAGAGATTCCCCATTATGGGAGGAGATTATTCAATCATTTATTACCTCACCTACATTTCTCTCACATTAGAGAAAACACCTGATCTCGGGATTTGTAAAGATCTCGTCTTTATCTTTTGCCGCACTTTTTACTCACCCCAACACGTTCTAACTTGATCGTCGGAGGCGGAACTCCAACCAACCGGAGTTTTCGTTGTTTTGCAGGTACAGGCTGCACCGAACCAATCTTCGAGCTGTAACTCTCCCGAGGGACTAAAAACACCCAAAACATTTGGCGCCGTCTGTGGGGAGAGTACCTCAAGATGGTTCAAGAGTCTGTACCACCTCCTGATCCTATCAATCTACCACCGGTTATCCAACCGGTAACCCAAGAAAATCCTCAACCGGGAAGCTCTGGTATTCCTCAGTCAGTCAGCCGGCCTCAGCCAGAGGTCGTCACTGAGGATGAAACTGATGATGATGATGATGATGTGGAGACGTATGTAGCCAAGGAAGACTCCTTCATCTCCAAGTACAGACGTTCTATAGACCAGCTGGAACGGAATATCGACCAGGCGAGTCCGAGCAAACGGCCCCCTGGAAGGTCAGAAGGGAAAGCCCCTAAAAGCAGAGGAGACACACCAGTCACTCGGGAAGAGCTCATGAAGTTCATGAACTCCTTCAAGGGTGAAATCAAAGAAATGATCAGTAAGAACAAGGTTGGTTCTGGCAAGAGCCAACCAGCTAGAAAGACTCCTCCCTCTGCGAAGAAGAAGTCAGTCAAGGATAGGCAGCCAACTCCCCATCCAAAGGAGAAGGTAGCTGCACGACTTGACTAGACTAAGATCCTCCTGCCCACTGGGCCTCAGAGGAACCTCCGGCATGATCAGCCGGAAACCAGTAAGAAGTCATCTCATGACGCTCGGCACATCATCGAGCGAAGAAGAAATCAGCAGCTGTCTGAGTCAGCCTCAACCTCGAGCTTTCCAGACAGCTTCAAGGAAACCTCTGTAAGGAACTCTTTGTCCTTACATGAGAGTAGAACTGGTGGCAAATCCGCTCAGCTTGGTCCCCAACTGATCAGATACGCCCCGCATGCGTCTCAGGCGCAGCATGGTCAGTATGACCTTCAGTTCATGCAGCCGGCCCCCTTTGGAGGTCAGACGGCATACGTCCAGCCTATGGACTGGCAGCTCCGTCTGCTAAGACTTGGTAAACAACCCTCTACGTTCACCAGGGAGATAACTGTAGACACCCATTTGTGTCTCCCCAAAACCAAACCCAGTGATGAATACCTTTTGCGTCAAAACATAATCGAATGAGGTAAAAGTGTGAAAAGTCAAGTGTTGCGGTTAGTTTTTATTAAAATCTCTTTTTCTGTTTTCGATAACCCACTCTATTTTATGAAAACGTCCAATTCAGTTTATTTTGGTCCATGATAAGGGTCCAATAATGGTGTAGTTGGATGGGTCTTGAAAAGACCTTTCCAACGATATATTATAAGCCCAATTCCGATGAATAATGAGGAAGTTATGGCCAAAATACTAAACTGGGCCCAAACCGGATTTTACCTACGACTCAATGATCATGAGGAGGGTCCAAAGGTTTAATCCTGTTCCTAA
The DNA here is from genome assembly GCF_948465745.1 of Chenopodium album. Lineage (NCBI taxonomy): Eukaryota > Viridiplantae > Streptophyta > Magnoliopsida > Caryophyllales > Amaranthaceae > Chenopodium > Chenopodium album. The sequence goes on from NC_137844.1 coordinate 9,976,267, forward strand.
ACTAATTAGGATTGATTAGAATCTTCTATAAGTTTCTAAAATATCTTAATTATCCTTTTTTGAAAAGATAAGATCATAGAATTTGATTTGAATATAAACTTTCCTTTTTTAAAACTTTCCTAATTCTATTCGGATTTAAAGATGTTCAAAGATAGTCAGATATTATTTTTGTGCCTCATATTTTTTATCCAAATTTTATATGGTTGGATAGATCTTGAAATTATATTTCCAATGATACATTATAATATTAAATCCGAGCTGTAACGAAAAAGATATTAAAGATATACGAAACTCTATCCAAAACTGACACCGTCCTACTATTTCGTCCATATATTTTTATCTACAAAAGATTTTAATCTGATTCCCATTGCATTAGAAAGTAGACTTCAAGAGTTTTCCAACGACATATTATATGACTTATTTGGACTTCTAGATCAAAAGATATGATAAAAACAAAATCCGCAAAAAACTGTCTTGTCGCGAAACGACAGGATTGTCGCCTCGCGACAGACTCCGATAAATCTTTGGCGACAAGGTCGGTTTGTTAGCGACAGAGTGGAGTTTTATTCCTTATCAAATTCTATGATTTTCCGGACTTTTTCCTTATAAATAGGGTCTCAAACCTCCGTTTTTATTCATCAACTTTCATCATCAAACTATCAATTCTTCCTTAATTCTCCCAATCAATTCTCTCTATTCTCTCATCAAGAATTACTTAATTCTTATTTTTCTCTCTCTTTCTAAACTAGCCTTTTCAAACACAATTCCGCATTCACAAGATCTTGAAACACCTAGCCAAGTTCGAAGTTGCCTTCTCCCTAGACGTGAAAGGTTGATATTTTCTGAGGGTTTGGTCCAAAACTAGTCTAAACTTTATTTAATTTGATTTCAATTTAATTCTTTAATTATTACTTATTATTTTCATTGAAGTTTACTAACTTGTGTATTTTGTTATTAGAAAGAGGTACGAGGCTTCAAAGTAAGTAGATTACCTTACTTCCTATTTCTTTCACAATGTAGAAAGCATGTTTATTAATGTTTAATTGCTAGTATCATGTTAGGGTGTTATTTTATGCTTTCTAGTGTCATGTTTAGGATGCCTTTATGCTTTCTAATATCATGTTAGTACTATGTTAGGTTTAAAGCTTTGATCTTTATTGTTTAGTGACATGCTAGGGTTTGTTATTAATCTTGTTAGTATCATGCCTAGGATCTTGCTATTATTAAGCTTTATTATATCATGTTATTATCATCGCTATTATTGTTTATTCGTTATTGATTTATTATTATGTTGCTTGATATATTTTTATTGTTATTGCTTGATCACACCTTTTATGATTGTTAAAGGGAATTTGTACTTGGAATCACGCTTAATAAGATTATTATTAATTTGGTTTAGGCTAATGTGATTTTAACTCAAGTGATCGCCAATAATAGTCTTATTTGTGCATTAATATTCAACCAACATAGATTAAACAGGGTAGGTTTAATATAATGTTTGTATGTTATTCGAAAAGCGCGCATGAATACGAGCAGAACAAAGTAGAGGCCTATTTTATAGGGCGGGTCCTTTCTTTTGTAGATTGGATTCGTACCCTCATCCCCGGACCCTGTTTGGTTCAAGACCTTATGGAGTTGATGGTCCTTTTGGATTGTCTTTTGGGTTTACAAGTTCCTAAAACTTGTTGGCGACTCTTTTTGCTCTTTTTCTTTCCCTTTGGAACGCCACCGTACTTTAGTGTATGATCACAGTGGGGTTCAAGTTTGGGGTTATCATAATGCTTGAAATATTCCCTACAATAACCGAGGCGGTTCAACCTGCCAAGGTTAAGAATGTGTTGGTGGGTACTTATGATGGTACTGCCAACCTAGAAGACCACCTCATGGCGTACACCAACCTCATGTATTTGCAGGGGTTGGATGATGCCACTTGGTGCCGTTGCTTCCCGGCCACATTGAAGGGCATTGCCCAGCAATGGTTTGGCAATCTGCAAGCCGGATCCATTGATAGCTTCAAGAAGCTAGCCTTCTTGTTCGCTTCAAACTTCTCAATGAACATCCTTGCAAAGAAAACAAGTCTAGACTTGAGCACCATTAAGCAGGGTGAGAAGGAGGGCCTTCGCTCGTATGTCAGGCGGTTCAACCTGACCCGGATTCAAATCCAGGGGTTGTCAAACGACGTAGCTTTCACGGACTTTTTTAAAGGTTTGAAAGGCAGGTCAACGTTTAAGTTCGACCTGGTCAGGAAAGGGGCATTCACCCTACAGGCGGCATTGAGGGAGGCCGAAAGCTTTATACAGGCGACCGACCTCTGCTCGTCTGGAAATCAGTCGGACTCTAAGAAGTCCGACAACCCAAAAGACAGCCGGCCTAGCCAGCCGGCAAAAAAGAAGGAAGAGAACAAGAAAAGAAAGGAAGTATGGGCGGTGGATGACTCTGATCAACCGTCCCGGAAGAAAAAGAAGGAGTTTAAACCGTACGTCCCCAAGTACGAGTTTAACAAAGATTGCAACTCCATTTTCATGGAGATCAAGGATCGGCTAACCCTTGAGAAGCCGAATCCTATGAAGAGTTCCCTCCAGAAGCGGAACAAGAACAAATTTTGCCAATTTCATGAAGAAGTTGGCCACGATACCAATGACTGCTTTTGTCTTCAAAGGGCGTTGGATCGTTTAGCGGACAAGGGGATGTTGAAGTCTTACATCTCTAAGTCCAAGGGGAGCAAGAATCCAGGACAGTCGTCAAAGACCGTCCAGCCTACTAGTAGCACGGACACTGATAAGGATCCGGTCTACACCAAAGCAGGTGGATTCTCCTGTGGAGGCCCTACTATTCGGGGCACCAAGAGCCATCTGAGGAAGATGGACTCGGCTGCTGATGAGGAGCAGGCGTCTGCTAGCAGCACCTTCCCTGATGTCCTGATTACTAAGAAGGACAGGGGCAAGGTCCGCTGCCCGCACGACGATCCGGTCGTCATTGAATGTAAAGTCGCCAACCAGCTGGTTGGACGAATACTTATAGACACCGGCAGCTCCTCAGATATCATCAGTTACAAGTGCTTGCAAAAGCTGAAGTACAAGTCTAGCAGCATGCACTCGGTATCCCACCCCCTGGTTGGTTTTGGGGGTGGAATGGTGTACCCAGCCGGCCGAATTGATTTACCCATCCGGATGGGAGAAAAAGGAGAAGGACGACATCTGGTCGTCAAGTTCTTGGTCGTTGAGGAGTTGACCGCCTATAACATTATTTTAGGTCGTCCCACCCTCAACGAAGCCAAGGCGGTAATCATCCCTTCACTCATGCTTATCAAGTATGAAAAGGATGATGGCTCTGTTGGTTCTTTGAACGGAGATCAGAAGACGGCCCGGGAGTGCTATCTCTCGGCTGTCAAGGATACAGTGGCCCCAGATGGTCAGGGGCATGAACCAATAGACCTTGACGATGTCAAGGATATCAGCGAAGCCCCACCAGCAGCCGTAAAGAAAAGAAAAGTGGCTCAGCTGGTGGTGGTGAAGAAAGAAAAGAAATAGCAATCACCGACCGGAGAGCGGTCAGATGAGCTCCGTCCGCAGCCGGCTGGTGAGCATATTAATCTCGCTCTAGACGATAGTCGTCCGGATCGAACTATAAAGGTTGGGACGGCTGCTTATGCTAAGTTGGGTGTAGACTTACACCTTCTGTTGAAAGAATTCAAAGACATCTTTGCCTTTGAAGTGGAAGAGATGCCAGGCATCAGCCCAGATCTCGCTGTCCACAAACTCGCCGTGGATCCAAAGAGGAAGCCCATCCGGCAGAAGAAAAGAAATCACGGCGAAGAAAGAAGTCAAGCGGCAGGCGTCGAAGTTAAAAAATTGTTAGACGCTGGGTTCATTCGGCCATGTAACTTCCCCGATTGGGTTGCAAATGTTGTTCTTGTGAAGAAGCCGAATGGTACCTGGCGCATGTGTGTTGACTATACGGATCTAAACAAGGCATGTCCCAAGGACAGCTACCCTCTTCCAAAGATCGACAGCCTTGTCAACTCTACAGCCGGTCATGCCTTGATGAGTTTCATGGATGCCTACTCAGGTTTCACCAGATCCCCCTGTAGAAGAAAGATCAAGAGAAGACGGCCTTCGTCACTGATCAGGGGTTGTTCTGTTATACGGTGATGCCGTTTGGTTTGAAAAATGCGCCTGCTACTTTCCAACGAATGATTAACACGGTTTTCATAAATCAAATCGGAAGGAATGTAGAGGCGTACATTGATGACATGATAGTCAAATCAAAGTTACAGGCGGATCATCTTGCTGATCTCCGAGAAACCTTCACCACACTCAGGCGGCATAAGGTTATGTTAAATCCCAAGAAATGTGTTTTTGGTGTCGAGTCTGGGAAGTTTCTCGGATTTCTAATTGATCAAAGGGGAATAGAGGCTAACCCCGAGAAGATACACGCGGTAATCGACATGAAGTCACCCCGCACTGTTAAAGAGGTTCAGAAGTTAACTGGTTGCCTGGCGGCCTTGGGAAGATTTCTCAGCCGGTCAGGCGACAAATGCCTTTACTTCTTCCAAGAAATCAGGAAGAAGATTAGGTTTGAATGGAGGGATGATGCTGAGGCGGCCTTCCAGAAATTAAAAGAACACTTGCACTCTTTGCCAAGGCTAGTCATCCCTCTGCCCAAAGAGATGTTATTCATGTATCTAGCTGTCTCTGATCATGCCCTCAGCGCCGTTCTCCTTGCTGAAAGAGACGGCATCCAGCTCCCGGTCTATTTCGTTATCCATGTTCTTAGGAATACTGATGGTACCCCATGGTTGAAAAATTTGGCCTTGCTCTTTATATGGCATCCAAGAAGTTGAAACCCTACTTCTTGGCACATCCGGTTGTTATATATACAGACCAACCTCTCAAGCGGCCAATGTCTACCTTGGAGTCATCCGGTAGAATGTTAAAATGGGCTATTGAAATGCAAAGTCTTGAAATCACTTACGAACCAAGGAAGGCAGTGAAGGGTCAGGCGTTCGCCGACTTCATTGTTGAAATGACACGTCCGGTTCCCCCGGATAACCCCAATCAGGTTTGGAAAGTGTATGTAGACGGGAGCTCTACAAAATATGGTTGTGGTGCAGGCGTCATCCATGAATCTCCTGAGGGAGACAAATTTGAGTATGCACTACGATTTAAGTTTCAGGCCTCAAACAATGAGGCAGAGTATGAGGCCCTACTAGCCGGCATCCGTATGTGTAAGGCGGCTGGGGCAACAAAAATTGACGCCTACTCTGATTCGCAATTGGTTGTTAGCCAGTATGAGGGTATCTTTGAAGCAACTCATCTGGCTATGACCAAATATCTCCAGGCGGTCAAAGAAGAGGCTGGGACACTTGAAGAATTCCACTTGAGACAAGTTCCTAGGTCAGATAACAATCAGGCAGATGTATTGTCCAAATTAGCGTCATCCGCCTGCTGTGACACACCTCGGTCAGTCTTTTGGGAAGTTCTAGAAAAAAGAAGTATACATGAAGAACCAATTGGAATTCTTGACCGAAGTTCCACCTGGATGGATGGCATCCGGGCTTACCTTACTGATGGAACGCTTCCGGATTCACCCCAGTAGGCGGCCATCTTGAAAAAGCGAGTTGCAAACTTCGAGATGAGAAACAGATAACTCTTCAAGGCTGGTTTCCTTAAACCTCTGTTGAAGTGTGTTACCCCAGAGAAGGGGAAGGAGATTCTCGAAGACCTACATGCGGGGCTCTGTGCCTCTCATATAGGCGGCAGGACTTTGGCTGTCAGAGCCAGGCGACATTACTTCTGGCCAACCCTTAAATCAGATGCCATGGAAATGGTTAAAAAATGTGACAAGTGTTAAAGATTTGGCAAGATGATTCACCGTCCGGCAACTGATCTGACGGCAATTCACAGCCCGGTCCCGTTTGCTAAATGGGGCATGGACATTCTTGGTCCTTATACGCCTGCTCCAGGCGGAAAGCGCTATATTCTGGTGGCTGTGGATTACTTCACCAAGTGGGTGGAGGTAGAGGCAGTCAAGAACATCAAGACAAAGGATGTCATCTCTTTCCTTTGGAAGAACATCATCACCCGGTTTGGGGTACCTATGTCTATGGTGTTTGATAATGGCCCTCAGTTTGAAACACCTCAGCTCACAACTTGGTTGGGAGATCAGGGAATCTCCAGCTACTTTGCTTCAGTCGGCCGACCCCAAGCAAACGGCCAAGTTGAAGCCTTCAACAAACTCATCTCAGACGGCATAAAGAAGAAAATTGAAAGAGCCGGTGGTTTATGGGCAGAAGAATTGATCCATGTCCTATGGGCCATCCGGACTACTGCAAAGGGGACAACCGGCGAAACCCCATTTCTCATGGTTTACGGTGTCGAGGCCGTCTTGCCCATTGAGCGCTATGAGCCTATTCTAAGAGTCATGCTATATGATGAAGAGGCAAATTGGGAGGTCATGCGGCTTGCATTGGACTCCCTCCCGGAACGCAGGGGCAATGCTGCCCTGCGTCATGAGATATACCGTCTGAAATGACCAGAGCCTACAACAGGAAAGTGCACAAACGCCCTTTGAAAGTGGACGATCTTGTGTTGCGAAAAATGGAGGCAACCGGTAGGGCGAATGAACTTGGAAAGTTAACTCCCAATTGGGAAGGTCCCTACCGGATCTATGAAGAAGTAAGAGGCGGCACCTACCGCCTGGAGACACCAGACGGTAGGCGGCTGCCCAGAACTTGGAATGTAGACAATCTCAAAACGTACTACTTCTAAGCATTGTAAATTTTTTGTAAATAATAAGCCTATGAATGAAAAAGTTGTTTTCTGTTTTCAAATTATGTTTTGAAGTTATTTATCATGTTATTTACTTGACATACATGCCTCCTACTATGTAAGTTATCTGCTTAAAACACAGATAGAACCGTTTGATCAATACAGATCTGAGTAAGAGGCCAATGGCCAGAGATCAAACTAAGCACAAAAAGGCTTAGTGGCTATACAACCGCCCTTCGAATAGGGCATGAGGCTTTAAGCCGGATGGTTGAACATTTTATAAATTTGCCTGCTCCAATGCGAAACATGGCGTCCGGCGACGCCCCTCCGGGTGTTATCGTCGCAGAGGGAATTCTATTGTTTGCTCTACCAACACATACAAACGGCAAAGATTGAACGGTCTGATTGACCAACTCATAGCCGCCTGCCCTTAGTAACTTGAAGAACGAATCGGTCTTATGAAACCGGATGATCATTATATCACCCGGCAACCGACCAAAGTTTTAACTCAGGTTACTTCCAGAAAATTATACGGTCTCCCTAAATGGGGCAAACAGGCTAAGTATAATTAGAAAAAATTATGGGTATCAACCTACATAGACGGACCAATTCTAAAAATTGGCCCTACTGGGATAACTTAAACCTGTTTTAATAGGTTGAAGGCACCTGAGGCTGCCTGGAAAATACAAGCCCGTCTGCTATCGTAATAAAAAGAATAGCAGGCGGGGTAAGCAGATTTCACATTCTAATTCATGCACCAGTAATATTTGTAGCATGACTTGTCATTCAACCATGACACAAAGGTTGAAAGACCTCCTGCATTCAGCACCGTCTGATCATGTGGCCGGCTGTGTGCTTGGCTTGGGGAAATCACCTTAGTGATTGATTGACTTAGAAATCAGTCATACCCTTTTTTGGTATCACCAATTTCCAGTCAATCAACCAACTTGTAAACCCAAGCGCACAGCCGCCCAAGGGCAAAGCATCTGGTATGCCATACCTATCAAGCCCAAATTCGAATTCAAAATTCAAACGCAAAGTATTAAAAGCAACCGACCTAGCGGTCGGATGATTCATCATAAATTAAAAAGCTGACCCCATGGTCAGCCAAAATATTGTAATCGGCTAAACAGCCGGAGATAAAAAAAATTGTTAAGTGACCCGACCCCACGGTCGGTAAAGATACAAGGAGATACTCGGCACGCAGGCCGGAAATGCATTTAGTATGGCCACACGGCCGTAGAAAAAATCAACAAACAGCTTAATTAGCCCCGGGGCCCGACTGCTCTCCATTATCATCCGCCCCTTCCTGCTCATTGGCGGGATGATTAACAGTCTGGTCCTCAGCCTGGTCTCGGTGCTCCCCGTCCAAGGCTCCCTCCTCCGCCTGCTCCTGCTGCTCTTGATCCAAGGCGTCAGTCGCCTGCTCATAACGATACTCCCAGATGGAGTAATCTTCATTAGGAAAGAGAGCCTTCCATGCCATCTTCATACGAGTGACACAGTCGGCCTCATTCTCCTCTATGAGCCTGCACTTCTCCTCATCAGCGCGCTTCTCATACTTGGATCTGAGCTGCTCCACCTGGTTGTCAAGTTTTTTCTTTAAGTTCTCGACCTGACGACGGAGACTGGTGGTGTCTCTGTCGATGTCTTGTAACTTGCCAAGCTCCACCTTGGTCGCCTTCAGCTCCCCCTTGAGCTCAGCCACCTTTTGCTGAGCCGCCTCCAAATCTTTCTTGACCTGCAGGTTAGCAGCCGCCTGAGAATACAGGATATCCCGAGTTAGCAACTCATTCTTGTTAACATCATATTGCGCTCTGTTAAGATTGGAGGCGGCCCTAAGGTTGGCAGCTCTTACCTCTTTGGTCTTCTCGTTGAATGGCTTTTTGAGCCCATTCACTCGCAGCATAGCCTGCATCCGGACAAAAGATAAGGGCCGTTAGCAAAACAAGCGGTCCGAATGAGATTGTAAGTTAAAATATTTTATGTACTCACCTCAGCGAGAAGAGCAAGGATAGCATCCAGGTTCATGCTGCCAACTCCCCGGATGGAGTCTCGCTGCTCAACAGTGACCCCCTTTCGGAGCATTTCCTTAGCAATTTCTCTAAGATCTGGAGCTTGGGAGGGGGCTTCTGCATAACAAGAATCAAGTTGGGCGTTAGAGTATACACATCCGGCATGAAAAGAGAAAACAAGACTGGGTGATTGTATGTATACATCCGGCAAAAGATAGAATAAATTTGGGTGTTACTAGACATACATCCGGCATAAGCAAAAACACCGCATGATAAGCTATACTTAGCTAAAAAAAAAAGTGAACTCAAGTACCTGAGATGACAACCAGGTCATGGGCCTGCTTGCCGCGGCGCTTGTCAGGGGAGCCTGCTCCAACAGACGGCGAATCCTTGAAAGCTTTGGATTCGGACGCCTGCTTTAGAGCAGAAAGAGCAGCCGGCGATTTACCGCCGGTGGAGGGGTGAGACTCGGAGTTGCTGGCGGAGGGCTTGTGAGCCACAGTCTTCCGGGAGCGCTTGGAAGGAGTCGGCCCCGCCTCCTCCGCAGTCCGCTTGGGGGGCTTGAGGTTCACCCCAAGGATGACCGGAGGCTTTACTGAGCCCTCCTGTACAAAAACTCAAAAGTTAGTAAAGTTATGGCTAAGTTAATGAGAAAAGGCCGGATGAAAAAGACTTACATGCTCAAGCTGCTCCCGCTTGAAGATCTGATTTTTCTTGTTCATCATCTGGCGGTAGGCGGAGGCGGTGCCGCTTAGTTTTTTATTTGGGGTAAGCTGAGACATTGCTTCTTCTGCAAAAAGGCCGGATGGGTGGTTAGAAAACAACAATCAAAATTTTTGTTTTAAGTAAAGCATGCATGATATAACCCCCATCCGTCTACCCACCTCTTCCCTTCTCTAAGCTCAGGCCACAGGCGGCCAAATAGGTCGGGTCCTTGAGCCATTCATACTGGGGAATGTAGCTGTTGAATTTGATTGCCTTCTCAGAACCCCCCTCTACTGCCTGAACTTCTACCTTAAACAAACCAGGATCAAGAATTTGATCCCAACCTTCTTCAGAGACAGGCGGTACAAGGGCCTTTTGGCCTAAGAGATAGGGGTTCTGGTTCCAAGAGTTGAACTTGGCATTCCGGCTGGTGTCTGGGGAGGTGATTATGTAGAATTTGTTCCTCCAATCCTTCCACTTGGACTCCTTCCCAAGTGTCATCATGTACCCCTTATTGCTAGTAAGGGTGTACCAGCCGGGGCCAGCTGACTAAGGGGCTTTGCTCAGGTAGTTCATAGAGGTAAACGCCTCAAATCCAGGTTCAACGTTCTGCATCTTACAGGCGGCTACATACCCCAGGATGTTCACCCACGAATTTGGGGTGAGTTGCCACACCCCCAGGCGGTACCCATCTAGGATCGCCTCTATGGCTGGATCCAAGGGAAACCTCAGGCCCGCCTGTATCACTGCGGCATAGCAGCCGAATGCAGTGTCCTTATAGCTTTGGTTAAGGGGCCAAACAACAGCATCCGTCAAAGCTGGCACTTTGACTTCATATCTGGCCCCATGACATACGTATCCCTAAAGTCACTCAGCCCCTTCTACATTATTTTTTGGGTGGACAAGGAAATGTGTGTGAAATAGGGGGTGTATTCGTCTTGAAGAGAAGAGGACGCCTCACCTTGACCCCTTGCAGGGGAAGCGGGCTCCTCATCAGGCTTTTTAGACGGCTCCTGTTCAGTTTCGGAGCCGTCTGAGTCAGAGGTTGAAAGGGAGAAAGAGTGGGAAGACCCCTGGTCAGACTTGGGTTCCTGCTGACCCTAAACAACCGGCATGCCCAGGATTGAGTCATCCGGAGTGCTTAGGGTGCCTGGTTTGTCATAGTACACCTCGCTCCGGGACACCCTAATGGAGCCATCCCCCTCTTCAGATCTAGCAGTCCTTTTTGTTCTAGCCATGGTGTCCTACACAGACACAGAGACGATCGGAGTGGGGGACGGATGAAGAGTGGGGCAAACGGCACCCCTAGTCCTAGATTCAGCCGTCCCAGGTGACCGGCTGACAGCTATCCTAGGCCGTGTCGTATGTGTTTGTGAAACCATTTTCTAAAAGCAAAGGAAAAACAAACACAGGCGGAAATTTTAAAAGTGTAAACAGAAGAGAGTCAGACGGTTACCTTGAGAAAGGTACGGTTGACTTGAAATGAGCCGGTTCATGCAGATGGACAGTAACAAGCGGCAGAGTACATAATTTTTTCGTGAAAATTCTCTAGAAACTCTATCAAATTTTTCGCAAAGGTGCGTGAAATGAGGGTGAAAATTGTTTTTATAGAGGGGTAATTCCGGGGCACCTCGGTAATACCCCAGAGGGTGAACAATAAAACTTTACTTCACCAAATGAGAAAGTGACATGTGTCACAAACGCCCCGTGGCGCGCCACGTCACCTCTGTGACAGGGGCAAATGTTTTGGGTAAAATTATCCGGCCACGTGGTGGCCTGAGATTAGGACACTTGTCCGCCCAGCATTGGTTTAAACAAGACCAATTGAATGTTGACACGTGGACCCCACTGTCATGTCATGGAATGGCGGCTTTCAGGCCCAATTCCCCATAAACTTGTCATAGCCCACCAAATCTAGGTCACCTGACCTAGAATAAGGGCACATTTTCCCATGACCCTATAAATAAGGAGAGATTCCCCATTATGGGAGGAGATTATTCAATCATTTATTACCTCACCTACATTTCTCTCACATTAGAGAAAACACCTGATCTCGGGATTTGTAAAGATCTCATCTTTATCTTTTGCCGCACTTTTTACTCACCCCAACACGTTCTAACTTGATCGTCGGAGGCGGAACTCCAACCAACCGGAGTTTCCGTTGTTTTGCAGGTACAGGCCGCACCGGACCAATCTTCAAGCTGTAACTCTCTCGAGGGACTAAAAACACCCAAAACATTTAGTTTAATTAAACATGCTCTCTATCATGTCATAAATAAATATGTGGTTCATAAACAATATTCCAAACTATAATTTTCCATCCAATAATCCATCACAAACAAATCATGCTTCATAATCCAATCACCAATAACATCCAAATCATAATTTCCAATCCAAACCTAGCATGATACTACTTGTAATCAATCAAACACATTCAGCATGCTACTACACCAATATAATTATGCTAAGTACACGAACGTACCTTGAATACGATCTTAATATCGCCACAATTAATAGAAATCACTCACTTCAAAGTCTCCTAAAATTTAAAATCATAGAAGAATATTAAAATACACTCTACACAAATTTCCAGCAATTAATTACATACTACTAAAAGCGAATCTAAGAGAACACTTGTCAATGTGTTATTAAAAAAATTCCCGCTAAAATTACTTTCTAAAAAAAATATTATTACATTAATAAAAAGGATTGCATTTAGATTATGACTTTTATTTTATGTAAAATCTAAAGTAAACTTCCTAAAATATCGACTTGCACATTATAACTATCACATATTTAAATATTTTCTCTCTCATATTTTTATTGTTTTAATACGAACTGTATTTCATTTTTAATACGAACTATATTTCATACGGTTTAATACTGATCAATCGATTTAGTTTTTTAATATCTAATTATATTTTCATTATAATTAGTCAATATCCGTGCATTGCACGGGGTTTCACCTAGTATATACTATTATAAAACTCCTCATAATTTATTTAAAATAAGCTGAAATTATATTTAAAACATCATACTTCAATCCCAATTAATGGGTAATTAAAATTCCTTAAAGAAACTTGATTTTTAATACTTTACCAAAAATTCCAGCACTATATTTTAATTAAAACTTGCTGTAATTTAGTCTTAAAACACTTTAATCAAAGGTTTACACCATTATATATCATAATCCTTCAATAATTTGTAAATCAAGAACCTAGGGTTTCAAAAATTGGAGCTTTTTAGTTAAAAACATTATCTGAAAATTAATTAACATAATACTTATAATCAAACATCAAAATCAAATCCCAAAACTCATAATTAACAATTAGATTTAAGCATAGATTAGTTTTTAACAATAAAGATTAAATATTTTTTTTTTACATTCGAAAAAGGTGAGGAAGAAGGCAGCAGCAGCCACCACACCGGCTACCAGCACCGGTGGCTGACGCTGCTGGTGGCTGTAGCCACCTGCTTCTGGTGGTCGGCAGTGGTGGTGGGGGGAGGAGCAGCCGAAAAATAAAAGAAAAGGGGAAGAGGAAAAAGGAAAAAGAAAAAGAAAGAAAATAAGGAGAAAGGAGAGAGAAGTTTACCTTGGGTTTTCTCCACTCTGGACAAAGTTTGATTTGCCTCATATGTGGGATATTTATACCCCTCCTCTAAGACCCTTCTCCCTAAACTTTCCCTTTTTAATTTTCCTAATCCCATCCCTAATAAAACTTTACTAAAATAAGCTTTCCTAAATTAAACCCCAACTCAATTAAAATAATTAATTAAATAAACTTTCCTTTTATAAAATATTTCCAAACTTATTAAAATAAATAACTAAAATACTTTAAATAAGACATTTCAATTCAATTAAATACTTCTCAAAATACTTATTTTAAATAAAATACGTATAAAAAATACGAGGTATTACATCGTCGGATAATTTGGGTCGTGGTCATTGTGAAAAATGTTCTCCTTCGTGGCATCGTAATTATGTTACTCATACTATCATTACTGAAAATATAGACTCATCTACATCAACTGTCGTTCCTCCTCAATCACATTCCTCAGGTAAACCTTTCCCTATAGCTTGTCATGTTGAATATAATCGTTTTTCTATGAGACACGGGTGTTTTCTGGTGACGATCACTGAGGGAAAAGAACCGTCTTCGTTTAAAGAGGCGGTTAAATACGTCGGCTGGCGTAAGGCGATGCAAGATGAGATTGACGCTCCAGAGCGTAATGGCACATGGACCGTTAAGGATCTTCCTCCCAGTAAGAAAGCTATTAGTAGTGGTTGGGTGTATAAAATCAAGTACACCGACAAATCAAAGGTGGAACGTCTCAAAGCTCGTTTGGTGGTTCATGGCAACCGGCAGGTTGAAGGTGTTGATTATAATGAGACGTTTGCTCCAGTTGCAAAGATGGCTACGGTACGTATTTTATTAGTTGTTGCTGCGTCATTGGATTGGGAGTTACATCAGATGGATGTCCATAATGCTTTGGGAAATTCTCAATGGTAACACTAAACTTTTTAATTTTCTCAGTGGTAAATTGCAAAAATTCTTATTATCCTTGATAAATTTTAATTTATTATAATTTTCAATGGTGAACTTGAAGGAGTTATGTCTTCGTCATGTGCAATTACTAGATATATAATTGGATCAAATTATAGAGATAATTAAGTTCGTACATTTGGGTCGTCGTTTTGCCATAGCTAGAGGTACTAACAATCTTTGGACTAGTAAAATAGCCCAAAGCCCAATTGGACGGATCCTATAAGGTCACACAAAGAGGCTAGATCGAGCATTAGAGGATGAGGCCCATCATAGGCCTCATCACTCTAGGTGGCCGGCCATATGGAGGATTAGAAGGAGTTTTTGGGCTTCGTGCCCTAGTCGAATTATAATGAGAATATAAATAGACTAGGTGCCTAGGTTTGCAAGCAAGCAATTAATTGATCATTTGATCAAACCCTAATTAGCAAACACGAAACCCAACCCCTCTCAAAGTCCTCTCTCACACGGCTCTTTCCTCCTCCTCGGCGCTGGTGGTGTCTCGTGGTGGTGTTGGTTCGTGCGGTGGTCGGTTGTCCGTAAAGGTGGTGATCGCGGTTTTCCTCAATCACTCGACTAATCTAGTATTGGTGGACGGCTCATTCGAATCTCGTGGACTAAGCAGAGGAGCAATGCTTGGGGCTCTATTCTCTCCTTGATTTGCCTGTCAAATTGCTACGTGGAATTCACGCTTCAAAGGTATAATTATGTGTCTTGTGTGTTATGCATGTGTTCTTGGGATTAGGTACTTGATTGAATATGATTCATGATTTTCCGCTGCGTAGTACCTTTAAACTCCTACAGAACTTAATGAAGCAATTTAGTTAATATTTAACCATGGTTAACATCTTTTTATAATAAAAAAATAAATTTCCTAAAATATCCTCACTTAATACACTTAATACACTCAAATCCCTAAAATGTCATCACCTCACTCAAACTCAACATATCGTCATCAAGATCATCATCTTCACCATCTCTTTCTTCCTCTACACCTTTCCAACAACAACACAAACACCGAACAACCACCAATTCAACCACCACAATCAACCACCTGCCACACCTTGTTGCACATCCACGGTACGCCACCAAACCACCTTTGAACTGCCACCACCGCACCAGCCAACAACAACCCACCGCACCTTCCAACAACAACCCGCAATAACAACAACAACAACAAACAGCCACCATTCAGTCACTACAATAGCAGCCACCGAAAAACACAACAACCACCAACCGCAACTACCACCTTCACCCAATTCACCGCCGCTTCGCCCACCAACAACACCATCAATTACATCGATTCGCCACCAAACCACACCTTTGAACAGCCACCGATTCTCACTCTAATAGCCTGCAACACCAATCGCACCTCTGCATCCCGCAATCACCAATTCGCCACCGCAAACAGCAATTTCACAACCAATTGTAGCGATTCCCCACCCCTCCTGCACCTAAAGCTTCGAGAATTGAAGAAACCCATGATTTTCGACCATCTCGAATCCCCAATTATCTGATTTCGTTTAGGGATGAGAGATTGATCTAGAATTTGGGATTTTAAGGAGGGGGTTTTAGGGCTGAGGGTGTTGATTTCACTCAATTATGTGAGGGGTTGGTGGTTCAGGGGGAATAGAGAGGTACGGTAGAGGGGAGGTCGGCGCGCCGGCGAAGGGGAGGCTGGGCGTCGCATGAGTGGGGCGGGGGAGAAGTGGCTGATTGTTGGGGATGGGTAATTTTTTAAAGAAAAAAATCTAAAATAAATGTAAAAAAAAAACCTAACTATAGTTAAACATTAAGTTAAAATTTATCATTAAGTTCACCATTGAAAATTATAATAAATTAAAGTTTACCAAGGATAATAAGAATTTTTGCAATTTACCACTAAGAAAATTAAAAAGCTTAGTGTTACCATTGAGAATTTCCCTAATGCTTTTCTTCATGGTGATTTGGATGAAGAAGTGTATATGCAGTTTCCTCTAGGGTACGGTACTCCGACACCTGGCAAAGTTTGCAGGTTGCGAAAATCTTTATATGGCTTGAGACGAGCCCCGAGACAGTGGTTTTCAAAGTTGTCGAGTGCTCTGCGAGGTTTTGGGTTTAAAAACTCATATGCTGATTACTCCCTATTTAGCTATGTACATGGCAGTGTTTCTTTGCATGTTCTTGTGTATGTCGATGACTTGATTATTGCAGGCTCCTCTCATGATGCTATTGTTCGATTTAAAGCTTATTTATGCAAATGCTTCTATATGAAGGATTTGGGTTTGCTTAAGTATTTCTTAGGCATCGAGGTTGCTCGGAGTCCAGGGGGCATCTTTCTTTCTCAACGAAAGTATGCTCTAGATATTTTGACTGAGGCAGGAATGTTGGGTTGTAAACCCATTGATACTCCGATGGAGCAGAATCATCGTCTTGCACATGCTTCTGGTGAGTCGTTCGCTCATCCAGAACAGTATCGTCGTTTGGTTGGCCATTTGGTATACTTGTCGGTCACTCAACTAGAGTTGAGTTATTTGGTGCATGTTTTGGCACAGTTTTAAAGTGTTCCGCAGGTTTCTCATCGGGATGCGGCCATTCGTGTCTTGTGCTATCTTAAGGGTAGTCCGGGACAAGGTATTTTGTTGCGACTTACGACGGATTTATGCTTGATGGCGTTTTTTGATAGTGATTGGGCGGCGTGCCCGTTGTCTCGGTGTTCTTTGTCGGGTTATTTTGTTTTCTTAGGTTGTTCCCCTATTTCTTGGAAGACTAAGAAACAGCCTACTGTGGCCACATCCTCGTCTGAAGCCGAATACAGGTCTATGGCTCTCACTTCTCGTGAGTTGAAATGGTTGAAGTAGTTGTTGTTTGTTCTTGGTGTTTACCATTCAAAGCCCATGCAGTTGTATTGTAATAATCAGTCGGCTTTACATATAGCTAAGAATCCGGTATTTCATGAACGTAAGAAGCATATAGAGGTAGATTGTCATTTTGTTCGTGATGAGTTGATAAACGGTAATATTTCTACCTCATATGTTTCGACGGGTCATCAGTTGGCAGATATTCTAACCAAGGCTCTTGGTCGTCAGCAGTTTGGTTTTCTCTTACGCAAATTGGGCATTCGCGATTTGCATGCTCCAAATTGAGGGGGAGTATTAGAGATTGGTTGGTTATATTTGTTAATATTGTATTTATGTTAAGTTTATCTAATTAGGAGTTTTAGGCAAGTTATGTTTTCTATTATATTGTGTATATATATGTGATTATAATCAATGTAAAGGTTAAGCCGTTTTCTCCACAATATTCTTGAGTTTAACATTTATAAACAATGTTTGGTAAATTTCTATTACTTGTTTGATAAATGAGTCCTTTTATTTTATTTATGTTTTTAAAAGCAAATGTCATTCTCAATAAGCTACCTAACTAATATTTCAATTTCACATACAGTCAACAAAAGCCATATTTTGAGCTCTTTGGCCACATGACAAAACCAAGATGATTTATTTAGACATGATGCATAAGTAAAATCATCATTTCATCAATGCCCTTTTCTATAAGTCATGTACAACTTTTTCGATATAAAATATGTGGGACACATTGATATGGACTACTTTTAACTACTTTGTGAGTACATGGTGATAATATTTTTTATTTATTTATTTATTATTTTTTTTTATTGAGAAACTTGTTAATTACTACCTAACAAACTTGTCTCTTATAAATTACTACAATTTGATTATGATTTTTCAAATTACTACCTCGTGTTTAATTTTGCTACCTTATTATATACATTTAGGTGAATTTGGTCTACAAATAACATCATAATAATATATGCTAATGTAGTAATGTGCTTATTGGGGTTTTTAATAAATAATAGTAAAACAAATAATATAGAAAGATTAAACAAAAACCAATAATTACTCTGTTTCTCTTAGTCAAAAATTAATTCTATGTTTGGGTCATATTATTTTAAATTATATCCTATTGTATGAACTAATCTAAACTATATTATTAATTTATTTTTTTTTTTTTGTTAATCAAGTAAAAATAAAGATGAAACCATTGTACCCTTATTTACCCATATCTCCTCTTTCCACTATCAATTCTACAAAAGTTGGAAAAGCAAAACAATATTGCCATTGTAGGATCCAAAAAACTCAAAAATTAGTTCTGGTTAATTTAATGAAATTGGGATATGTTATAATTTTGGGTATATTTGATTTATTTCTTGTCTTTTTATATAATATGCTTGGCATTTTATAAAACCCCCTAAAGATTCATTAGTATCTATTATGATGTCATTTGAATGTCATATTCATTGAAAGTTACACTTCAATTATAATATACTCCGTAATAAACGCGAATTAATTAATTCATTGAACTAGTATTTAGCCCGAACGATGCCCCGAATCTATACGTTAAATATTATTTACTTCGAATAATAGTTTATTTGTATTATAATAATCTTAAATACTTTTACTATTGATTTAGTTGAAAAAAATAATTTGTACCAAAAAAAAAAAAAAAAAAAAATCTCATGTCTACATTAACTACATTTAAGAAGAAATAAATAAACAAAAGTATTAGATAGCAAAGATGGTATGACTTCTTATTGACGTTGCCCCATGATACTACTTTTGTAGTTGTACAATTGCTAATTTTAAGAGCATTTAATAGTGTGTATGTAGTATGTATTTTCAATATTTATAAAGTATTATATTATTTAGTGTTCAACATTAAAGCATAAATGATTATTAGCATAGATGGTTAAACAATAACGTTTCTTCAAAGACAAGTTTGTCAAACAGTGATAGACAAAATTGTCTATTTTAATTTGGGTTTGCCATGTTACAAACCCAAATTCCACTCTTTCCACTATCTGGTCTCAAACTCGATCCGCACCTATAATTTCATAGATTAGTTAACCAAATCAAACCTCAACATCCGTATACTCTAATTACCGTTCGGCCCAATCCATGATCACCCCTAAATTCGGCCCTAATACAAACTCCATATAAAAAATTAATTCTCAACTATCATGCATAATAAAAAGGATTAATTTTGGATCTGAATATCTGATAGCTGATGCACAATTGCGCATAAGCACATTACAGCCAGGACGGCAGTCGGCAAGACTACACACACCGACAGTCAGTAGTCAATCATTTATTGTTTTAAAGCGCAGCCAAACTTCCTGCTACTTCCTTCCTTCCTTCTCACATACCCTCTATTCTTCTTCTTCATCTTCATCTACCTCACTCTTTCTCTTTCTCTTTCCCTCTCCTCCATTTTCAGATTTTCTGGTCTAAAAATGGAGTCTTCTTCATCTTCCTGCAGCTGCAACTGCAGTAGATCCATTGCTAAACTCACCAGTTTCACCATTTTCTTTGCTCTCTTACTTTCTTGCTCCTTTTTTACATCAACTGGTAATTACCCACTTCACTTATCTTGTTTATTTTATTGGTTTTTGTTCTAAGTTGTGTTTTTTTCCAATCAAATCAACCATGTTGTTGTTATTCAATTGATTTTTTTTATTGCTGTAGTTAATCTAGTACTTCTTAATTTTCGTCAAATTGGGTGAATTTATCTTCTGGGTATTGTTGATTTTGCTTTGTTATTGAGATTTGAGCTGAATTTATTGCCAATTTTGTGTTTTGGAATGTTGGCTGTTTTTGCTAAATTTGTACAGTGATTGATGATGTAGGATTTAATGTTTTATTGGTTGCTTTAGAAATTGGAAAATGAAAGTTAATGTGATTAGTTGAAATTACTAATTATGTTACCTTACTTTAATGAAAAGGAAAGAATAATTAAGGTTATGAGATCATTGTTGATTTGATCTGTTAATTTGGATGAATTTGATTATATTTTATTGGATGTTATGCTTGAATTATGCTAAGATCTAATCACACTCTTTGTGTTTGATTGCTGATCTCTTTTGTAGAAGCTTATGATGCACTTGATCCGAATGGAAATCTTACTATCAAATGGGATGTTATCAATTGGACCCCTGATGGATATCTTGTAAGTATTACTAGACCAAAGTTTTGTTATTTTGGAATTATATAGTTGTTTTTGTACGTGACTAGATTAGTTGGTTAAAGTCTTGGGTTGGTACCTAGATCAAATTTTGTCTGTCTACATCACTGCACTTAGTGGCTCCCTTGACACTAGAAAAAAAGTAATAAGAGTAATTTGCAATCAAGATATGTAATTATGTGAAGCCCTCCAAATTTCTATTTTTGCCTAGATTTGTTGGTTAGAGGCTTTGAGGGTTTAGTTATTTAGTTAGTTTGTTTGTTGTCTTTTTGGATGTCGCAAGGTTATGCCCGCTTTTGATTCAAAGCGTTTAGAATGCCTGCCATTTACGTGGATTCAATTTGTTTGTTATCAGCCACATTATGAACAATCTTTCCTAAGCCATGTACACGAGATTGCTAAATCACCAAGTTTCATTTTGTTGACTTAATTTCTACTTCAGTGAATTATGTCATTATATGCAAACATTATAGTGAGAAGCAAATTTGTGTCTCTTCCCCGTTTCTTTCGTTAGTTAAATCCTTATGCTTTGTTTCTGGCAGGCTGTTGTCACAATGATTAACTTCCAGCAGTATCGCCACATTCAAACCCCTGGGTGGACACTTGGATGGACATGGGCCAAAAAGGAGGTAATATGGAGTATGGTGGGTGCACAAACCACAGAGCAAGGAGATTGTTCAAAATTCAAAGGGAACATTCCTCATTGTTGTAAAAAGGATCCATCAGTGGTAGATTTGCTTCCTGGAACACCTTACAACCAGCAAATCGCTAACTGCTGCCGCGGAGGGGTACTAACTGCCTGGGGCCAGGACCAAGCCAATGCTGTTGGCGCTTTTCAAATTAGTGTAGGTCAAGCGGGAACATCTAATAAGACAGTTAAGCTGCCAAGAAATTTCACGCTGATGGCACCAGGGCCTGGATATACTTGTGGGCCAGCAAAGATTGTGAGGCCAACCCAGTTTACGACATCTGATAAACGAAGAACCACTCAAGCTTTGAGTAAGTGGCCTGCTTATTAATCTTAGGCATTTGTTGTTTTATATTAGGCATTTGGTTTGTTGATTGACTTGGTCCTTGAACTTATGAATCATGGTGGAAAGTGCATTTCTCTCTAAGCAAGATACTAAATATAGTTTCTGACTTATCTGTGAAACTTAAAACTGATAGTTTCAGATTCATATGCCAGTTCTTAAATTTATTGTTTTCGATTATGCTTTCCAATGATGTTTCAGTGGTTACTAGAGCTTATATATCTTACTGATGTTGAAATGATTTCAAAGTTTACTAATAGCAACAACATTTCTTCATGGCAGTGACTTGGAACATAACTTGCACGTATTCTCAGTTCTTGGCTCAAAAGACTCCTACTTGCTGTGTTTCTCTCTCCTCATTTTACAATGACACTATCGTACCCTGCCCAACTTGCTCTTGTGGATGTCAAAACAACATAACCCAACCAGGAAGCTGTGTTGAGTAAGTGACCTTATCATAGTGGTTTTTTGTGGAAAAAAATTTCATATATACTCTTTTTGTTCAGACTAAAAGGTGATAATTGCAATTGCAGAGCGGACAATCCCTATTTAACTTCAGCCATTTCAGCTGGTGGACCAAAATCTAGTAACAAACCTCTACTCCAGTGTACCAGTCACATGTGTCCAGTTCGAATTCATTGGCATGTCAAGGTCAATTACAAGGATTATTGGCGTACTAAGGTTACTATTACAAACTTTAACTACCGAATGAACTACTCGCAATGGAATCTGGTTGTGCAGCATCCCAACTTTAATAATCTCACTCAATCGTTTAGTTTCATGTACAAAGGATTGACGCCTTATGATGGTTTGAGTAAGTATCATCTCTTTGAATTTACTAAATAACATACCAATCAAGTGTTGATTGATTGTAATTGTTTCTAATGATTCTCTACTGGGTAATTTGATGTTGTTTGTTACAGATGACACTGCCATGCTATGGGGAATTAAGTTCTATAATGATTTTCTTAATGAAGCTGGGCCTTTCGGGAATGTGCAATCAGAGCTGCTATTTCAGAAAGACAAAACAACTTTTAGTTTCGAGAAAGGATTTGCTTTTCCACGGCGGGTGTACTTTAACGGAGATAACTGTGTGATGCCTCCTCCAGATGCTTACCCATGGCTACCAAATGCTAGTTCAAGACCTATTATCTCTCTTCTACAACCCGTCATGACTATCTTGGCTGCCCTGGCTTTCTTACTTGCGTATGCTTAGAGAGAAACATGTTGCTTTCCAGATTTCTCGACTCACTAGTGTGATGGACTTTCACCTTGACTTTACCAACTGCTCTCATTGCTGCTTAAAGTCCAGTGATGCAATATGACCCTGTTCAGGTATACCATTCATCGCTTCTAGAAAGAGCGTCCATTGTCTAATGAAGTGTTGAAAATGAGAATCTGATGCCGTTTTGTTTAGAGATAGGCTCTTTTGTACACGTAATTATACTTTTAATTTATATTCTTTTTTTTTTTTTTTAATTATTCTTCATAGAGTATTTATTGAGACATGTATTTCAGACGTTGTAACTTGTAAAAACTCTGGCCATGGAAATGCAAGTGTTATATAGAGTTGCTTGTTGTATTTGCTGTGATGCATTCAATATTTGATGAAATTCACAAAGTTCATCCTTCAGAAATCAGAAATACTGCAGGATGATTTGTATTCAAATTCGACCTAAAAATACGCAGTGTACATTAAACAAAGATATCACAATTGTATAACCCTTCTGAATCTAGGCAGAAGCTTAGCTTAATGCACACTTCCTCAAAAATTCACAAGCATCATGTCGGTGAAAGAGCATTACCTAGATAAGGAGAACCATTAATGTGTATGTACCAGCTACCATTAAGTAAGCGAAGGAGATCATACTGGCCGAGCTTGGTAGTGAAGGATATGCATCTGGTGGTGGAAGTCTGCATTCATCTCCATTGAAGTAAACTTTCCTAGGAAATGCCCATCCTTGTCTAAAGGTGAATGTGCTTTTGTCCTTCCGTAGAAGCAGTTCAGACTGCACATTCCCATCAGGTCCAGCTTCCATTAAAAGATCGTTATAGAACTTCGTACCATAGAACATACCAGTATCATCTGCGAAAAAAAAGGAAGAAACAAATCAGGGAGCTTTAGCCCGATTACTTTGTTACTTCCAAATAAAAAGCAGCAAGTACTTGAGAAATGCTAGAATATATATCATGCCCTAGAAGGCTAGAATAATCAAAATCACTTCTGAACCTATATAATCTTTACATAAGGAGTTTTTGTCGATTTAGTATTTACTAGGAGTTCGACATCAAAAACGAATTAAGTGTGCTAGTTGTATAAATATTTTCTTATTAGAGGCACTTACTAACTGAATGATACGGTACAACAGGCTTGTAGTCAAAGCTGAAAACTTGGGTGACATTGTTAAGATTGGGATGTTGAACCACCAATGTCCACTGAGTATAGTTCATGCGATAATTGAAGTTAGTTACTGATATTTTGGCACGCCAGTAATCCTTATAATTGATCTTGACATGCCAGTGGACTCGAATAGGGCACATATGATGTGTGCATTGTAGAAGAGGCGCGTTATCCTTCCTTGGAGTGTTTATTCCTCTTGAGTGTGATTTCTTTGAGTTCATCCTACATTTCAGTCAGGCACAAAATGAAATTATATATGCTACTGATTTTGTTGTATATTTCCTAAACTAGGGAGGTATATATATCTATCGGTCATTTACCTGATACAGCTACCTTTGCTGTGGCAACCACAAGAACAAGATGGACAAGGAACGATTGTGTCATTGTAGAAAGACGAGAAGGATACACAACATGATGGGTTCTTTGAAGCCAGAAACTGCGAATAAGTGCATGTTACATTCCATGTCACTGCAAGTTGAGCAGCAATCTGTTCAGTATGCTAACATTATAGTAGAGTACTTCAAAACATTCTGGTTGAAATATATTTGTCAGTTCAAGTACACACTTAAAAGTTAAAACTGCATGTATATTTCATAAAAAAACATGATTAACATGAAGTAGCTAACAAGTCAGATAACTAACAGATTTGTAAATTTGTATTTTGTTTGTGATTAGGATTTAGGGATGTCATTAAGGGCGTTGAGGGGGAGTAGGGGAGCTGATTTAAAAGGAAAAATTCTTACTGAGCGCTTGAGTTTTCCTCCGGTGATCAGTGGTGAGGAAAACTGTGGAAGGCACAATTTTTGCTGGGCCACAAGTATAGCCAAGACCAGGTCCTAGCAATGTAAAATTCTGAGGGAGCTTCACAGTCTTGTTTGATGTGCCAGCCTGCCCAACACTGACTTGGAAGGCAGAGATCGCGGCAGCAGGGTCCTGTCCCCATGCTGCGACTACTCCACCCTTGCAACAGTTTGCAATCTGCTGGTTATAGGGCACTCCTGGAAGCAAGTCCACTACTGTCGGGACCTTCTTACAGCAGTGAGGCACGTTGCCCTTAAACTTGGAGCAGTCCCCTTGTTCAGTAGTCTGTGCTCCCACCATTGACCATATCACTTCTTTCTTCGCCCACATCCATCCTATTGTCCACCCAGGGCTCATTATTTGCCGATACATTTGGAAGTTGTTTATCGTGACCACTGCCTGTTAAAAGTGCAACATATATGTCTCTTGTCCGTCTTTGAGAAGTTGATTTCTTAAAAGAGACGAGAAATTCGGTACTTACCACATAATCATCTGGAGTCCAAGACATTACATCCCATTTGACTGTTATGTTACCGTTTGGATCTAATGGATCATAAGCCTCTGTAATTTTGAAGGGTAATAGATTCAGTTAATAGGGAAGATCATAAAATAAGCCTTATTCTTGCAAAATTATATTTGTTTACAATAATACAAGCTCGGAGCATTACCTGCATGACAGGAAAGCATGAGAACAGCAAGTGCAACATAGAGCGCGAACTTCAGTTCAGCTTGTGCAACTAAATACCTTTCTTTCGCAATGTGTTTTTGGATCAAAGGTACACATGTTTTACACCCCATGTTCTGTTTTTTTAGCAGAAACACTGAGGAATACTTGTGGAAAAACAGATAAAGATGAGATAATATATGGCATTGGTTCACCTATGGTTGTTAGGTATATCCTGAGAAATTTCAGAGTTCATGTTCCATTTTATCTACTATCTGATTGGTCAGTTGGTCTGATTACTTCCTTTTTAAGTAAGATTTTAGTGAGGAAATGAACTGAAGATTAATTATGTTTTAGAGACAGTTGAGCGTAAAAAGGTCAGCAATATCTCTCAATCATGTAGGAAAGCTAGAGTCTACCAAAGTTAGCTGATATTATTTTGGTATGAATTGTTAGCCAAGTATACATCATTCTATACCATACATTAGCGTACTATACAGAGATCAACCGATATAAAAATTATTGTATTCTGTTATGTGAATAAATGTAACGTTATTTGTGTTTAGACATTCTTATAATCTTATGATTGACAAAAATTAAACATTATAATTCTATTTTTGGTAAGTCATTGGCAAATTAAACACGAACACGAAAAATATTAAATCATTTAAATGTACTCTATAAAAGATTTTATCTAAACACGGACCAATTTTGTTCTTTCTTTACCATCCTCATCATGGTACGTCAAAATCTTCCTTTGGTTTCGCTTGTGCAGTACTAAGCTGTCCATATAAATGTCAAAATACATATTATCATCATTATAATCTTCCAAATATTGTATCTGGTGACTTTTAAAGTTATAAGAATACATTCTGTTATTATTAAATACGAATAATGTATTCTTCTCAACATTGAAAATCTCCGTACAAATACTGTTGGAAAGAAGTCGACGAGCTTTTGAATTTGAATCTCCAATATACCAAAGCCTCCATGATTTACATTTATCTCCACCATCCTCGACCAAAACCCATATGCAGGTACGATCCGAAGACATAGCGAAAATTGCTATAGACTCGCCAAGGACAAAATTAATTTTAACTAGACCTTTTTGTCTAAGAGCATCAAGCAAATCCACAAAGACAAATTCCTCGGAATCAAAATCAAACGATACAAGATGATTATGTACGCCACGAGGTTTATTCTTTTCAAACCCTAACCAGTACATAGCACCCTTACAATAAAATTCATCCCCGTCTTTATAACTTAAAAGGCCTCGAACGTGAGCATCCGACCTATCTTTCATCCTCCAAAGGTTATCATAAGATGAATAAACCACTATCGAAAGCTTAGAATAATCAAAAGCAACAACCTTATAATCATTAGTAGACGGAACGAAACCTGGGCGATATATCAAAGTTGTACTAGGACAAGGGGGGATCGACCAGTACTTTCGAATACAGGGATTATAATATACCATCTCATCCTCGTCCGGTTTAATTTCATAAAACGAATGCATCAAAATTAATCCATAAGAGCTCCATATTACAACACAATTATCAGGAGTTTTAGTTTTGTGGCATTCCATGGCTATCACGTACTTGGGTTTTTTGTTGTGAATTTGAAGATGCAAAAAACTGAAATAAGAGGAATCAATTAATGAACACCAGCTTTTACAAACACACCTTAATCTCATTAAGCTTTTTGTCGGCAGCCTCGCTAAGATCTCTGTCCACAAATCCATCGATAGACCCGGCAATGCTTCCGCCATTTAGTCAGTATTCGAAGTTTTACGTAAGATAAACAGGGGATAACGAGAGTCTATTTATATACACCGAGTATACCGTACACCCGGGCAGTGGCGAATCTAGCCTTGGTCCTGCTGGGTCACGTGACCTAGCAGAATTTTTTTTTTTATTTTTTTTTTTTTTTATTTTTTTTTTTTAAAATGGCACCTATTGGAAAATAAGATATAAATATTATTTTTGGTTATAAGTTAGCAATACAATCTTGTAGCTTAGTGGTTGGAGGTAGAGCTGTCAATTCGGGTAAATGGGTCGGGTTTGAGTCGGGTTTGTGTGGGTCGGGTCATCTCGGGTCGGGTCAATATGGGTTAATGTCAAGACCTATGTGGGTCGGGTTTGGGTTGGGTCATGCTTGAGTCGGGTCACGTCGGGTCATACATCTTTTCGAGTTCGGGTCGGGTTTAGGTCGGGTCAATAAAAGGTCGGGTTACATTCGGGTCGGGTGAAAAACAAGTCGGGTTAAATTCGGGTTTTTACGGGTTTAAATGAGTTAGGGTCATGTTCGGGTTCGAGTCGGGTTCGGTTCAAGTCAATTATTTTCGGGTTATAATCAGGTCGGGTCATTATCGGGTTTGAGTCGGGGTCGGTTCAAGTCAATCAAGTCTGGTCATTCTCGGGTTCGGGTCGGGTTCGTTTCAATTCAAAAACTTGCGGGTTATAATCGGGTCATTTCCAAGTCGGGTCATTCTTGGGTTCAAGTCGGGTTTAGTTAATAATTTGCGGGTTACAATCAAGTTGGGTCATTTAAACTTATCTGGTCATTCTCGAGTTCAAATTGGCAAGTCAATAATTTGCAGGTTATAATCACGTCGGGTCATTTCCAAGTCGGTCTCGGGTGTGGTTCAAGTCAAAAATTTGAATTCCCTTAAAAAAAATAATAATTAAAAAAAAAAAGATAAGTCAAGTAAGATGAGAAAGACTTGCTATTGTCTGGGTCCCGTGTATTTTTTATTTTTTTGTTTAATTTTTTTTTTTTTTTTTTTTTTTTGCTGCTATCCAGTTCAGTTTTTCTTTGACGAGGATTATGTAAGAGATAAGTCAAGTAAGATGAGAAAGACCACTTTTGTTTTATAATTGGAATCCATGTTAATAAATTGAAAAAAAAGCCTGAAACTCAATAGTTAATACGGAGTACTCTTTTTATCCTAAAAATTCCTAAATCCTAAAATTCGGGTTAGTAATAGGTCGAGTTTAAATTCGGGTCAGGTCAATAACAAGTCGGGTTGAATTTGGGTCGGGTCAATAACAAGTCGGGTTTATTTCGGGTCAGGTTTAAAATCGAGTCGGGTTAGAAACGGGTCGGGTTGAACTCGGGTCGGGTTAGTAACAGGTCGGGTTGAATTCGGGTTTTGACGGGTTAAATCGGGTTTGGGTCATTCTCGGGTTCGAGTCGGGTTCGGTTCAGGTCAATAATTTACGGGTCACATTCGGGTCGGGTCCTCTCTAGGTCGGTTCATGGTCGGGTTCGGGTCTCAAATACTCGGGTCAACTCGGGTCTAGGGTTGGTTTCAGGTCGGGTTAGGTCGGGTTCGGGTCACCATTTTTTTCGGGTTCAGACGGGTTAGGGTTAGGGTCAGGTTAGGGTCGGTATTTCGGGTCGGGTCAGCTTTTGACAGCTCTAGTTGGAGGGATTGGGACTAAGCCCAATTAGCAAGGCCCTAGCCACACAAGTCTTGAGTTCAAGCCTTATTACTTGTAATTTTTGTATTCCTTTTATCTTTTTGTTTTTTTGTTTTTGTTTTTTTTTTTTTTTGGAATTCCTTTTATCTTTTTGTTTTTTTGTTTTTTTTTTTTCCTTCCTATGTTATGGTTATGTGATTTATTGATTTTCATGTGATTATTTCAATTTTTTCCTTCTTTTTTCATTTAATTCATTATAGTAGCATTAGCTAGAAATAGAATATTTTTTTTTTTTGGTTTTCCTTTTGAAATGATAATGAACTTATGATATTTGATTATCATGTGATTAATTTGATTATCCTTCAATGCTGTTATGTTTTGTGTTGTTGAGACATTACATTAAGTGGTTTTTCTAATTTGTGTTGTATATATTATGTTTGTATAATTAAATTGGGTATTGTGACTTAATTGGCTATAATATTCTAAAAACCACTTGGGTATAGAATAGATAAGTTGCAAAAAGATTGAATTAATCTATTTTTGACAATATTGGATTTTGTAATTAAATTGAAATTGTGACTTAATTTTCATAAAAAACATATGATATAACAAGTTTCTTTAGTCCCAAGCATCCTCCTCCACAAACTCCTCGTCTATCACAAAATTCATCCACCTCCGGTATGCGGTCGATGAGTGATGATCGATATAGGTGACAGTGACCCAGCACCTTAAAAATCCTGGATCCGCCACTGCACCCGGGGTCATTTGCTCATTCAATTAACTTGTTTATTTGTAGATTGAATGAGTAAATGACACCAGGTATATGGTTACATCCGGGTATATATAACAAATTTTAGGGATAACAGGGTTATACTTATTATTCATATATATCATATCTTTCACAAAAGTATATCTTACTTCGTAAGTTCATAGTATATTTATCTTTTTCTATTAGGGAGTAATATCTACTTGTATACATTTTTAAATTTACAATTTCTGATCTCATTGTAACTAAATGATGTATATTTATACACTTCTATACCTATCCATCAGCTTAACTTTTTTTATATTGTATACAGTTTAACTTTTTGTTATCAACCTTTCGATTTCATTCTCAACATTATTGTGTAAAATGATATCTTTATGAACATGAAACTTGCCAATTCCGTCTAACGTTCCATTTTAGATCTAATGTAATAGCGCACGCATTAATATTCTAAACTTGTATGGCACATCAAAGAATTATTTATAAAAAATAAATAATTAAAAATCAAGAAAGGACATTTTCTGTTTCTTGATCTTGATAACCAACTTTTAAAAAAAATTAGTGAAATTCTAAAATTTTTTGATAGCCGAGTTAACTAAGGGTTTGTTCACTTCATCTTAATTTCAGTTCACTTCAGCTCAACTCTAATAAGTTCAGTTCAGTTCACTTCTTATCTTAATTTCCTTCTCTCATAAAATATTCGATTCAGTTAAGTTCAGTTCAGTTCAGTTCAGCTCCAATAAGTTCAGTTCAGTTCAGCTCCAATAAGTTCAGTTCAATTCAGTCAATCTGAACAGGCCCTAACTAGTACTAACGGATAAAATAAAGATTGAACCGTGATTTTATGAATACTTATTTTGTAATTATTATAATACTATAGTAGTACTACTCCAGAGTAAGGCCTGTTCTCTTCAGATTATTTTCAGTTCAGTTCATTTCAACTTTTAATTTCCTTCTCTCATAAAATATTCAGTTCAGTTTAGTTAAGCTCCAATAAATTCAGTTCAGTTTAGCTCAGTTCAGTCAATCAGAACAGACCCTAAGACTAGTAACTCATAATACCTCCGTTTTTTTTAGTTGACACGTTTTGACTTTATCACTATTCACACACTCTCCTTTGATTGTGTTTTGTGCTTTGTACGTAATGAAAAATATAGTCATGTGAGATCTTGTTAGATTCGTCACAATATATATTTTCAAAATATCAACTTTTCATAATTTTTGTTTATCGGTAATTAAAAATATAAATGGTTAAAGATGTGTATTGGCAAACGTGACTAAAAAAATGTGTCAAGTAAAAAAAACGGAGGAAATATAAATTTACAACAGTTACAAGTTAATGATGTTTTAAATTTCCATTGACAAATTTACACTTGAACATGCATATACACTTTATGATAATTGAACAGACTAGGCTGTTGCCCAAAGTCCCAAACATAAGCCCATTTCAACCAATTTATGCGGTTAGGCCGACTAAAAGTTCTAATCTGCTAAAATTCGAGATACGAAAACCGAACCTAAGCGCAACCCAAGGTTAGACTCCAAACACATTATGAGCCCTAAATACACAACTAAAGCCGAATCTGGATATCAGACCGAAAAATATTTTTAAAAATCTACTACGGTCTACGGAGTAGTAAACATGAGTAGTTAGTGGCTGAGATCGACCTCAGCTAGCGCTGGTTGAGGTCGCTGTTAAAATGAACATTTTTTAACTAAACATATTTTACAATAATTTTGTATTTTTTAATAATCATTTGTTCATTTTCATGAAGTATGATGTTCATTTTCATACAGTATGATGTTCATTTTTATAAAAATAAATGTTCATTTTATTTTAATTAATACAAATTTTTGTGTTTCTTCAATTGTATAAAATGTTCGTTTTAATAATAAAGGTTGTTCAATTAACATTTGCATTAATAATGTTAGACATTAACATTTTGTTCATTATTAAAAAACATATTCATTTCATCAGTCTACCAAGTCATCAATTCATCAGTTAAAATATCTTTAAGACAATGCTATTGAATTCATTTTCCATATGCACCAAGGGCTTGTTCACTTCAGCTTAATTTCAGTTCAGTTCAGTTCAGTTCCAATCAGTTCAGCTCCTAATTTCTTTCTCTCATAAAATATTCATTTTAACTCTATTCAAATCAGTTCAGTTCAATTCAGTTTAGCTCCAATCAGTTCAGTTCAGCTCAATTCACAAAATGTGAACAGGCCCTAAACTGGTAAATGCTTTAATTTATGATTTAAAAAAGACTTAGTATTTATAATGGAGCTCCTAAACAAATATATTCCGTATGTTGTTCACTCATTAAGAGTAAGAAAATTTAAGAAATCAAGCAAATGATTCCAGAATTAAGTTAGATAACTTTGTTGAAACTTGAAAACATGAGGAATCAACTCAAGACAGCCCAGCTTTGACAAATGAGTAGAAAATAATGGCTCCTCCACTTATGGCATTTACAAACCAAATCCAAAGCAATGCAACCAGATTTAACTTAATGTTCATTTTTATATGATGCAATGTTCAAAAATTAATGTTCATTTTTTTTTAGTAATTGTTCATTTTTTTTCTAATAAATGTTCATTTGCTGGGCGCGACCTCAGCCATCGCTGACTAAAAGCGACTTCAGCCAAATTTTCTATAGTAAATATCTTTCGGCCCAGACAATCAACAATGAGTATTGAGTAGTACAAAAGCTCTCACAACTCACAAGTTTCACATTTTTCTTCATTGGCAAATAATATACTAGTATACTTCCTCCATTTCAAATTAAATAACACGTTTGACTTTTGACACTATTTATAGACTTTATTTTGATTAAGTTTTGATATATAAAGTAATTAAAAAAAATAGATTAGTACCCGTGCGATGCATTTTTTTTCCACAATTAATTTGTCATATATATAAAATAAAATAAACTGGTGTATGTAAAATAAACAAATGTAATGTGTATAAGAGAAATGAAATAATAAGGGGAAAATTATTAAAACTAAAATCGAGAAAATAAAAATTAGATTAGTTGATTAAATGTGTTAAAAATATCTAAAAATGGAGTATCAAATTAATGATGCCTGTATTATTATTATTACTTTTTGAAAAAAAAATAAATAAAAACTAATACTCCATTTAAAGATAATTATTAAAGAGTTGAATAATATTTGTTCAAAGAAAAAAAAAAAAAAAAAAAAAAAAAAAGCTTAGAGTTCATAGAAGAATTGAGAATACTAATAAAAAAGGAATATGTATTTATAAAGATGATTATAAAATATTTGGAATATATTATTATAGTTGTATTATACAAATATTCTGGAAAAAAAAATTGATTAAAATAAAAAGGGTAGTTTTGAAGGGAAAAAACAGCATCGAATCACTGTCAGTGTCTATTTTAGTATTAAGTTACTGATATGATATAGTCATGTGAAATCTTGTTTAAATCTTTTTAATGTGTATATTCAAAATATCAACTTTTTATAATTTTTACTTATTGATAATTAGATATATTTATGATTAAACTTATGCATTCGCAAACATGATAAAATAAACGTGTCATCTAATTTGAACTAGAAAAAGCAGCATTAATGGTATGATTTATATTAGAAGTTTCATTTTGATTCATGTGGTGAAACAATTAAACACCGAAATATGAACAGAGTAATTTTAATTTCAAATTATTTCCTACTTAACACAAAAATTCATTTTCTAAAATTTCAAACCCGTTAAAAATGAAAGGAAACGTTTTACTTGAAAACCAACATGAACTATTAATCAAGTGGCTATTAGCCCAACATTGTTTGTATTGGTTAGAATGTTAGGCATTCAAGAAGAATTTGATAGAGAATCAACTCAATCAAAAGGTTAAGCTGATGGTTGAGACCCAAGAATATGTTTTATACCTCACATGAGAGCCCTTTAGGCTTGAAATGTGGATGTAATATATGCCCTCTGCATACTCTGCGCGAAATATTCCACTTGAAAGTGGGGGGTTGATGAGATATGAACTCGTGACCTTTGTGTCACACTAGCTCTGATACCAGGTTAGAGGATCAACTCAACTAAAGCTTCCTCTATCAAAATCATAGTAGGAAGATGGAAGTAACAGAGATGCGTATGTTGAAATGAATGTGTTAAAACACCTTAAAGAATAAACTAATAATGTGTTTGGATTGAGGAAAGTGGAAGGAAAAGAAAAGGGAAGGGTAGGGAAAGGGTGGGAAGAACGGAAAGAACAGGAAGAATGAGATTTTCCTTCCAAATATTTCTATTGTTGGTGAGAATAATTTCTTATAATTTAATCATCCATTTCTCTCCCCTCCAATCCCTTCTTTTCTCATTTATTATACAAATGAAAGATAAAT
This sequence comes from Chenopodium album, assembly GCF_948465745.1. Taxonomy (NCBI): domain Eukaryota; kingdom Viridiplantae; phylum Streptophyta; class Magnoliopsida; order Caryophyllales; family Amaranthaceae; genus Chenopodium; species Chenopodium album. The sequence goes on from NC_137844.1 coordinate 10,009,775, forward strand.
CATTTCTCCAATTCCATTCTCTTCCTTTCCCTCCATTTCCTTTAATCCAAATAAAGTGTTAGAGGTGAAGATATTAGGATGATAGTTGGAGTAGTTAGGAACATTAAAGATGAGATAATAAAGAATTAGTAACATTTGTTCAGACTTGTAAGGAAAAGATCAAAAGACGCGCTAGTAAGAAATGTTGAGGATTGGGAGCAAGTGGGTTAGAAAAGGCAAGGGAATATCGGAAGACCGTAGACTCCTTCAATCGAAAGATTAAGGACATATGCAACTTGGGTTTGTAGGAGCATGAAATATTAGATAGAAAGGAATTGAATGGAACTAGAGGATCATAGATGTTATTAGGTATAGGAGATAAAATAGTGGTTCATGACTAATCTAACTACTATGTTCTAGAACATTAAAACACTAGAAACTATAAAATCTAAAGAATTAAAATGTAAATTGCAATGTTGATTGTTTGATTCAATGTCTTTGATTTAGAGTTGATCAAAAGTGGCTCGAGTCGCTAAACAGGACCGTCCCGGCCCGAATTGGGGCGGGTTTTGGGTAGAATTCCTGGCCTAAAATTGTTTTGGATGGGTTTGGAAAGATGATTTTATGCAAATTAGGTTGATTTTTTTGGCCTGGCAATTCGAGCGGGTTTGGGCATGGACTTTTCGGCCCAACTCGAGAAATTGGCTATTTTTTGCTTTGGCTCAGCCCGAACGCGGCTCGATCTGCCCAATGATCACCTCTACTTTGATTTTGGTATTTTCTGTTACTTATGTAGAAATTTCGAATAGCAATTATACGTTACAATTACTTACCAATTCTTAGTGATGGTTATCGTTGGCATTTTTTTATTTTTTTTTTTTTGGCTTTTAAAGTGTGAGAATTTGTGCTGCAATAGTTATCTTATTGGTGGGCCTCATGTTTTCCATAGTCTTCCTTGGGTCGTGTGTTTTTCAAATTGGGCCTTATTGACTCTAAAATCCAAACTGAATTGAATTTGAGCCCTTGTCAACAAAAATTCAAAATGAGTCTAACAGAACTTGTTTGTTTCTTACGACTTTACGAGTAATAGAAATGCCGTATACGTTGTAACACCATTGTTTGAGCCATTGAGATTTGAGGCCAACAAATTGCTACTTGTATTTTTAAATAAACGACATTATTATGTTTATGTGTCTAAAATTATGTACATATTCGTGACTGCCCCACACACACGTTTACAAGTTCCAACAGTGTGGAGGGGGGTTACTACAATTATACAAATGAACAAATCGGCTTGTGGTAGTGGGCAGTGGCTAGTATAAAACAAAACAGGTAGATCAACCTCACGAAATTCAACAACTTTCAACAACTTTGTGTTTAATAAACAAACTAATAACATTAGATGCATAAACTTGATCCTCATTTGGAAAAAGGAATAATATTACAAATAAATAAATAGTGTATCAATGTCTAAGACTGGCAATGATACGCCTAATTGGGTACATGGTCGATCGTGGATCTCATTACCTTCAATAATCCTTCATACTTCTCACTAATAGAGTAATAGGTCATCAACCAAGAACGGCAATAATAAGCTTAATGTAGTCCACTTTCTAATTAATTTCTGTTTATTAACTAACGTTATAACTTGTTAATGTTGTACATAGTACATTTAGGGGCCATTTGGTTTGCACAAGGTAAACGGAATGGAATGAACAAAGGGAAAGAAGGAGAATGGAATGAAAAACCCTTACATTTGCCTTGTTGTTTGTTTTGAAAAATAATGGAAATAAGCCACCAATCCACACAACCACCCATGTCTTTCGATTCCCACTTATTTCAACCACCACCCAGCCAACTCACCACTCGCCGCACTCCCCCCCACCACTCGCCGCCGTTCGCCGCACCTCCCTCGCTCTTCGCTATCCCTCCCCTGCCCCCGCAAAGCTATTTCCGCCCCCGTAAAACTTCCCCATCCCCCCGCAAAACCCTAAACACTATTCTCTCTTCCCATAAAACCGTCAAACGACCCTTTTGAGTGGTTGGAGGGTCGTCTGATGGTTTTACGGGAAGAGAGAATAGTGTTTAGGGTTTTGCGGGGGGCTGGTGGAAGTTCTACGAGGGAGGAGAAGGACGGTGGAGGAGCGGCGAATGGTCGGAGGAGGTGCGGCGAACGGTTGGGGGAGGAGCGGCGGTGCTATGGCTGATTTTCCGGTGGTAAGGGTAGTAAGAGGGTGGTGGTATGGTGGTGAGGTGGTGGCCAAGGAATGGGAATGGAAATACCTAGGGGGGTGGGGAATGAACTTGGAGGGATTTGGTGGAATGAACTTGGAGGGATTTGGGGGAATGAAGAGGGTAAAGGGAATGGGAAAAATGGTCTAACAAATAACAACAAAGGGAATGAGGGCAGTTGATTTCCATTCCCTTTGATGATTAATCCCAACTAAACGGCCCCTTCATATTAGTAAGGATTTAAGGAGGGACTATTATATGACTAACAAAATTTTAAGAAGTTAAAAATTCCCTTAGGTAATACTTGTACTATGTTTTCCAACTATCTTATTTTCTTTTAATTTCAGTTAACTAATGTTGAATGTCCTCAAAAGATTGGTTTATACTAAAATTTTTTACTTGCAATTCCACTCGGCATTCCTAATTATCTCATCAGCAAACGACAATAATTGTGTCCGTCATTCATCTTTTTTTTAATCGGTAAGATATGGAGAGGGCCCCCTACCCTATCACTGAAATGAGAGATCAAGATTCGAACCCACACCACTTGGAGGGAGATGGAGCTGAGGGGACTAACCATCCCTCCATCTCCTAGTTTCTCATGTCCATCATTCATACGCATACACTTGCTTGTCAAAATGTACAAACATAAAGATTAAAGAGTACATATAACTTCCGTAATGAGGTGAATTAAACATAATCTTTATTATGAATCTCTCAAAAATCTTAACCACCACTCTCGTATAGTACCTTACACGAAAAGAGGGGTGAGAATGGTGGAGCAAAAACGCGGAATTTAATCTCTAAAAGTCCAGAAAATGACGAGTCTTAAGGCCTGTTCTCTTCAGCTTATTTTCAGTTTAGTTTAGTTCAGCTCCAATAAGTTCAGTTCAGTTTAGTTTTTGTCTTAATTTCCTTTTCTTATAAAATATTCAGTTCAGTTTAGTTTAGTTCAGCTCCAATAAATTCACTTCATTTCAGTTCATTCAATCAGAATAGACCCTTAATGTATTACAACAAGTAAAGGTGTCAAAACCGAACCGACTCGAAAAAAACTATCCGTTTCGAACTGTAACCGATCCGATTTGATCCGAGAAATTCAAGACTCAAACCCAATTTGTAACCGAACTGAACTCAACCCGAATCCAAACTTGACCCGATCTGAACTTAACTCGGCACCGATTTGATCCAACATGAACTCAACCCGAATTTGATTTGACCCGACCTGAACTCAAATTGAACCGATTTGATCCGACTCGAGCTTAACCCAATCCAAAATTGACCCGGTAAATAACCGATCTAATCCGATCTGTTTTGACCCGAACTGATATTAACCCGACCCGATTTTAACTCGATTTGATTTTTACCCGATCTGAATTTAAGCCGACCATAATTAATTATTGACCTTTTTATTCAAGTTCTTATACTACTATATTTACTAATTATTAATAAGTTAACATTTTTTACTATAAAGAAATAATCCAGAGTAACAAATTTACTTCATGTATATACTAATTACTACCTCCGATTTTTTTTAGTTGCAACTTTGGGGTATTATTTGAGAGATATAAAATATTCCAAAGTTGCAACTAAAAAACACCGAAGGTAGTATATAGAATTACTTTCTAAGCTTATATTCGTCTCATCTAAAATTCGCTACAAATAATTTGTAATACTTGAACATTAAAACCTCTTCTTTCAACTCGATAAAAAATATGATACATGAATGACTTGATATTGACCTAATAATAAGGTAAAAACTCAATAATAACTCTAATTTAAAAATAACCTTATTCGGATATATATTGGGTCAACATTGATTAAAATCCAACCAAACACAGAAAGGAATTGAATTGAAATTGACCAATTAATGAATCAACAAATCAACCTTATTATAATCAAACCGAAATCATCCGAACCAAAATCAACCTGACCCAAATTCATTCGACCCGAAATTAATCCGGTTAAACTCGTTTTGAATCCGATCCGAATTTATCTGAACCGAACATGAACTGATCTGGAGTTGACCAGACCTATATCCGACCCGAACTCGATAGACCATAACCCAAATTTGATCCAACCCGACCAGACCCGACTCGATCCGAATTAAAAAAAAAAAAAAAAATTTGACCCGAATATATCCGATCCAAACAAACCCGACCCAAACTCCATCCAGTTATCCGAATTGACACCTCTAACTCAACAAGAAAGAACGTTGGAACTTGAGATAAATCATGTTGTTACATTACAATTGCATTGCATAGGAGAAAAGGACGGCATTTTTGGCGGCATCAACCAACTAAAAGTAAAGTTACTACTATTTGTCGGTGATCCGTAACTTATTGGGCTTTACTTGGGCCTTAAGGCCCACGTGCTCTGTTTAGATCAAACTGCTCCCTTTCTACTAAAATCTTGCCTTTTTAGCTTTACAGTGCATTATTCTTATATTTCCCGCTATTATATAGTTTAATTTAATTTATATTTATGTTGTTATTAAAATCGTGACATCCTCGTCCAAAAGCATGAAGATAAAAAGGGGAGCAAAAAATTAAAAATGTAGATCGCATCATTTGTTGGTTAAATTTACAGCTCATGTTTTATTCTTGATCTATTGAAAAGTTAACTACTTTTTTCATATTCCAAAACGAGTTAAAATCCATGATATACTTGTATAGTATACTCTTTCAATTTTAAAAAATAATGGTTGAAGACTTCAGGTTTTATTTTTAGTCGTTTTGATATAATGGTTACCTTATCAACTTTTTTTTTTTTTTTTTTTCAGATATAGAGTTCATATAAGCACATAACTTCTTTATAAAATTTTGCCTTCTTTGGATAAATATTCCACTTTTGCGCCATTTTTTCTTACTTTTTTTAATGATTACCTTGATTTTGTAAATAGAGAATAAGAGAAGTATAACTATGGTTTTGAAACAAATAAAGGAATAATCAACTCTACATATTAATTAGCATTCACATTACGAAGTATTATTATGAGTTTAGTGTGTTCAATTATACTACGTATCTTAAATTAAAAAAAACTTTAATGAGACAATGTAACAAACTGACAGAAACCCTATTAAAATGTTCTTAGTCTAACTAATTTGATTGTTGCTCGGTCATACCTTGAAAATTTAGGTTTGTGAACTACAAACTTTGATTATTCATTATGTTTCTAACTAAAATAGACTTTTACCTACTACCCAACCTAAATATCCCAACATAAACCTATCAGAATTAATGAACTTTTACAATCTAATTAAAAGGTTCTAGTCCTATTAAAAAAGGATAAAGACACTATTATTATTTACTATTCATAATTTTATTTATGTGATCAACTAAGAACCTGTTCACTTCAACTTAATTTTAGTTCAGTTCAATTCAATTCACTTCAGCTCAATTCAGTAAATGTGAACAGACCCTAAGTAACCTTATATTTGTTGAACTAAAAAAAAAAAGTTGTTAAAAATTACTTTATTGAAATTAAATTATGAAAAAATTGAAAATAACCACCCCTCAAATCACCCAAAATTGATTTTACCACCTTTTTTTTTTTAATAAAATAACCACCTCTAAAAGTGAAAAACATTTAAAAGAAAACACTACTTTTATCCAATTTTAATTCAATTAGGACAAAAAGTGAAGAAAGTACACTAAGACCTTCAAAAATTAGCTTATAAATAATCGAAAACATGATTGCACTAATGCTAAAAGGTGTTAATTTCTAATGTTTGTAAGTTTTGGGGTAGTTATTTAAAATAAATAAATAAAAGAATGGTAAAATCAAATTTAGATAGTGTGAGCCGTATAGGATGGTTATTTACAAGTTTTCCTTAAATTATTTTTACAAATCGATAGACTCCTGCAATGCTAAATTGCACAATAAATAATGCACCATACTTCCTACCTCCTGCAATGCTACAATAATACACTCCATAAACAGAAGAGGTGTTTTTTTGTTGGCTCGTCGAATTAAATTAGAATGGAAGAAGTAAACTGGAGAGCTTTGAAATTGGCGTAAAACCTGAAAATTAAAAAAATCTCCTTGAATGCGTTGAGCGAAGAGCACGTGCCCACCGCATGTTAAGGACGTAACATTGTTCAATATTTGCAGTAAACACAAGTCAACATCGTAACATTACTAACATACGTGTCTCATGTCCACCAATTATGGATTTCTGGGACCGCTATATATTGATGGACTTCCTTTTTATTTTTAAAATATTTTTTTTCTATTCTTTGCTTTCTTCATTCCATCTACGGAATCTCTCTTCCATTTTATAATACTCCTTCCGTGTTTTTTTAGGTGACACAGTTTGATTGACACGTAGTTTTAGGAGATTTTATTAAATTTAATAAAATAAGATGTTAGTGGGGTAGGTTGGAGGAGTGAGAAATGATAAAAGTAAAAGAATGTGAGAGGAAGTGGGGACTATGAAATGAGTGAGAAATGATAAAGTAAGAGATAGTGGGGTGAAAATATATTATTAAAATGTAAGAAATTTCTAAAAGAGAAAGTGTGTCACTTAAAAAAAACGGCCGTTTAAGGAAAGTGTGTCACTTAAAAAAACACGGAGGGAGTAGGATTTTGCTAACAAGCGTCCCAGGGCACTAGATAAGGAATAACTATATTGGTTAAAATAGTAATAAGTTAAGAATGCATGACAAAATTACGCGTCGATCGGTGTAATTAATGTTAGTCTTACTCTAATATTTCCACTTTTAATTATTTTATCTAACGCCCCATGAGCGTTCATTAGCTTTTGCCTTCATGATACTCCATATTACGAAATAGTAAGTTAATAACCGTTTAAGTGACATAACTACTTTAAGTCTTTAACTACGAAGGTGTGTTTTCTTCTCCTTATTGGACCTTTATCTAATTTAAATTTAATTGAGTTTTTCTTAATTTATTAGAGCTTATTAGATTTAATTTATTAGATTTTATTGAACTTATTGGAATTTATAAGACCTAATTGAACTTATTAAAACATATCGGACCTTACTATTAGACTTGATTAGAACTTATTAAAAGTTATTAGACCTTATTTAACTTATTGAAACTTATTAAATCTTATTGAACATATTAGACCTTATTGTATCTTATTAAACTTATTGGATATTATTATAACATCTAAATTCTACATTAATATGAATCTATTAAACCTGAAACTTATTTTTATAAGGGGAAGAGATCAAGCCTGAAGTATTAATATTTTTCTTTATAATAAAAGGTTGGTATAATCCATATTAAAATATAGACAAATAATAACTTTTACATATAAATTGGACATTTTGAGTAAGTTACAAGTAAAATTTTGAATTTGTTATCCGCATTGGTGGCCTTGTTTAAACTAAGGTCCCGTTCAATTTACCTTATTTTTGCTGAACTGAAATTATTTTTAGTGAAACAAAATTGTATTTGCTGAACTGAAATTATTTTTACTGAACTGAAATTAATTTTACTGAACTAAAATTATTTTTGCTAAACTAAAATTATTTTTACTGAGTTTTTATTATAATTCTTCTTTAAGAAAACTGAATTTTATTGAATTGAAATTATTTTTACTAAACTGAAATTAATTTTACTGAACTGAACTGAACTTACTTTTGCTAAATTGATATTATTTTTACTTAATATTATTTTTTTAAAGTGAAGTGAACAAGACCTAAGTGGTGGTAAGAAAATAAAAACATAGTTATATTTTATCGTAGAAATTCACATGGTCTTTCTTCAAAATATAGTGGACCGACACTATCTTTGTCAAATAGTACATGTAAATTTGTAATGTCATCAACTTTTTGAATCTATGCAAACTATGGAAGAATTTTAGATCCCACTCCACCAATCGGGGGGTTTATTTTTCTTTAATTTAAACCATGATGTTGATGGCTAAGTAATCTTCTAGTGCATTGTATTTTTTGCAATTATGTAGTGGATTAATGGCTCACCCTACATTATTTATTATAGCTATTTATAACTTACCAAAGTTGCTTGATATTATTGGTTGAATTACTACCTTGTGATTTTATTGATTATGGTAATTGAGATTGAATTCTCCATGCACTGTACTAATATGTTTTATAGCCAACACATGATGCATTGTACGTACTTTGTTAGGTCTTATCTAGAATAATTGTCTCGTACACCCGGGAGTACCATGTGCATGGAACACCCGGAAGAACATTACCTTATGAATAAAAGAACATTACCTGTAAATAGAAGAACATTATATATAAATAAAAGAACATTGCATATAAACAAAAGAACATTCCATATGAATAAAAAAAATCGTAGTTATAATAATTTATTATACATTACAAACGAACATAGAGTACATCAAAAAGAACATTACATTTAAAATAAAGAACATTACTTATAATAAAAGAACATTACTTATAATAAAAGAACATAACTTATAAATTAATGAACATCACATATAAATATAAAAGAATATTACATATAAATAATAGAAAATACTAGTGCCAAAAATTCAAACAATCAAGTAATTTAATGATAATAAAGCTTTATATGAACAACAAACATTATCACAAAACACAAAATATAGGTAAAAATAACAAGCAAGGAGAGTTTACTATTGAAGCACAACCTAGGGTTTCATACTCATGAAGTAGAACAAAGATGAACAAAGAAAGAGAAGTCATACCTCAAACGAGTAGAATACCTTTGTAAAGTGAATTAATAGTGGAAATCAAGCAAGTAGAACACTCAATTGCAAGTTTTTTTTTTATCCAAAATAAAAAATACCCAAAATTCTCAAATCATGAAAAATCGAAAAATTTGGTTGTGAAATTTGGATTTTAGAGTGTAAAATCTAATAAAAATGTGTTTTGTGAGTGATGAATTAAGTACATAAAAGCTATAAAAATCAAGAAATAAAATAGAAGAAGAAGTTAGAGGGAGAGGAGAGAGAGAGTACCGAAGAGAGAGAAAATGAATGGGTAAAATGAACATTACATATAATATAAAGAACATTACATATAAATAAAAGAACATTAAACTTGTCTCAATGTTCTTTTATTTATATGTAATGTACTTCCGGGTGTACTATGCAACATGGTACACTCCACTCTACCATACTATTTTCACTTATCTAAATGTCTAATATAGTTAGGCTTGATAAAACTGTTTAATCGAGGTGTATTTCAAAATGTGGTTAACCAAAGCTATTTTTAGGAGAAAAAGTGGTCTTAATTTTTTAAAGGAAAAATGGAAACTAATAATTCCACCTTTGCAACTTTAGCTCAAAACAATCCAACCTTTTTGAAATTTGGAAATAATCTCACCTTTGACCCTACTCTGCTTAAAATAATCCTTTTTACCCATAACCGGTTTAACAGGTTAATAATTTTATTATTATTATTTTTTTAAATTTCTTAAGCTTTCCTCCCTAACCTCTTCAATGGTATCTCCACCATTATCACCACCCCTTCCATAACCACCTCCTCATCAACACCACAACATACACCACCACCTAAAAACCCAACCTCGCTAGAAGCACCCCAACCCAACCCCGCTTGGTCCGACAGCCCCACCCAACCCCGAAACCGTACCCCAGAATTCCCACCCCAAAAACCTGACCACCCACCTCAACGACCTACCTAACCTCCACCACGTACTCCAAACCATACCCCAGGTCATCAAATCGGTAAATCTTACCCGACCCCACGTGAAACCCTAACCCTTCTCACTTGGAATCTTTTTGGCCAGCCACGTCCTATAACTAATTGTCTAATTACTTCGTAATAATTTAAATTATTTTATCTTTTCTCATTCCATAATTGTCTAATTACTTCGTAATAATTTAAATTATTTTATCTTTCTCATTCCATTGCCACATATATCTGCTAGCTACGCAAAATCATCCATCATTTCTCCAAAAGCTTGATGTAGTAGAGTATGAGATATGTCAAGAATAGAGAAAAGTAATGGATTTAATTGTAAAAGCTATGTTCTTCTCTCTAATTTTGTGGTTTAGAGGTCTATATTATTTTTTAGAGCCTAATAAGGTTTTGTGTTGGATCATAGACCCATGCCCATCCTTAATACTCATGTGGATAACTTTTTTACACTAAAATTAACTAATTATTATTTTTAAAAAATCGAGTAGCATCTATAAATTAAAAGCCTTGATCAACAAATATACATCAAAACACAAAGCATATGTGGCTAGCCACATGGTGTGGCCACTTCACATAATCACATACAAGACAATTAATTAAGTAATAGGGGGTTATAGTATGAGCAAATGAGGTTACCTTAACGCATATGTAGGTTACTTAAATGAGAAATAGGGGTTACTATCTTAAATAAGTGGAATTATTATTTCATTTTTCAAAACAATTAAATAATAGGGGTTACTCGAATAAACAAATTGAGTTATTTATTTCTAAATTACTTGAATTCACTCGTATAATGAATTTGGGTTATTTTTATGGACAATATGAGGTTACTCTTATGAAAAATTTTAAACTTATGTGGTCACACTGTGTGGCTGGCCACATACAAGACTTACCCACATCAAAATGGATAAATTAAGACTCTATTATGATAGAAATGAGTTGTTTGTTTTCTTGAAATTGGAATGTAATATATTGCAATATTTGTGAAACTTATACAAAGGTAACAACAATGGCAATAATAAAGAAATGTAGCAAGTACTTCTTTCATGTTTTTACTTGCAACAGTTCTATAATGTGCATTATTCATACATCGTACGTAATTTCATCCACATTTTGTGATTTATACCTAAAGAAAAATATAATCATATGAGATTGTGTTATATCTAGCTGGATGTGTGATTAATTAAAATTTAACTTTAAAATTTATTTATTTACAAATGCATAATTAAAGATATTAAATGTCAAAGTTACACATCATCAAACGTGTAAAATAGAAATGTTGTAAGTGAATAAAAAGAAAGTATATGAGTATATATGATCCACTAATTTGGTATAACACTCTCCAATAAAACATAATGAAGTATAATTTTATTGTAAACAGTTTACCATTAACCTTGAAATAAAAAGAGAAAAGAGAGACTTACCTAGGTGCTTTGGCGCCTCCACATCGGAAGTTGAGGAGCACGAAGCTTTTCTTATACAGTGGTTGATACCTTAACCTAGTAGAGATCTTTTAGGTAGGTCTTATGTCTGCATCAAAGCAAATCTTTGCGGGTTAGGCCCAAAAAGGACAATACTTCCTCCATTTTTTTTAGTTGACACCGTTTGACTTTTAAAATATTCACAAACTATACTTTGACTAGCTTTTGTGATTTATAGCTACGGTAAAATATAGTCAAAGAAATCTTGTTTGAATCGTCTCAATATATATTTTATTAATTTTCACTTTTTATAATTTTTCAATGTCGAAAATTAGAAATATTAATCGTCAAAATAGTGTGTTGGCAAGCGTGGTAAAAAATGTGTCAACTAAATTAAAACGAAGGTAGCATTTATTAGTGGGCTCATGTTGACCTGGGGTGTTATAGATGTTATCAAAGTCGAAATCCATTTCGATGTCAAGAGAACGAAGTTTACCTTACATGGGAGTTGATACCTTAACTTAGTAGAGGTCTTTTAGATGGAACTTCTGTCTTGCATTAAAAAATTATTGCCTAGAAACGATCTAGGTTCTCTTTCTAATGCATTTAAACTGTGTAAAAAGTTATTATTTTTTTTTAAAAAAAACTCCATATTTTTTTATGTAATAATTTTTTTGTTACTCCATAACATTTACGTAGTATTAGCTAATTTTCATTATGACATTTACAATAGAAATTACAATTCGACATCGTCTGACCCTTACACTAAGACCTTGTTCATTTCACCTTAAAAATAATACTCCCTTCGTCCCTATTTAATTGTCACTTTTGGATAATTTTTCCGGGAATTAATAAACATGAATAAGAAGTAGCAAAAGTACATTAAAAAATTAAATCTACATTGGGTATGCAAAAAAGTAGAGAGAGAAAGTAATTAAAGTACATGGGAAAGCAAAATTTACATGAGTTAAATTTGCACAAAATTTTTGCAAATTGGAGAGAATTTTGGTAAAAAAGTAATATTAATGGTACTTAAAAAAGCAAATGTGACTAATATTTTGGGGCACTAAAAATGAAATAAGTGATTATCAAATAGGGACGGAGGGAGTATCAGTTTAGAAAAAAATAATTTTAATAGTAAAAATCAGTATTTTTAAGGAAGAATTACGTAAAATAATAGATAATCACTAAAAATAATTTCAATTTAATAAAAATAATTTCAGTTTAGCAAAATAAGAAGTACATCGAGCCTAATTAATTTGATTTAAAAAACATTAATGGGGCAAGTGTTGAACGCGGAATACACCATATAGCGAAATGCTAGATTCCCTTACTCCGGAGAAAAGTCCTCAATAACATGTGACACCATCAATTCACATTTTTCTTCTCCCCCATAAATTACCCCTCAAACCCCCTTCTTCTCACCAATTCAATCTCCAACCCCATTTTCTATCTCCTCACTTCTCTCTCTCTCTCTCTCTCTCTCTCTCTCTCTCTAACCAGATCTCCCCTTCTCTTTCTCTCTCCTCTTCCGCCATGGCAGGACCTTCAGTTCCTGCTACCTTTCTTCTGAAAGATGAGCTTGATATCGTCATCCCCACCATTAGAAACCTCGATTTTCTCGAAATGTGGAGGCCATTTTTCCAACCTTACCATCTGATTATTGTTCAAGATGGAGATCCTTCTAAGACCATTAAGGTCCCCGAAGGGTTTGATTATGAGCTTTACAATAGGAACGATATTAATCGTATTCTGGGTCCTAAGGCCTCTTGTATCTCTTTCAAGGATTCTGCTTGTAGATGTTTTGGGTACATGGTTTCTAAGAAGAAGTACATCTACACCATTGATGATGATTGCTTTGTAAGTTTCTGATTTTGGGAATTGATTTGTTGTTTTTTCTGATCTGGGCTTTGTGCGATTGTTAGGTTTCGATATGATATTTATCGTCAATTTTTGTGGTGTAATGCTGAATTAATTGAGGGGTATTTTGATTTACTGATTTTCTCATCTGAATTTTGTGGAAATACAGGTTTTGATTCGATGATTTTCTCGAATTTTGAGCTTGAGTCAATTGAATTGGGGTTTATTGGGGGTTTTTGATTTGCTGAATTTCTGATCTGGGTATCGATTCAATTTTTTTTTTATATCAGATTTGGGTTCTGACGTTGAATCAATTCAAGGGTTTTGGTGGGTTTTTGATTCAATGATTTGGGTGTATGAAAAATTTTGAATTTTGATGGGGAAATGTTTGATGGGTACGATTTGATTTTGTTGGCTTCTTGTTGATTTGATCTTTGATTTGTTTAAAACTTTTGTGGTTGTTGAATTTGAAAATTTGAACTTTTTTGAACTTGATCTGATTCTAGGTCGGTGGATTCCCCCCTTTTGTGCTTCTTTTTAGCACATGATTGCTTTTTCACACTTTCATTTCAAGTTTTATGTCCTTGACTATGTAAATTATGCTAATATTTTGACATTGTTTGTTATGATACTATAGAAAAATATAATATGTTAGATCTTATATGTGGTCCATTCAATTCTATTGTTTCAGACCTTTTGAAGGCTCTAATGAGTAATGACATTGACTTTAGGATGTTAATTATTTGTATTTGATCATGACTTATGGGCTAACATTGTTTGTTTGATTATCATGTTACATACATTGTAATCTCTTCAGCATATTTTATATTCGGGTTTCGTATGATTGGTCTGTTACCCTAGGTCATATTCATCGCCAATTGTTAATAGCTCTCTCTAGCTTAGTGGTTCTTCCTAACTTGTGTATTGCTGAATTGGCTTTGAGTGAGTTCGATGTTGCTTGCCATTGATTTAACTCTATCAGGCTGATTGTTTCTAGCTGGTTAATGTGTGATCTATGTTTCTTAGATCTTAACTGTCCTTGTTTCGAAGTTTAAGCTACAATATGCACTTATTTTGCACTTTTGATGGTCATTTTTGGATTTGAATTGGGTTTAGATCTAATGTTGATAATTTTTCGAACAATGTAGGTTGCCAAGGATCCATCTGGGAAAGACATTAATGCACTGGAGCAACACATCACTAACCTTCTTTGTCCATCAACCCCACTTTTCTTCAACACCCTCTACGATCCATACAGGGATGGTGCTGATTTCGTCCGTGGATATCCCTTCAGCATGCGTGAAGGTGCCAAGACCGCTGTTTCTCATGGTCTTTGGTTGAATGTCCCTGATTATGATGCTCCCACCCAGCTTGTGAAGCCCCTCGAGAGGAACACCCGGTATGGTTAATTACCGCTCTTGGAAGTTGGAATGGTACTTAGTTTACTCGACATTGTTACTCTTTCTAATTTTCTCTTTGCTTTCTAGGTTTGTTGATGCTGTTCTGACCATCCCCAAGGGCACCCTCTTCCCTATGTGTGGCATGAACTTGGCTTTTGACCGTGAGCTCATCGGACCTGCTATGTACTTTGGACTCATGGGTGATGGCCAACCTATTGGCCGTTACGACGACATGTGGGCTGGATGGTGTGTTAAGGTATGCCACTTGTTCCTGTCTTTATAAACAATTTGAGTTCATATTGTTGTCATTACAAGTAACACATCCTGGTTTCAGCTTATAGAGTTGCTCCAAAATATAGCAAGCTAGGCCTTGTCTCTGTGATGTAAACAGTTCATATGTGATAGAAGCACTAATACATCATCGTGTGGTAGCACATACTGTCAACTTTTAAAATACTTATGAATTTATTATACAGGTTATCTGTGATCACCTAGGTCTTGGAGTGAAGACCGGGCTTCCTTACATCTACCACAGCAAAGCTAGTAATCCATTTGTGAACCTGAAGAAGGAATACAAGGGTATCTTCTGGCAAGAAGAGTGCATCCCGTTCTTCCAGAACGCAACCCTCCCAAAGGACTGTACTACTGTCCAAAGCTGCTACCTTGAGCTCTCCAAGCAAGTCAAGGAGAAGCTTGGAAAGGTTGATGAGTACTTTGTCAAGCTGGCTGACGCCATGGTCACATGGATTGAGGCTTGGGATGAGCTGAATGGTGCTCCAGCTGCTGTTGCCAATGGCAGCGCCTAATAAGAGCAGTTTATAGAGTGGTTCAAGGCCTTGTATCGCCATTTGTTATCTCTTATCAATTCAAGCTTTAAATCATTGAGGTTTGCTTGGAGGCTTAGGGATTTTTCGTTTCAGGCAGAGATAGGATTTAATTATTTTCATAATTTTTTCAAAAAACAGGGGAGTTCTGTAGTCTGAACTTCCTCTACCTATCCTATTTATGTATCCAGTAGATTGAGCATTTGTTATTTGTTTTTTTGGGATTATTCGTTGCTGATTTCTCTTTTAGAAAATCATTTGTTGCTCGTTTCTCTAGTAGCTCATTTGGTTCGTATTGTTTTGTTTACAAATTTGCCTCATCATTGAGTAGGTTCAAAGAGGAAATAGGTTCAAATGACATGAAAGACCTCAAATTTGTTGCTCGTGCTTAAGACACTTAAACGTTAGCTACGTATATAGTAACGAGATGAGAGGATTGAATACATAAAAGATACTCACCAATGTTGATTATGAATTGTAAATTAAAAACTTATAATTGACACACCAATGTTCATATATCTAAATCACACTTACAATTGAAATCAATCAAGAAACTAAAGAATTAAGTCTCACTGAGAGATCATACTTTTTTGACAAGGAAATCATACTTATTGACACACTAAGTATCACTAACATACCTAGAATTATTCAGAACATTCTGTACTATACATAAACCAAAATCTAATTTTGTACTAATGAAATTTATGATGACCCCAAACTAGACTTATGACTCAAACAGATTAACCTAACTCATCCATTTCTTCCGTAGACATCCTAAGATGTTTGAACCTGCGCATTCTCCAAAGATTATGCAACATTATTCTAATTGGTCTCGAGAGCGTTTAAAATTGATGGCCTGCTTTCGTCTCCACCAATGCAGAGTTGGATGAGATCAACAAGGTCAGAATCAATTGGCCATTGGTGAGCACACATACGAAAGAGGCACACACCAAAACTATATGTTTGTTGGTTTAGGGAAGCTTCGTAATCAGGTATGAAGAGCGGTGAAGGAAAACTAGTAGCATCATTCAACACCCATAGTTTTACAGAACCAGATACACCGTCAAACAGCACTTGTTCGCAATGCAGATTGGTAACTACAAGACGAGGCTCTAAAGCATTGAGGAATGCAAGTCCCTTGAGAATCCCTCTTCCCCATGATTTTAACAGTCCACGGTTCTCTTCCACCTGTAATATGCTGCTGTATTCCAATATCACGCCAGAGAACAACTCAGTAATGAACACAACGGATGAATCAGCATTGATCCAAAACTCATGAACCTTCAAAACGTTGTCGTTGTCACAACCCTTAAGAAGCTTGGCATGTTGAATTAAAAGATCGAGATTTTTAGATCTTTGAATGATCCAAGAAATTATATTCCCTTTATCCAAATCAAATCCATAATATGCCTCAATCTTGTTAGTCATCGCTGCTGGACTGATGGGTTTACTGAATCTTATAAACCTGTTGGAGGAGTCTGTCTCCACCACATTAAAAGCAACAGCTGTGTTACTGTCGTCGATAGCACCCTCAGACTCTGCAGCTGCACTAGTGATGGTAGCAGGCTGCAGTTGAATTGTAGGCCAGGGAGATGGTACTGATGTGCTGCCAGAAGGCGCAGTCCTCGTTGCAAGAAACGGGTGTTTCAGGAGTTGAGTTATTGTAGTTCCGCCATCTTCAGGAAACACACACACCTGAATGAAGCTCTTAAGCCCTTTGTCTTGTACCTTTTTCAACAGGCTAAAATCCATTTTTCGCGATGTGTTGTCTGCAGCATCCTTATTCACCATCTGTAGAGCGCATAACCCTACACAGTATATCTCAGACCGCTCTATCCTTCGAGTAATTTCAGCATCATACTCAGGACTATCAATAGTCTTCGCCACACTCAAATCTCCTAGCTTAATTTTGCCTGAGTTTCCAACAACAAAGATGTTTTCGCACTTTAAATCATCATGAATAATCGGTTCATCTTGACTGTGAAGAAAATCAAGCCCTGACAGAATCTGTTGACACCAATTCTTGATTGCTGGACTGTTTTCTTTAACCTGATGTTTCTGAGTGTAATCCTTCAAATTCCCAGAATAAAGCTCAGTAATCATGTTAAACTCAACTTTGTTTTCTGATCCAATAGGCCAATAATGGTAGCATTTGATTACATTTTCATGATCAAATCTCTTTAAACACCTAGCTTCTCTTACCAAATCAACAAGATTATTAAGTTCTACAAATTTCTTACACCAAGCAACTTCTCTGCCATTAATCTCATCAGATCCCAAATAAACTTTCTTAAGATCGCCCTCATCAATCAGCTTACTGTACCTTGTGTATCGCTCTGTAGGATCTGTCTCCATAACCGTATAATCGTCGTCTCCTCCGCTTGAACTCGAACCCGCCATTACTAGTAAATAACAGCAAAACAGAACTAAAGAAAGATTTGTAATGGAATCAAGCTAATGAAGTTGATTTCTATAGATGGATAGAATTTTTAGGAGAAAAAACAGAATGTTTGAAATAATGGGTTGATGATGAAATGAATTAGAATGGTAATGTAGGAGGGTATTTATAATGGCAAGTGTTTGGGTTGTTACTTATATCCAAACCGACTAATCTTCAGTTGTAGTAGTTAGTTAAGTCAGTTATCAAGATCAAGATTTAGAAAATGCCCTTTCTTGATTTTTTTTCTTAGGAGATATTTCTTATCCAATTTCTTTAAAGTGATTAGTAACTACGAGTAACAAAAAATCATTTTTAGGTGAACACTTATACTAGGATTATTATTGTTTAATCAGAATCATTAGAGAGAAATCTTATTAAACACCCAATTTATTTTCAAAATCTTTAATTTGTCCATTAATCAAGAATATTTTTTTTACTATTTAATAAAAATAGTCTTCATATTTCCACATTTTGTTGATGATAGGTAGAAACTATTGGTGGGTCTAGTTAAACATATTTATTTTAAGTTAAGCTGGCTCTACCCTCTACCCGTATTAGTTAGTTTAAAGTGATTGGGGGTAGAAATATTATTAGCGGTTCACATATTGTTCATTAGTCCTATTTATCTTATATTGAAGTACTCGTTATATTAATTGAAACATAAGTTTACTTAGAGACAAATGATTTACGAAGCCTCAACAAAGATCCTATTAGTAGAGATGACACGATAATACCACGAATTAGCCAGCTCTAATTGTCATACTAACTTAATCCGGCTCAAGAATTGAACACTTTATTTGAGATCTCTAGTGATGGGGAATTTTCGTAGGATTATTAGGAGAAAAAACAGAATATTTGAATTGATAATGGGGTTGAAAATGAAATGAATTAGAATGGTAGTGTAAAAGGGTATTTATAATGGCAAGTGTTTGGGTGGTTACTTATATCAACCGATTAATCTTCAGTTCGTTGTAGTCAGTTAAGTCAGTTATCAAGATCAAGATTTAGAAAATGCCCTTTCTTGATTTTTTTTTTTTTTTTTTTTTTTTTTAAAAAGATCTTTAATTTGCCCTCTATTCAATAATTATTTTTAATTATATTTTATTTAAGAGATATTTCTTATCCTTTTTCTTAAAAGTGATTAGTAATTACTAGTAACAAAAATCGTTTTTTGGTGAACACTTATACATTGATTATTATCGTTTAATCAGAATCATTATTGAAAAATCTTATTAAACACTCATTTTATAATATTCAAATTATGATATAAAATTTCTTTAGTTTGTCCATTAATCAAGATGGAAATGGCTGAGATTAGCCGATGGACTGATTTTTTAGGTGAAAAAAAAAAAAAAAAAAAAACAGAATGTTTGAAATAATGGGTTGAAGATAAAATGAATTAGAAGGGTATTTATAATGGCAAGTGTTGGGTTGTTACTTATATCAACCGATTAATCTTCAGTTGTAGTTAGTTAAGTCAGTTATCAGGATCAAGAATTAGATATTGTCCTTTCTTTATTTTACTTTTTATTTAAAAAATCTTTAATTACCCCTTTATTCAAGAAAGAATTCTTTTGATTAACAGTTTTATTTTTAAATGACTTGTTAATAACTACCAAAAAAATCGTTTGCGGAAAATATTGAAAAATGACTTGTGAGTATACTGTATACATACGAAATACCTTTTTTTTTTTTTTTTTTTTTGCAATCATCAATAATCATCGATCAATAATTCAATAATATAATACTAAAACAAACACTAGGAATGACACGTGTCACTTCCTGGTGCTGTTTTTTCCTTCCAAAACCCCTTTTTCGTCAAAACTTCTTAGACTTATATTTAGCATATAGTATTCTAATATAACCTTCCTATTTAAATCCCATTTTTTTCATACAATAAAAATATTCATGCTTTTTTTTTTTTTTTTTTTTTTTTTTTTTTTTTTTTTTTTTTGAAGTAAATATTCATGCCATTTATATTATAGAAAATATTTCAAAATCTTCATATTCTTATATAAATATTATGTCATATCTTTAAATATAAGAATACATCATATTTTATTCCTTCCAATCTTCAATTTATCTATACTAAGGGTCTTTTCACTTCAGATCATCTTAATTTCAGTTCAGTTTAGTTCAGCTCCAATCAGTTCTACTTAGTTCAGTTCAGCTCTCAATTTCCTTCTCTCATAAAATATTCATTTCAACTCTATTCAGTTTAGTTCAGTTCAGTTCAGCTCTAATCAATCCAGTTCAGTTCGGCTCGGCTCAGTAAATGTGAACAGACCCTAAAAGCGAATCAGAAATTACATGTGTTTTGACTTTTTTTTCGCATTTCCTTTTTTATTGTCAAATATTCATTCTATTGTAATCGATCTATAGTATTCAGTAACTATTAATTAAAAAGATTGATTATAATTTTTAAAAAGTAATACAAAAAAATAATTTATTTATTTGTGTTAAATGTTTTATATAATGGGGGTGAATAAAAAAAGGGACAAAAGATATGTGTATATCGTACGGGTATTAAGGGCCTGTTCTAACTTACTGAAGTGAGCTGAATTGAACTAAACTCCATATTTTATGAGAGGAGGATATTAGAAACTGAATTGAATTGAATCTGAGCTAACTGAACTTGTTTATTGCAAATTCAAATCTGCCAAATTTACAAAGTTTTAGCGAAACGACTCCATACAAATTAACTCCGATTCACCACGAGTATCTCACTAAATAGGTGCAACATTATCTACCTTTCTAAGAAATAACAATAACATCAAAACCATGGACTAAAGATAACAGCGCATCAATTAAGCGATTTAAAGTACATCGCAAAGCACAATAGCGATTTAAAGTACATCGCAAAGCACAATAGTTTAATTACATATATAAACAAAAGTTAAGGGCACCATCTATCAAGTCCAATCGATCTAATTGATATCCCCGTTGCTCGTTCCTCTAATCCTCTCTCCACCTCTATGTTAAATTTAATTTTCTTGAGAATATGTAGGAAAATATTAAACTTAACTTTTTAAAAAAAGCTTAAACAGATTCATTCCCAAATCCTGATATAACAAGTAATCAACCAATATTGGCATTCATAGCATATATTTGTATTTATTATAAATTAAACATTAAAATAAATCGAACGCATTACAAAACAAAAGTTACCCTTAAAAACGATTAAAGTTATTACTAAAATTGTTAAAATTACCCTTAAATTGTCCCCTCCGCCTTATACAAATATATAAACTACACTTGACAAATGACAATTCAATACCAAATACAAATATAACTAGGATTTCTTTGTTTCTTTGATTGACTTACCAACTACAATACCTGTATTGCAAATGTGCATGATCATCAGCCCGGTTAATGTTTACTTCTTGGCTAGTTCATCGTAGGATGAAATCTTGCAATAGTTATGGTTTGGTACGAAATCTGATTTTCTTTGCGAAATTCATCGTCAAAGCTGTAAACTGTGAGGATGAGTCGTGGAAGAGGTTTAATCATGAAAATATAGTTTGATTATATTTCCATGATTAAACCTCCTCCTCGAGTCCTTCCTGTAAACTCGAAGCCACCAATACGAATACTAGTTAATAACAACAGCAAAACAGAATTAAAGAAAGAATTGTAATGGAATTGAGCTTAGTTGATTTCTATAGATGGACGGAATTTTTGTTGGGTTTGAAGACAAACAGAATATTTGGAAAGGGTTGATAATGAAAAGAAATTAATATGGTGTTGGTGTATATGAATAATATAGGGTTTGTCGGTTTGGCTGTTCCTTGAAAGCCAAGATTATGTACAAGTCAACAAAAAATATAAATTTTATATGATAAACATATATGGAAAAAAAATTCGCCGTTGCCGGGGATCGAACCCGGGTCACCCGCGTGACAGGCGGGAATACTTACCACTATACTACAACGACTTTGTTGTTAAAATGCAACTAATTATTGATGTTCCTAAAGTAAATTTTATATACTACATATTTGTATTTTCTTCTTTGTCGGTTCCTCAGTGGAGATTTGAAGTCTTTATTTTTATTTTTATTTTATTTTTTTATTTTATTTTTTTTTTGTATACCTTTTATATAATTCAGAGCCTGTTAACTACAATTCTCCAAAAGCCAAATTCTCAAATCTCACGCATTGTTTTTTTTTTTTTTTCTCTTTTCCTATAACCTCCAATATAATAACTTTCACTTTTCCGTTTTTTCTAATAACTTCCACATCTCCTATTGTTTTTTTTGTCTAAATACACATGTTACGTATATATAGACCTGGCAAATGGGTCATTCGGGTCGGGTCACTTTCGGGTCGGCTAACATTCGGGTCAGGTATGGGTCGGGTCGGATCGGGTTTCGGGTCAACTTCGGGTCAGGAATCGGGTCCAATTCGGGTCGGTCAATTTCGGGTCGGGTATGTTCAGGTCGGGTCAAGTATGTTTGCGGGTCATATTCGGGTCAAGTCAAAATCTGTTCGGGTCATGTTCGGTTGTTTCATTAGTGAATCAAGCTCAAATCAATAATTTTATACGCTATATAAATTTTGTTATTGTTATAAAAACACTACCAATTCAGTTTATGAGCTTATCTACGATTAAAGATGAACAATTTAAGTTATTTTTGGTACAAGACATTTTAAGTTCAATTATAAGGTAATTTTAGTTCAAGACGTTTCGGGTATCAGGTTTGTTCGGGTCAATTTCGGGTATCGGGTTTGTTCGGGTCAAACAATTCGGGTCAATTTCGGGTCGGGTCAGTTCAGATGTCAGGTCAGGATCGGGTCAACTCCATTTTCGGGTCGGGTATGGGTTAAGTCGGGTCAATTTCGGTTTTCGGGTCATTTTCGAGTCAATGTTTTTGGGTCAATTTCGGGTCATGGGTCGAGTCATTCGGGTCGGGTCATCGGGTCTGGGTCGAGATTGCCAGATCTACGTATATACCATGCGTTAGCACGGATACACTCTAGTTTGTTTTATAATCATTAACTACGGAGTGCTGAGTACCAAAATGTATATTTGATTATTAGGAGTTTAGGACTTTAGTGTTAGTTATGCCAAATAAGTTCAAAAACACAATACGTTGTTTTATACTCCCTCCGTTTTAAATACTTGCTCCACTTTTTTTTTCGGCCGTGTTTAAATACTTGCTCTATTTCCTTATTTGGAAAGATTTTACAATATTTAATTCATTTCTCCCACTTAGTAGACCCAATATAAATTATATTTTATTAATTTCATATTCTCTCCTCTCCAATTATCTCCACTAATTTTGCTTTTTACAATTTTTTATTCTTCCACCTACCCCACTACCTCCATATTTTATTATTTTATCTAATTTCTCCTAAAACTCCGCACATGGAGAAATGGAGCAAGTATTTAAAAACGGAGGGAGTATGAGAAAATACAAGTTTAGCACCTTGATAAATAAATTTGTTTAGACAAAACTGAAAATAAATCAAAACAATTGTTTTAGTAACTATGAGGTCTACTTAATATAATTACAAAATGATCCTGCTAACTTGACATTTTTGTTAATTTATTTATAATTTTATAATAAACGAATGTTGTTTATCAAGATAATAAATTGGGACTCGTCTAATTTTGTTAAACTAGACTACACATGTTATATTGCACGGGGTACCAAGTAAGTGGTGTAACATGTACCAACGGTACCAATTCGCATGTTTTAATTTGTACTCCATGACTATATTTGGACCCTGGAAAACGAAACTGCTAGGCGCTAGAAACCATTTCTTGAACTACTTTGATGTGTAAATTATAAGATAGCCATCAGCTTTGCTGCGTGCCACATCCTTGCAAAATACAAGGATGAAGACTGATGAAATAGAATCCGAAAAGATTTTTACATCAACCTTTACAATTTTTTCAGATGGACAAAATTGACGATACTAATATGCTAATAGTTTTATAAGTAATACAAGTCAATTAACACAATTTGTTGGACTGTTTTAAACCTTGCTAATCCCAGATAAGGGTATACCTACCTAGGCCTTCTCGATAGATGAGCTTCAACAGTTGAGCTGTTAGATAACAATGGTACTGAAAATTCGTATGTGGTAACTATATTGGAGATATTGAGCCTAGTTAAGATCTCAATTTTTTCGTCCGATTTTCATAATTGACGAAAGTTTTTTTTTTTTTTTTTTTTTTTTTTTTTTTCTTCCTGTTTTTCTATCCTTGTGAACGAATTTAATTTTTTCCTTGCTTGAGTTTGAGAGATGACTGGTGCTGGCTCAGGCGGTGATGGAGGAAAACCTAAAGTCGACATGACATATCACCTAGGTTCTAGTGATGGACCAGGGAACATAATCACTCCGATTCAACTCCGGGGTGAGAATTATGATGAGTGGGCGAGGGCTATACACACCTCGTTGAAAGCAAAGCGGAAGTACGGGTTTATTGACGGCTCCGTCAAGAAACCAGTAGACACAGACAAATTGGAAGACTGGTAGGCTGTCCATTCGATGCTAGTTGCGTGGATTACCAACACCTTGGATTCTTCGGTGAGGGCTACCATTGGTGAATACGATGATGCCCAATTATTGTGGACTAATTTGAAAAATCGATTTTGTGTGGTTAGCGGTACGCGGATTTGTGAAGATGGCCTTGGGTGAATGTAAACAAGGCAAGATTGATTCGGTGGCCGTATACTTTGGTCGAATTTCAAAAATTTGGGATGAATTGCATACTTATATTACCGATCCTGCTTATTCTTGTGGGGCGTGTAAGTGCAATATTGTGGCACAAGTAGAGCGTTTACGCTAAGAAGACTTTGTTCATCATTTCTTGATTGGCTTAGATGACGCATATTCTTCTCTTAGGGGTCAACTATTGGCTCAAGACCCTATTCCGTCTGTCGACAGAGCATATCAACAACTTATTCAAGCCGAATGCTTGAGAGGAGGCGACAACGCAATTTCCACGACGACTTCTCGTGAGAATGCTATGGCATTCAAGGTGCAGCAAGAATCAGCAGTTAAACCAAATCGAGGGAGTGATAATTCGGACAAATTGTGCACTTATTGTAATCGAGTAGGCCACGAGGAATCGGATTGCTATCAATTGAATGGCTATCCATCTAGGTGGGGTGAGAGAGGTCGTGGAGGTGGAGGTCGAGGTCGGGGACGTGGAGATTCTGGAGCAACTAAAGGTGGCCGTGGAGGCCGTAGTGGTGGTCGAGGCAACACAGCACCTGCTCCCCCTGTGCGCGCCAATAAAACAGGGGGGCAGGCTGCCTCTTCTTCTTCCTGAAATGCCACGGCAACAGATGGGGCCGCTCTTTCGGGAGTTGCTTCGGCTCAAATTCAACAGATCATTGAACATTTGGCAAATATGAAACCGAAACTTCAGGGTAAGGATAAAATAGATTGGATTGTTGACACCGGCGCATCCAATCATGTGACCTGTGATTTTCTTATTGACGAATGTTTCTAATGTTCAACATTGTCCGGTGGGACTACCAGACGGGAAGAGTGCCAATGCTTCTAAAATTGGAACTATGACTTTGCAAGGGGGTTTGAAAATTGAGCACGTTCTTTTCGTACCTCAAATAAATTTCAATTTAATTTGTGCGACACAATTATGTGATGAATCTAATTGCACTCTGTAATTTACTAACAAAATTTGTTTTATACAGGACCTAATGACGAGGAAGGTGATTGGAGCGGGTGAACGAGTGGATGGACTATATTATTTCCGAGGTGTTCCGGGAGTGAAGGCTTTGAAGATAGACAGTGATCATTCGTCAAAGTTGTGGCATCAACGATTGGGGCACCCTTCGAAAAAAGTTCTACAATCTCTTCCATTTGTGAGTAGTTCTAGTAGGAGTCTTCAAAATAAATTATGTGATGTATGCCCTCGGGAAAAACAACATAGGAGTAGTTTTCCCAATAGCATTAATGGAGCTAGTCGTATTTTTGAACTTATTCATGTTGATTTATGGGGACCTTACAAGGTTGCTTCGACTTGTGGTTCTCACTATTTCTTGACTATAGTAGACGATTTTTCAAGAGGAGTTTGGACGTATTTATTACATAATAAAACTGAGGTTGAATTGATGTTTCTTAACTTTGTTGCTTTGGTCAAACGTCAATTTGAGCATGAGATTAAATGTGTTCGTAGTGATAATGGTACGGAATTTAATTCTTTGCGTGACTACTTCTTTGCTAATGGTATAATATTTGAGACTTCTTGTGTTGGGATACCTCAACAAAATGGGCGTGTTGAGCGTAAGCATCAACATATCCTTAATGTGGCACGGGCTTTGCGATTTCAAGCCAATTTACCTCTTCCATTTTGGAGGGAATGTGTGCAAGCTGCTTGTTATTTGATAAACCGCACTCCATCTAGATTGCTTGGGTTTAAAACTCCGTATGAGATTTTGTTTGGAAAACAACTTTCGTATGATTATATTAAGGCATTTGGGTCTTTGTGCTATGCTCACAATCAAAGTAGCAAGGGTGATAAGTTCGCTAGTAGAAGCCGAAAATGTGTGTTCTTGGGTTATCCCTTTGGGAAAAAGGGATGGAATTTGTATGACTTGGAGACAAAAGAAAGATTTATTTCACGTGACGTGAAATTTTTTGAGACCGAATTTCCTTTCAAAGAACCTACTGTCGAAGGATTTTCAGCTCCTACTAATGTTCAATTTTCAGAAAATTTAGTGAGTGATGATGAGTGGGTGAGTGAAGAAGCTCCGGTGCATGAGGTGCCTGTTAATTTTGATAGGGGAGGTAGTGTACCTTTGGTGGCAGAGCAGACCACGGGTAGCCCGTGGCGATCCCAGGCCAGCCATGGCCATCCTGTGGCAGGGACTGCCAGCAGCAGCAAGGAGCAGCAGGGCAGCCCACACCCCAGCACAGCAACGGTAGTCCACAGCAGGGCAACCATCACCCCGAGCACAGCTCCGACAGTCCATAGCAGCAGCTCATGGGATCCGTGGAGGACCTTGAGCAGGGAGAGCAGCCTTGTGCTATGGGTAAAGGCATGCATCCTAAGTTCCCTTCGATCAAGCTCAAAGACTACGTGACTCACACCATTCGAAATAATAGTCCACTCACATCTCAATGTTCATCCGCGTCACCCTCCTCAGGTACTGTTTATCCCATAACACATTTTGTTGATTCTCACCGGTTTTCTGTGAAACATAGAAAATACATTGCCGAAATTACAAGTGGTAATGAGCCGAGAAATTTTATGGAGGCTATGCGGCATGAAAGGTGGAGAAAAGCAATGGCCGATGAAATTCAAGCTCTTGAGGAACAAGGCACGTGGGTGCTTGATGATCTACCGCCTGGGAAGAAAGCACTCGGGAGCAAATGGATATACAAAGAGAAGTATGATGAGCATGGGAATCTTCAACGATTAAAGGCGAGACTAGTCATATTTGGTCATCATCAGGTTGAAGGCCTAGACTATAATAAGACATTTGCTCCGGTGGCAAAGATGATGACGGTTCGAACTTTTCTTGCGGTTGCAGCAGTGAAGAACTGGGAAGTCTATCAAATGGATGTTCATAATGCTTTCTTACACGGCGACTTGGAGGAAGAGGTATACATGAAAATCCCCCCGGCTTTAACAAAGATAATTCTGGGAAAGTGTGCAGGATGAAGAAGTCATTGTATGGCTTGAAGCAAGCTCCTCGTTGTTGGTTTGCAAAATTGGCAACGGCTTTGAAAAATTATGGCTTTAAACAGTCATACTATGATTATTCCCTTTTTACTCTAACGAGAGGGAAAATGCAACTTAATGTGCTAGTCTATGTTGATGATCTGATTGTTGCAGGGAATGATAAATCTACCATGTTGTCATTCAAAACATATTAAGGGAACTGTTTCAAGATGAAAGACTTGGGAGTTCTAAAATATTTTTTGGGGCTAGAGATAGCCCGAAACAAGCAGGGATTTTTCATGTGCCATAGGAAGTATGCCTTGGATATTATTACAGAATCAGGCATGCTTGACGCAAAACCCGTAGATTTTCCGATGGAGCAAAACCACAGGCTAGCTCTGGCGGATAGTGACTTTTTCACTGATGTGGAGAGGTATAGACGTCTTATAGGACGTCTAATCTACTTATCTGTTACTAGGCCGGATTTGGCCTATTCTGTGCATATTTTATCTCAATTTATGCAAAGCCCGCGGGTTGAGCATTGGGATGCAGCCTTTCGGGTTGTGAGGTATCTGAAGAAGAGTCCACGTCAGGGAATTCTGTTGCGATCTGATAGTGCTTTACAAGTGGAAGGGTGGTGTGACTCAGATTGGGCAAGTTGTCCGTTATCCCGACGTTCCTTGACAGGTTGGTTTGTGTTTCTTGGTCTGTCTCCTGTGTCATGGAAGACCAAAAAGCAACCCACAGTTGCTAAAAGCTCCACCGAAGCAGAATATAGATCGATGTCTGCGGTGACTTGTGAGTTGAAGTGGCTTAAGCGGCTTTTGGGTGACTTAGATGTGCGACATGAGAGTGGCATGCACCTATATTGTGACAGTCAATCAACTTTGTAAATTGCGCAGAACCCAGTTTTTGATGAGTGTAAGAAGCATATTGAAGCAGATTGTCATTTTGTGAGAGATGCTATTACGGACGGCCTCATCAAACCTTCATATGTGCCTATGACGCTTCAGTTGGCAGACAGTTTCACAAAGGCTTTGGGAAAAGTCAAGTTTGAATTTTTATTCCGCAAGTTGGGCATATATGATCCGTATGCTCCAACTTGAGGGGGGATATTGGAGATATTCTAGTGTATCTAGGATATTATTGTGATATTATTATGAATATTTTAGGAAACATATCTTGTGCAAAGATATGATAGAATATTTAGGGTTATTATCCTAGTATTATATATACATGTATTGTGGTCATTGTTATGAATGAGAAATACAGAAAGTATTATTGATGATTTGAGCTTAGTTTAACAAACTAAGTTTTCAATGGTTTGGCGGCTGTCTTCACATTATAATGAGCGTCTTGCTTTCAGTCCTCTTTGATCCTGGTCAACACAGAATGTGAATGTGCAACAAATAATAAGTCATTAAGCAACGACACTTACAATAAAAATGGCGAACAGAAGTGGCAATGTTCATAGTGAACAGAAGTGGCAACTTAACAGAAAGAACCAAAAAATGGTGAAGGATGATGTTCACAAAAATACTTTGAACAACACTATGTTTATAACTTGAAAAACCAATGCTATTTCTGTTTGACTAAAGGATGATGCACAATGGTGGACAAAGCAAGAATTTTATGATGGCATTCATAGTGGAGGGAGTTGTCGATCTCTATAGTGATTAATTACAGAAATGAAGTTCACATATGTAGCATTTATAGAGAGAACAAGTAAACTATACTACTCAATTCCCATACCTCATATTTTCTCTCATGTCATTCTAAGGCAGAAAGAATTTTCAGTTTCCTGCTTAAGAGGTTGAGACAGCTTCCGGTTTTCCACTCGCTGCAGCTGAGATGACAATTGAAGCAAATCGATAGTAGTCCCATCTTCACACAACAAATGATCCTTGATGTTCATAAATTTGGAACGGTGGTGTATCTCATTTCCAAATTCTGAGTGTGCATTATTACCATAATTAAGCACTGACATGAAACTTGGTTGATTTCTTCCTGTAGAGCTGACAATAACCGAAGAATACCTGTTTTGAACTTCACTTGTTAAAGCCTGAGCACCATTTCCAAAGATTTTTTCAGAGACTTCGTTCACACTATATTGTGGACTACTGCTTGGTATAATTACAGGGTGACATCCAGGCATTGCAGATGAATGGCCAGAAGAATTTTGTGATTGAAATGACAGAAGAGAGAGAGCACAACCGGACTCTGATATTCCTGCTAATTCTTGAACGGTTGATGCTGCGTCCAAAAGAGCCAAGTCTTCATTCCTAGGTGAGTTTGTTTGAAACAAGGAATGTGAGACTATTTCAGGCGTATGTTGATTGACATTCTTGCCAAAGGGAAATTGTGTTCCAGTATTATTTGTGTTGTCAATAAAAGGGAACTGTTTTTCAAAATCACAAGGGGGCAAAATAGATTTTGGCTGAAGCTGTCTATTTATGCAACTATATGTTGGCGTCAGTGTACAGCCTACTCCATCCTCAACCTTGATATGCTTAACCCAATCATTTGTTCCATATTTCACTGTATGGGAAATGCCTCTAGGTAGTATATCTTGGCAAATAAAGGATGTAGAGGTAGGTGTAAACCCCTGAAAATTGCTTCCTACAGAGCATTGAAAATATCTATTGTTATAAAAACGCATGATGCTGTTTTCCATGAAATACACCAACAATCACTCCATAGCAGCTAGGACACTATTGAAAATAAAAAAAATAAAAAAATAAATCTTGCGAAGTATGTGCATTAGCCATATAATGATTGATGCAATGACCAGGTAACAAAAATACTAGGTTAGCTAGCAAAGATGTCAGGTTAAATAAACTACTTTTCTTTTGGACTGAATAAACTACAAAGAGACAGAATGCAAAAAAAAAAAAGAGAAAATCGAAATCAGCTTAACAATAGTCATCATTCAGCACCAGAGTTTGTTTTCTTGCCAAGGGTGGATCTCACAAGGTATTAAATGACAATTCAATGATAAAAATGTATGGATACATCATACATGTTGAAAATATATGTAAGATAACTAGATAGGGTACATTTTAAGACATTTTATTTTACGGTTGAGTGTCTAAACCACCAACAACTCTGTTTTAATATATACTTTGTACAAGAATAACAACATAGAATTAAAATGCAGACAAAGGTCAATTAGACAACAATTAACAGATAAGTTGCTCCAAATTGTAGGCTTTTGGATCAGAGAGGGAATGGAGTGAATCATGGGTATTGAAAGGTAATCATGAATTCATGATCCAATCATTAGTATAGTATGCACAAAAAAATGAAGTTGAAGATGTAAAGAAGACACTTCCAAGGGAGGGGAAAAAGGTTTCATTCGCATCATATCGAAGGAAATAACAACTTCTTCGATTTGAAATGCTCCAATTTTCTTAACCAAAATCTAGAAGTGGGCTAAATCATTGCAGAGCATTGCGCTGTACAAAGAACCCT
Source organism: Chenopodium album (assembly GCF_948465745.1). Classification (NCBI taxonomy): domain Eukaryota; kingdom Viridiplantae; phylum Streptophyta; class Magnoliopsida; order Caryophyllales; family Amaranthaceae; genus Chenopodium; species Chenopodium album. Next base: position 10,040,685 of record NC_137844.1, read on the forward strand.
ATAATCAATTACCATTTAAAAAAGACCCTCACTATTATTTGTCAAAAAAAGTAAGACCCCCCCCCCCCCCCCCCCCTTCCACCCCTAATGACGCAGAGTCCAAATTGATTGAAAGTGGCATATTAATCCACAGCCTATAATTGTCACACATTTACAGCTTACACTTTCCTACTAGGAGAGACTAATTTCAAAAAATTCATGAGGTAAAGAGGATAAATTGATGTTACCAGTGTATGACTGAAACGAGCTCCCATTTCTATTACTAAAGCCTACTTGAGGTTTCCTTCTCCTTTCATTGTGACCTGCAAGTCGTTTACGACAGCTTCGCTTACCATCATCAAACTCACCCAGCAAATGGAACCTGTATCACCAAAAAGCCAGTTTTTAAAAACAGAAAATGTTACTTTTAGCCATAAAATGTGCTCTAAGATTGTATCAGACGCAAGTGGCATGGATTACGAGGAAAAGTCTTGAAAGGTAGACATTGTATGAAAGAGGAGTATGAAACATCACGAAACATGGAGAAAGCAAAATATTTTGGAAATTTAATACTACTTAATTGCAAAACATAATAAATTAGGAGCTTAGCTGAAATTTTACAACCAGATGCATCAAGCATAAGTTGATACTTGATACAAATTTGGATTTATCTCAAGGTAAAGGAGAGATCCTATCACTTGCTGCAAATTCTCGTCAAAAACATAATGTTATCAGTGTTTCTTTCAATCAAGATAGCTGGTGAATAATTAACAGGAAGCACAATCAAGAGTTTTGTGATTATGGGGTTAAGAGGGGATTTATTAGCAAGTTCACTGCTGCTCACATAATGTTGCAGCTACAACCCAGGATCGGAAGGATGAGGTCTTACCTGATGAATCTAAACTAGTAGACAGTCCAAAAGATCCAGAATAATAAACATTATTGCAAAACAATAGCTCCAACTTTTTCCTACATAATAAATAGAAGCTCCAAATGTACTCATGCCCAAAGTGGATAAAGAATAAGGAGAATCACAAACCTGCTACACTGCTGACAAAACCTCTGCTCAATACCATTAACAATAACTTTAGGAGTCTTCGAATGAACATCACAAACTTTATGCCTCTTGTGGTAATCTTTCGCGGAACTGAGATCTTTATGGCAGTCATAAACTTGGCAATGTACAGTCTGAGAACACACTCGAGCCCTTTTTGGAGGTGTTGAAGAGTCAGCTGAAGACAACACATGAGCTGTTGCTGTTCTAGTCGAACTAGAATTTGGATTATCACCAAACCCACCCAATTTCAAATCAATTAGTGATGATTCACGGCTACTCGAGTCCATAACTGAGCTCGAAAATTTAGAACTTGATTCATCATCTCCAGAAATGGCATTAGTAGTAACATAAGAGCTATAAAAATCTCCAACACTACCATTATCCTCTAACTCATTCCTTGTTGAATCAGTATGACATTGTCTTCTTACCACTTCTGCAATACCCAATTCAGAAAAACTACGATTTTCGACTGATTGTTGACTAGGGGTTAACACACTATCCTCATTGCTAAGAGGGGATTTATGTTCCCATCCTATCAACACATTTTTACCTTTAATAATTGAACCAGATTGAGAGATTGCTTCATTTGATTCAAAACCCTTATCAAATGAATCAAACCACCAGGATTCCATGGTATACAACAAGATCAAAATTCCAAACACCACACAAAAATTCCCCCACAAAAGTTTGCAATTAAATTCTCTTAATTTGCTGTTTGGCACCTGAAAACACAATCAAAATCATACAATTGAGCTAGAATTTGGCACAAAAATTGCAAACCCCATTAATCAATTACCATCAATGAGTAGTTATACACCAAAATTCATCAAATTTAAAGCTGAAAATTTGCACAATAATATAATTTAAAAAGCAAAATCAAAAGAACCCAGATAGCAAAACGCAAAACCCCATCAAAAAAAAAAAAAAAAAAAAAAAAGGGTGATAGATCGATTCAATGTACATAATAATTACTTTATAAAACCAAAAACAATGAAGAAGCTCAAAAACTGCATAAAAAGAGCAGTTAAAGAAATTACCAGTATTTGTATAGAGTGATGAAGCAAACAGTGATAAAGGAGTTAGGAGTAGGTACTAGGAATAAATATTTATTCTTTTTTAAGAATTTTTATGTTACTTAAATTTACAATTGTCTGAAGCTTAATCAAGGGTTTTTCTGGTTACTTTTGTAGTGGCTTTTTGGGAGGCAAGGGAGTAAGAGAATGGAAGGAGAAGAATGTAGTGAGCTTTTTGTCAAATCTTTCCTTGCCAAATAACATCTTAATTTCCACAACTTTTAGGCATAATGTTAGGCTGTTTGAGTCAAAAGATTTTGACAAATTATCCATACGAGGGGTGTTCGATTGTTTTGAGTATATATTTGGGGTTTAAGCCGATCAGCAAATAAACATACCCTCCGTGTTTTTTTAATTGACACACTTTGACCGATACGTAATTTTAGGAGATTTTATTAACTTTAATAAAATAAGATGTTAGTGGGGTAGGTTGGAGGAGTGAGAAATGATAAAGTAAAAGAATGTGAGAGGAAGTGGGGACCATGAAAGGAGTGAGAAATGATAAAGTAAGAGATAGTGGAGTGAAGATATCACTACCTTATAAAAAGTAGAAACATTCTCTTAGGAATAGTGTACTACCAATCTTACCCTCAAAACTATGTACAAAGTTATGTACAAAATGTGTATTTATTTTAATACCCTCATTAATATGTTTACTATCATTAATATATTTAATTTTTTTTTATCATTAAACATATCATCAATTAATTTTGTTTTTGTTAACAAATAATTTGTAATGATTTTTTTTAAAATAAAAAAATTCTAATGCTTTACACTTATATGATATTATTATTATTATTATTATTATTATTATTTAAAAAGAAAAAATTTGTATGTACAATGAAACGGTTTATTACCAAGTGACTGTTTATTTTTACTTTTTCATAGTTGCTCTTTTTATTTCCGCAAAGTCTCTTGACTCTTGCGTACTTTGATTTGGAATAAAATCCTACTAACTTATCATCCCCACCCCCCCCCCCCCCAAAAAAAAAAAAAAAAAAATCTTGTCGTTTTTTAATTGCAACTATTGTTAAGGTTTATTAGCTTTGTTTTGGTGTTTAGAGAGCCACAAGGGCGAATGATGAGAATCGATCCAAAGATCTCTTGGACCGGGAGGGGAGCTCTAACCACTTGAGTTATCCCTCACTATGTGGTTTATTAGCTTTTTAAGTCTACATATAAACAACATCCATCATAGAATTTGAATGGGATTCATATATTAAATAGTTTGGTGATATTTGAGCAGGCGTATGTTATCAAGAGGTATAAAGAACTAAATATCCTAAAATCAAGGGAAATCGGTGGTAGAAAAAAATGGTATTAATTATGAAGAGAATTTAAGATGAAAAATATAACTAATTGGCTATTGCTTTAGTATTGATATAGATATTAGATGGTCGTCGTAGAACATTAAAGAACTTGTTTAAATATTATTACTCCACATGACCAAAGCTCACAAAAAAATCCATTTGAAGAAAAACACGATAGAAATATACTAAGTACTATTGAAACATGAACAACAATTAAGAGTTCTAAATTAACAATGGCCACTTAAAATATGAAGGGATGGAAAACAATCAAATATTATATAATAATAATAATTTTGATATAACACTATCAAACTTTTGAGGATTTAAAAAATAATTGTCTTAAAAGATTTTGGTGGCTTTCTTATAATTCTACAAATTCACCACATATGCACATAAATCAAATAGTCAGTATTAAAATTACTAGGTCTACCACCCTAACCAAAGGTGTAAATACACGCCAATACAAGTTCTCCGCAAGAGCTAGCCCCTCCGCGCGCATCGCGCGCGTAGGATACCCTAGTATTATTAAAATGTAAGGAATTTCTAAAAGAGGAAGTGTGTCAGTTAAAAAAAAAACGGCCGTTCAAGGAAAGTTTGTCACTTAAAAAAACACGGAGGGAGTAGCATATTATTTCTTCAAAAAAAAATACTCCCTCCGTCTCATTATTTCGTGCCTATTTCTCAAAAAACACGATAATTAAGGCGAATAATGGAAGTAATATGGAAAAGATAAAAAGTAGAGAATATTGTATGGGAAAGATAAAAAGTAAAGAATATTGTATGAAAAAGAGAAAAAGTAAGTAATGATTTTTGGGTATATAAGTATTTTGTATGAAAAAGATAAAAAGTAAGTAATGATTATGGGCTATTTTTAAAAACAGGCACAACATTTTAGGATACCCAAAAAAAAATACAAGCACGAAATTATGGGACGGAGGGAGTATATATATACTAGCCTATTAGGTGCCTTTTGATAAGTTTGCGATCTTGGAAAATATTCTAGGTCAAATTTAAATTTGACCGACTTTTGACTCGATTGATCCAACAATTATAGTAATTTTTGTAAAATTGAGATTAGTAATTTTTGTAATTTTTAAAGATATTTTTATACATGAAAGTCTAAGTAAGGCCCTGTTCTTTTGAGCTTCTGGACAGAGCAGAGCAGAGCAGGGGTCAGCAGAGCAAAGCATATTAAATTTCAGCAGAGCAGATTTCAGGATAGCTAAAATTTAATATGCTCTGCTCTGCTGACCCCTGCTCTGCTCTGCTCTGTCCAGAAGCTCAAATGAACAGGGCCTTACTTAGACTTACATGTATAAAAATATCTTTAAAAATTATATTATTTTGAGATTTAAGATGATTTTTATTAAACTATGCACTCATTATATGGTTAGAGTTGGTTACTTATGTTTATTATGATTTGCTATTTTGCACATATTTATTGTACTTTATATTTAATTATTGAGATAGGGGATTTTTCTGTGTGACCGTGGTTAGAGTTACTTGGTTAGGGGTTACTCCTGACCCTGATAACCTCTCGAGTAACCCCTAACCGAACCCCTCAAGTAACCCCTGACCGAGTAACCACATGAGTAACCCCTAACCGAGTAGCCCCTCAAGTAACCCCTAACCGAGTAAACCCTGACCGAACCCTTCGATTGAACCCCTCAAGTAACCCCTGGCCCTGTAACTCAAATAACCCCCTATAGACTAACTCAAGTAACCTTAATTAAGTAACTCAAGTAACCCCTGACTGAGTAAACCCCGGTCACACGGTGTGGCCAGCCACATATAATTTTTTTAAAATTATAATTTAATTTATATGTATGAAATATTGGAATTTTATCTAAACTAAAACCCTAAACCTGTCTAAACCTAAAATTTTATCCTAAAAATCTATCCAAATTGGAAAAATGAAAATTAAAAATACAACCTTTGCTCAGTCTTCTCTTAAAAATCCAACCTTCCATTAATCTCATAAAAATCCAACCTATATACCCCACCTTCACCAACAGATCCATTTGACCTTTAACCTGTTAAACAGGTAAAAAAGTTTTTTTTTATTTTTTTTAATTTTCTCAATTTTCTTTCTCACTCCTCTCTCCTCAAAAATGGAAACAACCCAACAATCCACCAATGTCACCGCCAGCACACCACCACCACCAGTCAACCACCCCAAACAACTCGCACCAACACCACCACCCGTAACCCAATCACCACCACCAAAATCCGAAACCCGACATATGGTATGTACTCCTCCTCATGGCTCATGTAAGCCCCATGAATTGAAGGGCGACAAACCAAGAGAACATCATCTTGCCTGCTCCCTTTGGCCTTTTGCTGATCTCACTCATCGCTGCGCTACGAAATCATCTTAATTTCTTACTCCGTATCAGATTAGATAGATAACAATAAAGGAGTATTTGGGGTAGGTGCGGTGGTGGAAATGATACGGTGGCAGCCAAATTGGTGGTCGGTTTGGGGTAGGTGCATGTATTTGGGGAATTGTTGTGGGTGATAAGGGTTGATTGGTGGCGATTGGTGTAACACCCTATAAATTCCTTTCTTTTAAAATATCTGTTTTGCTCTGTTTAAAACTTTAAATAGGAACATCTAAGATATTACCGCCACCATGAAAATGGCTAAGGCAACTATCAAAGACACACAACGAAAGACTAATTTTCAAAACAAGTCAACTTGAAAAGTCAATCAATGAAAGTAATATCAAACCAAAGTCAAACGAAGTAAAATAAAATCAATCTACAACTTGGAACCATTATAGGCCCTTATTAAAACCAAACCAACTTCAAAACTTTTGTGTTAGTCATGCATAATAATAATAATATCATAAATAATTAAAGCATTAAACACATCATATACTTATAGAAACTAGCATGATTCCCTCTTCACTCATGCCCATTCATGAATATGCTTCATCACATGAAAAACTTCTTTCTACTTGTTTCTACTACTCTCCATTAAAAATGGGTCATCATAGGGTCAAGATAAGACAAGGCCAACAAACACACAAAACACACAATCAGCAAAACTGAGTACATAAGCGTAATTAACACACTAATATGCAATTACCTATCAACACACAACTTACCTTGTTGCACCTGTTTTTCAAGCATACAACATTCAACAAAACTTCTCACTAGAAACTACATAATTTGTTTAGCGTTGATTACGCATCGAACGGGTTTTCCCACTAACCTCCCCCAATAAATTGAGGTTACTAACACGGGATCTAACCGTGCCAACATCAATAACCACTCGTAAGTGGCGGAATTCCTGGGCATAATAATAATAAAAGGAATGTACAGCGTCCGGTACTCCAATAGAAGTTATGATCAAATATAAAGTCACATAACTCCCCCCATATGTTCATACTCAAGGTATATACAAGAGTTTTGGTGCGTAATCTCTTTCACTTTACATTATTTACATATTATTAAACTTGGTGATGACTCTCAAACCATAATCATTCAATCAACAATAATTATTCAAACAATCAAACATACCAATTTAATTCTTGAATAATTAGTGACCACATAATATTTAATGTTGAACTCTTTTTAATTCTACCTCGGTGCCAATGACACCTTAAACACATAAAGCGCCACAAGTCCTATCTCTCGGTGTTAAAAACACCTTAAGTGCACTAAGGCACCAACATATAATTTATTCCTTGTGTACATAGACACTTATATAACTCCTTTCCCATGCTTAAAGCATCAATAAAAATTATATAAACCATAATAAAATTCACTTTTGATATTCCAAACCAAATTAAACATTTAGTTTAATTAAACATGCTCTCTATCATGCCATAAATAAAAGTGTGGTTCATAAACAATATTCCAAACTATAATTTTCCAACCATTAATCCATCACAAATAATTCATGCTTCATTATTCAATCACCAATAACAACCAATTCATAATTTCCATTCCAAATCTAGCATGATACTACTTGTAACCAATTAAACACATTTAGCATACTACTACATCAATAAAAGTATGCTAAGTACGCGAACGTACCTTGTATATGATCTTAAAATCGCCACGACTAATAGAAATCACTCACTTCGAAGTCTCCTACAATTTAAAATCATAGAAGAGTATTAAAGTCCTCTCTACACAAATTTCCAGCAATATATACTATTATAAAACCCCTCATAATTTAATTAAAATAAGCTGAAATTATATTTAAAATATCATAGTTTAATCCCAATTAATGGGTAATTGAAATTCCTTAAAGAAACTTGATTTTTAATGCACTACCAGAAATTCCAGCATTATATTTTAATGAAAACTTGCTGTAATTAGGCCTTAAAACACTTTAATCAAAGATTTAAACCATTGTATATCATAATCCTTCAATAATTCACAATTCAAGAACCCAGGGAATCAAAAATTAGGGCTTTTCAATTAAAAATAAAATCTGAAAATTAATTTACATGATATTCATAATCAACCATCAAAATTAAATCACAAACTCATAATTAATAATTAGATCTAGGATTAAACTATTTTTTTAAACAAAGATTTTTTTTTTTGTTCGAAAAGGGGTGGCAGCCGACAGCCACCACGGCTGCTGCTGGCGCCGGTGGCTGTTTGCTGCCGGCTAATGGTGCTGCTAGTGGCCGACGGCCCACCGGTGGTGGTGGTGGCTGGTGGTGAGGGTGAAGGCCAAAAGGGGAGGGGGAAAAAGAAAGAAAAGAAAAAGAAAAATAAGGAAAAGGGGAGAGAAGTTTACCTTGGGTTTTCTCCACTCTGGGCAAAGTTTGATTTGCCTCAAGTGTTGAATATTTATACCCCTTCTCTAGAAACCCTTCTCCCTAAACTTTTCTTTTTTTTTAATCTTTCCTAATCCCTTCCCTTATAAAACTTTACTAAAATAAAACTTTCCTAAATTAAACCCCAACTTAAATAAAATAATTAATTAAATAAACTTTCCTTTTATAAAATATTTCCAAACTTATTAAAATAAATATTTAAAATACTTTAAATAAAACATTTCAATTTATTTAAATATTTCTCAAAATACTTATTTTAAATAAAATACGTATAAAAATACGGGGTATTACAATTGGTGGCTGTAGTTTGGGGCAGCAGGTTTGATTGTTGGCTAATATCGACCTGAAATTGGTGGTTAGTTACTGCAATTGCGCCAATTTGCTGTTATTGTTGACGAGTTGATGTTGTTGGTGAAGGTGGCGAGTTGTTGTTGGTGAAGTGTGTGGTTGTGCGGTTGTGTTGCTGGTTCGTGTGGTGGCGAGCAAGATGGATGTGGATTGGTGATTGGTGGGAACGTTGTAGAGTGAGGTTGGAGTTGGAGGGTGGTGCGGTTGTGATTGTGGTTGTTGTGGGGCTGTTGAAATGGAGATTGGAAATGGAGTGTAGTGGCGGCTGGCCGGCAGGAGGAGTGGTAAGGGAAATAGGGTGGTTGCTGGGTTCCGGTGGCCGGTGGGGATGGGTGGTCAGGGAAAGAGGGCGGGGCTGGGTTTTCTGATTTTTTTTTTTGTTTTAATTATGTTTGTTTTTTAATAATTAAAAAATTAATTAACCTAATAATAGCTAACACTTGGCATATAACCTAAAAAGACCGATCATCAACAGATAATGGATTTTTAGATGAAGGTAGGGTATAAAGGTTGGATTTTTATGAGATTAATGGAAGGTTGGCTTTTTAAGAGAAGACCGAGCAAAGGTTGGATTTTTAATTTCCATTTTTCCATCCAAATTTTATTAGAAATAAAACTCAAAACTAATTTTTTATCTTAAAAAATCTATCCAAATCTATCACACGTGTCTAATGTTAGTGGTCCACAATAAATTAGTGTGAACTAGGTCCATATAAGAATTTGTATTCACCTAACCACTAATTTATTCTAATTACCAAATAATTCCCACATAACTATACAATAGATAAATGGAAATTTTGTCAAAAACCACCCACTAAAAACACTTTTTTGTGAAAAATCACCCATAATAAAAAATGTTGTAAAATACCACCCAAACTAAAAAAACATGTTGCAAAGCCACCCACTGCCGAAAACAGGTTGCAACGAAGAGGAAAGAGATTGAAATGAAGACACAAGAGCTAGATGAGGTTGGTTTTCGTGGCTGAGGTGGTGAGTAGGTGGGTTGTCAAGGTTGCAACTAGGGTAAGAGGAAAGGGAGGGGGTCGGACGACGGTGGAGGTGGTCGCCGACGGTGGGGGTTTCAAGGCGACGACTTATAGGGGAAGGGGCTGCTGTCAAGGGAAGGGGAAGGAGAAAGGGGTGGCTGACTAGTGGTGGCCTGGTGAGGGTGGTTAATAAATTAATTTAATTATTAAACAGTTAAATGGGAGTTACGAAGTATATGATAATTAGAAGAAATTAGTGGTTAATTAGGGGCCTATTTAATTCAGCTTAATTTTAGTTCAGTTCAGTTCAGTTCAACTCCAATCAGTTCAGTTCAGTTCAATTCAACTCTTAATTTCCTTCCCTCATAAAATATTCATTTCAGTTTAGTTCAGTTCAGTTGAGCTCCAATCAGTTCAATTCAATTCAGTTCAGTTCAATTCAGCTCCAATCAGTTTAGCTCAATTCAGTAAATGTGAACAGGCTCTAAGTGAATTAGTGGGATTGGGTTGTTTTAAACATATAAAAAAAAAAAAAAAATTAACTTCGGGTTTTCTTTTACAATAAAGCTTTTAAAAGATTTTTCTTCGTAAAATGGTACATTTAAAAGATTTTTTTTTGACAAATTTTACTAATTATTACCTATGATAATCATGTATCACTTGATTATGATCGAGTGATCTACTCCGTATCATTATAGATGACAATAATTTTTCAGATTTCGATCTTAAGAGTTTCTAATCACAAGTCACATTTTTCAAAATTTTCCACAAACCATTTTTTTTTAGTTACTCCGTATTAACTAATTATTTTAAAATAAAATCAAAAGGAATCTTTCTTGAATATAGGGCTAATTAAAGATTTTTTTAAATAAAAAAAAAAAAAATCAAGAAAGGGCATTTTCCTAATTCTTGATCCTTGATAACCGGCTGAAATACAACTGGATAGATTGAAGATTAATCGGTTTATATAGTATAAACTTGTTTGATTATAAGTAACAACCCAAACACTTGCCATTATAAATACACTTTTACAGTTTTACACTACCATTCTAATTCATTTCATCTTCAACCCCATTATTTCAAAGCTCAAACATTCTGTTTTTTCTCCTAATAACCCAACAAAAATTCCCTCCATCCATCTTCAGAAATCAACTTCATTAGCTTGATTCCATTGCAAATCTTTCTTTAATTCTGTCTTGCTGTTGTTATTAACTAGTAATGGCGGCTTCGAGTTCAATAATGACCTTGTTGATCCTGTTATTGATGGCAGAACAATAATATCTGATACTGATGAAGAAACGATGCAGCAGCATAGTGCTAATATGTTCAACCCGGATATGGAAACACTTGCAAGGTGAAGCGTTTTATTGTAGTAATTACGATGAGGGAAGTGGCAACAGCAAGATAGAATATTCTTGCTTCAGAAATCTGTTATTTCTTGGCATGTCAGTAGCTTATTTCTAGACTCATTAGTTTAATTGTTTAGTACAAAATGAGGAAGCCCCAGTTTCTCACCGTGAGAAACGAATTCGTTTCTCATTGGGGGCATTTTTGTGAATAAATCAAAAACTTTTTCAACTTTATTCAACTGTGGAGTCCACAATATTGAAAAAGTTGTTGATTTATTCACGAAAATGCCATCATGGGAATTTCCCATGGTTTATGTCATAGTACAGAAATGTTCTGAATAATTCTAGGTGTGTTAGTGATACTTAGTGTGTCAATAAGTATGATTTCTCAGGTTTAGGTCCAACTGAGAATTAGTTCTTTTTATCTTTTAATTGATTGTGATTTTCATTTGTAAGCCTGTGATTTAGATGAATGAACATTGGTACATATAGTTATATGATTTTAAAATTTTGATTTATGCAATTTGTTTTTCTTTCTGTACAAGTATGATCATGTACAACTTGTTTACTTTTCGATCCTCTCATCTCATTACTCTACAACTTACTAATCTGTAAGAGCTTTAGGAATTCATTCAGAAGTGTGTAGGAGGTGTAGATGTCAGATTTACTGCGATTGAGCTCTTGAATGATCTGTTTCTTGAACTGAGTATTGAGGATCCTAGCATGTATTGAACAGGATGCAATCTTCTGTATCGTAGACTAACTAGTATAGTGTAATTCCCGCCTCCTGGAATCGAGTGATCAGAGGCTAAGATCAGTACTGCAGTATGATTGGGAAACAGAAGAGGGAAAGTTGGATAAAAAGGAAAAATGAAGGACTGTGAATTGATACACATGGACTTCATAGATTATGATCATAAGAGGAATACGTCTGATTTCTTACTCGAAACTGATACAGTTCTGCAAGTCATGGAGATGATCAAAATAAAGTATGGCTTGTCAGCTGAAGATCAGATGCTGCATTAAATTCTCAGAGTATGGAACAACTGATAACAGAACAAATGATAGTAAATCTCAGAGTATGGCTTGTCAGCTGAAGCATTAATCTCTGAGAATGCTCTGAAACTTTTAAATATATCTACTGAGGAAACTTTTGGTGGTGGTTGAAGGACCCAAACACAGCCGCCAAAGCGTTAAGCAGAAGCAGAGGCGGATATGGAAATGTCGTCAGACAAGTATTTAGGAAGAGGGAATTGAAGTGGCAACAGGAAGACACAATATAGCTGCTTTGGAAAGCTGTCATTCCTTGACAGTAGGAAATTTTAGGCTCAGTTTGATTCTTATTTCTTAGTACACAATTAGCTTGAGTTCTGCAGTTGAATGTAAGTCGGGCTGCTCCCTCTGTCATAAAGGCTTTAATATGATCAAAAGCATGGTCAATAAAACAAAATTGGAGGGTATTTTAAAGGTCTTTGAGAAGGTGACAACCCAAGTAGCAGTCATGAAAACTATGTTTCTAGCTGAAGGTGGTTGAACAGATGGGCTAGGTGAGCAAAGGAAAATTGTTTGCAAGAGCTTGATATCTTGAGTTCTTGACTAGATGTCTGCCTCAAGGAAGCAAATCTTTAGGTGCAAAAGTTTGTTCATGTTTCTGGTATTTCACAATGGACAGCAGCAGCTGCAAGCTAGTTTTGAAGTTTAATTATTAGACAAAAATGCTAGCAGTTCAGAATTTTGTTTTTATTTGTTTTGTTCTGCCCCATTTGGCATTTTGGCCTTACAAACTGCTCAGCTATATACTATGTTATCAGTGAATTTATCTACATGAGTTTGACAGTAACCTTATTTGCAAATTGCGATTGTATTTTTGTCAAATACTCTACTCGTACTACACTAGTGCAAATAATACAATTGCATCATCAGGTATACTCTGTTAGAAATGTTCTGTAGTATGAAGGTTTAAGCTTCATCTGAGCTTGACAATTTTTAAGAAACTAAGGATGAGAATTGGATTGGGACCAGCTCTTCCAAGCCGGTTAATGGTTGTGCAAACAATAATGGCATACTGTCAAGCACTATATTGTTAGCATTAAGAGTGTGTTATCCATTCTTCTTTAGTCTTTGCGGAGTATGTGCGATCTGTTGCCATTGCCTTTGGCATTATAAAAGAACGTTCAACAAGGACAGCACCAACATTAAAAAAAAATAAAAAATGCTGCAGCCAGGATTTGAACCGGGAATCTCCATCTTAGATTTGCCAATGTGCTACTGCAGCTTTATGTAATTCTAATGCTTAATTTGGTACTGCATAATGTTCTTACAATCTTACTTCATACAAGTAGTTCATATCCTATAGGTCTTGGCCTTGTAAAACATATAGAAGCCCAAATGGATAAAACCAAGACACTGACCCAATAAAAACAACACTAGAGCTCATGAGTGTATTTTATTTTATTTTATTTATTTTTAAATATAAAATAAAATAATGTTAATTTTAGATAATTATCTCGGTAGAAGTTGAAGGCTCATGAGTTTAGGTTTATTTTTATTTTTTATTTTTTTATATTTTTGTTTTATTTTTTTATTTTTAATAACCTCCCTGTAAGTAATTTCCATCATTTTTTTAAAAAAAAACTTCCGTCTTTTCTACGGAGTATTATTTTTCCTTTCTAAATATACATGTTACATGTATACCGTGCGCTAGCACGGATACACTCTAGTAATAACAACACTAGAGCTCCAGAACAGTCCACGTGTTAACCTCTTAAAATTTTTTCCCTTTTCTTATTATTCTCCCGCCCAAAAATTTCAAAAAAAAAACTAAAAAAACCCAAAGCTTCTCCAACACCACAACTATTTCTTCTTCTCTCCATTTTCTCTCTCTTCTTTTTCACTCTCTCGCCATTTTCAAGCTCTCTCAACCGGGGGGACAGACTGAATGCGGCGTTCTATAAATAGACAAAACCTTTTAAACATACATAAATTATACGGACTATGCTTAATACTTATAAATAATTTTTACAACACGGAAATCCAAATTTCTTAATTATAAAGTCTAAAAATTGAAAAAATAAAAACATATTAATTACAATTACAACTTCACCTTCAAGTCTTCATTTTTATTTTTTTTGAAAGCGATCAATAATTAAACTGAAAAATGTGAATCAATTATTAAGTCATATATAATCAAAATTATCAATTGATTCATAAATATGATTTCTAATTAACGATAATCCTAACAGATAAACAATTTCTTATTCAAATTTGGGCAACGGCGGATCCATAGGTTCAAAGTTTTAAACCCGAGATAATTTAATTTATATTGAAATATATAATAAAATCAAACACCTTTGCCTGAAATCCCTACTACAACCAATAATTTGGGGTTGTACGTAACTTTTGCAATTATATAAAAAACATTATATAAATTACTAAGGTAATTTAAAAGTTAGAACATGATGCCATTAAATAGTACTCCATAAACACCTTTGCCCGAAAGGCCGAAATCCCTACTACAATCAATAATTTGGGGCTGTAACTTATGCAATTATAAACAAAAAATATATATAAGTATATGGTAATTTAGAAGTTAGAACACGATGTCATTAAATAGTACTTAGGGCCTGTTCTCTTCAACTTATTTTCAGTTCAATTCAGTTCAGCTTCAATAAGAGTCTGTTCACATTTACTTAATTTCAGTTCAGTTCAGCTCTTAATTTTCCTCTCTCATAAAATATTCATTTCAGCTTAGTTCAGTTCAGTTTAGTTTAGTTCAGCTCCAATCAGCTTAGTTCAGTTCAGTTTAGTTTAGTTCAGCTCCAATCAGCTTAGTTCAGTTCAGTTCAGTTTAACTCCAATCAGTTCAGTTCAGTTCAGCTCCAATCAGTTCAGCTCAGTTCAGTAAATGTGAACATGCCCTAAGTTCAGTTCTGTTCTTATCTTAATTTCCTTCTCTCATAAAATATTCAGTTCAGTTCAGCTCCAATAAGTTCAGTTTAGTTCAGCTCAATTCAGTCAATCAGAATAGGCTCTTAGTATTACTTCTAATTGAATGTGTGAAGTAAAGAAACAAGAAAAAAACAGGATTGAACCTAAGGGATTTTGAACCCATCATAGAGACTACTTTTACGCCCTTATACCATTGAACCAACCATATTTTTTCTTCCTTAAGCTGCACAGAATTCCTTTTAACTAATTTTTTTTGGGGTTTTTCTATATAGTAACCCTCTAACATTCCGTTTTCTACGATATGCCCCCATTTTGAGAAATCCACACTATAACCCAAAATACATTTAGTGTCAATACGGTAACCTTGCCGTTATCTCGCCGTTAACAAATTCCGTTAGTGGGGCCCACTCTCCACTTAATAATATTTTTTTTATCAATTTGCTTGTTGGAAATTATTCCGTTAAAAGTTATGGGGCTATTTTGACCCTTAAGAGTCCAAATTGAGCTTATATTTGAAGAAAAAAAAAAAAGTAAATGCCTCGTTTGGAAATTAGGGACTTAAATTACTATTTTAAGACTCATTTATGCCAACCAATATGTTTAGAATGGAATTAGCAGAGGGGCCAATTGTAGTGTTCAAAGAAAAAGTAAAAAGAAAAGAAAAGGTGGTTGATTACAATTTTTTACTTTATTTAAAAATTAAATTTAAAAAAGAATGATACATAAGAAGACTTTTCAATGGATATAACAAAATTGTAGTCATTGTAACTATTTTTAATCTTGACCCTTAAAATTTTATGGATCATTCTAGTCCGTTCACGTAATTGTTTGGCATAAAAATATAACTGAAAAAATAGGGAAATTCTCTTTGGTGAACTCCAATTTTTCAATTTTCTACGTGGTAAACATTCTTAAATTTTATTATCAATGGTAAACCTAAATGATTGATTACCATTGATAAGGGTTAGTTCTACCATTGATAATAAAATTTAAGAATGTTTACCACTTAAAAAATTGAAAAGTTGGAGTTGACCAAAGAGAATTTCCCAAAAAAAATAAAAATAAATAATGGTTTCTTACTCTAAATTATGGTTTCCGCCATTAATGGTTTCTCTACCTCCAAACTAAAAGAGTCTATCAAATATGCATAAACACGGATGATTATGTAATTAAGAACAAAGCATAGTTATTGCTTAGTGACTAATTTGGGCTGATACCGAAACTTACAAGGATAAAATTACATTGCGATGAGGATTCAATGGTTAGGTATATGATTGAGGTTTGAGGTTGATTTATTATTGGAATTTATCTGTCTTGCCTTGCTTGTTTGCAGTTAAATTATTAGTGATCAAGTAGAGGTAGCTGTTATTACCGGATACTTCTATTATGTGCTTACTGATGCTTGATCAGGAGTGCTGATGGGTAACCAAATTTTGTGAATTAGGGTTCTTTGGTTTGATTTTTGTAGAGCAATAGAGCATGCAGTTGCTTTTTGGAAGTTGAATTATGCAAGTATGTTGTTTGTTGATTTCGTTGATCATCAAAGAGGTTTGTGCTATTTGATATGCTTGATCATTTGAGTTTATTGATTACCAAAATTTTTTCGTACTTGGTTTGTTTGGTTTGATTCTTGGTGAGCATGCAGTTGCTTATTGGCTGTTGAATAATCGGTGACAAGTTGGCTGAATATAAAGGTTTTGCGCTATTTGATGCTTGATCAGTTGAGCTAATTGATTACCAATTTTTTTTTCGAATTTGGGTATTTTGGGTTTGAATCTGTTTGAGCAGGCAGTTGCTTGTTGGCTGTTGAATATTGGTGATCAAGTTGGCTGAATAGAAAGAGTTTTGGACAGCTAATTTTGCAGTTTTTGGACAATCAAGCTGTGAATATTACCAGTTATCACCAAAAAAAAAAAAAAAAAAAAAAATAATTATTGGATTTTTTTCCCACCCAAACTAAACATTCATCATCATTATCATTGTCATCAATTGTCGTAAGATAGTAATTACAAATGAATGAAATGATAAATCCAGCGAAATATATCTTAGCCTTATTTTATTTCTGGGAGAATCTTGAAAAAAGATGCTATTGCTTAGAAGAAGGGAATAAAGCAAAGTATAGAGTAAGTTCAGATTGATTGAAAAAAACTGAAAGAAGGTGTAGTAGATTTTATTTTTTGGTCAAACTATTTTTTGTTTTTTTAAACCACAAAGTCGTCCAATAAAAAGTTTGGATTAGTCAAAATTTTATAAATGACTAAGATTTAATCTAATATAATGACTACAATTTTATTGTAGCCATTTGAAAACTATACCAACAAATTAAGTCACAAATTATTTGTTTACAAAAATACAAGCAATCCATACACCTAATATTCCCTAGTTATATCAATAAATAAATAAATAAATAAAATTACCTAAAATATACTTGGAGAACAACAATCCTTAAAATTCCTTAATCAACTCAACTTCCAAAAGTATTACATTATCTAAAACATATCTCTTTCATGAGATATCCTCTAAAATATTATCACAATAATATATCTTTTAATAATAGACTCCTAATGTTAAAATAATACTTCTATATTTGAGCACCAAAAAAAAAAAAAATACAATACTTCTATATAATTCTATTCTCATGAATATCAAACCAATATACATTCATATTTGATATTTCAATAATAACCCTATTTAAGCTGTAAATTTCCGTAAGAACTTCAAATTCCGAAACAATGGCGGAAGCATTGCCTAGTTTATCGATGGATTTGTGGACGGAGATCTTAGCGCTGGTGTTCATTAATTGATTCCTCTTATTTCAGTCTTTTGCATCTTCAAATTTACAACAACAAACCCAAGTATGTAAAAGCCGTGAAAAGCTCTACCGTTTATAGTATCGACACATTTAGAAAAATTGATGAAATATTTAAAACTCCTGATAATTGTGTTGTAACAGGCAACTGTTATGGATTAATTTTGATGTATTCATTTTATGAAATGACGCCGGATGAGCTCGTATTTTATAATCCCTTTATTCGAAAATTCTGGTCGATCCCCCTTTGTCCTGGTATATCTTGGACACATCGGCCAGGTTTCGCTCCATCTACTAATGATTATAAGGTAGTTGCTTTCGGGTATTCTAAGTATTCGATTGCGGTTTATTCATCAAATGATAATCTTTGGAGGATGAAAGATAGGTCGGATGCTCACGTTCGAGGCCTTTTAAGTTATAAAGACGGGGATGAATTTTATTGTAAGGGTGCTATGTACTGGTTAGGGTTTGAAAAGAATAAACCTCGTGGCGTACATAATCATCTTGTATCGTTCGATTTTGATTCCGAGGAATTTGTCTTTGTGGATTTGCCTGATGCTCTTAGACAAAAAGGTCTAGTTAAAATTAATTTTGTCCTCGGTGAGTCTATAGCAATTTTCTCTATGTCTTCGGATCGTACCTGCATATGGGTTTTGGTCGAGGATGGTGGAGATAAATGTAAATCATGGAGGCTTTGGTATACTGGAGATTCAAATTCAAAAGCTCTTCAGTTTCTTACGAGAAGTATTCGTACTGAGATTTTTGATGTTGATAAGAATACATTTTTCGTATTTAATAGAGAAGATAGATTGTATTCTTATAACTTCAAAAGTCACCAGATACAACATTTGGAAGATTATAATGATGGTCATTTTTATTTTGACATTTATATGGAGAGCTTAGTACGGGTAATTCCAAGTTTCTCTTCTTGAGAAACTTGGTGCGTTTCTCAACGGGGCAATTTCGTCTGGTTTGCCATTTAGTTAAGGGCACAACCGACTTTTTACCATCACTTGATATTTCTAAGCTGAAACATCCGTTAACTCTGCAAGTTGGTGTAGTTGACGGAACGTCAATTTAAAAATTACCCGTGTACAGTAAAAAATTACATTTACCTTCTATTTTTTTACCCCTCCCAGTTTTTACCCCAATAACCTGGAATTACCCTTTACCATAGTCACCTAAACTCTGTTGCACTTATCAAGCTGTAATCGGGAGAACGGGTGGCTGGTGAGCGGTGGTCGTCGTTTTTGCTGATTGACTGTATCTGAAGTTGTACAGTAGGTAGAAGGACAGAGTACTCGCAGTGTCGCCGAAGCTGAATTCCGACATCAGTGTTTTGTTTGCTGTTCAAGATTATTAAGGTCGCAAAGGTATGGTCCTGTTCAGGAAGTTGGGTGGTTTAATATTCAGCGCGTGCTTGATGAACATAGTCCTGTTTATGTTGTTTGTTTTGTGCTGTGGGTTGTGGGTTGTGTGTTTGATGTAAGTAATTAATGAAAATAGTGCTGATTGTTAATCAAATCTAGGATATTTGGTGAATTAGGGTTTTGTTGAATATGAAATTAGTTGAATTTGCATGTATTGATGAATTGGGATGTAATTGAATCTGTATTATCGAGCTATATTTCCTTAGTTTTCTGAATGAAGGATTGGTGTGTTGTTGAATTAGTGTAGTATCGAATCAGTAGTTTGCAGTGAGAGTCTGAGTAGTTGATTACTAATCGTTTATGTGATTACGATGTCGGGTGAATTGGTACACCGTGGGGAGGAATTTTTGATGTTTGTTCTGAGTTTAAGTCTTTCCTGCTTTGGTGATTGGAGTATATATGGATTGAACATATTTAAAATTAGACTGATTGCTAGATGACCATGGCTGCATTGAATACAGTAAATGTGTATCAATGGGTGATGAAAATGTTTCGAGGTTCTCGTTTTGTATGTGCAAAGATGATGGTCGAATTGAGGGGTTTTGAAAATTGTTTAAACTGTAAATTGGTGATTTAAAGAGAAATTAATTGGACCAATGAATGTTTCTGATTGTCTGTGTGCATGGTTAAGAAATTTTGACGATGTCCTTAGTTATCTTCAATGGTAAACGAAAGCGCAGTGTATGTGATGAATCACTGGTGAGTATCTCTGATGTTATGTTGGATGGGTGTTATTTTTGCAGGCCTTTGATGTTATCAGTTTATTTTGGATGTAGGAGGGTGTTACTCAGGGCTCTGAGTCGAAGAATGACAAGGTAGTAAGGTGTTGTGTATTGTGTTGTCCTTTCGAGTTGGTGGATGCATTAGTTGTTGCATGCATATGTTCCTGACTGTGTTATATTGTTTAAAATTGTAGGAGGGGGAGGTGTCCTGGCAAAAATCTACCCTAAAGACAGTCACTTTGCATCCCAATTTGTTTAAGGTTGATATTCAGAATTGATATATGTGGTAGTAAAAGGACAATGTTTGATATATGTGCTTGTTGATTGTGTTGTGTAATAAATTGTAGGATAATAACTTAAGTCTTGGAGGATGTGTGAAAGAAAGATCAGAGGTGATTTCTTGGCGTAGCAATTCCTGTGCTAGGGTAAGTGAAATTTGAATTTCCTTTATAAGTGCTGCTGATATTGTATTAATTTGTGTTTGATGTGATGTGGTTAATGTATGCAGGCCCCAAATATGAGATGCCGAATTGAATCGTTTGGCCGTATATGTCAAAAATTTGATGATCGTAGGAAGCGTTGGGTCATTGAAATGGGTTTTGGTAGGTTGCTGCATCTTGCATTTGATATGCATTTACCAAGAATGTTGTTGTATTGGTTGATGACCCGGATAGACCCGATAAGCCAGAAGATGATTACTTCTGGTCGGGAATTTAAGCTGTCAAAGAATCAAGTTCGGTGGGTCTTAGGCATCCCAAATGGTTCCAGACCTGTGCCGTCCACTAAAACTATGACTGAAGAGGGTCGTGTCAAAGTGCAGAACATTCTCTTAAGGTATGGTAAATCATGGGAGTCGAAGTCTAGCAAGCCGAATGGCCGGGTGTACATATCCGTAGGGATTCCGGTAACTGGGGAGATGATGGATCGCTTAGAGAGGTACTTTGGTGAAGATGAGGAAGACGT
Source organism: Chenopodium album (assembly GCF_948465745.1). NCBI lineage: Eukaryota > Viridiplantae > Streptophyta > Magnoliopsida > Caryophyllales > Amaranthaceae > Chenopodium > Chenopodium album. The sequence continues at coordinate 10,061,460 of NC_137844.1, forward strand.
ATTTAAGACCTTGTTTTTGATTGTGGCATTGGAGATGGTGTTGTGCCCAACACAGTCCCCAAGGCTTGCGGCTGATCTTCTTCCTGCTATTAGTTGCGCGATGGATGCGGCTGAGTATGACTGGTGTGGGTTGGTGCTATCCAAATTCATGGACAGTGTGACTAGTTTTGCACGACGATTCTATGCAACGGGTGTAGCTGGTGGTTGTGGTGGATGTGCAATCTTTGCCGTTGTATGTATTTTCTGGTGCATACTCCAAGTTTCAGTTGTATAATCCAAGTTTCATGCTTTGGTCTTAACAAGTGGGTTTTGTGACAGATTTTTTATTTGGATCGGTTGGATAGGGATCCTGTGGAATGGGATGCCTTTCCTAGAATCAAGGTGTGGAATATGCAACAGATTGGAAAAGCGGCAAAGTGTGATAAGTTAGCTTCAGGAGACTTTGGGAAATTAGGCGTAAGTCAAGTGTCTGTCCGAGTTTTTATTTGAATGTACTTGTTTTTGTGTAGTTGATGTTGAAATGGAAATACATGTAGGTGTTGGATGTTGCATACGGCGAACAACATCCAAGAGATGCGAGGGATACAGAAGGTCCTTGCCATCGTGAAGTAGTTAAAGTAAGCTTATCCCTTTCCTGTCATCGTGTTAGTGTTATAGATTTGTTGATTATTATGTTTTATTATTATTATTATATTTGATTATATATTAATGACGCATGTAGGAATTACCACAACCGGGAGTAGGATTTCTGCATAGGCAAAGGAGGGGTAGAACGACTTCTTCCAAAGGGTCCATGAAGACGCAGTAATCAAGTTTTAATAGCCCCATGAGTAATATTCCTTGTTATCTCAAATTTTTCCACTGCAATAAACTTATTTCAATTAATCAAGTTTCAATTTTTTCTCTATGTGTGTTGTAATGAAGTTTCTGCATGTCTTGTGCAATAAGGGACTTTATCTCTTGTGCAATAAGGGACTTTGTATCTTATTTATTTGTTTTATTTGTCATAAACTTATTTCAATTATTGATGTACGATATGAACAATGGTTTTGGTTTTTTTTAAAAGCATGTATGTTTTTAAAAGTGTAATTGTAGTTCTGTGATTATGTATCTGTATTGAAAACCAAACTTGTTAAAGCCAACTAGTATATTTCTAATGAAAGGAGGGCAGGCCATTTATTTTGGGCCAAGCATGTTTGGGCCAAGTAAATAGGACTTGGTGAGCAAAATTATTAAAGATATTTTTTTTTTTTAAATGGAGTAAGTTTTGAAAATGGTTTTTGTATTGAATATATTAAACTTGTTAGAGCCCACCATTTTGTGTAAAGAAAAAGCAGGATAGCCCCCAGTTATGTTGTGTTGGGCCAAGCATGTTTGGCCCAATTACATTGCTGTTCCGGCCCAAATAAATTGCTGTTGATTGCGTTTTTGTATCTGGTCCACAAATTGTTGGATCAATTGGTGTATTAAAATAGAAAAGAAACAAGAAAGAAACACTGTCATTAGTAACAAGACTTTGATGCAAGTCAGCCATGGTTTTAAACATTCCCCAGTGACTACAAACATTGATATCCTAGCATAGCATAAAAGCATAAACTAAATAGGAATACATGGCCTCCTCAAATTGAATAAAATAGCAACAACTAGCTTAAAACAAATATGATGAACTAGGAAACAGAGAGCATAATAAACTAAATGTGATGAAATACCCAGCTAGATCCGTTGTTGTGTTGTTCCTGCAGATGTAACCTTGTATTCTTGTTGAAAATGATGACAACAAACCCTCCTATTGGTTCACTCTTTGACCTTCCAATGATATAACGACCATAGCCTTGACATATTACTCGTGCCATGTTTATTGACACTCTAGTCTCAGTGAGAATTAGTGTGTCGGGCATGTGGACTGAGATAATGTGTTTGAAGTTCCCCATAAATGTTTTCCTGGCCATATCACGGCAATTCCACGCCACGATTTTGTGATAGTTGTTTCCCTCTGCTCCCCCTTCAACCATGATTGATGTTGTAATATTTCTTCCATCTAATGGGTTGCTTGTTATCAACTGTGAAACAAACCTTAGCTCCTTCAATTTGTATCGACCCTGTACATTGACTATCTTTATATCATTTGAGTCGCTGTACGTACGGAGAAGGTGAGTTCCATCTGTTAGGGTGCAGATTTCCCTTATCCGTGGCAGAAGAGAGGAAGGGTCTACGATGTTTTTAATTGCCTTCGGAATGATATGTTCGTACCCGTCACCCTCTTGACCTCCTTGGTTGATAAGCACCCAACGAATGGAAACTTTGATGGCAGCTGGTAGCAAAGCTAGGTCCGATAAGTCGGGAATGTGTGCAGGTGTGACCTTGTTTCCCTTTCTTATCACCAACAGGTCACCCTTGTACCCCGTACCCTGAGCAACTCTAGCTGCAACATCCCTAGCTCGTATTAGCTGAGTAGGAACTGTACCCCCAAAGCCAAGCATATATGACTTAATCTCTCCCAGAAACCCCCTTCCATTGAAGCTGCTGCCACCTATGGGCTGTGGGAGTCGCTGCTGTATTTGGATTGTGTTTGTGTGGATAATTAACAACGGAATAGGTTTTTTTGTGTTGCATAGGAATTGGGTTTTATTTGCCATAACGGTGACAATTGACCTATTTGGATCAACACTCACAATACACTTCACTGGGATTGGTATTTCATCAAGTGCCATTGCTGTACAATGTGTTAGTCTGTTTGCAATGGGGGGAAATTGGCATATATAATGAAGTGCATTTTCCCCGCCAAAATTGTAATTTTTGATGCTTTCCCACCTAAACTTTCCCGCCATTGGAACTAGATGTTAGCTTCCACATGGACAAGTTGCAATCCTCAAAATCCGAAAGTTCAGTAAAAAATTTTGTTAAAATGTCTACTGTGTAATATGTATGTGCTTGTTGTCATTTTATTTTTAGTGATCAGTATTTATTGTAACTTTGCATACTCTAAAATTATTATTTAAACCATTAAAGGTGTCAACCATAAATTGTTGTCTTATACTCAAAGTGTATACTCAAAGTATTTTTACTTTAGCGTAATTGAAATTATTAAAATTATAATGTCGTTTATTACAAAACGGCTTTTAACATCACTTTCAGCATAAATAATTGTAGACAAGCACTTAACATAATTAACTTATGTTAATCCAAATTTCTTGTTTTACATTGAACGTGAATAACATTTATAATGAAATTCAGTTTTTCTTCACCATACTCGTAATCATAACTTAATCGAAGAAAACATTAGGAATTTTAATTATGATCAAAGATTAGCACATTAGATTGTAGCATTTTAATTATACACGAACCAATATGTCGAAATTAAGTTAATGAGATTTATGCCAAACAAGTTATTATGGTTTTTAAGGGTGTGCTAAGTTTTATGATTAGACTATTTGTACTGGTGACAAGTTGATCACTTTTTGTTGAACTGTGACGATGTCCATTTAATATATTAAATTTATAGTGTTGAAATTCTTATTTGTGTGAATATACAAATCTTGCTACATGTAAGCATACTCAATTTACAAGTTTTATAGTGTTTGGACCACATAGTGTGTTGAATATGGCCCAATAAAAAGAAGCACCTATAGCCAGAAATACGTACCGGTTATACTGGCCGTAAAACCGAATAACCCAATAAATTTTTTGTTTTATTTTTTTAAAAGTTTGTAAAAGGGTCAAGGGACATTTTTTAATATTGTTAATATAAAAATCAAAAAATAAATTGAAATCATTAGTTTTACAAAAAATATAAACAATTACAACTAAGTACAAAAAATTAAGTCCAGTTTTTAAAAACACCCATCCATTATAATATTTTTAAAACACACGCTTCCATTAACTTCACACACGGCATACATAACATTACTACTAGTACAATCTAGTACAATCCGACTAAATTGTACAACACTAATACATAATGAAAATACTATCCGTTTACATAGCAACATCACCATTAGGAACTAATTACTAAAGACCATAGCTAAACTTATTATTAGCATAACCTACAGTCATTTCTACTAATAATAAAACACATACATTAAACTTAACATATCAAACATAGTAGACTTGAGCATCGAAACAGAACATAGATCGTCAGCGGTGATACCATAAAAGCCTTCATCAACGACCCATCTGCACAAAAAAAAAAAAAAAAAATTAAGACAAGAGAAAAAAAAAATTTAAAATAAAAAAGGATAATAAGTATTTGATTGATTGTACATTTATGCATTTAACACGCTACAGACTAAAGTAAGCAATAACAAGTAGAAGGTCTTTACACTGCCATAAACCTTTGATTGTAACATCAGGCCCCAACTGCCCTCATGGTTCCCAGAATGCGTAAGGGGATATCAGACTCAGACGCATGAACCAAACCTTCAAACCTTGTCGTATCCCAGAAAACTACACTTCCCCCGTGCAAGCCGAGACCAGGGTCCAATTTCCAGCACATTGTTGACCCCAGGGTCTCGATTGTCCTAATGCAGTTCGTCTTTTGAGCACCAACCTCGGTGACAATCAACAGCGCGGGATTGTGAGTAGCAACCACCTCGCGGAAATGTGGCTTAAATGAAGGCCTACTAATCCTACGGCCATTCCACATGATAACACTAGCACCATACTACAAATTGCGCTTCCCTTCCTCCTTGTCGGAAAGTAGCGATACAGTGCAGTATCGGCTTGAAGGATCATCATCCAAAAATTGGTCACGGACCACTGTGAACGTAAGGCATGTCATGGAAGATCGAACCTGCAAAATCAATAGCCTTCGTTAAAATTTGAACTTAAATAATATCAATTTTAAAGTATGGTACAGTGTACATTATGTACTACAAGAGAGTTTGTTTAAACACCTGGAAATACAAGATCTTATCAGAGTAAGATCCAAAGTCATAGTTGAATTTTTCAGGAATTGAGTAAATTGGCCCACTACGGCGTAGGATGGGCATTGGATCTATCTTACTTGCCAGTTTCCTTGGAATAACTGGAGTTGCTCCCCCATACTCAATTTTTTCGTCACCCTCGAGTTCACGGATTATAGCCTGAACATCCTGGCAGCCAACAACATCGGCGATGTTAGGTAGATGTGCAGGTGCGATGTCGCCAACACTGTTCACCATCATCAGCTTGTCTAGCAGCCCTTGCCTCTGAAGATGCTTGGCTATGATATCCCGAAGGATATCAGAGTCAATCACCTTCGAAGTCAGGCGACCGGTGTCACTGAAAAAGTACACGCGGTCGTTGAAGTCCATCTCAGGGGTAGGGTTGTCGTTGTGTTTGAATAAGTGGAGAGTAGAAGGTGCTACTTCACCGTAAAATCCCGGTGGGTAAGGCAGTTCTCCGGCCATTGGTACGGTGTTTTCTATTTTTTTTTAAAAAAAGGATTTGTTTGGTTTTTTTTTTGGACTGGGGAGTGCTTTGTGTGACCTCCAACGAATGAACTGGTACCAAATATATAGCCAAGCATTGGGGGGTCCCACATATTATAAGCAAAAAAGAAAAATGAAAGCATAAAAAAAACAAAATATAAATTAAAAAACAAAAATCTAAGATAAAAACATATTCCAAGAAAAACATTTTAAAAACATTAAAACCTAAGAAAAACCAAGGCATGATTGCACTATTTTTGCACAAATTATTATAATCCACAAAGTTAAAATGTTGGAGTGTACAGAATTAGCGTAAACATTGGTTGCAAATTTATCATCGCAAATAGTAATGAAAAATGATAAATAAGAACAATCAATAACTATATACTAAAAGACACACCAGCAATGACACGTGTCATCTTCTGGTGTGTCCTTATTTTTTTTGTTTTTTTTGGAAAGAAAATCAATTTAAAAAACAATATTAGGAATATTTAAGGTACTAATTACGTAAAAAAGTATGATAGAAGATTTAATGTATCTTTCCATTAACAACATATTCACAATTATTCGCTTAAAAAATAATATTCTTAACATACTTTAAAAAAACAAATGATGCTTTTGTTATTTCCTTGAATATTTTATGAATATAATTTTAATGAAGTAATTATAATCTATAGGTATTTCAATAATACTTGCCAAGAACTAGGGGTGAGCAAAATTTCCGAGCATCCGGAATTGGAACCGGAACCGGTTGGGAACCGGAGGATTCAGAATCGAAATTATTGGACCCAGTGGTTCCAATTCCGGGTAATAACTTAAGGATCAGGTTATAATTCATTCCAATTCCAATTCTCAACTTTTTGTAACCGCGGTTACCCAATATATGCTAAACTAAATAAATTTTACATAATAAAAATATGTTAAATGTATCTAATTTGTAAAATAAAAAAATTATTTTTTATACATATCATAAATACAAATAACTTAATGCGTGTATAAATATAAGTATTAAACACTAAAAATGAACTTAACTAAAATAAGAATTGTAATTTGTATTATATTTTAACACTTACATACATAAGTGGGTACTCGGAACCTGAACCAGAACCGGTACTCGGTGGTTCCAAGTCCAATTCCTAAATTTTAGAACCCGGCGGAACCAATTCTAATTCCGAATTTTAGGACCCGGTTCCAACCAATTTCAAATCTGGGTCCTAAAATTTTGATCGGTACCCGGTTTGCTCACCCCTACCAAGAACGATATATGTTGATAATTTTAAATTTTATTTTTCCGAACTATTTTTTTTGTTTTTCTTTAGCATCCAATTGATATAAATATAGCATACGAAAGTCATAAAATTTGATATAGTGTTAATTTGAAAAGTAGTTATTTTTAAATTACCGTGCATGGCACGGGACCTAACCTAGTATGAATGATAAAAATTAGTTAGTTATGAAAAATGAAAAATAATAACAATATGAACGATAAAAGTTCAGTTCTCAGTTCAGTGTAGTTCAGAACGTTTCAGTTCTGTTCAGTTCAGCTTTAGTTCAGTTCTAGAGTTCAGTTCATATCAGTTCTGTTTAGCTGATTTCAGTCAACAGGCCCTTTTATCATTATAGCATCATTTTCACCTTGTATTATTGTAGGCACGAAAATGTTATATAAGTGCCACATCCGATATTATATGGATCAAAAGTCAATTTATTGACTTTGATGCTAATTTGACTATAAATTAAAATTATTTAAATTGGTGAGGAAATCCGAGATGGAAAAAACCTAGAGTAAACAAGGAGATCAAGATACAGAGAAAAAGCCTCTGAAATATTCAAAACCTTTTCAAGGAATCCTCTCAAACACGCTAAACCTCTCTTAAGATAAAACCTCTCATCAAATACTCTAAACCATTTTAGAGAAAACATCTCAAAGCATTTAAAAAGAAGAATAACAAGCATTCGACGTGCCGTTCTACTCTAGAAGATCACCCGTGGAAGAGAACAAGCCTCGACGGCCCTCAACACGAAGGAAAGAAGGAATTCAAATCATCAAGGACACCAGTTCAACCTCTACATCCAATATTCATTGATCGAGATCAAGCCTGTCGTCCCACAATCAAGAATTCAAGTCAAAGGTCTACACAACAACAAATTAAAGGTCTACAACAACATTAGTCAAAATTCTGCCACAATTCTTCGATCCAGATCAAGCTTCGACGGCCCTCGTTCGAGAATCAAGTCAATTTGTGAATTAAGTCAAAGTCAAAGTGGGGATCGAATCATAGGAGCAAATTAGAGATTGTACTCAAACTTCTCAAATTAATAAAAGTAACTCTTGGTTGCATTTGTTTTGAATCTATTATTGTACAAATTTAAAAATTGATGATACAATGATCAGGTCATAATTTGACCCTTTGATACAACTCTATTAAAGCTTGCACTATATTGATGTATGCTTAATCCTGCTCCTATACGTTTCCTTAAATGTGAACATTAGCATTTTGATTATGATAGAACTATATTAAACCATTAGTAAGTATTACCCACAATCAGGTATGGTTATTTTTACTTTGTATATTGTTATTTTTAATTTGTATACTCTTATTTTTACTTTGTATGTTGATATTTTTAATTTGTATACTGTTATTCTTGGTTTGTATATAGTTATTTTTAATTTTTATACTCTTATTCTTTGTGCAGTTTTAAAAGGTATCACTACTCATTAAACCATAGGTCATAGAATTAAAAACCACGGTTTAGGTTGTGTCCTCTATTTGTAAGCCAATATATTTGTGAGTGATAATTAGTTCATTTGTTCTGTGTGAGGTAATTGTTTATTTTTATTTTTAGATATATGCATGCTTTTATTTAGTAAACATATCCTTTTCTCACGTAAAGATAACATAATCCATTGTAATTTTAATTTTTTTTTAAAGTTAAAGACAAGAAATTATTAGTAGTAAAAATGTTTTCATTTTATGTATGGTTTTAAGAAAAAACCAAGAAACTTACAACTCAAGTGTTGTAAATAAATAAAGATCTATATATCTATGTGGTGGGATCCACTCATTACCATGCAATTGGGTTTCGACCTCCTAACGTTTTCATTATAGCTTCACTAAACATATGTTACAATTTTAATGAAACTTACACTACCTTCACCCTTCTTCAAAAAATTACCATGGCGTCCATGTCTGCAAGGTCGTCAATCACGGCTCAGGTAGCGAAATTGCAAACAACCGGTTCTAACAAAATTAAATTTCATCCTCGATTGCCAGTTATGTATTTTAATCGTATTAGGCCGACTGAAGAATTTGAAATCGATTTTAACAGCACAAATTATTATTACAACGACCAAGACCTAAGCGAATTTAACCAAGTTCCACTAAACGTACTTCATGGGGAACTATGTTCAGCCCCTGAGCTAGGCGCGTCTTACGGGACTCCTTTCCGTGTGATGACATTAGCCGAAGACCCCCGAGCTGCTATTCCAGCGTACATGCCGCTAATTGATGATGTGGCAGCTTATGCTCACAAGGGTTTGGTTGTGTTCATGAAGTGGTTTTGTATGAGGAATTGTCCTTATTCCCCATACTTTATTCCAGTTGAATTGGTCCCTTTATTTGATCTTAAGGTTATCATCAATCTAGACAACGTGCCAACTTTCGCACTACCCAATTCGTTCAGTGAAATTGTTCTAGGAGCAAACAAGTGTGGCGTACACGTAATGGAGGTAAACGCCACAATCTCTTCGGTGTATCTAACGGTCCTGGCGAATGTGACCCGTGTCAGCAATACACGGTACTTCACCGTTGGATTAAGTTCTGAAATTGGTAATCTTTGCTCACAAAACAGCTACAATTTTGAAAGGGGTAGATTCTTCGTTGTTTGGAACGTTAGAAGCGTTCACAGGCCCTCCTTTCGTGACAATATGAAACTAATTTTTGAGAGTTACGCACCCGCGGTTGTGCTCATGACCGAAGCTAGAGTTCGTAGGCCAATGCTAAGTTACGTTAGGAAGCTCATGGGTGGTTCGTACGGAGTCGAATACGTTGGTCCAAACACCGGCCTCGGTGGTGTGCTTTTAGCTTGGGATACTACTGTCCAGCCATACTTCACTAGGAAGCAGGACACATTATACGGCCATATTGTCTCGATAAGCATAAGCGTAAGTCTTCCATTATGGCAAACACATTTAATTATAATTCGATTTTTTTTACTCCGCATTGATCGATTCGCATATTGTTCACAATTAAACGTGGGTAAATAACTTAATAGAGAATATGTACAAATTGTTTATATTCATTGACACATTTATTTATTTCAAAACACATTTGCTTTTAAAACATTGTTTACTTGTATATTACATGAGTTAAAAAGGGGAAAAAATTATTTAACTCGACATTGTTATTTAAAAAATTAGGCCTAACATTTTACAACGTATGCCCCTGTATAGTAAGATATAATCAGTTACTTTGACTTTCCACAATTGTATACTTAGACATGTGATATTACACCCTTTTTTAATGTACAACATGGTTCATTTTTTTATGTAGTTTATTTATATTTGCACTTTCATTCACGATTAATATTTTATTAATTTTAATTATATTCGCTATTTCCGTGTCAACATAATAATTTTTTTATTTGATTTATATTTGCTATTTCTATAGGAGGAACTTAAAATGTAATCTATATATGTTATTTATTTTTGTTATTTGCTTTGAGGCATAAATTTTTTTTAATTTGTATTTATTTTTGTTATTTTCTTTGAATTTAATATTTCATTACTTTGATGTGTGTTTGCAATTTCCATTCAAACCTAAAACTTTATTTATTTTATTTATATTTGTTTTGCACTGGATATATTAATTATTTTATTTAATAACTAACATTTGCTTTGAACTGTTAAATGTTTATTTATTATGTTTGAACTTTGCTATTTGATTTGATTTTAAGATTGTATTTATTAGTTACATATTTGCAATTTCCAGCCACGTTTCTCAAGAGACGGTGGAATAGCACTGCCCATATGCTATGGCAGGAATTTGGTTCAAAGCTCAGACAGTGAGGACGACGGGTTTGAGTACTTTTGATGATTGATTTTGACAGAAGACTACTCGAATATTACAGGTAATGCCTACTTAGTCAAGAAATTCAAACATGTAAATTATACACCGTGTTTCTAATGAATATTAAATTATTTGCTTAAGCGTACTGTATGGCTAAAATGTACCGTATTAATACCTTATTGATACACATCACGTACATATGCGAATACTGAGATACTTCTTTGTCGTATATGTGGTTTCCTAACCTTATTGCTACACATAAAGAGTTTGGCTTAGTTCAAGTTAGTACATCCCATTCATAATTCATCAAAGACCCAAACACAATCACCTAATTAAGGCAATTTAAAAATCCATAGCCTAATTACATCAATTTCCTAATGGCGAGACGTGCTCGTAGACCGGATGGAAGCCCAGTTCTGCTGTTTGTTGCCCAGCCAGAAGGAATACTCTGTGAATGTGACCTGACCTCGTATGAATTTTTCTACGAGAGTGAGGCTGGTGGAGATGTTACCCTCACCGCTCTAACCCCTGCTATGCTTGGTAGTCTAATTGTTGACCCTAGCACAGTAAACTTGAATCATCATAATTTGAAAATGAGGAAAATTGGAGGTGATACCCTTTTCCCAGCCCACCTACCCAATATATCTGACTTGTATCCGTTTAGGACGGAGTTCAAGATGTTTGTGAAATGGGCATTAGGGGCGTACCCATTTTCTGGCCCGTCTAAGCCAAATGAACTAGTGCCTGCCTTAGCTTTTCTAGATCCTTCTCCGGTGTTGCACATCGAAGCAGCCGAACCCTTTAAGCTGGATATGTGGCCTCTACGTATTCATGTCGCCTCATATGCTGATGCATTCCAGCTAGTCTCCACGCCTGACTATCCAAATGTGATTAATATTGTAATATCTTACACTCAGCCTACGCGTAAGAAACCCGGCCACTATGCCATAGACATAGACTCATTCTTTCTACAACCAGGAAGCGTGGTGAGTTCCCTGCCGCCTGAGTTTAAAATTGTGTTTTGGAATGTACGTGACGTGGCACGTGACTCTTTTGTCACTCATTTTGAACATATGGTCGCGTTACATGCACCAGAAGTGGTGGTCCTAGTAGAAACTAGACAGAGCTATGACAATGTACTAGACATTGTTCCTAAGTTACATGGTAATTATGAATACGTTCACTGCCCAGGCGTTGGCCTTTGCGGCGGTGTTCTAGTAATGTGGATGGAAGAGGTGATAAATGTGCACCGTCCCTATGGCAGGTTTGGTAGCGTCGAGCTTAGGTTACAGGTTTGGTATTTTTATTAGGCCTCTCTAATATATTTTATTTGGAAAGCATTTCGTATTGTACTAATTAAGTCTTGTTTCATTGTAGGGCCACCCATCGTCAAGGAAGAAGTTGTTCTTACTATAATTAAGTGTGCAAGGATAATGCAGGAGTAGAGTATTTTAATTAAAGAACTAAATAGTTGGAGCCAAGAAATATCGCCATTTCTGCTATCGTTATGCTAATGCTGTGTTGGGGGAATTATTCATGTGTAGTTATTTTTAGCCATTAGCCAGTCAGTATGTAGAACGTGCGTATGTATGTAGTCCATACGTATGTGTGTACCATACGTATTTATGTACCAGACGTCTGTATGTAGCTATTGCTAGCCTTTTCAATTAGCTCATGTGAACCTTTTTGTTTTGGCAGTATTAAGTTCCCAAGAACCCCGCTGTGGGCCCCATGTACTAAAAAAAGTAGTTGAACTGTGTTCTTAGCAGATATGAATCAAAGTTGCATAGTTTGTGTGAAAAAGAAGGAAAAATAAGTACAACAGTTGTATAATAACATATAAATAAGCAGCATGTAGTAATTTAAATAACAAAAACAGGGTCAATTTTATAAATTGTGTTGAATAGGGAAAATTGGTGACTATTGGCAATTGTTCATAATATTATCATCTAGGTTAAATCCCGTGCAATGCACGATTGTTAAATTTTTTTGGCAATTTTATCATAGAAATAATAATGTATTGACTTGATGAGTATTAAAAAAATATAGAGTAAAAGCATGTAAGAGAAAATATTATTATTAGTATTATTAGTATTTGTAGAATATGAATCCATGTAGTTCCATAAAACATCAAAATTATTTCCCATTTTCAAGGAGGGATCGGCTTGTAATATTGCAAATAACAAAAAGGTGTATTACAAACCAACGATATCTAAAAATCAACGCTTCTATCTACGAATGCGAGGACTTAATTATTCCACGTATGACTATTATTAGTATTATTACGATTATTATTATGACTCTTATTATCAGTACTATTATTACGCTTATCATTACGATTATTATTACAATTCTTATTATTACGATTTTTCATACGATTATTATTACAATTATTATTATTAGAGTTACTATTGTTATTATTAGTTTCAATACTGTTATTATTGTATTTTTATGTCAATTATTATTATTAGATTTACTATTGTTATTATTAGTGTCAGTATTGTTATTATTGTATTTTTATTTGAATTATTATTATTAGAGTTTCTATTGTTATTATTAGTGTCAGTATTGTTACATTTGTATTTATAATTTAGTATGTATTGTTATAATTATTATTAGTGGTGGTATTATTTATAATAGTAGTTTGTATAATTATCATAATAATTATAAGTAGTAGTTGCATTATTAGTATTATTGTTATTGGTATTAATATTATTTGTAGCTATATGGGTTAACAGTTCTTTTAATTTAATTATAATTATTAGGCATTACTATTCGTGTAATTCTTTTATGCAATTTAATTTGGAAGTGCCAAATGGTCAGCGTTTACGGAACCGATTTGCTGTTCAAATTGTGGTTTTGGAAGTAATATGGGTATTCTTCAGGTCCGCCATTAACACATAGTACACTGAAGCTTCTGTCGACTTATTGACTTGTTTCATCAGCTTGGAGATATGCTACAGAGGGAGAATCGTATTAGCGAGGGAGGGACTTGTAACACATCTCCTGAAATTGGTATATCACTTCATGCGTGTTGGATAAAGTGTAAAGGGGGTGTGATAATTTGCTGAAGTAGCGTGTGTAAGGTTACATTTGCATTAAATGGGATGGTAAATCGTACAGTTACAAGAGGAAGTTACGCGAGGGTAAATTGATTTCCCATGCAAAGAAGCTGTTGATATCGTGGGTATTGTAGGGGTATTAGCTGTTGTTCATTATAAATTTTAAAAAAAGAAGGGTAATAGGGTTGAATAGAGTGGCGCATGTCACATTCCATTCATACTAGCTAGTCAAAGTTGATATTTGTTCACCTACAGAAGAAACAGAAGACAATAACCCCATAAAAAGAGTAAAGTAAAAAATCAGTATGGAGAGTAGTACGAAAGTAATGGACGGCGTGTGAGTGGATCATAGCCAAGTGTCAATTCGGGGAGTTGTGTGATGGGGAGGTAAATTTTTCTATTTCTATACTTTGTTCACCAACACTAGTACTGGGCCCGGCCCAAGTAAAAATCAAGGCCTCGCCCTTTTTCCTGGTTTTTTTAAAAAAAATTTTATGTTTATTCTAAATAATATTTTTTAAAATTTTTTTTACTTATTTTTAAATTCCGTTTTTCAATTCTCAAGAACTGTTAAAAACTTACTCTGAACCGTCGGTCCTAAGAATGAGGTAACTTGGAAAAACGTATCGAACATCAAAAGATATAGTCCTGTTTTTTAGATTTACTAGTAAACCCGAATTCATGAAAGTCGGGTGATGGGAACAAAATAAACTACATCAAAAGTACAAATTCGTACATTTTATTTTCAACTTTTACACTCGCACATCAAACAAACCGAAAAATGTCAAATTTACAACTTCATAGGAAGCGCTCAAGATTCAAATTGATTGATGTTCGGCCAAGCATGCCGAATAGCGTAACCGAATTAGGTCTTTAACGGAGGGTAAAAAGCTTGAGGCAACAGAGCTAGGGCATAATAATCTAACATTAGGTCCTTTGCAAATGCAATTCATGACACTCAATTGGTGAATAGTCTTTACTTTCATTAAGGAACTTATGTGGCTAATTACGATCAATTAGTGAAAATCTTCGATAAGGAAATTAGAAAATTAGGGTTACGGGGAAGCAATTGAATAATCACACCTGTTCCCCCCAAAAAAAATAGGGTAATTAGTGTGATAGGTTGAGTACTTAGGGTAATTAAGTGGAAATTCAGTGCTCATTTGACGTGAAGGGATACGGTAGTATGTACAAAGTATTATTTCATAAACAAGGCACTCGTTTAGTTTGAGAAAAGGGTGTACCAATATGTACAAATTATTATATCATATACAAGGTTACTTACTTAAGAGCAGTGACAACTCGCGAGCTATGTCACGGTCATAATTCGGTTCCCAATGTAATATGTGGGCATGAAAATAAATTTAACTCAACTTTGGCTGAAAACCGATGTTAGTCGAGTGGCTGAAAACCAAGTTTAGTCGAGCTTGCAGGCAACTCAAGAGATCGAAATGATCAATTAACAAAGACCTCTGGATGATTAGGGTGGCAATTCAATGATCAATTATTTTCTTACTACTAGTGACTAAGTACAAATTATAAATTGTCTCGCCGAAGGGCAAAATGAAAGAGGAGATTAGGGTCATTAATGATTAAGGGGGGCATCTGTCTCAAATCATGCGACATTTTAATCAGAATAACGAAATAAGTACAACAACACACTCGACGTAGCATTACAAAAGTTTATGTAATTAGTTCATGCGGATGTGATTAGTTCATGCGGTATATATTCTTAATTAGACATTAAACTAATTTTAAGACTTAACATTCTAATTTTTTTAATTCGCCGTGGTGTACTTAATTTTTTATTTTCGATATATTTCAGTTTTAGTTTTTTTAAAAAATATAAATCAAAACCCACATCACCACCACATTTTGCCTAGGCCTCCACTTTATCACACATACAAAAGGGCAATTGTGATACACAAATACAAATATCAGACACACAAACTAGGGTTCACAAGAACCAACACCTGCTATATAAACACAACTACTAAATCCACTAAATCATAATCAAACACCCTCTCTTAAGTCACAAGATATCCATAACCAAACAAAAAAAAAAAATGAAGTCACTCTCCCTTTCTGCGAATCCCCTTTCCCATGACAGTAGTTCCTACGAGGGCTACGAATCTCCAACCAACAGCCATACCTCAACGGCAACACACCCTCCTCGCCGGAAGAAAAGGATGAGGCCAAGCACCTCAGTAATGGCTATGGCCATGGCTGGTAACACCATTGCCCGCCTTAGGGAAAAGCAACTGGCAAAGGAACGGGCTCTTTGCAGAGCAAAGCCAGGTGAAGCTCTAGATAATGGTACTGGGAAGACTGAAACTCATCCTGCTGCAGGGGGGTTGTGGCATCTGGCCATAACGTGGTAAGTGATGTGGTTGTTGTGGGTCATGGAAACGGCGGAGGGCAGCAAGGTGCAGACGCTGCTGCGGCCGAACCTGGTCCACCCAATGTCGTACTTCCTGCTGAACAACCAGTTGTACTGGAAGATGGTGGTGTCGCGGTTGCACCGGCGGTGGTGTTGAACCAGCCTCCTGCCGGAGGGATAGGAGGAAGCATCACAGTCACTGTGAAGTGCATGAAAGCCAATGACCCTGGAATTGAGTACCGGATGAGGGTCACTCAGAATTTCAAAAGGGTGTACTATGACTATGCTGAGAAGGTGGACCGCCTCCCAAGCGAGTTCACCTTACGCAATGTGAATGGCGTGGTCCTAGACACAGACACCCCTGCTAGGCTTGGAATTCAGGACGGTCAAACACTATTCGTTCGGCCTGAGGTAATGTGCATCTTGTATGTTTGGTCAAATTTTGTGTTTTTGTAACAGTATATTTGTTGTTCACTGAATTGTAACTGCTTGTGACACAGAATCCGGACTTCAACATGGATGCAAGAATCAAGCAATTCTGGGTGAGGGATGTTCGCACCCGTCCAATGAGGATTATGTTCCAGGTCCGTGTCAATTGCCATTTTAGGAAGGTGATTCAGATGTGGGGTGAGGAGATGGGACTTGACCCGAATGACATAGTCATGATGCATGAGAACAAGTTGATTAGTCCATACCACAGTGTGCGAGGTGCAAAGGTGAAGAACGATGACGAGGTGTTCGTCTTAACCAACTGTTAGTTTAGCATCCAGGATGATGGTTTCTTTTTGGCCTTGTCATAGTCATAAGAAATGTTATTGCGCCTTAAATTCGGTGACAAGGAGTGGTTGGTTTTTGCCTTTAAGCAAATGTTGTTTGAATTAGTTTTATTAAGGTTGTAGATCCTTTGGCTACATGTACTTCAGCTGCCTTTTGTATGAGTTATTGAGTCCCATTGGATTTATATTAGGAGGGTGGGTGTTAGAATGTTTTATTGGGCAACTAGTGTATGTCCAAAATGATGGCAACTTAGATGGCAACTACGGTGGCTAAGGCAATGTTCTAAATGGCATAATTAGAGCCTTTTGGTAGTTGTTATGTAATATAATTATTAACTTAAGTATGTAGTTAGTTTATGTGTGTATGACCACAGACTTTTGATGCGCAAGTCTTTATGTTTGTAATATAATTTTTAAGTTTGAATGCTTAAAAAACGTATAAGTGTAACAGGAATCGCATAGTAAGGGAAATTGCAAACATATAATAGCAGTCAATAGTTAAAATGAAAACAAAATGTACTTAATACAATAGCACATAATAGCACTCAATAATAGCACTCAATAATAGTTAAAGACGACCAATAGCACGAAAACAAGAATGAGAGACATAACTTAAGACAGGGAAATAATTAGATGTCAAATGTCAAAATGATGACCTCAACAGGATATTACATCCTAATAAAATGAAATCCGCAGCAGTCTATGTGCAAACCCCTTTAGTAATGTATTGGTCGATCAAAATGAAATCCACATAAGGTAATACTAACAAAATGACAAGACATTTTTATCGAAAAGACAGAGAGGATAACCATAATTAGCTGAAAAAATATGTAAAGTCAAATGGACCTGGGCCACATGGAAGGAATTGGACCAGGCCGAATGGAAGGAAATCAGTTGGTCCAATATGGGAAGAGAAGTAATGAAAGATGCAATCAGCCATGCCATAAATACGGAAGAACAATTAGAATATTTCATTTGGGCCTGAAAACGTAGTTCAATATTGCAAACACATCGGTCATGGCAGCAATTAACCAGATAATGCAGCCCCATAATGTACACAGTGCAAGCAAAAGGCAAAGGCCACAAGATGTAGTGTTACAGATCACAAAAGACACAGGACATACACAAGACCAGAGTTTACATAACTTAGTTTCACAAGTGATCTTCAGGTTTGGGCCTAAATCAAAATAATAATCAGCATGACTGTCAGTTGTTTCTTCCGTATGTCGCTGCCGCCAAAATACCTTCACACCATGTTGAGGATGCAATACTAGAAGGTGAGTGACATGTCAGATATCCACTCAGAATCATCAAGCTTAGCATTTCTTTTACGTTTCCGCTTGTCCTACACACGACATAAAACCCACACAGAAATCAGGAAAAAAGTATTAAGTAGTAGATACAAGTTTAGATCAAACATTAGGTTTCACATACATGTGTTACAGATTGCTTCCCCTTCCCACTCTTTAAAACACCAGGTCCCTCCTGGTAAGAAGCTTGAGTCCCCGGGCCAGCCTGTATCAACAGCAACAGTTGTAAGGGTTCAGGAACATGGCCACAAACACAATTGGAGTTACATATAAACAACAACACATAAGTACCGATGCAGCGGCCTTGCTCTTGGCCTTGCTCTTCACAGCCTGTGTATAGTACAGTCATTAGTAATGTAAAAATAAGTCATTTTATTACCATAAAATATGTGAATAAACGTAGGGGAAATGTCAAACTCTATTTGTGGTTGATGAGTCCTTTTTGTCAGTGTTGGCCTTGGTCCTTGGTAAGGAAGCCTTGGTTTTTTTTGAGTTGGCCTTTGGCTTCTGTGAAGACGGAATGGCTTGACTCTTTTTGGTGCTGTTGTTCTTGCCGCATCTGGTTTTGGATGTGTCTTGAACAATTTTCTTAGCTCTGGTGGTGGCCTGACTATTGCCTTTCTGCTTCTTGTTAGCCGGAGGCTAATCACAAATGGAATACCATGTTAATGTGACAGTAATGAGAATATCAACAACCAAATGATGTAAAAACTCCATGTTAATGTGACAGTAATGAGAATATCAACAACCAAATGATGTAAACAACTCCATGTTAATGTGACAGTAATGAGAATATCAACAACCAAATGATGTAAACAACCAGATTGCATACCTTGTTCATTGCCTGCCCCTTACGCTTGCCATTGTTTTTGCCAGAGGCTCCAACAAGAGGGGTTTCAACTTCATCGGGAGAGACATCCTAGAAAAGAGATGAATGAAATCACTTACTAATGCGTACTGTCAGAAAACATAAATGCTGAATTATAAAAAAAAATGTCAGCTATGAATACCAATGCTTTTCTTGCTTTAGCTTTCGGCACTTTGTACCCTAACTCAGCCAATGTTTTATGTCTCGTCTCTTTTGGCCGTCCAGGCCGCTTCTTCTTAATGCTTGGGTCCTTCACAGGTTCAGGTACATCAGATAGATCCTGAATAGGCCAGCCTTCCAAATCGGTGACTTGGGATGCATCAGGCATCTTGACTGATGAAGTGGTCCCTGCTTGACCTGGTGATAGTTTGTTATCTGTTCCCGCAAAGCTGATTGGCTTTCTCTCATCACGTTTTTTGCGGGAGGCTTCTTCAATTTCAGATTTCAGTTTCACAAGACAATTCATAACCGTTTCAACAGTTTCATCACTAACCAAGGCAGCCGTATCACAAATTGGCTCAAAACAGCTCATCATCTTATTAAATCTTTTCCCTCCAACATCATCGAAGGGATCGTAGTATGGCACCTTCACTCGAGTGTGCTTACGAGGGATGTCCTTCCGCCATCGATCCAAGACGTATTTTTCAGGGAGATCAAATACAAAATTCTGATCCAAAATTCTGATGCAATGCTTGCAGAGTATGCCATGTGTTTCAAATTTCCGGCAATCACATGTGACATCTCTCGTCTCACGGAAAAATTTAACAGTGTAGTTTCTACGACGGTCGGTTATGATTTCTTAACTACTCCCAGGAGGCACAATCCATATCCTATCTTCCAGCACATACTCAGTTTCATTGTCAGAGATTACAGTTTCCTTCCTCACAAAGCAATATGACATCCTCGCACACTCTGTTTGAAATTCTAGGAATTTTTTGTCAGTGTAGATCTTCTGGAAAAACTTCTCCAACTTAAAACCACTAACCACCCTCCTAACATACTTAGAGCAACGGCTATCTGCACTGACCTCATCACGAACACGCTTCGCCAACGCCATGCTATATTTTCGCGGGAACTCATGCAATTTAGTGTTCCTGTTCACAAACCCATCGAAAAACCTATTTATGCTCTCCACCCGCTGTGTGGTCTTCATTCCCGCCCAAAAAAACTCTTTCATGTAGGCAGGAACCCACATGTGGCTCTCTTTGTGAAGACTTAACAGCCACGGATCGTCTTCAAGGTCATACTCAGCAACAAGTTCTGCCCAACGGCTATGAAACTCCTCAGTGGTAAAGCTTTCATACACCACCGCCTTCAATGGGTTTTTGAAATCATTGTACCTAAGTCCCACATATACATTTTCAAAATCAATGCACATCTCAGCGTAAAATATTATTTCAAGTAGTTACTGCAAACTAAAATTTATTTCATCAATGAATCAAATAGATATTTTGAACATATAAGATTACATACATAGGTAACACCAGATCGTTCATGCTTCAAAGAAAACAAAAAATCACAAATTTATGCTTAAAAAAAAACACACAGACAATATCAGGGGTATGAAGAATCAACAAACACTAACCTAGCATACTTGCCAAGCTTCCGGTTAGTGGCCTCCGCATGGCAGCTGCCTGATCTGTAAGTATGGCCTGTGGAGCTCTCCCATTCATACATGTTAGCCACTGCTGAAAAATCCAAGAATACGTATCACAGTCTTCATGAGACACTAGTGCACAACCAAGCAGCAACGACTGTCCGTGGTGGTTAGCCCCAATAAAATTGACAAAGGGCAGCTCATATTCGTTTGTGAGATAAGTGGCATCAAAACAAACGACATCTCCAAAGTCCTCATATGCCGCCCGGCTCCTCGCATCCACCCAAAAAACATCCTTCAGCCGCCCGTGATCATCAAGCCTTTGAGAGTGATAGAAATTCTGATTCCCACTTTGCATTTTCTCAAAATAATCCAACATGGCCACCGCGTCCCCACCAACCATATTCAGCCTCTTCGCCTTATAAACCTCGTGCTGTAGATCTTTTACTGTTAAGGCCAAATTATCAATCCCATTTACATTAGTGCCCATACACCCATGAAACTGAGACACAGATACTCCCTGGTCAAAATACTTCAGCAGCTTCCTTTTAACATTAGAAGTCATTTGCTTCATGCGGTATTCCTTCACAAGCTTCGCCTTGCTTGGAGTTGGATTGTGACCGGAGTGTTCTAACTCAACTGTCTTAAGTTCCCAATCACCTTCACCATTAAGACTGGCATATATTTTTGCTTTGCATAAACATTTTTTGGAAGTTCTTTTCCCTTTCAGAGTTTCATCGTCTTCACATACATCAGGTGGAACAGGTGCCCCTGGTCTTGCTATTTCCATTTCTTTCGCTCGCTTCTTCGCTTCCCTGACTGCCCTCATGTCGGGTCTTCCCCAACACTCACATCTCCAAGTTGACGCAATTCTCTTGGTCCTATCTTTCTTAGAATTCACTCCTTGCACCCTTGACACTCCAAACCCCTGTTGCTCAGCGTAATCCTTGTAATAGCTTTCTATATCTTCCCAAGATTTGAACACCATCCCAACCCTAGGAGGCTCCACCACAGTCACCACCGTTATTTGATTGCTAGCAACAACAGTTTCAGTCGTCTGAATTGTTTTCATAGGAGTCAAATATCGAGCACTGTCCCCTGAGCTCTGACCTACATCAGCCCCAAATGTTATGCCCCCAGAATTGTTACCTAAACTATCCTCAATTAAGATCTCCTCCAGACCATTTCCTTCCTTATCACCATCTCCTTCTATATTCCACTCCCCTTCCATATCACCATCTGCATCCAAATCCCATACCAAATCCCTTTCTTCTTCAGTATTCCCATCCACTGACATAAACCCACCCTTAAACTTTACTCCACTGCCCACGTCATCAATACCCCTTTCAGCAGATTGAATATCACTTTCCAAATTACCAAATTTTCCTGGTAATAATAACAATTTTGCTATCCATATATTAAAATTCACACCACTGATATCTTTAATAAAAATGTAAGAATTCAAAGTAACACATAAAACGAGCATAAATTCATTTAATAGCGTCATAAAATAATAAAATTACAATCCACTGTCCCTCCAGTAATTTAGTGAACACAATACAATACACAACAGGACAACCCAGCTTCAATAAATCACACAACCCATGTAGTATCAAATTTCAAAACTAAATTTATATAAATTTCAACACTAAATTTATATAAATTAACAGCAGACAAATTTAAACGCCCAAGTACCTAACAATAAATCAACTAATAACAATAGATCAACTACTATAATGCAGTGACAAACCAAAACAGACCTCAGAACGAGCTTTTAAGGCTAATAATTAAGCCTAATAATCGAGCTTATACGGCACTAACCTTCCATTGCAGCAGTTCACCACCGACCTCAGATCTAGCTAAAGGCAAACTTTCATATCTAGAATCAATACCACCACAGCTTAATCATACCACTGCGGCTCCGTAGATCATTATACCACCGGGTTTCCGGCCCGACAGAGCAATATCTTCCAAGGAGATTAGGAGACAGAGCAGAAGATTAGCTCCGGTGACAATGCGACAAAAGCTTTAGAATTTTCTTCTTTCTGGCAGCTTCCGGAGTTACCGTGGTTTTCAATAACTCATCTTAGTGGTAACTTTTGCATTTACTGTTGTTTTGCTTTTCTACTGTGTGGTAACTGTTGGAGTTACTTTGGAATTAACGATAACGTGGAAATTTTGGCAACAGGACGTTACTTTCTCCGTCTACCTCCTTGTTCTCTACTACACGTGACTTGCTTGAGTGGAACTCCCAGTCAGCATGTATTCAGCTCTAAAATATATTTGTTTACATTTCCCAACGCTATTTTATTACAGCTTTGCCACTAGAGAAACGCACCAAGTTTCTCAATAAGAGAAACTGGGGCGCCCCCGCTTAGTACTGCACAAGCGAAACCAAAGGAAGATTTTGACATACCATGATGAGGATGGTGAAGAAAGAACAAAATTGGTCCATTTATAGAGATATATTACTGACTTCTAGTTGTGAAGAATATGAACTGATTTACTTTCAAATTCTTTTATGGAGTAGATTTAATATTTTCCATGTTAGTGTGTAGTGTTTAATTTGCCTTTGGCTTACCAAAGTAGAATTATAAGGAAAAAAACTATGATTTTCTCTTTGCAAGTGTTTTCCATGTTTTTTTTTTTTTTTTTTTTTGAAACAAACCGAGCAGTTTTCCATGTTACATGTGAAATTATTTGCGGTTCATAATTATTTAACTATGGCTAAATAAGAAACTTCTTACACACTAGGGTTGCCTAGCAATATAGTGTTGTTGGTGAGAGAGGCCGAAAGTGTAACTTTTTTTTGCTAGTAATGCTTTTTGATGGATATTGGAATTAATCAGTGCACATAGATGTCGATAAATATGATTGCGTCGGTAAATAGAATTGCATACATTGAACAAAAATGTGTAATTATATAAGGAATTGGGTTTATGGCTTTATTTAGACTATGTTATGGGGTGTAGTTACATTGTCTAAATCCCATATTAGTTTGTTTGTAACGATTTTTACACACAATAACTCAAGTTAATAGCACTATAGACAATAGCAAATTAGCTAAAAAAGTGATTACAAAAAGAAAATTAAGCTTAAAATAACCTAGTCAATATCGCACGACACACGTATTCTAAAACATTAAAGCTACTTGATAAACAACATTTATCTAAATTTCAAATATTTAGACAAAATTGTAAAATCAATTAAAAATAAGAAAATTTAAATAAGGCAATACAGATTTGCTAAAATTGTAAAAATTGATAAACAAGAAGTGTTGTACTACATGTTTGACCGCACTTGCGTCCACTACATCAATTCTTGCAAATAATTCAGCGAAGGGTGCTCTACTCCTCTTCATCTGCTCTTCATCAATAAGTTGACCAAAGATTAGTAAAAAAAAAAAAAACACTTAACAATACTATTTCAATAACAGGAAAATTAAAAGTAAAAAACAAAAAAAATAGATAATGTATCATACTTAGCATAGCCGCCTCTCTTAGTATCATCCCTTGCTTTTCTTCTCATATCTACAACCTCAAAAATAAACAATAAAGATTAGCAAAAAACTTGTGGGATATGTAATTCCATCTTACAATTACTATTTTTTTTTTAAAAAAACTTGTATCAGTTTAATTCATATAAATGACAAATTACTGTGTATAGAATTCTTAAGATGATGTAAATTGATTGGGTAAAAGCTATAAAAACAGATCAAAGACTAAACATAATCCCACAATAGAGAAAACATATTTGTTGGAGATTTTGTCAAGTCTGACATATATATAGCCATGAGTAGTCTTGAAAGAGTTTCTAGATTTTCTATTCCACCTGCCAAACAAAAACTGATCCAAATTAACTCCAGCAACATGTACACTCTCTCTATAAATCACGAAACTTACTCTCTATAATCCATGAATCTTACAGCTATTTCTTGCGAACCCCAAGATTCTCTTTCCCAAATGACATTGAACAACACAAGCTTAAGTGCTCAACCAACCAAAATAATAGCAAATTTCAACATTCAAATTCTAATCAAATCAAAACTAATACAATCAATTCCTAGATTCATAGGTAACATGTGAATTGTGGGTAGTCAAAAGCAGTTTTCATGTCAGAATTCCCTATCATCAAATCTTAGTCAAGCAAATAATTACATACCAAGTGCCTCTGCAACACTTATACGCGCCTTAGGATTTCTCTCTAACATTTTAGCAAATAAGTCTTTGGCAATAGCAAATAAGTTTAACTTATCTTGTTTAGCAACATTGCATCAGTTTTAGTTTACATAACCTTAAAATTTATATCTAGGTTGATAAAAATTATACACAACTAAAGCTTATTCACACAACAGACTATACAACTTATATCTCGGTTGATCTCTGTATAGCACGTTATTGTATGGTATATAATGATGTATAATTGGCTTACAATTTATACCAAAATAATGAGTAGTATCAGCTGTTTCGGGTTGAAACAATGGGACCTTGCCGAAGGTCCAATAAGGTGGAGAAGACTGGGCTCGGTCCAAGTGATGATGAACCGAGGATTTCCTGCACAGCAAACACACGTAAACTAGCCTCGGGGGTGTTGCCGAGGAAGGCCCCTCCGATGCTAAAGTTAGTACAATGTGTAGAGAGAGAAAGCTATGCAAGAGAATTTATTGCTTGAGGCTTTGTGTGAATTAATATGAATTAATGTACAAATGTAATATTGATGGCTTTTATACCTTTGCACATATGGGAGAAATGGGCTTGGGCCCAATTGACTTGCCTTGTGGACTGGTCTTGACTTTAGCATTATTTGGAGAGTTGAACCTTGACCTTGGGCTTTTAATTGGATCATTTAATGACTAGGCCCAATTGGACTAAATTGCACCCAAACAACTTGCCCCCCAGACCCGATTTGGAAGGATGACGGGTCGGGTTTAATTAACCAGAAAAAGGAGGGAAGTAAATGATTTAATTAATCCAAAAATTTGAATTTAAACCGCAATTAATGAAATAACGGCGGCTGGATGGATAATTTGTGGAAGTTGGACGGATAATGGGCGGTTAATCAAGAGGAAATGTGTTTAACGGTTACTTAGTGAGGTATTTAAGAGAAATTAAAGACGCGGACTCCCAGAATTCCTATTTTTGGAGATATAAGCAAGAGAACCGCTCTCTCTCTCCTCACTTCTTCACAAACACGAACTCCGACTTGCGCAAAACCCTTGAATCCGCATCAAAACTTCCTTGAATCCTCGAGAATTAAGCTTAGAAACTGAAATTCGTCATTCCGAACTCATAGATCGGCAAATTCCGCTTCAAAATAAGGTAATTTCCTTTGATTTTTGTTTAATTTTCTTCGAATTCGAACTCTTTCCCCTTTTTTCGACTTTTTCTTCGAAACTTCAACAATGGTGAGAGGAGTTAGAGGTAGGGCCCGTGCTCCAAGAAGGGCAAGGCAATTCCTCGATCCCAGGAACAGGACTGGGACCTGGAATGGACAAAGAGTGGGGTCTGACCCTGCTGAAGGGATTAGGGCGACTCCAATTTCATCGGCGCCTCCTGAAGCAACGGAGGAGCCGAGCGCTTCTGGGCGGGACGAAGGAGTCCCCGCCTATCTTTGGGATGTTATTCTTGGGTTTCAGGAGTGGGAGGATGCTGAAGTAGCCTCAGCCATGATAAAGAACCGCCCCTACTCTTGGTGGGTAAAGCATGCCGATGTGTATCGGTTTGCTGAACAAATAGAGCTGCACTATGGCATAATGGAAGCCGATGGATATTGGTGTAGAATGCCCGTTGCATCTGATAGAATCCATCGTCCACCCCCGGGGTACGTGGGGGTGTACACAAGACAGCTTCAGTATGGGCTGAGGTTTCCTCTGGACATATTTGTCCGAGACTTGCTGATCCACTACAGGGTCTCCCTGTGCTAGCTAACTCCTGTCAACATCCGAAGGGTGATGACGTATTTGTGGGTCTGCAAGTTTTTCAGATATGTGCCGAACCTCCATTGCTTTAAAAAGCTTCATCGGCTAATGCCAAATACTCAAAGTGGGCACGGAGATCACGGTCCTGGGTGGTACCGAATTGAGTCTCGGCCCCAGTACTTAACAATGTGGCCGAATGACTCCTCAGATAAGGAATGGAGGGGTCAATGGATCTGGGTTAGGGCGCCCACAGATCCTAACCACCCTTACGTCTTCAGCGCTCCCAGGTATCTATCTGAGCCTGACCCTGAAATGGGAAGCCTGGGCCCTCTCGAAGATAGAGGCCCTGATCTGCACCTTAACCAGCAAAATATTTTCGGCCGAAAGCCGAACCCTGGGGGCGCTGGGGGCCGAATGAAGTTTATCCCGGAGACTTGGCTCCCGGATAACCACTATATTTTCCAAGAGCACATGCTAGCAGCTGTCGGCCTCAGCCGAAAGTTCAGGGATGGTAAGTTTCTTCGGCTGGGGTCGAGGCCTTTATTATTTATTCTTAGCAAGAATTTTTGTTTTGCACTTTCCTGCTGAGCCGATCCAGCATTTTTTATTTTGCTGAACTGATCTTTGCTCCTCTTTTCTTATACTCAGAGCGAGACGAGACTAACGTTGGCATCGACTACAACCGTCTCGGCGTCACCCAAGAGAGAGTTATCATCGATCGGGCCCCCTCTATCACCGATTCGAAGCACAGAGAGGTCCATCTAGATTACTCCCATCTCCAAATCGAGGCTGCTGCCTTGTATCAGAGGCAAAAGCCTTGGTGGAAGAAGAGAGATCCTTGGCTTCAACTGCTAGCTGAGGAACTTGAAGCTGCCCGTACAGCCGAGGAGGTTGCACGGGCTATTGAAGCTTGTGAAGGAGGAGAAGGGTCCTCCAGGGCTGCTGAAGAAGAAGCAGCAGCAAGGGCAGCTGAAGAAGAAGACGAGGCTTTGCTGAAGACCTCGGTGAGTTATACTTAGCTTTTCAGCTTCAAGAGTTTTTCTTTTTTTTTTTTTTTACTCACTTTCTTCCTGCCCCCCCTGACTTTTGCAATCTGAAGAGACCAAAAGACGAAGAGAAGGGAAAGCTCCTGTTCGTCCTGAAGATCAAGTCCAGGAGGAATCCGAAGACTCAGAAATGGACGAACAGCCCCTTCGAAAAAGGAGAAGACGGATGGCCATCATCGGCCCTCACGACTTCCAGACGAGGCCGATGTCTGTCGGCATAAGCATAAGGGAGCCTGAGGAAGGCGGTGGATCGCCGAGGGCTCCTCAGCCACCACCCCAGTCTCCGCCGAAGACCCCTCCACCACCTCCTGAGATGGAGGTGGATCAGAAAACTCCCGATCCCAAGGGAGGGGTTCCCTCAGAAGAGGTTCAAGAAAGTGCCGGAGGGCACAATGCTGAGAGTGCTGAGAAGCCCGTTGCTGAGGGTTTCTCAGCCGATATTGCCCGGGAGGTTGAGGCTTTCGTCCTCAGCCCTGAAGAAGAAGCAGAGGTCATAGTCATTGACTCTGCTGAGAAGGAAGAGAAGGCTCCTGAGGAAGAAGATGCTGAGCCCTCTAAGGCTCCAGAAGCTCCTGAGTCTTCCTTCCCTTCATTCCAGACGCTGCACTCTGGAGAGATGGGTTTCTCGGCCCCCCGAATTCCAATTCCAGATCATATCTGGGACCTCATTTGGGGCCAGAACCGAGAAGGTGCTGCAGCCTACTTCGGCAATTTCTCTAGCTTAACCGAAGTAGATAGGGTGAGGATCTGGTCGCTGAAGGCCACTGCTAGGATGGGCGAATCCAGCAGATCAGTTCCAGACCCTGCAAGGTCGAATCAACTGCTGATGATGCAGGTAAATCCTTATCCTTGCTTTTATTTTTCAATTCAGCTCTTCAGCTTTTTTTTTTTTTTTTTTTTTTTTTTTTTTTTTTTTTTTAACTGAGTTGTGCCTCTGTTCCCAGTTTGTGCACAATCAGACTCTCACTGTAGAGCTGATAGACTCCCTGCAAGACAGGGTCGACGCCGCCGAACATGCAAGAAAGGTGGCAGTCGAGGAGCTGAAACTTGCTCAGCTGAAGCAAGCAGCAGCTGAGGAGAAGCAGAAGGAGGGGGAAGAATATGAGAAAAAGGCTGCTGAAGCCCTCCAAACCTTCTGCGCTGCAATGGAGAAGGAGGTTTTTCCCCCATTGATAGAAGGGGAAAACTTCCTTCGGGATCATCTGGGAGTGGACATCTCCAAGTTCAAGGCTGCCATTGAGAGCCGAATTCGAGAAGGAGCTGCTGCACAGGTTGAGGTGCAACAAAAATTAGAAGCTTTGGAAGCCAGTAGAATGGCTGCTGAAGAAAAGCTCCAAGCTCAAAACGTCCAACTCTCAGAGGCTGCTACTGCTGCTGAAGTTGAGAAAGCCAAGCTTCAAGAGGCTGAGGATCAGTTAAGGGTCAAAGATGGTGAGCTGACCCAAGTGAAGGCTGAAGCTTCAAAGGTTCAGCAAGAGCTGAACGAGCAGAAGGGTGCCTCCTCCAAGCTCGCTGAAGAGCTGAACCAATCCAAGAAGGACTTGGAGGAAGTACAGAAGAAGCTTGCAGACGCTGAAGCCCTGCTCAAGGTCCGTATCTATACTCAAGAGGAGTATGATATGGGTTTCAAGAATGGGTTCAGAGTGTGCCGAAGACTCTGTCTTCATGCTGAGCCAAAGCTGGACTGGTCCCAGTATGCTGAATGGGTCCAGGATCCAGAAGATCCCCATATGAAGTTCCCCACTCCTGTTGAAGCTGAAATCCTTGCGGCTGAAGAAGCCGAAGAAGAAGAAGAGAGGAGGGAACTTGAAGCCGAACAGCGGGAAAGGGAGGCTCAGCAGGGTGCACGGCCTGCTTCATCTGCTGCTGGAGCTAAAGCCAGCATTGCTGATCAGTCTGATCCTCGGGCTGAAGCATAGGAACTCGGGCAGTCGTCTTCAGAATCTTGCGGTTCATCATGCGCTCAACTTTAGACTTGCCGCTTCTGAAATTTTTTGCCTTGTTTTTTGCTTCAGCTTGCCTTGATGTACAAACTGCTTTATTTGTTTTTGTATTGTACTTCGGCAGCTGTATTTTTCCGCTTGTGGGCTGCTGCCGATATTTCATTATGTCCTTTGAACAGTCTGAACTTTGTAGCTCGTTTTCTGAGCATTTGAGCTTTATCTGATGCATTTCTCTTCAATTATTTTGCTTTATTTTGAATGCTTTACTTTTCTTCAAAAATTTGCTAAGTACAAAGCTTTCAGCTCGAAGAATTCTGCTGAAGATAAACTTGCACTGATAGTGCTTCTTAGTGCTTCTTGCCCCCCTCAGTAATCTGAAGACTTAGGTCTTTGGATTACTGAGTTGGGTTTCTGTCTATCTTTAAAAATGGATATCTGAAACACAAGGCCAACTGAAGGCAATGTTTCAGATCATGGCTTTCTGGGATACAAGGCTCAGTTAAGGCAATATCCCAGACTTGTCCACAGATTCATGTCTTTGGAGAACAAGTCTTACTGAAGTTTAACTTCAGCTGAAAGACCAAAGTTCTTTAAAAAGACAAGTTTGTCAGCAATCTGAAACCCAGTTACCCGAAGGCGAAGGTTTCAGACGAGGCTGAATAAAAATTTTCTAATTGTTGCCGTTATCCTTGGTTTTCTTTCTATCTTTAAAAATGGATATCTGAAACACAAGGCCAACTGAAGGCAATGTTTCAGATAATGGTTCTCTGGGATACGAGGCTCAGCTAAGGCAATATCCCAGACTTGTCCATGGACTTATGTCTTTGGAGAACAAGTCTTACTGAAGTTTAACTTCAGCTGAAAGACCAGAGTTCTTTAAAAAGACGAGTTTGTCAGCAATCTGAAACCCAGTTACCCGAAGGCGAAGGTTTCAGACGAGGCTGAATGAAAACCCTTAAAGAGTAGATAGAACGAAGAAAACTTGAAAGAATAAAAAGTTGCAAAAATAATAGGAATGGTGGCTCTGAAACCTTTCATTAATAACTCAGAATGTACTTACAAAGATTGTTCTGCCCCGAAGGGTTTACACATGGTATTTCTTAAGTACATCAGCGTTCCAGTGATTTTTCAGCTCAGTTCCATTTAACTGACGAAGTCTGTATGTACCTGGCTGAAGCTCATCATAAATTTTGTAGGGTCCCTCCCATGCAGCTGAGATTTCCCCATGGATTCGGCCTTTCTGAACTGCAGCAGCATTCCGAAGGACAAGGTCTCCAATTTTGAGAGGCCTTGCATGGACCCTTCGGTTGTAAAACTTGCTGATTCTCTGCTTGTAGGCAGCCATTCTATCTCGGGCTGAGTCTCTTACTTCATCAAGGAAATCGAGGGATTCCTTCATAAGCTGCTCGTTCTCAGCCGAGAAGTGGTGCACTCTTAAACTTTCAGAACCGATTTCCATTGGAAGAACGGCTTCGGCGCCATACACCAGCTCAAAAGGTGAATAGCCCGTTGCCTCTTTTTCAGTTGTCCGAAGTGACCAGAGGGTTCCTGGGAGTTCCTCTATCCACTTGGACTTTTGGTCTTCAACCCTTTTCTTCAAGGCGTTGAGGATTTGTTTATTTGCAGCTTCGGCCTGGCCATTACTTTGTGGATGACACACTGCTGAATATGCCAGTTTGATGCCGAATTGATCTGTGTACCGCCTCAGCGGTAGATTATCAAATTGCCTTCCATGATCAAAGACAAAAACCCTCGGAATACCAAAGCGAGTAATAATATTCTGCCAGATAAATTTCCTGACAGTTTGCTCTGTGATATTCGAGGCTGCTTCAGCCTCAATCCATTTGCTGAAATAGTCGATGTCGACTATTAACCATCTTTTTTGGTAAGGCGCATCTGGGAAGGGTCCCAAAATATCCAGCCCCCACTGGGCAAATGGAAGCGGATTAAGGATCGGTTGAAGGTCTCTAGCTGGCTGATGGATGACTGGTGCGAATTTTTGACATTTCTCGCACTTTCTGACCAGCTCCTCAGCGTCTGAGATCATGGTGGGCCAGTAATATCCGGCCCTCAATGCCTTGTGGGCTAGGGTCCTTCCCCCAATGTGGTTTCCACAGATGCCGA
The DNA here is from genome assembly GCF_948465745.1 of Chenopodium album. Lineage (NCBI taxonomy): Eukaryota > Viridiplantae > Streptophyta > Magnoliopsida > Caryophyllales > Amaranthaceae > Chenopodium > Chenopodium album. The sequence goes on from NC_137844.1 coordinate 10,092,960, forward strand.
GGTGAATCTCTCGAAGAATGTAATCCGCATCTCTTGGTCCCACGCATTTCAGCAATGGGGCTGAGAAGGATTTTTTCAGAAGCTCTCCTCTGAAGACGATGAACCTTGAGCTAGTTCTCTTCAGCTTGGAGGCCAAAATTTTGTCTTCGGGGATTTCTCCCTGAAGCTTGAAAGCTAGGATGGGGTCCATCCAGCTGGGCTCTAGGTCGGCGCAGCACAATTCAAGTGCTTCGTCGACACTTCTTTCTCGGCGCACTTCCACGTATACAGATCTGTTCAGCTCAGTGAGAATTGAACTGGCAAGTTTGGAGAGTGCGTCGGCTTGAGCATTATGACCCCTTGGGATCAGTTGCACTTCAAAAGTTCTCAGCTTGGTAATAACTGACTTGATCTTGGCAAGATAAGCTATCATGGAGGGCTCTTTGGCCTCGTAGCTGCCACCAATCTGATATGCAACTAGCTGAGAGTCTGTTTTCATACAAACATGCTCGGCTTCCAGAGAGATGCACAATTCTAGGCCTGCAATTGCTGCCTCGTACTCAGCTTCGTTATTCGAAGCCTTGAAAGAAAATTTTAGTGCATACTCAAAGGATTTGCCTTCGGGAGAGGTTATCACTACCCCTGCCCCCGAACCATTTACGGTGGAGGATCCATCCGTAAATACAGTCCAGATTTTCTTTTCATCGTCTAGCGTCTCTTGGTACGAGCATTCGGCCAAGAAGTCCGCTAGAGCCTGAGCCTTGATGGCTGCTCTCGGCTGGTAGCTGATGCTGAACTCAGTGAGCTCGAAAGCCCACTTGGCCAGCCTACCGGATTTTTCCACTTTGCCGAGAACTTTTTCCAGCGGCTGATCAGTGAAAACCACTATCTGATGGCAATCAAAATAGGGCCTCAACTTCCGAGCAGCTACCACCACTGCAAAGGCCATTTTCTCAAGCAGAGGGTAGCGAGTCTCGGCATCCGTCAGAGTGTGGCCGACGAAATAGATCGGTTGCTGAACTTTATTTTCTTCTCTCAGCAGCACTGCACTGATGGTAGTTAGGCTAACAGCCACGTACAAATACAAAGTTTCTTCCTCCACTGGGCTAGCCAGAGTTGGAAGTTGAGCTAGATGCTCCCGAAGCTGCTTAAAGGCCTCTTTTTGCTCTTCTTCCCAAACGAGCTCTTTTGTTTTTGGAAGTTTCAGGGCTTTGAAGAAGGGTAACCCCTTATCTGAAGCTCTTGAAATGAACCTCGAGAGGGCTGCCATTCTTCCGGTGAGCCGCTGAACGTCCCTTTTTGTTTTCGGCTCAGGAAGATCTAGAGCTGCTTTGACTTTGGAGGGATTGGCATCAATCCCCCTCTTGCTGACCATGAATCCAAGGAATTTCCCAGACTTCACGCCGAAGACACACTTCTTCGGATTCAGCTTCATTTGATGTTTTCTTAAGGTGGCGAAGGTTTCAGCCAGGTCCTTAACATGGTCTTCAGATTTCTTGCTTTTGACGATTGAATCGTCAACATAGACTTCCATGTTTCGGCCTTATTGATCGGCAAAAACCTGATCCACCAGCCTTTGATATGTTGCCCCCGTATTTTTCAATCCGAAGGGCATCATTTTGTAATTGTACACCCCGGCGTTCGTGACGAATGCCGTCTTTGCTCGGTCGTCGGGGTGCATGAAGATCTGATGATACCCCGAGAATGCGTCCATGAAACTAAGCAAGGCGTGGCCGCTCGTCGAGTCGACTAGCTGATCGATTCTCGGCAAGGGATAGAAATCCTTCGGACAAGCCTTATTTAGGTCCGTGAAGTCAACGCACATTCTCCAGGTACCATTGGCCTTCTGAACCATCACCACATTTGCCAGCCATTCTGGATACTGACAAGGCTCGATGAAACCTGCGTCCAGCAATTTTTTGACCTCGGCTGCGATGTCTCGGTTCTTATTTGCGGAGTAATTCCGCTTCTTTTGCTTAACTGGCCGACACGTTGGGTCGACGTTAAGCTTATGGGAGATGAGGTCTGGACTTATCCCAGGCATATCAGCTGTCGAGAAAGCAAACACATCTCTGTTGTCCCGAAGGAGTTGAATAAGTTCACAACGGGTGTTCGGATCAAGGTCCATCCCGATTGTTACACATTTCTCAACATCTCCTTCGGTCAATTTGACCGTTTCAGTCTGCTGGTCCATGTCCATTGCTGATGGACTGGACTCTTCACAATCTGGCCTCCTGTCTATATCAGCAGGCGTCCCAGACTTCTTTTTCTTCGGCTGGCTCCCTGAGTCTTTCGGCTCAGATGAAGAGCTTGCCTTCTCTTTTTCTGACCCTTTTTCTTTGGGTACAGAACCTTGCGCCGAAGCACTTAGGCCTTTCGGCTTCTTCGTGCTCGGCTCTTTTTCTTTTTCTTTCTCCTCCTCATCCTCATCATCGTCCTCTGGGCGACTAGTGGATGGCTTGAGGTAGTTGCACCTTCGGGCTTCCTTTTGGATGCCCTGGATCCTTTCGGGGAAGCTGGCGTCTGAAACGTATATCATCAGCTGATGATAAGTTGAGACAAGCCCTTGGATCTCGTGAATTATGGGTCTCCCCAAAATCACGTTGTACACTGAAGGAGCATCAATGACCAAAAATTCGGTCATGACATTCCTAGTTGCTTCGTCGCAGCCGATGGTGACAGGAAGTAGAACCTTCCCATCAGGATAAGTTGAAGCCCCATTGAATCCGGATACTGGGTAGGATACCGGCGTAAGGTGCTTGGGCTTCAGCTTGATTTGATTGTAGGCCTTTCGGAACAAAATATTTGCCCCGCTACCACCGTCAATTAAGACTTTGCTGACGTCGTGGTTGGCCACCGTGGCGATGATCACCAACGGGTCCTCGTGAGGGTACGTCACCCCCCGGCAGTCAGCGGCTGTGAACGTCATGTTCGGCACCGGTGACTGGGGTGGCTGTATATCAGCATGATTCACCTGATGGGTCAGAGCCCTGAGGTGACGTTTGTGCTCCCTCCGAGAGAATGCTCCTCCCGAGATAACATGGATTGGAGGGAATTTTCCTTCCGCAGTTTTGCTGTTCCTTCGGGGGAAGTCAATTTCTTGCCGAGAGTCTTTCTCAAGCTTCTCAGCTTCTTTTTTCTCGCGGTGATCCGCGATATATTTTTTCAAGTACCCATTTCGGACCATATCCTCGATTTGGTCCTTCAGCTGGATACATTTTTCAGTGTTGTGTCCCGGTGATTCATGAAACTCACACCACTGATTTTTATTCTTGCGCTGATACCACTCTGGGAGCGGTCTCGGCTTTCTGTAACTCTGCTCCTCCTTCGTCACACTGTAGATCTTAGCGCGCGGAAGAGAGAGCGGAGTGTAAGATTCGTTCTGCCCGCGAAAGGAGCAGATTTTTCCTTCTTCGACTCGTTGGCCGAAGATTGTTCCGAGGCTTTCGCCTTTCCCTTTGCCTTCTGGCCTTGGCCTTCGGACAAGGGTGCTTGTTTTTGTTTCCCTCCCCCAGATTGAGGTTGGGTTTTTTCTTTGTTCCACTCCTCAGCTCGGATGAACTTATCCGAGGCATTCAATGCCTCCTCCAAGGTCTGAGGTGAATTCATGACCATAAAGTCGGAGAACGGCCCAGTTCTGAGACCGTGCTGAAGGGTAAAAACTGCCAGCCCTTGATCCAGCTGAGAAATGTTGGATGACTTGTTGCTGAAGCGAGTTAGATAATCTCGGAGGCTCTCGGCCTCACCTTGCTGCAGGCCCATGAGCTCCGCGGTAGTCTTCTCTCGGCGATTTGCCGTGGAAAACTTGCTCTTGAACTTGGAAGACAGATCGTCCACCCAGTAATTGAGCCTTCTTTAACTCCCTTGGAGATCCACGCTTGCGCGACCCCCTTGAGAGTGGTTGGAAAATATTTGCACCAAATTGCTTCGGACCTGGGGCAGAGATGCATATGAGCCTCGTACGAGGCAATATGGTCCTTCGGATCCGAAGTTCTATCAAAAGTAATGTACGACGGGATTTTGACTGTCGGCACATGGGACTCCAATATCCATTGCTCGAATGGAGAACTGGAGGGCAGCATCACAGCTTTGCCCTTATTCCCAGCCGAAGGGACCGCGCTCCGCCCTCTCAGAGAGGTAGAAGTGGTTTTCGTCCCGGGCTGGGAGGTCTGGGCCTCGGCTACAGGGTAGGAGAGACGACTGTGCACGCTCCGTTCCCTATCGCCGAGCCGGTCGTGAACGCTTCGGCGAGCAGTTTCTGGCCGAGAGGCAGAACTGCTGCTTTTACGGGTTCGGCTCGTGGTGAGCTGAGTGGAGGAATCCCTGAAGAAGTGAGAGTTCCTGTTTCTCTCCCTCTCGGTTCTCCAAGTATCCTCTTCCCATTCGCCAAGCTCCTTGAAAGAGGAGAGTTTCCCCCCCTCCTGGCAGATGTTCCTCCGCTGATTTCTGGTTTGCGGAGGGGTTCGGTCGCGTGGAGGTGGCATATTTTGGGCCTTCATGGCTTCCATGAGGACCGCTAGGGCTCTCACTACCTCCTCCGAGTTGGGCCCCGTCAAGGGTGTCCTCGGCTGAGAGCGAGAGTTGGTGTGAATGCTCCGGGATTGGCTCCGAGCATGAGATTGAGTCCTTTGACCGGACCAGTTGTCCCCATTTGACCGAGGCGGGCTCGGCGGATGATTGGACTGGATGATAGGAGATTCGGATCTCTCCCTAGGCTCCTCACGAGAGTCGGGTCCCGCGGAGGGGCTCCTATCCCGAGGAGGAGACAGACTAGAAGTGGGGCGTTCCGAGGGACCCCCTCCTAGTGACTTTCGGCGCTTTCTCAGAGGAGAAGCACCGTCGTTTTTGTTCTTGCGATTCTTAGCCATTGGAACTAAGATTGAGGTAGAACGATTGAAATTGGCTTAAAGATTTTTTGAAAGTCTTCCCCACAGACGGCGCCAAATTGTTTCGGGTTGAAACAGTGGGACCTTGCCGAAGGTCCAATAAGGTGGAGAAGACTGGGCTCGGTCCAAGTGATGATGAACCGAGGATTTCCTGCACAGCAAACACACGTAAACTAGCCTCGGGGGTGTTGCCGAGGAAGGCCCCTCCGATGCTAAAGTTAGTACAATGTGTAGAGAGAGAAAGCTATGCAAGAGAATTAATTGCTTGAGGCTTTGTGTGAATTAATGTGAATTAATGTATAAATGTAATATTGATGGCTTTTATACCTTTGCACATATGAGAGAAATGGGCTTGGGCCCAATTGACTTGCCTTGTGGACTGATCTTGACTTTAGCATTATTTGGAGAGTTGAACCTTAACCTTGGGCTTTTAATTGGATCATTTAATGACTAGGCTCAATTGGACTAAATTGGACCCAAACAACTAAAGCTTATTCACACAACAGACTATACAACTTATATCTCGGTTGATCTCTGTATAGCACGTTATTGTATGGTATATAATGATGTATAATTGGCTTACAATTTATACCAAAATAATGAGTAGTATCAGCTAACTTTTAATTTGTAGACTCTCTATCCTACGAAGTACATGATTGAGAGATATTGCTGACCTTTTTATGATAGGTATTAACTATTTACTTTAGAAACGTCATAAATTAAAGAAATCTTTCTTGAATAAAGGGCAAATTAAAGGATTTTAGTAGAATAAAAGCAAGGAAAAATCAAAATCAAGAAAGGGCATTTTCTAATTCTTGATCTTGATAACCGACTTAACTAACTACATCAACTGGATAAAATCGGTTTGGAAAGTAACAACCCAAACACTTGCCATTATAAGGGTAGTACCCTTGTACACTACTTCCTTTGTCCCTAAATTAATGCCCCATTGCAAAAATTTGGGTCAAACTTTATAATCTTTGACCGTAAAATACTCTTAATCTATAACAAATATTTTAATCACGTGGGATCTTGTTGGATACGTCTCATTGTATATTTTATTAATATCTAATATTTATAATTTTTACACTTATGAAAATGGAAATAAAACCGTAATAAAATGCGTCTTGGAGACGCGAAATATCAAATGGGGCAAGAATTTAGAGACAAAGGGAGTACATTCTAATTCATTTCATCATCAACCCATTATTTCAAACATTATTATTATTTTTTTTCTCCTAATAGGACTAATGAACAATATGCGAACTGCTAATAACATTTCTACCCCCATCACTTTAGAATACTATTGCGGGTAGAGTGTAGAGCCACCTTAACTTATAACAAATGTGTTTAACTAGACCCACTAATAGTTTAGTTGAACCAGCTTAATTGGAGTCAAATATTAAAATCATTCCTATTGATGTAACGCTTCAATCATTTAGGGCCTGTTCACATTTACTGAATTGAGCTGAACAGAACTGAGCTGAACTGATTGGAGCTGAACTGAACTGAACTGAACTAATTGGAGCTGAACTGAATTGAACTGAGCTGAAATGAATATTTTATGAGAGAGGGGAATTAGGAGCTGAATTGAACTGAACTGATTGGAGCTGAACTGAACTGAAATTAAGTAAATGTGAATAGGCTCTTAATGATAATTCTACCCGTCATCAACAAAATGTGGAAATATGAACACTATTTTTATTAAATAGTAAAAAAAAATGTTCTTGATTAATGGACAAATTAAAGATTTTGAAAATAAATTGGGTGTTTTGTAAGATTTAATTTCTTTCTAATGATTCTGATTAAACAATAATAATCATTGTTTAAGTGTTCACCTAAAAACGATTTTTGTTACTCGTAGTAACTAATCACTTTAAAGAAATAGATAAGAAATATCTCTTAAATAAAATATACTCCGTTTAAAAAAAATATTGAATAGAGGGCAAATTAAAGATTTTTTTATATAAAGAAAACTTAAAAAAAATATTAAGAAAAGGCATTTTCTAATTATTGATCTTGATAACTGACTTAACTAACTACAACAACTTAAGATTAATCGGTTGATATAAGTAACAACCCGAACACTTGGCATTATAATTTATAAATACCCTTCTAATTCATTTCATCATCAACCCATTATTTCAAACATTCTGTTTTTTCTCCAAAAAACCCAACAAAAATTCCATTAATCCATAGAAATCAACTTCATTAGCTTGATTCCATTGCAAATCTTTCTTTAGTTCTGTTTTGCTGTTGTTATTAACTAGTAATGGCGGCTTCGAGTTCACGAGGAGGAGACGATTACACGATTATGGAGACAAATCCGACAAAGCAATACTTGAGGTACGCTAAGCTCATTGAAAATTCAGCATCAAAATCAGTTTATTATGGGTTTGATAAGAGAAGTGGTAAGGAAGTTGCTTGGAGTAAGAAAAAAAGGTCGGACCACACTGAAGAATCTTTTGTGAGGGATTGGAACAGTGTTAATAAACTGAAGTTATACCATTCATGGGAGAATGATGAAACCAACACATATGATGATATAACTGAGTATTTTTCTGGAAGTATGAAAGATTACATTAATAAACATCTGAATTTTGATGGAAATGCACTAAATTCAATCAAGAATTGGTGTATACAAATCGTTGAAGGCCTGATATTTCTTCATGAGCAAGACCCTGTTATTATTCACCATAATCTGTCCTGTGAAAACATCTATGTAGTTGGAGATACAGGAACGATTAAACTGGGAGATTTGTGTGAGGCAGCTTCTTTTACTTCAAAAGCTCTTTTAGAGATGGAACCAGGTGATCCCACAAGTGATGCAGTTAGCAAGGCTATGGGTGATGAAATTTATAACTTTGGCTTATGTGTACGACAGATGGTGACCAAAAGCTTTATCACAGATAAAAAGTTCAATAACTTTATCAGGAGATGTTTTTCTTTTGGCGATTCAAGGTCGACGGTTTATGAGCTCCGGAAAGACCCGTTTCTTGCATCATCGAGTTACACAATTGATGGATACACTGGTTCAATACCACGACTAGAGCGTTGGAGCCCTTGGAGGTATGTCTTAAGAGGCAGAATGCAAAGTAATGGGGAGATTGAGATGTTCCTCAAGATTTGGAATCTTCGTCATGAGATTATGTTCTCACCGAGTATTCATGAAGTTCTGCTGGTCATGGAAAGTATGAAAGCAGAACTTGGCCTGTCTGATGAAGAAGCTGCATCCATCTCTGATCGTATGGAACAGCTAATAGCATGCAGTTTTGTAGACAGGAAACCAGTTGTAATCTCTGGCTGTGTTTCATCTCTTCGGATTTTATCTACTGAGGGAACTTCTCGTGTACAACATCAGGCAAGTACATCAGAGCAGCAGGATCAAGAGTTGCAGCAGCTTGGAATGTCTGAAGATAATAACGCAGCTGCATCTGCTGAAGATGCCTTGACTGCTAGCTGATGCAATGGGTTTAGAAAATCTGAATACTCTAGCAAAGTGAATCGTCTGATCAGAGTAGTTACAATGAGGGGAAGTGGCAACAGGAAGACAGAGTATAGTTGCTTCAGAAATCTGTTATTTCTTGGCATGTCAGTAGCTCATTTCTAGACTCATCAGTTTATGTCATAGTACAGAAATGTTCTGAATAAATCTAGGTACGTTAGTGATACTTAGTGTGTCAATAAGTATGATTTCTTAGTATTAGGTCCAATTGAGATTTTTTTGTTTCGTTTCTTGATTAATTTTCATTGTAATTGTGTGTTTTAGACACATGAACATTGGTGTGTTAGTTACTTAGTTATAAGATTTTAATAAAACTTGAGGCTTTATAGTTAGTGTCCTTGCGTACAATTTCTTTACTTTTCAATTCTCTCATAATCTCGTTACTCTATAACTTACTATTATGCGTCTAATTTCAATTCAATCCTCTCTCGTTACTCTGTAACTTACTATTAAGCGTCTTAAGCACGGGGCCACGGGCAATATATTTCCGTCACTAGAGATCTCAAATAAAGTGTCAACTCTTGAGCCGGATCAAGTTAGTATGACATTGAGAGCTTGCAAGTGTGTGGTATTATCGTGTCATCTCTAGTTCTCTACTAATAGGGTCTTGATTGATGATGAGGCTATCTTTGACTATGTTTATGCAACCTCTACTACTCTGAAATTATATACTCCTTAAGAAGAGGTGACTAGGTGAGCAGGGCAAAGCCAGGCCATTTGTCCTCTAAAATTAAAATTAAACCTACTTAACATAACTTATTTAAATTTCTGTTTCAATATAACCTGCTAATAATAATATTTCTACCCCAATCACTTTAGACTACTAAGGGTAGAGTGTAGATTCACATTCACTTGAAAAAATATGTGTTTGATAAGACTCAGTTCATCAATAGTTTAATTAAATTGGCTAACTTGTAGGAAAATATAATTAAAATAATTCTTATTAATGTGTAGCTTCAATACTTTAACAATTAAGGAATTAAAATTCATTTAATATTATTTGTACCTGCCATCAACAAAATGTTAGAATTATGAATACCATTTAATTAAATAAATAAAGGACAAATTAAAGAAAATTTATGTCATAAATTGAAAATAAATTGAGTGTTTTAAAATCACTAAATTCTTTAGATTGACCTGCATAACCAAAGCTTTCTCTCTAATGATTCTAAGTAAAAATCATATATAAGTCTTTACCAAAAAACGATTTTTGTTAGTTACTAATCACTTTTATGAAATGAAATGTCTCTTTGATAAAATAAAAAATAAAAATCTTTATTGAGGGAAAAGTAAAGGAATTTATTGAATAAAGAAATGTAACCAGAGTTTGTTAGTTATTTTGGAATTGTGGGAAGAACATTTAGAATATTCATAAAATTGCATGTCACTAGTCACGCATAACACATTTTTTTCAATGTTTTCAAACAAACAATTTAGTTAGGTAGTCACTTAATAAAATTAGATGAAATAAAAAATAAACAAAAAATCAAGAAAGGGCATTTTCTAATTCTTGATCTTGATAACAGATTGAACTAACTACAAGTGGATAGATTGAAGATTAATGGGTTTGTTTATACTCCGTATTATGGTTTGTACATAATTAACAACCAAATATTTACCATTATTAATACAGTATGTTATTTCGTATGTATACTCACAACTACTTCACAAGGTCACATTTTTCAATATTTTCCACAATCGTTTTATTTTTGGTAGTTATCAACTAGTCATTTAAAAATAAAACCTGTTAATCATTTTTTTTTTTTTAAATCAAGAAAGGGCATTTTCTAAATCTTGATCTTGATAACTGACTTAACTAACTATTACAGCTGAAGATTAGTCGGTTTGTATATAAGTAACAACCCAAACACTTACCCCTATAAATACCCTTCTACATTACCATTCTAATTCATTTCATCATCAACCCATTATTTCAAACATTCTGTTTTTCCTCCTAAAAATTCCATCCATCTTTCTTTAGCTTGATTCCATTACAAATCTTTCTTTAGTTCTGTTTTGCTGTTATTCTTAACTAGCAATGGCGGGTTCGAGTTCAAGCGCAGGAGACGACGATTATACGGTTATGGAGAAAGATCCTACAGGGCGATACACAAGGTACAGTAAGCTGATTGATGAAGGCGATCATAAAGAAGTTTATTTGGGATATGACAACAATAATGGCAGAGAAGTTGCTTGGTGTAAGAAATTTCTTAAACATAATGATCTTCTTACTTTGGTTAGAGAAGCTAAGTTGTTGAAGAGTTATAATCATCAGAATATAATCAAATGCTACCATTATTGGGTTGACGCAGAAACCACAGTTGAGTTCAACATGATTACTGAGCTTTATTCTGGGAATTTGAAGGATTACACTCAGAAACATCAGATTAAAGAAAACAGTCCTGAAATCAAGAAATGGTGTCAACAGATTCTGACAGGGCTTGATTTTCTTCACAGTCAAAATGAACCGATTATTCACAATGATCTCAAGTGCGAAAACATCTTTGTTGTTGGAAATTCAGGCACGATTAAGCTAGGAGATTTGATTGTCACGACCATTCTTGCACCCAAGACTAGTCCAAAGTATGATGCTGTTATTACTCGAATGATAGAGCGGTCTGAGATATACTGTGTTGGGTTGTGCGCACTACAGATGGTGAATAAGGATGCTGCAGACAGCACATCGCGATTAATGGATATGAGGCTTTGGAAAAAGGTACAAGACAAAGGGCTTAAGAGCTTCATTGAGGTGTGTGTGTTTCCTGCAGATGTCGGGACTACAATAACTCAACTCCTGAAACACCCGTTTCTTGTGCCGAGGAATGCGCCTTCTGGCAGCACATCAGTACCATCTGCTGGGCCCTGGTCTACAATTCAACTGCAGCCTGCTACCATCACTAGTGCAGCTGCAGAGTCTGAAGGTGCTATCGACGACAGTAACACTCGCGAGGCAGCAAGGTGAAATGTCTGATGGGAGTGATTAACATGAAATGTCTGTTCGTTTGCTACAGAATATAGTTGCTTCAGAAATCTGTTATTTCTTGGCATGTCAGTAGCTTATTTCTTGGCTTACTAGTTTGATTTTTTAGTACAAAATTAGACTCGTTTATGTCATAAATGTTCTGAATAATTCTAGGTATGTTAGTGATACTAGTGTGTCAATGAGTATGATTTCTCAGTATTAGGTCCAACTGAGATTTATTGTTTCGTTTCTTGATTAATTTTCATTGACATATGAACATTGTTACATTGGTGTGTTAGTTATATGATCCTAATAAAAACAGAGACTGCAATTTGTTTTTTCTTTCTTTATAATTAGTAGCTTCTATGTCCATTTTCTTTTACTTTTTAATCCTTTTATCTCTTCACTACTTAAGCACGGGCTATAAATTTATGTCACCAGAATTCTTTAAATAAAGTGTTCAATTAAAGCAGATCAAGCTAGTATGACTAATTACAGTAAGTTGACTAGAACTCTTTGATTAAAGTAGTGTTCAACTTGAGTTAGCCGGGTCAAGTTAATAGGAATAATTAGGGTCAAATCGTAAAACTAAGTATGGTTTGACATTTCTCGAACCAAATCAAATCGTAAAAATACAGTTTGACATTTCTCGAACCAAACCAAAGCATAAAAATATGGTTTGATATTTCTCGAACCAAAATGTAAAAATACGGTTAGACATTTCTCAAACTAAACCAAACCATATTAATGTCAAATCGGACAATCTTCTCTCTAAAGAACATCTCAATAAGTACCCTATTCCAATTTCCAGATGATGACAAACGTATAGTTTTATTAGTTGATCATAATTCTTATTTACATGAAAGTATCGCTCAAATTCAGGTTTTTAATTCTTATTTACACAAACTTACAAAGTCTATCACTATAAGATATGAAGTACTCAAGTACTCGTAGTATAGACGGATACTTGTAGAGGCTTCAATAATAATTAAAACAAAAGTAGCGGCATAATAATAAAAACTATTTCATCATAATTAAAAAATTAAAATCAAGAAAAGGCATTTTCTATTTCTTGATCTTGATAACCGACTTAACTAACTACAACAAATGGATAAATCAAAGATTAATCGGTTTGTATAGTATGGAACTTTGGATATAAAGTAACAAATAAACACATACCATTATAAATACCCTTTCACACTAACATTCTAATTCATTTCATCATCAACTCATTCAATTTCCACGTACTACATACTCCAAAAGTCCAAATTTCCTTCTGTTTTTCCTTCAATCACAACAAAAAAAATAAACATTCCATCCATTTGAATCAACTTGATTCACCAACTTAAGTTCTGTTTTTGTCAAATTAACTCAATTCCTCAAGATTTCATTATATCACCACAAGTACATATATAGGTTACAATAAAATATTCCTAATTATCTTAGGAACAATATCAAATCAAATATTTACATAAAGATAGCTAACAATATTTCCTAAAATATTATCTTCCAAAATATTATCTCAACATCCCCCCTCAAGATGGAGCATGTAGATCCCGAATGCCCATCTTGCGAAGAATAAACTCAAATTGTGTCTTTCCCAACGCCTTCGTGAAAATATCTGCTAACTGTAACTTCGTAGACACATATGATGGACATATGAGACCCTCTTGAATCGCATCTCTAATAAAATGACAATCAACTTCAATATGCTTGGTTCGCTCATGAAAAACTGGATTATTAGCAATATGTAGAGCTGACTGACTATCACAGAAAACTTTCATCCCTTGCTTGTGTTCAACCCCTAAATCTCGAAGCATTCTCTTCAACCACTTCAACTCACATGTCACGCCCGTGATTGCCCGATACTCTGCTTCTGACGAACTTGTAGCCACCGTAGGTTGTTTCTTGGTCTTCCACGACACAGGAGAGAAACCAAGCAACACAAACCAACCAGTCAAAGATCGTCTAGTCAATGGACAACCTGCCCAATCTGAGTCACACCATCCTTCTAATTGCAAAGCACTATCAGATCGAAGAAGAATACCTTGGCCCGGGCACTTCTTTAAATAACGAACTACTCTCAAAGCTGCTTCCCAATGCAATTCCGTTGGAGATCGCATAAACTGAGACAGAATATGTACTGAATATGCCAAGTCTGGTCTAGTCACAACCAGATATATTAGACGTCCAACCAAACGCCTATATCTCTCAACATCCGCAAACTCCTTCCCCCGTGAAACTGCTAGCTTGTGATTCTGCTCCATGGGAAAATCTGCAGGTTTAGCACCAAACAATCCTGTTTCTGAAATAATATCCAAGGCGTACTTTCTCTAACATACATAAAATCCATGTTTGCTACGGGCTACTTCTAAACCCAAAAAATATTTCACGGCTCCTAGATCTTTCATTTTAAAACATTCACACAGATATGCTTTAAAACTTTCCAATGCAAATTTACTGTTACAAGCAATAATCATGTCATCTACATACACTAACACATTCAATTGCAATTTACCTTTCGTCAAAGTAAACAGCGAATAGTCATTATATGACTGCTTGAAACCGTATTTCTTAAGAGCCACGGACAATTTCTTGAACCAACACCTTGGCGCCTGTTTTAGCCCGTACAACGATTTATTCATTTTGCACACCTTGTCTGAATTATTTTCCTGAAACCCGGGGGGAACTTTCATGTAAATCTCCTCCTCCAACTCTCCATGTAGAAAGGCATTGTGTACATCCATTTGATGCACTTCCCATTGCTTCACCGCCGCTACAGCCAGAAAAGTACGAACTGTAGACATCTTTGCCACTGGTGCAAACGTTTCATTGTAGTCTATGCCTTCCTCTTGATGATTACCCAAAATAACCAATCTAGCTTTTAATCTAATCAGCTTCCCTTCCTCATCTCTCTTCTCAGTGTACACCCACTTGCTTCCAAGTGCTCTCTTCCCTTCTGGAAGTGTCTCCAAGGTCCACGTACCTTGATCTTCTAAAGCCTTAATCTCGGATGCCATTGCATTTCTCCACCCTTCATGTTTCATTGCCTCTTTAAAGGATCTCGGAATCTGTACCTCTGTAATTGCAGCAATATAATTTCTATGTTTTTCGGAAAACCGATCATAATTAACAAAATAGGTTATAGGATAAGGAGTACCTGAGGAAGATGATTCCGCGGATGACAACGATGGGACTTTATTTTTCCGTATAGTATGCGTAACACAATCACGAAGTTTTATTGACGGGTACTTTACACGCTGTCCTCGGCCCAATATTTCCTCACTCACTTCATCTTGAGTAGTATCACTGACCTCACTGACCTCACCTTGTTGTACGGCAGTATGCTCCGCACCCAAGCTGCGGTTTACATCACTTCCCCGCAACTTAGCTGCGGACTGATCTGCCTGAGTACGCCCTGCCCCTGCACCGAGCTGCTGTTGGTGTCCAGCCTCTGCACCGTGTTACTGCTGGCTCTGCTCACGCCTAGCACTCGATACAGGGGTGCCCTGCTCTCGCACTCTCACACCTCCTGCTGGGCTACCCTGCTGCGTGTCTCGGCCAGCACCCGATGATGAACCAGCGGGCCAGCCAGTAGAGTGCTGCTGCTGAGGCCGTGAGCTACCATCGCTCAATGGAGCCCCAACAGGTGCTTCATCCCTCTCGGCCTCCTGAAATTCCACATACTCACCCATATTCCACTGCTCAAACTCATCACCACTGTCTACACCCAACATCTCCACTTCTAATTGTGACTTCAAAGGCTCATTCGTGTGTTCAACATAAGGAAAAGTGTGCTCATGAAATTTTACGTCCCTAGACACAAAGTACTCCCGAGTTTCCAAATCAAACAATTGCCACCCCTTCTTTCCAAAAGGGTACCCAAGAAAAATACATTTCCGACTTCGAGACTCAAATTTATCTCCTGTACTTCTCTGATTATGTGCATAACACAAGCATCCAAATACACGAATCGACTCATAAGAGGGGGTTTTACCAAACAACATTTCATATGGAGTTTTATTCCCAAGTATAGGACTCGGAGTACGATTAATCAAATAACAAGCCGTCAAAGCACACTCCCCCCAAAATTTAATCGGTAATCCACCTTGAAATCTCAATGCCCGTGCCACATTCAAAATATGTTGGTGTTTTCTCTCCACTCTCCCATTTTGTTGAGGGGTACCCACACATGAAGACTCAAAAATAATCCCGTGTTTGACAAAATATTCTTTAAGATGATTAAATTCCGTTCCATTATCACTCCGAACCACTTTTATATCTCTATTAAATTGACGTTTTATTAAGGCAATAAAATTGAGAAAATGAAATTCAACTTCAGTTTTATTGCTAATCAAATAAATCCAAACACCCCTAGAATAATCATCTACTATTGTCAAAAAATACTTAGCACCACACGACGAGGGAACTTTGTAAGACCCCCACAAGTCTATATGAACTAAATCAAACAAATCACTAGCTTTATTTTCACTAATAGGAAAACTATCTCTAGATTGTTTTGCACGAGGGCATACATCACACACATTATTATTCTTTCTAATTGAGTTACTCACAGGCGGAAGTAACCTCAAAACTTTCTCCGACGGATGACCCATGCGTTGATGCCAAAGATCTACCACACAATCCACTGCTAGCACCTTCACTTGCGGCACGCCTCGGAAAAAATAAAGTCCGTTTTCTCGTTCACCCACGCCAATCACCATCCTCGTCGACTGGTCCTGAATAACACAAATTTTGTTAGTAAATTGTATTGTACATCTTGACTCATCACTTAATTGAGTAACAGAAATTAAGTTACAATTCAAATTTGGTACAAATAAAACATTATCAATAACAAGACCACCCTCTAGTGTAACCGAACCCAATTGATTCGCATTCACCGTTTGACCATCCGGTAATCCTACCGGACAATTTTGAATTGTTTTAATGTTCCTCATAAGAGACAAATCATTCGTTACATGATTAGAGGCTCCGGTATCTACGATCCACGGGACTTTTGTCTTACCTTCTAAGCGAGACTTAGATTTATTACTCAACAATTCAATGATTTGTTGAGCTTGGTCAGATGTCACACCCGCAAGACCTTGCGTAGAGGAAGATTGATTGCTGCCCGCTGCACTATTCACTCCCCCTTGTACAGCATTCGCCCTATGTGTAGTACTCTGAGAAGCAGAATTTCGGCCCCCATTAGCACCACGACTTCCTTTGCTTCCCCCACGACCACCTCGACCGCGGCCTCTACCTCCCCTGCGATTTTCATCCCACCATTCGGGAAAACCAATCAATTGATAACAACTCTCTTTATCATGACCTTCCCGATTGCAGTGGGTACAAAAGGGTCTTTCACCTTCACCCGAGCTCGCCTTAGCTCGTGAGTCTACTTTAAATGCCATAACATTGTCCTTCGGCTTTCCATCCTTAGAGCGAAGTCTCTCTGTATTTATCACTGCTTGGTACGCACTATCCACATGAGGCAAGGGTGTTTGCGCCAACAATTGAGCCCGGATTGCCTCATACGGATCATCTAGGCCAATCAAGAAATAATGTAAGTAATCTTCTTCTCGAATATCACCTACTTGCTTGGCAATATTGCACGTACACTGCCCACAAGAACACTTCGGAACTCTAGAATATTGCAGCAGCTCTGTCCATATTTTGGATAATCGACCAAAATATTCCGTCACCGACTCCGTGGATGTTTGCTTGCACTCACCCAAAGAATTCTTCAATTGACACACTCTAGTACCACTTACAACGCAGTATCTCTGCTGTAAGTGTACCCATAATTCACGCACGTAGTCATAATCTCCAACGGTGGAACGCAATGATTCATCCAACGTGTTACTAACCCAGGAAACAAGCATGGAGTTGACTGCTATCCAGTGCTTCCTCTGCGGAGAATCGGCAGCAGGCTCCTTCAACGAGCCATCCACAAACCCATACTTCCACTTCGCAATCAAAGCACGACGCATAGCCTTCGCCCACTCGTCATAATTCTCTCCACGTAGCTTAATTGGGGTAATAATAATTCCGGGATGATCACTCGATCCCAGATGATAGTCTAGATCAACAGGGGGTGGTGGTGGCGGAACATTACTGTCTTCCTTCGCCATCACCAATTGTAGTTAATTGAAAAAAAAATTTGGATACCTAAACCTCGGCTCTGTATACCATGTCAAATTAACTCAATTCCTCAAGATTTCATTATATCACCACAAGTACATATATAGGTTACAATAAAATATTCCTAATTATCTTAGGAACAATATCAAATCAAATATTTACATAAAGATAGCTAACAATATTTCCTAAAATATTATCTTCCAAAATATTATCTCAACAGTTTTGCTGTTGTTATTAACTAGTAATGGTGGCTTCGAGTTCACATGGAGACGATGGTACGATAAGGCAATACACAAAGTACGATAACACCATTGAAGAAGACGTATCAAAAGTGGTTTACCAGGGGTTAGACAGCGTTAATAACAGAGTTATTGCTTGGATTAAGAAGAATATAACAGAGGAAAATTATGATGGTTTGATGGATGAAGCTCAAGATTTGATGGATCTGACCATTATAGTATACTGAAATGCTACGATTCTTGGGTTGATCCAAACTCGAACACGGTTGACATGATTACTCAGTTATATTCTTGTAATTTGAGAGTTTTTATCAGGAATAATCGCTCGTTTTTTATCAGTACTGCATTGCCTACAATCAAGATTTGGTGTCGACAGATTCTTGAAGGGTTACATTATCTTCACGAACGAAGTCCGGCGATTATTCATCATAGTATCAGGTGTGAAGACATTGTTGTTGGAGAAACAGGTTCAGTTAAGATAGGAGATCTGAGTGAAGCCGCGTCTATGGGTTGGGAAACACCACTTACTCCTGATGCTAGTGCTGATCTTTTTTATATTTTGCGGTCTGAGATATACTATTTTGGGATGACCGTGTTACAGATGTTGACTAAGGAAGATGTACAGAGGAGACCGGTTGATTCGCGTGGAATGCCTGCTGAACTAAAAAGAGTGAAAGATCAGCAGCTTAAGAAGTTCATTCGGAGGTGTCTGATTCCTACAACTGTTGTGACTACTGTAACTGATCTCTTGAATGATCCGTTTCTTGCACCGAGTGATCCGAATGTGAGTGTTCCTGTGGATGATCAGAGGGATGTATTGCTTCTGCCGTCTGCTAGGGAAATCAACAGAGGGCGTGAATATGATAGCAAAACTTGTGGCTGAATATGATAGCAATGAGGGCAGTGACAGTAACATTGTTTTAATCTTTGACAGTGTTTCATCTCTTCGGATTTCATCTACTGAGAGAACTATTGTGAATCATCAGACAGGTGCTCCCCCAATCATAATGCCACACAACCAAGACGCGCAACAAGATCAGCAACAACATCAGCATGGAATGCCTGATGACAATAATGCAGCTGCATCTGATGAAGAGGTCCAACAGAACCAAGACGCGCAGCAGGATCAGCAACAGCAGCAGCATGGAATGCCTGTGTTGCCTGATATCGATGCATCTGATGATGTTGAAGAAGAAATGCCTGTCTTGCCTGACATCAATACATCTGCTGATGAAGAGGGAATGCCTGTCTTGCCTAACATCGGCACATCTGATGATGAAGAGGCCCGACTGACAGCTAATGCAGTGGGTCTGGCAAATCCAGAAACACTCGCAAGGTGAATCGTCTGAATGGTCTGATCGAAGTAGTTATAAGGGAAGTGGCAACAGGAAGGCAGAGTATGTAGTTGCATCAGAAGGCTGTTATATCTTTAGTACAAATTAGACTTTGGTTATTGTCATAGTACAGAAATTTTCTAACTAATTATTCTAGGTATTTGGTGATAGTGTTTCAATAAGTATGATTTCTCAGTTTTAGGTCCAACTTGTTGAAACTCCAAACTTTAACTAGCTTTTATTAGAATGCTAATTTTAGAATGTGATAATTTAAGAGGTGGTTAACAATTAAAGTTAATTACATCCTCTGAATTATTAGCAAAGAATATGTTATAAATATGTGTTTTTTGTTTCATTGTAATATGTAGAAGCATAAGAAAGAGAAATAGAAAAGGATAAAGTTTAAGAGAATGAGCAGGGAGATAAAAGGAGTTTTATTTTCTATATATATATATATATATATATATATATATATATATATATATATATATATATATATATTGAGAAGAAGTTCATTTTTATTATCCGGGTTGTAACCCATATTTGTATCTCCTTCATATACTCTTATTGTTATTTGAGTTAGCAATTCGTAAATTGTGTAACTCCTACACTTGGTATCAGAGCCACGTTATTGTTTCAATATCAATACCATAAGATGTCTACAAACTTTGTTCAACCACAAGTACCCCAATTGTCTAAAGACCAATATGAAGATTGGTGTATCAAAATGAAAGCGTTGTTTGGCTCCCGGGATTTATGGGACGTTGTAAGTGATGATTTTGAAAAACCATCTGATGTAACAAAGGTTTCGTTAACTAATGAACAAAAAGAAGAATTGAAGGAAAATCAGAAGAAAGATCAAAGGGCATTATTTTTGATCTATGCAGGTTTAGACCGTGAGACATTTGTGAAGATTTCAAATTCAACCACAAGCAAAGAAGCTTGGGACACGCTTGCAACAATATTTAAAGGTGTCGAGAGAGTTAGAAAAATCCGTCTACAAGCCCTACGAGGTGAATTCGAAGAAATAAAAATGACAGAAACTGAGACCATTTCTAATTATTTTTCTCGGCTTCTTACAAATGTAACCCAACAAAAACAAAATGGAGAAAAAAAATTGAAGATAAGAAAATTGTTGAGAAAATTCTTCGATCGTGCAACAAAAAATTTAATCATGTATTACCAACGATTGAAGAATCAAAAGATATTGATACATTATCAATAGAAGAGCTCATGGGATCACTTCAGGTGCATGAACAAAGAATTCTGAAGAATGATGGACCGGCTGTAACTGAACAAGCACTTGAATCAAGATTTTCATCAAATGAACAAAGAGGAGGAAATTGACGAGGCAATTTTCGAGACGAGGCGGTAGAGGTCGTGGTAACTACCAACCTCGTAACCAAAATAATGAGAGGAGTTTTGGCCGTGGAAGAGGGTCAAACAGAGGAGGAAGAAGTTTCAACGAACGTGGCAAGGGAAAATACATTCAATGCTATAATTGTCAAAAATATGGACATTATGCATTTGAATGTTGGAGCAACAGGACCAGGGAAATCATTTAAATTTCGTTGAATCATCCAAAAACAATGAGGAAAGTCCTACATTGTTGCTAGCGCATGAAGAGGCTAGTAATCAACAAGACGTGTGGTTTTTCGATTCTGGTGCGAGCAACCACATGTGTGGCAGAAAAGAATATTTTATTGACCTGGATGAGAAGGTTCAAGGTAATGTAAGTTTGGGAGATTCATCCAAACTACAAGTTAAAGGTAAAGGAAAAATACGAATATTTCAGAATAATGGAAATGAAGAATTCATTTCAAATGTTTATTACGTGCCTAATATGAAAAGTAATATCCTTAGTATTGGGCAACTACTTGAAAAAGGATATATTGTTCATATGGAGGGTGATAATCTTCAACTTAAAGATAAAAGTGGAAGACTTATTGCTCAATCAAAAATGGTGAAGAATCGCATGTTTTCGCTGCAACTTAACACTGAGGTACAAAAGTGCTTCTATGGTGTTATCGAGAACGAGTCATGGAAATGGCATAAACGTTTTGGGCATTTGCATTTCAATGGCCTAAAAATTTTACAATCGGAGAACATGGTGCATGGCTTGCCTACCATTGAAGATCCTAAACAAGTTTGTGAAATATGCACGGCTGGAAAGCAAGCTAGACTTCCATTTCATAAGGGGTTATCATGGAGAGCGAAAGCACCATTAGAATTGGTACACACAGATATTTGTGGACCACTGGAACCAGTATCTTTGGGAGGTAATCGTTATTTTATTACCTTCATTGATGATTATAGCAGGAAATTGTGGGTGTATATGTTGAAGGAGAAATTAACTGCATTTGATACATTTATGCAATTCAAAGCTTGGGTCGAGCTCGAAAGTGGATATAAGCTGAAAAACCTGAGATTAGATCGAGGGGGTGAATATAGATCAAATATATTCAAAAATTATTGCAAAGCTACTGGAATTCGGCAACAATTCACAGCCTCCTATACACCTCAACAAAATGGAATTGCCGAGAGGAAGAATCGAACAATTCTAGACATGACACGAAGCATCTTAAAAGAAAGGGGATTGCCGAAGCAATTCTGGGCCGAAGTTATTGCCTGGACAACTTATATTCTTAATCGTTGTCCAACGAAAAGTGTGAAAAATATGACTCCACAAGAAGCATGGAGTGGTGAAAAGCCAAATGTTGAACATTTGAGAGTATTTGGGTGCATTGCCTATGCTCAAATACCTGAAGCAAATAGAAAGAAGTTGGATGATCGTGGTAAAAAATGTATCTTCATTGGGTAAAGTTCACAGTGTAAAGCTTACAAATTATATAATCCAATCACTGGAAAGTTGATTGAGAGTAGGGATGTAATATTCAGCGAAGGAGAATCTTGGAAATGGGATGACCATGAAAAAGAGAAAGAGAAAATTGTGTTTGAAGAGTATGATGATGTTAAGGAGAAGAGTTATGAACAAACTCCACCAAACACTCCACGAAATAATAATGATTCATCATCGTCACTATCAACTGAAGGATCAAATTCATCATCAAAAACACCTCTTAAGATGAGAAGCTTAAGAGATATCTATGAGAATACAACTGAAGTTGAAGAAGTTGATTTATTTTACCTGTATGCAGATCATGAACCGATTAATTTTGAAGAAGCTGTTAGAGAAAAAGAATGGATATCAACTATGAAAGAGGAAATTCGATCAATAGAGAAGAATAATACATGGGAACTCGTTACATTGCCAAAAGGCCATAAGGCTATTGGTGTAAAATGGGTATATAAGATAAAGAGAGGTGCTGACAGAAACATTGATAGATACAAGGCAAGACTTGTAGCAAAAGGTTACAAACAAAAATACAGAGTTGATTATGATGAAGTATGTGCTCCCGTAGCTCGATTAGATACAGTAAGATTGTTGATTTCACTTGCAGCACATCATAAATGGAAGATATACCAGCTTGATGTAAAATCTGTATTCTTAAATGGCATTCTCGAAGAAGAAGTTTACGTAGAACAACCAGAAGGTTTTATTGTCAAGGGACAAGAAGATAAAGTGCTTCGTTTGAAAAAAGCACTTTATGGTTTAAAACAAGCTCCTCGTGCATGGAATGCACGCATTGATGGATATTTGATAAAAAACGGTTTTACTAAATGCCTGTATGAACATGCTGTCTACGTGAAGAAAAAGGGTGATGATATTCTTGTTGTCAGCCTATATGTTGATGATCTACTATTCACTGGGAACAATGAAAGTATGTTCGAAGATTTCAAAAGGGCCATGTTCAAAGAATTGGAAATGACTGACTGTGGGCTGATGAATTACTTTCTTGGGATAGAAGTAGAACAAAGTGAAAATGGAATTTCATTTCACAAAAGAAATATGCAAAAGAGATTCTTGAAAAGTTTAAGATGGATTTATGTAAACCCATGAGCACTCCTATCGCAACAGGAATAAAGATGACGAAAGCTGGAGAAGGAAAATCAATTAATCCAACTTTGTACAAGAGTCTAGTTGGAAGCCTAAGGTACTTAACTATCACAAGGCCAGATATTGTATATGGAGTTGGACTTGTCAGCAGATACATGGAAACACCAAAAGAGTCACATTGGTGTACTACAAAGAGAATAGTAAGGTATATAAAGGGTACCTTAGAATATGGAATGTTTTATGCTTATGGAAATGAAGCAACATTATACGGCTATTCTGATAGTGACTGGGCCGGAGATCAAGAAGAACGAAAAAGTACAACTAGATATGCTTTCTACTTGGGTTCTACTGCCTTCACTTGGAGTTCGAAAAAACAACCAGTTGTGGCATTGTCAAGTTGCGAAGCAGAATATATTGCATCTTCATCTGCCTTCTGTGAAGGGTTATGGTTGAGGAATTAACTGAAATAAATTGGACATGTTCAAGAAGGACCAACTACGACCTATGTAGATAATGTGTCAGCAATAAAACTTGTGAAAAATCCAGTTCAACATGGGAGATCTAAACATATTGATACTCGATTTCATTTCCTACGTGATCAAGTCAAACAAGGAACAATTGAGCTCAAGTATTGTAATACTACCGAGCAAGTTGCAGATATTTTTACAAAGCCTCTATCACTTGATACATTTAAAAAAATGAGAGAAATGCTTGGAATGATAGTTAAAGTTTGAGGGGGTATGTTGAAACTCCAAGCTTTAACTAGCTTTTATTAGAATGCTAATTTTAGAATGTGATAATTTAAGAGGTGATTAACAATTAAAGTTAATTACATCCTTTAAATTATTAGAAAAGAATATGTTATAAATATATGTGTTTTTTGTTTTATTGTAATATGTAGAAGCATCAGAAAGAGAAATAGAAAAGGATAAAGTTTAAGAGAATGAGCGGGGAGATAAAAGGAGTTTTATTTTCTATATATATATATATATATATATATATATATATATATATATATATATATATTGAGAAGAAGTTCATTTTTGTTATCCGGGTTGTAACCCATATTTGTATCTCCTTCATATACTCTTATTGTTATTTGAGTTAGCAATTCGTAAATTGTGTAACTCCTACACAACTGAGATTTAAATCTTTCGTTCATTGTCATTTGTTAGTGTGTGATTCAAATATATGAACATTGGTGTGCTAGTTATGATTTTAATAAAATGTGAGACTATGCAATTAGATTTTCTTACTGTGTAATTAGCGTCTTTCCACATCCAATTTCTGTACTTTTCAATCCTCTCATCTCGATTACTCTATAACTTAATCATTATTAAGTCTCTTAAGCACAGGCAATAATTTTCCATTACTAGAGATCTCAAATAAAGTGTTCACTTCTTGGTATGTCGGTGTGTCAACAAGCAACAAAACACTTCACATTAAGCCGTGAACTAACATTAGTATGAAACCAAAGGGTGAAATAGATTTAAACCAATACAACAATTTCGTATGGCAAAACCATTGTTTAAAGTAAAGACGAAGACCAAGCAACATAACACTTCAAACTAATGGTGAAGTAACATTAGTATGAAAACTAAGAGTGAAATAGATTTAAGCCATATTAAACATTCAGCAATTTCGTATTACAGAACCATTATTTAAAGTAAAGATGAAGAACAAGCAACATAACACTCATTTATGCAGTACTAAACTCTCCTTAAAAATGTCTAAATATCTACTAGGACCATGATTATTATAATTTGAATAATTTCCCATAAGTTGTATGTGGTGACTTTTATAATTATAAGAATACAATCTCCGCTTATTAAATACGAAAAATGTATTCTTCTCAGCATTGAAAACCCCCGTACGAAAACTTCTTGCAAGAAACCAAAAGGCTTTTACACTTGAATCTCCATTATACCACAGCCACCATGATTTAGTGATTTACCACCACCATCCTCATCGACCATAACCCATATACAGGTACGACCCGAAGACATACCGAAAACTGCTATAGACGACTCACCAAGGACAAAAATAATTTTAATGATGAGCCCTGTTTTTTTAAGAGCATCAGGCAAATCCACAAAGCTAAATTCCTCGGAATCAAAATCGAACCACCCAAGCTGAGTATGTAAGCCTCGAGGTTTGTCCTGATCAAATCCAAACCAATACACACCCCTTCTACAAATATAACTAAAGTAACAACCGCTGAAATCGTCCCCTATTTAAATTGTACAGATGTCAAATTGTGGTAAAAAAATTTCCCGCCTAAATCAATTGCTGACATCATATTCTTATTTTTATTTTTACTTATTTTTTAAAACCTTCTTATTTTTTACCTTAAATTATTAAATTATATACACAGAGTATATTTTTTTAAGACAATTATTATAATATGTTATTTCTATATTTTTTTTTACATTATTATGGATTTATAAAAAAAAACTATCTGGATTCCAAATATAATTACTCTCGGTTTAAGAGTACTCCGTATTGTATAATTTGGTTAAATTTTTACTATCTTTAAAATTATTTAGATCCAAAAATCATTGCAATTAATGGTTATGCTTCTATATTTTTTTTCCTCATATGAGGTACATATATAAAATATATTTATTTCAAATAAATTTATTATATCGTGCATCGTAGAGGGATAATTTAATTTATAACTATAGATCACCGTGCATGACACGAGATCTAACCTAGTTACAATTAAATTTATCCCCATCTATAAAACTTGAAATGCCTCGAACGTGAGCATCCGACCTATCTTTGATCCTCCAAAGGCGATCGTTTAATGAATAAATCGCGATTGAAAACTCGAGAAGATTAAGATACCCGTAAGCAAGCAACTTATAATCCTTACTAAACGGAGCAACACCTAGCCAATAACCTATGCTATATCCCATAGAAATCAAAGGACAAGGAGGAATGACTAACAACTTTCGAATGCAAGGATTATAAAGTATCTCAAAGAAAAGTATCAAAATTAATCCATAAGAGTTCTTTGCTGATACAACACAATTATCAGGCCAATAATGTACTTTTATCAAAATTAATCCATAAAAGTATAAAAGTACATTACTTCTTCCGTTTCTTTTTAGTTGACATGTTTCTTTAGTCACGTTTGTCAATACACTTATTCAATCATTAATATCTTTAATTATCGATAAGCAAAAATTATGAAAAGTTAATATTTTAAAAGTATATAACGTGACGAATCTAACAAGATGGTCAAGATCCCACATGACTATATTTTTCATTATGTATAAAGCACAAAACACGGTCAAATGGAGGTGTGTGAATAGTGTTAAAGTCAAAACGTGTCAACTAAATAAAAACGGAGGTAGTATTATTTTTTAATGTGTCGATACTATAAACGGTAGATTTATATAATCCCATGGCCATCACATACTTGGGTTTGTTGTGGTAAATTTGATGATGCAAAAAAATAAAATCAGAAGAATCAATTAAAGAACACCAGCTTTTACAAACACACCTCAATCTTATTAAGATTTTCACCGGCAGCCTCGCTAAGATCTGCGTCCACAAATCCGTCGGTAATTCGTCCACCATTGTATAAGAACAGGATTTCAAGGGGAGAAATTGGAACTTTTTTTTTGTTTTTGAACAAAATCGAAACTTAGAAACGTTTTTTTTGGTGTTTTACCCGGTTCATCGTTTGGGCTAATCCGGATTCGGATCAGTTCTAGGTGGTTAGGTTCCATTCTTCTCCCAATTATTGTTGCGGGGATCAAATACAGGTCCTCCCTACCAAGTGTAGTCTCAATCACCACTACACCAACAACTAATTGATAACTTAGAAACGTTTACTCCGTACTTTGCTAACTAGAGTCGTAAGTAGTAAGTACTATAGTAGTTGGCACTAGATTTAAGGATTTTCATGTAGTATATCTTATATGAAAATTCTACAATGTCAATCTTTAAAAAAGGCACCATAATTGCTGATATGGCGAAATCTAATTGGTCCATATTTTGTATTTTGATTTTTATTTTGAATTAGTTTTAATATCCATAATGTATTAAAATTATATTTATAATATGTATTCTTTTTAATACATGTATTTTATTTAGAAATACATATTTATAAATTATGAAAATCTAATCTATTTTTTTTTATGTTAATTAATTTTGAAAATTATACTTACAATTAAAATTGTTCATCAATGGTGGTATATTTTTGGGCCTTCACCAGTTTACCTCATTCCACTGTACCCATCCACGTTCTATCTGTCACATCAGGAAAATTATAGGAAGAAGACAACACCAACAAATCTGGACTTTCTTTAAGGGGGAAATTTAGAAGCTCGACTTAGCGTTTTGTTGATTTTACTTTTAATTTTTAGGTTTTTGTTCATTAAAAAATCTCAACGACAACAATCTCATTTTTAAGTACTTGTTAAGGAAGGATTACCCGCATAAGTGTTTTTTAATATCATAGTGACCATTGCCATAGTGATTTAGTTGAATGATTGGCATTTTTTCGACTGTTAATCAGAGAAGACAACCCTTCATTTTTTTTCTTTTTGAGTCCCATCAATTTGATTTGAAAAAATGTAATTAATTTTTCACGAGCTTGTTTGTGGAATAGGTAAACTACTTATGGTCATTACATAGGAAAACAGTGTTTTACATATTTTGGTAATGACCTTCTTATGTTATGGACATGATAAATATTAGATTATGAAATTACATATTCCCTATATAGATTTGCAAATTTGCCTTATTTAAATTAAAATTTTAAATAATATTGTATTTCTATTTAAATTGTTAATTTTGTATAATTAATTGTATACCTCAATTGATTTTTTTAGGAAATAAAATATTATTACTCCCTACGTTTCATAATGTTAGTCTCATTTACGTGTATCGATGCAAATCTTTGATCGCAAATATCTTTAATCTCAAATATCTTTAATCTCATACTAGCAAAAATCATAAAAATTAGACGAATAAAACTAAATCTCACATGACTATATTTGTTCTTGTATAGAGAGAGAAATTTAGAACATTTTCTCTAATTTTTAATAGCCAAAAGATTCTAAATGGGTTTTTCACAAAAAAAAAAAAAAAAAAAAAAAAAAAAAAAAAAAGAATCTAAATGGGACTACCATTGTAAAATTGATGGAGTATTATAAAATTTAGTCAAACAACACCCATAAATCACGTCTAGCAATAAGTTGCAAATTTGCAATCACATAGGGACAACTCAAGTGGTTAGAGTTTCCCTCCCGATTTCAGAAGATCCTGGGATCGATTTTCACCCCCGCCCTTGTGGCTCTCTAAACACCAAAAAAAAAAACATAGGTAATATCTTCTCGTTTAAACAAAACTAGATTAGACCTGTGCGATGCACGGATTGAAAAAATTATTAGAATGAAATAAAGTGTTTCTATTTATTATTTCCCCGTACATACTTATAAATTAGATCATAAAAACATACGGCATCTTTCATCATAAATTACTTAGTAACAAAATATAAAAATAAAAGTCAATCTGATCTAATCAAACCATATGCTTACGGATTTATTTATCTAAGAGTTCAAAATACAAATTAAAAATACATGTAACTTAAATAAGTTGAAGCGATGTAATAAAAAAATAAATGAATAAATTGAAGCACCTTGGAAATACGCGAAACAATGGTAAGATTTAACGACAACGTTAATTTATTTCACAAATGTTCATTAAAGGCGGATTTACACTAATTTAGTGTAAATCAACTGCTTAAAGGAAACAAATATTGTTTCCTTTTTTACTCACACGTGCGCGACAGGTTTTTCAAATTTAACAAAAAGCGAAATTTTCTCTTTCTTCTTCATTATTCAGCAAACTACTTTCTCTCTCTTGTTTCTTCCTCAATTCGCCATTTTCTCTCTCTTCGAACACCATTTTCGCTCTCTTCAATCTATCTTCTACAATCGATTGTTGCTCTGTGCATTTGAATTTCGAAGTTTATTTGCTATATTCAGGTTCGTTTACTTATTTTTTTTGCGATTTTTGTTAGTTTAAGTTGTTTTGATTATTCGATTTTTAGGTATTTTAATTTTGTTTTTGTTTTCGATTTTTGTAATGTTTTATTCTGCAATGGTTAAGAAGAACATTACAAAGAAGTCTTCAGATGTTGAAGAAGGTGTGTTTACTTAAATTTTTCATCACTTTTCCAAAATTTTCAATTGAATTTTTGCTTATATATGTTGAATTAGTAGTGCATGTTATTTTTATAGTTTTCACTTGATTTTTCATGCAGATTCTGATAATTGAATTTGAATTTTGAAGTTAATATGTTTAATTTTGCTTTATTTTTTTGTTCATTGTTTATAATTGGTTAAAAATTTGTTATATATGTGTTGTTGTGTTGTTTAATGTTATACCTATTTTTCATGTTTATTTTCATAATTTTTTTATCATTGCTTATTATTCTTTTAATTTTGCATGTTAGGTTTTTAGCAGAGAATGCTAATTAAACTGATTTTAGGTTTAGGTTTTATGTTTTGGTTTGAGTATGAGTATAATAGGCATATGTGCATTGTGTTTGTGCATTGTGTTTCTGTATCTGTGTTTGATTAACATGCATATGTGCATTGTGTTTGTGCATTGTGTTTGTGTATCTGTGTTTGATTAACATGCATATGTGCATTGTGTTTGTGCATTGTGTTTGTGTATCTGTGTTTGATTAACATGCATATGTGCATTGTGTTTGTGCATTTGTGTTTGATTAACATGCATATGTGCATTGTGTTTGTGCATTGTTCATTGTGTTTGAGTAATAGACATATGTGTCATTTATATGCTTTGACAATGTTCACTTTATGATGTTAGAATGATCACTTTATGCTGTTAAAAGGGGTCACTGTATGTTGTTACATGGGTAACTTTTTCAGTTAAAAGGGTTACTTGTGTTTAAAGGGTCACTTTATGCTGTTAAAAGGGTCACTTTATGCATATAAAAGGGTCACTTTTTGCTGTTAAAAGGGTCACTTTGTGCTGTTAAAAGGGTCACTTTGTGCTGTTAAAAGAGTCACTTTGTGCTATTAAAAGGGTTACTTTATGCATTTAAAAGGGTCATTTATGCACATTATTCTAAATTTTTCCATGAGTAATTTCTGAAGTTGTAATTTTTTTGTTATTTCTCTGTAATAATTAGATACAGGTGGTTCAATAGGTGGATATCGTTATAAATTGCCTACAAAAGGAAAAGGAAAGCCTAAAGAGCCTGCTAAGGGTAAATCAGTACCTAAAAAGGCCCAGACAGTTCCTGAGAAGAGCAAAGCAGTACCTAAAAAGGCCGTGACAATTCCTGAGAAGGGCTTAATTATTTCTAAGAATGCCAAACCAGAGTCTGAGAAGGCCAAAATAGTTCCTAAGAAGGCCAAAATTGTACCTAAGAAAGCTAAAACAGTGCAAGATTCTGATTATGAAATGCTTGCTGATTTTGATTCTGAGTCTTTTGTGTAAACATACATAGTTTTTTTTTGCATTTTTTATACTATTTCAGTTACATTTTTTTATTATATAGGGAGCAAAGAAGCTTGATTGCAAGG
The DNA here is from genome assembly GCF_948465745.1 of Chenopodium album. Lineage (NCBI taxonomy): Eukaryota > Viridiplantae > Streptophyta > Magnoliopsida > Caryophyllales > Amaranthaceae > Chenopodium > Chenopodium album. Next base: position 10,123,541 of record NC_137844.1, read on the forward strand.
TGTAGACCATATTCATTGGAAATTTTGTTGCAGAACTTTAGTCCTAAGCAAAAACAGGCTGTTGAAGAAATTGGTTTTGGTGGTTTATTACATCTAAAATTGAAAACTCTTAATCGTCAAATGCTACCTTGGCTTGTTGAAAATTTCAATGGTGGTAGCTGCATGTTTACCATTGCTATTGGTAAAGAATTTGTTGTTACTAGAAATGATATATGCGATGTGTTTTGCTTGCCTTTGAGTGATATTTGCGTTCCTGAACTTAATAAAAATTCTGAAGATGAAAATGTAGATAAACATATCATTCAGGCATGGAGATCTGATTATGGTCTTTCTGGTAAGCAACCTCTTCATTTGTCAAAATTGGAGTCTCGGATGGTTGATTTGGTTGATGGAGGGGAAGAATTTAAGAGGTGTTTTGTTCTTCAAGCTATGTCTAGATTTTTAGCTCCTACTACTAATAGGATTGTTTCATTGAAGTTGCTGAAAGCTGTTGAAGAAGTTGATGAAATTAAAACTTTCGATTGGTGTTCATATGTTTTGAAAAAGTTAAAGAAGGCTGTTCAGAAGTATAAGAATGATGAAACTGCTCAAAATGTTAGTGGTTGTTTGCTGGCTTTGCAAATTATGTATTTTCATCGTTTAAATTTTCAAGGTGAAAAGGAAAGTAGTACTCTTCCTTTGATTCAACATTGGATGGATGCAAAGATTAAGAAGCGGATTAAGTTAGAGATCAAAGCTGGTGGTTATGGGCAAGGACCGTTGGATAATTTTACATATCCTGTGTCACAGCTTAATTTTAGGGAAACTGTTTTTAAGAAACCTCCTACTTTGGGATATGATAAGGGTGCTTCTACAAGTGGTACAACTGGCCGCATTGTTGCATTTGAGCTTCCAGAAGGTATTAAGACCGATGAAGAAATTAAAGAAATTTCAACTAATGTAAGTGTTCTGTTTTTTTATATGTTTAGTTATTATTGCTTTATGTGCACAAAAGTTACCCTTTTGGTTGTCAAAAAAAAAAAAAGTTACCCCTTTTGTGTACAAAATTTACCCTTTATTTGCACCAAAGTTACCCTTTATATGCATTAAAGTTATCCTAAATATTTAGTTAAAAGGGTTACTTTATGCATATAAAAGGGTAACTTTATGCATTTAAAAGGGTCACTTTAAGCATATATTTTGAATTTTTACTTATTTTATTATTTTTATTTGTAACATTTATTTATTTATTTATTTATTTTTGTTCATATGTTTGTAGGTTGTTCATGAAACATTTCTTTTGTTTAAATGAAATATGGATGTTTTATTATTTGTTCAGTCAACTGGTTTTCAAACCTTGAATGAGCTGATTACTTATCGCAGAAGTGTTTCATTATCTTCTGATGATTCTGATCCAGTTTCTCAAACTGAACAACTACTCTCTGATCCTCATTATCTGAAGATTTTAGATGGTTTAATTGATGAGTGTAATAAAATGAAGTCTGTACATGATTTGTTTCGTGGTTTTTATGAACCTACAGAAGGTGATAAAGATGTTGTTCCTGAAAAAGAACCTGCACAAGGTTTGAATGAAGATATTCCTAAGGATGATGACAATGGTCATGGAAAAATGGTTAATGAAGGTCTTAATGGTTTTGGACCTTCTGGTATCATTCATGATCCTACTGAAAATATTCCTGTTAGGCATATTGATCAAAATGAACCTGCTGGACGTATCATCAGAGCAAATAAATCTCTATGCTCTTTGGACTGTGGACCAGTAGGTGTGCAGGTGCCTTTTGTAACTCTGTTTTTGAAGGGCAATGCTCGGATTTTCAGGAATTTGCCTCAGTTACATTTGGAAGTTCTCGATTATTGTTTGTTGAAGGATGTTTCAATGAATAGGAAGTTAAGTGTCATTTTTTATGATAATTATTTTTTTATCTGTTTTTTTTCCTCTATTTTTTTTAATGCTGATCTTATTTTATATTGTTTCAGTGAGAGCCTTGTTACTTTTGGAATGAATTTTTTAATTCCAAGAGAAGACATGGTGTCCCTTGTTGCTCCACTCAGGATTCGATGGTGCATTATTGATTGCTACTGTCTGTATTTGAATGAGAAAGCATGTTTTGAGGCTACTGGTCCTCGAAAATTCTTCTTTGGTGTGAGGAAAAGTGTAAGTTATTTCTTTTTTTTTTTTTTTTATATTTTAACACATTTACTTTATATATATATTAATGAGATCTTATACTTTAATAGTTTGCATTCTTGAATGTTTGTGAAAATATTGGCAAAGGTAACCTTTCTAGTCCTGTTAAGGATTTGCACGATCTATGGGAAGGTTGGGTGAGCTGTGAGAATCCAGAATGTGATATAATGGATGCTGATCTGGTATGTTTATGCTAAACTTAATGTCACAACTTTTAAAGAGTTCTGTTTATGATATGCTCTGTCTAAATCTCTTTTAATTTTGCTATTTCAGATCTATTTTCCTATTCTTATTGAGAATCACTATATTTTGTTTGTTATTAATCATACAAAAGAGTTGGTATATTATCTTGACAATGTTATCTGGCGTGATTCTGCTCTTGATTATACAAAAGAATTGTGTTCACACATGGTATGTTTGTGTTTATTTTTTGTTATGTTTCTGTTGATTCATTGTTTCCATTTTAACTTTTTTGATTTTAATGTATTCTAAACTTTTGTATTTTATGTCAGTGTGTTCAAATGGGTGCTTTTCTTGGCAAATGAAATCATCCAAAGAGTTCTCAGCTACCTTCTTATGTGTTTGAAGTTGTTGAGTTGGAATGGAGAAAAGATAAAGTTGACATTTTGGACTGTGGGGTCTTTGTCATGTATCACATGCTCCATTTTGTTGGCGAATCGTTCAAATTAAATGAACTCAAAACAGTAATTATCTATATAGTTTCTGTAGTTTTTTCCTTTCTAATGCTTTTATTAATTACATATTGATAATTTTTTTTTTCCTGTTGTGAGATTATTGGAAGGAAATTTTTGCGATGAGTGATCTGTACCACACTGGTGCTGTGTGATTTGAATGAATCTAGGAATGATGTGTTGTCAGAATTACCCAAGTTCAACGAGAAGAAGAAAGATCCAGCTTATGTCAATGGAGTTGAAGAAAGATTAAAGGCTGCAATTGCTGAGAAGAAGAAGAAAGAAACAGAAGAAAGAAAAATGGCAGCAGAAGCAGTAGCAAAGGCTGAGGCAGAAGAAGAAAAGACCAAAGGAAAAAGGGCAAAAAAGCAGGCAAAAAAGTATACTCCTTCTAAATAGTGTGATTGATAGTTATTAGCTGATTAGGTCAGGGGTTTTTTTTTTAACAATGAAAAAACTTAATGTATGTGCATACATTAAGTTCAATGATGTAATTAAACTTAGTGTAAAGTTTTTGGTTGTGTGTATGTGCATACATAAACTTAGTCACTTTTTTTGCATAAAATGGTGAACTTGTAGCATAGAAAGGGTTACTTCTATGCGTAGAAAGAATAACTTTATACATGATAAGGGATAATATTGTGAGTACACAGGGTAACTTTTATGCATAAAAGGGTAACTTTTACTTATAGAAAGGGTAACTTTTAAGCAAGAAAAAGGTAGATTTAGTTGTTAGAAAGGGTAACTTTAGCTATGAAAAGGGTCACTTTTATGTAGAAAAAGGATCACTTCTATTCATGAAAGAGTCACTTTTATGTATAAAAAGAGTCACTTTTATGTAAATGGTTACTTTTTTATGTGAAAATGTCACTTTTTTCTGTTAAAAGGGTCACTTTTTTCTGTTAAAAGGTTCATTTTTTTTTTGTTAAAAGGGTCACTTTTGTAGTTTGGATTCTCTGATCTTGATTTAAACGTTTAACTAAATAAAGATATGCTAATAATAGTGTCAATCACATTTTCATTAAACTAGTCATATAGTAAAAAAAAAATATAGTTTTAGAATACAAAGTACATTAATTTTGAAAAAAAAATTGATCAAAAAAAGTTCCTAAAAGAGTCTCAAATTAGGTGTTTTAGATCCAAATAATCAAATAGTGTCACTCTGGCTCTCATGTATATAGTTTACTTGATGTGCAGACCATGGCTTGTCTTTCAGGGCTACCTGATAAAGTAGACATTCTTCATTTCCTCCTATCATTTGAACAGTTGTTGCCATAGAGTATCCAAACTCCTCTTCAAAATCTCTAGAGTGACAAAGTGAAAACCTGATATGTCCATTTTATATAGTGATTTACCCCCGTCCCTTGGTCATAATTAGTAGTGTTTTTGGCTCTTTCAAGCCACTTTTATTACTAATTGGTGTTTTCTAGTGTTTTCGAAGTTTTGGTTGAGTTTTGTAGGAAATTGCACTTTTGGAGCATTTTCCCGGATTTTCGAGTAGCGACTACGAGCATTGGAGGTGCACTGCCACTGATTGAAGCCCAAGGCCGGTTAGAAGAAGCAAATCGGTGATTAAGGGCTTGGTATTGGAGATCCCGAGGCGTTTGGACCGAGTTCAAAGACCCAAGGAGGAAATCCGATTGGGCTTAGGAGTAAAGCCCCAATCAAAGTCCGTTATTGGTGCCCAAGAGCTCCGCCCGGGGCCCTAAGGCCTCGCCCGAAGGCGCGCCCAGCCGAGCGGGGCGAGCAAAGAAGAGAAGAACATCACGCCCGGAGCACGCGCCCGACCGGGCGCGAGAGGTGATTTTAGCAACAAAAAGGCGGGCCCGGCCGGGCGGTACGGCGCCCGACCGGGCGCGAGTTTTAGGGGGTTTGTTTAGGCTCCGATTAGTTTTGTTTAGCGTAGAATTTCCTTGCTTAGTATTTGGATGTAATTTTTAGGGAATTTTAGGACTTTTTTTACTCTCCCTTGCTACTTTTCTCTCTCTACTTAGATTTTCTCTCTCAAAACCTTTACTCTTTTTCTTGTTCTTAAACTTCGTTTGTAATTCCGTCGATTCGGTACGATTTCTATTTTATTAATTTCAGTATATTTATTCCTTCAATTCCTTATGACTTGTTTTATTGTTTTGATTAGTTTAGTTCCTATTATGTGTGAGTAGTTCTATTTCTAGGGTTTGTGGGGATCCATAAATAATATGAAGGGGTAAATTATTGTTGTTAATTATCAAAGCTAGATTAATTTCCTATTGATTGATTTAATGCTCTGTGACTAGATTAGGCCTGATCTTTTATGAATGAGTTTGACAATATTGATTCTAGATTCGACAGATGAGAATTAATGTTTAGGTCTAGTTTTAATAGGCAGGTTAATTTATAAATGGTTAAGTCGAGATTCGAAAGATGAGATTTAATACCAGTAAATTAATTGTGTGATTATAATACGTAGCGAAAGCCCTTTATGATCTGATTAATTATGCATTGATGAATGATTATTATATTCAACCCTGGAATATTATTTATTGGTGAACCTATGCCCTAGATCCTTTTATATATTATTTTCTCCTTATTCTTGATCTCCGTAGTTTAGTTTATTATTCAAATATATATATTGGTTACCTCATAATCTAGATTATATTAGTTAATTAGGAATAGAAAGATTAGTTTCTCTGTGGATTCGACCCTACTTCCCTATCTACATTAGTTAGAGAATTTAGGAATTACTTTTGATTTGGGGATACGACTTTACCCTGTCAAAATTTAGCGCCGTTGCCGGGGAAAAGACTACATTTACATGTCCCTATGGTACTTTTGCATATCGTAGAATGCCTTTTGGTTTATGTAATGCACCTGCTACTTTTCAACGTTGCATGATGAGTATCTTTTCTGATTTCATAGAATCTATTATGGAAGTTTTTATGGATGATTTTAGCGTGTATGGTTATTCATTTGATGCATGTTTAGTTAATCTCGCTAAAATTTTGAAAAGATGTGAAGACTGCAATTTGGTTTTAAATTGGGAGAAATGTCACTTTATGGTGACAGAGGGAGTAGTTCTTGGCCACATTATATCTGATAAGGGTATACAGGTAGATAAGGCTAAGATTTCAGTGATTGAGCAACTACCTCCCCCAGTTAATGTTAAGGGAGTTAGGAGTTTATTGGGTCATGCGAGGTTTTATCGCCGTTTTATCAAAGACTTTTCTAAAATTGCTAAACCACTAACTCAACTTTTGCTCAAGGATGCCCCTTTTGTTTTTACTGACGAGTGTCTTGAGGCTTTCAACAGGATTAAGCAGGCTTTGATATCGGCACCCATTATATGTGCACCCGATTGGAATCTTCCTTTCGAAATCATGTGTGATGCAAGTGACTTTGCTTTAGGAGCCGTGCTTGGACAAAGGAAGAACAAAGTTTTACATGCTATTTACTATGCGCGTAAAACTTTGGATGAGGCTCAAGTCAATTATGCCACCACGGAGAAGGAGTTTCTTGCTGTCATTTATGCTTTAGAAAAATTTAGATCATATCTAGTTGGTTCTAAAGTTATTGTTTTTACTGACCATGCATCTTTGAAGTACTTAATAGCTAAGGCGGAATCAAAGCCTAGGCTACTCCGATGGGTTCTCTTGCTTCAGGATTTCAACATTGAAATAAGGGACAAAAAGGGTGCAGAGAACGTAGTGGCAGATCACTTGTCACGAATCAGGTATGATGAGGGTAAGGATTCTCTTCCTATAGATGATTCATTCCCCGATGACAACCTGTATGCAGTTGTAGAGCAACACCCCTGGTATGCTGACTTTGCTAATTATTTAGTGGGTGGTACTCTACCTCCTGATTTGTCTTACCAACAAAAAAAGAAATTCCTTTCTGATGTTAAACATTATTTTTAGGATGATCCTTTTTTGTTTCGTGAGTGTGTAGATGGATTATTTCGCAGGTGTGTTCCTGAATGGGAGATTCATGGTGTACTTACTAGCTGTCACACTTCACGCTATTGAGGACATCATGGTCCATCCAAAACAGTGGCCAAGATAAAATGAGTCAGGATTTTACTGGCCCACCATGTTTAAGGATGCTAACATTTTTGTGCAGGCTTGTGACTCTTGCCAGAGGACTGGCAACATCTCGCGACGGCATGAGATGCCTCAAACTGGGATTTTGGAAGTTGAAATTTTCGATGTTTGGGCTGTTGATTACATGGGACCTTTCCCTTCTTCAAGGGGGAATCGTTATATACTTGTCGCCGTTGACTATGTATCCAAATGGGTTGAGGCCATTGCCACTCCTACCAATGATGCCAAGGTGGTCCATAGGATTTTCAAGAAGACCATTTTTCCGAGATTTGGAGTACCTAGAGCCATAATTAGTGATAGAGGATCCCACTTTCATGAGCGGAAGTTAGATACCCTTCTCAAAAAGTATGGTGTCTACCATAGGACAGGTTTAGCCTACCATCCCCAAACTAGTGGCCAAGTTGAAGTTTCTAATCGTGAGATCAAAGCCATCCTAGAGAAGGTGGTAGCAAAATCGAGGAAAGATTGGAGTGATAAGTTAGATGACACCCTTTGGGCATATCGAACCGCATTTAAGACCCCAATAGGCACTACCCCATATAGACTTGTGTACGGTAAAGCATGTCATCTTCCGGTGGAATTAGAGTACAAGGCATATTGGGCTATTAAGAGCTCAATTTGGATGCTAAGCTAGCGGGAGAAAAGAGGCTATTACAACTTAACCAACTTGATGAGTTTAGGTTGATGGCCTATGATAGTGCGCGTGTCTACAAGGAGAAGACTAAGAGATGGTGCGACAAGATAATCCTTCCGAGAGAATTCAAAGAGGGTGACAAGGTGTTGTTGTTCAAATCTAGACTTAAACTTTTCCCAGGAAAGCTAAAGTCAAGGTGGTCAGGTCCTTTCACTGTTCAAAAGGGCTAACAAGTTTGGTTCTGTAGAGTTGCTTGATGAGCATGGTAGTGAGTTTAAGGTTAATGGTCAAAGACTCAAGCTATACCATGAGGGGGCTACGATTGGTGCAGTTGAATTACTACACCTAATCAGTTCCAGTTCGCCTTGAAACGCATTATGGCAAGAGGGTCGTGCGGGACCTAGATAAACCAGCGCTTTGCGGGAGGCAACCCGTATTTTTCTTGCTTTTTAGTTTTTATTGTTTACTTTTTCTTATGAGAGGAGAGAGGAGGGAATTTAATGAGTGTTATGAGTTTTTGGTACAGATTGAGGAAAAGAGTTAGCCAAAATTTGAAGAAAAAGAAACGTCCAACTAGCTCTCGGGCCCGACCGGGCGAGGCTCCGCCCGACCGGGCGCGAGAGCAAGGGTATGAAATTAGCAAAATTCGCCCGGCCGGGTGGAGGAGCGCCCGATCGGGCGCGAAACTTGACGTGTACGGAGTTCATTTTTGCCCGACCGGGCGCAAGAGTGAGGAAATTTTTTGAAGAAACATCGCCCGACCGGGCGATGTAGCGCCCGACCGGGCGATGTAGCGCCCGACCGGGCGATGTAGCGCCCGACCGGGCGATGTAGCGCCCGACCGGGCGATGTAGCGCCCGACCGGGCGATGTAGCGCCCGATCGGGCGCGAGAAGAGGCAAGAATCGACACTTTAGGTTGCCCGACCGGTCGACGGGCCGCCCAACCGGGCGCGATCCCACCTCAGTTTTTCCGCCCATCTTCTTTTTTTCTTTCTTCCTCCTTTCTTTCTCCTTCTTTCTTCTTCCATTCTTTTCCTCCATTATTTCTCTCTCTAAAACTCAAATATCCTCTAACTTCTCTCTAAGATATCTCCTCCATCTCTTTCTCAAATTCAAAAATTTTTACATATTCTTTCTCCTCACTTCATCCTCTACATTCTTATACAAAAATTTTCAAGTTTCATAAAAATCAAAATTTGACCCACTTCCTAAAATGGCGGCAAAGAGGGCAAGGACTCTACTCGGGGGTAGCTCAAGCTCGTCTCAGCAATACGACCCATCTCTACAACTTGCTCAGTGGCCGACAATCAAGATTGCGACCCCGGAGCAAAAGGAGAAGCTAGAGGTGCTCTACGGGCGAGAGGTAATTCCTTCACGGTGGTTACACCGCCCTACTCTAGAAGCTCTAGGAATTTATGATTTTGTTAGACGTTTTATGAATGATATTAGTATGCGTAAATTTGTTGAAATGCATTATGCCACATATCGTGAATTAACTTGTGAATTTTTGTCGTCTTTAATTGTTCAAAATCATAAAAGTGGACCAAAATTGATTTTTAGGCTAAATAATAGAAATATTACTTTGTCTTTTGTGGAATTTTGTAAATTGTTTGAATTGGATCATGAATTGGATCGAAAATGGCATGCTGAATTTAAAATGGAAAATGTGTATTTTGCTTTAACTGGAATGCCTAATGTAAATGCAAAACATGCTAGTGCCAAATCGATCCACCACCCCGTCCCTAAAATGTGGCAAAGATTTGCCGGTGTGTGTTTCCTAGGTAGATACGAACCCCATAACTGTCAGATCAATGAACTTGCTGTGATTGGACATTATGTGTTTGGGTTCGGGAAGCTGAACATAGCTAGGTATATCATTCACCACCTAGGTAGACATGCCACCGCTAGCAACACCGTCACTACCCCCATCCGTCTTGGTGGCCTTATCACTAGGATAGCCATCAAGAAAGCGGGCTTTGTAGAGAACAGACCCCACCGTATGACTAACTGTGGACCTGACACCTACATGACCGCTAGGTACCTTGAGGAGTTGGGGTGGTTGAGGGTAGATGGTCACCAGGTCACCCATTGGTGTATCAAGGTAGGGAACGAGCATCCATTGCCCATCTTTCCCCTACCTAACCCAGACTTGACCGCATTTCCCCCCGGGCAGGATTCTTACACCTACGCCCTTCTAGTTGCCCATGCCCGAGGGGAGGCACCTCCAGTTCCACCACCACAGCCTCCACCTGTGACTTAGCCTTTACAGATTTCACCATCACCACCCCGCCAGTCTCACTCAGTTCCCCAGGCCGACTCTGACCCAGTTTGGGACCTTCAGAGTATATGTCAGGCCCTAGGACGTATAGAGCATTCCCATACTGACATGAGGAGGATGATAGGGTCCATTGACCATAGATTGGGTTACCTAGAGAGGAACCAAGGTAGAGGGCTTTACCCCATTTATGATGACTATGCTCGTCGGGGCAACATTCCCGACGATGCTATTTACCCAGACTGGTTCCAGCCTCCACCCCAGGGATACGATAGGGATCCCACTGCCCATGGTATTTACACTGACTATTCCTCTTTCCATGGGTACGGCCAGGACGTACCTTTTGGGGGACCGGCGGGGGGGAGTTATCACGCTAACTATTTTGGTGGTAGCTCTTTTGGTGCAGGTGGTGCAGGTAGTAGTTGGGGAGGGGGGTCCACACGGATGGATCAGGACGAGGAGGATTAGCCATGCTAGGCTAGCTCTTGGGCCAATGAGGACATTGTCTGATTTTGGCTTGGGGGAGATTTTTGGATTTGGTATATATTTCTTCTTCCCTTTTTCTTTTATTTATTTATTTTTGGTGTGTTTTCTTAGTTTAGATTTATTGCTTTCTTTTATGAAAAAAAAAATTGAAAAATCAAAAAAAATACGTTCCAATGAATTGTAAATCATGCTTCCCTGTGCCCCATACTTGAGAAAATTTGTTTTGATTCTTGGTTTTTGATGATGAATATTGTGGATTAGTTGATCATGATTTGAACTTTGATTACTTGAATGCCTAAACTTGCGTCAATTTTGTCCAACTACCTGTGAATATAGTGCTTGACTAGTTGATTTGGTTAGGAATATGTGTTTAGTTCCTGGTATGTCAATGAATTTGAGTATTTGTTTGCAACTATGAGTAGTGTTTCATGACTCATTATTATGCACATGAGGAGGACGAAGGCGTTCATTCTTTTAGGTAGCCTTAAGAGAATTTAGATACGTTTGTTCCCTTTTTGCTACCCATGTTGTTGCTTGTTCCCTTTTATTGTTTATTAGCCATATTATAAGCTATATTTTCCCCATTGGTTACTAGTCCCAAGCTTGGCTTGGGGAAGCTATTAGTGAGTGAGGTGAGGGAGTTTGTAGTGTGCACATTATTTGCGCAATTTGGGTGGGTTTTGAGAAGTAATTTGTTCTTGATCATATTTTTGTTTTAATGAGTTTAAAAGTTGAATATCCTTGGAAAAACAAAAGTGTGATGAAAAAAAATGAAAAAAAAAAAAAAAAAAAAGAGCAAAAAGAGAAAAATTATCATATGTTCAAATGATCTAAGTGAAGGTTGATCAAAAGAAAGAAAGAAAAAAAAGGGTTGAGTTTCGATGAGAAAATTCATGTTTAGTAGTTGGAGTTTGTTTTTCACTCAAGTTCTACATTATTATATTTTTATGAGTGAATTTTGTAAGTGTTGGGATTGTTTGATTTGTTTGGAGTTGTATTTGCTAGATTTTTGTTGAAATTGAGTATGTTGGAGATGTATGATCATTATTTATTCTGATCATGGGTTTACTAGGAATTGGCTCCCTTGATGCATAGCTTTTCTCTCACATATTCCCAAATATTTCATACCTTTTACCCTAGCCTTACATTATAAGCTTTAAAGACCTTCCGACCTTGTGCATAGAGTTGTGTAAATGTGAAAGTGTTGCTTATCAATGCAAGTTATGACTTGGCATATTCCGAGTTGACTATTAGGTTGAGTGTATGTTTTTTTTAAACACACGAGTGTTGTGAGTTTGGGAGGGCATTGTTCACATAAAGGGGTTGGGATGGAGAGCGATCGAGTACATCTTTTACTTGTCACATAAATGAGAGTGGAGTGTGTGACCACTAGTCTTGAATTCTATATGCTCTTGTGGTTTGCTCTATTTGACAATTGTTGGGGAGGAAAGGTGATTGGATGAATAAGATTGATTAATGTTGAAGCATGTTCATTAGATTTGCCTTGAGTCGTTTGTGCTTGTTTTGACTATTGGGGTGAGGCATGTTTTATATATTCATTGATGAGCTCTTTGCTTAGGGACAAGCAAAGGTTTGGCTTGGGGGAGTTTGATATGTCCATTTTATATAGTGATTTACCCCCGTCCCTTTGTCATAATTAGTAGTGTTTTTGGCTCTTTCGAGCCACTTTTATTACTAATTGGTGTTTTCTAGTGTTTTCGTAGTTTTGGTTGAGTTTCGTAGGAAATTGCACTTTTGGAGCATTTTCCCGAATTTTCGAGTAGCGACTACGAGCATTGGAGGTGCACGGCCACTGATTGAAGCCTAAGGCCGGTTAGAAGAAGCAAATCGGTGATTAAAGGCTCGGTATTGGAGATCCCGAGGCGTTTGGACCGAGTTCAAAGACCCAAGGAGGAAATCCGATTGGGCTTAGGAGTAAAGGCCCAATCAAAGTCCATTATTGGTGCCCAAGAGCTCCGCCCGGGGCCCTAAGGCCTCGCCCGAAGGCGCGCCCGGCCAGGCGGGGCGAGTAAAGAAGAGAAGAACATCACGCCCGGAGCACGCGCCCGACCGGGCGCGAGAGGTGATTTTAGCAACAAAAAGGCGGGCCCGGCCGGGCGGTACGGCGCCCGACCGGGCGCGAGTTTTAGGGGGTTTGTTTAGGCTCCGATTAGTTTCGTTTAGCGTAGAATTTCCTTGCTTAGTATTTGGATGTAATTTTTAGGGAATTTTAGGACTTCTTTTACTCTCCCTTGCTACTTTTCTCTCTCTACTTAGATTTTCTCTCTCAAAACCTTTACTCTTTCTCTTGTTCTTAAACTTCGTTTGTAATTCCGTCGATTCGGTACGATTTCTATTTTATTAATTTCAGTATATTTATTCCTTCAATTCCTTATGACTTGTTTTATTGTTTTGATTAGTTTAGTTCCTATTATGTGTGAGTAGTTCTATTTCTAGGGTTTGTGGGGATCCATAAATAATATGAAGGGGTAAATTATTGTTGTTAATTATCAATGCTAGATTAATTTCCTATTGATTGATTTAATGCTCTGTGACTAGATTAGGCCTGATCTTTTATGCATGAGTTTGACAATATTGATTCGAGATTCGACAGATGAGAATTAATGTTTAGGTCTAGTTTCAATAGGCAGGTTAATTTATAAATGGTTAAATCGAGATTCGAAAGATGAGATTTAATACCGGTAAATTAATTGTGTGATTATAATACGTAGCGAAAGCCCTTTATGATCTGATTAATTATGCATTGACGAATGATTATTATATTCAACCCTGGAATATTATTTATTGGTGAACCTATGCCCTAGATCCTTTTATATATTATTTTCTCCTTATTCTTGATCTCCGTAGTTTAGTTTATTATTCAAATATACATATTGGTTACCTCATAATCTAGATTATATTAGTTAATTAGGAATAGAAAGACTCGTTTCTCTGTGGATTCGACCCTACTTCCCTATCTACATTAGTTAGAGAATTTAGGAATTACTTTTGATTTGGGGATACGACTTTACCCTGTCAAAACCTGTTCACCAAAATCATTTAGCTACATTTAAACTGCTATAATTATCTAAAAAAGTTCCTAAAAGAGGCTCAAATTAGGTGTTTTAGATCCAAATTCTGAATGTGGAGGTGGCAGTGCTGGTTTTCTTTTTCTCTTGCTTTTTTCAAGACCTCCTTTTGCTCTCTTGCTTCTTCCTTTTGTTACAGCCCTTTTTGGATCAAGTATTGTTGGTACACTTGTGCTTGTACTCGATGCCGAAGAAACATCATTATTGTTGTGATTGCTGTCTGCCACATCAGGAATATTAGAAGCAGCTTCTGCACTTTCTCTCTGAGCAGCACTAGCAAGTAAGTCTTCCACCATTTTAAGACTGTTTCTGAAGCTTTCTTCCATAAATTCTCTTGTCTCTTCATTTTCTTGACTCTTTAAGATTAGATTGTAGAATTTCCTTATCATTGTTTGTCTCCATGGAATATATTGTTGTGTAGGATCCTGATTCTTCAACCGATCCCATGCCTCTGTTTTTGCAAACTTAGTCCATCTTTTTGAAACATACTTGTCTAGTATTCTTGTTACTGAATGCAAGTGTAGAATTCTGATGCAATGATAACATAACCATCCAGATGCTTCAAAATTTTTGCAAGTACACCATACACTCTGGCTCTCATGTATATAGTTTACTTGATGTGCAGACCATGGCTTGTCTTCCAGGGCTACCTGATAAAGTAGACATTCTTCATTTCTTCCTATCATTTGAACAGTTGTTTCCATAGAGTATCCAAACTCCTCTTCAAAATCTCTAAAGAGTGACAAAGTGAAAACCTGTTCACCAAAATCATTTAGCTACATTTAAACTGCTATAATTTATGTACTTATCAGTTAACTTTTTACATGTGCAGCATGCTTTAGCATTCCAGACAGTGGCAATGAAGTGAATGTTATTGACTTGCTACAGGTAAACTCGTCATATTTCTCTGTGCTTCTCCAATGATTGATTGTCTTCTTAAATATGGTATAAAATTCTGTCAAGGTAGTTGCTTTACTTGCTCTGAATCCTATTGCATGATTAGTGCTTTCCCTCCTTTGTGACGATAAGATTCCTGCTGAAAAGAAATCTCTAGTAAGGGCAGGACACCATTTCTCTTTCAACTCATACACTCTTTGGTACCAAGAGTGTGCTGTCAACTCATATTTCTGCATCATTGCCTGCCATTTTGCTTCAAATTCTTGTTCTGTCACACACATCTTTAAGCACTGGTTGAATGCATACTTGAATTCTTTGTCTTTTTTAAGAGCTCCAAATCTGGTTATGGCATTTTGTTCCAAATGCCAGATACAAAGTCTATGCCTTGTATTAGGAAGCACCTACATTGAAAATAAAGGGGTCACTTTATGCTGTTAAAAGGGTCACTTTATGCAGTTAAAAGAGTAACTTTATGGGAAAAAGGAAAACATTATTGTCAGAGTTTAAAATCTGTAAAATGTCAAAATAAATCTTTTACCTTCTCAATTGCATTTGCCATTGCTTGGTCCTGATCAGTGAATATTGAAGTTGGTGTTCTATTCTCCATAGCTTTCAAGAAGGTTTCTAGTAGCCACACAAATGAATCTGTTTTTTCATCCCCAATAAAAGCACATGCAAACATATAATTATGCCAGTGATTATTTATTCCAACAAATGGAGCACATATAAGATTATATCTGTTGAATCTGTATGTTGTATCAAAGACAAGCACATCTCCATATATCCTATAGTCTTCTAGCATCATTGAATCTCTCCAAAAGATATTGAAAATTCTTCCTTCTTTGTCAAACTTCACTCTAAAAAAGAAGTTTGGATCCTCTGATTGTTCCTGGTTTAAAATGTTCACTAAAGTTTGAGCATCTCCAGCCTCAATTTGTTCCATTCTTAACCTTGAGCAGAAATTTAGGTGATCTACAACACTATGACCTACATTCTGTTCTCCTCCAGCCTCTGTAGCCATGTAATTGTAAGTGTCCATTATAGTTAGACCTGAAGATTTCATTGTTTTGATTGCTTCAGCTTTTTCTTCTGTCATTTTTCTTTTAGAACGATGCAAATAATGCCATTGTGACCTTGTTAGCTCATGGTTATGCTGAATAACATGAGCCACTACCTCAAACTGTCCTTCTTTATTCACTTTTGCTCTTATGCATGCCTTGCAATTCGATCTTGTAATGGCTACTTGTCTTGGCTTTCTTGTTTTTATATTCACATCCTTTTCATCAACCATTTCAACTAACTTTGTTTTCTTGTCACCTGAATTCCCTTTCCTTCAGTAGAACACACATAATTTTTCTCAATTCCTATTTTTGTGTGTGTCTTGTATCTATTTGTATGCTTTCGTATTGAAAACCCCAGTATAGTAGCATGTTTTTCATACAATTCCAAAATTTCTTCAAAAGTTTCTCTTACCACACCAAGAAATGAACCTCTAAGATCTAAACTAGAAGCATGAATTGGATTTGTATCTGTGATTTAATACCGATATATCAGATAATAACCAGAGGCGGCATATCATTCAAATTGGAGGCAACAAAAGGGTAACATTTGTTCGAAAATAGGGTCACTTTTATGCATGAAAAGAGTAACATTAAGGAATACAAAGGGTTACTTTTTGCATACAATCTGAATTTTCTACATACAATCTTAGGGTAACATTTGTGCATAAACAGGGTAACTTTTATGCATGAAAAGGGTAACTTTAAGGCATACAAAGGTTACTTTTTGCATACAATCTGAAAAGTTTATAGAAATTACCTTCAGTTGTATTTGATTTGGTTGTTTGTTCTGAACTTGAATCAATTGATTTGCCAGGAACCACTTGATTTTCTGCATTGTCAATTGCTTCTTCTACATTGTTAATTGCTTCTTCTGCATCGTCTCCATTGTTTGGATTGTTGAATATTGGTACGAATTCATCTCCAAAACTCTTAGTTTCTTCTTCTTCTATAATCGATCGATTTAAATCGATTTCAAATTCAGTTTCAATTTGCCTCTGTTTTTGTAGCAATTCGTGGATGAGATTGCTACAATTTGTGGTATCGAAAGTCGAATTCTCCATTGATGATCGAATTTATCACTTTGTGCGTTTTTTTCACCTTTTTTGTTCTCAATTGATGATCGATTTCTGCAATTTTTGCGTTTTCTCACTTTCTCTCTTCTCAATTGATGATCGAGACCTGTGTTTTCTCACTTTCTCTCTCCTCCATTGTTGTTCTGCGTTTTTTTGATTTTGAGGTATGAAATTCCGCGATTTTGTTTTTTTTTTTTTTTAAAAAAATACTAGTAAATGAGTGGCACGTGCAAACAGTCTGATGTACAGTAAAAATACTGTACACCGGGTGCATGCAAAAGGGATTATTTTATAAATCTTGATCTTGATAACTGACTCAACTACAACAACTAAAGATTAGTCGGTTTGGATATAAGTAACAACCCAAAAACTAGCCATTATAAATACCATTCTAATTCATTTCATCTTCAACCCATTATTTCAAACATTCTGTTTTTTCTCCTCCAACAAAAATTCCATCCATCTAGAAATCAACTTCATTAGCTTGATTCCATTGCAATTCTTTCTTTAGTTCTGTTTTGCTGTTGTTGTTAACTAGTAATGGCGGGTTCGAATTCAAGCGGAGGAGACGGCGATTATACGGTTGAGGAGACAAATTCGACAGGGCAATACACAAGGTACAGTAAGATGATTGATGAGGACGATCTTAAAAAAGTTCATTTGGGATATGGTAGACTTAATGGAAAAGAAGTGGCTTGGATTAAGAGATCGAAAAGAGTGATCGATGCTGAAAAAGAAGCTTATTTGATGCGTTTTGTCAAAAATAGAGAGAATAGATTTTTTACTTTTGTATTACGTTATGCACAGAGTATATATATAACACAAGAGTAGTGATTAGGGATTATACATCGGCCCAAAAATCTACACAGTATAAGGCTTAACACCCCCCCTTAAGTTGGAGCATCCAAATCACAAATGCCCAACTTGCCAAGTAAATACAAGAATTGAGTTTTGCTCAAAGCCTTAGTAAAAATATCTGCCAATTGTTCCGTGGTCTTGACATACGAAGGACTAATAGTCCCATCCTGAATGGCGTCCCGGACATACTGATAATCAACCTCAATGTGCTTAGTACGTTCATGAAAGACTGGATTCTGCGCAATATATAACGCAGATTGGCTATCACAAAAGAGACTCATCGCCCCAGGTTGCAAAACTCCCAAACTCTCAAGCAATGCCTTCAACCATTTTAACTCATCAGTGGCTTTAGACATCGAACGATACTTGGACTATGAAGAAGATTTAGCAACAGTATCCTGCTTCTTATTCTTCCAAGAAATAGGAGAGTTACCAAGAAACACTAACCACCCTGTAATGGAACGTCTCGTCAGAGGACAAATAGCCCAATCTGCGTCACACCAACCTGTCAAATGCAAGTCGCAATCTAAACTCAAAAGAATCCCTTGACCCGGACAACCCTTCAAGTAGCGCACCGTACGAAGGGCTGCCTCCCAATGATCCTGATGAGGTTGCTGCATAAACTGGGATAGGATATGAACTGTATATGCCAGATCAGGTCTAGTGAATGACAAATAAATCAAGCGACCCACAAGGCGCCTATACATTTCGGGGTCTGCTATAGGAGGGGACTGTGACTTTGCCAGAGTATGATTTTGCTCAATAGGAGTACCTGCTGGACGTGCCCCTAACAAACCAGACTCTGCAATAATATCAAGTGCATATTTCCGTTGGCACAAAAATATGCCCTCCGGACTCCGTGCAACTTCAATACCAAGAAAATATTTCAAAATACCCAAATCTTTCATATGAAACATTCACTCAGATATGATTTAAATGTTGAAATTGCAGAAGAATTATTCCCAGAAATTATCAAATCATCAACATACACCAGAACACTCAGATGAATAGCACCATTATTCAGAGTAAATAGAGAGTAGTCAGAGTGCGATTGCAGAAAGCCGTACCTTTTTAGAGAGGTGGCCAATTTAGAGAACCAACAACGAGGCGCCTATCGGAGGCCAAATAGAGACTTTCGAAGATGACACACCATACCAGGTTGAGAAACATGAAATCCGGGAGGAGGTTTCATATAAACTTCCTCGTCAAGATCACCGTGAAGGAATGCATTATGAACATCCATTTGGTGCAATTCCCAATTCTTCGCGGAAGCAACAACAAGGAAAGCACGAACGGTGACCATCTTAGCCACAGGAGCAAATGTCTCATTATAGTCGATGCCCTCAACTTGATGATTACCAAATATAACAAGACGAGCCTTCAATCTTTCAACCGGGCCATCAGAATTAAGTTTCACCTTGTAAACCCATCGACAACCAAGAGCTTTCTTTCCCGACGGCAATTTTTCCATGACCCAAGTCTCATTATGTTCCAAGGTAGAGATTTCCTTTTGCATCGCCTTTCTCCATCCTTCATCCTGCATAGCGTCCTTGAAATTACGAGGCTCAACTGTTGTATCCATAGCTGCAACAAATATACGGTGTCGCATAGAAAATTTATCACAATTCACAAAATGTGCTAAGGGGTAAGGAGTACCTGAGGAGCTTGGAGTAGACGGTGAACTAGGAGAATGAGATGGACCCGGGAGAGATATAGTATGTGCGACGTAGTCACGATGCCAACCCGGTGGATCCTTTGGTCGAAGACCTTGACCCATATCATGTGTAGAGGAAGGAAGAGGGCTCGGGTCAGCATTGGAGGAGTTGCCCGAGCTGCTGTCACTTGCTGCGGCAGTAGGGAGCGCAGCCGGGCTGCGGGCAGCACTAGAAACTGCAGATGGGGTACGGACTAGGCTGCCAGCAGTTGCGGCTTCCTGTGGGCTGGGGCAGCAGGGGCAGGGGTGGCGTGGGAGCTGCCTACACTACTGTCCGGAGTACTGAGTTTAAGGGAAGCTTCACTAGCCTCGAGTACACTCTCCAAGTCATCAAGAAAATCGGTATCAACACCCAAATTATTTCCAGACATGTTCTCATTTCCCACATGTGTATCATCCTTAATAGCAAACGGAAATTCATTCTCATAAAATTTAACATCACGAGAAACAAAAATATCACCCGTCTCCAAATCGTACAACTTCCACCCTTTCTTACCATGAGGGTAGCCAACAAACACACACTTCCTACTTCTAGGAGCAAATTTGTCACCCTTAGCCGTTTGGTTATGAGCAAAGCACAGACACCCAACTACTTTCAATTCATCAAAATTAGGTTCCTTACCAAAAAGCACTTCAAATGGGGTATTATTTTCTAGTAAACGAGAGGGAGTACGATTAATCAAATAAACCGCACCTAGGACACATTCACCCCAAAAACCAATCGGCAAATTGCCTTCAAACATCAAAGCACGACTAACATTCAAAATATTTTGGTGTTTACGCTCCACTCAACCATTTTGTTGTGGGGTACCGACACAAGAGGTTTGGAATAAAATGCCATTTTCATTAAAATACGGAATCATGGGTTTGAACTCCGTACCATTATCACTTCGCACACATTTAACATGAACATCAAATTGGCATTGAACCATAGCAAAGAAAGAACAAAATGATGAATAAAATTCAGTTTTATCATTTAAACCCAAACACCTCTTGAATAATCGTCAACAATAGTCAAAAAATAATGAGCACCACCAGTAGAAGGAGTCTTATATGACCCCCATAAATCACAATGAATCATTTCAAAAAATCGGCTAGCCCGACTGTCACTATCTGGAAAAATACCCCGGGATTGCTTAGCTTGTGGACAAATTTCACATTAGGGCTCTGATACCATGTCAAAAATAGAGAGAATAGATTTCTTACTTTTGTATTACGTTATGCACAGAGTATATATATAACGTAAGAGTAGTGATTAGGGCTTATACATTGGCCCAACAATATACATAGTATAAGGCTTAACACGTTTACATCATTGAAATGTATTGAAATGTTACTGCTCTTGGGACAATCAAGAAACAAATACACTAGACCAAATTACTGAAAACTATTCTGGAAATTTGAGTGATTTTATTGAAAATTGATAGAATATACGATAGATATTCTAGTTATTCTGTTATAGTAGGAGATATATTTTGTGAATATTTGTAATTATCTTTTGAGATTCCTAACGAGATTAGGTCTCTAGATTGTAACCCTTTATATACGTATCAATGGAATACACTCCAATCTAAGGAGTTCCATATTATCTAACATGGTATCACAGCTTTAGGTTTTTCGATCTAGCTTCCGCAATTTTTTTTTTCAACCCAATTCTTTTTCCAGTTACGTCTCCAATTTTTGATTTTCCACAGCAATGAAATTAATTCGGTCAACTCCTTAAAACTAATTGGTGAACCAATCAGTTCTCTACTCTTTATTTCTCTTTTTCGATTGCTTTAGTGTACCTAATTTCTTGCTGCCATCATGGGTAAAGATGGAGAATCTTCTTCTTCTTCTTATTCTTCTTCTTCTTCTTCTTCTTATTCTTCTTCTGACTTCCATCCTGCTCTAGGTGTTAACAATATCAAGAATGTCATTCCACTTATTCTTGACCGTGAAAACGTGCAATATTCAAATTGGGTAGAATTGTTTGAATGTCATGCCCACGCATATAATGTGCTTGATCATATTGACTCTAAAACGCCTACGCCGACGGATTTATCGGATGATATGTGGAAACGTCTTGACTCCATTGTCAAGAACTGGATTTATGGTACAATTTCTAAGGATTTGCTGGAGACAATTTTGTGTAAAGGGGCAGCTGATCAACAGATTTGGGACAAACTCAAGGCTATATTTCAAGATAATAAACAAACAAGAGCCGTTTATCTTGAAAATCAATTTAATGCTCTGCATCTCTCTAATTTTGCAGACATCTCTTCGTATTGTCGACAATTGAAGATTTTGAAGGATCAACTTGCTAATGTTGACCAACCCGTATCGGAGCAAAAGTTGGTTATTCATTTGGTTTCAGGGCTCGCAAACACCGACTCCGATACCGTGGCTGCTATGATTCAACAAACGGAGCCATTACCTTCGTTTGAAACAGCCCAATCTCGGCTCTTACTTGAGGAATTTCGTCGTGCCAACGACACTAGTGCTGCACCATCTTCATTTGTGGCACAAACCGGCAGCCCTGCCCAACCTACTGCCGCTTCTTCCCCTCAACAATAGCAGACCCAAGGTCGTGGTAGTAGCTCACCTAGTCGTGGCCGCGGCAGGGGGCGCGGACGTGGTAAAGGTCGAGGTAGAGGGCAGCCATAGCAGCAACCCCAACAGAACCAGGGAGCACCGCAGTGGGGTCAATCGCAATGGGCTGGTCCACCGCAGCCCTCACAAGCTCCACATGGGGCACCGTAATGGGGTCACGCCCCCTACCCATATCCCAAGCAACAATGGGGCAGTCAACGCCCTCAATTCCCTGCTCCACAAGGTTCTTGGCCTCCTGCTGCTTATGTTACTGGGCCAAACCCATCTCAAAATCTTTACCAGCAAGCCCAACAACAGTCTTACTACACTCAAGGCCCAGACTACAATTCGGCGATGACACCCACGGAGCTCGGGAACGTGTTTACAACAATGGGCTTTCAAAACTATGACGCATCTTGGTATATGGACTCCGGTGCTACTTCACACATGACTAATAACGCTGGTACTCTCTTACCCCTTTTTAATTTAAGCACTCATAATTATATTCAAGTAGAAAACGATCAATGCATTCCAATTACGGGTTATGGTCACTCTAGCATCGCCAATAAATCCCTAGCCCTTCGTGATGTTTATTTAGCTCCCCAAATTATTAAAAATTTGATTTCTGTCCGTAAATTTACCAATGATAATTCTGTGTCTATAGAATTTAACCCTAGTGGTTTTTCTGTGAAGGATCTTCGAACGGGGAGAATTCTAACCAGATGTAATAGTTCGGGGGACCTATATCCTGTTACAAACACACCTTCAACGTGTTTAGCTACATCACTCACGGCCTTATCCTCATCTACATGGCACAACCGCTTAGGACATCCAGGAGCACCCACTTTAAGCTTTCTTAGGAGTAGAAATTTGATTGATTGTAATAAAGAGCATGACTCCAATATTTGCGTAGGTTGTCAATTGGGAAAACATGTTCGTTTGCCTTTTCATAATTCTAATAGTACTACCTTTTTTGCGTTTGATATAATTCATGCTGATTTGTGGACTTCTCCCATTCGTAGTTATAAAGGTTATAAATATTAGGAAATTTTGCATTAAACCACCTTTTATAACCATTTTTGTTTCAAAAAACCACTTTATAAATTTTTTTTTTGCAAAAACACACCTTAATCTAAATTTGTTTTGCAAGGCCACACCTTTGGCCGGAAAATAGACTTTGACCTTGTATTCCGGGGTTGACCCATCCACATGCCTCGCACGTGACACCCTAAAACCACTAACTAATTTTTCGGCAGCCAACCAATTTCCCCAGCCAACCAAAACCCAGCCAACCAAAAACCCACACCCACTGCCAGCCCCTACTAGCTGTCGGCACCGGCAACCACCTCCCTACCCCGGCATCGACGATCCTACTCCCTTTCCTTTCCCCAACCACGAATTCTCTCTCCTTCTCTCTCACCACCCAAACCCCGAGATCCACCACCACCCACTTTCCTCTACCCTAGAACACATTGCCACCGTCTTCAACCGCCATTAATTAAAGTGTCGCCGTTCGATTTATTGATCCAAACCCAAACTCCGCCTTCACTCTCTCTTCTTATCCAACAAATCAAAGGAAATCAACTTCAAAATCAGAATTACAGTAATTCTAACAAATTCCAATCTTTTAAATAGTGAATTCAAATTATAAAAAGATAATTGCAATTAAAGATACCTTGTATGAAATAGGAGAAGAATTGTTAGAATTAGATGAATCGAGAAGAAGATTGAGGTTGACATCATTGGAAGGATTGATATTTGAACACGAAAATCCGGCAAGTACTGATTTGATTAATATGCAACATTAAAACCCAGCCAATCTTTGAAGAACATTGGGTAAACTGACAAACATATTGACGACGAACCCTAGATTGTGAAATTGTTACTCAATGATTAAATTACCTTAGTAGCCACTTCAATGGAGGAATCCAAAACATATTCAAAATTTTTTGCTTCTTTTTTACCCAAATTCTTCTCCACCCCACCTCAAATTCATTAATTTTTTACGAGGTCAGAAGCTAGTGCTTGATGAGTTAATTAAATTTGGTTCTAGCTCACCTTGGAAGACACATACCGGTTCCTGTCGATTGACTCTTCATTCTTGGTGGGTCTGACCCAGGTCCGTCAAGGAAGACGACTAGCATTTCTGACCTCCACTAACCTTTGGCCGGAAACAGAACCTTCAAAATCAGAGGAGAGAGAGAAAGAGAGGAAGAGTGGTTTAAAGACCTCACGTGACATGCACATGTTCGGATCAACGCCGGAATAAAAGGTCAAACTCTATTTTTCGACAAAAGGTGTGGCGTTGCAAAAAATTTAGATTAAGGTGTGTTTTTGCAAAAAAAAATTATAAGGTGGTTTTCTGCAAAAAACTGGTTATAAAAGGTGGTTTAATGAAAATTTTCCTAAATACTATTTAGTTTTATTGGATAATTATACACATTATGTGTGGACTTACCTCTTGTTTACAAGTCTCAAGCTTTTCAAACCTTTCTTAATTTTCGACAATATGTGTTAACTCAATTTGAACGCCCTATTAAGTCCTTTTCAAAGTGACCATGGTCGCGAATTTGATAATGACCCGTTCAAACTTTTTTGTGTCAAAATGGATTGGTTTTCCGCTTTTCTTGCCCAGACACATCATCTCAAAATGGCAAAGCCGAACGCATGATTCGTACGATTAATAATATTAAACGTACTCTTTTATTTCATGCTTCTCTCCCACCTTCCTTTTGGAATCATGCCCTTAAAACGGCTATATATTTATTGAATATCTTACCTACCAAAGCTATCAATCATCTTACTTTGTCTCAAGCTCTTTTTGTTGTTATCCTGTCATATAGTCACCTTCGGGTTTTTGGGTGTTTATGCTTTCCTAATCTTTCGGCCACATCTAAACACAAGTTAGCACCTCGATCCACACCTTGTGTTTTCCTAGGCTATTCTTCCGAACATAGGGGATATAAGTGCTTAGACATTTCTACCAACAAAATCATAATCTCAAGACATGTCACTTTTGATGAAAATACATTTCCATATCGAAATATTTCTAATTTTCGTAGCACTAATTATGATTTTTTGGATAATAATGATCCCTCCCCTTTGTTACAACGTCAGATTTATTTGCAAACACCCACAACCCAAAATGGGCAGCCCACACCTCAGCAAAACCGGGGCCCAGACTCTCCTCTCACACTCAACCCGAGCCCACACACTCTACAGCCACGCCCAACGTCCGATGGAAATCCATTGCCTGGACCAGAAGCTGGGCCGCCCTTACCCATTGTGGACCCAGCGCCTGCTAGTACCCACCAGGCCCAACCGACCTCTGCTCAGCCCACTTCACCAATTATCCACTCCCAAAACCATTCACCTAGCCCAAACACTTACACTCCACTTCCCCTTCGAGGCCTCACGCCTATTTCACCTTCTAGACCAGCTCCGACTTCCCCACAAATGCAAACACGATCCAAACATGGGATTTTCAAACCCAATCCTAAATATGGCTTAACCATCTCCACTTCTAGCACCACTATGGATCGTTCTCCCTTACCCAAAAATCACAAACAAGCTCTTTCTGACCCTAATTGGAATGAAGCAATGCGTGATGAATATGGTGCTTTAATTGAAACGGGGACTTGGGAGTTGGTTCCTAGGCCAACGGGGGTGAATATTGTCAATTGTATGTGGTTATTTCGACACAAATTGAATGCTAATGGTGATCTTGAATGACACAAAGCTCGTCTAGTTTGTGATGGCAGGTCTCAGGTTGAAGGTGTCGACTGTGATGAAACGTTTAGCTCGGTTGTTAAACCGGCCACTATTCGAACGGTGTTGAGTTTAGCTATGGCTTGTAAGTGGTCTATTCACCAACTTGATGTGAAAAATGCTTTTTTGCATGGTGATTTGAATGAGTGTGTTTATATGCATCAACCTCCCGGGTTTGTTGACAAGAGATTTCCAGGTTATGTTTGCAGACTTCGCAAGACTCTTTATGGCCTTAAACAAGCTCCACGAGCTTGGTACCAGCGATTTGCTAACTATCTTTTGCAGATGGGGTTTGTCATTGCTAAGAGTGACAATTCTTTATTCATTTTCCGTCATGGGAATGATATGGCATATTTGCTACTATATATTGACGATATTGTGTTGGTTACATCTTCTGATTAGCTTCGTGAGAGTATTATTTCTCACTTAAGGAAAGGGTTTCCGATGACTGACTTGGGTCCTTTGAATTTTTTTCCTGGGAATTGCTATTACTCGTACTCCTTCATACTTGTTTCTATCTCAGCAAAAATATGCACAGGAAATTATAGAGCGCGTAGGTATGGGTAGTTGTAAACCTACGGCAACTCCAGTGGATACTCAATCCAAACTTAGTGCAGATTCTGGACCGCAAGTTCATGATCCAACACTCTATCGCAGTCTTACAGGGGCTTTACAGTACCTCACTTTTACTCGCCCTAACATAACCTATGCAGTTCAGCAGGTTTGTCTATTCATGCATGATCCTAGGCAGGCTTATTATGATGCATTGAAACGCATCCTGCGATACATTCAGGGTACCATTGATCACGGGTTACACTTATATCCTTCATCTCCTACTAACTTGATTACTTATACTAATGCTGATTGGGGCGGGTGCCCAGACACTCGTCGTTCGATCTCAAGTTATTCTTGCTTTTTAGGGGACAATCTTATTTCCTGGTCTTCGAAGCGTCAACCTACTCTTTCTAAATCAAGTGCAGAGGCAGAATACAGGGGCGTCGCAAATGTTGTTGTCGAGGCTTGTTGGCTTCGTAATCTTCTTTTGGAGTTACACTGTCCTCTCCGACAGGCTACTATTGTTTATTGTGATAATGTCAGTGCAATATATTTATCTCATAATCCCGTATAGCACCAACGCACCAAGCACGTCGAAATGGACATTCATTATTTCGTTCGAGAAAAGGTGGCGTTGGGGCAAGTACGGGTCCTACATGTTCCTTCTCGTTATCAGTTTGCTGACATCTTCACAAAAGGCCTACCTCGACAACTATTTTTAGAGTTCAGATCCAGTCTCAGCGTACGACCTCCTCCCGCTACGACTGCGGGGGTGTGATAGAATATACGATAGATATTCTAGTTATTCTGTTGTAGTAGGAGATATATTTTGTGAATATTTGTAATTATCTTTTGAGATTCCTAACGAGATTAGGTCTCTAGATTGTAACCCTTTATATACGTATCAATGGAATACACTCCAATCTAAGGAGTTTCATATTATCTAACAAAAATCATACAAATTTCAGTGGTATGTCATCATTGGCTGTAATACAAGATTGGAGTGTACAAATCATTGAAGCTCTTTTGTATCTTGATGAGCAAAATGTTGTTGTAATCCAGAATAATCTTAGGATCGGAAACCTGTATGTTGTTGGAGAATCTGGAACAGTAAAAATTGGAGATTTGAGTGATACGACGTTCTTAACTACAGAAGTTGTTTTACAGATGGGAGCAGGTGATCCTGCGAGTGATGCAGCTGGTAGGGCAATGCATGAAGAAATAGAAAGATTTGGACAATGCGTCGTGTAGATGGTAACTAAAGCTTTGAGGGGTAAACTGATCCTAGACAAACATTGCAAGAATTTTATTAAAAGCTGTTTCCTACCAGGAGATACCAAGCCAACTGTTTATGAACTATTGCAACACCCCTTTCTTGCACAAAATTATGCTATAAGAGGAGGATGTAGTGATTCATTACCGCTACTGTCTGCCATGGAAATCGGTACAGAACGTCAGAGGTACATTCTTAAAGGAAGATCCGGGGATAACGGATTGATACATATAACGTTGAAAATGAGAAATATTCGCCATCACTTTAGTTTCTCACTTAGGATTAATAGAGTTCTACAAGTCATGGAAAGTTTGAAAGAAGATCTTGGCCTATCTGATGAGGAAACCACATCAATTTCTGATGGTATGGGACATCTTTTAACAATTTTTGTGTCTCAATATGGCTTACATGAAAGGAGAATTGTTGTAATTTCTGGCAGTGTTTCATCTCTAAGGATAGCTGCGAAGCAGCAGAATCAGGAACATCAAGCAGGGTGAATCGTCTGATCACAGTAGTTACAATGAGGGAAGTGGCAACATACAGGAAGACAGAGTATAGTTGCTTCAGTAATCTATTAATTCTTGGCATGTTAGTAGCTTAATTCTAGACTC
Source organism: Chenopodium album (assembly GCF_948465745.1). Classification (NCBI taxonomy): domain Eukaryota; kingdom Viridiplantae; phylum Streptophyta; class Magnoliopsida; order Caryophyllales; family Amaranthaceae; genus Chenopodium; species Chenopodium album. Next base: position 10,151,366 of record NC_137844.1, read on the forward strand.
ATCAGTTTGATTGTTTAGTACAAAATTAGACTCGTTTATGTCATAAATTTCTCAATAAATCTAGGTATGTTAGTGATACTTAGTGTGTCAATAAGTTTGATTTCTCAGTGTAGGTCCAACTGGGATTTAATTGTTTCGTTTCTTGATTAATTTTCATTGTAATTGTCTGATTTAGACATATGAACATTGGTGTGTTAGTTATAAGATTTTAACAAAAGCAGAGACTGCAATTTTTTTTTTCTTTCTTGTATAATTAGTAGCTTCTATGTCCTTTTATTTTTTTTTTACTTTTTAATCCTTTCATCTCTTCACTAAGCACGGGCTATAAATTTATGTCACTATAATTCTTTTAATAAAGTGTTCAACTTGAGCCGGATCAAGTTAGTGTGAGCAATTTGAATTGATTGAATAGAATCCTTTGATTATAGTGCTAAACTTGAGCCAGATGGAGTTAACAGGACCAATGAGTCGAGTTTTGTTGTGTCAAGTCATCTTGAGTATAATAAGGTCAATCTAATATGTACTTCGATAATATGATGTATCTTAAGTTGCAACACACTACAAATAAATTCGATTATATAGTACGTAATCAATTGAATTTTTTTTTTTGAGGCAAAAGCGGGCATTAGACTTATATAGAATCAATCTCCACCAAAGTATATAGGCTTTAGGGGAAAGAGTTTACAAAGACACGCTCATTCGAAGTACTCGTGTCCCACCTAGCAATACAATGAGCACCGATATTTCCCGCTCGCTTAACATGAGAACAAGAAAAGAAATTAAAAGCTTCACCAATTTGCCTAATATTATCATACAAGAGAAAGATCGGAGCTGCCCCAGTCTGCTTGTTCTGAATAGCCCGAGCAACAGTCAAGGCATCACTTTCGAGGATAACATCCACATACCCCAATCTACGAGCCAATTCCACTCCATATCAGGTTGCCCCAGCTTCAGCAAGGTCAGGAGGCCAATTTACATCCATTTTCTTCACAGCTGCAGCAAGTAATTCCCCTCTATTGTCCCGCATAACAACACCAAATTGCACCCCACCACAATATATAATATGGGCATCCACATTTACCTTGATAACATTCGTTGGAGGAGGGGACCAGGAAGCAGGGGAAGCAAGGAAGGCATAGCCGATCCCACAGATGCTCCCCGCAACTTCTGGTTATAGCTAGAGTAATCGGCACACAATCGCACAAAACCAGCAGCCATCATAGATGCATTGATTCCGTCATCCCCTTCATGAATGTGTGTGTTTCGATAGTGCCAAGCAGCCCAAGCCAAAGCAGAAAACACTCAAAGATGCTCATTGTCAATTGCTTTGCTCATCTAAAGAAGTCTATCTGCAAAAAAAGGATTGAGGGGCACTTGCTAATAACACCCCAAAATCACTAGCATACCAGATTTCATCAGCATATTTGCACTCAAAAATTGAATGTAAAATTGACTCCTCTCCGTGGCCACAAACAGAACACGCACTCGTCCCTGCAATGTGGCGTTTATACAGCACATCCATAACACCCAACTGACCCTTACAAGCCCTCCATAGAAAGTGACATAGCTTTGGGGGACCTCGAATATTCCACACATCCTTCTCTCCCTGATCGTGGTAAAGTTCCCAAGTTCGCAACCTGCCCAAACGCCCCAACCAATATCAACTCCTAACACTATACGTACCATCAGAGGTAGGCCACCAGTAGCGTGCATCTCTCGGTCCAAAAATAGACAGAGGTACATCAAGGACAACTTGCTTATCCTCCCCCGTAAAGGTAGTATTAATCATATCCATATTCCAGGTTCCATTCGCAAAGTCCACCAAGTCAGCCACACGCAGACTCATGTCACTATTTGCATTCGGAGTGGGAACAAAATGAGCACCTTTACCAGGAATCCAAGCATCGTCCCAAACTCTGATCTCAAGACCAGTCCCCACGCGCCACTTCAAACCCTCTAGCAGTAAGGATTTAGCTCCCTAAATGGACCTCCAACTGTAGTTAGGATCATGTCCCCTAGGCGCCTCAAGAAACTCCGTATTCTTATAATATCGAGCCTTTAGAATCCAAGCAAAGAGTTACACCCTGTACTTAAGCGCCATGCCTGCTTGGCTAATAAAGCCTGGTTAAAACATTTCATATCCCGGAACCCCATCCCACCCATAGCTTTGGGAAGGCAAAGAGAATCCCAGGACTGCCAATGCATCTTGCGCTCAGTTCCATTCGACCCCCACCAAAATCTTGCTAGAAGCGAATGAATCTCATCGATCAAACCATCCGGAATTCTAAATATACTCATCATATATGTGGGAATTGCTTGAGCAACCGCTTTAATAAGCACTTCCTTACCCGGTCGGGACAACAACTTCTCTTTCCATTCTTGTAATTTCTTCCAGATACGCTCCTTCAAACCGGCAAAAATCGCCTTTTTCGATCTTCCGATGATAGTAGGCAAACCCAAATACTTCTCATGTCTATCTACCTCATGCACACCCAACTTAGCCACAATCTCCAACCTTCGGCTTGCAGAAACACATTTGCTAAAAGCTACCTCCGTCTTGCTTAGATTGACACTCTGATCGGAAGCCCTTTCATAAGTACTGATTATATCATCAATTTTAGAGCATTCTTGCAATGTAGCTCTAGCAAATAAAATACTATCAGCCGCAAAGAATAGATGAGAGACCCTCGGAGCCCCTCTACAAACTTAACCCCATGAATAAAATTCTCCTCCGCTGCCATAGAGAGCAATGTTGAGAACACATCCGCACAGATTAAGAAAAGATACGGAGATATGGGATCACCTTGTCGTAAGCCACGGGTAGGTGTAAGTGGGCCAGAAATGCTACCATTGTATTTGAAAGAGGAAGAGACACTCATAAGGCAATTCATAATTCGAGTTATCCAAGCAACCGGGAAACCCAACTTCTGCATCACCCTCTCTAGAAAACCCCACTCCACCCTATCATACGCCTTACTCATATCGAGTTTTAGCGCCACCGTACTAGGGATGGCAGTGGGTCGGGTTAAGTGGGAGACCCGCCCCATCCCCGCCCAAGTGGGGCGGGGATGGAGGGAGGTTTGGCGGGTGATGGGGCGGGGATGGGTATAAAATGTGTACCCGCCATGGGTGATGGGGCGAGTATGGATTTTAGAGTAGACCCGCCCCATATCCGCCCCGCCCCGTACCCACCTTATACTAGCACCATATTTCTTTTAGAAGAGTTGAGAATTTATGAAACTTGATACCCCCTAAGACCCAATAAGCTTGAATAGTGAAAGTCCCAATTTTCTTAACCTAATTTGATATAATCGTCATTAATGTGATACAATAGAGCATCATGGCAAAGGGTTTGGGACGATTTTGGGGTGGGTATGAGGTGGGTATGAATATCCAAGTGGGTGATGGGGTGGGGATGGATCCTATCTTGTACCCGGTGGGGCAGGTATGGATGTGGATATTGTACCCGCCACGAGTGGTGGAGCGGGGATGGGTATAAGATTTTTAGGCGGGTATGGGTATGGAGGTACCATCATCCGCATCCGACCCGCCCCATTACCATCCCTACACCGTACCATGTCTCCCCTCACCCCTTCTCTTCATATAATGAAACACCTCAAAAGAGATAAGTGCATTATCAGTAATTGAACGATTAGGTACAGGAGCACTTTGATTCACCGAAATGATGGACCCTAGCATCGGCTTCATTTTATTCACAAGAGTTAAAGAAATAATTTTATAAAGCACATTGCACAAATTGATAGGTCTAAACTCAGTTATCCGCTTAGGATCATTGCATTTTGAAATCAAGAAAATACACGTACGATTTACCTCATGAAGATCCACCTCACCCCTCCACCTCCTTCACAAAACGAATAATATCATAGCCCACCGTTCCCCAAAATTTCTAGAAGAATAATGCATGCATTCCGTCTGGCCCGGGTGCTTTATTATTAGGATGCATTTGGAAGAGGGCACACCGTATCTCCTCCCCTGATGGTTCTCGATCTAGCTCAAGCCGCATCTCCTCTGAAACAAGTGGCTTAATACCCGCAATGGAAGACTCAAAATTCGACGGATTATCAGTTGCGAAAAGCTTTTCAAAGTAACCCGAAATTACACTAGTCATTCCAACCTTCGTGCTCTTCCAATTATCAAGCTCATCATACAACCCCTTGATCGAATTACGGTTTCGTCAACTACTCGCCTTATGGTGGAAATACTTGGTATTTTTATCCCCATCTCAAAGCTCGTTTGCTCTTGCTCTTGAGTACCAATATGATTCTTCAAGTCTACGAAGCTCCTCAATCTCATCTCGAATCGAATTACATTGATTGAGCAAGTTACCATCAAGCTGCTCCCCTTGATTTTCTTGCAGTCGCAACTTGGGATTCTTGATTCTGTTTTTTAATACCCCGAAAATAGCTGCTGCCCATGAAGATAAACACTCAGCTAGCCTCACCACCCTGCAATGCATCGAAACACCGAGCAACCAAGAATCAGCCACCACTTTCCCACACTCCTCATTCGACAGCCACAAAGCTTCAAAACGAAATATTTTACCCTTCTTATCTTTATCATCTTTGTCACCAAATTTGAGTAAAATGGCAGAGTGATCAGAGTGGCATAATGGAAAATTGATAACCTCTAAAACAGGAAAAAGAGAGCACCAATCTCCCGTAGCAATATATCGATCCAAACGTTCCCGCACCAACGTTTCCATTGTAGTGCCCCTCTGCCAAGTGAATATATTCCCCCGATAACCAAGATCACGAAAACCACCATCATCCATGACACTCCTAAAGGCATCCATTTGTCTTTCTCCTCTAACTGCACCACCACTCTTCTCGTGCACACCTAGGATTTCATTAAAAACCCCAAAACATAGCATAGGAATGGAGCTATTAGCCATCAGGTTTCTTAATAAATCCCAAGTTTTATATTTATTCGCAGCTTTGGGCCACCCATACACACCAACAGCTTTCCAAAAAGGATTATTATTATCATCACAAACATTAGCCTCGACATGATGATTAGAGAAAGAGCAAATGTTGACATTAATATCTTTCCACCACAAACCCAAACCACCCGACCTCCCTTCACTATCAAGACACATCCTATTAGTATAGCCACACCTATTACGAATTAGCTCTAATCTATTTTTATCAATTTTAGATTCCATCACAAACACGATATTTGGCCTATCCCTCCAACACCAATCACGGAGGGCTTTAACTAACGATGGGTTGCCAAGCCCAAAGCAGTTCCAGCTTAAGATTTTCATTGCCCTTCGCGGGGTTGGTTATCACCAACCTCCGCTACTTGAGTGTTATCCACCCCAACATAATCAACATCAGTATTTTTAACCCTTTTCGAACCATCCCCATCCACCTCAAGAGCAACATTATCAGTATACAACATAAGTTCGTTTGCGCTTACCAGTTTGCATTGGCAGAGGTATTGCATCATGCTCCATGTCAACAGTTTCTTTAGAATGAGAGCGAGCCAGCCTTTTGATCTTCCTGCCCTTTGTTTGCACAGGTGCAACGCCACTAGAAAACACTAGTTGTGTCTCGGTATTTAGGACAAAGTCCTCAGAAACATTAGCAATCTGTCTATCAGGTAACCTCCCCTCCTCTTCTGAATTATTCAACTCAATGCACGGTTGTGAGGTTTGTGAAATTTCACCCTCCTTTCCCTCCCCTCCCTTGGCTACACTCACATCACCCTTCCTCAGGGCACACTCTACATTCGGATCATTCTCCCTTTGTAATACCCCGTATTTTTATGTATTTTTATAAAGTATTTAAGTATTAATAAAATGTATTGTTAAGGGCTCAAGTATTTTAATTAAATATTTTAAAGGGTTAAAGTATTTTAAATATAAGGTTTTATAAAAGTAAAATATATTTTGGGCCAAACGTTTATTAATTATTGGGCAATGTAAATTATTCCTACATACTCTTATTGGAATAACCCATCCCAAAACCCATAACTTAAGCTCACATCTTTATAAGCCCAAATTTAACCCTACACTCTCTACTCTATAAATACACCATAAATCCCCAAAAATTTCCCACACAAAAAGGTTGGTCTTATTTTCTCCTTTATTTTATTAATTTGTGTAATTATAATTATTGATTTATGGGTTTTGATTTAATTGTTTGAAATTAATTTAATTAGTATCAAATTGTATTTTGATGATTAAACTTTATAATTTCAGATTTTATAAATGTCATAATTTTCAGATTTTGTAAATTTTATAACCTAGGGTTTTTTAATTATTGAAAATCACGATTTTAGGGTTTTTACGAATAATTGATTTAGGGCTTTTATAGTAATGATGTTTGAAATTTTGGTGATTATAACTACTGATTAGTTTAACTTAATTCTAGAATATTTTGAACACGTAAATTCGTGTTTTAATTTTTAGATTTCCATTCGTTAATATTAATCCCGTTTTAATCCCGATTAGGTTCTGAACTCATCCGATTTTGATAAAAAAAAAAGTAGTGTTTTCCATGTGGAAACAATGTTTTAAGAAAGACTCACTACCTTTGGTAGTGAGCACCACCCTCTCGTGGCCAAATTCACCTGTTTTAACAATGTTTTTATGCTTTAAATTTTATCCTTGAGTTTTAAAGGGTTTTTGATTAGTTTAAAATGCTGGAATTTTATTTAAAGTAGTATAATTGTGATTTTAATGAAAGGGTGTGATTACGCATTAAAAAGGAGTTTAATTAGGGGTTTTTAAATAATTTTCAGATTTTTTTAAAGTAGTCTAAAGTAAATTTAAGTTGCTGGAAATTGTGTATACAAGGAGAATTAATATAGTATTATTGTCCCTTTATGTATGAGACTTGATTCGGGAATTTGTTGTAGTGTAATCGGCTATTTTAAGGGCTTATTTGAGGTACGTTCGCGTACTTAGCATAATTATGTTGATGTAATAGCATGCTAAATGTGTTTGATTGATTACAAGTAGTATCATGCTAGGTTTGGATTGGAAATTATGATTTGGATGTTATTGATGATTGGATTATGAGGCATGATTTATTTGTGATGGATTATTGGATGGAAAATAATAGATTGGAATATTATTTATGAACCACATACTTATTTGTGGCATGTTAGAGAGCATGTTTAATTAAACTAAATGTTTAATTTGGTTTAGAATATTGAAAAGGAATTTATTTATGGTTCATAAAATTTTTATTGATGCTATAAGCATGAGGAAAGGAGCTATATAAGTGTCTATGTACACGAGAAATAAATTGTATGTTGGTGTCTTTGTGCACTTAAGGTGTTATTAACACCGAGGGATAGGATTTGTGGCGCTTTATGCGTTTAAGGTGTCATTGGGACCGAGGTAGAATTAAAAAGGGTTCAACATTAAATATTATGTGGTCACTAATTATTCAAGAATTAAATTGAAATATTTGATTGTTTGAATAATTATGGTTTGAGAGTCATCACCAAGTTTAATAATTTGTAAATAACGTAAAGTGAAAGAGATTACGCACCAAAACTCTTGGAACGTATATACCTTGAGTATGAACATATGGGGGGAGTTATGGGGTTTTATATTTAACCATAACTTCTAATGGAGTACAGGACGTTGTATATTCCTTTTTATTATTATTATGCGCAGGAATTCCGCCACCTATGTGTGGTTTTTGATGCTGGCACGGTTAGCTCCCGTGTCAGTAACCTCAATTTATTGGGGGAGGATAGGGGGAAACCCGTTCGATGCGTAATCAACGCTAAATAAATTATTTAGTGTCTAGTGAGAACTTTTATTGAGTGTTGTATGCTTGAAAAACAGGTGCAACAAGGTAAGTAGTGTATTGATAGAGAATTGTATGCTAGTGTGTTAATTGCGCTTATGTACTCAGCTTTGCTGATTGTGTGTTTTGTGTGTTTGTTGGCCTTGTCTTTATCTTGGCCCTATGATGACCCATTTTTAATGGAGAGTAGTGGAAATAGGTAGAGATAAGCTTTTCAGGTGTTAAAGCATATTCATGAATGGGCATGAGTGAAGAGCGTATCATGCTAGTTTCCATAAGTTTATGATGTGTTTATCGCTTTAATTATTTATGATGATGTTATTATGCGTGACTAACAAAGAGGTTTTGAATTTGGTTTGGTTTTGATAAGGGCCTAAAATGGTTCCAAGTTGTAGGTTGATTTTATTTACTTCATTTGACTTTGGTTTGACTTTATTTTCGTTGATTTACTTTTTAAGTTGACTTATTTTGAAAGGGTTTGAAATTAGTCTTCCGCTGTGTGTCTTTGATAGTTGCCTTAGCCGTTATCACAACGGCGGTAATGTCTTAGATATTCCTAATTAAAGTTTTAAACAGGTATTTTAAAAGAAAGGAATTTCTAGGGTGTTACACCCTTATGACAAACAACTGTCGTCTACTGGAAGTAATTTGTGCCATCTCCTCAACATCTTTCGAAAATCCTTTTCTTGGGGAAGCACGCAAGAAAAGTCCTCATCCTAGCCTCTTCACCTTCTCCTCCTCTGAAATAGTAATGCAATCCTTCTCAGAGTGACCAATAATCCTACACGCAAAGCAGAAATAAGGGAGTCTTTCGTACTTGAACTTAACCCTAACTTGTCTTTCATCCATTGGTGTCTACGTAAAGGTTTCTCAACATCCACCATAACTCGCACTCTTCTGTATCTATTCAAACCCAAAGAATCCTCCTCCAACTCCATAAAATCTCCCAAGTTCGATGAGACAGCCTTCACATAAGCATCGGAGCAGCAATTAAAAGGTAAATTGAGAACTCTAATCCAAAACGGAGAACGACTGACAGTAACCCGGTCAGGTTGTTCATTGCCTTCGACCTCACGCAGCACAAGAAGATGATTCTCCCAACACCACGGTCTTCCCCTTAACACCTTCCTTGTCTCTCCAATGGAAGAATTGGAACACATACAAATTAGGGCTAAGAACCTTAATTACCATCTTATTCGACAGATTCCATACCTTCATCATAGTTCTCTTAAACGCTTCAACGTTATACGGACGTTCAGTGCATAAACGCCCTACAAGCAAAAGTTCTAAATTGTCATTCGATTCAGGACAATCAACCTCACCAAGATCAATGATATCCCCTTCATCATCCCCAAGTCTAAGAGATGAGTATTGTAGTGCCAATTCGTCGGCCATAGTGCCGGAGATTGAGCGTGCAATCAACGGAGATCAGTTCTTTCTTTCGAGACAGCGCAACCCTATCTTTCGAGGGAGTTTCTTCTCTTGACTTCATTCCCGTAATCAATTTAATTTAATGGTTCATAAGTTTGGTTTTTATACAAAATTAAATTTAAATTATTGTGCTTTGTAATATACATTAAATGACACGATATTTACTAAACTTAAATTATTTTGACTTCTTCAAATAAAAAGAACATGGCCTAAGGTGACATAATGAGTAACAAACCATGCTTTTAAGGAAAAAAAAAGGAAAAATTTACTGTACAAAAATAATTCCACCTTTTGGGAGTCTTCTCATAATCTGAACTTTTAAAAATCTGGGAATAATCGTAATCCCACCTTAATAGGGCTATCTTAAAAAAAATTAATAACAAAAAAAAAAAAAAAAAAAAAAAATCGGTCCATCAGCTCATCTCAGCCATTTCCATCTTGATTAATGGACAAACTAAAGAAATTTTGTATCATAATTTGAAAATAAATTGAGTGTTAAATAAGATTTCTCTCTAATTATTCTGACTAAACATTAATAATAATTGTATAAGTGTTCACCAAAAAACGATTTCTGTTACTGGTAGTTACTAATCACTTTTAAGTAAAAGGATAATAAATATCTCTTAATTAAAATTTAAAAAAATAAAAATAATAATTACTCCGTATTCAATAGAGGTTTGTAAAATTAAAAAAATAAAAAATAAATAAAAAAAATCAAGAAAGGGCTATTTCTAATTCTTGATCTTGATAACCGACTTAACTAACTACAACAAATGGATAAATTAAAGATTAATCGGTTTATATATAAAATGGTTTGATTATAAGTAACAACCAAACACTCATCATTATAAATACTCTTTACCATTCTAATTCATTTCATCATCAACCCATTATTTCAAACATTCTGTTATCTCTCCTAATAACCCAACAAATATTAGCTTAATTTCATTCCAAATCTTTCTTTAATTCTGTTTTGTTGTTGTTATTAACTAGTAATGGTGGCTTCGCGCTCACGAGGAGGACACGATTATACGGTTTGGGAGACAGATCCTACAGGGCAATACTCAAGGTACAGTAAGCGCATTGATGAGGGAGATCTTAAAGAAGTTTATTTGGGATATGACAAGACTAATGGCAGAAGAGTTGCTTGGTGTAAGAAATTTCTAAGAACTAATAATCTTGATACTTTGATTACAGAAGCTGAGTTGTTGAGGAATTCTAACCATCATAATATAATCAAATGCTTCTATTATTTTTGGGTCGAAAAAAAATTCGAATTAGAAACCAAAGTTGAGTTTAACATTATTACTGAGCTTTATTCTGGGAATTTGAGAGACTACACTCAGAATCATCAGGTTAAAGAAAATAGTCCAGCAATCAAGAAATGGTGTCGACAGATTCTGACAGGGCTCGATTTTCTTCACAGTCAAAATCTACCGATTATTCACAATGATCTCAAGTGCGAAAACATCTTTGTTGTTGGTAAATCAGGCACGATTAAGCTAGGAGATTTGAGTGCCGCGAAGACTCTTGCACTGACTAGTCCTGAGAATGATGATGCTCGTATGATAGCGCGATCTGAGGTATACTGTCTTGGGTTGTGCGTACTACAGATGTTGACAGAGGAAAGATTGCGTACAATGGATTTTAGCCTGTTAAGCAGAATACAAGACAGACAGCTTAGGAACTTCATTCAGAAGTGTGTGTATCCTGCAGATATCAGGCCTACAATAACTCAACTCCTGAATGACCCGTTTCTGTTACCAAGGACTGCGCCTTCTGGCTATACACAAGTACCTCCAATACCAGCTACTAGCCCCCCGAGAGTTCAGCCTGTATTACAACCGCGATCTGCAACAGACTTCATTACAGAACATAGGAGATTCACATTACAGGGAGAGAGGATAGACAGAGAACTGATGGCAGTGACCTTGAGGACTACTGAAGTTAAGAATACTGATTTTGTATTTTCACTCAGAACTGATACAATTTCTTCTATGATGGATGTAATCACTGCAGAAGTTAATACTAATGCAGACGTCGAGTTGATGGCTCATAATCTGGAACGACTGAGGTTTTACATAGCCAACATAGGACTAGGAGGTCCACGAGGTCCACGACTTGATGAGCCCCAAGAAGACAATATTAATGAACCTCTCGAGATTAATGTTGGTATTGAAGAGCAAGTACGTGAGGCTGATGGTAATGTAATCAACAACAGTAACGCAGCTGCTGAAAACTCTGAGGGAGGTATCGACGACAGTAACACAGCTGCTGCAAACTCTGAGGGTGATATCAACAACAGTAATATAGCTGCTGCAAACTCTGAGGGTATATAGACGACAGTAACATAGATGCTGCAAACTCTGAGGGTGATATCAACAACAGTAACGCAGCTGCTGCAAACTCTGAGGGTGATATCGACAACAGTAATGCAGCTGCTGCAAACTCTGAGGGTGATATCAACGACAGTAACATAGCTCTATCTTTTGAAGAAGCATGACTGATGGCAGCAAGCATCCTAAGGTTCTGATTGGAGTAATTACGACGAGGGAAGTGGCAACAGGAAGACACAATGAAAAGTAAATTTTAGACTCATCAGTTTGATTGTTTAGTGCAAAAATAGAATTTGGTTTTAAGTCATAGTACAGAAATTTTCTGAACAAATTTAGGTATGTTAGTGATACTAAGCGTGTCAATAAGTGTGATTTAGAAATTTTAGATGTGTGACTGTGAACATTGGTGTGTTAGTTGTAAGATTTTAATAAAATTTGAGACTATGCAGTTTGTTTTTGTTTCTTTATAATTAGTATGTTCCATGTACAATTTCTTTACTTTTCAATACTCTCATCTCATTACTCTATAACTTACTATTAAGCGTGTTACTATTAATCGCCTTAAGGCCAGGGTTGGTTAGTTGAGGCTAACTTTGACTGTTTATGCAACCTCAACCCACATTCAATAAATAAGGGTCTAACTTACTATTAATCGCATTGGTCCTTGAAGCAATTAGGCTAAATTAAACTTATGTTTCGATAAAATCAAACTTCAATGTAACAAAAATTAGAACGTACCTATTTTATGCGACTAGATATTTTGGTTCCTAAATAAAGAGGAAAATTTAGTGGAATAGGTGATTATTGATGTTTTATTTCCAAAAAAAATTAACTATATGTTAACTGCTAAAAATATATATCTACCACTAAGAAATGGATCTAATTAAAAATATTATGTGAAAAAAAAAAAAAAAAAAAAAAAAAAAAAAAAAAAAAAAACTGTGTTTAATTAGCCCCACCAATAATGTTATTTAGCTAACTTGGAGTAAACTATTTTTACCACTTCAATACTTAAACAATTAAGGAATAATAAAAATTCGTCAAATAAATTTTCAAAACAAAATCATTTAATAATAATTGTACCTAGCATTAACGAAAGGTAGAATTTAACAATTTAACAAAATAAAAATCAAGAAAGGGCACATTCTGTTTCTTGATCTTGATAACCGACTTAACTAACTACAACTAATGGATAAATTGAAGATTAATCACTAAAAATATATCTTGGTTACAACTTACAAGTAAAATCTAACTAAACTAATCATTTCATCAAATATTCTGTTTTCACTTAATAACTAACAAAAGTTTCATCTATAAAAATCAACCTCATTCCATTACAAATCTTTCTTTAGTTCTTTTTTGTATTTCTTAGTTAATACTCTGCAGTAACGGCAGCTTCGAGTTCACAGGCAGACGAGCTTAAGATCGTGGAGAGAAACCCGACACGTCAATTCGCAAGGTACGATGACATTATCATAGTACAACCGGTACTAAGGCTAAAGAAGCCATCAGTAGGAAACCAATTCATCAGAGAACCGAGCAGCGAATCGAAAGTAGTCTATAAGGGATTCGATGGAGTTACTGGCAGAGATATTGCTTGGAGTAAGACAGTGTTAACTATTGAAAATCATGAGATATTATACGAAGAAGCTAAGTTGTTACATAAGTTAGACCATGATAATATAATGAAGTGTTACGATTGTTGGGTCGATTTTAAGAATGAATTTGTAACGCTTAACATGATTACTGAAATTTATTGTGGGAATTTGAGAGATTATTCCAAGAAACATTGGATTGGAAGATATGAAGATACTACTCCAATTAAAAATTGGTGTAGACATGTTCTTGGAGTGTTGATTTATCTTCACGGTCTTAGTCCTCCGATTTATCTTCGTAGTCTTTGCTTGGAAAACTTCTTTGTTATTGGAAATTCTGGTGTAGTTAAGCTTGGAGATTTATGTAGCGCGATATTTCTTGATTCAGGAAGTAGTACTGAGAGCAGTAATGCTGATGCTGATGCTGTTGCTGTTGCTGTTGCAAATGCGCGGTCTGAGATATACGAGTTTGGGATGTGTGTACTACAGATGGTGTATAAGGATGCTGTACAGAGGAGATGGAGGGAATCGCGTGATAAGTTACAGAGAGTGATGGACCAAGAACTAAAGGAGTTCATTCAGAAGTGTATAGGAGGAGTAGATGTCAGACCTACCGCGATTGAACTGTTGAATGATCCGTTTCTTGAACTGAGTGTTGAGGATCAGGACCCTAGCACGTATTTAACAGGATGCAGTCTTCCGAATCTGAGGCTAACTAGTATTGTGGAATTCCCGGCTCCTGGTTCGAGTGATCAGAGGCTAAGATCAGTACTGCAGTCGTCTGGAAGGGAAGTAGAAAAGGTGATTAATGATGATAAAGGAAATAAGAAGTTTGGATTAAAAGGAAGAGTGAAGGACCGTGAATTGATACAGATGGACTTCGTAGATTATGGTAGTAAGAGGGTTAGGTTTCATTTCTCACTCGAAACCAATACAGTTCTGCAAGTCGTAGAGAAGTTTAAAGAAGAATATGGCCTCTCAGATGAAGATGCTGCATCAATTTCTCAGAGTATGGAACAGCTGATAACAGAACTTGTGCCTGAATATGCTAACAGTGAGTAAAAAAGCTGCAGTCTCTGAGAATGCTCCGAATCTTGTGAATATATCTACTGAGGAAAATTCTAGTGGTGGCCGCCGGAAACATGAGACAGCAAGGATCCAACACAGGCAAGGCGCGAAGCAGAAGCAGAGACAGAAATGGATACGTCGGAGTAATTAGGATGAGGGAATTGAAGTGGCAGCAGAAATACAAGATATAGTAGCATTGGAAAAGCTGTCATTTCTTGACAGTAGTAGATTTTAAGCTCAATTTGATTCTTAGTACACAATTAGACTTTCAATTTGATTCTTTAAGTACAAAATTTAATTCTAAGCATGTTGTTAGTAATCTAAAGAGTGTCAATAAGTATGATTTCTCAGTTTTAGGATTTAATTATTTCCTTTGTTGATTGATTGTCATTTGTATGTGTTTGATCTAGATAAATGAACATTGGTTAGTAAGCAATTTTTTTATCTTCTGTGTAATACTTCGTTTGCAATCCTCTCCTGTTAATAACATATACCAGAAAGTGTTTTTAAGCATGGACTATATGTTCTAGTTATTAGAGTAACGCGATCAGCTTGAGCCAAATTGTGTTATTACTTATTAGCACAATTAGAGTTAATTAATCGTATCGTGTAATCTATAGTAAAATCTGATTATATAGGGGGCAATGCAAAGGACTCAGATGACCAATTTGGCCGGCGGCTTGTACGTTCAACTCCTGGTGTTGGCAAGTTCATTGGCCGTACTTACACACCAATGGCCTATCCTATAGGTATGTTGCTCTCTTAAATTTACTTGTGTTAATTGTTATTCCTTTCATTGTTTTAGTTACAGAGTGTCACTTTTTTTAATTATATTATGTATAACTAGTAAACAAATGGAGACTAGGGATTTTTTATGATGATAGTTTGTACTTTGTATTATTTTGGCTTTGTGTAACTTCTTTTGCGTAACTGATATTATGTTTATGCAATTTCAGTAAAGACTTTGACTTATAACTAGTGACTTACTGTACACAAGATTTACAATTATTCATGGATATGATGGATTATCCAAATTATACAAGTGCTCGTATAAAGTAATATACCAATCCTAAGTATAATTCATTGATTTGGCTTGGTTAATGGCAAATTGGCAATGGCAATTTTGACTTTTACTCCGGATTCTTATCCAATACAAAGGTTAAAAGTCAAATCTATCCATTTTCATATCCATATCAAAATTCAAAGCCCAATTAAGTCCAATATAGGTTTACTCCCTTTTTTTTTTTTTTTTGAAAGATAGGTTTACTCCATATTAAATACTACCTCCCTTAAATGTTACGTGCAACTTTTTTTTTTTTTTTTTTTTTTTTTACAACAATGTTATGTGCAACTTTGAAATATTTTATATCTCACAAATAATACCCCAAAGTTGCACATAACATTTAACGGTAGTACTTGTAATAATAACCATATTTGGTGGGAAAACCTGAGCGAGTTCATCATACATCATCCTACTTCATCCAACTCACATCACTCGTTGCAGAGCCACTCAGTAATGGAAACCCTAGACCCCAATTCACCAAACAAACGATTGAAATCGGAAACCCAAACCCTAGATCCTGCAATTCCGTCTTCAATTGACAAAGGTAAAGCTCCGATTATCGACGACAATGACGGCGAAACCAACGATTGTTGCGAATCGCCGACGAATGATGGTTGCGGAATTTGTTTGTCGGAGGAAGGAAGAACCGTTAGAGGTCTTATTGATAGTTGTGATCATTACTTTTGCTTTCTTTGTATAATCGAGTGGTCCAAGATTGAGTCTCGCTGCCCCTTGTGTAGAGGGAGGTTTAGTACTATTCGTCGCATGAGAAAAGATGGGACCTTCATTGGTCAAGGTTCGGTTCGGATTCCTGTTCGAGATCAGGTATTTAATTCGTTTTATGTTATTGTTGAATTTCATGTTTTCAGTGTTTGTTTTTCAATGTGATTTCTGCTTATTGAAGTTGTGTTTGTTGTTAAGTGATTATGTATTTGATTATGTATATGATTGTGTTTGTGATTATGAAGTTATGAAGATGAATGTAGTTTTTACAATGGAAGTATTGCATCCTTAATGTTAGTGTTTGTGATCATGCTACACAATCCCCAAAATTATGTAAAATTACATTCCCGCACAATGGAATCCCTCGAGTGTTGGCGGATGGTTACGAGGAATTACGAATAAAAAGAAATACTTAGGGGTTGATTGGCCTTAAAATCGAAGGGATTTTCGTTACCAAATATACAATTTTGTTCCCGAACCATCTATCAATGAGTCCTGTTGGGAAAATAGGCTTTTGAAGGATGCTATTGTAGTACAAGTAGATGTTAAAAGAGTGAGAATGGTTGACCCTTACCCCATTATAAGACATATAGATTATAGAGTACCTTTTTGGGCATAAGAAGCTTTTCTAAAGGAATTTTTCCAATTTTGGTGCTTTAAGGATACTATAGTATCTTAGAAATATCACTTGGGTTACTTGATATAGCATAATATCAATTTGGTGACTTGATATTGTATCCATTAAGGTCAAGAAATATTTTATTTGTAATCTTATAATTTAGACCATTGAAGTTGAATATGAAAATTATACTCCAATATTACATCAATTTAATCGGATTTCTAATTTTATTATTTTTCAACAGTTAAAATTGAATATTCTGTAAGAAATCTTGGATGACACATCATTTTTTACTGGAATTTAACAACCTTATTGTCAAGCCAATGAGGTGAAACAATTATTTCAATAGGTTACCAATGCAGAATTTTGTCATATGTTAGGGTACCAAATGTAATTTATTTGTTTTAAATGGTTGGTGTAATACTTTGATGTTGTAGAAACAAGAAAGTAGCTATTGTGATTTTGTGAAAGTTATATGACATCATAGGTCCAGCTTAATTTTGCTGTAAATTGACCATGGATATTAAGCCTTTCCTTAATAATTCACTCAGAAGATTAAGCCTCCACAGCTTTGACTGTTGGCCAAGATACATGTTTGGTTGTCCTGCTGACGGCGCTGAGTGTGATGGTATCTTTGATTGCTAATGCTTAGTATCTATTAATTATTATTGGTTGTATGTCTTACTTGCAGATCTATGATCCTTTTGGGGAACCAGTTGACCCATATGCACAAGCAAAGTGCTCTGTCTGCAATAGTTCAACGGATGAGTGCCTTCTTCTTTTATGTGATCTCTGCGACTCAGCTTCACATACTTTTTGTGTTGGCCTTGGTGCCACTGTACCTGAAGATGATTGGTTTTGCCGGGATTGTGCTCTTCTACGGGATGAGCAGCTTGAAAATGGTATGAGTGATGATGCTGTTACTTCTATTGATCCTCCTCCTTGTGATGAGGAATTGTTGCCAACTTCAGCTTCTGTCTCAATATTTGATATTGTGAGAGACCCAAATAGGTCAAAGGAGCCTGACTCTGAGACAGATAGGCTTCTCAAATCGTCTCAAAATCTGACAGAGTTTTCTTCCAAAGCTACTGCTTCTGATCAGTCAAATATTGCATCTGCAAGAAGTGTACCTGGTGAAAGAGATAATTTGTGTCCTGCTGATATGTCGTATAGTGCTAGAACACTGCAGAATTGCCGAAATGCTCACAGGCACATTAATGTCTTGCGTGAGAATTGGGGTGCTTTTAGAGCTGGATCCTTGAGCTTCTCTCTAGCATTTTCTGATTCCTTAAGTAAAGCTAGTAAGAAAAAGAATGTTAATGGAACAAGTGGAGAAAAAATTTGTGAATTGCAATCCATTTCATCTGCGAGCTCTTTGCAATCAAAGTCTTGTGATGACACATGTGATAAAGATTCCTACAATGTTGACAGAGCTTGGAAATTGATGACAAAAGCAAAGACTGTGCAGCAAACTGCTAAGTCAAAAAATACTCCTAAGATTTCTCAAAATAAAGCACATAGTTTAAAGATAGATAAATTTGTACCTAAGTGTGTAGTGTCTGGAAGAAAGGATCTAATGTCCCCTAAATTTGAGAAGCAAAAGCTTACTGATAAGGTAAGTGGAAGGCCTGCTGAGACTTCTGGAAAGCATCGTTTGACTAATTTTTCATCACAAGCTGATAATGCCTCTAGCAGCAAGTATCAGAAGTCCTTTGTCCGTAATTTATCTATGCCCAGAGAAGTACGAGCTAATATTCATCACAACACAGCACTCTTAGCATCACCCAAAAAGCTACAGGGAGGAGAGACTACTGTTCTTGATGATGGCTCTGCTTGGCCAGCATCTTCATGTGGGCAAATAGCAGGTACGTCTGATGTATCGCATCCCAGATTGCAGAGGATGGAAGCATCTGCATTTCCTTTGAAGAAAAATGGCCATATGACTATCTGTGCATCCAGTAAGCAGGAGCCACAGACATCAGCACAAGCTGACAATTGTCGTAATAAAACTGGCTTACTTTCTGATGCAAATCTAGGAAGAGGGTTGTCAAATTTTTCTGATGAACAGAATGGTTTTGCTTGCTCGACATCTTCGTGTGATCCTGTAGTGGGTGGCTCTGCTGCATTTAATGTCAAGTTGGAAGGCAAGAAAATATCAGCATGTCCTGGAAGTGTTGGGTTTAACAACACCAGCAAGGGTAACAAGGATGATGAGGCAAAGGGTGAGATTCAATCCCTTGTCAAGCTCAACCTAAAGCTCCTTTGTAAAAACAAACGATTAGGTACGCTGATGAAAATCTCTCTTAGTATATGTTGTTCTTTTGTTTGGCGTTATCTGCTTTAGATTACTTTGAAAGAATCCTTTTCAGTATTTTTTGCTAGAGATAGTCCCCTATTTGGCCCTTCCCTCCACCAGAGATCTACAAGTTCTAGGTTTTGATAGAGTGATTATATTGAAATTGTTTGTTGATGGAATTTTCTTGTGATAATCTGTGACTTGGGATGATTTCGACGTGATGCATTTATCATGTCAGCATTGATTTAAATGTTCAATGCCTTTAAAGGGGTTGGGTGTTGTATACTTGTATGTGGGCACCTTACCCTTGTTGATGAAGAAACTGACCCTTAATCTGATACATATGACACTGCTACTTCATAACAAAAATATACCAGAAACAATGCGATAAGTCTTAACATTCTAATAAATTAAAATTGTGAAAATCTTTGATGTGAAATGGAGATTTACAAGAAAACCTACTAGTATGTTTTTACTTTAGAATATTAAGGATATTAGTTAAAATGACTTGCTAAACTACCTGTTCGTTTTATTTATAACGTTGAGGTAGCAAAGTGTAGTGTTGGATGAATGTACAATTCGAAATTCCTTTTCTATATTGTTGTATTGTTGAGATTGCTTACATATAACCCCTTAGAATGGGCGCATTTAAAAGTATTGGAGTAATATTGATTTTGTTCTTGACTCAATCTTGTATTCTCATTTTTCCTTCTGTTTTAATCAACTAGGCGTGGATGCATTCAAGGAAATTGCCAGGCTTTCAACACATACAATTTTGGCTTCCTGTGGCTTTGAGCACCGAAAAATTGTTAGTCCAGCCCCAACATTAGTATGCCATCACGGTGATCAAACTCCACAGTTTCATAGATCTACGATAGTGCCTAGCTCTTGTAG
Organism: Chenopodium album; assembly: GCF_948465745.1. Taxonomy (NCBI): domain Eukaryota; kingdom Viridiplantae; phylum Streptophyta; class Magnoliopsida; order Caryophyllales; family Amaranthaceae; genus Chenopodium; species Chenopodium album. The sequence continues at coordinate 10,171,178 of NC_137844.1, forward strand.
GGAATGCTTCTACGTCTTTGTCAAGGATGTAGTTAATTCGATCATGTCCAAGAAATTGAATAGTTCTAAGGTTACTGCTAAAGTTACAGCTTGAATTCTTGAAAAAAATATTTATATGCGGAATTGCTGATGACGAAACTCATCATCTTTTACCATTACAGTGGTGAAAAATTTAGAGACTGATTCGGGTAGATCCTAAAAAAGTCCCTAGTCACTGTATATAATTTATTGTATTTGTAACATTTGTGTCTTCATTACATGACCAAAAGTATAGCAGATATAATCTTTACTTGCTTCTTTTTTGATGAATTATATTTACTTGTTTCATTTGCTAGAGAACTAGGAAATGGTTAATGAGACTTATATAGGCCTATTTTGGAACAACATAGACAGCAGGTGAAATTCACTGGTTTGTTTACTCATTTACTTAAGAAAGATTAGGGATCGGATGACATATGAAAATGATTATGTAGCCTCTGCAAAGCATTCGTACAAGATAGAGGAATCTGTATGATTTTGATGGATGGTGGACTAGTAAGCGTGTATTAATATTTGCATTTTTTGAAATCCTACACCCCCATATCCGCTTGTCTCACATCCTCACCTTGCCAACGCACCACCACCCCCACCACCCTTCCCCCCTCCCTGTCCGCGTGTGCGCTCCTATGGCTCTAATAATATCACCTATGTTCAAATCTGTAACTCTTTACGCTCACTTGTCATGTGGTAACAAGCGGATGATTGATATTCAGTTATCTACTTGGGTAGTATACTAGTAGGTGACTCTGAAGGTGGGGGTGAGTGCGAGTCTAGAGTTTAATTGAACTGAGCAAATATCAAAATATGATTGTTGGCTATGTATACTTGCCATGCCGGTGGATACGGGTGTGACAAAAGGAATTTAAATTCAACCCGTCCAATTGTCATTCTTGTGGAGATAAAAACCGGTCTTAAATTCTTAATATGATTGTATACTATATTTTTAAAAATGAGTTGAAGATGAATTGTGAATTAGTGGTTTGATTTGTGATCAGCTTGTTTATGCTTTTATTGTGAAAGGATCAAATGAAGAAAAATTCTCTTGATTTTAATTGGATGAATTATCAGAACATGAATTAGTTATCAAAACATAGTTGAATAATCTCATGCTAGAAAAATAGACATCTAACTTATCAATTTATCATGAGTTCATGACCTAGGGTAATATTAAGACATTCCTTTTACATTCGAGCAATTCAAAAGTTTTTTTACAATTTGAATCTGCACAAATTCTTATTTGTGGCTGGCTACACTATGCGGCCATCCATCATAATGGTTACTTCGCTAGTGTTGTAGGAGTTACTTATTGTAATAGGGGTTATTCAATCAGTATTATAAGAGTTACTCAATCAGTATTATAAGGGTTACTCTGTCAACATCAAAGGGGTTAGTTGATCAGTGTTATAGGGATTACTTTGTTATTTTATAAGTGACCACATGGTGTGGCTAGCCGCACACAAGACAAGTTGTTGAATCTATGGTGTTGTTTGTTTGATATGGGAATTTACTTCCCATAGGAATTTGTATTTCATGAGAATTAAATGGCTACATCAAATTCTTAAAAAATCCCTAAAGTTGTTTGATTAGCATAAAAGAAGTTACAAGACGGGCTAGGTAATCAACTTTCCATGTTTTGTGGGAAGTTACAATTCCCATGAATTTACAATTCTCACATTTACACTTTTTATTGCCAACCATACAGCTCAATCATTTTAAATAGCTTGCTAACCAATGATTTTTGTAAACTCAATCCCTCTTTGGTGCAACTTTTTTTACTTACATTAGAAAAAACTAAGTTTAGATAAAAGTTAATAATTTCAAATGATAACTCAAGTAGTTAGAGCTTCTTTCCCAATTTTAAACATTCTAAGATCAATTTTTATCAATCGCCCTTTAGAATTACTTTTGAATGACCCTGTAAATCATGTCTAATATGAGGTAATTACATTGTATTCATTCTTTAAGTAATAATATAAATAAAATTTAAAACTAATACGGAGTATTTATTTACCAATATAGAATTTTTATTATCACAAAATCTTGAATTACTATAAATAAAATTTAAACCTAATATTTATTTACCAATATAGAATTTTTATTATCGCAAAATCTTGAATTATTCACAATGAAAAAAAAAAAAAAAAAAAAAGGGAAAGTAAGATAACGGACGTTAAAACGGAACGGGAGAAGGAGGGTATAAAAGAGTGGTCCCCACTCGGCAGGCTGTGTGTGTGTGAGTGTGGCATATGAACGGCAGGGGATGGGCGCACGTGACTGGCTGCTTCCCTCACTCACGTGCGTTCTTTCCTACTGCTAAAGCCTAAATTACATTTTCAATTAATTAAAAAACACATACGAATTATGTCTTGTCACATCATTTTATGTCACATACGCAATACTTGGGCGATCACTCCCTTCATGTGCCTACCCCCCCCCCCCCCCCCCCCTTCACTGTTGTATACTTGCATCATTTTATAGCATCATTTATCAAACATTTCATTTTTTCATGAGCTTCCTTTCTCATTTATATAATTCTTTAATAATTATATTTAATAAGTATTTTTGTACAATACTTTCTCCGTCTCATTATTTCGTGCCTATTTCTCTAAAAAAAAAATCGATAATTAAGAAGAATGGTGAAAGTAGAAGAATATTCTATTGAAAAGATAAAAAGTAGTTAATATTGTATGGAAAAAGATAAAAAGTAAAGAATAAAAAAGAGAAAAAATAAGTAACAATTTTTTGGATATATGTGTATTTTGTATGAAAAAAATAAAAAGTAAGTAATGATTATGGGTTACTTTTAAAAACAGGCATAACATTTTGGGACACCCAAAAAGGAATACTGGCTCAAAATTATGGAACGGAGGAAGAAATATTTTAAAAGCATTTTGTTTATGTTAGTAAGCTAATTGAGTTTTTTATACTGCCTCCGATCCGTACGTTTAATTGCAATAAAGAGATAGAAGTATTATTTATAAGATAAAAAAAATTCTTTGATTACAACTAAAAAGTAACTGAGGTAGTATATTATAGAACCCAACTCAAATGTGAATGTGTTAATGATAAAGAAAATTTAACACAACTAGTTTTTTAAAAATAAATATTTACTATAAGATGAAGGGATGAAATATCTAATATTTTTTATGGAAAAAATGGATTTGTTGATGAATTAGACTTTTATATGAGCTAGTCTAAATTACAAAGTTAGGTTCTTTACAGTGAAGGAGAGGATAAAGGAAATATCCACTTTAAATTACAACTAAATGAGATCATATAATATTTGATATTTAAGGTTACAAGGTAAACATCCTAATAACCTACAAAGTACCAACTACACCAAATTGATTGGATAAGCTCAACTTGCAAATAGTTGTATATTTTTCAGATTGTTTTATTAAAGGTTGAAAATTTTAGGAACATGTGATTACAACTAGGGGAAAAAACAAAGATAGCTACACAGCCTAGCTACACTCATGCATGCTTAAGTTATTGGATATGGCCAATGCCCTTTTATAATAACTATGATAAATGGAGTAAATATAATGAACAAATCTAAGAGCCAATTCAACCCTTCAATTATAATTACTCCCTCCGTTCCTAAATTACATTCATATTTTCCCGAGGAATAAATGCTAAAAACAGAAATGTAATTTAGGAACGGATGGAGTAGTAAATTTTGTTAAGGTGTGTATTTTGTGTGTAGGGATGGCAATCTAGTCCAGATCCGACCCTACTCCGCCCCGATCCGAGGTAAAATATCTGCTCCGAGTTCGAGAAAAAAGTAATCCAAGTTAGACTCCGTTAAAATAATCCGACTCCGAGTCAGAGGAGGGTTGAAGTCGGATCCTACAAAAAATCCGAGAAACCGACGAATGTCCGACTTTAACGGATTATCCGACTCCGACTCCAATAGATTGTGGATTTTTGTGTGGGTCATGGTGGCATTGGGTATGGGTTGTAAAGGCCCAAATAGCCCAACATCTCAAAGTACATTGAATAATGAAAAAAAAAACTCGGAGTCGAGTCGGATCGGAGTCGGAGGTCGGATATTGAAGTCGGAGTCGGAGTCGGAGTCGGATGTCGGAGTCGGATGTCGGATTTAACCTCCGACTTCCTGTCAGGTCGGAGTCGGATTTAGCATAATCCGCTCCGAGGCCGACCCATTGCCATCCCTATTTGTGTGGCATCCCGGCATGTGATACCGTGTGGACAGCTGACACACACTAAAATAATCTTTGACTTATCGAATAACCCCTAATTGAGTAATCGATTAAGTAATCCTTGACCGAATGAATAACCATGATCATACGGTGTGTCCAGCCACGTATAAAACTTTGTAATTTGATAGTATCGATTATCTTAGTATACAGAGAAAGTAGTACGAGTACAAAGTAGTTGGAGTAGACTTTCATCTGTAATTTTTACAATTTTTACAAATTACTTTCGCTAGTCTCAAACATCTGACACGTTTCAGCTTTTAGCACATATGCTTGAATATAAATACTCTTCTATTTTTTTATTAGCCCTATTTCATTTACTTGTATTACACTTGTCAACAATGCATAACTTTAACGAATAATAACAACCTCAAATCTTAACATGAAAATTTTATAAAGTTAGATATTATAATACGGAGTAGTTTTTTTTTTTTTTTAAAAAAAAAAAATTATTCTAACAATATTTCACATAAATATATGTTTCCCTACATATGACTTACATAAACCAAATTAAAAAAAAAAAAAAAAAAGTGATTGGGTAATGTAAAAGTCAAGATCAAATTAAAAAAAAAAAAATAAAGAATGTCTGACACTTTGCCATTAAGAATTTGTTCTAATTTATTGAGTTAAATTAAATAAAACTAAAATAAATTATTTATAAGAGAAGAAAATTAAAAATTAAATTAAACTAAATTGAAATTAAACGAACGTGTCATAGGCGTAAAAACTACAATAATTTGAAATAACATAACAATTAAAAAAATGGAGAGAGTAAAAACAATAACACGAGAAAGAGAAGGAGTAGCAATGAATCCAAAAAACAGGTATGAATAAAAGAGAAAGAGAAAGTGGATCGCGTAAGAGAGAGTGGGGGCCACCACACCAAAGCGTGAGTTGGGCCACGTGATTTGGGAGGCGACGTTGTGGTAGGCTACCCAATTTTTTTAATCACGTGATGCGGTGCATCAACCATGCATGCTTCGACACGTATCACTCTTTTAAATCAAAAACACACTCATCAATTATTTTATTTATTAAACTATTTAGTGAGTACTACATTAAAGTAAAAGTATCATTATCCTAAGACACGTATAAAGATAGATAAAACATTTATTAACTGATCCCTATATTGATACTCCTACCCAGAGAATGTCCATCTTCTAGCCCTTTTTTTCATCATTTTCTAATTCAACTCGATTTTTAGCTATTTCACTTTGACTTATACAATGTTTAGCTATCTATATAATTACGAGTACATATCTTATCTAAGGTGTATCTTTGATGATGTATTTTAATTTATGACACACATTTAAAATAATTGGATGTAGAGTAAAATATTTTACATCCGCTTTAAAGTTACCTTAACATGAACAGAATTTATCCTATAATAAATAAAAGTTACTCAGTATATATAACTTATTCTGATATAAATAAAAGTTATTTAAGCTTTATGGATTAAAGTTATCCCAAATTCAACAAAAGTTACCCTAAATTTTATAAAAGTTGATAAACATCAGATGTAATAAAAGTTTTGCTTAATTTATTTATTTAATGATAGAGTATTTAGTTTTATGCTTCCAATATGTAAGATCCAAAGCTACTCAAAGAGCTATTACAGAAATCTACAAATACAAAGTATGTTACACAACATTAAGAAAATAAAAAAAATATAAATGGTCAAATTTATACATTAACACATGTGGCAAACTGGTAATAACTAAAATAATAATAGTTTATTTTGTTAATTCAAGTAAAAAGTGTTTTATTATAGTATAAATTCACATTGAAAACTCCTCTTTTTTTTTTTTTTTTTTTTTTTTTTTTTTTTGTGAGAACATAAGGAAAAAAAAAGTAAGGAAGTCTTATTTGAATAGTGTGATCTAATCATTTGGTTTTTATTTATACGAATATCTTATCAATAATTACCTAAACTTAATAGTTAGGATTTATAAGAACATTGGTAGCTCAAACGTAGTACTCCCTCCGTCCCTTAATACAATGCCTCTTTTGAGCATTTATTCCTCACATAATAAAGAGAAAGATGCATTGTATTAAGGGATGGAGGGAGTATATATCAACCCTCATCATAACCCTTTTTTTTATTGGATTTATCTCATTAAAGCGAAAAAAGGATAAGAAAGTTTGATACACATTATAAAATAAGAGTCAATATCTTGATGAGTTTCTAACTAGTGTACAAACGTCGTAATGTTATTTGGGATGCAATTGGCTCCCCGGCAGACATGACGATAAGTCGATAATCAAAAGGTTGGTCGAAGATATTAGCTAAGATATACAAAATTTGAGTTAGAAAGGATGGTAGGAGACATATATAGTGATAGGCTTAGAGTATTTGAGAGGAAATTATCAAGGGAAATATTTTATATTTATAAGGTCTAAAAAAATATAATGATATAATTAAGGGTGGGTGTAGTGGAACTACTATATATTCTTATTTGGGAAGGGTGAGGTGACGAATCGATCATGTGACTAGATGTGGAAGCCAATGTCACATTATTACTAACCCATCCCAAAATAGTCGTCACTCCTATTCAATATACTTTCCAACATGCTTCCTCATTTGTGTAAATGCTAATTATATATAGTGTGGATTATTATATATGTATTCTTCATGTGATTAAGTCTTAGTTTATGATTGTACATACATTTGTACTCTCCCTTAGCTTCCCTCTAAAAGGTGTTAATCTATGATTACATGATTTATTTACACTAATTAATTAACAACTTAACATTTGAATTATGTTGATGCAATTGTCTTTTTCACACACTAATAATTAAGGGCAATGACATACAATGAACCATTAGGGTTGTGCATCAAAATTTGATACATTTTCTAAATCAATATTAAAATTAGCAATGGGTGTCAAGATCCTATATCGATTGATGTAATTGTCATTTGAATAATTGAGTTAGATTAAAAATTTTACCTTTAGATTTTTAATTCAATTTTTAAGTAGTTTTAAGGTTTCCCCGTATATATTATACTTTTTTTTATCCAATTAATTTAGCCTTTGTAAAAAAACTTAATGTAGATATTTGAGTGTAAAATCTTCAACTATAAATTCAAATTATATTAATTTAATACTTTGAATTTATAGATCGAGAAGAATCTAATAAGATTAAAAGTATGATTTTTTTTCCATATATATATATATATATATATATATATATATATATATATATATATAATGAATATTCATGTATATATATATAATGAATATTCATGGTGGTCATCAAACTATGTCTTTTTCCAACAGAACAAATTAACAAAAGGAAAAGGATGGTGTAATAATAATAATTAATTAATTAGTATCTACTCCCATCAAAATTAAATGATCTAAATCAATTATGCATAACATTTAAAAAAAAAATTAGTCGACAATTCCATGTGACAACATACTACTAATTGCCTCTAAAAAGCTTGTTGGTCCCTAGCCATCAAATTAAACTAATGGATACCTAACAGAAGATAGCTTAATATTATTAATTGATTGTGATTTACATAGGCTACGAAGACACCCATATTCCCACCAATTATAAATAATTTCATTTTAAAGTTGATTAAAACTTTGGTTTAAAATGTAATCCAACCATCATATAGTATATCTTTCAAGCTTCATTATATTTTTATATTATATTGTAAGGTCGTCGAATTACCAAATCATGTACCACCGTCATCATAGGTTTAATTAATCAATTATATTTATACACACATATATAAATCTAACCTTTATAATTGTTTAATTAGTACCCTAATCTGTAAAATGAAAAGAGACATTGCTATACTACCTGTATACATGCACCTCAATTGCTGTCTTTTTATGTATTGGAATCTTATTATAGCCCTCTTTAGTTCTCAATAATTAATTTAATTAATTAGCTAATGTTTTCTTATGTATAGATAGAAAACGTAATGTATAGTCATAATCAGACCTACCTTTGCAAGTCGCCATAGATTTATATTATGTAGTAGCATACTCTAAAATTATCTGATAAGACGTACTAGTTAATAAAGTTTAATTTACAATTAAAATAGTACTATTATGTATTGTATTATAGAGTCATATTACTAGATAATGTCTTTAAGGTTAATATAACGGAGCTAAGCTCGAAAATGTAATAATTTGTGCAAAAGAGATACTGGTGCCATTTTTTTTCCATGTGTTTTGGTAGCAAGTCTTCATTTCTACATTATCCACATAACTATCTTGGAAGCTTCCGAAAAGGGCTAAAGTCATGCAAGTAATAAGAAAATAGATTTAAAAAGGGAAAGTACCAGTATCTACAGCAATAAACTGACAGGAGAACAAAATTCTAAAGTGACCTTAATTTAATATTTAATGTACAAGCTATTTATTTAACCTGATTAATAAGAATATAAATATCAATTGTCATTTTTTTCCTTTAATATATATATATATTTTTTATTCTTTTACTTATACTATTGGTGACTATGGTGAGTTACAAAATCATAGATGCAACGTAAAAATGTTTTCAAGCTAAATCTTATTCATAAATAATTTGGAAAACTCGTACAATGTAACCCATACAACTTTGTTAAATTAACCACTTCTGCATTCATAAATCATACTAGAGCCTTTAGTTCGTGGTTATATTTAAGAGAAATTATATCCTATATATACTTATTAAAAGCGATAACTTGTTATCTTCAATTCAATCCTTTTAATTAACATTGTTTAAAACTACTTGTCAAGTTGTCAAGTACAAAGCTAAGCTAAGAGGTATATCATATAGTATATCTACGAAATAAATTAAATCTCATAATCGTCCGTCTAACAGCTCGATTATGGTCATAATATTCTTAGAATTGATGTGATTTGCTTAGCGTAATAGTACGAAGTTACACCTTTTCTAATTTTCTGTACATGCTATTAAATGAGGATATGTCTTGCAAGGTAGGTTGTGATATAATGTTTGATGTTATCTAAGTTTATCTTTATTTCAAAAGACAAAGAAAATAAGTTTACATAAAACTATAAAAGCCTTTTTTAACTTTACAGACTTCGTTCTTACATTTAATTTGTTCACTTAACATTTTTTTAAATTTTTTTTATTTCTCATAGTCATACTTGTATTAGTTTGTTCATTTCTGAAAATGACCATATCGATTAATGTTTGATATAATGACTATATACAATCTTTTTCGTAAAATTATGTGTAAGTGATCAATGACAAAATACATTAAAACAAATAAATAATGGGGTGTCTTCTAATATCGTGATTTTCACCAATGTAAAATTTACATACCTGAATTATAACTATTTGTAGTTGCAAATTGAGGTTAGCTAGGTTGTCTCCATTATTAACCCTTAATTCCTTATAAAGAAAATTATGGATAAGAGTTTGTTCTAATTTACTGAAAACAATTGAACTAAACTGAACTGAACTAATTAGAACTGAGTTGAGCTGAGCTGAACTAAACTGAACTGAACTAAACTAAACTGAATAGAGATGAAATGAATTGTTTATGAGAGAAAGAAATTAGGAACTGAACTGAACTGATTGGAGCTGAACTGAACTGATTGGAGTTGAACTGAACTAAATTGAAATTAAGCTGAACAGAACAGACCCTAACAAAGTAACACTCCATAGGAGTAAAAAAAAATAACAATTAATAAAAAGATAAAAAATATATATATGTATCCATGCATATGATGATATTCTTAGGAGAAATAATCAATAATTAAACAAATAATATAATTATACAAAAGTGTTGTACTTTATTTATACTTCGTCTTGTGTGTGGGTTGACCATACTGAGTGACCGTTTGTAGAAAAATAAAGTAATTCCTGTAATAATGATCGAGTAATTAACTCCTTTAATATTGATTGAGTAACCCGTATGACACTGACGAAGTAACCCCTCGTAATATTGATCAAATAACCAATGCATGTAATACTAACGAAGTAACCCTCATAATATGTGGTCATACAGTGTGTGTGATTCATCAATATCGAAAGAAACATACAAACAAGTGGAACATAAAAACTTAGGAAACCAAGCAATATGGTATCAATGGGATACGATGGATCAAGTTAATGCTAAAAACAAGTCAAGTAGTAGTATACACATTCGTCACTCGATGGAAGTATTAATAAGGGGGTGGGTTGGAGGGTTTGATTGGGCAAGGAAGTGAACACGAGTACAAAGTTAGATAAATAGACAAGGACGATGTAATTTTATTGATGCGACATGTCTTATATGGACATGACTACATTCATGTTTTTGCATGACATGATAACGGCCTTCCTACCCCCAAGTGCTTTCCATGTGCACCGATTACACAACTACTTTTCTTACACTTTTTTTTTTTTTTTTTTTTTTTTTTTTTGTAAAAATTACTTTTGTATATAATTATTATTTCAACCTATGTTATATTTACTTAGGGATTATTCAGTTTAATTGCTAATTTCTTTATTTCATAAACAATTTATTTTATTTCTATTCAGTTCACTTCAATTCAGTAAATCAGAAAAGATCCTTAGTTCATATTTTTTTTTTAACATGATGTGGGTAATTTCATATTTCTGTCAAAATAAATACATTGTAATCTTTTAGGCATCAACTTGGTGCAAGCTAAGGTTTGTGAGCAACTTTATGGAAGACATTGATCACATCATCACATTCATATGATCCCTAATCCCTTTCTTCTACACTTTAACAACTAAAATATTCAACACGTCTTGAGAAGAAAATCAAGCAGCGAATTGAATAACTAAAGCTAGTCTTTAATTTCATATTATATGGAGATTGTCCCATGTAATATCTCTACCTAGTTTTTTTTTTATCATTGTATCCAATGCATTAGGTGTTTATCTCATGTGAAGATCTCCTATGTTTATATTCAATTCTTATTAATACTTTTGTGTCTTACACCATACGTAGTAGTTTTTGGATAGGAATTTTCTTTTTATTATATGCAAATATGAATTTCGTTACTCCTTTTAAGAGGACAGGCTAGTTTTTCTCTCCTACTTCAAAGATTTAAATAAACCTACGTCAATTCAATTGTTATCTTGCCCAAATTGTACACTATCTTGTATGTTTAAGCGTGGCAATTAAGTTTGATGTGTTCCCTGTTCAATATGTAAAAGTTCTTTGTTTAACAATTATAAATATTTGACAAAGTCTATAAATCATGATCCCTTTTAAACAAATATAGTACACATATAAACTTGTCATACAATTACAAATAGGACACATATATAAATTAAATATAAAATAATTGCTTGTCATTTTCAAATAGTAATAAGAGTATAACACCTAACTAATTTGAAGAGAGTTATCTACAATTGATCGATTAGCTAGTTTGCTAGAGAGTTCTTATTGTTCTCATATAAAATGTGCTACATTGATAAAATTATTGAAGTTGAAGTCATGTTGGATGAGATAATTAGTAATATAATCAATTAATCAAGCATTTATACAGCGTGACAAGATATTTACAAAAACTTTGAATGCAAATTAATTAATAAGGGATGGGTAGCATTATAAATTATTTCCTATTTTTTTATTCTCTACATTTTGATTATTGTGGTCCACTTTTTCAAATTTTGACTACTAAAACTCATCACTATTTTAAATATCAAATATATATAATGAATATAGAATCTTGAAAAATTCGACTTGTAATACATTTTCTAAGTATTCTCTCAGTCCTTTTTTATGATTACACTTTGGCCTTTACGGTCTCAATACATACACATCTTTGACTACGTATATATTATAAGTGAAAATGTAACCGTAGAAAAGAGAGAAGGACAGGGTATTTGTTTTTTTTATTATTTTTTTTATTACTCATATCTTATTAAAATGTGCATGACAGTTGTAAAAATTAAAATATAAAGAATAAAGAGGAATGGATGGAGCTCAATCTTGATCAATGGTGAAGAGACCATCGAAAAAGTCTTGGAAACAAATAAATATAAGAAAGCAACTAAATCTCCATTTAAATGAATCATTTATTTATGTCTATGTGGGTTTTTCATGATTATCATTTAACGCATGCAAATTATACATTTACTTCATTAATTAATTTGGTTCCCAACTGAAAAAATGACTTGTAATTTTCCTTGATTGAAAATACTCATATAATTTATTTTCTGACTATATATTTCATATGAAAAACATAATTATTTTTTAAATATCTCAAAAGTAACATTACTCGATTATCTATAAAATCCCAAGAGAAGAAAGTACTCCAATAATATACTTCCTCCGTTCTAATAATATTACAATAATGGACTTTTTGCACTATTCATTGCTCTTGTTTGATCATATAATATGATTATATGTGAAGCAAAATATAATCATGTGGGATCTTGTTGGACTCGTCTTATAAAATAGTTTCACAGTATCAACTTTTTATAATTTTCACTCATACACAATTATAGATATTTAGCATATAAAATATATTTTAAAAAACGTAATTTCATCCTTATTGTAATATTAATAAAACGAAAGAACTTTACGAAGTACTCCCTACAGCAACACAAAATATTGGTAACAAATGTTCCAAAAAAGATTGGGGAGTTTGAAAATTGCAAGTGTCACGTGAATGGAGGTAGGGGGTAAATATATAGTGAGTTGACTTAATTTGTAATAGTTGACTTAAAGTAGGACATTTACTACTCTACTAGTAGTACAAAACCTAAGACATGATTAGTGCACAGATCCCAATTAGTAAATGTAACTGAGTTTAATTAATAAATTAATCAGAAAATAATTATTTAAAAAAAACATGGTACGGTATAAGTAAGGTTATTAAAGAAATTCAATTAGGGAGTAATTATTATTACTACAATACTAAAAAAAATAAAAGAAAAGAAAGAAATAGAGTAATAAGTAGAGGATGTTGGTACAATGGCAGATTAAAAGGGGTCACGTGCCTAGTGCAAAAAACCAAAGGTGGCAAGTTGACAACCCCAAGCGAATCAGTTGCTGGAAATAAAAAATAAAGAAAGAGAAAGAGTTGTCCTGTTGTTAGTTTTTAAGTGAAGAGGTGGTAGGGTAAGCAGGGTGGCTACTGTTTTTATTTTTTAAGCTGCGCCGGGAAACCCGGGACTCGTACTCCTGCCCACCCTTCACTCTCCCCATGTGCCTTCCTTTCTTTCACTTTCTCTCTCCTCACATTTCTTTTACCTTTAATTAACTAAATTTCGTGTTTGTTATGTTTTACTTAGAGTATGTTTTTAATTGTTATGAGAGAAGAAAATTAAGAATTGAACTAAATTAAACTAAATTAAATTAAAATGAAATTAAGCTGAAAAAAACAGTCCTTTACTATTTGTTAGAGAGCCATAAAGGCGGGGGTAATCGATCTCAAGATCTTCTGAAATTAATAGGAAAGTTCTAACATCTTGAACTATCTCTTACTCTCATATTCAACTTATTTAAATTGATATCAACTTTGATTATCTTTGTAGATGTTATTTGACTTTTTATTAATGAATTAATTTTACTATAATTGTTAAATATCTTTAATTTCAATGTTTAAAAAACTAGGTTAGAACCCGTGCTATGCACGATTTATATAAAATCTATTTTTATAATTTGTACAATTTAAAAAAAAATGGAAAAATATAAATAAGTATTATACACCTTATACAAAAATATTTGTAATTTTATATTTTCATCAAAATTATGATATAATACCTATCGTCGTCTAATACATATTTCAATTTAGGACTTCATTTATTAGTATGCTATTTACAATTGTTTCATTTTTTAAAGATAAATTGATAGGTTATAGTTGTAATGTAGAAGCTTTTAATATTCAAATTTGGAAATTGTTAGATATGGTAGCTCTAAAAAAAAAATCATCCTTGTATTTAGGCAGGAAAATTTTAATATGTGAGTCATGACATGTGGATAATGATGATGTCAACGACGTTTTGTTTTAGTAATAATTATTAGATAATGAAAATTTCATATTTGAAATTACATATTAATACAAATATAATGACATCTAATATGTTATTTTTTTTTATTTCTTACGAATTAATGTACAACTAAGGTCAAAGTTTGCTCAAATCTGGAAAATCTGAAAAATTCAGACCATGTTAGATTAGGTTAATAAAATAAAGCTTTATTATGCACTTAAAGACCGTTTGGTTGTGAGTATTCATCAAAAGGAAAGAGAATCAACTACCCTTATTCCCTTTATTGTTGTTGTTGAGTAGGTCATTTTCCCATTCCCTTTACCCTTTCCATCCCCCAAATCCTTCCAAGTTGATTCTTCAACCCCCATTAAGGAAGCAGGGGAACGACTTGCAGTTTTACGCGACGGGGAAGGATAGGAGTTTAAGGGTTTTGCGGGAAGTTTTTCAAGGGAGGGGCGACGAGGGGCGGGGGAGGTGCGATGAAGGGCGACGAGTGGTGAGTTGGCTGAAAAAGGTGGCCTGGGAAGTGAAGGAAATAGGTGGTTGTGTGATGGTGGAACTGATGGCTTGTTTACTGTTGTTTTTCAAAACAAATAATATAATAATAAGAACTTGTTTAGTTCTACTTATTTTACTTTTTCCAAAAAAAAAATAAGTTTATATCATATCAGAAAAAATAAGTTCAAATTAGATTAGCGTTTTATGTGCGATTTTTTTATCGCTAAATAATATCTTTAATTAAGTGATCAAAAAAATTATAAAAATTACATATTAATAAATTACACATTAATACGACTCTAACAATACCCCAATTGATATATTCCTTCTTTATAGATTATCGTATACATAAGGTTAAAGTTCAGATCATACAGTCAGATCAGATAAGCAAAATTAAGGTGAACAAAACAAGCTCTAAATGTAAGATATTTTCATTCCATTCTTTTTCTTTCCCTTATACCATTCCATTTACCTCGTGCAAACCAAACAACCCCTTAGATAATTAATTGGAATACTTACATTTGGATATAGGATGTTAAAGTGTTTTAATGAACTTTTTATTTTCATTAACCCTCTTTGGGTTTGATTAAATTTTGTTTTTTTTTTTTGTTTTGTTCATCTTATATTCGTTTAATTTGAGTCTCTATTTGGCTTCAAAAAAAAAAAAAAAATCGAGGCTCTATTTTTCACATCTTTTAAGTTTAATTAATAAGATCTTACTTATCTTTGTCTGCTTTTGTTCTCTTTAATTCATAGGCCTATAGGACTGTTATATGTGGGTGATCCCTAATGAATATTCAAAATTAAGTTAGCAAATTCAAAGGCCAGGGGATAACCCAAATAAAGTGGAGCAAATTTTAAAGGATACAGTAGATGAGTATAAATATGATAAAAGTTAATAAGTTAAAATAACTAATAGGTCGTCATCGAGTCTATCAAAGATAAAAACCTAACTCGGTCTCTCTAATAGGTAGAAAGGGCAAGTAAGGGTCGATCCCACAAGGACTAAGTCACTAAGGGAAGCAATAAAAAATATCGATTTGCGATAAGCTAAGTCAAGTCTTTTTGGGTTATGATTTATAAAGAAAAGCTACAAACAATAATAAAAAAGATCTTGGGAAAGTATCCACCAATTAAGTCATTCACAAACTACAATTTAGCATACAAGACATAGAAATTTGAGGATAAATTAGGGGAAGTCATCTAAGGCACTTAGCTACTCTCTCACTTGGAAAGGTAACCACCAATTAAGTCATTCACAACTACAATTTAACATACAAGGCATAGCAGTTTGGGGATAAATTAGGGAAATTCATCTAAGGCACCCAACTACTCTCTCAAGCTAGAGGGATTACTTGAGTCATGAATACAAACTACTCTTGTGGTTACAAAGCATATGAACAAGTGTTAAAGCATAATCACGATGACGTGAACATTCCCTTTATTCTCATGGCATTTTAAGTCAATTAAGAATAAGGGAGCCAACTCAAGTTCATCTCTCGATTCTTAGTTGAGAAAGCTTAGATAAATAGTTCTAGCAATGACCATTTACAAGAACTAACATTAAAAGCGCTTAAGCTCAACTATTTAACACTCCACATTAGCTAAATCAACGCATGTAAACAAGTGTTTGTGAATTCATCAATGGTTTCAACTACCCCAAGTAAAAGAACTACTCACAAATCATAATAAATTGTTAAACTAAAGGAATTAACAACTAATAACATGGATTTAAACACTATTCTAACATAAAAAAGTAATTAAGGATGAAAAGATACAAAAATAAGTAAATAAAGTAACAAAATAGGAGAGAGAGTAAGAAATTCTCATTGATATTGCAAGGAGTACTTAAATCTTCAAGTCTCCTTCCTTTAGTTCTTCATAATCTAAGTTTTCAACAAGTTTCTCTCACTTTCTCTCTCTAGAAAATTAGAGTTATCTCTCTAAATACCTTAACCTAAGCCAAAACTACACTAAGAAGATCCCCCCTTTTATAATGGGAGCTAAAGGCGCGCTCTTTACATGACCCTAAAGAAAAAGGATAGAGAAAACAAGGAAACGACCCGGAACTATACTTGCACGGTCGTAGGGGTGAAAGTTCGGTTTTCAATTTGGTTTATTGCCCAAACCAAAATCGAACCACCTTATTTCAGTTTTTGGAATTTGCAAACGGCCCGCACCACTTTAGCTTTAAATCGAACCAAACCAAACCACCTAAATTTCGGTTTTCTTAAAAAAAACCAAACCGCACCGAATTTCCTATCAAGCATCATAAACATTAAATTTTGCAAAAAAACCGAACCAAACCACACCAATCAAAACTGAACCAAACCAAACCAATTCATACAAACATAATTAAACAAGTTTTAATCTTATTTCACCACCCCTAACCCAAATCTGCACCCACCACAACCCACAACGACCCACAACCCACCTTATTTCACCACCCTTCATCCCTTCCACCAAAACCCTAACCCTAGATCGACCCAAAATTACCTACCACCACCGCAATTCAATCACATACCACCATAAAAATAAAGTAGAAAAAAAAAACACAAACAAAACTAAAAGAAAGAAAAGAGAACATACCTCACATTCCACCGAAAAACTTCAAATTTGGGTTTTAAATGTCAAATTCGACCATGAAAACTCTAAATCTAGTGTTTTCATGGTCGAATTTGACATGAAAACCTTTAATTGATGCTTGATAGGATGTAGTAGAGAAGAGGAAAGGAGAGAGACTGAGAAGAGATTGAAGAGGAGAGGAGACAAGGAGTGAGGACGGATTAGAGAAGAGGAAAGGAAAGAGAGTGAGAAGTTGAGAACCGAGAAGAGGAGATAGGAGAGAGAAAGGGCGGAGAAGAGGAAAGGAGAGGTGAGAGGAGATTAGGGTTTTTTTTTTCGTTTTATATACTTAGGGTAAAATCAGTGTTGGGCTAGGGTATATTTGGGGTTTGGGCCTAAATTTTGGTTTGGTTTCGGTTTTCTATTTTTCACTTTCTCAAACTGAAACTGAATCGAAAACTAAAATAACTTTTTTTCAAACCGAAACCGAACCACTTTAAAAAAACTGAACCATATTTGTTATTTGGTTCGGTTTTCATTTCGGTTCGGTTTTAATCCGATTTTGTTTCACCCCAACACGGACGTGCCAAAATTGATACAGACATGCATAGGGGAAAATACCTTAAGCATAGTTCACATATTGCTTCAATGTCTTTTGTTTTTTAATTCATTTTATTGTGTTTTTAACGATTGTACTTTACTCCATATTTGACAAACGTCATTACTACTTACCCTTCTTACCCCACTATAGTTACATATTCTTATTCAATATCTCTTATTTTCACATTTTTCTTATGCTTAATTACTTTTAGATTATAAGAATTAAAGTACATAAATATTTAATTCTCGTAATTAGCATTGAATTTTTGTAAACCTTAATACCCTAAGGGTACATTTGTATGAATAGCAATACAAAGCCTCGAAGAAGAGTTCTACCCTTTGATACCATGTAGATATGAGAATTCTCCTTAGAGGCTTTGCATTGCAATCACAAATGTATATACCCTTAGAGGGTCGCCTAAATAAGGAGAAATGGGGGAGGAAAAAAAAAAACAAGAGTAAAAGGTTTGAAAATATACATAATAAGGCGTGGAATTGGGATAATATGTACGGGGAGTAAAATTTTTCCTTTAAAATGATGATAAAATTTACCTAAGCTCCTTCCCTCTTAGGGTAACTTTTCCTCCCTAAACAATTACTCTCACGTGCCTCCTTTCCATCTCCCTCCCCTATCCTATTTATCTATCTTCTCCAACCTCCATCTATGCTCATCTTTGTTTTCCTTTTCCTTCATTGTTCTTTCTCCTGTGCTTGCAGTTGTTGCTCTTGATTTTTTTTTGTCCATTAATTATTACAACAGTATTATTGCCAAACTATGGAAATCCCTTTATTAAATTTTCCGAGCACCAAGTAAAATTTTATCCCATTAAATATTACACTCTTATTTAGTTCATGGAATCAAGGCATGCCCAAAGAGTCTATATTAGAGTTTATGAAGATACATTGCTAATTATATATATGAAAAATAAATATACATTTATTTTTTATACTCTCTAGTATTCACTGGTCACCCTATTTACACACTCTGACCTTTTAATTTTTCTTTTCATGTGCAAACTATAAAGCTTAAGAACACTATAAAACAATTTATGTTGTTAAATTTGTGATTAAGATCAATAGATCATAATAAAACGAGTTACATCATAAAAAATAAAAAATAAATAAAAAAAATTATTACAAAATCCAGACATAAGCAATTTGCAAGTAGTTTGACACCCTTATGTAATCCGGTAAGGTTACACACATTATCTATTTTCGTACAGTTGTGATAGATTATCTGCAACAATTTCGCAAAATAAAATTAAATGGATATTTTACAAAGAATTATAAGCAAGCAAAATGAGCCAAAGCCCATATATATGGAGAAAGTACAAGTTGATATCCTCTATTAACAAAAAATTGTTAATATCAAGGATAATTTTGTAAATTTATAGCCAACATCCCCTTTCTTTATCCTCTATCTACACACTACTGCACCACCACAAACCATCACTGTCACCACATAACGACCATAACCACCACCGCACTACCACTGCACAACCACTAGAGCCACCGCCCAACCACCGCATGCCCATTAACACCATTTCTCAACCACCGCATGATCTTTAATTAGAGCTGAGCCACCCATTGCACTACATCACGAAAATTAGCACCACCGCACAGCTATAAACACCATTTCACAAGCAAATTCCTTTCCTTAAGGGGTTAACATGGGCCCACTTCACTTGCTTTGCAACTAGGGAATCTTCTATTTGGCCGGTCAACCAATTTATAGTCGCCAAGGTGGTCCATCTCCGACACATCCATGGGAGGGAAAGAGAGAGAAGAAAATATTGGTGGTGGTGGAGGAAGAAGACTATACCGTACTTGTATTTTGGAGGAAAAATTGGTGATATTAAGAGAATTCGATCTGTTTAGTAATGGACCCTGGAATCAGATCCGAATTCGAATCCAAATCCGACCCGACTTGTAATTTTTGGATCCAAATTCGGTCTATTTATTCGGACCTCTGAATGATTCTGATTTTTTTTTTTTTTGTGATAATATACTTATAATTGCTTATATTGTCCAGTATAAACTTTATTTCTTATGTCGCAGCTTAAGCTCCATATCAAGGTCACGATCAATATCGTCACTACGTCAATATCGTCTACTGGTGTGTAAAAAATTAGAAAAAACATAGGATATAAAATCTAAATATACCATATTCAAATTATGAATAAAGTTACATTATAAAATTTGCTAAAAGCAAGTGAGCAATTGTCCCAAGTTATAAAGCATATATACTCGGACTCGAGTCGGACTTTGCGCAGGGTCCAAGTCTGCTTCGCCTCCCATTTGGATTCAAATCTATTTTATTGGATTCAGACTTGAACTATTTTAAACGGATCCAGATCGAATTTTTTTCGTCGGTTCGGGTTGGATTCAAATTGAACTCAGATTGAATTGCCATCCCTAATACTCGTATATACTAGCTTGTTGTTTGACGACGTTCTCATAATTTAACGTTCTAATCACAAAATCTGCTAGTTCATTAATTATTCGGTGATTCTACTATGTCTTCACATTTTTATTCTAGACCTTGATCTTATCATCATGTATGTGCTATGTAGGTATATACTTATATATGCCAAGGAAGGATCAAATCAGGTTACATTAAGGGTCTGTTCCGATTTATTGAAAAAAACTAAACTGAACTAATTGGAGGTGAACGAACTGAACTGAATTGAATTGTTTATGAGAGAAGAAAATTAGGAACTGAACTGAAATTAAGCTGAAGAGAACATACCCTAAATCATAATTAAATATTTGTATACATTTATTTAGTGCTAAATAATTTAATTTACCTTATTATGGATCTAAAAATGTAACCATCATTTGATGATTTTGGTATTAACGATTACTATAAAATAATATTAAAGCTTATTAGTCAGTTATTTGGAGTTTAGTTCAGGCCAAACTAAGGCCCCGTTCATTTCATCTTATTGTTGTTGAATTGAAATTATTTTTACTGAACTAGAATTATTTTGCTGAACTTAAATTTTTTTTTTATCGAACTAAAATTAATTTTACTGAACTAAGATTATTTTTGCTAAATTGAAATTATTTTTACCGAATTTCTATTATATTTCTTCTTTAAAATTACTGAATTTCATTGAACTAAAATTATTTTTATTGAACTGAAATTAATTTTACTGAATTGAACTTATTTTTACTGAACTAAACTTATTTTTACTGAATTTTTTTTTTTTTAAGGTGAAGTGAACAAGGGCTAAGATAGAACAATAAATTTCGGATTGAATTAGGTGAATTGAATATAGCCTGAAAAAAAAATATTATCAAAGTTATTTTACTTAATTCAAGGAGTAAACCTATACATATTTGATTATAAATTAAGCTTGTTTTAGAAATTTATACTCTTACAATAATATAAATCCATTTAAAGATGATTCAACTCCCTTTCGATTCTTTCAAAAAAAAATCAAAACTCCCTTTTGATGATAGTTTTAATCTATAAATAACACTAAAATAGCAACCACTGACATCATTTTATTCTAAAATTAATTAGACACATGTCATGTTGTTATTAAAAATTTTCCCTCTAAAACTATAAATGATATCATCACTTTTTTTTTATTGGAAAAATTGTCACCATTAATCCCAATTTTGCCTCGTCTGCCAATTTTATTCCCTATCACTCCTAACTTTATACCCTATTAATTTTTATCACCCCCATATGACTTGAAACCGGTTGAAGAGGTAAACCTTGCTAACTTGGGATTACTTACACATATGTCGCAACCTGATTGGTTAAAAAGTAAAAAAAAAATATTAAAAATAAATAAATAAATTTAAAGATTAAAAAAGAAAAAGAAAAACCAAAACAAAACCACCCAACGACAGGCCGCACCCACCCACCGCCACGACCAGCCAACACCCTTCCCCTGGAGCACCGACCACCGCCCAGACCCCCTTTCCTTCCCTAGTGTTGGCGCCATGGCCACAACCCACCCTCCCCTGCTCATTCACTCTCCACGACCACAACCACAACAAAGCAGCCGCCCCATCATCTCTCTTCTCTCGTGCACCAAAACTGGGGAAAGGAAAAGGGGCGAATTCGACGGGGGAAAGGGCAAAATTCAACGGGGAAGAGATGGGTAGGCGGAATCCGACAAGGAAGGGGCGAAAATGGCGAGAAAGGGGGCAAAAACAGCAGGGGAACTGGGGAAGGGAGAAGGTCGGTGTTTGGGATTAGCTGCCGGCTGCAGCTTGGCCGAAATGACAGGGGATTTCTCCCTACCAGCGACAGCAGGGGCTGCCGCCTGCCGAAATCAACAGGGGCGTCGCTGCCGGAGGTGGCAAGGCTGCCACCTGCTGCTGGTTAAGGGTTGGGGTTTTTATTTTTTATTTTTAATTTTTGTTATTTTTTTGTTATTTTTTTTAATTTTGTTTGGACCTATCACGTGTGGACACGTGTCTAGGTAACCTGCTACATCAAGTTAGATGACCGGTTGGGGGTGATAAAATTTAATAGGGTATAAAGTTGGGAGTGATAGGGAATAAACGAAAGTTGGGATTAATATTGACGGACGAGGCAAAGTTGGGATTAATGGTAGAGATTTTTCCACTTTTATTTTATTTTATTGAAATTCTGGTCAACTATATTATTATTAGTATCAATTTCTGAAAAAACATTATACTATCTCCAATAATAATATTTAAAATTTCTTCCTCGAGTACCTCTTTCATCATTTAATTATTACGAGCTCTAGTTTTTATTTATTTATTATTATTTGATATATTATTTGTTTTGGATTTTTTTTGGTTTTTTTTTATTTTTTATTTTGGTATGAAAATATAAACAAATTTAGAAAATGTCATTTGTTCAAATTGTGCATCACACGAGACTAATTTAGTTCTAACTATATGTCTATACTCACGGCACCGACAATGTTGGTGTACTTTTGTTAGGTCTGTTTTAAACTAGATTTTGTGCATATTGATATCACTGTTTCTTAAGTTTACTACTCCATAATATGTAATCAAAATATTAATGATGAAAAATATGTATGTAAATAAATTAATTGTGTAAAATGTGAAATTTTCATATGGAATTGAATTTGTTTAGGAATATTTACTTTATATGTAGTATTTGAGATTGAATTAGTAACTAATACTAAAATAACAACCACTGATATCATTCATTTATCCAAATCGTACACGTATCAGCTTCTTCTTCAATTTTTTTCCCACCTAAACTTTTTTTTTATTTTAAGACTGATGTAGTGTTTATTTAAGAATATTTACTTTATATGTAGTATTTGAGATTGAATTTGTTTACATCTTTACTATATATGGTTTTGTAGTCAACAAAAGGTAATGTATATTTTTTGGATGAATTCCTAATAATTATTAAACATTTTCTTAACATTTTAATTAGTTAATCATCAAAACCATGTAAATTCATTCACTTATATCAAAGTAGAGGGTTTTTTTTTTTTTTTTTTTTTTTTTTTTTTTTTTTTTTTTTTTTTAGGGTTTGTAAAAATTCTCTCTTTACGCCAAGAGGGTTGGCTTAATTCCACTTCAATATATATACCTAGCCTTGTGAGTTTGTGTGCGGTATCTCTTATTTCATACTAGATTAGATCCTGTACAATGCATGAATATAATGAAAAAAAAGAGCTATATAAAAACAATACTCTGTAAAAAGGCATAAAATAATGTTTCATTGGGTAAAGGGCTGTCAAAGGGTTTATTAAAAAAATTGAGAAGAGTTTAATGTATAGTATTCTGTATTAAGTATTTTGTAGTCAATATTTAGTTTTTTTCCATAAAAAAATGTAAAAAAAAAAAGTTTAGGTGGGAAAAAATTGAAGAAGAAGCTCATACGTGTACAATTTGGATAAATGAATGATATCAATGGTTGTTATTTTAGTATTAGTTACTAGTTCTTCGCCCGAGCAATTCTTGGATTCATATATACATGCAAAAAATATATTTTAATGAGTTACTAATGTTAATATAGACCTTCTCTACTTTAATATATATTGACAAATAATGAATTTACAGACAAATCATGTTATAGATTAATAGTTGAAAATGCATAAATGGAAGATAGGAGATATTATTGATTTTTTTTTCGTTATATATCAGATGTCATAATCTTAATTAAGAAAAAAAAAAAAAGTGGATCTAAGGGTCAATTTTGTTCACCTTATTTTCACTTATTTCTGGTCTAAGGAGTTCAGTTAAGTTAATATAACTTTAGATAAGTTAAGTTCAGGAAAATAAGTTCAGATAAGTTTAGTTCACGAAAAATAAGTTCTGAATTGAGTTACCCAAGCTCAAATTACACTTAAAATAAGTTTTAATAATTTCAGATAACTTTAGTTAAGTTCAGTTAAGTTCAGATAAGTAAAAATCAGGTGAATAGAATACACCCTAAATAATAATTGCAATATTTTTATTACTAGATGAAAGCCCGTGCGATACAAGAAATTTTCAATACATAAATAAAAAAAAATATTCTATATATTCTTAATTAGACTATAAATAAAAACAAAAAAAATATTCTATATACCTTATTTTCACTTATTTCAGGTCTAATAAGTTTAGTTAAGTTAATATAAGTTCATATAAGTTAAGTTCAGGAAAAATAAGTTCAGATAAGTTTAATTCTGGAAAAATAAGTTCTGAATTGAGTTACCCAAGTTCAAATTACAATTAAAATAAGTTTTAATAATTTCAGATAACTTCAGTTAAGTTTAGATATAAGTTCAGATAAGCAAAAATCAGATGAATAAAGCACACCCTAAATACTAATCGCAATATTTTATTACTAGATGAAAACCCGTGCGATGCACAGATTTTCATTACATAAATAAAAAAATGCCTACTCTTTCTCTCTCTCTCTCTCTCTCTCTCACTCTATATATATATATATATATTTATAGGGGAGGGATCCGGTAAGAACCCCTCCTTATATAAGAACCCTAGTTATATAAGAACCAATCTCAGTCGTAGGATTAGAGTGAGATGAGCGGCCATGATTAAAACGAATCACAAACCCTCAAACTCTAACAACTTTCACTTTCTCTCTCCTCAATCTAAATGTTTGTGAGTTTCTCTCTCCTCAAATTCCAAAAAAAAAAAAGCTAGATGCTGCAATTTAAAGGACTTTCAACAATTTTCCTTCATTTTCTCAGTTAAAATCAACGACATTGATTATAAAATAAGTTAAATTTCACAAACTAAGAGCAAATTTTGGCGAAAAAACTATAGATATCCCAATTCAGGTATGATTAAATTCAACCATTTTTGTACAGTGATTTGTTTGTTTTCTCACGAAATTTAAGCTATTTTAGGTTTATTTTTCAGCGATTTAATGTAAAAATTGTAAGCTGTTTTTTTCATTGATATTTTATGACTTGAGGTTCGAATTTTCAGCGATTTGGTACTTCAATTTTGTTTGTTTTTTTTTTTTTCAAATTTTCAGAGATTTTCGTTACGAAATTGCAACGATTGAATTGCATTTAGTATGTTTCAGCGATAGTACTTGAATTTTTTCAAGAGTTTTCAATGATTATGCATCAATTACTTGAATTTGTTGTTCAATTTGTCAGATTAAATTCATTGTTCGATCTTTTTGATTAGTTAAAATTACTTCATTGTTCAAATCTCATCTATTAATTGTTTTCTAATTTTAGGTATATTATGCTTATGCTCTTAATTTAGATGTATTATGTTCTAAAGATTTATTGTGCTTATGTTCTAAATGTAGGTGTATTATGTTTATATTTATGTTCTAAATTTGTCATAGAGGTAAAACATTTAGCATAATGATCTAGGGTGGAAAAAAATTAAAAATTTAGAATATTGGGAAAAAATAAGAGCATAGAAAATAAGTTTAGAACATAGGAAATTAATTTAGAACATAGGCAAAAAAATTTAGAGCATACGGTGAAAAAAATTAGAACATAGGTTAAAATTTAGAACATAGATAGAAAAAATTTAGAACACATGGAAAAGAATTTAGAACATATATAGAAAAAATTAAGAACATTGAAAATAAATTTAGAACATAGCGAAAAATTTTGAACATAGGAAATATATTTAGAACATAGACAATAATATGTAGAATATAGGAAAATAATTTAGAACATAGTAAAAATTTTAAAACACATGCAAAAGAAAATTTAAAACATAGGAAAAAAAATTTAGAACATAGGTAGAAGAAAATTTAGAACATAGATAAATTTAGAACATAGGCTAAATAATTAAAACATAGAAGAAAATTGAAGGCACGTGTTTAGAACATAGGAAAAAAATTTAAAGCACATGTTTAGGACATAGGAAAACATTTAGAACATAGACAAAAATATAATTTAGAACATAAGAAGAAAATGTAGAGCACATGTTTAGAACATAGGAAGAAATTTAGAACATAGGGAAAAAAATTAGAACATAGACAAAAGAATTTAGAACATAGATAAAAAGAATATTTAGAACATAGAAAAAAAAAACTTTAGAACATAGGTAGAAAAAATTTAGAACATAGGAAAATAAAACTTTAGAACATAAGTAGACTAAATTTAGAACATAGGAAAATAAAACTTTAGAACATAAGTAGACTAAATTTAGAACGTAGGAAAATAAAACTTTAGAACATAAGTAGACTAAATTTAGAACATAGGAGTAAGAAAAAAAAATTTAGAACATAGAAAAAAAATATTCTGTTTATGTTCTAAAGTACGTAGTATGATTATGCAAATCTTTTTTATATTCTTGTTCATGGTTTAGAACAAATTTAGTAAATTTTAGAACAAATTCAGTATATTTTAGAACATATGCTAAACCTATTAGCTCAATTGGAAGAGCACTATGCAAATGCATAGAAGATGTAGGTTCGATTCCTACATAGGTTAACTCTATAAATAATTTGAAAAAGAAAATTAAATAAGCACTAAGTTATATTTTGTACAAGAATAAATTGGTTGAAATGATAAACGACTATGGAAACTTTGTTACAACTTAACTCACATACAACCTCTTGTCTTGACACTATGAAAAGGAACCTACGTGGGATTCGAACCCACATCTTTTGTGCATTTGCACAATGCTCTACCCGTTGAGCTAGTAGGCTAATGTATATAAATCATTCAAACCAAAAAAATTACTAAAAAGATAGACATTAAGTTTGTTTATACTGTTATTAGTAGTCCTTTAGTGCACATTTTGGGTGGGCAAGGACTATCCCATGTTAAGACTAGTACTAACCAAGCAAGCTTTGACAAAAATATGGCTAACAATAAATTAAAGGGTAGTGCTTAAATCAGAAAGTATACTCATGATCGATATGCATACTATGTGAGGTTGTTTGAGAAGAGTATATAAAGAGGGAGTCAATTTTATTGTTTTTCATCAACCTCAAACCAAAAGTATTCAAGCTTACAAAGAGGGAGGTAAAATCATGTACAAACACCAGTAAAACCAAAAAGATTATGTGAAGGGCAGGTTAACTAATCTGGAAGAACTATTCAAAAAAAAGGAAGAAGACAATTTTAACAATTTAGGTGAGTCTGCTGATGAAACAATCTGCAATACAATGTATGATAAAAAATCGAACAAAAAAGAAAAATTCAGAAAAATAGATGAAGAAATTGAAATAATTGCACACAAATTGATAAACGTAAATTCAATTACTCAAATTGAACTCATAAATAAAGAAACTCACAATTTTATCCAGCAGAAAAGAGCTCTAAAAGACTTTATACCTGTTAGTATCATATAATCCTTCCCCACCATCTCCACTAATGGGAAGTATTTCTCCTTATATTCTAATTGCCTCTTTTAAATCCACTAATATGTTCTAAATAATTTTTTTCTCTTCATTAAAAAAACCCAGCAAGTTAAATTGAAACAATCTAACTATAAAGTTAGGCAACAAATTTAAAACTATAGATTTATAATACTTGATTCATCAAAGTGAAATTCAAATGGAAAATGGCTAAAAAAATAGAATTCAACGAAAACATACAACATTATAGACTCAATAACACTATATAATGCAGAATGTTTAGCAAAATAGCATCGAAAATTCGATCAAAAACAACAAACAAGTTAAAAATATATAAAACTCATAATGAATGAACACAAAAACAAAGCATGTATTGAAATATCATCCTATTAGAACAATCAGACTATAATTCAACAATTAGAACTATTCTACATCAGACATAACATCAGTGAGATGCATAGTAATATAATTTTCTGTCTAAACATGAAAACTGAGGGGAATCATTGTTATTTGTTGAACTGATGGCAGACAAGGACATATAGAGTAAACCTTCAACATATAAGGTAAACTTTAGAACATAGTAAGATAACTTTAGAACATAGATTGAAAAACTTTATAACATATAAAGAAACTTTAGAACATAAGAATTAGATCCACCATTGCTTTGTTCTAAATAAATTTTCTCTTCTCATCATAGTATCACACATACATCCAGAGAAAAATCTCAAGCAAATTCACAAAATAAAAAAAAAATCTGGAAAAAAATTTAAAAAATAAAATCGAAAATTAAAACGAACAAATTGAAAATAAAAACGAAGAAATCTAAAGATATTAACTCTAAAATTGATGAAAGTACGAACAAAACTAAGAAAAATCGAAAAAAAAACAGAAAAATCGCAATTAAAAATCGCATGAAAATTTGAATAGAAATGTGGAAAAAAAAATCAAGGATTAAAATGAAATCAGAATTTTTTAAGAATTGATAAACTTACCAGAGTATGAATTTGTTGATGAAGATGATGAAGTTTGGCTAGGTTTGAGTTTTGAGGAGAGAGAAGATGCTGAGGGGAGAGAATCAGAGAATATGTTGAGGAGAGAGAAGGAATAGCCTTGAGTTTTATTTTGTTTGAAAGGGAAAAAAAATTGTAAAGAATTACAGAAATGCCATTACTAAAGGATCAATTTAGATGGTAAGATCAAAACTAATGAATGGCTGAGATTGGTTCTTATATAAGATTGGGTTCTTATATAGAGGAGGGTTCTTACATGAGCCTTTTATATATATATATATATATATATATATATATATATATATATATATATATATATATATATATATATATATATATGAATCTATGACTCTACATCTTCAATTTTTTAAATTTTTTATTAATTATATCTCATTTATCTTAATAACTATTCAATAGTCCAAGATTAAAAAAATAAATAAATTTTTTGCTTTTATTCAATTTTGTTGGCAGTTTGTTAAGGGAGTAAGGCTCTAGAATTAGGCGGAAAAATTTTGGTTTTAGAAGCGACACGTGTACTCTAGGATGTAGTTTCGGTAATTACTTTAGTATATACTATATTTAGATAGATACATTCAGTGGCGGAGCCACGTTGGACATGTCCCCCATTTTCAATTTTTTTTTTTTTTTTTGTTTAACTAGTAAGTAAGAATAAATAGTTTACTTATTCAAGTTACTAGAGTGTACCCGTGCAAAATGCACGGGATATATATTATATTAGAAAGATATTAAATATAGAATATAAGAAAAATATATTTAAAAAACGGAAAGTTGATTTTGATGTCATAACTTAGACCCTATTCTTTTGAGCTGCTATGGTCTGTTGTGCACTTGTGGTCTGATTTGCTCTGCTAAAGCCTGCTTAGTTCTGCTCTACCGAGTATTAATAATCTGCTCTATTCTGCTGAAATATGATGTTCTCTGCTATGCTCAAAAGCCCAAAAGAACATGATTTTACTCTTATATGTCGATGGCCATGCAATGTGGCCAGCTCTTATGGGACTTACTTTGTCAAAACTATAGAGGTTGCCTTTTTAGTGTTATAGGGGTTACTTGGTTAGTATTATAAGGGTGATTCCATCAATGCTTTAGGTTTTACTTTAATCTTTTGCAAGCAGTTATTCGGTGAGGCCAGTCACGCAAAAAGAGTGTTGTACTTTTAATTTTTTTGTGTTAATGATAAGAGAAGTGGAAGTTTTTTAGAGAGTAGTCCCTAAAAAATGCATATAATTGAAGGAATGAATATTTTGAGTGTTATGGTGAATTGTTGATAAAGGGACTGTATACCCGTGCTAATGCATGGCATATTATACTATATACACACAAAAAAAAAAAAAAAACACACACACACACACACACAAAATGAAATGTTAGTAGTGTTTTTTTTTAAAAAAGGTAAAATATTAGCAGCAGTCCCTTGAAATAAATTTTAAAAAAAAATATAGTGGGATGGGTAGTTATGGCCTTTTTTTTTTTTAATAACTAAATGCATGAGAGTTTAGCAATGGGGCTTTGGAGGCTTCTCGTTAAATCGACTCTACAATTATATTATAGATTACCTAAACATAAGCATGGTCTGGTGGTTGTAGCGCATGAATAGGGTGTGCTCCTCTCTTTGTCTCAGATTCTATTCCTTAAGGTTTTTACATTTCATTTAACAGTTGGTTTTTTTGTTCTGTTTTGTTTTTTTTTCTATTGTGTTTGGAATTTATTTAATATTTGCTTTTCTATGTCTTGTTTTAATTTGATAATTAAAAAAAAAAAAAATTTGCAATTTTTTTTTCCGAATGTAACCTAAACTCCTTTATATCTATTATTAAAATTTGTTAATTACTATCTCAAAAAGGAGGCCTTTGTGAATTAATACCCCTAAAAAAAAAGTTGTTAATTACTAGCCATAAAATTGATTATTTCTAGCAATTACTACCTTTTTTTTCGTAATCAGCCTACTTAACCTCTTAATAACATCATTAGTCGTCTAAATTTTAATTAGTAGTTTTTAAATCTCAATTAATTAAATAAATCCTCGCACCACCTCCAACAACCCCAATTACCACTTCAGGAAGCTCTGATCCCCCACCGTGAAACTTACTTCCCTCTCAATCCCCCACCATGAAACCCACCCCTCCTATACCCCCACCACGAAATTCACCCCTTTTCCATTCCCCCACCACTATTCCAACCTATTCCCCTTCCCCCACCACGAAACCCATCCCCTTTCCATTCCCCAACAACGAAACGCAACCCCATGACGTAACTGGGCTATTTCCGGGGGGCCATGAAGGAGAGAGGCGGTAATAATCGGGTTAGGGAAATGAAGAGGATGAGTTTTAAGGATTGGGAGGAGCGGTAATCGCGACGGGAGAACGAGATGGGGGGTAGGTTTAGTGGTGGATGACCAAGAGGAGGGTGGATTTTGTGGTGGGGGAGCTGCCGAAGGTAGTAAAGGGGGTTTTCGGAGGTGGTAGGGAGGTGGTACAAGGGTATATTTAATTAGTTAAGGTTTACAAGTTGCTAATTACAGTATGATCAAATAATAATGTCATTAAGAGGTTAAGTAGGTTGATTAGGAAAAAAAGGTAGTAGTTACTAGAATTTATCAATTTTAGAGATAGTAATTAACAACCTTTTTTTTAGGGGTAGTAATTCACAAAGACCATCTTTTAAGGTAGTAAGTCACAAATTTTTCTATCTATTATCAAATTGTTCAAAGGCTTATTATATGATTTTTTGACAAGTTAATTGATTCGTACTTATCATTTATTGAATTACATATTATAGAAATTGGGTTACGTATAAACAAAATTTTATTCCTTTGTTGGATAATATTTGATATGTAACTTTTAACAACTCCTCTTTTACCATATAGCTGATATAGGAATACTACCATATGTGATTTCAAATAAATATTGAATAATTTATGTGATCAAATTTTTTTTCTTGAGATTTTTATCGAATTATTAAACCTCTGACATTTGTCTCCCCGAATTGAAAATCCTGGCTCCGCCATTGGATAGATCAGTCCATGATGAGGTTTTAACCTTTTCATTTATGGTGTCAGGTCGTTTAGTATTACATTTTGGAACTCAAAGTTAATTGTTGGGTAACGTTTACTTTTGTAACGGCGTAATATAAATTCATTAATGAATCCTCTATATTAAAGTGATATGTACACGTGTTTGTCTGTTTATTTATTATTATTTTTATCGAGGTTATTTTGAGTGGATATCATTTAATTATGTAATCTACAA
Organism: Chenopodium album; assembly: GCF_948465745.1. NCBI lineage: Eukaryota > Viridiplantae > Streptophyta > Magnoliopsida > Caryophyllales > Amaranthaceae > Chenopodium > Chenopodium album. Next base: position 10,203,063 of record NC_137844.1, read on the forward strand.
CTCGAATTTAAACGACAAAAAAATACCGGTTCAATAAATTTATCACATCGCAATTCAATAAACTACGTTATCATCACTTGAACCTATTCTCAAATTCTCATATATTTTCACTCTTCCTTATCTTGTACGGAGTATAATCCATATTCTCAATATAGAATGCATTGCAAGTTTGGTAAAACTTAGAGTTTACTAAAAAGATTATGGGAAAATTCATATAGTTCTAAAAATGATAAGTGTAATTCGGTGCATTGTTCAAGCATCCAAGCCCACTTGTATTAATGAACATCCATCTTAATACTATTGAAAACATGCAATAACCCAACTGTCCTTAATTACCTTCAAAAATCATGTTATGTTAGCAAACTTAACATTAACATAAAACCTAGGACACCAAAAAGGAAACAATAAAACACAAGACACACAAAGTTTGACAGCTAAATAATAATTTTTCAACTCTCAAACTATTTTTATCTTTTCCATTTTCCAAATAACCATAAATTTTAAAAAAGAATTTTAAAAAAAAAAAATGTAATGAACTTTAGTGTTGGTCCAATGTGATTGGGTAAGGTAAAAATTGAGTGATACACAAATTGATGTTTCTACTTTATAGTGCAAAACCATATTATAAAAACAATAATTATAATGAAAGGGTATCTGAGATTATTATTTTTGATTAAAGTGCTCCTCGGGATTGCCAAAATCATAAAAAATTCCCAAATCTTAACATCTCATTATCATCATCTTTAAATCTTAATATTTCTCCCCACACTCCCTCATTTTTTTATTTTATTTTTTTTAATATTCATTAATAATAATCATAATTTTTTTTTAAAAAAAACACCTAATTATGTTAACGGAGAAAATCGAGAGTAAAAACGCCGTTAAAATACCCGCCGCAACGACGTGAATATAACGCCGTTTACAGAAACAGCAACACTGTATAAAAGATCTCCTCACTGCAGTAAAGAGGTTTTTTGAAGAGAGAGAAACTCATGTTTTAGAGAGAGAAAGTGAAGAGAGAGAAAGTGTAAGGGAGAGAGCAGAGCAGCGCCTATCGCGCGTCAAGCAATTTTCTTGAGGAGAGAGAAAATATATTACTCACCAAAGATCAAAGCGTAATTCTTACTACATTTTTTTGTTGATTATTTTGAATTCTATAGGATTTGATTCTGCTAAATAGTTGTTTTTGAGTTTGATTTTTGTTTGAGTTTTTTCGTTGTTAGATCTTGTGATTGATTATGAATTCTATTGGATTGTTTGTGATTTCGAGGATTTTATCTGAATTATGCATAATTCTGTTGATTTTCGTGATTTTGATTAGTGTTTCATCTGAATTTTGCATAATTCTGTTGTTTTTCGCAGTTTAGATGCGTAATTCAGTTGTTGTTTTCACGTTTGATGCGTAATTGTGATTTTGTTTCTGGAATTGAATTGCAGATTTGCAGAAATTTGAATTTAGTTGAAGAAGAGTTGACAGAAGCAGCAGTTTTTGAAGAGAGAGAAAGTGAATGTGGTTTTGGATCTTCTGCGTAATCTCATTCATGCAAAATATGATTGCATGATTTTGGATCTGATTTTCTGGATTTGAATTTCTCCAACGTTCAAATTATCGCGAAATTCAGCTGAATTTCTTCATAATTTGATAATTCAGTTGGAATTTTAGGGTTTTTTTTTATGGAGCTTCCTCAATCCCGCCCTTTCGGAGCCACACAAGGTAGAATTTCCGTAAAAAACGTTTCGATTAATTTTATTTTTATATTTAATAATTGATGAAATGAAAGATAAAATTCACATGGTAATTTGTATTTTTGTACCGTATATTTTCATTTTTATGAAAACTTTATATTAATTTATTTTGGTTGGTTGGAAGTACAGGTAGAAAAGCTACGCATGACTTTCTTTCTCTCTACAGTCACTCATCTCTTCAGCAAGATCCAAGGTCTTCTCACGGTAAATTTCTTTTTTATTTTTTCCTCTCTCCTTATCGGTGATCGGATTTTCCGATTCTAGTGGTACCGTAAGAGGGTGACACGGGATAAAGTCTTGTACGCGTATATGGAATTATAGATTTTGAGAGATTTAAATATTTCTACTAGTAGTTAATGAAACTTTTTGTTTTGCTAAAATTTAATAAGCACATCTAATGTTTTTAGGGGTTAGTTTGTGCCTTTATGCATGTGAGTTTTATAAAAGGGAAAATAAAAAAATAAAATAGTTATACTTTATAATACAGTAATAATTATTTGGCTAAAGATGGGATTGGAGGAGGGGGGACTAGGGGAGTATATAAAACCATATAATATAATTAGGCTATCACAAAAAAGATGAATCATGCATGTGACGACCAAAAATGAAATATCTTTCCTCCTAACAAATCGCATTTTATATGCGATTTTGGTTGGTTAGAGCGATGACTTTTGTTGGATGAGAAAAATGGTAGTGAAAGTAGGCTTTTATTCTTTCAGCCCAAATCTGGAATAATAGATCTGGGTTCTGGCCCATGGGCCCAAATATAAAGCCAGAAATTTGGAGGGCCACTTAGTCTTGGACACGTCACACGTGAGGGAGAGGGGGTTGGCTTTTGTGGGCCCCATCTTGGGGGAGACACTGACTGATTGATGTTACGTGAGGCCCAACCCACATAGAAAATGCAAAATCCTTTTTTTTTTTTTGATGTGGGTCTTCAGAAAATACGCACGCTCTTGTCTCTGACAGTGATGTTTGGGCATTCAAGGCTAAGAAGAGAGAGAAAGAGAGAGAGAGAGAGATCCAAGTCGTGTGGTTCAGTGGTTGTCCTTTATGCAATTTGGCTTTTACCCTTTTATTATATGTAGTCCTGTCCAAAATTGTTTTTGAGTCTGTTTTGGTATAAGTTCTTTTCAAGATTAATCATACTTCAATGTTTAGGCCAAGTTCTCGGATTAAAATGATTTTACCGGATTAAATCTTAATTGAAATTGATTTTTACTTATTAGAAGTTAGAACTGATTTGCTCTAATGACAAATTCTAGTGATGGACGGTCTAATGGGTTATATTGGGTAAACAAATACGGAGTACAAAGTAGATAATAAGTTCACAAGGATGTAAATGTCGCCTTCTATTGATCAATGAAAAAGATAAAAAATGCACTATTTGATAGGGGACTGATTCGCATTGCATTCTATTTGAATTTGGTTTTAGAATATATTCCACTACCCTCTAATTGACTACACACTCCCTATACCACAGAAGATAGAATTACTTTGCAATTAGTTACATGGAATTTGAGCCATGGATTGATTGCATGTAAAAATCTCAGGGATGTGAAAAATCTAATTTCAAGCTAGAAAATTTTCGTTACACAAGTAGTTCTTTGAAGCTTGAGAAAAGTACATCAAATTGAAATGCAAAGGCAGAGTATCATTGTGTGTTTGTAGTCTTTTGTACACAGATTATACACAAACATGAATTAATGTCAAGAAGCATGCCTTAAAAAATATTTCTTGCAATCACTTGGACTCAAACTCGGCTATTTAATGAAAACTATCCATTAATATGGACTATGATCTTACATGAACTGTCAAAGTATCCATTCCTATGTACACCATATTTTTCCTACATATTTTTTTTTCAATTTATAAATGGACAATAAGCTTCTGAATTTATGCCTTGTAGCTGTAATATTGTTTTGTTTCAAATACTTCTCAATAATGATTAGTGATTGCATTGTCTCTTTGATGAGAGTGGATTTCACAATTATGGCAACTTGGTGATTCTAACATTTAGACCAGGACATTTCATTTCTTTGCTGCATTAGTTTCAGTTAAGTATTTGTTTGCAGTCTATTTTATTATGCTTGTGACTCATGGTAGCTGAACTACAGTGTTTTGCAATTGCTAAACATGGCCACTGTATAAATATTATGCATGCAATATGTTTATACAGCTACATGTATCTCGTGTAAATCTATTCTTCACCCTTTATTATTGGTCTGGTTTGAATGTTTTTTTGTCTGAGGTCTTACAAATTAATACTTTCTCCGTTTCTTTTTAGTTGACACGTTTCTTTAGTCGCGTTTGCCAATGCACAAATTCAATCATTAATATCTTTAATTACCGATAAGCAAAAATTATTAAAAGCTGATATTTTGAAAATATACATTGTGACGAATCTAACAAGATCCCACTTGAGTGTATTTTTCTTCACATATAAATCACAAAACATGGTCAAAAGGAGATGTATGAATAATGCTAAAGTCAAAACGTATCAACGAATAAAAAACGGAGGTAGTAACTAATTGAGCAGTAATATGAATGATCGAAGAAGAAACAGATAGTTGTTTGCACTTCCTTATTTGTCTACTAGTTATACGGTTATACCATATAACTTTAACTTTATCTGGTTCTTTTGTCTGAGGTCTTACTCTTACAAATTAATAATTAATTGAGCGGTAATATGAATGATCGAAGAAGAAATAGATAATTGTTTGCACTTCCTTATTTGCACTTCCTGAGCAGTAAAATGTTTAAGTGTATAACTTTATCTGTCTTTTCAACTCTGAAAGGAGCAGGAGGTTTGCTTAAAACACATAATTTCCTCCAACCACTTGAAGGAGAAGAAAAGCCTGGTCCTAAGGAAGACAACTTGGTAGATATAAATGCTAAGCCTCCATCTGCGGCTCCTCCTACTTCAGTAGTTGAACATGTATTGCCTGGTGGGATTGGAACATACAGCATAAGTCACATTTCCTATTTTAATCCAAAGGTGCCTAAGCCAGAGGAGAATATCTTCTCAGTGGCTCCAGCAACCAGCAATGATAAAAATGATGACAATTCAAATTGTAGCTCATATACGGGAAGTGGTTTCACATTGTGGGACGAATCAACTGTGAAAAAGGGAAATACAGGGAAAGAGAATTTGGGGGATGAAAACATAGTAAAAGGTAAATGTCTAATTCATTCTTTCAACTTAGATTAAGCATTGCATGGCAGGTTGATACTCGATTTAAGTAATTTACTATCTAGACATTAGTCCAATAATAATTATTGTGTTCATGTTTTAGTTTGGCATACAAGACAACTTAGAGGGCCCAATTGAAGTAGAAAGGTAATATACTATACAGACCTCTGCAAGCATGATGCTTGTTGTCATAGTGATGCTTTCAAAGTGTTTTTATGGGAATTGGAGGTTACACTCACATCAATTTACCACTCCATCACATATTAAACCTCTCACTTATATATTAGGGAAAAAAAAGAGGCTATCTGGTAAACTAGCTCACTGTTGAACTAGAGAGAGGAAGGGCAGTAAATCCCACATAAGTGTGAGTATCAAATTGTCCCCTCTCTTACAGTTTGCTGGAGAACTATCTCTCTAAATAGCCTTACTTGTATTTTAGGGTGTCACAATATAATTTTTTCTTGAAGTCACTATCTACTCTGATTTCTTCATCATGCCAATCTTCATGTCATTTAAAAGGAAAAATATGGGACTGAGGGAGGATTTAATGTTGCTACAATCGCATTTGAGTTGAAAACAGTTTGCTTGCACAAGCGCTTTTTTCATGATAGAATTTGGACATGCTAATATGTACATTCGGACTTTGATTTGGACAGGGTGTAAGAGTGGCAAGGTTAATTGAGTTAATTTAAATTTTAAATGCAGAGAAGCAGCTAATATGAAAGGGGTACAAAAATGGGCTCATATAAAATACAGAGAATTGAATACTTGCAAGTGTTGTAACTCTCAAATTTCCTCAAGTATTGATATAAGTTTTGGTTGAAGTGATTGCTCTGGGTCAGAGACTCAGAGTACTACTACAGTAGTATTCCACATAAATCTACTTTCCAATAACTGTAGGCTTTCTTTACATAACTTACCTTCCTGTTCTAAGGCTAACTAGATCAAGGTTTATCAGGAATTTGATACTTGATTTTCGATAGACTTTTGTTCCATCCCAATTTCTGATACTAGGGAACTTGTGAAGTTTCTCTCTATAAGTATTACTACATTTTTATGAACTTCACTAGATTTTGAGAAATCCCTTGATTTTGATGTACAGAGTCAACAATAAAAATGGGGCAATGGCCTTTGGACCGGCCGTCACAGTCTTCTTCGAACCACCGCAGCAGTGTCAGCCCTCTCTCGTCTTCTCAGTCAGTAACTTACCCTATTTATATTTCTCTCATCCTCACCAGCAACTATGTCCAACTGATAAGGGAATTGGAAATTTTATAGGGCATTAATTCAGAACAGTCAAAGCTTTATGGAGATGATCAAATCAGCAAAGGGTCCTCATTCCGTGGAGGAAGAGGTTGAAGAGGATTTGAGCCTAAAAAAGGAAAGCAGCTCTTCTCTAAAGGGTTAGTATGCTCATTGTAATAGGAGTTGGGTTGTATTTGGCGTCATGAACTTCTTTATATCACTCTGTCTCTTTTTTAATTGATAAAGAAATGCAGTTGTAGATGAAACTTGTCTTTGAACTTATGTTTTCTCTTGATAATACAACCTTTTTTTGATTGACTTCATGGGTTATAATTAAGGATATCTCATTCAATTAAGATGTAGAGGTTCTAACCATTGAAATTGATGATTCTACAGGAGACTTACGTGTAAATGTTGGTGGAAAGAGCAGTGATCAGAAAGCTATCACCCCTCGGTCCAAACACTCTGCAACAGAGCAGCGAAGAAGATGCAAAATTAATGACAGGCAAGTTTACCTCAGCCTAAATAATGAACTGATTTGTAAACCAAAGCAGGCTTTTTAAAACTGTATGAATTAGATGGAGCACCTGCTAGATGCACCATGTGACTTGTGCCTCAGAAGAAATTGTTTATCTGTTCCCATTCCTTTGACTTGTTGCTGCATTATCTGGGAGTTGTCATCTAAGTGACATCTGATTATTTGCCATATTGGATTGAGACTAAATTTTTTGTTTCCAAAGTCTTTAGCAAGATAAACAGTAAGAAGATATCAAATTAATGCAAAAGAGCAGTTCCTATATGTTAGAGTGTTAGACTCATCAATAGTGTCTGATTGGATAGGGTGTCCGACATCTGTCTGCCGAATTTTTTCTAGGTTTTCTGATATTCTATGAAAAATCACACCCATCTCAACCCAGATGTTCTGATATTCTATATTTCTATGTAGATGCAATACGGTCATGGCAAGGTAGGTGAAGAATTGTGCAACATAGATTCTAATTGTGAAATGTGGTCCAGAAAAAGTCGCCTGTTAATCTAGTTTAAAATTCTCCCTGCATGCATTTTAGAAACTTGATGTCCCAAGCAAGAGTTACTGTCTTATTGACACCTCTTTTTTGCCTTTGCAGATTTCACATGTTGAGAGAACTCATTCCTCACAGTGACCAAAAGAGAGATAAGGCATCATTTCTGTTAGAGGTATGAGCACAGGCACCTTCTCTTATCTGACATAGTGCTGTCCAGAATACCCCCTGATATCTGTATTTATGCAGGTTATTGAATACATTCAGTTTCTACAAGAAAAGGTAAATAGATACGAAGGGTCATACCCTGGATGGAATAGTGAACCACCCAAGTTGAATCCATGGGTAAGTTCTTCAGTGTTTTTTACAGGTTACACTAGCAATATGTATACTCTAAAAGGATTTCTTCCTTGCTTCAGGGCAACAACTATTACACCGGTTCATTCAGATTGATATTGTGTAGAGTTAAAAGTAATGTTTGTTATGTTAGCTACCGTTAGATGGTTATAGTGGTATTTGATAGAACCAGTGTGTGGCTGTTACTTAGCAAATAGACCAACTTTTAGGTTAGAAAGCCAAAATCCATCTCCAAAAGGTTACTCAAACTAACTTTTGCATTTTGGCTGAAAGGCCGAAAGATTATACCAAACAAAATTTTTGATTATTTGACCACATGAAATAGTCATTAGTTACTAAAAAAGTTGTAAAAAAAAACCATTTACCAAACAAGGGCTTAATACTCATTTTATTATTTTTGTGTGTTTTGAAGTATTATGGAAACTTTTTAAGTAAACCGTTCATTTTTTATTTTGTTTAATGCAGAGAAATAGCCATGGGGCAACTGAGAGTTTTGTTGATCAGTCTCGAGCAGTGAATGCTAGTCCTGTGTTGATGTTTGGTGCCAAAGTTGATGAGAAAGCTACTCCTGCTGTTTCATTGAATGTCACGTGCAATCCCCAAACCCCAGCAGAATGTAGCATGATCAATGCTATCAATGTCAAGGCAGTTGATCAGCAGCCTGGAAAAACTAATAAAGCAGGATCAATTTCTCCACCACTGCAGCATGATATCCACGCTCCTATCATTAATAGTTGTGCTGTTGCACCACCTACTGTGAGGCTTCCAACTGAGGGAGGCAATGCTTCATTCCCTCAATTGCAGTTATGGCAAAGTAGAGCTTCTGCATCTGAGCCATCTCTTGCCACCAATAAACTGAAAGATCAAGAGCTGGCTCTTGAAGGTGGTACAATTAACATCTCAAGCGTATACTCTCAGGGGTGAGTAATCATAAACTCTATTTGTAGATGCTCTGTGATTAGATAAGGGAATATTTCACACTCTTCGTATCAAAGGTGATTGAAGATTATGCATAACCATTTTTGTACACTAAGTGAGAAGCAAGGAATCTGTCCTTGAAACTGTAGTATAGGTTTATAAGGGCAAACATGGCTTCTAGTAAATAAATGAACAGTAACTGAGTTATCTTTTAAGTCGTGATAATGTTTAAGGTTCCCAGTTTGTTGATCATCAGATTAAGATCATCTCTATTTTGGGAACTTTATTAAGAGAATACGTGATCTCAGGGGTTAATTGTATACATAAAAATTCATTCTACTGTTATTTTTCTTTCTACTAACTTGAATGGATATTAATTTTGAACAGGTTGTTGAGTACGCTGACAAGAGCTTTGCAGAGTTCTGGGGTAGATTTATCTCAAGCAAGCATTTCAGTTCAAGTTGACATAGGAAAGCGAGCGCATAATAGACAAGATTCCAAGGAGGCTGCTGGGAAGGTAAGCATAACTCAGATACTGGGCGAGTAAGAGAAAATTTTTAACACAAATGTTTCTAATATTGTGATTATATCTAAGCAAAAGACCTGCTTCTCTTTATTCAGGGTGTTGAAATTCCCAGTGGTAATCAATCTCTGCAACATGCTAGAGTCGATAGCACCAGTAGCGAGTCTGATCATGCAGTGAAGAGGCTCAAGACAGGCTAGATGTTATTTGGGAGGTTTGGTACATTCTTTTGCTTTGTGATTAGATCATTTTTTGCGGAGCTGTCCTGGCCCTCTGGTAAAATCGCCCATCCCTTCTTCTTCACCAGATCAACCAGTTGATAGCTTGAGCCAAATTGTACATGTTATTAATTTCTCTCTTCAATTTGTTTTTGCTTAGTCTTTCAGGACTTCTGATGAGTGAATAGGTAGTCCTACTTAGAATATTCTTTCATCTTAATTTTTCTTAATCTTTTCAACTTATGTATTTATATATAGGCATCCATATTAGTATATGAGGAGCTGCCTTTTAATTATGAGCTTCCATATTGAGAAGCTTTTATTAATTTTTTTTTTTAACTTCATTTTATAACTTGTATCTTGGCCTCTTGGGGGCTATAGCAGATTAATTAGCAGCTTATATACTGATAAGCATACTCTTTTTTGTTTTCCTTGCTACATGTAATAACAAATTCTAGGTAACTGTTATTAACCAATTAAATTCTTGAGATCAAGTCATTCAACAGAGTTTGAAATTTGGAGGATTTCGGCCATGTTCTCTTTACTTATTTAAAAATTTTGTTGCTTAATATCTTTAGAATTATACCATATTATATTAGCTGATTAGACCAAATCTTATGGAGTATTTGACTTTTGATATTACCAATATTTGGGGTTATGTATTAATATAAATTATGAATTACAAATACTCTTAGTTTGTGTTTGGATATACTCAATTCATTTCAAATGAAAGATTTCAATTTCAGAATTTGAATTCTTAGAATTCAATTCCAAAATATTTGTTTGGGAAATAGTAGAATTTTAATTCTTGGATTTCAAATTCCATCTGATGTATGAAGAAGAACAGATTTTCTACAGATATGCAAAGTAATTAGACATTGAAAAAAGTAAATTTATGATTAGTGGATAATTTTTAATTGAAGGAACAAACAAAATTTAAAAAAAAAAAAATTAACAAACAAAATTGACTAATTTATAATTGTACTGACTATCAATTTAAAGTTTAGGAACATTTTTTTTAGCGTCAATTTCTTCCAAAACAAAAATCAATTTTATGCTATTTTATTTAGTGTTCTTTGTTTTATTATTTAAATTGCAGTTTGATTGATTTATGTGAATCCAAAATTAAAGCTTCTACTATAGATTATAAACCCTAATTTTTTTTCCCCAATTTTATTATTAGAATGAAAATCATGAATTTACCTTCCAAATTAATGAAGTAGTAGCTTAATTTAGATGAAATTAAACCTTTATAAACTTGAATCTTGCTTCAATCAAACAAAACAATCTTGTAAACAACAAAATTTGTGTCAAGATTGTTCAAATAAGGAAATTTTGACATTTGCTACTAGCGAAAGCACCATGCTTCACATTTACTACCGTTTTAATTTTTTTATTTTATTTTACTACCACCCAAAACCCAAAATTATAGATATCACTACCTTTAGCCTTGTGCCGTTACCATTTCCGTTAGTGGGGCTCAACCACCGTCCAACCACCTGACTGCCACCTTCCAGCCACCGCTCCATCTTCAACCACCCTCATTGCCACCGTCCAACCTCCATTTCCTCATCAATGCCGGCGCGTAAACGATCCTCCGGCGCCGACGACCTCACCCATCCATTTCCCCCATCAACGCTGCCCCAAAACTACCATGACCAACTTGTCCAACCCACACCACCACACCACTGCAAAAACGACGACAGACACAAGCGGCGGCGGCTACGCATGAAATTCCCCCTCAACGCCCTCTGTCGCGATCCCTCATCCCCTTTCCCCCACAATCGGCGTCTCCTTGACCACCACAACACAAAAATCCGTTTCCCTTTCCCCCAAATCAACCCCTTTCCCCCAACCGAAAACAATCGATTTCCCCTTTCCCTAACCTGAATCGACCCCCCCCCTTCCCCTACCCAAAAACCAACACCAATGCCTTAAACCCATTCCCCGAAACCACCCTAAACGGGTTTTAGGGTTTCGAATTCACACGTTCAAGGTGGTTTTGGGCAGCGTGGACTTCTAGAAATGGTGGTGGTGGAGTTCGTCGGCGTCGGGGGACCGTTTGGGCGTTGGCACGAAGGACGAAAGTCGGCACACGGAGGGGGGATGGTGGCTGACAAGGAGGGGGAGGTGCCTGGGAAGTTTTTTCAAAAAGTTTTTATTTTTTTTTAATAAATTAAATTATTATTTAATGAAATAATGGGTTCCACTTATGTGAAGCAGGGTGCTTTCGCTGGTAGCAAATGTCAAATTTTCCTTCAAATAATGATGTATTTTTGGTGGACAGCAGCGGCGATGGCGGCTCTGCTACAATGGTTGTGACGGCGGAGGTGGCTTAGACGGCGTTGCAATGGCGTTTAAGCGACGATGGTTGAAGTATTTAAGCAATGGTGCCATGGTGGAGAAGGGAGAATTGTGGTAGAAGAGTACTCTGATAGTTGAAACCTTGAGGGTAGTGGTGGTGAGAGAAACAAGAATCTGAAATTACGTCAATTGTATTAGAATTTCAAATTCTTAGACCCTCTCCAATGTTGAGACTCAAGTGAGTATTTTTATGAGAGAGGGAGTATTTTTGCAATGTATACCAATAAGTTGGTATCTAAACTTAGCAACTCCAAAAGAAAGTTGCCAAGTTTAGATATTCAATTTTGAGTCTCATTTGATAAAAAGTGTAGGCCCCTTGTCAATATTCTAATATATTTTGTAATTTATTTAAATTTTACCTTTTTTTTAATCTTACAATATTTGATAATAAAAAAGAAATAGATTTGGTGAGCCATAATTGAAAGTGACATTTGTATACTTTAGAGAGTCTCACCATTGGGAAATTAGGCTTCACATAGTTGCTAAATTGAGAAGTGAGTATGGTATCACCATTGGAGGTAAAAAAAAACAACTCATTTTGTATTTCAATAGTCAAATTTGAGTCTCACCATTGGAGATGGTCTTAAAGCTACCCTTATGTTTGTAAGGGCTTGGATTTGGGCTAAATACAATTCCAAATTCTTGAGTTATCCAAACAGCCTATTTAGCTCAATTCCAAGATTTCAAATGAAATCCTAAATCCAAACAGACCAAAAGTGTTTATATATATATTTAAAAAAAATGATAAGGAAATCTCTAACTAGACCCAACCCTCATGATTTTTTTTAGTTATATATATATATATATATATATATATATATATATATATATATATATATATTTAAAAAAATGATAAGGAAATCCCTAACTAGACCCAACCCTCATGATTTTTTTTAGTTTTATATTTGCAAGCTAGACACTTAAGAGTTAGAAGCAGAGGGAAGGGTAAGGAAACTCATACCTCCAAGTACTCTTATTTGGTAGAATTCAAATCCCGAACCTTTAAAATATGAGGTTAGAACCTTATTAAGTAAGCCAATACTTTATTGGTTGTCATTAATCTTAAATGCTTTTAAACAACTTGTGAAGAAACTTGATCCAAACTAATTTGCTAAGGGTCATTTGGTATCAAAACACCTTCTCCGGTTTTTGTAATTTATAATGAAATCATAATTACGTAGCATCTAGTTTACTTAGCACATACAGTAACCCTGAGCAATACTTGGTATATTTCTTTTATAATCTAATACGAGTACTTCGTATGAAGTACAAGACAGAATTGTTACTAGCCAAACAGCTGCTCTAACACCCCTATATTACTTTCCAATAATAATAATACAAAACATGATTAAGAGAGTAGCTTAGAAGCATTACTACCACGTGATAACGTAAGGCTTTTAAAAACAGAGACTTGTAACGGAAGAAATACATTTTAGCTTTCATTAATTAACTGAAAATAGAAATAGTTTTTGAAACATAAATCTAAATGGTCCTCATACTAATTCATAATAGTGAACCTAGACTAAGTGATTTTGCCCTTTGTCCCCGATGCGACATTTAGCTCACGTTGAGTCATCGCCATCACCTATCTACTCATCGTAAATGATAAGTAGGGTCAAGCCAAAACAAAAGAGAAATACGCGTTAGCAAAACGCTAAGTACATATAAGTGCTAAACACGTAAATTAGTTTAATTGATTAACATTTTCTTTCGAAATATATAATTCTCATAAAACATGGTTATTCGAACTTTCCATAGGCAAGATTTCATATTTTGGAAAATATTCCAAAATGTATAATTTTCTAAAGTATTTTTCAATAAAGGTTGAATAATCAACCATTCCATAAACAATTTTCCCAACCTAAGTGTGCACACCCCTCAAGCTAGTAACTCATTTACATAGTTTATACCCAAGGAAATACTAGATCATACAAAGCTCATAGTCTTATCAATTTATCTCCGCGTAGTGGGAATCAAGAAAAATCCAATAAACATCTTTGATAAATCAATCTTCCAATTTCCATGTATGGGATGATTAAAATGATAACATTTCCCCTTTTAAACAATTTGTTAAACAAAGTAAGTTAACAAACAAGCTCATAAAGCATTTAAATATTTAAGATCGAACAATCGTTTTTATTGAAACATGCTTATAGAATTTAGATTATAAACATTTATAAATCATCGTTCAACATTCAAACATAGTTCATCATGTAAAAACATAAAACACATTTGCATATAAAATCACATAGTTAAAGATCTAGCCACGAATACGTACCTTGATCTTTGCACACAAGTACGGAACTCCTAATTACGAACTTGAAACTCTCCCTACAATAACCAATAACTCTTCAACAATAAAACCAAAGACATAGAATACAAACTCTAAACTAGTTGTGCATGAACAACTTAAATATTACATCCTTTTTATAAAATTAATACTTACTTTTTATAAAATTAATACTTACTTTTATAAACTAATCTTCGGTAATACATTAATAATAATAATAATAATAATAATAATAATAATGTATAAGTAAGAAGTAGTAGTAGACTAGTAGTAGTGCATAGGTAGTAGCATATAATTAGTAGTTGTAATTAAACTAATAATAATAAGTAAAGCAAATAATAATTATTTCAAAACAATTAGTCCAAAATAGAAGTGTTAAGGAAAAAGCCCAATTACTTTTAAGTGTTTATGGTGAGTTTTGTATCAAGTTAATGAACAAATTAAAAGACCAATCTTAACATTTTTTTTTCTTTGTTTTTGGCTTTGTTTGTACAGGAAGTACGAAGGGTGGGTGGTGAGGTTGGCTGGGCAGCAGGCGATGGTGGCCTTCCGGCGAGGTGGAGGTGGTGCGGCTGGTGGCGCGCGGCCAGAGGGTGGTGGTGCGGTCGGTGGTGGCGCGGAGGAGAGAGAAAGGGGAAAAAATGGGTTTTGGGGTATTTTAATTTGCTGAAATTTTGTGAGTCTAATTTGCAAATGAATTTGTAAGGAAATTGTTCAAAATCCTTGCTCTATTTATAGGGAAAATTAGGATTAAAATAAGATTAAAGATTAAAACTTCAAATTGCAATTGATTGTTTTGGAGGTGAAACTTTGAATTGCAAGTTTGATAATGGTGATGGAGTATATGAGTTACATGCGGAGGGTGAGGGTGAATGTAGTCAGAAATTATAGTTGGGAGAGGTGTTAGGTGGAAAAGTTAATTTGATAAAGCTTTCATGGAGGAGTAGAGAAGATGAACGTAGTTTGTGGTGATTGGGGATGAAATTTTATTTTCTTTTTCCTTTTTTTTTTGGCTAAAAGTATGAGTTGGGTTGTAAATGTCAATTGGGCTTATAAGTACTCATATAGGTTAGAATAAATGGCTTACTCACCTAAAAGGCTAAAACTATGCTAATGAAATAAGGCTCATATTAAAAATAATAACTTTATAATTAGAGTTTAGGAAATTATGTACAATTTTCTTATTAAAAATCCACTTGAGAGTTGTAATATATTTATAGGAAAAATAATAATTTAATAATCTGAATATCTTAAGAAAATATTTTATAAGCGTATGGAAAACTATTCGTCCATTTTTATAAACGGGATTATAAGATCCGAAATAAGATATACTTAAGCTTAATAATTATAATTAATAATAATTAAATTGGTTTAAAAATTAGGAGTATTACAGTTGCAAACTCACATAAGAATACAGTTGGGTAAAATTTCCTTGCAAACGAAATATATTGTATAATTATTGTAAATAATTTGATTGTATGAATAAACAGATTATATAGATTAAGAAACTAAATTCAGCATTCAGCAACCAGTTTTAGAAACATGAATTCACTTTTAAAATGCCAAAAAAGTACCTAATCCTTCAAAACATCATACTAATAGAATAAGTTAGAATTTCAGAACTAAATTCAGCACACTATCAGAACATCATACTATCAAAACCGGTAGCTATAAACTATCAGAACAACCGGGGATTGGCAAGTTATCTGATTCTAATTTCATTGATTCTTCAAGCTATATACAAGTACACACAATTCAACATTATCAATCAAGTAGCAACCAGCAAAGTTTTTGCATTAATATAACTACAACATGCATTAGAATTTAGAATTTAGAATTATACATGTAGTGGCTATTTCTTTTTCGATTCAAAATAACATACTGTATAAAAATCACCAAGTAACAAATCGATATTGATTTATTGGACGAATCAGAATTCTCCACCAGTGATCTCGATCAACAAAAGATCTAAGCTTCAAGTGAAAGGTCATTAGGAAACCGTGATTTATACAAGAATGACATACAAACTATATAGCTCTGTTTTAAGCAATGAATGATTTCACAATGTAAAAAGCTATTCTATATGTCAGTTCAAGGAAGAACTTGGAAGGTCACTGTACACACCTGATTATGTCTCCCCAAAAACCAAACCTAGTGATGAGTACCTTTCACGTCATTGATTATCGAGCAAGGTGAAATGTTGAAGAGTATCGTGAATTTTCCCCTTTCTAAAAGTTTTTTTAATTCAAAATAATTCATTTCGTATTTCAAAAATCATTCATTTCGTGTCCTATTTCTGAAAAAACGTCCAAACTAGTTTAGCTTGTCTATAATCCGAGTCCAATAATTATTTAGTTGGATGGGGTTTGAAAATAGATTTTCAATGATATATTATAAGCCCAAATCCGAGTTATAACGAGGAAATTATGCTTAAAATACTAAATTGAGCTCAATCTGAGCTTAATATGTTGACCCAATGATCATGTGGAGGGTCTATTAATATTAATTATATTTTAAAAAACATTAGGATTTATAAAAGCTTTTAGAAGTCACTAGAAGGTTCTAATCTATCCTTTTCAAAAGATAAACATCAAAGAGTTTGAAATTGAATAAAACTCCTCTTTTTGAGAGTGCTAATTATATTCGAATTAAAACACGTTCAAAGACAGTCAGATATTTTTTCGTGCCTCATAGTTTTTATCTAAAACTTAGATGGTTGGATAACCCTTAAAATTATCTTTCCAATGATATAATATAATACTAATTCCGAGTTATTATGAAAAAGATATGAACGAAATTCAAACTCTATTCAAAACTGACACCCCTTCCACTATTTCAGTCATATATTTTATTCTACCAAAGATATCAATATTTCAATTGGCTTTGGAAAGTAAATTTCAAGAGCTTTACGACGACATATTATTTGTCTTATTCCGATTTCTGGATCAAAAGTTATGATAAAAACAAAATCCGCAAAAAACTGTTTTTTATCGCGCCGCGATCGATTTGACGCGCCGCGATAAAAAGGAGTTTTATTCTGATTCGAATTCTGACCCTTTTCTTATCTTTTCGGTCGTTTAACGATTTCCTTCGTTTTTACTCACCAACAATCATCATCTTTTCTCCCTATCTAAGCTAAAGTTTATTCTTTCTTTCTCTCTTTATTCTTTTTCTAAGCCTAGCCATACAAACATACATCCTTTTTTATATTTATTGATTTGGTCACGATTTCTCATTCACGATATTTAGACACACCTAGTCAAGCTTGAAGTTGTCTTAGACCTCGACGTGAAATGTTGATAGTTCTG
The DNA here is from genome assembly GCF_948465745.1 of Chenopodium album. Taxonomy (NCBI): domain Eukaryota; kingdom Viridiplantae; phylum Streptophyta; class Magnoliopsida; order Caryophyllales; family Amaranthaceae; genus Chenopodium; species Chenopodium album. The sequence continues at coordinate 10,220,247 of NC_137844.1, forward strand.
AAGGTCTGATCCCAAATTTATATATCAATTTTTATTATTTTTATTGTTTGATTTAATCTTTATTGAAGTTACTAACGTGTGTATTCTTTTAATAGAAAGAGGTACGAGACATCAAAGTGAGTAAAGATTCGTTTAATATTGTTGTGGTTTTCTGTTTTTTTGGTTTTTTGATTTTCAAAATCATATGATATGTGTCGTATAATGAATAAAAATTTAGTCAAACTTACTAAAATCAAGATAATTTAGAAAATGACAACAAAAAAAGTGAAAAAAAAAATCCTTGTTTCTTGTTTTTAGTTTTTGCTTTTTAAAAAAAAAAACTGAAAATTGAAACAAAAAACAATTTCAAACAAGCCCTTAATTGCTCTATTCCTTTAGAAAAGCATGTTTAGATTATATTTTTAATTCCTAAAATCATGTTTTCGATGTTTTTATTGCTTTCTAATATCATGTTAGGGATAAAACTTTGATTTTTATTATTTAGTGACATGCTAGGATTTGTTATTCATCATATTAGTATCATGTCTATGATCTTGCTAATATTATATTTTGAGAATATATATTATTATGATGATTTGTTGTGTCAAATTATATATAAAGTTTAACGTAATTTTGTTGATTAATGAATAGTTTTACGTAATTTGTTAATTTAAGAATAGTTTATATATAATTTATTAATATTGTTATGTTGCTTGATTATTTATTGTTATTGTTTGATCACGCCCTTTCTTGCAGTTTTAAAGGAAATTTGTACTTGAAATCTTAACAGAGAAAAATGATACAAGTAGTATCTCACAAGCTGAAAAGTCATTGTGTGAGACAATGGAACAAGCACACATTCTAATGACATTTTCTTATATAGACTTCAAAGGAATAAACATATTCATTCCTAAGAATGAGCAGATAAGGATAAGGAAGAATGTCTTTAAAAATAACATGATACAAAGATTGTCATGCATAAACGGTTCCATCAAGGGCGGCTAAGTACGCATAGGGCTCAATGAGAAGATTAATGCCAACATGTAGTTGTCTACTATGTTCGTAGAGTCCGAAGTAGGGCAGACCCGAGGGTATAGTCATAGGGAGAATATTGATTAAATGAAAGGTCATGTTGTCTGAACAATACCATTCTTCTTTGAATGTGTCAAAACAAAAACATTCTTTAGATGTTTCAATTGCAAAACAATGATCAAATACAGCATATACATAAATAACAGTACCCGAACCAGCAGCGAAGAAAGGAGGAACTGGAAGGGTTCTCCATTCACCAATTTTGAATTAAAAACCTCAAAAGGAATTTCAGGTTGTGCAATGAAGCCTCTGTGTACAAAGAGAGAGTGAAGGACATATAGATTACCTCCAATCTTTTCAACAATAGGACACGTTTTACCAGATTTTTTCCTCGGAATAGTAGCATCAACTAATTCAATTTTGATATTTTAATATCACTATTAGGACCACTAACTTCTGGAATTAGCTTATACACCTCTCTCGAAGCATGCGTAGAATAATATGGTGATGAAGGATCCTATAATTCCCCACCAATTAGAAGTATATATATCTGAATCAGAAGTTGTAGAACACGAAAGCAAAACCCTAAAAGAAGGAGAAGAGGCAATCTTGAAAATAAATCTGGTTGAAGCCATACCTAAAGGCAGGAAACCAGAGGTGGCGTGAATGTTAGTACTCCACGCCACCTCCACCAATGGTGGGTCATACGATAATTTAGAGCACTTCCCACCGTATTTCTCCTCTATTTTTTTCAAATTGATACAAAATAGATTGAGCTCTGAACCTAGAAATAAAAACCTCTCTTCTTCGATTTCTCCCTCCATCGTCCTCCTCCTCTTATGGCTTTCCATCTCCATTGTTATGTTTTTTCTTCTTTTACTTTCAATTATGATATCAAGGAGGTTTTGGTTTTGAGAATTTATATCAAAGAACCCACGTCAAAAAAAATACCCATTGTTATTAATAATTAAATACCTCACGTTTAACAAGTAATTAAATTAGTTTTTGTTATTATCATTTATGATGATTTTTTTAATTACACTTTTAAATAAGGTAAGTTTACCATAAACAATTTCTTTTTTTTTTAAGAAAGTGCCTGATAGATGTTTCGGTTGAAACAATGTGGTCAAGACTTTGGCCTTCTGTTGTGAGTCGAAGACTGGTTCGGTCCTTGCGATGTTGGGCCAAAGATCACCTGCAAAGAATGGCACGTTGACTGAACTCGGGGGTGCGTCCGAGGAAACCCCTCCAATGTATAAGTGGGATTGAAGATATGGGACAAAATTCAATGTTTGCAAGTGTAATATATGTAAACTGATTTGTAGATACCTTGGTAGGTATAAATTTGGGGTATTTATCCCTCTTGGAAGGGCTTTGGAAGCCATGGGATGACTTGGGCCAAAGGACAAATGGATTGTCTTAAGGCGAGTTGGACTTAGGCATGGAAGAGCCCTTTTTGGACTTGTGACTATTCCAGCCCAAATAAAGTTATTTGGGCCCCAAACAACTTGCCCCCTGTCCCAATTTCAAGAACCGGAGATCGGACATATTTTGCTTGGACCGGCCCTAGACCGATTTGGACCGGATTTTGATTTTTTTAAATATATTTAATAGTTTTTATTATTATGAAAAAAAGAAAAAATAATTTAAGGAAAATGCTTATTTAATGCCTATTTTTAACGTCTAAAATGAAATAACTTATAATATAAAAATATTTATAACATATTGAATGTAAAAATTAAATATTTTAAAGGTATTATTTATAATTTTAAACATAAAAATCAGTCCAGTCCAAAACCAAATTCTAGGGGTTTTGGATTTGACCAGACCGAAGACCGGTTTTTTAAATTTTTCGACCTGGAGACTAGATCGATTTCTTCGCTTTGGTACGGTCAGGTCCAATCTGGGGTCGGTCCGGTCCATTTTTCTGGTCCGGACCGATTTTTAAACACCCCTACCCTCAGCTCTGTCTTATAATAATTGATAAATTCAAACTTGACACACATGTTAATGCACTAACTGACCTTAAATATATATAATTAAATATTAGTAAAGGACTATAAAAAAGCTGATCTTATGAATTTTTTTTTATTAATATCTATCGAACAACATCTTTCTTGATAAAATTTGTTTTCAATACGACTAAAAATTAAACTATAGTCAAAATTAGTCTATAAATTGTGAAAAAAGAAGTTAAACTTGTAAATTATCTTGGGATATAAGAAGTATTAAACATTCCAATACATGATACAATAGTTTAATTAAGGTCAGGTTGAGAGATTCTATTTTGGATTTTTTTGGACAATAATTTCCATCTTAACTAGAGAGTACTCCTAAATAGGGTGTTCAAAAATCGATCTGGACCGAATTAATCCCTTAAAATCCGGTTTTGGATCGGATCGGTATGTATTTTTGTTTAAATTATGAATAAAACCTTTATAATGTTTTATTTTTATGTTCAATATGCTACACATATTTTAATATTATGAGTTAATTCATCTTAGACGTTCAAAATAGGCTTTAAATAATCATTTTTCTTATTTTTTAAATTTTTTTAATAATAAAAACTATTTAAAAAAAAAAAAAAAATCGGTCCAGTATTCGATTCTTAAATTTTAAAATTTCAATCTTTAATCCAGTCCAATTCAGTTCAATCTTGGACCGATAAACATCCTACTGCTAAAAGATCCAATAACATCAAAATTCTAAGTAAAAAGTGTTTCGGATGAAAACAATGTGAACCGAGACGATCCTTAGTCGGAGGACAAAAGAGTGAGCCCGATCTGAGGAATGTACGGACCGAGGGTTTCCTGCACAACGAAGCATGTGAGCCTAGCCTCGGGGGTGTCCGAGGAACTCCCTCTGATGCCTAAGTCAGTACGATTCAATACCAATTGGGATTAGAGAATGCTATGCAAGAGAGTTAATGCTTGAGGCTATATGTGAATATCTGAAATCTGGTCAGATTGGTAGCATTTATACCCTTGTGGTTGGTAGATGTAGTGGACCCAGTTAACCTGTGACTAGGCATGGCAGTGTGTCTTCAAATTTTGAACCCGTTGGATCCGGATCCTGCTGAAAAAAACGAATCCGGATCCGAGTCTAGTCCCTAGATTTGGACCCAGATCCGTTTACCCTTTTTTAATTTTCCTATTAAAAAAAAGCTAAAATTATTTGTTTCTTTATTAAAATTATTGATGATGTTAGTAGTGATAAAGATTAGCCCTTTCAAGAGATGAATTTTGAATGCTCATATCAGATATATCATCGTTGTTTTTTCACTTGCTCATTTGTAACATCGTACTTTTTTTGTTGTTTATAATTTTATTTCAAAGTATAAGTGTATAAGTTGGTTACTTTGTGTTTTTTGACCCAAACATTACATTTATTACAAAAAAATTAGGCAAAATATATTGGACCCGGATCCGTTGAAACCGTCGGATCTAGATCCGGGTCTCCATTTTCCAAACCCGATGGATCCGGGTAGGATATGGATCCTATATATATAAACGGATCTGGATCCGGATCCATCCGAACCCGGTCCAGATCCGACCCGTTGCCATTCCTACCTGTGATTGACATGTGTCAACTCTTGGTTTCTTTGGACCATTGAAGACCTTTTAGGCTTGTGACTTGGCATCTTTTAGTCATTGGACTTTTGAAGCCTTGATTGGTATTTTGGCCCAAATAATTTGGATCATTTGGCACCCAAACAAAAAGTATTATTTGATTCAAAATTTTGTAACGTTGAAAAAGGACAGTAAATTTTCAAGTAACACAACACGAAGAATCACGGATAGTAGTAGCACTTCTAGCTGTTTCTAAATTTGGCTTTGAATGACAAAAATCTATGTGGGGTTGTCAATATCTTTGGCTTATTTGAGCGCCTTCTTCCATTACCTGTATTAGTATTATTGTGGCCACAAGACAGTGTCTTATAATGTCTCCCCCCCAAAGGCCAAAATAGCAATCCATATCATCCAGCGTTGGATACAAAAGGTACAAGAACAGCAACATGCCTTACCTGGGCTTTGATTAATATCTTTGTCGATACACGCATTTTAAGGAAGATTTTAGATAATGTAAATAGATAAATTACTCAAAATGGTTTATGTAAATAGTAAGTTAATTAATACGGAGTAACTAATTCCTCTATTTCTGGTGCTAATAACATTTCTATCGTATTAAATTCATTTGCTTATTTTCTCTAAACTTCTTTTAAAATCGGATGTATGCCAAAAAAGAGATAATACATAAAAGTAATGAAACAACTAAATGCGACAGTACGGTAAAGCCAAACCTCTAATTTCAGGCAGTAATGAAAAACTAGAGATTTTTGAGAGCTTGAAAACTCCATAATTTACCAGCCAATTGGCAGGTCGGTTCGCGAGTTTAAATTTTTTTTTTTTGAATAGAGAACTTAATTAGTTTGAACCTTATCACATGTAGACATTATATTATTTTTTAAAAAAAAAGGCGTTAAATTTAGAAAACGTCAATAGATTTACAAACTTTTTAAAGAACTATCTATTCATTTGTCTTGATATTGGACAAACTATCCAATCTTAGGCAAGAGGCATTACTGTCACTATTTATTTATCTTGATATTTAAACTAACCTCCTCATTTTTTTTTTTAATAAGTCGATGCATTTGAGAGAAACTAAGGGTTTGTTCACATTTACTAAACTGAGCTGAACGGAACTGAATGAAACTGAGTTGAAATGAATATTTTATGAGAGAAGGAAATTAGAAGCTGAACTGAACTGAACTGATTGGAACTGAACTGAAATGAACGGAACTGAAATTAAGGTGAAGTGAACAGACCCTAATATACAATCATAAATTGAAAAGTGCGGTGTTTCTTTTTTATAAACAAAAGGGAACAAGAATGCTTTTATCAAATAAAATGATCTCCTCATCTATATGTGAAGTATATATGTTAATTAGTACTAATTAATTGTTAGGACATTCTCATACATGTTGCATACACAATTTAAGTAGTTAAATTATACACCTAACATTCTAAGTAAGCATGTTCATTTTTGGCACCAAGTAAACTAGAATTTTGAAGTAGTGGACATATTCAAATCCAAAAAGATGGAAAGTATTACATGTCCACCATTTTAAGAATCTCAATTGACAAAGAAGAATACAAAGGTTGTTTAGCTAACTTTAATTGTAGTGGAGAACGACAGTAGTGTAGGGCGTGTAAAGGTATGGACTTATTATCTACCAAATCCTATAAAATTAATCACTAATAGTGTTTGTGGATAAGTGCTATAATTGAATTCAACCTTAATTAATCTTCCTTAATTTCCCACTTTTAAAAGCTAAGGCCTCCCACTAAGCTAGATTTTGCTTAAATTCTTCACCAATTCCAAGGTGAATCATAGATGTTTTAAAGGATTATTTGTTTGAATGTTCTTGTTAATTTGTAATCCTTAATATTGACATTAATTATAATTAAAACGGTTTGTATAGTTTAGTGGACATATATATATATATATATATATATATATATATATATATATATATATATATATATATATATATATATATATATATATATATATATATATTCAATTGCATATATTGAAAAGTTTAAGGTAAAACAATAATAACGAGGCCTACTAAGACCTTTACAATAACAAAGCTATGAGCAACACTTGCTCTTATGAACACAAGAAAACAATCCAACTTAAAAGAAACTGCTTTTTTAGTCATCCCATGAGTGTTGGAACCACTTTGTAGGTAGCACCGCCTTGATTCTAGCGAACTGCAGCCTACATTACATGTTATTCTCGGTGCCCTTTTCTTACTAAGGGTGAAGCTTGGGTAATTGACCACGGTAGAAACACCTTTTAACTTGTAGAGCTTGAAAAACAAAACCAAAGCAAGAAACGAAAAGGAAGGTAATATCACAGTAACAAGTAACTCGATTTCTCTCTTTTAATGGATACTAGTTTAGCTCCCGTACGATGTACGGTTTAACAAAAAAAAAAAAAACACACACACGCACAAATTGATTAATAATTACAAATTTATTAAAATAAAACAATTGTATTACATTGAATATTAATCAAAATCATAAAATAAAAGAATCAATAATAACTGCACCCATTAAAAAAATAAGTGAAAATTTAAATATTGAAATAATGATGGAGGCATAAAAAATTACGAAAGAGGCGACAAAACAACACAATAAAGCAATAAGGGTTTCAATAATTGGGGGAAATGGGAATATTCCTGAATTTGAGATTGGTAAATATCTAATAAGGAGTACTACTTTTTAGACATAATAGATGGAAGGATTTAACACAAAAGAAAAAAACAATAATAAAATGATGTCATTAATATATTTAGGCGGGAAATTTTTTTATGAGAGCATGACATGTGTGCAATTTAGGAAGGGAATGATGTCAGCGGTTTCTACTTTAGTATTAATTATAGATATTTGAAGATAAAAGTATTGTGTTATTTTTAATGTGCAATTTATGTTTAAATTATAATAGTTATACTTAATAATAAATGAAAAATGCTATAGGTAGCCCTTAAAACTACATATAAGGAGCTAAAAATGAAAAAAAAATGAAAATAAACATTAATTACACAAATTTGCACGTGATTTTATCACGCATTTCTACATTAAAACCCAATAAGGAAAACTATTAAATGTTTATTCTTAGTCCCCTAAAGGCTACACATATCATGTTTTATTTTTTATAATAAAATAAAAACAATAACGTTTACTTCGGGCCTGTTTTGATTTATTGAACTAAGCTGAACTGATTGGAGTTAAACTTAACTTAACTTAACTTAATTGAACTAGGTGAAATGAATTATTTATGAGAGAAATAAATTAGGAATTGAGCTGATTGGGGCTGAACTTAACTTAATTGAATTATTTTTCGTACAAATATGTGACATACTTCGTATATTGTAGTTAATCTAGTTATAAGGATACTTATTCAAGATGAAATTGACTAATGGCACATTGATCTAAGTTGACAAAAAAAAAAAAAAAAAAAAAAAAAAAAAAATCCACCATTTGTGGAAGTCTTGAAAGCTTCATGTTAAGTTTGATTTTCATCTCGATTGGCACCAATTAAACCCAATTACCCGGGGAGTGGAATGGGTATGAAAATCTGGGTCATCTACTACACCTGAGTGGAGTTGGCACAAAAATCATAAGTTGATTGCCTATTCAGATGATATAACAGCTTAAAAATAGATTTATTCAACATTCAAGTAAACACTAGTTACAGAGTAATCTTTACATAAATTTGACTATACCTAATCATTTAAAACATTTTCCAAACTTGGTGCCAATTTTGATATTTAAGAATGCACATCAATCCAATTATCATAAGAGGGTTTTTTTTTTTAGGAAAATCCCTCATTAGATATCCCTTATTCTAGCGCGTAGCTGCTATTTGTTAGTAAACATATAAGATGGAAAAATGTACCACTACATGCATAATAGGTGACAGGTGGTAGGTATTTTGGAGGAAAATATTCAACCTATATGATAGTAATAAGTACCTCTACAAGCATAATAGTACACAAAAGTACTATTAAGACAACTTATACTTTAATAGTACATTATGAATGCATAATGGTACATTATATACCATTGTAGAGCTGGCTTTTTTCCAGAAACTTGCCTACATTTTTGCCCTCCTATATGCTTTGTAAATACGTAGCAGGCTAGCAGCTATGCGCTGAGATGCACTCCAAAACGAACTTGATAAGAGTCGATTTCTAGTCTCATGTCTAAAAATTGAAAAGCTAGCCAATAGCTACAGTCTCCTTATCAGCACTTAAATTCATGTTTCAAAATTAACTTTTTAACATTAACCTTATGATTTACATCTACTTTTAACATTTTTCATTATGATTTTCATTTTTTGCTGTTCCAAAAAAAAAAAAAAAAAAAATAAAAATAAAAATAAAAATATTGTCCTATTTTATTGATTGAAAGCTGAAATGTTTTTTAAAAAAGGGTAATGCTATACATAGCCCTTAGGGCTATATATAAGCATTGAATTTACTCTTGAAAAATGTATAAAGTTAGGAATTCATGACAAAAACACGCGCAGATCGGTGTAATTAGTGTGTTTTTATCATGATTTTCTAAATTTAAACAATTTTCAAGAGTATATTAAATGCTTATATGTAGCCCTTAGGGCTATGTATAGCATTTTCCTTTAAAAAATTACAAAGTCAAGATAATTCATCTCTTAATTTATAATCAATACAGAAAATCTAGCACCGGACAAATTAAGTATCATGTCTGAATTCCTTGATCTAAAGAAATGATTTAGACACACCTATTACGAGAGTTGAGCACAATTTTCTATGCTCCTCATACATGGAACGATTTGCCAAAATCAGTTTTTCTTACAGTATGATTCGTCTCTATACTTGCCTCTCTACACTGATATTGAAAAGACACATGTTTAAATCTGTATCAGCATTAAATCTCTTAAATTGCATTGTTCGTGTTAACACGAAGTACAATTCAATATAAACTTCACACGTGTTGTTCAAGGACATAATTATAGCCCCTCAACTTTAGTTTGAAAGCAGCCTCACACCAATAAAGATCTATTTTCAAAGTTTCTACAATTGTAAATTAAAGCATAAATCACAAAGCACTAAGTACTCCTTCATTTTGTCACCTTCAAACAATACTATTGTAGTAAGATCCTAAACCCGTATCACATTTCACAAGTGCAAAGACTAGTGAGTTAGTGATAAATCCACCAATCCCCCGCAATTTGTGGTTAATTTGTCCACACACAAGGATCAAGTTATTATATTGTACTACGGAGTAGAACCGGCAAATGGGTTATTCGGGTCAGGTATGGGTTGGATTATTTTGGGTCGGATTAAATTCGGGTCAACAAATATTCGGGTTTGGGTTGGGTCAGGTTATTTTGGGTCAACATTTTGGGTCGGGTCATTTTGGTCGGGTCAATTCGGGTAGGGTCAATTTTTGGGTCCATATATTGGGTCAAGATCGAATGAGGTCTTTTCGGGTCGATACTTTGAGTCAATCTTTATTGGTAGATTTTTTTTTTTTATACAAACTAATAAACGGGTCAATCAAATTCGATTTCGAATCCGGATTCAGACCCGAGTCCACGATCTGAATATTAACGGACTGGATTCAGAGTTAGCCATATTCGACCCGAATCCGATATGTTGTCATTCCTAATTGCGGTTATTTTCTATTTGTGTCTGCTCGGGTCAAGTATTTGGCTTGAAATGGTTCGGGTCATTCAGGTATAAGATAATTTTAGTTCGAGTCACTTCGGATTTCGGGTCTGTTTGGGCCTATTAATTCAAGTTAGATTCAGGTCGGGTCACTTCGGGTATAGGGTCAATTTCGGGTTGGGTCAACTTTGAGTTTTGGGTCAAAGTCGGGTCAATTTCACTTCGAGTCGGGCTGATTTCGGATCAGTTTTGGGTCAATTTCAAGTCATGGGTTGGCACATTCGGGTTGGATCATTGGGTTTGGGTCAGGATGCCAGGTCTAAATGTCTAATACGGAGTAATAAAGATCACTAATTCACAATAGTTAAAACTTATACATGAATGTAATTTGCTCATCATACTTCAAAAAAGTAAATAACACTTTTATGTTTTCTAAAATGCATTCGTAAAGAACATGCATGTATTATACATTTATACAGTAAGGAAAGAAACTTGACAAAAAAAAAAAAATTATCAGGCAAACACACATATAAACATTATATTTAAATAAGAAATTTGTACTACTTTTTTTTTTTTTTTGTCAGGTTGTACTAAAATAGTTTATGACATGAAAGATGGGACAAAGAGAGTATGAATATTCTAAAATAGTTTTCCTCAAAAAAAAAGAAAAAAAAAAATTCGAAAATAGTTTGTGACATCAAAGACCATGGGCAAAGGAAGTACGGATATTCAGCACGGTTGGCATCTAATACTCTAGAATGTTTGAGTTACGAGTATTTAATTTCTTAGCTCTTGATACACTCTAACATAAGATCAATTCATCCTAAAATTTAAATTAATGGTTAGAGCCCTGTGATCGAGTTTTATGTTCTAACCAATATTGTGCTCAATTCTTTTCAAAAAAAAAAATTATCAACTCTTTCATTTGTCATATGAGAATATGAGATAAGTATAACGTTTTATAAACTACAAATTGTGCACCTTAAAGAGAATAAAAGAAAGATGAATGGTCCACCAAGTTGAACTTGACTTCCCAACCATATAGAGAGTGACACTAGCAATGTTGGACAACATAATGCTCAATAATATTATTATTATTATTCCAAAAACTTAACTAATGTATACATCAAAGAGAATAATATATAGTGTACTACACTACTACCATAGACCATAGTAGTAGTTGTTAGAATGTTTATCTAAGGCCGCCTAATGATGTAACCATGGGTTCTATTAATTGATTGGACCATTACTATTTTAAAATTACAATTTACTTTATAATTAAATTATATTATCACATTGCTTACTACTAGACGTCAACCTAATATTATAAGAAATAAAATTTTGATAAACTCCATGTCTTAATTTTCTACTTTTGGCTTCTTGATTCCTTGTCAACCAATATAATGAACAAATGCAAGTTGCAATAGTTAATAAATTATTCTAGATATGATCAAGTTCAATATGACAAAGCTAACCTATATATAATTGTCAATATTGAGTATATGTTTTGTATTTTCTACTCTAGTTTGGAATAAAGGAGGCATCATTTGCCGCCCAAAACGTAAGATTGAATTCGACACATTTTCATAATAAGAGACTACTTTAAGATGAGGTTAGAAGGGTCACGACACATTGAATTACGTTGTTAGAGTTGTAGGTAGAACCGGTAAAGATGTACGGAGAAGATTATAGAGAGGTGGAAGAGAGCATAGACGAAAAAGAAGAGCTTGGATTGACATAATTATTGGTGGCCGATGTTATAGGAGAGTGCAAGCAAGCTAGGGGCATGTATGAGAGAATGGGAGGTGTTCTTGAGACTTCTAAATATGGTGGAACCAAGAAAGTAACTTAAGGATAACAGAAATTGTTGAAGGAAATGCTCAAGAAAAAAAAGACACTTTTAGGGGAAAAGATTGTCCCACAATCATACCGTTGGAGGGAGCACACACTCCAGCTAACATCACCACATGCTAAGGCCGAAACCTTAGGGAAAAGTTTACGAGACTAACATGAAAATGTGCAAAAGCATAATTTTATGCAATGACTTCAATAAAGTGTCTTAATTTCTGATTCTAATAATGTTGATTGCACATTCCGTACAAGTCATGCATATAATAGCTAAAAAATTGCTGACGATAACTGATAAACTATAGGCAAGATAATGTTCGTGATACAATCAAGACTATTTTTTTGCTAATTTACTAATCTCGAGTTCTCTATTATGATCGAAAAAATAGTCTTGATTGCTCAATATACATAGTACAGCCGATTATACAATAGAAAATGCCACATACAGGTACTACTCAAAAGAGTGAATAACGAACAAATATCTTAATGAACTTCTGTAAATGTACCATTAAAAAAGATCAGTAGAGTGGATATGTAGTCCTATAGAAATAAGAAATACAAAAATATAAGGATGAGTGAGTAGTAGATCTAACTCAAGCTCCCACAACAATTTAATCAAACAAATTTATGTGGCAAGTCACTCCATGTACACAAAAGATGCATCTAACTTCACCCCAGTAATGGCAGGGTGTGTTTCTATACAAGAATTTCAGTTATTTGCATCTACAACAGCATATCATGCTCCCTCCAGCACCATCTTCTCTTTCTCCAACATATTCCTCGGTTTTTATAACTCAAAATTGTCCGCCCCAATATATATATGTACGTTAACGCAACAACCATAAACCCCCAGAGAGAAGGCGGCCAAAACAAAGCCATTCGTGTAAGCGTGGCACTGTAAGGTGTGCATCAAGATCCTTTTTTACCTGAATTTGCTACAAATAGCCATCATAGAAGAATATGAATCTTCTCCAGGTATTATAGATCACATGCTACTCAAGGATTCATCAGATTCAAGACACTCCTGAGGATTAGAGTAGAAATAGTCCTCCTCTTTCGGTTTGTCAGGTATTACCAACCTCTTAGTTGGTTGTCCACTGCGATGTGCATGAGTTTCCTTTACAGCAGTTGAGAACTCATCCCAACTAAGTGACCCAACAGTATACTTGTCTATCAGATCAACCAACAACCTTCTGTCCAACAAGATAGTCCTTTTGTACCCAAGGTACCTGGAATTGCATGAATCACCATACTTCAGATAATTGTGCAACTTGACCAGAGGCACATGAGCACAACTCATTCACGTCATACATTCAAACCCAAAACAATAAGATCCATGTAGATGAAATGGGAGCTTGCATAATATCATATTTTATTCTAACATAAAAAAAAAACGGTAAATAAATGTATAAAATAAAAATAAATTCTAACAACACATAAGATGCACCAAACTTAAGTGGAAGCACATACCTGCGATGTCCCTCGACAACTTTTGCCATATTTCCATCATAAGTAGGAATGAAGATATCACTCTCCAATGAAACAAGATAATCTAGTGCAGCCATCTGAGATGAGTGATTTTGAAAAAATCTCAAGTCTGCGGGATTCAATAATGTCTCTTTCCTAACCTGTTGTGTTATATATGGAAAGAGCATGAGAGGCTATGAAATAAGTCATAACTAAGTGCCAAAACAAAGACAGACTAAAATGGCAGCAATAAACTAACCAGCTTTGGGTAAGATTCAGCAAGACTAGCCATCCTCCTCTCACCACCATATATTTCACCAGCTGCAATATATATCTGATAGCTAGGATCAATGTCCAAAGCTCGCAGTGCCAAAGTAGTTTCCTCTGGCGTCAATGGACAGAGTCCATCTTTCCTTTTCAAATCAGAATTTATGATCTTCTCTTTCCACCATGGGTAAGCATATCTATCAATGCAAATTAAAAAAAACGGTTAAACATTGAGAGGTTCACAAAGAAGAAAAGAAAGATAAAATCAATATCTGGTTCTAGATTTGACAAGGGTTCCCAAGTACCTCATTCTGGTCAATTCATCCACCTCCTCAGTATTGCAACCCTGGGTGCAGCCAGAAAAGGCTAACATGTCCATTTCATATCGCAGATGAAGAACAAGGAAAGGACCATTTTGATGCAACAGCTTGACCACCCTTTTCCCAAGCTCCTCAATCTGAGGAGTAAATCTCAGACCACTGAAATTAACCCGGCATCTAAGCTTTTGAATTTCTATCGGTTGACCATTATTGGCGAGCCGGGCATCTGTTCTGTTTAAATGCAAAATCTTGTACTTTTGTATCAAAGGAAGTATCTGCAGTAACCAACGATAAGCAGAATGTCAGATGCAGAGCACAAGAGACCAGTACAGAAACCAGCAAGCCAGAATATTGAACTAACCTGATTGTTGTAATAGGATATATCAGACCAACTAACAGGGGCCATGGTATGAACTTTTCCCAGCTCTAGTCTTTTCTTGAGCCTAGGGGGAAGCTCCTTCAGAATCCTAACTTCATCTCTCAATGATGAAATAAAATGATCCACATCAAATATGTCTTGAAACTCACTGCCATGTAAATAAGTTAATTTAGGCCAACTTCATATGGAGTATATGATAAAATATAATAACCTTGTCATTCCTGAAAACAAGTACACAATGTTCACAAACTAATTCTACATAGCATTACAAGAAAGATAACAGTAACATGCCTCGGATCAGCCCAGAAGGATGTTTTATCCAGCTCGGGAACAATAAGAGTGACATTAAGGTATCTTGCGATGGCTACCATGTCACATATCTGCAGAAAGCACAACTGATTAGGTTGAGTTCAGCCATTACAGTAGCTCACGGGGATGCAAAGGATGCACGGAATATAATCAAAACCAACTATAGGTGCATCAACTGAAAACACAGCTAAATACTCACTGCTGATCTCATTTGATTAAGTCCTCCATTACACGAAACCATCAGGTAACCATTGTTCTTATAAACTCCTGGAAACAACATAGCACTAATCATATTAATTAACTGATTAAGAAACAGAAAGAGCACATTTAGTCTAATAAAAAAGGAACAAAACCACATGTTTCAATCATAGAAGCAAAGGGTACCCCCCACAATAAAGATAGCAATGTGGATGCCTGAAATAGCAAGGACATAATACCTATATAGATAAATTCTTGAAAGAAATAATTCAATTTTGGAGAAAATAGAACATCTGAAAGAAACAGTGTCCTTACAATAATTCTATATTTCCCATTAAAACTTGTGAATGTTCATCAACATAGAAAATCCACCAAACTCAGCTGATAATGAAAGGCGTCATCATATATGTTATGACTACATCACATTTCAACATGGAAATAAGACTAAACCCAATATACAGAATATGTGGTATCAAACAATTTTCCATAGTTGGCTAATTCAAAAGGTGTGACACATACAACACTTTCAAGTCATCAAATTAAGCATCAAATCGAGCTCGAACAATCACCAACAACCACTACAATCTATATATGATTAACTTGCACAAAAAAGTTAATAGAAATCATACAACTACACAATTTGTTTGAAGCAATAAAGATAGATGGAAATGGGTAGCTAGAAAAACTCACTTTTGGGAGGAAGAACACGAGGTGGGACTGAAACAGAAGATGGCAACTTAAGATAAGCAGATTCCTGAGTAAAACAAGAGGGCCAACCCTTCAAGACTCTTGGCCCCCAAACCTCCCCAAAAGTGGTCAAATTGACAATACAAGTCCATAACAAAACTGATGATGTAGCTCTAACCATCCATACCTTCATCTTCGACCTCGAACCGCCATTTGAGGCCGAAGAACTCTTGGATTTCTCCTTCTTCTCATCACTAACTACAATTTTAACCCCCATACCAATCCCAATCCCCCACCACCTTCTTCTCCTGCTTTCTCTCTCCTCACTACCACTACTCCTCTCAACCTTACACATATTCCTCCTCCTTTCCTCTCATCCCAACCTCACAACACCCAATGCAACCAACAATTCCCTAAAAATACCTTCAATTTTCCTAATCAATGCTGCATAATACAATTGCAATCACTTTGCCCAAATTTAATCAATCTATAATACCAAAGATCCGAGTTAAAAAAAAAAAAAAAAAAAAAAAAAAAAAAAAAAAAAAAAAAACCCAATATCAAAAAAATTCAACCAACCCCAGAAAAATAACCCACCAAATCAAAATCCAAAACTTACCCAGAACAAACCTATACCCAAATAATCAAAATCCAAAACACCCATTTCAAAATTGCAGGAGAAATTATAAACGCATTATCAATAACCGTGAAACCCCAACAAAATCAGAGATCTCGGAACCCTAATAAAGAAAAAAACGAAGGCCCAAATTGGATCTTCGAAAATGTAGACGACCGGATCCGAGATAAAAGGAAAAGAGGGTAAGAATCAACGATGGTGGCGGGTGTCGGTGGCAGAAAAATGCAGGAGGATGAGGAGAGAGAAAATGGGGTACAAAAAAAAATGGTTAGAAAGATGGAAAATGATGATGAAGGAAGGAAGAAGAAGAATGTGAAAGAAGAGAAGGAGAGAAAAATGAGGGGAGAAAGAGAGAGTAGAGTTTCTCCTCAAAATTTGGTTGATTTTGATTTTGATTTTCTCTCTCCTCCTGAAGCGCGGTGGAATTTCACGAGCCGACATTCGGTGTCAAAAATTTCTCCTTTTTTCACCATCAAATTTTTGATTACAAATTATTATGATTATTAATAGAGTTTACTTTTAAGGGGAAAATTTTATGCACTAGTTGTTGGTAATTTAGGATTTATGGGGATTTTTGGCAATTGTGTTGTACTAGTTGTACACGGAGTATCAATTAGGGAAGGAGGTTATTTTTTCGAGTTTAACTGAATTATATGTTGCTAAACAACTAAATTATTTATGTTTGTCACAAACACGGTTATTTTCTTTGTTTAGTGAAGATCTTGTTGGTAAAAGTTTTTTTTTTTTCAAAGAAATAAAGGGTAGATTGTGCAATAAATATAATCATTATCAATTTCATGTAAACAAACTTTTAATATATTTTATAGCAAAAATAAATAAATAAATAAAATAAAAAAACAGTAATTTAGAATTTCCATTGTAGTTGCCTACATTTTGACCCTTGTCTAGTTAGGAAAAGCTTGATTATCATAATTGATTCAATTACCTTATGAGTAAAGAGTAATGCTATATGCGGTCCTTAGGGCAAAAAAGAAGCATTTAATATCTATTCTAATTTGGTATTAATTTAAAAATGTATAAAAAAAATACGAGTAAATCAGTGTAGTTAATGTTATATTTTCATTTGTTTTTTTTTTTCCCTCCATTTTTAGCTCCTTATATGTAACTCCAAAGCCTAAAGGCAATGTATAATATTTTCCTTCAATTTTTTCATAAAGTTGGATATTTATTTACACATAATATGTTTTTTTTTTACATGAGCTCAAAACAAGAATAAGAGTACTAAAGGAAGATGAACTATTGGCTGCAGTAGTAGCTAGTAAATGTGCCCTATGCACCGTTTCACACTCCACCTTGTGAACACTGCACCAATATATCAAACGCGCTGCTAAGCTGACGAACCTTACATTAATATTTGTAACCCTTGACTCCTTGAGAGCCTGGACCGTTAAGATCGAATCCATGTAGATAGTAACCACCCTCAAGGAATCTCTGATTGCCCACCGTAGACCTTCCAAACAAGTATTCAAATCATCTCAGCGTGCAACACTGATTGAGACAACCCAAAGGAAGCTCCTCCCACAATTCCTAAGTCCCCCTGGATCATATTCTCCGGGCACCATCCCAATCCTGACATGTGCGTGTGTTTATTCCAAGAACCATCCACTAGTATGACAGTTGGGAAGTGTTGAGAACCAAAATCTTGTGATATAGCACGCATAAACCCCGGAGACCACTCAGCAACCTATTCAAGCGGGTGTAAGGACCACAAATTGTCCTCCGACCTTCGTGAAAACAAACCTTGTTGTCGAAGGCCTTCATAAATTATTAAGCGACCAAAGACCCTATTGTTCCTTGCCAACCACAACCTCCACAAGGTTGCAATAAAAAAAAAAGGTGGTCCTATGACCACTAAGACCATCTTGGCTTAGAAATAGCCGGATATAGTACAGAATCCAATCATTAAATGAATAGTCTACTTTAGCTTGTGAGTGGATTTGTAATATTCCATCTCTTTATGGCATGTTTGTTTCAACATAAACTTATCTTATTTTGTTTTATTTTCGGGGAAAAAAAGTTAGATTACTTAATAAGCTTTAATACAACGAAAATAAGTTAAATCAAACCTAGCCTTAAAATACCTTCATATAAACTTGGATTTGAATTATTTGGGCTCAAAACCTGCGAAAAACAAAGTATAATATAAGTCACATTATGAAAGTGAGTTTATTGCATGCCTTAAACAAATCATTGACTTGTCATTATACCACATCTCTTTTAAAACTCATTTTTTGTCTTTTAAATTTTTTATTAACATATGCACCAAATAAAAACCCTCGTAATTAGCTTTCCTCAAATTCTTTGTAAGTGCTAAGCTAATAAATTTTAAAAGATACAAAGCATAGATGACTAATGTGAAAATAACAAACAATTCTTTAGATTAACCATGGGAGGAGTCTTTCATGAAAGGAAATTTTATTGAAAAATTAAAAATCGGCAAAACTATGAGCACACTAGTAACTAAATTATTAATTAAATTAGACTCAAAAGAAGGTGAGGTCTGTTGAAAGTTAGGGCAAAAAACAACTCAACTTGTCGATCTATACCCTTGTAATTATGTGCATAAGTTTAGTTGAAAACATCTTTACAAATAACCTATAGATATTTTCATTGATGAAAATAATAAGATTTGTGATAAAATTTAATTAATGATTCAAATTAGAATTCAAAAAGAATAATAATTGCACAAGTTGTATCACATTTTTCAATCATAAAATATTAACATATGTAGGCATAAAATTAATTAAACAGTTACTCCACTAATTAATTTAAATGACCACTATATTTGCTGCATTAGAATGCTAGCTACTCCCTTCATTCCTTGTTTTTACATTAAAGCCCTATTTTCTTAAACTAAATAGAGCTAAAAAAAAAAATAATAAATAAATAAAAGAAAAACACCTATTTACATAAATAATTGAAATAAATTGAATTGAATGATGAAGTGCCATAGTTCTTAGTCCTTTTACCTTTGTGAGTAAGGAGAGGGAATTGTGGTTTAAGTTCGACAAAGTTTTTAAATATCAATTTAGCTTAACTAGATACTAGTATGAAATTGAGCTTTGCGGTTTAAGTTAGACAAAGTTCATAAATATCAATTTAGCTCAACCAAATACTAGTTTGAAATTGAGCATTACGGGTTTAAATTTGACATAGTTCATAACAATTTAGCTTAACCAAAATTTTAACCAAATACTTAGTGCCTGTTTTCATACGATTATTTTCAGTTCAGTTCAGCTCTATAAGTTCAGTTCAGTTCAGCTCACCTCTAATAAGTTCAGTTCAGTTCAGTTCAATTCAGTTTAGTTCAGTTAATGAGAACAGACCCTTGGTATGAAATCGAGCATTTTGGTAAAAAAAAAAAAAAAAAAAAAAAGTACAGTAACAATAATTGTTAAAAAATCAATAAAAATTCTTTTTTTTTTTTAAAAAAAAAAAAAAAAAGGACCGATTTGACGTAGGGTCCCCCTCCTAAAATTGGCTAAAGAGGTTGGTTTCCAAAGGCAAGAAATGCACAAATATTGTAGAGAATGATGGGAACATTACGGATTTCAGTGAGGCACGCATCACAACAACTCTAAACTCTAATTTCAATTACGAGTATTTAATTTAGCTAATTGCTTCAGTACCCGGCTAATCATGATTATAAGCTTGTAATAACTTCATTTTTAATCATGATTATAAGTTCTTTTTTACCGTCGATGTTTCTGATGTCTTCTCTCTGTATTTTCTAGGAGGAGGATATATATATGTGTGTGTGTATATTTCGGATGTAAGTCTAAATATAGGTTAAATGCCACAAAAAAACTGACAAAGAAGTTACATTACTTTTATAACAGCATCAACAACCTAACAGCAGAGTCTATTTACAAGAAAATAACATGTACACAAAAAGTTCCACAACAAAGCATCCGAATGGAATAGAGGTGCCTATGGACCAGAACTGAAAAAGATATATACCTACTCATTAATATGAAAAAGAAAAGGGAAAATAGACACCCAACAAATGGAGCTCTATGAACCTTGTACAAGGAACAATTAGATCCTATACACCCAGAAAATACAGAGAGAAGACATCAGAAACATTGACGGTAAAAAAGAACTTATATTACTGTAAGAATGAAAAGTAATGGTAGTAGGAAAAATAAGAATTTCACAGAAAAAATTGCTTCTGACATAACTTTGGAGTTTCCCTCTTTGTTGCCGATCCAAGTAGCCATCTTTCTAAGAAAGGAATCCCCTCTCAGGCTTTTTAACGCCATTGCAAAGTAACTATCACTTTTTAGAATCTTTGGCACGTTCATCTTCCTGTATAAGAGTTGCATCATTATAAAACAGTCAATAACACAGTTTCTGAGCCTATTGTGGATAAGTTAATCAGTTCTGTGGAATCTATAATTTGGCAACCATAAAATGTCAATAACCAGGTTTTCCCAATATTGATGTAGTTAACATAGGTGGATAACAAGCATGTTCATCAGCCAATATACTCCATTTGTGCACCAAAGTTTCTAGTAGTTCAGTGATACTTCAAATTCAAACTGTCTAGCTCAATATTTATAATAATGTTCAGAAAAAATTACAAACTCAGAATACTTACAATAAACATGACACGGAGTAATATAAAAGTTATTAAGGATAAAAAGTCTATGTACTTACTGAACTGTCACCAATCTTGTCAAAGTCATCATCAAAGCCATCATCATCTCCAACATCTGTTAATCATATTTACAAGAAATGAAAGATTCAGACCATATTTCGAACACAAATTTTGATAGGATGGGACATTAGGAATTAACTCCCCATATTATGGCAGCAAATTGAATCCTTTAGCAAGGTATCTAAGGCCACATGGCTATAGGCTCAATGAATTTCATAAAAGGTGAAAGCAATAAATGAACATGCATAAAAAAAATGTCATAAACCCTGCAAAATACATTTAAATTCCGCACAATATGATCACTTCTTAACAAGAGGACGGAAGCCCAAGCTACTTCCAAGGGGATTCACCTTAACAATCAATTCAAATTTCTAACAAGGTACTATTCTCCTTATTATTGATACTTTCACATAGAGAAAATAACCGGTTCTGTCTAGGTTTCACTAAATGACAACCAATGCGATACATAAGTTTGCCACAAAAAGAAAGCACGCATAATGTCGAAGCATAATTATGCTACAGTAAAAGAAAATAAAGCAATGCACCAGTACAATATTTGCATGACAAGACAACCATGTACTAGATGTCTAGATCCAAAAAGTCACAAACATTTGATAGATATCAAGACACTAAGACTTAAAAAATGGAATGATGTAGTTAACAATTAGCAATACTAAATTCTTATCAAAATCATTTTCAATTTATTTATAATTCGGCTTGTGTGCGTGTGTGTTTGGGAGAGGGGGATGCAAAGCTGTTTGTTCGGAATTCTTATTTTGGTTAAAGGGATGATACTATTGGTTTGGTTATCAAATGTCCTAATATTGTAATGAACCTACTTTCTAGCAGTGGCGGATCCAGAAATGTAGGGATGGGGGTACGAAGATCGGCTCGTTAATAAAAAATACGAAACTTGACAAACTAAAATTTCAATTTTTTATTGTTTATTTCCACCATCTTATCACATTGAATATATCCCTTACTCCTTAAGTATGTTTTGTCCATAAATAGACCAAACAAATAAAACTAATATAAAGTAATATAATTAAAGGCCATACAATTACACTATTATAAAACTCTTAGACGAATTTTTATTATAATAAGTCAACAATTGTATAAATAAACTAAAAAATACTTCTAGTAATTTAAAGTGTAACTAATTACACTTAGTTTAATTCCTTGTCATAATCTGATATACGAGTACTCGAATTGAGGCATACGGAGTACTATTTATCAATCATCAATAGTAATTAAAATATGTAAGTTTTATTGGAAGGAAAAAAACAAAAAGCATATATATATATATCGTTGAACATAATACGAAGTATTTATTAATCATCAATAGTAAAGTCTTAGCCATGTAAAGAAATTAATTTAAGTGTTTTGGAATTTGGATTAAAAAATAAAAAGGAAAGGAAAAAAAAATAATTAAAAAAAAAACAATATCACAAAGCAAAATACATATGTTAATGCATGATCTATGCACTAGGGTGCACCATGCGGACATAAAGAACATTCACTTGTTTGAAAAAGAACATTTATGTGTTTTGAAAAAGAACATGTTTATGTTTCACAAAGAACATGCATTACTAAACAACATGAAGACATTACAAATAGAACGTGACAAAAGCTTTATTAAAATTTCATGAAAAATTACACATTAACGGAAAAATCTTTACCAAAGATAATATTTCCCCAAAAATAGTTTTCTCTCTCTCCAAAAATTCAATTTTTTATAATAATTTTAGTTTTCACTCTCTAAAATTATTTTCAACTAAAAATAATTTAAGATTTCATTTTCAAATTAAATTTCAAAATAACATATGTTAAATGAACATAAATTATAATGTAAAGAACATATAATTCATATCCAAAGAATACACTGATCAAACTCAAAAGAACATACGATAATAAAAAAAAAAAAATGATTAAATATGATATATGATTAAAAAAAAAAAAAAAAAGAAGATTTTGTCATTCGCGTCACTTATTACCTCAAAGAACATACGAGCCAAATTTAAATAACATACTTTGTATCATTGAAAGCCAAAAAACATGTTTAATCAACATATGTTAAAGAACATAAGAAAAAAAGAACATATTATCAAATATAATATATATATATATATTCTTTGTCAAGTATAAGTATGCTATTTGTCAAACAACAATATGTTCTTTCTGCCTCTCAGGTGCACCATGCTGGTGTACTATCCTATTTTCATTTGTATTAATGTATTTGGTAAAGTGAAAAAACAAAAGAGAATAGTTGTTTAGTAGGCGGTCTCTTCCATATACTCAGCAAAATTACGCGCCAGACTTGTTGTCAGCTTGTCAGTTTGTATGACAAGACTTAAGAGACCGCCTGTTACAAAAAAACAGGTCTCTTTGATTTTTTTTTTTTTTTTTTTTGAGAATGGGGGTACAACTGTACCACTGTGTACCCCCTGGATCCGCCACTGCTTTCTAGCATGTTGTTCAGCTTTTCCCTGGCTATGTTTTATGAGCACAATGGCGATTATTGCATGTATTCACTGAAGCTTCCCTTCTCTCTCTCTCTCTCTCTCTCTCTCTCTCCCCCCCCCCCCCCCCTTCTGCTTTTCCTCCTTTTACTGTTCTTCACCAATTTCAAAATAATTTCTTCCTTCTTCTAATCTCTCACCACCCTTTTTCAGTCTATCACCCTATCTTTGTTCCAATATTATGTAAATTATTAGCAACTAAAAGCCTAAAGTGAAACTATTTTCATAAATCATGGTATATATATTACAGTAGCATCTATGGGCCTGCTTGATATGAGGCATAAACCACATGCCTGGAATGAGGATATAATTTTGGGCCAGACCAATAAAGTGTTCATATGAAAATAATGAAATGTGACAGAGGTCATATGTTTTCCCAAATTATCAAAACAGAGGTAATATGCAAGAGTACCTGGTCCATCATCGCTGTCTCCAAGGTCTCCCAGAAGAAAGACATCTAAATCTTGCTCTGCCGATGATGTTGATGTCTTGAGTGGCCGCGTGGGCTCTGCTCCATCTGTTTTAGACTCAGCAACACTTGCAACAATTTCCTTTTCTTTCTCTGCTTCAGCTTTCTCTTGTTCTGCAGCTTTTAATTTTACCTCCTCATCATATCTTTTCTCATACCTGATTAAAGCAAAACATAGATTGGGACTGCTGGTTTAGAAGCGGCAACTAAAGAGCAATGAAACCAGAAAATGATGCTAAATCTCGTATAGCAATCCTATAAGACAATTCCAAGTTAAATAGGGAACACGCATATATTTTACTGTTAGTGTTAATTTGAAGCCAAGGACTTCATATATAATTAGTGTTTCTAATGCTCATATTTCACCGTCTTAATTAAGCACAGGAAAAGAGGGTAGCAATGAATCAGTAAGAGGAACAAATCGAGGCTAGGGTGAATGCCCAAAAAAAATAGCACAAGAAGAAAACAGCACATATATATGCCTCAAATCTCCATTTCCCCAAATGGAAGCAATGCCATAGAATGCTACGAATTGATAGGGGAAGGCAATTTAGGAATATCATGATATTTTAAATGGTTAGCATCTTGCAGGAGAAGACACTTAGGCCCTGTTATGTTCACCTTATTTCCACTTATTTCAGGGTTAATAAGTTCAAATAAGATAAGTTCAGGAAAAATAAGTTCAAATAAGTTCACATAAGTTGTGATAAGGGTTAATCAGGGCTACCCAATTTAATTTATAACTAAAATAAGGGGTTCAGATAAGTAAAAATCAAGTGAATACAATGCACCCTTAGTTTGTTAATGGGAAATCTCTATATACTCCCTCCGTTCTTTTTTAAGTGCATCAGTTTGACGGGCACATAGTTTTAGGAGGGTGAGTTGAATGGAGTAAAATATTGTGTAAGTGGGATTTGTAGAAAATTAAGAAGTATGGGATGTGAGAGGAGATAAACAATAAGAAAAAAGTAGAAGTTGGGAACATGTGAGGAGAGAATAGGATAAAATACTTATAGATGATGTCCAAAAAAAAAGAAAGTGATGCACTTATATAAAGGCCGATTTAGAAAAGCAACGATGTCCAAAAAAGAAAGTGATGCACTTATATATAAAGGCCTATTTAGGAAAGCTTGTGCGTGCATGCGTGTGTGCATGTGTGTGTGCGCGCGCGCGAGAGAGAGAGAGAGAGTCATGTTGATGCCTTTAGTACTCGTCAAAATATATAATTTTTTCTCGAGTAATTCTGACAATTCATTTAAAACAATTTCAGCATAAAGACCACCTCATTAACTAAACATGATGAACGATGAGCAAACTCTCCTTGTTGCATACATTAGCCTCAACCGAATCATACATATTACAAAGTCTTGAATGACATGAATTCACACTAACTTAGAATTGAACTTATGCCACACTGCTATTTGTATAAACAGGTACGAGTGTAAAACAGGCAACAGAAAAACTCAAGGTGCCCTGAAATTAGTGAAATATACCTCTTCTGTTCTTTTTTAAAGGCACTTTGGTATTACACTAATTGTGCCTTTGCCGTCTTTTGTGATTTATATGCTAAAAAATAAGTGGGATTTTGTTAGATACGTCTCTATATATACTTATAAAAAATTATCTTTTTATAATTTTTTACTCCATAGTCCATACTACAATATATTTCCTTTGACTTGTAATATTCACAACACTTTTTTTTTATATCCGTTTCACAATAATTGCAACACTTTCCTTATTTGGTAAGGACCCACTACTATTTATTATTTCTCTCCAACCAACCCCACTTACACTATTTTTTTTTTTAAATTTTTTTCTTCTACTAACAATTAAATATATCCTTACCAACTATAATTTATAGTATAAAATTCCCCATTTGGTCCCCACCCTATAATTTTCCTAAGACAATGTGCAAGGGCTAGTGTTGCATTTACTGTGAAACACAGGAAATAATTAAAGATATGAAGTATTTTAACTCTATAAGATGTGTACTAGCAAGCATGAAACTCCTAACGTTCAAAAAAAGAACGGAAGAAATATATTTATCATTCTTTAAATTGTTACTCACGGAGTTATATGGCTGTTGACAAGCATGAAATAGATTCTCCAAAACTTTCTCTCTTTCATGACACGGGGACACAGATCATACCGTAGCTTTGAGATTTCCTGTCAGAAAAGGTTATAATTAGCCATGATCAAAAGACTAGCCACTAACATGCATACCACATTCTTAAAGCAGGCAATATCACCCCCCCCCCCCCCAAAAAAAAAAAAAAAAAAAAAAAAAGGGTTTGGGGTCGGCTAACAACAACAACAAAGCCTTGGTCCCAAAATGATTTGGGGTTGGCTAACATGAATCGTCATAAGGAACCGTACGATATAAAGAAAGGCCCATAACAAGATTACAGTTGAAAGAGAAAAAAAGAAAATGGCAAAAAAAATACATTTGAATTTACTCCCAAAGTCCCAGTTGTACAAGGAAGCAAGATGTAAAAAGATGGATATGGAAGCTTCCAAAAATTCTCAGAATCTCACTCCATTCACCTAGAAAGAGACTTAGAGATACCGACATTTGTCTTTTCCCCAGTTTATATTCTCCTTTTCCTTCAGTTGTTGATCACAATCAAGTGAAGCACAAAGGATAGAAGCCATCAAGCTATTTGATATCAGAATCAAACATCTTGAATCAAGACAAAAAAGGAAAAGAAGGGGGAAAATAGAAATGCAACCTTTACAGTCGACAGCATAAGAGTGGCATGTTTAGCCTGCCACTCTGTAAGATCCTGCCGCACATTTGAAACTGTTGGAACGTCAGACACAGGAGCATCATCTGGAAAAAATGCAATACTTCATATCAGCACATACCCAAACATTAAGAGTTCAATCAATAAGACAATCCAAGATGTACTATATCAACTGCTTTATCAATCTAAGCAAACTTCTGCTTTATCTTAAATTTCTTATCCAAGAAAAGAATGTACAAAAATCTCAGAGAAAGGACCAATCCAGGTTTAGGATAAGCAGTAATTAGTGATATGACTCCACTTAAAATGAAATCAAACAGTGGTTACTAGTACTACAGAGACCAGAAGCAACTATAATATTTAGCATTGTGCTAGTAGAAGCATCTAACGAAATCAAGAAGTCTACAGGAACAATAAACACCAATTTCAAAGCAATAGGCTGAAAATGGAGAAGGCTCCCTAACCATACACCCATATAGAGATCAATTATATTAATTTCCCTCGGTGGCTTACTCCCACACAAAGTTATTGCTATTGTGGGACATCCCTATAATGTAAAAATCAATGGTGAAATATTTTCTTTAAATTTACTTTCCATCAAATTAGTGTCTTTTTCCCCTCTGTCACTATATTTTTTCATACCATTTTTATCTTTCTTATTATATACTTGTATTTTAAAAAATTAGTCTTAAATTATGTGCCAGAGTCAGGTACAGGCTTTACTGTGTGATTGAGGGACTACATAAGTATATAGTTCTTTTGTGAGAAAGACCAATTTGAACAAACTTTCGATATACTTCATATATATATATATATTAAAGCAAATGCATCCAACAACTTGCTAAACTTCATTATTCATGTTTAGGTTATAATAAACAGAACAATGAAGATATACTAAAATTAAATTAGGTGACATTGCAAATAAAACGAAACTAGGTCAAAATTAAATCCCACTCTCACAATACTACATTATAAACTTCATTTTCTATGCAACAATTTAGTTGATATTTCCATAAATTTCATTGAACTCTTAGTCCTATTCTTCACAGATATCTTCTACTAATTCTTTTTGCCCAGCCTATCACAGTGACCCTTCATTGATTTCATCGGCAATCTGGTTTACATACAATCTCAGCCAGCCTTTCCCAACGTATAAAATATTTTTCAAATCCGCAAAACCAGATTCTTCCTTCTGCTCTCCACTGGCACCATACAACTCTAGCTCTAAAATTCATAGTGCACTCTAGAGATCAGCTTTTTCTAGATCTTTAATGGGCTCCCCATAATTTTATAGCATACATTATGGGGAGACATATCCAAATGTCCACTGATGCAGAATACACATGTAGCACTTAAGTTGTTCCGTCTCAGATTCCTTCCTAACACAAGAAGACAGCAACAACATACATTGCATAATCTATTCTCACTTAAAAAACATAACAATTACAGTCTTTAGGTTTCTACAGTTTCTTATAAAAACCAATTCTATTTCAATCAGCCAAATAACTGCTAAATTTTATAAATGAACTGTTTATGAACAAATTTATAGTAAAAACTATTCAAACTTTAACGATTGGCTAAATTTATGGTAAAAAGTAAGACCTATTCACGTCAACAATGTGTCGTGATTATATATATACTTTCTAAATTTATTTTCGAATTTAATTTTATTATTTTATCCCACTAATGTATTATGCACTGTATTGTTTTCCTTTGCTAAAGTTTTCTCACACCTCTATGTTTTTTACTCTAATGTTTTAACCACTTTTTTAAAACTTTCTTCAATTTTATTCTTGGTTCTCTTTTAAAACTCCCTTAATTTTGCTTGAATGTTCTTTAATTTTTTCTTGAATGCTCCTTTGTTTACTCAATTTACTCACCTTTTTTTAAACTCTTTCACATGATTATCTTGTTATGTCCCATTCTTTATATCGTACGGTTCCTTATGACGGTTCATGTTAGCTGACCCCAAATCATTTTGGGACTAACGCTTTGTTGTTGTTGTTGTTGTTGGTTAGAGTCTTCCCTGAGTTGCACAATTCCCCATGTCCCCAAATACTAACATAGTTACATCAGGATACTCAAACTTCCAAACTCACATCATATAAACCAACAAATTACATCTTCAACTACAGTAAAACCCCACATTATACTAAATACATCACCAAACCAATGAATTCAACAAAAAATGTACCCAACATATTAGCATATTTTGTGAATGAGGTTTCAATGACAGTTCTTATAAAAACTGATAATAATAATAATGTCCGAATTAACTTCCAGATCGCGTGATTTACAGAGGAATCTTATCCTCAAAAACAAACAATAGTTTCCCAATGAACCTCACTTGATAACGAGACCATCTCAGAGCGTTGTGGTTAATATACAGAGTCAACATCATCATCATCATCAATTCAACATACTAATGATACAAATTGCTTTTCTTCAGATTCTGGAGCTATTTTATGTAGACTAAACTATCACAACTCTACAATAAGAATGACAAAAGCCTAAGGTATACAATGAAGAATTTCCATTAAAACTCCCCCCCCCCCTCCGGCCCTTCCCCTCCCTTACTCCAAATTCAAAACAAATTTAATACAAATAGCAGCAAAAATGCACCCATGCTTAGATACATCATTCCCAAAGCATTGCATGAGAATCATATAATCTCCTTTAAAATCTATCCATCATGCAAATACACTTTTCACTGCTTTGTATACCATGTTTTATGTTCTTCCCTTCCCCTCTTCCCCATTCCAAAAAAGAACAAATGGTGACCAGCAATAAGAGGTGATTGCATAGTATCGCCAAACGAAACACCAAACCTAGCCTCCCAAGTCCCAATCTCCCATGAGTCGTGCACTTCCCCATAACCTCCATTACCATTTACCAACTTACATCAGGAAAGCTCAAACTTCTAAACTCACATCAAATAAACCAATAGATTTCGTCCTCAACTACACCAAAACCCCCCACATTATACTAAATCCAGCATGAAACCGTCATATTCAGAAAAATAATGTACCCATTAACACATTAGCATACAGATAAATAAGCCTTGAAATTCATGCATGAACAATCATTACAAAACCCTTGTATCTCACTCCATTCCCTATAATTCCACTTTTATCATGGCATTTTCCTTCCCTAACAAGAAAAGAGCATAAGTATAGCCAAAGAAAGTTCCAAATCAAGCTTCCAAAAGTTACATCAAAACCTTCAAAAATTATCAATCAATTCAAGATCCAAAACAAACCCATTTCACACAAATCCAAAAAAAAACAAAACCCACATTACAAAAAATCCAAAAACACAAAAACCCCAGAAAAAAATTCATACCAGGAAGTGGGAAATCCTGGAAAGTATTGAGAGTAATCTCCTTAACAAACTCCCTCAATTCATCGGTAATCCCAAACTTCTGAAGCTCTTCAGGCGAAAGCTCCTTAGTCTGAGAAGAATCAGAAGGCAGATTAGAAGGGTCAAGGAGAGAGAGAGACTTGATCTGATCAGCGCGTTTGAGGGCTTCGGCCTTGATGTGATTGGAGGCTTCAGCAGCCAACTCTTTAGAGCGTTTAGCGGTTTCGGAGACAATGTCGGCGATCCGAGAGGTGCCACCAATGGTGGAAGTAAGTTCCTGAGATCGTTTAGCAGCTTCAATGGTTAGTTCTTGGGATCGTTTAGCCGCTTCTTCTGCGAAACTCCTTGCTTTGCTCCAGAAATCCATTTTGGTGGGGTGCAATGTGGGTTAGAGCGAGTGTGATACGAGATGAATTGAAAATTCTGGGAATTTTGAGGTTGGATTTTGTAGGAGTTGGGTTGAAGACTGGATTGATTGGGATTGACCGTTTCAGAAGCTGGGTCATGTGTGACACTCAACCTGTGGCGTGGGCGTGGGAGCAGAAGGGAATGAGATTAAAGTATTAAACCATACAATTACAGTAGATCCGATTTGATATCCAAAGTACGAGTAACCCGATTTTTAAATAAAGCAAACTTGATCCAACATCGATCCAAACAATTTAGGGCTTGTTTGTTTCACCTTATTTTTGTTTATCTTTTGATCTGATCTGATCTGATTGTCTAATTTGACTAAACTTTAACCTTAAATATATGATAATCTACAAAGAAAAAAATATATCAAGTGAGATTTTGTTAGATTCGTAATATTGTGTATTTTATTAATATGTATAATTCACAATTTTTTCAATTACTAAATTAAAGATATTTAGCGATAAAAAAATGCATATAAACCAATGCTTTTCTGATCATATCTGATCTGAACTTATTTTGGGTCAGATTAGGTCTACAACTCTATTTCAAACTTGAGCTATACTAAATTATTGTGTTCATGCGAAGTTTTAACACCTCTAGGTGTGACGATTAAGGCCTTGTTTGAAATAAATCCAATAATTTGATATTACTTAAATTTGATATTACTTAAGTTTGAAATAAATCCAACCTCATCGAATCCAAACCGAACACCCGAATTGACACCTCTAGCCACACCTGATATTAATCCAAACGATTAAATAGCCACACCCCTTCTACTTACAAAGTTCCAAGTCACTAAATCAATTTTTCCCCAACGTCCCCAAAATGTTATACTAGTAGAAGATATGAACAAAAAAACTACGGGGTACTTGTGGTTAATACGAAAAATCAAATTATATCAAGCTTCCCCAAGAAAGTTACTCCTTGCGGGAAAGAGTTAACAAATAAGTTCTCCACCCCATTTGAAGGAGGTAATCTAGCAACAAAGTGGGCTACTACATTACCATTCCTTTCAACATGGTGACAACTGACAAGAGAAGAATTCAAAATCATCTCCAATGCTACAAATGTCTAATGTCTTCCACCAGTAAGTCGAAAACAGACCTCCTAAAGCATTTGTTTTTCCTATTGATAGCCTTAGTGAGATTGGCTCTGCAACACACTTACAAGTGTTCAACATGATTAAAACCTAGCCTCGAACAGTTCGTAAGCCAAGCCAACCAACAAGAGCTTCCCATATATCAACCCGCCGTACCACCACCGCACCAAACAACTAAAACTTCTCATTCTTATGGTGTCCATGTCCAATAATAAAGCCCATGTTATATATTGTTGGAGAGTTTTCATAATTAAGGTTAATATCAGTCAGTTGGTTTTATGTTAAATATGTATATTTAGCTTGTACTCCGTATCTTTTAAGAGTTTTAGGCAAGTTGAATATCCTTTGTATTGTACTATATATATATATTGTCGTGAATATCAATATAAGGTTTAAGCCGTTTTCTCCAATCTCTCTATACTTCAACAGAGGTAACCTAAACGCATTTAGTATAGCTTCAAAGTAATGGTTGGCTTCTTAAAAGAATACTTTGCCTTTTAAAAATTGATACACATACTAATAAGTCTTCCTATCAGATGCTTTTGAAAGTTTTGTAAATTTGTTCTTGCTTTTACTTTGAACTAGTTGTTGGCCTGCGCACGATCCCCCAATTTGGTGATCTTTACTTGGTGATTAATGTGTGACTAGTCGTTGCTGTATGTGTAGATTATTTCTAATATTGTATTGGTAACAGAGTCGGGTATATCTATTAGCATTGAACAAAGATGAAATTTGATGGAATGGATTGTTTTGTTGATGAATTAATGTAATATATGTGTGTATTGATTAGCAAAATAATTTCAATAAATCACAGTTTCAAAAGTAGAAGGAGTCATTGAAAAATTCTTTATTCGGAATTTAATGGGATGTTAATGGTTTTGGAGCTAAAAATAGTTATTCGAAAGGAGACTTTTAACTCATATGAAAAAGTTATATGCATACAAAATGTCTTTGTTAGCGAATTTGCATCATCATAAATAATGGAGCGCAGTCCCCCAATTTGGCGATCTCTGATTGGTTATTATCATTTAATTAGCTTATGTTTTATATTAATCATTATTTTATCAGTTTACTTGTGATAAAAGGGATGTGAGGATTGAGAAAATGGGTGGTATGATCAAGCCGATTGGAGGATTGGTAAACTGGATGTTGAGGTCAGGACAATTGGAGGATTGATAAACTGGTGGTGCAATCAATGCGATTGGAGGATTGACAGAATGGATGGTGCAATCAGGGCGGATTAAGGATTGGCAAACTAGGTGTTGCGATCATGGCGGTTGGAGGATTGACAAACTAAGTGGTGTGATCAAGGCGATTGGAGGATTAGCAAACTAAGTAGTGCAATTAGGGCGATTGGAGGATTGCAAATGGTTGTTACGATTAGGGAGATTGGAAGATTGGCAACTTCCAATTTGCCAAATTGAAAATGGAATTCATGGTTGAAAAATAAACTTCAATGGAGGATAGAAAGTTCGGCACTTTAATGGAAGTCTCGGATCTTATAAGAGGAGAAAAAAAAATCCGTTCAAAACCAAAACTCATTTATCAAACCTGCTTCATTTTTACATGAGGAAACTGCATAAAACGAAACATTTAATAAAGAATCCAATATCATAATTAATTACAATAATAAATAAATTGAACAAGACCCAAGTATAAAAATTATAAATTAAAATCTATGAAAAGTAGGAAGTTATACTGATGGTAAGGGGGGCGATTGGAGGATTAGTAAGCTGAGTGTTGCGATCAGAGCGATTGAAAGATTGAAAATTGGTATTGCAATCAAGGCGATTAGAGGATTTGACAAACTCGCTGGTGCGATCAAGGCGATTGGAGGATTGTAAACTGGGTCTAGTGATTAGGGTGATTGGAAGATTGGCAATACCTTATTTGCCAAATTGAAATTGAAATTCATTGACTGGAAAATAAACTTCAATGGAGGAGTGAAAGCTCAACGCTTTAATAGAAGTCTCGGATCTTATATAAAGAGAAAAAAAAAATCCTTCAAAACCAAAACTCACTTCTCAAACCTACTTCACTCGTACTTAAGGAAAAGTGTATAAAACGGACATTTAATAAATAATTCATTATCATAATTAATAAATTAAAATCAATGAAAATAAAAAAAAATGACACTGGTTTGAGGGGGCGATTAGAGGATTGACAAACTGGGTGGTACGATGATGGCGGTTGGAAGATTGGCAAAGTGGGTGGTGCGATCAAGGCGATTGAAGGATTGGCAAATTAGTTGGTGCGAAAAAGATGATTAGAGGATTGGTAAAATGAAAGCTGCTTGGACCATTATAATGTCAATACCCACCCTCACTCAAATTATAATGAATATAGTATGAATTGGTCTAAGTTATAGGTAATTAAATTTTCTTTTTAAATGTAATTCTTAGTAACTTGCGTATAAAAGAGTCTATGCCTTTGAACTATCAATACTGTCTTAAAAGTGTTGCCACGTTGTAATATTCAAGATATAGCCTGCCTGTTGGGTAGGTAGTTAAAATTACATATCTTAGCATATTGAATTGCATGTATAATAAAAATATTAACTCTACAATCCTTTCATAATAATGAATGCTACTTCAATTTCAATTACTAAGTACGTTAATGAATTTCCCATAACAATACAGAAGGGAAAAAGGAGGGGGAAATCATGAAAAATTGCACATGTTCACTCAAATGTAATTGTTACTTAAGCTATAAATTACAAGATGTATCACAAAGCATCAACAAGGTTATTGCAGCACACCCCACAAAAGAGTTAAGAGCCTGAACACTTTCGACTTTTCAAAATTTTTTGAGCTTGAACTCGATAAAGAGCCTCCTTCTCGATCTCTCCTCAATTGCCCTGAAATTAATCAAAGCAGACCAACAATAAGAAGTATGATCATTCTCACACTCAGCTATAAACCTATTGAAATCAGTTGTCTTTACCCCGGGTTCAAATCTCATGCCTGAATTATTTACTTTATTTTGCTTCAAAATATTAGCTAACATGAAGCCAAACTAATCCTTCTAATCCCCCACCTAATTTTAGAAAGGAAAAACCCATATTCAGAACATATTATTTATTTTAATGCCCCATGAAAATTAATTATCTTTAATCAAAATACAAAAAAGCAAAAATCCTACAAAATCAAAAAAGCATAAACACAGAAAGTAGCAGCTCAAAATCCTCGGATATTATTTAAATCCACATGTACCCACATTGGAATTAACCTAAAAAATTAGTGCGGAGAATAATAAATCATCTAAAATACTTCATATTGCTTCAAAATGTCAGCTAACATGAAGCCAAACTCACCCTTCTAATCCCCCGCCTAATTTAAGAAAGGAAAAACCCCTTCAAGCAAAGGCCATGTCTTATTAGAGTATTCTCACCACCAGTACAAGAAGCACAACACCAATGAGAGCAAGCTTTGCATCCAACCCAACTACAGGTATTGTTGGCCAACCATGGTTATAACACACAGGACAATGGCTGCAAAATCCCTTCTTCAATTCAAAAAACAATAATTTATACCTGATTCAATCATGCATTCCCTGTACATTAAAAACCTATAAAATGAAGAGTGCAGACGAAGGCCTTAGCCACAATTTGCACAAGTTCATTAGCTAGTATTATAAGAGTTTTTGGCGGAGCCTTGACAACTAAATCAGAGGTAACCTTTTGTGCCTTAAGAGAGACATCCTTTATCAATTGAGCCATTTTCAAGATAGCCCCTGAGAATGAACCAAAAGGAAATGTCACGAGGCAATGTTCCCAAAACAGTCAATTTTGCAGTGTTGTATGACAGTATAAAGGCATGAAATACTAATGATTCACATCTATGAAACTTATCAAAATCTTTATCAGCGCTTGTCGCATGGAAAATTCCAGTGTACACCGATCCATTTTTAACTTGGACTTCTACACGACGTCCAATCAGACAGGTCATCAAATACACAAGCCGATCTCATGAAGGACTCTCTGACCCTACACTTCTGCTGCCGCTTGTTATACATGCATCAAAAATAAAAGTATTAAGTTGCAAATGACAAATTAGTGGAGCACTTATATTAGAGATCTTCACTTGCACTTGTCACTCTATTGGGATTTGATTTTCCAGGCTTTGATTTTATATCCATCCTGTTGTTGTTCTCTTTTTCAACTATGCGGATTAAATCATGCAATAGAATATATACAAAATAATACCCTGATAGTAAACTACTTATCATAAAAAGATATCAGATCAATAAAAAAGAGTATATAAGGTCATTGGAAATTTTAATCATAGGAGGAGCTTTACAACTTTGAATCTCAAAAACCCTAAAACTTTTTGAATATATCCATCCCTCGAAACTTGGAGCACGATAAGCAAAACCATGTCTTAAAACTCAAAAATAAGAACTTTGACATAAATTTCACCATATTTCGAATAGATTTGGTCTAATAATCTAATCAAACATACATAAACAAAATAATTCCCATAAACTTGTAAATGGCAAGGTAGTCCTTGCAATAGGAACAAACAATACACAAAAAAAAAAAAAAAAAAAAAAAAAAAAAAAAAAAAAAAAAAAAAAAACCTTAAATATAAGGAGACTCACACATTTTACAGCTAAAATATTGATCATTACATCCAAGAACTTGCACATGAATCAGCTGACTATCAATATTCAACCTCCCTTCCAAATTAAGCATCAACATATTAAAAATAAGAATACATTGATCATTACATTCCTAGTACAAAATCCTGCATTTATGAATCTTCAAAACCAACATAACTTGGTCTAATTCAAGGCAATTTTCCTCCAAATTAACAAAAAATGTGGCAATTATTCACATTGAGCTATAATCCAACAAAATATAGATTCAATGGAGCTATAATCAATTTATATAAAGAGATAATTAAGAAATTAGTTGCTATCTTCCCAAAAATTTCAGAAATTAATGACAATATAACAACAATAATCATCAAATTAAATCAAATTATACCAATTCTAATAAATTAAACTAAAATAAAGCAAAACAATCAATTTAGCATGCACATTTCCAAATCACTTTTCTCAAAACACCGAGTTGAAATTTAATTGCAAAACAACATTGACATAATGGAACAACCTTGATTCAATTTAATATTATAACCAACCATAGTGGCAAATACGAAGTCAGAAAGCACCACATATACTTGAGCAACACATGCAAAGTGATTAACCAAAGAATTACCTAAGACTGCAAGTACTCTCCCCGGAACGAAAAGCTCAAGCAAATAAGCCAGCATTACATGCATCTATATTCCAAAAGTAGCTCAAATATTAGGATAAATCTGATTTTCTCATAATTCTCCACCAAAATCAACCAAACAAAACCACAGTAATTATCGCATATGAAATTATTCCCACGCCAAATACTGCCAACATCCTTCCCATATACAGAAATGAAGAATCCCTATTGCACAAAGAATCCCTATACCAAATCTTTGATTAAATACTAAATATATGGTCCTCTAAAGAGTTCTTCATCTATCTATTGCTCTTTCTTAGAAGTCCGATCCCTCATGATTTTTATTTTTTCATTTGACATTCCTAATTTCTCTCCATTTCCCTCCACCGTAGCTTTTAAGTCTCTTTCACAATTAAACACTAAGAATGGTCTCTTGAACTACTCCTTGATTACATACTAACTTTTATGGTTTTACAAAATTTAAAATTAAGTATTATTTACTACTCCTTGATTACATACTAATAAGATGGTTCTCTAAAGACTTTTGCATCGATCTCTTTCTTCATTGTTGAAGTCCTTTATCATTTTTTTCCCTGCATTTCACAATCTTATTTTTTCTCCATTTCCTCCTCCATCTCTTCTAACCTTCTAAGTCTCTTTCACAATTATACACTAAAATGATCTCTTGAAGTGTTTCTCATCTCTTCATTCCTCTATTTCCTTGAAACCTCTTTTTCTCTTTTTCCCTTTATCCCTCAACCTTGTCTTTCTACTCCCTCTTTTTTATAATGACATTTAAATTATAGATTGCACACTTGCACCTGTTCTCCTATTACTCGTTCTTTCCTTTGTTGACTTAAACACTTTAGTTGTCTCTCACTTTCTTTCTTTTTTTACATGATCCTTTTTGTCCCTAGGCCGGTAAGTTCTATCCTTTTCAAAGGCTTTAAAAATAATAATTTGCACTTGCTCCCTCTCCCCCGAGGCCTCTTTTTTGCACTCTCTCCCACGTACGAACCCCTCTATTTATCCTAGTTTCTCTCAATCTCCATTTTTCTTCCGGCTTTTTTTTCTCCCATTTTCTCTTGGCCCTTCTCTCTCCCTCGACCTATCTTCATCTTACTCTATTTCTCTATCCCGGCCCTTCTCTCCCTCTGTATATATATATATATATATATATATATATATATATATATATATATATATATATATATATATATATATATATATATATATATATATATATATATATATATTATATCTTTCTCTTTAAATTACACTCTTACCTCTATATCTCTCTTTTTGTCTCCCAACCTCTCTCACTCCCTTTCTCTTCTTCGTCTTCTCTCTCCTTTCCCTCACTTTTTTCTAAGTCCCATCCCATCTCTTGGCCTTCCCTCTTTCTCTCTCTTTTGACTTACCTATTCTCAGTCTCCCGACCACCCACTCTCCCTTGCCCTCTTTCTCTTTATCGACCGTTCTTTCTTCTTCCCCCTCTCTCTAGACGCATCTCTCTCTTGGATGCTCTCTCTCTCTCCCTTTCTCTCCCTCCCCCTTTCTCTCTCCCATGTCTTATCTTTTTCTATCCTCATTTTCCCTTTTCCCCCTTAATCTTTTTATCTTTCTCCCTCTCCTCTTACAATGACAAATAATTCCCAATTGCGATACAACCCAAGGCAAGAACTACATTTAGAATAGTTTACCAACTTGAATTAATCTCTCAGAAAATATTTAATATTTAATGGTTTTACAAATTAATGAGCCATAATTAGGGTTTAATCTACTTGTAAAACACCATAGATGACGAGAGCACCATGGTTCCGCCGCCATCAACAACTCCCTTAAATAGCTTGTTATCTTTCGTAGCTATAGCTAGAGAATCCACTGTTATAATTTTTCTGTAAATTTAATCAGTTGAGTCAATTGCATATCACTATCATCTTCTCTCCCCTTCTGTTGCAGGCTTGCAACTTTTTCTCTTGCACAACTATATGTAGTATTTATTTAAGAGTTGTAATAAGCTTATATGTTCTTTTATTGTGAAATTGTGTTTTTTTCAGGAGCATATGATGGGGTGCATTCAACCATTTGCAACACCCACGTAGCCCATCAACATGTGTATTTGTAATGCAAATCCTCCCTCCGTCCCAAATTACTCGCAACGGTTTGAATTTTTCCACTATTCACACATCTTCCTTTGACCATCTTTTTTAACTATTATATGAAACTCAATGTAATCATGTAATAATTTATATAATTATATAATAAAAGATATCAACGGTCAAACATGTGCCTCGGCAAGCGTGTCCAGTCAAAATGTTGCAAGTAAACTGGGACAGAGGGAGTATGTTTCTTTGATCAATAAACTAATACAGAGTATTCCCTTTATATAGAGTAATTTTCAATATAATTTCAAGTTTCATCAATTTACCAACTCTTTAAAAATCTAGATATCAAGGTTTTTTTTAATGATCTGTGTCCTATTCGATTAACTATTTCAATTTCAAAATCTTCACTTGGCTAGCCCGCGCATCTCCATTTAAAATAATTACATAGATAAAATTTAAAAAATATCATTTGTTTAGAGTAATTTGATTTATTTAGATTATGTATATCTGAAATATTTACAATAATTGCATAAGATACATACACCTAAGCTTTACTTTTGTTGCACCAAATAGATGTATTTGTTTAAACTAAATGTCCCCTAGAATTAGAATTAGGCAACTACCAAAAAAATTATTGTCTTCTTGATGGATCTTAAGGACATAAGAATCCACCTTAGTTTCTTGTATTGGTGTTAAGAAACTACTAATCTAATTACTAACAAACAACATACCTTAGCTTTTATCAAAAACCGTTGCTACTTTCTACCACAATTTTTATATATAAATATGATGCTTTTAATTATCTAATAATATTGTATTGGATCATATATTATACACCTATTCTTAATTAAAGCTTCTATCTTCTTTTCTTAGAAATTATAAGCTTCTATTCTCATTTTGTATCTTTTAATAATGCATATGTCAATGTCAAAGGATCGAAGATTCTGTTAAGTCCGAACTATAAATTTCATTAATTATAGACTTTGTTTTGAAATCCCTTATACTGTTGTAGAGAATCATTTCTTTTTATTACCAAATAATTTTAATCTTAATGGTGTTTGATGTGTCCATCAAGTATCTATTCTCACATCATCGACATGGCATACAACTCATAATTAAGGATATCTGGCATAATTTTACAAAATAGATAATCAATGCCATTTTGTACATTTAATATTAGCTAATAAGTGATGTAATATATGCATAATGTTAGTTTCTATAACGGAGATCAATTACTTAATAATAACAATTTACTAAAGCAACTCACATCACAAATTCTTATGGTATAAAAAGATGTACGTAATAAAACAAAAGTAAAACATAAATTATCTTAGTTTGTGACAATGTCCAAAAGGGTTTTAAGTCAACTTTGCTTCAAGTAAGAATAAGAACAATATAAAAGAGAAATGATGTAATGTATACCTGCTCAAACTAACATCATTTCTTAGTTTCACTAATCTCTCCCCTGCATCTTGATTCACTTTATTGATTTCAGCTTCTCTCTGGTGATGGACAGCTCTAGTTAAAGCAAAGCCTTTAAGAAAAACTCTATAGCTTACAAAATAAAGAAAACTATGTTTATATTAAAGAAAAACATATGGGCAAAAAAGAGTAGGATACTTGACCTCATTATAGCATAATTTTGAGATTTATCCTATATAAATGCCATATTATAATCTATATCAGCTACTCACATATCAAGTTATGTAACTAAACTTGTAACAGCTTGCAAATTAACCCAAATTGTCAGTGTTTACCTTCTATTTCAAATACATAATTTTTTTTTTGGGAGGGAGGATACACCATTGAAGTTAGAGAAATAAAAATGTCAAAGAATCTCACCAGAAGTTTCTCAGCTTCTACATGTTTTCCTTTTGAGCCTTAGTTGCATAGCTTTAGCAGCGAGTTGATTATACACATTAAGAACAAGACAAGTAGAAGACATTGTTGATTGATGAAACAAAGGGTAAAACAAAATAAAAACACGCTAGTTTTTACACAGAAATTTGTTAAGACTTTACCATACTTGCTGGTGAAGAAGTGAATAGACCTGGCAGGCATCCGACGGAGATATAGCCCTTCTTTCAAGCCTTGTGAGCAACTCAGAAGCTTTAAGATATAGTTCTTTGCCTTTTAGATCTTCTGTAACTTAGAGAAGCTATAAAAATATCAAATTGGAGTTACATGATGAGGTTATGTCTATGGTTGCTGAGGTGGTGCCAGAGGTTCTGTCTTTGGTTGCTGAGGTGGAGTCAGAGGTTCTGCGGTTTTGCCTTTGGTTGCTCTGGTGGAGTCGGAGGTTCTCCCTTTGGTTGCTCAAGTTTTGTAACTTGGTGCCCCCTTTGAACCACCAAAGTATTCTCAATGCTACTTGGGTCTTGAGCACGGGGAAATTATGTTGTTGACTAACCTCCTCACGACCAAACAAAATTTATTATAATCCTAAACTAACCCCTAAACAAGTCTAGTGGTAAGTTCGGAGTCGAACCACAAGGAACGATAATGTTGGATTGTTCTCGATCTAATGCTTAAGCTACGCCGAAGTCGGTTTATGGATAGTGGACACTACAACTACACTAACACACATATAAAGATCAAGATATTACAAAGTCTACTAGGGGCAAAGATCCACTTTGAACAATTAACAAGTTAATGGGAATCGATTTGATAATCAATCATGCAAAGAAAGAATTAAAATGGGAATTAATTACAATCAAGAGCAATCTCTCAAATTCCTAGCCTAGATCCCTCATTGACTAGGTGCATAGAAGAAATTTACCCAAAATGCAATCAAATATATAAATTCTAATTCACAATCCCTTGTCAAACTAGAACTAACATGCAATTAAGTTTGCTATCTTGGGAGATCAATCCAATCTAAAACAAACAACATGCCATCATCAATTCAATCAATTTAATCACACAATTATCATCAAATTTATCTCAAATAACTCAATTAACCATAACAAAGCTTCACTCAACACCTAGTAGAAGGAAATCTACTCAAACATGATTAATAAAGCAATTAATAAAGCATAAAGAGAGAAGAGAGTAAGAAATGCTCATTGATATAAAATGGAGATCTTCAAATCATCAAATTCCTCCTTTGATTATCCAAAATCCATGAAAACCATTGTTTCTCTCACTTTCTCTCTCCAAAATTTGAGAGTTTCTCTCTCTAAAAACCTAAAACTACTGAAAAATATGAATTTTCCCTCTAAAATGAGCAAAAAATCTATTTATAGCCCTTACTAAATTGCCTAGGAAGCTACGCAAAAAGTCGAGCAGCGCGTAGAGGAGCGGGCGTGCAGGAGGTGGAGCGCCCGCTCCAGGTGCCGGAGCGGGCGTGTAGAAGGTTGGAGCGCCCGCTCCAAATCTGGAGGAAACAATCTGTTTTTTATTTTGGATTTCCTGTGAGGAGCGGGCGTGCAGAATTTGAAGCGCCCGCTCCTGGTGGTGGAGCGCCCGCTCCTCTCAGATTAGGCAAACTGCTCAGCTTCAAATGAGCATATCTCCCACGTTTTACATCGGAATTGAACATATGACCTGTTGTTGGAAAGCTCTCGAGATAAGCTTTCATCTCCAATTGGAATCGCCCCAAAATGTTTTGTATATCAAAAGATATAGGCGTTTGAAGTATGATCTTTGCAAATCAAGTGCACATTTCTTCATTACTTGTTCTTTTATGTTTTATATTTCTTCAATCTTCAGCAATGAACTTATCCAACTGTTCCTCAACATAAGAGTAAACCAATAAAGTTTAATCTAATGTCATAAGCCACCAAAATATGCAAGAAAAGCTAAAATTGAGCAATAACGACATTTCACACACAAACATGACAAATGTAGTAAAACGTTATTAAAACCAAGTAAAAAGATAGAAAAACTATGAAAAACTAACTAGAAAACTCCTAAAAATAGCGACATAAATGACACTTATCAAATTCCCCCAAGCTTAACTTTTGCTCGCCCTCGAGCAAAACAAAAGAAACAAAAGGGAATGTGATGCATTTTATACAAACAAAGAAAACTAGAAGGGAAAGAATATACACTAACTCACTTTCGTAGGAATCACGAATACATTTAGCGTATGCATCAAGCACTTTAAACCCCTTAGATTGCTCTAGAGGACGAGTAAGCTCTCGTAAGGGTGTCCTAAGAGTTTAACCCATAACTCTTGACAAAAATCAAGGCAAAGCAATAAATAAATAAAATAAAATAAATCGAAGTAAGAGAAAAGTTACAAGCGTTCTAGAGTGGACTTTTATGATGGAACAAACACTAATGAATGTCAATCTTTCTAAAATAATAAAGGTATGCACGTTCTAAGATGTCCAAGGTTGATTGAAACATAACATATGCTAAGCATAGAGAACTAAAGGAAACACATTCCACCTTTTGTTCCAACCAATCAAACCACGTTCTCTCTACTAGTTTCAAATCCACTTTCAAGTTAGCTTCTCATGATTCCAGAAGGAACCGGAAAATAAATAAGAAATTAAAAACATTGAGAAGGTTACCGACATCTTGGCTATGCAAACTCGCTCTATAGGCTTGATTCCTATTTCCCGCCATCATTGAATGACTTAACCCTCTAGGATCAAAAGGACTTTCAAGGTTGTAACATATAAGCTAGGAGAGTAAAGGTGTGGAGAACTCTTGAAATTGGTGGTAAACCTATGTGAAGCACGGGTGGAACTTCTTCCACAAGATCCAAACGATTCCAAAACAAAAGTGCCAAGTATGCTTATTAAATAACTTTCCCCCAAGCTTATTTAACACAAAATAACAAAACAGGGAAAACAACAATAACAAAACCTTTTTTTGTGCTTTACATTCTTCTTTACCCTTTTTTTCGATATTTTCTTTTTTCCAAGCTTTTACTATTTTTTTTTTCATTTTAAGTCCTTGCCTCTTTTAAATTTGGACGGCTTTTTCTCAAAATGCATTTTCTTTTATGCACAAAATTATATACGACACATACTTGCTTTGCAAATGAACTCATAATTCTAAACTTGCACCACAAACAATAAAACAAGCTCGAAAACAAAATTGCTTCACAAAACTAAAGGTAGAAATTAAAGTGAAACCAACGCTTGAAGGCTTGTATGTGGCTAGAGAAAAGAATGTATATGGGTCAAAGGGACTAGCAAGAGGGGCAAATGCAAACCAAATC
This sequence comes from Chenopodium album, assembly GCF_948465745.1. Classification (NCBI taxonomy): domain Eukaryota; kingdom Viridiplantae; phylum Streptophyta; class Magnoliopsida; order Caryophyllales; family Amaranthaceae; genus Chenopodium; species Chenopodium album. The sequence continues at coordinate 10,264,375 of NC_137844.1, forward strand.
CAAAAATTGAAAATTAATCCTATAAAAAGAGATATGTCTTTGTCATCCCCTAAAGTGGCTCAGTCGCGATCTTGGGAGCTAAAAGTCAAGTTCTAGATATGAGAATGCAATAGCCAAGGATCCAAATATGCCGCTCAAAAAAGTATGATGAAGGCTTGAACAATTATACCTTACTAGGGATAGCAATAACTAACTCTTGATTTCATATCCACTATAGAGAGCTACTCCATCTTACCACAAGCAAGTGAACTAGAGCTTCATGGTCCCAATGTTCTTAGAGAACTACCTTAGCATACCATATCTTAGAGTCAACCTAACACATTCTCAAACCGTGCACACCTCTAAAATTTAGGAAGAAAGCCATTCAAGAACACAAGTCCAAAAGTATTATATCCAAAGCAAGAGCAAAAGAAAACACATTGCAAATTTGCCTTGATAGAAACAAAAATCTTTTTGTGATTTTCAAGATAAAGAACATGAAAATGCATATACAAATGTGCATGGCATATATGAATCAACATCCCACCAAACATGATAGAATACCCTCCCCCAAGCTTGAATGAGACAATACACTCAATCATAAATCAAATAATCCATGGGAGAGGAAAACAAGGAGATTAATCCAACAACCCAACATATGTCCTGTTTCAAAGCCACTTTAGGTATCAACCAATGGAGAAAGAGCAAGGAAAGATATTACCGGATTTTAGGTGGGTGTATATACCCGCAAATGACCCGATTAAACTTTTCAAAGCCACTTTTCTCAAGAATTGAATCTTGTTTTCCATATGCTAGCAATTGTGGTGCCAAACTTCCTTGATTCTTGATCCAAACCATTGCACCAAAGTATATCAAGTTATGTACCTAGCAAAAGGCACACAAACATTTCCATGAGAGAAAATCTATTCTAAAAAGAAAAGAAAATGAAAGCAATAAAACACGGGTTACTTCCCGAGAAAGGCTTGCTTAAGGTCCAAGCTTGACCGCTCTAGTAAATAATATTGCAACGATCGCAAGAGCTTGTCAAATGCACTACTACACATCTCATAAGATAACAAGTAGGCAAATGATATAAGAAGGGCATGCACCAAGATTAGTGCACGCAAAAGAAAGTGAAGAGGGAGTTGCCAAGAAGAAGAAGAAGAATCAAAAGAAAATTCAAGAAAATAAGAAGAAGAATAGAAAGGCAAACTCTCTTCACAAAAATCTTTTTGGGTGGAAAAATCACCCTTTTCCTCAATAGAAGACGAATGAGGGACATGAAAATCTTCATAGGCAAGGGGTTCCCCAATAGGCTCATTAACAAAGGAAGGAAGGGATATAGGAGTGTAGGGGATATGGTTGAAATTCCTTGAAAAAGGGACATGAGAGAAGGGGATAGGAGCAATGGTCTCACAAATGGTCTCTTCTTCACCACCATTCCTCAAATCACCAATTTGAGCATGAAAATCAATCATAGAATCCTCAAAAGAAGAACACTCATGATCATGATCTCCCTCAAACATCCAACTTCCAAGAGGAACTACATAATCCCCTTCACTACAATCATGAACAACAACTCCCTCAACTTCCTTAAAGCCTAAAATCTCAAAGTCATGCATGAATGGATGCAAATTAATTTCAAAATCATCTCTCTCCCATGAAGAATTCTTAATGAACTCACTCAAAAGGCTATGGGTTTTCATTTGACACTCAATAAACACATTAGACATAACCTCAAATGAATCCAAATACTCATAGATAAAAGGATCACAGTCATGCACTTGAGACTTATCAAGATGGGAAAGAGGGTTAGGATTTTCAAAATCAACACTCTCATCATTCTCAACTCCTTCACCATCACTCATATTCTCACCAATAGGTTCCTCACACTCTCTTGGTTGCTCAAAATCATCATCATCATCCTCAACACACACATTAAATTGGGATTTTTCACAAACAAGCATCAAGGGTGACAATTGGCTTTCTAACTCTTCTTTTCTTCTCCTTCCCTCCTCAAGACGCTCCTCATTCTTTTTCATTATCTCTAATTGACCTCTCATAGAATTTAGAATCATTTCCTTACTAGGCCCAAGCTCATTATCAAGCTCAATGCACCTAATTTGAGATTCAAAAGTAGCAATAAGGGATTCAAAAGGTGTAGAAGGCTGAGGCTCAACAAGAGAAGAAGAAGTACAACCAAGATTGGAAAAATTAACATTAAGATCATGAGCATATACATCACATTGGGGAGAGGGGGCACAATCAAACACATGAGATTTATCATTAAGGAAACGAAGCACATCACAAGAAGGCATGGTAAATAATGAAGAATATTGAAACACACCATTAGCATCAACTTGAGCATGTACCTCATCATCATGAACAAAAGAGAAAATAGAGTTGAAATCACGTGTTCTAGGTTCACTTAAGGGATCATGTAACAAATCATGTGAATTCATGCTAATATTGGAAGTATCAACACATTGCATATCAATAATAGAATCATAATTACCCTTATTATTGACATCCCAAGAAAACCAAACATAAAAATCCCAAGCATTAGCAATTGATAATGCTCTAAATTCACCATTATGCATGCATTCAATTTCATCCCTAGTTTGCTCATTCAAACCAAAATAACAAATCTCACAAGCCTCCTAAAGACTACAACAGTTAAAGTCCAAATATCCCTCAAGTCTATTGAAATATTCACAAAAAGGCTCATTGTCATATTGAGGAAACGAGTTACTTGCCATTTTTTTACAAAAACAAGCAAAAATAAAAAAAAAAAAAAAAAAAAAGTATACACAAAGACCTAGACTCAAGCAATCAAAAACAATCAAGCATTGACACCGTTCCCCGGCAACGGCGCCATTTTGAGCGCGGGGAAATTATGTCGTTGACTAACCTCCTCACGGCCAAACAAAATTTATTATAATCCTAAACTAACCCCTAAACAAGTCTAGTGGTAAGTTCGGAGTCGAACCACAAGGAACGATAATGTTGGATTGTTCTCGATCTAATGCTTAAGCTACGCCGAAGTCGGTTTATGGATAGTGGACACTACAACTACACTAACACACATATAAAGATCAAGATATTACAAAGTCTACTAGGGGCAAAGATCCACTTTGAACAATTAACAAGTTAATGGGAATCGATTTGATAATCAATCATGCAAAGAAAGAATTAAAATGGGAATTAATTACAATCAAGAGCAATCTCTCAAATTCCTAGCCTAGATCCCTCATTGACTAGGTGCATAGAAGAAATTTACCCAAAATGCAATCAAATATATAAATTCTAATTCACAATCCCTTGTCAAACTAGAACTAACATGCAATTAAGTTTGCTATCTTGGGAGATCAATCCAATCTAAAACAAACAACATGCCATCATCAATTCAATCAATTTAATCACACAATTATCATCAAATTTATCTCAAATAACTCAATTAACCATAACAAAGCTTCACTCAACACCTAGTCGAAGGAAATCTACTCAAACATGATTAACAAAGCAATTAATAAAGCATAAAGAGAGAAGAGAGTAAGAAATGCTCATTGATATAAAATGGAGATCTTCAAATCATCAAATTCCTCCTTTGATTATCCAAAATCCATGAAAACCATTGTTTCTCTCACTTTCTCTCTCCAAAATTTGAGAGTTTCTCTCTCTAAAAACCTAAAACTGCTGAAAAATATGAATTTTCCCTCTAAAATGAGCAAAAAATCTATTTATAGCCCTTACTAAATTGCCTAGGAAGCTCCGCAAAAAGTCGAGCAGCGCGTAGAGGAGCGGGAGTGCAGGAGGTGGAGCGCCCGCTCCAGGTGCCGGAGCGGGCGTGTAGAAGGTTGGAGCGCCCGCTCCAAATCTGGAGGAAACAATCTGTTTTTTATTTTGGATTTCCTGTGAGGAGCGGGCGTGCAGAATTTGAAGCGCCCGCTCCAAGAACCGGAGCGCCCGCTCCTCTCGGACTGGGCAAACTGCTCAGCTTCAAATGAGCATATCTCCCACGTTTTACATCGGAATTGAGCATATGACCTGTCGTTGGAAAGCTCTCGAGATAAGCTTTCATCTCTTATTAGAATCGCCCCAAAATGTTTTGTAGATCAAAAGATATAGGCGTTTGAAGTATGATCTTTGCAAATCAAGTGCACATTTCTTCATTACTTGTTCTTTTATGTTTTATATTTCTTTAATCTTGAGCAATGAACTTATCCAACTGTTCCTAAACATAAGTGTAAACCAATAAAGTTTAATCTAATGTCATAAGCCACCAAAATATGCAAGAAAAGCTAAAATTGAGCAATAACGACATTTCACACACAAACATGACAAATGTAGTAAAACGTTATTAAAACCAAGTAAAAAGATAGAAAACTATGAAAAACTAACTAGAAAACTCCTAAAAATAGCGACATAAATGACACTTATCAGGTCTCTGACAAAAGGCAAGAACGAATGACTATCTCGAATTTTAGATTTCTGATCCCTTTCTTTATTCTTCTTCTCTATTCCCTATCAGTTTAACATAACCAATGAACAAGTATCAAGCCAGACTTTGCAATTAGGCTTTGATAACTTTTTTTTTTTGACACGTGGCTTTGATAACTTTATTATATCTGATATAAGTAAATATTTAATCCCGTATTTCTACAACAAAATGTAGAGATTGCCTGAACTAAAAAGTTTCGAGTCTGGAAAAACAATGAATAAGGAATCTGAAAGAATTCACTTACATTAGCTACATTCTCCTTATAGCTATGAGCAAAGACTCTCTTACTTGCTGAAAACCATCTTCCTTTCTTCCCCATTTTGCTAACATTACTATGTTCAACTTTCTGCACAATATAAGATAATGAATCTCAGTCAGAAATTAGAATCATTATATTGATTCCAGTTTGGGGCAGCCTAGAGCAATTGCTTTCATGCTGTCATTACCTATTTCAGAGCACATTTCAATTAATAAGACTGTCAAATTCGGACAATTTTCAGCAATAGCAATTAAACTGCTGTCAATAATAGGACACTGGTCTAAGTCAACATATGGGTTTCATTCTAATAGCAAAAGGAATAAATACAAAATCAATCCAAAAAATTTATATCCAAGAAACATATACTTTACTCGTCGCCGCCTACGCCTATGGCCTACTCCATTCCTTACCACTAAGAAACATATGCTTTTTATTGGATAAATATCAAGTGTGTTCAGATTTTATTGCTATTTTGGCTTTCATTTTGTTTATTAAAAGGAACAATCACAATTCTAAACACTATAAATTTTCAGCTAAGAAAAACAAAAATTTGTTGTTAGTTGTAATCAATGATCCAAATTATACAACCCAAATCAAGTTTCTTTCAATTTCCCCCCAAAATCCCAGAACCTAAAATTAAAAAGAAAAAGGGTATAAATTCTCCTAATTGGAAACCAACATGTTGACAGGTCATCTATTTAAGCAAAAAACCCATGGATAGAAACAGAAACAGATAGTCATATGTCATTCCTAACATCACCAAAATGATGTACGAATCAGCATATCAATGAAAATCCAAACATACCTCAGTTAGCTGGTCCTGCCAGGAAACTCGGGTCCATATCATATGCTACATCCAGACTCCTTGAATCCTCAACTTTGACAAGAGGTGTTACAGAGCAATTGTATTACAAAAACCTAACTGCGTATCTATAGAGAGCAAGGTCCTGCTTACTTCCAGTAGATTGCAACCTCTCTCCAGTCTCTTCAGAAGCTTCAGCCTGACCAACAATAACATGCAATAACGGTAAGGTTGGCCCTGGATGATCCATCACCATAGTTGCTAAAACGATAGCAGAAGCTTAAATTGACTATACTAACACAATTGGAATGAGAAATTGATATTCGCAAACATTATAAATAAATAAAAACATTACAACAGCTCATCTGATGACATTTGGCCCACTGGCACCTGGCAAGGGGTGCTCATTGCTGGGTAGTTGTTGCTGTCCCAATGCAGCTGAGATTCTATATTCAAATATGAAAACAACTTGTAAATTTAACAAAATAAATATCAAAAATCAAAATTCTGTTAACTTCTATAAAAGCTAAAACCCTGTAAAATTAACTAAAGCATCAAGGAGCTATTGTGAGGAGGTGAGGTGAGGTGAGGTGAAGAGGTGAGGCAAGGCGACCAAGGAGATGAAGGTGACATATATCAAGACTACTAAGATCATGGAAAGATTGAAACCCCAGCCCTTACTATTTTTCTATTTTATAAAAACTCAATCTAAAAGTTTTAACTTTTTTATAGGATAACACAATTTCACATCAAAAAAATAAAAAATACGGAGTAAAAAAAATCTGAAACAACCATCAATCATTCTAATTGCTCTTACATCCAATAACGTTAAATAGTGAAGCAAATATAGTTTAATTTCAACCATCAATCATTCTAATTGCTCTTACATCCAAAAAGAGGGGGCATAAGCAATACATTGCTCTTACATCCAAAAACTTGCACATGAATCGGTTAACTATCAATATTCAACCTCCCTTCTAAATTAAGCATCAACATATAAGATAAGAATACATTGATCATTAAATTCCTAGTACAAAATCCAGCATTTGAATCTCCAAAACCAACATAACTTAGTCTAATTGAATTAGTTAACAGGGAAAGTACTATCTAGCACAAAGAAAACAAACTCCTTTTCTAGCCCCCCCCCCCCCCCTAGCCCTACCTAATCATGCTCTTAGCTCGACCAAAGGCCAAGAATGTAGTCCATCGGACTACAAAAGTCATCTGTATCAAGTCATACATCAATTGCTTAGTAGTCCTTAACTACTTCACCACTACCATAGCTGGCTGAAATAGCTTAAAGAAAGAGCACAGCTGAGATTGAGGGTAAAGTGCATAAGCTTTAGAATTAAAGATAGGCAATGTGATTAAAGTGGAATTTAATAGGCTAACCTAAAAAATCTAACATGCCATTGCATAAAAATCCAGCAATTAAAACCTAATCCTAAATTTTGTATGATAATTCATCCATAAAAAATATCTCTTTATCAATAAAAAGAAACATAATCAAATTCAATAAGAAAAATATAGAAAATTAAATTAGAAACAAAATAGAAAGGATTTGAAGTGGTACCAGTGAGGAGAGAGAAATGTAAGGAAGAGATGAGACAGTTGAACAAACAGCATCAAGCTCATCATGAGAACTACAACACAAAACCATAGGAAGCCCCGATCTTCTTCCTACTACTTCAAGCAAATCAACCAATGTCTCCTGCAAATTACAAGTATAAATCAACCTCAAATTCCAGAATTTAAGATATCATTGAAATTAGGGTTTCGTGATGTAAAATTGGGGAAGAGAAAGCGATTACCATTTTGAAAGGGAGGCGATCGATGGAAAGGTAGAAGTGGCGAGGTTGCCTGCAAAACGGGAGAATTGCGGAGTTTCCATTAAAGTAGAAGTGAAAATTAATTGGGAAAAATTGAGAGAATGGTTAATTTACGTACCTGATTATATATGACAGCGGTTGCGAGGAGCAAATTAGTTGAATTTACTGATTGATTGCTTGCTTGCTTTGCTTTACTCTGATTTGATTTGATTGAAGAAGAACTCTTCAATTGAGGAGAGAGAAAATGAATGAAGAGAGAGTAAACACATGGACACCAAGCAACGAAGGAATTAAATGACAACTCTACCCCTGGAAAGTTGGTGCTTCAGCAAGGGGGGAAAGGACAGTGTCGGCATTTTCCTGTTCCTAAGGAACAATAATTTTGGAGCAAATTTGGCGCTACAGTAAATGCACTCGGGACTTTTTAAAGAGTTGTAGATTCATGCTTGGTGAAAGTGAAAATGGTAACGCTCGTGTATTAAAACTAACTATATATCCAAACTGTTTCTTAACTACATGATCTGCGTTCCAAACAAGTTCACTTTCGAGGTCACTTCGTTTTGAGTAGAAAACATAGATGAAGACATCAAGGTAGAGTGTTAATTTAATGACAAAACAATCAATCATTACTAGCTTAAGGCCCGTGCCATGCACGTTAAGTCTAATTTTTGTAGGAAAATTAATTATATCCAACAAATAAAATTTAATAAAACATACAAATCAAATATATAGAAATTATAACGTCATAAATCTATATTAATAGGCAAAGCAAAAAATTATCTAAAAAGGGATTTTTTAGGCTGCACAAACCCGAGAATTTTTCAGGCAAGACTTGATTTGATCAGGTCTAGTGGCCATATTAGTAAATACTTATTAATAAATGCATTTTTAATAAACATCTAAAATCAATCAAACAACAAACTAAAATAATCTCCACTACAACTATTAGCAAAAGTGCAAACATACACAAAATTACAAATACTATATCCCCTTTTATATCTAAAAAATCATTTGTTAAACACAACTTTTATTTTATAGTTATACGCCTATACCGTACTCTATAAATACTTAATTTCTGGTAATATGTACGTATAGTAGTAGAATTTCATAAACAAAATTGTAATTAACTCAAATGTATAGTTATATTAAATTGAAATAAAATATTAGCTAGCTGAGGTATTTGAAAAAAAAAATTAAGTGATGTTTTTAAGTAATTTCAATAACATCTATTATATTGATCAATTTATTATATATTACTTTTTTGGCAAAATCTAATAATACTCCATTTAAAAGATAATTAAAAAGGAGTTGAAATAATTATTTAGGTAAATGTATATAGAATAATTATGAACACCAAATAAAAAGGAATATATATTTGTCATAAAGATAATATAAAAGATTTGGAATGATATTATTGTAGAATCAAATATTAACAAAAAAAATGTTAAAAAGGGAAGGAGGGTTTTGGAGGGAAAAAACAACACCCACGATGTGACACATGTCACTCCCGGTGTTTGTTTTAGTATTAGGTTATTGATTAATTGATGATTCAATGGTACATAAGTGAACACTACACATAGTATTCTATAAAAAAAAATAGGAAAAATTGTAAAAAATAATCCCAACTTTGTTCCGTTCGCTCAAAATAATCCCAACTTTCAAATTATTTTTTAATAATCCCAACTTTATACATCATCCGCCCAAATCAGTCCCAACCGGTCATCCAACTTGTTATTACAAATTAACGGACACGTGTCATACTATGATTGGTTAAAAAAAAAAAAAAAACTGAAAACTTAACCACCAGCCTTCAACCCAGCAACCCACACTCTCACACACACCCAGCCCACCACCATGCCTCCCAGGCGTCGGCCGCCACCCAGTCAACCTCCCCTGGTGCCGGCACCGCCCTGACCACCCTCCCCCTTTCCCTTTAAACAACGTAAAAAATTTGAATTAAAAATAAAAAAAGCTTCATGTGTTTGGAAGATGAAGTTCGAAGGTAGGGAGATCAAAATCATGAATCTGAAATTCATCATCAATATCATCAAAGCAATCTTGATTTCTTAAAGGCAGTAATCTAGAAAAAACGGTGAAGAGTGAACAAGATCCCACCAGACCCGTCTGATACGATTTCATCGGGACGAAGATCGGAGCGTTAGGATGCAAGAACAATCTTGGTGGTGATAGATTAACCATAAGATATCAGTTTTTAAAGGGGAAGGGAGGGTAAGGGCGGCGACGACCGTGGTTGCTGGGTCCAGTGTCGGCATAGGGAGGGGAGGGCTGGGTGGTGCGTGCTGGGCGATGGTGGTGGTTTTTTCTTAATTTTTAATTTTGATTAATTAGTTAATAATAATAATAATAATAATAATAATAATAATAATAATAATACTAATATTAATATTAATAATAATTCTTTTTTTTTTACCAATCACTTGGTGATACGTGTATTTTAAATATAAGCAAAAAAATATTTACCTGTTTAAGAGGTTATCGGTCATTTGGAATTATTTTAGACAGATGTATTATAAAATTGGGATTATTAAAAAATAATCAAAAGTTGAAATTATTTTGAACGAATGGAGCAAAGTTGGGATTATTCTTGACAATTTTTCAAAAAAAATAAAAAAAAATTACTTTTTTACTACCTATGATGTTATGTAGAGTTGATAATAATCAATTTTGTTTAACCTACTCAAAAACCTGCCGACTATGAGTATAACCGTATAACCGTATAACCGACCAATAACGTATTATAGATATTTGTACGATGCGTTTCAAATATTTTATATCTAGTACACATCGTTTCGACACATATGAGTGAACTTGTCAAAATAGTTGGTATAGTGGGCCCTGAAATGAGCTAACTGGGCCAGCAGTTGTCGCACATGGACTTTCACAGCCCAAACAATCCGTACAATTTATCCACTCTTTGCTCCTCACATGATTCGATCCTTCTCAAATTCTCATTATTCTATCCACTTCAGGGTCCCAACAAGTCAACAAGATCGTTTATTCTTTCTTATTTACACTTTAAAAAACTTAACAAGAATATGGTATTTATTACGTACTCCAATATTGCTTTTCGCTAAAAAAAAAAAAAAAAACAATTACCCTCTTCGTCATAAAATAATTGTCACATTAAAATTTCCACAAATTTTATAGCAAAACTGCAAGACAAACTAATTTGACAATTTAATTTTTTTTAAAGTTTTTGATATTATTGTTAATAGCAATCTTTTTTTGGGATGATTAACTATATACTCTTTTATAATTATTCTCTAGATTTCTAATTAGTTTTTGTTAACATGATTTAAATATAGGGCTTTTTTTTTTTTTTTTTTATTTTTTTTATAATAATTCTTAATAAATTGATTATCATGCCAAATATTGTAATTGTTTTATACCCAAAAGGATTACAGAACTAAACTTGCTAGTTTTATATTTTTACTTAGATCAATTTATTTTCAAGTAATAACATTTAACATGTTCTTTAGATCATAGGTTGGAAAATCCTTTCAAACTCTATATTTTTGGTAAGGTCTGTGTTGAATTTCTAAGGTAAGGTAGGGTCAAAATTTGACTTATCCATGCCAAGCTTCAAATACTACATACATAATCAAATTCCATTGACAAAAGTCCCCTTTAGAAGGGAATCTTATCGACTAACACATGATTAATCCTTATATGAGAGTAATGAGACAAATAAATGGTACGATATGAGTAGTTTTTAATTTTTATACATGATATAAGTTACTTGTATAAAAGGTTGCTTTCGTAAAACAATTGAGTATTTCTTTAAAAATTCAAATCAATTTTTAGGTGAAAATTTAGCTTTGATTACGGTAATCTACTTATCTTAATGTGATTTACGTGAAAAGTTTGTTTTGAATAAAGTATCATACGACTTATTTTAATTTGATTTTCTATCATCTTTAGCTGTGAAATATAAACATACTTCATTATTAACAAAAAATTTACAAATTAACTACTAAACTCCTAAGTAGTAATTATTACTTTATTAGATCAAAATGAAAATTTTATTTTAGTGTATTCAATTATTATGTTGGAAAACTATTAGTTCATATTATTATACTTGTCAAAACAAAAATCGTTTTCAGCTAAATATCCTATTACTCGAAAATTAATATTGAAGTATATTGTATACTATGTCCTAATATTTTGTTTTTAACAATAAAGATATCATTAACCTTGTTTTTTTTACATATTTGACGTTATTATTTATGTGTCAATCACCATCAAAACAAGATTGAACTAACTTCTAGAGACGGAGGTAGTAACAAATATCAACAAATGACTATACCAATGAGTTCTTGATCAAGTGGCAAAAACTTAAAGGTTTGTGTATGATACTCGAAGGATCCAATTAATTTTGTGCAATCTGAAAATTAACAATTAGAGATTCATAATTGCATCATATATAAGAGCAATTTGAAAGTTAAACAAACAACACAAGAGTAATTAACTATCAATCATTAGATTTCATTTAGACTTGAAATTAAAAATGGGTACAAACATTAGATACATAAAATTCTAGGTTAGTCAGAAATATACGTAACACACCCCATATTTGTAGTATAATTCAAATTAAAACACCCATCAATTATCATATCAATCCTAATTTTTTTCACTACTAGGAAAGAAAATCAGGCAAACATCATTCTAAACACAAGTATCAATCAACCCTATTAAAACACCCAATAATTGGGGTTTAAAAAAAAACGGGTATTAAAAAATTTACATCTTAACTCCATTTTCTTAAAAAAGAAAGAAAGAAAAAAACTTATAATAAAAATATGAATTATTGGGTGTTAAAAAGAGAAACAATATTAATCAAGGAAGAAAAAGAGGAAGATGACTAGTAGTAGAATCAGACCATTGATGATGATGAACGGCTGTAGTTGATTGACTCCAATAATCATGATGATCAACGGTTGAGCTTTCAGGAACTTCAAATAAACTTTGATTATTATCAAATTTATCATCATTGTTATTATTATTACCAGCCGTTAGATGCCAATCTAGTGTAGTAAATCCCACATTACTTCCTCTGTTCTGCAACAAATCTTCAATCCTGACCGTCGGATCCACCACCAGATCAATGGATCCCCCAATCTTATCCTCTTGTTGATGGACCCCACAAATCTTCTCCATATCCCACTCCTGAACTCCCTGATGATTCTGCAGGTATTCACTAAACGACGCCGTTCCATTCCCTTCTTCAGCTATCCGGCCTATCCCACTGTTATTGTTTTCACCATTATTGTTAATTAAATTCATGAATCCACCTATATCACCGGAGAACAGATTCGGCTCAATTTCCGATGTCATCCCGAAGTTCTCAACCTCCGGGATTTGAAATAACGCGCCGCCGTTGACGGTGGGAGGCGTGGAGGAGCTCTCACTGCTAGAATGAGAATTGTTATTACTATTATTATTCTGAGCAGTTTTCTTAGATGAGATGGAAATCATAGTAGATGACTTGGGCTTCGATGATCGTTTAGATTTTCGACAGCCTCCACCGACGGGGACATTACGAAGGACGCCACCCTTGGTCCAGTAGCGACGGCAGTTCTTACAAAAATGACGTGGTTGCGAGAGATTATAGTTGTTGTAGTAGCAGAATTTTGTGTTCAATGAGTCACACCTCGGACACTTCAACGCCGCCGCCTGCGGCTGTTGCTGGTGGTGATTTTGCTGTTGTTGATGATGTTGTAGAATTTGGTAGTTAGTATTACTACTATTGATGTTATCTTGGTCTTGATGGGTAATTCGCTTTAGCAACAGCCTTCCGCCGACAAGGCTGTTGCTGATTGGTTGTACGTCTTGCATTTGTGACGCAAGATCAATATGAAATGAAGATAGATGGTAGCAATAAAAAAAGAGATATATAATTGACTGTGCTGTGTTAAGTTATGTTATGGGTTTGTTTGTTTGTTTGGAGAGTGGTTTTAATGGAGTGGAGTTGGGTAGGGTGAAGAGGAGAGAGAAAAGGAAAACAGTTAAGAAAGTAATGATGACTAATAGATGATGATAGTATAGTATGAGAGTATGAGTTAGAACGAAGAAGAGTGGGACTGGGACCGTACAAGCCGTGAATTGAGGACACGTGGACGGATGGATGGAGAGGAGGGGTATATGATGTCCAAAAATCAAGGGTTGTCGAGTTGTCGGCCACCTAGAATGGGTGTGATATTAGTAGAAATGGATGAGAGTTTGACACGTAGGCTGTTTTGATTCGTGATTTGTAATGGGGTTTTTAGGTTCATGCAATATGCAATTATGTACGACTAATGCAATATATCTTCGGATCTTCCACTATGGACTATGGAGTGGTGTGTTGTACGACTACCTGCGATCTTACATAGTTACATGAACTATTTGCTCCAGTCATCCATTTTATGTGGCAATGGAAGTATATACGACTAATCGAGTATGTTGTATCTACGTATTATGTAAGATATTTGTAGACCATTGTCTTTGACGTTTTGTTTTATTGTCATCTTTTTTCTAAGGTGATGATCATATGGGTTAAGTCACATTTATATTTGAACCGAATAAATGCAAATTAGTAATTTGGCATTTTGGCTATATATTTAGGGTATGTTCTCTTCAACTTATTTTCAGTTTAGTTCAGCTTCAATCCAGTTCAGTTCTTAATTTCCTTCTCTTATAAAATATTCAGTTCAATTCAGTTCAGCTCAGTAAATCAGAACAGGTTCTTAACCAAGTTTGTTCGGCTAGTGCACGTAGAGAGGAACTCACCTTGTTGTGACGTTGAAGTCACGGGTTCAATATACTTGGGGTAGTGTCATTTCTTTATCTCTCCCCCTCAAAGTTGATCTCATTGACGGATTAATAAGGTCAATCTTCTTACCAAAAATTAATTCAAAAAAAAAAAAGTTAATTGATTGCTTAATTGATTGGTTCATTATTAAGTATTATGATGATAATGGTGGATGTAATGTAATCAACCTTGTACAATTTAAAGTTTTTAAGGATGATAAGAAGCTAAGACTAGTGATGCCCACCCATCTTGGCCTAATTGCCTTAATTGATAGATTTAGGGGGCGTGAGAGGGATTATGGACTATAACATTCATTAAATTAGGATTTTTATTTATTTATTTATTTTTTTTTTTTTTTACAAATTACAACTAAAGCAGATTTTGGTTAAATTTCTCGATCTTATTATTACACTAAGGTACATGCATGATAGATTTCATCAAACTTGTTTTTGACTGAAATTTCAATTCATAAAACCTCTGTGGTACATGTTAGATATTCTTTACTTTGTTTTATATACTACTACTTGTATATTGTAAAACGTACTGAGAAAAGAGTAGCTAATCAAATATAGAATTGATTTAAACCTAACCAAATAATTGAAATACAACTATAAGTACTTTATGACAACAACAACTACTACAACAACAACAACAATAACAATAACAAAAAAAAAAAAAAAAAAAAAAAAAAAAAAAAAAAAAAAAACCTAAAATTTTCAATACCCAAATAACCCAATATCTTCTTGGGTCAAAATCAACCTAACCTATTTTTTTATTCAAATATTTCCAATTCATTACATGCATGTACGTACAATAGATTCATGCAATATATAGCTATTGCCTATTGGTATCATTGGATTTATAATTATTTTTGTTACACGGTTACACTAAAAACATCTTTTATATGGTTAGATTTTGTTATGAACTACTATTTTTTCATTACTTGCAATTTGGAATGCATATACTTATAATTTTTTTTTATGAGTACTTTTATTAAATTATACTATTATAACAAGAATATATTTTAATGAATTGATATTTAGAGCCATATATTACATAGAACTGTGTTCAATTAATTCCCCAGATAAACAAAATTTGTTTATCTAGGGATATAATCTTCTTTTCAAGTATCAGTTGAGAGGTACATGCGTCTTTTCATGTACTAGTTGAGAGGTACATGTGTAATATCCTCACCAAACAGTAAAAGCAAGTTGCAAACAATAATTAGACAGCTCACCAAAAGTACTGAATAAATGACCAAACTTTTTTAATATATTTACAAAAATGCCACCAGATTAACAAAAATTCGTTTATCTGGCAGATAAACTTTTATTTGCCATATTACATAATGTCTATCCAATACTTTGGGGTTGTTAGACTTGTTACTTATTAGTTGCTCACTAGACGGAAAAATAAATAGCAAATTAGCCTTGAAACACCTAATTGTACGTGTATTGGACATTACTTGAATGATTAAGAAGTTAGTTGTATGTATTTTTGTTTGCGAATATACAATACAAAAATAAGAAAGCTAAACATCCTACATAATAAGTAATACCACAGTATTATTGGTTCAAGCTGAAAAGGCTTGAACCCAAAATATTTAATCCAATTTGAACTCAACAGACCCATGGATATATTGCTTATACGCCTATGTTACTTCTATTTAAAAGTTTAGAGAAATTCAAATCTAATTATAGTCCAAACAAAAATTTAGGCTGTAATATAACAAAGAATTACGGTCGGGCCAAAATCGGGTGATTCGCACTAAATCAAACCTGAGTTAATTGTTCATTTGTATTTTTGTTAGTATTAAAAATGTTTAGTAATTCTTCATTTGTATTATTTTAGTATCAAAAATGAAGTTTCAAGAATTAAATTGGTATCAAAATATTAGATGTGGTATCAAATTTAATAATTTATGAATATTGTAAGTTGTATGGACATCATCGTCAAAATTTTAGGAGGGGTTTACCCGTTTCGAAGTCGGGAGTATGGGGTTTTGAGGTGGGAGTTTCAAGTGGGTTTCAAGGTGTTGGTTTAGGGATCTGGGTTTTGGAGGTGGGTGGTGCAGGTGGGTTTATTGGGTCGGTCTTGGCTGGCTTTTATGGTGGGAAATTAAGAGAAATGGGTTAGTGGGGAAAGAGGTGGTCGACTGCCTAGGGTGGGAAAGGTGGTCCGTGTTGTGGTCAGCGACGAATGGAAATACATTCACCATATCGTTCATCTCTTTAAAGACGTGAATCACTAAGAAATTTACCGCTCACATTTCCCTCTCAAACCTTCCCCCATTTATTTTTGTGCATTAACGGCGCATCTTTTACCTATTAGATGTCTATGTGGGGACACACATAGACTAAGTCTTAATAATGGCCCTTGTTCCGGACTATGGTGTACAATCTTTTCATGATTATTATCGTAGCTAATTGTCAAAGTTCACAACGTACAAATAATCCACTTTTAGTCTACGGAGCTCATGTTTCATTATTGTCATAGCTAATTGTCAATTTTCACAAGGTACAAATAGAGCTCCTTTTAGCCTAAGTAGCTATGATTATTACTACTTACCACTTTTAATGTGTACTGTATGCCAAAAAGGATATATTTTTCTATATGCACCCTTAATGCTTAATGGTATTTAGTGATAGTTTACTTATCATCAATACGTGTTACGTGTACTGTAACTTGCAAGGTAAGACCCCTTGTCCATGGAATATTTAGCCGTTAATAGAGGTTGCTTTGTAATTATTCTTCTGCATGTAAACTTTACTGCATCTACAAAGAATGTAATTGATCAGTAGATAATATTGTTTTTTGGATCATTTTATGCAACCTCGCTCACTAAGATAAGTTTTCTTATTTTATTCACTGTAATAAGTTATGAATTAGGCTGGTTAAAAGAAAATTGTTCTAACTTTTTGTGTACTTTTCCTTAAAAATAAGTGTCTAAATTGAGAAAATTTATAACATCAAGTTCAATTCATAATCACCCAAGACTTGATGTATTTAGTTAGAAATTCACCTTATAAGTCAAATCCTCCTAACTGGGTCTTTGTTTGTTCTTGGATGTGAGGATTCCTTATTACCCTTTTTAAAAAAATAAAAATAATAAAAAAAAAATAGTGTTGAGATTTGATCAGAATCCTTAGCTTCTTCTTACCATTTACGAAGTGCTAAGTTATAAAATAAAAACTTCAATTGATAGCCGATCGGACGACTAAAACTAAAGCCATAATTGGTGCGACGGTGGCTTGACTTAAAATTCAATTGACATGATCACACACCATGTTGAAAGGTCTCCTTATCTTGAAAATGTACCCTCCTCCATCCATTCATAGTGATCATCATCATCAAATAAAAACTCATCAAGATGACATATGACATATGGCATTGCTTGCATGAACAGACTGTAGATGTAAAAAAATCATGCCCACATGCACATGGGACGGTATGTGGGGGCTATGCCCTTAACTTGTAGGTCTTCTGGTATATGTCCACATCTTTCCTATACCTTACCTTATGCCTTCATACTCCAATTATATGTGCACAAATTTCCTTTCTTTGGCAAAGCATTCCTTTTGGATCATCTATTCTTGTTGCATCTTATGTTCATTTTCATTGGTATATGTTTTCACGCCATATCATTTTTACTTCCATCTTTCTCTATCCTAGAAGATTGGAAAAGATATGTGCTATATCAACTATTGGCTTAATGGAGTCACTATCTATATAATTTTTGGGTTTGTTTCCTAAGCAACCATTATAGTTCATTTGAATCATTTATTCTTAAAAAGTGCAATATATATAAATGTTTGCAAGGCACGTTGTAAGTTTATTTAGTCATCATTTAGAGCCTTTAGCCTATATCCAAGTTAAATATAGTACGAACAAGGTGAAAATTGTAAAACTTCAAATCAACGACCCAAGCTGTAATTAAAAAGGTGAAAACCAATTATATACACCTCTTGTCATAAAAATATTGTAATGTTTTCACTTCTAAAGGTGGACTTTATTCTTACAAGGGAGTCCAAGTTAATCTCAGAGATTAACATTTCAGTTTATATTCTCTCACAACTTTATGCATTGATTTCTATGCCATTTTATGATTTCAATTTTATTATTTAAAAAATAAAAGAAAAATAATTTATTGTGAGAGAAGACACATTTATCGTAGTAAACTTGAATTTTCCTTTTTTTTTTTTTTACCCTCTATCCCACATTTAATCGACTTATTCACTTATTGAATAAGAGTTTATAGTAAGTGAATACATTTTTATTTTTATTTAATTGAAAGAGTAAGCGAATACATTTAAATAAAAAAGAAAGGAGTAACAAATAAGGTGACATGAGGTTTCAAATAAAATAAAAATAAAAAATAAGGTGACATGAGTAATAATTACTAAAATTGATTTATTTGCAACACTAGTAATAAACTACTTTGAAATAAAAAAAGGACAAACAATTTCGGCAGTTGTAAAAAAATGTAGTACATATAAAATGGACGTTACTATCTAAACCCACCAACTTAACATCAACATGTGTGGCTAAGCCCTCCCTCTATTACGGCCTAGTCGGTTGTTGGAGTGACACCCACTGAAATATGGGCCCTCATTTGTTGTCATGGGCTTGGGCCCGCACCACCACCCATTTTATTAGGGATCGTGTGTTCAATTTTACAAATGGGTTAGGTTAGATTTATATGGGTATAGTACTATGTTTAGGAGTGAAAATAATTAGCTTTGTGTGAAATGTGCTTGTCTTCTTCAATGTATAATATGGAGAAAAGAATACTATAATTAGCTAATTTTAGAAGTAACTATCAATGGCATTTATTTTATTTTGGATGTTTTCTCTCTTACAAATACTATAATTAGCTAATTTTCTCTCTGCTCTTAGAATGAGAAATTTACGTTTTGTATGTATGCATGTTTAAAGCAAAACAATAATTTGGTAACACTTTATAAATAGAGGACATCCGTGCACTTGATTGATAAATATACTTGTTTGATGTTAGATTGGATTAATAAAAAAATTAAAAATTACAATGTTCATTTAATAGGTGGTAATATAATGAGTGATGATAATGAGAATAAGTTCAAAGATTATATATAATTTGCAACACCAATAATGGAAAAGGAGCTTAAAGTTAAAAGTAAATTGAAATTGACAATGTAATGGTTGAAGTGTACGAGGTGTGGAAACTAATAAGATTGATGATTATTCTTTTTTTTTTTTTTCTTTTTTTTTTCCTTTGAATAGAAATAAGCTTGATGATTGTGTGACTTGTGTGGGTATTATTTAAGTAGGTAGCTGAATTTTTTATTTGTAATGACTTTTTTGAATAGAAAACGAAAATTATAGTTAATTGCCTATAATTAATCTGATCTAGGGGCGAAGCCAGGAATTGAAACTCAAGGGGGCCGAAACTTATACAAATAAAATAGTACTTCATATAATATTTTGTATGTTTTTTTCATTGTTAATTTATTGTTTATGCGCTAATACAATAACCTTTATTTGATCATATATATATATATATATATATATATATATATATATATATATATATATATATATATATATATATATATATATATATATATATATATATATATATATATATATATATATATATATACTTTCAATAATTATTACTACATCCATTTTTTATTACTTGTTCCAAAGAAATTTTTTATATCTCACAATAATACCCCTTTTGTGCAAATAATAAGAAAAGGAGGTAATATTAAAGTTATCAATGGTTAAATTTGTATAATATGATGATAAGTAATTCAAAAGTAAAATCAAGAAAAAAAAATTGGAATAAAATAGTAAATGCACAAAATTAATTAAATGAAAAATGTAGTAACCAAAGAAAATATATGAGAGCTAATCAAAGAAAGATTAGTATGTTTTCTCAAAAAAAAAAAAAAAAAAAAAAAAAAAAGAAAGAAAGATTAGTATGGAGTACGTACTAAACAAGTAGTAATCACAGGGGAAAAAAAACATGTGCAAACTGCAAAACTAAAAAAAAAAAATTTATAGTTATCAAGATTTGACCTTGGGTCTCCTGGTATTGCAACCATCACAAATTACCAACTGAGCTATACTTTTCTTTGCATTATTATAAGAAACATCTATTATTTAACCTAATTTTAAGGGGGCCAGCAGTGAAAAATAAAAGGGCTGGCATTTGGGCCACGGGGGCCGGGCCTCCACCAGCCCCCCTCGTGGCTCCGCCTCTGAATTCTGATCCCAAGTTCTTATTTTGAAATGAAACTTACATTATTATCTAACTAGCACTATATGCATTGATGTAGTAAAGTCAACATTTTTAGCAAAACTGCAGTTATGACTTTGATGTTTTTCCACACGTACAAAGTACAATTGCTTTTACACCTCCGGCGTCTTATTTAATGCCTTTCAAACTTGTGTTTGAAGTTTAAAGCCCTCTTGATTATTTGTAATCTAATATCTTTAGGTCATGTATAATATGAATGAAAATTCTTGATTGCATAGAAGTTAATACTACGCCATAGTACTTCATTTGATTTGACTTTGTTCTCCTAATATGTTGAGTTGCCCTTTAAGACAATTTTTATTTTTGAAAAGTTCTAAATTACGGTTAAATTTAAGAAACTGACATTATTTCATAGAATATTGTATTCTTTTAATTATTTTTTAAAAGTTTTTAGGGGCAATTTGGAAAAATGAAAAGTTAGACACCAACTTTTTACCCCCTAGCTTATATACGGAGTAATAAAGATTTAAGTCGTTTTAAGATCCCTACATTTATCAAAGGAAATTGAGTATCAAGTTAATTTATCTCAAATGCATTCAAATTTCAGCACTTAATCTTAAGTTTCTTCTCTTAAATAAAAGATATAGAGTATTATCTTAGGCCCCGTTCTTTAGAGCTGCTCTGCTTAAAAATAATACTTAATATTAAATTATTATAATAATAATTAATATTTAATAATAATAATAAATAATTAATATTTAATAATAATAATTAATATTGAATTATTATAAAAATAATACTTAATATTTAACAATATTAATAAATAATCAATATTTAACAATAATAATAATATTAAAAATTAATATTTAATAATAATAATAATACTAATAATAATAATAAATAAATAATTAATATTTAATAATAATATTATTATTAAAAATTAATATTTAATAATAAATAAATAATATTTAATAATAATAATAATTATTAGTAGTAGTAGTAGTATAATTAGTATCTGCTCTGCTCGGCTCGGCTCTGCTGCCTAGAAGCTCAAAAGAACAGGGCCTTAATTTCATATAATGTGTAAGTGTGTAACCATATGTAGATTAAGTTTATGTAAGGAATTTATCATCTTTATGACCATACATGCATGGCAATGGACCAATGGTATAACTAGTAGAAAAATTCATTTTGGCACCGAGTTATTAGCACCGGTTATTAAAAACCGTTGGCAAAAAAATTTAGGCGGGAGTTAGTATAATAGAATTAGCACTGGTTCAAACCAAACTGATGCCAAATTAGTGAAATGGCACCCGTTTGAGCCGGTGGGGATCCTAAAAAAAATCGCCTTTTATCATTTTATATAAAACCACAAACCCTAGCTTCTTTCTCTCTCTCATCCGTCGCTCTCTCTTTCTCTCTCTCATCCCTTTCTCTTTCTCTGATCTTTCGTTCTCATTTGATCCCTTTCTCTTTCTCTTTCGTTCTTTCATCTAATCCTCTTTCTCTCATTCTCTCATCCTTTTATCTTTCCTCTTTCTCTCGTTCTCTCATCCTTTTCTCTTTCATTCATTTTTCATCCCTTTCTTCTTCCTCGTTCTCTCAGTATGAATGATAATTACTCCGCGCATCTGCCACCCAAAAGTCACAATACCTCAGCTATTCAAGGTTCTACCAAAAAATAGCTCGTTTCAAGTTTGGATTATTCGAGGTTACGGTTTCTGGGTTTAATTATTCGAGGTTAGGTTTCTGGGTTTAATTATTTATGTTGAATACCTTGATTTTTTTTGGGTTTAATTGTTGTAATATTGTTCGAAATTGATGGGTTTAATTGATTTTGGAATTTTCTGGGTTTAATTGATTTTGGAATTTTCTAAGTTTAATTGATTTTCGAAATTTCTGGGTTTAATTGTTTTTTTGGGGTTTCTAGGTTTAATTGATTTTGATATTTTCATGAATTTTCTGGGTTTTTTAGCCAATTTTTTGGGTTTTTTCGGTGATTTCTGGGTTTTTTTTTCTATTATTATTTTGAGTTCATGAATCTTGGTGTTTTTATTAATTTATGACATAGATTGTGAGTTTTTTTTTTTTTTATGAGTTCATGAGTTTTCTGGTTTTTTCTAAGTTCTTGAGTTTTCTAGGTACATGCATGAGTTTTCTTGTTTTTTTTTTTTAAATTTTTTTTCGCAGTTTATTTTGAGTTTTATTAATTTTGGTGTTTTAATTGATGCATGTATTAGTTTATGACTCCACATAGAAGAAGATTCAAGATGTTGATTTTGGAATATTGATTTTGATATTGTATTTTTTTTTTTTTGTACAATAACAATTTAATGTTGAATATATATGTGATTATATTTCATTGTCTTCTGCGCTCATGTTATGTTGATTGTAATGCTGTTTGGCTTATATTTCATTGTCTGATTTCAAGTGCAAAAATTAAAAAAAAAATTAAAAAATATAATAATATTTTGGGACATTAAGGGCACCGGTTAACCGGTGCTATTAACCATGCATGGGCACCAGTTAACCGGTGTTATTATGCACTTTTCCCACCGATTTTGAACCGGTGGCAAAAACATCCAGGTTTGACATCCCTCAAATAAGCACCGGTTCAAAACCGGTGGGTTAAGCCGGTTTTGAATGAACCGGTGCCAAAATGCTATTTTCTACTAGTGTATGTACCATATCCCCAAACTTGCGTTTAATTATCTTTGTAAATTTTCACTATCACCCATTACCACCTTTTAAGCTGTAGTGATAATTAAAAAAATAAAGGAAAAAAGTTGTTTTGAAATGAATTAGCGTTGACATAAATTAAATTAACTAGGTAATACCTTTTTTTTTTTTTTTTTATTTATTAAACATATATAAGACTTTTTTTTTCTTACAAATATGCATACAAATCATTTTCATAAACTTTAGTTAGCTTGCATGATCAATACAATTAGTGAATTAGTTGATGCAACTTCCTAGTCGGTCATTTAGTTGGTGCAACTTATTAGCTTGAGATGTGGGGCTCACCGTTGTCCACTCATTCAGTTTGTAAAATCAATTTTCACAGACACGTGTGAAATTCATGTCACCTACTCTTCATCTTTTTTTTTTTTTCTTTTTTTTTTCATATAATTAAAATAAAAATCCCCTACATACAAGACGAGTTGTTCATAGAAATGAGTCAAGAAGCTATTTGTATTTATTCCCAAAAAAAAAGAAGCTAGTTGTAGTGATACTCTTCGTTGGAACTTAGAAATAGGCTATATGTTACAATCATCAATAACTTAATACTAAAACAGACATCGAGAGTGATACATGTCACATTCTGGTGCCGTTTTTTTCCCTCCAAAACTCCTCTTCCTTTTTTTTTTTTTTTTTTGTGAATATTTGATTCTATAATAATGTCATTCCAAATCTTTTATATTATTTTTATGACAAATATATATTCTTTTTTATTTGGGGTTCATAATTATTCTATATACATTTACCTAAATAAATATTTCAACTCTTTTTTAACTATCTTTTAAATGGAGTAGTATTAGATTTTGCCAAAAAAGTAATAATAAATTGATTCATATAATAGATATTATAGAAATTACTTTAAAACATCACTTTTTTTTTCTTTTTTTTTTTTTAATACCTTAGCTAGCTAATATTTTATTTCAATTTCAATTTAATATCACTATATATTTAAGTTAATTACAATTTTATTTCTGAAAATTTTACTACTATACGTACATATTATCACAAATTAAGGATTTATAGAGTACATTATAGGTGTATTGTGTATAGCTATAAAATAAAAGTTGTGTTTGACAAATGAGTTTTTAGATATAAAAGGGGATATAGTATTTGTAATTTTGTGTATGTTTGTGTAATTTTTTTTTTTTTTTGACAAAGAAGATTTTAGTTTGTTGTTTGATTGATTTTTGATGTTTATTAAAAATGCATTTATTTATAAGTATTTACTAATATGACCACAAGATCTGATCAAATCAATTACGGCTTGAAAAATTATCAGGTTTGGGCAGCCTAAAAATTCCATTTTTAGATTAATTTTCGCTTTGCCTATTAATATATTTTATGACATTATAATTTCTATATATTTTATTTGTATGTTTTATCAAATATTATTTGTTGGATATAATTAATTTTCTTACAAAAATTAGACTTACCGTGCATGGCACGGGCCTTAAGCTAGTGAAGCAAATATTTTTTAACACAAAACATATTATTAGATGTTAAATTTTCTAGATTTTTTCATTATTATTATTTTTTAATATAAAAAGATATGACTTGTGAGTTGTGACGTAGGAGTGATAGTTACAAAATAACCACCATATGGAATCATTTGAAGCATGTAAATGACAAAAGCTGAAAACAAAATATAATATCAACATTTCATGGATCATGCGATTTTAATGTTTCTCTCATAACAATACAAATTTATGAAAAATATTGTTAGCCTCATCATATCATACAAACAAATGCTTGTAAAAATCATGATGAAAAATAACATTTTTTTGTGAAAATGATGACAAAGAAGCAAAATGTCCTTTTGTTGATACCAACTTCAATTGTCACGATCTTTGACAAGTATAATAGCGATAATCAAAGTGCTATCAAAACTAATTTCAATCTTTTTCCAAACTAACATTTATAATAATTTTCTCACAAATATCATGGCCTTTTGACCTACATCAATCCACGTTGCATCCAAATTTCAAAATTTTCTTATCATAATATACAGTGGCGGAACCAAAAATTTTACTTTAGGAGAGCCAAGATCAATTACACTTATCTTAATCTCAACATAATTTCTAATTTCTCATTGGACAATACATAATATTTTTATCCTTTATAAAAAAACAATAATGAAGTGTTCGCAGAAAAAATAAATTCAACAACCATACATTAATAAGAACCATGTATATAATGGGCGTTACTTCACTTACTTTCAAATGTGAAATGTAGGAGAAAAAATTATTAGAATTACTTGCAGTAGGAAGTTTGTTAATTAGGCCCTTCGTTAATCCCACTAACTTGCAAGATACACCAAACAATAAACAAATAAAAGAGTCAAAAAATACAAACAATATAAATGAGTAAAAATATAAAAATAATAAATGAGTGCAACAATATTGGAACAATTGACTTCCATGCAAATAATGATCTAAGCTAAAAAAGTGCACGAAGTTTATAAGATAATAATAAATGGGAAATAATAAATGGGGGTAAAAAGGTAAACGAACATTTTAAAGGGTAAAATGGTCCGTGCACTATTCATAAGAGTCATTTTCTACTACTTTTTATAAAGTAGGGAAGTAGGGATATATATATATATATGGAAATGGAAGTTTCAATTTAGATGCATCATTTTCTCTTTTAATCAATAAATTCTCTCTATCTTTCTCATATCACATGGGCTCTCTTTATTTTTTTTTTCTATCTCTCTCTATTCCAAAAATTGTCTAGAAGTCCACAATTTCAAAAGTGATGCATCTAATAAAAAATGTAGGGACATACAAAATAAAGTTATGAAGATTTCAACCAATTCGAGGGACATACAAAATAGTTTCTTATTTAGAACTAGTGTGTTGACCCAAGCGTTGCCTTAGGATGTTACTTAGAGTTTTTTTTTTTTTTTTTTTTTTTTTGAAGGGTTTGAATTTTTTTAGTATTAATAATTTAGAATATAATGTTAAAATATTTAAAAGAATTGAAAGAGTAATTGAGTTTCATTTGCTTTTAGTTTGGGTGTTTTTTTTATTCTACATTTTTATACATTTATGTGGATGAAATGGAATTGCTAGTTAATATGGCAAGACGTGTGGTATTTATTCCATGAGGTTAGAGGTTCAAACCTCTTTCTATGCGTTTTTTAACATTGTCATGAAATATTGAATCGTGACGTGGCATGATGCCATTGATTATTGAGTGGTGATGTGGCACATAAACGTTTGTAGGAACGTTTTTTAATATACTACGTATAAAAGTATAGATATATAAATATAGATATTGAGATATACGAAGTATACTATTGTTTGCATATTAAAGATTATGAGTGTAAATAAAGTGATTATACATTTATACCTAAGCTAAATATATTATGAGAAATTATTGATAATTAGATAAGAGGAGAATGATAAAACTTTGTATTCGTAAACTTTATTAGAGACATACATATATGAAAAAGTTGATCCATGCAGTAATATTGTACTCTATTCGTTTATTGATAGTTGTACTATTTTGACTTTTAATACTATTTTTTCGGTGGAATTTGGGTGAGGTTAAAGATCCAGCAACTCTATATTTGGCAGCTCCACTATGCAAGATGGTACATACACCTGTACTCTTTATTACTCTTTATATATATATATATATATATATATATATATATATATATATATATATATATATATATATATATCACATGACTGTATTTTTATATTTATAAGTATATATTACGTGTCGAAAAAAAAATTATCAATTTCAAACACCAAAAGATTTTATGCGTTTGTGCAAGAAGGATTTAAGGAAAGCGTCCACGCGAATTGAAGGAAAGTGTCTGCGCAAGGGGGTAAATTGAAGGAAAGCATCTGCGCAAGGGGGTGAATTGAAGGAAAGCATCCGCACAAAATGAATTGAAGGAAAGCGTCTGCGCAAGATGAATTGAAGGAAAGCGTCCGCATGGGCTATGGTGCCACATCTAGGGGTGTGCAGAAATGGACCTGGACCGGAAAATCGACCTAGACCAGACCGGGAGATTTCGGGTCGGTTTTCGGTCCCCACAAATTGGCGATTCCGGGTAAAAATCGGAATATTTCGGTTCGGACCGGAAAGTGTATTTTTGTAATATTTTTGGTAAAAATATTAAATTTAATGTTTATTTTCTAAAAAATTTAGGTACAAAAGTTGTAATTTATAAATTCTAGGTGCTAAATAGGAAAGAACGCAAACAAAAACAAGATGTTAAAACTGTATGTATATATTAAGATACTAAAAATGCAAAAAAAAAAAAAGGCCAGTCCAAAACCGGACCGAACCAGAATAAATAGGTCCGGACCGGTTGATTACGGTCCGGTCCCGGTCCCCAAAAAAAGTCGATTCCGGGTTCCGATCCATTCCGGTCCCGGTTCGGTGCACAGCCCTAGCCACATCCATGCACTAGGCTTAATTGCTCACATTTGTGACGCATGTCTTCTTCGTTGTTCAATGTTTTATGTGATTAGTTATCATATTTACGGATTTCTTATAACGACTTTAGGCATATTGTTTGGAGAGTAAGGGGTATTAGAGTTTCCTTATTATTGTATATTATAAAAGAACTACTGGGATATGTAGGTTAATTAGGTTGTTAAGACATTAAAAGACTCCTTGTATATTCCTCTTGTTTTCTCTATTACATTGAAGAAAACTATTGAATCCCCCCATCGGTGGAGTAGGTCTGTTTAGTTGACCAAACTATGTAAATCCTTGTGTGTTTTGATCATCTTCTTTATATCTTCCTCAACCGTTAATTTATTCATTGACTATTGCTCGACTGGTTCCTTTTCGGTTAAAGCCCTTTCTACACTATTCAAATGCAACACCACCTATTTTATAACAGATATTCATCAATTTCATCCACTTACTCTAGTATAATGTTTTAATTTTGTAGGAAAAATGAAGGATTGAGTGTTCAATTTTCTGCTTGTTTATGGATACAAATTTTTTATTTGGAGAAGAAAATTGAGGAGGAACTGAAAAAACTAAAATGTCATCTATGAGGAAAAAGAAAGATATAAGACGTGTAAAATTTGCATGCATTGGCCCGATGCACGACTAAACCACTAGCTATGTTTTTAAAAGAAAAGCTCTAGTGCAACCAAGTCCGATTCACGCATTATCGCACCATGTTGTATATACATATTGAAGCCAAACACTTATTTTATAATGCTTTGTTGTACTTTACTTAAAAAAGGTAGTCCAAGCTCAACCCACGATGTAATACCTCGTATTTTTGAGAAATATTTTCTAATAAAATAAATTAATTTCTAAAAAGAGTATGTTTATAAATCATTTAATTATTTGAATTTTAATTTGGAGCTAAAACGATACTTAATATTTAAATTCATATCAATTTATAACATAAACTTTTTATTATATAATTTTAATAAGTAATCATGTGTAATTATAATATCAACTATTTATAATTTTGTAGATAAATATATAAATAAATACAATAGCCCTTATGGCTATTTATAAACATAATTGAGAATTGATGTCAAAATCACGTACAAATCGGTGTAATTAATGTTAAGTTATTATCAATATTTCATTTTTAGTTTCTTATACATAACCTTTAAGGAGTATGTTTATCATTTTCTAAAAAATAAAAGGAAAAAGGTATAAGAAGCTAAAAGTGGAAAGAATAGACAATCAATCGATCATCAATCGATCAATAATCAATAACTATATACTAAAACACACACCAGCAATGACACATGTCAAATTCTGGTGTGTCCTTAGTTTTTTTTTTTTTTTTTTTTTTTTTTTAAAAAAAAAAATCCTATTATAAAACTTTTATATTTTAGGAAATTTTAATAATTGTCATAGTTAGCCTTATAAAATAAGTAAAAATCTTTTACATCCTATAGATGGATATGCAAGCCAACTACTATAGGTATGTGGTCCGGCAACATATAATTACTTAAAAAATGCAATCTTTGAGAATTTATTTAAGAATATAATCTTCATAATACTTGACAAGAATAATTACTGAATTAGGGATATATATATATAGTTTATAAATACTTCTTTGATTAATAGTAAGAAATAAAAAGGATACATCAATTTTGTGTTTGAAAATTTAAAATTACACATACAATCAAAGACCACTACAAGAAAATGCATTTGTAGCGATCAATATTAGCAAATGATTTTAAAAACGGTTGCTAATTACTGACCATTATGATAGTCGGTTACTAACTACCAACCGTTTTAAAAATCAGTCATTTGACATAATTATAAAATACTCATTCGACTAAATTAAAGTACTAAACCACACTTTCATGTGATATTCAATGTTTAAATTTTTGTAAAGACATGAAATAAGAGAAAATAACCATATTTTGGTAAAAATTTGTTCACAATATAGTTTTAGAAATTTTTTTATTTAAATATATTGCTAATTTAATAATGAAAATTAAAATATACCGTGCATGGCACGAGATCTGACCTAGATTATAAACATTTATTACACCGATTTAATCGTAAATTGTCGATAAATTTCCAACTTAATATTCCCTTCGTTTTTAAATAATTGATTCACTTTTCATTTACGGTCGTTTTTAAATACTTGCTCCATTTCCTTATTTGGAAAGCTTTTACAATATTTGATTCATTTCTCTCAACTAGTGAACCCAACATAAATAGCATTTTATTAATTTCATATTCTTTTTTCTCCAATTCTCTTAACTACTTTTGCTTTTTATAATTTTTTTTTTCCACCTACCCCGCTACCTCCATATTTTATTACCTTTTTTAATTTCTCCTAAAACTATACATAGAGAAATAGAACAGGTACTTAAAAATAAAGGGTATTAAAAAATAAAATATATTAAATGTTTATATACAACCCTAGCATTATCCGAGAGAGAGGAAAAAAAAAATAATCACAAATTCACAATTTGAAATGCAAAGAGAGGGAGTGAGATAAAAAAAAAAAAAATTAAAGAGGGGCAATTGAGTGAAGTGTTGGAGTGTTTCTGAATCAAACTCTTCTTCCTCACTCAATCGACGGCGGAAATTTTTTCTTCTTCGATCTTCATCCGACACTCAAATTTCAAATCAACTCGCTCTCACTCACTCACTCACTCACTCACTCCCCACATTTCGAGGAGAGAGAAAATGTATTCAGGAAGAAGAGGGCCAGAAGAACAAGACTACGTGGAAATGGATGAGAGGTCTTCGGCCAGTTTTAATGGCGACCACCCGAATAATAAATCTGGGTTCAGCGATAATTTGGATCGGGTTTTATACAACGATCTTGTTGAAATCGTTCCTCTCGTTCAATCCCTTATCGTAATTTTCTCTCTTTCTCTCTCCTCTTTTGTTTTCTTCTTCTTCCCCAAATTTTTAATTTTGAATTTTGATTTTTTGAATCCGCGAAATGTGGAAGAAGAAGAGGAAATTATTATTATGGGGAAAATTTCGAGATTTTGTCTCGCTTTCTGTGGCAATAGTTCTTCTTCGGTCTCTTTCTTTGATTTGGGATTAATTCATTCTACATTGCCCTAATTTCTGGTGTAATTATGTAAAATAATTTGATTCTAATTTGATTTTAATTTGAATTATATAGGATCGGAACGCTACCAGCTCATTTACCAGACGGGGTTCTATGATTTATACCAAGACACCTTCTAGAGATTCCAAGAAGGTAAAATTTTTGGGTACCACCCCAAAGACTTTAACAAACTAAGCTAGTTGACATCAATATTTTTAAAAATTGTAACTTTTGTGTATTGGGTTGTAAATGTTTAACCTGGCATTTGGGGTTGGAGGGGTAGGGGGGTAAGATGAAATTGTCAAATGTGTATGTTAAAGGATATTTTGTGGAAAATGCAAGTGCAAGGATGACATGATAATTGTGCAATGTATGAACAAATGAATGAAGAAGTTGGGATATTGAGAAATTGAAGAAAATGTACCAACATTGTTAAGTTTTTAAGTCTGCTTAATATTCTGTAAAAAGTAGATTGATAGCACTTTAGAGAGTCTCATTGCTTGCATTCTCTTTTAATTTTTTCCGCTTGAAGTCATTCTGTTGCGTAATTAAGTGATTGCATTTTGGTCCATAGGGTTTAAGTAAGGCCATGGAGTATGAAGTTGATGTAACTCAATTTGTGACAATGATTGCAAAAGTTATGTGCTTGAGACAATTTTTAAAATGGGTTTTGTTTTGCTTTCATCAGAATAATAGGAATGGAGTTAAGTCTAAGCATGCAGATAAAGTACAAGACAAGTATTCTAAGAATGATACAGATGGATCTCCAGATGATCAATCAGTTTCCTCAGCAACTATGGCTGCAGAAAAAGAAGAGTTGAACTCTCTTCGGGAGCAGGTAGAGGATCTACGACGGCAATTGGCGGAAAAGGATGAACTCTTAAAAGCAGCAGAAAAGTCTAAGAGTCAAATTAATTTAATTCAGTCACAAGTAAATGAGTTGAAGCAATTCGCCTCTGAAAAGGATTCTCTGGTTAAGTCAAGTCTATCGCAGCTAAATGATGCTAAGGTATTGCTCTGCCTGATTTTATTTACTGTGTCTTGATGTCTTCGCTGTTTTCTTGTATAAAATTATATCTATTAGGTATTCTTGCTTTTCTGCATGTTGCTAATAGATTATGCAGCTCTTGTGGACCAGTTGCTAAAAACTGTAACATGATGCTACTCTCATAGTTGTGACTGGCATAAATTTAAATTGCTTGAAATTTTATAAGGTGTGCAGTTTACCTGGTCCTGCTTGAGCTTATGAGCTGTATACTCTTGGGATTCTCTGAGAACTAATAATGTAGACATTATGAACATAAGTGACAAGTAGCCTTGAATGCTTGATATCTTTGGAAAAGGTTCTATTAGATATCTTTAAGCACCAGGGGCAATGGCAGGACTACACTCTCGTCCGTTATCTGTGAGACTGTTGCAGCTTCTCGTATCATTGCCCTTCAAACTCTAGCATAGTCCATGTTTAAATGTTTTGTATCAAGTTTCTTGTCTGTTGCAATTGTTCTGCTGTGTCTGTGTATTCTGCATCAACCTTTTATTTGGGTACTGGCAGTGTATACTGCATCAATGCATTTACATGGCCCATCTAGACCCAAGGTATAATTGCTTGTATTTTAACCTGTATAAACTCACGCAGGGCCATAGTCGGTAGACAGGTAGTCTAGTGGATGGGTCTTTCTTTATTCCTAACAGAAGACTTCTTTTCATTAACTACGTATTGCCAACTGCCAAGATTATTTAAAGGGTTTAATTGTCACCAGTTTGCTGGAGTCGGAAGTTTGTGGAATTATGGGTGTTGTTACATCAGAAGCTAAAGTAATTATTGAATCTTGATTGGGGGGGAACCCATTAATGGAAAATTGCAAACATCAGTAAAATAAAGGGGGAGGCTGGTGAGGGTTTGTCACAAATGAGAAAGCAAGGCGGTTGGAATATTTGTATCTGAACTTTCAGCTTTTTCATTTGAGAAATTGTCTGTGTTGAAAAATTTCTTTCTATATTCTTCTTTGAACCTACAGGCCTACAGCCCGTTCTTCTTCTTCTTTCTTTTTTTTTTTTTTTTTTTTTTTTTTTGGGTCATCTCTTGGATGGAAGGAGTTAAGAACATGATGAAGTTGGGTTTGCAGGAACATTTAACATTGGACAGAGTGGGATTTAAGTAGAGGATCATTGTTAATGAGTATAGGAGATAAAATTTTGGTTCATGTAGCTGCCCCTATCTTTTGGGTTAAGGATTTGATTGATGTTATTGTTTAAACATTTGTTCATCTAGCACTTTATGTAAGTGCAGGTATGAATTTGAATACATAATATGGCGTTGTGGATAGGAAAGGGGTGTTGTTCATAGAACTTACTTCTTGCTCTAGTTATAATCTGATCAGAGCACAGGGAGAAGTTACCAGGGCTCTAAAAGGCTAATTCTAAACAAGTGTCTAGTTGGAGTGATTTATATGAAAAATTATTATAGGAGTCTTGACACTCTTAACTCTGGATACTCTTGATTGTTACTGAACTGTTTTTCTGTAGAGATATCCTTGGTCTTTCTTTTGTGAAAGATGAGTTAATGTTGAAGTTCATGAGGATCACAAAGCTGTATTTATCTTATTTGATCATCGAGTGTTGTCCTGAATTTGAACAGTTAATGCTCTTGAGACTTGAGAACTCTAGGGATCTAAGCATTTACTTACTGAATGGTTGAATGATGGTTTGTTAACATAAAGTCATTAGTCCTACCCATTTACTATTCACAAGATCATTTTTTTTTTTTTTTACCATGTCTAATAGTGTATATATAAGAAAAAACATTATCAAGCTGAATCTTATTAGATTCATATTGTTATGAATTTTCAATATCAACTTTGTATGACTATTAATACTCAAATTAAAGATATTAATGGCCTAAGTAGTGTAGTGCATTGGAAACGGTGTAAAATGCAAAAAATGCAAGTGAGTATAACTTAGGAAATTCTATTGCTTCAATTATGCGTTTGATTCATCATCAATCAATCTTCATACTCTATACTGCTAGAATTTAATTAGAAAAAAAAAAAAAAAAAAAAAGAAAACCCCTTTAGGGAGACATGTGTCGCCTCCTCCTTTAATCTTGTTCCCCCCCCCCCCCCCCCCCTCCTCTCTCTTTTTCCATGACTCTTTTGAGTCTTTCCCTGGTCTCCTCGCCTCTTACTCTTTCTCATACCCTAATTAGAGCCAATTCTCAATTTATAGACTTCAATTAGAATCACTATTTTTTCCCCCCATTTTTCAGGACTCTTTTGAGTATTTTCGCTGGTTTCCTTGCCTCTTCCCCTTTCTCTTACCCTTATAAAGCCAATTCTCAATTTATAGACTTCAGTTAGTCTCTAATCGATGAAATAGGCTTATTTTACCCATATAGATGAAAGAGGCTTATTTTACCCATAGTGTTCTGTAAAAGCGTATCTTCAGCTTTGCCATATTTTAATGCAATCAATTGTTTTTTTATGAATATTGTCTTGTTATTTTTGCTCAGATAAAGCTGGCAGACAAACAAGCAGCTGTTGAGAAGTTACAGTGGGAAGCAAAGACATCCAATCAGAAGGCAGAGAGGCTCCAAGAAGAGTTAGATGCCCTGCAGTTGCAGATTTCATCATTAATGCATATATTTGAAGGATTGTCAAAGGACGACGCATTCACTCCGAGTGAGGATTATGACACTTCACCATACTATGTGGATAATCTCCCTGACATAGTAAGTCTTCAATCTCCCACAGTAGTACAGTACTAATTAACATATATCCTGTTCTGTCATTTTATAGGTAGGTGCTGTAGAACTGAACCCTAAAGATCTAAACAACATCAGCTTTATTCAAGCATTTTAGAAGCATTTCAGTCTTAGACTGATATTACATGACTTGATCTTAACCCAACCTGATTTACAATTAAATATATTGATTTCAATAGGACAATGTCGATGAAACTGATCTGCAAAAGATGGAGGAGGCAAGGGAAGCTTATGTTGCAGCGGTCGCTTTGGCTAAAGAGAGGCAAGACGAGGAATCACTTCTTGCCGCAGCTAGAGCAAGGTTACATCTTCAGTTGATTGTTTTCAGTGCCAATGCTGAGTCTTAACGCCCAGCCACTACTGTATTATAAAATTATGCAGGCAAGCTTGTGGTGATCACATCTTTATCATGCAAGGCAGTTCGTTCATGGAGACTCATTTGACGTCTTCAGGATTTGCTGTCACCATCACAAAATTAGATCAGGCAGCCCTCT
This sequence comes from Chenopodium album, assembly GCF_948465745.1. NCBI lineage: Eukaryota > Viridiplantae > Streptophyta > Magnoliopsida > Caryophyllales > Amaranthaceae > Chenopodium > Chenopodium album. The sequence continues at coordinate 10,299,315 of NC_137844.1, forward strand.
TTGTTTGGCTTTTGAACTGCATTGTTTATATGTTTAAAAAGAAAGTAAAGAGGTACGGAGTAGCACTTTTGTTTAGGAATGACCAACTCTCATGTTTCATCTGTGTGAGAGTTGTTTAACTGTATGAACTGCGCGCAATGTGAATGGTGAAAAGTTACTAGATTTGGTTTTCAATGTCTCTGATCCCCTGTATTGAATTTATTCCTAAGATTTGTTTGCAAAAAATGTACTTCAGTTAAATGAAAGTATCAACACCATGAAGGAGGCATGCACACTTAATTTTCCAGCGATTCGGGAAATTTTTCAGAATTTACAGCATCTGAGACACGCTGGGCGAGATTTGTATTTTCTGAACCCTGCCCTCCCTGATCTTGGCCATGTAACTGGACTACCCATCCACGCCCATTCCAATCTGCAATAACATGACCAACATTCATATTGTCAGCATATTATCATTAACCAAACCTCGATTTTTTTCTTCTTTTGAATCTGAAAATTAACTTACACAGGGAATTCAAAAGAGGTTGAGCTGGTATTTGATATATTCGATGTGCTTGATTTAGCAGACTCTGAAGCCAGTTCTTCATTCCCCTCGAGTTGATCGTCTTGATCACCCCTAGAATCAGATCCACTGAAGCCACTGGATTGATCAGACTCTATGCTTGACATGTCGTTATCTCCCTTCAATAGGTCATCAATCCTTATCATAACTCCCATTTTAGATTTTGGACTCAAAAAGATATCTTCCTCGTCAATCTGAAAATTGACAGAAACACACAAAAGATATTGATGATTAGGGGACAAAAAAGTTGAATTCTTGTAAGAAAATAGTTGTTTTTACCTCTGTGTTGGGTAACAAACAGTCTCTCCTATAAGCTAGAAGAGCATTGACATTGTTGCCGTCTTGGTCTATCACGTTCCAGGGGGATGATGAAAGTTCTACTTCAGTGTTATGTTCAATCTGGAACTGCTCTTCATAATCCAATTTACTGGACGCTGTTGATTCAACTGATCCATTTCTGCATTCCATCGATTCAGTCGATTCAATATCATGTACGAATTTGTTATTTTCCAACAAATGATCACTAATATTAGTTCCATTGTGGTGCAGCTTAGGACTCATCTCTTCCTCAGCCTGCAGCCAATCACCAATGTCATCATCAGATCAGTACATAACCTGCATTATCGACTAAGGTAAAACTTACTCCTAACATGTTTTAAGGGATTCATATCTAACCTCTTTATTTGGTAAGAAACAGTCTCTTCTATTTATAAGGCTCAGGTGGTTTACATCCTTGTTCTCGTCCCTACAAATGCAGGCGACGCTCCCATGTTCTTCACATTGAGGCTGTTCAAACCCCATTTTCCCATAAAAAAATATTAGATCAGAGTCTTCAAACACCCTCTTGTAATAACATTACTATGGCTAGTCTACTACCATGTTCCTGTGAACATTCTCTTTCGTTATTAGACCATTCAGGCACCCTCTTGGAATAAGATTGAATAAGGTTTAAAGGAAGAGGATCTCGTTCAACTATGTTCACGAATCACATACAAACAATCTGTAAAAAGTTTCATGTAACCTTACCTTTGGACTGTTAGCCATTGGACTATCCTCTATAACATGAAATGCACCGTCCTCTTCGAAGCAGAAAACAATGTAGTCTTCATCAGCAAAGGGAGGCCAATCAGCTTCCTCTACATCACCTGAACCACTGCTATTAGACTGTGTCGAGCCAATATTAATGCGCCTTTTAAGCTTCCTTGGCTTGAGTTTTGAGAGGAATAGTCTAGGGGTGTTGTTACCACCACTCCTAGCCTCATCCTTGGCTATCCAAGTCGTTGATTTGGCTTCCAGTGCTTCTGATTGTCGCGGTGATGATGAGCTTCTAGGAGTGTTATTAGCCCTTGACCTTGGTGGTGACGCTCTTGGTGAAGTGATGAATGTAGTAGTGAAAATCTCTCTTTGTGAAGCTGATGATGAAGGGGATGAAACCGGGTTTGTAGGTGTCGTGACTCGAGAGGATGAAGCAGAGGAAGGAAGAGCAACTCTGTTTCGCCGGTTATTCAAATCTCTGTCATTGATATATGAACATTTGCACATCACTGAAAAAAGAAAAGAATGGTAATGCATTCAGAGAAATAATGGACTCTATTTTCACAAGTATATTGACTTATTGAGGATGAATTTACAGAATCTATCATCAATAGTTTTGCTGTCTTTTCTTTCTTTGCCTTAGCTTTGAGTTGTGGGTGGCATGTTTAGAATAATGGTGTTCATAATTTCAGTTGATTTCTATTTAAAGATTGTTTAAATGAATTATAATGTAATCATCAGAATAATTAAAAGTATAATTCCTTTTAAATAAGGATTTTTTGACGTTTACCAACAAAAAAAAATCAAAAAATTATTTTTTACCACCAAAACTTCTAAAAATTGTTTTTTAACCGTTAGATTTAACGGTTTTCTTGACGTTAGGTGGTAAAAAACAATTTTTAGAATTTTTTTTGGTGGTAAAATAAAAGTTTTAGAAGTTTTGGTGGTAAAAAACAATTTTTTGATTTTTTTTGGTAGTAAAAGTCAAAATTCCCTTTAAATAATAAGGTTGAAGAAATGGTTGAGGACCATAATAGTAGACTAGTAAAACCCATGATGACTAAATCCTAAGTAGCAAGTATACTATCAACATTATAAAAATCCAGTTTCAAATAAAATAAACAACTACTTTCTCTGCCCCTTACGACAATTTTCTATGCATAATCCGGTTGTTGCTTGTGTTTGGTACTTTGGTACAACTAAGTATATATTATATGTCCATGTGTTTGTACCTTGTATGCATACGAGAAATATTGTACTAAGTGAAAACTCTTGCCCTTTACGACTTCATTCAAATATTGTACTTAAACTATGATTTGGTAGATGAAAATACATAAGTGGATAGAACATAAACGAATGGAAGTATTACAATCATATAATGCAAAAATGGAAAAGAAACTTGAATGCACAAACCTTTGCCTTGCAACTTTGCTAACTTCTTGATCATCCAATGTTCGCACATTATTATTCATCATTCATTGGTTTGGTGCAATGTTGAAGAGGAAGAAAACAAAAAGTATATATATGAAATGGGGTTTAATTTGATTCAAACGGTTAAAGGCTTAAAGCACGTGATTAAGAGGGCATGAATATTTGAATTTAAATACCAATTCATATAATTATTAGGTTTTAATAGCTAATAAAATGTGTGTTTAGTGGGCTAAGATCTTAATTTGTAAGGAAAGAGCAAATCAAGGACTTTAATTAGTGTGACATGAACATGAATTTGAAAATCACCCAATTCAATCACCCACTGTGAAAATTATTTGTGGTTACATAATTACTTACGACATCTACTATTGATTATTTTATTTTAATGAAATAGCACAACCTAAGGATTCTAAAAGCCTAACTCTCGATCAAATTAATTAACCATAACCTTTTGTAACTTTTAATAAATTTCAACATTGTTTTCCTTTATAAAGTAGAAATATAAAATTCCTACGTGTTAACACAAGTATATTTTAAAATTTTAAATTATGTAATTCCAGGTGAAACATCTGCTGGTAAAAGTATGGAGTAGTGGCGTAGTCCGTTGAGGAGTTTAAGTTTCAAGCACTGGTATACTAGTGCATAGCCTTTGTTTTCTCTACCTTTCTAGTGTAATGCTCATCAGAATGCAATCAAATAATTTCATTCTCTACTTTTTCTAGGGTAATGCTCATCATAATGCAATCAAATAGTTTCAACTTTGAGACTATATGAGTACTGATATTGGTTATTTTTAATTATTGAATTTATTTTATGCTATATGCATGAATATATATAATATAATACTTCCTTCGTTATTTTTAATTGACACGTTTTAGTCGCGTTTGTCAATGCCTCTTAAATTCAACCATTAATTAATACTCCCTCCGTTTCAATATAATAGTCCCAAATGGAATCAATCACATAAAATAAGAAAAGAAGAATATTGGGAATCTAACATTAAAGTAAAAAACAATTCATAAATAGTTTTGCCTTATTTAAATTTTTTGATTTTTTTTAGGAAAGCATTAGCCATAATTGCATAAATCAAGGGAGTAATTTCTTTACTTAAAGTCATGTCATCAATTTACAATCAATTAATTTAACCAATTAGAATTTAATATGTATAAAATAGGAAATAAAAACTAAGTTAAAAGTGAAATACATTCAATATGAGTATATCTTTTTTAAACGCCCAAAATAGTATATGGGACTAATAAATTGAAACGGAGAGAGTATATTTAATTACCAATAAGTAAAAATTCCACATGACTATATTTTTTTTTATTATGTATAAATTACAAAACACGCTTAAAAGAAAAAGTGTAAGTATAAAAAACGTGTCAACTGAAAAAAAAAAAAAAAAAACATAGAAAAAGCAATTCATAAAAATCCAAATCATAAGGAAATCCATACTATATTCCTTCCCCTTGGCATGATGCCAACAAAGATTCTATATTATGTAACTAAAAAACAAATCCAATCATTGCACAGAACTAACGGCTTGAGATTACAATAATAAACAGATCTTTAGCTAAAATATAATGCTTAGAGTGTCAACACAATTTGGCTCGAAATTGAGATTAAAAAAAGAAAAAATAAAAAAACTCGATTTAGATTTTGAGCCACATTGATACAATAATATAGCTTTGAAATACACCCAATTTAACCATAAATGAAGAAGAAGCTTCATAATCAGAGCAAATGAGGAAACTTCGTTTATATAATGATAGAGGTGGATGGATTACTTTTAATATAGGAGGGAAATTAAGGAGGGAAAAAAAAGAAGAGAGTCAAATTGGTCAAAATTGCAAGTCATTAACCTATTACTAACCAATAATTGACGAAATGCTCACTACATTAATTAGTTGAAAGTACAGATGTCCGCTGATAATTAACGAAATGCTCACTGTAATAAACGAAATGTATCGCTGATAATTAAAGTACAAACGTACCAATGATAATTTCCCTAAAATTAGTCAAAAAAATTTTGTGAAATTTGTTATATACACCCGAGTGTATCGTCGTCATCTATAAATACTTTGTTTTTATTTTGATGATTATATTTTATTTAATCATCAAATGAAAACAAAACTAATATTTAATTAGTTGGGTGTACAATGGACGTACTCAAAAAAATTACTGTTGACATTTGGAAATTACATACTCCGTAAGTCCGTAATTTGAACATTACTGAAATAAATTGATACTGTATCATTTTTTCATCGTTTGGCAGAGGAAAAAAAAAAAAAAAAAAAATGGAGGAAAGAGAAATTTCAGTTCGTAGTCTAAGCGGAGAATCTATCACCATTTCAATTTCATCGACCAAAACAATCGCAGACCTCAAACTCATTTTGAAGAACCGCTTTCCTCCTGCCTCTTCTTCTTCCGACTTTCATCTTTTTCTCAAAGTAAGATTTTTTTCACAATTTTTTAATTGTTATTCTTATTGTTGTTATTCTTATTATGTTACTTTCAATTTTAATTGGTTTGTGCTGAAATGGTTGATTTATATTATGTTATCAATGATTTGATTGGTAATTGTGTAACATTGTCCTAATGTGGTGAATTTTAGTCATTTTATTGATTTATATATTTGTCAAAATTAGCATAATTGTTTAGGATTGAATGTGAACTGGCTTATGGCTAATGAAACTCGGGTTAGTTCAGGATTAGGACCTAATCCTTGATTGTGAACCCGTGTTCGGAAAAAAAAAACAATGATTGGTTAGTTTATTGGATGTTGATCCCCTGTCTAAGGGTTAGGGTAGCTACATTATTGTGATGACATTATGAGCTTGAATAGTCGATTCCGTGGATTACCTACCATGGCTTATATGCCTTATACTACCGCGGTTTCATTTTCATATTCTCGATTTGACTGTTAGTGTATAAATGTATAATGACTTAATGAGGATACTCTTTTTTGAGAAAAGGGTATTTAAGATCACAGATGTTTAGGGCAAAGAAGGAAGTTAAGGTCGGATTGTTAGTATGGGACTTAACGAGTACTATGTTGTTTATGTTTTGAATGTGTTGCTCATTTCTGTTGGGTTGCTTTGTGTTTCCCAGGGTATGAAACTAGGTGTTAAGAGTTTAATAGGAAGTCACTCCATAAACTCAGGAGAATTTGTCGCTCTTATGCCATTTACAAAGAAAGCTAAATCCCAAAATATACACTCTGAGGAATCTGGAGTAGCCTCGCAGACTACTCCACAGAGTGAACCTTCACACGTAGCAGAATCAGCTTGGCATGATATGATGGAAGATTTGTCGTATCTAAATAACACAATGAGTTCTGAAGAACATTCTGGTTGTTTGCCAGATCATTTTGATAAAAGTAAAGGTGACATGATAAACGAGAATCTCTCAAGTAATTATGCAAGAAAGCGTAGAAAGATATCCCCAGTTGAAAGTAAGGCAGGGCTTGCTGATGATCTTATATCTAGTTTACTGCATTCCTCTAATAGGCATGTTCTTGATCAAGAAGTTTGTGAAAGTTTCCTCAAGATATTGGAGCCTGTGCATTGTTTATCGGATGCAGAAACTGGGAACTGTATGTTGTCTAGCAAGTTTAATATGCAGGGGAATGGCCAACCAGCCCAGCCCTCTTCTTGCCTTTGCCCAACATGGTTAACGATAATGATGCAGTCCTTTGCTTTCTTGAACATTTTTGCTGGATTTCTTCAAGTGAATCATGAAGCTGTTACATTTGACCTTGTCAAGAATTCACTTGATAAACTTCGTGAACTTGGTTTCTGTGCTAGTGTGGAAGACTTGAAGCATCTGCCAGATCTCTGCCCTAAGGTTCCTTGCCAAACTTAATTGCTTCTGATGCCAATTTAATTATGTGTTCCGTGATACATCCCCTGCTAATTTTATTTTTCTTGTTACAGAAGTGTTTCCTGGTTGATTTATCTCGTGTTCTCGTGTTTACATGTCTTTCACAGCCCACTTTAAATTGCTCTCTTAGTTTGTTTATTGGCTACAGTAGGACAAGCTAAAGTATGATAGCTCAAGTTCTCAACTAAGGAACTTTTGTTAAGTTTTGAATTTTTGAGTTAAATCAAAATGTTTATTGTGCTATACTACAATCAATGCTGTCCAAGCTGCAGGCAAATCATAGCTCTGCTGTAGATTTTATTTGTATGCTCATTCTCCAAGAGGTTTGACATGAGGCTGAGGGCTCGGTGTTCTTGTTACTTTCAATATGAGTTAAACTAGGTGTTCATTTATATAGTCTTTTCGTTTTTCACTTTACACACTTTTTCCAACTTTGTTTTATCGATGGTTCCTTATGACGATTCATGTTAACGATTATTTTGCTGTTGTTGTTGCTGAACTTGAACATTCTGCTGTTGGATATAAAATTGTATTATATCTCTTCATTTGATCTTTCATGCATAAGTATGGATAAATAAGTGACATATGCATGAGTTACAATGACATGGACTTTGATGCCCGACACAAGACTATGATGTTCTTTATAGTGTGCACCAATTTGTTTGTTTATGATACACATTAGTCCAGGATGCAGGTAGGTTTAGACCATATCACTTTTACTATTCCCCTGGAAATTTGATACTCCAAGCTAGCTAACATCCACTTTTTCATTGCTGTGTTGACGATCTTTAAATTTAAATTGAATTTGTTGTTTGATCCCAGGTTGTGCATTTTATTGACCAAGAAACAGAAAGTAAGATGTCACTTGATGTTATTGTGGTAAATAATTTCTCAAGGGAACAGTCTGACCATGTTAAAAGCAATGTCAAAGGTAAAGTGCTGGAACATTGCTGGAACATTGAGATCCTTGTCTTTTGTTTTCGTGAGTGATGTGTGTTTTTGCATTCCCCTAACTCCTCCTTTATGCTCTGGACTTTTGGAATGTTGTCTTTATGTGATTTTACAAGATATTGCATTGCTGTATATTTTCATGTTTACAGCTCGAAAAATGGTTCCTGTGTCAAAGATAATTAGTTCGATAAATAGAAGACAAATACTTTTCAGAACAACTTTAGAGGAAGGTTTCAGATTACTTTTGGTATGTAAGTATCAGATCCATTCCATTGCTCAATTATTTTGGTCCTGGATGCGCGCGCGCGCGTGTGTGTGTGTGTGTGTGTTTTTTTTTTTTTTTGTGTGAAACATTTGAAAAAATTAGTGTGGTATTCCTGGCCATAGAAATACTGTTCATTTAATTTAGGAAAAATTCTCAGGAACTACTCGCTTAATAGGTCAATTTGTGAATAACTACTACTCCCTCCGGTTTTAAATATTTGCTCCATTTCTCTTGGGCGCTGATGCCGATGCTAATCTTTGATCAATAATATCTTTAATTATCAATAAGTATTAATTCTAACAATTGAAAAATTAATAATCTATTCATTGAGATGATTTCAACGAGTACCCACAAGACTATATTTTTTTCTTATGTATTAATCATAAACATTAGTTAAAGTAGGATAAATGAATAGTGCAAAAAGTAGAAATGGAGCAAGTGTTTAAAAATGGAGAGAGTAGTAAAAAGTTTTATCAAAAAAACTACCCTAAATTTAAAAAGTTTGTGTAGCACTACCCTTTTTCATTTTCCGACAACTAATTCCGGCGAGTGGGGCCCATTTGTTATTTTCCCTCCAAAAAAAAAAAATCCTCACACTCATTTATAATAACCAACCCTCCTCTTTTTTGCAAAAACTAACCCAAAAAACCAAATCGTTTTTCCTTCTTTAATTGGCGATTTTCACAAAGATTTGGTTTTTTGGATTGAGATTTTGCAAAAAAGAGGAGGGTTGGTTAATATATACAAGGGTGGGGATGTTTTTTTAAAGGAAAAATAACAAATGGGCCCCACTCGCCGGAAGTAGTTGCCGGAAAATGAAAAGAGGTAGTGCTACCCAAACTTTTTAAATTTGGAGGGTAGTTTTTTTTGATATAACTTTTTAGTGAGTAGTTGTTCACAAATTGACCTATTAAGCGAGTGGTTCCTACCAATTTTTCCTTTAATTTAATCTGCAATGTTGTTTTCTATGGTCCTCAATAACAGAGTTTCATATGGTACTATGGTATATGAAAATTATTGTTTTTCTTGTGTTATTGTTATTGTTATACTGCATACTATATGCTTTTATCCCTATAATGTTACTTTTGATCTTATATTTCTTTACAAATATAATGGCCCTTTCCTACATCCAACCAAATTAACCATTTACATGGTTTGCTTATTAACTTACACCTTGTTCTTTTTACCTTTGAATTATAATATTCTGTAAAAAATAACTTTTAGGCCTTGTTTGGCAAATGGCTGTTGGCTGGTTCACTTGGCTTGTTTGACCAGCTGGAATGTTTGGCTGTTTATAATGGCTTTTGAAATTGGCTGTTTACAAAAGTGTTTGGTAAATTAATTGGTGGTTGTTGGCTGTTTATTAGATAATTTGTGGGCCAACAAGCCAAAAGCCAACAAAAAAGCTACTCAAAGCAGCTTTTTCATTTTGGCTTAAAAGCCAGCTTTTTCGCTGACTAAAAAGCCAATTACCAAACACATTTTTTGGCTGTTTGACCACCTTAAAAAGCCAAAAGCCAAAAGCTAACCAAAAAGCCATTAAAAAGCCAATTACCAAACATGGCCTTAGTCAGTAACCAATAACTTTAAGTTTGGAAGCTTTTTATAAGTATAATTCAGTTTATTCAGCTAAATTCAGTAACTTTATACACCAAAACATACTTGTGATTAATTAAAAATTAGTGTCAATCAATAAAATGAATTTCTTCTCATTAAAAGTTGCATTCAGTAAAAAAAATCAGTTTTGATTAGTAAGCTTATTGTAATTGGTTAAAATATTTTTTTATAAGTAGAAATTAGGTGAAAAGAACAAGGCCTTATTGGTGGATGGTTTGCGATCAATCCTTAAATTATTGAATAGTTGTGGAAGAGAGCTTTTTGCAAAGTTGTAGATTGTAAATTTTGAACATAGGAGACAAGATATAATTAGAGGGAAATGAGATGGACTATGACTATAATTTGGAGGATTTTTCCTTTGAGCCTTGGAGGAAGTTGGAGTTAAATGTGTTAGAGTGGGAGATGTTTTGTTGCTTGGTAGGAGCTTAATAATACTCCCTCCCATCCTTTTTATTTTTCCCACTTTAACTTTTTTTTCCTCACAAAAAGATTCCAATTGGGAAGAACAAAAGGGCAGTTGGGATTAATCATATAAAAAAGTAAGAGATTATGAGATCTTTTTATTGTTTTGGAATGAAGTCCTTTTTGCAATGAGCATTGTGACTGGATTTAGTTAACGAAGATAATTGAGATGGTATGATGATATTAGGATACTTGAGACCCTAGTGCTTTATCCTTCCTGGAGTTTCATAATGTTGTTTAGGATAGTTTCTTTTATATGAGTTTACTATTTGTCCTTGACTTTTTTTTCTTTTCTCATTTTGAATCTTCATATATACTAGAGATTCAACACCCATCTGTGTACTCAGTAAGCTTTTGCACTTTAACATGATCATTATCATAAATCTACTGCTTGTTATATCTCTATTAAGATAATCAAAATCCTTGGCTACGGGGTTTATTTTGTGTAAGCTATCATTGATGACATTTGATGCAGGCCACCTCTTGTTGTTTTGTGTTCTAAGTGTGTGTGAAAATTTTATCAATTGTTTTTATTACTGAATTTGAATGCTATCCAATGATACCGATTTTCTTATTATTAGAGTTATAACTCTGTTACAATCTTGTTATGCAGCCTGATGGAATCTATGTGAAAGCTGTTTCTCTGGAGGAGCTTATCACTTCTGTAAAGAAAACTGATTCATCCTCTTATGGAATCGCTGCAGAAAAAAATAGGAGCTCTATTGAAGTGCGGTGTTGTGTATGTTTTTCCTCTTGTTTTCCTTTAAAGAGAACGCTATATATACTTCTGCTGTCTTGTTTTAATTTATTCAGTTATAGGGCAGGGATTGTTTTAGGAGGGGTATGAGGAGAAGCCCCTTCATAGAGTGTTTGATTGGGTACATGAGTCATATGCAGGTATCTTGAGAATTGGAGTGGGTGTTCCATCACTGTCTGACCCCCTTTGCCCTCTCTTTAGTGTTCTTGGATACTTCTATTTTAAGTTTAAGTAGTCTTAGAGGGATAATTAATAGTACTTCCTCCTTTTCTTTTTAGTTGATGAATTTGATTTAGGTGCACATATTAGGAGAAGTAAGATAGAAATGTTAAGGACAATAATGCCCCTGCTTAACTTCCCCTTTCCTTCCTCCAACTACTGACCAGCCACGTGAGCCACCTCCATCCCACCCCAACTTCATCTCTTGATTCTTTTCCACCACCACATTGATCTACTTTTCCGATACCACCATCTCACCTTTGTCAACACCTTCTACCTCACATAAAACCCACAAAATACTCAACATTAACAAATTCCAAAAATGTTTACAACCCCAACTTTCAATTTGTCGCCGCCCCTACTTTTGGAATTGGAATTGGAAAAGAAGACAACGACAAAGGATAAAAGAACATCGAGGCTTCAATCAATTTAGCGTTGAGTGATGGAGGATTGTTGCTACTGTGAAGAAAGATTGACAAAAAGTCAAAATTTTAAAGTTGAGATTTAATATGCTAAAACTTCTCGTGAACATCCATTAATGACGGTCAAGTAGCTAGGCGAAATTATTAATGGTGAAGAACAGCCAATTTGGGGCTTTGGAGGTGAATTCAGTGAAGGATATGATGGTCAAGGCTTTTATGGAGGCAGCCATGGTGGTGGGGATCTAGAGGAGACTAAGGTTCTATGTGTAGCAGAATGGAGGCCAAGGTGGAAATTTCCGATGAGGACTCTGATGAGGGAGGAGAGAGAAAAAAGATGTTGCCATGGTTAAGAGGGAGTATGTGGGTTACGGAGGAGAGAGATGGAGTGGGTCTGTAAGGAGGAGGAAAGAGAAGAGGGATAAGGGCAAAGTTGACAATTATTGTACAAGACATATCTCAAATAGATACGTGTCAACTATAAAACTTCCCAAAAAGGAATACATTTCAACAAAAGACTATCTCAAATAATATTTTTTAGTCTGTTGCTTTTCTCATTCTCCATTTTAGAGGTGCTAATGTTTCTGCAGATTTAGCTTCATAAATTTTAGACATATCTCATGCTCCTTATCACCTTCTTGACAAAGAGCTATCTTGATCAAAGGTTTGCTGTTGACTAGTTACACCATCATGAGGGATTAAGGGCTATAAATGTTTTTTCTGGCATTTACCCGTGGTACATGTTAAATGTAACCAACTGTTTCCTTTCATCAGCTATTACAAGGTGTTTGCCGTATACTTGTTCTTCCATGACTTGTGGCTTTGTCTTAGATAGTTTCAAGGAGCAATTAATGTGTGAACAAGTGTGATTTTGTTTTTTTGGTGCAATTGAGCAAGAAAGGTCTTTATGGCAGATTTTTTCATCAAATTTTTTCCAGTTATTTTGGTAGAGAGATGTAGCGGTAGCATATGCTGTTTTCCAATTTGCATCCACATCTGTGATAGAATTGCACTCTCGCATTCTTGATTTTTATTTGTGTTTCCAAAGAAAATTATAACTGCTTTAAGTTTCAGATCGTTCAGAACTTTTTTAGAAGATTTGGTTTTAAATTTACTTCTTATGCTTTGGATGCTTTTCAATTGTCACTTCTAGACCTTTCTCATCCCTAGCCTTCTCAGTTATCACTCTTGTATTTTCTTTTGTGTGAAAAGAGCTCAAAAGCCCTCCTCCCACAAATTTCGCTGTTATAAGATCTTTTTAATTTTTTTTAATAATCAGCTTGCTTGGTTGTGTAGGAGACTCATCCACTTTCACCCATGTTGATGCTTGAACATCTTAGGAAGGGCATCGGCTCTCGTGGACAGGTACTTTCATAATGTATGAAGTTACTCTTTGTAAGAAGCTTGTAAAGCCCTTAGTTTTAACAATTGCGAGTTAGGTGTACCTAGGCACAAGCCGCAAGAGCTGGTGTCTTAGCTCTGTGAAGTACAAAGACCTACAAAAGGCTCAAACCTATGCGCTTTTTTCTAGGCTGCTTCTTGCACCTTCGCTGTAAGGCTGTAAATAGCTAATGCATAAGATTTTTATTTATTTATTTTTTATTTTTTATAAAAACACGATGCGACTTTGCGATGGTCAGTCTAGAGGAGAGAGTATCTCTATATCCCCCAGTTCCATTGGAAGAATCCTAGCAATTGATCACATGGCCTTTTCACCTTTTCTCATAATTCTTTTTTAGACTTATTTAATAGATATTATTATAATTTTTAATATAAATAAAGTGCGCCTTACCTACAAAAAGTGCCCGCCTTGCGCCTAGGCCCTAAGGACTTTTGTGCCTTGTTGCACCTTGCACCCTTTAAAATTAAGGTTAAGCCTGTAAAGCTCTGCTGAGTGGGCACTTTGATGGAAAGTTTGTTACTTTCTATCTTCACTGTTTCTGGTGCCCATTCCCCCCTGCCAACCCTATTCCCCGACCACAATATTCTTCCATTTGACCAAAAAGCATAATGTGCCAATATTTGTAGAACAAAGTGCCTATGGAAAATATTGGATTAGAAGGGTTCTTGTAAATGCTTTGGGCTATTATTTGGATGCAGATAGTACATATAGAAGAAGTTAATGCAAGAGTTGCAGTCTACGCTGATATCCCTGATGAATTATCCGAAAATGCGAAGAGTGCTCTAAAGACTCTGGAGATTACTAAGCTGTATAGCCACCAGGTCTGTATCACCGCATGTGTCTTATAACTTTTTCCTTATTATTATAGCCATAAACCTAATGTGGATTAAGTTTACCTTTCTGCAGGCTGAGTCTATAAAGGCTTCTTTGTGTGGCAAAAATGTCGTGGTAGCCACCATGACATCTAGCGGGAAATCTCTGTGCTATAATATACCAATACTAGAAGCATTATCCCAAAACTGGCTATCATGTGCTCTATATCTGTTTCCTACTAAGGTGAATATACTGTTTTTCGTGTATTAACAAGCATGTACCCACTTATACACCCACATGGCCTGACTTGTGCACATACAGTCACATATATGGAATTTATTTTGATATTTCCTTTTAATCAGGCATGCATATGTTAGGGAATTGGATGAATCACTGGCCTTACTTATCTTCTTGTTTTTTTCTACTGAATTGTGCTTGGCAAGATTGTGTGGACAATTAAGAAGTTTTTACTGTTTTCTTATAAAACTTCATTTCAGATGCATTTGATGGTAGGCTCTCCATAATTATTGTTTGTGATTCGAGAGATGGTGGATTATGTTTTCTATCTACTCCTTTTCTCTATCAAATTTCCCTTAAGATTCAAATGAATGTGTTACTTTAGCTAATTTGGCTGTCCTTTTGATGTTCTCTTATGCTTAGCTGATTTAAAAATTTCTGTTTCAATATATCACCACATTAGTGGTCCCTTGTTGGATTAGGGATTTCAATAAGCTATATTCTATGCTCTTTTGATTGTTCGAGGTGAGTTGGTTGATGATGAGACAATTTTTGACATGAAAGTAAGATTAGAATGGGTTCAAGCTTTATAAGGGCTAGCCTTTTTTACAGTGATGAAGCAGTGATGTTGGGGGTGGACAACACCTTAGTTTTTGGTGTGGATGCAAGTAGGTGGAGTTCTCCAAAGTTCATATTAAACTCCTCCAGCCATTTGTTATAATTAAATAGAATGGCCTAACCTTCTTTAATTTGCTAGAGCTGGGTTACTGAAGCTGTGTAAGGAGAGCAGGTAGATTTATTAGATAAATAGAGAAAGCTTCTAGTTACATATTTCAACTGATGATCAGGGTGTTGAAATGATAAAGAGAAGGGATAAATTATATGATTAATTGGATTAATAGTGGAAGATTCCAGTTGTTACATTTTTTAAATGATGATACTTTTTATGTGCTGATCAACTGTCCCAGTCAAGACTGCAATTTTTACAGAATGGGTCTTCCCTCATTTCAGGCCAACTCAAAATAAAGTTCTAGCTCTAATTCTAATGCAAATGTTTAGCAAAGTTAATGAATTGAGCCAGCCCCACATCAGCACACTAGATTCTCATCTTTCTGTAAAGAGACCAATTTGGAATTTGCTCTGCTTAAAGGTTGATTTGGAGGACCTTGGGTTAGCTGGAGTGTAAAGAGTTTATAGTTATATGGTGTATGTGGATTGGATGGTGCTCATTGTCTGATTGCCTTTTGATCTAGTCAATGTGTGGCCTTTTGTTCGAATCCATCCAACTGTACACTTAAGATATGATTTGTACGAAAAGGGAGGGCAGGGTGTTATTATATCTCTTTTTATTTTTCCTTTGGTGGTTAATCCTTTTAGCCATCTCTTTATTAAGGGATAATATGTGAGTCTTAAGGTTGGTCGGGTGAGGGGTCTGTTGCCTATTTACAAGACACTACTGTTTTGCTCTTTGTTGATCTAGCTTCAGTTTAATAATGTTATTGCTGTTGTTTATAAATTTTTCATTTCTTTACTGAGTCATAGAAACAGGTATAGCCATATAGGTATAGTCTGGTATTCAGAGTAATATATAAGAGCCACTTGTGGGTACACTTGCCTCCCATTTCAATCTTGGAATTTTATATCCCATGTTCCTCATTTTAAATTCCCATAATAAATTTTGCACTTTAGAGGAATCCTAGTTTGTGGGGATTCATCTTCCAATATGATTCTGATGTCTTATTATTTCTGTAGCTCACACAATATTTCGAATGTTGAATTGTTGGGTAGTGAGGGTCTTGTTGTCCTATGGAACTTTCATTTTGAGTAGAAGCCTAAATTTTGGGAGTGACAGGTTTGCTGGGTTTGTTAGAGGATGCCTCCTTCACTATCCTGGCCTGATTTTTTTTTTTTTTTTTCCTTTTTCTTTTTTAAGAAGTAATATATTATCAAAATTGTGCAAGTTATGGTTTTAAGGGAGAAAAAAAAAATCTGGGCTTCCATGCTTGGATGGATTCAACATTGTTGGTAATCATAAAAAATGGAGACCTTTGTGTTTGAATTTTAATACATGTGTCTTGTGCCTTGGTTATGAGGAGCCTGTAATTTATAACTTTTTGCTTGTTGATTGGCTGTTATTTGTGGATCAAGTCAGATTAGTCTTGAGAGACGTAGGCTTAATAAGACTTCATGGCAGGTATCTTGCATGTCTCTCTTGGTTTTATTGATGGAAATGAATGAGTTGCTTTTCCAGAGTATGGTTTCTAGTTGGGAGATTTTGTGGGAAATAGTGGTGTTTTATTTTATTTATGGTCCTTTTCTGGTGTATCTTAAGCAGATATTCCTTTGGATTGGCACACTACGTGATTTTTTAGAGGACCCTGGTCCCCTTTTGGTTTGTATCCATCACCTCTTACAGTAATACAGTATTTCTTTCTCCTGTGCACGCACTAGCACATATCTGTTTGTATGTAGGACACATGCTGCATGCATGAGAATTTGACTAAGCAATATGTAGATTTGTATGTTTAGCAGATATTCGTTTAGACTAGCACAACTAGTCTTAAGGAAGTCTAGCTTTTATGAGTTCACTTTTGCATCTTTGGTACTATTAAATTCCATTTTGCAACCCTTTAGGGCTTTAGGGATTCCCAGCATTCAGATATATTGGTGTCTGAATCCTCTGAAATTTGGCATGCTGCACAAGCCCTTGATGGACTCCAACAATGTAATT
This sequence comes from Chenopodium album, assembly GCF_948465745.1. Classification (NCBI taxonomy): domain Eukaryota; kingdom Viridiplantae; phylum Streptophyta; class Magnoliopsida; order Caryophyllales; family Amaranthaceae; genus Chenopodium; species Chenopodium album. Next base: position 10,316,098 of record NC_137844.1, read on the forward strand.
ATTTATTTATCTTAACCAAAAGTTGCACAAGAGTAGCATACGTAGATTTGTAGACACATGCAAACACAATTACACTCATTCACTGATTTGCAGCCTCTTTTTTATTCAGTGCCACACATCTGGTTTTCAGCGACATATTTTTAACTCACAATTAAATTTCCGTTCAACTTCTTTGACTGTCTAAAATGATATATTTTCTTTTTCTGATGAAAATTGTCTAAAATGAATTTACCTAGTTTGTGTCTAATGCTGTCCAGGCCTTAGCTCAGGATCAGTTGCGAGCATTGCTGTCTATGACTGAAAATTTTGAAAATGTCAATATTGGAGTTTATGATGGTGACACTTCTCAAAAAGAGAGGAATCAGCTTCGTGACAATGCTAGACTGGTACTTTAGTATTTCCTTCGTGTCATGTTAGTTGACACGTTTTGACTTTGGACACTTATTCATAAATTACTTTCACTTCCGTTTGTGATTTATACCTAAAAAGATGCATTGTCATGTGGGGTCTTGTTGGATACATCTCAATGTATATTATTCAAATATACTCTTTTTTATACTTATTTCTTATTAATAATTGAAGATATTATCGTTTAATCATGCATTGCAAATGTGCCTAAACAAATGTGTCAACTAAAAAGAAACGGAGGAAGTAATTATCAACTTTGTAAGATTGCGGATGCTACTCTCACCATGCTGTCATGCCTTATTGAGGTCAATAGTTTTCTTTCCTTTGTACAGCTGATCACCAATCCAGATATGCTGCATATGTCAATCTTACCATATCATGGACAGTTTCAGCGAATTTTATCTAATCTTAAGTAAGGAGTAAATCTTGTTGATTGTTGTTCTTTATCATCTAGTTATTTCTGTAATTTTCTTTTGCTTATCTTTATACTGGTGCATTTAACTTTTATTACACTTTTATATATGGATGTTGAAAGTATATGTTATAAATTCTCTAAAGCTGTGATTTCTGTTTAATCAAACAGGTATGTAGTCTTTGATGAAGCACATGCTTATAAGGGAGCATTTGGATGCCATACTTCCCTTATATTGAGGAGATTACGCCGTTTATGTTCTCATGGTATGTATATGTTTGCATACATTGTTTTAATGCCAAATGATCATTTTCTTAATCTTATTAGGTCAAGTGCTGACTTTAATATTAAATAGTAAATTTATGATTTGAGCTTTATAATCAACTTTGGTGCAAGACAGCAAGAGTATATTTGTGTTTTTGAGTAGCTTTAGTTTCTAAGTGTATAGAAAATTGAAATAGATGAGCTCTATATATAGAGTTTTCGAATTTATAGGGTTCCGACCTCCAAGTAGCTACCTTGATGGGTTTTATGGCCATCAGCCATATACGTAGCCCAACTTTCTTTCACAGGGCTTCAAGGTTAAATTTATTTATAAAGTCCAAATTAATTAATTTTGATTATTATTTTCTTTTATAAAAGCCATTAATTGACTTTACTGGATTAAAAGAAGAGGATGTGCCCACATAATAAATATATTATGTCTACAATTTCATTTAGGTATCTATCATGAATTCTGAGTGAGATCTAATGTGTCCCATGCACTCGGTTTAAAGCTCCTTTATGGCATTAGTATTTAGTATGCATAGTATCCTATTCTCAGTTGGTTTAGGTCTATAAGAGCATCAATAGTAATCCAGATATGCCTTCCTCATGCAGTGTATGGCTCTGAACCTTCTTTTATCTTTTCTACTGCAACTTCTGCCAACCCCCGTGAGCATGCAATGGTAATTTTTTTTTTTTTTTTTAACTTGGTGGGTTCTATCAATCTGGCTGTTTATTTATTCAGCTGTCAATGATCTTTTCCCTTTTATGAGAATGAGCTGGTTAGCTTGTTTTTCTCCGTTCAGGAACTTGCAAATTTACCAACAATGGAGCTGATTGAAACAGATGGAAGTCCATCCGCTCCGAAGTCTTTTATTCTTTGGAATCCACCTTTGTTACCAAAAACAGTGGGTGCTTTATGGTTCTTTGATATTTTTATGTAGTGGGTAACTTTGTGATATGATGTTGATCATATACTTCTGAAATCCAGGTGCAGCGAACTGGCACAAGAATCAAAACCATTGTCACAAAGAGGTCTAGGTAAAATTTATCTTCTTTTATGGGAAGCTAGGTGTATAGTTTTCATTGTCCTAAGAAATGTTTGACATGGATTAAACATAGTATCTTTTAACCACATTTTAAGACCTGTTATGGGCATGGATGCAAGTTTTAGCTTTAATGTAGCTCTTACTTGTTGGATTAGACCTTAGACATACAGGAAACTTTTCTCTTACATGCGGGGTATTAGTTCTTAATTCCTGTTCCTCCTTGTATACTGTATAGCTTACCCTACTCTCAAAAGTAAAAAGTTAGGTATTAACCCTTTACTAATTTCACACTGATCTTGAACGCTATATGCTAAGGTAATTTGATGATTCTCTCATCTCTTTCAAGCCTCTATATTGCTTTTTGAATAGATAAGGCTGATTCAAGAGGCCTTTTCAGCTCTATCTTGCCACTGGTTTCTGATTATAGCTAGTAAGAGATCAATTTTAGCATTAGAGTCTTACTGTGCTAAGCGTAGACTAGCCACAAACTTTCCTACCAATGTGCAATTGAATCTTTAATTTTGTAAATATAGCCTTGCCCTTCTATATTTAAGGTCTGGCCTTGAATCTAATTTGAAATAATGCACTTAGCTTGTTTCATAAACTGGTTAATAGACCATGTATAGTGCAGGAATTAGATTTTTTTTAACTGTATTCTATCTAGATCCCATATCCCCATGCACTTTAGAAGACCTGGAAATATATCTCTATTAATTACAGATTTACATGGACTCTGAAAGTTAGTTGATTTCCTTACTTCTAAAGATAAAACAAAACTATGAATTTTTGTATAGCTGATGTTTCTAGAGATTGATGAAAAATAAGATTAGTTAAAGTTGAACAGTAGTTAGATGTCAGTTTAAGCTTTATCTTTCCCCTTCTTTCTATGTTTACTATGTTTACTTTTGCTGATGATATTAATTCTTTTGGGCTCAGTATATTACTTACTTCTCATGCTGCTACCTTGGTATTCATACCAGCTTTTATACTGCTTTCAATCCGGTAACCATCATCTTTTTGTTGTATTTACAGCCCTATATTGGAGGTTTCACAACTCTTTGCTGAAATGGTGCAGCATGGACTACGTTGTATTGCTTTCTGCAAAACACGCAAACTTTGTGAAGTTGTGTTATCTTACACGTAAGTCAATCTCATATTCATGTGTTGATATTCGTGATAGGTTCTGGAATGTCCTTCAGTGAAACACATGTGAAGTCTAAATTTTGTTGATTTAAGCTCATAATGGTCGTCATTTTGCAAAACGGACTTGGTCATGCATTTGATTTTAATATGATGGTTGTGCTATTGTGTAATACCATTTAGACGCATCTTGATGTTATTGCAGTTAAGTGTGATCCAAATGCTTGGGTTTTTTAAATTTTCATCTTTATTTCTTTGGCAGACATGAGATTCTTCAAGATACAGCTCCTCATCATACTGATTCCATCTGTGCTTATCGTGGTGGCTATGTTGCTGAGGTTAGTGTTTTTTATTTTTTTTATTTTGGTGTTTAATGCCATCTCTTTAGAAATTAAAAAAAAGAACTTGGTTTGTTCCGAGGTACATACCACATTATTTTCCTTGCACTGATGCCTTGAACCAACCAACGCTGCCCTTAAGGGTAGAGGGTGCTAGGCTTGTAGTCAATTGAAGATTCTTTAGCACCATAAAGCTAGCTGACACCTTTGGTGTTAATGAACATAAGCATGCATTAAGCATTTTAGTGGTTATTTACGAAGCAGCTGAAGTTTTGGAAGCATCTTGGACATTGGATAATGAAATTTTCCGTTAATTGAATTGTTTTGTCTGATTAAGCTGCTTGGCTTTTATTTCTTCTTGGACTTTTGAATGTTTGTGGGTGTATTCAAGTGTGGTATAAGGTGAAAGGGGGTTTATGAGACCAGTTCCAATTGCAGTTTATATTAAAATAGTGGATGGCTCTGTAGTGACTGGGCTTTGTGATAAAGCAGGATAGGAGAAGGATAGAGAGGAAATTCTTTAGCGGGAAGCTCTGTGGAATCGCTGCAACTAATGCTCTTGAGTTGGGTATTGATGTAGGACACATTGATGTGACATTGCATCTAGGTTTTCCTGGTAGTATTTCTAGGTAAAGTCTGTAACTATTTGATCTTAGTAACTTGGAATTATTTGTTTTGGCTCTGATTTATTGCTTGTCATTTTATTCAGTCTGTGGCAACAAGCTGGTAGGTCTGGAAGAAGAGGAAAACCGTCACTTGCTGTGTACGTTGCATTTGAGGGACCGCTGGATCAGTATTTTATGAAATTTCCACAAAAATTATTCCGAAGCCCTGTAGAATGCTGCCATGTAGATGCTCAAAACCCAAAGGTATCAGTAATTAGTAACTTATATCTTGAATTTGCACTAACTAGTACTATATTGCAAGCTAGTTTTACTTTTTACCCCCAGCTTCATAAGCTAGATTATGTACTTCTTTGATCACGTCTTTCATGCAGGTTCTTGAGCAGCACGTAATTTGTGCTGCCATAGAGCATCCTATAAGTTTGATATATGATGGAAAGTATTTTGGCTCTGGTTTAAACGATGCTGTTACAGCACTTGAAAGCAGGGGATATTTATCTGTTGATCCCTCTCGTGAGTCAACAGCAAAGATATGGAGCTACATTGGGCAAGAGGTATGTTTATCAGGTCTTATTTTAAAGCTCTTCTACCTCAATTTACATATTTGGGGACCATGAATTCGTTGAGGCCCCTTTTGTGCACTATTGACCAGGCAAAGCCACTATCTAAATTGTCTCGTGAATATTGGGAAAGAGATGGCAAGATCATACAAGTTACAGTGGCTTCTGTGTATGAAGGGAAAATATTGATGAAACATTGTGTGAATGTGTGACATACATATAGTAACAGTGATTATTTCGGAAACGCTGTGCCTCTGTGATATTTTCTCTAGTATTTTCATTTGGCTTCGGGGGAAGGGGGTATTTGACGTAGACTTTGTACCAAAAATGGTAAAAAAAAATTCTTGAAAAACTTGATAATGGATATTTTCTGTCGACTTTTGTGTGAGTTTATTTATTTATTTATTATACCTTGTATTGTCGTGGAAAGAAAATAGAAGAGATGGATTGTAGTTTCAAAAGATTAGAGACAAATGTGGAATTCCTATTGTGGGAAATCTGAAATTCTGAAATGGAGTTTTTTTTAGGAGAGCAAGTCATTTAGGTGAGCAAGTGATGTGATTAGTGGTCTAGGAGGATGTAGGAACTAAGGAAACACGATGATCAAAGTAGAAAGAGACACAGTGATCTACTTTAATAATGATGGGAGGGTGCCAGTTGACCACTCTTATTGAAAACAGAAGCATGACAATTCTTTTGGACTTCTCAACCTCTTTTAATTAGGCCTGTGCAATGGGTGGGCCCCATTGAATGCCCGGACCCAACCCTGAAATCAAAGAGTCAAACACGACCCTCTACACGGTTCAAACTGGGCCATGGAGTAAATTGCAATAAAAACTTGTAATTTAAGAGAACGGGTATATTAAAGATGGTGTCTTCTGGTAACCTAGCTATGGGCACAACCTGGAAGCTATGCAGCTATGCTACTTGCCTGCGCTCAATTATTGGTATCAAATACAGGGTTAATATAAGTTTAGGACACAAGGATACTGCGTTAGAGTCAAATGAGAAGGATGATAAAACACTGTTTAAGGTGCAGAATTTTGAACTACAGATACATCATTTTGACAGTGCATACTTTATGTCTTTGTATTTTCAGATTTTTCACCGATAATAGGCTTTGACATCAATTATGTAGTCTTTTGTATTTGTTCTCTTTTTTGGTGCCTTTGTTTGTGCACATTTTCCGCTTCTATTTTTTTTTTTCTTTCATTCTGAGAAGGTCTCACTTTTTCACTCTTGCTCTTTATGTTCTTTTCTTATGGGATTCTTCGATTCTTTTCTTTGCTTTGATCTGCCCTTCATCTGTTAGCTTAGTGTTCTATTAAGAATGGAAGTAATTATTAATATGATCAGGGCTTCTTCATGTAGATGCCTGTATTTTTGTTGAAAAATCCTGTGAATGACTTGACTTGGTGAGTTACGGGTTAAATAGAGGAGGAAAGGTTGCCTGAATTACATTAGGCTTTCTTTTATATGGAATTTTGTTTATGTTGTCATTCTGCAAGTTATGTCTTTTTTTTAAACCTTAACCATGTCTATTCTCTGTTTTTTTTGATTTACTAGAAATCACCTTTTCGTTCAATTAGTATCCGTGCAATTGAGTCTGAGAAATACAAAGTAATTGACAAGAATAATGAAGTTCTTGAAGAGATTGAAGAGAGTGGGGCTTTTTTCCAGGTTAGTTGTACTTGATTTTACTTTTTTTTTTTTTTTCTTTTGATGGGTATTACACTATAATTTTAAATCATATTGTTCCTTAATATGGACCTGTTGATGCTATGATGGTTACCTTTGATTTACATGCCTGCTACCTGTACTTGTGCAATTAATTTTTTTATTAAATCTTTTTAACACCCAGGTATATGAAGGGGCAATCTACATGAATCAAGGGAAGACCTATCTAGTAAAGGAGTTGGGTTTATCTAGTAAGATTGCACTTTGCCAAAGAGCGGACGTAAAGTATTATACCCAAACTCGTGACTACACTGACATTGATGTCATTGGAGGTGCTCTTGTATGTTGAATTATATTTCCCTACTCCTATATTTTCAGACTGCATTATACACTGTTCTTATATATTTGTGCATCTAGTGGGACATTTCAACAGTCTTTCAGCAAATTGATGTCAATGCCATGCTAGCATTGTACTCTCTATGTCTCATAATTATCATCCACTCTTTGGGATGTCCCAAACATATCTTTTAGCTACCTATTTAGGCAATTATTTCCCTCCCCAATGCTTTGAGGATTGAGATAATTTTTTTAAAAAAGGGTTCAATGGTTATAAAATATTGGGGTATCAAGCGTGAACATTTAAGGATCAAGAAGAAAAACTATAATTGTTGACATTAAGCTTCTTTCTTTGGGGACCTTTATATTGAAGATTGTGGTTTGAATTCCTATGGGGGGATTAAAAATGGATCTTCTTTCTAGCTATCATAGGCTCATAGCCAGTGCCTTGGGAGGCAGTTTGAAGTCATAGATATTACAAATGTTGATAGCAACAGAGAGCTACCATCTTATATGATTCTCCATATTTTATTACTTGCTCCATTTCCTTTTTTGGAAACTTTTAACAATATTTTACTATTTTCCTCCTACTAGTGGCCCCCTCTTTATATTTTAATATTTTTCATAATCTCTCTCCTCCCCACTTATAGGTATAGTGTTACCTAAAAAAGGCTGGTTAATTGCATTAATGATTTTATAGGCTTACCAAATAAGAGCTTCAAAGATGCAGTGTCGTGGAACAACTGCCCTAACAAATTCCTGCACAGTAACCACCACTTGGTTTGGTTTCCGTCGCATTTGTAAACGAACCAGCAGGGTACTTGATACAGTTGATCTTGCACTTCCCAAGTATTCATATGAGTCACAGGTACCAGGCTCAAATCTTTCTGTGTATTCAATTACAGCTTCCTGTTTCTTTCAAGTCTCTTTTTAAGAGGTTTTTTTTATGTTACCACAATGGTTTTTGCGACAGGCTGTCTGGATTCGAGTTCCCACATCTGTGAAAACAGCTGTGGAGAAGGAGGGATTTTCTTTTCGTGCCGGCCTACATGCTGCATCTCATGCTGTCCTCAATGTAGTTCCGCTGTAAGTTTGCATCAGATCTGGACATAACATTCTCTTTTTGTTCTGTGGTTTACATAGTCAGAAGTTTTCATTTGTATCCATACAAAATTAGACAAGAAACCAAGGGTTGGAATTCAAGTTTATGGTGCTATGAGTAGATTTAAACATCTCTTGAGCTGCTAGACTGCAAGACCACAAGTTGAATGATAGAAGACGCAAAATATATGTTGCATTTATTAGTTTGGAACAATAACTCTGTAATTGCAGGTGCAATCTGAAGTCTGAATGCTCAAGCCAAAACTACCTGTTGGCTTTCCTCATCTAGGAACCAACCACACTCGATCATCCAATTATCTTTTAGCTGTGTACATGTTGTATTTAATCACTAAGGAGTCAATACACAGTTTGAAGGGTAATGAAGGTTTCTAGCTTCATTTATCAAATTATAGACTTAAGTCACTTGTGACAATGGTCATCTCCCTTTTGTTGGTGTAAGGGTGAGGATCAAGGCTGTGCTTCTTTTGCACTATAACTTTAGACTTCAACCAATAGAGAATAAAATTAAGCAGGTGCTGAAATTTAGTCATTTTTTCACAAAATTATTGAATAGCTCTCCAATTGGAACTATCTTGCTTACTCCTTATAGTATGCTTTCTGTAGAAAAATTTTCTCAAAGATGTGCAGCTCTGCACCAATTTTACACGATGTGCTGTAGGATGATTTTTACTTACAATATTAAAATGGGATCTTGGCTGGGTAGGTGTGTGTTTTTGTGGGGGTTTTTTTCTTTTAATATATTTGAGAAGAGGGGGGGGGGGGGGGGGGGGGGGGGGAGGGTGGGGGTGACTAGAGTACTAGACTGCATTATGTATAGCTAGAGTGTAGATTAACTGTCTGAGATGTATTACCTATCTTGATCTTCTTTGTGCCTTATTGATACTTTAGGTGGCCTGTATACACTAGTCATTAAAACCATTACCGTGCATTTGCAGTTGTCTCTTGTCTGTCTATTATCTGCTTAACAGGTGACAATAGCATCCTGAACCTATTGTTGCCAAATCTATTGATTGCTGGTGCCACACTTCCACTGCTAATGTTTCAGAGGAGCTGAATGAATTACTGCTATCGATGATAATAGTTTTTGCAATGAATAATTAATCCAAAATTTACACCTAGAACTCGCTTCCTTAATTTATCTTGTTTTTCTTTGTTCCTTTTTGTATAAAGCTTGCTCTTTCAAAAATTTTCTGCTTCCCTGATTGATTCTCTTGTAAATGTGTAGCTACATAATCTGTGACTCTTCAGATTTAGCTCCAGAATGTGCAAATCCTCATGAGACCCGCTATGTACCAGAAAGAATCTTATTATATGACCAACGTCCTGGAGGAACAGGGCTTTCAATGCGGGTAATTGACATAGATTTATCTTTTAACTTCTTATCAAGAATCTTGCAGCAAACATATCACTATTAAATAATGAATAGTAAGAGTCAAAGAAGTTGAAGATGTATCCAATATTGAGAAGATGGTGGTGTGTGTAATTTCTTGAAATGAGAGGTTAACTTTAATACTAAGGTAAAGAAGAATCTATTCTTGGCGCTCAGCATGTACTGGTTTAGAAATGTAATATACACTAGATTTGGAACAATAGACTTGGAAGTGACTCCCACATCACCACTCTTTCTTGCTACATTGGCAGTTTTTATTTTGCCCCCTTGATTTTAGCAAATACAAGCTGTTTGCTCTCTTTCACATTCTCTTTCTCGATGAGTTTCATGTTAATGTATGATGTTTTGATGTGGGACAGATTCGACCACTGTTTAATGATTTGTTGACTTCTGCTTTGGATATGCTTACATCATGCTACTGTTCAGGAGATGTTGGTTGCCCCAACTGTGTCCAAGTATGTTCAAAATGTTCTTTTCAATTCTTCATTTTGACTAAAATTTCAGATCTATCAACTTTTTTCACCATAGTGACTTCATATTTGCATCTCAACAGACACTCGCCTGTCAGGAGTATAATGAGCTATTGCACAAGGATGCTGCAATCATGATTATCAAGGTTAGCCTGATTTCTGCGGCCAATGAGAAATTATGTTTTTGTGTACCATTACTAATCAATTTTATAACTATCTCCCCATCCACCCTGTCCCCCAAAAATGGGGATAAAAATCAACTTATGCAGGGTGTTTTAGAGGCGGAAGACTTGTATTGGCGACAAGATCGTGGCCCATCGGAAACTGCGTGAATTTGGATGTGGCAGCTTAAGCTTGAAGACGCCTGAATTACTACTTTCTGAATCACATGCACACCAAAGCTTCATATTTGGCTACATTTCTCATCTAGGAGAGTTTCTCAGCCTCTACTTCCTCTTGTGAAATTGTTGATCTTGAATTATGATAGCTCCAAGGTTCTATATACCGAGAAGCAACTGTGGATTGTGGTTTCTATCTTCAGAGCCGTGACTGTTGCAATAAAATCTGATCTCAGGTGTTGACAAATTCTCCTGCAGTGTATCCCATCTTCAACACCTTGGCAAAATACTATATGAAACTACATCCTGAGTGTCATCAAAATACGAGCTCTGAGCGGTCAAACTGTTCAGTGATAAATCTGTTGATTGGCCTGTCTTGCGAAACTACAAGAAACACATGTCTTACATCAACTGTACATAGTGTATTTTAAAATTTTATCATTTTATATACTCTTACAGAACAAATGCTCATACATTCAATTATAAGGGGTATGTAATTGTCCAAAAGATTTATCTTGATGAGGTGAATGAACATAGTAGCGTTTCCAACTTTTTATTACCCTATCAATCAAAATTCTCAAAAAATGGCCCATGCAGGTCTCGAACCTGCGACCTTCGCGTTATTAGCACGACGCTCTAACCAGCTGAGCTAATGGGCCAATTTTGCTTACACGGCCATTATCTAATAATATTTACTAATTAATTAAGCAATAATTGGACACAGTCATATGAGTAGTGTGTGCTAACTGCTCAACTACACCAAACCTTGATCTTTTGAATACCTTGGAAACCCAGAAAAAAAAAAAAAAAAAAAAGTGAGGAGGAGAGAGAAAGTGATGGGGTGGGCAATAGCTTTGCATGGAGGAGCAGGTGACATCCCTCTTGATCTTCCTGCTGATAAACGACAAGCTCGTCAAAATGCCCTTAAACATTGTCTTGATATTGGTGTCTCCGCTCTTAAACTTGCCCGCTCTCCCCTTGATGTCGTCGAACTTGTGGTATGCTTTTCGGTGTCAATCGATTGATTGTGTTTTTAAGTTATGTGTACGGAATTAATAATCATTTTTACTATTTTAGAATGTCCGGGAATTGTCACCTCTTAAATATTCTTTTGGTTTTTTAGGAGAAAAGATCATTGTTGCAAATCCTTGAGTATTTTTGTTTAATTGTGTCAGTTCTAATCTACAAAGAACTAAACAATATTGACTAGAGTGTATCCATACTAATGCACGAGTTATCAGTTAGGATTATAACTGATTTGGGAGGGATTGTATCAGTAGTCAGTACTTCCTCAAAATAAAAATTGGGTTTAAGGATTACAATTGATTTAAATGCTTAAATTTGATCCCTCAAAATAAATTTGCTTTCTGTTATCAGATGATGAACAACGTTGTATTATGCAGTAAATTGATCTATGATTGTCTATTTACTTTAATTGTACTACTGGTACAGAACTGAGAATAATAAAAGTTTGTGACCTTAACAGGTACGTGAACTAGAAAACCATCCACTCTTCAATGCTGGCCTGGGTTCGGTCTTGACCGCTGATGGCTCTGTTGAGATGGAAGCGTGTATTATGGATGGTAACACCAAGAAATGTGGTGCTGTTTCTGGTCTCAAAATTGTTGTCAATGCCATTTCTCTTGCACGGTTAGTCATGGAGAAGACGCCGCATATATATCTTGCATTTGAAGGGGCTGAGGCATTTGCCAGAGAACAAGTGGGTGCACCCCTTCTTTTTTATGGCCAAATTGTTTATCAGGCTTTTTTTTTTTTTTTTTTCAAGTTTTCGCGAACCCATGTCTTGCAAACTATTGTTAATATTGAACAATTTGCTTGAAAAAACTGTGATTTAAAGCAGCTAGTAAGGTAGCTGTCATTAAATTTGATCAACTGTCATCATCCAGATACTGTCGTGTTCCAATATTATACTGATTAATGTCTTATTAAGCAGGGCGTTGAAACTCAGGAACCAAGTCATTTTATCACTCCGGCAAATGTTGAAAGGCTTAAACAAGCTAAAGAAGCAAACAGAGTGCAGGTATATCATGTCTCTTTGATATGAAGTTGCATACTTAAAAGTTAAAACATTAAGAGGAAATTCTTACTTTGTGATAATTTGCCAGAATATTTCTTGTTAATTGGTTGCATCACATAATATGTATCTGTGCAACCCTCTCACAACCCCGGTTTGGAGTGTTATGGAAAAAGGGAATAAATTTGAAATTTATTGGTGTTCAATTGGTTTGTTTTTACATTCTTTTTACAATGGTTGATATTTTTGAGAGTATATGCTATGAGGAATTTTAGGTTGTGCATTTTGCTAGTCTTCCAATCATGTTACTTCAGTTAAATGATCTATGAATGGTACTTGTTTTTGCAGCTAGACTACACTCAGTCCATCGAGAAAGAAGTGAAAGTGGAAACACACGAAGTGAGTGGAGACAGCCAGTTAGGCACAGTTGGATGTGTTGCAGTTGATGGCGATGGCAACTTGGCTACTGCAACCTCTACAGGGGGGGTTGTCAACAAGATGGCTGGAAGGATTGGAGACACCCCAATCATTGGAGCAGGCACATATGCCAACACTTATTGTGCTGTCTCTGCCACTGGGATAGGGGAAGCCATCATACGTGGTACCATTGCACGAGATGTGGCTGCACTTATGGAATATAAAGGAGTTTCTTTGAAAGAAGCAGCGGATTATGTTGTGAAAAATGGTGCCCCAGAAGGCACTTTTGGGCTGATTGCTGTATCAGCTACAGGAGAGATTGCTATGCCATTCAATACTACTGGGATGTTCCGTGCTTGTGCTAGCCAAGATGGTTCCTCGGAGATTGCAATACATTGAATGGCCTAATATAATTTTGAAATATGATCAATGTTTGATGAAGAAGGCATTCTGTTTGAAAAATGTGTAATTTGTGGAGTGCTTCACTGTACTTGACAGTGGGGATTCGCTGGTGACGAAATGTATGATGTCCTGAAGCCGCAGACAGATTAGCAGTTCACAAGTTAGCCAAGCAAACCAATTAGAAGCAATGAAGTTATGCAGGCTTAGATATTTTTTGAATTAATGGGAATGTAAACAATTGTGCTATCCATTTGATATTTCATTCATTGCAACTCATTTCTCCTGAAAAACTGAAGAATAAATGATCAAACTTTGTGAGTAGTGGGTTACTGGGTTAGACTTCATTAGATTTTCTCCAATTATTCTCTCTCCCACTCCTTTTTATGTCGTATAATATTTCCCGCCAAATGCACCTTTTTTCGGATTTTAATTTTACACCCTTCACTCAATATTTCAATCTTTAATTTTTATTTCTCTCCTTTGAAATTTTATACAATTTTTTTATACACATTTGAGTTCAAACATATTTATGTACGTATCATTTAAAATTTATACTCCTTTGTTTTAGATTACTAACATAACCGACTTCTTTCTCTTTACAAATCAAATTAATCAAGGTAGCAAAAAAGCCCAAGAAATTAAAGAAAATTTATTAAATAAAAATCAAGAAAGGGTAATTTCATTTCTTGATAACCGACTTAACTAACTGTCCTAACAAACTCTCAGACTAAAGAAGAAAAATCCGTTTGGATAAATCTTGATTTTTATGTAACAACCAAACTACACTTATAAATATCAACCTACCCTTATAAATCATTTTTCAAGCACTCTACATTTTCTTCATTATTATAGCAACATTTTCAGAAATACTACTTTCATCAACAAAAATCCTCAGAAATCTCTCTGTTTCTGTTCTGTTCTGTTCTCTTCTGCTGTTAATCACTACTTCATCAGTAGCCATGTCGGGTTCGAGTTCACAAGCAATGCTACGAAGCGATGTTGAGGAGACAGATCCCACGGGGCAATACGAAAGGTACCGTTACATCATATCACACCCCAACTCCAAGAAAATAGTTTATGGAGGAATTGATCAAGCTACTGGTATACAAATCAACTGGTGTAAGATAGCCTTAGGACTTGCAACAGAAGAAGATATCAAGAAGAATATAAACTTTAAAGATTTTTGTGATGAGCCTAAATTGTTACAGTCGTTACATCATGAAAACATAATAAAATGCTACCGTTTTTGGCCTGATGATACCCTGAAGACTGTTCATATGATTACTGAGCCTTTTTATTCAGAGAATTTAAGGGATTACAGTTTGAAACATGGTCTTGTTGGTAATAAGCAAGTAATCAGGAGATGGTGTAAACAGATTCTTTTAGCTTTGGAATATCTTCACAGTCAAAACCCGCCGATTATGCACCGTGATCTTAGCCTCGAAAACTTCTTTATTGATGGGAATACAGGCGAGGTTAAGCTAGGAGAATTTGGTGTCGCGATAAGGCTTGAAGAGAATGCTGATAAACCGCCGTATGCTGGTACACCAGAGTACAAGGCACCAGAGTACAATATACCAAAGGGTTATTCGTTGAACTATAGTGAGACGGCTGACATATATTCTTTGGGGATGTGTGTACTTCAGATGACTTAGAGAAAAGATTTACAGTGAATGCAGGAATCGCGCTGAGATTCAGTCGTGTATTAAAAGGGGTGTAATGCCTGCTGCGCTAGAACAAGTGACAGATGATGAGATTAAGCACTTCATTAAAAGGTGTCTGCCTAAATCATATGAAAGACCTTCAGCATCTGCTCTGTTGGAAGACCCGTTTATTCCATCTGATGAGGAATTTCGAGGCATACGAATAGGGGAGAGCAGCAGGGTTATACCAGATGCAGATGCAGATGAAAATGCAGATGAGAGGCAGGATGGAAGGACTCAGGGAGGAGGAAGCAAGCCTGTTTGGCGTAAGAAGCTGTCAAAACTGTCGTTGATTATGCGCAAGAACAAATGATCCTAGGCTCAATTTGATTCTTTAGTACAATACTAAGCTTCTCTTAGGTATCAAGTCTTTTATGTCAGACTACAAATTAAAATCAGTCTTTAATTCTAGGTAGTATGTTAGTGGTATGATATTACTCAGTCTTAGGTTGATGCTGAGGTTTCTAATCATGCATAGTAGTGTGTGTCAGTCAGTCAGCAGTCAGTCAGTCAATCAGTCAGTGCGTCTGTTGATTGAATTTCATCAGTTGTAAGTGTCTGATTTGTGTCAAGAGCATTGCTGAATTAGTTGATTGTAACAAATTTGTCAAGAACATTACTGAGTTGAATGTAATAAATTTAGTATTAAGTAATTTGTTTTTCTTTCTTTATGCAGTTTCTGGGTTTTTCGATTGTGTTTTCTGTCATAACTACTGTAATGTGAGTTAAGCACAGGCTACATAACCAAGATTCCGAGTCATTAGAGTTGCTAAATCGGATGTTTAATTAGCTTGAGTCACATGTAACTAGTACGGTATAATTGAGTACGGTTAGTCGTGCTATGTCATCTAGCTTAGAGTTTATTCGAGTTGAACTCCTAATATAAAATGTATCTTATAGTAACACCACACTTAAAATGTAACAAAGGCAAATTACACTAATGCACCAATACCTAAATCTGAAAAATTAAATCAAACAAAGAAAAAC
Organism: Chenopodium album; assembly: GCF_948465745.1. Lineage (NCBI taxonomy): Eukaryota > Viridiplantae > Streptophyta > Magnoliopsida > Caryophyllales > Amaranthaceae > Chenopodium > Chenopodium album. Next base: position 10,331,769 of record NC_137844.1, read on the forward strand.
AATTGATCATGAATTAGTGATACTTCGTGTATTAATAAGTCTAGACCTGTAATGAAACTCAGTTCTTGTCAATGTACTCTGAATTCAAGATGATGCCAGTTTTATATTAATTTAGTGATTAAAATGAAGCTTGAGATTTTTCAAATTTCAAACCACCTTCATTAATGATACCATCAACTTCCATGCTCGAGTGGTGCAAGTTTTCCATCTTGAGGAAACGGGTATGATTTGTATAAAATTTAAGCGCAATACAGTACAGAGGGGACTAACAAACTGAAAAGCTTAGGTAATCTTCATAACCAACTGTGAAATTGACATCTCTAGAACAAAATAGCTACCATGAATACCATCTATTAGAGTAAAATTACAATTGAATCCAAAATTGCTATGAATTTATTACACATTGCTACAAAAATGAAAAAAGAATCTACAACTGTATCAAAGGCCAAAAAATTAAGATCCACCAGCCAAAAGTGAATAACCAGCACCATTTTTTTTCCAGTACAATTTGTGGGCCCTTATATCTGTAAAACCAACTTCCTCTATTAGAATACATATGTAATATGAGGAACTAAAGTGTACCAATAAAGGATCCTAAATGAAGACAAAAATCCTTTTCTGACTCTACAATTGGTTGAATCGCAGGCTCCGGCGTTCATGACTGCATAAATTACCAGCAAAACTTCAAAGTTAAAAAAAAAAATTAAGTAAAAAATAAACTATGCTTGCTGTTCAACTTGTGACACACTCCTGAAGGTATGTACTGCTCTGGTTCACATATCGATCCCACAAAGGTTTATACCGGCCAATGGCCAATTTTAGCCATGGCTTCATGTTCCCATTGTAGTGAATTACAGCTGCACTCTCTATTAGACGGTTATCAATGTTTGGATCATATCCTAATCCAAGTACGTGCCATCTTCGATCAAGCGGCTCTGTTAATCCATAGAAGCTGAGAAGTCCAGGAGGGAGAGTACCTAGCTTCCACAATGACCGATCATAGTTTTGCTCCATCCAGTAGTGATAACGAGTAGTCACATTTGCTTTTCTCCAGGCAATCAAATCGAAAACATTCATGCCAAATGCCCATCCACAAGCCTGAGGATCAAATTTCGAGCTAATAATTGAGTTGGAAAAATTGAGATATTTATAGTACCGATGAAATGCTTCAAGGCAAGTTTCAACAGCTCCATTCACATTTCCATGCAAGTCCAATGAGAAAAGTGGGGTCAGATCCTTCTGGACAACCACATCATCATCGAGAAAAACTACTTTCTCCAGCTGGGGGTAAATGTCAGGCACATAGAACCGAAGGTGGTTTAATAGAGAAAGGTATTTTGGGTTCCGAAACTTGGGTTCAACTCTGAAATCTTGTGACCCACCAAAGTAGTAGGCCTGGGAATCAGGGTCAAGCAGCTGTTTGAAGACAGGAGAGTAAGAGGAATTCAGCCAAGTGAACTCTTCAATATTCTGAACCTCTATTGTTGCACCTTTGAAGTCATTACTTAGAAACCAAGTCTGCATAGCACCATACGTGACACCATTTGTAACTATGTGGAATACAAGTTGCTTTGGATGGTCAGCATTGGAGATGGTAGAGTTGACAACCACTGACACACCAAGCAAATTATCTGAAAATATGCAAAAATGGTACAGATTGTTGTCCACGAGACGGGGAGAATTCTTGTTCTCATCTGCTAGTGGCTGTAGCGATGGCTTCTTCAACCAATCAGCCATCAGTTTGATGTTCAAGCAATGGAGAGTCTTAGGTAAGGATTCAGCTGCCAACTGCCCGAAAATTGTGCTCTGAACAGTTGCTGCATGTGCACGCTCCTCTAGTGCTTGAATGTGAGATTTCATAGTCATTATTGTGGTAGCTAGGTCATAGTGTGCATCCTGCGACTTGAAGATCAGGGATGACAGGCTTTTAATTACTGGTTCTGCTTCATCCAGTGATATAGCCTCTCCTCTCATGGCAGCTTTTGAAAGCAGAAGCTGGCAACTTCTGATCCTTGAGCTGAGCTCCCAAGCAAGCTGAAGGTTGTTATGCTCTTTTGCAATGATCACATAAGCCTTGGCAAGGGTCATTTGATCAGCTAATTGCCTTGCAACTGAACTTGAACTTAATAACTGGTCTGTAAAATTCAATCGCTCCCGAGTAGGCTCTACTGTATCATCCTTTTTCTGTCACAAATCATTAGCCACTGGTAAGATACTGCAAGTAATACGCTGATTCCAGGACATTACAAGCACAATTTCAATTCAGATGTGGATTACTATAATAATATGTGCATCATTGTAGTAGTGTGTTATTCTATTACAAATTTGTACTGATTCAAGTAAATAACAGCTTATTATAGCTCGCCATGTATGAACATCCAAGGTGATGCATTTTCACTAGCAAATATGTATCTTTCTTCATTTATACACAATGAAAGTCATCACCAACTAGAGGTGTGGATACAATAAATTAATGTACTCAACCTGCAGTTTCACTGTACAAAAAGTATGTCTGAATCAAACATAATTAATGCGTTTCTTACATAAAGAAAATACATCACAGTAAGATGATGGTTTGAATTAAACTCAAGATGATGTACATAGATTCTACATTGTACAAGTATCACAGAAAACGGAGGAAAAGCTCAAAAAATTCTGGATTGTGAGCAAGAGTGATCTAAATGGTGCAAACGTAGATTCAAAGTAAAGTTTTGTTAATAATAAGAAGTTTGATATATCATTGGTCTAACTTAGAGCGTCAAAACATATATTAGGAAGTTCCATTTTATCTAGGATTTAAAGACATAATTTGAGATGCATAAAGGACTAAAAATTAGATTGCTTAACTCATGTCCTCAAAGTAAAGTAGTACACAAAACCAAAAAAAAAATTGGTGAATAAGCTGGAATGCCAATAGCATATACAGAATTTACATGATGCACTGTCAATAAAACAGGAACATTGTGGGATACATAAATTTTATTTCATAATTTGGAAAATCCTACGTAGCATATACAACACAAAGGGTAAGTACCCTCAAGACCAAGAATTGTGTGTGTGGTTACTATTTTTCACACCCTCAGAAACTGGAACAATTTTCAAACACATTTAAATCTCACCTATGTAAGGGGGTTACAATTTCACATCCTCGGAGACTGTTAGCTGATACATTTGCCACATTTATTATACACAATAGTATGATACAAAAAAATGGTTCAATAAGTAGCAGATATTTAAGGGAAGAACAAAAAAAGAAAAAGAAGACAGAAGAGGATAACTAACACTGATCATGACAAAGGCTAGCAAAAGTGAAGAAAAGTTTAGACTTTTATTTTCTTGTCGGCCTCTCTGTTAGAAGGAGAGTGATGGAGGAAGAACAGATCAGTTTCAGATATAAGGTTACACAAAACAGTTTCCAGCTAAAATAGTTAAGTTCAATAGGACTTGGCATTCATCAAGCTGTTATTACTAGTTGATTCCCTAGAACTTTGAAATTAGATTTTGACATTATAGAGTAATTCCCAATCCTTCTGGGATTAACGCTTTGGCAATGTTTAATTGTTGTAAAGTTATAAAGGCTACATATAAACTGAGCTAGAGTTTGGAATGACTACCATTCTACGGGTTTGAGAACAAGAAGTATACACTATGATTAAGCAATTCCTTTCCCATTCTTGATGGGACCTACAAAAAAATACTAAACAAAAAGAGATCTAGTTTAGTAAATAACTAAAAGAACTAGGGCTTCAATGAGATTCACAGAATAGAAAGAGGCAATTCCCTATTAAAATAAAGATTAGTTTACTTGATATCATGCCCATGAACATTAAGATGTTTTACATTACTTTATCAGGAGCACCTGATCACTATATGCATTGTATGGTTAACCATTCAGCTTTGACAATGAAGGCTTTACAAAGCTTGAACTTTACATCCCTAAATGGCTATACATCTCTTTTATACCCCTAGAGACAAAATACACTGATCTACAGGATACAGCCAAATGCCTATAGGAAGATCACTTTATTTCTAAATGACTTAAATTTGAGTTCACAACCTGGACTCGCATCAAATGGTGGCACATAAGGCTCAAGATATACATTACAAAGCACAAAGTCCTAAGAATTCGAACATGACAAAAGGAATAAGAATTTGTAACCACAATACAGGACATCTCTCAGGGAAGCATTACGAACTATGAAGAAGCATAATACAAATATGCCCTAACAAAACAAATCATATGAGATCATCACCCAATTACGGTACCAGATTTTGAGCATACATGGTTATTGGAAAACGTATTGAATCCACCTTATTGTGCGAGATAGAACTTCTCTCTGTGGTGCCTCAATTTTAATATGGTAGACATACAAGATTCGAGATATCATCCAAATCAAGTAATGGCCTCAGGTTATGAAAATACAGTCAAAATCATATATTCAAGTTATACTCTCATCCATCTAAACTAGTAATTCAAACATTGACATCACACAAATGAGAACCTATAGTTATATGAATCTAATGAACTTGGATATCTTACACAAATCAGGAAAATTCCCCAACAAATTCCTCAAACATGGTAAAAACCACGGATAGATTAACACTACAACTAAACAAAAACAACCAAAAAGCAAGAAATGAGTATAAAGTAATCCGTTACCACTTATATGACATCTCACCTACCAAGATTCTGCCAATAAAATCACCTTTGACCCACAAAATAATTTGACAAAATAACACTTAGATAAACCTCTAATCAATCCAAATTCATCATCCAACCTCAAATGATAAGCATTTAATTCAAATATATAATATTATAATTAAATTTGATTAAAAAAATTGAGTAAATTACCACTGTCGGCTGATGAACATGATCTTGATTATGATGATTATGTTGAACAACAAACAAAATAATCCCAGCAAAAAAGAACAATCCAAGAAGTGCCCAGATCCAATTAGAAATTCTTCTTCGAACAGGGCGCCGGAAATCAGCCGCCCGCCGCCCCCGCATCTTCCGCCGCAAATAAAAATCACCCCAAAACTCAACAACCTAAGCTGAACCCATCATCAATCAAGATTTAAATATTAATTTAAAGTATAAATTTGATTAAAATCTCAATTAAAACAAAACCCAATTCAGTATTTTGGTTGAAAATTATGCCCAAAAGTCTAAAATGGCAAAATTCACCCAGAAATGACTGATCAAAATGTGGGGTTTAAAGTTGTTTTTTTTTTTTTTTTTACTGGGTTTATGAGCAGCAAATGATGAAAGAAATAAAAAGAAGAAAGTATAGATTTGGAATGAATGGGGTCAGTAAAAATCAGCACATTTATTTGGACAGCTTTTATATAATTAATAATTAATCAATTAAATTAAGAGGAGAAATGAATTTTTGGTTTCAGCTTCTGCACTGTTCACATTGGCGGGGAAGGGAAGGAGGAAGGGCATCTCCACATGACTACATGTGCTGATGTGCTCTTGCCCTTCTTTTTTTTTTTAGTCTTCGCTTTTAACTTTTTTTTACTCCATGCATTTACTTTTTTTTTTTTTTTTTTTTTTTTGAAGAAACTCCATGCATTTACTTGGAGGAGGCATTAAGGATAAATCCCTAATGAAGACCGGATTTTACATCCATGCACCTTTTCTCTTTTTCTCGGTATTTTAATGAAGAGCGGATTTTACATCCACGCACCTTTACTCTTTTTCTCAGTATTTTATTTGGAAATTCTCGTTTTTATTTTATATTTGAGAGGATTTTCAAAAGATGTTGGTATCATTTTATGTATGGATGATTTATATAAAAGTAATGACTATATTTATCGATTTGTATTCTGTCATATCATTTATTTGTCTACCTATTGCCTATCTATGCTATGTATATACAATATCATTTATTTGTCTACCTATTTTTTTTTTTAAGGAGAGTATTGAAGTTTTTCCCATAGTATTAGCATACTCGCCAAAAGTGGGGGCGAGCATGGATCGGATATCTGATATCCGAAACTATAAAATCTGATATTCGATCCTAAAACTTTCGACTATCCGATATCCGAAATACTTTAAAGCATTGATTTACATAGAAATACCGGGTGTATATAATAAATTTCACAATATTTGTGAAGCTTTCTAATGATATACTGGTTGTAATATTGAAAGAACTAACAACAAAATTATATACTCATTTTGTATTTTAAAGGACGATATTTGACATTTTGCACTATTAGGTCATGTTCACTTCACCTTAAAAAAAATAATATTAAGTATAAATAATTTCAGTTCAGCAAAAATAAGTTTAGTTCAGTAAAATTAATTTCAGTTTAGTAAAAATAATTTGAGTTCAGTAAAAATAAGTTCAGATCAGTAACAGTTTTTTTAAAGAAGAATTATAATAGAAAATCAGTAAAAATAATTTCAGTTCACAAAAATAGTTTCAGTTCAGTGAAATTAATTAAGTTCAGTAAAAATAATTTAAGTTTAGCAAATATAATTTTGTTTCAGTAAAAATAATAAAAATAATTTTAGTTCAGCAAAAATAAGGTGAATTGGAAACGATGCCTTATATACAATAATCATGTAATGTGTCATTGGATTAGTTATATTTTGTAATTTAATTTATACCAATAAAAAATCAAAGATATTAATATTCAACATTGCAATAGGCAAACATTCTAGTCAATTTGTTGCACTTACAAAAATCAAAGGGATTAGTACTTACTACTTAGTATTTGTCTTTTAAAAGAACGATTTGCCCAATTGGTGTTAAAAAATAAATAAATTACAAAAATAGTGTTCACTTAAAAATATTTCTCAAAGTAGTGTTCATGTAGGTTCGGAAATTACAAAGCTAGGAATTAAAAAATAATGGCTAATATAATCCAAATATATATATGTATACCATTAAATTCTTTACGGTAATGTATATGAGTATATCTTTACGGAGTACTACTTAATCTTATCCCTGACAAAGACTATTGGACACATTATAATGGACCAAAAGTTGTTGTTGATGCTAGTCTCAAGCGTAGTCCCGGACGACCTCCTTCCCAAAGATTACGAAATGAGACGGATGAAGGTAATCGAGCAAAGGTGACATGTAGTGTTTGTCGACAAAGGGACACAATAAAAAAAAATTGTTTGTCAAGGTTAGCTAATTTTTTAAGATTATTAAGTTTCTTATATGTATATATAGTTGTTCAAATGGAATTACTTTTCTTACTAATAATGTTGCATGTCTACTTTTTAACAGATCAAATGGAGCTTCCAACTCTACTTCTTGGCCAACATGACTCTTCAAATTTTCATTTGAAGCATGAGCACACATCAGTACTTTGAAGGTTGTTCGATCATCATCTCCAAATTCATATAAAATGGTGCTAAATTGAATTTTTTATTTAGCTAGTATGACATGTTTTGAGCTATTTTGTAATAAAGTAATACCATCTCCGATCCAAATTGATTGCATTGTAGAACTAGCAGTTGGTTTAAAGAATGGTGATTGAGTTCCCTTTGATAATTTAAATCCGTCTAAATAATGCATTATATATCATGTTATATATAAGTTTTTTGACAAGGTTATGTCCATAACAAAAATGCTAGAAATTTTTAAACATTTATATTACTTCGAAATTCATAATCCATACTCTGGTCAAGATACCGTAAGCGTTAAAAATAAAGAATTTAATGGTATACATATATATATTTGGATTGTATTAGCCATTAATTTTTAATTCCTAGCTTTGTAATTTCCGAACCTACATAAACACTACTTTGAGAAATATTTTTAAATGAACACTATTTTAGTAATTTATTTATTTTTTAACACCAATTGGGCAAATCATTCCTTTTAAAAAAGATCAATATTTTTTTTTTTTTTTTTTTTTTTTTTTTTTGAAAAGTCACGTATAACATAGAATAATTGAAGATTTGAAGAAGTCATGTTTGCTAATCTTTTTCATCATTTCCTTAATAATGTCTCAGTATGGCCTAATTGCCTACTTAGGTAGTAGCTAGATTACACAAATTGGAACCATAATAATGGCCCATCGAAACAACCTAAAAATACTTTAATAAAATTAGAGTCAAAAAAAAAAAAAAAAAAGGGGGGGGCATAAATCAACTTATTACTACTGTTAGAATATGACAACTTGAAGGTCAAGTAGTTTTCTGTCTCTAGTAGGGTTGTTCCTAGGTGGTTCCTAACCCACGTAAGGAGTAGGGAGCATCTTCCAAAAAAAAAAAAAAAAAAAAAATCAAAGAGATCAAGACAAAGTTCACAAAAAAAATACAAAGTATGTGTCACTCTAATGATGTAAAATAATTTATTAATATCATAATATTGGTTATACCACAGAAATACTTTAAGCCAAGCATTGATTTACTTAAGAAAAGATTATCAAAACTCGAGGATGAGAACATTGTCTTTTATTTTTTATTTTTTATTTAGACATAGTCAAATCCAACCAAACCATCGTGTTTCATGTTATTTATTTATATTGTTGGTTAGTAAGGAAAAGGGTCTTACCGAGCCAGAATCTCTTAAGCGTCCACCCGACTCAGGTTAACGGATAGGCCTTTTACAAATGATAGTGTTTTAGGGGAGGTGGGGGGGAGGAAATCTCCACCCCAAAGAGTCTTTAGCAGAATTTAATCGAGATACAAATTTTCTCATTGTGTCTACTAAGTTAATTAGAAAACATTACAATATAAAAAAGGAAAAGGATTTTAATTGTGTTATGCATTAGATTCATGGTTATTGTGCCTTAGGGCTTAGGGTGATCCAAACCTTCATAACTTAGAAGCATTTTGAAATTGAGAGAAGAGAAGATAAATCCTATGGACATGAAGCATAAAATTCAACTCCCTAATACAAATGAACATGGAAGACTAGAAAATATTCTATGCAAATAATTCTAGGGGCATTAAGGCACAAGTGCACAACTTTGTTGTTTACACTTTAATTGGTTGATAAATCTATATTTTAAAGGTATAATTTTTCATTAATCAAATCACATTCAATTATAATCCGCATTAAAACATGAGGTGTACCAATATGAAAAAATTGTCCAAGTATAAATGATGTTGCTTTTAATTTACACTAAAATTTTCAAAAAGAATATAACATGATTAAAAAAAGAAGACTTGCTGATGATTCATATACTTGACTCAAGTTAACGTACTCTTTAATTAACCCAAAAAAAAAAAAGTCAACATACTCCAATACTTGACATACATGAAGTGCCATTAACTCCACTTAATGTCAAATTTAAAAAAAAAAACTCCGCTCAACACGTGATGTAAGATATTAGAGTTTAATGAAGTGTTTGCTTTTTAATGGTTTCTCATGCTTGCCATAGTTTCTCAACATTGAGAAACATTTGATGTTTCTCGTTTCTCATACATGGCAAAAAAGTACTCCCTTCGTGATGAATTACTCGTAACAAAGAGGGAATTTGCGGAGTCATAGGGAAAAGATGATAAGTGTAATTAATGAAAAATAATGGCATGTGTTTAGTATTAATCCAAAAAAAATAAACACCAAGCATCACAACCACGAAACCACCACCACCTAGCAAAACCACAACCACGAAAACACCACCACCCAGCAAACCACCAACGAGCCCAGCACCACAAACAAACCCAGCGAACCCGCGATCAACGAACCCAGCGAACCAACAAACCCAGCGAACCAACGAACCCAACGAACCCACGAACCCAGCACGAACCCACGAACCCACGATCAACGAACCAGCACCACCACCATTTTCGAGAACCCTTCGCGAAGCCACGAACCCATGAACCACGAACCAGCACCACCACCACCTACGAACCCACGAACCCATGTACCACGAACCAGCACCACCACCACCTACGAACCCATGAGAGAGAAAAAGAAGGCGGCCACAACAAAAAGGACGGCGACAGTGACTTCCGGCGACGGTGGTGTGGTCGAATCAAGGGGAGATGAACAAAAAAACAAAAGTTCTGGGTTGATGAACATCGAATGGAGATTGGTGGTGATGGTGGTGGTGAGAATGAATATAGATGGAAGGGGAATGATTTTGGTGGAAACAATTAAGTTAATCAATGTTAGGATTTAAGTTAATAAGTTAAAATAAGTAGTTTAATTAGGGTGTTTTTTTTAAAAAAGTAAGGGTAATTTTGTAAAATTACACAAAAAAAACTTACTAAAAAAAGAAAGAAAAAAGTTTGTTACAAGTAATGTGTACCGGCCATTTTTAATAATTGTTGCGAGTAATTCGTAACGGAGGGATTATATTTTTTTTTTTAGAAAATGGCAAAAAAGTATATAATTGTCAATATGTTATATTTTTATTTTTAAAAAACTTTCCCCCCTCATTTCCTTATTCTTCTAGCCTCCTCCATATTCTTATTCAGATCTCCATTCAAAACCCAACTCCATCAGCTCCCTCCGATCCCAACCTGCAACCACCTTTATCTTCATCCTTTTCAACCATTTATGTTTTAACTAACTAAAACTGTATTGAAAATATCCATCTTTCCTCTTATGAACCACCATTTTCACCACCATGAATTAAACAAAAACCCTAAGAAATAATCATGATCAATTCCAAAGGTTAGATGCATCATCCTCCTCCATTAAAGTCTCTTGCCATGTTCGATTTCTCCATTGAAGTTCTTCGATTCTTCTTATCCATTGAAGTTGCTCTGTTTTTACTTGAATTAATTTATTCATTAGAAAAAAATTACAATATTAAGTTTTAATATAAAGTTTCATAATATCAAGTTTTAATAACCATCTCGAGTCGAATTTTGACCGAGTTGCTCACAAGCTGCTCAATTCAATTAGCACCCCTATTATTAACATATGACAAAGTTAAATAATTTTCATTCCAACCTTGCACAACTCAAAACCAAAAGCACAAACCTGAATTTGACCTATTGACTCGAATTGACACCAATGCTTCCAATTTTGGTAGCGCGGATAATTTGTTCTTCAAAAAAAATAAAAACAAGCAAAACGTCCAAAAACGAGGCTAAAGGTCTGGGCCCCAAAAAACACCATGAACTCAAATTCATGGTAAACATTACCCGTCATCCTTCGGTGGCGCTCTTCTCTTTTACCCACCATTTTTCGTCGTCATTTGCTTCATCCGACGAAGAGGAGAGAGAAAATCACGGCGGCGTGATTAAATGGCAACAAGAAAAGGGGAGAAGTTCTCGGCGGATTGGATAATGGGAGGTTCGGCGGCAGTGGTGGCGAAGACGGCGGCAGCACCGATTGAAAGGGTTAAACTGCTGTTGCAAAATCAGGGTGAGTTGTTGAAGAGAGGTCGTCTTCATACTCCGTATTTGGGTGTTTCTGATTGCTTCAAAAGGGTTCTTCGAGAAGAAGGTGTTCTTGCTTTTTGGAGGGGAAATCAAGCCAATGTCATTCGTTATTTTCCTACCCAGGTCTTTGATTTTTATAATTTTGTTTAGAAATTTTGATGGGTTTTTGCTGGAATTGGAATTAATTTGTTGGGTTTTGTGGTTTTTTGGTTGATTGTTATTTTGTTTGTTAGTTTGTTTTTCAGATTTTATAGGGTGTATTGATTAATGCAGTGAAAAATGTAAATGGAAAATGAGTATGTGGGATATTTGTTCTACTTTCAGTTGATATTCACCAAGTGTTAATGTCATTGTTTTGTTGGATTTGTGGAAATAAGAAGATACTCTATAACATTTGGTGTTAATTTGAAATAAGGATGTGGGTATTGCTCTATTTGTCAGTTTATTATTGGCATTGTAATGATGCGATTATTTGGTGGGATTTTAGTTGTATGAAGGAACAAAGGTTGATTTTTGCTTGGAAATAACAAAAGTTGATGATGTGGGTCTCGAGGAAAAGAGTGAAAGTTAGGAAACAAATGTTGGAGATCTTTGGTTTAACATTAGATTGCTCATGAAACGGGCGCTTCGTAACATATTGATTGGAAAAGAGTGAAAGTAAAGGAAACACGTTAAGATTTCTCAGTCGATATGCTAACAGACTGATTGGAAAAGAGTGTAAATTTGGGGGAAAAAATTATTGAACTTAAATTAGTATTAAGTTTGGTATAAAGGAATTGATTCTTAAATAACTTTATTTAGATGTGGATTAATAATAGTTGCTGGACTGGAGGTACTTTTAGTATGATTAGGCCTGGTTGAAGCAAGGAAGTGCTGTACAGAAACTTGTACGGAGTATTACGTAAGAAGATTTGAGCTTTGCTGTTTGACATTGAATCTTATGGCCTGTTTCTATTTAAAAGATAGAGAACTGAAATTTCTGATGCTATGCAGGCTTTCAACTTTGCATTCAGAGGGTACTTCAAGAGTCTTTTTGGACGTTCTAAGGAGAGAGATGGCTACTTGAAATGGTTTGCTGGAAATGTGGCTTCTGGAAGTGCTGCTGGAGCAACAACTTCAGTCTTTCTCTATCATTTGGATTATGCACGTACACGACTTGCTACTGATTCTCAGGGAGTTTCTTTGAATGGACAACGTCAATTTAAAGGATTGGTTGATGTTTACCGCAAGACATTGTCAACTGATGGAATTGGAGGGCTTTATCGAGGATTTGGAGTATCAATATTTGGAATCACACTTTATCGGGGTTTGTACTTTGGGATATATGACACTTTGAAGCCGCTTATTTTGATTGGACCTCTTCAGGTTGGTCACTCCCTTTTTTTTTGACGGAGTATTTTATTACACCCTTAGCTGTCTGCTTAGTTTGATTTTACTGAAAACCTTTGCAATGCAGCATCAATTTTGCTCCCACTGGGTTGATGGAAAATGTTAATGCCTGTAACTTTAACAATCTTGTTAGATGTCAATTGTCAAATGGCAGAAAACATTCGTATTGAATGCTTGATGGACCTCTCTTTTCTTATTTTGTATTGGTCAACTAGTTTAATTTCCTTTGCTCATCTTCCTCCCACCACCATGGCACCATTATAGGCAGCTGTAATGATTTTTTCATGGTACTGCTATGGAAGTAAGATCTATACAATTGAAAGGAGAAAAGAGCCAAGGAATTTGTTTCTCGTTGCTATTCTTTTAGACAAATGTTTGTATATACATGTAGTGCACACTTCTTTTTTGCTGTTGCTAAAACAAGGTCAAAGGAGAGTGGTTTGTAGAAATTTTGTAAAATTTACCGATCTTTTTCTGGTGAAGTCATTGCTTGTGTTTAATATTTGAGTAAAAAAGAGTAGTAGGCCTTAAAGAAAAGAATTAAAGATAGTGGAAAGCAGGCTGGAGAAATAGAAAATGAGTTGTAATACAGAAAAGTGATAGAATCTTGATACTGAAGCCCCATGGTTGGTAATGCTCTATTGGAGATAATAATATAGAAGTTGTGGTAGACTAAGAATGACTTGGGTGGACGGGGTACCATGTATTGAGGATATGAAATTAAGGTCTTTATGATCATATTATGGAATGCAATAGGAGTGATTGCAGGAAAGTGATTAATGTAAGTGACTTGTGGAACGACATCTTGTTCCATGTTGGCAAGGACTATCCTTTTGGGATTGAGGATTTGATAATGTTGTTTGGCGGAGGGGCCTCTCTTCAAGCTAGACACAACATAATCATGTCAAAAAACTTTGACACTTACCTGACCTAAATAATTAATCTTCGATTGTTTTATATATTGGGTAGTCGTGTTGACCTATTTAACTTTGTTTGAATTTGAAACATCAAGAACAATAAAATGACGGATCACTCTCTCTGTCTGATTATGCTATATTACTAAAGTAGTTCTGGTTTAGCTAACTACTAACTTTCTCGGGTATACTGAAATTTTGAAGAAAGAATTCAGATTAATCTATCTCTTATCTTCAAGTTGCGTTAACATGTGGTAATATTTTCTACTCCCTCTGTCCACAAATAAAAGTCCTCTTAGGATTAAGTGTGAAGATTAAGAGTTTTAATCAGGAGGGAGGCTTATGGCATAGACTGTGTAAAATGTAAATGTAACAATAAGAAATTATGGTAGATAATACTTTGTATACTTTGTATAAAAGAAAGATAAGCTCTTTTATTAGAACCGAATCACATGATAGAATTGGGTGAATATTCTGTATAAAGTAATTGGGACTTATAGAAATGGATATCCAAAAATAATATGCCAGATTTATACTTGTGGACAGGAGTATATGTTTTTGTCATTCAGGTTGTAATATATTGTATTTGTGTTTGAAAACTCATCACTAACCATACCCATTTAATCTTCATCTTATCATATACAAATACTACTTTATTAAAATATGAATTCTGATTGCTTTTTATCTTTCGATTGTTACAGGATAATTTCCTTGCTTGCTTTTTCTTGGGTTGGGGAGTGACAACTACATCTGGTATCTGTGCCTATCCATTTGACACCGTGCGCCGGAGGATGATGCTTACATCTGGGGAGTCTGTTAGGTATTCTAATGCATTACATGCATTACGTGAGATTATTCATCATGAAGGGTTTTCTGCTCTTTTCCGGGGTGTTTCTGCAAATATCCTTTTGGGGATGGCAGGGGCTGGAGTGCTAGCAGGCTATGATAAGTTGCACCGTATTGCTTATGGACATGGTTATAGGTTTGGGCCTTACAATAAGTTGTGAAAATGAAGTGTATAAGATTCTTGCTTTTGTACAGCTCCAAAATGTACTTATTGTATCTCCATTGATTTTTCACAAAGGGATTCAACTCATTCAGAAGGAAAAGTCACAGCCAAAAGTGTAGGAATTATAAGTCTCATACTCATTGAATGTTCATTATTGATGTCATCAACAAATGTTGTTCATAATGGCAATCCCAATTGTATAAACTGTATAGTTTCACCAGATCATATTAATGTAACTGCTTCTCTTTTATTTCTATGTGTTCAAATGCTTCCTTGTTCATGTTAATATAGTCTGGCTAATTCTGTTGTGGAAGAACCACAGTGTTCTGAAACAGAACAGCCAGTCTGATGATGCCTGATCCTGATGATGCCTGATCTTTGGCAGGGCTTTCAGGCTTTGGGGTTCCAATCTGTTTCTTCTGCTTAGCTCTAGTACTTACTGACAGGTATCAGGCTTGGTTATACTATAGTTTACTTTATAATATCCGTATTGCTTTCTTCATTTTCTCAAGTAATCAATTTTTTATTTTATTTTATTTATTTATTTTGTGTTGAGTCATGGGGTCCATTATGACAAAAACTTCTTCAATTTTGTTTCTTTTTTGTATAAATGCTCCTTTGATCGATTAAGGTCAATCTGAAATCTGAACTATGGGTTATTAATGTCTAGTTTCTTTCTTTCTAAATGGTCATTTTGTGTATTATTGCTCCTGGTAGACTTGATTCTATAATTAGTCAGAATCACATGTTACTTTTTTATTTAATAATTTTTTTATTTATTAATATTTTTAAATCTATGCTTCTGGTCCTCTCCTTCAGGTAGTTTTGTGAAGTATTTATTTATTGTGTTCCTCAGTCTTGATCACTATTCACTGGTCCGTATAAAGCTGATTCTACAACTAGTTTGATACACATATACTTTCCCAATCTGATGTAAAAAGGGCAGGTTTCAGATATGAAATAGCATGACTTCATTTTCAGTTACAAGAGGTGCGGTGCAACATATTTGTCTTCATACCAGAAATGTCAGTGATTTTTGGTACACTTACTACACTATCAAAGTATTAAGGATAGATGTTAATGGACAATGGTTTCAAACTTGTTAAGGGTGGAGCATTTTCCGTTGTCAAGGTGGGTTTCATAGCTTCTTATTGGTGAATATCCTTCTTTTATGCCTACATGACAGTATAATTGCTAGTGTTACACCATTTGAGGTGAAAAGTGAATTTAACTAGTACTAAGGTTGGAGTTTCATCCGTAGCATAAATCAGTACTTTTTGTTTTTCAGTTGTAAGAAATTTTTTTAGTTTATTCTAATTCTGTGCTCATAACACTTAAAATTTATTATGTATTTTACAATGCAGTTTTTTTGGGCATCTGGGTGTTGAAGGCTTCACCAGACTATTCTTCTGGCATCCTCATCTCTGGTACAATTGGTCTAAGCTTTGGGGAGTCTGTCTTTGCATACTTTTCTGATAACTAAGATGTTTTCTTATTCACTCTCATTTTCTGGCTTATATATCCTAACTATCTAAAGTTCTAAAGGCCCATATTGATTATACCATATTAGTACTTCATGAATCTTGAAGCACAGCTTAAGGTGTACCCCCTGAGGCGCACAAAGATTTTTTTCAGAATTTTTTTTTATGTTTATTATATGCGCCTCACTTCAATGAGGCGCACAGAGGTGCGCCTTAGGTGCAGGGAACTGTGAAACGCCTTGGTGAGCCTTGAACCTTTTTATACATTGCTTTTGTGTTCTTATATGTATGATGGTAATGCAGAAGCTATAGGTCTTTAATAACCTAACTTTTAGAGACCATACTTTTTTGGAGAAGGGAGTGATTGATGTCGAATTCATACTCTTACCCACCATTCCAGCCTCACAAACTCCTGAAACATATGAACTAGATTTTCTTTACCACACCCAGAAGACCTGGAATGCCAGTTGAAAATTTTGAGTTTTTGGGGGATTTGTAGAGCATTTATAGAACTTGCAATAAGAGATCAATTCTACCTAGCAACATAATTGATTGGCCTAACCTCAAATTTCTGGGAAAAGATTGTTTAAGAATGTGATTTCAGCAAACAGCGATGTGTTGACTGTTGGATTTAATTCTCTTAACCTCCCAAGCGACCAAGCATCAACCAAAGAATCTGTGGCCTTTTGGGAAAAAGCTTGTGTGAAAAGGAACATTTGGCTTGTTGCTCATGAGTGCATGACTGACCCTCATGAAATCATCATTTTCACCTGTATCAACCTCTCTTAACAACCGATAATGGGTTGTAATGTTTAATACTACTTCTGCCTAAAATATACAGCAGATCCAGATGAGTGTCAAGCATGGCCTAGAATCCTGGTCTGAAATGTCTCCAAAGCCCTTACACCAGCTGCAAAAGAGTCACTGGTGACAGATGGCAATGCAGATTAGCAGACCCAACCACCCATTTATTCCCATAAGCTCCAGAATCCAAGTCTCTGGTATTGAATATGAGTTGCAAATTGATGAATCTTCAAATATTAATGCTACTATAGTCTCTGACACAAACAAGATATGATTACCCTCTTGAAATTCTGTTACCAAATCTGATAATATATTGCTGATCATAAGTTGATGAAGTGTGAGGATTATAAGGAATAGATGGAGATGTTTCTGTAGGGTTTATTGTATTTTTGTAAGCTAGCCTAAACTTGTAATTTTCCATAGCCTATACCAGAACAAATGTTAGACAAAGAAAGGTATCAATACTGAAATAACTAATGGGGAGGGAAAAATACATATACTGTACTCAAGTCCTAGTATACATATAAAACAAATATCCAGGATGAGCCTCTTTGGCATTTTGTCTGATTCCATATACGTTGCCTATTCTCTTTTACAAAGAAATGCTTACTAGAAAACTGTTATGATCCTATCTTCCTTTTCAATTACGATCCTATCTTTCTTTTCTAGGCTTTTAGCCACATAACTGTTGACACAACCTGACCACAAAGAATTTTGATTCCTGTAATCCCATTCGACTCTTATTTTCTCTGAAAAGTAACATGAGAAGTTTGCTGGTAAACCAGTTTGAATTTTAATTTCTGTAGCTGTCAATCTGTTTCTGACAGTTTTCTTGATGGAGGAATGATGGATACAAAGGTCCCATTGATGCTTCCAAGGATAGGGCCTGTTTGCCCAAATATCAGCTATACATAGTAAGATTGAGTAGGTAATTCTAGAGATAAGAAAAAACTTTGTGGCTAATTTTTAATTTCATTGGTCTTTCTGACGAAAAAACCAAGAGGATAGGACATGGATTTATTGTTTCTCTTGACCCATAGGAAAGAAAATGACGAAAAAAACTTTAGATTCTGAATTGCATTAACACTTCATATTAGTAAAGCAGAACTCAATTTTGGATCTTCTGAGACCTGAGTTATATCTATCATACTTTCAGCAAGTTCAATTGGTTTTAGACTGGTTCATTCTTTAAATGTCAGTAGCATTAACTTAAGTTTCAATTTAAGTACTTTGATAGGAGTCATAGGAGTATCCAAATCACTTACAGAATACTTAATTAGGGTTACCAAGCCTTGTATTGGTGAGGCTAACCTTTAATTGGGGATCTGAATTCTGAGTATATTTTGCTACCAAACATTCTTTTTAATTTTATACAAGTATTTATTTTAGTTTTTGAACGTTATAAATTTTTTTATTTAGAACTTTGTTTCTAGAATTGCACGTTAAAATGTGACCTGTCACCTGTGCATAGCCTAAACTTCATTGATTTGTAATTGTTCTTAGTTATGTTCTTTGGTTCTTATAGAAATTTGTCAGTTTTCGGTTTGTGCTGCCCTAAAACAGTTGGTGATGTTCTTCAAGCATGATTTTACTCTGATGTTGTATAGTCTTATTTACATGATTGATTCTCTTGATCCCCATGTATATATTTTGTGCGCTTGTGAATTGTCCCATGGTGGAAAAGAGAGAATTAAGTGCCTTAAAAATTGAGGCCTTGCTCCTCCCTTTACCAAGTATTTCTGATTAAATCTTTCACTTAAGTTTGTAACAATTCTCTCTTTTTTCATGACAGTGCAGGGCCCATCTTATATCTGCTTTCAAAAATTTAGCTTAGTGTTAAATTTAAAGTGGGATTTATGATAAATTTGGACCTTTGATCATGCAAAATGTTCAACCCCAATGAAGATAGCTATTGTTTACCTTTCTAATTTGCTCTTGTTTAAAGCACACTTTGATTTGAGGAGGGCAGGGTTGTGTCCTAAATATTTGTCTTGTGCATGTGAGTTGTCTCACATTGAAGAAGAGGAGAGACATAACCACTTTATAAGCCTAGGGAGTTATTGTTGCCATGGCTAATTGGTTCTGAGATAAAATTAACTCCGGCTTATAAGTGGTCAACTCACCTCCATGTCCCATTTAAAAAAATATGACAGATAACCCTTGAAAGTGAGACTTTTTCTTTGGAATTGAGTGACTATGGATAATTCTTCAGATTTACAATAATAGAATGATTTATGAACATCAAACCCCCTTTAATTGAGGCCAAACCTTCATTGAGCCTACTGTTTTTAAATAAGAAAGTTAGGCCAAGAGCCAGAAATTCTTATGACGCTTAGTGGTAATCAAATAGCCACCTAATTTTTTGCTCTTTCTCCTTACAGCAACTGTCATGCAATCGGCATTTTGGATGCAGTAATCCACAACACTTCTTTTTCTTCCTGTCCATCTCATCCAAAATCTCCATGCCTTTGATCGTTTTCTATGGCCTAGTACCAGTAATGATGCCTTGTGTTCCTTTGCTTGGCTCACTATTGTTGGACCTTTCTCCTTCCCTGCAAGTGCTACAATTTCCACTTGTACCTGCTCAGTGAAAGGAACCAGATTGATGCTGTTAGAGCTTGTTTTGAGGTTTGGTGTATCACTCCATTGCTACCATTTAAAATTTTGTCATCTGATAAACTCTGTGACATTTAAGTTACAAATCTCATGGAGCTTGACAGTTTTATTGTACACTTCAAAACAATTTGATGGTTTTGATCCTCATAATAATCTATTAGTTCTGACATTTAACTTTTTATTACTCATTGATTTATTGTGATATTAATTACCAAATTTGATCTGTTACAAGTTTTAGAATGAGGATATTAGACTAATTAGAGTGACATCTTTCTGCAGGTCGATTCTTTTTGTCTTTACATAAAAACTTAGTATCCTTCTTCGATTCTTCCGTGTTTTTGTTGTGAATTTGTGATTAGTGTAAGTCATACTATACCAATTGATCAGAGTAGTGTGACATACCCCAGGTCTTCTGGATTGGCAGACACTTCTCAGAGAGTAAAGAAGTCCATAAGCTTTTGGATCAATTTCACCCTCAGTATGTGAATCTGCATTAATAAAAAAAAATTGATATTAAGACAAACTTGCCCTGCATTTTAGTATGCAAGTTTCATCAAATTAATCTTTGTCTTTAAAAAAATCCCCCCTCCTATAAATAATATATTATGCATCATGTTTCTAATTTCAGACCGTCCCAAAATTATAGGTCACTTTTTACATTACGAATTACTAAAGCTGAACTTTGAACTACATTAGTATGATTGAGATGTAGACATATGAATAGAAATGGATAGTATTGATATTCTAACTAGTTTTGTTAAATTTGACAATTCAATGTGACTTGAATGACAGGATGGAGATTAATTTACCACATTTTGTTGGCTTGGCTAAATGCAGAAGAATAACAGTGTCCTCCTTTTGAACAGTATGGGATAATGCCCATTGAAGAGCACCCTTAGCCTGTAAGGTTGCATCTACAACGATCATGATCCTGTTTCCCTCCTTGGGTTCACCCTTTTCAGAATTTTCTTCACTGCTGAAGCTCGATCCGCACTCATTTTCAAAATACTCACTCTTATCACTTTTGATAGAATTATAAGCTGGATTGGATTGCAGCGGTGGTGAACGAATCCGAGCTTTACTTATTTTAAAGCAGGATCCCGGAATTTTGGTATGTACTCTCACCATTCTCTCTTTTCTTTCTGAAGGCAATGACAGTACACAGAAAACTTGAGTGTTTTCAGATTTGAATATAACCAACAAGAATGTTCAGAAAACTATACTTTATATAGTTATATTCTTATATATCTGACAAAGGGGACATAATCTGTTAATTAATAATCAACTAATATCATAATTATATGGTATATCTTTAGAAGGGCTAAGTCAACTTTGTAAGTGAAATGACAGAAAAGGACAGAATGTGGTTAGGCATACATTTAGAGGCGTAAGACGTGCTCACCATTGTGTTTAGATTCTCTGAAGACTTTGAGACTCCATTGTTTAAGTTATGGTGTGATTTTCTGGTTGGTGAATTTTGTTTTTTATAGGGTATTTTCTTTAATGTGGGACATATCCCATTAAACGTGCTAACCATGAAGGTATTTAGGTGTTAAGTGCAAGTCCCACGCCTGCTAAGATTTCTTAGTTGTATTGATTAGTTTTGGGGTGTTGCATTGTTAATTTCTGTATTTTTTTGACCTTTCGTTGATTTCCAACCGTGTGATGTGCATCCTACTCCGTCTTTAATCTTTTATATTCGCAATTTTTTCTAATCCTAATCATAGAATACATACAGGATAACCTTAATAATCTTGGTAACAACCTACTAATGTTATTTTTTTAAAGGTTAGAACTTTCAACTTGCTACAGCAGAACCACAGCTCGGATGAACTCGTTCTTGTAAAACTCATACATATGCGGGTGGCTACAGACTGTTTGTTTGGAGTTTGTTCTAGCCTTTAGTTCAGACCTAAAAGAGGACTAGTCATGGTCAGCTATTGTCTACGAATAGTTTCGTCCGTTTCCGGGCCCGGACTTGGGTTGGATATGTCATATGTGCCAAATCAAAGTCTGTTTGTTGCTTCAATTCTTACCATCCTTCCCACCTTACCTTAAGCCTTTTAAAACTTGTGCAGAATTATCTTTATTTTTGACTTTGATTGACTTTCAAAGCTTATACACCTTCTTGGAGGGCAGGAAAGATAATTTAGACAAGCAATAATAAATTGGGTCAATCACTCAATTGCGACTTATCACAGCAATAGCATGAATCAAAACAAATTATCATTGTTAAGATTTTTGACTAAAATATAAGAAGTATAGAACCTTCCTGTATTGTTTAAATTTTATCTAATTATTTAAAGTCTAGTAAATGAATAGTTATCTGGCTTATCTCATAATTTTAAAAGATTATATATCGTTTTAAGAGCCGGTTTAGTATATGTAATGTATATTGTTGTTTCTTCGTCTTTTCATGTTTTTTTATTCTTAAGAATAAATTGCATGAACATAAACAAACAATAATTTGATCTTATATGAGATGGCAAACCTAAAAAATAAGTATGGCTATTTAAACTTTTTATTTTTTTTAAATAATGAGTGCTTGAGTCATGAAAAATATGTAACAAATGCACTTGCACCTACGTTGTTTAAACCCCGTAAAAATGTGCACATGTTAAACAAAACTACTTGACCACCAAATCAAATACTAGTATTCTAGTACCACTGTACCAGTCCAATATTGATTTTGGCACTCTTATGATTTATTTTAACACCCTTCTTTAGTTCTTTATAAATTGTAAGTAGTGCACATAAGTACATAACTGTGCTCTCATTCATAGTGGGATTGTTAAAATTATATCTCGTGTACTTAAACTGTAGAAATATATACAATTTAATTTAATTTAATTGTGTTGATATAAAACGAGTGTCCCTCGGGGATATCAATGGGGCGGGGCAGGGCGGAGGTTGGTTTTTTCATTCTCATTCCCACTTAACATTTTTATTCCCATCCCCATTCCCGCGACGGGTCTAAAATTTATTCCCATCCCCGCCTCGACAGGTACAATTCCAAACTCATCCTCGCCCCACTTAGATATCCACCTCCACCTAATCCCCACCCAATACCTGCCTAATCCGCGCCTCTCAAATACTACAATTATAACTAAAGTGGGTGGGGGTGGGGGTGGGGGTGGGGGTGGGGATGGGACGGGTACGAAGTGAGGCGAGTGGGGCGGGGCGGGGAAGGAGCGGCTACAACCTAAAATCCACCCCGCCCCATCACCCATGGCCAGTATGGTTTTTATCTCCATCTTTGCCCCACCACCCGCCAAACCGAAATCCATCCCCGCGCCAGTGACATTATGGGCAAAAACTCTCCAATGTTATTTCGATTAATGGTTTGAAATGGCTTCAAAAAAGGTCAACTTTGTTAAGCCGTCATAGACTAACACTAAACTTGCAAATTCATATTCACACAATCGTTCTAAGCACCTCGGAAGGCCAGAAGAACATCAATCAATTTATGAAATCAATAATAATAATAAAATAAAAACAACAATAATAATAATATCAAATTATGAAATAGTTGATTGCTAATGCCGGCTTATCCTAGCTGTATCTAAATTGAGTTGTGAACAATATTAAATGAAAAATGACTTGCTTTAATTCCATCTGTCTTTTCTTCTTTTCTGTTCATGAAAATTCCCATACAAGTATTACTTTTCCACAACCAAGCCAATAAAATTATAAACTTTGTGTTGTAATTGTTTGATTTTGTTGGACATTGATTGAGATTGTTTTTGGAAAAACACAACATATTAGTTTGGCAGTTTTGCATTTTGTGCATTATGCGAATAAGGATCTACTGTTGTTTATCTTTATAACTTTCTCTTAAAAAAAAAAAAAAAAAAACAAAAAAAAAAAAAAGGGAGTGACTGTATTGTGACAGAGTATGATAATCACTCGCAGCATGTGACTATTAGAATTCAGAAAAGGGCGCAAGGGTTTGTTGGAGGAATATGGGTGTTCTGGAAAACTGAAGAAGTGAGTGTGACAGAGTATGATAATCACTCGCAGCATGTGACTATTAGAATTCAGAAAATTGATGAAGTCCCTTGGCTTTTTTCAGCAGTATATGCGAGTCCAGAGTCCAGACAGTACCCTTCGCAAGGAATTATGGGAGGAGCTTGAGAAAATAAAAGGGAATTACTCGGGGCCTTGGCTTGTAGCAGGGGATTTTAATGAAACTACAAGTTTCAGGGAAAGAAATGGCGTTGGTGGTGCTGATGAGAAGATGTAGAAACTTTTCTAATTGGATTGAAAACAACAGCCTTATTGATCTTGGATGCTCGGGACCGGAACATACTTGGTTTAGAGGTAATTCTCCGGAGACTTTCAAGTCAGCAAGGTTGGATAGGGGTTTAGTGAACGAAGAATGGAGGGCCTTATTTCCTGAAGGTGCTGTTCGGAATTTACCTAAATCAAAGAGTGATCACTGCCCGATCATTATTAGCACTACGGGGTTTGCTCCGATTCCAAATGCGAGCAAACCTTTCCGCTTCCAGGCAGCATGGATGAACCATGATCACTTTGAAAGCTTTGTTCGGTCGAAGTGGGATACTGAGGCCCCTTTAATTCCTTTCCTTAAGTCCTTCTCGGGTTTGCTATCAAGTTGGAACAGGGAGATTTTTCATAACATTTTCAGAAAGAAAAGTGAATTGTGGGCTCGTCTTGAAGGAATTCAACGTATTTTGGCTCAAGGTAGGGATCGCCATCTAATTAAATTAGAAGCGGTCTTGAGAAGGGAGATGGATGAGATTTTAGAGCAAGAGGAGATGTTGTGGTTTCAGAAGTCTCGGCTGGAGGCTATTAGAGATGGTGATAGGAACACTAGATACTTTCATCTCTCTACTCTAATTAGAAGAAGGCGCAACCGGATTGATTCTCTTTAAAATTTGGATGGAGAGTGGGTACAGTGTCCGGTACTTGTTAAAAAAATGGTGACTGATTATTGGATGCATCTTTTTCAAGAGGAGCCTTCGGACTGTATTGGGGAAAGGTTACTGTTTGATCATTTTCCTTATATTTCGAATGAGGACAGAGGTCTTATGTCAAGGCCTTTCTCGGGGTGTGAAGTGCGAAAGGCTCTAATGAGCATGAAAGCCTTTAAAGCCCCGGGTCCCGACGGTTTCCAATCGCTCTTTTACCAGCAGTATTGGGATTTGGTGGCATCAAATTTAATTAAATTAGTCAAAGATGTGTTAGAAGGTCGTGAGTTTCCGGATGGCCTTAATGATGCATTCCTTGTACTAATTCCGAAGATGGATGTTCCTCAAAAAGCAAATCATTTTCGACCGATAGGTTTATGCAATATCACTTATAAAGTGGTGACAAAGGTGATTGTAAATCGGCTTAAACCCCTTCTTCCTACTCTCATCTCGCCTACCCAATGTAGTTTCGTTCTGAAAAGGCAAATCTCGGACAATATTGTATTCCATGTTGTATAAGAAAGGGAAGGTAGGGTAGATGGCGGTGAAAATCGATTAGGAAAAAGCTTATGACCGCCTTCGTTGGAGTTTCATTCGTGAATCACTTATAGAATTACGGCTCCCTCAATCCATGGTGGATGTAGTGATGAATTGCATTACTTCGGCTAAACTTCAGATTTTGTGGAATGGTGAGCCTTTGGATGCTTTTACACCATCTAGGGGGATTCGCCAAGGTGACCCTCTTTCTCCATATATATACGTTATTTGTATGGAGCGTTTGGCACATTTAATTGAACATGAGGTTCGATTTGGAGGTTGGAAGCCGGCAAGAGCAAGTCGAAAGGGCCCCGACATTTCGCACCTAGCCTTTGCAGATGACCTTATCTTATTCTGTGAGGCTTCAGTTGAGCAGGCAGCATGTATGAAAATGTGTTTGGATAGGTTCTGCAATGCTTCAGGTAGTAAAGTGAGCTTCAAAAAATCGTGTGTATTATTTTCAGATAACACTAGCCAAGATACCAGACCTGCTATTTGTGATACTTTGACTATAAGTAGCACTGAGGATTTGGGGAAGTACTTAGGTGTGCCTACAATAAATGGGAGGACGACTAAAGGTGACTACCAGTATCTGCTTGACCGTGTGAATGCCAAATTATCTAGCTGGAAAACAAAGACTTTGTCTTTGGCTGGACGGGCTACACTAGCTCAATCATGTTTGTCTTCAATCCCGTATATACAATGCAGACTACCAAAATCCCGCGTTCTATTTGTGATGATATTGATAGAAAAACTCGGCATTTTTTGTGGGGTGGAGATGATGATCATCGCAAGATTCATGCTGTGGCTTGGGAGAATGTGTCGAAACCTAAGTCGGAAGGTGGGTTGGGCTTAAGATCTATGAGGCAAGCGAACGCAGCCTTTTTGACTAAACTAGGCTGGCGTGTCCTCACCGAACCTCGGTCCCTATGGTCAAGATTACTAAGAAACAAGTATTGCGACGGAAGGTGTGACATAGATATGTTCAAAGAAAAATCAAATGCTTCCAATGTATGGAAAGGCATTATAGGCAATATTGATGTGTTGAAAAAGGGAGTGTCCATGGCTGTTGGGAATGGGAGGAAGACTTCATTCTGGAAGCATAAGTGGGCAAGTGAAGTGCCTTTGCTTGAATATGCAGATCCTCTGCGCCCTGCTCAGTTACAGGAGGTAAAGGTGAGTGAGTTCTGGGATTCTAATGTGGGCTGGAAACTTGACTTATTTGCCGATTTTCTGCCTAATGATGTTCTTAAAGCAATTGCTTCTCATGAAGTAACTGATGATGAGAATACGGTTGATGAAATTTTCTGGAACGGGTCTTCTTCAGGTGGCTTTACTCTAAGTTCAGCCATTAAGATTATGCGCAACACTTCACCTATTAGTGATGAGGCTAAGAAAGCCTGGAAACTAATTTGGAGAGCTCCAATCCCGCAAAGGATTAGAGTTTTTATATGGCTAGCTGTGCAAGATCATATTATGTCCAATGTTAATAGGTTTATACGCAAACTGACGAATGATCCAAGGTGCCAAGTCTGTGGGATGGCATAAGAGAACACGAATCATATACTTCGTGAGTGCCCTGCTGCTGCTGCTATTTGGATAAAGCAAGGAATGAATCGTACGAGCCTTGAATTTGATAACTCGTGTGCTGATTGGATTACTTTTAATCTGGAAAATTCGGGTTTAGAGGTAGAAGAACAGAAAGTAATTACCTTTGCTGTTACATTGTGGTGGCTTTGGAGATGGAGAAACGAGAAATTTTTTGCTAGTGATCCAAAGTTTCCTATTGACCAAGTTGCTTTCATCCAAGCCAGAGTTGGTGATGTTAAAAGGGCTCTAGATAGACCTTGGAAGCTAGCTGCTACTGATTCTACAAGACGAAAGGAAGTGTTCATTCGATGGGAGTTTCTTAGAGTTGGTTGGGTGAGGCTCAATACCGATGGAGCATCCAAAGGTAACCCGGGTAGAGCTGGTGCAGGTGGTCTTATTCGAGGGGCTGTTGGTGAAGTTTTTGAAGTATTTGCGTCCCATTGTGGAACCTGCTCGAACACCAAAGCTGAGCTATTTGGAGTAATGCGAGGCTTGGCTATAGCATGGAATGTTGGTCACAAACAGGTGCAATTGACAGTGGATTCTGAGGTGGTGGTGCGGTTTTTGGTAGAGGATATCCCTTCACACTCTCCTTATATTCATATTGTTCAAAATGTAGAGCGCTTATCTCTCGTCAAGGGTGGAAAGTGACTATAAGTCACTGCTATAGGGAAGCTAATCAAGCTGCGGATTGGTTGGCCAATTATGGAGTAAACTCTGACCAGAAGATAGTGCTATTTGAGGCGATCCCCGAGGATCTTTGGGCCGTTTTATTGGAGGATATAAGTGGGGTAGCTCGTGCAAGATTGGTTCCGAAGGATCGTGCCTAGCTGGTCTTGTGTCGAGTTTGTTTAGCTTTGCTTTTCTTTTTTCTGTTTTCTTTTTCTTGTTTGGTTTGTTCTATTTTGGTTTTGTTTCTTAGTTTTTTTGTTTGTTTTCTTGGGGCTTGCCCCTCTCTTTCACAAAAAAAAAAAAAAATCTTTATAACTTTCTCTTATCATTATTTTGTAAAAAAAAAAAATTAATAATAATCATCCTTAAATCTTAATATTGGTGTGGTGTTACAACATTATGACCGCTTTGTAAGCGCTCTCTCTCTAAAGTATTTGTATGGTCTTTTTGCTGTAAATGTTCTTTTATTTATTAAAAAAAAAGTGGCACAAAAGGTCATTTTATCACACTTAGGCTGCGGAGAGGGTCTTTTGACCGGATTCCGACCATTAACTTTTTTTTTTCGGCCAAAAAAATTCATGTGTTGTATACGACCACTAAAATCCTTTTTTTCCCCATTTCCCCCTCATTTGGTTCAATTTGTTTTCAATTGCCTTCAATTTTAATGTGCAGAGACTAGAATCGGAGTTTGATAAAAAAAAAAAAATTCACAAAATAGGGTTCGCGTTGAGGTTGACGATGAAGAAATTAGGGCGGAAAAGGTGGAAAAGAGGAAAAACGGATTTTTGTGCAAGGCATCAAAAAAAAAAGTCAATTGTCGGAAAACAATCAAAGGACCCTTATTATAACCTAATTGCGATAAAAGGACCTTTTGTGCTACCTTTTTTTTTTTTACTCTCTCCGTCCCAAATTACTCGCAACGGTTTGACTTTTTGCACTATTCACACATTTCACTTGACCATCTTTTTTAGCTATTATATGAAAGTCCATGTAATCATGTAAAATATTGTTGGGTCTATTTTAATGTACAATTTCTTAATATAAACTTTTTATAACTTATTTAAATATATAATAAAAGATATCAACGGTCAAACATGTACATCGACAAGCGTGTCCAGTCAAAATGTTACAAGTAAAGTCGGACATAGGGAGTATAAAATACGGAGTAACATTTATAATAAAAAGACTTACTTAAAAAGACCTTTATGACAAATTTTCCTAAAATAAATGTATGTTGATAACTTGAATTGATGATTAGCCATAATACATTTATAAAAAATATCAAAAATTAATTATACTTGTATACATTAATACATAATAGTCTAATAGTCGTATAGCGTAACAAATAAATTTCATAGCTAGGAAGTAGTAAATGGTTTTTTGACGCTAGATCATGCTCTTTATTGTCTCATTGTCTCTTGTAGTAGCCTTTTGATTATAAAGGGTCTAATGATCCGTCATTTGATTCCAAATTTAATATTTATGAAATGGTAGATCGAATTTCAAATTATGCAAATGTTAGTTATAATAATGCTAGCATTGCTAGGTAAATAAGTGAGCAACAAACCGTTATCTATTCATGGCATAGCACCATTTCCACAAGAGACAAGAACACAACAAACCCAACTTTCCCTCTTCTGCTCTCCTCCCACCTTTCATGTTGCTTCACTTAGCTACTCTCTGTCGCGCCTTTTGTATGCCTTCCAGGCAAAGAGGATATTGGTTGCCAGCCTTCTTCTTCCTCCTATACTGTAGTCATAAGGCAAGATAAACCGGAGCTACAATATAAACCACATTACCTACATAATTGATTTTTTTTAAAAGGTTAGAGAGTTTTAGGAGTAATTAATAGTTTGGTTTTTAGGAGAGTAAAAAACAGAATTTTCTCGATGGAAACCAATTCTCTCAACCCTGCTCCTTCTCGTGAAGAACAGGATCTCATTCATCGCTCATCCAAAAAGCCAAAAAGAAAAATCAATCATATCATTTTCAATAATGAGAATACTGTAATCCCTTCTGGCACTCCAAACAATCAGCCTACTACTCATAAGACTGTATCCTTTAGGGATTTGGTAGCAAACGAAGTGCGACAGGGGAATGACATAATTCATCAATTTGATATTGATGAGGAAGACATTTCTGATGATGATGAACCCCCGGATAATTTGATTGATGATCCAAAATGTCCCATAATTCTGTTAACTAAGGAGGAGAAGCGCAGAATCAGAGAGCCATGGAGACACACTCTTATTATCAAAATGTTTGATAGCAAGATTGGGTATATGGCGCTTATGAAGAGACTCAAGAAAAAATGGGAGTTGAAGGGGGGTCTGGTTCTCACAGATATAGGGCATGATTATTTTATAGCAAGATTCTCCAATCTTGGAGACTATCACCATGTCCTCACTCAGGGTCCCTGGATGTTAGATGACAACTATTTGACAATCCGTAAATGGCAACCCAACTTTATTCCTGATGATGCACCTTTACGCTTCTTAACAGCTTGGGTTCGTATCCCACATCTCTCTGTCGAATACTTTGACAAGGAATTCTTGCAAATGATTGGAGGAAAGATTGGCAAAGTTATTCGAATTGACAATAACACTGAACTTGCTCAAAGAGGCCAATTTACAAGACTAAGTGTGGAACTTGATCTGACCAAGCCTCTGCTGTCAAAATTTTGGCTTAAAGGGAAAATCTGGAAAGTTCAGTATGAAGGGCTTCGAATGATATGCTTCAAGTGTGGGAAAATTGGCCATCAGGGTGATCATTGCAATTTTAATGATCAAAATAAGTCGGACAGTGAGGATGTAGCTGCTATGCATCAAGATAATGATCAGGAGATGCCAGTTCCATCTGTTGAACAACATGATTAATGGATGATGGTGAAAAAACCACCACCACGGCGAAGAGGAGGAAAGCAGGACAAGGCTGGTGGTACACCAGGTCAAACAGTGCAGCAAGGTGGTCAACGCCAGAGTCAACCTATGGGAGTCAACGCTCCGCAAACAAAGCAAATTGGGTCAAGATTTGCTATACTGGATCAGCAGAATAAGGAAACAGAGGAAATCTTGGGCGAGGATAATGTGGAGAATTTGGGTAGTCTTAGCCTTAATTCTAGGGATTTTCAGAATAATGTGGTTAATTTGGCGGATGCTACTCAAAAAGATAATAATCACGCTAAAGATTTGCCTTTTATCCTAGGAAAATCTTCTGAGAATCCTAGTTCAAAGGGACGATTTTTTGGGCAAATCAAAAATTGGAAACAAAATAGGAAAAAAAGATAAATCAAAGCAAATTAATATCTTAACTGACTCCACAAATATTCCCTTTGTGAGCAATCCAATTATTCCCTCACATATCAATCCAGCTGGCAAAGAAAACTCACAAGCTATTTTCCAAGCTAACACAGAAGCCCTTCCCAAAGACACAGACGAAGCCAGCATTAAGCCAATTTCCAGTCCACAAAATTCCCTAGACCCTTCCCATGTCTCAGCTACCCCCGAGACCGATTTGTGTTCGAATACCCCCGGAGAAAATCCTGTGTGTAACCTCTCCGATGACAGAACCTTATTTGGGAACAGTAGACCCCCTGATTCACAAGATAGAGGTGGAGATACATTCATGGTCGGTGTCGAGTCAAATGACACCGGAGCTAATTGTGACACTGAAATTGCCCTGGAAAGTTAATCAAGCTTTTCGTGCAATGTCTCATGCCTATCATTCTGAATTCCCTGATTCATTAGGTCTTATGAATAGTGAACATAATTTGATTGCTGATTCCTTTCCCATAACGTGTATGGTGTGGAATGTACAAGGTGCTGGAAGTAGAGAATTTCTTACTGCTCTGAAGGAAGTTTTGCGGATTAATAAGCCCATTGTCCTTGCTCTGGTGGAGACTCATATGGGTGGTGATCATGCGGTGCGTGTTGGTAATATTTTGGGATTCATTGGTCATACTCGTGTTGATGCACAAGGGTTTAGCGGTGGAATATGGGTGTACTGGAAGAATGAACTGGTTACCATCGACCCTATTCACCAATCAAATCAATACATCACAATGGAAGTGTCGAAAAGGGGAGAAGAACCGTGGTATTTCTCTTCTGTTTACGCAAGTCCTGACCCCTCTAATCGTCGTGATCTGTGGCGTGACTTATCTGATTTTGCAAAGAGGAATAACAAACCATGGCTTCTCATGGGCGACTTCAATGAAACAAGATATGACTGGGAACGTAGCTCGAGTTGTGCTGAAACTTCGAGACGGAGTCGCAACTTCAACCATTGGGTGCAAGATCATCAGCTTATTGAAGTGGAATTCTCTGGCCCAACTCACACATGGGCTAGAGGAAATTCTATTGACACAAGAAGAAGTGCAAGATTAGACAGGACACTATGCAACTCGGAATGGGGCCTTCGATTTAACACGGCTCGTGTCAAACACCTCCCTACAATCCAATCGGACCACTGTCCCCTGCTTATTTCTTCTAATGGATTTGCTCCTATCGATGCACTTGATCGTCCGTTTCGCTTCTAAGCCGTTTGGTTGTCTCACGAAAAATTTGTAGATTTCATGGTTGAGAAGTGGGACAAATCAGCTCCATTAGTCCCCCTATTGCAATCTTTTTCCAATGACCTTCAAAATTGGAACAAAGAGGTTTTTTATAATATTTTTCGAGAAAAAAGAACATTGATGGCGAGGATACAGGGGGTTCAAACAAAACTGGCTCTTGGTCGCAACTCGGGGTTAATTAAGCTCGAGGCTCGGCTGAGGAGAGATTTGGACACGGTTCTTGATCAAGAAGAGATGCTATGGTATCAAAAGGCACGGGTGGATTGGATTCAAGACGGAGACCGAAACACTACCTTATTTCACCTTAGTACGATCATTCGAAGATGGCGAAACAAAATTATTGCTATAAAAGATAGCAATGGGCAGTGGATTCATGATAAAGAGCAAGTCAAGCATGTGGTGGTGAATTATTTTGCTACGCTGTTTACTGCTGATAATGATGATGGGGTATACAACATACCAACGGGTATATGTGATCAATTCTCAGAGGAAGACTGGAGGAAATTATGCAGACCATATACTCAAGGAGATATTGACTTTGTTATCAATAATATGGGGGCACTCAAAGCCCCGGGTCCTGACGGGTTTCAAGCATTATTTTACCAGAAAAATTGGGACTTAGTTGCCCCTAATGTGTATGACATGGTTCTCGCAGCTTTAGAAGGAAAAGGACTTCCCGACACTCTTAATGAAACATTCCTTGTGCTTATTCCCAAACTTGACAATCCGGAACTCCCTTCCCAATTTCGGCCAATTGGCCTTTGTAATGTGACTTACAAAATAAGTACAAAGGCTATTGTAAACCGAATCAAGCTTGTTCTCCCGAAAATAATTGCTCATTCTCAATCAAGCTTCGTCCCGGGAAGGCAAATCACGGATAATATTGTCATAGTTCAAGAAGTTTTGCATACGATGAAGAGAAAGCAAGGGGGTAAGGGTTACATGACTATAAAGATCGATTTTGAAAAGGCTTATGATCGGCTCAAGTGGTCTTTCATTAGGGATACTCTTCTCGAAATGCACTTCCCTCAAATCATGATCGAAGTCATCATGGAATGTGTCACCTCTCCATCCATGCGTGTCCTTTGGAATAGGGAAAAATCTGATGCATTTTATCCATCTAGAGGAATTCGTCAAGGTGACCCGCTCTCTCCATACTTATTTGTTCTTTGTATGGAGCGTTTGAACCAAGTTATTGAGGAGGCAATAATCAAGGGGAGGTGGAAACCTATCTACGCAAGTAGGGGAGGTCCTTTACTCTCTAACTTGTTTTTTGCGGACGATCTCATATTATTTGCAGAGGCTTCGGAGGAACAAGCACTAGTAATCAAGGACTGTCTTGATCGGTTTTGTAGTGCCTCAGGGCAAAAAGTCAGTTTGCCCAAATCCCGTGTTTATTTTTCACGAAATATGAAGCAGGAAGATAGGCTGTCAATTAGTGACAAATTGGGAATGCAAGTCACGGATGATTTGGGCCTTTATTTGGGTATGCCAACTTTGACTAGTCGAGTTACTAGGGAAACCTATTCCCATCTTTGTGAAAAAATTGACAGGAGGCTCACGGGGTGGAAAACTAAATATCTCTCATTGGCAGGGAGAATAACTCTTGCAAAATCTACCCTAACCACCCTTGCAAATTACTCAATGCAAACAGCTAAACTCCCAAGGTCAATTTGTGATGAAATTGACAAGAAAGCTCGACGCTTTATTTGGGGTAGCTCGAATGAGAAGCAGAAAATCCACCTCTTGTCATGGGATACATTGCAGCTTCCTAGAGACAAAGGGGGTTTGGGTATTCGATCGGCTAGGCAAGCTAATTCAGCGTTTCTAACAAAACTTGGATGGAGGGTGTTAACCGAACCACAAGCCCTTTGGTCAAGAGTTCTTAGAGCCAAGTACTGTAAAGGTAGGTGTGACATTGATATGTTCACACCCACCTCAAGTATGTCCAACATGTGGAGGGGCATAACAGATAACGAGGCTTGGATCAAGAAGGGATCGCAATTAGCAGTTGGTAATGGCTGCAAAACGCTATTTTGGGAGCACTGCTGGGCAACAATTAAGCCTCTGCGTGAGTATGCTACTGCCAATATTCCAAGCTCTATTGAAGGTGCTATAGTGGAAGAAATGTGGGAACATGGTGTTGGTTGGAGATGGGAGCTTTTTGCCCATCTTCTATCTGAGCAACAAGTGAAACAAATAGCTGCACACTCTCTGGTAGAAGACCCTGCTGCTGTGGATATTCACTATTGGAGAGGATCAAACAATGGGAAATTTTCTTGCAAAAGTGCTGTGAGTCTGATGCGTGATAATGATGTTATTCCCAGGGAGCCAAAATGGGAATTGGCTTGGAAAACTCCTGTACAGCAGAGGGTTCGCACCTTTCTATGGTTGGCTCTCCATGATCGTCTTTTGTGCAATTCAAATAGGCTAAAGCGCAAGCTCACTGATGGCCCTCTCTGTCACAGATGTTCCCTTGGAGTAGATGAATCCCTGCTTCATTTACTGTGTGACTGTCCTATTGCAAAGAAAATCTGGGCTAGTGTGGGTTGTTCAGCAATCAGTCCTGCTTTCTACAATGGTGATCTATCGCAATGGATGGTGAGAAATCTAGAGGCTGAAGGTACTGTATTTTCTGAAAAATGGCCCACTTGTTTTGCTATTACTTTATGGTGGATATGGAGGTGGCGTAACAAGTTTGTGTTTGGAAAGGGTGAGGAAATTCCGAGTGATACAGGGGCCTTTATTCGAAGCCAAGCTGAAGAAGTTTGGGGTATATTTTCCACCCCTGTCTTGTCTCATTCAAGCAATAACCAAGTGTGCAAGACTCGAAGAGAAGTGCAAGTAAGATGGTTAGCTCCTCCCACAGGCTGGTGGACTCTGAATACAGATGGAGCAGCAAAAGGTTCTCCAGGAATAGCAGGAGGTGGAGGAGTTATTCGAGATGAGCAGGGCAAGTTTATTAGTGGATTTGCAGCCAACTTTGGCATTTGTACTGCTTATAGAGCTGAGCTTCTTGCTCTTGAGTATGGACTGAAGTTAGCTCACCAGAAAGGCATTTCAAGGCTAGCAATACAGATGGATAACAAAGCGTGTGTGGAGGCTATCACCAAGGAAGACCAGCCGCAGGGAGAATGCGTGCACATCATTGTTAATTGTCGTCGTCTTTGTAGTTTGTTTGGTTCTTTTTTTAATATTTGTCATTGTTTTAGGGAAGGGAATAGAGTGGCGGATCAACTCGCCAATTTGGGGGTTGGGCTCCAAGAGAATGTGGTTTATTTCGATGATCCTCCAATCGAAATAAAGAACATTCTCTGGGAGGATATGGTAGGAGTGGCCTTGCCACGTTTGGTTGTGTAATTGTTTTTTATTTTCGGGTTTTTTTCCCTCTTTTGCACCAAAAAAAAAAAAAAAACAATATAAACCACATAAAGTATATGATCGCGTTAGTTCTCCAGTTCTGATACAAGTTGTGTGGGTCACAAGCTAGACTCGCAACTAGTGGAAAGATAATTGAACACGAGTTAAATGAGAATCCATCTAAAATGTAATCATCTGGGTTTTCTGCTGTACAAAATGTCGTATATCAAAGACACATTCGTTCATAAACCAAACTCAAACATCATCCAAACCAATAGCTAGTTAGTTAGTCCCTACATTTTCCTAGTTTTCTTTAGTCAAAACTTTTCCGGATTTCCTGTTATTTTCTTTTCCTTCTACGTCTACAATATAATAAAATAGCCAC
Source organism: Chenopodium album (assembly GCF_948465745.1). Classification (NCBI taxonomy): domain Eukaryota; kingdom Viridiplantae; phylum Streptophyta; class Magnoliopsida; order Caryophyllales; family Amaranthaceae; genus Chenopodium; species Chenopodium album. Next base: position 10,367,338 of record NC_137844.1, read on the forward strand.
TAATCTTGTTTTGATGCAAGATGCATAGATGAAGGGGAAAACCAAAAAACAAAAAACAAAAAAACCCGAAAATATACAAAACATATACTCCTAAACAGATGAAAAAAAAATAGCCTAAGCAGATATTATGTACATCAACTGAATACCTTTATTTTATGCTGCATCCATTTCTCCCAAACCCATGGAATTCAGAGATACTCACTGAAGTCTTCCATGGCAGTCTCAGCAAAAACCGAAAATATACAAAACATTACCTAACCATCTTTGTTTTACATTTATACATCAACAACATTTCTAGCCAATACTATTATACAAAGTGCACAGATGCAAGCCATGCAACATTATCTTTACTTGTTTCCCTGATGTCTAAACTCGAAGATAATCATCTGTTTGCTTTTACTGGTCAGGCATGTGGCTGAGCATCCAGGATGGAATAAGGGTAGAGCTGTTGCTTCGCATTGGTGGCTGTGTTGCTTGTTCGTCTTCTATAGCACTTCTGCCTGTCCCTGGTCTGCATTTCAAGCATTGAACACATTCAGTTAATGGATAAAGAAGCAATCATATACCTGCACAACATCATAATAATCGCGGTAGGAGCACACATTAAGGACTTTTGAAACAGATCAAAATTATACTAGGGTTGGTTACCCTAGCTACATTGTAATTGATTAATAGCTCATATAAAGATAATTGTAACTTCATCAAAATTCTTTCCCTAAACTATTGTCAACCAAACATTTTCCATCATATTCCTACACAACGTGTGACACTCCAATACACCATATGATCAAGCTTTTTCTACTAGCACACCATTTTTTTTCCTCTAAATTCGGAATTTGACATGAAAACTACATATAACTGATACAAGTGTGACAAAGTGTGCATTGCTAAATGTCATAATTTGACTCTAAAAGGAAACATTAATAATAGAGAAAATAGCAGAAATTAACACAATAGGTCATTGAGGACTGACCCTATATTCAATGAGGGCAAAGCCTGAGACATGAGCACAGATGAGTTATTGTCATGTTTATGCTGATCCGGTTCAGGCTGCTGAGCCAACGCCTTCTCTCTCTCTTTCACCTATTTTTAGTTCAGTATACATTGTTCATCTTTAGCAACACAACATATCAAAAGAAAGGTTACAAGTACTTAAGATTGAACATTTTTTTTAAGGTATGAAAAAGATACTCCTAATTTGAAGTCCTAAAAATTGAATTGGTTCATGAATCATGAGATAATACCTTCTTGGTTAGCAAGTTGTTGTGATCCTGTAAGGCTTTGTCCTGTTGTATTAAAATGAAGTTATTAGGATACTACAATTTTTTGGAATTTATTTTCGCCATTAGATGCTTTGTCTAGGGCTGCATACCTTCTTCTGAAGCTGAGAAATTGACTCATGCATGAGTTGATTCTGCAAAGATGAACAAATTTGTTAGCTTATTTGCTTATATCTTCTCTAACCAAGCAATTACAATGGAGTACAATAGTTTCTTATGCAAGGAGAAAAAAAAACGTTGAGATAGTCATGGAAATTCTAATTCAATTATACAAACCAATTTACCAGACCTAGACTTGATTAGTATGTATGTAATTAGTAGGGATGACAATCTAGTCCGGATCCGAGAGTGAGGGATAGCTCAAGTGGTTAGAGCTCCCTCCCGGTTCCAGGAAATCTTGGGATTGATTCTCACCCCGCCCCTTGTGACTCTCTGAACACCAAAGAAAACAATCTAGTCCGGATCTGATCCTATTCCGCCCCGATACGAGGTAAAAAAATTCACTCCGAGTCCGAGAAAAAAGTAATCCGAGTTCGACTCCGTTAAAATAATCCGACTCCGAGTCGGAGGAGGGTCGGAGTCGGATCCTACAAAAAATCCGAGAAATAAATCCGACTCCGACAAATGTCCGACTATGATGGATTATCCGACTCTGACTCCGATAGATCATGGATTTTGGTGTGGATCATGGTGGCATTGGGTGTGGGTTGTAGGCCAAATTAGCCCAATTTCTAAAAGTATATTGAATAACGGAAAAAAACTTGGAGTTGGGTCGGATCGGAGTCGGAGTCGGAGTCGGAGGTCGGATATTGAAGTCAGAGTCGGATGTCAGAGTCGGATTTAGGCTCCGACTTCCTGTAGGGTCGGAGTCGGATTTAGCATAATCCGCTCCGAGTCCAACCCGTTGCCATCCCTAGTAATTAGGTTATCACTAGACTATGATCTAAACCAAAAATGTTCCAAACCAGCCCAAAATTAACTCAGTATGATCCATTTTTATTCAAAGAATATGCTCACAATAGATTTGAACATGATTACATGACAATCCAAGACCCAAATAATTGTGACCGCACTAAAATTGAACAAAATGATTCATCATCTGAATATGATGTACTATGTAATTAAATTACTCCGTATTAGACCTAGTCCAAATGACCACTATGCCAACTCTATATATGCTCAACCTTTTTCCATATTTACGTTTGTCAATCTCTATCAGTTGGTTTGTAGAAGTCAGAGTCTCTATATCTAATTGATGATAAAAAAAAAATAGATATGTTGTTTAGAAACTTCTTGAACATGGATTTATCCAACTCTTATTACTCTTGCATAACTACATACAAACTTTGAGGAGAAAAGATACATTTTTTTCAAGAAAAGATTTAGGTTAGGCAGGCATAACAACCCAATACTGTTTTCACCGAGGCAGGTTTTGGGAAGGCCTCAAGGCCTAGATGCAATTAACCTTTTTTCTAACTATTCAGTTTACAAAAGATTGATACACACTAAAATCTTTGGCCAATGCCGGTATGGTTCATCAATTCCCCAGTATAATTTCCAGTGTTGGCATGATGATATTGACCATCACCTCCTACTTGTATGTTTGCATCAGAATATTCTGATTTCATGTTTTCATCTTTTATACTAGCTTAGATAATAAGAATGCTTTAAATCTTCTAATTAATTTAAGGTTTGTGTTTGATCATGTGAGCTGTGATACCACTACTAGATGCTTAACCCTTGGAAAATACAACCCCAAAATATGTAAACTTGATAGCTGATAATCAAACACAAAGTACTAAATTGTACCTAAGCATTTCTAATTAATTTTCCTGCAGTGCATTATGAAGGTAGGAAAAATAAGATAAAATGTGGCTTTCAAAACAATGATGTTCATTCAATTAAGTAGCCTTACTACGGACCAATAAATAAGTTCTACCAAATCTACGATCAAAATTAGTATGTTTTAACCATTAAAGTCAAATGTGACCTATTATTTAAGGTCAAATGTCCCTTAAAATGACCAAAGTATAAAGCGAGTATTGAATTCTCTGCACAAAGCATATCCAAAATAATGATCATAGCCTCACGTGTAAGATACTCCGCATATAACATATAAAATTTGACTATAAATTGATATACCATCAGATTGATAAAAAGAACAAAAGAGGTAACTAAGTTAGCTTTTGAAGATAAGTTAATGCTGCTGTAAAATACCTTCTTTGACCTGATGTGTTTAAGAGCGCTGTCAAGCTGATGCTCTAAATTTTGAAGTTCCTTCAGGTTCAAGGTATCAAGTTCTTCTCCCATATAATGCCTGCAAAGATCAAAAGGCATAAACTTTTCGACGATAGGATGGTTTCTCCATAGAGCAGCATTTGTTCTGATAACTTATTACCTGTGATTTTTCTGCAGAATCTCAAGCCTAGCCTTGAGCTTTGCATGCTCCAGAGTCCAGCTTACCTAAAAGTAGTAAGCATGATTTATCATCTGAAGCCCATTTATATGTGAAATCTCAACTATTATGTTTGGAACAAGGTAACTTCCATACATGGGAGTCAGGATCAGGAGCAGTAAGCTGTCTTTCTGCATATGAATATCTTTCGTAGCGCTCGAGGATCTTCTCCATGCTGCTCTTAGGTGAAACACCAACACAGAACAGGTCAAGAACTAAAAAGAGATATAGTTTGAATACTTGACATCTAAGAACCATTTGAATGATATCAAAATTTATAGTCCAGTTTAGTCATCTGATATATAATCCAAATGCAAGGATTCTGTTTCTACTAGACTACTACTTGTTTAAGATTTCCTGGATAAGATCTCTTATTATTTGGCAATTGGCATTGATCCCTCTAACCCCACCACCCCCAACCATGAAGGAAACACTTTCAAACTAGTATGCTCACGTACACGTCTTTCTTTCTTTTTTTTTTTTTTTTGGCCTAGAGAGAAGTTGTGCACGTGCTATAGACAAGATTCAATCCTAGGTCTTTGGGGCCACCCCACACTTACCAATGTAAAGCTACTTGGCATCTACTGAATTGGCCTATGATAGAACCACATGCCAAATCCTAATTCATATACTTTCTTTAATACTTGCAACACACCTTTTATTACGCTTATCGATGAGGTGATTAAATTAGGTAAACGAATGGATTAAGCTGTGAAATTTACCTAATCTAATATCTTCCTTAACATGCGTGCAAAAGGGGTGTGTTGCAACTAAATAAAAACGGAGGAAGCATGTTTTAAAATAAGGCTTAGCTTTAATATTAAGCCAATACTACATGAAAAAAAAAAAAAAAAAAAAAAAAAAAAAAAAAAAAAAAAAACTAATCATATTTTATAAAATAAAACATGTCATATGAGAGTCTCATAAATATGCCTAGTTATTCTTACATTTAGTAGTTATACTAGGCTAGATCTCGTATCATACACGATAATTTTCAATATTTATCATTAGTTTAATACAATTATTTTACTATAAAAAATATTATTAAATTCCAAAATAGGATGAAAGTTGTAATTACGATTTTTTTAAAATCATTAAAGAAAACAGAGGAAGAAATATATGCAAGACTAATAAAAATAACTATGGATTACATTATAAAGTTATAGAAAACATTATTGTATAAAAGAATAAAATCTTTGTTCCCGTCATAAAATAAATAAATAAATAAATCTTTGTTGAATGTGCAAAAATGAATATACTTGCCAAATAGGAAAGAAATATATATCATTGTTAAGTAAGTATTAAATTAAATACTTTTCTAAAAAGCTTTGGCAAAAAAAAAAAAAAAAAAAAAGCTTTTGGAGGAAATTTTTTTAACTAGGTTATGACAAGTGTCATTTTTAATTTCGCTTTTAGTATAGGTTGATTGATTGATTGATTCGTTTTCCATGTCCACATCTCATCTTGTATCTGAAGTAATATCCACATTAAAGAGTCGCTTAATTTTTTATCACTAAATCTTGCACCAAAATATTCATAGGATTCATCAATCTCCTTGGTCTAATTATTGCTAATTTGTTGTTTAAAAGATTTATTTATTTTTTTTTATTTTTTATTTTTTTATTTTTTTTTTTACAACAGCAACTAAACGAGTTTGAAAGATTTATGTTTTCAAGTAACTTTCGACTCGCTTGCTCTATATATGTATTTTTTTTGAGGCAATGCGCTATATATGTATTTACGGTATGTTATATACTGATATTATGATTATAGGCTTGGATTGCTCATATAGATTTTAAAAAAAAAAAAAAAAAAAAAAAAAACAAGGATTACATGTCAAACTGTCAAAGTGAGGTCTCATTTTAAAGTGTTAGGAAAACTGTCTCCTTGATTGTATTCAGTTGGACTTTTTGTGAAAAACTACCTTATATACATCAAATTTTGTGAAAAAACTACCTTATAAAAAATTTGTGTAAGAAACTACCTTATAAAAACTAAATGTTGTAAGCTACTACCATGTGCTTAATTTAACAATGAAATAGAAGGGTAATTAGGGATTATAAGGGGGCTATGGAGAAATTGGGTGGAAAAAGGAGAAAAAATGATTGAAAATGGATCATGTAACGTCTCTTATTCAATGCAATAATTCGGCAAAATGTAGCTTTTTACTACATAAATTATTTTATATGGTAGTTTCTTACAACATTTATTATTTAAAAGGTAGTTTCTTACAACATGTTTTTAATAAGGTAGTTTTTCACAAAAACTGACTTGTATAAGGTAGTTCTTCACAAAAAGTCCTATTCAGTTTGAAGTAAGGTTATATAAAATGTAGTACTATTAGACTTAGCCCAATAATTACAAAAGCTAATTACACTTAATTACAATATAATTAAGCCCATTTATGTACATCAAATATTCCCTCAAAAAAAATAATGTATATCAAATATTTCTTGATATAGAATTAATTGCCAGTCTTAGCTTCCCGTCATTCATTTTATGGGACTATAGACGCTTATAGAGATAAATGTGAGCTGAGTGAAATTACACTTTGATCATCTATTTTTTGGGTGCAAAAGTGCTAAGGGCAATACAAAGTACAACTAGGGGAGAGGGATTTTAATATGTGACCTATTGTACATAGGTCCTCACTGTTTGTTTCTAGATTAAGACTTCATGGACACTTTGATCATGTTAGATATACATATTAAGCTTTTTTTTTTTTTTTTAAGAAATACTTATTAAGCTAATTAAACTAAATCAAGTTATTGGCCTTGGTGATGCTTAATTTTAAGTGAAATATAAATTTTTAATTAGTATATTAAATTTTTAATTAGTGCTAAGGGCTTGTTTACATATACTGAACTAAGCTAAGCTGAACTGAACTGATTGGAGCTGAGCTGAACTGAACTGATTGGAGCTGAATTGAACTGAACTGATTAAAGCTGAACCGAACTGAGCTGAAAAGAATATTTTATGAGAGAAAGAAATTAAGAATTGAACTGAATTGAACTGAACTGATTGGAGCTGAATTGAACTGAAATTAACTTGAAGAAGTGAACAAGCCCTAAGATATTGCAACTATGTTCTGCTATCAATATTTAAGATCTTCATCACAAAGATCCGGTCTTTCTTTGAAATAATTATAATAATGGCATTAACATTCAATATAGGAAAATTCTAATTGTAGTTTATGAACTCTATTAATTTATAAGATCTAAGATTAAATTGTGACAATTTTGTATTATTAAAGTTAAAATTCTAATTGTAACGTTGTTACTTTTGTATTATTCAATATTAAGCTTAGCTTTCTTTATTATTGGCAGTAGATACGAAGTACATAAGAAAAAAATTGTTAAACATATTTTGTGCTATGTGAAAAGTCATTTATGTTTATTGTTTTTACTTATTGATGACTGAAATCGCTAAATGATGAATATAAAAAGGAAAGTGTTTAATTTAATAAAATTGAGGAAATATATTTTAAACGTGATAAGGATGACTGTAGGGAGCTGAGAAATGATCTTTTTGTACTCCATTTGAGTTGCACTTGAGTCTTGGAATTCAAATTGAGCATGCAGATAGGATTATTTGATCAGTAAAATTTTGAGTTTAAGATCTTGTTACTTCAATTTTTTCTGAGAAATGATCTTTTGTACTCCAATTTTAGCTGTATGTTACTATTGTTTTACATTGAAATCGGATTTACAACTATGGTCTTTCTCTCTCTTTTATTTATTTATTTATTTTTTATTTTTATTTTTTTGACACAATAGAACCATGATTAAGAATTATCATTAAATTTTCACAAAACCAAAAAAAAAAAAAAAAAAAAAGACTTATCATTAAACGACAGTGAAAATGAGATCAGTCTTACTTTAAGGCTTAACAGTTGTACTAGAGATGAAAATGAAATGACCTTGATAATTATATATTTTGATTGGATATAAATTTTTATTTTAACAAGATTATTTCATTAAGCATATTATATATGGAGATTTACATTTTTTTCAGAGTCTTCAATGTGCAACTTTAACTAAATTTTATGATGTTAAAAAAATAATAATAATTTAAGTTGATCATTTTTTTTTTTTTTTTTTGAGAAAATTTAAGTTGATCGTATATTATGAATGTATCAACTTTATTGATTTAAGAAAGAATTGGAAAGTGATTTTAGTACGGAGTACCAATTATCTCGCCTTTTCTATGTCCATCTGAATTTTTTTCACTAACTTTTATCTGTGGTTGACTATGTGAATTTTTTCACTAACTTTTATCTGTGGTTGACTATCATGGGATAACTCGATTAGTGTTATAGAGGGTTACTCAATTAGTGTTTTTTTTTTCCTGACCACAAGTGTTAAATGGGTTACTCTATTATAACTATAGCGAATACTTAGTTAATAATATAGGGGTTATGCTGGGTAGGGTTACTTTGTTATTTGATGGTCACTCAATAAATATAATATATGGTTATTCTGTTACTATAATAGGGGTTACTCTATTAGACTTAGTCCGTGTTTTACAAACAGTCACACGGTTGTGACCAGCCGCACATAAAAAAAAATAAAAAATAAAAAATAAACTCGTAATAAACGAAAGTGTAGGTATTATTGTATTACTCAAATGTTGATTTTTAATGGAGATGGAAGAATCATCTGAACTTAGAAATTGCAAGAATATGAATCAATGGCAAACTTCAAAATTTTTGCTTTATAAACCGTAAAACTTTTTTTTTTTCATTTCTTATTAAATATTAAAGTTTTTTTCTTAAACAAAAATAGCGGCCTCCCTCTTCTCTCTCCTCTTTTTAGGGTTTTAATTTTCTTGGTTGTTTAGACCGGAAATAGTCTAACTTCTTCGGAAATTAGACTATTTCCGACCCTTTTACTTTGATTTAATTTGCTTTTTTGTTATTTGATTTTCTTTGCTTTGTTTTGTTCTCTTCGTTTGTGAGAGTTTATCCCTATTTTTTTTTGGGTTTTTCCCTTTTTTTTGGGATTTTGATTCTCATTTATGGATGAAAATTTTATTTTTAAGGTTTTAATAATAATTGAGAAGGTGATTTGGATTCACATGGGTTTAGGGTTCGTCATCAACTATACAATCAAAATATCAACGTAGATTGCGAAGGTCTCTAATTGAAAAGATGCAAAGACATCGAAAATCACTGCTCGCGTCAAGTTTGAAGCGGTAGAGTGTGAGCTATGCCCGATATGCAAATTAGTTATGATTTTGATTGTAAAAGTTATGTTATTTTCTCTACATCTGTGGTTTACATATGCGAATTTTTAATGATATTATTCTTGTTCTCGTCAAAAAAAATAAAATAAAATATAAAAAAAAAAAGTAAATTGGATGAATGGACAATATGCCAAGATTAAAACTAAATACAATAACTACAATTTTGTTGTAACCATTGAATAGTATTCAATGCACAAACAATTTGCAACAACATTATTTTTAATATCCCAACTAGGATATACATATCCGCAACATTAGGTGTTCGTAGATCTAGATGCACCCAAGGCTAATTTGCTACTTATTGATGGACTTTTTTTTTCTAATTTAAAGCTACTTAAAGGTCCAATGCATAATATACTTAGATTGGTCACCATGCAATGAAAATATTGATCATATTATATATTAAAAAAAAAAAAAAAAAAAAAAAAAAGAAGAGAGATTGCATTTTGTAAGACAAAGATTAGTGTGTGCAAACGCGCATATTGCTAATATATAGCAACATAATTCTAATGAATGAAAAAAAAAAAAAAAAAAAAAAAGAAGTGTATTAGTTATTAAGTTAGGAGAGATCGTTATATACATCCGGATATATCGTACAGTCGTACAGCCATGGGTATTTTATACTCATTTTGATGATTGTTTTTCATTTAATCATCAAATGAAGAGTAAAAATTAACCTTGGAGTTAGTTACTTAGTTGGGTGTACGATACACCCGGGTATATATAACAAATTCTAAGTCAATTAGACTCCACCTCCATCAAGAAATCAATTATAAATGTAATATACACAGATTAAAAATGAATACTATACTTTTGTTTCACATTTTCTCAACCTCCATCACCTATACTTTGAGATGATTATGTAGATTATTTAGCTACCATCTTTAATATTCTACTCTTCGAAATTCTTATTGAGCATAGAGTGAGAGCTTATATATAGCCATATGGGATCCTTGAGTGCAAAGTGCTACCTGGAATGGTATGTAGAGGTTACAGGTCGAGGTAAACGACAAGAGAAGAAAGACATTTTTGACATTCAATAGGAAAACGACCTACCATTATAGTCTTGCTATCCAACCTTGCCTGTGACACTGGTGGAGATAGGTGTGGCTATATATATTTGGCCAGGACCAAAGTGAAGGAGATAAGTGGAGAAAGATCACTAATTTTACATGATTTTCAGGATATTGACATTCTATTGTATAAAAGTTATCAAATTCAAAATATAAGAGTTTCACAATGTAATTTGAGACATAGGAATCCCATTAAAAAAAATGTGTTAGAGGATATATATATATAGATATAGATATATATAGAACTAGGTATTGTAAATTTGATTTTATTTTTATAAAGAAAAACCGTTTTTTAAAACAAAAAGAAAGAAAAACTTATTTAAAAATGCTATACAAGGATTTATAAATGACTAATACTCCGTATTATTTAATTGGAATTTAAAAATAATAGAACACGTAGTACGTGTACAGAATAGGAGATTTTTAAAAAAATGGATACAAGATCTTACGATGTAAATAATAAATAATAAAAAGTAAAAAGTATGAAGTACAATTGTCAAGGAAAAGAATTTTTTTTAAAAAATTGCAACTTTTTTTTGGTAAAACCCAAAAAGTACTTCGTAGTCCGTACAACATGGAAATACCATTTTCTACGTAGTAGTGTTACTGTAAGGATTGTGGAAAAAAAAAAAAAAAAAAAAAGTTATTGTGAGAGTGAATTGTGCATGGGTTTTGCCTTAAAAAGCCAAACTATTAGGATCGACTTAGATAGAACGTAGTATATATATCATGAACTTTTTTGTATAGAAGATGTGTAAATGTGTTATTGATTTGTAAATTGTATTCAAAACTGCAAATTTAAACCTTTTTCTTAAAATAGCTAAAAAAAAAAAAAAAAAAAAAAAACCATTGATTTTGTTGAATTTGTACTAATTTATATGGCTTGACCCATTCATTTAAAAACGTTTTTTTATGTATGTATCATATTGTCACTTGTATCTTTCATTTGTGAAAAATAAAATTTAAAATTCATTTCAATGTACTTTGTATAGTTTCATAGTATTCCATATGTACGAAAACGCATTAATATAGTCAAATTGTATATTGAAATCAGTTGAAAAAAACAGTGAAAAAAAATTGGGGTCAAAAACAAAATTAAAGCAAATCAGATTACTGGTAGTGGTACTTAGTCCATTTGTTCTTGTAGCTCTAACATCGAAGAAAACCATTTTGATCAAGAAGAAGGTACAAAGGTAATGATGTCCATTGTGCTTAACAGTACAGTGAATGAAAGGACTTATATATATATATATATATATATATATATATATATATATATATATATATATACGGAGTATGGATTAGTTTTTTCAATAAAAATAATATGAGTAATACTCCGTACAATACAATTTGAGGTTCAAACTTCGAAACGTTGAAATTGTTAAAATGAAATTAATTTAACCTATATTCTCTAAGTAGGTGCCTAAAAATGGAAGAATTTAGGTTTAAACAGAAGAAACCACCTGATCTACATAGAATTTACTAAACTAATCCATACTGTTCATGATCCCTACATAATCACCTCTATACTTAGTTTATATTCATAATTTAAAAAAACACCAATTGAATTGCACCCCAAAAATTCAATACTTATAAAAAACAATTATGTCATCAAATTTAAGTTTTTTTTTTTAAAAAAAAAATTTAAAAATAAAAAAAATTTAAAAATAAAATTCTGAGCTTCAATAAATATATACAAGTAGGTAAATTACATACCAGGCATCAGAAGCGTACTCGAATAGCTTGCCTTTAGTAGAGAAGATGATAAGAGCGACATCGGCATCGCAGAGTATGGAGATCTCATGTGCCTTCTTCAGCAACCCAATCCGACGCTTGGAGAACGTGACTTGTCGATTGATCTTGTTCTCGATCCTCTTGAGCTGAACCCTACCCCTCCCCATTTCCGAGGGTTTCTTATTTTCTCTCTCCTTCCGTACAACGATCTCTCTTTCTCCCTCACTCAATCACTTACTAATAATAATAAGTACGGAATGCGGAAGGAGAGAGAAAATAAGGAATGATACAGTGAGGAAGAAAGAGAGAGGATAATATACTAAAAAATTAGTTATATAACAAGTATGATTTTGTAGTAATGTTAGAGCCTTAGAGGAGAGATAAATCTGCAGGGAGTACATGAGGCAGGAAGGTAGACACGGGAGTAATGAAAGAGAGAGTTGAGATTTGGATGATAAAAAAGAGAGGTTTTCAAAAGTGGTTTTATAAAACCAGACTGGTTTCGTCAAATGCGTTGTCGACTTTTGATTGGATAGGACGGTTTTGATATTTGGATTTTTTTGTGTTTTTATTACTTTAAATGAAAATAATAAGGTGGGGGTCCCTTTATAATATGGGGTTCTAAAAAAGTAAAAAGGATAATAAAAAAACAAAAAGAAAATGTAACCAAGTATTAACTACAAAGTACGGAGTATTAAGGATTTTTGGAGGGTTGGGAATTTTGGTTTGTCCCTTGATTTTTGTACCCCACCAGAATGAATCTAAGGCAGGCGGTAAAAAAGGGCAAAAAAACTTGGAATAGTTGAAGGTCACACGTGTCGATTCATGAGTATCCTGACTAATCAGTAGTTTTTTTTTTTTTTTTTTTTTTTTTTTAAACCTTGAGGCTAGAGTTGATCACGGGGTCGGTTCAAGTTGAAATCAGGTCATTTTGAGGGCCAAATTAGGCTGATTGGTCGGGTTCGATGAGACTTTTAGATTAGGGTTGATATGTATTTTTTTTTTTTTGTTGAGTGGGAAAAGCTATGTTAGCTCCTTTAATTGGAGATACCTAAAGTATTCTTTTGAATGATAAGGGAGAGGGAAGACGCGAAATTATTAAAAGACCAAAGTAGAGTTTTTGTGCTAGTGCCCCTTTTTTGTCATGTAGTCCGTCGTCATATTCATCTCCCTGCAACCATGGTGAACAGAGTGACACATATGATGTTGTTCATCTCCCATGGGATTTGCCATATCTCTTAACGACATTTAAGACTTTTAGATTATCGCCTTTTATAATCAGACTAGGTTAAACCCCCGTACAATAGATGCACAACTATTCAATAATTTTACTGACAAGAAAATTATACAAATGGAGTTTTTAAGGACTCAACAAATGTATAATCTTGATACAATCCTTTTTTAATAGTAAAAATAATTTTTTTTAAAAGCAAGTATTATTGGAGGGAAATTTTTTATTATGTTGCGACTAAGTGTCTCTTTTAGTTTTGCCTTTAATAATTAACTAGCCTTTTGGCCTGTTCAATGCATGGGTTGTTACTTGGGTTAATTATTTTCATATATAAGTATGCTTTTCAAAGGTTGAAACTTTTGATATTATATACGAAGTAATTATTTCATTGCTAAAACTTAAAAGAAAAAGAGTCAAAGTAGAACTGTGAAAGAAGATGAAGGAATTCGGTTAAGTATATATACATAAAGATTGTGCTATATGAAATGACATATTAGTTTAAGTTATATTTTAAGTCTAGGAGATGAAAAAGCAATTTTTATTATAATTCATATGTATATGTAATGTATGCTAACTATAGTGGAAATGAAACACTTCATTTTCTTCCTTAAATTTGCAAGTTATAGAATGTATAAAGAATTAAACAAAAATATTAAGGGAGATGACATGTGGTACATGGGGTAATGAGTGACTTGTGATGACACGTATCATGTGAAAAATATGTGGTTTATGTTTTTAAATACTAAGTATAGAAGTATAGATATAGATATGTCTAAGAAGTACAATTACGAATGTCTAAGAAGTTAACTCCTTTTAAGCCTTCTCTTAGGCCCATTGCTTCCGCTAGGAGAATTGAAGTGTGAAAGTGTCTGGGTGGTTGAAATGTCTTTTTGAATCGAGCTAACTCATCAAAGAAAAAGAGAACTGAGTAGTTTTTAATCTTTATATTCCCTTTATAGATAACACTGGGTTGAGCTAGTCCGGCTCGCTACAAGCATAGGGCATACCAGCCTAGTATGGTGGCACTTGAGTTTGGTAGTGCTAAGGGAGTGTCTTAAAAATTTCGACACGACATATAGCTCATAAATTAAGTATGAGATGGACTTAGAATGAAGCATAACCCACAACCATCTTTACTATCTCACTCCCATTTTGATGTGTCTACTTATCTTTTCATTTGTCTTAAATTATATGTTCTCTTTCTATATTTTTTCAAGGACTTATTATTTTCTTATCACTCCTTTAATTTGTTAGAATAGTTTTAATTTGCACTCTTTTTATTTTTCGTCCTTCTAGAATTAGGTTGAATGACTTATAATTGTAAAATACCATTTTGACAAATTTTCTAACTACCGATAGCCAGGGCCTCTCTCTTCTATCACATCTACATTTTTTTTATGATATTTCATTAATACTCTATTATGTCATATTAGATATACGACTTATTTATTATATTGGTATTATTTAGCACATTTGCGACACATTGGTAATATATAAAACTTATTGTTGACGGCATATTGTTTTTTTTTTTATTATTATTATTATTATTTTTTGACACAAACAACGTATTGGTATAAAGGTTATTAATTGACAATATATATTATTATCTTGGTATTAAAAAAAAAAATAATGAGTCGCAACAATATGCCAACATGTAACCCTTTCTTGCCAGAGTAAGGGCGTATCATATACATGATTATTATCAATTTTGGCACTTTTTTCTTTTCATTTCCTTGTTTTAAATATTCACTAGTTTTTGAGCATGGATGATGCCCAGAGTTACTCCTTATTACATGTATTACAGTTTTTATGTTTGTTTTTTAAGATACATATATATTAAGCCATGTATTACAATGATAATTTGGCTATTAAAGACACATATTAAAACTTAGTTCAATGGTTGACTTCCTACTAATTAACCTTGAGATTAAGAGCATGTTACTAATTTTTTTTAATTGATGTGTAATAATATGGAGTACTATATAGCCAATAAAGAAAGTAGGGAGAGTGCCACGTGACATGTTGACTTGATTCGAAACGCTTTATAAAGCGCCACGTGATATGTGGACTTGATTCGAAACGCCTTTTAATATATACTACAATTTTTTTTATATATTCATTAATCTTTGATTACACAATTCAGGATTACTTTGAGCTTTCATTTTTTGCAATAAAAAATATTATACAAATAAATTTGATCGCATTTATTTAAATTTACAACATACAAACCAATTTCAACTACTGTAGAGACATTATATATTAGGAATACCTATTTTTTCATTATTATTTTGAGAATTTTATTTGCTTATACAAAGTTTTTGTTATTATTTGTCAATACAAGTTTTTGTTATTATCAGTGATGGGCATAGAGGAGAAATAATAATATCAATAAATTTTAGAAAAATTAGATGAAAAATCTTAACTATTAACGGTGTATGCAAAATAATAGGATCTCAATTCTTTTATATCAGCAATTTTTGTATTATATGTGCAAAATGGTACGCCGACCATTGAAAAAGGGTTTTTCGAAGACACAAATTTTTATACGTGGTTAGTGGCTGGCCACATTATGCGAGTGTGACCAGTCATCATAGGGTTATTTTGGTAGTGTTATATGGGCTCGGTTATTATTAAAGGGGTTACTTGATCAGTCTTATAGGAGTTACTTTGTTCTATTACTCGTACAAGCGGTCACATATTGTGGTTTGCCGCACACAAAACGTGTTATTTTGATAAATATTCTGTCCATATTCATTATTATATTATTTTTTTATTAAATATTACTTTTTTGTTAAAATATATATTATGTTAGTATATTCTTACTACCAAACTAATAATGCTACACCCCTTTTGTTAGGCTAGTTAGTTTTGGTTTCTTGAATAATTTTAAAATCCAATTATTTCAATATAATAATGCCTAAAACACCCTATTTACTTGAGAGTGAAGGATAGCTCAAGTGGTTAGAGCTTACCTACCGATTTCAAAAGATTCTGGGATTGATTTTCATTCCGGCCTTTGTGGCTCTCTAAAAAAAAAAAAAAAAAAAAAAAAAAAAAAAAAAAAACTATTTATTTATATGTTTTTTTTTTTTTTGAAAGCACACCCTATTTACTTTTGTGTGACAGTAGATTTTTTTTTTCGGTATTAAACTTAACTAAATATAACAAAGGGGTGGGGCATTAATTATTTGGGGTTGTAACATAATACGTAGTATCTAGGTAATATGAAAATAATTAGTACTACGTGTTGAATATGAACGGAATATTTGTCAAGATACAATTTTTCGGTGGCCAGCGTGTCATTTTGCACATATTACTACTTTATAAAAAGCACAAGATTACCCTTATGAATAATGTGATGTCAATTATACCCTATAAAATGTGTATTTATATATATACCCTCATAAATATATACAAGTTATTGTAATGAATATTGTTTGGACAATTATACCATCTAAAATATTTACTTACTTATTATTTACCCTCATTAATGATAATTACCCTTTTTTCTTTTATAACTTTTAAAAACAGTGGGTGGACATTTATACCTCTAAATATATTTATTAATATGTTTTCTTTCACTAAATCTTTCAATAACTTAATTTGTGATGTAAGACTAAATTAAAAGAGATTTTCGATATGGCTAGCTATATATGACGTGCGCATCGCGCGCGTTAGCTGCCTTAGTAGTATAAAAAGTAGTACCATTAATAAGAAATTATCTTCCTGCATCTGTATAAATTATCTTCCCACATCTCTATAGTTGTTTGTAAAAAAAAAAATGGAGTATATCTCTATAATAATCCGAGCTGGGTTGACTTGTGAGGGGTTCTGGCCCGATAAACCTTCATCTTACCTCAAAAAACAAAAACAAAAAAAAAAAATCGCATGTATACAATTTTTCTTTTCTACTTAAAAAGTCATAATAATAATAATAATAATAATAATAATAATTCAATTTTCACACTATCTTCCATTTATTATTGTTACAATAAATATCAAGATAAAATTAATAATACTACTTACATACGAAAATAAATGGAAGATTAGAGCCTTTGGAGGTTTAGTGGTACTGTAGTTTATTTCAAAGTATTCATGGTTTTAAGTTATTTCCAAGTATTCATGGTTTTAAGTTTCAACATCGTACAAACTCAAAAACTCTCATGGTCAATTGGTCTCACCAATTAGAATAGGTCCCACCTCTTATATGGTCCCTACACGCGTGCAAGTTACAGCAAAATTATTTCAATACATATGCATTTCTTTTTATTACGTATAGTATAATAAAGGGATATTAATTATGAGACATAAAATATTTTTTTATTACACATTATAAAAAATAAAGGTACTATTTAATTTAGATGCTTTGTACATTTGTACTCGAGTAAAGAGCTACTACCTTGTAATCTTCTCGTATGTGTAATACCGGCTTGGATTAAAGAAAACTATCTATTAATGATCCTGTTTCATCATCTCTACTCCCTAATCATAGTACTCCCTTTGTTTTATAATAATTGACATATTTGATTTTTTTTAATAACTTTGACCTTCTACTTTTGCAATTATATGAATAGTTCGTCTAGTGTGCGGCTAGCCACACCGTTGCCGGTTGTAAAAGAACAAAGTGATCTCTATAACACTAACCGTGTAAACCTATAACATTAACCAAGTACCTCCTATAACACATTAACGGGGTAATTCTTATAACACTAACGAAGTAACATATAAGAATTTGTGTTATACAAAAAAATATGATGTTAATAAGTAAGTTGTTGGATTTATCAAAACATGTATTAATAAAATGTCATCAAAATCTTATTATTATCTATATCTATACTTATTATAGTAAAACACAAACAATCAACGACATTTGTCTCATCCTCCTTTGATCTCCAACCTCTCCCTTTTGTGAACGACATTTGTTACATCCTTATCGACGACATTTGTCCCGGATTACGCTATAGATAGCTGTAGAGAATAATTTCAAACATCCCACACTTGAGCCCCATTGTGATCATGTATTTAAGCATGGTGACGTCTAAAGGGAAGGAAGCTAGAGCAAAAGAGTCGCCAACAAGTTTTAGGAACTTGTAAACCATTCACAGGGTGAAGGTTACACCCCTTCACAATCCATGAGATCGCTAACTCTATAGTGGTCCGGAACCATGACTGGATATTTGGGGATGAAGGTAACCTAAAAAAGATTGAAACTGCCCTAAATAGGCCTCTACTTTATTTCTTCTCATATTCATATGCGCTTTTTGACTAACATACAATCAATATATTAATCCTAAACCTGTTTAATCTATGTTGGTTGAATATTAATGCACAAACAAAACTATTATTGGTGATCACTTGAATTAAAATCACATTAGCTTAAATAAAATTATTAATTATGTTATTAAGTGTGATTTCAAGCACAAATTCCTTTTAATCCTGCAAGAGACGGCGTGATCAAGCAATAACAATAATATCAAGCAACAAATAAATTATTAATACAACAAATCATTATCACCATAAAAAATCTCAATAAAGCATAATAATATTATTAGCAAGATCCTAGGCATGATACTAACAAGATTAATAACAAATCCTAGCATGTTACTAAACAATAAAGATCAAAACTTTAACCCTAATATGATACTAGCATGATAGAAGAAATAAGAAGCAACCTAAGCATGATACTAGAAAGCAATAAATAACATCCTAACATGACACTAGGTATTAAAATAATATAAACATGCTTTCTACAAAATAAAGCAATAAAACAACTTACTTTGTTGCCTTGTACCTCTTTCTATCAAAATAATACACACGTTAGTAACTTAAATGAAAATATTAAATCAAACAATTAATTTAAATAATTGAAAAAGGGATTTGGGACCAAATCCTCAGAAATTATCAACCTTTCACGTCGAGGGCGAAGACAACTTCGAGTTTGGTTAGGTGTGTCTAAGTCTCGTGATGGGCGAATGTTGTTTTGAAAAGGGAAGGCTTAGAAAGAGGGGGAAAGAATAAGCCTCTAGCTTTGAGAGAGAATACAAAAGAAAGATGATTATTGGTGATTAAAACGGGAAAATACGACCCCATTTATAGAGAAAAACATCCGAAAACGATTAGAAAAGAGTTAGAATTCGGATCGGAATAAAATTCCTTTTGACGCGGCAAGATAAGGACTATCGCGATGCAATAAAAACAGTTTTTTGCGGATTTTGTTTTTATCATAACTTTTGATCCAAAAGTCCAAATAAGGCATATAATATGTTGTTGGAAAGCTCTTGAAGTATAATTTCCAAACCAATTAGAATCAAATTAAAATATTTTGTAGATAAAAATATATGGCCGAAATAGTAGAAGGGTGTCGGTTTTGGATAGAGTTTCGTATTTCTTTCATATCTTTTTCGTTATAGCTCGGAATTAATATTATAATATATCATTGGAAAGATAATTTCCATATCTATCCAACCATATAAAATTTGGATAAAAATTATGAGGCACGGAATAATATCTGAACATATTCCATTTCGCACAGAATAAGGACTCTCAAAAAAAGGAGTTTTATTCAATTTCAAATTCTTTGATCTTATCTTTTCAAAAAGGATAATTTAAGATCTTTTAGAAACTTATAGAAGCTTCTAGTAAATCCTAATTAATTTAGGAATGAATTAAGCCATTGGTCCCTCCACATGATCATTGGATCGTAGGTAAAATCCGTTTTGGGCCCAGTTTATTATTTTGGCCATAACTTCCTCATTATTCATCGGAATTGAACTTATAATATATCGTTGGAAAGATTTTTTCAAGTCCCATCCAACTACACAATTATTGGACCCATATCATGGACCAAACTAAATTGGACTGGACGTTTTCATAAATAAGGTACGAAAAGGAAGATTTTTTGAAAACAGAAAGAAATATTTTTTTTATTAAAACAGAGGGATTTACGAGTCTTTTCAACATTTCACCTTACTCAATATCAATGACGTGAAAGGTATTCATCACTGGGTTTGGTTTTTGGGGAGACACAATCAGGTGTCTATAGTAGCGCAAGACACGAAGAGCCGCATCCCAATGAAAAAGCTGTGGATCACTAAAAAAACTATGCCAAATAAAACATGCATTGAATAACTCAACTCTGGGCGAGTAACTGACAAATAAACCAATCGTCCAACCCACTGGCGATATTGATCAGGATGAGCAAACGGCTCACCCAAAGCATGTGCAAGACGTGATTCTGCTCCATTGGAGTATTAACGGGTTTGCAACCCAACATACCCGCCTTAGTCAAGATATCTAAAAAGTACTTTCGTTGAGAAAGAAAGATACCCTTCGGACTATGAGCAACCTTAAGAAATACTTAAGTACACCCAAATCCTTCATATAGAACCATTTGCACAAATAAGCCTTAAACCGAACAATCGCATCATGAGATGACCCTGCAATAATCAAATCGTCAACGTAGACAAGAACATGCAAGAAAACACTGCTCTGTACATAGCTAGACAGAGAGTAATCATCATAGGAGTTTTTCAACCCAAAATCTCACAGAGCAATATAGAGGTTTGAGAACCACTACCTCGGAGCCTGTTTCAAGCCATAAAAGATGTTTGCAACCTACAATCTTTTCCAGGTGTCGGAGTCCCGTAACTTAGAGGAAACTACATATATACTTCCTCATCCAAATCACCTTAAAGAAAGCATTATGTACATCCGTCTGTGTAACTCCCAATTCAAAGATACAACAACAACTAGAAAAAGTTGTACCATACCCATCTTTGCAATAGGAGCAAACATCTCATTATAGTCAACATCTGCAACCTGACGATTGCCATAAATAACCAAATGAGCCTTGAGACATTCCACCTTCGACTTGTCAATTTACTTGATTTTATACACTCAACCACTCTCAATCGCTTTTTTCCTAGAGTAAGATCCTCAATGGTCCATGTACCATTACGCTCAAGCACATCAATCTCATCTTGCATCGCCTTACGCTAACCGATGTCTTTAATCGCTTATTTGAACGAATACAACTCCTTTCCCTTTGTAATCGCCATAAAAAACACCCGTGTCTCATAGAAAAACTATTATATACAGCATAAGCTATAGGGAAAGATATACCTAAAGAATGAGATTGAGGAGGGACGACAATTGATGTAACAGGTTCTTCATTTTCAATGATAACGGTGTTCATTACATAATGGCGATGCTTCAAAGGAGGTCGTTTTTCATGATAACCACGACCCAAATTATCCGACAAACTCCCCTTTAAGTCTTAAAGAAAAAAAAATTGTTTCATTAATAATCGATTGCTCAACAACACTACGAGATTGCACGTTGTCACCATAACCAACTAATGACCGCGAACCCCCAAGAACATTCCCTCGCTGCTAACCAACCACTGACCTGAATGTAGATTTCCCAACTTGTGCTGGCTGTGCTGCATGTTGTGAACTGCTGTGTTGTTGATTGTTGACTACATATCGCTGGCCCTGCTGCTGCCCAGCGGGCTGGGCAGCGACCTGCGTTGGATGGCCACTCTTGTTGCTAGCGGGTGCTGAAAAACCAGCGGACGCAACAAGGGGGAAGTTCCTCCGCAGCTTGGTTGTGGCAGGGCTCGATCTCTCGCGGATGGGCTGCGGTCTGGACTGTGGACAAGTCCCCCTCACTTGCATCACCATGTGAACTAAACCCCAACACTCATCGTTATTCCAAGGTGGTGATGGCATCGCGAAATAACTCTCCCACATCGCTTATCCGAAAGAGATTTAAGCTTTGGGAACCGATCTTCAACAAATTGCACATCTCAACTTACAAAAAATTCATGTGAATCCAAATCATAAAGACGCCACCCTTTTTTTCCATGAGGATAACCAACAAAATTACACTTTCGAGAATGGGAATCAAACTCATCTTTAATCCGAGGGCGATTTGCAGCATAAGCAAAACAACCAAAGACTTGAAAATTATCATATGAAGGTGATTAACTGAACATACACTCATGTGGAGTTTTACCTTTAAGAATTGAAGTCGGGGTGCAATTGATAAGATGCACCATAATCATAATACACTTACCCCAAAATACTTGGGTAACTTAGCCTGAAACCGAAGAGAACGAGCCACATTAAAAATATGACAATGTTTGCGTTCGACCCGACTATTCTGCTCAGCTGTGTCAACACACGACGTCTGATGCAAAATGCCTTTCTTAACAAAGAAATACCTCAAACTAAGAAACTCTTGACCATTATCACTATGAACCACCTTCACTTTCCTACCAAATTAAGTCTTGGTTATAGCATAGAACTCACGAATCAACTATGAAGCTTTATATTTTCCAACCATAAGAAACACCCAAGTAGCACGAGAAAAATCATCAACAATGGTTAGGAATTAATGAGCATCACAACTAGAACCAATTTTATTCGGACCTCAAATATTACAATGAACCAAATCAAAAAATTTCAGATGCTTTATTCATAGTTAAAGGAAACTAGTTTCGGGGTTGCTTCCCCGTAAAACAAATGTCACAATCAAACGTACAACTAGAGTTACTACTATGAGTACTATGATTACATTAGAATACTCGAAAGAGAGTTCATAACTTGCATTGACGGATGACTGAGACTCCTATGCCATAATAAACTTGCATGTAAAATAACTACTTTGTTCTCCTGCAGATACCGAGCACAAATCGAACGAAAAATATAGACCCCATCACACTGTGGCTCCCCTGCTCCAATCAAGTTCCTTAAACTGCGGTCCTGAATAATGCATAGCTTGTCATTGAACATAATTAAATCACATTGTTTTTCTAATAATTGAGACTAAGACAACAAATTTCATTTAATAGCAAGAACATAAAGAACATTATCAAGAGTGAAATCGGCCATTAGACAAAACAACTCTACCTTCTTTCGTAGCAGTCGTGCTCTTTCCATTAGGCAAACCAACAGACGTAGAAATATCATATAATTTGGTAAATAAGTCAATGTTACCAGACACATGAATCAAAGCACCACTGTCAATGAGCCACTCAACAGAATTATACGTACCAAGTTTAGTGCCATCTAACGAAATACTAGACTTAGCACCCTTTACCGCAGCCATGATTTCCTTCCATTTAGCATCAGAAATCGTAGGATCACTCCTACGATCAGAATAAGAAACCTACTCATTTGAACCACGAGAACTACCAACAACACTAGCAAACTCACCCTTACCTTTGCTAGAAGACCGACCACCATAACCCCTATTTGGAAACCCATGTAGATCATAGCAATAGTCCCTATCATGACCAAACTTCTTACAATAATTACACTCCTTTCGTTCCGGTGTCCAACTGGAAGCGTACTTGTTGCATTAAACCAAACAGCTGGAGAAGAAGAGGCCTCATGAGCCTCAGACTTAGATTGCTTACGCCCATCAACAACAATTTTAGCATAAGCAGCATTCATACCAGGCAAAGGATCACTCATCAACAAAGTCGAAACAATAGAACCAAACTTCTAAGAATCCAAACCAAGACAAAACTGATGTAACATCTCAGTTTCATGCAATTTAGCATATTCTTTCGTAGTGAAACAAGTACAAGTAGGAAACTTCAAGTAACTAGACAACAAATTCTGCAATTTATTTAATTCACCATAATAAACTACAACAGAATAACCACCCTACTTACAATCAGCAATGGGATGCTTGATTTCAATAATACGGGGACCGTTACCAAGAGAATAATGATCACGTAAATCATCCCACATTGTTTTAGCATCACGAGGAATAATCACAGTAGAACGTATACTAGCATTAAGAGTATTATAAATCCAAGAAAAAATAGTAGAATTAACAATACCTCACTGATGATGGTCCTCATACTTAGCATCCGTCTTCTTGATCGTGCCATCAACAAAGTCTAGTTTGCTCTTGGAACAAAGATTGTTGCAAATAGACCGAGACCATTCTTTATGATTGTCGACTGTCAAAGCCTTCACTAAGGTGTAGGTAATAATCAATAAACAGTTCATACTTCGATTCACCTTTCTCAGCCATCGCAACAACAACAAGGCAGCAAACACCACACGCAACTTAGCAGCATACACTACACCACACTTCACGCCACAACACAACGACACACAACAACAACGACGCACACACTAGCACGCTACATGCAGATGCACAACGCACACAACAAACATACACCACGCAATAAACTACTCCACACCAAACCAGCGCACCACACGCTACACACTACACACAACAAACACAACCCTCGTATAGCACCACGCACGCAGAACCACACACAACAAACGCGCACAGCACAAGTTGCATACACACCGTAAACACACAGCACACCAGTGTACAACAACAACAATACACACACTAGCACGCTATGTACACACGCACAACACACATAACAAACATGCACCACGCAACACAATACTCCACACCAAATCAGCGCACCACACGCTACATGCTACACACTACACACCACAAACACAACCCTCGTACAACACCACAGAACACAACACTCCACACCAAACCGGTGCACCCACGCTACACGCTACACACTACACACAACAAACACAACCCTCGTACAACACCACGCAAACAACACTACATGCAACAAAAGTGCACCACACAAGTAGCGTACGCACCATAACGTCAGTACATCCCCTACAATTGTAGGTTAATAGCCAATTGTAGGGGTAAATCATAAAGGATTTGCTAGACTAATATCAAATTTAAAAATTAATATCCATGCATAGCCCAAAACTTCGCCAGTACATCCCATGTCGAGCTTGCAGTAGACTCCAACTAGATGATGGAGTCAATTTCATGCCAATAATCTAAAGGTGATAAAAAATCGAGTCAGACCAGATTTATGCATAAAATCTTGTAGCCGAACTCATATAGTAGTGTCGAGCTTATTGAACAAAATCGAACTTATTAGGGTTTTTTGGGCCAAAGCGGGCTCAGGTTTTGACTTAAATATATTTTTATCTAGTCCGAGCTAGTGATGATCACCTTTATAATGATCCTATGCAACATGTGTATTAGCTTGTCTATAACCAATTCAAACATTAAGGAGTAATTAATTAGTTTCATCCCCACTTTTCCTCAATCCCCATGCATTAGAGCCTAGTCTGATTGACTAAACTGAGCTGAACTAAACTAAACTAAAACTGAACTGAAAATAATCTGAATAAAAGATGCCCTAAGTAAATACTCATACAAAAGGTTTACTATTAATTTCATGGGCAAGTACACTAGGTTGATGATATCAAGAACAACCAAATAGGAGGGCGACAAGCATAACAAAAAGTGGACCCTAAAACTATTTATTTCGTAAATAGAAAAATAGGACTATCGATTTATAGGATGAATGGACAAAAATTCTTCAATACCTAACGTTAGCAACTTGGTAGTAATAATAACAATATCATACGGAGTAACATTCAATAAAGCATGCCCGAAGAAGTAAATATTGCTTTTTTAAGTAACAAAAGGAATAAAATGTGTTTGGCAACTTCATTGAAATCATGAATTATAGTAAGCTTAAAATGTTAGTATAATATTATGATTTTCACGTGGCCTTTATATACTGAAGTATCAATTTTTTTAGATTTTCAGGATTGGAATCGTATTTCTGTCGTCTACCCTTCATTTGGAATCATGATCGACCAAATAAGGTTATCTAAGCTAGAAGAGTGGGGGCATTTATTTAACGTTTGGAATTGTTGAAAGACCAAGTCAACCAAAAGTTTAAACTGATGGTTGAGGCACATGAATATGTTTTATACTCCCCCTCACATGAAAGGCCCTTTGGGCTTGAAATGTGGATGTAACACAGGTCCACCTATACCTGGTGCAAATTAATTCTACTTTGAAGAAGGGGTAGATGAGATTCGAACCCGTGACTTCTATGTCACGTTGGATCTGATACCATGTTAGAGGACCAATTCAACCAAAAGTTTTGAGGACCAAGAATATGTTTTATACTCTAATTGAACCCCAACCTCAAGGTTGGAAGGTGACAATCTTATTACTAGATCAAGCTTATTTTGGTGGTTGAGGCCTAAGAATATGTTTATACTCTATCGGGAATTTTATTAGAATTACCATAATTATATTTTGAATGGTGTTCTGTGACACTGATATATAATAACATATCTTCATGGTGTTAATTAGAATTTTATTAAATTTACCTTAATATCATGTTCGTTGAGATTATTGTCTATGTATAAGCGTTCTTTTAAGTTTGGTACATAATGAGCATTGTGCACATATGTTGAGTTGCATTATTATTTTGGGAGATGAATTCGTATTAACTGATGTGTTAGGTTAATGTTGTGCGGTACGAGGTAATGAGGTATGCGCTGTAAATGGAGTTATGAATCGGAGGTGATCAATGCAATATTTATTATTCTACTCCATACCATATTGTACTGTTATGGAGAAAAGGGGAATAGGGATTTCATGTAGATAAGAAGCAGAAGTTGAGGTTTGTTAAATAGGGAGGAAACACCGTGGAGTAAAAGTTTAAGAGTAACATAACCAATGATGAGCTCAACTTGGGATCTACAAATAAAGCATACAATTATACAATTCACTAATTTGCCTTTGGCTTATCTTTGATGTGAACATAAACCATGTTTGATAATTAGCTAGTAGCTAGTTGTTACATATGGTTGTATTAATTGGTTTTGATAGAGTATAGAACATATTGTTGGGCCTCAACCATCAGCGTAAGCTTTTGGTTGAGATGGTCCTTTAACATGGTATCGGAGCTAGCATGATACAAAGGTCACGAGTTTGAATCTCAGCCACCCCCACTTTCAAGTGAAATTAATTCGCGCTAGGTATGAGAGGGCTTGTGCCGCATCTACATTTCAAGCCCAAAGTGTTTTTCATGTGAGCCCAAAGTACCTTTCATGTAAGGGGGAATGATAGATTATTAAACATATTTTTGAGCCTCAACCATCAGTTAAGCTTTCGGTTGAGACGGTCCTTTAACAGGTTTGACTAGATGATTGATTGTATTGGTTACTCTAACTAATTGCAAATTTCTCAGACAACTCTTACCAAAAACTTGGTTGAGTAGCATTTTGGAATTAGATTATTAAACTCCAATAAGCTCAATCTTTAAGGCATCTATTTTTCAAATACTTAAAATAGTTTATTTTAAGTTCAAATCAACTAATTGCTTCCAAAAAGCTAAAATTTTATCAATCATCTGTTTATTAAGGCTTTGACTCAGTGATGTGTTTATTAAATAAGGTTATAACCTATACATTTATATGTTTCACAAAATTACAATGTTTTTGTTTTTATTCTTCTATATATGATTAATAATATGTAGTTAAAATCAATTTATTAATTAATCATGCAATATGTCAAAATAAATAAATAATACTCCGTACTGATAAAATACTTCCTCTGTTTTATAATATTTGCAATATATCTTTTATTACGCTTTTAAAGGGGGCGATTAGACTATGTAAATGAATGAATTAAGCTATGAAATATAAATTGTAGCAACTTATTCCTTTCTTCTTATCGATGGTAAAATGTTGTGAATTAATTTAACTATTTACCTAGTCTAATATCTCCCTTAAAATACTTGCCAAATAAGTGTGTTACACGTTAATAAAAATAGAGGAAGTATTACATAAGAAACCAATCTTGCGAGTTGGGATAGTAATGTATATAACAACTCAATTTTAATTGATGGCTAAAGACCGTATCTATCACCTATGATCGATTTTACCAACCTAGATTAACCAAAAGCTTAGGCTTAGGTCATATATTACGTATAAATGGGTTTAAAATAAGAAAGTCCTTTTGTTTTTGAAATAGAAAATGAGATAGTACTTTGTACTCCAGGGGATAAGCCTTTAAAACGAGCCAATTACCTTAAGTCACTTTGCCCTGGTTTTGAATCCCATTAACAACTCCTTTCACTTTGCTGAGCTCTACTCAATTACCGTAGTAGGCATCTACAAAAACTAAGAAAAAGTGGAAATGAGTACTTTTGTATCAAAGAAGAGAGAGATAGAGAGTGAAAGATTTACTCCATATTAAATAAAATTGAGCCTGTAAATGAGGTTGTGAATGATATAAAAGGAAAGAGTTGTTATAAAAGGAAAAAATCAAAAGCGGATAGAACTTAGAAAAATGGATGAAAATAAAAAATGAGTACAAAAATAGAGAGAGTATTTAAGTAATTTTTAGAAATATAATTTATCTGATCCAATTTGTCATTTTGATAAGAAAAGTGTTACATCAAAAGTTTTCTTTATAGATAAATTTGTAGCTTTGCATTTTAGTTGAAATGACCTTGGAGAAAGAATGGACTAGAGAAACCATGGCTTAACCTTCTCTGAATAAAATTTCTTTGCTTGAGTAGGCCCAATTTAGTTCCGGGGCTCAATAAAAAGCCCATTGTTTCCTAAGCCCAATGAAGAAAAATATGGACCAAGATTATTACAAAAAAAAAAAAAAAAAACTACTCGTATAACGTTACCAATAAATAAAAAAAAAAAGACCCTCTTAATTTTAACTTAAAAAAAATAAATTAGTAGGACTTAATTTTAATTGAGTGTGTCAAAAACAATTTAATTGAGAAAATAAAAAATTAAAAAAAAAAAAAATTTAAGCAAAAATTAGTAGTCCTCAAAATTTAGTTAGATTGGTAAACACGTAAGTAAAAGAAATAATAAATTAGCAGAGATTGATTTCGATCATTTAGAATTAGTTCAATACTCCCTCTATTTTTATTTGCATAATTGCCTTTGCCCTTTGATAATTCTTTTAGAGGAAGAGATTCGAGAATATGAATGTACACATAAATATATATGAAGTAAGCCGAATTTATCACCAATTCACCCTCTTACTGTTGTATAAGTTGTTTTGATCAAATTGAATATTTATATTACATTCTCTAAACCCTTTCCCTTTGTCAATGCCCTCAATGGGTTGTGTTGCAAGTATTTTAAAATAACATAAATTATAATATTCCGCAGTTAAAAAACAAAGGCCAAGTAAACATGATCAAAGGAAATAATCAGGATCAAGAGAGTGATTGATAATTTTAGAGGGCCATAATAGCTAGCTTATAGTTGATAGATCAAGGTTTAGCATGCAGAGAAAGAGAGAATGAGACTTGCGGGGTATAATGAGTGATTATGACTAAAAATGGCTTTGAAGAAGTGTAGGTCAGAGTATGTTAGGGTTTATATATGCCTTATTTAGATCTATGAATGAGATAAACTAAATGTATATGGTAAATTCTTACATTTTTTCGAGTAAATAATTAAATAGTACATGATGACCTTGCAACAAAGGGTTTTTAAAAATGTATTATGACTAGAAAAATCTTAAAACTTACAGAGTAATTCCTTATCCCTACATAGTACTTATTACTCAGTATATTTGTCAATGCACAACTTTAATGATTAATTATATGAAGTCGTAAAAATCAAACTATTTTTGCAATGACATAATCATATTTATATCAACATTTACTCTTGTGAGATGAGTAATAATGATAAACTTGCTAGAGAATTATGAGTACCTATCCCAAGCATAAGTGCATAACTTGGTGATGATCGAAAAACCCCTTTACATTAATCCCATCCATAGCTAGCAAGCATGCAATTAAGCATCTTAACATATCATATAATATTAAATTCGTGCGTAGTTAAAAAAATAACCATACATTAATACATACGTTTTTCCGTTTACATGCAATTATAAGCAAAATAGTGTTAAATTGGGGTGAATGCCATGCTCTAGTCTATCATTATACTATTGTTCGAGCAGCAGTTAAGATTACATTCTTTATGTCATTACATCATGGACAATAATCGTATAAAAATTGCCCTCGAAAACTCGATCATGATAAGTAAACACAGAGTCATACCTTAATCTAATTAAGCTTTAGAAACAACCCAAAATTTACCTTAGCTTGAAAAATATACATATAATCTCTCAAGTCATACGTACGTAACTTGAAATTATCGCGTGCGCGCATACGTGCTTAATTTTCTCAAAGCATCCATCCATGGTGACCATGGACATTATATCCATTGACATGTTGCTGGCTTGGTGTTGCAACACTCATTTCAGTCGATTCCAAATGATTGTAGCTGTTAATTACACGTCATAAATATATTAAGTGAAACAATTAGTAACAAAAACCTCGTAATATATATTACCTCCATATTTTTATTTTTTTTTTTTTTTTTGCAACTTTGGAATATTTTATTTCTTAAATAATACCTCAAATTTGCAACTAAAAAAAATAGAAGGTGGTACAATATTTGATTTGATCAAAAGTACGGGTTTACAAATTGAAATTTTACCCGATTTGCTGGGGAGGATTGCAATAAAGAGGTTGAAAGAAGCCCTCGGATGGATGAGGAATGCGGCTAAAAGGTATATGTTGTTGATCTAGAGTGTTATCACCTTCCCATGCAAGTCTTTGAGGGATTTGAGGGCTACAATTTTCCAGCTGAATTGAAAATACAACATTAATGCAAATTAAATAAAGGAAGCTGAGTAATTAGAACCAACTTAGAAGCAATGTAAAAAGACTAAAATTAATGTTAACAATATAAAGGATGCAAAACCTACAAAGCAAGTAGTGGTATTAATAAATAATAATCACTTATAGTAAGATGGATCGACAAACTCATAATCGATCACCTTAATTAATTTCAATAAAAAAAATAAATGATTACAAGTCTGCCTCATATAAGATTTTGCGATAAAAGTGTAAAAGTGTTGCATATTATACGTAACTTTTGCACTTGCAT
Source organism: Chenopodium album (assembly GCF_948465745.1). NCBI lineage: Eukaryota > Viridiplantae > Streptophyta > Magnoliopsida > Caryophyllales > Amaranthaceae > Chenopodium > Chenopodium album. The sequence continues at coordinate 10,398,171 of NC_137844.1, forward strand.
GTAATACATGCATTTGGACTAATGATAATATGTTGAAGTAGGGCAAATATATATTTACATACATAGAAGGGGGTGTATACCTTCTTCATTAAGTTCCTGTTGTTTTCAATTAAAGCTTGTTCCTACACAAATGGAGAAATAAATTCTTAATTAATACGTATCAGGTGGATAATTGCAAATTTTGCAATGAACATCATCCGATCCAATTATGGAAAAGTAAAAACACACACCCTTCTTTGCAGTTCTGCCATTTGATCCATCAATTGTTGAGTCTGAAAATAGAACACAACATCATATATCAAGCTTGCTATAATTAAAAACAAAGTGTTATCCTAAAGAGAATAGTAGCTAGTTCTTACATGCGACCGTCTCACCTATAAGAGAATAGTAGGTTTGTGATAAATATTAATTGCTAAATTAGTCGCTAATTGCTAGAATTGTATAGTAAAAAGTAACCCAAGTAAGTCATGCAATCGCTTTGTACATTTGGTGCATTCACATACAATAACACAAATTAATATTACTTCCTAGGAATGAAGGCAAATTGATCTTCCTTCTACATATTAAATTATTAATGAATCATTGAGGTAGGTTAATGTTTTCTTTTTTTTTTGGGCGGGTAATGAGAATTGATCTCAAAATCTCTTGGAATCGAAAAGGAAATTCTAACCACTTGAGCAATCCCTCAATCTCATAATGTTATGATTTTACTATATGAATGAACTCACGTAAATAACACAGCAAATGATATGATAAAGTGAAATTGGAAAAATGACCTTGGTTGATCTAATTTGCTTCAGAGATAACTCAAGTTGGTGCTCCAGCTGTTCTAGCTCCTTTATAGCCAATGGTGCCAAGTCTTCTCCCAGCAAGTTCCTACAACATTATCACACTCTTAAGGAAATCAAACATAATATACTTTTTACTCCAACAATACGTCCACAACATTATTGTACCTTTTATTAGATACGGATCAGAGTATAATACAACTACCTGTTGTCATCTTGTTACATTACAGACTAGTTTAAATTACGATTACATTATCAATATGACAAATTGATAACTAATTCTAGATGGAGCGTGAGTTTGTGTCGATCTTACAGCTAAACTAATTAATAAATACTCCTATGTTACAACTACATACTTAGGGGCCGTTTGGTTGGTAGAGGGGAATGGGAAACACATTAGGAAAGGGAATGAGAGAGAAAGGAAAGCAACTCCCTTATTTATAATGTGTTGTTTGTTTTATTAAAAAAGAATGGGAATCAAATATGAAGCACCAGCAATCTCCACCATTCTCCACCACCACCACTATTCTCCACCACCACCATTGTAATTGTTAGTCCTCAAGCCTCCAACACTGCCACCCCTCCATCCTCTACTGTCGCATCGTCCGACTCCGACACCCACCGCCTGCTGTACCCGTGTCGTCCTTCTCTCTCTCTTTTTTTAAATTTTTTTTTTTGTAGATCTAGTAGTTTGTTTGTTTTTAAGGTGTTAAGGGTTGTTTATTTGGGTGTTTGAGGTTGTTTATGCGGTGGTTTGGGTTGTTTATTGAGATGGTTAGGGTTTTTTGGGTGGTTTTCATGGTGGTTTTTTAGGGTAATAGGCGGCGAATGTGGTGGGTGTAAAGTTATTTTCAGATGGGTTTGGGTGGTTTCGAGGAGGGTGGGTTTTTTTCCGTGTGGGATTTGGGTGGTTTCGGTAGGGAAGGGTGGTTTTGGGTGGTTTCGGCTTGGAAGGATGGTGGTTGTGCGGTGGTGAGTGTTTGGGCGATGTTTCCGGTGACTAGGCGGTGATTCTGGTGGCGGTTGGGAGGTGGTGTTGATGTGTGGCTGATGTTTTTGGTGGCTGGGCGGTGGTATCAGTGGTCAGTTGGTGTTTTCAAGGGTGGTCAAGGTAGTTGGCTGAAGAAGAGTTTGGGTGATTCCCTTGGGGGGGGGGGGGGGGGCGGTGGGGAATGAAGATAGAGGAAAATGGGGTAATGGAAGGGGTAAAGGGAATGATTGAATTTGTCTATATCAAACATCAACAAAGGGATTCATGGTAGTTGATTCTCATTTCCTTTGTTGAATATCCCTAACCAAACAGCCCTTTAATTGATTGTACAAAGCATTGGAAATTACCTCTGAGATTGCTGCAGGAACTCCACCCTGGACTTAAGCTTCAAATATTCCTGGTAGGTTGCCTGATTTTAACCAATAAAAAAAATAAGAAGAGGACGTCAGCACATTTTATATTTACGTGTATAATAGTCCTATATTTGCATAGGGCTTTGCATACAATGAGTCAATGACGTTATATAATCATCAAAGAATACATTTATTATACAAATTTATGTCAACAATTATAATACGGAGTATATACTTCGTTACATATCCTAGCTATCCTATATGCATGGAAGTTATGTATAGCGATCTAAATCAATAAATTAATTACATGCATGCATGCTCAAACTATGAATGTATATTCCATACTACTCGTTACAATTACTCCCTAAATAATTAGAATTTCATGATTCCATTAATATATGTAGGATTAATTATGACATAATTTTACTGTAACATCTTTTATAATACGGAGTAGCTTAGATGTTTTTTTTTTCCTCACTCTACTTAACCGCGCGCCCAACTTATTTTAATTAGTTGCTAAAACTTTGTTTTGATAAGTTCAGTAATTGACTATATATGCACTTGTTTCGAACATAATAAAGTAGTGTATGTGAAAATTTGACTATTGTTTGAAGTGGTACGTTACCACAAGTATAAAATATAAATGTATATGTTGCAGTGTACTCAACACATTATGTTTATAGGTACATTAGACTCCCTTGGCATCTGAATAAATTTTGAATTTCTCAATAAAAAAAATAATACTCGCCATAAATAATTCTCATTTTTTTTTTATTTTTTTGGTATGGTTCGATATAATAAGATACATGTCGCCAAATTCAAATAGAAAATTAATGGGGGGTCAAGGGAGTATATACATGGCAATAATCTAGATTAATAGAAAAACCATAAACACATACGTATGTATATTAGCATTGTAAATTTAGGATATTGATCATAATGACACAAGAATAAAATTTCGAGACTACCTCAGAATCATTGAGAAGCCCATTTTCTTCAAGAGTTCCATAGCTGCATCTTTGGTACTTTTCAATTGTTTTCAGCATACTATTACCATGCAAAGTCCACATTCAAGCAGGTTAGAAAACCAACTAATAGCCAAAAAAACATAAAGTGTGAGGGATTGAATATAAATTATTAATAAGGTGCTTAAAATTACTATATTAGGTAACTATTTCATTGTTAATTAATTAGCCATTAGCAATTGATTAAAAATAAAAATTAACCATTAGCAATCATAGATGCATCACCATATGCCAATGTGTGGTGTTATTATGAGTGTTTCAACCCTTTAAATTCTCTTGTTTATTTTTTCCTTTTTCTAGTCCAAACTTCCTTTTTACTTTTTTTCAACGATTACACTAGAATAACATCCTAAAAAGTAGAGTTGATGGAGGAGAGACTCAAAACAATAGCGAGGAAAATATACAATTGTATACATTTATCATTACAAACCAAATCAACAAAATCATCCTAAACTATCAAAGGGAAGAACGTAACAACTGAAAACATAAAACTTCGTAATATTGGAATCAAATCTATGACGAATGATAAATTGATCTACTATATCTTTTTGGAACTTCATGGATGTATCACTAAAAAGTACATGTTCCTACATAGTTACATGAATTAGAGAGGAAGTTAAAAACATCCAAACAATCATAATTATATGAAACATCGCCACACCTATCCAAAATACTAATACAATTAGAACACCTCATATTGAATTTTTCTTGCAAATCTTCCCGAGGATTTTTCAGATATTTTTCGAGAATTTTTATATCGTTTCATCATATTCATATCCCCTTACATATCGATAATAACTTCCCCACATCTAAATCAAGTGAATTAACTTCCAATTTCACACCAATGAACAAACAAAGGATGATAATAAAAGATAAGTTAATAAGTTGAGCCTTTAGTTTAATTCTTATCCAACAGATTAAATAATTATTATGATCATAATGATGCCAATGCTTTAATTTATTTGAAATCCACATAAAATTAACTCAATTTAAATTTTAGCAGTGTCTTTCAATTAGATCTAGTTAAATTGTATTTCCTCAAAGGGTAATACCCAAAAATTAGTTATAAAAGAGTGCATTAAAGCTGCAAAAGAAAGACAAGAAAATTAAGAAGATTGAATTGGAAAAGATGAAAAATTAATTTGCATTTGAAGATTGAAGATAAACCAGACTTTGGAACCAAACAAATTAAAGCAGCCTTTGTCTATTTCTCTCTCTTATTCACAGTTCTAACAAGTGAACAGCCTTCTTCTGCAAAACATCACATCTCTGCCCTCAAATCTCAACAGTAACAATAGTATTATTATTATTATTTTTTATATAATTAAATTAATTTTCATAAACCAAAATATCAGTTAAAATTTTGTACAAGAACTTTTATTTAATTGTTAGATCTCATGAATACCTTAATTTATCACTATGTATAATTATCATTAAGGAAATTTTTCATTAAGATCATTGTTTATAGTTTAATTTATATCATAAAAATATAAATTCCAGCTAAACAAAAAAAAGGTACTATAATTAACTAACAAAGCCCTTATAAAAAAGATTAACTACTTGGACTTGCATTAAACAAGGATCTAGAACCAAATTAATTATTATTTACATCTAGCAAACCTAGTTCTTTACCCATTTTATAATAATGATAAATCCATTTTACTAAAGTAGAAACAAATCAACTCTTCAAATACTATAGAAGAAGTTGAATCCGAATAGTACATATTAAGTAATGTTGAAAGTCATCAATTTTGTTGATACCACTCTAATGTAGTAATTAGCCTACAAAAGAAAATCATTTTGCTTTCAAATCCCTTATTAATCAAAACATAGGTAGGTCATAGATCTTAATAAAACCGATCCAAAACCCACTAAAAAAAAAGAAAATCACAAAACAAGATCGATATAGAAACAAATTATATAAAACCATTTACATTCAAACAGAGTCGTCATATACAAGACCTACTACATACGTTACATTACATCGTGACTACATAAAAACCGAACAAGAGAGGATAGAACAAACCTCGACGAGCTGCAAAACTCAAAGAGTTTGCCACGATTAGAGAAGATGATAAGAGCAACTTCAGCATCACAAAGAATAGAAAGCTCATAAGCTTTCTTAAGAAGTCCATTTCTTCTCTTAGCAAATGTAACTTGCCTATTGATTTTGTTCTCTATCCTCTTGAGTTCAACTCTTCCTCTACCCATGATTATTAATTGTATTATAATTCTTATCTTTTCTCTCTTAAAAAAAAAAAAAAGAAAAAGAAAAGAACTTAGCTATATTTACTCACTGAAAATACTTTCTTTGGGAAAGAGTTAGGTCTCTTTTTATGTGGTCTTATAGTCCTAGGGTACCATAATTGTAAACAACTTAACTTACAAATATATAAATAGAAAAACCCTGAAATAAATAAATAAAATAAAATAATAACTCTTTTTCATAACCTTAGGGTATTTTTGTGCTTCTTGACATATACTCTCTTTGGCCTGGTTAAAAGAGTATTTCCCTCTTTTTATTCCTCTTTCTTTTTATGTGGCTTGCATAAAGTAGTCTATAATAATCTTATACGGAACACAAAGAAATGTGGATTTTTTAGTAGAAAACTATGTCCTTGTACTAGAAGGACGGTTGATATATTTTTTAAAAATTATATGGACCAACTAAGTACATATGGACCATTTAGTCACCTTTCATACAATAAATCATGTTTTTTCATGATTAATTATAAGGATTTGTTTATTTGTTCTAGTAGCTTATCCTTCACATGTAAAATTGTGCATGTCATTTGAATCTATTAGTGAATAAATGGTGTTATATATGACCTAGACCAATCGTATAATTTGGTCTTCATTATTGACTTTTATGGCTTTATATACAAAATTAATAATACGGGTTGTACATATACTTGTATAATGGTTGATCGAATATGTTCAATCACTATCGTTCTTGTAACTAATGCTTAGTTTAAATTTACATAAGCAATTGTGCATGTCATCCTATGTTAAAGGACTAATTAAATTGATGATTGAATCCCACGATTGATTTATATACTGTATTACACTGTCTCACATGAGAGCCCTTTGGGCTTCAAAATGAGGATGCATATGCAACATGGTATAGACACCTAAAATTGTCTCCCAAAAATAAAACCCGATGATAAACAACCTTTCACCCCCGATATTGATCGGGTTTAGTATTTAATCTTGGAAGTGCTTAAAATTCATGTTTAATCCAATACATTTCATAAAACAATCCACACTTCAGTCCAAACATTTAGCCAAATCTTGTCCAAACTTCATTTCTAGCCCAAACAGTTTTTATTCCATTTCATTATTTATTAATAAGCCTAATTAATAAAATTACAAAACCCTAAACCTGAAAATGAGTCCGGAATAATAGAAACGACACCTAATTTATCACATGTTTTGTTTAAAATAAGATAAAATGAATTTTAAAGAAGTTTCAAGAAAATTGATGTGCCGCGCCACGGTAGGATCGGAGTACCGTGCCACGATACCCGGTGCCGGACCACGACACTATTTTCACTCAATTTCATCTTTTTTCATGCGTTTTTGACTTTAGAAATGATAATATTTACCATCGCGCCACGTCACATGTACCGTGCCACGGTACCTGTGCTGTGAGTCGATCTGTAACATAGTAACTGGTATCGTGCTACTACACATAGGCCCTGTTCTCATCAGATTATTTTCAATTCAGTTCAGTTCAGTTAAGCTCTAATAAGTTTAGCAGCTCTAATAAGTTCAGTTCAGCTCAGCTCATTTCAGTCAATAAAAACAGGCCCTTAGTGCCGTGACGCGGTGCCTTTTTTCTTCCACGAAGCCTCATTTTTGGGGTTTCGGATCTCATTCCTCATTTCTCTTCTATAAATACGAGGCTCATTTAAAGTCTTGGGGCACCTATTCACATACTCTTTCTCTCTTATGCACTTGCCTTCCCAATTACACAATTCATCCCTTAAGCACTCCCTGAAGTTCATACTTTTTCCGAAGTTTCGTACTTAACCCAAGGCGTGAAAGGTAGAACTGTTCGAGAGTTTGGTTTTGGGGAGACATTTTTAGGTGTCTACACATGGGCCTCCTTATACTCAACGCAAAATATTTCACTTGAAAGGAGGGTTTGATAAGATTTGAACCCATGACCTTCTTGTCGCATTTACTCTTAATACCATGTTAGAGAATTAATTCAATCAAAAACTTAAGTTAATGGTTAAATCACACGATTAATTTATATATTCTCTATCATATAACATAATTCGTAAATAAAGGGAGGTACACTGATATTTAAGACCTAGATTATATTACGTTGTCTTTCTGACTTTTATGACTCTCAATACAAAAATAATTAAATGCATGTAAGTATGAATAATTATGCATTTGAAAAATGTACATCATCATTAACATAGTTTTATTAAATTAATTTGACTATTATTATCCTCCACTTGTCGAGATCGAGGTTCGGGTCCAGATTGTTAAGAGGTTTGGGTATCAAATTAAATAATCCATGTCAAAAGATGCATCCAAATATCCAATATTGTTGTTAGAGTTGTGTCCATGGTGCAGCTAGGTCGTGCTCCTGTGCATTTGTGATAGAAGATATTAGAAAAGATAGAAATTTCTTTTATTCACATGATACAAAAAATCTTATATGTGGTGGCCACGTAGACGGTGTGGCCTAGGAGTTATTTCTTCAGCGTTAAAGGACTTACTTCGTCAGTGTTATAGGATTACTCGGTTATTGTTATAGGAGTTATTACTTGGTAAGTGTTATAAGGATTACTTTGTTTTTTTATAATAAAGTGGTCACACGGTGTGACCAACAATAAACAAGACAAACTGTTTGATCATTTTAATTAGCTTTCTCGTGTTTCAAGGGCATGTAATTCCATGGCCCATCTTATAGCAATATGGGAGATGGGGTAGCTAAAATTGATTTATTTTAAAATTAATAATATGTCCAAGCTATCTTTGTTTCGAAATAAAATAGAAAGAAAAAAATCCCCTCAATTGTCCATAATATCACGTATATATCTGAGGACTGTAGGGATTTGTACTGTAATTAAAACATCTCTTGTAGTTCTTTCCAAAAGTTAAGGAAATTGATTAGTACAAGTTATCTAATCATATTTCAATCAATGCACGGGCAAATATATAAGAATTATGAACCATATTATGTTTAACCTAACTTATTACTTTGCATAAAAATCTACGTTAGTTATAATAGATAGAGCCTTCTATGACTTCCTTTTCATTTCACAAGTACTTTGTTTATTTTAATTTTCCTATCAGAGTGGTTGCATACTTGCATAATCAATTATAGTTTTTCAATGGTTTTTTAGCAAGAAGTACCAGGTTTGATTTTCAAGAAAATACATAAAATTTTATCTACTTTTTAAAGGTAGGTAATCTTAAATAATATTAAAGCTGGTTTAAACAAAAAAAAAATAAAAAAAATATATAAAAAAAAAAAAAAAAAGATTAAAGCTAGTACGGAGTACGTACTATCTATAACAAGGAAAACAAAAGCCCTTCTCTTATCCCAGTTTTTTGAGAGGACGTTCTTTTTCTTATTTTGGGCAGTTCTAAATTTATATTTAGTAAGAGTCTGTTTTATTCAAATTATTTTCAGTTCAGTTCAGTTTAGTTTCAATAAGTTCAGTTCAGTTTCAATAAGTTCAATTCAGTTCAGTTCAATTCAGTTTTTAATTTCCTTCTCTCATAAAAATTCAATTCAGTTCAGCTCCAATAAGTTAAGTTAAGTTAAGTTAAATTCAGTTCAGTCAATCAGAACAGACCCTAACTATAAATATGCTATAAAATGAAAAGTATGGAGTTATAAGAAAATTGTTGGTTTGAACAGTAACAATGGAAAATTAACTCCCTCTATTTATAAAATACATACCTTCCTACTTTCCATTCAAGCTTGTGGAGTAAAATAATCCTGTTTTTGCTATGTTTTGATTTTGGCATGGACATTTTCTTTGACACGTCACATTATCAACAAATGGTGTGATACATCCACATTAAATTTAAGTTTTGTAGGCCAATTCAACCTAGTAAATTACTTCATCAATTTGATGCGCATGCATGCTTGTATCACGTAAATAGATCGAGTTGGATCACTAGTTTGACATATAGACTTGAATTGTCACCAAGAATTACATTTTTTTTTTTTTTTTTTTTTTTTTGTGTGGAGATATTAGAGATTATATTAAACTCCAAAGAATGAGATTGAGTGAAAAATAGGATTAATACGAAGTATTAAAAAAAATTAATAAAAAAAAGGCAAGCTTTTCCATGAATTACCGTTGACCTTGCATGAGCTTAGGATTTTTTTTTTTTTTCTTGGAGATACCTGAGGAAAAGAAATCATGAAACTATAATTCAATTCTTGCCATAATCAATAACATAATACTAAAACAGACATCGGGAATGATACATGTCACTTCCTGGTGTCGTTTTTTCCCTCCAAAAATCACTTTTTTGAAATAAATATATTCTAACTTGATTTTTCTTTTTATACCTTTTTGATCGACAGCTTATTTAAGACAATAAAATTATATATATTTAATTTATATATTATAATAGAAATTAAAGATTCTTTTTAGTAATATCAACATTATTTGCTTAAAATAATTTTTTTATAATACATTATCAAATGGATTTAATTTATAGTACGAAATAAAAAAAATTACATTATATTGCATCAAATTGACTTCAACTCATAAATCTATAGCTATAAGTCTATAACTATATATTATATTATACTAGATGAAGCACGTGCAATGCACGATTTGTTTGAATTTTTTAAAACAAAATTTTTTAATTAATGTGCTAAAATTGGTTATATATTTAGATAAAATTCCTAATATAAAAAGATAATATTTTATATTTAATTATTTAAATTTTAAAATAACATTCGCCAATTTTGCTTACATGACATTTGAATCATATAAATTTAAATTTTAAAATCTCATTCGCCAATTTTGCTTACGTGACATTTGAATTATTTAATTATAAAATATTTTAATAACCTCTTATTTAATAGGCTACTACTAAAATTTATAATCCTACATGGCACACTAAGAAAATTAGATCCTATGTGGCTCTCTAAAAACTCGAGAAATATATATATATATATATATATATATATATATATATATATATATATATATATATATATATATATATATATATATATATATATATTAAAGGTGACACCAGGAATGACATGCATGTATCATCTTCTTTTTAAAAATTTCCTGCCATTTTTTTTTTTTTGCCAAAGGTTCCTAGAGAATATTTATACTATGCAATAATATTTCCCTAACTAATTGGTATTTATATTTCATTATTTAAATTATACACACTCAACAAAAATATTATTACTTTAATTAATACTATGCAATAATTAAACTAATAATAAACAATAAAAGTTACCGTGCATGACACGGGACCTAATCTAGTAATAATAAAAAATCAAACTCGTAAGATTATCTGCTAAGCTTGATTATATATATATATATATATATATATATATATATATATATATATATATATATATATATATATATATATATATATATATATATATATATATATATATATATATATATATATATATATATATATATATATATATATATATATATATATATATATATATACTTGGTTACACATTACGTGCAACAAAATGAGTTGCACATTTCCCAAGAAGAAATTTTTAAGGGAGGTTAATTAAGGAAAGAGAGCAAATAATTAAGTTCATAATTGGACACCAACACTACCACCAAAACCCACCCTACCCACCCTAAGAAGAATTTTTTAAGGGAGGTTAATTAAGGAAAGAGAGCAAATAATTAAGTTCATAATTGGACACCAACACTACCACCAAAACCCACCCCACCCACCCTGCTGCCACCACAGACCCGAATATGCAGCAACCAACATCCCGCAACCACCCAAAACTGACCAAGCACAACCACCCAAAAACCAACCAAGCGCAACCTTGTAAACAACCTCCACCAACACAAAACGACCAATAGCCTCCACCAAACCCAAAACCTGCAACCTCGTAAACCCCCAAACTACCTCCACCAAAAAAAACCAACAATTTACACCAAAAAAAAACCACCATCGTGAACCATACCCCTCCCATATCCAACAAAAAAAACAACCAATTAACTTTGAATATGAAAAAAAGATGAATATGACAAATTAATTAATAACTTCACATCATCAATTAGGATATTATTTGGCCAAATTTGACCATGAAAACTCTAGATCTAGAATTTTCATGGTCAAATTTGGCCATAAAAACCTCAAGAGCTTTGGTGGATATGATGAAATAAAAAAGATATGGAAGAGAAAGAAAGGGGAGTCGATAGCAAAGAGAATGGGCGGCAGCGACGGCGAATTCTAGCAAAGAAAGTGGTGGTGGTGGTCGTCGACAGTGGCAGCCGTGATCTTAGGAGAGATGAAAGGAAGGAGAAATTTGTGGGTAGATGAAGAAAGAGGGTACTCAAGAGTAGAGAATAGTGGTGGTGGTGGTGGTTTCTAGTGAGTGGTGAAGATGGTGGTTGACTGGTTGGAGGAGAAGGAGAGTAAGAAGAAATTTGAGTTGAATGGGTTGATTTGATTAGTTTGGGGTAAATTTCATGACAATCATTAACTTAAATTAAGCTAGTAACAAGTTTATAATATTTGAGTTAATGTGTTAATTGAATTTAAGTAAGGGTATATTGGTAAAATTCATTTTAAAAAATACACTTAAAAAAGAAAGTTTTATTTTGTTGCACATAATGTGAAACATCCATTTATGACAAATGTTGCACATAATATGTAACGGAGGAAGTGTATATATATATATATATATATATATATATATATATATATATATATATATATATATATATATATATATATATATATATATATATATATATATATATATATATATATATATATATATATATATATATATATATATATCGGGATCCGGTGAGAACCACCCTTTATGTGAGAACTCACATCTTATGTGAGGACAAATCTCAGCCACTAGATTAGATCAAATCCAACAGCTGAGATTATAGCCCAAAGCCTAAAAATCTCTCTCCTCTATTTTGTCTTCAAATCAAAGCTCTATTAATGGCAATTGTTTTTCTACGCTATTTCATTTCTTTGCTTTTGCTCATTAATTTCTTCGCTTTTGCTCGTAAATTTCTCGTGATAATCTGTTAAGGTATGTAAATTTCGGTTTAATTTTGAATTTGATCGATTTTGAACACATGTTTTTGCAATTTTGATTTCGAAAATTAGGTTTTTTGCCAAAATCTGATTGTGCGATTTTCGATTGCGAAAATTCGAAACATCACAAAATTTTCATCATCCTTTGTTTTTCTCATATACACTTAAGGCATTGTAAGTTAATTTGATTTTGATTTTCGTTGTTGTCTATGAATTAATTTGAATTTTAAATCAAGATTGTGCAATTTTGATTACAAAAATTTGGGTTTCACATTTTTTAATTTTGATTAATGTATTATTTTGTATTCATTTGTTGCACTTGATTAACAACAAGCTATATTATTGATGTAAAAAAAATTTCAGAGCATCCATATAGATTTTGTTGATAAATAAAAGTAGCATTGAAATAATTGTGTAGTCTGGTAGAGTTTTAAATTACAGATAAACATATATTTTGGCATTCTAATGAATGACTATTATCATTAGTTTTGAGTAATTATGGCTTACTTTTGAGATGCATTGATTAATTTATGATATACTTTGTTGAATTTTTTTATTGTGTTTGACTTAATTCGATTTTTGAATCAATTTTTTACTATTTTGATTGGGAAAATTAAGAATTACACAACTTCAATCATATGTTTCGGTTGGTTATTTAAGCTTACGTGATAACTAAATCTGAACCATGTCAATATATTTTTGCTTATGTAATTTACTTTTGAGTTTATGTCATTTACTTGTGAGTTAATGGAAGTGGTTGATTATTATTTGGTTGTGTGGTTTTGATTGTAATGGCTGCGTGGAGAGCTGTTGTGTGGGGGGTGATGTTTAGTAGAAGCAGTAAGACTTATTTGTTGTGGCCTTGGGCATTGTGTGAATGGTGTGGGCTATCTGTGGCCAGGGAGGATGGGTGTGATGCTGTGTCACTAGCTGTTGTTGAGTGCGTTAGGCTGTTGGGCATGTGGTGTATTGCAGGATAACTGAGGCTAACATCAAGTGGGTGGCAATGAACAAACAATTCTTTGTTCATTTTATCAAATGAGCAAACAATTATTCTTTGTTGATTTATCAAATGAGCTGATTAATTAAAAATTTATAACATAGAAAATGATTTAAAACATATGATAAAACCTATTAGCTCAATTGGTAGAGCATTATGCAAATGCATAGGGGATGTAGGTTCAATTCCTACATAGGTTATCTCTATAAAAAAAAATCAATTAAAAAAAAAATCAAATTTGTAGTAAATTATATGAGCAAAAAAAGTCAATCAATTTTTTGCTCATTTAGAAAATGAGCAAATAGTTAGTTGCTCATTTGTCAAATGAGCAAATACTTAGTTGCTAACTTTAACAAATGAGCAAAACTTAGTTGCTCATTTGTCAAATGAGCAAATAGTTAGTTGTTCATTTGTCAAATGAACAAACATTCTTTAATCATTCATTAAATCAACAAGCATTTCTTTGCTCATTTGTGAAATGAGCAACCATTAGTTTGCTCAATTGTCAAATAAGCAAATTATTAGTTATTCATTTGTAAAATAAGCAAACATTTTTTTGATCATTTGGAAAATGAGCAATCAATTTTTTGATCATTTGGGAAATGAGCAACCAATTTTTTAATCATTTGTCAAATGAGCAAATAGTTAGTTGCTCATTTGTCAAATGATCAAATAGTTAGTTGCTTATTTGTCAAATGAGCACATACTTGGTTGCTAATTTACCAAATGAGCAAAAAGTTAGTTGCTCATTTGTCAAATGAGCATACATTTCTTTAATTATTCATTAACTCAACAAGTATTTCTTTGTTCATTTGTGAAATGAGCAATAAATTATTTGCTCAATGAACAAATGAACAAATATTTCTTTACTCATTTGTCAATTCAAATGACCAACTAGTTCGTTGCTCATTTGTAAAATGAGCAAATATTTCAAAAAAACGCTAGGTATAAAAGTCACCATAATCAAGTCACCACAAAAGACCCAATTTTGATTCAAATATAATAACCACCATTTTCACATCATTTAAAGACTAACAAAGATCTAATTTCGATTCAAACTAAGTAACTCATTAACCACCATAATATTAAAATATGTAGTGAGCAACATTGTTTTGCTCTTTTGCATCAGTCGACTAAAATGAGCAATATTTGTTTACTCAATTTAAGAAAAGTATAATCATAAGTCAAATGTAACTATTGTGAATATAACATCCTACTATGTTCATCTAATTGAATATAATTGTAAATGTTTTAAACAACTAGGTACTAGTCTATGTAGGATTTGAACCTACATCTTCTATGCAATGTAGGAACACAGTGCTCGACCAATTGAGCTAATAGGCTAACAATTTTTTATTACCCAACAACACACCAATGTAGGAACTAGTAAAAAAAAAAGTCAATCTTTGCAAATCAAATCATAGGAGATATCAATGGCAAAAACGATTGATGAAAGATGAGATGTATATATAATAGGTCATCGAAAAATGCTATCAATATTTTGCTCATTTGTCAAATGAGCAAAAACTTAGATGCTCATTTGTTAAATGAGCTAATTGACTCTATTGTGCGGTAATCTAATTAGATAATCTAATATGGCCCTATTCATCATTCATCATTTAGATAATTTATAACTTTGTATGATTTTTCTAATAATCTATTTGTTGGGCAAGTCCCAAGCTTTAATTCTACTACCGATGTTGATTTCTTCAACAATTCTGGGCTTTGTGGACCTTCTCTAAGCCCTTGTCAGAAATCATTAGGAAAGTCCCATAGTAGAGTTATTATTGCTGCTGCAGTATCTAGAGTAACTGTTGGTGCCATAGGAGTAGGCCTCGCTATGTTCTTCTGTGCACGTAGAGTCTTAGTAAAGAAAAAAAAAGAAGATACTATACCGAAGTAAACAAATGGGCTAAGAGTATCAAAGGGATGAAGAAAATCAAGGTAAAGTCGATTCAAAAATTATATGGTAAAGAGGTTGCAGGACACTCAACACTGTGAGGAAGAGTTTGTGTCCAAAATGGCTACACTTGGGTCAAACATCAGGACCTAGTTCCCCTCATAGGTTTCTGTTTTGCTGGTAAAGAGAACTCATTAGTTTACAAGTATATGAAAAATACTACTCTTTATGATTAGTTGCATCCAGGAGAGGATGGTTGCTCCACGGAATAGCAAACACGACTCAAAATTTCCATAGGGGCAACTAGAGGCTTAGCATGGCTTATATGATTTTATCTTAAGTATTTTCTCATTTGAATCATTGAATCACAAGACATAAAAGGTATCAATCGTATTTGCTCATTTGAAAAATAGGCAAATGAGTATTTGCAACTACCAAAGCATCGAGGGTTTGATTCCCTTGGAAAAGGGCATTATAATACTCAGATGGGAGGAAAATGGCCTACAAGTTGACAAATGAGCAAATAATTGTTTGCTTATTTGACAAATGAGCAATGAGCAAATAATTGTTTGCTCATTTGACAAATGAGCAAGAATTATTTGCTCATTTGACAAATGAGCAATGAGCAAATAATTGTTTGCTCATTTGACAAATGAGCAAGAATTATTTGCTCATTTGACAAATGAACAAACAATTATTTGTTCATTTTGAAAGATTTGAAGCACCAACAGCAAGCATAAAATGTGAAAGACTTACATTATTTTTCTTCACACCTGAATTCCACTTTTGCAAACCCATATATGTTTCCATATGCCTCATCATTGCAACTCCACAATGAAAATGATCATCATCTGAAGACATCCAGGGTAAATCAAGCACAACATACTCCATAAACTTGATCTCTTTTGACAAAACAACACTTTGTATAGTTCCTTCACCATCCATGAAATATGAAAATGCGCTTTTCTGAAAATGAACAAATAAATTAAAATAAGAGCAAAAATAGGCAGAACAAATATAGTCGGAATAAATATAGGCATAACAAACTCCTTATTTCTCTCTGACTATGACTATCTATAATTTAATGTGCTCACACTACACACTATACACTGGACACCCAACACAACTCTCCCAAACAGCTACACAACTACACACACCTCGACTAGAATGCCTAGTGACAGACACAAACACACAAAAATACAATCAATTAGATCATAAAAATAAGCTAATTTCAAGTAAATGAAAAGAACTCCTAAAAATCAAACAAATCAAAACTAAAACGAAAAACTAAACAAATCAAAACCAAAACAAATAATGCACTTGAGCAATAGAATCTGAAATTTTCACAAATAAGCAAAGTTAGAGTAAATGAAATGAACTCCTACGAATCAAACACATCATAACCAAAAGGAAAAATTAAACAAAGACGTCTATGAAACAATAACTTACTAGACAATACACCATTTTGGAGTAATAAAAAAAATTCAAATCGAAACCCTAGTCCTACAAATTATAAAAAAAAACCTAAATCAAGCAATTAATTGCAAAATTGCAAACATATAATTGAAGAATCCCTAGAATAACAATCAAAATCACAAATATACAAACAAATGATCAGGAAAACCCTAAATTTCACAATCAAAATCACAAAAAACTTGTTAAAAAATCGAAAGTAAATCAAAGAAATATAATGATAACAAAAATCAAATCAGAAAAACTAATCGGCAATAAATTTTCTTGAGCAATGAGCAAAGATGAGAAGTTGGATTTTGAGAAGTGAGGACCCGCGAAAATCAGAAAAATCGCAAGAGTTAATTTACAAGAGGAGAGAGAATATGAAGGAGGGGAGAGAAAATGTAATGAAGAGAGAGAAAGTAAAAATGAAAACTGAGAAGATTGAGGGTAGTCATTCAAGCTGTGAAATTACTGATAAGTGGTTTATTTGACCACTTATTGTGTCAATTTAAACCCGATTTCGTGATCATTTCCCCTCTTTCTAACCCAATTTTGAATGAAAATGTTTTGTCTCGGCTTTCCCCCTCTTGGTTTGTGTTTGTCCACGTTTTGCAGGTCTATGGACTCAATTTGGCAAGCTTTCGGTGCTTGAATTGTGTTTAAGACAAGAGGATTAAAGATTGGAGAGGGCGCTCCAGGGGAGCGGGCGTGCACCTCTCATGGAGCGGGCGCTCCTCGACTTTAGCTACATTCTGCCCAAATTCAGAGTCTGTTAGGAGCGGGCGTGCTCCTCACCAGGAGCGGGCGCTCCTCCCTTTGAAGTTGAATCTGCCCATGCTGCTGGAACAGGGGAGCGGGCGTGCATCATGTGAGGAGCGGACGCTCCTCCCTGACACTTTCAAATCTGACTTTTCATTGAAGCATTCTGGAGAGGGCTTGCAGCCGAAAGGAGCGGGCGCTCCTCATTGTGGAGCGGGCGCTCCTCGCTGGGAATCCGTTTTCTTTTGACGGATTTTCCTATGTGTTTCGGGGAGTATAAATACTTCCCCTTTAGGTCTTTTAGAAACAGAGAACAGTAGCCTAGTTTTCAAAAACCTCTCTTAGTTTGAACATTCCTTTTAATTAATTTAGCTTAGTTTTCATCAAATCAAATCATTGTATTAGTGAAATTCAAGAATTATTCTCAAAGTTTGGCAATTTGTATTCAACTTTTGAAGCTTCAATTAGTAATTTCTCCAACCTTTTCCTACTTAATTTCAGATTTTATTTGGTATTTGCATGTTATTTAAATCTTCTTAGTTTTTGGTAATTTGTTATTGGATGATAGTTATTTCAATTGTTAACCACTTTTCCCAAATTATTGAAGTAGTTAGAACCCTAATTGTTGATTGCATGTTGATAAACATGAGTTGTGAGTAGTCTTCTTGCTAGGGGTTGGGTGAAGCTCAACCTTTTGGGTTAGTTATGCAAATGTGGGAGAAACATTGATGTTTGTATTGCAATTAAATTGATTATATGAGATTGCTTGTTAGTTCTTCATGATAGGATTAGCTACCCTTGACTTAGGAGCTTGATAGCATGATATGCCTAATTTGACATGGAAGTGTAAATTGAGTATGTCATTATTTATTGCAATTTGATTATGTATCATCTATTGCTAGACTAATGAGGAATCTAAGTTTAGTAGTGTGAGTTGTTTTCTTATTGCATGAGGTTGATTTTACATATAGTCCTTGCTATATCTTGTCTATTTTACTCCCCGTTTGTCTAATTGCCTTGGTTCAGTGGATCTCATTCCCTAGTGTCTTTAATCCATTGATTTAGAACCATAGTTTGTTTGTCTACTTGACGAACCCCAAATTCACCATTGACTTCGAATTAGCTTAAGTGTTAAGATGTTTAGCAACCATATCCCGTTCCTTGTGGACCGAACTCTTACTTGTCATTATGCTTGGTTTGTAAGGTGTTTGTTAATAAATGTGTTTGATTGAGTGTGGAATGAGCGATCGTTCTAACGCCCATCAATTACACATAACCGTAATGAGGCGGAATGATAAAAGTCGTTAGATGACCTCAATTCAAAGGTCTAGATTTGTTCTCACATAAGGGATGTGTCCTCATATGTGTGTGTGTGTGTGTGTGTGTGTGTGGCTGTTATTTAGTGAACTTCGTCCTCTTTTTGTTAAGGTTAACCTTTTCGTTAGTCCGGACTGACAAAATACGGATTTTTGGTTCTTCAATTGGCGGGATGATATCCTCTATTGCCTATATGATATCATCCAGCCATGATATCATATAGGCAATAGAGGATATCATCCAACCATAATATCATATAGCCAATAGAGAATATCATCGAGCCAATAAAGGATATCATAGACACAATCATAAACGATATCATATAGCCAATAGAGGATATCATCCAGCTAATAAAGGATATCATAGACACAATCATAAATGATATCATATAGCCAATAGAGGTTATCATCCAACCACGATATCATATAACCAATAGAGGATATCATCCAACTAGTAGACGATATGTATAAATTATTGGAGGATATAAATTATTTGATGGAGGATATGTATAACTTGTTTGAGGATGTGTATAATTTGTTTGATGATATGTATAACAATAGCGGAACCTCCTTTGAAACTCGTACTAAAGGTCATGGGTATAACATAACTGGCTTATTTCTCAACCAAAATATGCATATGTTATCAAAATGCTCACAATTAAACATACAATCATATAGGACAATCAATTTCAACAATTATACATCACATAAGAAAGCCCCAATTCAATTTTTTGGGCATTTTTCGAAAAATCCGAGAATCTCAAGCAATTAAACTTTCTGATTCTTCCGCCATGGAAGACCTCGCTCCTTTCCTTCACCGTAAGTCGTAACCACCACCAAATTGTCACCGGGTGGAAACTTGTTTTTCATCGCAAGAAGATGACGATGATACCTTCTCGGCTGATAAAACATTGAGTGCGACATGCCACACCCAATACATTGTGTATCATCATTGAGTTATCGTTTAGCTTATAAACATCGGAAATTAAATGATTTTAAGGATCTAGTATATTACATTATTGACAAAGAATTTTTGTTTGAATAGTTGCAAAACATATAAGATTTCCATAAACAAATATATTTATGTAAAGATATGACTATGTTACTTAGAGATCGACTTCATTAAATTTGCTTTTGTCATTCAAGCAATTCGACAAGCTTTCATTTTTCAAGAACTTCAACTTCTTACCAGCCTAGTAATCTTATGTCAATTAAACAAATATCGGGAATAGAAATAGAATCTATTTGAAAAGTATGTAAAATTTTTTACTTGTATTTGAAATTATGGTCTTTTTCAACAGTGCGTTGGTGAAAACAAGTCTCATGTGATACTCACTCTATCTGTAAAACTTCATCTTAAATTTCACTGCTCAAATAAAACTAATTGTAACCAATTTAGTGAAACGAAGTTGGTTTACAATTGCAAAACTACTTAAATTTTATTTCGAAGTACGAACGATTCAACATGATACGTAAACTAATTGGAAATTAGTACAAGTTGATCAATGACCTAATGCCCTACAAGTAACAAGTAACAAGCTACAAGCTTTGCCTATAATTGTGACGTATCCGATCCATGATTTATCCCAGTACAACAATTTGGAAAGAGTACGTTTTCTATCAAACTTACTTGTATGTCCTATCTCTAATCCTTATTTGTTATACACTTATACTATGTCAAATATCTAACCACCCCAAATCAAAACCCACTTCAAACTCTACTCGAAAATGTGGGTTTATTTAAAACAAAAATTTTTGCAAACCTAAAATATGACTTAATTTAAACTCACACAACCATAAAATAGTATATGAAGCAGACTGTTTCTGACCTTGTTGTGAACACATATAAAAGACTATGTTCAACCTTAGAACACAATTCTAACAAATGTCTACATAACTATACATGTTAAATCTTTGGCAAAATTCGTACTAAGATTGATCGCAATCCTACAGCATTGAAGTAAAATTCGAAATCTCCAAGCACAACTTCAAAGTTCAAACATAAACAAATTCATTGATGTTTGTTGTTTAATTTTCTATAAATAAATAAAATGAATATAGATGGTGAATTGGGAATTGGACTTTGATTGTATCGAACGGGTCAATGGTAGGGACAAAAGTAAAGAGGTGTCGATAAGTTTTTATGGACTTGTAATAAACTGTTGTCTGAATCATACGAATGGTGCATAATTCAAATAAAACAAAAAAATTATTAATCTAGGTTAACCATACTCAATCATAGATCCTTAAGAATTATGACTCCATGCTTGTGGTCTTGAACTAATTATGGATTTATGGATGAAGGTACGGATATAATGACTCGGAGATCGTATTCGCGCATATTAGTCTCTAATCAATTCTTTCAATGACATGATAATTGCAATTGAATATAGCTCATAAATATAATACAAACAGCCTAATAATCAGTGCCAAAATGATGTTAAATTAATTAGCACATAAAAGATAGATCCTAAATCATTTTTCAAAATTCGCCTTATTAGGCATTATTGCAGTTAATCAGTCTTAGCATTATCAATAGAATAAGATGATTACAACTAGTAATAAAATAAAAGGGCAATTAAAATATTCAATACTAATAAGTATATAATTATAAATTATAAATCTAATCAAATTAAAAACAAAAACAAAGTAGGAATACAAACATAAGTTTTTCGACATTGTTAGAATGCACTACTTTAACCGAAGGAAACAATACCCCAATTATTGAACGATGAATAAGCTAGAGAAGAAATTGAAGAGGTAAATTTGGTTTTTTTTATATTCAATTATTCACTATACTAGATTACTAGCTAGGACAAAGATTATATTGAGAAGTGTAATGTTGTTTATCTTCTTTGAGAAAACACGATCTTTAATTGTATCCTTGTTTTGTTTTGCAATTTTATTCATCGTAGTAATTTTTAGTTTTTATTATGACAAATTGAGAAATGAGAACGCGCACGTTATTTATTTTAGATGAACAACTATGACAAAGGTTTCATTTTTAACAAACTAAGCCATTATATAAGTTAGTAATCATGCATGTTAATTAGTCACTCATGCGTCAAAAAAAAAAAAAGTCACTCTCTAATACACCCCGCTTTCCCTCCGAGATCCCCTATACCTTTTAATTGTGAAACTGACCCAATATGAAATACCCCAACTCGAATTTTGACCTAACTTTAAGAGTGTTGTACAATGTTATGTTCACATGATTTTCATATATGTGAACTTAATTTAGATAATAACCACATTAATACTTTTAAGTACTAGAAAATCAATTATATAACTTATTAACTTATTTTTCTAAAATTACTGAAAATTAGTGGACAAATTAGGGCCTTAGTATTTCACAGAATCAGATAACTCAATTTTGATCTTAATTAAATCATATACTACCTCCGTTTCAAATTATTTCCAACGATTTGATATAAATCGCTACAAATAATTTAAAACAGAGGTTGTACAACCAAAATAAACCCTATACTCAACAGCAGTATGTCCAAATAAAATAAAATAATTTGGTTCAATTCTGATCCAAATCAAATGAGTCATCACCTAAACATGACTTAAACTGAATTAAGTCAATCCGAACACTTCATATATATACCACCACCTAAATGTCTTCTTTCTTCTCCACCTAGATAATTTAATGGATTTTTTTTCCCCCTCTAAAGAAATTCTACTCAAAAAGGATCTGAAAAATGTCAGGAAGGGTAAGACTTGACCTCATCAGCTAGCAAAAAAATTACAGTATCACAGAATTTTAACAGCAGAACCAAAAAAAAAGTGGACTGACATAATAATAATTACTACTAATAATAAACCAGTGAAATAACCAGCATGTTGAACACCAAAATGCCCGGATTTAATTGTAGGCTATCTTTTCCCTAGTTGACACGTGTGAATAATAATGCAATAAAAGTGACTTGTTCTTAAAGATTGTTGGTGAAATCCAGCAGACAATATAAAGGTATCTTCAATGTGGCATGTAATAGTGTTAGTGTGATAGTGATTGTACCACTCTCTCTATCTATCTCAATATAATCGTGACAAAAAGTAAATTAATTACTCACGTCTTTATTTTTGTTGGACTATCAGTTTCACTTACTATGAAGTCTTAATTAGTACTTACTTTAGCCAACGTCTTATTATACTATTTTCAAGTGTTTAAGTAAAGTAGCCAGATAGATAGAGTTGGTTAGAAGTTTGAAGCCCCGACAACAAGAATCGAAACCATTTGCCTGACAAAAATGCTAGATTGTTCATTTATTTTAGTTTGAAGGGTTTTTCTAAGCTATGCCCCAAGTTCTTTTGTTTCTAATCTGTACCCATGCATTTTCAAAGTTATAAGTTGTGCCCTTCACCTTACGATATTTTATCAACAATACCCTTGGACAGCCATATCTGTTAACGAAAGCTAAGTTATTTTATCAACAATGGTGTAGTGGCATTATTAATTTGACATGTGTCCCGTTCTAATTGGTTTAACACTTTAAAAAAAATAAAAAAATCAGAAAATAAAATAATAAAAAAAAAGTTATAGTTAACGTCAAAGGTTATTGTTAATAAAAATTAGTGAGGTTGAGGGCACGAGTTAGACATTTGAAAAGGCATGGACACAACTTAGAAACCGAAAAAGTTTGGGGGCAAAACTTAGAAAAACCCTAATTTGATTAACTCATCATAATACTGCGTATTTAAGATTAGAGTAAAGAGATACAGGTAGTAGACAGGTAATGAAGTCTTATTAATTAATTAGTAGTAGGCATCAAGTGAATGCTTATAATAACGTCACGTTGATTCCAAAATTACCCCCACTTTAAGAAGAGAGCTTAAGCTAGAAGAATAGTCAAAATGTAAGCAAATAATTATATTGATAAATAATCAATTAGGGTATTAAAACAATGATATGACTATTAATAATCGAGAGAGCTGATATATATATATATATATATATACATTAATATATTAATATATATAGCATAATTCTAACTGAATTTGTAAATTTTATGTTCTAATAAGCATTAGAATAATTCTTAAAATAGAAGTCCTTGGTGCTTACTTTCAAGCTCTTTTTTGTGAAAATAAAATTTTGAAAATTGTGAGTGTTTATTTATGAACCGGGAAAACGTGCCACTTATTACTGTTTTTATTTAACTTTAAGGAAATTAAATAATTATGTAAGAAACTATCACTTTCAATTTAAGAAATTAATGTAAGGGAGTGAGTGTGACTAGACCACTCATTGAATAATCGTATTCATCAAATTGCACCATGTTCAGAAAGTGAGATTAAGAATATGACTTTTAATTTAATTTTACTTTTATATATATATATATATATATATATATACTTCCTCCGTTTTTCTTTTCTTGCACCATATGGACTTTTACACTATTCACTTAATCTTCTTTGACCATCTTTTGTGATTTATCCATTAGGAAAAACATAGTCATGTGGGATCTAGTTACATTCGTCTCGAAATTTACTTTTCAAATACCAATTTTTTTTTATAATTTTTACAAAAGTATAATTAAAGATATTAATAGCCAAAGTAATGCATTGACAAGCGTGAAACCCCTTATGGTGCAATAAAAAAAACGGAAGAAGTATATATATATATATATATATATATATATATATATATATATATATATATATATATATATATATATATATATATATATATATATATTGACAGAAAGAATATGACATTTATCTATGAAAAATTGAAATAATAATAATAAGATTCAAAGGAGAAAAGAGTTATAGAGTTCGTACAATGGAGTGGAACAACACATCACCCTCAATTAGGTTCCCGTAAGATTTCTCATTTATGATGTCGGTTATGTCAATTTCAACTTTTAATCCATGTAAATGTTTATTTTAGGTCATTTGATAATGGTCTAAAACGTAAGTTATACTTAATGTTGTTTTATCAACGGGTGAATGAATACATTAAGGGCATGCTTGGATTGGGGGTAATACATTAAGGGGGTAATAAAAGTCAAACTTGAAAAAACAAAAGTAACTAGACGTATTGTTGTAGAAGACATAGTGTTTACAAATAAAATAAGATAGTTATGTCATGAGGAAAAGAGAGAGATGGAGGAATTATTACTCTCACAATGAGGGTAATAGTTACCCACCCTCCCCCTAGTGTAACAATTACCATTAAAATGAGAGTATTGATTCCTCTTTTGTTGACCTCGATTAGTTTTGGTGATGACAAGCAAACTCGATTTGATAAAGGTGCAAAAGTGTGCAGGTTATTTAGGCTAGTTCTTATTAAGAATAAAGTTCCGGGGTTGGAACAAAGAGAAGTCCTTAATCTACATATGGCATACACAACAATTTGAAGTGAAGAAAGCAAAAAAGGTTTTATGCTTGGATGTTCTATTTGGCAAGATAGAGTTATCAAAGGTCCAATTGAAATATCATAAAAAGCAACGAGTATTACATGAAGACTAAAAAGTATGAGTTATTATTTTTAGGCTTTATACAAGTGTTTGATATTTTATGATTGGTTGGAACATAAGGCATATGAGAGTTAATTGGAATTAAAATTGAAATGATCAGTTTTATAGAATTGGATTTTATCTTATTTTTGGTTTTGGTTAAAATTGTAAAAAGATATTTCTTTGATATTTTCTTTTTAACAAAATAAATATCTTCTTTAAAAAGATTTTAATTGATTCCTTAAATTACTCTACAAGAAAAAGATTTATTCAAACCTCTTCCCACATTCTATATTGAACGACTTTCCTGACTTCTCTACATTGCTTGTGTTAGTTCCTAAAGTTTAGGAACACCACCTTAAGTAGTGGAGAATGTGGGGAAGGTGGGGAAGGTGGTTGGGTTGATGAAACAATATAAAAAGGGAGTTGAGTTTCAGTTTTAAGGCATCCTGACAATCGTACAATATTTAAGTGAAAAAATATATTTGTGTCAGTGAGAGTATTCCTTTGTTCCAACTATTGTAAGATATCTAAACACGTAGAGTTCAAATTACTGAGTTGTAATTTGGGAAAGGGTTGAGTGATCCTTGTAAAGGCTTAGAGTTAAGTCTTAGTGTAGGCTTCGGAATAGAAGCTAGAGTGAGCATTTGGGGTTGGCTTAGGTTCTAATTGGAACTTAAGTTTTGTTGAGTTCCTTATAGATTGTAACGGAGTAGTTGCCCTATTTAGTGAAGTCATTTCGAAAATCCTAAGTGGTCGTGGTTTTCTCCTTGTTGGGCACAAGGAGTTTCCACGTAAAAATCTTTTTGCATCTCTTTATTTCGTTCTACGTTTTTAATTTCCGCAAAATTTGGGAACACTAGTTCCTACACAATTCAACCCCCCCCCTCTTGTGTGTTCCGTCTAAGTTAACATCTTTCTTCACCTCACACCATAGCATCACTATATAATTTTCTTACAATCACACCATCATTATCTCCTTTTTTCCTATTTTCACATTCATTTTGCTTAGTTTGACTTTTATTACCCCTTTAATGTATTACCTCCAATCCAAACATGCCCTAAAGAGAATTTTCTAGCTTAATCCAACGGCTCGGGTAATAGAATATGACAATTAGTAAGAATGCATTAACACATGTTAGCATAGCTTAGCTTCTATCGAGTGTAGTTGGACTTTTTTTTCCGAATGAGTCAGACTTTAGTAAGCAGATGAAATTGGACAAGTAAAGGAGATATACACAATTAAAAAGATTATAATAGTCGCCCTATAGTAGTCATATCAGCAACTCAATTTGATATATGAAAGCTACACAAAAAGTAAAAAAATAAAACAAATATATACTCGTATGTTTTAAACTCCAAACTAGGAACCATGCATGTCGCATGTTATATGTGAAATTCTTAACAATTTTGCATATCTTCTTTTGTATCGTTTTTATTTAATACAACCTTCTACTACCATTGTGTTTTAACAATTCACTTTTGAGGTAGACTTTGATTTAGGGGTATCGTTCGATTTTCGGTTTGGATAGTCCAAATCCGATCCAATCCGAAATATAATTCGGTTTTCAATTTTCCAATCCGATCCGATTCGAATTTCTCTCTTGATCCAATCCGATCCAACCCGATTTAAAATTCGGTTATTTGGATCCGATCCGAAAATCCGAATTATAATACATTATTTTTTAGCGCCTAATACGATTATAAAAATAAAGCTTTAATATAAAAGTCTTCAAAATCATGATTAAAATACATATTTCAACGTCAAGTCTTTAATTAATTAATACAAATTAAAGTCTCCCTAATTTATTTTATGTAGTAGTAAGTATTTGGCCTAAACTTCAAAAAACAAAGAAATCCATATTTATACAAGCTTAATTTTACAATTCGGTTTTCGGTTTGGATTGGATCCAATTAGGGTCAATCTGATCCAATCCGAAAATCCGAATTTTCAAAAAATCTCAATCCGATCAAATCTGATTTAAAGTTTGGATACGATCCAAATTGATAATTCGGTTTGGATTGAATTGAATTTCGGTCCGAATTATGGACACCCCTACTTTGATTTGTTGTGATCGAATGTTAAAGAAGAATTGGCATTTGTTGTAAACAACCCAATTTAACTAAAAATAAATCAACACATAGACCCCCCGAACTCTCACTATGCAAGAAGAGAAGTAATACCCTAAATAAATGCTAGCTCCATGGAATTTTCTTCTGACTTAGATGAATAAACCTCCCAACAATCTTAATTATTCATCAAAAATGTATTGAATTGTTATATAGAAAACAATGTTTGAGAATATAATTCTAACCACTATATATCCATAAGAAATATATCATAGTTTTACTAACACTGATAATATGCACTGGCTATGTTCGATAACACTAACTAAATTAAGGTTGGAACTGATAAGTTAAATGAAATGAAAAAGGTGATAGCTGAAACTGATAAGGTGCCAATATTAAGGCTTTAATTTATTTATTACTTCACCTTATATTTATTATATTGAAATTATTTAAACTGAAAAATAATTTTTACTTATTATATGCTCTTTAAATTTATTGATTTTTACTAGTTAAAATTTATTTTCAGTGAATTGAACTTATTTATACTGAATTGATCGAAGCTATTTATTAATTTAAATTATTTTTACTGAATTTTTGGATATGAAGATAACAAATTGAATATACTATTTTAAAAATTAATTTAATTAGTTAAAGAATTGATTTTTTTTTTTAAAAAAAGGAGTAACTTTTTTTAAGATTTAGGAGTAAAAAAGATATTAAGGTAATACTCTGTAGTCTGTAATACACACTTCGAGCCTGTTCACTTCAGCTTAATTTCAGTTCAGTTCAGCTCTTAATTTCCTTCTCTTATAAAAAAATTCATTTAAGCTCTATTCAGTTCAATTCAGCTCCAATCAGTTTAGTTCAGTTCAGTTCATTTCAGCTCCAATCAATTTCGTTCAATTCAGTTCAGTTCAGTTCAGCTCAGTTAAGTAAATGTGAACAGGCCCTTCGTAAAAGATTTAAAGGGAAATTTAAAGGCTTAAATTAAGTTTTTTTTTTAATTTTTTTTTTAAGAAAGTTAAGTTAAGATGGTTCTCAAAGTAACATCTAAATTGACGTTCATTTTATTATATAATTAATTTGAGGTACCTTTAAATTTAAGAACCTTGTTATTTAAGGGTTAATTGAGTCAGTCATAAGAACTAATAACTACTCCGTAGTAAGATTTAAAAAAGTACTAAAAAAAAAAAAAAAAAAAAATCAAAAATTTTTTTTTTCCCCAAATCTATATCTATATTTTTTATTATTAAAACTCCAAGGCAAGAAGTATCATATTGTCATGTGTCACTTTTCATATATTATTATTCCGCCACATCATATTTGAAACATGCCACGTAATCATATCGGACTGTAGTAATGTTTAGTCTTCATGGAAACTTTTCATTGGTCTAACCTCCATATATTAATTTAATGTGTAGTTTAATTGTAAAACTCTTCACATGTATAATCATCCTATTTAAATTTCTATTGGAATATAACATCTTAATAATAGCACAATGTAGTTTGTAAGAAATTAATTATTACTTTTTTTTTTTTTTTGTACATTAATTCATAAAATTGTAGTTATACAGTAATATTTAGTAATATATATTCATATCAAAATTATAAAGATTTGATTTATCATTTATCCTTTACATACAAACAGCTAATTTAAAAAAAGAAAAAATAAATAAAATACTTAATAAACTCTTAGTAAGAAACAAGGTCAAAGTATAATTCGATTAAAGTAATAAATTTATAATAATCCGAGGAATCGCCGGGCCAATAACTAGTTTGATCTTAAAAAGCTCTCAAATATTAAGACTACTATTCCCTCGTCAAATCTGATTTCGATTGAAATTTATTTTCAATATCCTATTTGACTGGAATTGAATTATTTGTAGGTAACATTTATAGTGCATATGTGAAGCAACCAAATTATACACCTCCCCGGAAAAATATCCTATATACATAAAAATAAAATCTCAAGCTCGTTCGAAGAGGTTTAAATAAATTCTTATGGATTTTTATTTATTTTTTACTAGAATTCCTATGAATCATTAAGGTTGATGACGATATTATTTTAGCCTAGGACCATGATTGAATTTTATATCTAAAGAACATCTGTAATATTCAAGCAGAAAATGATATTATTATGTAATGGACAATATTTATATATATACTCATCATGATCTAAAGAGAAACTTCAAAGAACATTTCACAATAAACAATAAGGATCATCAGACAATAAAAGTTAATTACATTTACGATTAAAAATAAATAAAAAAATAAAAAATTAAAACATACATGGAAATTAAAAATAGCTTATCAAAATATCTAATAAAGATAATTACATGATATTGTAATGGACATATGGAAAAACAAAATAGTTTCAATAATACATTACAAACAAATATAAAGTTAATCATGTTTATTGACAATGAACATTATTAAATCATATAAAGAATATCACAAGAAATACACATAAAAGCAACTTCAATGGCAAGCTAATAGCTTATAATAAATGGACCACACCTCCTTAATTTATATTGATAAATTTCATTTTATTTATTCTAATTTATTTTATTTTAGCAAGTTATTTTCCAAGCAAATTAGCTTTAGAGCAACTCCAATGGCAAGCTAATTTGACAATTAACTTGCCATGCCACATAAACTTTTAAGTTAATTATCATTTTAGCTACTTTTTGCTCCAATGGCTAGCTATTAGCTTAATAGTAATTGTTGGATAGAAAATACATGAAAATGGCTTAATTGGTGCAATGAGCATTTTATTTTGGCAAGTTTAATCCTCAAGCAAATTAGCTTGGCAAAGCTGATTTGCTTAACCAAGCTAATTGAGTTTTCTAGCTCCAATGGTCAAGCTAGTAGCTAGGTAATTAATGAAATTGCAAGCAAGTCCCTAGGTACAACCATTGGAGTTGCTCTTAGCTTGACAAAGCTAATTGCCTTGGCCAACCAAATTGCATTTTCAAGCTCCAATGGTTAAGCTAATAGCCTGGAATTATTTAATATTACAAGCAAATCCCTAACTACAATCATTGGAGTAATCATTAAGATGAATATTATAACTAAATATTTTTTTAAAAAAATTATCTAAAAAATATGAACAAATTTGGAAATTGAAATTTTATAATGAAGTTTTAAATTTTATTTGAATGTTGAATTTTAAAATTTAAAAATGAAAATTAGAATTATTCATGGCTTATAATAATTTTAAAGTGAGAGAGAAAACTAAAATTATAATGGGAAGATAAATTTTTTGAGAGGCAGAAAATTTTGGGAAATGATATTTTTGGAAAAGATCTTATCAATTACGAGTAATGTGTAGTTTTTTTTTTTTTTTTTTTTTTTTTTTTTTTTTTTTGGAAATATCAATAAATTTTATCGAGTTCTTCTTTTAATAAACACTTTATGTTCTTTACGCCTTTTTTTGTTGCACAATCCTTATGTTTTATATTATTGGGTATATTGTTTTTTACTGGGTGTGCACCATACTCGGGTGCATAGATCAAGCAATGTTTACAGAAATTATTTTGATTTGTCATTCTATGAGTTATTTTCTCGACTAAATTGAATCTTTAAACTTTGCATTATATTTGATAACAAAAATATTCACATTTACTTTTTCTATTTTTATAATGATATATTTTGTTTTTAGGCTCCAATAGATCTCAATAACATGATGTCATTTATTTTTTGCCAGCTCAATACATAGTCAATTCATTATTCATATATATTAATAAAATATCCATTAATTGTTATTAGGAAATTAGGATTATAAAATAGATCTCACCTAAATCAAGTAGACAGAAAGTATAATATTGAAGTTTATTAATATAATTAGTACATCATACAATATAAGATCACACATATGCAAGTGTTTGTTAGAAAAACAAGGACTTAGCTTGCCCCATTAATTTTTATTTATCATTTCTTTTTAATAATAAGAGAATCATTATAATCATCACGTGTCATTCTTGAATAACTTAACATCTGTTATGGTTCATGGACTTCTTCAAATTAGTCATTGTTTGAAGGTAATGGGATGATGGGAAGAGGAGGCTCGACCTGAAATGGAAGTAGGTCAGTTGACTAAAATCACACATATGGTTCGGGAACGTAGCATGCGTTCAAGTCAATCAGAAGAAAATCATCCTTATGGTTGTAACAAAATATTAGTCCGTTTCTCCGAAGAGGTTGTCTATTCCAGCGATGTATGTGTGAGAGAGATGTATTACCGTGCAAGATTTATTCAACGATTGTATCTTCGATGAAGAAAACCCTTTTTTTTTTTGAAACCAAGCTGCGAAATTTCATTAAATGAGATCAATCCCCGCCAAAGTTATCAAGCTTTGGGGAAAATGACCTAAAAATACAAATTCATTACTACCTCTAGCATCCTACCGAGCAACATGATGTGCTAGGGTGTTACCCGCACGCTTGACATGAGAAATAGAAAACAAACTAAAATATGAAGTCAACCTATGAATATCCTCATAAAACAGGAAAATAGGAGAGAAACCCACTGCCTTTGCTTTAATGGCTCGCACAACATTTTCAGCGTCACTTTCAAGGTGCACCTTAGTGTAGCCCAACCTCTGCGCAAGGAGAACCTCGTACCTACAAGCCGCTACCTCTGCAATTTCAGCACACCACCCCGCCTCCTCTTTACGAACTGCAGCAACAAGGAGTGTCCCCTACTCATCTCAAATTACCACACCAAGACCCGTAGCAGCACCTGTATGAGCGTCACAATTAATCTTCACCTGTAATCCCCCGTATTTTTAAATATTTTATAAATAAAATTTTATTTTATTTATAATATTTATTTGTATTTTTCCGTAATTTAATTTTAAAAGTTTCAAATTATTAATTTGGGTCAAAAAAATAATAATAACTATTTTAGCACAAATAATTTTTTGAACCTATATCCTACAATCCATGATCATAAAAACAAAGCCTAACCCATTTGTTTATTTAATTGGCCCATTATTTTCATCAGGCCTAATTCTACCCTACAATTCTCTCCTATAAATACCCCATGAATCCCCAAAAATTTCCCACACAAAAAGGTTAGTCTTATTTTCTCCTTTGTTTTATTAATTTGTGTAATTATAATTATTGATTTATGGGTTTTGATTTTATTGTTTGAAATTAATTTAATAGTATCAAATTGTATTTTGATGATTAAACTTTATAATTTCAGATTTTATAAATGTCATAATTTTCAGATTTTGTAAATTTTATAACCTAGGGTTTTTAATTATTGAAAATCATGATTTTAGAGTTTTTATGAACAATTGATTTAGGGCTTTTATAGTAATGATGTTTTGAAATTTTGGTGATTATAACTAATGATTAGTTTAACTTAATTCCAGATTATTTTGAACATGTAAATTCGTGTTTTAATTTTTAGAATTCCGTTCGTTAATATTAATCCCGTTTTAATCCCGATCAGGTTCTGAACTCATCCGATTCTGATAAAAAAAGTAGTGTTTTCCATGTGAAAACAACGTTTTAAGAAAGACTCACCACCTATGGTGGTGAGCACCACCCTCTCGTGCCCAAATTCAGACTCTAAATACGATTTTCGGGCAGTTTTTGATTTTTAACGAAATTTTTTATGCTTAAAATTTTATCCTTGAGTTTGATTAATAAAATTAATTATGTTTAAAGTTAATTAAGCATAAGTATATGTTTTTATTGAAGTTTTAAGAGGTTTTTCATCATATTATATTGTTGGAAATTACTTGGGTTAGTAATATTAATTGTTGGTTGTTATTTAGGAAGTGATTATTTCCTAGGAGACTTTTAATTGAGTATAAAAGTGATGTGTTGATAAAGTTTTGAAGGGTTTTTAATTAATCTTAAGTGCTGGAAATAGTTTCTAAGTACTACTTTTGATGTTTTATAAAGAGGGTTTAATCACCCATTAAAAAGGGAGATTATTAGGGGTTTTTAAATAATTTTCAGATTTTTATTAAACTTTAAACTTGCTGTAATTTCATGTATAAGAGTATATTTTAAGGTTTTTATGAAGAAAATTTAAAGAACTATATATAAGCCTTTAATTTTAACTAAAGGGAAGGTTTTAAATGTTGTTTAATTGGATTTTGAAGGTTTTTAAGTAAGTTAGTATTGGTGTAAATTTAATTGCTTGGGTATTTATTAAATTATTGTTGTTTTGTTTAGGGGAGGACTTTATAGAAGGTGATTTCTAGATAGTAAAGTGGCATACCAACTCGTATATTCAAGGTACATACGAGTTACGAAACCTTACCTTTAGAAGCATGTTTAGAGATGTATCGCGAACTTAGTATCATGTATAGAGAAGACTGGGAATGATTGTTTGGTTATACATTGTGATTTCCGTAGGATGTGCACTATTTTACTTTGTAAATATTATTTATGCATTAACTTTTCAAAATGCGCTTAGAGGCAAAGGTATGTGAATATGTGGAATGATTTGTTTATTACTCATTCATGATTATTGAAATAGAATGAGTAAAGGAAGAATTCAAGTCTTATGAGACGAAGTTAAGGTTTTGGGGGTGCCTTATGCACTCAAGGTGTTTATACACCGAGGTAGTTAAAGGAACCAATAATGAACATTGCTTGTCACTAATTAATCAAGAATTGAATTGGAAATTTGGTGTACTTGATTGAATGGATATTGGATTGATTGTATTGCTTGCATATGAGTCATCACCAAGTCTAAACTTGTAAATCACGTAAAGTGCAAGATGGATGAGCAATAAAAATCTGGATTGGTGCACATCTAGAGTAATGACAATCAGGGGTTGAGGTACACGGGGTATTAGTCGTGCACTTTTCTCGAGGCCGTCTGATCTACGAGTCTCTTATTTCAAATACTTTTCAAAACTAGGAGTTAGATGAGATCTCATACTAGCTACGGTCACGGAGTCGCGCCCGTGGTTGTTGGATGTTTATTGATGTTTTCGAAAGGAGGCATGGGGTTTCTTTTATTGATGTTCCAAATGGAGCATGGGATGGACAACCTTGTATATTGCTTAATCCAATGAATAAAATGAAGTGATTTACCTATTATTAATTAGTGGAGTATTAGTAATGTAAACAATTGAGTCATGTGTTTGAGTTTATAATTAAATTGTATTCGATGATTGATTGTTAGTAGCATGCTAGGAATTTCTTATTATTTTTCGTAGCTTGCATGTACTCAGCTTTGCTGATTGCGTGCTTTTGTGTGTCTTTCTTGGGTCATGGCCTTCGCTTTTCAATGACCCTGTAATGATCCAATCTTTACACTTGTAATATTGGGGAGCAGACTCATCACAGGTGTTTACATAGTTTGGACTTGCATCAAGGTGGTGGGATTTTGAGTGGAGAGTTGGTTATTGTTCGCAGTTTATTTCTTTTCATAAGTTTGAATTTATTTAAACTCTGGTTTTATTTATTTACTACTTTTGTTGGGTTTTGAATAAGGGCCTTAATGGTTCCAGCTTGTATCAATTAATTTGGTATTATTTGTTGGTTTTGAAACTTATTTATAACTGATTTAGTTTTTCCGCTGCTAATATTTGATATAGCCTTAACGTTTGAACACGTGGCAATAGCACGCCAGTAATTCTCTTGGATTTTGTTCAGGGTATTTACAGGTTTTAAGAGAGAATTATTGGGGTGTTACATCACCACACCAACATTTGGGCACTGCCACGAGCTCGCAGACCCACCAGCCTGAGGTACAACACGATTAATCACCTTAGCAGCATATTCATTGCTTTCTTTCACAAAATTCACTCACCCCCTTGCAACCTCCACATCATTGAAAGATATTTGCTCAAAAATACGGGAGTTCCTACAATGCCAAGCTGCCCACGCAAGAGCAGCCAGGGTAATAAAATCAGCTTTCGAGCTATTCTTCGATAACCACAATAATCGCTCACTAAAGCTGCTGTCAGGGGCAAGAACAAGCTGATCCCTAAAAGGACTAGCTTCCCATATGTCCTTTGCTGTAGAACACTCAAAGGTGGAGTGAAGAATTGTCCCCTCTTGAGCGTTACAAATAGAACATGACATTTTGGGTGTAATGTGACAATAAAAGAGGTACTCTTTCACAGCTAAAAATCCTTTGCAAGCTCTCCATAGAAAGTGTTTTAGCTTAAGAGGACAGCCAAGAGACCAAATTAAGCGCCATCTTAGTCATATCAGTCCCTTGAGCAACATTCGGATCTTTTTTGCACAACCAATAGCCCGATTTGACACTATAATTACCATCCTTGGATGGCCACCAATACATCCTATCGGGGGAACAATTAGAATACAGAGGAATGGAACCAATACATCCAAGGCGTGGGTACTTAGTGGAATTTCACTTGCGAGCTACTCAAGGCGTAGGGGCTCATGACAGGACTCTCAAGGCGTGGAAAATGTTAAACTATTAGACCTCCCAAGGCGTGGAAAATCATCATTCAGAAGACTACTCAAGACGAAGGAGTCTACAACATGTTGCTCGAGGCGAGGAAATTTGTCATCATTCATTTGTGAGTTGCTCTAGGCGCAGAAGCTCATGATAAGAATTCATAAGGCGTGGAAAACCATCATCTAATGGATCGCTCGAGACGTAGTGGTTCACAATAAGAATTCCCAAGGCGCGGAAGACCGTCATTCAATGAATCGCTCAAGACGTGGTGGTTCGCGGTAGAATTCCCAAGGAGTGGTGGTTCGTGATAGAATTCCCGAGACGTGGAAGGACGTTACAGCAAAACTGAAGATGACTACAAGCAGAGTCACCTTCGACTATGTTTCCTAGCTTGCGGAAGATGGTCACAAAACAACAAAAGGTAGCTGCAAGCGGGGCAATCTTTGACGATGTTCCCTAGCTTGTGGAGGTCGTCACAACACAAATACAACAACAAATTCGGTTACCCCAGAGACGTGTGCTCGACAGTGCAAGATACGCATTTCTTAACTCTTTTATCTGTTTGACTAACGTTAGTTTGCAGGTATCGGCGTTACAAGAATGATTTAGGATCGCAGAGCGTTTTGAATCATTCTCCGTCCCTATCGTTACTTTGACTTTTGTTTTCGAAACTTGCGTTTCTCCAAACTCAGTCAAAGTGGGGGCTTCTGTAGACACCTAATTGTGTCTCCCCATAAACCAAACCCAGTGATGAATGTCTTTCACGTCATTGATTATCGAACAAGGTGAAATGTGAAAGAGACTTGTGAATGCTTCTGTTTTAACAAAAATATTTCTTTCTATTTTTGAAAATATTTCTTTTTGTACCCTATTTATGAAAAACGTCCATTCCTTTTTAGTTTGGTCCATGATAAGGGTCCAATAATGGTGTAGTTGGATTGGGCTCGAAAAGAGCTTTCCAACGATATATTATAAGCCCAATTCCGATGAATAATGAGGAAGTTATGGCCAAAATACTAAATGTAAAAAACATATATTTCAAAGTCAAAGAGGATATTATGTTCGCGTTCTTTATAAATGTTTATAATGTTCTTTTTTCGTCCATATTCTTTAAAATATGCCCAATGTTCTTTCTAGGTGCACCACCAAACGCATGGTACATTTGGGTGCACTAACCACACATTATAATTAGTTAAGTGGTAATTCAGAATTCCGAGAGTCATTTGTCTATTTCTCATCTATGAGGTTTGAGAGTGAAGAGAGATAACATTAGAATTCCGAGAGACAATCAATCTATTTTTTTGTGATTGGTCTCAAATCGAATATGTAATCTATTTTTCTCCAAGATCAATAAAACTATTACTTTTACCTATCTGTGGACGTAGCCAACCCGTTGTGGTGAACCACATAAATCTATATGTGTTTTTTCTTGTTAATTTTACTTTCAATACTTATGCTTTCTTGCATTCGTTATAACATTTTGATAGTGAATGATAATATAAATAACAAATTATTTATGAGAACTTGAAAAGATTGGGTTAGAGACTAAATGTATACAATGTACTAAATTACTAATGATATATCCCATGTAATGACCCGAGACCCCAAAAGCTAGTTTAAAAAAAGGGTGGAATTTAAAGGAAACATGAAAGTAAAAAAGGTTTTAGTCACAAACTCACACCGCTAATCACGGAATAAAAAAAAAAAAAAAAAACATAGAACAAAAATAGGAAAGTGATTAATTTCCATTTATAGGCAAACAATTGATGTTGGTGCTGAATAGCCTATTCGGCAATCGCATATTGCGACTTAAAGGCAAAATTGATGTTACGATCCAACAAATTCACCGAATAAGAGTAAATAGCGGTGTTTGTTTATTTCAGAATTGATGGAATTGACATTGCTAATCATATCACTTTCAAATTGGAAAGTTTCAATATATCATATTCCTTTTCATTTTTAATCATGGTTGTAGATGACTTGAATTTCATGTTTTTGGAGGTAATTTTTGAAATTTACCTTTTTTTCTTAATCAAAATTGAATGTGTGAATTGACTCTTGCAATTTTTAGCTCATGAATTCAGGTTTTCAATAGGCTCCGGACCTCTAGTGAAAGTGCCCCAATTTATCACGTTGTCAAGTGCAAAAATCGTTTGATTAAGTCTATTCCCTTTATCTTCTTACCCTTAAACCCCATAATATTCATTGACACACTCACATTTTAAGATTCTCGTTTAGTTTATCCTACTTTAAATTACATACACTCACCATCTTCGATATTTAATAACCGAGTTGAATATTAGAAAATGGACGCGGTAACTGATATTATACATATCAATCAATATAATATACTTTGTACTAAAGTAATCACTACATTATCCCCAAAAGTACTTGTGTTGTGTCCACAACAAAAGATTTGTAGCCAAAATGTTTTTCTTTAATTTTTTTTCCTTAATAAATAATAAGATAATTTATTCAAAAAAATCTCATTAGAAATTTACTTAAAATATTTTTCAAAAAAAAAAAAAAAAAAAAAATCCTAAGAATACACCAGGAGATAATTTTGATAGTAAAAATAGTTATTGATTATTGATGATTGCTGTATATGTCATATCTTTAATAAATCATATTTTACTCCTTTAAATGATTAATATATTTTAAATAAGATAATTTTGTAACAATATTTAAAGTGGAAAGCTAAACGTCGCCATCGAATATCTAACTAACGCCCGCAAAATAAACTAAAATTACCAATTTACCCTTTTTTAATCAAAAAAATTACCCCCTCAATTTACCCCCCTCTTCATACTACCCACCACTACCACCTCTTCATACTAACCACCACTACCACCACCACCACCACTACCTCCTCCTCCTCTTTTAACCACCAACTCCTTACCTCCGATTTCACGCGGTAATGACGAGTAAGGACAAAGGGAAGTCAGTTGCCGGTGGAGAAAATGTTTGTTTTTTTTATTTTTTTTATTTTCTGAATTCGCGGCAAACGCCTAGATTTTTCGCACGTCTTAGGCTCAAACGCCTAGTTCGTGTGAACAACCGTGTGGTTGTATGAGAAATCTGGGCGTTTAAGGTGAAACGCCTAGTTTTTTAGAATACCATAGGCTGAAACGCCTAGTTTTTTCGAATAGTCTAGGATGTTTCGAAAAAACTAGGCATTTCAGCCTAGGGTATTCGAAAATTCTAGGCGTTTCTTGGGTTTCGAATTTTTTAAAAAAGATTATAGCGACGTATCGATTTCGTACGGTTCGACGAGCCTTTGGCGAGCGTCTAAGGGTTGTGTTTCTGGTATTTCGTCGTTGTCCATAAGATCTAACGAATTTGATTTTGCAAAATTTAAAAAATTTGTTTGATTTTGAAACTCACGGTGGTTGGGGTGGTTGTTCGATGAGCGTTAGTGGCCGTTGACCACTAGAGAGAACGGTAAAAAGTTTTGTGTACAGTAAAAGTGTGAAATTGAGGTAAAATTAATTATTTTTATAATCGTTATTATAAGGATAAATACGTAATTTTATTATATTTTGCAGGCGTTAGTTAGATATTCGAGGGCGATATTTAACAACCCCTATTTAAAATGATGAATCTATTGAATAATAGATTCGCACTACACAAATTATTATGGGAATTTTGATTTATTTAGTACTTTGATTGATTTCTCGCCTAAATCTAATACGAAGAACATAGCAAAATAAATGGATTTTAAGAGCATATCGTAACATTATAAACACTTTATCTAAGCATTTAATCATGTAAGAAAAATGATTAATTAAAATTTTATTCTTTTGTATTTGTAACTCCAATACTTTCGTATATTATCATATTTTAGGAAAAAAATTGACCAAATATCATTAAATCAGGGTTATTATTTCTGCCTATCATGTGTAACTAACCATGTAATATATAATTTTAAAATACTTATTTGGTTAATAAAAAGAAATTGATGCTAATGTCTAATTGTCTTTTTCGTTACCACAAAAAAAAAAAAAAAAATTACCACCAAAGATTCTATAACTTTTAGTTTACCACAAAAAAAAATTAAAAATTATTTTTTACCACTAGCCGTCAAAAAATCTGGTAAACCTAACGTAACTTTTAAATTTTTTCGAATTTCGTGCCAAAAACATGCTCTTTAGGGGTTTTGGGAGGCATTTTGGTCCTATGGGTCCAATTTGAGGTTAGAGTTGAAAAAATATTCATAAATGGTTCTTTTTACCTATTAAAAAATACCTCCATTTGCGTGGCATTTCTGATAATTTGTTGTCAATTCTAACCTCAAATTGGATCCATAGGGCCTAAATGCCCTCTAAACTTGTAAAGAACACGTTTTGCGCACGAAAATCGAAGATTTTTTTCAACACCGTTAGATTAACGGTTAACGGTTTCTTGACGACAGTTGGTGAAAAACAATTATAAAATTACGCATCCCAAAGAACAATTTATATGTTAAATATCTATAATTGTATAAGAGTAAAAAATTATAAAAAGTTGATATTGTGAAAGTATTTAACTAAACAAATCTAACAAGATTGTACATGACTATATTTTTATCAACGTATAAATCATATTATATGGTCAAACAAGAGTGATGAATAGTGCAAA
The DNA here is from genome assembly GCF_948465745.1 of Chenopodium album. Classification (NCBI taxonomy): domain Eukaryota; kingdom Viridiplantae; phylum Streptophyta; class Magnoliopsida; order Caryophyllales; family Amaranthaceae; genus Chenopodium; species Chenopodium album. The sequence goes on from NC_137844.1 coordinate 10,438,583, forward strand.
AGTCCAATTGTTGTAAAAATATTGGAGCGAATGAAGTATGTTATAGTTGAATTTTATCTATGTTATTTTTAATACTAATTTTTTTCTTATACCGAGTACAATCAGCGTAATAACAGTGCATGGTACATGACCTAATCTAGTATTTTTTATTTTTTAACTTAACTCGTTATTCTAGGGCCTCAATTTGTTATTTTGCCAATAGGCCACCAAAATTTTAGGAACGGACTTATGACAAATATATGAGGTAAACAGAACCTGTGTATTAAAATTAACATGACTATGTTTTAATTTGTTCACCAAAAAAATAAATGAGTATGCTCTACTGTAGAGGTTTAAAACTACACCCGATCTGACCCGATTCAAAACCAACTTGAAAAATATCTGATTCAAATTTGGACTTGTGTGGACACAATAAATTAACATGACTTAACTTTAAAATTTGACCAAATCCGACCATATTAAATACTATCTGAATGTCCGAATTGACACTTCCGTGCTCTAGTATCCACAAAAAAAAAAAAAAAAAAAAAAAAAAAAAAAAAAAAAAAAAGGTTAATAAACACGTGAGCACATATTTACAAGTCAAGTTTAGGCGCAAATTTCGAGTTTAAGTTCGCTGTCCCCGCCCAAAATCACTTTCAATGAGAACGAAGTCCGTGAACTTGAAGTGGACTTGTTACACTACTTGTTAGGCTATTCGAATTGGGGTTACTCTTACCTGGCCCATTATATTTCCAAAGGCTTTCATATAATACACAACCAATTACTACAACTATTTCATATTATTTGCAATAATTTGACATAAAATAGAGAGGAAAAATGTCTAATAATTGCAAATAATATGAAACGGAGATAGTATTTAGTAATTAGTATCCATGCAAATGATGCAATATTGCAATGCATGAATGCTACTGTACTAACATTACATTTGGAATTGAATTTATACATTAACAAACGTGATTAAAGAAATATTTTAATTAATTTGAAATGGAAGAAATATTACTCTCTGAACTTATTTTTCGTACAATCATTATCTGGATATGGTTCCAATTAAATTCTAGAGCATGATATTGAATTAGTCATTACTTGATGGCCAACAAGTTTCAATTTCAAAAGATTGAGGACTCATATCGATACACGATGAGACATGTTACATGTATTATAATTTGAAACTAAAATCTGTAAGCTCTTAACATATTCCAGTTTTAGAACCCCCTTGACACATTCCTAACCCCTAATCTCATTGATTGAATTAAGAATGCATCAAATTTCTTTTAATATTATCTCCGTTAATGGTTATCTGTAACAATACTCCAAAGTTACAGATAACCGTTAACGGAGGTAGTAATAAATAATTAGAGCTATTAAAAGTTAAATATTTGTACATCGACAAACATACAAAGTTATAAGTAATAGGAAAACTTTTGAATAAAGAGGGATTAGGTCTTAGGGCGTGTTCTGCAAAATATAGTTGTCAAGGTAGTTGTTAGCTGTGAATGTAGTCATTGGCTGTGTAGGTAGCTTTTAGCTGTCAACAAGCAATAGTTGTGAAGATAGATAATTTAAGTATGAGTGTTCGGTAAATTAGCGGTTGACTAGCTGTTACATATAAAAATCAATATTTTGTATTTAAAACTATAGATTAAATTTTCAACAACTACCTCTACTTTCAAAAGCTAATATTTCTAACTTTTCATAAAAGCTACCTTCACCACTAAAAGCTACCCTAACCACTAATTTGCCAAACACTCACATTTTTTGTTAAGTAGTGGTTTGACTTGAGCTAGCTAAAAGCTATTCAAACGCTAACGCCGAATACGCCCTTATTCTCTTAGCCAGTAAAGTAGTAATCATAGTATAGAAGGGATCCATGGAGAGGCCCACCTAATGAAGTTGAAGGGAAACACTGAATCTTGGAGGTTTTTTGTCCTTACAACAGCTCTCCTCTCGTTTTGTGTCTTTCATTCATATGAAAGTTAATTAGTTAGTTGAACGTGATATGTTTGATTATTGCTTTGACCAATGTACAATAGAAACATCTAGTCTTGTTTGATTTCATTGTTAGGATTCAATTTGATTTTCGTTTTTTGTATACTCTTTTTGTACAATTTCTTTTCATTTTTCTTTTGCACAATGTTAATGTAATTTTTTATGCATATGAAGCAAACAAAATATTATAAGTTACTGAGTTTTTTCTAAAGTATATATGTATTGATTTAATATTATACAGTATTTTATTTGAATTGGAATCTATAAAGAATATAATTATCTATTCTAATTTATAGATATTTTATAAATTATTTACTACATAATTTTATTAATTTTAAAAAACGAAAATGATATATATAAGTAATACAACCCTAAAGGTTGCATACAAAAATTTGAAAGTGAAAATATTTAGTGAAATTAAACATTAATTACACTAATCGATACGTGATTTTGACTAGTAATTGACTATTGGTTGTTAGCTTTTAGTTTGACTGATTGTTTGCATTGACTGTGTCTACTGGTTGTTTGAATATTGTTCAATTTTAAATAAGCTTGGTAAAATTAGTTTTTAGTTGTTGACTATAGGTATGCAAAATGTAGAGGCGATCAAATGGTGGGTTGGGGTGGGTCGAGGGTAAAAAATTCAACTCACTTGGTCGGGCCGGGTAGCGCCAAGGTTCGAGTAAAAAATGCTTGCCCAAAACCCGCAAAATTGGATCAAGGCTACTAGGATTTTTTGGGCCAAGCCAAATAAAATAAAAGACGTAGAAATGCATGTCCAAGGCCTATGAGATTTTTTTTTTTTTTTTTTTTTGAAGAAAAAAAAGGGTTGAGTTGAGCCTCACCAAACATTAGGTAAAAAATTTCTACCAACCAAAATTGGGTCGAGCCTAATATGATCAGCTCTAACAAAAAGACTCTTAAAGACATGTTATTTACAAGTAATTAACATTTAACTAATACGAGTAAATGAGTAATAACTACTAATATTTATTATTAATTACTAATTATTCCTTCTGACCTCTGTTCCATTTTTTTTCACCATGAGCCCACTTTTTTTTTTTTTCGAAGTTTTTTCTCAAGCAAAATATCTTGTCTAAGTTAGTTTTATTTTTTAGATCCAATGGTCAAGTTAATAGCTAGGGTCTTTTAAAAACTTGCAAACTAATCCTTAGCTAATATATAGCTACAACTATTAGAGTTACTCTTAATTACAAGTACTAATTACTTGTAATTTTAAAAACTTGCAAACTAGTTCTTAGCTAATATATAGCTACAACTATTAGAGTTACTCTTAATTACAAGTACTAATTACTTGTAAGAACATAACAAATTTATTTATTTATTTATTTTATTTTATTTTTTAATTACAAGTACTAATTACTTGTAAGAACATAACAATTTTTAAATTTTTTTTTTAAGCAGTAGGACCTAATCTCAGATTCGGCATTGACCTACGTGACATATGTCACTTGATCACCAACTTCGTATTAATTAAATTAATTACTATGTTTGGATAACAATAGTGAAGGAAAAAAGAGGGAAGGAAAAGGGTGGCGAGGGGAGGGAGAAGGAGACCTCCATTTTCCTTCCAAATCTCTCTAATAATGGAGGGATTTGATTTATTAAAAGTGGAAGGAAAATGGATCCCTCCCCTATCCTCCTTACATTAGGTATCCAAACATGGGAGGATGTACCCCTCCATTTCTCTTCTCTTCCTTTCCCTCAATTTCTCTCTATCCAAACATAGCGACATAGCGTAAAAGTTACACACTTACACTCGAGACCCAAAAAGCTACTCTTAGTAGCTTTTCATTTGAGGCAAAACTTATTTTGGTTGTTTGACCATAGCCTAATATAATATTTTTTTATTATTTTACAAGAAAAAAGGGATTTAATTAATAAAATATAGCAGAAAACACGACACTTACATATAATTCTTAAGAAATCAAGAATTTCAATACAAGTATATAACACTTTAAAACTAAATACATTGTTGATTCGATCAACAATTGCCTTAATAAAAACTTCATCATTAGCTCTGATTTGGCTGGAAATCCACTGATGCAAAATGAAAATACTCATGTGGTCCTTTGAATTCTTACGGAGCCTAATGTAATATAGTTCGCCTGTTTGTGTTAAAAAATTTTGGTTGTTTGACCAACTCATCAATTGTTTATATGTAGTACTAACTATATATATATTTCATAATCCTTTATAAAAATATTTAACTTAAAACTCTATTTTTTTTTTAATTTTTTTTTTATCTTTGAAAACAATATTTGGAAATATAATGAACAAGCCTTATATTTTCTACTTGTTCAACTATCTTACACTTACGTCCCAAATTGTTTACTAATTTTCGAGATTACTAAATGTAGAGATGTCTTTCAAAAAAAAAATAAAAAAAATAAAATAAAAATGTACAAATGTAAATCCTATGTTCAAAGTATATATCAAATTGTTTCAAAAATATATATATATATATATTTATTTTCAAATATATATATATATATATATATATATATATATATATATATATATATATATATATATATATATATATATATATATATTTCAATTGCGGCTAATACGGAGTAATAGTGTAATACATTTGGCTTGAAATTTAGACATGCCAGACGTTTATACAATCTTGCTCCTTGCTAACTACACCTTCAGCCTAAGCATTGACACACTAATTATCGACTACTTAACCCAAAAGACGAATAACTAAACAAACAAACGACGATTATGCATCCAATTAATCAAGCTGAGTGAAAATGTTGTATTAAGACCTCAAAACATAGCTTGCTAGATACAAACTTATTAACTTATTGTACATAATAACAACTTTCTTTCACTGTTGATCACGAAGTTTACGTTCTTGTAAATAACATAGATATCATTCATTGCCACTTCTTAGCCAACGCCGAAAAGGAATACATATTTAAGGACACAGTTGGTCTGTCATCCAGTTACCATTTTGTTGTATTATTCGCATTAGAGGCCAGAATATGTCCAATTTGTTAAACCCCTTTGAAGCCTGTAACCAATATACCGCGAATGTTTAGTGAGAAAAGATTGTGAGTAATTGATGCATAATATAACAACTATGGAGTAACGTATAATACTTCAACTATGAAGCTTGCCCACTTGTTACGACGATCTTCCATAGCCCCTTTCAAGATGGTTAGTTTTAATTTGTGCATTACTTCTGCTATTTCAAAGAAGGCTCCTTCATCATTGCAGACCATCTGTTCAACAAGGTATATAGAAAAGCCAATTTAGTTTAGTAAATTTCTAATTCATACCATTTTTTTTATTTTTTTTTTTTTGATGATTCGAAGTTCAGTAAAAGATGATAACATGCATTTACCTGTATCTGAAATTGACTAGGATGTTCCAAATCTTTTACAATAATAGGGCATGCTTTAAAGTCATTTCCACCTTCTACAGAAACATTATCCTGCAGAAAGTTAAAAAATGTCATTATATTGTTGGAAATTTCATGTTCTTTGAAGGATACAGGGCCAAGAGAAGAAGCTTATATTTGCGAAATCAGGAGGATAGCAGCCTCAGCAGGTAGATTTTTTAGCCTTGAATCAAGCATCACTCCTCCGGCCTCTTCATCCGATTCCAAATTAAAATTCCACTTGTCACGAGCAATCGTTGCTTTGAAGGATAACAAAACTTGCTAATTGTAACACATGTGAGTATGGTAGTTTCTGTACCCTGCTCAAAGTGTTACAGAAGTTTCGAAGATACATACAAATAGGATTTTCTTGAAATCAAAAAGCATATATAGTAGTAGACTAGTAGTAGTAGTTTTAAGAGTTCATGTACCTCTTGACTTCTGAATTGTTTCATTTTCTCTGCTCGTTCTGTCACGCTTTTTAAGAACATCATATGCTTTGCAGTTTGATCTAGCAGTCCATCAATGCTACTCTGTGAAGCAAAAAAACTATATTGAATTTTACAGGACAAATCAGAAAAAAGTAGTAAGTTATTTTACTAGAACTACTAACATTTGCACCATCTGGGACTAATTTGCGCAACACCTTGAGTCGATCTTGAATAAGTTGTCTATCTCTTGGCCTCGGTCTATCATTACTCTTTGGTTTCTCCTGCTTGCCCCTGCTATGTTTGGGCTTCTTGAGATTCTTATGTTCAAGCAACTTAGAAGCGCGTTCGAGTCCTTGCTTATCTGCAATTGCTGCACTTTCTAAGCTCTCCAATGAGGGGGCTGAAGTCATACCAAACATGGTTTGGTTGTCTGACATAGTGTTGCACTCCTCTGGTGCTGAGATAGTATCAGTTGTCTCTGCCAATGAGGTTACAGATGATTTGCTAGTTTCACAGCGATTGAAACTAGTACTGTCATAGGAATTATTAACTGAAGTAGCAACCACATCCGCCAAAAGATGTTCTTGTTTACCACATTCATCAACTAGTCCACACGATTCCACTGCTGGAAAACAAAATCCGTCATGACAGTACACATTTTCCTTGTAAGTGCATTCCAAGTGCCTGTCTTTGTACATTCTGAAAACTGGCTGAAGAAGTGCTGCTTGTAGCTCACAGTCTCTAGGAAAATCACTGAGATTCCTGCTGCTATTTAGGCCTACTCCTGATTCAATTGTCAGAGGAAATTTCACTTCTCTGGGAACCGGATCAGAACATCTCTCAGTACATGTTTCTGCTGAGACCCTAGCACCATCAAATTCTTCATGTCTAGGAAACATCCACATTTCTGCTGCCTCTTCTGACAAACAATCTGTAGGGAAATCGTCGAGATTTCTGCTGTTAGTGTGATTTACTGCAAATCCAGCTGCAGGTGAACAATTCACTTGTTTGACAACAGAATCAGAACATATACCACCAGATGAGTCTTCAGAGACTCTAGCATCATTGAAATCTTCTTCATGGCAAGAAAACATCCACATTGTTGTTGCAGATGGTGTATCAATACTGAGAAGTTCGCTTGTAATTGGTTCAATATTGGTATTCAAGTATGGATAAAACATGTTCTGATCATCAATAATACAGGAAATTTCCTCAAGCTCGAGAAAATTATCCTCCATTAAAGGAACAAGTTGATCATAAGTGGCTGGGAAATCGTTTTCTATGAATTCTGCATCATGAATTATATTTGTATCCTCATATTCCATACTTTGCAGGTTGGTGTAAGTGAAAGATGATTCATCGTTGCTTTCTGGTTCATCCATCAGAATCGACGAGCAAAGAAGAGGACCATCAACATAACCAGGTAACGCGATGGTTGTCATATAGGTATGAGAGAAGAATCTATCTCTAACATCAGCACATACGGCTAGATTTTCATCAACCTAATCAGTTATTAGAAACAAAAGGTATAAGCTTCATACTTTCGTACAAGTGATTGGTGAACAAGGATACTAAAATCTAAATTACAAAAAACAAGTTTGAATCAAAATCTGCCAATGAGATATCATAAATTGCCACTGTCATATATACCACAGTTCACACTAGTAGCAGAGAAAGCAATATAAGAAATACACTGTACACACCAGGTTGTTGCAGAGTTAGTATCTAGACGAAACATGACCATTAATCAAGTAAGCTAAGCCAATTATATCAGCAAACAAACATTTTTGAATCTACTTTTTTGGACATTTAAAGCATGAAGGATATTATGTAATATCCTAAATATAGCCTTTATAGGAGATTGAGACGATGTGACAAGTAAATATGGGCTTAAAAAGGATATTATTTGTGTATTTTTTTTTTTTGTTCATCTAGAGGTTTGTGTTGTTCGATCGGTTTCAAACACAAGTTACATGTGAACTGTAATTGAATTGCATAGCATCCCATAAAAGCCCATTTGTTTTTCAACACATGCAAACTACGGAGTACTAAAGTGATTCATATATGTATGCATGTATAATCGTATAGTCGTATAGATACATAAGCACTATTTATTCTTCAACATATGCATTTATTAGTACCTTTATTTAACTTGTAATAGGAGCAATATTGTCCCAATATTATATACCTAATGCGAAAAATTTTGACATTTAACAAGGTTTTTGATCAGTCACCTTTTCAAATGAGCCCAATTGCAAAACTCCATATGATAACAAAGGTGCTAGTAATGTTGTCTGCACAAAAATAAGCAAACAAGTGAGCCAAATAATGTCTCCAAGATAATTGATGCACCTTGGCAAGCAGGTTGTTAATGTTGGCTCAAATTAGTTCAGGTCATATAGAATTGATGGGTGCCCCTCATTTGCAAAAAAAAAAAAAAAAAAAAAAAAAAAAGAATTGATGAGTCATGCCACGGGATGAATGAATTCAGTTTAGTTCAGGTCATATAAAATTGAAGGGTCGTGTACTCGTGCAATGGGTATTCAAAATTTTCATTATTTGTTATTGTTGAGATTTAATTTGATATATTTGTAATATGAAATCAAATTTGGGTTAATTTCAACTTGAGTCAAAATCAGATTAACAAGTTTAATTCAAGCACAATTGAATGTGAGCTTGATAATTACTCTTATACTCTATTTGTGAGATGGATATTATAACATCATTTTTGTATGATGGAATCAACTCACCTTGATTCCTGCTGCAATGGGAAGAAGCCAATCATCAGCGTACTGCTTTCCCCAAAAAAAAAAAAAAAAAAAAAAAAAAGCATTAGTTTAGGAAAATTAAATTTATCATGCAAATTAAAACATAAGGTCAAACTCACCCCGGCCCCTAAGTTGGAAATGAGCTGAATTGATTCAATGTCATCTGAATAGATCCAGAAATCACTCTCTGCGAATGCCACTCTTCCCACCATCCTGATTAATAGATTCAAGCGAATTACAATTTTTGTCAAGTTGTACTTATAAATTACATCAATTAAAATAAATTCTTCACAGCGTTGAGATTGGTACGTGGGATTGGAAGTTTTTGAATCAGAGAATGTATGTATTTGAGAGTGTTGTGTTATAATTTGTGATTGGAAACTTAAATTATTGTGTTACTAGCTATTCATCATTTTATTGTTCAATATACATGTGTGGACATTATGGAAAAAATATTTTAACACCATTATTAATAGGAGGATCAGTCTAAAAGGTCCTTTTATGTAGATTTTTTTGTTGTAAAGGTCTTTTTTATTAAAGAAGGTGGATTCTTTTATCAAATTTGGGTTGTGGACTTGTGGCAATGGTCTTTTGATCAGATTTTGGCCATTGATTGTTTTCCAGCAAAAAAAAAAAACAGTCGCGTGCACGTGACCACTTAAAATTCATTTTATTTTATTTTTATCCCCAACCCACCCCCAATTCCCTTTTCTTAAACCCTAATTTCACCATCTTCAACCTGATTGCGAATCTTATTATATAGTCCCTCAAATTAAACTTAAACTCAAACTGAGCTTGATAAACAATTTTTAATTAGTAACTAGTAAGTACAAACCTCACTATTAAGTTGAGTAATTACTAAAGTTGTTGCTTGGCTAACTCTATGTTTAGTCCAGTTGAATAGTTGATCTCCATATTCAAACTAACAAACACCCCATCATAAATTCATAATTATTCCATTCTTCCGAAATAAATTAAATAGTGTAAGAGAGATCATACCCATCTCCTAGCAAATATTGACAACATGACATATCAGCAAGTGCAAATTCAATAGGATAGCATACTCCCAAGGATTGTACACCATCACAAATGTTTATTGCTTCATATCCAAAACTTTGTATGTCTTCTTGACTTGATGAGTTATTAGGATTGCTTGATAGGCTTTGACATGGTTGCTGTAACGACCTATCGGAGTCGCAATACACATCTTCACAGGTCAATACCCTAATGAAAATAATCAAGTTTTAGTGCATACATGGTGAACAACTGGGTTTATATCCAACAATCATTACAACCTGCTATCAAACATTTAGCAAGGACGATTCCATATATTCAATTTGATACGTGTAGTAGTCTTAATGTCTATTGACCTTTCTAAAGGTCTCAATTCTACATACTACCTCCATCACATATTATGTGTAACTTTTGAAAATTTAATATCTCACAAATAATACTTAAAACTTACACGTTGTACATAAATAATATATAACATAAGTAGTATATAAAATTAAGCATATGTAACAATGCTACGTTATATCCCTTCTAAAATCGTCACATTACCATTATATAGCGTACATAGTTAATTTTTGAGAAAATGACAACTTTTTTAGAACATCAAGTGATTAATTAGAGGCCGGGATTAATATAATAGTATTATATGACCAAAAACGAAAGAATATCTTACTTGTAGTTTTCTACTTGTTGAAGCTTCCAAAACACAGCATAGCTCCATTGAGAACTAGTGCAGAGATTTTTAAGCAATTGCCTTAAGGCAACAGTTTCCATCAGCCAAGATTAGTATTATAAAAGTTATGATTTTTTTAAAACCAAAACTGAACTAACCAATATATTGCAACACTTTCTAAGTTATATAATCTTCGTTAGCTACCACTGTATGAAGCTCCTCCGGCTTGTCGAACTCGAAAACTTGCCCTTCTTTTTAGCAATGGCCACATCCCAAGAAGCAACCAGCACATTGCTAAGTTTAACTCACTTTTTTCATGAAGCAATTTGCCATTTAAATTGTTGTTCATAAAAACTCGATCGGTCCAATGTTATACGTACCACATGCAACAATCTTTACTCGCAAAATGATCTGCGCAAACAAGATCGTGACAACAATTAGCACCTAAAGGCAATTTTCCATGCACGTTCAGTTGTAAGACTTGTAACTTGTACATGCTACATTTAAGGTTATTAATTAATAATTTCTTTGCTCATGTGCTAGTACCCTGTGATAATATGGGCCCAAAAATGGCCTGAAGGATATTATGCATGAATTGATGAATATGTAACATGATAGTAAATTTTAGATTTGTTACTTTGTTTTTTTGAAAAATTAAAGCATAAAGATGAAAATTAATGCAATGCAATGGTACTCAATACTACACTCTTTCATTAATAATTGCAACAATCTTGTATGAAACTAGTCAACGCATAACTTTGACTTCAAATATAGATCTCATCAGCTACACAATCAAATTATTATAGAGAATATACACCAATTAGTCTCATCTGTATAAGATATACTTTCTCCATTTTTTTAGTTGATTTGTTTTATTAGTCATGTATGCCAGTGTACAAATTCAACGATTGATATATGTAATTATCGATAATAAAAAACTATAAAAAGTGGATATTTTGAAAATATATATTCTGACAAATCTAACAAGATCTCACATGAGTATATTTTTTTATTGTGCATAAAACACTAAATATGATCAAAGAAGAGTGTGTAAATAGTGCTAAAGTCAAGATGTGTCAACTAAAATAACAAGTGTAGTATATTAAGTCATGTGTCATTTACTCGTAAAAAAAACAAAAGCCCCTAGCGGGTCGAAAAAGAAAGGATAGAGAAAGAAGTGTAATATGTGGTGAGTTAATTTTATTATCTTACATCAACAATTTCATCTTCAATTCTAATACAATAGTAAATTATAAAAACTACGTTCATCAACAATTGGATTACTAATTATTATTGGTTGAAGTAATGCAATAGTAAAGATAAAAATTACATTCAGATCTCATACACAATGATTATGATTTTGCCAATTAAAATCTTACATGATTTATATTATACCCTGAATTTTTATTTTATTATTATTATTATTATTATTTTTTTATTGTAGATGTCGTATTACTTTTTTCTAAGGTTGAAGTTTGCAAAGTTTTTCATCAATCTTTGACTTTGATTTTAATACATCAAAAGATTACAAGTATATACTTATTTGATTTAGATACAAAATCAACAATTCAACATCAATCTATCAATTTTTGTCATAAAAGCAAGTCTCTTACAACTTCTCCCTTAGCTTACATACAAAAACTTGAGAGTGAGGGATAATTCAAGTGGTTAGAGTTTTCCTCCTGATTCTAGGAGGTCCTGAGATTGATTCTCACCCACGCCCCTTGTGGCTCTCTAAACACCAAAAACATACAAAAACTTACCCTTTATTACAACAAACTACCTTAAAACATAACTAATTAAGGCAAAGCGAGCTGAATAAAACTAGGATGTACTCATCATATATAGTTAAACATTATTGAAAATGTTAGTTAAACATGCATAGTCTATATATGAAAGTAAAGTAAAAAAGAAAAATAAATAAATAAATAAACAATTAACAACCAAAGACAGCATATATAGTTTCAAATATTCATATAGTACAACTTTAAGAAATATATTTAATGTTTATATAACGTAATATATGATTATATGCAAATAACAAACGCTTAAACAAGGGGATGGTCGAGAACAGAAATATTACCGGGCTTGGAGAAGCTAGATGTCTGAATATCAACGACATGCATAAATGTTGTTAGTCAATAGCCCTTCATCTTCAATTTATTCCACAAAGATTTGAATTCGATTTCTAGAAATTAAAAAAGAAAAATCTCGATCAATTTAGAGAGGGAAAATTAGAGATTAGAAGTTGAATAAATTGATGAAATATATTTGGTGGATTTATAAAGAGAAATAATGTTTTTGATTTACTAATAGAGGTATCTCGGTTGCAAGTCGCCGCTTATTTGTATTAATTTTTCTGTTTTGGGGTTTAATATAATTAATAATTTGGTGTGACGTAGACTTGACAGATCTATTAAGGTTTTTTAATTTAGTGATGAGCTGTGGTACACTTAATGTGTCCACTTACTTTTTGTCCTTTGTTGAATTTGTATAATCAGAGTATTGTCTTTGGTTGATTTTGTAATAGAGTATTGTATTTTTCAATATGGAAGCTGAGAAGATATCAACCTACTACGGAGTACCATTTCATGTTTTATACTCCGAAGTTAATGCTTGGCTGATTTGGTTATTCTCGTCTTAAATTATAATGTTATTGATGAGATTTGAAGGTGAAGGATTCCATTCATTCACGTATTTTCCTTATTTTCAAGTGTTTTATGTAAGAATTGATGTTTGGATTGATCAGAGTCTTTAAAAAAAAAAATTAATAAAAAAACCTATATATGTAAGCAATGTTTCGGTTTTAAACTAACATTAGACCAGCAAATTAGAACATACACCAGTTTCATGCTAATATGCAATTTTGATATACCCCGTATTATTAGATTGCAGCTAAAACACATACTTAAAAGTATAGACATTATTACTCGTATAAGGGTAAAATTATATGTAGCCCTTATAACTAAAAATAAGCATTATATATATATATATATATATATATATATATATATTTTTAATTTGGTATGTATAAATTTAAAAACACATGTATATATCACGTACAAATCGGTGTAATTAGTTTCATACACAATTATTGTATTCCGAGTAATAAACCAAGACATTAACTGAGTTCAAAATTGAGACCACTCACATATTAATTGAAGAGTCTCGCACATATCAGCCCAGGTTGGTATAAGTGGGCAAACCCCATAAAAATTAGAAGGGAAGTATAAGAAAATCTGAACTTCCAAATTCCAAATTACTCTAATGGGAATTTGATAGCCGAGATATAAGTACAAATCTTATAATCTAACCAATTAGGCAATTACTCCCTCCAAATATAGTTCTTATTTTTGTTTTGAGGCCTCTCAAAAAGTTGTTCCCATTTTATATATTAGCATTTTTAGACACTATGAAAATAGCAAATTACCTTCATATTTTTTTAATTCACTCAGCTACAACATTTTCTCTAACTATTTATACTACCCTTACCCTTGAGCATATACTTTATACTTTATAGCTACAATTTTTTTCATGTATATATTATTTAATTTGTGGTTCGCTCATATATCTTGTACATTCCACTCTTTTTATGTACTTTCTCCTTCCAGTTCTCAATTCTAGCTTGTGTTTGTGTCAAATGGAAATGAACTGTACATAACTATACATAAGAGAATTGAGGGAGTACTATTTGGTACGATTTCAAATAAAATGTCAGAATGAGACAATAATAAGAGAACAGAAGGAGTATAAACTTAAACTATTAAGTATGCGTAATGTCAACTTGATAATAATTTTTTCCTTAGATCACTAATTCACCGGATACTTCTGAAATATTCTTTATTTATATATTAATTCACTAGAAACTGTCCAAACTGATACTGATCAGTAATTCAATTAATTCTGCTAGACAATATTATTATAACAAGTTTGACTAAGTTAACCAATCATGAAATCACTTAATTATTATATAAAAGTGTATTATGTGGTCACCAACCATGCACGATAGCCAGAATCACTTAATTGTATCCGTTAATTGACCACTAACGAGATGTAGTATATACGGAATCTCTAAGAATATAAAGGCACGCATATAGCCTATGTCAAACAAGAATCTATAATAATTGACTATCCAGCATATCTATCGAGAGGCAAATCACGCAGTGGATTGAATTGCTAACGTGGGGTATTTAATTTATGATAATATGGATATTAATGTTTGTAATAATTCTATTTTGTATTTTATTTTTTCGACTGACACATTAGGAATACCCTTCGTGAGGAGGGCTTCCTAATAATTTTTTATCTTACCATTTAAAAAAAAATATAGCCTATGTCAAACAAGAATCTATAATCTTATGAATAATCAATCAATTAACCTATACTAAAAGCAAACCTAAAGTGACACTTGTCACGGTGTCATTACAAAATTTCCCGCCTTTTTTACTTTCCTTTTTTTTTTTTTTTTTTTTTTTGTTTTGTTTTGTTTTGTTTTGTTTTGTTTTTTTGTTTGTTTTGTTTTTTTTTTTTTTTTTTTTGTGTGTTTGTTGTTGAAATTTAATGACTTCCATTTTATAACATACAAATAATTCTTATTTCCATTTTGATAGCACATTTAATCCAATCATACTCAATTAATTTTTTTTAACACATATTCTTTCTATATACGAGATATCTATTAATTACAAATATTGAAATATACTATAGATTAAAAATAAGGTATTGAAATACATCATTATCTAAGATTATTATAATATTATCAATTTTTTTTCTATTTGACAATCTAATTTATTTAAATTAAAAATAGAAAAATAATTTGGTAGCATACTTTGAATAAATCTTAAAATTATATCTAATGTTTACAAGAACAACTGAACAAAATCATAAAATCATTCTATTATATTATACTCCCTCCATTTTTTATAAGCTAGAATTATCGAGACACAACTTTGACCATCTATATTTTTAATTAAATATTATTAAAATTATGGAAATAAAAAATTATAAAAGCAAACATTATGACAATAATCCAACAACATAGGATGTGTTTGGTAACTAGCTTATTTGACCTACATTAGCTTATTGACTATTAAATAGGTCAATTCAAGGTGTTTGGTAAGTAGCTTGTTTAAAGAGCTTATTCCACTAAATAAGCTCTTTTTCAAAAAGCTCCTTTTGGGAGCTTTTTCAATTAGCCTATTCAATTCTTATATTGAAATGACACTTATACCCCCATTTAATTAAAATTTCTAATATGAACTACCTACCTTACAATTGGTTTATTGGTCATTTCACATAATCAATTAGCTTTAAACAATCAGCTATTTACCAAACACTTTTCTACAATCTAATTACTCTGATCTATGCATTTATGCAATGTAAAACCCATACTACTCACTAAAAATATATATTTAAAAAAAGTTAATTACATAATACTAATTATCATAAAGTAATATAAAATCAACTAAATTTTTATATTATGCCGGTCAAAGTGTGTTAACAAATTATAAGGACAAATGTACATGAGTTCACATATGGGTCAAAGTGTGTGAACAAATATAAGCTAATATTTTCATTTTCTTATGTAAAACCTTATAGCTTCTAAATTTCTATTACTATATTATTTATTTTTTTAATAAAATTCAATTCAATAACCTTTATGAATTTGGTATTAATTGGTATAAATTAAAATTCAAGTTATTTTGTTACAATTTTTTTTTTTTTTTGGATAAAATATTGTTGAATAATTAACACCATCATTTATAATTTTTGTTGTAAAGTTTAATTATGACCGTGCATGGCACGGGACTTAACCTAGTGTGTGTATATATATATATATAATAATAATAACCGTTGATGTCACCATTGCCTATGTGTCACTTTTTTATTTAATTTTTTCCCTCCAAAATGCAAGGATGATGTCATATTATTTTTGCTTTTTAAGCTACCCTATTTAACATAACTTGGAAAATATATTCCATTTGAATTTTTAAATTTTAAATTTTGGGTTTTCTACAAATGTTATGCTATTTGGTTATTTATGAGTTGTTAACAATAGTTAATACGGAGTAATATAATTTAATTGAAATTTCTTAATTAAATATGAAAATTATGCACTTTCGGGAATTGTATATTCATATTTAATTAGAAATTAGTTAGGAAAAATGAGGAAGTTATTTTCTTTCAGTACGTGTTAAAAAGTCTATAATTCAATTCTTATTTTAAAACTGTGCATCGCACGAAGTTAATCTAGTAAATAAATAAAGTAGAGGGTGCAAATAAGATGATTCTTACTATTATGGAAATGGTCTTCAAGTGATATAATGTAAGATGCAACCATTGTAAAGCCTTTCGAATAATTAAGAAAAATAATTCATTGGTTGTTGCGTGCAATCGATCTAGATTTAAGATGAAGGATTGGAGTAATTGAAGGGAAAGGAAAATGGAAGGAGGTGTATTGGAAATAGAGGGTGTATTAGGAGATAAGACAAAATGGGTGTCATTTTTTGTAATACTACTGTAGTTTAAAATTGTTTGAGATGATTTTATTGCAGTCATTTGAACCTTGGTGTATTAATGGTAGAGTCTAATGATTTTTTCATTTTGTTTCAGTACAATTTTTTTTTAAAAATCATTCGTAATTCTTGTGTGTGGCTCAACTACTAATGGCGGGTTCCAGCAAAATAGAACTAAAGAAAGATTTGTAATTGGATCAAGTTGATTTCTATATAATAGGTTGAGATTTTTTTAGGGTTTGAAGAAAAACAGAATAATTGGATCTAGACCAAGATATATTCAAATTGATGGTAATAAAGATAGCTATTTTATAATGGTAGGGTTTGGTTGTTACATGCAAACCAAGATATATTCAAATTGATTCACCTTTATTTTATCATTTAGGGTCTGTTTATATTTACTGAATTACGCTGAACTGAACTGAACTGAACTGATTGGAGCTGAACTGAACTGATTAGAGCTGAAATGAGCTAAAATGAATATTTTATGAGAGAGGGAAATTAGGAGTTGAATTGAACTGAATTGAAGTGAACTGATTGGAGCTGAACTGAACTGAAATTAAGTAAATGTGAACAGACCCTTAGTTAGTTACTACTTAGATGAAGTACTGCACGGTAATTACTAAATTTTCCAAGTATATTGTAAAAAATTGCAATACTAATTCCATCATTATTATTTTATACTTATACGAATGTCAAGGTTATTACTAAAGTATTATACTTTTTTTTTTGAAACACTAAAGTATTATACTTTATTTATAAAAAAATAAATAAACTAGGTATATATGATTTTTATATTAAAAAATAAAATTAAAATCTAGTTTAATACCCGTGCTATTATTAATATTACTTTTAAGTGTAAAATAAAGGATATACATGTACATATATATGTTATCAAAATGTTTTTTTTAAAAATTGAAATAAACTTTATTGCAAACAGTAGTAAAGTAGGAAAAAACAAAAACAGAAAAAAAAAAAATGATAATATTATACTCCATCCGTTTCATAATAATTGGACACAGTAAGGTTGACACAAAGTTTAGAAAAATTATAAGGTCGGGACCAAAAGGAGAATTTTTTTAACATATAGTATAGTAAGTGGGATATATTTAATTGTTTGTAGGAGAGATAAATAATAAAAAAGTAGTGTAAGTTTCTTCAAAAAAAAAAAAAAAAAGGAAGTAGTGTAAGTGGGGTTGGTAGGAGAGAGAAATATATATATATATATATAAAGTTGTGGGTTCTTATCAAATAAAGAAGTGTTGCAATTAATATGAAACAGATGAAAAAAAAAAGTGTTGCAATTATTATGAAACGAGGGGGTAGGAATTTACGATAAAATTATTAATTTAATATTTACTTAATCTTTGTTCAATTTTTCTAAATACACAATATAAAATACGTTTTTTGTGAAAATCTCACTACTAGAAAAAGCTCAATTTTCGACGGATACCAAAATCTGTCGAAAAAGTCAAAATTTCCGACGAATTTAAATTCCGTCGAAAATTTCCGACGACTTTAGATTTTCCTTCGTAAATTTCTGACAGAATTTAAATCTGTCGAAAAAAACTTAGTTTCCTACGGAAATTCCGTCGGAAAACAATTAATTTCCGACAGAATTAAATTCTGTCGGAAATTTCCTACGGAATCAAATTCCGTCGTAAAATTTCCAACGGAATTTTAACTAGTTCCGACGGATTTCACTTTATGTATGTATGTATGTATATATATATATATATATATATATATATATATATATATATATATATATATATATATATATTAAATAAAACCCGAAACCCTACGGCATCACCTGCCCCCTTTTCCCCTTCATTTTCACTTTCTTTTCTCACACCTCTCATTCTCAGATTCTCTCTCTTCTCCTTCCCTGCTCTTTTCCTTCTCTCTTCGATCTTGTTCTTCTCCTTCTCCTCCTCATTTCTTCTGTCTTCTGCTTCTCCATATTACTCCTCCTTTTCTCGATCTTTTTCTTCTCCTCTTCCTTTTGTCACCGCCAAACGCCGCTGCTCCTAGCTTCTACGCCATTTCAATTTTTAAGGTTTTTAAGGCCAATTTCGACCAAGAAAACCCTAGATCAAGAGTTTTCTTGGTCGAATTTGGCCTTATTAACCATGTTTGAGGTTAAATTTAAAGTCGATTTCGATTTAAAAGGTATGTTTTCTTGTTTTAATTTTCTTTTTTTTTTGGTTAAGTTTTAGGATGTGGTTATGGTTTTCGGCGATTGTGGTGGCTGGTTTTAGGTGGGTGGAGGTCTGGTTCGGTTAGGGTGGGTGGTGGAGTGTTTCGCTTATGATGGGCTGTTTGGTCGGATTGGTTAGGGTTGTAGATCTGGGTTTATTAGTTTAGGTGGGTTTGGGGTTGTAAATCTGGTTAGGGTTAGTGTTGTGGTAGCGCAGTGGGTGATTGTGGAGAATTTGGGTTAGGGTAGGGTTGTGGTGGTGGGATTTGTAGGCAGATCTGGGTTGGGGGTGGCATGGTGAGTGGTGGTGGCGGTGGGAGGTGGACAGGGGTGGTGGGAGCTGTTTTATTTGAGGGTTTTATATATTGTGGTGGTGGTGGGAAGGGGTGGTGGATCATTCGGGTTTTTAGGTGGTTGGAGGTGGTGATACGCCGCAACGGTGGTGGTGCGGCGTGTTTTTTTTTTAAATTTTTTTTGCAGCATTTTCCTCCATCGTAATTTTCCGATGGATTTAAATCCGTTGGAAATTTACGACGGATATTTTCGGTACCAGAAAAACCGCTTTTGACAAAAATTCCGTCGGAAAAGGTCAATTTTCATACAACTCCTTTTCCGACGATCAGTTCTGACGGAATTCCGTCGGAAACGTCTTTTCCGACGGATTTCAGGGTTTAAATTCCATCGGAAATGGCCTGTTTTCTAGTAGTGTCTTTTGCATATATATATATATACTTCACAATCTAATAGAATGGATACCTTAGGGTTGGGTCATGAAACATTTCGGATTGGGTCATTTTAGGTTACTAGTCAAGAAATATTCAACCCTTGCCCAAAGTTTTGGGTTCGGGTCAATCAACGTGCTTTGAACATTTATTTTATTTAGTTCATTTTTTGCTAATTTTTTTAAATTTTTTTTAAATTTATTAAAGCGAACATTTTCACCAACATTATTATTAGTAATTACATGCCTACTAGATAACAAATCGTCAGAAAAACACATAATTTCTTAACTAATTCTGTATTATTGATATATTTTAAATTTTGACATATAGATTATAAATTCATGGACATTTTGGGAGAAACTACCTAATAAAGCCTAAATTTTGTGAGAAACTACCTAATAAAAAAAATGTTGTAAGAAACTACCTAATAAAAGATAAAATGTTGTAATATACTACCTTTGACTGAAATTCCATCGTTGACTTAATTTTAGGATGTTGATCCACCTTAGAACACCCCCAAAACCACCGTGAGGGTTAGTTTTCAAGGTGGTAAGGTTATTTTCGGGGTGGTTGAAGGATATTCCGAGTTGGTGAGGGTAGATTAGTGTTTCGGGATGGTGGTTTTTAGGGTTAGAGGTGGTGGTTTTGGGGTTGAAAGGTGGTTTACATGTGGTGGAGATGAGTTCAAGCAAGTTGTGTTAATTTTGGGAATGAAAGCGGTGGTTTTGGGAGTGTTTTGAGGTCGATCAACAGTGAAAATTCAGTATAGGTAGTGTTTTACAACATTTTATTTTTTGTTAGGTAGTTTTTTTACAACATTTTACTTTTATTAGGTAGTTTATTACAACATTTTTTTTATTAGGTAGTTTCTCGCAAAATATGGGTTTTATTAGGTAGTTTTTGACAAAAAGCCCTAAATTTATCTTAAAATTCAATAAACAACCCGGACATCGCACGAGGCACAAAACTAATTTAACATTGAAAATAAAACTCTAACTAACTTTTTTATCCTACAAAATCTATCTAAATCTAGGGCTGTTCATCAGTTCAAGACCGGGCCGACCCGTACCAAAACGAAGACCGAAAATTTTAATTTCAAGAATCGAAGACCGGACCGGTTAAGTTAGGACCGAACCCGGACCGGACCGCTTTGGACCAATTTTAGAGTTTTATTTTAAAAATGCTAAATTTTTAATTATATTATGAAAAACTCGAAAAAAGTATAGGAAAAACTCTAATTTTTGCGTCTTTTTTTGTATGATACTCCCTCCGTCCCTAAATTACATTTCTACTTCTCTCTATTATGTGAGGAATAAATGATAGAATTGAAGTAGGAATGTAATTTAAAGATAGGTCGAATGCACACATTCGAGGCCTTAGTTTTATAGGTGGGGATAAATTTTATTGTAAGGGTGGTTTGTACTGGTTTGGATTTGATGCTCTTAAACAAACAAGTCTCGTCAAAATTAATTTTTTCCTCGGTGAATCTATAGTAATTTTCGGTATGTCTTTGGATTGTACCTTCATATGGGTTTTGGTCGAGGATGGTGGGAATAAATCATGGCGGCTGTGGTATACCGGAGATGCAAATTCAAAAGCCTTTTGGTTTCTTACGAGAAGTATTTGTACGGGGATTTTCAATGTTGAGAAGATTACATTTTTTGAATTTGATAATGATAGACTGTATTCTTATAATTATAAAAGTCACCACACACAACATGTGGAAAATACATAAATTTTTTGTGACTTTTAAGGAGAGTTTAGTACTGTATAAAAATAACCAAGGGTTTTGACAAGACGGCTGAATATCGAAGAAGATCTGTAAAAGTTTGTTCATGTTTTCTTGAAAAAGCTTCATGTGTTATAAGAAAAGAGGATGGATGAGTGTGAACTGCGAAGTGTTATGTTGCTTGTTCTTCATCTTTACTTTAAGTAATGGTTCTGCGATACGAAATTGCTGTATGTTTAACATGGTTTCCTTTGTAGGAACATGAAATTGACGTAGGTTTAATTAGAGCTATCAAAAGTTGACCCGACTCGAAATACCGACTCGAATCCGATTATTAACCGACTCGTCTAAACCCGAAAATATGGTGACCCGAACTGACCTAACCCGACCTGAAACCAACCCTAGACCCGAGTTGACCCGAATATTTGAGACCCGAACCTGAACATGAACCGACCTAGAGATGACCCGACCCAAATGTATTCCGTAAATTATTGACCTGAACCAAACCTGATCTGAACCGAAATTGAACCAAACCCGTTTTAAACCGTCAAAATTCGAATTTAAGCCGACCTGAATTCAACATGACCTATTCCTAAACCAACCCGAATTTAACCCGACCTGTTACTAACCCGACTCGAAATTCAACCCGACCTAATACAAACCCGACTCGAAATCAACCCGACTGGTTATTGACCCAACCCAAATTCAACTCGACTTGCTATTGACACGACCCGAATTTTACCCGATATATTACTAACCTGACCCAAAACTCAACCCGATAATGACCCGACTTGGAAATGACGACATGATTAGAACCCACAAATTATTGACTTGCCGACTTGAACCCGAGAATGACCCGACTTGCAAATGACCCGACACGATTATAACCCGCAAAGTATTGACTTGCTGACTTGAACCCGAGAACGACTCGACTTGGAAATGACCCGACCTGATTATAACTCGCAAATCATTGACTTGCCAACTTGAATCCGAGAATGAACCCACTTGCAAATGACCCGACCTGATTTAACCTGCAAATTATTGACTTGCTGACTTGAACCCGAGAATGACTTGACTTGAAAATGACCCGACCTGATTATAACCCGCAACCCGAGAATGACCCGACTTGGAAATGACCCGATCTGATTATAACCCGCAAGTTATTGACTTGAACCGAACCCGACATGAACCTGAGAATGACCCAACTTGAAAATGACCAAACTTGATTATAACCCGCAAATTATTGACTTGAACCGAACCCGAGAATGACCCTACCTGATTATAACCCGCAAATAATTGACTTGAACCAAACCCGACTCAAACCTGTGAACGATCCTAACTCGTTTTAACCCGTAAAAACCCGAATTTAACCCGACCTATTATTCACCCGAACCGAATGTAACCCGACCTTTTATTAACCCGACCCAAACCCGGTAAAATGTATGACCCGACTCAAGCATGACCCAACCCGAACCCGACCCGCATAGGTTACGACATTAACCCGTATTGACCCGACCCAAGTTAACCCGACCCACACTAACCCAACCTAAACCCGACCCGTTTACCCAAATTGACAGCTCTAGGTTTAATTTGGTTTAAATCAAATTCACCCTTAATTCCCAAGTTGACATAACACAACACTACTTGACTACTTCTAATTGATCCTATTAACTTAATCCGGATTAAGTTGAACACTTTAATCATCAAAGAATTCTATTCAATTAACTCTAATTGGTCATAGTGTCATACTAACTTGATCCGCTTTAGTTGAACACTTTATTTAAAGAATTCTAGTGACATAAATTTATAGCCCGTGCTTAATTATAGTAAAGAGATGAAAGGATTGAAAATTTTTTTTATAAAAAAAAAAAAAGACATAGAATGAAGCTACTAATTATAAAGAAAGAAAATCAAATTGCAGTGTCTCTGCTTTTATTAAAATCTTATAACTAACACACCAATGTTCATTTGTCTAAATCACACAATTACAATGAAAATTAATCAAGAAACGAAACAATTCAATCCCAGTTGGACCTAAAACTGAGAAATCATACTTATTGACACACTAAGTATCACTAACATACCTAGAATTATTCAGAACATTTCTGTACTATGACTAAAACTGATGAATCTAGAAATAAGCTACTGACATGCCAAGATATAACAGATTTCTGAAGCAACTATACTCTGTCTTCCTGTTGCCACTTCCCTTATCTTAAGCACTCCCATCAGACTTTTCGATCACTTTGCTGCCTTGCGAGTCTTTGCGCCATCAGTCGGGCATTTTCAGAAGCAGCTGCAGCTGCATTAGTGTTGAAAGAACGCTGCAGTTGAAATACAGGCCCAGCAGATGGTACTGATGTGCTGCTAGAAGGCGCAGTCCTCGATCTAAGAAACGGGTCTTTCAGGAGATCAGTTATTGTAGTTCCAACATCAGCATGAAACACACACACCTGAATGAAGCTCTTAAGCCCTCGGTCTTGTACCTTTTTCAATAGCCTCATATCCATTGTTCGTGATGTGCTGTCTGCAGCATCCTTATTCACCATCTGTAGTGCGCACAACCCAACACAGTTTATCTCAGACCATTCCATCCTACGAGTATAATCAATCTTATACTGAGGACTACTCTTGGGTGCAAGAATCTTCGCGACACTCAAATCTCCTAGCTTAATCGTGCCTGAATTTCCAACAACAAAGATGTTTTCACACTTGAGATCATTGTGAATAATAGGTTCATTTTGACTGTGAAGAAAATCAAGCCCTGACAGAATCTGTTGACACCATTTCTTGATTGCAAAACTGTTTTCTTTAACCTGATGTTTCTGAGTGTAATTCTTCAAATTCCCAGAATAAAGCTCAGTAATCATGTTGAACTCAACTTTGGTTTCTGCGTCAACCCAATAATGGTAGCATTTTATTATGTTCTGATGATTAAAATTCTTCAACAACTTAGCTTCTCTAACCAAAGTAAGAATATCATTCCGTTTAAGAAATTTCTTACACCAAGCAACTTCTCTGCCATTATTGTTGTCATATCCCAAATAAACTTCTTTATGATCGCCTTCATCAATCAGCTTACTGTACCTTGTGTAATGCCCTGTAGGATCTGTCTCCATAACCGTATAATCGTCGTTTCCTCCGCTTGAACTCGAAGCTGCCATACTAGTTAATAACAACAGCAAAACAGAACTAAAGAAAGATTTGTAATGGAATCTAGCTAATGAAGTTGGTTTCTATAGATGGATGGAATTTTCGTAGGATTATTAGGAGAAAAAACAGAATATTTGAATTGAATAATGGGGTTGAAGATGAAATGAATTAGAATGATAGAGTAAAAGGGTATTTATAATGGCAAGTGTTTGGGTTGTTACTTATATCCAAACCGACTAATCTTCAGTTGTAGTAGTTAGTTAAGTCAGTTATCAAGATCAAGATTTAGAAAATGCCCTTTCTTGATTTTTTTTTTTTTTTTAAAAAAAAAAAATCTTTAATTAGCCCTATATTCAAGAAAGATTTATTTTGATTAACAGGTTTTATTTTTAAATGACTAGTTGATTACTACCAAAAATAATCGTTTGTGGAAAATATTGAAAAATGTGACTTGTGAGTATACATACGAAATAACATACTGTATTTATAATGGTAAATATTTCGCTGTTAATTATGTACAAACCATAATATAAACAAACCCGACTAATCTTCAATCTATCCACTTGTAGTTAGTTAAATCTGTTATCAAGATCAAGAATCAGAAAATGCCCTTTCTTGATTTTTTGTTTATTTTTTTTTCTTCTAATTTTATTAAGTGACTACCTAACTAAATTCGTTTGTTTAATTTTAATTTTAGAGGACAAATGGCCTGGCTTTGCCCTGCTCACCTCATCAGAGTAGTAGAGGTTGCATAAACATAGTCAAAGTCACCCTCATCATCAACCAAGACCCTATTAGTAGAGAACTAGCTAGAGATGACACGATAATAAAGACACTAACTATAAAGAAAGAAAAACAAATTGCATAGCCTCAAGTTTTATTAAAATCTTATAACTAACACACCAATGTTGTGACACTAATTACATTTCTGTACTATTAGCCTCAACAAAGACCCTATTAGTAGAGATGACACGATAATACTATGCTCTAGCCAGCTCTAATTGTGATACTAACTTGATCCAGCTCACGAATTGAACACTTTATTTAAGATCTCTAGTGATGGAAAATTATTGCTCGTGCTTAAGACACTTAATAGTAATTAAGTTATTGAGTCCTTTCAAAAAAAAAAAATAAAAAAAATTATAGAGTAACGAGATGAGAGGATTGAAAAGTAAAGAAATTGTATGTGGAAAGACACTAATTACACAATAAGAAAATCAAATTGCATAGTCTCACATTTTATTTAAATCTTATAACTAACACACCAATGTTCATATAATTAATTCATACACATTAACAAATGACAATGAACGAAAGATTTTAATCTCAGTTGGACCTAAAACTAAGAAATCATACTTATTGAAACACTAAAGTATCACTAAATACCTAGAATTATTCAGAAAATTCCTGTACTATGACACAAACCAAAGTCTAATTTGTACTAAAGAATCAATTAAACTGATGAGCCTAGAATAAGCTACTGCCAAGAAATAACAGCCTTCTGATGGAACTATATATTGTGTCCTCCTGTTGCCACTTCCCTCATTGTATCTACTCCGATCAGACGATTCACCTTGCAAGTGTTTCCTGATTTGGCAGACCCATTGCATTAGCTGTCAGTCGGGCCTCTTCATCATCAGATGTGCCGATTGATGTTAGGCAAGACAGGCATTCCCTCTTCATCAGCAGATGCATTGATGTCAGGCAAGACAGGCATTCCCTCTTCAACATCATCAGATGCATCGATGTTATGCAACACAGGCATTCCATGCTGCTGCTGCTGCTGCTGCTGATCCTGCTGCGCGTCTTGGTTCTGTTGGACCTCTTCATCAGATGCGGCTGCATTATTGTCATCAGGCATTCCATGCTGATGTTGTTGTTGTTGCTGATCCTGTTGCGCATCTTGGTTGTGTGGCATTATTATTGGGGGAGCACTTGTCTGATGATTCACAACAGTTCTCTCAGTAGATGAAATCCGAAGAGATGAAACACTGTCAAAGATTAAAACCATGTTACTGTCACTGCCCTCATTGCTATCATATTCAGCCACAAGTTTTGCTATCATATTCACGCCCTCTGTTGATTTCCCTAGCAGACGGCAGAAGCAATACATCCCTCTGATCATCCACAGGAACACTCACATTCGGATCACTCGGTGCAAGAAACGGATCATTCAAGAGATCAGTTACAGTAGTCACAACAGTTGTAGGAATCAGACACCTCCGAATGAACTTCTTAAGCTGCTGATCTTTCACTCTTTTTAGTTCAGCAGGCATTCCACGCGAATCAACCGGTCTCCTCTGTACATCTTCCTTAGTCAACATCTGTAACACGGTCATCCCAAAATAGTATATCTCAGACCGCAAAATATAAAAAAGATCAGCACTAGCATCAGGAGTAAGTGGTGTTTCCCAACCCATAGACGCGGCTTCATGTGAACTCGAACCCACCATTACTAGTTAATAACAACAGCAAAACAGAACTAAAGTTGTGGAATCAAGTTGATTCAAATGGATGGAATGTTTTTTTTTGTTGTGATTGAAGGAAAAACAGAAGGAAATTTGGACTTTTGGAGTATGTAGTACGTGGAAATTGAATGAGTTGATGATGAAATGAATTAGAATGTTAGTGTGAAAGGGTATTTATAATGGTATGTGTTTATTTGTTACTTTATATCCAAAGTTCCATACTATACAAACCGATTAATCTTTGATTTATCCATTTGTTGTAGTTAGTTAAGTCGGTTATCAAGATCAAGAAATAGAAAATGCCTTTTCTTGATTTTAATTTTTTAATTATGATGAAATAGTTTTTATTATTATGCCGCTACTTTTGTTTTAATTATTATTGAAGCCTCTACAAGTATCCGTCTATACTACGAGTACTTGAGTACTTCATATCTTATAGTGATAGACTTTGTAAGTTTGTGTAAATAAGAATTAAAAACCTGAATTTGAGCGATACTTTCATGTAAATAAGAATTATGATCAACTAATAAAACTATACGTTTGTCATCATCTGGAAATTGGAATAGGGTACTTATTGAGATGTTCTTTAGAGAGAAGATTGTCCGATTTGACATTAATATGGTTTGGTTTAGTTTGAGAAATGTCTAACCGTATTTTTACATTTTGGTTCGAGAAATATCAAACCATATTTTTATGCTTTGGTTTGGTTCGAGAAATGTCAAACTGTATTTTTACGATTTGATTTGGTTCGAGAAATGTCAAACCATACTTAGTTTTACGATTTGACCCTAATTATTCCTATTAACTTGACCCGGCTAACTCAAGTTGAACACTACTTTAATCAAAGAGTTCTAGTCAACTTACTGTAATTAGTCATACTAGCTTGATCTGCTTTAATTGAACACTTTATTTAAAGAATTCTGGTGACATAAATTTATAGCCCGTGCTTAAGTAGTGAAGAGATAAAAGGATTAAAAAGTAAAAGAAAATGGACATAGAAGCTACTAATTATAAAGAAAGAAAAAACAAATTGCAGTCTCTGTTTTTATTAGGATCATATAACTAACACACCAATGTAACAATGTTCATATGTCAATGAAAATTAATCAAGAAACGAAACAATAAATCTCAGTTGGACCTAATACTGAGAAATCATACTCATTGACACACTAGTATCACTAACATACCTAGAATTATTCAGAACATTTATGACATAAACGAGTCTAATTTTGTACTAAAAAATCAAACTAGTAAGCCAAGAAATAAGCTACTGACATGCCAAGAAATAACAGATTTCTGAAGCAACTATATTCTGTAGCAAACGAACAGACATTTCATGTTAATCACTCCCATCAGACATTTCACCTTGCTGCCTCGCGAGTGTTACTGTCGTCGATAGCACCTTCAGACTCTGCAGCTGCACTAGTGATGGTAGCAGGCTGCAGTTGAATTGTAGACCAGGGCCCAGCAGATGGTACTGATGTGCTGCCAGAAGGCGCATTCCTCGGCACAAGAAACGGGTGTTTCAGGAGTTGAGTTATTGTAGTCCCGACATCTGCAGGAAACACACACACCTCAATGAAGCTCTTAAGCCCTTTGTCTTGTACCTTTTTCCAAAGCCTCATATCCATTATTCGCGATGTGCTGTCTGCAGCATCCTTATTCACCATCTGTAGTGCGCACAACCCAACACAGTATATCTCAGACCGCTCTATCATTCGAGTAATAACAGCATCATACTTTGGACTAGTCTTGGGTGCAAGAATTGTCGTGACAATCAAATCTCCTAGCTTAATTGTGCCTGAATTTCCAACAACAAAGATGTTTTCGCACTTGTGATGAGAGGAAGTTTCCTAGCTATTTCTTTTATTCTCTTTTCTTGTCT
This sequence comes from Chenopodium album, assembly GCF_948465745.1. Classification (NCBI taxonomy): domain Eukaryota; kingdom Viridiplantae; phylum Streptophyta; class Magnoliopsida; order Caryophyllales; family Amaranthaceae; genus Chenopodium; species Chenopodium album. Next base: position 10,467,539 of record NC_137844.1, read on the forward strand.
TGGTGTGAGCACTGTACCAGCTGCCATTTAGAATGGTGGGCTGTCCTTTTTGATTATTCCTTTGTCCTTAGTGTTTTGTTACCGTTGAGCATCATTGTATATATAATGTAAGCTGCTTTGCAGAGCTCTCTGAATTAATGAGAATCAGTGCTTCCTTCTCTATTCTATCAGATCTCTCTATGACCATTGTCATCATGGTATCAGAGATAGGTTGCTTTGAAATCAGATATTGAGAGCTGTAGATTGTAGGAAGCCTTGCTGTATTCGAAGAGCAATTTCACAAATTTTCAATTGAAATTCCCAAATTGATTTTGACCTAGATTTGCTGAAATCATCTTCCCTAATATCCAAATGGCCGGAGAAACAAACGTTAATGTTTCTTTGGACTTCACAAATCCACTCTATCTGCATCCCTCTGATGGTACTCATACCATTGCCGTTTCCAAGCTCACTGGATCTGGCAATTATCGGACCTGGAAAAGATCGATGGAAATCGCTCTGTCCTCAAAGCGCAAACTCGGGTTTGTGACAGGGAGCATAAGCCGCCCAATTGATGACTCTGTCAAGGCGGAGTTGTGGGACACCTGCAACTCCACCGTTATAGGGTGGATTCATGCTTCGGTGTCGGACTCTATCAAAAGCTCAATACTGTTCCTGAGCACAGCAAGGATGATATGGTCACACCTTGAGAAGCAGTTTTCTCTCCAAATGGGTCACGCAAATACAAGATCAGCAGAGATCTGTATGGGTTGAAGCAAGGTGGTGCGCTGGTGCACGAGTACTACACCAACATGCGGAGTCTCTGGCAGGAGCTGGAAGCGATGAGTGCTCTGCCAACTATAACCACAACTGGTACATACATTACTGCTTTCCTGCGGGCTATGGAAAGGCAGCAGGAGGAGAGTCGCTTGTTCCAGTTCCTAAATGGACTGGATGAAGATTACGGGCCTCAGAGAAGTCAGCTCCTGCTAATGGTTCCTCTTCCAACTGTTGAAACGGCCTGCTCTGCCATACAACAAGAGGAATCGCAGAGAGAAGTGCTCAAATCTGTGAAACCTGAGGTAGAAACAGCAGCTATGTTTAGCAAAACCTCTGAAGTTGTCTGCAATGTGTGTGGTGGGAAAGGACACTACGCCAAAAAATGCTTTGAGGTGGTAGGATACCCAAGATGGCATCCAAAGTCCAGAAAACAGCAGCAAGGGAAGGGCAAGCCCAAAACAGAAACCAAAGTAGCTGCAATGGGACAGATAGACTCAGAAAGCTCCTCAGATGCTGGATCAGTAACCTTTACAGCAACTCAATTCAACCAATTTCTGAAGAAATTCTCTGGTATGAATGCTAACTCATCCTCTGCTGTAGTTGAAACTGATGATGAGTTAGAACATATATTTGGTGGTATGGTGACATGTTGCAATGCTGCTATTGATGGAAATGTGTGGATTATAAACTCGGGAGCCTCTGACCATATGACATATAAAATTGATGCAATGAAAAACTCTGTTTTGGTTAACAATATCCCTAGCATTAACTTGCCTAATGGTGCTGTGTCTAAAATATCTCATATTGGTGACATAAAACTTGCTGATGGTCTGTTGTTGAAAGGTGTTCTTGGAGTGCCCACATTCAAACATAATCTTCTCTTTGTAAATAAACTAAATAGAGATAATGATTGTAATGTGATGTTTCATTCTGGTTTTTGTGTGATAAGGGGTAATAGTGACCAAAAAATTATGGGTCTGGGAAAACTTCATAATGGGTTGTACTATCTCATAGACAGTCCTGCTGATTGTGTGAAATTGAATGCTCTTTGCACTGCTTTTGGTGGTAAAGCAACCTCTAGTAAAGCTCAGACCAGTGTAGAACTGTTCACACTCTGGCACAACAGACTTGGGCATGCTCCCACACCCAAGCTGAAATTGATTCCAGTCTTAGCTGATCAGGTGGGGTCATATGACTGCACTTGTACAGCCTGCCCTATGGCTAGATTTGTCAAACAGCCTTTTCAGTTGAGCAAGTTAGTGGCAAAATCTCCATTTGAGATTATTCACATTGACATATAGGGTCCCTACAAGGTGAATTTCAAGGGAAAATTCAGGTTTTTCCTAACTATAGTAGATGATCATAGTAGATATACATGGATATATCTTCTGTAAGAGAAATCTCAGGCTTTGAACATTCTTGAAACTTTTGTGAATTATGCAAAAACTCAGTTGGTAGGAAGGTGAAGACTGTTAGGTCTGATAATGCCCTTGAGTTGGATGACACCAAGGCAAACCCTCTATTTGCTGCATATGGTATTGTGCATCAAACTTCATGTGTTGAGAGACCTCAACAAAATGGAAGAGCAGAAAGAAAACACAAGCACTTGCTGGAAATTACCAGGGCAATTAGGTTTCAATCTGGTCTTCCCTTGAGTTTTTGGGGTGACTGTGTTCTTGTGGTTGCTTACATAATTAACAGAATACCTACACCTATCCTAGCTAATCAGACTCCTTTCCAAAAGCTTCACCAAAAACCCCCAGCTTATGATGAAATAAGAGTGTTTGGATGTTTGGCTTTTGCCTATAATCCCACACTAAAACCTGACAAACTTAATCCTAGGGGTGTGCCCTGTATTTTCTTAGGATATCCACCCAATACCAAAGGTTTTGTGCTCATGAATCTTCTCACTCAAAAGAGATTTGTTTCAAGGGATGTAAAATTCCATGAACATATCTTTCCTTACAACAATGCCACTCTCAAAAGCATTCTTCAGCCTGTTCCCACAGATACACCACAAACACCCTCTCCTTTGCAGTATGAAGACTTGTCACCTATACATCTTGCTTCTGATAATGTCACACAGAATACTGATGAAGTTCCTAGCTCTCCTGCTGTCAACCCGCCATCATCACCTTCACAAAATAGATCAGAACACATAGAACCACAAACTCACCAGCCTGAGATCAGAAAATCTACCAGACCAAGACAGGAACCCTTCTGGATGAAGGATTACAAGAAAGTGGCACTCAATGCCGAGCTTGAACCTGTATGTGTAGCCAAAGATAGTGATGTTGGTGTGTCCTCAGAATTCTATTGCTTTCTGGCAAGTGTGACCAAGGAAGCTGATCCAATCTCATTCAATGAAGCAAAAAATGATCCAACTTGGATAACAGCTATGAATGAAGAACTGCTGGCCCTTGAAGAAAATGAAACTTAGGAACATATAACTTTACCTGTTGGTAAAAGGGCCATAGGAAGCAAGTGGATTTTCAAAACTAAGTTGAATCCAGATGGAACTGTGGAGAGAAAGAAAGCTAGACTGGTGATCTTGGGTTGCAGACAAAGACCAGGGATTGACTGTGATCAAACCTTTGCACCAGTTACAAAGATGACCACTGTAAGGTCATTGCTAGCTGTTGCAGCTATGCAGGGTTGGATTACAACCCAGATGGATGTGAAGAATGCATTTCTTCATGGAGAATTGAGTGAGAATGTGTACATGAAAATTCCAAAAGGATATGTGGGACCTGGGCTGCCTATCAATCCAAATCAGGGGGAGCTTGCAGGAAATCAAGTGTTGAAATTGAAGAAATCCTTGTATGGACTCAAGCAAGCACCCAGGCAATGGTTTTCCAAGCTGACTGAAGCTCTAAAATCCTTTGGCTACATTCAGTCTAGAGCAGATTACTCTCTCTTCACCAGATAGTCAGGAAGCAGATTTGTTGCTGTCCTTATTTATGTTGATGATCTGCTGACTGCAGGGAACAATCAACAAGAAATAGATAACTTGAAAGATCTTCTGTCCAAGAAATTTAAAATGAAAGATCTTGGCAAATTAAGATACTTCTTGGGTCTGGAGATTGAACATTCACACTCAGGAATATTCATATCTCAGAAGAAATATGCTCTAGATGTGATCAAAGAATTTGGAATGACAAAATCAAGACCAGTGAAGATCCCTATGGATACACACATTAAACTCACACCTGAGCTGGGAGATTCTTTACCAGATGCTGAAGTTTATCAGAGGTTGGTGGGAAAACTGTTGTATCTCACCATCACGAGACCTGATATAAGCTTCTCTGTTCAAGTGCTAGCTCAGTTCATGCAAGCTCCTACAACTGTGCATCTGCAGGCAGCTAAGAGAGTCTCGAGATATCTCTTAAGTTCCCCAGACAAAGGCATTCTGTTAGCTAGTGAGTCAGCAGCCATACTCACTGCCTACTGTGATAGTGACTGGGCTGGATGTCCTATCACTAGAAAGTCTACAACAGGTTACTGCATTCTCTTGGGAGATTCACCAGTGTCTTGGAAGGCTAAGAAGCAATCCTTGGTGGCCAGATCCTCAGCTGAGGCAGAGTACAAGGCAATGGCTCTCACAATCTGTGAGGTAACTTGGTTAAATGCTTTGGTTAAGGACTTGGGGATCAAAAACCTTGGGCCAGCTATCTTGAGATGTGACAACAAAGCAGCCATATCCATAGCTTCAAACCCAGTGCTGCATGAGAAAACCAAGCATGTTGAAATTGATCAACACTTTGTGAGAGAAAGAGTTCAAGATGGTTCAGTGAAGCCCACCTATGTCTGCAGCTCAGAGCAACTTGCTGATATCTTAACAAAGATCCTGCCAGTGCAACAACATCAATATCTGTTGAACAAACTTGGAGTTACTGATTTTCCACACCAAGCTTGAGGGGGAGTGATGAGAGGAAGTTTCCTAGCTATTTCTTTTATTCTCTTTTCTTGTCTTGGTGTGAGCACTGTACCAGCTGCCATTTAGAATGGTGGGCTGTCCTTTTTTATTATTCCTTTGTCCTTAGTGTTTTGTTACCGTTGAGCATCATTGTATATATAATGTAAGCTGCTTTGCAGAGCTCTCTAAATTAATGAGAATCAGTGCTTCCCTCTCTATTCTATCAGATCTCTCTATGACCATTGTCATCAGAGATCATTGTGAATAATCGGTTCATTTTGACTGTGAAGAAAATCAAGCCCTGTCAGAATCTGTTGACACCATTTCTTGATTTCAGGACTGTTTTCTTTAATCTGATGTTTCTGAGTGTAATCCTTCAAATTCCCAGAATAAAGCTCAGTAATCATGTTGAACTCAACTTTGGTTTCTGCGTCAACCCAATAATGGTAGCATTTGATTATATTCTGATGATTAAAACTCTTCAACAACTTAGCTTCTCTAACCAAAGTAAGAAGATCATTATGTTTAAGAAATTTCTTACACCAAGCAACTTCTCTGCCATTATTGTTGTCATATCCCAAATAAACTTCTTTATGATCGCCTTCATCAATCAAATTACTGTACCTTGTGTATTGCCCTGTAGGATCTTTCTCCATAACCGTATAATCGTCGTCTCCTCCGCTTGAACTCAAAGCCGCCATTACTAGTTAATAACAACAGCAAAACAGAACTAAAGAAAGATTTGTAATGGAATCAAGCTAATGAAGTTGATTTCTATAGATGGATAGAATTTTTAGGAGAAAAAACAGAATGTTTGCAATAAAGGGTTGAAGATGAAATGAATTATAATGGTAATGTAGAAGGGTATTTATAAGGGTAAGTGTTTGGGTTGTTACTTATATACAAACCGACTAATCTTCAGTTGTCATAGTTAGTTAAGTCGGTTATCAAAATCAAGATTTAGAAAATGCCCTTTCTTGATTTTTTTTTTTTAAAAAAAAAAACTTTAATTAGCCCTATATTCAAGAAAGATTTATTTTGATTAACAGGTTTTATTTTTAAACGACTAGTTGATAACTACCAAAAAAAATCGTTTGTGGAAAATATTGAAAAATGTGACTTGTGAGTATACATTCGAAATAACATATTTATAATGGTAATTGTTTAGTTGTTAATTATGTCCAAACATGTAACTCAACCCGCTTCCTCGATTAACCTGTTTAACACCTCTAACCACATCAAAGAACATGCATTCCTTAGTGCGCGATGAGTACAATGCAGCTGCACAAGTACAGTCATTTAAGCGCATCTAGTTTTGCTACTATTACTCATTGAGGTAGCTTTTTTTTAGTAAACTATCAGCATCTTTTAACTCAAGCATGATCCATACCTCATCTTTCCTGTGATAAACTCTTCATTGCAATCTATCGTCGTTTGAACTATCTTGGTCCCTTGCTAACATTCATATACACGAACATGTCCTAGAAAATGTGCAAATTCCATAGGCAGAGCAAGCCAGGGGAAGATCACAAGTAGTATTTAGGACTTGAAATGATGCCTCTAACTTGTCTTTGTAGGGTGAGTAGTTTCCAGTGTCGTTATCCAAGGCTAGAAATCTTCAATCTATCCAATTGTAGTTAGTTCAATCTGTTATCAAGATCAAGAATTAGTTAATGCCCTTTCTTGATTTTTTTTTTCTCTTCTAATTTTATCAAGTGACTAGTTAATACCTAACTAAATTCGTTTGATAGAAAACATTGAAAAAAAAAATGTGTTATGCATGACACGTGACATGCAATTTGTGTAAATTTCTTTATTCAATAATTAAATTCCTTTAACTTGCCCTTACTCAATAAAGATTTTTTATTTATTTAAGAGACATTTCATAAAAGTGATTAGTAACTAACAAAAATCGCTTTTTGATAAATACTTAATTACGATTTTTAATTAGAATCATTAGAGAGAAAACTTTGGTTGTGCAGGCCAATCTAAAGAAGTTTAAAACACTCAATTTATGACATAAATTTTCTTTAATTTAAGAAATTTTCCACTATTTAATAAAATGGTATTCGTAATTCTAAATAAAGCATTAGGTTCAGTGAGAACTCTCCATCCAAGTTTAGTTAGGGAAGCTGAGTTGTCCTGACGTGTCGAACAAAGTCTTAAACCACCTTTATCTCTTAAAGGTTTTAGAATATCTCAGGAGAGTAAATGATTTGTTCTTCTGCTGAACTCCCATATATAAAACACCGAGATTTTTTTGTTAGTCTCATCACAAATGGAACGAGGTATATTCGCCATTTGCATCGAGTAATTTGCTAAGGTGGTGATGGTAGATTTAGTGAGAGTGATGCGACCTGCCAGTCATAAATATTTTGTTTTGTACCCCGTAATAGTAAAAATAATAATTAAAATGAAAGGACAAGCTATGAACACAAGTTAATTTAAGAAAGCAACATACCTAGGCCACTTTAACCACGTTGTGTAACATGTAAGTAAGGCCAATGAACTTGCCAACACCAAGAGTTTATATGTACAATGGTACAAACTGGCGGCTAAATGGGTCATCTGAATCACTTGCATAGCCCACCTATCTAATAATCAGACTTTACTAAAGATTACACAATGCGACTAACTCAATCTAATTGTCGTAATACCACAATCTAGCTCAAGCTTATCATGTTACTCTAATGACTAAAAGTCTAGAATGTTGTAAAATAAAGAGGGATTTTCAAGGCTACAATGAAGTTAAAACAATAAGATCAAAGAGATGATCTTATGACAATAGAAAGAGTACAGTGTGTCGTGAAGCAAATTCACTGACTTGAAAACGAAATTCCGGCGCAACCGAGGTGCACAATTGCACTCGCCGGCACGTTCCCTAAGGGTAACACACCACTTCTACACAAAGCCACTTTTGGGTGGAAGGTTGGAGCCAAGTAACATATGCCCAATATAAAGTATGTGTTTAAGCAAGCTTGTGTTTGAAGGTTATGTTCAAGTATGTATATTTCAGATAATGAACAAGCTTTTTATAATCAAGAAAGTAAGATGAAAAGAATGAATCTAGACATGAAAAGGGTGATTAAATAAGAATAAAGAATATGACTTAATCACCATAAACATCTTCTTTAATGAGGGGGTTTCAAAGGATCATCAAGAGATCAAAGAAGAATCCAATGGAAAAAACCCGTTGGAATTCCAACGGATACTATCGCGCCCGATCGGGCAAGACTTCGCCCGAACAGGTGAGCATCCAAGAACAATATGACAAATTTCGAAGTTCCTTGTGCCCGACTGGGCATGACTCGCCCGCTTGGGCGAGCGAAGGTCTGTTTCCAGACTTTCACTCGCGCCCGACCGGGCGACGAGGATTCTAGCATATCCGTTATTATTCCCCGCGCTCGATCGAGCATAGCTAGCCCGATCGGGCGGATGCACAATGCGATAACTCTTTTTCCTCCCTTTATTCCAACAATCCCCCACTAAAGGGATGGAATAAGACAACAATGAATTGAGAAGCAACATATTGGACATAAGAGGAGATCAATACATAACACTTAGATATTACATAAGTAATTTGAAATCTAGTGCTTAGTGAAATGAGATAATGAATTACAAGTATAAGGGTGGACAAACCTTAAAACCCTTAGACTCTTGATCAAGGAGTGAACTAACCTTGAAACTCCAAGATTTAATTCAAAAACCCCACATCACATACCTTTCTCCAAAATTTACTTGAACTCCGCGAAGAGATATGCTTTTTTTATAGCCAAGCATATTCACCTTAGGTCTAGTGGAAGCTCTAGGAAATCTACCCAAGTTTTCCGTAGAAGATGACTAGTCTTCACAACCACATAGGTGAATCACAAGCACTTCTCAAAAGCACTTAGTCAATAAGGTTAAAACATGTTCCTCAACAAATGCTACATTGTAGCCATTAACCCCCATAAACCATGGATTCATTAAGAGCTTAATGCTCAACCTCACAACAATCATAAATAACGGTGATTCCAAAGCTTTAGTGCGTCCACTCAAACATTTGGATTCATTAAGAGTCAAAAGACTCAACCTCAAAAGGTGGATCAATCAAGTGCGTCTCAAATAGCACCAACCTAAATGGTTTATTGATCCATTAAGAACTTAAAAGAGTTCAACCTCAATCAAGCATTACAACACATGTCATAGGGATAGGAATGTAGTAATGCTTTTCCATATGGGCTTAAGGCCTATCCCTCTCGACATTTCCACAAATAATTATCAAGGATTGTTACATGTCCCAAATTTTCTTACCATAGTGCAAAATTATTTTGCTAGAATATTTTCCAAATAAGGAAAACTAGCATGTTACCAACATCAACTTAATTTGCACAAATGGCTAAAAAATATGTCACATTCACCATGATGTAAATAAAGTAACAATACAACTCAAAACTTGAAATTTCAACACTTTACTCAATCAAGTCCAATCCTTGAAAATAACATAGCCGCCTCATTAGTGAACGTACTTCAGCAACCACCAATCTCCAACACTTGATTTCCGAAAATTTTTGAACCACTTTTCCCGGAGGCTAGTAACCTTCGTACGTAAAAAGATACTTAGTAAAAGATGAAGTAAGTTTAAACAACAACGTTAGTCATCCACTATTAAAATTTGTAAAATATTGCACTACAACAACTATTTCACAAATATATGCTATGTTAAAATAAGATGCAATGCATGTCCCTATCATATTGCTAATTATATTAGCATGCTCCACTCAAGACATACTTTAAGACCTCTTTAAAGTACACATAATTCATGCTAGTCATATTCCACTCAAATGATGACATGAACAACAAATATCATATCATCGCAAAAACTTTCTAATCACGAAACATGTATGACACTTTGGAAAAACCAAAAACTCATAATGATATTATTATTCTCAAAATAATAAAACACATGTCATATTCAAATTCATGAAAAAGCTTAACAAATTAGAAAGATTAAGAAGTTCAAGAAAGTTATTAACTACAATCACATCACATGTGATTCTCAACACCACCACACTCACATGGTAGAAATAACACAAAAAAATATATTACCTTGAAGCAACTAGTGAGAAGCAAACTTAATCTCAAGTATTAGATTCTTACAAGGTACTAACCAAACTCTTGTACCACGTCCTAGATAATTATTTCAAGTCAACTCACACTTGAGCTTTCAACTCACATTTGAGCTTTCAACTCACATTTCTTATCTTCACCATGAAACTCCCCAACCGACTCACTTAAGTCACCACTTAGAAGGCATAATAAACTTCAACCACTAGAGGGAAATTAAACTTATCATCAAGGATCAAGATCCGAAATAATTAAGTCATCTAAGTGAGATCTACATTGTTCCATTAAGACAAGAAAAACAAAGTAACCTTTACTCACAAGTTTAGCCTTGAACACTTCCAACAACACTAAGTGAATTGACATTAGAAAAACTTTAGAAGAAACATTAGGAAACACACTCCATATTAAAAAGGATAGGAGAACTCCAACCATGTTAGAAATGATCTTACTTATCCTCAATAACTTCTTCCAAGGTAAACAATCACTCACGTCATCAATTCATATTAAGTTAAGGAAACACTCTTCAAACATAGAGATGTCATAACAACAAATCAAGGCAAACAAATTATAGTCTTTAGCATAGCTAGTCATGTTCATGCTTTGCATCAAATAATAGAGAGATCTAATATTAGTGCCTCTTATTCCTCTTATAATCAACTTGTTCACAAAGAAAATACATAGATGGGAAAATAGCAATAAAGAGACATGGGAATTCCAATATGCATAGTCAATCACTTGTCACTTAAACATGACATAATGCATAAAAATGCTAAAAACGAATTATTATGGTAAATGATGCCAAATATTGTGGTACATGGAGATAATTCAACAATCCGGCCAACAATCACATACAATAATCCAATATTGTGATGCATGGAGATAATCCAATAATCCAACATCACATACAAAGTTATGGAGCATATAATCAGTTGCTTAAAAAGCAAAAACAGTTCAAGACATCAAACAAACCAAGACTTTGAGTTCAACACTTATTCTCATATTACACTTTTCCCCCACAATGAACGATCAATGATTATTATTTCAACTAAGTATTGAAATTAGACATGGTAAACTCTACTCCTTTCACATAGGGCATATAAGGACTAAATTCCTACTACAAAATTCTATACACTCATAGAATTATAACCCTCACATGCCAAAGTTAAGTTTAAAAACAAAACATAGTTGATTATGGAGAAAGGAATATGTGGACATACCTCTATAGTGCCTTTAATAATTTATCTTAGCGATCAATGATGAACAATCCAATGACCACCACTTGTATTGATTGTGCATCTATCCACTAAGTATTTTGATCTAATTCTCATATTGATTGCAGATTTATCAAATTATTTTTTTCTCTCATTGTGATAATGTAAGTGTTATCTACCTTTTTAGCAACCTGGTTCAACACCAACGCACTAAACATGTGTGGATGGATATTCATTTTGTTCGAGAAAAGGTTGCATTAGATCACATTCGAGTTGTAAATGTTTCAACTAGATATCAGTTTGCGGACATTTTCACAAAAAGCCTTCCACGAGACTATTTTTGGATTTTAAATTCAGTCTTAGCGTATGACGTCCTCACGCTATGACTGCGGGGGGTGTCACTACAAGAAAAAGGCTATTTTTGATGGTTTAAATCCATCGGAAATACCATAAAAAAAACGGTCGAAAAAGTGATTTCCAATGGTTTTCCGTCAAAAAAGTGTTGTCAGAAAGTCCTTTTTCGGAAATTTGCACTTTTCCGACGGAAAAACCATCGAAAATGACTTTTTTGATGGATTTTAAAACAACGGAAAAAACCTATGGCAAAAACCATCGGAAATTTCCAATGACTTTGCCATCGGAAACTTCCGATGGGTGGCTAAACCGTTGGAGATTTCCGATGGCTAGGCCATTGGAAATTAAAGCAAAGATTTTTTTTAAAAATCCCTTCCCCCTAAACCACCCACCCTAACCCTAAACCACCCTTGCCCACAATCCTAACGACCAAACCTACACCGATCCAAACCACTCATATTACCCGCCTACCCAAACCACTTAAACCCATACCGATACCTACACTAAACCACCCCAGCCACACACCACCTCATTTAATCCGTCCCCAATCCAACTTTGCAACCACCTTAACCCCACTCACATGTACTCCAAAAAACCCTAACCACACCCATTGCTACCACCACTAACCACCGCTACAACCACCGGCCGCCCAAAACACTCGAAAAAAATAAAAAACACCAATAAAAAACGCAAGAAAATGAAAAAAAGGAAAGAAATAAAAAATCTAACCTTCATAATTTCAAGAAAAATGGGTTTATATGGTCAAATTCAACCACGAAAACTCCGGATCTGGAATTTTCATGGTTGAATTTGGCCAAAAAACCTAAAATAACCTACCAACATTGCTTAAATACAATTCTTGTAGTGTTTGCTCAAAATAAAGCGATGAACTCTAGCAAATTTGGCCAAAAAAAGAGAGATAGAGAAGAAAGAAAAGAAGAAAAGTGAGAAGAAGAGGAGAGAGAAATGAGAGGAGAACGGTGCCGAAATGGGGGAAATGGGGAGAGGAGTGAGAAAAGAAGAGAAGTGAGAAGAGGAAGTCAGAAGGGGGAAATGAGGAGAAGAGGAGAGATAAAGGAAACAAGAAGAAGGAGAACAGAGAGGAGAGAGAAAAGGAAATGAGAAGAGGTGGGGGCGACATTTGGCTCTTAAGCCCTTAGGGTTTTTTTTTCTCTCTATAGTTTCCGATGGTTTTTAAAACCATCGGAAATTATCCATTTTTTGACGGTTTTTGACCATCAGAAATTTCCTATGGCTTTTAAAACCACTGAAAATTTCTAATGGCTTGATCCATCGAAAAATTATTAAACCATCTGTAAGGAGGGTGCGCCCATCGTAGGGGATCCTTCTCCTTTATGGCCATGGCCCTTTAAAAACCTAGGACTTTACACTTGTATGGTGTATTAGCATTTGAATTCCTGACTGTTTGGGGGACCTTGAATTAGAGTTGATCCTATCATTATGCATTTTTGTAAGAAACTAGTAAGGAGTCGCCAATGAGTTTTAGGAAAACTCATAAACCTCGCTCATGCCTTTCTCCCAAGTAGGGTTCAAGGGATATTTAGCATGAATCATAAGTTTACCCATGCCCAAATTGGTCTACTTGTACCAAAAATGAGTTCAGGAGCGAGGGTAAAATAACGTTCCTTTTAGGGGGGAATCGCTATTCTAGCCCTAGTGCGGCCTCTACTAACTCTTTCTTTTTTCACAATTTCATCACAAAATAATATATGCAACGTGATACCTAAACTTAAGTTAGTTGATTTTATTTACTGTAGGGAATAATTCAAGCATTACCCCAAACTTGAACCCCACTGTGATCATACACTTAAGCATGGTGGCGTCCAAAGGGAAGGAAGCTAGAGCAAAAGAGTCGCCAACAATTTTTAGGAACTTGTAAACCATTGACAGGGTGAAGGTTACACCCCTTAACGATCCAGGAGATCGTTAACTCCAATAGGTCTGGAACCATGACTCGAAGTTGGGGGATGAAGGTACAAATCCAATATAAAAGAGATTGAATCTGCCCTAATAAAATAGGCCTCTACTTTATTCTTCTCGTATTCATGTGCGCTTTCTGACTAACATGCAATCAATAGGTTAACCCTAAACCTATTTATCTATGTTGGTTGAATATTAATGCACAAATAAAACTATTATTGGCGATCACTTGAATTATAATCAAATTAACCCTAAATAAGATTATTAATTATCTTATTAAGCGTGATTACAAGTACCAATTCCTTTTAAACATGCAAGAGAGGGCATGATCAAGCAACAACAATAATAATAATCAAGCAACATAATAAATAATTATCATAATTATAATCATAATAACAATCATAATAATCATAATTATCATAATCATGTTAAAGCATAATATTAATCGCAAGATCCTAGGCATAATACTAACAAGATTAATAACAAACCCTAACATGTCACTAAAGATCAAAGATCAAAGCTTTAGCCCTAACATGATACTAACATGCTATTAGGAAAGAAAATATGAAGCATCCTAGAAATCATAATTGATATAAGCAAATCACCCTAAATATCATACTAAGGAAAGCATCCTAACATGATACTAGGAACCAAAATAACAATCTTAACATGATTTATATATCATAAGATCAATGAAACAATTAAAGTACTTACTTGGATGCCTTGTATCTCTTTATAATAACAAAATACACACGTTAGTAACTTCAAGGAAAATATAAAACAAACAATTAAATTAAATAATTGAAATAGAGATTTGGGACCAAACCCTCAGAAATTATAACCTTTCACGTCTAGGGCGAAGGCAACTTCGAACTTGGCTAGGTGTGTCTAGTGCTAATGAATGTGGAATTTTGTTTGTGAAAAGTTGGTTTAGAAAGAGAGAGAGAGAGAGAGTATCAAGAAATTCTTGATGAGAGTTGGTTTTTTTGATGATCGAAAACGGAGGTCTAAGGACCCTATTTATAATAAAATAGTCCAGAATTGATAATACAAATCAGAGTTCGAAAAGGAATAAAACACGACGTTGTCGCCATAATAGCCCCTGTCGCCGCGCGACAGAGTGCAGCACCACGCGACGGGCCTGTCGTCCGGCGCTGCAAGACAGTTTTTGTGGATTTTGTTTTTATCATATATTTTGATCCAGAAGTCCAAATAAGTCATATAATATGTAGTTGGAAATCTCTTAAAGTCTAATTTGCAACCCAATTGGAATCAGATTAAAATATTTTGTAGATAAAAAGATATGACCGAAATAGTAGAAGGGTGTCAGTTTTGGATAGAGTTTCGTGTTCCTTTCATATCTTTTTCTTTATAGCTCGGAATTAATATTATAATATATCATTGGAAAGATAATTTCAAGATCTATCCAACCATTATTAGGTACGAAAATAATATCTGATTGTCTTTGAACATCTTTAAATTCGAATAGAATTAGGACTTAAAAAAGGAAAGTTTTTATTCAATTTCAAACTTTTTGATCTTATCTTTTCAAAAAGGATAATTAAGATCTTTTAGAAACTCATAGAAGCTTCTAATAAATCCTAATTAGTTTAGGAATGGGATTAAACCTTTGGACTCTCCACATGATCATTGGGTCGTAGGTAAAATCCGGTTTGAGCCCACACTAGTAGAAAAAAGCAATTGGGAAACGGTTCAAAACCCCTAATGGAAAGCGGTTTTGAACCGCTTGGGCTTAAGGGGCTTCCCATTGCCCTTTAAAATGGGAAGCGGTTTTGGCTCCAAACCGCTTCCTATTTGCATTTGAAGGGTTATTATCATATGTAATGGGCAGCGGTTTGGCCCATTGAACCGCTGCCCTTTATGCCTCTTTTTTTTTTTTTTTTTTTTTTTTTTTTTTTTTTTTTTGCATTATTATTACTTAAATTGGTACACAAAGACTTGCATATATAAATGTCAAAATTTTCCATTAATAAAAGTAATGAAATAATACATTCTTAAATCATTTTTTTTTAAAAAAAGTAATGAAATGATACAGTACAATCATACTACAAAAAATAATTAAAAAAATAATAATAAGTTGTAGTGGCAGCATAACAGCAGTATCAACATTGTAACGCAACAGTTGCATTGTAGAGCAGCAGTAGCATTATAGAGCAGCAACATTGTACAAACTGCAAGGGTGCATATATAAAAAATGTGTTATTGATGATTATTATACGAAAATGAAAATTATTGAAGATTATTGTACAAGAATGGAGGTTGAATACCTCTGAAGGCCGGAGTTTGAATGCCTACCCATTGTATTATTGACGCTCTCCCATTGACGTTATTAGCTTGTTGACCACATGTCCTGTTAGCGCAGCAGCTATGGCAACCAAAGCTAGATAAGTAGCAACTTGAAATAACTGGGTAGATACCTTATAAAAAATCCCCGAAATGCATCGATTGCATAATGAACTTCACTTGTAATCTCCTTTTGTACCTTCATAAACAGAAAAGAGCAGGTAAATTTGACTTCTAAACAAACTAGCAAAATTATTAAGCAGAGAACTTAAAATGGAGCATCTAAAACAAAATCATTTCCAACTAAATATAAATCATTTGCCTTTAACCAAGACTTGAACAACCCGTCATCCTAAGTCAAGTTGCCTTAATTATGCTCATTTCAAAGTCAGTTATACAACTTCCCAACCAGTACTAAATTCACACATAGAAAAACTCCATTTGTCCAATAAGATTTCATTTTATCTAAGAGAAAAAAATAAACTATAACCCATCCAATGCAATATTCACCTATGTATCTATGAGCATTTTCCTGTTATTAATCAAGGGAATTATATATTGACTACGAAAAACTTAATCACACACTATAAATAATCAGATACTTCAAGTGTTGTTTGAGCAATGTTATGGCAACTCGTAAGGTTATGTTTGTTTCACTTACAGAACAAAACTGATGCATAGTTATATGTTCAGATTTTTATAATGAATCACAACTGATTTTTATTAATTAAAACCGACTTCTAATAATCAATTAACATTTACATTCTTCATAAAATTTACATTATAACTTCATTCTTGAAGTTGATTATTTTCTAGATCATTTTCCAAAAGTACGGATGTACTGCATTAGTTTCCTGACCAAACAAACCACTTATTCTACACTAATAGAAAATGACATATTAGAGTCCTCGGATATCTAACATGGTCAATGATAGCATAATTTCCAACATTTCTAAGTTTCCCTGCTTCCCATTTGATCCACAATACCTACTCGTAATAATTATACTACCATAAAACTCAAAGATAATTATAAACCTAAAACACATAAATTGAATCAAATAACTAACAGGAAGGCCAAATTTATTCCGAATATCAAACCCAAATCCGAAAACTAAACAAAAAATTAGAATATATAACAACGAGCATATATGCGGCAAATTGAAAAGGTGAAAGAAACACCTTGGAGAGTTTGATCTCATCAAACAACTTATGAAATTGATTATTGAACTTACTGAACTTGTCGATATTTGCTGATCTTCAATTCCCAAGTAATTTGGGTCTCTGATCTTCTATTCCCAACTAATTGAACCCATACCCTAGGCGACGGAAAAGTCCATTAATTGAGCATCAAAAAACAGTGTAAATCATCAAATATTGAACTGGGTATTCCTCAAATCTTATAAACCCAATTTATGGAACACAGAAAATACAATCAGAAATTAAGTACTCTAGTTAAGAATAAATCAATTACTTCGTATTAAAAAACCTAAAATTTATAAATCACTAAATTAGGTAAAAATAATTTGGGTAAAAAACACTGAATCTCTAACCTTAGCATGCACAAATGCTCAAACGAAATTAGAGGGAGGTAAGCCGCGATTGGAGGAGGTGGAAGCGCTGCGGTTGTAGGAGGAGGTGGTAGGCACTGCTTCTGTTGGAGGAGTGGAAGTCGCCGCTACTGTTGGAGGAGGAGCAACTGTGCAAGCCCAGATCCACACTCTTCACAACTCGTATACTTGGATGAACCCAAAAAAAAGGCAACTAAGATCTAAATATTGCATATATAATAAAAAAAGGATGGGTATTTGAATAAACTCATCATACCCAAGAAAAATAAACTGCAACCCTAAAAATCGAAGGACCATTGTAGCCATCGTAACCACTGGTGAATAAGGAGAGAGAAGAAAGGTGAGAGTGGGCCAGCGGTGAAGAATGCAGTGGTTAAGTTCAGAATGAAAGAGAATGAGAGATAGAGAGTTATGGGAGCAAAGAGATAGAGAGAGGATGAGTGGGTAAGGGAGCAGGGAGTCAAGAGAACAGAATGAAATGAGGAGAGAGAGGATGCAAGAGAGTGTGTGAGGGTACCCATGTGAGAAAATAAAAATAAAAACAAAAAAATAAAAAAAGGGAAGCGGTTCCGTCTCTAAAACGCTGGCCATTTGCCCCTTTCATTTAATTCTTTTGCTAAGGTGGGTTTTTAGAAGCGGATTTCATTAACCGCTTCCAATTTATGGCTGCCCAATTGGTTTTTTCTACTAGTGCCAGTTTAATATTTTGGCCATAACTTCCTCATTATTCATCGGAATTGGGCTTATAATATATCGTTGGAAAGGACTTTTCAAGCCCCATCCAACTACACCATTATTGGACCCTTATCATAAACCAAACTAAAATGGATTGGACGTTTTTCATAAATAGGGTACGAAAAGGAATATTTTCAAAAACAGAAAGAAGCATTTTTACTAAAAACAACCACATCACAAGACTTTTCACACTTTCATTTCATTCGATAATCAAGAGACGTGAAAGGTATTCATCACTGGGTTTGGTTTTGGGGAGACACATTTGGGTGTCTACATTTACAAGCATTGATCACGTAGGAATTACATTGCAAAATCGTTATTCTTATTTAATCAAATTCGTGAAAAGAACAATAAATAAACAAGATTTGGCTTGACTTAAGTGATCAAACAACAATTAATTATTCAATTCCTAGTCTTTGATTAACGAAAGAATACTATGTGGAATTAATTAATTAAAATTTTATTTTAGGTGATCAAACAACACTAATTAATCGATTAAAGGATGTTTAAACAAGAAAAGAAAAGGTGATTGATCTAAGTACTCGAGAATTTACCACTTTTCCTTGCTAGATCTTCGTTTAGAACACTTATGGACTCCTTCTTGTTCGGGAACCTCCACCGTAGTAACAAGTAATAAGAGGGGTGAGTGTTTAGGACAAGAGGGTTGATAGTACACAAGTTCACAAAGTTTTTGTCAGTATTTCGGGTTAATTTCTGTGTGTTTAAGCTTCGTATTAAGCCCCTATTTATAGGGAATGGATGCATTTAGGGTTTTGAGTATTCTGCCGCAACAAGTGTCGCGCACATCTGAATGAGTTGTGGGCGCCTGCTCAGTGCAAGTGATTTAAGTGCGCTGCTATGGGCAACGTAACTGAATGTCTTGCGCACGACATTATGGTAAGATTCGATTTTATATTCTCATGAAATTCTGAATCTTCCGCGAGCGCATCACTAGAGGTTGCGCTGGGTCTCACACGCAACCTTGTGAGTTGCGCGCGCCAGACCAGCGCGACTCATTGAGATGTGTGTAGGTTTTCCTGCGGCAGCTTTAGTTTTTAACCTAGGCGCCTCTAAGTCCGTCAAAATTAGGTTTTAACTTCGGGTTTAAGCCTAATTATTGATCGGGCTTAGTTAATTGGAATTTAATTCATTTTGTTTTGGGTTAGGCTAGTTGTTTTGTATTCTCGTGGCTTAATGAGTTGTCCATAAGCATTCTTCACGTTGATCCAACACAAAGAAGTTTTATTTATTGTTATAGCACTTCCGGTCGGGACAAGAGGCCAAAAGTAGATGTCTACACCATCGGAAATTTCCGATGGCTTATAAAACCATCGGAAAATATGTATTTTCCGACGGTTTTAGGTGGCCATCGAAATGATTCCATCGAAAATGTCGTGTTTTCTTGCAGTGTGTGATAGATATTATATTTACGAAAATATTTTTTGCGGATTAGGATAGATTTTGTGCATATTTTGTATCCTCATCGTAACGTATTTAGATCTAATATTGTAAACGCTATGTATATTGAGCAGTGGCACATAATCCAATTTGAGGTGTTTTCCCAAAATCTAACATTTTCTGATTTCAATATCATTCTCTAGTTGACCATCACACTTAGAAAAAAACTTTACAAAAGTCAAATTTGCTATCTTAATAACAGTTGAAGGTCCCATGATGGTTATGTTCTCAATACTAAGGTTATAGTGGACAGTTTCAGGATCTTGGGAGTGCAAAAACCTTAAAACTAATACCTCAAGATCCTAGAAACGATTCTCATCATCCGCCTTGTGGCTCTCTAAACACCAAAAAAAAAGTTTAGCCTAATGTGCAATAAAATTTCTTTTTTCCTGCATCTGATGATTCTTACAGTACCCAGCCAAATTATCAAAGTAAAACTCAGTAATCACATTAAGTGTGGCAACCCCGTTAGGTAAATCAATCCAAGATTTAATCTTTTTTAGTATATGATCAAAATTGAATCTTGATAGCATAATGGATTCGATTGTCAAAACATTAAACCTTTTTTTTACTAATAGTTTTCAATAATCTTAGCATACCGACGCCTTTACTGGTTAATGACTTAATCCAGGCAATTTCCTCATCCTTTTGTCTATCAAACCCACAATAAACTAATTTTGAGGGTAATTTTTCAATAATCTTAGCATACCGACGCCATTACTAGTTAATAAATACAACAATACAAAACTAAAGAAAGATATGCAATGGAATAACAAGCTAATTTTTGTTGGGTTATTAGTAGAAAAAAAAATTGTTTGAAATAATGGGTTGATGATGAAACAAATTAGAATGGTAGTGTAGAAGGGTATTTATAATGGTTAGTGTTTGGTTATTACTTATAATCAAACCTTCATATCATATAACTAATATATAAAGCTAAACTTTTAGTCAGGGCACGAGACAACGACACTTAGAATACTAATTTTTCACCAAGTGTCGCGTAATATAAGCAACAATAATTGATTTTTTGTAAGATAAAAAAAGTTGGGTAGATTTGGATAGATTTGGTAGAATAAAAAAGTTACTTTGGAATTTTGTTTTCAATAAAATTAGGATATATATTTAGGAAAAAAGTGTTGATTTAGAATTTTATTTTCAATAAAATACCAATATTTCATGTGTAGAAATTAAATTATAAATGTATCCAAAAATCTTATCTATACGACTATACTTAGTATTTAAAAACACAAACCACAAATTTTTCACATGACACATGTCATCACAAGTCACTCATTACCCCATATCCCACATTTCACCTCCCTTATTATTTTTGTTTAAGTCTTTATGCATTCTATAACTTGCAAATTCAAGGAAGAAAATGAAGTTTTCATTTCCACCATAATAAGTACACATTACATAAACATATAAATTAATTAATAAAAATTGTCTTTTCATCTCCTAGACTTAAAATACTTCCTCCGTTTTTTTAGTTGACACTATTTGACTTTTACACTATTCACACAACATGCTTTGACTTGTTGTTTATATATACGATAAAACATATTTATGTGGGATCTTGTTTGAATCGCTTCAATGTATATTTTATTAATATCCACTTTTTATAATTTTACAATGTTGATATTAGAGATATTAATCGTCAAAAACATGCATTGGCAAGTGTGATAATAGAAAGGTGTCAACTAAAAAAACAGAGGAAAGTATAACTTAAGTTAATATATTATTTCATATCCCACAATCTTCATGTGTTTACGGTAAACCTAACCAAATTTCTTCGTCTTCTTTCACAGTTCTATTCTGACTTTTTTTTATCTTTTAAGTTTTAGCAATGCAACAATTACTTCGTATATTATATCAAAGGTTTCAACTTTTGAAAAGCATACCTATATATGAAAATAATTAATCCAAGTAACAACCCATGCATCGAAAGGGCCAAAAGGCTAGTTATATCACTAAATACATAAAGTCGGTCTCGCAGCCAGGCCACGAGATAACGACACTTGACATTCCAGTTTTTTGCCAAGTGTCGCGCCACGTAGGCGAAAATAGGTATTATATATTTTAAAACATATATTACTAAGTAAGCGATTTTTGGATAGATTTTTTAAGATAAAACTAGCCTTCTGGCCCGTGCAATGCACGGCTTGTTCATAGAAAACTGCATTGAGAGATGAGTGAGGAAATACCAATAAATAATTATGAGTGTAATATGTAACTGAAAACATTATTAAAGAAATAAAAATTTTAGGACTTTAGTTTGAAATGAGACTTAATAGAAAGAAGATGGAGGGACTAAAATGAAAGAGAGAAAATAAAATGTTGAATTAAAGAGGGGAGATTAAGATAAAGTGTTTAATGAAAGAGTTAAGAAGAATTGTATAATTAAAAATTAAAAATATAAAACGACATGTGGCACATTGAGTTGAAGAAGAAGATAGGGAAGTGTAATAGAATGATGACATATGTCTTTTTTGGTTTGCTTTTTTAAATACTAAGTATAGATTATTGTATAGAGTTTTATCATCGATATAATTCCACAGTAATATTTCATGTATACAAAATTAATCAAAATTTTTTATAAATATCCTATAAATCCGCTCTATTTCCATCATCAAATTCGTTTTAAAAAGTTTATTAAAATAAGATCCATTTATAATATATTTAATCACAAACTTTTATACGTAGTTGGCCAAACCATGTCACCAACTATTACAAGAGTTACTTCGTTATTGCTATAGGGGTTACTTGGTCAGTGTTATAGATATGGTTACTTAGTTGGTGTTAGGGCCTGCTCTTTTCAGCTTAATTTTAGTTTAGTTCAGCTCCAATCAGTTCAAATTAGTTCAGCTCAGTTTAATTCAGCTCCTAATTTCCTTCTCTCATAAAATATTCAGTTCTGTTCAGTGCAGTTCATTTCAGCTCTAATCAGTTTAGTTCAGCTCAATTCAGTAAATCAAATTAGTCCCTTAGAGGTTGCTAATATATAAAGCTGGCCACAAAACATCGACACTTGGCATTTCAGTTTTTTGCCAAGTGTCTTGCCACGCATAGGCGACAAATAGATATTTTTATGACATGTAAATGAATTTTAGATAGATTTTTTTTAAGATTAAAAAGTTATTATGTAAATGATATATATCCTCCTAAATCACATTATAATAATTTCAAAAATATTATCCTCCTAGATTATTATCTATCAAGATATCAAAGATATGCTTCCCTATAATAACCCACATCTAATGTGTGATTAATTTTTCATTACAAATGATGATTGTATTTGCTTTGGATTGTTTTTTTTAAAGGCAATGTTGAACTTATCTTATTTACTTTGTCACTACCATATCATATCACTAAAAAATAAAGTCGATTCCGAAGCCTTTCGCAACCATACCATAAGACAACAACACTTAACATTTCAGTTTTTCACTAAGTGTCGAGCTACGTATGTATGTGACAAATAGGTATTATTGTGACACATATATATGATGTCAAATAAGCAAATTTTGGATAGATTTTTTGAGATAAAATGTTGTATAGAGTATTATTATCGATATACTTCTAATATTTCATATATACAAAATTTATCATAACTCTTAATAAATATCATATAATTCGATCTATTTCCATCATAAAATTAGTTTTAAAAAGTTCTTTAAAATAAGAACTATTTATAATATATTTAATTTATTAAAAAAATAGAGAATTAATGAAAATAAGTTTTGACCAGTAAAATTAATTTTAGTTTGTTTGGTAAAAATACTTTATGTTCACTTTAAATAATTTAAGTTCAATAATAATAACATACAAAGTAGATATTTATTTACAAAAAAAAACTATAAAAGTACATTATTATATAAATAAGTGATATGATATCATATGTCTAATTATTCTGCATTATCAAAAGGGATTAGATGACCGTATTAACATTCAAGTAAAAAAAGTTTATCCTAAAATTTTACGAACAATCCGGGACATCGCCCGGGCATAAAACTAGTAACTAATAAATAATGCTAAACTTTTAGCCAGGCCATGAGACATCGACACTTGGCATTTCAAATTTTCGCCAAGTGTCGCGCCATGTTAAATAGATTTACATAGACCTCGTATGATAAAAAAGTTAGTTTAGAATTTTATTTTCAATCAAATTTGAATAGGATAGAATTTTAGGATAAAATTGTTAGTTGAGTGTTATCTATGATAAAATACCAATGTTTCATATGTACAAATTGAATAATAATTTTATTTTATAAATTTTAGATTATAACTCAAAATAATTATTATATAAATTTTTTTTATATCATTATTTTTTTTAGCGAAAGAAATAGTTCAAAACGTAAAACATCCCTTTATAATATATTCTAATCGATTAAAATAATATAATTCACAATATAATGTGATTTTATGAATGCCAATCGAGTTGGATCACGAGTCATTTCGAATTTTGATTTTGTAATACCCCGGAAATTCCCTTATTTTAAAATACTCTTTTTACTCTAATTAAAACTATTTTAAGGAAATATCCAAAATATTACCGCCACCGTGATAACTGCTAAGGCTATTTTTCAAAGTCACACAGCGGAAGTCTAAAATAAAAACCAACTTTCAAAATAAAACTTGAGTTCACAATCTCAAAACAAAATAGAAATAATTAAATCACAAGTTGGAACCAATCCAAACATGGCCCTTTGTAAAATTCCAACTTAAAATGAACACCTTTTTATTTCAACCCTCTACTCACCATACAAATGGGTCATAGTAGGGCCAACCAAAGGAAAGCCAAACACAAACATAAAATTACGAATCAGCAAAAGCTGAGTAAATATACACCACACTAGCATGAATATCCTATCAATAAAAATAATAATAAAACATACTTGCCATATAATCACAATCAAATTACCTTTGACTCATAACTAGTAATATTAGTTAGTAAATAATAGCTTTGGATTACGCATCGAATGGGTTTCCTTCCTTAACAATATAGCCATTAAAATGGAGCTTCCAATCAGGGAGCTACCCCAATTGGCACCTACTATGTCACACCTTGGTGACGCAATTCCAACGCATAAATAATAATAAAAGAACGTACAGCGTCATGTACCCCTGTAGAAGTTATGGTTAAATATAAAACCCCATAAC
Source organism: Chenopodium album (assembly GCF_948465745.1). Lineage (NCBI taxonomy): Eukaryota > Viridiplantae > Streptophyta > Magnoliopsida > Caryophyllales > Amaranthaceae > Chenopodium > Chenopodium album. Next base: position 10,492,048 of record NC_137844.1, read on the forward strand.
TCCCCCTATATGTTCATACTCAAGGTATATACGTTCCAAGAGTTTTGGTCTGTATCCTTTTACACTTTACGTGATTTATCAATTTAACATGTGAAGACTCCGACCAATCAATCAAGAATAAACATAACAATAATCAACACTCCCTTCCAATTAATTCTTGAATTAACTAGTGAGCACATACTATTTATTTTAATTAAGGTTCCTTGCCTAGTTTTGTGCACAAAATTGCACGATTACTACCTTGGTGCATAGAATGCACTAATAAACTTCCTTGACTCAATCTCAATTTACTTGAGTGAACAATTAAATAAACTAACTTCCTTGACTCAACACCAATAATAAATGGGTGAGAATAAAATTCATGAATCATGTTCAATAATTCTAATTATAGCTCTTTTAAACATATATAACTCTTGCTTATTAATTTCATGCTTCCTTGATACTCAAAAATAAAACATACTTCCATGATTCACATATATTCAACTTGTATCATGCTTCAAATATCATATTCACATGCTTGCATAATAATTTATGTTCAACCAACATTAATTCCAAACATATAATCAACCAAACATGCTTCTAATTCATCACTTCAATTATAATTCACAATCCTAGAATGATACTACGCATACACAAATATTCTTGTGCACATACGTACCTTGAATAACGCCTTAATAAATCGAACACACTCGCTAGAAATCACTTAGCTCGAAACTTCCTAAAATTAAATTACATAACCATAATTAATCCACTATTCTCACAAATTTCCAGCAACTATAATATTATATAAATCATACTAATCAACCCCTTTTAATGACAATAAAGCCATAGAACCTTTTCTGTAAGTGGGTACTTTAAATCGTTTCAAAAAGACTTGATTTTCATGACTTAAATAAAATTCCAGCATACTTATTTATTATAAAACATCACTTTTAAACTAGGAAATCATATATAAATCATTAAAACCTTTTTCCCTTTCATGGGTAATCAAACCCTAACTCAATAATAAAAAAGTAGTGTGTATAAATAAATTCCAGCATTAAATTGAAGGCTTTAAACTCATTAAAAAAACATTATTAGACCATGAATTAATCAATAACAACAACCTAGCCTCAATTCCTAATCAATTATACAAAACCCCCAATTTCTAGGTTTTATAATTTGGGGTTTTTAATTAAATAAAAATCTGAAATTTATGTTAATAAATTAGCAACATTAAAATCCCAAAATCAATACCAAATCATAATATAAAAAAAAAACATGCCTTTAAAACAATCAATCAATAGAATTAATTTTAAAATTAAAAGATAATTTTTTTTACACACAACCGAAAAGAGGAGAGAAGGAGGAGAGGGAGTGCGTCGGCCGGCTGGCTGCCGACGGTGGTGGTGGTGGTGGTGGCACCGGTGTGTTGGCCACGCAAAAGGAGGGAGAAGGAGAGAGAGAGAGAGAGAGAGAGAGAGAGAGAGAGAGAGAGAGAGAGAGAGAGAGAGAGAGGCGTGTTTAGATTTTAAATAAGGGAAGGAAAAGAAGAAGAAAAGGAAAAGAAAAATAAGGGAAAAAGAAGAGAGAGAGAAAATAAAGAGAAAACCTTTGAATTTTTGTGAAATCTGATAATTATGAACTTGTGTGGAAAATCTTTAGCTTTTAAATTATTTATACTCTCCTTTTAAAAATAAAACTCATATTTACAACTTTGCCATTACTAATTCCTACTCCCCTTCAAATTCTCACTTGGGCCAACTTATAGGGCCCCTAAATTCCCAATAAGTTGGTCTACTCATTTCAATAGGATTGACCAAATTAAAAATACTTTTGTTGCCTCAATTCATGATCCATTTTATTTGTACACACTTATAATTTATTTAAATAAATAATTTCTTTTTAAAATGAATTAAATCATTTTAATAAATTAATTAAATAAAATAATTAATTTCTATGTATAAAAGTATAATAAAAATACGGAGTATTACATATTTACTTTATTTTTCTAATTTTTAGAAATTTCTAATATTTCATGCTTACTTTGCTATTTTTTTTTAATGTATAACATTTTCACAAATATTATTATTAGTCATTACATGCCTACTACATATATAGTTTAAATTGTCACAAAATCACATCAATTCCTAACTAATTTGTATCAATGATATATTTAAAAATTTGGCGTATGGATCAAAAACTTATCTTAAAATTTAATAAACAATCCGGGCATCACACGAGACACAAAACTAGTATTGAATTCTATCAATAATTATAAATTTATTATTTTTTACTCCGTATCATAATATTCTTTAATTCAAAATAAATCCATTTATGAATTTATTTTAATAAGCGACTTAAAAAAAAAATATTTCAATCATTATTAAAAACATAAAGTTGTACGATTAGTCAAGTCAATATACTACAAAACTTAAGTCGTATAATTAGCCAGGGCTCGAGACATTTTTACATCTATTTTCGATAAACTTTCAATTATTAATATCTTATTAATTTGTTGTTTTTGCATCAGTAAAGTATTTTTAAAATGTATAGTACTTTCTCAGATTCATAAATATTGCTACATTTTTCCAAAAAATCTATCACATTTTTAGCAAAAGTGTTGCAATTTTGTTTGGGAGCGAAGGAGGTAGTTCAAAACAACATTTATATATTGTTTATTAGGTATCTACATTTATTTTTTTAAAAAAACAACATCCATTTATAAATATTTTAATCGATTGAAATAATATACTTCACAATCTAATATCATTTTGATATTTTATATCATCATTTGTCGATCATAATATTAATAATGGTGGCATATTTTTTTTTTTTATCATATAACTAATATTTTTACATATATAATTGTTAAATGACCAATTAATTCAAGCATAGTAGATTGAGATTATACTTCCTATGTTTCTTTTAATAATTGCAAAACATATTTTTTCTTGGTATATAAGATAACTGGGTCTCACATGATTTATTATACACTTATAATGGGGGGTGAGAGACTGTTAGGAGTATAATATTGGGTCATGAGCTTCAAAGAAGAGTAATATACAACATTAAAAACAAAAATCTTTTCGATTATAGCGTGGTGCAAGTATTGTGACATTTTCATATAAGAGAATCATTGCAAGTATTTAAAAAGAGCAAGTATATAATATCAACTTATTACTAATACAATAATATTAACAGAAATTATACATTGGTATGACATGTATAATGTCAAATAAACAAATATATTATAGACAAATTTGTTTAGACTTAAAATAGGTTGTAATAGGATCTAATCTATGTATTTAGGGTTGATTTTGTTTGAAATCATTGAACGTAGGTTCCACTAACGGAAATTTTGATGGAATCCATCAAATGCTAGTGCTACCAAAACAAAACTCAATATAAGGTAGTTATTCGCAAAGATAAAGTAAAAGGTAGTTGTTGATAGAAAAATGGTAATTTAAAATGTAGTTGTTGACAAATTCATCATATGATTACTTAAAATAAAAAGAATTTGACATATCTTTAACACAAATATTTAATAGATTTATAAAGAAACATTCATAACATAATTTTGATAAAATCATTTTATATCTAACATATATTTTGTAATCTTTTATTTTGATAAAATTTGTCAATTATACCTTTTTTTTTTTTTTGTTAAACTCAATAATATTGTGGAGAAAACGGCTTTTTTGTTAAACTCAATAATATTGTGGAGAAAACGGCTTAAGCTTTCTATTGATAATAACCACATATATATACACAATACAATATGAAACCTAACTTACCTAAAACTCCTAACAAGATAAACTTAACATAAATACAATATTAACATAAATACAACAAACCGACTCTAATACTCCCCCTCAAGTTGGAGCATGCAAATCGCGAATGCCCAACTTGCGTAATAGAAAACCAAAATGTTGACGTCTAAGAGCCTTGGTGAGAATATCTGCCAACTGATGACCAGTCGTAACATATGAGGTAGAAATATTACCATTTAACAACTCATCACGACCAAAATGACAATCTACCTCTATATGTTTCGTACGTTCATGAAACACCGGATTCTTAGCAATATGCAAAGCTGACTGACTATCACAAAATAAATGCATAGGCTTTGAATGCTTAACACCAAGAACAAACAACAACTGCTTCAACCATTTCAACTCTCATGTAGTGAAAGCCATAAACCGATATTCGGCTTCTGGTGAGGATGTGGATACGGTAGGCTGTTTCTTAGTCTTCCAAGAAACAGGGGAGCGACCTAAGAACACAAAATAACCTGTCAAGGAACGCCGAGTCAACGGGCATGCCGTCCAATCACTGTCACAAAACGCCGTCAAGCGTAAATACTTCATAGGTCGCAACAAAATACCTTGTCCCGGACTACCCTTAAGATAGCGCAAGACACGAATGGCCGCATGTAATATATATATATATATATATATATATATATATATATATATATATATATATATATATATATATATATATATATATATATATATATATATATATATATATATATATATATATATATATATATATATATATATATATATATATATATATATATATATATATATATATATATATATATATATATATATATATATATACATATATTATTTTAAAAATTATTTACATATATGTATTTTGTGTTCATAACAAGACATTTCATACGACATAAGTACTATCAATAATACTATTATCTTTGCCTTTAAAGTTATTTCTTAAGCTGATTTTATTAATATTATCTCTTACATGTTTTTAACACTTATTATTAAAAAAAATAATAACAATAAAAAAATAAATAAAAATTACGGTCATCATCCTCAACCTTTGCTATTCCCCTCATCAAGTGATTGTTAACAATTCAATCACCCCTATGAAGGAATGACTCTTTACATTCATCAGTTACAATGTATCAAATTAGCAAGCATTAACTCTAAACTCTTCACTAACCCCTCTACATTGATATATATATATATACTCCCCTATTCTATCATCAACATCAAACTTTCAATTTCTCCCAATTCTGGGTTCTGATCTCGTATTCTTGGTAAGAATCTATCAGTCCTTCCTACTTTCAGCCTAAAATTCGAATAAAAAAAAATTAATTAAGGAAAAGGTTGACATTGGAGCCGTAATTCTGCGAGGTCGCCATATCCATTGTTGAAGCTATTGTTATTGTTCTTCTAATTCTTTCTCCATACTCCTCTTCTTTCTCAATTAAGTCTGCAACTCAAAGTTTTCATGGGATTTTATTATGTATCTTTTTATTTTGTTAAAAAAATAATAAAAAAAAACTTTGGGTTAAGTGCTCTAATTTTTTTCGTGAAAATGGAGTATAAAAGCTCCTCTTTTGTTTTTTTTTCTATTTTTGTTCTTTCTTTTTCTTTGGCTTTGAGAACTTGTACGTACTTGTTTCCTTCTTCTTTTTTATTTTTATTTTTATTTTTATTTTTATTTTTATTATTATTATTATTATTATTATTATTATTATTAGTATTATTATTATTATTATTATTATTATTATTATTATTATTATCATCATCCTACTTTTCCTTACCTTTGCATTAAGATTGTGTATAAGATCGAGCTAATATATTGGTCATACTAACTTAGGTTTTTTTCATATATCCGCTTGTTGATAGACGAAGGCTACATAGGTGATCGCTCGGGAAATTAGTAGAACGAAATTACGTGCTATCAAGGTAATTTTCGATGTCCATCAAGAACTTAGAATCCCGTTAGGAAACCGTTTTGATGTGATTATGTGGTAGACGTGTTCCATGAATAAATTATGAGTATGTAGTTTATTCTATAAACTTTATAAATGGTTTTCATTAAAGTGAATGATTATACTTTTACTACTAGTAGTATATACGTTTATGATAATATTGATTTCTTTTTGGTATTGATACTTTGAGAATGTTGTTTCGAATATGATGTTTGATGCGACGATTTTATACAATATACGATGATATTTGATTTCTTTTAAAAGTGACTTGGGCACGATAATTTTTTTTATAAGTATAATCTTGGATTATAAGTGAATTTTATGACTAAGTGTTTATTTGCAAGAATTTAAAATATAATAATTTTAAGAAGGGAAATGAAACCCCCAAAAGGGTGAATAATAGGCTTCCCTACTAGATGTTGTTCTATTGGTGCACATATGTGGATACCCAATAGGCTTCTAGTAGGTTTGGTACTACACTTTCTATCGCTTACCTTTCATGAGTCTTCCTCCTAATACTTTTGGTGCGCGGTAAATTGTGATTACCCATTAGATTAGTGAGGGGTGTGCACACTAGGGACATTATGTTGACATATACTTGGCCAACACAGGGTGATGCGCAACCCTTGTAAGTAGGTGATTACTCTGGGATTAGTCCTGGCCTACTAGCGTTCTCTTTCCCTTTCTTAAATATAAGTTATAAGTAAATTTGCGTGGTTATGTCATTTGTTACCTGTGCGAGTGCTTAACTTGATTATATTACTTTATTTTATTATTTCATGTACAAAAATGTTTCAAAACCAAATTATTTATTTTACGAGATGGAGTCGTAATTACTCAGTTTATCTGATTTTGAAGTTTCTACTTGTGTTTCCTATTTATTTTGCAGGTTGGTAAGACGGGTTGGTTTGAGTGAGGACGTATCATAGAATAACAATATTTGTCTTTGTCGTCACTTAATATACTTTTGGTTTAAGTTTTATGTTAAGTTTTGGGTTGTAATAAGTTATACTTGTTTTAGACCACCTAGCTATGGTATAATAGTTTAATGTTTATTTTTATCAAACTTTCATATGCCTCTTAGTAACACTCCCATAGTTTAAATGACGATTTCCAATAAAAATATGGTTTTAGTTATTATAAAAAGAGTTCAAATTTTGGGAGTGTTACACCGCATCCTAATGAGAAACCCGTGGAACACTCAAAAACTATGCCAAAACATGCATTGAATAACTCAACTCTGGTCGAGTGATCGACAAATAGACCAACTATCCAACCAAACGACGATACTGTTCCGGTTGAGCAAACGGCTCACCGGAAGCATGTGCAAGACGATGATTCTGTTCCATCGGAGTGTCAATGGGTTTACAACCCAACATTCCTGCCTCAGTCAAAATATCTAGAGCATACTTTCATTGTGAAAGAAAGATGCCCTCCGAACTCCGAGCAACCTCAATACCTAAGAAATACTTAAGCAGACCCAAATCCTTCATATAGAAGCATTTGCACAAATAGGCTTTAAATCGAACAATAGCATCATGAGAAGAGCCTGCAATAATCAAATCATCGACATAGACAAGAACATGCAAAGAGACACTGCCTTGTACATAGCTAAAAAGAGAGTAATCAGCATATGTGTTCTTAAACCCAAAACCTCGCAAAGCACTGAACAACTTTGAAAACCACTGTCTCGGGGCTTGTTTCAAGCCATATAAAGACTTCCACAACCTGCAAACTTTGCCAGGTGTCGGAGTACCGTACCCTAGAGGAAACTACATATACACTTCTTCATCCAAATCACCATGAAGAAATGCATTATGAACATCCATCTGATGTAACTCCCAATTTAATGACACAACAACAGCTAATAAAATACGTATCGTACCCATCTTTGCAACAGGAGTGAACGTCTCATTGTAATCAACACCTTCAACCTGACGGTTACCATGAACAACCAAATGAGCCTTGAGACGTTCCACCTTTGACATGTCGGTGTACTTGATTTTGTATACCCAACCGCTACCAATCGCTCTTTTGTCGGGAGGAAGATCCTCAACGGTCCATGTGCCATTGCGTTATAGAGCATCAATCTCATCTTGCATAGCCTTACGCCAACCGACGTCTTTAACCGCCTCTTTGAATGAAGACGGTTCATTTCCCTTAGTGATTGTCGCCAAAAAACACATGTGTCTCATAGAAAAACTATTATATTCAACATGACAAGCTATAGGGAAAGGTTTACCCGAGGAATGTGATTGAGGAGGGTCGACAACTGATGTAGCGGGGTCTATATTTTCAGTGATGATTGTATGAGTAACATAATTTCGATGCCACGAAGGAAGTCGTTTTTCACAATGACCGCGACCCAAATTATCCGACGAACTCCCCCTCAAGTAATCCAGCGAAATAAAAATATTTTCACCGTCCAATTCACGCTATAGAACAACTCCCGAGCTAAAACCATGATCACCAACCTTACCGGAATTTTTTCCGGTGAGATAGACGACTGTTCCGGCGAGGCAGCCACCCGAGATGAATGTGTAGGTGGCGGTACAGGCTGCCGCAGCTGCTGCTGGGCAGGGCGTGGCGTGAGGCCTCGCTGTTGCTGGGTAGTGGCCTTGCTGTTGCTGCCCTGCCGCTTCTGTCTTTTGCCTTGCTGCTGCAGGCCAGCGCCCGAGGGATTTCCATCGGGCTGGGCAGCTTGCTGGCTGTGATGCCCAGCCAAGATGCCATCACCCAATGGATTTCCATCGGGTTGAGCAGAAAAGTGGGGGGGCAACTGGGTGCGAACAGGCTGTGCCGCAGCCTGGCTGTGGCTGGGCAGCAGCTGCCGCGGCAGGGTTCCGGTGCGGGTTGTTTCGGCCGCGGCTCCTCCCCCTTGCACATCAAACAATTCCCCAAAAAATTCGGTATCCTCATCCCAAACTGGTAGATTCGAAAAATATTTTTCCCACAATAATCGCCGTTCATCCGAAAGAGACTCAAGATACAGGAATTTATCTTCAAAAAACTGAACATCCCGACTTACAAAAAATTCATTCGTCTCTAAATCATAAAGACGCCAACCTTTCTTTCCATGAGGATAACCAACAAAAATACACCTCCGACTTCGAGAATCAAACTTGTCCTTAACTCGAGGACGATTCGCAGCATAAGCAAGAGAACCAAAGACCCGCAAACTATCATATGAAGGTGACTGACCAAATAAAAGATCATGAGGGGTTTTACCTTTCAAAACTGGATTAGGAGTGCGATTAATGAGATGCACCGCAGTCATAACACACTCACCCCAAAAATACTTAGGCAACTTTGCCTGAAATCGAAGAGCACGAGCCACATTTAAAATGTGACGATGTTTACATTCAACTCTACCATTCTGCTGAGCCGTGTTAACACACGATGTTTGATGCAGAATGCCCTTCTTCGCAAAGAACGACCCCAAACTGAGAAACTTTTGACCATTGTCACTACGAACCACCTTCACCTTTCGACCAAATTGAGTCTTAACCATAGCACAGAATTCACGAACCAACTGAGAAGCCTGATATTTACCAACCATCAAAAACACCCAAGTTGCACGTGAAAAATCATCAACAATGGTTAGGAAATAACGAGCATCACAACTAGAAACAATCTTATTCGGACCCCAAATATCACAATGAACTAAATCAAAAATTCCAGATGCTTTATTCATACTTAACGGAAAAGAGTTTCGGGGTTGCTTCCCCATAAAACCAATAGAACAATCAAAAGAACAAACAGAGTTGCTACTATGAGTACTACGACTACTAGAAACTCCCGGAAGAGAGTTCACAACTTGCATTGACGGATGCCCGAGACGCCTATGCCACAACAAACTTGCATCTGAAATATCCACTTTGTTCGCCTGCAAATTCTAAGCACGAACTGGACGAAAAATATAGACCCCATCACATTGGACCCCCGCTCCAATCAGGTTCCTCAAACTGTGGTCATGAATAATGCATAGCTTGTCAGTGAACATAATAAAATAGCATTGTTTTTCTAACAATTGAGACACAGATAACAAGTTTCATTTAAGAGCAAGAACATATAAAACATTATCAAGAGTTAAATTATTAGACAAAATAACTCTTCCTTCCTTCGTTGCTGTCGTGCTCTTCCCATTGGGCAAACCAACAGGCGAATAGATGTCATGTAAATCAGTGAAAAGATCAATATTACCAGACATATGATTTGAAGCTCCAGTGTCAATAAGCCAATCAATGGAATTATACGTACCAAGTTTGTTGCCATCTGACGAAGAACCAAACTTGGCACCCTTTACAGCAGAAATGAGTTCCTTCCATTGAGCATCAGAAATCGTAGGAACACTCCCACGATCAGAATTAGAAACCAGCTCATTATTACCATGAGAGCTACCAGCAGCATCAGCAAACTCACCCTTGCCTTTACCAGACGACCGACCACCCCGACCTCCATGACCATCTCGACCTCCACGCCCCCCACCCGGGAAGCCATGAAGCTCATAACAATGGTCCTTATCATGACCAGACTTCTTACAATAAGTGCACTCTATCCGTTCGGAAGTCCGACCGGAATCCGTACCTGTTGCATTAAAACCAACAGTCGCAGAAGAAGAAGAGGTCTCATGTGCCTCAGACACAGTTTGCTTACGCTCCTCAGCAACAACTTTAGCATAAGCAGCATTCATAAAAGGCTAAGGATCCTTCATCAACAATTAGAGACAACAGAACCAAACTTCTTAGGTTCCAAACCAAGACAAAACTGATGCAACAACTCATTCTCATGCACTAGCATATTCTTTCGCAGCGGAACAAGTACAAGCAGGCAATTTCACATAATTAGACAACAAATTCTGCAATTTATTCAATTCACCATAATAAAATGCAACAGAACGACCCCTTTGCTTACAATCAGCGATATCATGTTTCAATTCAAAAATACGAGGACCGTTACCAAGAGAATAATGATCACGCAAATCATCCCACAAAGTTTTAGCATCATTAGGAATAATAACAGTAGAACGAATACTAACATCAAGAGTATTATAAATCCAAGAAACAACAGTAGAATTAACAATACCCCACTGACGATAATCCGCGTGCTTGGGATCGGGTTGAACAATAGAACCATCAACAAACCCGAGCTTGCTCTTAGACCGAAGATTGTTGCGAATCGATCTCGACCACTCTTTATAGTTGTCGACGGTAAGCAACACAAGACAAATCACCAACTGAGAACCTTCACTCGGATGAAGGTAATAATCAGTGAAAGGCTCGTACTTTGGAGGAGGAGGAGGAGGAGTGTTATCGTCGCCAGCCATCGCACCAAATCACGAGTACAACAAACTAACAAACACGGCACACTACACTAGCACCGCAACACAAGCAACAACAAAACAAGCACACCACACCTTGCTGCCTTGTTGTCGCCACACACACAACACACTCGCACTGCGCCACACCACAACACTCTTAACACAGCAGCACACACACACTTGCGCGCACCACACCACACACACTCAGCACCCACACACTGCCACACACACACACTATGCGCATAGCACCGAGCACCACAAACCAGCACACAACCCTGGGCAGCGCACCACACCAACTACACAACACGCACAACCACAACACCTCACTCGAAGCACCATAACTCAGTACGCACAAGAGATGCGCATAAACTAGAAAAAAAATCGGACCAAATCAAAAAATAAATTAGGGTTTGTGAGCCCTAATTTCCATCAAACAAAATTTGTGTGATTAAAAAAAAAAAATTGAAGCCTAAATCTCACAAACAAATAATTAAATCACGAAATTAAAACAAGAAGTAACCAAGATCGAATTAAATCTCTAGAAATTAGAGAGGCCTGATACCATGTTAAACTCAATAATATTGTGGAGAAAACAGCTTAAGCTTTGTATTGATAATAACCACATATATATGTAAAATACAATATGAAACCTAACTTGCCTAAAACTCCTAACAAGATAAACTCAACATAAATACAATATTAACATAAATACACCAAACTGACTCTAATATTTTTATAAAGAAACTAATTATAATGATAAGCTTAATTAATAATGGTCATTGAAAATTAACCTAGTTAATATTTATAAGATAAACCAATAAATTTTGAATATTATCGAGTATAAGATATACATGAAGACCCTTAAATCTAGTACAAATACATGCGATTAGTAATTTGTAAACCCTATTATAATTTAAGTTCCAATTTCTCCCTTCAAATCCTGTTCTTATACAATGGCGGACAAATTGCCGGATTTATCCATGGATTTGTGGACGGAGATCTTAGCAAGGCTGCCCGCGAAAACCCTAATGAGATTCAGGTGCGTTAGTAAAACCTGGTGTTCTTTAATTGATTCTTCTGATTTCATTCTTTTGCATCATCAAATTTACAACAACAACAAACACATGTATGTGATAGCAAGAAAACTCGGTGAATATAGCATTTATAGTATCGATACATTCATGAAAATTGATGTTTTTTCCAAAACTCCTGATAGTTGCGCTGTTATAGGGAGCTGTAATGGATTGGTTTTGATGTATTCCTTAGCGTATAAAAACATTCAGATGATGATTTATAATCCTTGCATTCGAAAGTCCGTTGTTATTCCACCTTGTCCTTTTATTTCGATGGGATATAGAATAGGTTATTGGCTTGGTTTTGCTCCGTCTAGTAAGGATTATAAGTTGCTTGCTTACGGGTGTGTTAGTCCTAAGTTTCCCGAGTTTTCAATCGCGGTTTATTCATTAAATGATCGCCGTTGGAGGATCGAAGATAGGTCGGATGCACACGTTCGAGGCCTTAGTTTTAAAGATGGAGATAAATTTTATGTTAAGGGTGGTGTGTATTGGTTTGGATATGATCCGGACAAACCTCGTGGCTTACATACTCAGCTTGGGTGGTTCGATTTTGATTCCGAGGAATTTAACTTAGTGGATTTGCCTGATGCTCTTAAACAAACGGGGCTCGTTATTAAAATTAGTTTTGTCCTCGGTGAGTCTATAGCAGTTTTTGGTATGTCTTCGGATTGTACCTCCATATGGGATGTAAAAGCTCTTGGGTTTCTTACAAGAAGTATTTGTACGGGGATTTTCAATGTTGAGAAGAATACATTTTTCGTATTTGATGATGAGAGATTGTATTCTTATAATTATAAAAGTCACCACATACAACATGTGGAAAATTATAATGATGGTCGTAAATTTTTTGTGACTTTTAAAGAGAGTTTAGTACTGCATAAAAAAATAAGGGTTTTGACAAGACGGCTGAATATTGAAGAAGATCCGTAAAATTTTGTTGATGTTTTCTTGAAGAAGTTTCATGTGTTATTAGAAAAGAGGATGGATGAGTGTGAACTGTTAAGTTTTATGTTGCTTGTTCTTCATCTTTACTTTAAGTAATGGTTATGTAATACGAAATTGCTGCATGTTTAACATGGTTTAAATCTATTTCACCCTTAATTTTCATACTAATGTTAATTCACGACTTAATGTGAAGTGTTATGTTGCTTGTTCATCGTCTTTACTTTGAAGAATAATGGTTCTGTCATAGCCTCATAGGAACATGAAATTGATGTATGTTTAATTTATTATAAATCTAATTCGTCCTTGATTCTCATGTTAATGTTAGTTCACCAATTTACATATACATAAGATAAAACACCTACTAATGTGATTATTTTGAAGCAAATGAATATTTGATAATCAAACGGCTTGTCTAATGTCAATATGTGCCATTACAAATTACTAGTGGAACAAAGTCATAGCAAATTATAAAGATTATTTTTTACCCAAAAGCATGGTTACTCATCATGTCACCTTAGGGCTTAGGCCATGTTCTTTTTATTTGAAGTAAAATAATATTTCTTCGCAAAATAATTTAATTTTAATATAGTAAAACTAATTCAGTTTAATTAGTAAAAATCAAGCCATTAGAAGTACATCACAAAACACAATAATTTAAATTTGTATAAAAACCAAAAGTAAAAGCACCATTAAGTCCAATTGATTCAGTTGATCTGATATAATATCGATTTTATTTGTAGTGTTGTGTGTTGCAGGTTAAGATACATCATACATTAATTATACTCAAGATGATACGATATGACACTTCTTGACTAACTCTACTTGATCCGGCTTAAGTTGAACACTTTGATCAAAGAATTCTTCAATTAACTTTAATTGGTCATACTAACTTGATCCGTCTTCAAGTTGAACACTTTATTTAAAGTAATCTAGTGACATAAATTTTTAGCCGGCCGTGTTTATAGTAGTAAAGAGATGGAAGGTTGAAAAGTAGAAGAAAATGGAGATAGAAGCTACTAATTATAAAGAAAGAAAAACAAATTGCAGCCTCTGTTTTTATTAAGATCTTATAACTAACACACCAATGTAACAATGTTCAAATGTCAATGAAAATTAATCAAGAAACGAAACAATAAATCTCAGTTGGACCTAATACTGAGAAATCATACTTATTGACACACTAACATACCAAGAATTATTCAGAACATTTCTGTACTATGACTTAAACCAAAGTCTAATTTTATACTAAACAATCAAACTAATGAGTCTAGAATTCAGCTACTGACATGCCAAGAAATAACAGAATTCTGAAGCAACTATACTCTGTCTTCCTGTATGTTGCCACTTTCCTCATCTTAATCACTCCCATTAGACATTTCACCTTCCCGCCCTGCGAGTGTTTCTGCCATCAGTGGGGCATTTTCAGAAGCAGCAGCTGTGTTACTGTCGTCGACATCACCCTCAGGCTCTGCAGCTGCACTAGTGATGGTGGCAGGCTACAGTTGAATTGTAGGCAAGGGCCAGGGATATAGTACTGATGTGCTGCCAGAAGGCGCAGTCCTCGGTGCAAGAAATGGGTGTTCCAGGAGTTGAGTTATTGTAGTTCCGACATCTTCAGGAAACACACACATCTGAATGAAGCTCTTAAGCCCTTGGTCTTGTACTTTTTTTAACAGGCTAAAATCCATTTTTCGCGATGTGCTGTCTGCAGCATCCTTATTCACCATCTGTAGCGCACACAACCCAACACAGTATATTTCAGACCGCTCTATCCTTCGAGTAATAACAGCATTATACTCAGGACTATCAACAGTCGTCGCGACACTCAAATCTCCTAGCTTAATCTTGCCTGAGTTTCCAACAACAAAGATGTTTTTGCACTTTAAATCATCGTGAATAATCGATTCATCTTGACTGTGAAGAAAACCAAGCCCTGACAGAATCTGTTGACACCATTTCTTGATTACTGGACTGTTTTCTTTAACCTGATGTTTCTGAGTGTAATCCTTCAAATTCCCAGAATAAAGCTCAGTAATCATGTTAAACTCAACTTTGTTTCCTAATCCAAAAGGCCAATAATGGTAGCATTTGATTACATTTTCATGATCAAATCTCTTTAAAGACATAGCTTCTCTCAGCAAATCAACAAGATTATTAAGTAATACAAATTTCTTACACCAAGCTACTTCTCTGCCATTAGTCTCATCATATCCCAAATAAACTTTTTTAAGATCGCCTTCATCAATCAGCTTACTGTACCTTGTGTATTGCCCTGTAGGATCCGTCTCCATAACCGTATAATCTTCGTCTCCTCCGCTTGAACTCGAACCCGCCATTACTAGTTAAGAATAACAGCAAAACAGAACTAAAGAAAGATTTGCAATGGAATCAAGCTAATGAAGTTGATTTCTACGGATTAATGGAATTTTTGTTGGGTTATTAGGAGAAAAAACAGAATGTTTGAAATAATGGGTTGATGATGAAATGAATTAGAAATTTAGAATGGTATTTATAATGGCAAGTGTTTAGGTTGTTACTTATATCCAAACCGATTTTATCCAGTTGTAGTTAGTTAAGTCGGTTATCAAGATCAAGAATTAGAAAATACCCTTTCTTGATTTATTTATTGTTGTTTAAAAAAAAATCTTTAATTTCCCCTTTTTTTTAATATTATATTCTTTTTAATTTTATGTAAGAGATATATCTTATCCTATTTCTTAAAAGTGAATAGTAACTGCTACTACAGTACTACTAGTCTACTAGTAACAAAATCGTTTTTTGGTGAACACTTATACTACGTATTACGAGTATGATTATAATTATTGTTTAATCAGAATCTTTAGAGAGAAAGCTAATAAAACACTCAATTTATTTTCAAATTATAATAAAAAAAAATTCTTTAATTTTTTAAATTGTCTATTAATCAATAATTTTATTTTATTATTTAATAAAATTGGTGTTCATAATTTCACATTTTGTTGATGACGGGTAAAAATATTAAATGAATTTTTATTCCTTGATCGTTAAAGTATCGAAGCGTTACAATAACAGGTGATTTTAATATTTTACTCCGAGTAAGCATTATTCAACTAAACTATTGGTGGGTCTAGTTAAAAACATTTGTTTCAAATTAAAGTGGCTCTATGCCCTACCTATATAGTAGTAGTACTGTAGTAGTCTAAAATGGTGGGGGTTAGAAATATTATTAGTGATTCACATATTGTTCATTAGTCGCATTTATCTTATATGAAGTATTATTTTGAAGCTAAGTACAGGTTATACTGAAATAGACAAAAATTTACTTAGCTAGCTAGAGATAAATGATTTAGTTAGCCTCATTAAAGACCCTACACGATTATACCATGCACTAGTCAGCTCTAATTGTCATACTAACTTATCTGGCTCAAGAATTGAACACTTTATTTGAGACCTCTAGTGATGAAATTTTTTTGCCCTTGCTTAAGACACTTAAATAGTAATTAAGTTATAGAGTAACGAGATGAGAGGATTGAAAAGTAAGGAAATTGTATGTGGAAAGACACCAATGACTAATTACACAGTAAGAAAATCAAATTGCATAGTCTCACATTTTATTAAAATCTTATAACTAACACACCAATGTTCATATATTTAAATCACATACCAACAAATGACAATGAACATACGAAAGATATAAATCTCAGTTTGACCTAAAACAGAGAAATCATACTTATTATTGACTCCCTAAAGTATCACTAAAATTCCTAAAATTATTCAGAAAATTTCTGTACTATGACATAAACCAAAGTCTAATTGTGTACTAAAAAATCAATTAAACTGATGAGCCTAGAATAAGCTACTGCCAAGAAATAACAGCCTTCTGATGCAACTACATATTGTGCCTTTCTCCCTTGTAACTACTTCGACCAGACCATTCAGACGATTCACCTTGCGAGTGTTTCCGGATTTTCCAGACCCACTGCATTAGCTGTCAGGCGACTCAGGCATTCCATGCTCCTGCTGCTGCTGTTGCTGATCCTGCTGTGCGTCTTGGTTCTGTTGGACCACTTCATCAGATGCAGCTACATTATTGTTGTCAGGCATTCCATGCTCATGCTCATGCTCATGCTGTTGCTGCTGCTGCTGCTGCTGTTCCTGCTCCGCGTCTTGGTTGTGTGGCATTATGAAAGGGGGAGCACTGCCTGATGATTCACAACAATTCTCTCAGTAGATGAAATCCGAAGAGATGAAACACTGTCAAAGATATAAACCATGTAACTGTCATTGCCATCATATTCAGCCACAAGTTTTGCTATCAGTAGCTCCATACTCTCAGAAATCGATGCGGCCTCTACATCAGACAGATTAAGTGCTCGTCTTAAAACCTCCATGACTCGCTGAACTGTATCATGATTGACTGTAAACACAAAATTATCACTAATATACCTTATCGTAACAAACCCAACTATCATTGCACCGCCCCTTAGTCCCACTATTTGTCCTCCTAATGTGAATCTCCCACGCCCTCTGTCAATGTCCCTAGCAGACGGCAGCAGCAATACATCCATCTGATCATCCACAGGAACACTCACATTCGGATCACTCGGTGCAAGAAACGGATCATTCAAGAGATCAGTTACAGTAGTCACAACAGTTGTAGGAATCAGACACCTCCGAATGAACTTCTTAAGCTGCTGATCTTTCACTCTTTTTAGTTCAGCAGGCATTACACACGGCCCTACCGGTCTCCTCTCCACATCTTCCTTAGTCAACATCTGTAACACGGTCATCCCAAAATAGTATATCTCAGACCGCGAAACATCAAAAAGATCAGCACTAGCTTCAGGAGTAAGTGGTGCATCCCAACCCATAATCGCGGCTTCATTCAGATCTCTTATCTTAACTGCACCTGTTTCTCCAACAACAATGTTTTCACACCTGATACTATGATGAATAATCGCCGGATTTCGTTCGTGAAGATAATGTAACCCTTCAAGAATCTGTCGACACCAAATCTTGATTGTAGGCAATGCAGTACTGTCCAAAATCAAGCGATTATTCCTGATAAAAACTCTCAAATTACAAGAATATAACTCAGTAATCATGTCAACCGTGTTCGAGTTTGGATCAACCCAATAATCGTAGCATTTCAGTATACTAGAATGGTCAGAATCCATCAAATCTTGAGCTTCATCCATCAAACCATCATAATTTTCCTCTGTTATATTCTTCTTAATCCAAGCAATAACTCTGTTATTAACTCTGTCTAACCCCTTGTAAACCACTTTTGATACGTCTTCTTCAATGGTGTTATCGTACTTTGTGTATTGCCTTATCGTACCATCGTCTCCATGTGAACTCGAAGCCGCCATTACTAGTTAATAACAACAGCAAAACAGAACTTAAGTTGGTGAATCAAGTTGATTCTAATGGATGGAATTTTTTGTTGTGTTTGAAGGAAAAAACAGAAGGAATATTTGGAGTAGTACGTGGAAATTGAATGAGTTGATGATGAAATGAATTAGAATGGTTGTGTAAAAGGGTATTTATAATGGTTAGTATTTGGTTGTTACTTATAACCAAACCATAATATATACAAACTGATTAATATTCAATTTATCCATTTGTTGTAGTTAGTTAAGTTAGTTATCAAGATCAAGAAATAGAAAATGCCCTTTCTTGATTATGATTTTTTAATTATGATGAAATGAATCTTTATTATGATGCCTCTACTAATATCTAAAAAAAATGATGCCTCTACTACTTTGTTTAATTGAAGCCTATAACTCTATAAGTATGATATTTCTTTTTTCTTTGAATATGTACTATCCAACAAGTTGAGATGCTCTTTACAGAGAAGATTGTCCAGTTTGACGTTTATACCGTTTGGGTTGGTTCGAGAAAATGTCAACTGTATTTTTATGATTTGATTTGAGTTATGCCTCTAACCAAACCGCAAACACCCCCTAAATAAAATAGGTTGATATTATGCATTGATAAAATAAACGTAAAAACAAAGTGTTACAATTTAAAGGGAATGGAGAACGTATAATAATAATAGATATTTAAAATTGTATTTTGTCCGATTAAAACACAAGGACAATCTAATATATATATATATATATATATATATATATATATATATATATATATATATATATATATATATATATATATATATATATATATATATATATATATATATATATAAGGTAGAGTTTTTTCCTGAGTTTTTAGAGAGCCATATAGAATTTAATTTTTTCAGCGCGCCACATAGGATAATAAACTTTAGTGGTAGCCAATTAAATAATTTAAATGACACGTAAGCAAAATTGGCGAATGAGATTTTTTAGTTTAAACTAATTAAATATAAAATATTATCTTTTGATATCAGGAATTTTATCTAAATATATAACAAATTTTAGCATATATATATATATAGGGTCAGGATCCGGTGAGAATCACCTTTTATGTGAGAACCCACACCTTATGTGAGGACAAATCTCAGCCGCTAGATTAGATGAAATCCAACCGCTGAGATTATAAGCCTGCCTAACAAACTAACCTTCAGCCTCTACTTTATCTCTCTCCTTTATTCTGTCTACAAATCAAAGCTCATCAATGGCGATTTACTTATCAATGGCGATTCACTGAGTATGCTCTTCTTTCGGCAAATTTCAACGGTTTCTTTCTGCAAATTTCAACGGTTACTTTTTGCAAATTTCAACGGTCGCAATTTCATCCATCATTGAGGTTTGTTCGTACTTTTAATTTTGAATTGCATGTTAATCTGAATGTTCAAAATATTTTGATTTTACATCTCTGAAAATTTTGGAATTGCATGTTAATTTTCGAATTGAATTACATGTTAATTTTCGAATTACATTAATCGAATTGACTGTTTAATTGCATCAATTATTTGATTGAATTGAATCAATTATTTAGGTTTGATTAATTTGATAGAGATTTTAATAATATCAGATTAAACTTGATAGTGATTGTAATGACGTCATATTAAACTTATGATAAAAAATGTTCTGAAATTTCCAATTGAATGCTCTTATTATGTTGTTAGTAGGTTTTTATTTTCAATTGAATGCTGTTATTATGTTCTTATTTTCAATCAAATTTAAAATGAGCAAATAAATTAAAATGAACAAACCTAAATATGTATAATAGAACATTTAAAATGAGGTAACTACAATGAAAATGAGCAAATATTAATGACATTCATAAGTAATTCAAGGATCTATAAGTACTCAGTGTTTCGGGTAAAAACACTCAGTATACAGAATTGTGTATGTATGTGTGTGTGTGTGAGTGTGTGTGAGTGTGAGTGAGTGTAACAGTGTGTCTGTGTGTGAGTGTGAGTGTGAGTGTGAGTGAGTGTAAGAGTTTATGTATGTGGGCATTGAATTGCATGTTCATTTGACAAATGAGCAAACCTATCCCCCCCTGCCCCCTCCTCTTTCTGCTTGCAATTCTGATTTCAGAAACTGATTTCAGTTCTAATTATAGATTCTGAAATTATTGTGTGTGTGTGTATGTGTGTGTGTGTGTGTTTGTGTGTGTGTGTAAGTGTGTATCTATGTCTGTGTGTGTGTAAGTTTGTTTAAGAATCTGATTTCAGTTCTAATTATTGAGAGTGTATGTGTGTGTGTGTGTGTTTAAGTGTGTTTAAGGAGGTGCATATTCACAAATGATGAGCAACAACGAACAAGTTGAGAGTCAATCAAGTACCATCACAAATGTGCCAACTACTCCTACAATAGTAGTTTCTCCTAAAGTAGCACCTTTTATCACTCCTGGAGGAACAAAAGAATGGCATCCAATATGCCCCAATGAGTTGAAACCAGCTATAGGGATGAAGTTTAATAATCTTGAAGAGGGCCTTGAATTTTATAAAGGCTATGCATTTGCTTCTGGTTTCAATACAAGGAAGTCTACAACTAAAAGACAAAGAAGAAGCAAAGAATTGAAATATCAGTATATCTTGTGCAATAAGGAAGGATACAAAGAGAAAAGAAAGACTACTGTAGAAAAAGATTTAAATAACAAGGAAGGGGAAAACAATGAAGAAAAAGCTTCAATCAAAAGGAAGAGACTCGTTACTCGTGTTGGGTGCAAGGCACATATTGTCCTAAAGCATTGTGATGATAACACATTCATAGTGACACAATTTCATGAGGGACATACTCATGCACTTTATACACCTAGCTGCAATCTATTCCAAAAAGAAGGAAGGAAAATGAACATTTTACACAAAAAAATAATTGTGAATAATTCTAAGGTAACACTTTCAAATTCTCTTATGTTTCATGAATTCTATGTATGTTCTAATAAAAGTTGTTTGCTCATTTGACAAATGAGCAAATAATTTTTTGCTCATTTGCCAAATGAGCATTGAATTGTTTCATGAATTCTCTTATGTTTCAAATTATCTTGTGTTTCATGAATTCTCTGTATGTTCTAATAAAAGTTGTTTGCTCATTTGACAAATGGGCAAATAATTTTTTTCTCATTTGACAAATGAGCATTAAATTGTTTGCTCATTTTAAAAATGAGCATTGAATTATTTGCTCATGTGACAAACTGTTTTGTTCTTTAAATAGGTGAATATTGGTCCTGTTACAACTTTTCGAATGATGAAGGAAATTGTTGGAGGATATGAAAACATTGGTGCATCTAAGGAAGATTTCAAAAAATTTCATAGAGATTTAAAAGCATACATTCAAGGAAGCGATGCTCAAATGTTCGTGGATAATTTTACCAACAAAAAGCTAATGTGGAGCACTTTTTTCTGTGATTTTGAGATGGATGAAGATTATTGCCTTTGTAGAGCATTGTGGGCAGACCCCCTTTGTAAAAAAAGTTATGCTCTATTTGGTGATATGGTATCCTTTGATACCACATACCAAACCAATAGGTAATTCATTTATGTGTTATTACTAGCTATGGCTTAAATTAATGACTTTGTTTTAAATAAAATTAGTTTTAATTGCTCATTACTTCTATGTGAAAATTAAATATCCCCATAATTCTAATATTCTTTGATAAGAGTATGTATATGGGCATTGAATTGCATGTTCATTTGACAAATGAGCATTGAATTATTTGCTCATTTGATAAATGAGCATTGAATTGTTTGCTCATTTCACAAATGAGCATTGAGTTATTTGCTCATATGACAAATTAGCATTCAATTATTTGCACATTTGACAAAAGAGCAAAGAATTGTTTGCTTATTTCACAAATAAGCATTGAGTTATTTGCTCATTTGACAAATGAGCAATCGATTATTTGATAATTTTTCAAATGTGTATTAAATTATTTGCTCATTTAAACTTTATTTTGTTTGTGTAAACAGGTACAGCATGGTGTTTACTCCATTTACAGGGGTTGACCATCATAAGAATTGCATTAATTTTGCTGTTGGTTTCATAGCAAAGGAAGATATCGTGTCATTTGAATGGCTGTTCAGATCATTCCTCAAGGCAATGGGTGGGAATGAACCTAATTGTATGATCACAAATCAGGATCCAGCAATGAAAATTGCTGTTAGAAGTGTGTTTAAGAAGACTGAACATCGGTTCTGTATGTGGCACATAATGAAAAGTTACCAGATAAGGTGGAGAAATCAATCATGCAAGAAGAAACTGGTTTCCTAAAAAAATTATGTGCTTGCGTTTGGCACCTTGAAATTGAACCCGCTGAGTTTGAAGAAAGGTGGAACAAGGTGATGATTGAATACCACTTGGAACAACATGAGTGGTTAGGTTATATATACAAGATAAGAGACAAGTGGATTCCGGCCTATTTCAGAGATGTGTTCCTTAAAGGAATAATGCGTACAACATCAAGATCCGAAAGTGAAAACAACTTTTTCTGCTCCTTTATCAATCCTCATGTGTCACTTGTTGAGTTTTACTTGAGATATGAAGCTGCAATTGATGCCCAGAGACACACTCAAGGTCAGAATGATAATGATTCAAAGCACAAATATCCTGAGTGCAAAACACCACTAGGGATAGAAAAGCATGCCTCACATTTATATACTAACTCTGTCTTTTATGAATTTCAATACGAGGTTGAAATTGCTTGTTTTTCTTGTGGTGTTGATGAATTGAAGAAAGAAAATGAATTGGAAGTTGCAACAGTAAGTGAAGGAAATCGGACTAGAACATTTGATGTTGTGTTTAATCCAACTAACTATGACACCACATGTTCTTGCAAGCTATTTTATAGGCAAGGAATTCCATGTAGACATATGATTTGGGTTTGAAAAGCAAAAAGGTTTGAAACCATTCCTGAGCAGTATATGCTACACAAGTGGACTACTATGGCATTAAAGAAACCAATTTTTGACTTGGGAGGAAACCTGTTGGAGCAATGTGCTAATATAATAGACAAGAAAAAATTGTTAAATGATTTATGGTCAGAGATACACACTTGTGTAAGTTTGGCAGAAGGCAAAGATGAAGATATTCAAGACCTTGTGATAAATCTTCAAGGAATAAGAAAGGATTTGGAAGCAAAGAGGATTGCAAGAAATAATGAAACAACAACTGGAAGTGCAAAAAACAAAGAGCGAGACATTGAGCTATTGATTGGAGCTAGTGTGCCAACTGAAATAATTGTCAAACCTCCAAAAGTTTCAAAGAATAAAGGGACTGGAGTTCATGTATCAAATGAAGAGACTTCAAAAAAGAAAGCGACTGAGATTGATGTGTCAAATGTTGAAACAAGAGGTAGAAGTGCAAAAAGGCTTAAGGGAGAAAAAGAAAAAGTTGTAGAACAAAACCAAAAAAAGAAGAGATTATGTAGAGGTTGTGGTGAATTGAGTCATCATGATATTAGAAATTGTCCAAAAAAAAGTGTAATGGTACTTTTATATACATATAAGATTTTGTTGAATTTTTATATTTAATAATATATTATTAATTTTGTACTAATCATAGTTTAATGCTTTGCAAATATTGTTGAATTGAAAATAGAACATATTCAAATGAGTGACTAAATATTTGTTCATTTCTCAAATGAGCAATAATTCCTTGCTCATTTATCAAATGAGCAAATAGTTAACTACTCATTTTGTCAAATGAGCAAATAATTATTTGCTCATTTGGAAAGTGAGCAAATAATTATTTGCTCATTTGGCAAGTGAGCAAATTAGCTATTATATGAACTTGGAACAATTGCACTCCTGTTTCATCTCCCAGTCCAAAATCAGCTCTCCTCAAGTCAAATGAGCAAACATATCTTTTCTCAATCATCAAACGAGCAAGTAATTCCTTGCTCATTTAGCAAATAATCAAAAAGGTAAATGCTCATTTCTTAAATGAGCAAAAATAGTTGCTTATTTGTGAAATGAGCAAACATTTCTTTACTCATTTATCAAATGAGCAAGAAATTCTTTGAACATTTATCAAATGAGCAAGAATTCATTGATCTATCATTTAATGAGCAAGCATCTGTTTGCTCATTTAACAAATGAACGAATATTTCAAATGAACACTGGCTGTATATAACAAGGTATGTGAAGTAAAAACAAATAAAAGATTGAATTTTAATTCAAATATAATCATCACTATAATAAAAAAAAAGGTAGGCTTCTGTTGGTAAAATCTGTTTATAAATCGGTTTTACATCATTCAAAGACTACTTAAAAGTAGATAAAATCTTAATTTACCCAATTCCCTAAACCAAAAAAGACAAATCATCACTACTAACTATTTAATTCCCTAACATTCGGCTTTCTTCATTCTTTTGCTCTTTCTTGCTTGAACTTTTTCTTCTTCAAGCTCTTCTTTTTCAGCATTTTCTTCTTTGTCAGCAACAGAAACTTTACTTTGCTTTTTCTTCTTCTGAGGAATTTCTTTAACAGATTGAATAGTGTTCACTTCACTTGTAATTATTCCCAGGATGTACTTTTCACGAAGTTTAGCCAAGATTATCAGCTGCAAAACAAATAACATAATCACCCTATACAATTAAGGAGATTTCAATAACATGAGCAAACATTTATTTCAATTAACATTTATAAGACAGTAACTGAAAGGATTAAGGGCTCAAACTAATTTCAATTAACCCACAACAATGAGCAATAGTGTAGTTTTTTAGGCTTGCATTTTGAAAGTTCAGCAATGAAAAGGATGATTTCCTGTTTGCTTTGTATCGTTTATCATGCTTTATTGCAGGCCAAGCTAACCATTGGTAATATCCAGGAATTCTCATGTTTTCTCTACACAACAAATGGGCCCAGAGCAATTTGGTTTATGATCTAAGATGGAATAAATGCTCACTGCAAATGCTTTCTCTTGACCTTGCAGGTCCAACAGAAACTTAATGAGTCGGAGTACAAAGATTTTGTTAGTTATTTGAAGGCACTGAAGTCAAAAACTATGAAAATAGGTTCTGTTTTGCAATCTATTGCAAAACTGTTTTCTGGGCAAGAAAAACTTCTCCAGAAACTACAGTGCAAAGGGGTTCAAGTTTTTCTACAAAAGTGCATGCCCAAACCATTAATGTCACTAACAAACAACACCCTCGAGCAATAAAGCATCAAGTTTTCCATAATTCAGATGTAAATCATCATTCTCTGATGAGCCAAACCATATACAATAGCAGAAATATGAACCCGTTAAGTATTTAAAATCAATCAAGTTGCGTAACTGCGTAAGGTCCAACAACCTAATCACAAGTTTCCTCAGTGACCAGTAAAAGTAACACCACAAGTTGCAGTTGTAACTTGTAAGGCAATGGCCTAAGGTATTGCTAGATTAATGGACCATAGACCTCAAAATTAAAGTAAACATTTGATAGGAATCCTTGCTCATTTATGAAATGAACAAGTAAATCCTTGCTCATTTGTCAAATGAGCAAACATTTCTTTGCTCATTTGATAAATGAGCAAGTAATTTCTTGCTCATTTAGCAAATAATCAAAAAGTTAATTGCTCATTTCTTAAATGAGCAAAGAATTAGTTGCTCATTTGTGAAATGAGCAAACATTTCTTTGTTCATTTATGAAATGAACAAGTAAGCAAATAGACCAAAACATCTTATTATTAATGAGACTAATCTGAAAGACTTACATTATTTTTCTTCAAACCAGGATCCCACTTTGCACAACCCATGTATGTTTCCATGAGTCTCATCACTGCAACTCCACAATGCAAATGATTTTTATCCGAAGACTTCCATGAACCATTAATCACAGAAATTTCCATCCGCTTGATATCATTTGCCAAAATAGAACTTTGTACATTTCCTTCACATTGAATAAAGTTTGAAAAAGCAGTTCTCTAAAAATAAAAACATCAAATAAGCAAACATAATAAAATCTGATAATTCAAGTAAAAGAAACAAACATAATGTGAATAGAGATTAACTTTTAAGCCATACCAAATGTTTTAAAAGCTGTTTATGATCTCCAGCATCTTCGTTATAATCAAAAAGCTCGATATTACCATTCAGTGTGGTAGTGTTAAAACATACCAAATAGTAATGATCTTCTTCATAAACTGGGAAGAAAAAAAGCTGAATATCCTTGTGTGGTACAACTGATTTCATGTACAAATTCTCAGCAACCTCAAAAAACATCTTATTTCGATGGGCAACAGAATCTATCTCATAGTGAATAAACAGTCCTACATGTTAAAGAAAAAAAATTAATTACAACAAAAAAAAAAATAATTCAATAAAACAAAATAAATGAAAGAATTTGAACTTACAGTAGCACTAAGGTCAAAAAAGAAACGAGCAGGAGAATTTGGATCTCTAAAATGCTCATTATAATTCAGAATGCTACACCAAGCATTAATGATCTTTGTATCAACTTTATTTTTATTATAAAGCTTCTCAAGATGTCATCTCAAAATTTCAAGACCATTCTCTCCATTAAATACTGGTTCACTGCATAAAAAGAATAAAGAAAGTTAGTATGACTAAAACAAATGGAAGTTAATGTACAAGATAATAAATTCTATAGATAAAAAAAAATACTTACAAACGATTTTTATCATCAGCAAACATTGCTCTCAAGACGCTCATCTGAACTGGTGATAATGGATTGTAAATTATCATAATGCGGGACTTAAAAGGTGATCTAAGAAGCACTGATGGCTGAGGTTTGCGTTTCTTTGGAATAAAACTCTTCTTTTCAGTATCACCTTTTCTCTTATGCACAATTACAGCTTCTTGAGCATCAGAAATGAGATCTTGAGGATTAGCATTCAGAGCATCACCAACAGCTTGAGAAGCATCAGCAACAGAAACACCAACTTGTGCACTGACAGAAGCAACTACAGGTTAAGTAGGCGTATTACTAGGGGGAGAATCAGTTTCTTGAGAAAAGACTCCTAAATTGAATGTAGGAGTTCCAGATCCTTTGGCAAGTGAACATCCTGAAGCAGATTTAAACTTGAATCTCCAAGTTTTTTGAACACATTTTTAGCATCCCTATCTGAACATCCAACATCAGGAATACAACTTGCTATCTGAACACTTTCAGAAGCAATCTTAGTAACATCAATGGGTTCCGATTCATTTGGATGAACAACCATTGCATTGATTAAAGATTCAGCATGCTTTTTGTTGCTTGAAATCTTAGAAAACCTATCCCAAGCTTCAATTACTGCCGGATCTTGCCAATACTCTTCATCTTGGCTAAATGAAAGAGTATTATCTTCAATCAAAGTTTTGGAGCTCATCTTATGCTCATCACAAATGCCCATGGCATCTTCCTTCAACTTTTGTATCTTCTCGTTGTTTGGAAAATACTTGATGGCAGCTTCATGTTTTTGACTGAAATCCATGTATGCCAAGACCAGGTTTGTAGATGCTGTTGCAAGCTCCATAAGGCATTTATGTATAAAAAAAACATAAATAAGATAAATATAAATGAGAAGAGTAAATATGAAATGAGCAAAGTGGATATGAAATGAGCAAAGTGGATATGGAATGAGCAAAGTCATATAAAAATGAGCAAATTGAACTTTATATGAGCACTGAAGTTTTTTCTCATTTGACAAATGAGCAAAAAATTAATTGCTCATTTGACAAATGAGCAAAAAAATTAAGAACTATAATGCTCCTGCTTACAAGAAATATCCACATATTTATCATAAATGAGTTTCACAAGATTGCAGTAACCAAAGACCAACATTTACATAAAATACTTTTTCTATATTCATGAGATGCATATGAGTAATGCAAAAGCACACATATGGCCACTTGCCTCTATGCATCATACTGAGAAGAACTCTACAAACTACAATGCCAAGTCACCCCATTCCTCTTCCCAAAACTTGAAACTAAGATCTGCTCAACATACTACAACTCCACTTCAATTAATGAGTCTTGCAAACTGATGAGAAGAAACACATTACCCTCGTCAAAGCTCCCTTTACGATAATGTGTTCCCACAAAAACTAACTGCTTCACACTATATGCACATAAACTAGTATATTGTGTTCCCTAGGCCGTTAAGAAAGTCAGATGGAGTTCAGAGTGTTAACACAGCCATATAACCTATATGTGTTGAAATTAGGTCAAACATAATCAACAGAGAAAGCAGAGGTTTAAAATATATATAAAAAAAAAAACCAAACAAACAAAACAGAGAAAGCAGGATGACCTTGACAGACTACTAGGCTGACAGCACCAAGAAACAGGAATTCGGGTAGAAGTTGCCTAATGACCATGCACTAAGATCTAAGAAGACAATAAAGCTGATACAAAATAACTAGAAGCAATAGTACTAGAGCAGAAAAAAGTATTAATCCTTCCACTTCTTCATTTTTTTTCTCACTTGCTTCTTTCTGTTGTTGATGGTAATTTCAAGAATATAATATGTTCCCTTTTTATTAGATCTGGCTTCTTTTTTTCTTTAAAATTTAATTTTTCAATTCTTTTTTTTTTATTCTCAGGCTTTATGTGCTCTTCACATTCCACGGCCGGTCCAAGAGCAAAAAATTAATTGCTCATTTCACAAATGAGCAAAAAATTGATTCAGATTATGATTGAAGAATGACAAATAAACAAGAATAATTGTGTGTGTTTGTGTGTGTGTTTAAGAGGTGGAGGAGGGGGAGAGTGCAGAATTAGAAGGGATCAATACTCTTGTTCAAACAATGTCTAAAAATGAACAAAGAATTAATATTGGTTTCCAGAAAACTCATATAAATACCTTCTTTGGATCTTGTTCACTTTCTTCATTTTTTGTACGAATTAGATCAGATTGTTCCTAAAATCAAACAAAAACAAAACAAAAAAAAAAAGAAAAAGAAAGTTAGAACAAGTTGAAAGCAAATATCCTAACAAATATAAACCAAGCTTACTTATAACACATAACCAATTGCATAATTTGCTCATCTGTCAAATGAGCAAAAAATTATTTGCTCATTTAAAAAATGAGCAAGTAATTGCTTGCTCATTAGACAAATGAGCAAAAATTAGTTGGTCATTTCCAAAAAGAACAAAGAATATTACAGTATATATGATTACCTTATTGGCAACTACTTGAGTTTCCACTTCAGAAGGAATGAATTTTTCCTAAATAAAAAACAAAAAAGTTAAAAATGTAGGATAAAAAGGAAAAGAATAAAACAGAAAATTATAGTTAAACACCATTTTAGGCTGTGTCATGCTAGAAGAACCAGCATCAAGCTTTTTAGCACGAATATTTCCAAGCCTCCATTTAAAGAGTTCCAATTTCTCACGTGTTGACAACATAGCTGTTGTCCACCCTTTCAAAATTGGAATTTCACGTGCAGCTCGAACTTCCTCAAGTACAAAGATCAACATATAATAACTACAAACAAGTAAGAAAAGAAAAATTAGTAAATTAAAAATCAACAAATAAGTAAGAAATACTACATTAAAAATAAACAAAAATTATAGTAATACCATAAGAAACAATAAAGACCCAGGAAAAGAACGAGTTGGATGTTCTTCCCAGAAAAGCTTGCCCTTCACGACAGAATCAAGGATATACTTTGACCAATTCAAGCCCTTGATTTTATCAACATCAGAAAGAAATGTAAGATGGAATAAATGCTCACTGCAAATGCTTTTTCTTGACCTTGCAGGTCCAACAGAAACTTAATGAGTCGGAGTACAAAGATTTTGTTAGTTATTTGAAGGCACTGAAGTCAAAAACTATGAAAATAGGTTCTGTTTTGCAATCTATTGCAAAACTGTTTTCTGGGCAAGAAAAACTTCTCCAGAAACTACAGTGCAAAGGGGTTCAAGTTTTTCTACAAAAGTGCATGCCCAAACCATTAATGTCACTAACAAACAACACCCTCGAGCAATAAAGCATCAAGTTTTCCATAATTCAGATGTAAATCATCATTCTCTGATGAGCCAAACCATATACAATAGCAGAAATATGAACCCGTTAAGTATTTAAAATCAATCAAGTTGCGTAACTGCGTAAGGTCCAACAACCTAATCACAAGTTTCCTCAGTGACCAGTAAAAGTAACACCACAAGTTGCAGTTGTAACTTGTAAGGCAATGGCCTAAGGTATTGCTAGATTAATGGACCATAGACCTCAAAATTAAAGTAAACATTTGATAGGAATCCTTGCTCATTTATGAAATGAACAAGTAAATCCTTGCTCATTTGTCAAATGAGCAAACATTTCTTTGCTCATTTGATAAATGAGCAAGTAATTTCTTGCTCATTTAGCAAATAATCAAAAAGTTAATTGCTCATTTCTTAAATGAGCAAAGAATTAGTTGCTCATTTGTGAAATGAGCAAACATTTCTTTGTTCATTTATGAAATGAACAAGTAAGCAAATAGACCAAAACATCTTATTATTAATGAGACTAATCTGAAAGACTTACATTATTTTTCTTCAAACCAGGATCCCACTTTGCACAACCCATGTATGTTTCCATGAGTCTCATCACTGCAACTCCACAATGCAAATGATTTTTATCCGAAGACTTCCATGAACCATTAATCACAGAAATTTCCATCCGCTTGATATCATTTGCCAAAATAGAACTTTGTACATTTCCTTCACATTGAATAAAGTTTGAAAAAGCAGTTCTCTAAAAATAAAAACATCAAATAAGCAAACATAATAAAATCTGATAATTCAAGTAAAAGAAACAAACATAATGTGAATAGAGATTAACTTTTAAGCCATACCAAATGTTTTAAAAGCTGTTTATGATCTCCAGCATCTTCGTTATAATCAAAAAGCTCGATATTACCATTCAGTGTGGTAGTGTTAAAACATACCAAATAGTAATGATCTTCTTCATAAACTGGGAAGAAAAAAAGCTGAATATCCTTGTGTGGTACAACTGATTTCATGTACAAATTCTCAGCAACCTCAAAAAACATCTTATTTCGATGGGCAACAGAATCTATCTCATAGTGAATAAACAGTCCTACATGTTAAAGAAAAAAAATTAATTACAACAAAAAAAAAAATAATTCAATAAAACAAAATAAATGAAAGAATTTGAACTTACAGTAGCACTAAGGTCAAAAAAGAAACGAGCAGGAGAATTTGGATCTCTAAAATGCTCATTATAATTCAGAATGCTACACCAAGCATTAATGATCTTTGTATCAACTTTATTTTTATTATAAAGCTTCTCAAGATGTCATCTCAAAATTTCAAGACCATTCTCTCCATTAAATACTGGTTCACTGCATAAAAAGAATAAAGAAAGTTAGTATGACTAAAACAAATGGAAGTTAATGTACAAGATAATAAATTCTATAGATAAAAAAAAATACTTACAAACGATTTTTATCATCAGCAAACATTGCTCTCAAGACGCTCATCTGAACTGGTGATAATGGATTGTAAATTATCATAATGCGGGACTTAAAAGGTGATCTAAGAAGCACTGATGGCTGAGGTTTGCGTTTCTTTGGAATAAAACTCTTCTTTTCAGTATCACCTTTTCTCTTATGCACAATTACAGCTTCTTGAGCATCAGAAATGAGATCTTGAGGATTAGCATTCAGAGCATCACCAACAGCTTGAGAAGCATCAGCAACAGAAACACCAACTTGTGCACTGACAGAAGCAACTACAGGTTAAGTAGGCGTATTACTAGGGGGAGAATCAGTTTCTTGAGAAAAGACTCCTAAATTGAATGTAGGAGTTCCAGATCCTTTGGCAAGTGAACATCCTGAAGCAGATTTAAACTTGAATCTCCAAGTTTTTTGAACACATTTTTAGCATCCCTATCTGAACATCCAACATCAGGAATACAACTTGCTATCTGAACACTTTCAGAAGCAATCTTAGTAACATCAATGGGTTCCGATTCATTTGGATGAACAACCATTGCATTGATTAAAGATTCAGCATGCTTTTTGTTGCTTGAAATCTTAGAAAACCTATCCCAAGCTTCAATTACTGCCGGATCTTGCCAATACTCTTCATCTTGGCTAAATGAAAGAGTATTATCTTCAATCAAAGTTTTGGAGCTCATCTTATGCTCATCACAAATGCCCATGGCATCTTCCTTCAACTTTTGTATCTTCTCGTTGTTTGGAAAATACTTGATGGCAGCTTCATGTTTTTGACTGAAATCCATGTATGCCAAGACCAGGTTTGTAGATGCTGTTGCAAGCTCCATAAGGCATTTATGTATAAAAAAAACATAAATAAGATAAATATAAATGAGAAGAGTAAATATGAAATGAGCAAAGTGGATATGAAATGAGCAAAGTCATATAAAAATGAGCAAATTGAACTTTATATGAGCATTGAAGTTTTTGCTCATTTGACAAATGAGCAAAAAATTAATTGCTCATTTGACAAATGAGCAAAAAAATTAAGAACTATAATGCTCCTGCTTACAAGAAATATCCACATATTTATCATAAATGAGTTTCACAAGATTGCAGTAACCAAAGACCAACATTTACATAAAATACTTTTTCTATATTCATGAGATGCATATGAGTAATGCAAAAGCACACATATGGCCACTTGCCTCTAT
Source organism: Chenopodium album (assembly GCF_948465745.1). Taxonomy (NCBI): domain Eukaryota; kingdom Viridiplantae; phylum Streptophyta; class Magnoliopsida; order Caryophyllales; family Amaranthaceae; genus Chenopodium; species Chenopodium album. The sequence goes on from NC_137844.1 coordinate 10,525,085, forward strand.
GCATCATACTGAGAAGAACTCTACAAACTACAATGCCAAGTCACCCCATTCCTCTTCCCAAAACTTGAAACTAAGATCTGCTCAACATACTACAACTCCACTTCAATTAATGAGTCTTGCAAACTGATGAGAAGAAACACATTACCCTCGTCAAAGCTCCCTTTACGATAATGTGTTCCCACAAAAACTAACTGCTTCACACTATATGCACATAAACTAGTATATTGTGTTCCCTAGGCCGTTAAGAAAGTCAGATGGAGTTCAGAGTGTTAACACAGCCATATAACCTATATGTGTTGAAATTAGGTCAAACATAATCAACAGAGAAAGCAGAGGTTTAAAATATATATAAAAAAAAAAAACCAAACAAACAAAACAGAGAAAGCAGGATGACCTTGACAGACTACTAGGCTGACAGCACCAAGAAACAGGAATTCGGGTAGAAGTTGCCTAATGACCATGCACTAAGATCTAAGAAGACAATAAAGCTGATACAAAATAACTAGAAGCAATAGTACTAGAGCAGAAAAAAGTATTAATCCTTCCACTTCTTCATTTTTTTTCTCACTTGCTTCTTTCTGTTGTTGATGGTAATTTCAAGAATATAATATGTTCCCTTTTTATTAGATCTGGCTTCTTTTTTTCTTTAAAATTTAATTTTTCAATTCTTTTTTTTTTATTCTCAGGCTTTATGTGCTCTTCACATTCCACGGCCGGTCCAAGAGCAAAAAATTAATTGCTCATTTCACAAATGAGCAAAAAATTGATTCAGATTATGATTGAAGAATGACAAATAAACAAGAATAATTGTGTGTGTTTGTGTGTGTGTTTAAGAGGTGGAGGAGGGGGAGAGTGCAGAATTAGAAGGGATCAATACTCTTGTTCAAACAATGTCTAAAAATGAACAAAGAATTAATATTGGTTTCCAGAAAACTCATATAAATACCTTCTTTGGATCTTGTTCACTTTCTTCATTTTTTGTACGAATTAGATCAGATTGTTCCTAAAATCAAACAAAAACAAAACAAAAAAAAAAAGAAAAAGAAAGTTAGAACAAGTTGAAAGCAAATATCCTAACAAATATAAACCAAGCTTACTTATAACACATAACCAATTGCATAATTTGCTCATCTGTCAAATGAGCAAAAAATTATTTGCTCATTTAAAAAATGAGCAAGTAATTGCTTGCTCATTAGACAAATGAGCAAAAATTAGTTGGTCATTTCCAAAAAGAACAAAGAATATTACAGTATATATGATTACCTTATTGGCAACTACTTGAGTTTCCACTTCAGAAGGAATGAATTTTTCCTAAATAAAAAACAAAAAAGTTAAAAATGTAGGATAAAAAGGAAAAGAATAAAACAGAAAATTATAGTTAAACACCATTTTAGGCTGTGTCATGCTAGAAGAACCAGCATCAAGCTTTTTAGCACGAATATTTCCAAGCCTCCATTTAAAGAGTTCCAATTTCTCACGTGTTGACAACATAGCTGTTGTCCACCCTTTCAAAATTGGAATTTCACGTGCAGCTCGAACTTCCTCAAGTACAAAGATCAACATATAATAACTACAAACAAGTAAGAAAAGAAAAATTAGTAAATTAAAAATCAACAAATAAGTAAGAAATACTACATTAAAAATAAACAAAAATTATAGTAATACCATAAGAAACAATAAAGACCCAGGAAAAGAACGAGTTGGACGTTCTTCCCAGAAAAGCTTGCCCTTCACGACAGAATCAAGGATATACTTTGACCAATTCAAGTCCTTGATTTTATCAACATCAGAAAGAAATGTAAGAATATCAGAATTAATATTCATGTTTTGTTTCCCTGACAAAAAATGAGCAAAACAAAAGAGAAATGAGCAAATAGAAATTTAAATGAGCAAAATAAAATAGAAATGAGCAAACTAAATTGAAAATGAGCAAATTGAAAGTAAAATGAGCATAATAAAAATAAGAAGACTACCATCCATCAGTGTAGACACACAAAGAACTACAAAGTTCCGTTTGAACATAGCACTAGCTGACTTATGCTTCTTCAAAAACTCTTTAAGCTCCCCTATTTTGATAGAGAGTGAGTTGCTTTGGAATTGCTTTTTTCATTGCTGAATGACTTTTTTATTTCTGGAAAAATTATTTTTATCAATCTCTATGCCCCCTATTGGCAACCCAAGAACTTCATGCACATGGTCTTCAGTAATACGGAAAGGATCAGAATCAGGAATATTTAATGAGCACGTCTTAGCATCAAAGTGTTGCACCAACCATAAACCCAACCGCAAAGGCAGTTGGGTCACTTCAAAAACTCCATCGACCCAAATCCTATATCTCTAACTGCTTTCAACTGATTTTGTGAAAGTAAAACTAATTCCATAACTTGAACAATGGATGAGGGTGACATCCGACTATGCAATGTCCCATGAATATGAGACTTCAAACCTTCCACTTCATTGCCTGACTTCAAACCTTGCAATTCATTGCTGGATTTCATCTCCACTACCTTAATCATCTGTTTTTCTTTCTTTAATGTGTCCTTTAAAACCCTTTTTCCTTTGTCATTAGAAGATCTTGTCTTGAAACTCCTTCCTTTAAATTGTGGCTGTGTAGAACCACCAACAACTCCTAATTGTGCTGGCCCTGCTGCATCTTGGTCACCACCAACAACGGCTGCCCTTGCTGCATCTTCGTCACCACCAACAACTCCTAATTGTGATGCCCCTGCTGCATCTTGGTCACCACCAACTCTTAACTGTGCTGCCCCTGCTGCATCTTGGTCACCACCAATAACTCCTAACTGTCCTGCCCCTGCTGCATCTTGCTCACCAACATTAACAGCAGAATCTGTCTCAACAGATGTCCTGCTCAACAAAATAGGTATCCTTGATGTCAAATGAGAAAATACTTAGCTACTAATTTAACAAAATGAACAAAAACTTAAATGCTCATTTCTCAAATGAGCAAATAGTTAATTGCTCATTTCTCAAATAAGCAAATAGTTAAATGCTCATTTGTCAAATGAGCAAATACTTAGTGCTAAAATGAACAAGTTATCAACTACTTTTAAAGCTGTGAAGAAGTTAGAGAACTTGTTCTTAAACTCAAATTCTTTCTCACTGATATCTACTTTAAGACCTGATGTGCAACATAATGAACTAACTTCTAGGCTTCTGATGTGAAAAGCCGAACAGTAAAACGCCTTCAAACTATCAGCTTCTTGGCTTCTGATGTGAAAAGCTGAACTAAGTACAGGACGAAGTTGGTAGCTTTGTGGTGACTATAGTAATAACATTGCACAGGGAATTTTGATTGTGAGAATTTCTAAGACAAACAAAAGAGATGAGAGCCCTGTACTCCCATCTTAAATAGTTTTTTTCCTATTTTCTTTCACATACAAGTATTAACCTGTGGCAGTTTTAGATGTATTGAAAATTACTTCCCAACATAATCTACAACTTTTTATTGCTTGTAAGTTGTGGAAATTTCGGAGGTACTCTTACAAATTAGACTCAATAATCTATTTTCCTGAAACAGTGTCGTAGCACCTTCTTTCAATACTCTCTTGAGCCAAAACTTCAAAGAATTCTTGTGCTAGTGGAAATTTCTCTTATATAAAATTGTTATTCTTTACAGTGGTACACTTTAAATTATTATGTTATAAACTAATGACCATGCCTTCTGGTAAACATCAATTAATAAACACACTATACACCAAATAAGAAGTACTGTGTCACACTTACCATGTTATAAACTAAGTGAATGTGCTCTTTTGAGAAATGTCTGCAAACACCAGCATTAACAGCAATCAATTAACCAACATCTACAAACATCTTATCAAGAAAAGGAATCTTATATTATCTCTATATAAACGCGCCTTCAATGTATACACAATGTAAATAGATGATGTGATGCCATCACCATTAAAGCACACAGTAAATTGTCAATTAAAAAGCTAATATTTCATAAATGAACAACAAAACATAAAATGAACAAGTTATCAACTAATCTACAAGAACTCCCATACAAGTAATACAACTCATCAACTAATCTACAACAACAACAAAAATAATAATAACTCAAATAATAAAAATAAAATGAGTAGAAACACATACATTGTATTTTCTTGAGGAACATTTGCATTTGCAGAATCCATAGCAATTACTTTTAGGTTTCCAAAAAAAAAACAAAGAAAATGTAAGATAATTACTCAAATGAAGCAAAATTAAAACTAAAATCAACTAATAATTACTCAAATAAAGCTATAATCAAACAAAAAATAAGATAAAACCAGAAAATAAAACATAATTGAGAATTAAAGTAAACCGAAAATCAAATTAAAATACACAAAATAATTAAAATACCTAAAATCAAGCTAAAATCAACATAATAGCACAAATTATCAGTGATTTCTAGGTTTCCAAAAAAACGAAAAAACTGGACAATAACGAAAATAAGGCAAAATCAACTTGATAACTACTCAAAAAAAACGAAAATAAAACTAAAATCAATGAAAAAAACAAAGTAAAACATTATCGACACAAATTGTTAAACAATGTGAGCTGAAATCAGCGAAAATCAAACGAAAATCAAAACGAAAATCAATGATGAATGTAACTGAATGTGACCTAAAATTAATTGAAAAACAGAAAAATATAAACAATAAACTCACCTTGACAAAGAATTGATGAAGATTGAAGAAGTAGTGATGAAAAATCAGAGAGAATAGCAGAGAGAAAGAGAGTACAAAACAGAGAAATTGAGTGAGGAGAGAGAAAATAGCGCGTGAAAGAGGAAGGAGGAGAGAGAAAAAACGCAGGAGTTTTGTTTGACCAGGATTTAATTGCGGCCGTTGGATGTAATTGGTCCAACGGTTATAATGAGTCCTCACATATAATAGGGTTCTCACATAAGGGATGTGGTATCATATGATCCCATTTCTATATATATATATATATATATATATATATATATATATAATATTTAAAAAAATTCAAACAAACTGTGCATCGCACGGGTTTCATCTAGTACAAATTACAAAGGAGCGCAAATTCAACATATTGTAAGTTGGGCCTTATTCTTAAACTAAACCAAGACCTTATTAGTAGATGCTAAAAATTGTGAGCAAAAATAATTATTATTTTCAATTGTGCGTCAAAATAATAATAATATAATAATAATAACAATAATAATTTTATTATTATTATTATATTATAATAATAATAATAAATTATTATTATTATTATTATATTATTATTATTATTATTATTATTATTTTCAATTGGTTTAATTTACAACTTATTAAGCACAATACATATAGTGGAACAAGTCTAACAAACAAATTTTAAATTGTAGGTTAACCACTCCAAATTTTAAACAAGTCTAACAAACAACAAAGTATATATTTCTATGCATAATATAGCTTTTCTTATCTAAAATAATGATGTAGATTTCCTTCATTAGAATGGATACAATAATAAAATCAAAATGAAATTCTCATATCATTGTCCTTTTTGTCAGATCATCAATAGAAAATAAAATAATAGAAAAATCCAATTCTTCATTATTGCTCTAAGAGCTTGTTCACATTTGCTGAATTAAGCTGAACTGAATTAAACTGAACTGATTGGAGCTAAAGTGAACTGAACTGAAATTAAAGTGAAGTGAACAGGCTCTAAGGGTGATAGAATTAACAATATGGTTGGCAATTCCATACATTAGCACTAACTCATACCAGTTCATTTTATATTTATACGAAGTATTAAAATTTAATTAATCAATCAAATCCCTTTTTTTAAACTACTTCCTCCTTTTTTATTTTATTGCACCATTAGCACTTTTACATTATTCACTTAATGTTCTTTGACCATCATTTGTGATTTATACATTAGGAAAAATATAGTCATGTAAGATCTAGTTAGATTCGTATCGAACTCTACTTTTCAAATATCAAATTTTTATAATTTTTACAAAAATATAATTGAAGATATTGATAACTAAAGTAATGCATTGGCAAGCGTGAAATCCCTCGTGGGGCAATAAAAAAGAACGAAGGAAACATATTAAAATTGTACTTCTATAAAAGACAAATAAAACTATACAAAGTATTATTTAAATACGAAAAAAAAAGTGTCATTTTTTTTTTTCTTTTTAGGGAGTAATAAGATAAAAATCCATACTAAACCATCACATCACCAACTCCATCAAATTGCTCGGTGAAAGTGGTGGACTGGTGGTATCTTAATCTATGATTATACTCTAAATTATTCAAATATACCGCTCAACAAAATCTATAATTTCTAAGTTAAACTAAGATTTTCATAGACGACCATAATCAACGGATCCCACATATAAAAAGACGTCTACTAGATAGACTACTACAGTACGAACTTTATTACGTACATCATTCACTTTATTTTATTTGGAATAACCACTGACTGACTATTAAACACCATTCATGAATCACGATCCATTTCAACCAATAATTCATCATTTTCATCAAACTTTCCAACCTTTTTTGAAACGCTTTATATTCATCCATTCATTCATTCATTATTATTCTTCTGCTACCCTACAAAAATACCCACCATTCATTCACTCAATCACCTATTTTCTATTCACCATTATTATTCATTCATTCCTCTCCCATTTTCCTCTATTACGTAACCATCAAATGGCACCCGAAATCGTAACCGGAACCGAAACCGATACCGAAACTGAAACAACTCATATCTTAGTGATCCCATACCCAGCACAAGGTCATATGATACCATTGTTAGATCTCACGCACCACCTTCTATCCACGCGCCGCCTTACCATCACCGTCGTAACCACCCCTATGAACCTTCCTCTTTTGTCTCCTCTGCTTACTCTTTTTCCTTCTAATATTACCCCTCTTGTATTACCCTTTCCTTCGGCTCCCGGAATTCCCGCCGGTAAAGAGAATACCAAGGACTTGCCGCCGGCGAGTTTCCGGCAGATTATACCCGCTCTGGCGAGATTGCGGGATCCGTTAGGTCACTGGTTCAAATCCCATCCGAGTCCTCCTGTTGCGATTATTTCGGATATGTTTCTTGGTTGGACGCATCGTTTTGCGGTTGAAATGGGGGTTAAACGCGTCGTTTTTTCTCCTTCTGGGGGTATGGCTTTATCCGTGATTTACTCCCTTTGGAAGAATATGCCTAAAGGAGGGGATCAAAACGGTGACGTTTTGTTTGAGGATGTGCCGAATTGTCCGAAATACCCTTGGTGGCAGCTGTCCCCGGTTTATAGGTCTTACGTGGAAGGGGACCCGGATTCGGAGTTGATTAAGGATGGGTTTTGGGATAATATTGCTAGTTGGGGGATTGTGGTTAACTCTTTTGATGGGTTGGAAAGAGTTTATTTGGACCATTTGAGAGGTAGTATGGGTTATGATGATCGGGTTTGGGATGTGGGCCCGTTGGTTCCCGCTAAGGGGTACAAGGATCGAGGTGGAGCTAGTTCGATTGAGGTGGATAAGATGTTGGCTTGGCTTGACACGTGTCGAGATAATGAGGTGGTGTATGTATCGTTTGGAACCCAGGCTATACTAACAAGTCAACAAATTGAGGTGATCGCTGAAGGACTAGAAAGAAGTGGTGTTAGATTTATTTGGCCAATAAGGGACCATATCACGGCTAAGCAAATGGAAGTAGACTGTGAGACGGTCATGACCGGTTTTGAGGAACGTATGGCAGGCCGAGGGATTGTCATAAGAGGGTGGGCTCCACAAGTTCTGATTTTAAGGCATCCAGCAGTTGGCACATTCTTAACTCATTGTGGGTGGAACTCGATCCTTGAGGGGATCATGGCTAGTGTAATGTTGCTTGCTTGGCCATTTGGTGCCGATCAATTTTCAAATGCAACATTGCTAGTGGACTACTTGAAAGTTGGTGTTAGAGTTTGTGAGGGATCTAACACGATTCCTAATCCATGTGACTTGGCTCAAATCTTAGCCAACTCGGCTAATCAAGATGAAGCTAGTAGACAAAAGATCATCAAATTACAAAATAATGCATTAGAGGCTTTAAGTGAGACTGGAAGTTCTTCCAAAGCCTTATCTAGGTTTGTTAACAAGTTATGTGAGCTAAAGACTAGGCCTAAAAGTCACATCATTTCTCATAACAATCTCGTTGAATGATTTGAATGCTTAATGGTTGTATTATGTATTTTATATTTATGTGATGATGTAAGTTAGTTGGTTGAAGTTATGCATTTAGATTCATAATCATACGTAAAAAAAATTAATAATAAATTACTTTATATAATAATTTTTTAATTGACAATTTTTTTTTGGTGAAATAATCTTATTTCTTTTCTTCCTCCCCCCCCCCCCAAAAAAAAAGAAAAAAAAAAAAGCTACTCGTATAAGATAATCCTATTCATTTTATTCAAAGTTGTTGGCGTTAGAGATAAATTTAACAAAATATTTTATGTACTGAAACGATGATTATAAACATTATATTTTAATTAGGTATGTGTTAGTCTATTGACTTTCTAGACTATTCATTTGGTCTTTATTTATTTTTTATTGTAATGATAATGATACAAAAGTCAATTAAAAAAACAAAGAAAAAAAACCCTAGCAAAATTTAAAACGTTAATAAATCTATGTGCTTGAAAAATGCAGTGGCTGGTCGTTTTTCTTGTTGGACCCTACTAGTAGTATAAGATCTGTTGGGCCCTAAACAGTAAACATCCAAGAAATTCAATCTATTGAACAGTCAACATTCAATGTTTTGGATGTTCATTCTTTCAAATAACATTACGTTTTTTTATGTCCTTATTTGAGAAGACTTTCATAAAGACTTGTAAAAGGCGGATTCACATTAAATTTATTGAATTTAACAATTTTTATGGTAATTTTAATTTCTTTAATGAATTTGATTGTTTTTTTTTTTGAGTACTAATATATTTGATTGTATTTTAGTAGTACTCCATGTAATTTCTAATGTATACATGTAATACTAATATGATTAATCTAATACATAATACTCCCTCCTAGTACTAACTACTAAATATCTCATATAGACATATAGTACTAACTACTAAATATTCCTAGTTTCTCTATTATTGAAACTCGTATAAACCAAGAAAACCAACAATGTTGGTGGAAGGTGTTTACAAGGATACAATATTAACAATACGAAAAAATTATGAACAATAAATTGAATGAAGGAACATTGAGGCATTGACTTGAATACGATTATACTTGGTGCAATTAGGGAGCTATATTGTATTAGTTCTCTAATATTAACATGACACTCCACACACAAATGCAATCTTAGGTGGGAGTTTGGTTCCAATATTGGCTGCTAGCTATTTTATACAAAAATGACCTTTAAAGACATTGATATATTTTATTATTTTATAATAAATAGTATATTTTATAATAATAATAATAATTGTTGTTGTTGTTGTTGTTATTGTTATTAGAAAAAGAAGGATTTTCTTATTTATTTATGGAAAATGTTATACATAACCCTTAGGCTACATATAAGCATTAAAAAACACTCTTGAAAATTGTTTAAATTTAGAAAATCATGACAAAAACACACTAATTGCACTGATCTACACATGTTTTTGTCATGAATTCCTAATTTTATACAATTTTTCAAGAGTGTTTTTAATGGTATACATAACCCTTTTATTTATACTCCTTCCGTCCCTTATTGATAGTCCCTTATGGGCAATTTTCACAGGAATTAATAAACGTAAATATATAAAAAGTAGTACAATACATTGGAAAGATAAATTTACATTGAGTATGTAAAAAAATAGAAAGAGAAAGTAATAAAAGTACATGGAAAAACAAAATTTACATTGAAAAGTTACATTTGCACAAATATTGTTGCAAATTGAAGGGAATTTTGGTAAAAAAAATCAATATTAATGGTTGTTAGAAAAAACAAATGAGACTATCATTTTGGGACTAAAATTTAGCCAAAAGAGACTATCAATAAGGGACGAAAGGAGTATATACTTTTACATCCTTAATCTTCACAAGCATAATGCATTTATATTTTGAAACCTTTTATTGAACTCTAAATAAGTACTTCCTCCGTTTCTATTTAGTTGACACGTTCAATTTAGGCACACATATTAAGGAGAGAAGAGAGAGTGAGAGAGAATGATAAAGCAAGTGGGGTACACTTAAAAAGCAAGGTATAAAACTTACCCAAAAAGAAAACGTGTCAACTAAAAAAACTTCCTAAAAAGGAATACGTGTCAACTAATAAAAAACGGAGGTAAGTATATAGTATAACGTACAAATGCCCACATGACTATACTTTTTCTTATGTATAAATCATCAACTTGATCCTCCTGGATCATGTGAATAGTATAAAAAAATTATTAAATTGTTAATTATGAATTATTGATCATTAATTATTATTGATTATTGATTATGCATAATTGATTATTAATTAATAATTATTAAATACTCCATTAATTATTCATAATTAGTGAAAATTAAGGAAAGAAAACTACTTCAAAGGTGAAAAATCAAAACACAATATTAAAAAAGCTAGTGTAAGACCAACTTTTAATTTGTGTTGGAAAAGCCAAGTCGGTTTCTCAGCGGACTAAAAAGTCATTTATCAAACACTTTTTTCTTTTTATTTAACCAAAATAAAAAGCCAAAAATTAATGAAAAAAATTGCCCAAAAGCTATTTGCAAACACCCCCTACAATATAGGGTTGGTTAGAGAAAACATGGAGACAACTGTTGTTCATATGAACATTAATCGAATAATCATCCCAAAAAAAGTCGTACGTAACATATTACAGAGAAAAAAGAGAAATGCATCAATACATAAATTGTGATGGAGATCGATGTAGAGGCTTCTTGAAACCCTCCATAATCAAGCAATGATATAATACCTCTGTTACATATTAGTTGTAACTATGAAATATTTTATCTCTCATAAATATTATCCAAAGTTACAACTAATATTAGACTCCATCGGCGCCTAGTCCACGGGGCAAGCCTCGAGCGATTGAGCGTGACATTGCGCACTTGATCGACCCAGGCGTCACTGCCTCGGCGAACTTTACTTAAACAGGAGGGCGATGGCGACCGCTTCCAGAGTAGTCCTTGTGCATCAAAGTAAACCAATCCTCATTATTAGCAGCTTCATTGTCATAGGATTTTAGCTTATGAATGCTATCAATCGTTGTTCCTACACTTTTTACTTTCTGTTTCTTGGCATTGCTTAACCAAGTCACCTCCTTGCCTTTTTTACCCTGTAACAAAAGTACACAGGAAAAATACACAGGAAAATTAAAACTTCTATGAATTTCAACTTATTCTACTTGTTTGATTGTTTCAAACTTTCAACCAAAGATAAGATCTTCATATGGAAATTCACTAGTAAAATTAATACCAACTTAATGACATTTCATTTGATAATTGTTACAGTTTTTTTTTTTTTTTCAAAACATAATGCACCAATAGTCCAATCTAAAAAACCGATCAAATCTTATTAAACTAAAATATATCAGATTTTTAGATCTGATCAGAGAACACAACCACACTCCAAAAAAACTAAATCAATTGTCTTAAACTCATCATTTTTTTTTTTTTTTTTTATATCATAAACTCGAAGTGAAAAATGAGAAGTTAGATTTGTCAAAATAGTCATTATATTGTGTCTCTTCAGAGACATCTGATAAAATTGGAACGATACAGAAATAGTCATTATATTGTTATATTTCAGTGGAATTTTGGTTAATATTCCAAACTTATAAGTGGAATTTGGACATGTATGTGAGGTATGATTCGAAATACATATTTACAAGTCTCCAAAACTAACAAAGACTATTTCGTGATGTGATGATGCAAGAGTTTTAGTGAGTGTGTTAGAAGTAATTTTAAGTTCTACCTTGGGAGTTATGGTTTGATGAATGCCTTTAGCTTCTATAGTCTCATATCGCGGATGGAATTTTGCTTCCAAAGTCCCTGCAATATAGGTAAAGAAAATTCACAAATAATTCCAGAAAGATTAAAGATCAAAGATCGAAAAAACAAATTAAAGCAATACAAATAAGTGTGGATAAATACCTTGATGATAAAGAGGGTGATGGTGCTTAAAAATGGAGTCTCTAGCTTCAAGCAAAGTAAACATGAGCACAAAGATAAGACTACTTAGCCTTAAGGACATCATTTTTTTTTTTGTATTGTATTATTCTACTTTGGGACAATTAGCTATTATTTTGTTGATTACAAGGAAGATGAAGCAAGTTTTGAATATGTAATGGTATTTTGTTATATAATGGTATATTGGTATGTTAGTATGTACTATATAATAGATTATTAGGTTATACTTCATACAACTTTCAAAGTATTTTCGTAGCTTGATGTCATGAAGTTTCCAAAAAAATAAAATAAATATTGATATTATGATGTGGGCCGTTATTTAAACCTTAAATGCCAAAAAATCAGATAAAAGAAAAAAAATAAAAATAAAATCAAAATAATGAAAGAGATGTGGCCCTTGCGAACTCATCTGGGCTATCATATTCTTTTTAAGCATTTACTTTGGGCTGACTTTACTGAGTAATAAATGTAAAAATTTACTTGGGCTTGTACTAGGCCAGGCCCTAGATGGCTTCTATAGAACAGATTAATATTTTTTATATATATAGTTTTTATTTATTAATAATTAGAGATACCTATGGTGAAATTTATATAAAATATGTCATCTAATTTGGATGCATGAAGTACGTTGTATTTGTAAAGAGCGTGCATACTACATACAAAGAAGCATATAAGTGATATAACATCCAACCTATTAACTTAGCAAAATGTGTCATCTAATTTTTAATGGATGAATGTATATTGTAAAGAGCATACATACTATATAGGCAACATACCATGTAACTATGTAAGCAATATAAAATCCAACCTTGAAAAACTTCCCATTGTGTGTATCACTCTCATTTTTCCAGGCCATGCTTATACAAGAACAAAATTTGAGCCAAAAAAAAGCAGACACTACTAAACTCAAAACTGCCTAGATAAAAATAAAATTGAAAAATTATGGTATATATATAAGTATATCTTGATCATATACTCCCCGGTCCTATAAGTTGCAAAACTCAGAAACTAACGGTTGTTGGTGGGAGGGTTACGGCGACCGCCACCGTTTCCGGGGTAGTCTTTGTTCATCAAAGTCGTCCAATCCTCATTAGCAGCTTCAAGGTCATGGGATTTTAGCTTCTGAAAGCTTTCATTTGTTGTTCCTACACTTTTTCCTTTTTGTTTCCGAGTATTGCTTATCTCTTCATCTATTACCTCCTTGGAATTTTTGTACTGTTTCAACAGAAACATGCTGGGAAGTAATCAAATAATCTAGTTCAAATGAGCAAAAACATAAACTAGGAGTGTACCACGCTCTTTTTATGTACAATCGGGTGTATAATAGAATCTATTACGTGACCATTGATAATTGCCCTCACAAAACAAGGGGATAGTTATGTACCTCAAGTTTTTGTTCTGGGCTTCTAGATGGACTGATGTTCCTTCCTGAAACAAAACAATGAGAAGTTTAATTGATCCATAAAACATTTCTTCAATTCTTAACTTAGTTTGCATGTAAATTCCAAGCAAATAAGTAACAAATAAATGGATTAAGAATAGGCAAATACAAGTCATAACACACTAGAAATAATAATGAATTGAAAATTTGCAAGTATTTACATGTATAATATTTGCTCCAATATCATATATATATGAAAAAAAAAATGAAAAATTCCTTTGAACATTAATGAATCTCTATATTGTAATGAATAAATACAATTTGTATGAGAATCTATCTGCTCTAACTAACATTTTTTTCTACCGAAGCCTATGAAAAATTTGTTTTTTTTTTTGGACAAAATTTGAAGTAGCAAATATAAGTTTGCTAACTTCTTAATGATAGTAACACTAATCTCAATTATGCCTAGGTGGATGAGAATTTGGAAAGTGATAATCAGCACTTAATGCTACAAAACCAGCAGGAAACTTGGCCTTCTTCTTAGGAATATTTCTAACACTTTGATTACATATTACATCCATTTTCCTTCTCTTCTTCCCTTTATTGTTACATGATGATTTCCATGAAGAAGGTGTTGCACCTGAGATCTTTGAACTCCTACTATCCATTGCCATCTTAGCTAGCTCCTTTTCTTTCGTGTTCGCCTTCTCTTTCTCGACCTCATCTTTCGACGCCAATTTCCTTCCATTTGACACCATTTTATTGCCTTCTTCCTCTGGAATGATAGGTCTGGGCTTGATTTCCTGGAAGTTGTACATAATTTTAGTTCAAAATATATGAAACGATGTTTTCACTAAGTATAAATGATATAAATTAGGTAATACTAAAACAATTATTGACAATGCAATTAAGGGAATTAGATTTCTCCTCGTGGGTTTCTAATTTTTTCTTACCTATTCAAAAAAAAATATGGGGGGACTGAATTAGAAATGTAGAATTGACAATTAATTTAACAAGACAAGTGTTATATGATGTGATGATTAAGATTACTTGCAAAAAATGTAGAATTGGCAATTAATTTAAGAGAGCTTACTTCCAAAAAATTCGAGTGAAAAATCAAGAGATTAAGATTAATTTTGTCAATATAGTCGTTATAGTGTTATATTTCAGTGGCATTTCATGTAAATTTTCTAAATTGATAGGGGGTTTTGGAGAGGTTGAAAAAAGGGTTTTGGGAGATTTTTGTGGGGGGTATGATTTGAACTATTCACAAATCTTGGAGATTAACTATGACTACTTAATGATGTGATGATATAGGAGATTTATTAATTATGAGTATGTATATATAGAGGTAAATTTCTACCTTGGTGGCTATGGTTTGATGACTCTCTTTAGCTTCTACAATTTCATTTCTTGTAATTTTCGCCTCCAAGATCACTGCAAAATTAAATATGTAATTAAAAATGATGAATTAATATCATAATTTGAGATTAAAGATCGAAGATCCTCGAGAAAACAAAGCAATAATTAAGTGACATACATACCTTGATGAAAAAGAGGGTGGTGCTTAAAAATGGAGTCTCTAGCTTCAAGCAAAGTAAACATGAGCATAAATATAAAGCAACTCAACCTTATGGGAACCATTATTTGTCTTGTATTTCTACTTTGTGTTATTAGTTAGTTGTTCTTTTCTTGCTTAAATTTAATTTGATAGGGAAAATTACACAAGAAAGAGGAATGAAGTAATAAGCTTTCAAGTGAAAGAAGTTATGTATTAGGGCTTTAATTTATACATATAGGATGATTAAACTATTTGAAGTGATCGATCAAACAGAAATAATGTAAGTCAAAGCTGCAATTCCAAGGATAATTGGTCAGTTTCAGTTGATAAATTATATAAACTAGTTGTTACTATGTTACTATAAAATAATAATATGGTGGTTATTATATGCTTAACATGTATCAGTAATTTATGCATGTATAGCTCAGAAATCAAAGCTTTGTCTAATGGTGGTGAAATGAGAATTAGTAATATAATGGGGTTTTAAAATGTTAATAACAGCGTGGAACGGAAGATACGGGGTTGTTTTCACTTTTGCACTTGTTTGCTTTCCGTCATGCATGCTCCGAGGTGAAAGAGTTCGTAGGGTATGTTTTTGGGTAGCCAAGCTTTGACCATAGATGTACACTTTTGTAGTTCCATTCACATCCTATATTCCTATATTGGTCAACAAATTATTCAGAGCGCAGAATTGTGTTTTGAAGTCATACAAGATTCGACAAAACGTGAAGGTTATACTGTAAGATGAGATATTGATATATGGTAACGTGTATGTCTCATATGATAGTGTTATATATAATGTCATGTCTTGTAAATGTACTTTGTTATATCATTGAGTTGTCCATACTTTGAATTGTCATTTTTTATGCATGCTCCATGTTATTGCCCCTCTACCAACCTCTATGTTAAAATCCAAGCAACCATAATTATAATAATTTAAAGAATGGATATAAATGTCGTAATTAACTAGATGTTACTATACATACTATGAATATTATTAAGACAATGTTAAGAATAATGATTCATTATTATACATGAGTGTGTATATATACGTCTAGATTCATGCTCAATTATGCAACAATGCAAGAGGATTAAAAAAATCACTCTTACAAAGTTACAAGCTCAAATATTTCCTAATTAAAGAGGCCTAACTACAAGTTCAAACTTTGTGAACATAAATTGTATGGAAACTTGAAAGCATGAACTAAGTTGGAAGATCAAACCATATAGTGAAAAAGTTCAATTTTACTTTTGAAGTGTGAAACAAGAAGCCCACTTTTAGGTTGTAATAACTTTGGAATTGCTTCTTTTACCATCTTTACTTAACACTATTATTTGACTAATTTACCAAAACATTTACTGTTTGACTAAGGGTAACATGTCCACATTGCATGCTTCAAAGCATGTGACACCAACAATTACAAGTGATCGAGTTTAAAAAAAGTTATTGGTGAAAGAGTTCTACTAATAAAATAATAAATAATTGTTGTTTATTCAAAAAAAAAAAAAAAAAAAAATTATTGTTGTATAACAAACCAATTTGCCGAAATAAGGTCAGTACTTGAAAAAAATCAGATTAGGTTTGGCATATGGCTCTTTATTCATAAATCACAAACAATTTTGTACATGCAAAAAACCTGATTTTCTGACAAAATGGTCAGTTTAAAATCTGATTAATGCTGAATATTCTGGCATATTGTGATTGGCGTTCAAGGAAGAGACAATTATCATCTTGGCATATAATCATTGGTCCATGATTAACCCTTTAAATTATGTGAGTATTATGCTTATTGCTTAATTAGAATACATTAGAACCCTAAAAAAAAAAAGGCACATAAGAGAATTGCATATTAGACTATTTGTACTCCATAAAATAAGTCTCAGTTTTGTTAACTTAATTTTCACATATTTTAGCAAAAATAGTTCTAATAACGGTTTCTTCACCACATACCCCTGAGTTTTTTGTTTATTAACTATATACCCCTAAAATTTTTCAAATTCACCATATATACTTGAGTTGTTACAAAAATTCACTATATGCTCCTAATGACAGCAATATGAGTGAAATTTGTTTAATTATACATTGAAAATACCTTAGATCTCTCCCCCATCTCCAAAACCACGCTTCTCCTTTTTTTAACCCCCAAAACCACTCCAAATTTGTGAGTATGATTGATTTAGTGGATGAGAAAATGAAATTTGAGGTGGTTTTGTGGGTGGTAAAAAGTAATGTGGGTGGTTTAAGGGGGTAGGGGAATGTATTTAGGATGGTTTCGGGTCATAATTAATCATAATAACTGACGAAGTTGACAATCATTAGTCATCAAAGGTATATGGTGTATTTTTGTGAAACTCAGAGGTATATGATGAATTAAAAAAAGTTCAAGGGTATATGATGAATAAACAAAAAACTCGGGGGTATATGGTGAAAAAACTATTCTAATAAGATTAATTATATATGAGGGTCACCAAGCTCAATTTATAACTTAAATAATTCTAATAAGGTCTAATAATAATGATCCATACATGCAGGTAAATTATGTAAATGGGTAATCAATATATATATTTCACGGCAAATTCTTTAATTTAGTATGTACTTATTAGGTATATCATGTATGCACATGATTTGCTTAGTTGGGAACTAATCATATAATTTCACAAGAGGAACTAATCTTGATCTCATGCAAGATTGCAAGAACATAATGTATGCTTAGGAAAGTGTGACCTAATTAATAATTATCGATATACCTTCGTTAAGGCTATATTAAGGCTTTATTTGTCACAAAAAAAAGGGCTATATTAAGGCCATGATTTGTTCATCTTATTTTTACTTATTTTATGAAAAATAAAAACTCAGTATATAAAGATAAAGTTTGTAGCTCAAAAACACACACCTACCTACATTTTAGTACTTCACTCATCACATATATGAAGTTGTATTTTTATTTTTAGGAATCACTCATCACATTTATATGTCTTTAACAAGTACGGAGTATATTTAGATTATTTACTATGGACACATGTAAAATCATTTCTTTTCGACCTATTAATTCAACCTATTACGAATCAGTTAACTAGTTTTAGATAAACCCTAAACGAGCTTGTACGTATAGTTGTAAGTGGTTACAGCCCTTATAGTACTATCAATATTCTCAAATACTCAAATTCTCAATTATCATAATGATATTTAAACTAGTACTACGGTACGTATTTAAAATAATTAATTATATACAATTATGCCGCAACAAAAAGAAAATATCTGAAAAAATAAAGTAATAAAAACAAACTTGGGGATTTGCCTCTCTGGCGAAAGGAGGGGGAAGATGCGGCAGCAAAAAACATGTTATAAAACATGAAAAGCATATATTAGAATAGAAACCTTAGTTTGGTCAATTTGCCACTATCTCGATTATTTTACTAATTTTTCATACTACAAGATCATCGTTAGTAGTAGCAGTTTCTGATTTCAGGTGATTATGTGATCGATTCTAATAACTCATTCACTTGCCCTGGTGAATATTGTGACTCTAAAAAAAATTATTACATTTATCATAATTACAAGAAAATAATAATAATTTGTATTCCGTCTTTAATTTTAGCAAAACAACAAAACCATAATAATTTGTAGTAGCAGTTTTCGATTTCAGGTGATTATGTGATCGATTCTAATAACTCATTCACTTGCCCTAGTGAATATGACTCTAAAAAAAATTATTACATTTATCATAATTACAAGAAAATAATAATAATTTGTATTTCGTCTTTAATTTTAGCAAAACAACAAAACCATAATCTATATATTGTCAAATTAAAAGTCAATATTACTGTATAAAATATTATATTAAGTATAAAAATATAAAGAAGCATAATCAAAACAGAGTACTAAGCATACTAATTTAGTTATAGTTACTAACTAAATTAGGTTAGCTAAGAACACGAGGACGAGCAATCCAACATGAAAGCAGTGGGTACTTTTAGAGAATTGTGTAAACAACTGTTCAAGATTAGTCGGTTTCTATTCGTCTTATTTCTAACACTAACAGTCAAATGATTATACTAATCTATACTTCTATACTTAGTATTTAAAAACACAAACCATAATTTTTCATATGACACATGTCATTACAAGTCACTCACTACCACATATGACACATGTCACCCCTTTTGATCTTTTTGTTTAAGTCTTTATACATTCTATAACTTGTAAATTCAATTAAGAAAATGAAGTGTTTCATTTCCATCATAATAAAATAAAGTTGAACCAATTAATATACATCACATAAACATATGAATTGAATTATATAAAAGTTGTCTTTTCAACTAATAGACTTAAAATATAACTTAAACCAATATGTCATTTTATATCCTAAAATCTTCATGTATATATATGTATCTAATAAATTTTTTTATCTTTTTCCACAGTTCTATCCTCATTCTTTTTTTTCCTTTTAAGTTTTAGCAATGAAACAATTACTTCGTATTTCATATCAAAAGTTTCAACTATTGAAAAAATACCTACATATGAAATAACCTAGATAAGAACCCGTGCATTGAACGGACCAAAAGGCTAGTTACTAGTAATAAACTTCACCCTTAATTAAAAATACTACTTAAAATTTTGCCGCATGTGGATGATAAGTTTCCAAGACAGACACATATACACTAATCCATAGACCATATGAAATAGGGTATATATAAATAATTTTATGATAAAGACCATAGATTATACCATCATAAACTTAGATACTACCAAGTTGTGAGAGGCTAGGACAAAGGCAATTAAATTGGTTTATGATAGATGTTATCGGAATACGATAATATTTGTCGCAGAGATAGGATATATTTGTATATTTATGTGATATAGGTTGTATTCTTATCGTACTAGGTTTTCTAATAAGATTAGGCCTAGCGTTGTAACACCATATATATTATTCAATGGTACACACTCCAATTTGAGGAGTTTTTCCGTAATCCAACATGGTATCACAGCTTTAGGTTTTAGATCTTGATTAATTTTTTCTCTAAAAATTATTCCTTTTTTTGTTGCTTCCGATTTCCCCTAATTCTGTCAACAACCTTCTCTAATGGCTAAGGATGATGACACACCACCTCCTCCACCTCTTACACCTGAGTTTCACCCCGCACTCACCGTGACAAACATCAAAAATCCAATCCCCCTTACCCTTGATTATGAGAAAGTTCAATATTCGAACTGGGTCAAATTATTTGAGAATCACGTTTGCGCCTATGACGTCTTAGATCACATTGGCCCTAAAACTCCACGTCCTGCCTATATTTCGGACACCTTGTGGAATCGCCTTGACGTAATCGTCAAACAATGGATCTATGGCACCATATCAAAGGACCTTCTTGAAACTATTCTTGGTACAAAGTCTACTGCTCAAGAGACTTGGGACCGTATCAAGGACATCTTTCAAGATAACAAAAGCACGAGGGTGGTATATCTTGAAACTCAATTGAATGCAATTCACCTCGACGGCTTCCAGAACGTCACCGCATTCTGCCAACAACTCAAAAGCATTGCTGATCAACTTCCGAACGTCGACCAACCTATCTCCGATCAAAAGTTAGTCCTTCGTATGGTGGCCGGACTCTACAAAACTGATTACGATACCGTCGCAACAATGATCGCCCAAACAGACCCCCTGCCCTCCTTCAATACTGCTCGGTCAAGGCTTCTTCTAGAGGAGTCTCGGCGCAACGCCGAAAACACCACCCCTCCCTCTTCGTTCGTCGCACAACAAGGCACCCCAACGCCGGCCGAACAATCGCCAGTCACTGGCGGTGGTCGAGGTAGTGGGTTAGGTCGCGGCCGCGGTGGTGGGAAGGGTGGCCGTGGCAGAGGGAAAGGCCAAGGTCGTGGTGGCCAAGCTCAAGGCTGAGGCAAATCATCCCAGCAGCAGGCCCCTTCGCAAGTTTCAGCTCCTCAGCAACAACATGGCCCAATTGGCCAGAATTGGGTCTGGCCCCAACAACAATTCTATTGGCCAAATCAATGGGTTGTCCCACCAGCACCATTCCCTATTTCAGGCCAATTTCAGCAGCGGCCCACTGCACCAAGTCCACAACAGCAGTCCTATTACATTGGATCACCAATGCATGGTCCGCCCATGGCTCCAACGGAACTTGGCAGTGCTTATTCTTCACCGGGGCTTTCTACACCGGATAATGGATGGTATATGGATTCGGGAGCCACCTCTCACATGACTCATACTTCCGGTAATCTTCTTCCCCTATTTAATTTAAGCACTAATAATCATATTTTAGTTGGCAATGGTCATCGTATTCCAATCACTGGTTATGGTCACACTAAATTCCCGAACAAACCTTTAGCTCTAAAAGATGTACACCTCGCCCCTCAAATCATTAATAACCTTATTTCTGTTCGTAAATTTACTTCTGACAATATGGTTTCTATTGAGTTTGACCCTAATGGTTTTTCTGTGAAGGACCTACAAACGGGGAGGGTAATCACCAGATGCAATAGTTCCGGGGACCTCTATCCTATCACCACCAATGATCCGAGTGCTTGCCTTGCCACATCTCTCACCACAGTCGCTTCCGCCACTTGGCATGATCGCCTAGGACATCCAGGAGCACCTTCTTTAAGCTTTCTTAGGAGCAATAATTTCATTAATTACAATAAGGCGCATCACTCCGATTTTTGTAATTCTTGTTCAATAGGGAAACATGTTAGACTTCCTTTTTATAATTCGAATATTAAAATTTTTGTGCTTTTGATATTGTTCATGCCGATTTGTGGACATCTCCTATTCGTAGTAGTAATGGTCACAAATATTATTTGGTTCTTCTTGATGATTTTACTCATTATGTTTGGGCAATTCCTTTAGCTTCTAAATCTCAAGCCTTCCAATCTTTCCTTCATTTTAGACAATATGTGCAAACTCAATTTGAAAGACCCGTTAAATGCTTTCAAAGTGATCATGGTCGTGAATTTGACAATGATCCGTTGAAAAAATTTTGTCTAGATAATGGAATGGTGTTTAGATTTTCTTGCCCTCACACTTCTTCCCAAAATGGCAAAGCCGAACGTATGATTCGCATAAATAATGTCAAATGCACTTTACTATTCCATGCCTCTCTTCCCCCGATCTTTTGGGCTCATGCTTTAGAAACCGCTACATATCTTCTTAATATTTTGCCAACCAAGTCCTAAAACAATTTGACCCCAGCTCAAGCTCTCTTTCGCAAAAACCCATCTTATGATCACTTAAGAGTTTTTGGTTGTCTTTGTTTCCCAAATTTAGCCGCTACCGCTCCTCATAAGCTAGCTCCTAAATCCACTCCATGTGTCTTCCTAGGCTATCCTTCCAATCACCGTGGCTATAAGTGTCTAGATTTTACCACTAATAAAGTTATTCTTTCTAGCCATGTGGTGTTCGATGAGTCAACTTTCCCATATAAAAATTTGACTAAATACAAACTCTCAGATTATGATTTCTTAGGCTTTGATGACCAATCTCCATTGCTTACCCATCCCTACCTTCGAAATCACCTCACAAATCCAACACTAAACACAACTTTCCTAAACTCGCAAGCCCACACGGACCAGCTAGCTGGGCAAGCGTGCGCTGATTCTCCAGCAGCCCAGGCAGGCCACGCCTCACCTCACCCCACCTGTGGTACTCCTATCCCAGCCACAGGCAGCCCACGGACCCCCCTGCCCGCCTAGCCTCACAGCCCAAACACACCACCTTACACACCACCACCTTTGCGTGGAATCCCCCCACTGCAGCCCACTCGTCCACCACCTCCCTCTCCCCGAGTCACCCGTAGTCAACGGGGTGTTTTTAAGCCTAATCCCAAGTATTGTAACCTCACCGTTCAATACTTGGGTCCACCTCACCTAAAGTCACCTCTTCCAAAATCATATAAACAAGCTTTAAATGACCATAATTGGAATGCGGCGATGCATGATGAGTATAGTACTTTAATTAAAATAGGGACATGGGAATTGGTGCCTAGGCCTGCGGGGGTGAATATTGTTAATTGTATGTGGTTGTTTAAGCATAAATACAAGTCTAATGGTGACCTTGAAAGGCACAAAGCTCGTCTTGTATGTTATGGCAGGTCGTAGGAAATCGGTGTGGACTGTGATGAGTCTTTCAGTCCGGTAGTTAAACCGGCCACTATTCGTACTGTTCTCAGTTTAGCCATGGATAAAACGTGGTCGATTCATCAATTAGATGTGAAAAATGCCTTTTTACATGGTGATTTGCAGGAAACTGTTTATATGCATCAACCCCCGGGCTTTATTGATCGGAAAGTTCCCTTACATGTTTGCAGGCTTCGAAAGGCCCTATATGGTTTAAAACAAGCTCCCAGAGCTTGGTACCAGCGTTTTGCAAATTTTCTGATTAAATTGGGTTTATTCATTGCTAAAAGTGACACCTCTCTTTTTACCTTCCGGCAGGGTGATGATATGGCATATTTACTTCTATATGTTGATGATATTATTCTAACTACCTCATCTGACTGGTTGCGTACAGGGATCATCTCTCAGTTACAAACTGAATTTCCTATGTCTGATTTAGGGCCTCTTAGTTATTTCTTAGGGATTGCGGTAACCCGTACTCCTTCTTATTTGCTACTTTCACAGGAAAAGTATGCAAAGGAGATTTTAGAGCGAGCGGGTATGGCCTCTTGTAAACCTGCATCTACTCCAGTTGACACTAAGTTCAAGCTTAGTGCAGATGCAGGACCACCTTTTCGGGATCCTACTTTGTATCGTAGTTTAGCAGGTGCTCTTCAGTATCTCACTTTCACCAGGCCAGATATTGCCTATGTGGTACAAGAGGTATGTTTATTTATGCATGATCCACGGGAACCTCATTGTGAGGCATTGAAACGCATTCTGCGTTATGTTCAGGGTACCATTGATCACGGCTTACATTTATATCCGACTGTTTCTCATCGATTGATTACTTACACCGACGCTGACTGGGGAGGTTGTCCCGACACCCGACGATCTACATCGGGCTATTGTTGTTTCCTTGGGGACAACCTCGTGTCTTGGTCATCCAAGCGTCAACCTACTTTATCCAAATCGAGTGCAGAAGCAGAATATCGAGGCGTCGCAAATGTTGTCTCTGAGGCGTGTTGGCTCCGTAATCTTTTACTTGAGTTACATTGCCCTCTAAGGCAGGCTACTATTGTTTATTATGATAATGTCAGTGTTATCTGCCTCTCTGGCAACCCGGTTAAACACCAACGCACCAAACATGTAGAGATGGATATTCATTTTGTTCGAGAAAAGGTTGCTTTGGGTCAAGTTCGGCTGTTGCATGTTCCTTCTAGATATCAGTTTGCGGACATTTTCACAAAATGCCTTCCACGAGAATTATTTCTGGATTTTAGGTCCAATCTTAGCGTTCGACCTCCTCCCGCTACGACTGCGGGGGTGTGATAGATATTATCGGAATACAATAATATTTTTCGCAGAGCTAGGATATATTTGTATATTTGTGTGATATAGTTTGTATTCTTATCGTACTAGGTTTCCTAACAAGATTAGGCCTAGCGTTGTAACACTATATATATTATTCAATGGTACACACTCCAATCTGAGGAATTTTCCCGTAATCCAACAGTTTATGAGACATTTTTACGTGTCTTTTCGCATTTTAATGTCCAAAATGTTCACATAACAAACAAAATGAGAATAATGAGTAGTTAAATGGAAGTGTTGAGATAAAAAATTGACAACAACGATTGACACCCTATTACATACAGATCTAGCTAGAGGTCTAGAATTCAAATGCCTTCTTGGTGGTGCGACTCTAATTACCGTGTTTTTATCATCAATGTTATCACGTTAAGTTAAATTCATAAAAATACGTTAATTATGAACTATATAGTCATTAAAATATTATGATAGTTATATTTGAAAGAGTTTATGGAATATTTTCCTCAAAAGATTTTCATTCACTGTGTACAGTATATATAACCATATACAAGGCATAACCTAAGGCTATAAATTAGGAAAAGCTATACATGAATATTTACTTAACATAATAGAAATATATTTACATATATATCTTAACACACCCCCACAGTCGAAGCGAGAGGTCCACGTACGCTAAGACTGTCCCGAAAATCCTCAAACAAAACTCGCAAAAGACCCTTAGTAAAGATTTCCGCCATCTGATATCTAGAAGGCACATGTAGAACTCGAACTTCTCCACGTGCAACCTTCTCTCGGACAAAATGAATATCCATTTCGATGTGTTTTGTACGTTGATATTGAATCGGATTTCCTGATAAATAAATAGCACTAACATTGTCACAATAAACAATTGTAGCCTTTTTAATCGGACAATGTAACTCCAAGAGAAGATTTTGAATCCAACATGATTCGGAGACAACATTTGCCACCCCACGATATTCGTCCTCTGCACTAGATTTTGACAATGTGGGTTGGCGTTTGGATGACCAAGAGATCAAATTATCACCCAAAAAAACACAATAACCAGACGTCGAGCGTCTTGTATCAAGGCACCCTACCCCCCCAATCTGCATCAGTATATGCGACTAGAGAAGAAATAGAAGTAGGATATAAATGCAGGCCATAATCAAGAGTACCCTGTACATACCGAATAATCCGTTTGAGAGCAGACATATGATCAACTCTGGGGTCGTGCATATGAAGACAAATCTACTGAACAGCATAAGAAATATCTGGTCTGGTGAATGTAAGATATTGTAGAGCCCATGTAAGGATCCTATACAAAGATGGGTCATAAAAATTAGCACTAGTAGTAGCGTCTACCTTGGACTTCGTGTCAACCGGTGTCTGAGACGGTTTACACGATGCCATCCCTGCACGTTCAATTATTTCCTCGGCATATTTGCGCTGTGAGAGAAACAATCCACCCTTATGTCGAGTCACAACAATACCCAAAAAATAATTCAGAGGACCAAGGTCCTTTATAGCAAACTTAGAGCTAAGAAGAGACATGATAGAGTGTCAGAGAGCATCAAAAGAGGCTGTCAGAATAATATCATCAACATATAATAAAATATAAGCCATCCATATCAGACCCTTTGCGGTAGATAAACAAAGAGTTATCCATCCCGCTGTTAGTAAATCCAAGAGACAACACATAATCAGCAAAGCGCTTATACCAAGCCCGAGGTGCCTGCTAAGTCCATAAAGTGACTTACGCAATAGACAAACATAATCTGGATGAACCCGATCTCTATAACCAAGTGGTTGATGCATATAAACTGTTTCCTGCAGCTCACCATGTAAGAAAGTATTTTTGACATCCAACTGGTGGATAGGCCATGCCTTCGATAATAAAAGAGTAAGAACAGTACGAATCGTAGCTGGTTTTACAACCAGACTAAATGTCTCGCCACAATCAATGTCAACCTGCTGAGTTTTACCATCACCTACAAGACGGGCTTTATGCCTCTCAAAATCACCGTTAGACTTGACTTTATGAGTAAAAATCCACATAGATCTAATAACATTCACATCAGGCGGACAGGGCACCAACTCCCACGTCTTATTTTTAATAAGAGCATTATATTCATCATCCATGGCCATTTTTCAATTAGGATCACGTAAAGCCGCGACCGGATTACGAGGTAAAGGAGACCTCGTGACAGCAACATTGGAAAAAAAAAATTTTATTTGGCTTAAAAATGTCATTCTGACTACGAGTCACAATGGTAGGATGTTAGATTTGAATGTGGGTAGGAGTAGGCGCAGGTGGGTTGTTTTGTAGCTGGGCCGAGGGAGAAGGTGGCCCATACGCCTCTTGAGTACCCAAAGGAGAATTGGCAGCAGGTGAGGGTGGGCAGTAGGGTTGGGCCAAAGGTGAGGGAGGAAGAGAATTGGGCTGGGCCCGAGGAAGTGTATTACATGCTTGGGTTAAGTGCTGAATAACAGAAGGATGCAATCCATCACTCAAAAAATCATACGAGGTAGTAGTTGGAGTATGAAATTTAGCAAAAGGGAACACATTCTCATTAAACAAGACATGGCGACAAATAATGATTTTATTAGACGATAAATCAAAACATTTGTAGCCACGATGATTCGGAGGAAAACCCAAAAACACACAAGGAGTAGACCTTGGTTGTAACTTATTAATGGTGGTGGATGGAATAAGAGGATAACTGTAGACACCTAAAAATGTCTCCCCAAAACCAAACCCGATGATGAACACCTTTCACCGCCATTATTGGTTGGGTTGAGTATTTAATCTTTGGAGTGCTTAAATCCATGTTCTATTCAATACATTTCATAAACCAATTCATTTCCTAGCTCATTTCCCTAAATCATAACTTGTTTTCCTCTTTTCGTGTCCACATCGCAAAACCGAGAGAAACTGATTTTTTGGTCTTATAATTTTGATAAAATTATTACTTGGTTGGATAGACCTTGAAATAATCTTTCCAACCATATATCATAATCCCAATTCCGAGCTATAACGAAAAAGATATGAGCAAAACACTAAACTCGGCCCAAAACCGACACCCTTCCACTAAAACGGCCATATATTAAAATTTACAAATCATTTTGACCTGATTCTAATTTGGTTGGAACGTAGACTTGATAATCTTTCCAATGATATATTATATGCTTTATTCCGAGTTACGGATCAAAAGTTATGATGATTTTAAAAACGTGTAAAAAACTGGAATTACCACGCACGGTGTAAAAGCACCGTGTCACGGCGCCTGCTGACGTGGCACGATGCCTGGTGCCATGACACTGTAGTTTACATCGTGTCACGGTGCTATTTTCGAAGCTTTTTCGCGTGAAAATCCACCGTGGCACGGTACCTGACGCCGTTACACGATACCTGTTGCCGTGACACGGTATTTCTCACCGTGTCACGGTGCTTTTTCCGTGTAATTTTCGCGTTTTCCCATACCGTGACATGGTGTACTGTACCATGCCACGGTGGACACTGCCGTGTCACGGTACGTGTGCCGTGTCACGAAATTTTCTCGTGTCTTTTTCGCGTAAACCCTTCACGCGTTTTCACTTCCCGTAGGTCAAATATGTCTCGCGTCACTCCAATTTTTCCCGCGTCACGGGATTTTCCCCCGTCTGACGGTGCCTGGCGCCATGTCACGGTGTTCACTACCGTGTCACGGTGTTATTTTTTAGGGTTTTTATCTTTTTAGGGTTCCGTGTGTTCCCTCTACTCATTTTCCCTATAAATACCCCCCTCCTTTCTGCAGTTCAGGGCAAAAAATCATTCTCTCTTCCTCTCTTTTACACCAAAAATCATTCTATTCTCTCTCTCCCATATTCTAAGCCTTAAACCTATATTCCTAATTACATCATTCTTCCCTTAAGCACTCCAAGAAGTCCATACTTAACCCGAGGTTCCGTCCTTAAACCAAGGCGTGAAAGGTACAAATAACTGAGGGTTTGGACAAATTCAAATCTACATTTATTTAATTTAATTTCCATTTGATTTATTATTTATTGAAGTTACTAACAGTTTATTCATGATGTAGCAATTTAAAGGAACGCGCGGAATGTGAGTAATTAATTAATTTAGCTACTCCTATTTTATTTTAATATTGCTAGTATCATGATTAGGTTATTTTATATTCGATTTGACTAATGCTATTATTGTTAAATTGCTTCAAATATTAATGTTTGTTCTATTATTATTTCTAATCACCATATTGCATGTTAAAGGGAATATGTAATTGAAAATCACGCCTAATAAGATAATTTAGACGACCTATTTAGGTTCCTTTTTAATCTTGTTATTAATTCAAGTGATCACAAATATTTTAGGATTATGTGTTGCATTAATATTCAACCAATTTAGCCTAATTATAGTTTGGAGCAAATTGAATCTTTGTTTGCTTGCCTTTGAGATTGCAGGAATCACTTTTCACTATAAGAATCGAGTAGAGGCCAATACGGGCGAACGTGACTCCATGACTCACTTCGTACCATCATCCCCGATCCTCCTTTCGTGGTTCTGAACCATATGGATATAGTAATCTCATAGATTATGAATGGGGTGTAACCTTCACGGTTCAATCGTTGTTGCCTATCGTTGTCCCTTATCGTGGTTGCCTTTTATGATCCGTGAACGGTTTACAAGTTCCTTAAAAACTTGTTGGCGGCTCCCTACTTTATTAGTCCCTAATCGTATAATGTCAATTCCCACTTCCTATGAGTGCCAAGCATATTCACAACATGCTTTAAGGTAGGCGCATTTCGAGCGACACCTACAATAGCATAGACACTTAAAAACCCGTAAGTGCAAAAAAGAGGGAACCCGTTGATAAAGGATCTCTAAAGGAGACTTATTACCCAACAACTTACTCGAAAGAATATTAAGGAGGTATGTGGCCATTTACAAAGCATGATGCCAAAAAGAAGGTGGTAGGGATGCATGAGCAAGAAGGGTTCTAGTGACATTATTAATAGTTCTAATTTTTCGTTCAGCTTTCCCATTTTGAG
Organism: Chenopodium album; assembly: GCF_948465745.1. Lineage (NCBI taxonomy): Eukaryota > Viridiplantae > Streptophyta > Magnoliopsida > Caryophyllales > Amaranthaceae > Chenopodium > Chenopodium album. The sequence continues at coordinate 10,554,637 of NC_137844.1, forward strand.
AAGTATGGGGACAAGAAAGACGAAAAGATAGGCCATTACGTTTGCAAAAATCCCAAAATGAACCATTATCAAACTCTCTCCCATTATCACATTGAATATTTTATGTTTCGTTCAAATTGTGTAAGGATATGGGCTTTAAAAGCTAAAAAAGTGTCATAAATATCCGATTTCTTGGCTATAGGAAAAGTCTATAAATATTTCAAAAAATCATCCAATAATACAATGTAATAATGATGTCCATAAGTCACTATGAATAATATCAAATGGCATAAGAGTGTTGGAAGTAGATGAAACGAAAGACAATTTAACATGTTTGCCATAAACACAAGAATCGCAAATCAGAATTAGAATGTTTATTACAATCAATGCTTTTATTATGCCTAAGAACATCTAAGATAGGAGCACCCGGATGACCCAACCGATCATGCCAAAACTAAGGAGAGATGGCGGCGAAGGTAGAAGAATAAGCTTGATTGTTGGTAAAAGGATAAAGGTCCCCATGGCTATCACACCTCATGATGGGCATCCCCGTCCGAAAATCCTTCACAGAAAACCCAAAAGGATCAAACTCAACTGTCACAGAATTATCGGTGGTAAATTTTCTAACAGAAATGAGATTTTTGATGATTTTAGGAGCATGAAGAACATTTTTCAAAGCAAGGGGAGTAGTAGGGGAAAGCAAATCAGTGTCACCATAACCGAGTATAGGAATAATATTTCCATTACCAACAACAATGCCATTATTAGGATGAGTGCTCAAATTAAAATAAGACGAGAAATTACCGGGAGAGGAGGTCATATGAGAAGTTGCTCCAGTGTCCATGTACCACGACGGATCGGGTTGAGAAAGAGTCATAGTATGCATTGCAGACTCGATATATGTTGGAACATAAGGAGAATAAGACCCGGGCTGCCCGGCCAGTAGAGGAAGCTGCATAGGTCGGCTGACTTTGTTGTGAACGTGGGCCCAAGAATCCTAGCTACCTTTGCTACCCAAAAGAAGGCCTGGCCCATCCCTGAGTTGGATAAGGGCATGGTGGAATGGGCCACCCTTGAGGCATCCACCCCCAAGGCGAATACTGCTGCTGCCAGAATTGGGGTGGAGACTGCTGCCCGGCTGAACCACGACCTGCACCACCGGTCCCCTGACCAGCTTTGTCGCCGCCGGAACCGCATCCTACGCCGCTGGATCCACCGCCTGAATTAGGAAAAGCTAAGGCCATAAATTTGGAAAAGATATACATATATAAGGCATAACCTAAGGCTATTAATTAGGAAAAGCTATACATGAATATTTACTTAACATAACATAAATATATTTACATATATATCTTAACAATATTTTCTACGACCACTATAGAATTTTCATTCAGATGTTTTTATTCTCATCTGTTTGCTGAAAAATAGATCGATACTCTAGAGATGAAGCGACCAAGCCTTTGTGGCCTACATCAAGTGGCCAGCCATCTAAAGAAGATATACCAAAGTGCTCTTCCTGTGGTGGCACAACAAAATTTGTATTACAGGTTTGATGACATTCACCTTTAACTAGCCAAGAAATTCTCATGCTTAGACAATATTTTTTTTTCCAACAATCTAGTTTTAGCTGATAACAAATTTTGGATGTCAACTCGCTGGATTGGGCTACAATTGTGGTGTACACCTATGTAGACTCTTGTGAAGGAAATCCACCTTCCAAAGGAGAGTTCGTTTGGGTCCAACTTACCTCGCAATCTTCCATCATTGCTTAATTACCGTTCTTTTTGTATTGTTTTATGTAGGAAACCTATGTGGTTGTGTATACATGTGATGCTTTGAGTTTAAATCCCACAATAATTTTGCTAGATCCTTGTCTAGCTTTTTTTTTATCTATAGTTGTATTGAACATCAAACAAATTTTTACGTTGACAGTTGATGTATGTTATGTTAACGAGACAATAGAGGGATGAGTTATTTAAAACCAGCCATTAAGTATTTATTATTTGATCTTGTCCAAGCTAGCAATTAGGATTTTGATTAGATTGGAATAGAGTTTATTTTTGGAACACGAAAATCCAATTCAGATCTAGTTTTGTATGAAATGAATTCACTATGTTCTTTCATTTACATTTTCTTCCATTAAGGAAAATTTTGCAATAGCTACGATAAAATTATAGCTATGTTAACTAAATCTAATCCACACCGGTAATTTTTAACACATTGAATCACAACCAATCATTTTTTATTATAAACCAAAATTTAGTTAAATTTTTTTAAAATATGAAAATTACATTACAATGTTAATTCTCGAGAGAGAAAAAAAAAAAAAAAAAAACCTTGTCACCGATTTGAGGCCATTATACCAACTACAATTTTACTTCTTTTTCTTTTATTTTACAGGATCACAATTTTACTAAATATAGTATTGTCACCAAAGTGTCTTGTCCTCCTTGTATCACCAAAATCATTAATCTGAACCTCATTGCGGTATCTTATAATAGCTACAGAAAAACAAATTGTCAAAATTGGTCCCAAATTCTCAAAGATGGAATTCTAAAATGAATAAAAATACTTAAGATATTCTTTCGAATAAGCGTGATAATTCTTGGCAACGAAATCTCGATCGGTAGGAAAAAATGAACCGAGATCTTCCACCCCAAATTTCATCCCAATAAATATCTAAATTATTAAGTTAGATTGTATAAATGATTAAATCAGAGATAATTTGTGAAGTGTTTGCCAAATATTCATTGAAAAGAGTTGCGTGATTAATCATATGAGGAATGTAATTTCTAAATAGCATAAAGTCCTTCTCTTGAAACTTTAATGCACCCATCCTCACCCCAATCATTTCCCCAACTATTTTGTAAGAGAAAATAGTCATCACCATAAACAATGCAATTAAAAGAGTGATAATGTAGTACTGTAATATTTTTTCCTCCCCATGGTATAACCCCTATGAGAAGGTATTGTGTCAATCCGGATTGACAAAATGCAGATTTTGATATCCTCAATTTGCGGGATGATATCCTCTATTGGCAGGATAATATCCTTTATTGGCTGGATGATATCCTCTACTAACTGGATGATATCCTTTATTGGCTATATGTTATCCTCTATTGGCTGGATGATATTTCTACTTGCTAGATGATATCCTCTATTGGTTGGATGATATCCTCTATTAGCTATATAATATCCTTTATTGGCTGGATGATATTTCTAATAGCTAGATGATATCCTCTATTGGCTATATGATATCATGGCTGGATGATATCATATAGCCAACAAAGGATATCATCCAACCAACAAAGGATATCATAGACACAATCATAAATGATATCATATAGCTAATAGAGGATATCATCCAACCAACAAAGGATATCATAGACACAATCATAAATGATATCATATAGCTAATATAGAATATCATCCAGCCAATTGAGGATATGTATAACTTGTTTGAGGATATGTATAATTTGTATGATAATATGTATAACAATGGTGGAAATTCCATTGAAGTGCCCGTACTAAAGGTCATGGGTATAACATAACTTGCTCATTTCTCAACCAAAATACATGCATATGTTATCAAAATGCTCACAATTCAACATACAATCATATGGGACAATCAATTTCAACAATTATACATCACATAAGAAAGCCCCAATTCGATTTTTGGGCATTTTTCAAAAAATTCGAGAATCTCAAGCTTTCTCTCTCTTCCATCATGGATGACCTCGTTCCTCTTCTTCACCATAACCACCACCAACTTGTCATCGATTGGAAACTTATTCTTCATCTCAAGAAGATGACGATGATCTGTTACTTTCTTGAGTCTCGACTGATGAAACATTGGGTGCGGCTTGCCGCACCCAATACTATGTGAACCCCCTACATATGCAAAATGTAAAATCCAAATAAAAATAAAAATTTATAGGAATTATTTTTTATAAAACAAAGAAAACAAAATCATACCCCCTCATAATTGAGGAAATTTTCCCCAACCCCTATATATTCCACTATAACATGATGCTGTGATGTCCTGAGCATGAACCTTTATATATCTAGAGAATGGTATTTTTTCACCTATTGACTTAAAATTATCACTTATATATCTAGGGCTAAAAACCTCTTTTTCATGCAATATTGTAAAGCATAGGTAGACAAGCATCCAATGTGTTTTTTAGCATCATAAAAATTTGAAAATTTTGCCAACAGCTACCATTTAAATGACCACTTTTGAGAAAAACTACCATTAATTTTTTATTTTTTTTTGAAAAAACTACCACAAAAACACAAAAAATTTGAGTAGCACTACCACATTTATTGTTTTCGGCAAGAATTTCCGTTTTGGGGGCATATTTTATAAAATTTCCCTCTAAAAACCCAAATTAAATGACAAAATTTCTCTACATTAACTCTAAATTGGATAATACACTTCAATTGTGTCAAATTCTCCAATTTTGTGAAGCCCTTAATTCAATTTTTTGACCATAAACCCTAATTTTAAGATTTAATTGAGAAATTAAATCAACTATAATGCGAAATTAAAAATAATTGACCTATTATTGTGTTTGATTATCGAAATCTCTTGTTTTATATACCACAATTGATTGAAATTAATAAACTAGACTCTCTCAATCGGAAATTTTTACTGAAAAATTAAACGTGGTAGTGCTACTTAAAGTTTTTATGACTTTGTGGTAGTTTTTTTAAAAGAAAATTTTAAATGGTATTTGTTCTTAGAAATGGTCATTTAAATGGTAGACTGGTAGTTGTTGGCAAAATTTCCTAAAAATTTGTCTGATGATCACATGAGATTTTCGAGATCCTCTCCAAAAACTGTGTTGATTAATTTATTATATGTTTGGAGGTTATGAAAAGGAACTATAACACAGCAATCATCTGTAAAAAAAAATAAATAAATAAATAAAACATGTAAATATTCGGTGAAAAATAAAATGAAAATAATAAGTAAAAAAATTTCAACATTGTTTATGAAGCCTCACTCTCATGGATTCCACCTTATTGAACACGATTTTCGACCGCATCGAAATTCCTCCAATCAACCAAATTCGGTACAAATTGGTTGATCGTGGGTAGAAATATTTTTCACAATTGTAAGCCGTAAAATCAAGGATAGGAGTTGCACTTATGATTTGAGGTTCTAAATTATTAAGAATAGTTGTATAACAGAAAATCGATGATATGAGCTGAGCTACTACCATTTTTTATTAGTGGGTTCAATTAACATGAAAAAATTATATTTATTATTAATATAATTAACAAATTACGTGAAACTATATGTATATGTAATTATATGTATCGATAAAATAATCGTATTGCTCATGTACAGAAATTTTTAAGTTTCCTGATAAATGTACTCTTTTTCCTTTGATTCAAAGTTTTTTTCATTTAAGGTGACGACATTTCGATCCTATATTAATCAAAACATAGAAAATTTTTAGTTTGTTACCAAATTAGGGAGGACTTACAAAAACACAAATGCTGGTAAAAAAATAAAAAAATAAAATAAAAAATAATCTTACCCAAATTCTTTCACACTTGCATTTTCAAACAGTACAAGTGGCTTCACTTCAGTTTCTTAACTATGTTAGTAAATAGGAAAATGAGAAATAAATTGTTTAGATGTTTTGTCCATCACCTAATTCGATTTCAGATACAAACTTAAATCCAGTGTTGGATGAACTGACCCATAATTCCCAAGAAGCATAATTTGTTACTTGTCCAACACCCTCTTGACCGTCATTTTCAGCCAGAACAATACATAAAATGTCATGATAAACTGTTGCTACCAAAGTTCCCATATTCAAATAAAAGAATGGAAAATTTGTCAAAAATAATACAAATTTTGAGTAATCCGTCAAAAACAAGTTAAACTTTTAATTATTTATGAATAATACAAACTTTGAGAGTATCTGCTTTAAACAAGTTAAACCGATTAGTTACCTCATGAACAGGTTATATGGAACACGTGACATTGTACTATTTTTTAAAAATTATTAAACATCTGCATTAGATAAATAAAAAAATTAACCAACTAAATAAGTCGTAGGTAAAATAGCTTGTTTAAGGCGGATATCTTTCAAAGTTTGTATTATTTAGAAATAATTAAAAGATTGACTTATTTTTAACGGACCGCTCAAAGTTTGTATTATTTTTGACAATTTTTCTTAAAAGAAAAATCTTGGTTTGTCGTATAATATTAAAAAACTAGGTTAGAACTCGTGTGATGCTTTATACAAAATCTATTTAAGAATTATGCACATTGTACAAATATATATATATATATATACTCAGCATATTATATTTTAGTAATAGTTAATTGATTATATTAAAATTATTAATATAATTAACAAATTACATAAAACTATATGTATGTGTAAATATGCGTATCGATAAAATAATCATAATTATCATATTTTGTTTCTCGTATTAATTTTACAATCTAATATATGAGTTGCAACAACATGTTTAAAAGTAGTGTTCTTTTGCAACAATTTTTTTTAAAGGTAGTTATATGCAAAAAAATAAAAAAATAAAAAATAAAATTAAAAGGTAGTTTTATGCATAATGTCCATTTTTTTATAAATCCATTTGAAAAGGATAACATATTGACACTTGCGTACTATTATCAATGAGCAGTAATAGATGTAGGCCCAAATTGTATATTGCTTTAAGCCTTTAACCGTGTAATTGGAAATATCTACTCCCTATTATTACTGACTTTCTACCTACTTTATCTCCTACCCTCCTAGATTCCTTCCCTAGAGGCTTATTTTTTTTTCCCTAATTTTTTAAATAAACCTTATTACTCTGTAATCTATAGGAAGTACAATAACAAATTAAACTTGCAAACTATAACTATCATCAATTTGATTATTGGGATTTGATGAGCAGTTATAAGGCTACGTTGCATTTACGCACTAAATAAACTAAGACTCCAAAGACCAAAGGTAAATTTAAGTGTTTTATTTATGTGTGCATGCATAATGTGCTTTTTTTTATTAATATATTGATATTTGCAATTTCTATTATTGATGATTTTTTATGATGTATTAAGTACAAAGTCTATTATTGATGATTTTAGATTATAAAAAGCGCGACATGCATTACTTTAGTTGTTGGTTTGAGAATGGGATTGAGATACTTGTTATTTAGGGATTTTTATCTTATTTAATTACCTTTTAATTTAATAATTATAGCGATTTTTTAATATATTTGATAATATTAATATTATTTGTTTTTATTACTCAAATTCTACACTTTGTATTTATATGTAACATGTTTAGTTTTGATCGGCCCCGAAAAGAAAAAATTTCAATATCCGCCACTGGCTATTATAATTAATAATCCGAACTTTGAGGGTCATTAACTTGTAACGGTCCCTAATGACCGGTAACCTGCTATAGAGGTAATTATTTTTGTTTAAGGTATACGTGTCACGCCGTGATTGGTTGAAAAAATAAAAAATAATTAAAAAACTTTTTTAAAAAAAACAAGTCATCCTATCCCACCCTCAACCACGACAAACCTACCACCACCCCCCCTTCCCCATTTTCCAGGAGGCCCCTTTATATCCCCTCACCTTCTGGCATCCCTTCTCTTCATCCCCCACAACTAGAATCCCCTTCCCCACTACCTACTCATCGAAATCACCCCTCTCCCCGAATCCACCCCTATTTTCGTCCCCTCCCATCCCCCACCCCTATCGCCGTCGCAAACCCAACGCGACCTTAACCTTCCACCCCTACTATTGTTGGCAAGAACCAACTCCCTTGTATATGTTGGAGAACGCATCTCCACACTTTTGTTGCTTGGATTCGACAATTAGTGTAATACCCAATATTTTTGAAACGTATTTTCTAATTAATTAATTAGGAATTATTTTATAAAAGGGTATTTTAGTAAATTTATTATTTAGAGCCAAAATGATATTTGAATTTTAGCGCCAAAAGTATTTTGAAATCTAATTATTATTTTGGATAAGATTTATTATCCATTTATCTTATTTTAAAAACCGGATTATTTATATATTTTGGATATTTTAATTAAAGCAAAATAATATTTTATTAATTATTTTAGATGGCCGAAAATTCCCAATATTTAGCTAGGGATTTCGGATTTTCCATGTATGGAAAATCTAATTTTTCTTGGTTATTTATTGGTGAATAATTGGTATTTAATTAATTAATTATTCAATTATTTATTCTATATAATTTATTCAATTATTTTATTCCTTAAAACCGAGCAAAATCTTCCTAAATAATCCTAGAGAAATCCGAAAATCTGAGCTATGGGAAGCTTAAGATTTTCAGCCCTCTCTAATTATTTTAGGGGAATTTATTTTGGTAAAATTGTATTTTTAATTATCTCCCAAAATCTCTTATTTTCCTTAATTCTATTTCTCCATCTTTTTAATATTTGATCATCAAATTTTTTTTGCCTTTTATTCTTCTTAATTATCCCCCAAGTAATTCCAATTTCCTTATTATTTTTCATGACAAACATACCTTCCATATTTAATTATACACAATCACCTTAATATCAAAACCTTCCTTAATTCTTTTACTCACTTCTCCAAGTAATCCCTTAAACCCTACTTGCCATAATTCTTACATGAGCTAGCCTATAAATACCCCTTCATACCGCTCACATTCTTCACACCAAAAACCCAATTCTCTTCTTCTCTCTTATTCTTCTTTTCCCTAAACCTTTTCATACTTTTCTTCTACTCTTTTCATACAAATATTATCCCGTATACCTTTGAAGCTAGTTTTCGCGCACTTCTGGTGTTTTTGATGCAGGAGATTATAGGTACTAAATGCGGAAATAACATGAATCATATTCACATAGCACCAAACCAAGGATCTCATGCATAACACATAAAGAAGTAAGAATTATACCTTTGAAGCGTGATTCCACGGTGATCGAGCAAGAACAATGGGGAGATAAAGAACCTCAAACGTGATTCCTCTACTTGGTCCACGGGCACAGATTAAGACCTCCACTAATGCTAGTTAGTCGCGAAAGAACCCTTCTATCGACCTTCTACGGAGATGAACGAACGGTCAACTAGCCAAGAACCACCGCGCAACACCACGTGGCCACTAGAGGTGGCCGGCCGTGAGTGAGAGGGGAGAGTGAGGGGCGTGCGTGTGAGAGAGAGAGGGTGAGGGCTTTTGGATGGTGGTTGCTAGATTCACAATTCACTGTATGTTAATTGTGTCTTAATCATCAACCCTAGGCATGACTATTATTTATAGATCATATCTCTAAATAATAATCCAAGTCCAAATCCAAGCCCAATTCCTAATCCCACTCAAACTATACTTAGCCCAATCATACTTATGACTAATTAATTGCTCATGAAGCCCATTAATGGGCCTCTAACTTGCTTAACCCATTACCCTTGTGTGTGACCAATATAGGATCCATTCTAAAGGGCTTTGGGCTATTTGACTAGCCCAAAGATCATCTCTCATAGCCTAGCAACAGAGGATGACGCCCCAATAGAATGAACTTATTATCTCCATAATAGTGATCCTTGATATATCTAGTAATTGCACTTATCGAAGACACAATTCCTTCAATCTCCCACTTGTCTGAGACAAGTGCGCAATATCCAAATTCCTTAAGTCATTTTGTGTCGATTTGATAATATGATTGCATCTTATGTAATCAATATTAATCTTCAAATCATTTCTTGAAATCTGAGTTAGAATTACAAAACAAATGGTTACTATGTAACACATTTGACCACGGCCATGCATTTTCTGAATTCTCCCTCTTCAAGAGGCCAAAACATGACACACTCCTAAATAAATAGGAAGACTCTATCCAATCCTGTGGCAACCAAAGCTCCCACTCAACTTCTGAAATAACCAGGAAACACCCTTTATAATCTCCAGTTACGGGAAGACGTTTGAATGTACCACAGTTATATCATCCATTGAATGAGACCAATGTTCCACTCATGTCAAAGGAATCCACTAATATATCCGGAAGCTCTATACTTGAACTTCAAAGTTGGTCTATAGTTCGATCATGCATCATTCATGCATATCCATGTGATTGACCGAGCATCACTACGCTCCTATAGCCCATGAAGCTGCGCTATCCAATAAATCTTAACATGCTAGTCCAGTTTAAGAAATCATTTATGTCCACTTTAATGATTCCGAACTAGGAACTTAATAATATATGAATTTTGTTCACCTGTGGGGTTTCATTCAAAAGGTCATTAACCTAGTGAGCCCATCAATTCATAATTATTTTGGACATTTTATTTAATATTGAAACCACAATTAAATAAGAGAAATGATAATTTCTGATTAAACATAATTCTGCAAATGAATGTATTACATATGTAATTTATTTTCTCAAAACAAATAACAACTCCTAATTACACCATTCGCTTCAATCCAGTTGCACTAGTATGCTTCTTATGCTTAGGCATTGGAAGGGGTTTAGTAAGTGGATCAGCGATGTTCTCATCCGTGTGAATTTTGCTCATCTTGACATCTCCTCTGTCAACGATCTCTCGAATGAGGTGAAACTTCCTCTCAACATGTTTGGATTTGAAGTGTGACCTAGCTTCCTTCGATTGAGCAATGGCTCCATTATTGTCACAGTATACCTCGATTCCCTTTTGAGCACTTGGTACGATATCCAGCTCAGTTAGGAACTTCTTTATCCAAACAGCTTCCTTAGCTGCTTCAATAACAGCCAAATACTCTGATTCTGTCGTAGAGTCTGCGACAGTGCTTTGCTTCGAACTCTTCCAGCTCACTGCTCCTCCATTCAGACAGAAAATGTATCCAGATTGAGATCTGAAGTCATCCCTGTCTGTTTGGAAACTCGCATCCGTATAACCTTTGACAACCAACTCATCTTCGCCACCATATACTAGAAAAATTCCTTTCGTCCTTCTCAAGTACTTAAGGATGTTCTTGGCAGCTGTCCAGTGTGCTTCACCTGGATTTGCTTGAAACCTGCTGCACATGCTTAGAGCATATGCAACATCCGGCCTTGTACAAATCATGGCATACATAATCGATCCTATTGCAGAAGCATAAGGAATGATAGCCATACGTCTCATCTCATCTGGCATAACCGGTCATTGAGATTTACTGAGCGTAATGCCATGGGACATGGGGAGAAAACCTCTCTTGGAGTTTGTCATCTCAAACCTGTCAAGAACCTTATCAATATAAGTCTCTTGACTTAGTCCAATCATCCTTCGAGACCTGTCTCTATGGATCTTGATTCCCAAAATGTACTCGGCTTCACCTAAGTCTTTCATGGAAAAACAACTCTTCAACCATTCCTTGACTGACTCAAGCATTGGTATGTCATTTCCCATGAGATTTATGTCATCCACATACAAGACTAAGAAAACCACGCTGCTCCCACTAGACTTCTTGTATACACAAGGTTCCTCTTCGCTCTTGACAAAATCAAACCTTTTGATTGCTTCATCAAAACGAAGATTCCAACTCCTGGATGCCTGCTTCAATCCATAAATGGATTTCTCAAGCTTGCATACCTTTCTAGGATTTTCTGGATCTTCAAAACCCTCAGGTTGTGTCATGTACACTTCCTCCGTCAAGAACCCATTCAAGAAGGCAGTTTTGACATCCATCTGCCAAATTTCGTTATCGAAAAATGCGGCAATCACTAGAAGAATCCGAATGGACTTAAGCATTGCTACTGGGGAAAAGGTTTCATCATAGTCAATACCATGAATCTGTCTGTACCCTTTTGCAACCAGTCTTGCTTTATGGATGTAGGCATTTCCATCCTTGTCTGTTTTAATCTTGTAGACCCATTTGCAACCAATGGGTTTTACCCCATTAGGCAAGTCTACTAGGGTCCACACTTTATTTTCAGACATCGATTCCATTTCGGATTTCATGGCCTCAAGCCATTTATCTGAGTTGGGGCTCACCAAAGCTTGTTTGTAGGTTGTGGGTTCCTCATTCTCCAATAAGAAGATTTCAGAATCCTCAGTTAACAGAACCTCGACAAACTGTTTGTTTCTGATTCTGGTAGACCTACGTGGGGTAGGAGCAACAGTAGAAATTTTCTCTCCAACTCTTTGAAGATTTTCGCATGAATTGGATTCAAGTGGGACGATAGGAGTCTCGCTAGTGGAATTAGCTTGCTCCGACGCATGATTAATCGTTTCATGCGCATTCGCCTCTGACGTGGTGTTATCCACATCCATTTGTTGCTCGTCTCGAATTTCTTCGAGAACCACTTTACTCCCACTTGGCTTTCTAGATAGAAATTCCTTTTCTAGAAAGACACCATCGCGAGCAACAAACACTTTGTTATCTTCGCGATTGTAGAAGTAATACCCTTTTGTTTCTTTGGGATAGCCCACAAAGAAACACTTGTCTGATTTAGGGTGTAGTTTATCGCCTTGTAAACGTTTTACATAGGCTTCACATCCCCAAATCTTGAGAAAAGACAACTTTGGAGCTCTTCCATTCCACATCTCATATGGAGTCTTTTCTACAGCTTTGGATGGGCTTCTGTTTAGTATTCTTGCAGCTGCTCCTAATGCATATCCCCAAAAAGATATGTGAAGATCAGTAAAGCTCATCATGGACCTAACCATATCTAGTAGAGTCCTATTTCTCCTTTCTGACACTCCATTTAATTGAGGTGTCCCTGGAGGGGTTAATTGTGAAAATATTCCACAATTAATCAGATGTTCATCAAATTCTTGGGTTAAATATTCGCCACCACGATCAGATCGTAATGCCTTAATTGTTTTCCCAAGCTGGTTTTGTACTTCATTCTGGAATTCTTTGAACTTTTCAAAGGCTTCCGACTTGTTCTTCATTAAGTAAATGTAACCATATCTACTTAAATCATCAGTAAAAGTAATGAAGTAGCTAAACCCACCCCTAGCTTTTGAACTCATTGGTCCACATACATCTGTATGTATGAGTCCCAAAAGGTCACTAGCTCTTTCACCTACACCCGTAAAGGGTGACTTGGTCATTTTTCCAAGCAAGCATGACTCACAATTTTCAAATGATTCATAATCAAAAGAAGAAAGGAGTCCATCCTTATGTAATTTCTGGACGCGCTTTTGGTTAATATGTCCAAGCCTACAATGCCATAGGTAAGTTGGATTTGAACCATCTGTTTTCTGCTTTTTATGATCTATGTTGTAGACATGAGTTGCATATTCTAAAACATACAAGCCATTAATTAACTTAGCATTAGCATATAACATACTTTCTTTCGAAATAAAACAACGTTTGTCTCTTATTTCAAATGAAAAACCTTCAGTATCTAAATCTGGAACTGTAATAATGTTTTTAGTAATGCTAGGTACGAAATAACAGTTATTAAGTACTAAAATAAGTCCAGAAGGAAGTCTTAAATGATAACTCCCAATAGCAAGCGCAGCAACTTTTGCTCCATTTCCTACTCGAAGTGTTACTTCTCCTGGATCTAGCTTCCTACTTCCTTTCAAGCCCTGCACGTCATTAACGATATGAGCACCACAACCGGTATCGAATACCCAAGTGGAAGATGAAGTAAGATTAATCTCTACAACAAAAACATTAAGTAACACCTTACCTTCTGTTTTCACTGGTGTGTAATGGGTAAACATGGGCACGGGCCGTGCCGGCACGCGGGCGGCACGGGCCCGACACGGCCCGGCACGGGCACGGGTGGCGGCACGGCACGGCGGCCCACCTGTGGGCCGTGGGCCGTGCCGTGAACAAAAATCCGGATTCTGGCACGGGCACGGCACGGGCACGGCGGGTGGCACGGTGGCCGGCACGTGGGCCGGCACACTGGCACGGCACGTGGCACGGCCAGGCACGGCCCGACACGAAGCCAGGCACGGCCCGGCACGAAGCTTGGCACGGCACGGCCCGTGCCTTACCGTTGGAAAACTAGCCGTTTTCCAACAGCTCCAAAACGGCTAGTTTTCCCCCCCTTTTCCCACCCAAATTCCCTATAAATACCTCATATTTTCCTCCAAAAATATCACAATTCATCAAATCATCTATTCTCTCTTATTCTCTAATATTCTTACTCTTAAATTCTCAATTCTCAAATTCCTACAAATCATACAATCTTGCTCTCTTTTGTGAAAAGAAAAAAAAAATTCCTACTCTCTTATAAATTTTACATTTTTACTATTATTACTTTTATTAGTCTACTACCAAAAAAAAAAAAAAAAAATTGTTATATTTACATTCGGGAAATTAAAAATTCGGGAAATTATAAGTTCGAGAAATTATAAATTTGGGAAAGCATTGAAGCGTCATTGTAAGATCTAACTCAACTTTATTTTAATTTGTTATTGTTATTGTTATTGTTATTGTTATTGTTATTATTATTGTTATTATTATTGTAATTATTATTATTATTATTATTATTATTATTATTATTATTATTGTATTCTTGGAACTACTTAATTATATAAAAACTACTTTCTATTTTAATTGTGGGTTATTTGGATTGTTGAAATCTGTCTAAGGCGGGATTTGGGCTCTGGACAACGTCGCTCCTAACCTCTCCTACCTGGGATCTCATTGATCCAAGTAATCTACTATTATTATAATTATTTTTAAAAATTTAATTTATATAAAAAGTACTTACTAATTAATTCTTATTGTTATTGTTATTATTATTGTTGTTAATTGTTACTTTGTTATTGTTAGTTGTGTTATTATTATTAATTAATCATGGCATCAAACCCGAACGTTTCCTCCTCCTCTAGAAAAGCCAAGTCAAAACGTAGGGAATCACCAAACCCAAACACTTCAATGTCTATGCCCCCCCCCCCTAACATGCCATTTCCCTATCCTAACATGCCCTTTCCAAACACATCCACCCCTTTCTTTCATCCCCAAAACACGGGAGGGCAAGAACAAATGGATGATATGGCTCCTTGGACCCAATTTCAACAAACCCAATTTCAACAATATGAATTTCCTTTTCCTCCTCCTTCCCAAGGTAGCCAAACATAAGCCTCCGGGTCGAGTGAACCATCCACCCAAAATCCTAACATATTAGAGTGGTGTACCGAAGAGGATTTTGCTCAAACCAAAAGAAAGAGTGAATGTTGGGCACATTATCAATTAAGTAAAGATGGAAAAAAATGCAAGTGTCGGACTTGTGGTAAAATTTTCTCGGCCGATACCAAGGGAGGGACGGGACACCTTACTAGACATACAAAAAAATGTGGTGGACCATCTAGTGATCCAACCCAACCTAAAATTTCTCAATTCCATCCACAAGGTTTCATTTACAATTACAAGAGAGATAGGGATGAACTTAGGAGAATGATTGTACATGCAGAACAACCTTTTCTTTTCGCCGAAAATGATGCCTTCAACAACTATATTAACCGAGCACTACAACCAAAACACAAAAAAATCTCCCGAAAAACCGTTCGATCTGCTGCCATGAAGACTTATCTAGAGTACAAATTGAAATTAGTAAATGAATTAGCTAATCTTCCTAGTAGAGTTTCTTTAACCGCCGATGCATGGGATAGTGGGTACGGACTTCACTATTTATGTGTTACTTGTCATTGGTTAGATAATGAGTGGATGTTACAAAAACGCATCATTCATTTCAAAATGCTTGAATACCCTCATACCGGTCTTAACATTTCACATCATTTAATGGAAGCCATTGATGCATATAGTCTTAGGGATAAAACTTTCTCTGACTTTCGATAATGCAACTTCTATGACATATAGTGCGAATTTGGTCAAATCCCAATTGAACGATGTTATATTAGATGGAGATGCACTTCATGTTAGATGCATTTGTCATGTTCTTAACTTGTGTGTGAAGGATGGAACAGAAGCAATTGGTCCATTTTATCACAAAATAAGGAATGCTATTATGTCTATTAATAGCTCTAACATGAGATATCAAGAATGGAAAGGTTTTTGCAGGCAACAATGGATAAAAACCATAAAAATAGCACCGGATTGTCCAACTAGGTGGAACTCCACATATGAAATGTTGAGTCGGGCAATCGAGTACAAGGTTCATTTAACACTTTTTTATAATATGAAATTTCCACAAAATGCTTTACTAGAAGATGATTGGGCTAATTGTGAAAAATATATGCAGTTTTTACAATTACTATATGGTATGACATATTGTTTTTCTTCTGTATATAATCCTTGTGCTCATTCTTTTCTTAGCAATGCATGTTTACTTGCACAACTTTTTACGGAACACCGATCACAACATGTTTATCGTGGATATCTTCCATCCATGGAGGATAAATGGCGTAAATATTACACCAATATTCCTATGATTTATATTTTTGCTTCTATTTTAGATCCTAGACAAAAATATGATGGCACCTTTTTATTAATTGATATTTATTATAGTAACATGAATTTTAAAGATGATGTTGAAACTTTTAAGAATAAGGTGACGGATGAGTTTTTTAATTTATATAGAGTTTATGAAAGTAAATATGGAACCGTGTCTCGATTTGCCCCTTCTCAAACATCCAAAAATGTAAGTAAACGGGCCAAAGGTTTATTTGCACAAGCTGCTAACTTGATGTCTAAGTATTCAGGTACAGAATCATCATCATCTAGGAGAACACAAAGTGATGTTTCGGAGTTTCAAATGTACTTAAGTTACGACTTCATGAAAGGCATGGACAATGAAGAGAAGTTTGGCCTCGACATCCTCAATTGGTAGAAATCACAAGCCGTGAAACATCCAATTTTGTCGGCAATGGCTCGTGATATTTTTGCTATCCAAGTCTCCTCCGTTGCTTCCGAAAGAGCTTTTAGTGCGTCGGGAAGAGTTCTAAACGATAGAAGAACTTGACTAAAACCCGAAACACTTGAAATGTGTGTTTGCTTCAAGGATTGGTTGGATGCCGAAACTCGTTCTCAAGATCGTACTTATGCACAAAACGACGACGATGAAGGAACGTCGACTTCTTTTAGTTCTCATACTTCTCAATCCACTCAATTGGCGGATGAACTTGAACCTCTAGGAGACGAAGACGAAGATGAAGACGAAGGCGAAGACGAAGACGACCAATAATAATTACATGATTACATATTTACATTATACACTATTGTATTCCTTTTGTATTATCGAACTTCGTATTCCGTATAATAAATGAAGTTATTCAATATTCATACACTATTGTACGATTTTTAATTATCATTACTTATTTTGTAATTTTGTATTATTGAATTATCGTACATTCGTACCGGCTACCGTCATATAATAAAATAAGTTATTCTTCAATTTTTTGTGTTTTCGGATTATCGCACTCGTATTTTTTTTTATTATATGCATTGTTGTTTTTAATTCGTTTTTTTTTTATCATTTATTTAAAAAAAAAAAAAAAAAAAAAAAAAAAAAAAAAAAAAAAATTGAAGGATGGCACGGTTTGGCCCGCGGCCCGGCACGGCACGGCCCGCTAGGCACGTGGGCCATGCCGTGCCGTGGGCTGGGGTGTGCCAATTTCAGGCACGGCACGGCCCCCACCCCGGCACGGCCAGGCACGGCCCGCGGCGGCACGGGCGCGGCCCGCGGCGGCACGGGCACGGCCCGTGCCCATGTTTAGTAATGGGGACACCCTGGTGTATGGGCTTGCCATCCACCACAAAAGAAGTACTGGCAATCTCTCCTTATCAGGTACTCCTTAGCATGGTTAAGTAAGATGTTGATCAAATTTGCTGATGACCCCTCATCATTATGAGAAAGTCTTACAATGTCAAAACCAGCATGGAGCGAGAACAAGATAATGTCACGCGCAGAATCATCATCGATCGGTTTCCCAAGGATATCCATTTGATTGATCATATCAACAAATTCATTGACATGGTTCCTTACTGACTGACCAGGTAAGAGTTTCTTTGCCATTATCTTACCATGAATCCTGTAAGTCTCATACCTTAAACTGTCAGCCCAGGAATAGTAAATCTGAGGGATCGAGTTAACGATCTCTCTTACATTTGGATCGTTGACACCTCCACTACCCAATGCCCCCATGCCACCTCTACAGATAGCACGAAGACATTGATACAAGTTGGTCACCTCATACCGTCTGAACCTATTATACCAACAGTTTGGAATAGATTCCAGTATTAGGTACTTGACCCTTTGTGCATCCAAAACTAATTTTGCATGCATTTCAGGATCCTGACCAGGAGAAATTCGCCCTCCCACTGTCTGTAGTTTCTGAGATTTAGCCTTAAATTGAGTTTCATTGGTAAATCTGTGTTGGTCATATAAGTTATTCATCTACAAACAAAAACAAAACGAGGCAAAATTCAATAATTATGTTTAACAAATTTAAAGTACCACAAACAATATTAGTAATTATTGGTAACTTTAAAGCACTTTATTCAATTTTAAATGATCCCTATTGAATAAAATGATTCCAAGATCCTTTATTTGTGCAATAATTAACCGAACTGAGGCCCTGCCATCAACCATTACATTTTCAAGGTGAGTAAACTCTTTACTGATTACAACTCTTGTAATTCTTGGTTGAATAATTAACCATCACATGTTTAATTATTACCCTTAGCTTCAAGGTTCTAAACTGATCTTTAGGTAACCTTATTGAATATAACCAATTAAAAGTGTAGAACGTGATCTACCCCCACTTCCCCAAGATATATTATGACGCTCTGCTGAGGCCGACCCATCACAAACGATCAAGGTTTTCGTCGGGTTTTTAATTGGAAAAGCTGCATCAATATTACTGGGATCTAGATTTATTATGTTGTGATTATATAGTGAACTCTAGCGCATCATCAAGCAACATAAATAAACCTAAACATGCATAATCTACTAATGCAATAAAACATGACATAGTATGGCCCCTTAATCCTTAGAAAACTAATAAAGCAAAATGCTCCCACTTGAACCTTCATGGATATCATCCATCTTGCTCCATTGGGCCTTCACTTCATTGGCTTTTGGATCAACTGCAACCTGTAATATTATTCTATTCTATCTACTACTTAAATAAAATAAAATAAATTACAAAAATACTTAACGGTACGCAAACCGTATTTAGATTACAAAAATACATCACGATGCGCAGATCGTATTTAGAATCTATGGCCATACTAGTCTATATATAGCAATAAACAATATCATATATTATAAAGTACCATATAATAAATCACTCATCATGCTTTCCTAAACTATAACATCAAATGATCATAATAAAGGAAACATGGCTATAAATATCTCATATTTTAATTAATTAATTACTGTAATTAGATAATATCATATATTATTCATGACCAACCATAAAATATCATATATTTTAATTTAGGTATGAGATAGAATCAAATCTTATTTGAATTATGGAAGATAAATCATATTTATTTTCAATGATTATCCTAACTAATTTAGGAAATTCTATCCTAATTACTAACCAATCACATATTTTAAATCAATTATTATTATCCATAAATAATCATGGGATAATCACATTATTTAATCAACTATTATCCAAATAGAATCTTTTGCTCCATAATTATCCAAACTTAACAAAAATAACAACTTTAATTTTGTTAATTATCTTTTCAAAATTTAAACTTATCCTTTTTTTTTTTTTTAAATTTGAAATCTGATTTTATCTAAAATAAAATTAAAAAAATTTTTTTTTTTAAAAAAACCGCGTCAACCACCGTGGTGTGGCCAGCCAAAGCCAGCCACGGTGGTCGCACACCTTGCGGTGTGCGCTGCCCCTGCAGTAACGCAGGAACAGCAGCAGCAGCACACGCAACGGGGTGGTGCACTGCTGCGCTGCCCCTTTGCTGTCTGATCCCAGCCCCGCCCCTCCTTCCTGGACCACCAGCAGCAGCAGCGCCACCCAGCCGCGGTGGTTGCTGCTGTAATTTCACCCCTTTCCTTTTATTTATTTTTTTTTATTTTAATTAATTAAAACAAAACAGATTTTTGTAAAAATAAATTAAACTTTATGTGGTCCAATTAATTCCAAAACTAAATCATATTCAATTTTGAAATTAGGGTTCTTGATGAAATTAATCCCCAATTTAATTTAACACTTAAATTAAATAATTTGATCATGAAAAATTCATAATTTTAACATGTAATCAAATAGATTAAATTCCTTAAACATATTACCATCGAAATAAATCAAAATTAAACACAAAATTTCACAAATTAGGGTTTAAAATTTCGAAATTTTCGAAATTAGGGTTTAGGGGTTCGAGTTTTTCGATTTTTATGGGGCAAAACGGATCAATTCTAGGCTAATATGGAGCAAATTAAACACCTTTAATGATTCTATATTGTTAAATTGCATTTAAAATAACAATTGACCCATAATTAAATATTCTCCCTCCTAATTGAATTAAAATTGTGGATTATCAAATAATTATTACTCAATATATGTAAATGCAAGAGGCTAACTGATACCACTGCAGGAGATTATAGGTACTAAATGCGGAAATAACATGAATCATATTCACATAGCACCAAACTAAGGATCTCATGCATAACACATAAAGAAGTAAGAATTATACCTTTGAAGCGTGATTCCACGGTGATCGAGCAAGAACAATGGGGAGATAAAGAACCTCAAACGTGATTCCTCTACTTGGTCCACGGGCACAGATTAAGACCTCCACTAATGCTAGTTAGTCGCGAAAGAACCCTTCTATCGACCTTCTACGGAGATGAACGAACGATCAACTAGCCAAGAACCACCACGCAACACCACGTGGCCACTAGGGGTGGCCGGCCGTGGGTGAGAGGGGAGAGTGAGGGGCGTGCGTGTGAGAGAGAAAGGGTGAGGGCTTTTGGATGGTGGTTGGTAGATTCACAATTCACTGTATGTTAATTGTGTCTTAATCATCAACCCTAGGCATGACTATTATTTATAGATCATATCTCTAAATAATAGTCCAAGTCCAAATCCAAGCCCAATTCCTAATCCCACTCAAACTATACTTAGCCCAATCATACTTATGACTAATTAATTGCTCATGAAGCCCATTAATGGGCCTCTAACTTGCTTAACCCATTACCCTTGTGTGTGACCAATATAGGATCCATTTTAAAGGGCTTTGGACTATTTGACTAGCCCAAAGATCATCTCTCATAGTCTAGTAACAGAGGATGACGCCCCAATAGAATGAACTTATTATCTCCATAATAGTGATCCTTGATATATCTAGTAATTGCACTTATCGAAGACACAATTCCTTCATTTGAGGTATTGATGTTTCACAGAAGATTGTTCCTCTCGAAAAATCCTTGAGGTTAGGCTCAAGAATCACCCAATTCGGAGTTATATTGAAGGAGTTATGACCTCTGCAAGTTCTGCCTATTCTTTCCTACGAAAATTCAATTTTCTTTAATCCTAATCCTTTATCTTCTTCATGGTTAGTTTTCTAAAATACAAATACCTATTTCAAAGCTATAATTTTATATTAAAGTATTATTTTAAAAGAGTTTTATAATCCATGCACATTAGATTTGAGTTTATGTTGTGATAACCTTATGGTTATGTTATTTGCAAGGTGTATTCGTGATTGAACTTTGAAAGTGCGAAGTATTGATTGATATTCGGAATCAAGGTTCTTGAGGTTCTTTTTGTGTGGTTTTTTTAGCAAGGATCAAGGTACGTTAGGTGGTTAGATACCTTGAAAAAGATTGATTTGAATTAGCATGTTTGAATGATTTTTGATGATTGAATTAAATTAAATTGAATTATGATTTATGAAATAAAAGTATGTTTGAATAATTGGTTTTAATAATTAAATTTGAGTATTGATTTTATATCATGTTTTAAATAATTGAAATTATTATTCATGTTTAAAAGGTTTGATTTTGAAAGCATGTGGAATTAAATAAAAAGGAGTTTGAATTATTATTATTATTATTAAAAGTTGGAATTATTGGATTTAAAGAGGATTTATTGAATTATTATTATTAATGCTTTACAAGCATGTTGGTAATCCCACTATGCGGATTTGGTTTATTGATAAGGCCTTGGACTTTGTATGACCGGGTCTTTCCTCGAGAATAGTCTTGTAATATAAGGAGAATAGCTTGGGGGGTGTGCACAGTTGGGTGGGGAATTGGATTAAAAGAAATTGGTTCTTAATAAAGGAATTGGTTTTATTAACTATTATTTTGAATATTGAATCATTGGAATCGATTTTGGAATAATGAGTTTGAAATTTATTGGATTAATTATTAGAATTGATTTTTAAAGCATGTTTGCAAATAAATTGAGTTTACATTATCTTGCACTTATCGTACTTAGCATATTTTGCTAATCTGTATTTCTTATTTGTTTTGGTTCGCCCTGTTTACCGTAATGGTAAGCAGTGTTGACTATTTTCAGTTGGAGTCATGAATGAGCATATGAGAGTCCCGGGATTTGCTTCACCTAGTTTAGGAATGTTGGTTTTGTCTTTATTTTGAGTACTCATAATAATATTACTATTTTTATAAGTATTAATAAAAGAAAGTTGAGTTTCCGCTGCAAGTTTGTTATTGAGTTAAGTATTTTGAGTAGCCTTGCGTAATCACGCGGCGGTAATACGCCCAAGTCTATCTCTACGGTATAATTATACGTATTTTACTAGTATTTCCGTAGAGGGAGATTTGGGGGTGTTACAATTAGGTTTGTGGGTTGGTCATTGGGGTTGTTTTGGGGGTGGTTACAAAGAGATTTTCATGGCTGCGAGTGGTTCAAGGATGGTCGGAGAAAAAGGGAGGGGTGACAAGGGTGGTTATGGCTGGCAGGTTGTGATGAAGGGGGTCGGCGTTGGGTGGCTGTGGTGGGCGACAGGTGGCTGACGAGCTGGGGGAGAGAGAGAATTCTTTTTTTAAAAAAAATAAATCAGATTTTATTAATTTAATTATTTTTAAGTTTTTTTTTAATTATTTTTTTTTATTTTTTCAACCAATCACATAGTGCCACATGTTCCTTAACCTGATACAATAGATTTGATGACCGGTTAGGACTGTTTAAAGCGGATGACCGCCAAAGTTCAAATTATTTAAAAATACAATTCATAATTAGGATTATTTTGAGCAAGCAGACAAAATTTGAAATTATTTTTACCAATTTATCCTTTTCTTTTAAGGCAAAATATTGCATATTAGAAATTTAAACTAACAATATGCCTATGATATAAACTCAATCAAACCATAAAATTTACTTCCCCACCCACTATTATGTGTAATATATACTATAAATAGATGCTTCCTATTTTGTACAACAAATGTTTTTCATCCATATTTAGTAACTTTATTCTAGCAAATTGACAAAAATACCCTTACTTAAAAAATAATAACCTCAATTACATACTTGATAAAATTAATTAAAAACTAATTATACATAATAATTAATCTCATATACTACCTCCGGAACATATTAGATGCAACTTTGGAGCTCTCACGGACTCCTAGGCAAAATTTGAGTAAGATAGTCTTTGTATATTTAATTGCATGTGATTAAGGAAATTGGAGAAAGAAAATCTGGAGGGAAAAGGTGGGAACCTGTTTTGGAGAGATAAATTTTTTTTTTTTGGTGGGTTTGTCGTGGGGCCCAAATTTGGGTGGGAGTATATTTTGTGGGAATTGTTGGCTGAATTTTGGAGGGATTTACATTTCCCTCCTAAATTTCAGCCATGTTTCCCCACAAAAATTTTCCCCAAATTTAAAATTTTCAACAACTTGAATTTTTCAAGCAAAATTCAAAATTTTAACCCAACTTCATTTACCCTCCATTGTACCACATTTACTATCAAATGTCACTATAAATTCAGTCAACTACCAACAACTTCATCATAAATTTTCAGCAGTACCCAAACATAATGTCCTAATTAATACACTTTAAATTAAGTGAGTCCTCCAAAAAAAAAAAAAAAAAGAAAAAAAAAAGAAGTTTCTCCATTAACATCAGCAACATCAGAGATTTACAGTAAGTGAGCCAGCATCAAAAGGGTGATCTTCTTCCAGCCTTTTTCTTCATCAACAACCTGTCAACAACAAAGAAAAAGCATGGACAGTTCTGATTTTTTTAGCATTGATCAGATTTTAATGGAGGAAGAAATGGGGCAATCCAACAATGATCTGCACATACATTTCAGCAACGAGTATGAAGACAATAATCGAAGGAATAGACTAAAACTAGAAATAAATTTGGACACAATGGGGATCTCCCTAGAAGTGCAAAAGCCAAACTAGCAAGAGATTACGGTGTGCACAAGTCAACCATCACAAGAATTTATGCAGATTTATGCAAACAAAGAGAACAAGGGGGAGTGGTTGATGTCAGAACAAAGAAGCTTGGGAAAACAGGCCCAAAGCCAAGAGAATACTCAGCAGAATGGCTTCAATCAGTGCCTCTTCGTTTGAGGACAACTGAAAGAAGTTATGCTGGAGCTCTTAAAGTCAGCAAATCAACTGTGCATCGACTGAAAAAGAAGGGAATTCTAATAACACACACTAGCAACAATCATCCAAGACTAACAGACAACCACAAAATAGCAAGGGTCAAATGACACTGTCACACATTTTGCCCAGAGGACCATCAACATATCCAACATTCAACGATATGGATAATGTCATCCATATCGATGAGAAATGGTTTTTTTTAAACCCCGAAACGAGGAGGTTTTATCTTCTTCCTAATGAAGATAATCCCTACAGATGTGAACAATTCAGAAGGTTCAAATTGAAAGCCGTGTTCATGGCTCTTATTTGAAGGCCACATTCAAACACAAGCAGCTTTATCACTTTTGATGGAAAATACGGCATTTTCCCATTTATTATCCACCAAACAGCAAAAATAAACAGCAAAAACAGAAGTGTAGGAACTCTGGAAATCAAAGTTGTCCAGAATGTCAACAAGGATGAGATTAGGAAAATGCTACCCAAAAGGTGATTCCAACAATCATTGCAAAATGGCTAGCAAACATAAGCAAAAAATTCCAAGAGATGAAGAGTTCATGGCAACCACTACACAAAATGGGTTCAACATACAAATGGTGTACCAACCCGCTCAATCCCCCTAATCTGAATGTGTTGGATTTAGGATTATTTAACTGCATTCAGTCAATTCAATATCATTCATTTCCAAAAAACTTGAAGGAATTAATTGAAACGGTTGAGGAAGCTTATGAATCTTTTGAGCCAAAGGTTAATAAGTCGGTTTGGTTGACATTGCAAAGAACAATGGTTGAAATTCTTAAGCGTCAAGGTGGCAACAATTTCACACCACCCCACATGGCAAAAGACAGACTTGAGAATCTTGGTTTGTTACCAGATAATCTGAAGGTAAGCCCAGCTATTATAGAACATGCTAGACATTTTATCAATGACAGAATCATCACAATGGCAAGAAAGGGAGGGGCTGAAGGTGATCAGCAAGAAGTAGATGCTGACTAAGTGCAGAAAAAGGAGCAAGAAACACAGGGGCAGACTGCCACACATAACCTCATAAAGGACTTAGATAGAAGGCAAGTTTAGTAGGTTATGTGTATTTTGTTTTTTTTTTTTAGTTTAACTTTTGTGGTTTTTCAGTAAACAAGCTTCATCAAGTGGGGTGAGATTCGCCATTTTCAGTCAATAAGGAGGTGGAGAGAGAAGATGAAGGTACGATATTTCCGTCCTACAATGGCAGGAGAGAGAAAGTGGAGGTGGAGAGAGAAGATGAAGGTGGAGATGAGCAAGATGAATGAAGAACATGAACTAGATCTAGGGTTTTAATCCCAGAAAAAAAAAACTGGGGTTTGATTTTTTCTTTTTCTTTTTTTTTTTTTTTTTTTTTTTTTTTTTTTTTTTTAAGTTGGGTGATTTTAATGAGTTAGGTGTGGGAATGAATTAATTTTGGTGGGAGTACTTAAAATAAGCTACTTAGATTATGTCTTCTAATATCTTTAGTTTAGTTGTCTAAGTAATTTTTAAAGACATTTAGTAAGGGTACCATTGTAATTTCAATAAAAAGAAAGAAAGGCAAAGTTGCATCTAATGTGAACTTTTCGTTTTTGGCAAAAGTTGCATCTAATATGTTCCGGAGGTAGTAAATTTTAAAAATCCTCAAAATTTTCCACTCATCATCTACATCTCCTCAATTACGTACTTGATTTCCTCCTCCATCATCAAATTTCTTCATCTGATTCATCTTCCTATTATCTTTCTCTCTCCTTGTTCAACATATTCTCATGAATTAAAGAAAAAGACCACCCTTTAGTGTTTCAATTCCAGATAAGGTTTCGTGCACTGGATTTGTTGGTTTGTGGGTTTCGGTGGTTTGGGTTTGTGGGGGTGGTGGTTTCTTGGGAGTTACGTACATGGGCGTGGGTGTTGGTGGTTCGTGAGGTGGCGTGGGTTCGTGGCGTGGCATGGTAGGGGCTTGTGGTCTTGTGGGTAATGGTTCTGCGTCCACGGGTAGTGGTGCTTCTCCTTTG
Source organism: Chenopodium album (assembly GCF_948465745.1). NCBI lineage: Eukaryota > Viridiplantae > Streptophyta > Magnoliopsida > Caryophyllales > Amaranthaceae > Chenopodium > Chenopodium album. The sequence continues at coordinate 10,581,093 of NC_137844.1, forward strand.
TTTAATTGTGATACTTTTTTAGTTTTTATATTGGATTATTATCCACTCTCCTGCATATACCCCCTTTATTGCACATAATAATGGGCAGAGGAAGTATAACAAATCCACCCAAATACAAACAAGGCAACATAATAATTTATCAACACTAAATTTATTGCAAATGTGCTCCTACAGTCCAGTATTTAACATATGTGCTGCTAGTCCTACAGTCCAGTATTTTTTGGGCTTTGGCACTTCACAATTATAGAATAAATAAAAATGCTCTCCTAATTCCAAAATTTTCAAAAAAATAAAAAAACCGGGAACCAATTCTAAAACTCCCAAAATTTCCCGCGAAAATCACCCCCAAAATTCAACCTTTTATCCCCCAAAATCAACCCCATAAACCATTTCACACCCCAATTCAATCAATCCCCATTTCTGATTCAGAGAGTTTTAAAGAGAGAAAATCCAAGATGAAGGTGAAACCAGTTAAGCTTAGAGAATCCCACAAAAATACCAACAACAATGGCAAACCTTCATTTTGCTCAGTTTTGTGGGACATGTATTCTACCCACATTGTTACTTCTTCCTCTTCAGATTCATCCATTTCTATCTATGAATCTCTCCTCCTTTCGAATCCGATGAAGAATCTCCGCCACCATCGAGACGGCGTCACCGCTTTAGCTCTTAGCCCTAATTCCACCTGCCTTGCTTCTGGATCTATCGATCGCACCGTCAAATTATACAAATTCCCAAGTCTGTTTTCTCTCTCCTCTTTACCTTTCTATTCTTGAATTTTTCATTTCTCTATGTTTTTGCATCTGGGTATGTTTTATTTACTTTTTTCTGGGCTCAAATTTATCTGGGTTGTTTTTATTTTTGTACTTCACTTTTTTTTTTTTTTTTTTTTTTTTTTTTTTTTTTTGTTATGCTGATTTGCAATTTGTTTTGAACTTGGACTTGGGTTGAATGGTTGATTAATAAAGGATTAGGAAGATTATTAGCTATCTTGGGTATAAGTAACATAGATCTGATGTTTTTAATTAAAAATGTGATAATTTATAAGTTATTAATTAGTGTTTCAAACACTATTCCCAAATTTGTGAGCAATTTTAGATTCATCTGATAGAGTGCATGTTGCAATTCTCACATTGGAGCTGTTTGTGATGATGTAGGCTGAATATGTCGAATCGACATTGACTAAGATTTGATTTATATTGGTTAAGGTTTACTGTTGCTTAATGAAGTAGGACAAGTGCATAAGAATTAGTATTCTTCTGTTTATGATAATAAATGATGTATTTTGAAGAAGTATAATGCAATGATGTTCAACTAGTTGGACATGACTGCATTATTACGAGGTTTCAAATTTTTTTGCATACTTGCATTAAGTTCAAAGTAAAACCAAGTTTTTTGTCTCACTGTATGGTCATCCATAGGTGTAAGTAACACATCGCCATGGTATATAATTAACTAAAATTTGTGACATACTAAGGCTATAGTAGTTTGAAAAGGTGAAAATGATTAGTTTGAATGTTTGTGTGGAAGAGGACATGATTTAAAACTAAAACTGAAACCTTATGATATTCCATATAGGTGTCTTGAGTAATTGATCCTAAAGATGTAACTGTAGTGTAGTCTAATTGTAACAGGTGTTTGCTTCCAAGTTTGCTTAATTTGTCAGGCCTTTTAACTCTTAAATAGCTTGAGAACCACTATTATTGAATTAGTTAAGCTGTATGTAAAGCATCAAGCTTCTTAATTCAGAATGTGAGCCATTTGTATAGAAATTAAATGTAGAGTTAATTACTTCTAATCTGAGTTTTATTCTAATGTCAGGTGGGGAGTTTCAGAACAATATTACTAGATTCACGTTGCCTATTCGGACACTTGCTTTTAACAAATCAGGAAGCTTGCTAGCAGCTGCTGGTGATGATGAGGGAATCAAACTAATCAACACAGTTGATGCTACAATTGCGAGAGTTCTTAAAGGGCATAAAGGACCTGTCATTAGCTTGGCTTTTGATCCTAATAATGAATACCTTGCTTCTCTTGATACAAAGGGGACGGTAATATTTTGGGAACTTCTTTCAGGAAATATGCTACATACTCTGAAAGGAGTAGCTCCTGATACAGGTTCAGATATGTCCATTACGAATGGACTTAGCTGGAGTCCTGATGGTGAATTGCTAGCTGTTCCAGGGCTCAAAAATGATGTGGTAATGTTTGATAGAGACACAGCTGAAAAGGTATCTTCGTTGAGAGGTGATCATGTGAAACCTATTTGTTTCTTGTCTTGGTCACCTAATGGAAAATATCTGGCTACATCTGGTTTAGATAACCAAGTGCTGATATGGGATTTTGCAAAGAAACAAGACATTGACAGACAGAAGTTTGATGAGAGGATTTGCCATATGGCATGGAAACCAACTGGCAATTCATTAGCTGTTATTGATGTCATGGGAAAATATGGTGTTTGGGAGTCCGTAATTCCTTCATCAATGAAATCTCCAACAGAAGATGTTCCCAACTTACAGTCGAAGAACAACAATGGAATCCTCTTTTTTGATGAGGAGGAGCAAGAGCCAAGTACATCTGCCAGTCTAAGTGATTTGGGTGAAGATGATTTTGGGGAATCAGTGCCTCAGACCAGGAAAAGATTGCGAAAATCTTCTATGTTGGAAGAAAATTTGGAAGAAGAGATTGATGAGGAATTAAATACATCTTCAAAATTTGAATCAAATAAAAGGCCTGCTAAGGCTCACGAGGAATGTTTGGATGGTGGTGATAGGAGGCCAAAATCCATGATTGCTCAAAATGGTTCAAAAATACAAGAGCCATTTCAGCCCGGTGCAACTCCTGTGCAGCCAGGAACCAAAAGCTTTCTCTGTTACAATATGCTTGGAAGCATAACTACTATGCAACATGATGGATACTCACATATAGAGGTTAAACAATCAACTATATTTTGTTTTTCTTCTCTGGTGTCTTTGTTGCTGTATGACTCACAAACTTGTACCTTTCTTTGCAGATCGATTTTCATGACACAAGTCAAGGTCCAAGAGTTCCAGCAATGACTGATTATTTTGGATTTACCATGGCTTCTCTAAATGAGAATGGAAGTGTTCTTGCAAATCCAAGGAAGGGCGACAAGAATATGAGCACTCTCATGTATCGTCCTTTTAGCAGCTGGGCAAATAATAGTGAGGTTAGCCCATTAGCTCTTTAACAATAAACAAATTAGTCATCTTTCGTTTTGATTGCCATGATTGGTAACTGCGTATTTAGTATGCTAACATTTGTTATGAAGTTTTACTTAATGCTCATCTTTGTACTTGATGGCATTAGTGGTCCATGCGGTTTGAAGATGAAGAAGTGAAAGCTGTGGCACTTGGTACTGGGTGGGTGGCTGCTGCAACTAGTGCTAATTTTCTCCGCATCTTCACTGAGGGTGGCTTGCAGGTTGGTCTATAAAACTTATCATATAAGAATCTCTTCTTAATTCACTTGTATATATAAATCAGGAATAACATAAAACATCACGGCATAAAGGATGTTTGAAGATACAACATCAAATAACTTAAATGTAATACTCAAAGCCACATAACATTTGTGCCACTCTTTGTAACATAACATGTGTGCTACTCTTTGTAATTCAGTGTATGCTTAAATTAAAAGCTGCTGAAAAGATATACTCCATTTATGCAACTAACTTAGTTCTACCTTGCTTTAGAGTTTTAGCATAAATATAATGCTATGTGCTTACTTAATGCTTTGATGATTCTTGCAGAGACACATTCTCTCCCTTGATGGTCCAGTTGTGACAGCAGCAGGCTTTAAGGACAAACTTGCCGTTGTCACTCATTCCTCTCAACCTCTTCCTTTGAATCATCAGGTAATTTATTCATACTCCAAACTATATTACTTAGCATCACAACTGTACCAAATGACACCTAACCTTTAATGCTGATTTGGTACTTCCTTTAACAGCTTATTCAAGATATATTAACTCATGTGTATGATGACATCTTGCCGCATAAATTAATGTCTATCTGATTCCTAAAATTTGTGCTTTTTTCAGATGTTAGAGTTCAGAGTATTTAACATTTGCAATGGAACCCAACCTCTTAAAGGATGCCTGCCTTTGTCACCTGGTTCAAGCTTAACATGGATTGGATTTAGTGAGGAAGGCCACCTAGCTTCTTATGATTCTAAGGTAACTCCTCTAAAGCTAGAGTTTTCTAGTGATAATTTGCTCTTTGGTGATGGTTTACTAAATTTCATAGTTATTAATGTCTAGGGCATGCTGAGAGTGTACTCTGATCAATTTGGTGGGAATTGGCTTCCTCTATTCAGGTTAATATCTTTAAGACTTTTGTTTGATTATTTGTTCTCGCTGTCCATCATAACCTAAATTTTAACAATAGTAATCTGATTTGGCAGTGCCAGCAAAGTTAAGAAGCCAGATGAAAATCACTGGGTGGTTGGTTTGAGTGCTGAGAAGTTGTTTTGCATTATTTGCAAGTCTCCTGATTTATATCCTAAGGTAAAGCTGAATTATCCCTTACAACTTAAGACACTCTAGTTCCTCTTTCTATAGCTTATGGAAATTTGTATCATTTTTTAGGTATCATCCAAACCAGTTCTCTCGCTTCTTGATCTTTCATATCCTCTTGCATCTTCTGATCTTGGAGCAGAGGCTCTTGAAAAAGAATTCATCTTCAGGAACACACGATTATTACAGGTTTGGCCTTTTCCTCCTTCATTGGTCATCCAAAGCAATGCATTGCTAGTGTTACGTGACACAGCTTTCTATTTGTTTTAGTGCAATTATCATAGGCACTTCTAATTTTTTTTTACTTGTTTCAGATTCAAAAATCAATTGAAGAAACAGAAGCTGCTGGTATGGATTGCTCACTACTTGATGATGAAGCTTTTGATATGGAAGCAGCACTTGATAGGTGCATTTTGAGGCTTATTGCATCTTGCTGCAACGGTATGATGATCTGAAGTTGATGCTTGATGAAATCCTCTCCTTTGAATGTATGCATCTTTTAAAGCAACATTATTAAACTGCCACTGTTCTCAATTTCAGGTGATAAGCTAGTACGTGCTACTGAACTTGTGAAGCTCCTGTCAATGGAAAAATCAGTTAGGGGAGCCATAAAGCTGGTTACAACTTTAAAGCTTCCGAGCTTAGCAGAAAGGTTCAATGGCATCTTGGAGGTATGCAGTGACTATTTACACTTCTCTAATTTGTGCTAAGATTTTTTTTGGAAACAAGGTTTTTTTTTTTTTTTTTCCTTTTCTTGGATATAGATCTAAATCACTAACATAAATTTGAACTGTCTTGCTTATTTCAGGAGCGATTGCTGAATGATACAACCAAAAATGTGGCGCTATCTCATACTAACTCCCATGCTGATGCCTCTACTAGAACAGACACCATTGATAAGACAAACATTACTCCAAAAAATTTAACTGAAAAGTTCATTAGCAGAAATAACACCTTGAGTAGTAGCTTGCATTCAAACTCAATAAACGAGCCATCAGAGCCCATCACTCCCTCACCCACACCTAAATTTACAGCTCCTGTATTCCCTAAGAAAGCAAAGATCCAGGAAGGAAGCAGTTTCATGATGGAACAGAAGAAGTCAGATGGTCTAACTACTGTACAGAAAGCTACAAACATTACCAAGGATATTGATAGTTTAAAAAAGCAAGAAAATGCTGAAGAGGCAACAAAGAAAGTAAGATTTTCTGGTGCCTCTAATCCATTTGCTAAATCAGGAAATGACTCTGATGTACGACCGAAAAACCCATTTGCAAAGTCATCAAGCATTCAAGAGAAATCCTCACTGTTTGATTCGATCAAGAAGATGAAGACAGTCAGCTAGGACATAGCTGCTCTGAACTTTTGTTTAAGGATATTGTATAATGTACATAAATTCAACTCTTATTGCTTGATTTGTGATCCTTTTTCGAGTTTAATAGAATATGATAATGCAAATTTCACATTGATCTCAGTAACTCAGTTGCAGAGTCTCTCTCGTGAGAGCGATGGAACAGCTGAAATTAGTTGAGTTATGCCTGTTTAATGATTTTTATCAATCATCACAAGGCTCAATAATTTGTCAAGGTACTTGTCTGAAAAAATTTGACAACCCAACCTTAATTGTTTTAGACCTACATGTACCTTCAAGGCTCAAGCATGTTAGTGGCCAATTCATGAGCCCCCCTTCACACATTTATGGGTATAATAAAGTAGAGGCTAGTCTTTAGAAGGCCACCCTAAGATCTCCTTTTGGATGATCAAAGTAAGGATAGCATATTATTACAAGTTTTGAACCAATAGAGAATCATAACGTTGTTATGCTCTATGCCTTTATATTAACCATGAAGTCATTAACATAGGTAATATTTAAAAGATAATAGAACATAAATGGATATTCAATTTGCAATGTAGGAACTAGGAAGAAATAATTGAGGATATGAAGGCTAATTAGTCTAAAATATTGTTGTTGAAATATTTAGGATGCTCTTGATTTTTGATATATATATATATATATATATATATATATATATATATATATATATATATATATATATATATATATATATATTTAAAGGATGCTTTGATTACTTTCTATTCATTTACAGAGTAATATTAACTTATTTCCTGTCAATATAAACTTGTTTAATTTTTCCTTAAAAAAAATGACACAAATTTCATTTTACTTTAATTTAAAATTAGATTTGGTTCTCTATTATTTTTCATCAACTTTTTTTTTTCTTTGACGATAACTTATCTAAACCTATCAACTCTTTAATAGAGTCAAACCTTGTTCACATTTACCGAACTGAGATGAACTGAATTGAACTGATTGGAGCTGAACTGAATTGAACTGATTGGAGCTGAACTGAATTGAATAGAGCTGAAATGAATATTTTATGATAGAAGGAAATTAGGAGCTGAATTGAATTGAACTGAACTGAACTGAACTGAATTGAACTGATTGGAACTAAACTAACTGAATTGAAATTAAGCTGAAGTGAACAAGCCCTCATTTTCCTAAAACAAGTTGAAATTTAATTAGTGAAGAGAGCATCTCAAGAAATATGCTGTACCACAATTTTAATTCTTTCTATTATTTTAATAAAGTTAATTTAAGTCTCGTTTCACTTCATCTTTAAAAATATAATATTATATAAACAAAATTTTTGTTCAATAAAAATAAATCCAGCACTGTAAAGAATAATTTCATTTCGATAAAACAATTTATAATTTTTTTTTGGTTACTGTAACAAAATTAATTTCAGTTAAGCAAATATAATTTTAGTTTAAAAAAAATATTTTCAGTTTTACAAAAAAAAAAAAAAAAAGGAAAAATGAACAAGTACTTAATATTTGCAACACTTTAATCGCAACAGGAACTACTGTCTCTGTTTTGTATTAATCGCAACACTTTCCTTTTACATCCGTTTCATATTTGCAATACTTCTATACTTCGAAAGGACCCCACCATTATTTTATATATTTTTTCTCCCATTAGTTTCACAATTATTTTATTATTTCTCTTTCTTACCAATCTCACTTACACTACTTTTTTATTATTTCTCTCTCCTACTAACAATACTTTATATTATAAAAAATAAACTTTTTGCGATTAATACAAAACGGAAGGACTATAAGATAGTATAAGATAAAAAATAAATAAAAAAAAATAAAAAAACATGTAAAATTTTAACCACACAAATCCTTAAAATACATTAAATTATGATTCCATATATTTTGTAAAGCAACCAAGTATTTTCCATATCTTTAATTTGAAATGAAGAAAATAATATTTTTTTTCAAAAATTAAAAAAAAAAATAAATAAAAAGGGAGGCTAGAATTAAAAGTCAAAATGCTGGCATACTCCAAAGCAAGAAAGATCCGGGGAACCTGCCAAACACCCCCTCCTTCAAAACTCATCCTTTTTCCATTTTTCGTAACTCTCTTTACACAATTACAGAATTACTCTCTTCCTCTCTCCTTTTCCCTCTTTCAGAGATCTCAATTCCTTCTTCAATGGCGGAAGTTTCTTTCCTCCATTTCCCTGAAGATGACCACGATTTGTTCGTTGAACACGACGTTTTCTTTGAAGAATTCTCCACCCTCGATTCCTTCCCCTATTCCTTCTCTCCTCGCCGACACGGCGGCAGCCATGAAAGAGACGATTTCTTCGCACCCAGTTCTTCCAATCGGAGTGTCGGACAATCGGGTGTTGTTGAGGGTATCATGGGAGATAGGAAAAATCAGGTAAATTTTGTTATTGATTTGTTACATGAACAAGTTGAGCAATCTCATATTGTGGGGTGTGATGATTTTGTTTCTGATGTTGTAAATGATTTGAATTTTGGAATTATTGAGGAGAATTATGATGTGGGTGTTGATGCTTTGGATTTGGAATTGCGATTAGGGTTAGGGTTAGGGTTAGAAGATGATGATGGGGATGATTGTAATTGTGGTGGGTTTGTTGTTTCTGAATGTGGGGATGAGTTTTATATTGCTAGGAGAGAGACTGGGACTAGTACTGTGAATTGGAATGATTTTGAGAATGAGAATGGTAATGATAATGATGATGAAGATGAGATTCCGAGTGGTTTGGCGAGGATTGGTGGATTAATGATGGTTGGTGTCGATTCCGATTCCGAAGAGGAGGGGAATGGAGTGTGGAGGGTTCATGTGCATTCAGAGGAAGAAGATTATGAGGTTGATGATGTGAATGATGATGAAAGTATACCACTATGTTGGGACTCACTCAATTTGGAGGAGGTTGATCAAGGTGGGGTTGCTGTCGATTTCGAGTGGGAAGAGGTGGATGATAGAGTTGATGAGAGGGAAATCTTGAGTGTTGCTGCTGATGCTGAAGAAGAAGGGTCGGGGTCTATATCAGTTTGGGCCTATTCGGGGCCTGAGGAAGACGGGGTTGGTGAAAGAGAAAGAGGGAGAGGGTTGAGGAATTCGGAATGGGAGGTGTTGCTCAATGCTAACCATATTGGGAGGAATTCTGAGATGATTGAAAATGATAATGATGCTTACTTTGATGATCATGATAACATTTTTCATGCTGCGGAGTATGAGATGATGTTCGGGCAGTTTCCAGAGAGTGAGAACGCTTACTTGAGTCGCCCCTCTGCTTCAAAGGCTGTTGTTGAGAAGCTCCCCTCGGTGATCACAACTAAAGAGGATGTGCTGAATGAGAAAGCACTTTGTGCTGTTTGTAAGGATCAGATTGAGGTTGGGGAGGAGGGAAAGCAGTTGCCTTGTTCACATCGGTATCATGGTGATTGCATCCTCCCTTGGCTTGGGATTCGAAACACTTGTCCTTTATGTCGGTATGAATTGCCTACAGATGACCCTGATTACGAGCAGAGGAGGGTCCGGAGAGCAGCTCGTGTCCAGTAAGTTTTCTAAACAAGGTGAGAAAGAACTCAATATTATAGGTTCTGCACAATGTAGATAGAAGATTTTCCTGAAAGACTGATATGTTTTGGGTATCTATAGCTGAAATTCGATTTAATTTGTATATGTTTCGTTGAAGGATTCTTTGTCGTTAGATTGTAGTATCTTGATTTTGTATGTTTATATGTGAGGTGTGAACCCCATTCATACAATTTCGATTTTACAGTGTTTGGTGTATAATTTTATCTTTGAGACTTTGAAACGGTCTCATTGAGCAATACTGTCATCCACTGACAAATTATACTACTTTTAATAAAGATATTGGAATTTTTAAAAATGCTTTCATTGATTAATTTTCTGAATTTGTGTCATTTTCCTTGTTCATAGTTCTAGCTTCTAGGACTTGTTCAAGTTTTTGAAACTATCAACCTGCGAATATTTTGCCGATCTACCTCCTAAAATACGTCATTTTCCTTGTATAAATAGAACGAAACATATCAAGCTAACTTCTTGTCACAGCCCAAGATTTATAATTCCTTATTGATTCATGCATAATGGTATTACATCTCCCGTGTGATTGTGTTGTCATTCCTCTGTTCCCTGATCTCGTCTCCTTTTCTTCTCTGCTTTGTTCCCTGCATCCCCGTCCCTCTTTCTATGTTCCATCTTCTACCCTCTTCGTTGCCATGGCTGGATTTCCTTGAAAGGGTTTAGGCCTTCAAATTTAAAAGCGGATAGGAGAATTTCAGTTGTCAAATGCCACTGCAACGACATTGCAAGCTTGCAAACCAATGAACCATTAGGCAAGCCTGCCGTGAAAGGGTTCCATGGATATGCCCCCCATAGTTCTGGGCTAATTTTGGATAAATAAAACCAACCCAGTTCATCTGGAGCTACACTTCTCAAGATTTAGGTATACTAACCCTCTCTGTTGCCTTCTGAACATTCCTGTATAACAAAACTTTAAGGTAGCATCATCCATTATCAAGTACCTTAATAAACCTAATGTAACTTCAAATTGATCACTAAACAAGCTCAATTATACTGTAATAAGTAATTTGTTGTTTGATTTTAATTATTTGTTTGACAAATTACCAACAATTCAAATTAATCACACAACCAATTCAGGACAATTTAATCACCGGAATCGCATGCAAAGATCCAAACTTTATTAATATAAAAAGATAATTTAGATAGCAAAATCAGAAAGGTTTTTAGTTTCAATTTACTACCTTCGTTTCATATTACGTGCAACATTTACCAACTAATAATAAAAATTACGTTAAAACATTACAAAATAAGTAAACTAAACTAATAAAACAAAAGCAAGGCACAGACTACAAATCAATGCCAACCTAGAGAGGTTTCTTAGAGAGATGGAGTACGCGCTGTCAAAAATGTTTAACCGTTGAGCGAAGTGTCCAGAGATCATCTTCCAATGTCAATGTAGCGTACGTTCTTCAGTTTCTCTTGCTTTGTCCTCGAAATTTCTTGATTATAGATATAAATTAGACACTATCAATTAAATTACTACAAAACGCATGAAATGGGTGAAATGGGTCACAAAACTTTATTTTACACAAGGTTTTGCCCAGAAACAACTTTGGTAATTACTCAAGGTAATCGCAAATTATAACATGCACCCTTGTGCATGTAGTTCTGTGTGAACCATTAATTAAACGATGCGTTTAATTGGGTAATTCACAAAACTTCAATGTTCTTCTTTTCCTTTCTATTTTGCGCGTCTTCCTAGCTCATCTATTTCTTTAATTAAATCTGTCCAATTTTCTGATTCTCTGTCTTCTCTTCTTCTTAATTTCCTCCATTTTCTCTCTCCTCTATTTTTCTCTCTCTCCTTTGATTGAATTCCTTCACCACTTTGTAACTCAATAAGTTAATCACTCTGCTTGTATGAATTTGTTCATCGCCATTAAAATACTGAGCACCATGGAAGGCATTCTTATACATACTTGACGAGATCAGCAATATAATGTATGTCAGATTTTTTATTACAATTGATATTAATTTCGAATTAGGTCATATTTTCTTAATGCATTTTAATGATTTTGCAATTGAAATGGATTTGATTGAGGTTTTGATGGTTTGGCAATCTAAACTACGTGTTCTTTCAATTATTAGTTGTAATTTGGTCAACTTTCTTATAATTCATTTTTACAATCAATTAAGCTTTGATCTAAGAATTGATGAGTTTTGTTTATTTTTAGTATGATTATGAATGTTCTGTTCATAATTTGGTACTTTGAACATTTTTGTTAAAATTATTAACATTTTATTCAAAGAAGAAATCTATTCTAACTCTATGAAGAAACAAGTCATAAATCAGAACTAATAAAGAAGACTTTTGAGCTATAATGATTATTCTTTTATTTTAATTGCTTAATTTTTTATGATTTTCAGTTTCATTTATAATTTAATTGTTGATTTGATGCTTTAATTTGTATTTTATGAATATAATTTGTTTATATCATGTTTTTGAACATTTTGTTCATATAATTCGCACTTTCCATTTTATTTATTATCAAAATTGTTATTAGAAGTATCGTATTATGAACACTGTTTCTATTTTTATGAACATTTAGGTTACTTTAATGAACCTTTGCATTTTACATAATTCTTTGTGTATGTATATTTGCTTTTTAAAATATAATTGTACACATAATTATGAACACTTATTTCCCGTATTTGAATTTTGTTGTTTTATTTTTGAACTCCAGTAATGGTAATTATAAACTGTGTTTGTTTATTGCAGTTAGAACGTATGAAGTTGTTTATAAGAAAAGTCTGAAGGCTGAGCAGTGTCTTCAGGTGCAGAAGTTTATGAAGGGTGTTCAGTGGTTTGTGGTTGGGGTTCAGAAGTTTTTGTAGGGTGTTCAGTGGTTTATGGTAGGGGTTCAGAAGTTTTTGTAAGGGGGTTCAGAGTTTTTTGTAGGGTGTTCAGTGGTTTGGGTTGGAGTTCAGAAGTTTGTGTAGGGTGTTCAGTGGTTTGTGGTAGGGGTTCAGAAGTTTTTGTAGGGGGTTCAGAGTTTTTTGTAGGATGTTCAGTGGTTTGTGGTTGGAGTTCAGAAGTTTTTGTAGGTTGTTCAGTGGTTTGTGGTAGGGGTTCAGAAGTTTTTGTAGGGGGTTCAAAGTTTTTGTAGGGTGTTCAGTGGTTTGTCATTGTTGTTCAGAATTTTTTGTAGGGTGTTCAGTGGTTTGTGGTTGGGGTTCAAAAGTTTTTGTAGGGTATTTAGTGGTTTGTAGTTGGGGTTTAGAGGTTTTTGTAGGGGGTTCAAAGGTTTTTGTAGGGTGTTAGTGGTTCTTGGTTGGGGTTCAGAAGTTTTTGTAGAGGGTTTAAAGGTTTTTATAGGGTGTTCAGTGGTTCGTGGTTGGGGTTCAAAAGTATTTTTAGGGTGTTCAATGGTTTGTGGTTGGGGTTCAGAATTTTTTGTAAGGAGTCTGTAGGTTGTTCAGTGGTTTGTCGTTGGGGTTCGGAAGTTTTTGTATGGGGTTCAGAGGTTTTTGTAAGGTGTTTAGTGGCTAGTGGTTGGGTTTAGAGGTTTTTGTAGGGGTTCAGAGGTTTTTGTAGGGGTTCAAAGGTTTTTGTAGGGTGTTTAGTGGTTCGTGGTTGGGATTCAAAAGTATTTTTAGGGTGTTTAGTGGTTTGTGGTTGGGGTTCAAAAGCTTTTGTAGGGGGTTTAGGTGTTTTGGTAGGGTGTTTGTGGTTGGGGTTCTGAGGTAAGGTGGTTAAAATTTTTTTGAAGGGTGTTCTGTGGTTTGTAATTGGATTTAAAAGTTTTTGTAGGGGGTTTAGAGGTTTTTGAAGGTGGTTAAAATATTTTTGAAAGGTGTTTAGTGGTTTGTAATTGGGGTTCAAAAGTTTTTGTAGGGGTTTAGAGGTTTTTGAGGTTGGTTTAGTGTTTTCTGGTGGCTTATCATAAAATTCTTGGGGCTAATCAGAAGTTTATAGGGGCTTTTGTGTTGTTTCTAGTGTTTTATAAGAAGTTTCTGGGGATGTTCAGAATTTTCTTAAAGGTATTCAGTAGTTGGTTTATAATTAAATATTAAACAACAAAAGAAGGAAATACACAACATCCAAATAAATTATTTCATACCAAAATACTTGATAAATTTATACACAAATTATTGCTTCATACAACACATATATATGGACATAAAAGACAACGTATATGAACATCAAACAGAAAATATATGAAAAAATTATGAAGGTAATGAATATGGAACGATTAACATTAGATTTGCTAATTTTATTGCACAATCCATCAAAATTGGTCAAAAAGCTCAAAAAAAAAAAAAAACACACACACACACACACAGAGCAAATATCCATTTTTTATTTTACAAAATACAAGAAACTTTATATTAAAGTGGATAGAGAAAGTAGGGTTCAATTGTTGAAAATTTTAGAGCTTCTAGTAATTTAGAGGTAAAAAAAAAAAAAAAAAAAAAAAAAAAAAAAAAAAAAAAAAAAAAAAAAAAAAGGAGAGAACCAAAATTGTCAATGAGGGAAACAAAAAATAATCTATTAAAAAAAAAAGGTTATTTGAAAGTTTTAATTTAGATTTTCTAATAAAAAGATAATATCAGAATTCAATGTGAAAAAAAAGGCTGGGCTTCTTACTAATAGGCGTGGCCTTCCTTATGTTGGGCGCGGATCCTTGTAATGGGCTGGGCGCGTATTGGGCCTGGTGCACCTATTTCTAGGTGCACCATGGTGTATGTAATACCAATTGCAAGGTAATAAGCAATACAGAGAGCATCAAGGCCGGCTAGGAGAGCTCATTGAGCGATTGCTCAGGGCCCCTTTTTGTGGGGCCTATATATCTTTTTTAATATTTTTTTTAAGAAAAAAACATTTTCTTTGATAAAACTAGTTAGATCGACACGTGCTACGCACGCGTCAACCAACTTTTAAAGTAAATAAAATTAATTTATTCTATTTTTATTGACTGAATTTGTAATTGTGTGTACAAAATTAAGATTATTTTCTTTTCATCTTCTTCAAATAAGAATATGTAAAAATAATTTATATTCCGTAAAATTAATTTTAGCTTAGTAAACAAAAGTTAATTCTATATATAAAAAAAAAGTTCAATTTAGTTAAAGTAAATTTTTAATCAGTAACAATCAATGTAGAATATTAGTAAAAATAATTTAGTTAACTAAATATTATTTCAGCTCACCATATACAGAGTATTAAGTTAAGATAATAGAGCCTTAGTAGCTATTTTTTAAAAAAATATTATAATATATTTTAATCAACTTTTTACCTTTTCCTTGTATAGTAATCCTCTATTTCCCAAATCTTTGTGTCATTACATACATGCCTTCTTTTCTTAACCATTTCCATAAAAATTACCCTAATTTCAAATAAATCATACTCTCTTCGCTTTACTTTGTTAGTCCCATATACTATTTTGGGCGTTTCAAAATGATATACCCCTATTGAATATATCCTAACATTATTATAGGGTGAATAATTTTCATAATCTGTAATAGTTAATCTAATTGGGTATTTCTTGTCAAAAATCTAATCGGGTATTTAAAGAGTCAAACAATTCTGATTGGTTAATATATGTGCTAGTAAATTGCTGACATGGCAAATTTTCCAATCAAAATTTATTATATGAGATTTAATTATAGTCAATTCCCATATATATAACAAGAAAAAACAAAACATTAATTACAAAGTTGCAATCAAAATTTTAAATTATAAGGATTCCTCTTTTTCTTATTTTTAGTGATAGATCAACAAAGTGAAGAGAGTATTCATTACGAACGTCAAGATTTTTTTGTCATTTTCCATGTAATTAATAATTTCTCTACTCTTAAGAATATTACATCTTCTTTCACTACCCTTAATTCCCCTAATATATATAAGGAATGATCACTTGTGTTGATGGGATGAAAAGAGTATGTACTCATAGAGTAATACACTTTTTTTATATATTAAGCTAACACATTACGAGTATTTTTTTAATTTTTTTTTACAATATTATGAATTAATAAAAAATTATAAAAAATTGACACACATTAAAACTAAGCTAACATAAGACAATACAACTAAGAGGATTGTAAGAAAAGCATTAAAGGTAAAAATTTGTAAATTAAAAACAGATATAGTAGCTAAAGTAGTGGCATATATTGTAAAATCGAAGGTTTTTAGACTAATATAGTTTACATACTTTACTAATACAATCTAAATAATGATTTGATTCCAAAATAAAGAAAATTAAGTATTTGATAGATGAGATGAAGAAATAATCAATGTAGGCCGGTAAAAATTATTGCATCTGTAATTGTTTTCTCAAACATTCCCTCAATTTGTGGAAAGTCACAAAGATTATAAATATTAGAAAAAAAAAAGTTGAGGGCCAAAAATACATTCCAAATATCTATGTTCCTTAATTTTCTAAAGTTGTATTCACTTTTATTATATTTTAACATAATATGCTTTTTTTTGTTTTTAATTATCTACTTCCTCATTTTGTAAGGCCATGCCACCCAAGTAAATGCTTGTACTTTTTATCTTTTCTATCTGATCTATAAAGTAAATCTACAAACATGAGTGATGTATCTCATTTTCACCTTTCCTTATTTTGATAATTTATAATAGCAATAGCTAATCTAGTATAAGCATATTCATCGTGACACACAAAATGTTAAATATTTACAAAATACTATGTATATTGTATAGTTGCCTCACACTCGTAAAATCGTATTGATTTGATTTGATAAATTAACTTGGTCAAGAGCACTTTGAAAAAGCTTCCTTTGTGTCCCTTTTTTTTCCATATAATTTTGTATAACCAACATCTTATATATATGTAGTCGAAAATTGCTATCATTACTATTGTTTATATATCTAATTAAATTATGCTTAAATTTAACATGTTTTTTAACCTTAATATATAAATATTCGTGCAATAACTGTTATTTGTTCTTTTTTGATACATGTGTTATTATATATAAAGGTTTATATAATATAGAAAATCTCTAAACAATCATGGATTTATGTATTAGCATATGTAATATTAAATTTATATATTAATTTGACTATAAAATTAATATATAAATATTAAATTTATATGTCATATATATATGTACATATACATATATATATATATATATATATATATATATATATATATATATATATATATATATATATATACATATATAAATTTATATTTATATATATGTATATGTATATATACTTCGTTGTTTTAGTTGACACGTTTTGACTTTTGCACTATTCTCATCTCACATTCTCCTTTGACTAAGTTTTGTGATTTATATGAAATGAGATTATACTCATGTAGGATCTTGTAAGATTCGTCATGATTTATATTTTTTAAATATCAACTTTTTATGATTTTTTCTTATCAGTAATTAAGAATATTATTGATTGAATTTGTGCATTGACAAACATGACTTAAAATTTAAAAAAATGTACTTCCTCCGTTTCTTTTTAGTTGACACGTTTCTTTAGTCACGTTTGCCAATGCACTTATTCAATCATTTATATCTTTGATTATTGATAAGCAAAAATTATGAAAAGTTGATATTTTGAAAGTATATAAAATGACGAATCTAAGAACATCCCACATGACTATATTTTTCATCACGTATAAAGCACAAAACACGGTCAAAGAGAGGTGTGGAATAGTGCTAAAGTCAAAACGTGTCAACTAAATAAAAACGGAGGTAGTATTAACTAAAAAGAAACGGGGGAAGTATTAATACTACCCTCTATGATTTTTTATTTGTCCTTTTTTTTAGGAAAAATTAGAAAAAATAATTCCAACTTTCATCAATTTTGGTAGAATAATCCCAACTTTGGATTATTCTGGAATAATCCGAACTTTAAGGGGTCTTATTTTTCTTCAATCCCAAATCGGTCAACCAAAGTCAATTACCTATTATATCTCCTGATTGGTACAAAAACTTTTAAAAAGAAAAACAAAACAAAAGAAAAAAAAATCAGAAAACCACCTACCATCCCCTTTCCCCACCGATGACCTAACCACCACCACAGCCTAGCCCGCCACCCCCATCGATCCACCTTAACCTCCACCACCACAGCCTAGGCCGTCGCGTCTCCCCCACCCTTTGAGTCTCCGTGTTCCCCTCCCGAAACCCCAGACAACCACCGAAATCACCAACCCCAAAACCACGCAACCCCTGTAACCCTAAACTCCGCAGCCACGAAACCCCAAAACACTCCTCCCCCACCCCGAAACCCTAGCGTCTAGGGTTTTTTATGGTGGGGGAGGAGTGTTTTGGTAGTTTTCGGGAGTGGGCTGTTGGCTATGAGGGATTTTCGAGAGTGGGGCTGGTGGCTTTTGGGGTTTTCAAGAGTATGGTCTGGTGGTTTTTGGGGTTTGACCGGTGGCGTGGGAGTTTCGGGGAGGGGATGGTGGTTTGGCTCGGAGTGGCGACTCTAGGGGTGGGGGAAGGCTGGAGGTATGGCAAGGGAGTTGGCTGGCCTGGGTAGGTTGCTGGATTGGCTGGTGGTTGGGGCTTTGGCTGCTGGTTGTTTTTTTATTTTGTTTTTAATTTGTTTTTTTTATAAATATTTTTAGCCAATTAATTTGTGACACGTGTCACTTTAACATAAAAAAAAAATCTATTCAACCGGTAACCGATATTTGGGATTGAAGAAAAAGAAGACCCCCCAAAGTTCGGATTATTTCAGAATAATTCAAAATTGGGATTATTATACCAAAATTGATGAAAGTTGGGATTATTTTTCTAATTTTTCCTTTTTTTAATGGTCATAAATTTATTACAGTTTATATAAATAAATATGATCGCCTTGTGTGGTTGACCACACACAAAACTTGTTTATAAGTCATTGCTCCCTCGGTTTCTTGGTGAGCCGTGAATGGGTCCAAAAATTAACTCGTATCTCAAAGTCTCAAATTATGATAATACGTATTTATCTAATAGAAACCTTGTTGAACAGAGAAGATTAATATCACAAGTTCTACATCATTTGCGGTCATCACTATCTACACAATTATATAAATACGCCCACACCTTACTAACAATTAAAAAAAAAGGGACACAAAAGGAATTATATCAAAAGATGCTGCTGTGCAAATGCCCTTTTCACCCAAAGCTACAATTCTCTTTTTAGTATTGTATAGATTATGTATTGTAGTACTAATCACAAGTGTAATTGCTTCTTCTTAATCTAAAGATGAATCAAAACATTAATTTAGTTAGATTAAATGATTTTTTTGGAATTCAAATGGAGGAAATGAAGAAGCACTAAAGCAGGGGTTTGGTTTATTTGCTTAATTTTCCTTTTGTTTTGTATTTTTAGATTTTCATTTTTCCTTTAATGTGAGCTTTCATTTTTCTTTTTCCTTTTCTACTTTCTCTTTTAGTTTATTTGTTTGCTTTAATTACCTAATTTCTTTTATGCTAGCTTTAATTACTTAATTTCTCTCTTTTTTTTAATTGGGTTTAAATTCTTGATTTTTTTTTAAATAAAAAATGAGGTATTGGATAATTAGCTTGTGAGGGTTTGATGGATGAATTGGCTTTAAAAAATGCTCATAGGATTGACTGTAATGAATAATTTTGGTGAACTTTATAATATAAAAATTTATGAAATACGTTTTCATAATTTAGGAGCCTTTTTTAAGATTTCGTTCCGGGCCCCCAAAATGTCCAAGACGACACTGAGAGCATCTGAGCGTGTATGTTAGGTAACACATTTTTTTCCCAAAAGGTTAAACATTTTTGCTACATTTGCATTGTGTAGTGTGTGTACAACCTTCTCAAGAGCCGGGGTGAAGGTTTGGTGTATGGTTTGAATTGAGGCCTAAACCAAATCCAAACTAAAATAATTTTTTTAAATCATAATCCAAATTAAAATAGGATCTAATCCAGTTCAAACCAATCCGAAGCTTTAAAACTCTAAAAGCTAAGGGGTTGTTAAACACTGCCATCGAATCACCAATTAATGCCCACAAATAAAATTTACTCATGAGAAGGTTTTGCGTAAAACAGACTCATGTGAGACTGGGCTCAGCAACAAAAAGGCGCAGGTATGAGAAACCCAATCAAAGCCCGCGCACCAACATTTTATAAAATCGATAATATCTAATAAAAATTATCTTATTCCCGATTAAAATAGTCTTAATGCTGATAAAAATTATCTTATTCCTGACTAACATCTTTATTTTCGTGCACAAAATAACCTTGTGATTTCGAATAATATATCATAATATTGTTTTGTTTATGATATTCTTGACAAAAATAATCGTGACTAAAATTTTCTAATTCCTGACAAATATTAAACCAATTAATATTAATCTAATACCTGACAATAAACATTTAATACCAAACAATAACATCTAATACCTGATATTTTCTCCTTCACCACTAACCCTCTTCTTCTTCCATGACTACAATATTGTCTCTCTCCTCAACCCTCAGATTTCACATCATCTCTAACAAACTCTTACATTTCATCATCAATTGACAATTCCACAATCAAATTTCCCAAAATCAAATTAATCAAATTCACCCAAAACCGCCGCGACAAAGCTGCCTCACCAAAATCCTCCTTATCTCGACCATTATCAATAGAGTTCGACCTCCCCAAACTCAACAGAGTAGCAGCACAGATCTGGTCATTCTCCAGATCATCTCGAAACTCCGTATTCGAAGCACTGATTGCCAAAGCAAATTGCATATGATCATTCTTCATCGCCGGCAAGTTGGGAGGTACAAGAGAGGAGGCGAAGAGTGGTGGAGGATCTGGCCGCCATTGATGGGCGGAAGGAGAGAGACAGTGGAAGAAGGAGAATGAAGATGGTGGACTTACGTGAATCCGTCTCACCCAAAACTTTACCTTTAGTCATATAAACAAAAATTCACTAAACAATGCACAAACATAATATCTAACCCACCCTCACTCCTCTCTAAATCACCACCACCAATCCACCACCTCCTCCTTTTACCACCCATCGCCACCTCCTTTTACCATCACCACTACCTGATTTTCGCGCAGAAATGTTGAAGAGGGATAAGTGAAAGGTCGTCGTCGATAACATCGCTAGAGGCAAGGTTTTTTTTTGTTTTAAAAAATTTTCCGATATGGGTTGAAACGCCCATTTTTTAATAACCACCTTGGCGGAAACGCCTAGATATTTCGAACCACCACTGGATGTTCGAATTTTCTAGGCGTTTGGGGTGAATCTTATTCGTGTTTTCTTCAAATGCATATAATTTGTTTTCAAAAACTGGCAACCGTGTCTCCATATACTCGACCTTTTGTATGATTCATGCCTTATTAGCTTCGATTTTCATCATCAACTACATTAATCATTTAAAATAGGAGATTTTAAAGCAACATTAGCTTCAATTACCAACAAATTAATTAATGCAATGGTATTGTAACTATCATCAAGCACTTACTTCAGGAGTCTTGTAATCTATGGGATAGGAGACAACTATATCATGTAGTCTTTTGGTGTTGTTATCATTCCAGTCATCAATCCTAGGAAGGTTGTACTTCCGAAGATCGTCTGGACCAGATTTGGAAGAGTACTCACAAAATACGGCCTGCAAATTTAAGATTATATCGATGCAATTTAGTTATACTGATTCTGTATAGACAAACCAAACAGGGATTTGATCATTGCTAATGTATCAACAGATGCACACACAAGCATTAAACACATTAATTTATGGCCAACGGAACATTATTTCAATGTCATTACTATTGGGAACTTTCTAGTAAACAAGGGTCACAAAGAAATGGAAATGAAATTATTGGAAAAATTGAGGCGTGAACGGGATCACTTTTTCAAAAGTATAATTCCGACCCTATACTATAACCGGGTATCACGGAAATTACTCAGGAGATACAACGAAGAACGATTACAATAACCGGTAGGATTATTGCAATTGGATGTATAAAAGTGTTTGTGATGTTGTGAAAATGAACAACGAATAATAATTCTCTATGCCAAATTGATAAGATAGAAATTATATTTCATCTCTCAACCTTTATTCATCATATCATATGAGGAGTTTCTCATATATATATATATATATACATGGAGTAAGATTTTTTTTTTTTTGATGGGCTCATATATATATATAAGATAGTAGTATGTAAACAATGTATTGAGTATTTTAACCGAAACAATGCATTCACTAAACAACGCATTAAGTATTGAAACTTAAACAATACATTTACTAAAGGTATAAAACTGAAACAATGCATTAAGACATGTCTTAAACAATGAATTAAGACATGCATTAAACAATGCATTTAGTCATCAACTAATACATTAAGTTATAATGTATTAAGAACTGTCATACTAATGCAAGAGAAATCGAAACTGAAATCTTATGTAGCGGTTGCAACATAATTAGTGACGAATCAACCACTTTCTTTCTTTCTCTTGATTAGTTGTATACTATTACCTTAATCATATGTTGTCTAAGTCATGACTACACCTTAATCAAATGATTCAAACTTAACATAACATGAATAATTATCAACTAAATACTCTAAATTCTCCAACAATCCTCCCCCAATTAGAGTATTTAAAAAGATTGATTGCATAAACATATCATCATCACAAAAACAATATAATGCATACATAAAAGTGTACAAAGACTTGAACTCTCACTTAATGCAATATGCAACCTAAGAATCCGTACCCATTCGATATCGTAAAACTAAAGGTGAGCATAGCAGGGTACCCTGTAAAAATCTCAGGATCCAGAACCGAAACCTATTGCAACAGGTTCCTAAAAATAGGAACCGAAACCTGTTCAACAGGTTCCTAAAAATTGGGAACCGGAACCTGCAGGTTCCGGTTCCGGAACATGGTACCCTTTCTATCAAAGTAAGCTTAATAGTTACTTGATTGTCTAGAATATTTAATACAAAATTACAAATACTTATACTACCATTAATTAAACCATTAAGAATAAGATGAAAAATGAATAAGAGGAGGGAGAGAGGTAGGTGACGGCTTTTATACAATTTTGATATAAGGCTTTTATACTTGGGCTTAAATGATAGGTTCCGGTTTCATGTACCCTATAGGAAACCTTTACTAACAGGGTACCCTATAGGTTCCGGATCCAAAATTTTATTACCCGAAACTGGAACCTGTTGCAACAGGTTCCCATTTTTATTACCCGGAACCTGATCTACAGATTCCAGTTCCGGTACCTATGGATCCAAGCAGGTTCCGGTTCCAGGTCAAGGTACCCTGAATTTTTACTCACCCCTACGTAAAACGTTTGAACCAAAAGCAATACATTTTAGATACTTGAAGATATTACACACACAAGATTAATTACTTAAACACATATTAACTTGACACTTAAGCCATGTGTCCATATCTATTCATAAATATATCGAAAGCTATGCCCATAATAACTTCTTGAAGCGGCTAAACCTCATTATTATTATTATTATTATTATTATTATTATTATTATTATTAGAACTTTTACTCTTTTTATAACATTAGAAAATGTGTTAAATAATATAAAATATTAATTTTTTACCATTAAATATTATTATTATTATCAATTAATATAATATATTAATTTTTATTATTATAACTATAAAATATTAATTATTATTATTATTATTAAATATTAATTATTATTATCTATAAATATTAGTCATTATTAATCAAAATTAATCATTTTTATTTTTATCAAATTTTAATTATTCTAATTATTAATAATTATTAGTTTTAAGCAAAGTAGAGCTGAGCAGATGAGCAGCTTTAAAAAACAGGGCCTAAGAAGATGGGAGTAAATAATTGTATTGTTTTCTTATTACGCAAAGGTAGAATTGTTTTGAATAGAATTGACAAATGTAAGATTATTCTTTTTAATTTTTCCTTAATAATACTGTATTAAAATACAATCGGCAAACTAATAGTATTGTACGATTTGGGGGTGTTTGGTATGACCGTATGACTAAGGAAAATGAAATGGAAAGAAAACAAATAAATGGGAGGAAAGGAATCATTTAACTCTACCTTTGCATTTATTTGGTTTAATCATGGAAAGAGATCACTTAAATCTATCTTCCTTTATATTTGTTTGAGGAGAGTAAGGATAGTTGTTACCTTAGGTTTTTGAAAGGTAACAAATGGATGGAAAACATTACCTTTGAGTAATGGTAATTGTTACCCAAACCTTCCAACTAAACACTTGATAACAGTAATGGTTTATTTGAATGTGTTTCCATTCAAAAAACACTCCAACCAAACATGCTATGTGTATAGGACTATGTTTTTATTCGTTAACAACCTGACATACCAAATTATTGATTCCTTCTCGGATTTTAAGTGGTACTCCGTACATTATTTCTACTTGCAAACAAATGAAATACTCGATCCAAATTGTCAATATGTAATATTTTGTAGGTGATACCCCATATTATAAAATTATCAATAATACCCCCATATTATCAATGATACCCCAGATTATCAAATTAACAAAAAATTATCAATTTTTCTAGACTTTATGTATGTACAATATCAAGTTGCTATACACCAAAGTAGCAGATTAACAAAAATTTATCGAATTTTCTAGGCTTTATATACAATATCATAGTTGCTGCAATGAATTATAATTATAACTGTGTAATTGCATGTAATGTCATGTTTGCATTAAAAGGACAACAAATTAACAATAACAAGTACTTCGCCAAAATTACTCAAAAAATTAATTGGGCATTGAAATATTTATACTATTGTCATATTTTTTTAATTGAATTGTGAGGCCTTCTGCTATTAGACTATTTGCACAGCCTAATAACCGGCCATACATGATACAAGAATTATTATACATGAGAGTGATAAGACATAATTTAAGCAAAATTTACTAGCTACTAGCAAACAAAACTATTAAAGGCATTCATGTTTCATTTTCTATTCACTGTAAATCCAAAGATTTATGTGAAGATCAAACGAGAAAGATAAAAAGCTCACACCATGCAAAATACCGGATTGAAAACCTCTATGAGCAATACTATCGTCTCATAGGGTGCTATACTGCTATCTTATTAATATAGCTAAACAAAATATTGCATGTTAGACATATGAAAAAAAGAATACAAGCTATGTACTAGGAAACACAACTATTAAAACACACATTATACAGTAACAAAGGAAAAAGCCTAGATAAAATGAAGTAATAAGACTTTGCTCTTAGAACAGATCGATATGAAGCCCTGCATCTGCAACCTTTTCAATTTCTCCCAAGCCTTTGTGCTGACCTCTTCACTCTTGTTTTCTTCCTCAATCTCCTTCCAAAAGTCTTCATAAACCAATCATGATGTCGATCAGCCACATATATCTTCCCAATGACATAGTCGATTATAAATCCACTTACACACCCCGATGATCTAATGATCCAATCAACCAGCACAATATCCTCTTCATCATTTGTTGCTTTTTGTGGTGGTGATGATGGAATGGAGTCTTTCTTGCATTTTTTAGACAATGGAGCTCCACATAATGCCAAGTTCCCAACAAAAGAGCTATTGTCAAAAGCATTAAATTGTTCTCCTTCGGGTATTGGTCCAACTAGAAGATTGTGTGAAACATTGAAGACCTCAAGAAAGTTTAACACTGTCAAGTCCCTAGGGATCACTCCTGAAAGCATGTTTTGAGAAAGGTCTAAGGACTCAAGGTCTGTAATGTTGGCTAGAGAAGATGGGATATCACCAACAAGGTTGTTGTTTGATAAATTAAGTGCCTGAAGTCCTCTAAGATTCCCAATGTCTTTAAGGATTCTACCCGTGAACTTATTGCTTGAAAAATCAATTACTCGCAATACGGTCAATATCTTTGGGTAAAAAATTTCAGTCCCCTTATTTGACAAAGTGACAACATAGTTATATATCTCATCGTATGACCATAAGTTGGAATCCGTATTATGTATTTGAAAAATAGAATTTGATGAGTTTGTTGAGTTTTCAGTTGTGACCGTCATTGCAACCCAATTTTGAACATATCTAAATGGTATGTTACCAGTAAGATGATTATAAGACAAATCAATTACACGCAAGCAATGAAAATCATGAGCAATCGAACCAGAAAATGGGGTTATCCTCTCGTGTATGTTGTTATGCCTTAAGATAAGAACTTGGAACTTGGGAAGACTTCCCAACCATGATGGAAAAGTGTCATTCAGTCGATTTCTTCCAACATCAAGTACCTCAAGAAACATACAATTGACTAAGGACTTTGGGAGCTTGCCCTCAAATTGATTTTGGCTCAAATTAATCATTTTCAATTTACATGATTTTGAGAATGTTTGAGGAATGGCACCACCAAATTTATTGCCTCGGGCATTTAAAACTTGCAAAGAACCACTAAGCTGGTGACCTATGCAGCTTGGAATCTTGCCCATAAGATTGTTTTCAGATATGTCAAGGTAGACTAAAGAAGTTGCACGACACATATGATAGATTATTTGATTATTTGAGACTTGGTAGATTAGCATTGAACTTGAAGGAGTTGGAAGTGGCCCTCGCAACTTGTTATCACTGAGATCTAGCATTTTTAAATTATTTCATGGGAGAAAATTCAAAGGTTGCTCAAAACCTGTTAAAAGGTTGTTATAAAGGTTTAAGAACAATAGATTTTCCCTAGTTGTGCTCACAAACCATTGTGGGATATTGCCCATGGTTTTGTTTCCCCGGAGAGATAGTTCTCTTAACCCGTCTTGATAACGTAAGAATTTTGGAAACTCGGTCAAGTTGCATGATTCAAGACCTAATGTGTGCAACTTCAAAGGAGATGAATTGGTGCATATATTTTGAGGAAATGTGAGGCTAACACCGCTTAAAAATAAAGTGCAACTTCAAAGGAGATGAATTGGTGCATATATTTTGAGGAAATGTGAGGCTAACACCGCTTAAAAATAAAGAAAGAAGATTTGGGAGCATGAAAAATGGGTCAAGCTTGCCAACTGTGCCCTTGAAGGACAAAGTCAATGTTTGAAGATTTATAAGGTTTGAAATCCATGGTGGGATTGGACCTTGGAATTGATTACCTTTTAGGTCTAAGATTTTCAAATGGGTTAGATTCATGAACCAACTAGGAAGTGGGCCTGTTAACAAGTTGTTTTCAAGACGCAAAATATTGAGTCTAGTAAAGTTAGAAAGAGTAGGCAGAATTTCATTTCCTAAATTCATATGGGGAAGGAGTAGTTTAGTGAGTGAATTTAGCTTAGGTAGCCAAGATTTCAATATTCCAGCAGTCCTAACATCCATCATGTTTGAAAAAGATAAACGAGTAAGGCTCGTTAGGTTCGTGATAGAGTGAGGGAGTTCACTAAAATAATTGTGAGCAAGGCCTAGTACAATGAGGTCTGTCAAGTTACCAATTGAGGAAGGAATTTTTCCTGAGAATTCACATTTATGTAGATTCAAAACAGTCAAGAAAATGAGATTTCCAAGTGAATCTGGCAACTCTCCATAAAATTGTGTTCCCCATAGATCTAAAATACGAAGAGGACTATTAGAATGAAATTCAAGAAGATATCCTCCTAATTACTTGGAGTTTTGGTAGCCGAAAAAGACTTGTTGGGAATTCACCCAATAGATTGCAGAAACCGAGGGAGAGAGCTTTTAGAGAAGTTCTGTTGCTTAAGATATGAGGTGGTAACTTGGACGATATGTCAACATGGGAAAGGTAAAGATGGGTTAAACAACTTAAATTATTAACCAACTTTTCTAGACTCAAATCATCAAATTTCAAGTTTAACCTCTCATTGACACCTGTAGGATCTCCATTACAGGAAAGATCAAGAAGAGATAAGCTTGATAGTTTTGAAATTTCTGGTGGAATTTGACCACTTAAAACTGACTCGGAAAGGTTGAGATGTTTGAGCTTGTATAGACGACCAATATGAGAGGGGATTTCAGAATAATTAAAGTTATTATAAGAAAGATCAAGCTTACGGAGATGATTAAGGCTGAAGAGTGTGCTGTTACGAGGGAAGGTGCCATAGAGGCAGCTGCTACTAAGGTTGAGACCAATCACATGACCTGTCTCCTCATTGCACTTGACACCATCCCACCTACAGCAATCACCGCTTACTGTGGTATTTTCTGAATGATGAATGTCTAATTCACCATGCCATGATTTCACCTTTGGATATCCAAAATTGACATGAGATGACTTCGAGCAATTAACAAGGAAGCTTTGCTTAAAATGAAGCAATGCAATCCTCTCTTCATCATGGCACAGTGGCTTCGATTGCTGCAAGGAAGGCTGGTTAGCATTAGCAACTACTAGAAAATAGAAGCATGTACGTAAAGCATTCAAAATCCATGGTGATATTAAGTGAGTATATATTTTGTAAATGAGTTTTTTTTTTTTTTTTTTTTTTTTTTTTTTTTTTTGAACTGGAAAATAACAGAAGAGATGAAAGTTTCTTTTATAACCAATAGATGATCACTAAGTTGAATGAATAATGGTAATGATACTTGAATCTAAGAATTACAATTGACAAGTCTAGTCAACTAACGGGGAAGATGGGGCATAGCATTTGTCACAAAAAATTGAAAACGAAACCACGTTTAGGAGAAAAGGAAAGAGCAAAACAGAAATAGACTTGGAGATGAGAATAGTAGTAGTACAAGTTGGAGCAACACAAACCAAACGTTTATTTACAAAGAATCTAGAAATGTAATCCTCTAATCTTACTTTAATCCCAACTAATATTAATATATGCAAAGAAAATAACAGCATTATCTAGGCTCTATCATTAGCTACTTTTGTAAAACATGCTTGTACTTCTCTCAGATTTAAAAATTTAATTACCTTAATCTTTGTGAAACAGTTTTTTTCTATCCATATTTAAGGTGATAAATTTCTTGTATATATTTAACAGCTTAAAAAAGTTATGGAGTCAGTTGATTAGACCCTTATGAACCTCAATGTAGAATTGTAGATCATCCCCTGCTACTCCGCTAGCTAGAGAGCAAAGAGGATAGATATTTTCTTTTTTTTTTTTTTGACGGGAAGATAGATATTGATATTAGGCATCTTTTGCTCTAAAATTAGAGCTGTCAAAAGCTGACGTGATCCAAAATATTAATCCAAACCCGATTATTAACCGATCTGTTTGAATTCGGAAAAATGGCGACCCGATATGATCCGACCTGAAACCAACCCTAGACCTGAGTTAACCTGAGTATTTGAGACCCAAACCCGAACATGAACCGACTTGGAGATAACCCGACCTGAGTATAACTCATAAATTATTGACCTGAACCGAACTCGTAACCCAAATCCGTTTTAACCCATCAAAACCCGAATTTAACCCAACTTGTTACTATCCTGACCCAAATTTAACCCGACCTGTTATTAAACCGACCCAAATTTAACCCAACTTGTTACTAACCCGACCCAAATTTTACCCGACCTATTACTAACTCGACCCGAAATTCAACTTGATCCGAAATCAACACGACTTGTTATTGACCCGACCCAAATTCAACCCGAATTGTTCCTGACCCATTTGAACTCAACCTAAACTATTATTGACTGACCCGATTTCAAATCACCTTAAATTTAATTTAGATCACCTTATTAATATTGATCAAAGTATAGTTATATAGTTATGTTGTCACTTAGCTTATTATATATATCTTATCTAAACTTAGTTGAACTAATTAGGTCGAATTTAAACTAATCTAAAATTATTTTTCTTACAATAAATGAAGAAATTGATAATGATTAAACGTGAACGTCATTACATGAATTGTTAACAAACCAACCAAAAAAAGTACCCGAACCCGATATATATGACCCGACTTGAATTCAACCCGAAACCTAGATTAATCTAATATTTGAGACCCAAACCCAAACATGACCCGACTTGGAAATGACCCAACTTAATTGTAACCCGCAATTTATTGACTTAAACCGAACCCGACACGAACCCAAGAATGGACCTGATTATAACCAGCAAATTATTGACTTGAACCGAACCAGATTCGAACCCGAAAATGACCATAACTCATTTTAACCCGTGAAAACCCGACCTATTATTCACCTGATCCAAACATAACTAGACCTTTATTGACCTGACCTAAATCTGACCCAAACCCGATAAGATGTATGACCCGACTCGAGCATGATCACCCAACCCAAACTCGATCCGCATAGGTTACGACATTAACCCAAATTAACCCGCCCCAACCCGAGTTGACCCGACCCACACTTACCCGACCCAAACCCGAAATATTTACCGAATTGACAGCTCTATCTAAAATTAGTCAACATTGTTTCCTTATAGAAATCTATGATAATAGTTTTCCACTGGCCAAAAATTTCCACAATCCTTAGCACTAATAACGCCTTCTATTCATCAAAAGAGACAAACGTTTAGAACGGGGCAAAGAATTTTCTAACAATGTGCAATCCTTGTCGATAGACAAATAGTGTTGGTTTAAATAAAATTTATGTCAAAAGATTCTATTAACAATAAATAAATAAATAAAATTTATGTTTTTATTCATCAACGTACCAAAATATTTCAAGCCTGCTAGCTGAATCGAAATTCATGAAATTTTTAATCAAGAAAGCTTTAGTAGTCATAACACTCTCATTAGTGTAGCCAGCTACTCAGCTTGTTTAATAATCAAGTCTCTATTGCAAAATTAAACTTGATTTTTGAGCATTGCATCATAGCTAAGCTAATAGTAAGAACTCCAAACCCCTTCAGTAAAATAGAGAGCGATCTTAGAAGACTACTTTGCCAAAATTATTGGGATTCAATTCTTATAGAAATCTAGGCAATTAATTAATACCGAATTTTTGCTAATGGTACATATTGAAGACACATATGTAAATAGAAACAGAATAGATAACACAAGGAGTACTTTATTTTAATTATTTGAATGTAGATAACAAAAGTACTACTCCGTAAAATAATGCTTGGAATAAGTCCAGATAAAACGTCACAGCCTCACAGGTCACAGGCCTTGCAGCACGCAGGTAATCTAGTGCAGCTGCAGCAGCTATAAACACTAGGAAACAGCAGCAATCTCATCTTATAGAATTGATAACAACTCAAACCATAGCTTTACTCACTAGAGTTAGGTGTTGATAACATAGTGCATCTCAGCGCATAGCTGCTATCATTTACAAAACATATAAGAGAGCAAAAATGTAAATTTGGCAAGCATCTGGAAAAAAGCTGACTCTATAGTGGTACATTATAATGTACCATTATGCATGTACAATGTACCATTAAAGTACAAGTTGTCTTAATAGTACTTTTTGTGTACTATTATGCATGCAATGGTACTTTTTACCATCTTATAGGTTGAATATTTTCAACTAAAATACTTACCACCTGTCACCAATTATGCATGTAGTAGTACATTTTTCCATCCTATATGTTTGTTAATAAATAGCGGCTATGCGCTAAGGAGTTAAGGTAAAATACTTACCACCTGTCACCATTGAGAATGTACCATTGAGAATGTTTGGGGAATGACACCACCAAATTTATTGGCTCGTGCATTTAAAACTTGAAAAGAACCACTAAGTTGACGACCAATGCAGCTTGGAATCTCGCCCATAAGATTGTTTTCAGATAAGTCAAGATAGACTAATTAAAGAAGTTGCACGACATATATGATTGGGAAGAACTTCATAGTATTGATTATTTGAGACTTGATAGATTAGCATGGAACTTGAAGGAGTTGGAAGTGGCCCTTGCAACTTGTTATCACTAAGATCTAGCATTTTCAAATTATTCCACGGGAGAAAATTCAAAGGTTGTGCAAAACCTTCTAAAAGGTTATTACTACCTCCGTTTCATATTATTTGCAACGATTTGACATAAAGTAGAGAGAAAAAATGTCTAATCGTTGCAAATAATATGAAACGGAGGTAGTAGAATGGTTTAGGAACAATAGATTTTCCCTAATTGTGCTCACAAACCATTGTGGGATATTGCCTATGATGTTGTTTCCTGGAAGAGATAGTTCTCTTAACTCATCTTAATAACATAAGAATTTTGGGAACTCGGTCAAGTAGCATGATTCAAGACGCAAACTTTGCAACTTCAAAAGAGATGAATTGGTAATAATAAAAATTTGGGAGCATGAAAATGGATCTAGCTTGCCAACTGTGCCCTTGAAATTCAAATTCAATAATTGAATATTAACATGTTTAGAAATCCAAGGTGGGATTGGACCTTGCAACTGATTACCTTGTAGGTCTAAGATTTCTAATTGGGTTAGATTCATGAACCAACTTGGAAGTAGGCCTTTTAACAAGTTGTTTCAAAGATTCAAAAAATCGAGTCTAGTAAAGTTAGAAAGAGTAGGCAGAATGTCATTTCTTAAATACATTTGGGGAAGGTTCAGTTTAGTAAGTGAAGTCGGCTTAGGCAGCCAAGATTTCAATATTCCAACAGTCCTAACATCCATCATGTTTGAAATGTATAAACTAGTAAGGCGTGTTAGGTTCATGATGGAGTGAGGGAGTTCTCTTAAATAATTATTAGCAAGGGCTAGTTGAGTGAGGTTTGTCAAGTTACCTATTCTGGATGGTATTTTTTCGAAGAATTTACAATTATTATATACAAAACTCTTAAGAAAACAAGATTTCCTATTCCTAGTGAATCTGGCAACTCTCCTGAAAATTTTATACCCTGTAGAACTAGATCACGAAGAGATCTATTAGAATAAAATTCAGGAAGATGTCCTTTTAAATGATTGTTAACCAATAAAATTACTTCAAGTTTTGGTAGCTGGAAAACACTTGTTGGAAATTCACCCAGTAGATTAGAAAATCCGAGAGAGATAGCTTTTAGGGAAGTTTGGTTGCTTAAGATAGGAGGTACATCAAACGATAAAGACGGATTAAACGACTTAAATTATTTACCAACTTCTCTAGACTCAAATCATTAAGTTTCACATTTAACTTCTCATTGAAAACTATAGGATCTCCATTATACGAAAGAGCAAGAAGAGATAGGCTTGACAATTTTGAAATTTTTGGTGGAATTTCATCAATTAAAACTGAATTAGAGAGATTGAGATGTGTGAGCTTGTATAGACAACCAATGTCAGAGGGGATTTGAGAATAATTAAAGTCGTTAAATGAAAGATCAAGCTCACGGAGATGACTAAGGCTGAAAAGTGTGTTGTTTTGAGGGAAGGTGCCGTAAAGGCAGCTGCTACTGAGGTCGAGACCTATCACATGACCTGTCTCCTCGTTGCACTTTACACCATCCCACCTACAACAATCACCACTTACAGTTGTATTTTTCCAATGATGAAAGTCTGAATCATCATGCCATGATTTCAACTTTGGATATCCAGAAGATGATGTAGAACAATCAAGAAGAAGGCTTCGCTTAAAATGAAGCAATGCTATCTTCTCTTGATCATGGCACAGTAGCTTCGAATGCTGCAAGGAAGGCCGGTTAGAATTAGCAAGCACGAAGAAATTGAAAACAAGTATTGAAAAAGAAAACACTAAAAGAAGCATGTATGTAAAGCATCCCAAACCCATTGTGATTTAAGTGGGTATATCTTTTTTTTATTTTTTATGGAAAAGTGTATATTTGAATTTCTGATTTCGTGAAAGAGGGCTTTTTTTTACTGGCACATAACAAAAGAGATGAGAGTGGCTTTTATAGCCATAGACGGTCACTTGGTTGAATGTATATGTGGTGATGATACTTGAAGCTAAGGATCACAAAATTCACAATCCACAAGTCTACCAACAGGGAAGACAGGGCACAACATTTGTCTTTGGAGATGACAATAGTAGCACAAGTTGGAGCAACACAAATCTCATACGTTTATCTACAAAGAATCTAGTAATGTAAAACCTCTTTATCTTTTTTTAATTTCCACTAATATAAGCAAAGAAAGTAAAGTATTATCTAGGCGTTATTATTAGCTACTTTAATACTTGTGTATGTTTCTTCATGACTTTCTTGTCATTCATGGTCTAGAAAGAACGAAAGCCAATTCATAATGCACTTTTTTTAGTTCACATCACCATCTTTTGCTTTTAGAGATCAAGTGAATGGAGAAAACTAAAGAAGAGGATTTTTAAAATAAGACCACCTTGCCATCAAAAGTGCCCCACTTTTTTAAAAATATTACTCGTAAAACATTGCTTATACAAATTTTTATTAAGAATGCCTTGTGATTGTAAGACCACCTAGTTGGTGGGTTTGGATAAAGGGTAAAGACAAACCCCAGGATAGGATCATATATTAGCTATAGCGGTCTTATAATGGTAAGATGATCTTACACAAATATTTCTTTTTAAACAAGATAGACCTCATAAAACTGCCTTATAGGTGTCTTAATTTCACCTATTTTACCTATTTCTATTAACTTCTAAAATGGTAAGTTGGTAACTTGAAGATGAGTTCCAAAAAGTTCATACTTGTGTAAGATAAGTTTTACTATCGAGCTATTCCTATCATATGGTGATACATACATCTTAGAGTAATACTTGCTTCCTTTGGTAGATATTCTTCTAAAACTTACTATTTTGGCCTATTTCCACTTCACCAAGACAAAAAAGTTCAGTTATAATAGGTCTTGTCAATTACCCACTCAATTTTTTCCCTATATTTTTTTAATTGGTCAGTCACCCTAAATGTTTTAACATGAATACATATAAAATTAATCCAAATTGAGGGATTATATAAAAAAAACAATTATATGTGAATAGTGCATATAACAATGACATTTTTTTTTTTTTTGGCAAAGTATAGGCTATTTTGGCATTGCAAGGAACAGTAAGGAGTCAAGTTTTAGGAAGTACTTTTCTACTAAATAATTTTTTTTAAAAGGAAAAAAAGAAGCCAAGTTTTATGCACTATTTACCATATTATGATTATTTTTTCAGCATTTCTCAAATTCAAATGCTGTAGATTTGCTAAAAAGTAAAAACAAACATCATCAGCTACTCTTCTTAACTGGAGTTATGCTGCCATTTGCAATGTTTGGAGACGGTTCAGCCCCTGGAGCGGGTAGTTCTACTTCAGAAGCCAAAACATGGCCAGGGTCTACAACACTCTGCGCAGGTTCTGCAAATGATCGAGTAGGAGACGACCTGCATCATGAAAAGCCATAACAAAACTATGTCATCTGTATTGAACTTCAACTTTGAATGTTGTAAATTCAAAAGAGTAGGCTTTGTGTGCACCTGCTAGCTTTTATCGTTTCATTGCCTACTTTGACTGTAAGGTCATATATGTCACCTGTACACACAAATCCACAGATAGTATATAGAATTAATAAGTTAATTGTGTTAATACTTATGTGCTTTACTAATCCTCAGCATCGTCATACATAGAAAATGTACTGTACTGATAACAAAAACCAAACAATTGTGCAATACAGAATAGAAGATGTGCCCTGCGGTCCCAGGATGTCTTGTTTTTCAACAATTAGATCCTTTCCACTTAGTCATGTATAAATGTAATCAAGTGATACTAGATTGTCTCAAATAATCTATAATACTCCTTAAGTCAAATTCACAGAATGAGATATAGACTTTCTTATCCAAAGTAACTAATAGGACCTTCACTATTAGATTCCAATTTTAAGCACCCAGAAAGCTATAAGAACATTTGAACATTCCAAGTGTATGCTTGGTATGCACCTCATGATTGATGCCAACTGAATCACAGTGCTTCCCCATGTCAATAATAAGTTAATAACAACACAATGCTATAGCAATGTCAAAAGAATGCCGAATAACAACATTTATAAAAAAAAAAAAAACTCACACAAAAGCCTATTTTACAAGTCACTTCATTGGAAATTTGGAACCTAAAATTCTAAATCCCCTGTTCCAACTTTTCCATACCATGAATGCCACTACTTTTTACGGAGTATCATATAATCTTTACTGCTAACTAATGTATTGGCTTGAACCTATACAAATGAATGGCCAATTGGCACACACACACAAGAAGTGGGAGCATGAAGATTTGGATACTTTACTGTACTCTAAAGAAAACTAAACTCCTTTCAAGATGATGTTCATGAAGCTCATGGTGCCAACACCATAACATGAAATCTCCTGTATAAGCTTTATGTGACTCAAGATGTGACTCAAGGCAGCTACAGTTGCTGGCTTGTTGCCACCGCATAGGGAAGCAGACACTATCATTGACCTCTTCTCTTCTGATTGATGGGTGGGGTAAAAAGTCTCTACACTAGAATTTCTATTTAAAAAAAAAAGCATGAAAAAGCTAGAATATCTAAAAACAACATGACCTAAATGCAACGCGATCTGAAATAAGTTAGAAAGGAAAATTTTGAGACAGAATTTACACCTTTCAGGCTTTCAAAAGAAAAATGGAGTGGCACCCTTATGGGTGATATTATGGTAGCGAATACAAAGATGCCAACTAAGATAAGCTTGCAATGGGATAGGAAGTGGAGAAGTGATAAGTAAACTAAGGCACCCACATTAAAAACTCAAATGTGAATGTAAAGAGGACTACAGAGTGGAAAATCGGGGGCAGATGAAGCAAAAAGGGAGTCAAGTGTGAAATATGTAGCATTGTCTTAGTTCAGCACTCATTAACGAAGACCCATTGCTTAATAGCATTTGGAAGCATGTAACACAAGGTAAGTCCAAATCAGATTTTACCTCTCCGTTAGGGGTCATAATGCCTTTTGGAGTAGGCTTGGAATGGTGGTTTCAAAGGATTTTCTAGATAGCACAAGTACAAAAAAATCAAATTCAATTTCTGATTCATTTGGTATTCCTAGTATAGGCTAAGCATCACAGAAAAAAAGGACTTAAGCTTACAGGAACATGTATGAAAGAGTCAGCATAGCAATTTACCTCCGTAGACATCCTTGTCGGAGAAGTATTTTGCCCTCAGGTAACTAGCATAATCTGCTTCATACTTATTATACTTTGCGATTTCATCAGCAGTGAAGCACCTGTCAATCACCCCAAACATTGATAGACTCGAGTTAATCAATGCTATAAGTATTATGCCTACCAAATACCTGATAACAGTATAACATAGAGGTTGTTGCACTACGCAATTTTATTGCCTAACTTTACACAACAGCTTAAGCAATCTAAATGAGCCGAGCTTCAACAGATTATTGCCTAACTTTACACAACAGCTTAAGCAATTTTGTTGCTACTCGTTTATTTATATTCATAAATTATTTATTTATTCACAATTGTTAATTTAATTTTGAAGTTTTTTAATAATTAAGATTTAATTCTAAGGTTTATAAATAGGATTTACTTATTATGCTAATTTAAAGATTTTCAAATGTCAAAATTACAAAGCTCATTTATTAGAGAAGCTCGTTCATGAAACGCTCGTTTATCAACTCGTTTAATAAACGAGTCGTTCACGAACCGTTCGCGAACATATAGTAATCTAAATGAGCCGAGCTTGAACAGAGTTTTGTGCTCGTTTAAAAGCTCGAGATCATGCTTGGACTCGTCTAAGTTAAATGAAGTTGAACATGAATTAGGTAGTATTCGACTCGGCTCGGCTCAATTACACCTCTATTGCTACTAAACTAATCTTACCATCACCGTGATGGTGCAACAAATACAATTTAATATCAACCAACATTATTAGAGTCAAAAAGACTAAAGCAATTAAAGATTGAGAAATTTTCGTAATGAGAGTTATCAATATCACGTCGGATTGAATCTATTTTAAATTTAAATTATACGGAGTACTAACTTTATTATATCCATACAAATTGAAATTTAAATCAGGTTATTTGAGTCGAGTTACTTTTTGACATCTGTACTCGTATAACACACCAAAAAAATCTTGCGTGGACCTTATGGTCTCACGTGCAAGCATACAACATAGGCAGCCCATTTTATTTTTCTCAGTTCACATACAAACAGCCCAGCCTCTTCCCAACAAAAAAAATAAACCCCTGTACGAAAAACTAGCAACGCTTGAGCAGCAAATTGATCAATGGAAGAAATCAATCTCAACAAATCAACTACAAATTGTTGAATTCATCAGTGGAACAACAATGCTGTCGATCTCAAAAAATTAATTCATTAATTTGATCAAACACAAATAACAATGAAGGTATCAATTAAATAATCGAATATACAATTGTATTAAAACCCTTTTTCCGACCCATTACCTCCAAATAAACTTAACAATTCAATAAAATAACCAAATAAATAAAATTTAAAAAAAAAAAAGAGAGAGAGAGAGAAATTAACTGGTGGCTGTGGGTAATGTTGGAGTTATCCTGAGATGGAGCAGTAGCACCGGTATCCATGGCTGGCGTAGTATCTTCTTTATCCTTCTGACAAAATTTCAAATAAAAAAATTAAATTAAAAAGAGGGAAAATGGGTATAAAAAAGAAGGAGAGAGAAAGAGAGTGACCTGGGGAAAAGAAGATAAAGTGGAAGAAGGAGAGAGAGAAGGATTATGATTAGGAGGATGAGTTGAAGAGCCTTGGGAGTTGGATGGAGAAATTTCAATTTCTGCTGCCATCGATTTTTGTAATTCGGTTCAATGTTTTTCGATTTTATTTAAAAAAAAATAATAATAATAATAATAATAATAATAAATGGGTTTGATCTGATGTTTTATGGGACAATTCACAGAAGTAATACTGTACCAGTTATGTAACTCGAGTCAGAGACTCAGAGGTGGAGGAAAGTGAGAAGACAGAAGGGAATACAACTTACGCAAGTACAGTCTTGCATCCCCTAAAAACAAATGTACAGTCTTAAAGTGAGTTAACAATTGAAAAACTTAATTAAAGTGAAAAACAAAATAATAAAAAATCACAATCACAGTTTAAAGTTAACTCCTGAATAGAAAAAATAAAAACAAAATTAGGCTG
This sequence comes from Chenopodium album, assembly GCF_948465745.1. Taxonomy (NCBI): domain Eukaryota; kingdom Viridiplantae; phylum Streptophyta; class Magnoliopsida; order Caryophyllales; family Amaranthaceae; genus Chenopodium; species Chenopodium album. The sequence continues at coordinate 10,619,426 of NC_137844.1, forward strand.
GTTCTTATTGACTGAATTAAACTGAACTGAACTGAACTTATTAGAATTAAACTGAACTGAACTTATTAGAATTGAAGTGAACTGAAAATAATCTGATGAGAATAGGGCCTTAGTGTATGAAAAAAATAATAACACAACACGGAAACAGCCAAATTTATCACCTTGATAATCATTGATTGTTATATTAAGTGACAAAGTATATTATATTAGGGTAAAACATGTATGGTTAGCAATTTTTGTATCATCAAAACGAACCATAACTAGGCCATGTTTAATTACCTTATTTCGTTTTATGTGTGACTTTTTAATATACACATTCAAAACAGGCCCTTAAATTTCGTAATGTAAAAAATAATGAACATAACATTTAGAAAAAGAATTTTTCACAAATTGTACAAAAAAGACGTTCGTAGGGAACTTATATATAGTACTTTATAAAGAGAAAAGGCCTTTTGGTTGATAAATTTATCTTTCCCCAAAATGTCCTATTCAATTTGCAAAAATACTATTCACTAATTTTTTTTTTTCAAATAAAAGTTCATAACTGCTATAAAAAAATAGATTAAATTATCTATTCCTTAAGGAAAAAAGGAAAAAAAAACTAAGGGCTTGTTCACTTCAGCTTAATTTCAGTTCAGTTAAACTCCAATCAATTCAGGTCAGTTCAGTTCAACTCCTAATTTCTTTCTCTCATAAAATATTCATTTCATCTCAGTTCAGCTCCTAATTTCCTTCTCTCATTAAATATTCATTTCATTTCATTTCACTTCAGCTCCAATCAGTTCACTTCAGTTCAGTAAATGTGAACAGACCCTAACTCACAAACTAAAATTATTATAAAAAAAAAATTAAATTAAAATTATCTACTTTTCATAAAGAAATAAAAAAAAATAACTACCCACAAACTATGTTTACCCTTTATTGAAAAGAACCGCGTTTAATGGTTTAATAAGTGTTTAACTTTGCTAAAAGATAACCATACATATTTTTTAGTAAAAAAGAAAAATTAATACCAATATAGTTCTCTACAAAATTTCCAATATAGTAGCATATACCACGTTCGATCATCTCTGAGTCTGTTACATAGAAGAGAAGGGAAAAAAAAATACTACCTCCGTTACAGGTTATGTGCAACGATTTGACATAAAGCAGAGAGGAAAAATGTCTATTCGTTGCACATAACTTGTAACGGAGGTAGTAAAAAAAAAATAAAAACTTAACATGTATTAACAAGAAAAAAAAAAAGAAAAAAAAAATACACCTATCTAATCTATATACGTAGTACGTACTCCATATTACGGCAAATATTTACTCTATAGTCTTGAATCTTGTATACCACTACAAAAAAAACTCAACAAGCATCGAATGTTTTTTAAGGCTAAGGTACATGAAGTGGAGTAAAATTGTTATTATTGATTTTTTTTTTTTAAAAAAAAACCAACAATAACAATATTATGAGTAAAATAGTATATATCAATCAATAACTAAGGCCTTGTTTGGTTCGCCTTAATTTTGCTTATATGAACTTATCTGATCTGGTCTGGTTTGCTCTGATCTGAATGTTAGATTTGACCAAGCTTTGACCTTAAATATACGATAATCTATATGGAAAAAATATATCAAGTGGGGTCTTGTTAGATTCGTAATAATGTGTATTTTATTAATATGTGATTTTCATAATTTTTTTCATTACGAAATTAAAGATATTTAGCGATAAAAAATTGCACATAAAACGATGATCTGATTTAGGGCCTATTCACATTTACTTAATTTCAGTTCAATTCAGTTCAACTCCAATCAGTTCAGTTCAATTCAGCTCTTAATTTCCCTCTCTCATAAAATATTCATTTCAGCTCAGTTCAGTTCAGTTCAGCTCCAATCAGTTCAGTTCAGTTCAGGTCGGCTCCAATCAGTTCAGTTCAGTTCAGGTCGGCTCCAATCAGTTCAGTTCAGCTCAGTTCAATAAATGTGAACAGACACTTAAACTTATTTTTTCTGATCTGATCTAATCTGAACTTTTTTTTTATCTGATCTGATGTGAACTTATTTTTTCTAAAATAAGTAAAAATAAGGTGAACTAAACAAGGCCTAAGACACACCAGTAATGATACGTGTCATCTCTTGGTGCGTCCTTAGGTTTTTATTTATACATTTTTTGAAAAAAAAATCTAAACAAATATACATATCCTATATATAAAGTGAAAGGGCCTTTTGGGTGAAATTTCATTATCCCCAATTTACCCCTCTCATTTCTTCTTTTTTTATTCATCCTTTTAAAGAAAATTTATTTTATTATTATTATTATTTTAAATTACCATTTTTTTTTAAAAAAGAAGTCATATGCTATTATTTGGCCTCCATCAACATAAATTTATTAATAACAATATATCCTATCCTATATATAAAATGAAAGGGCCTTTTGGGTGATAAATTTTATTATCCCCAAATTACCCCTCTTATTTCTTTTTTCTTTTTTTTTTTTTTTTTTTTTTATTAAAAAATAACTATCATCCTTTTAAAGAAAATTTATTATTATTATCATTTGGAAATTTTGTGTAGACTACCCTAAAGATAGGGTCATTTGTGAACAATTACCCATTTTTTTTATTTGTTTAGAACTACACGCAAGTTTGGAAACGTTTGGGTAACATTATCCAATAACGTTTTTAGTCCAATTAAAACGTTACTTTGGCCCAATTTTTCACTTTTGTCAATTACAATGGCCAATTAATGCTAAAAATAAGCAAAAATCCGAATTCAATTAAACCCCCAAACTTTAGAAATCAAAATCCCCAAATAATACTAAACTCATGAACCCTAAAATGAATCCTAATTAAAACCCTAATTAGGTTAATTAGGATAAATTAAAACCTTTAAACAAATTGGGGGAGTTAATTGGGTGGCAAAAGTGAAAAAAGTGGGCTTCAATAACGTCTTAAGTGGACGGAAAATATTAGTGGGTAGTGCTATCCAAACGTTTTTAAACTTGTGGATAATTATAAATAAATAAATAAATAAATGGATAGTTGTTCACAAATGACCCTATCTTTAGGGTAGTTCTACACAAAATTTCCTTATTATTTTTTTAAGTTACCATCTTTTTTTTAAAAAAAAGAAGTCATATCCTATTATTTGGCCTACATGACTTCATCAACATAAATTTATTTATAACATATACTAACTAATATATATATATATATATATATATATATATATATATATATATATATATATATATATATATATATATATATATATTATCAACAATTTTTAACTATATATTTTTTATTTTATTAGAATAAGGAGGATAACATTTTGGGGGGGGGGGGGAAAAAAAATAGAATCGAGCATGATAGATTTTATATTGTTCACGCACACATCGCGTGTGTCTCTTAGCTTGTAATAATAATGAGATAGAGTATAAGAGAAGATTTGATAATGTTTCTTTCCCAAATATTCTTAACATAATTTGTGACATACGGAGTTTTTTAAAGAAAGACACAAGATTATATATTTTTTTTCTTGATTTTTTTTAATATGTAAACATTAAAATGCAACATTTTTTTTTTAATAATATTTATGTATTTTTTCTTACAACATTATGGAACGGAGGGAGTATTTGTGTTGAGTTTATTTTGTTTTAATCAATCGACTTCGTTTTTTTTCCGTGGAATTTCGTTTTTCTTCCAATTGCTCAATTTTGTCCTTTTTTTTTTCTTTTTTTCTTCTCTTTTCAATTTGCTGAATTACTTAATTTTATATGATTCCATTTTTATATCTTTTTCTTTGTGTAATGTCGTTAATTTTTTTTTATATGTTTCGTTCTTTATTGATTATATGTTTCGTTTACATTGGTTGTGTTTGATAATCCAATCTGTGATTTTGAATGCATCAAAGGTTTCATATTGTTCTTGGTTAGTTATTTATTGCATAAGATGCAGAAGCACTTGATTAATCAGTTTGAGATTTATTGATTATATGTTTCGTTTACTATTCGTTGCTAATGTAGGATGTAACACATACTTCGTATTTGGTGGTTTTTTATGTCTAAATTGTCTATACATACTTCGTATTTGTACTTCGTAGATAATCGGTGTTGCATTATGTTTGTTAATATCCGTATACTTCGGCCTTTGTTATCTTCTGTATTGACACTCTAGTGTACAGGTGAAAAGAGTTTGCCGCTGTTAGTAATACGATCAAACTGTTAGTATATGAGCAAATTAAACGAAAAAATACTTATCTCAATGTTGTGTAGACCAATTGAAAATTGCCGCGTCGTGGTAAACCACTGACCTAAAAGACGATTCCGCGCTACCCCGGTGCAGTAGACATCAAGCGGTCGCCCTCCAGGATAAGCACGGCGCCGGAATTTGTGTGCACTCACAAACCCGACTGGAATTCAGAATACTTGCCCAAAAACCGAAGGGATATATTTTAAGAGAAGGTAAGAAGTTAAAGATGGATGGTTTTGTTGTCATATCTTTCGGAGGTGAATAAGGTTGATTTATAAGGCAATGGAGGGAGTAAAAACAACCAGCAATTAAGGGGAAAATGGTCATCAATCAAGTGGTGTAACATCCACCCATTAATCCCCAATAAGAGCTAGCTTTAATCAACATTAAAAGGGTAACGGCTAGTTTTAAGTAACAACATTAATCAGCAATAATGCCCATTAAATTAGCAATAAGAGGAAGCTAAAATTAAGGGATTCCAACAGCCATTAAATCCCAACAGTCAAAACAATAAACACCGTAACTTTCTTGGTTTTACTTCAAGAACTTCCAACACAAACTTACCCTCAAAACATGAAGGAGAAATAGATTCATATTAATTGCATTGATATTGTTCTTTTTATAATTGTGTTTTCTGTGTATGAATTAGCCACTGACAAATGAACCTTATCAATACTGAATTCCTGAATCAATTGTTGTTGTTATTCACCATTAACTATTTTTGGAGGTCCTTAATCTTAACAACTTACACACTGACAATGGAAGCTTCGAAGAGGTCAAAGCTAACAGCAGATGCCCTTAAGCAATTTCAACAAGGGGTTTCACTTGTATTCTCAGGTTGGGTTGCTCTCCAAGATGCTGTGAATGGAGGGTGGGGAGGCCTTTATTCGCGTGAAAAAGCAGTCTCTATTGAGTACTCTGTTCTCAGTTTCTTCTGCCAACCTAAGAACAATGGTAAAGATGCTATTTCATCTCATGCAATATCTCTATAATTATCTTATCTTCGATGATGATGCCATGTTTCACATTTATGTGCTTTAGCCATCATACTGAAAATCATAGCAAAGATGTTTTTTAGGTTATTTTCAGTTATAGTTGTACAAATATGTGAGTATATATGTAGTCAATAAAAGCTTTTAGAGGATATAAAAGTTCTTGATTTTGGCTTTAGTTCTAATGTAAATGCTCCTCTTTCTCAGAACCTCTATGCATTTTCGATTCAGAAGATTTGCTTTGTGATGGCATGGATTCCTTGAGTTTGATGGACTATGAAGTGGAATGTGAGGAGGTTATTTCTTGTATCAATTTGATTGTGAAGTATAACTTATATCGAACTTAAAGTTATAAGTTTATTGCTTTATGTGGTACTGGAAATAATGGCAAAGTTATAAATTATTTACTTTTTGATTTTTGATGTACCACATTTGTGATTTTATGTGCAATAGTAATGCTTAAATGGAGTACAACATTTGGTTGAGAAAAAAATAAATTTCTCCTTGAATATTTAGCATCTCTCTTTGGAAGCTCTGTTAACAAATCTACCAAATTACCATCAAATTTTCAGCAAATTTACCAAAATATTGCGTGATATACCTTTGCTCGTTTATATCGATGATCTCTTTTGTGTAGTGAATTATTAATGGAGATATGCTGTGATGTTACAGCTTTTAAAATGTTGTCTTGTTAACATATAAATACCGATTGAAAGTTGCTTATATGGTCTTAGGGTGCTTTTCCCATAACATTCACATGTAAGGCTGTATCACTGATTAAAGATAGAACTACAGCATGAATAATGAACATAGCAGTACAATTCACATGACGGTCGCACTAACCCAAAGATTGGTAAAATATCTGATTACACATACATATAGCCTCTTGCTATAAAAACGAGTACATGCAAGTTCCACTAAAATTTTGTGTCACCAGAGTAATTTTCGAATGCTTTGATGATTTACACTTTCATTTTTCATATAACTGAGTTTATGTAAGACTTTTGTTTAAAGGAGAGATGGCTGATCCTAGAGCTCATTCTGTATCGAGCTATATAATGAAGGTATTTATCTTCAACGAGAGCCTAAACAGTCCTTCAGTATACATATGGTAGGATTGCAGTTAGATGCTTCACCCAGTCATAAAGAAGATCCCATCCATCCTTGCCTGGATTCCCTCAACAGATGTTAACTTCTGAAGTAGCGCTTTTAGAGTTGTCCACCCCAACGAGAGTAACCCCTATGCCACTCGAGCTCAGCAAACTTTTCCCTTGATATGATCTCGTTGTTAAACTCAATCTTTTCATACAGCTTCCCCAAATTGAACTTCCCTATGGTCAAACACAACTGCATTATTAGGTGCAATTTATATTACAGCTAAGGAACTCGGGTCAGAGTTCAATCAGATGAGGTCACTGGTCCAGTATCAACAGTTTCATTTTACCCATAAGAAATTTTTCCAGTAAATTCTGCTGTGAAACAATCTTACAAATCAAAAGAGCTCAGAAGAAAAAATCCCAGAAATGCATTGCAGTTAGCATTCAGTTTAGGAGTATATATGTAGAGTTTAAAGCTCATCCTAAAGTAACTTCAGAAATAGAGAAAAATAAGCATGAAGAACTTAATGCAGAACATTTATTAGTCATTCACAACCTTAGCCAAAAACGAACAGCATCAAAAGTTTACAGTAGTAGCAAACATATTGAGTTGGCACTTCAATTGCTATATACAAGCACTAAAGAAACATCATGTCACCACTGATTTTCACAGTAGCTAATGCCCATGATTTAGCACTATAGTACAAGGATCACATTTGAACCCCCAACTGTATCTCTAACTTTTCAAGAACAACATTCACCATACCAGTGTCTTCAATCTTGCCAATTTGTCTTGTTTGTTAAAGCATTTAATGTTGAATGTCACGACTTATGAGAAAAAGCATAGCAGGATCAGGCAATATGTTAAGAATGGTTCACCACAACCATTTATTAGGCAATATATTAAGAAAGGTTCATCACAACCTCTTGCATCACTGTAAAAATTGCAGAAAAAGCATAGCATGAGGGCATTTGCTAACTAGTCAAAAAAGAAAACAATATGAAAGGTATGACAGATTGACAGAGAAAAAACTTTATTTCAATCTTCTGGAAAGCTACCTATATCCAATTTATGCAACGTCACAAAACTTTTTCATTAAAAAAGCCAATAATGTATATTAGATGCAGATAAACAAGCCAGACAAAGAAAACAAGACATACCTCTTACACTACGTACCTTCTCGATTAGCTGTTCTGCAGCCGTGCCTGGTACATAATTCTCTGGTACAGCCAGTCAGTCACCAATATTTATAAGCAATGCTGATAAATTGAGATAAGCAGAATAGTTTAGGTGAAATACTGAAAGGCCATTAATTATGTTCAGATGCACTTCAGCGCATTATAACAGTTTAACATACCACTTTAATTTCATATAGAAAATTAGAAATAATAGAGTACGGTACCATTCTTGTCAATTATACCAGTTCTCTGTTGTAATAATGTAGAAAAAAGATCATTATAAGGCTGCAAATAAGCTTTTGCAAACTCTGAAGTTATATCATCAGAATCTCACAGACATGATATTATGAAAGGATGAAGTTGATGCTAGGGCTGAGGTTGTTGAAACTGAGGAAGCTTACATTAGCCTTTTGAGGCAGAAGAGAGAGGCAAACTGGTTAATAGATGGTGATATAAATACTGCATATTTTGATAAATGCATTAACACTAATAACAAAATAAGATTTTGCAATGAAAGATCTTGCTGGACAGAAGCCTGATCAAATAATGATGCAAATAAAAGAATTTGATGATTTTGCCATCTATGGCTTGGGGTAACATATAAATGGATTATGCTACTTGATATGGAGAGCTTATTGAATGTGGAGCTAAACATACAATGTCTGACCACAAAAGAGAGAGGAAGCCCTTCTATTTTGTCCTCAAAAAGTTCAAGCAATGCATACTTGCATTCCAAATTGGGAAAATTTCCAGAACTTCAGAGCATCTGAAAAACATTAATATAGTAAGAATACTTGCACTATATACACCAGGTTTACAATTAATGGAATCCCATTTAATCATAATATTTGAGTGCATCATAATCTGCAGAAGACCAGATTCAGCATTTAGTAACAGCGATGAGTAGTATCTTTAAAACTCAGCATGATATTCAAACAATCAAACATAGACTTCAAATAAAGAGGGGTGAGGTACTGAGGTGGGCAGTTACCAGTTTAAGCTAAAGCAGAGCAGGAAAGCAAAGAAAATGGCGAAGTGGCTGAGGTTTGCAATGGATATTATGCCGCCGTATGATTATTTAAATCTCCATTTTTCTTCCTTTATATCTTCTTCCAAGATCTGTAGTGCATGGGAATATTGGGGTAGTAGTAGAGCTTTAAACTGGGCTAATTTAGACCAGGCCAATTTTATCAACTGTTTTTTAGCATTCCTACATATCAAACCTCGTTGACTGATTAGTGATTACCCATAAAAAGTCATTAACTACTCTAAACATGACAAAATTATTTACAAATGAGATTCTTTCAAAATTTCAGTACTCCCTCTTCTTAGCAAAATTTATGCAAGAACATCAGTCTATTTAATATCTCCATATGATAAAAATAATTACCAGAGCTGCTTGTTGTCTGTGTTTGCTTTGCTTTTGTAAAGGTGTCTAAAGATTTCCATCAAAGATGTAGCTTGCTACCCTCACTTGTCACATGGAATACGGGAACTGCAAAGAAACAAGACAATGATATAAAAAGGGTAATGAGATAAGATAATTGACAAGCTGTATGAATAAATTTTTGAGCACCTACTTGATGAGTAAAATTAACACATGGTCGAAAGATTAAATTTCAGGCCAAAGAGCATTAGTGGAGCTGAACAAACTTTCTCACAATTATGGGTCTATATGAGCCTAGCTGAGAGCCAATCATATTATTTTGTTCATGTCAAGCTCATTTTATTTAGTCACCTGAACTTAGCTTTTATTTGAGCTAATAAATCTGTCCGAAAGCCAAGTTCATTTAAGATTTAACAATTTTGAGTTAGGATCGTTTCTCTTTCATGTTAAGATCACAAAAAAAGCTTACTTTTTTCTAATGACTCTTTATGTAGCCGAACACAAACTAGTCACTGAAGAACCTGAGATTGAGCTGAGTCTTAATTCAAAACAATCCTGCTCACAAGGAAAAGATTATGTCTTTGGCTTCAAATGTGAAAGGTTTGCATACGACTATTTTACCAATAATCTCCACATGAACAACACCCATCCTTAAAATGGTGAAACCGCTTGTTATCTCTCACAACTATCTCCCTGTTAACAACCTTGGATACCAGTTTAATCGCATTATGGCAGTCACAACATATACGCAGATTCTTGCAAATTCTCACGGTCATACCATCTGCAGTTTTTAACAAGCCAAAGGAGACTGCAAGCTTCTCACTATGTCCCCTTAGAATTTGTAATTTCTCTTCTTGTCCCACATCATGCAGCACTGAACTAGTATCAGGAATGTAACCAAATTTTCTGATCTTCATCTCTAATTCAGTCCAAAATTTTTGAATCTCTTTTGATTTAGAAAGCATGTGATGACCAACGACGAAATTATAAATCTTCCCTCCAATTTCCACCCAACTACAGCCAGCATCTTTCAGAAGTCTTTTTTCTTTCATTTTCGCTCTGACACTTCTCACATCATCCCACTTGCCTGATTGTGCTAGTAAATTTGATACTAAAACATAGTTCTCTACCCTATTTGGATCAAGTTGTAGCAGTTTCTCAGCTGCTATTCTTCCTAAAACCATATCACCATGAGTTCTACAAGAACTAATCAAAGAAGTCCAAATTTTAGCATCAGCTTCCATGGGCATATTTTTCACAAGCTCCATTGCATCATACAGTTTCCCAGCACGTGCTAGCATGTCCACCACGCAAGTGTAATGCTCCAATCCGGGAATTAATCCATATAAACGATGCATTTCATAGAAATATTCCAGACCTTCTTCAATAAGCCCAGCATGGCTGCATGCCATAAGTATACTGACAAACGTTAAATGATCAGGCATGAATCCCTGTATCCGCATCTGTTCAAACAGCAGCAATGCCTCCTTTCCATGTCCATGAACTGCATATCCTGAAATCATGGCTGTCCACGATGCTGAAATTTTCTTAGTCATGGTAGCAAAGAACCTCTGAGAGAGTTCTAAGCATCCACATTTAGCATACATATCTATGATGGAACAGTTAACAAACACATCTTCTGTCAGATTGCCCTTCAAGGTAAAACAGTGTATTTCCTTTGCCAGCCTCAAGCACGAGAGCTGTGAGCATGCCCCAAGAAGACTTGTTATTGCAATCACATTGGGCCTAATTCCTTGTTTAAGCATGTGACGGAATGTGTCAAGAGCTTGCTCTGGGCATCCAGACTGTTCATATCCAGAAATCATTGCATTCCAGGAAACGGGGATTTTACTCATCATTCCATCAAATAAAGCCCTAGAAAATTGTGGTTTATTACACCGGAAGTAAAAAGAAAGCAGTGAAACACTTATAAACGGATCAGTATTTAGTCCGTTTCGAAGCACAAAGCCATGGATTTCTTTGCCAGCTGGCAAAAGACGAAGTTTGGAACAGGCTAAAAGGAGGCTAGTTAAGCTAAACCGGTCAGGATGTAAGCCTAAAGATCTCATTTCAAGGTAAAAGTCTAAAGCCTTTCTCGGATCTCCATATTGTGCATTACCATCAATTACTGCATTCCAAGAGTTCAACATCTTGGTCTCTATTTCATGAAAGACAAACTCAGCAGAACTTAAAGACTCACATTTTGCATAGGCCACAATGAACGCATTAGCCACCAACTCATCACCAAAAAATTCGCGTCTTAATGAGTAACCATGAAGTTCCTTTAAGCTCATTATCTGCGACTTGTGGGAGAATGCTGGCAACACATTCAAAATAGTGACTTCATTGACTCTAACTTCATCTCCTTCCATATGAAGTTCCCTAAGGAGATCAAATGCCTTTGAAGCATCATAATTTCTAGAAAAATTCCAGATGAGCGAATTCCATGAAACCGTGTTCTTATTTTTGTTCTCCTCAAAAAGCATTTGAGCAGCATTTGAGAGCTCACACTTGGCATACATGTCAACAAAAGCATTATTCACAGTAACCTCATGAATGAGACTCAGTTTTATAGTCAAACCATGAAGCATCTTTCCCATTTCAATATCCCCTTCCCCTGCACAACTCGGCAATACTGTCACCAACGTAGCAACATCAGGTACTAAACCGCACTCATCTTGAAGCATTCTCACAAAGACAACAATACTCTCCTTATATAACCCATTCTCTGAATAAACACGAATCAACGAATTCCACGAAACCAAATTTCTCTGGGACATATTATCAAACACCTTAACTGCATCTCCAACTAACCCAAACTTACCATACATCATAATCAATGCATTGCCCACAAACACATCCGAATCCAACCCCGATTTCGCCGCCAGCCCATGAATCGCCTCTCCAAGACCAATCCTAAAACCCAAAGCACAAGATTTAATAACACAAGGAAAAGTAAAATTATCAGGTTTCAAATCAGTGCTCGAAACCAATTCACAGAACATTAAAATAGAATCATCAAAAAGTTCATTCTTTGTATAAGCACTAATCACTGCATTCCACAAAAACAAGTTCTTCACTCTTAATTCATCAAAAACCAAACGACAATTCAAAGGAGATCCACAAACAGAATACATTGTAATAAGCCGATTGTAAAGAACAAGATCATCACTAAAATAAGATGAAACAATTCCATGAACTTTTCGCCCGATTTCAAGGTTTCTTTGTTGCCCACATGAATGAATCAATAACCCAACAACCTCAGCTAATTGAATTGGATTAAAATTGGGGTTTGTTAATTGTTCTTGTATCACACATAATGCTTGATTAAGGTTTTGGGATTGACAAAGATTGTTTACAAGTAGGGAAAAGGGGATTCTAGGGTTTGAAAATTGGGGGTTTTTGAGGGGTTTTGAGGAGGAGAGAGAAAGAGAAGCAACTGGGTTTTTGATTGAATGAAGACTGAAATTGTTTTTGTATAATTTATGGGTAATTGAATTGAAGGAAAATGGGGAATAGTAATGGTGGGATGAAGAAACAGCCATTTTTAAAGAGCTCTGTAAATGAGTAATGAAAATAGTGGTTTGCCTGTTATTTCAGTTATAGTTGGCGCGCAACCAGACAAGAAAGATAAGTTAACCAAGTTTAGTGACTGGATAGAATTTGATCTCAAGAGGTGTAGTGACTAAAGTGTACTCCTTTCGTTTCACAATAATTGATAAATTAATCGACTTGTTAAAAAATAGAGGGATCGAGGAAGTATGATCCTAATAAGTCTCAAGAAATAGGGTGTGTTAATTTCACTTTTACTTACTGTAATAACAATATTGGATTATTCATCACATCTGCATTTCCCTAAAATGATTTTATTGTCTTAAAGCATCACTACACGGCTATACCCCTGATTAAAATTCAAATGATGGGATTCCTAATTATCGTATTCTTATAATTTATTTTTCAAAGAGATTTTGACAATATTTGAAAGCTCGCATTTTGTAGATATAAGAAACACAATCACAAGGGCAATTGTATGGGATGATATCCGGGCATGACCGATATCTTGCGAAAGCACGTGACCAGATCACAAGAAGACGCCGATATGTTACAGAAAGAGGACATGTCGGCCTGCCGCAATTTAACACGTGGCAACAGAAACTCGACACTTGGCACGAAAGGTTGTGCATGGGTGAAAGCCACCTGTCAAGGTAGATTACTATAAATAAGTAGGTAAGACCTCATTAATGGGGACAATTAATGACTCTCTCTCTCTCTAATCTCTCTCTACTTTCTTTCTCTTACTTATCTTCTCTTCTCAAATACTTTCTGACTTTATCATCGGAGTGGTTATCCCCGGATCACCCCGGGGTTAGCTAACTTCTTCTCATTGTGTAGGTTCTCAGCTTGCCGATAGGGGTATCAGAATCTCAGGTCCGAGTTCCTGGAGGAGTTGGGATCAGACAGAAACAATTTGGCGCTAGAAGGAGGGAGCAGTTGATCACTTCTATTGCCTAAGAACCTCACACAAAATATATATACAACAACAATAATCATGGCCGGAAACAATTTAAACAATGGAATACCAGAAGGACAACCCCAGGTGGAGATAGTAGATGAAACCCATACCCTAGAGGGTAATCAGTTCCATATGCCGATAACCCCCCCTGCAGGAGGAAGGGAGGCAGAGGATCCTATGGCAGCATTTACTCCAGATGAATTGGAAACAGCCGCAAGGGTGATGAGTGCAATGAGCAAGAAGAGAAAGGAGGCTGAGGCAGCACGGGCTGAAAGAGAAGCTGCCCAGGCCGATAGAGGAACATCGCACCATCATCAGGAGGAACAACACAATTAGCTGGAGAACTCGTCAAGGAGACCCCGACATGAGTCGTCAGTAAGGACGCATACAACATCACGGCAAGATGAGCAATCCTCGAGCCGTGTTGCGAGTACCAGAACTCAGCAGCAAAGAAGCTCACAAGTGGCAGGTCAAGCAGTACGCACGGTAGTGCAGTTAAGGGCATCCCCATTTGCCCAGCACATCTTAGAACAACCAATGGAGAAAGTGAAAATGCCGACTTGCAGATATGATGGAAGAGGGGATCCGGCAAGATTTATAACGTCTTATGAGGGACACATGATGCTGTACACAAACTCAGATGCAGTTTGGTGTAAGGTCTTTCCGACAACTTTGATTGGGGCTGCAGCCGATTGGTTTAACAACCTTGAAGTTGGATCAGTAGATAGCTTTGAAAGACTGACTGAGATGTTTGTAGGGCAATATGTCAGTAACAGCGTGAGGCAGAAAACTTCTGGAGAATTGATGGCTGTGGAGCAGAAATCAGATGAATCTTTGAGGGATTACATCAGGAGATTTAATAATGAAGCAAACACTATTCCGAAGTTACAACAGGAGATAGCTGTGATGGCTTTGATGAATGGATTAGTTGATTCGGATTTCAAAAGGTATCTTACAAGGAAGAGTCTGCCGACATTGGCGGCAGCGTTCAGCAAAGCTCACGATTACATAAAGAGTGAGGAGCTGTTGAAGACGAGTAGCAGGCATATGGTGGTAGGAAAGGGGCAAAGTCAAAATGAGGGGACCTCGTCTGGAGGGAGCAGGCCGAGAACTCCTGCCCCGGGAAGGGGAGGAGGAAGTCGGCAAGATACCAGACCGACAAGGCTGCCAATGAGATACAGCACCTACACCCCCCTGAATACACCAAGGGCTGCAATCTACTCAGTGAATCAGAACAGAGAAGATTGGTCAAGGCCGATTCCCATGAAAGCAAGGTCGAGGGACATGAAGAAGTACTGTATGTTCCATAGGGATGTGGGGCATTATACAGAAGAGTGTACCCAATTGAAGGACAACATCGAGGAGTTGATCAGGAGAGGGCACCTAACACAATACCGGTTGAATACCGGTAGAAATCAACAACCGGCACAGGCCGTTGAGAGGCAACAGATAGAAGCAAGGCCTGAAAGAGCTCAAGGAAGAATAGTCCGACAAGGGGACGCAGGAATACCACCGTTATCTACTGGAAGAGTAGATGTGATAACGGGAGGACCGATTCACGGAGGAACGATTAGTGGGGCAAAGAAGCATTTAGCGGAGCACCGGCATCTGGTTTGTGCTTTGGATGTAGATAATCGTCCTCGGCCGGCATCAATACCACAAGTTGTGTTTACGGAAGAAGATGCACGAGGTGTAGTGTTCCCACATGACGATCCGTTAGTCTTGATAATCAAGATAAATGGTGCCGACATCAAAAGGGTGCTGGTAGATGGGGGCAGTTCAGCAAATGTTTTGTTTGTTCAAGCTTTTAATGAGATGAATATCGGGAGGCAATACCTGAAATCGGTGTCGTATCCAGTAATCGGGTTTAATGGATCAACTGTCAGGCCGGAGGGGAGCATTGTGTTGCCTGTAAGGATGGGTGATGGACCACAAGCAAGAGATGTGATGGCAGAGTTTCTGGTGGTGGATGTCAAGTCGGCGTATAACGCAATTATCGGCAGACCGATAATTCATGACATGCAGGCTGTTGTATCAACCTACCACTTGGCAATAGCCTATGTGTCAAACTTGGGAGCTGTGGAGAAGGTGTATGGAGGCCAGGTTATGTCAAAAGCCTGTTATGTCACAGCTTTAAAGAACCCCGTTGGTAGTGCCACAGTTCCATGCAACCCAACAAGGGAAGGTGAACCGACAGTGCAAGATTTGAAAATGAAAAACTTTGATGCAAGACCTGAAGAAACACCAAGGCCGTTGCCGGGCGGAGAAACCGTCCAAGTTGAATTGCAGCCAGGCGACCCCAGTAGAACAGTGAAAGTTGGGGCAGATATGGATGTGGAGACCAGATGTAACCTGATAAGTTTATTGCGCGAGAACGCCGACGTCTTTGCGTTCTCGGCCAGTGAGATGCCAGGCATACATCCTGAGGTAATGGAACATAAGCTGAATGTTGATAGAAAGTTTAGGCCGATAAGGCAGAAGAAGCGTAATTTCTCGACTGAGAAGATAGAAGCAATCCAGGCCGAGGTGAATAAGCTCTTAGCAGCAGGGTTTATAGAACCCTGTACATATCCCGAATGGTTGGCAAATGTAGTAATGGTGAGGAAGCCGACAGGGAAATGGCGAATGTGTGTGGATTTTACAGATTTGAATAAAGCTTGCCCTAAGGATTGCTACCCATTACCTCGGATAGATAGGCTGGTAGATTCGAACTCTGGTCATGCCATGCTTAGTTTTCTGGATGCATTCTCAGGATATCACCAGGTCAGCATGCATAAGGCCGACAGAAATAAAACGGCCTTTATAACGGATGTAGGTGTGTACTGTTATAAGGCAATGCCCTTTGGGCTGAAAAATGCAGGGGCAACCTATCAGAAGTTGGTGGATAAGATTTTTGAGAAACAGAAAGGGCGGAATGTTGAGGTGTATGTGGATGATACGATAGTAAAGAGTAAGAACAAAGAAGACCATATAGCCGATCTGAGGGAGACATTCGAAACCCTGAGAAAATATCAAATGAAGTTGAATCCAGAGAAGTGTGTTTTTGGGGTGAGATCAGGGAAGTTTTTAGGTTTTATGGTTAGTGAACGGGGGATAGATGCAAATCCCGATAAGGTGAATGCGGTGCTTCAAATGAAACAACCAAGAACCATCCGTGATATACAGAGGTTAACGGGCAGGATGGCAGGGCTAACAAGATTTATCAGCAAATCAGCTGATAAAGCACTCCCGTTTTTTATGGTGCTGAGAAAGAATAAGGCATTCGAGTGGGGAAAAGAACAAAGTGATGCCTTAGAAGTAGTGAGGAATCATCTTAAATCTCTTCCCACAATTGCCAGGCCTGAGAAGGGAGAAGTGTTACAATTATACATCTCAGCATCACCAAAAACAATAGCGGCCGTTTTGTTGGTAGAAAGGAAGAGACAACAACAGCCGATTTACTTTGTCAGCCATGTCTTGAATGCGGCAGAACGCAGATACCCAGTTATAGAGAAAATGGCTTTAGCTGTACTGGTAGCAGCCAGGAAGTTAAGACCTTACTTTGATGCACATCCGATAGAAGTACTCACCAATCATCCCCTAGAGAAGTCACTGCGAAAAATGGATACGTCTGGTAGACTACTGACATGGGCAGTAGAGTTATCGGAGTATGAAATAAGTTACAAGCCTAGGACGTCAATTAAGGCTCAAGCGTTATCAGATTTTATTGTTGAAACCACATACACGGATGAAGAAGAGGAGTTGGGAACATGGCAGGTATCAGTTGATGGATCAGCCGCAGCAACGGGGGCAGGGGCCGGAGTTGTGATAACGGCTCCAGATGGAAAAATATTTGAATACGCCATGAAATTTAAATTCAAGGCAACAAACAATGAGGCCGAGTATGAAGCTGCGGTAGCTGGAATGCAGCTGTCGATAGCGGCAGAGGCAAAACGGTTAGTTTTGACAACTGATTCCCAGCTGGTATCAAGCCAGTTTAGTGGGGAGTACGAAACTCGAGAGCCAGCAATGGTAAAGTATTTAGAGAAGATGAAGCAATTGGCAGCTCAGTTGCAATACTTTGAGATCAAACTGGTTCCGAGATTAAAAAATGCTCAAGCAGATGCACTGGCAAGATTGGCAAGTTCAAGCTTCAATGACTTGGAAAGAACGGTTATGGTTGAGATTTTAAAGCAGAGAAGCATAGATGAGATACCGGCGGATGTCAATTGTGTTGAAGTGGAGGATCATTGGTACGATAAAATACTGGCATACATCGTTCATGGTGTAGGGCCAACAGATAAAGGGGAGCTGAGAAGGTTACAGAAGGACAGTGTGTGGTTCGTTATGTACCAAGGGCAGTTATACAAAAGGGGGTTCTAACTGCCGTTGCAAAGGTGCATAGCGGATCTTGAATCCGCAAGATTAATAGAAGAATTGCATGAGGGAAGTTGTGGTAATCACCTTGGAGCAAGAGCTTTGTCCAGAGAGGCAATGAGAAGGGGATACTACTGGCCGACAATGATTGCAGATGCGACGGCTTATGTTAAAAAATGCGAAAAGTGTCAAAAGTTTGCTCCAATTATCAACTTGCCCCCAAATGATCTGACTCCGATGTTGAATCCAGTCCCCTTTGCCCAATGGGGAATGGATATAGTAGGCCCGTTCCCATCAGCCACAGGTGGAAGAAAATATCTGATAGTGGGAATTGATTACTTCACCAAGTGGATAGAGGCAGAACCAGTAGCGAAGATAACGGCATCGGAAGTGAAAAAGTTTATATGGAAAAGCATTTTCACGAGGTTCGGGCTGCCGATGGCGATGGTTTTTGATCATGGAACTCAATTTGACTGTAAGCCAGTCAAAGATCTCTTAATGATGTATAAGGTAAAATTTGCTTATGCAGCAGTATGCCACCCACAGTCTAACGGCCAAGCAGAAGCAGCAAATAAGCAGATAATAACGGCAATTAAGAAAAAGATCGAAGACGCAAAAGGTTTATGGGCAGATTTGATACCAGAAATATTATGGGCCAACAGGACAACAATGAGAGAAGCCACAGGTGAATCCCCTTATACTCTAGTTTTTGGAACGGAGGCAGTCATACCAGCAGAAGTCGGGTTGCCGACATTCCGAATTCAGCATTACTGTGCAGATCAAAATGATTTACTCCTACGGCAACAGTTAGATTTCTTGCCAGAGCTAAGAGAAAAAGCAGCAGTTAAGTCAGCTGTCTTTAAAGAAAGAATGTCACGGGCCTACAACAGAAAAGTATCATATAGGCCGTTAAGCAAAGGAGATCTAGTCTTACGAAGAACCGCAGCAACCGGTAAGGGAAATGAAGACGGGAAGCTGACTGCAAACTGGGAAGGGCCTTACCGAATAAGAGATGTCGTCATCCAAGGGTCATTTTATCTGGAAACCCCGGATGGGACACCTCTAAAAAATGTATGGAACTCCGCTGTATTGAAAAAATACTATGTGTAATGAACAAATCCTTATTTTTTGAAACTGATATCAAAAAAGATATCGGTAATGAATGAAGAGGTATTCAGACAATACGCATTGAAATAGGCATCCTCCATTTAACAGAACATCGTTAAGTGGGATGGACAGCTAAAAACCGCTTCCATGAAGATAACAGTTATACAACCTGATCAGTTGTATATGTTAACTCATGAGGTTGCTGGTTCAAAATATAAATACCGGCCAAATCAATTCGAGTATACGCCGACATGAGGCGTAGCTCAGAAAATGATCGCCGAGAGGGTACCTAACTGGCTAAAACAACACAGCAGTAGGTGACCAGTGTTATAATCTGAACCAGCAACAACCGTTCGCTTTCATGTTCGCAGCTCAGTGTGCATAGCTCTAGCGTGAACTATGTACACTGGGGGGCACAAGGAATGATATGGCGTTCAAATGCGTTGTGATATCCATAGTATGCTGATAAGTTCATATGCGTTGTGATATCCATAGTATGCTGATAAGTTTTTAAAATATGCTGGTAATTTTTATATGCAATTTCTCGAGCCAGGTTTTAGATCTGGTATCTTCGGAAGCTGGCGTCTTTAAAAGGTTTCTAACTGAAAGTTTTCGGATTTCAGACAAAGCATTAGGTAAGTAACTATTTTTTGCAATTTTTTATGCGTTGAAAACTAGCAAGGCGAGGCAACATGATTATCATAACCTTGTTTAAAAACAGGCAAACTAGAAAATGATAACTAAAGAGTAACACAGTTATGATAAAAGTATAGAATTTTGAAGGCAAACGGCAGACGGTAAAAATAAAAATAAGTTTACACAACAGATAAAATTAACAGCCGACAGGCATCACCACAAAAGAGGGGTATATGCCGATAAAACAGCACTGCCAAAACATGTTCATACATACAAAAACAATAAAAGAGTTACGGCTGGTAAGGCCCAATGATACAAGACCCACAAGAGGATGTCGGTGATAACTGCCCGCCCCTTTAAGATTGAGCATTCTCAGGCACTGGGGAATCCAAAATGCTGGGATTGCTGGGGCCGTCATCAACAGTTGGCGCCAGGTTATACAAGTCCTCATCAGAAAATTGCTGCGCCTCAAAGCCAGAAGGGATCTTGTAGGCTTCCTCACCGAAAGCCTTTTCAATTTTTGCCCAATCATCCTTCTTCCAACCGGCGGCGTGAGCAATACATCTCTGAGCAGCGGTCCAACCTCCATCAAAACGATCTTGGAGCTTGGAGCAGAACTCATCAGAGGCTAGATAACGGCCGACCGCTCTCCGACGGATACCAGGTTTGTCGGCTTCCATTTTTTGAACCTTTTCTTCAAGGCTCTTAATTTTAATCCTGGCATCCCGGAGATCTTTTTCAACTGAGGGAAGCCGCTCAACGACCTTGTTTTTCTCAGTGATCTAAGTCTTCAAACTTTGCACCTCTAGCTCGAGGTTGGCAACCCTCTCAGCCTTGACCTTCAGCTCCGACATCTCTTTGTCGTCTTTCTCTTTTATTTTCCTTAAGTCGTCCAAAGCTTTTTCAGCATTTTTGATGACTTCCTGCATAGCACTTTCACTGGCGGAGGCTTGATGATGCTTCTCCTGATAGTAACGATACATCTCAACCAGCTCTGTGCCAGACATGACGGCCTACAGAAATGTATATATAAGTAAAAATAGGGAAGCCGAGAACACTACATAAAAATATATATATAAAGAAATAAAGTAATAACATATATACGTACCTTCATCATGTTGTGCATGTGAATAGCAGCAAGGGGGGCAATTGGACCAGCAGGTCTGTCCATTGGCAGTGTCAAATTGCTCAACAACCGATAACCGAGATTCCCACCTTGCATTGGGTCATTGGTTATCATAGATTCGTTCCGGTCGACATCCATAGCAGGTTGCCAACGGTCGCCGGAATGGCCGGGAGGGACAGCAAACCCCTTCAGAACTTCATCTGGAAACCTTCCAGAAACACGTTCAATCCATTGATTGGACCGATAAGTCAAGGCTGGGATGCTAGAATCCGACCCAACCGTTGTAGGAGCAATTACGGTGGTTGCCTGAGGTAGACGGGGAGATTCAGCAGAAGTGAGATCTTCGACCTCAATACCCTGAATAACCTTCTTCACAACGGCCTCAGGGCTTTTAGCTTTGTTAGCAGTCGGGGTCTTTTCAGACACCGACTGGTCTTTCTTCTTCTCGGGCGCCGATTGCTCCCTTTTCTTTTCGGCTCGCCCTTCAGGTTGCCTGGGGCTGGAGATCACAATGCCGCCTCGCCGGTTGGCTAGAGGTGTTAGTTTTCTTTTCTTGGTATTTTCATCGGCCATGATCTCAGCTCTTCTCTTGGCACTAATGGCTGGAGCACGCCCGCAAACGGAAGCAAGAGTATCGTAGGGGTCGGAAGCTTTGGGGCAGCGCCTGATAACCCTTGTCCCGTCAGAAGATAGGCCGAGTTGTCTGTTATCCAACTTATCAATACCTGGTGAAAAGGAATGTAAATTCAATCAGTTAAATGCGAATATATATAAAAAAATAATAATAATAAAAGGGAAAGGAAGGTAGCACCAAACAAGTAAGCTACGCCGTTTTCATTATGAAAAAAGAAAATGAATAATTAGTGAATAAGAATAATAAAACCAAGAAGGATAAGCTATACCATGCTGGTCAGTCCAACAAAGACCGACACGAGAAAGCGGCGCGTTGCCCAGAATGTAACTCACATTCGGCACCCACACCGCAGGAATTAGACGAACCTTGCCGTCACCTTCATCATGTTCAGAGATGTCAAAGTAATTGACAGCCCTCTCTTCATGTTTCCCGAGATCTCTCTCGGGGATTGAATCAAAGTGGGGATGAGGCTTGAAAAAAGTTCTCCTCAAAGGAAAATCCTCTGGGACTGACATGAAGAAAAACTTATCCTTCCAACCTTTGCAGCTAGATAATTTAGGATGGACGGTATATTTATGAGGTAGGGTATATAAAGACCACCACCCATCTGATTGACCATCTCTCTTTAGGGTAATAAGCCGCCTGAATACATTAAGGGTTAGAGGGAAGTTCCGATATAGCATAACCCAAACTGTAGCGATAACGGCACGAATGGTTTGAGGGGTTAACTGGACCAGGCAAACGTTCCAAGCCTTTAAGATTTTAGCAACAAAGGGATGTAGAGGAAAGCGGAGGCCGAAATCCAAGTGCTTCATGTAAACAGCAACGGAACCAGCTGGACAATCCAACACTGAAGCTCCAGATGGAGGGAGAGACAACTCATACCCATCAGGTAAGTTAAAGAACTTTTTCGCACGACGACAATAGTCCTTTGTAATTGCCGTTTTCCTAAAAGCTTCACTTATCTTTTCCTTTGCTACTTTTCCGTCGCTGGCAAGAACCATAGGTTGTCGGAACTCAGCCCTATCAGTCTCAGAACTATACCCCTCGTCCAGATTCTCTTCCTGGATAACCTCAGCCGTTAAATCAACAATGTTATCCCTACTCTCATTATTTACACTGTCTTCCTGAGCGTCGTCATCTCTTAAAACTGAGTTGACGGCAGAATCATGAACAGGAGATGACGGACCTTCTTCAGGTGTCAAAGGGATATCATCCTCAAGTTCTTCTTCAGAAGAACTTACAACCTGACCTTGTCCAGGTCTTTTGCTAGATTCCGCTGCCTTGGCGGCCTCAGCTGCTTTGGCTGCTTTGGCGGCCTCAGCGGCTTCACGGGCGGCGGCTCGGGGTTGATAACTTGTACTCTTTACCCTTGGCATAGTGTTTATACCTATATTGCCAACGTTAGTGTCGTATTGATTAAAATATCGTCTCCCAGTAAAGCTGCGTAAGTGATAACGGACATTAACAGGCTCAACGTCAAGAATTTCAGTATCGGCAGGGATATCAGGGTTAGTAGGGTGAAGGGCACTTTCACGGTGGGCAATGGTCCTATGTATCATAAAAGCGCGTTTTTCTTCTTCAGAAGATAACGTCTCAAAAGGATAGTCAATATTATCAGAAAGGGAAGACGAATTACCCTGATTACTACCGGTTTCTTTGCCTAAAGATTGCCTAATTAAACGACGCCTAGCAGTACTAAGGTTAGGAAAATTCTCTTCAACACTATCTTCAGACATTTAATTGAATATAAGAAAATAAAAAAAAAGCATGAAAAATCAGGGATTAGGGTACAAAAATACCTTCGATGAAAATCGCGGATTTTACGCCTCTAACTGATAAAGAAACGACGAAGAAAGAGAAGATACGCCCGAGGAGACGGAATGCACAAACCGAACGCGAAGAAGATAAGAAAGGAAAGAACTTTGGTCGGTAACTTAAACTTTTTCGAGAAAAAAAAAACTAGGAAAAAATGCGAAGTAACGAGGAAATGGCGGAATTTTGATCTAAAGAGAAGAAACTGAAAGGCCAATTGAAGTGAAAGGCGGTTCAGAGATCTGACGGCTGTTAATTGACAAACTTTTTCAAAAAGCAGCGGCAGGATTTGTGACACGTGTAAAAATTTTCCCGCCCAAACAAACAAAAAAAAAGAGAGGAGAAGAAAAACGGTTACACTACCATAACGTCCACTTTGCACTGAGTAGACCTTGTATGTTATCAGCATACAAGGTCACTTGGGGAGGAAAACGGAGTTTTTCGCTCCCAGGTTTTTTATAATGAGTTGACCTTGTATGTTATCAGCATACAAGGTCACTTGGGGAGGAAAACGGAGTTTTTCGCTCCCAGGTTTTTAATAATAAGTTGACCTTGTATGTTATCAGCATACAAGGTCACTTGGGGAGGAAAACGGAGTTTTTCGCTCCCAAGTTTTTTATAATGAGTTGACCTTGTATGTTATCAGCATACAAGGTCACTTGGGGAGGAAAACGGAGTTTTTCGCTCCCAGGTTTTTAATAATAAGTTGACCTTGTATGTTATCAGCATACAAGGTCACTTGGGGAGGAAAACGGAGTTTTTCGCTCCCAGGTTTTTTTATAATGAGTTGATCTTGTATGTTATCAGCATACGAGGTCACTTGGGGAGGAAAACGGAGTTTTTCGCTCCCAGGTTTTTTATAATGAGTTGACCTTGTATGTTATCAGTATACAAGGTCACTTGGGGAGGAAAACGGAGTTTTTCGCTCCCAGGTTTTTTACATACAAGGTCACTTGGGGAGGAAAACGGAGTTTACAAAAGTTACCCTTTTGCGAATAATAATAACAAAGAGTACTGAAAGTAGCAAATTAAAATGACACTTCTTAGCAAAAGAACATAGAGCTTGAACATATATGAATGTGTAGAAACTAGTTTGCCTAGATACAGGCCAAGCGATTACAATGAATTTTGACAAACGACAACATTAGTAATGAAACTTTGTTAGTACACAGTACTTAACAGAGTGCAAGAAACGTTGTTGCAATAAAAATTCCAATTTAGGGAAGAGTCTGAAGAATGAGATGCGGAACCCAAAGTTTGTTTTGTTAGGTTCAGCATGCCTCCCATGATAAACTGAGCACGATGATGAATGATCATACGTCCTCACTTGGGGGGCTAATTGTATGGGATGATATCCGGGCATGACCGATATCTTGCGAAAGCACGTGACCAGATCACAAGAAGACGCCGATATGTTACAGAAAGAGGACATGTCGGCCTGCCGCAATTTAACACGTGGCAACAGAAACTCGACACTTGGCACGAAAGGTTGTGCATGGGTGAAAGCCACCTGTCAAGGTAGATTACTATAAATAAGTAGGTAAGACCTCATTAATGGGGACAATTAATGACTCTCTCTAATCTCTCTCTACTTTCTTTCTCTTACTTATCTTCTCTTCTCAAATACTTTCTGACTTTATCATCGGAGTGGTTATCCCCGGATCACCCCGGGGTTAGCTAACTTCTTCTCATTGTGTAGGTTCTCAGCTTGCCGATAGGGGTATCAGAATCTCAGGTCCGAGTTCCTGGAGGAGTTGGGATCAGACAGAAACAACAATTAAGGAATGATTTAATGTAGATTAGGAGGGTTCAATTAGATCCACAAAAATCTTATGAAAAAAAAAGAAAAGAAAATTGGAATAATATACACTGGAATAAATTTTTTGTGTAAACTACCTACACGACCAATTGGCTTGAATAGCAAAACAGGTATATTGAAATTTGAAATGGCTGAAAGGTGTAATTGACAATGTTTACGGTTCTAAACAAGATGTCATTTGTTTCGATATTCATTGTCTATTGATACTACTTCCTATGGTGGAGCACAATGTCAAATGACTTGCGAAAATGCTAAATGCTAGGTTTTGGACTTTGTCACTTTGAATAGGGCCATGGTAATAATTTTGAATGTCACAAAGCTAATTTTTTTCCCTCAAATCCACGAAAACCTTTAATCAACAAATAAAAACCTCAAATATGTATAAAACTGTTGTAAGACAATGATCTAATCTTCAAAATTTAATTTCTTTTAAATTATATATGTCAAACACATTATTGTAACCGTTTTATAACTCTATTGGGCAAATCAATGGAAATTGGACTAATACAAAACACGTTACAAATCATAATTTCAATTGTTAAATTAAAAGCCGAATTCACGACAATTAAATCCTAAACCCACCATTATCACATGAGTGTGCGTAAGCCCCAATTTTAACAACCAAACCATAAATTACTTTTTTCTCATAATCAATGCATTTCCCACAAACACATATATAGTATAAACACAAACTAATCAAACACATGCCCCCTAAGTACAAGCATTAAGTATCTCAATCAACTCTTCCTTGTTCATATCAAATCAGATCAATGCTATATTATAAATACTTGGTACCAAAGTTATTCATTTTGAATTCACAGAAATAAAAAATTTAGAGAGAGAAAATCTTGGAAAATGGGTACTCGAATGGCTGCGTTACAAGATAGCTTCGTTAATTACACACTCAATTTGATAAATCAGGTACTTATTACTCTAACTTTCTTAAAACAAACCCTTTCTCTCTCTAATTAAATCAATTAATCTCTCTTTCTCTCTCTAATTAACTTTCATAATCTCTGTTTTTTCTTGTTCTAAAAACAGGGGATTCTGAATTATGAGTTTAATAATCTACTTTTACTGCAAAATCATACAAACCCAGGATTTGTTGCTAACAAATTCAATGAATTCTGTCAATCTACTCAAGAACATCTCGATAACTTGGCTCAAATTCTGTTAGTTTTCTCTCTTTTTCGTATTAATCATTTTTAGTCTAATTAATTAATTTAATTGTTCGTTAATTAATTAACTAATTATCTTGTTTTGTTAATAATGTAGGGAACAAGAAAATGTAGACTTCTCGAATCTTGATCGAATTCTTCATGGGTTTAAGGACAGCAATTCTACGTAATTAATCTCTCTTTCTCATTTTTAATTAAAAAATGGGTTTTTAATTAATCAAGATTATGGTTGATATTCATAGTGTAATTGTTTGGTAACAAGAAATATTAATTTATTATACATTATGATCGATTTTTGTTAATGTTAACCTACACAATTCTTGAATTTAATAATTTTAGTCTTAAATACTCTGAATGTATACCATTGGTGAAAAATTCTACATTAGAGGTTATTTTGTACGTCAAGAGAGTTGTAACGATAGTGAGGTATAGTCGGGATTCAATTTCAGGTCTCATTATTTACGAAAAAGCTAACATTTTTTGTAATGCAGCATCGGTGCAGAACGTATTCTTAGTGAATGTGTTCAATTTCGAATTAATTCTCATGCGAAGGACAAAGAAGGGTATTGTTCTGCATTTTAATTACTTGGTATATTAATTAATTTTGATGAAATTAATTAAATTGTTGAATATACGATTTATTGTACGTATACAGTTGCTTAAGGTGCTTGGAACGAACGAGAATGTCATACAGCCAGTTGAAGTCCAATCTGGAAACCTTATTAGGGGTGAGTAGACCAAATTTTTCATAATCGATCACTATCATGTAATGTAATATGGTTAGACTCGAGGGGTCGGGACTATGTGACAACTAATGTTGGGTCTATGTGATAACATGACTACTATAGGTGAACTTACTTCTAATCTTGTGTTTGTAACGATTTTAAATTGTAGATGGAGAATCGAATTGTACAAGCTGGTGGGTCAATTCCTAAGCTACCAATCAATGAGGTTAAATGTATTTCCTTATATATAGTCATAATATTGGACTAATAATGTGTAAACAAATTCGCGATTTATTTAATAAAAAAGACTAATACGGAGTATATGTTTGATTAATGCTTGCAGAAAACGGGTACCAAAGTTGCTCAATATCAATTTGAATATGTTGATTACACTAGCACCTTGATGGATGAGGTATTAATTAATTACTCTAGTTCTTTCTTTCTCTAATTAAGATTTTTCTCTCTAATTAAGCTTCATAATCTTGTGTTATGTTTGTATGCAATGGAAAACAGCATATTCTGATAACGGAAATCAATCCAAAATATGAAGCTCATAATCTGAATGTTGCACTGAGAGATGTCACGAGACGACTCGATAATTTGGCTGAATTTGTGTAATGTTTCTCTCATTAATTTTATTATATAATTATCTCTTCTTTCAATACTAAATATTTCAGACTAATAACTTATTCTTCTGCTTTGAATTGATGCAGACAAGAACTAAATGACAATATGAATTTTGATTTTCATATTGACCCGGAAGTTGCAAGAACTATGAGGTTTATAAATACTACACTTGATAGTTCCAGGTGATTAAAAAGTCTTGCTCACTCTCTCTTTTGTTTTTTTAATTTGATAAAGTTGATTTTGTGTATTTGATCGTTAAATGTTTATTGTACCCAATTGACAATGTTTAAAGGATTATTAGTGAAGAACATGATCAAATTGCTAGATCAAGTTTATTATACAAAGGATTTGATTTCAAGTCTCGAGTGTCATTCCACATGTTATAGTTTGTCAAGTAGGTCGAGATTTACGGGCATAAAGGAAAACTTGTACACAAATTATACTATTTACTTAGGTTGTCAAATAATGGAAATATAGAATTAACAAATAAGTGATTAGTATAAACTAAAAATTGCTAATGATTAATTTTCTTCTTATTCTAATTTATTATATGACTAACATATATATTGTGGTTCAAATGATGCAGTGTTGGTGCAGTAGGCTGTATAACTGTACGTGGTGCATTAAAAAAAGTACGAGATTATTACAAGGAGAGGAATATGGAAAAGTATGCTTTATATGATTTTCTGCATATCAATATTAATTTGTATGTTATGTTATGTAATTCGTAGTATCAACAAATAAATTATGACGATTTGATGTACAATGTTGATCAAAAGTTATACAATTTATTATTTATAGGTGTTTAGAAAGCATGAATAAAGCAAAGAATGAATTCAACTTACTGAAGAGCAGATTGGAACCCATAATGGAGGTGAGCACAATTATTCATAATTTTCAAGTTTAGTTAAATTTGTATGTTGATTTTGTGATCAAGTCATAATTCGATAATTATTAAAATTGGTTGGGACAATGTAACAACTACGAGCTTAGTTAATGTGGTGTTTATTTTGTAGATGGAGAAAAAGATCGCAGATGCTGGTGGATCGATTCCTAAGCCTGTTGTGAAGGATACAAGAAGAATTGGAGCGTTGCATCCTAGTCATGTTTTTATCATCGGCGTTGATGTTTCGTGGAATGTTGGAGACTAAAAAGATTAGTTCATATGATTATTTGTAGTTTGTAGCTTTAATTTCGGTTACTAGGTTGTTTTTTGTTTTATTTTTGACAAATTCTAGCTTGTTACATGTATAGTCATTTGATACTTTGCTCTGTAACTAGATTTCGATCATAAAAATGTTGTTTACATATCCTTTTGGTAATGAAACAATTTGGATTTTGAATTAATCTATTTGTAAAAGGGAACCCGTGTTCAAAGATATGTAACTGGTTCTTTTTTTTTTTTTTTTTTTTTTTTGATTAGAAACTGGTTTATAATTGAACTAAGATTGTAATTTTTTTAGGTATGGTTGAAGGGTGACTAAGTTTAAGGAAAATAATGGTGATGATGAGAATGCTAATGCCATTTTTAATAGATGCTTTGCCTGCTTTTAAGCTTAGTATAAGTATAATTTTGATATAACATACTCCCTCCGTTTCAATATAATAGTCCAATATGGAATCAATCATATAAAATAAGAAAAAAAGAATATTTGTAATCTAACATTAAAGTAAAAAACAATTCATAAATAGTTTTGCAAAATATAATTTTTTTTGATTTTTTTAGAAAACCGTCAAACATAATTGCATAATTCAAGGGAATAATTTCTTTACTTAGAGTCATGTCATCAATTCACAATTAATTAATTTAACCAATCAGAATTTAATATGTATAAAATAGGAAAAAAAAAAAACTAAGTTAAAAGTGGAATACATTTAATATGAGTAGATCTTTTTAAAACGCCTAAAATATTATATGGGACTAACAAATTGAAACAGAGAGAGTAATAATTTTGATATAAGAGTATAAGTATGAGCTATATGGCAAGTTTTTTTTTCTTTGAAAGGCGAGCTATATGGCAAGTTAAATGTGTTGATTCCAACAAATAATGAAAATTTTGTAGTTATCCATTGAAATATATGTGATTGACCTAAAAAAATAATATTAAGTAAAAATAATTTCAGTTCGGTAAAAATAAGTTCAGTTCAGTAAAATTAATTGCAGTTCAGTAAAAATAATTTCAGTTCAGTAAAAATAAGTTCAGTTCAGTAAAATTCAGTTTTCTTAAAGAAGAATTATAATAGAAAATCAGTAAATTTCAGTTCAGCAAAAATAATTTCATTTCAGTAAAATTAATTTAAGTTCAGTAAAAATAATTTAAGTTCAACAAATATAATTTTGTTTCAGTAAAAATAATTTCAGTTTAGCAAAAATAAGGTGAAGAGAACGGGGCCTAAAAGTATAATTTTGATATAATATAGTAATCTTGATATAAGAGTATAACTCTAGACAAGAAACCTAATACTACTATAATTAGGGTTTCAGAACGTGTTAGTTAAACGTAAAGCTCTCTATATATTTTAATACACGGTATATTAACTATAGGTTATACACTTATACACAACACAAAACCCTTTGATTTAATTTATCACCATCAAATTCTTAATCAATGGCGGAAGAATTAGTGGATTTACCGATGGATTTGTGGACGGAGATCTTAGCAAGGCTGCCGGCGAAAAGCCTAATGAGATTCAGATGTGTTTGTAAAAGCTGGTGTTCATTGATTGATTCCTCCGATTTCATTGTTACGCATCTTCACATTTACAACAACAAACGCAAGTCTTTGATAGCCAAAAAGGGGACTGAATTTACCCTTTATAGTATCGACGCATTCAAGAAAATTGATGAAGTTTTCAACACTCAAAAGAATCATTGCAATTCATACAACACCTGTTGTGGACTGATTTTGTTACAAGAAACCAAAGATGAGTTCGTATTTTATAATCCTTGTATTCGAAAGTCGTTGGTAATTCCACCTTGTCCATTTATTTCGATGGGATATACCATATACTTTATTACCCCGGTTTCGCTTCGTCTACTAATGATCATAAGATAGTTGCTTTTGGGTATCGAAGGATTTCCGAGGTTTCGATTGCGGTTTATTAATTAAATGATCACCTTTGGAGGATCAAAGATAGGTTATTTGATGAAGCTCACATTCGAAGATATGGGTGTACTTATAATTCCAGGAGTGCTACCCACTGGTTAGGATTTGATCAGGATTATTCTAAACCACCCGAATCACGGATTCATCTTGAATCGTTCGATTATGATTCCGAGGAATTTAGCATTACGGATTTCCCTGATGCTCTTAAACAAAAAGATAGCCATAAATTTCTGTTCATCCTCGGTGAGTCAATTGCTGTTTTTAGTGCGTGTTCAATGCGAATCTGCATATGGGTTTTGGTCAAGGATGGCGGAGATAGATCATGGCGATTGTGGTATACCGGAGATTCAAATCTAGAGGCTTATCGGTTTCTTACAAGTAGTTTTTTTATGGAGATTTTCAATGCTGAGAAGAATACATTTTTGGTACTTAAAAAGGGTAAAATGTATTCATATAATTTTAGAAGTCATCAGATACAACCTTTGGAAAATTATACTGATCATAACAGTAAATCTTTTGAAGTTTATGTGGAGAGCTTAGTATTGCACAAACGAAGCCAAGGGAAGATTTGGACATCCTAACCGTGAGACTGATGAATGTAGAAAAGTACAATTATTATACATTAATTCCGGGTGTATATGAAAGGTGTCCGTGAATTTATTTATTTATTTTTTTTCCCTTTTCCTACGTACTCTGTCTCAGTTTTAATTTGTACTCGTACATGAATTACTTTTTGACTTTTTGTATAATACATTCAAGGATATACCCATTCAAAGAAAGATTATCTACCTACCAATATGTATAAACATTTTATTTTTAAAATACATAAATTAAAAATTATTACTATTACATAAATTTCAACTCTTGGAGAGTCGCATTTATAATTTAATGATAGTTTTAACTGTATGCTTATATAGGAATCAATGTAAATTTACTAGAATTGCAAATGTAAACCTTAAGAGAACAAAGAAGCTATTCATGTGAGATACAACGTAGATCCAATCATATGATTTAGATTGTCTTAGGGTGCTAATTTTTCCCATAACATACACATTCTCCATAAACAGATAGATACAAGAGTTCAGTATCACAGTATAGAAGTACAATATGATTAATAAACACAGCAGTACAAGTCACATGACAGTTGTGGTAAAAGAATGCAACACAATGAAAAATATCGTATTACCCTCTTGCTATAAAACAATACAAGCAAGTTCCAGTAAAAATTTCTATCACAAGTGCAATTTACAGAAGCTGTGGTGTATCTAACATTGGATTGCTATGGCAGGTAGCTTTACACTTTTTTTTTTTCTTCATATAAATGATTTCATGTAACACTTTTGTCTAAAGAAGAGATAGTTGATCCTAGAGCTCAGTCAGAATCGAGTTTTAATATGAGCCTAAATAGTCCTTCAGTATATTTATGATAGGATTTGCATTCGATGCTTCGCCCAGTTTCTCAAAGATGATCCCATCCATTCTTGCCTGGATTCCCTCCATAGATGTCAACTCCTCAAGTAGTACTTTTAGAGTTCTGTCCACCCCAACAATAGTACCCCCTATGCCACTCAAAATCTCCGGCAACGAAGGGGATGGTCTCGACACTTCAACCAGTGTCACCTGCATTATTACCAGCATAAACAATAAGATGGGCACAGAAAAAACAGTTCTTCCTATTTTGAATGGTGATTGTCTCACCCAACAACAAAAATAAAGAGTGTCATATCATGAAGAACTTTTAGAGACGGAGTAATTGGTATTTGGAAGCACATTATCATTTGGTAGCACTTAATTACAAAAATACTTGCTTCGTGCTTTAAAAAAGTATCCCTTTTTTTCTGTTGCTGTTTTGGGGGGAGGAGGAGGGGGTTGGGGAGGCTAAAGTCCCAAATTTAAACACTTATAAACAAGTTTCAAGCATTTGTTTTCCTTGAATTACGAAACTTGTACTACTTGTTTCAATAAGCAGGGTGGCTATGTGGTTGAGCTACAAATAGGACTGGTGGTCTGCCAAGCTTACAAGCCTTACTTCCCAAGAGTACGGCCACATGGCCACATCTTTGACAAAAATATCTTCCTCCCTAAAATTTGAGTGAAATTTAACTAGGGCACTAGCCATGGTCCATAAAGATGTGGTCTTTCAATAAATGCAGCGTTAATCGATAATACATAGGCATTATCCCAACAAGGCATCAATTCACAAGGCATCAATAAAGCATACCTGTCGCACAAGTGAGAATTTATGGTTTCACGGAGATGGCAATAACTAAGAGCTATGATAGAAATTTTAAATGCAAAAAGCAAGATTTAGCTAATTATAAAGTATAATACAGTAAACAAAAATACAGCACAAAAGAAAGAAAGGGGGAGTAAAGATAACACCAAACATTAGAGAAGTATGAGCCATAAAATAGAAAGGAAATACCGGTTGCTCTTGGGGAATGTTAGCCTTTTGCTTTGCTATGGCAACTGCACGGCCCATTCCACCTAAAGCATCAACAAGTCCTCGAGAAGCAGCATCATTTCCAGTCCAGACTCTTCCTTGTGCATTTTCTTCCATCTTATCTACCTATACATAAATGAAAAAAATCAATCAATAATCTGTATTGATAGTGTAAAATCCAAATAGCTCATGTTAAATTTAAAAAAAAAAAGAAAGAAAGATAGAAAAGGTTAGTAGTAGAAAAATTACAGGCATTGATCTTGAATAGGCTGCTTTATCTCGAAATTGTGTATAAGCATGCTGGGCAGACTTTGCAAAAAGCTCTGCTTCTTCTGGCCTATAACAAATTTACTTTTAGAATGAGCAACAAATCAAATTTGTTTCTAAGATTGTAGCTATCAGTGAAAGTTTGCTCTTTGATGCCAAATGAGCGAAGATCTAAAAATTAATTTACTTACCAAATAAATGACTAAAACTTCCAACATTTCATTAAAAAAAATCACTTTTGAGATCCCAACAATCACTTCAATTGCCAAGATTTTTTTTTTGTTTTGTTTTTTTTAAAATTTTTTACGAAATCTTGTCATTCATCAGATAATAGATCCCAAAGTACAAACATTTTTTTTTTTTTTTGGGGAATTATCTGCAAGCACTTATGTGACAGATTGCACCACGTTCTTCCATACAAAACATATATCTTGTATATGCTCATATCAAGCTGTAAATTAAAACCTGTCATTATTCTAGCAAGTACTTGTGTAGCATTGTCATCTGCTTGACCTACATTAAGAAGGATGTAGAGCACAAAGGACAAGCTAGTTCCTACTTCCTAGTGATCTGCAGACGTAGTTCATTTTAGGAAACCTTAACCAAGCATGCAAGACAAGAGCTTTCACCTGAAAGATCGCTGCTCTGCCGCAGTGAGCTCAGCAAACTTTCCCCTTGATATAATCTCCTTATTGAATCCAATCTTTTCATACAGCTTTCCCAAATTGAACTTCCCTATAGTAAAACAAAACTACATTATTAGGTGCATTTCGTGTTACAGCTAAGAACACATTTCTTCAACATGAACATTTGATTCTAGCATCTACCAACCATCACATTTCTTCAATCAATGCATAGGACTTTAGGTCAGAGTACAAACAAACATTCAAACGACGTTGAGTATCAACATGAACATTTGATTTGACCCATAAGATATGTTCACTGCTGTGAAACAACTATACAAATCAATACGCCTCTGGAAAAAACCCCAGCAATTTGTTGCAGTTAGTATTTTGATCAGGAGCAAATAGATACAGTTCAAAACCCATCCTTCACGCTTCAGCAACATCAGGAAATAGAGAAGTATAAGCATGAAGAACTTAATGCAAAACATAAATTTATCACTCACAAGCCTAGCCAATGAATTGCCAAATGGTTATTAATCATTATAGCCTTTTCAGCTTAAAAAATGCACAATATTAGATGATAGAAATGTTGCACAACTTATATTGGATCCATGACATTAAATCTCGGCTGCATTGTGAAGGACTTTGAGCTTGCCAAAACCGAAATATTAGGCTGCAATAGCTGCATTTCACCCGCATTGCCTGCGAAAATGGTTACGAGACCATTACCACGATCGCGACCACATCCGAGATTTAAAGCCATGATTGGATCTGGATTCTATATATTATTAGCAAAGGCAGAAGAAGAAATTAAAGAGTGAGACTTGGTATTATAAATTATCCCATCTTGGCATAGAATACTCTGGTTCAGACCCACGAGACCCACCTTTCCAAGAAGGTAAAGATTATGCCCTTTCTTTGCGAAGCAAGAAGAGGAAGGTCAATACCAGAAGAAAAGAAAGGTTAGATCAGCAGTACAATTATAAAATGTGATGGTCATCAACCTCTGAACTCCCAAAAATTTTGTACCAATTCTATGCAACTTACAATGTGTCATTTACTATTTAGGACTGTTCCACATACTATGTCAAGACACTAAGGAATTGCTTCCTCCTATTTCAGATATATCTCTAAGAAATCAGCTGCAACAAGTGCAGTTTTGAAGGGAGTAACTTGCGGTGGATCCCAAGCGCATAGAGGATTTACTTAAGCCTACTGAGTATTGCTATTGATGAGACAATTGATACAGGAATCAGTTACTGAAGCCTATTGATGGGACAAGTGATACAAAAATCTAACCTGTGACAACTCCAATTGAACCAGTCAAAGTAAGATTTTCTGCAACTATAGTCGCTGCTCCCATCGCCATGTAATATCCCCCACTAGCTGCAACATCACCCATAGATGCAATAACAGGTTTTTCGGCTGCCAAAAGTCTAATCTCCCGCCACATCCTGAACATATTTACAAGTGATTATGCAGTAATGCCATGTAAAACTGTGATCATATCAGTATTTATTATTTTCTGGGCCTTTTTTCACATGAAAATTCATTCATGATAGAGGTCATAATATTGTTAAAAGACTGCAGTGTCAAAGCAGTATGTCGCAGTTGTTACATCACACTTCACTACTATCTACTTATCTAGAAGACTAGAAATGAATTCACAAACCAAATCATCATCTTCGACGTCATAATTTTAATAGTTTTGGAATCTATTTTTTAGATTATACTTGAAACTTTACATATTGTCATTGTGAAACTCCGTCCATGAGTTCCATCTAAATAGAAACTTGCACATTTTTCAACTATTTAGATATTTTCATATTGTCATTCAATGAAAACAAATTCAACCCCTAACTCTATTTTTCAACATTATAAGGAACCATATAAAGCATGCCAATGTCTTCAATCTACCAACTTGATTTGTGTGTTGAAACAATAAATGTTGAATGTCATTTTCCCTTGTTCTCTACATGCAAAAAATAAACAAATAAAATAGCACGATGCCAACTTCCTAGGTGATATGCTAAGATATATTCATCACTTCATCTGGCATCACAGTACAATATGCAGCAAGAGATTTGTCCATGAGGCCAACTATGCATACATTAACTGGAAATTGCAGTAACCTAACCCTGGCTTCCTACGTTGCACAGACTTGGCATGTCCGACACGGGTACTTGCAGTGAAAAGAAGAGGCTGATTAACATAGCTGCCTTCTAGTGTGATACATATGGGTAATTAAGAATCCAAGATTAACAAAAAAAAAAAAAAAAAAAAAAAAAAAAAAAAAAAAAAAAAAAACAAATATACTGTATGTAAGAATAGGATACACTTACAGATCTGAAGCAAGAGCATCACCTCCAGGACTGTCAATTCGAATTATTGCAGCTTTGTATCTTTTGGATTCTGGACAGAAATTCCAACATTAATACAAACAAACAAACTGGTCAATCTTGAGAAAAAAAAATTAACAATTACTTCATAGAAATATAGAGGACATCAACACACTACTAATGATACAACTAATCTTAAAGACATGTTAGGCTATATTCAGTCCATCACTGGCACTGCTTCCTGGACATTAGCTAACTTATCAATAAGGGAAAAACTATACAAGGTATGACAGATTGATAGATGAAAGCTTAATTTTTATCTTCTGGAACGCTACCTATATCTGATTTATGAAACAATTACAAAAGTAAACCCATTGAAGAAAGTCAATAATGCCTGATGTAGACAAATCAGACAAAGAAAATAAGGCATACCTCTTACACTACGTATTTTCTCGATTAGCTGTTCTGCAACTATGCCTGATGTAGACGAACTTAAAGGGCCACGAACACGACTGATGCTTCCAGAGGCTCTAATGATTGCAATCCTCTCTTTTCCTCCAGATAATCCCAGGGTCCATTTTTTCACTCCAGAGTATCGCCTGTAAAAGGCAGGGTTGTCATAGACTTTATTCCAAATTTCCTACATATGACTTGAGAGAGATCACTGGAAAATGTAGAGGTCTAATCTCCCCATTTGCCTTTCACAATATTTGACTTTCTTAAGACAATAATAATTCATAAAAAGTAAAAACCACTTAAATTCCAGAAAAGCCATGCTTCATAGAGAACGAAGAATAACATTTGATATCCTTATAGCATACCAGCACCAAATTCACATAATCCTCTGGTACAGCCAATAAGCCAACAATAATTATAAGTAACACTGATAAATTGAGATAAGCAGAATAATTTTGGTGAAATGCCATTCAGTATG
The DNA here is from genome assembly GCF_948465745.1 of Chenopodium album. Lineage (NCBI taxonomy): Eukaryota > Viridiplantae > Streptophyta > Magnoliopsida > Caryophyllales > Amaranthaceae > Chenopodium > Chenopodium album. The sequence goes on from NC_137844.1 coordinate 10,656,568, forward strand.
TTTGGATGCCCTTAAGTCTATTCTAACAGTTTAATTTCTGAATTAAACACCTAAATTTCATATAGAAATAGCAAAATATTGTACCAATTCTTTGTAGTAATTTCACAAATAAATGATGGTAAAGTGACAATAAAATCTTGGATTTGGCTGACTGAAATCCCTACATGTTTGATGTTGATGATAGATACAAGACTAATGAGTAATTTCATTTGCATATAAAACTGGGTACTGATGTCTTTTTATTGAAAACGCTAGTCTATGCCCATAACTCAGCTACCCTCAGAGAGGTATTATGCAATAGCTCAATAGTACTGCTCATAATATGAGTGATGCTTGGTTATGTGGTGGTGATTTTAATTGTATAATGTATGTTAATGAAAGAATTAGTTGCACTACTGTTACAGAACTCTTACACAATGAAGAAGGGATACAATTTCTTAAATGATCAATTCCTTCTCAACAATGGACTAAGACCCTGTTCTTTTGGATTGACTGAGTCTGAATGGAGGGACTAAACTAAAGTGTAATACTGAGAGGAAACTGGTTAAAATAAGATTTAACTGGAAAGCTGAAAAAATATTTTTTTATAAGAACATGGACCAAGTGGGTATGGAAGAGGTTAAGCATTCCAAAACATAAAATCACTTTCAGGTCGGTATGGCTTCAAAACTTCAAAGATTGAACACTAAGGTCAGCCTAGCAATTATAGCATCTGTGATGATCTTTGTCCTCTTTGTGGCGTATGTTTGGAGACTAAGGTACATCTGTTATACCAGTGGCAGTTTAGTTAAAGATACTTGCATCTTTTGCTTGAATTGACTCATAGGAACTGGAGGGGAAATAATCTATGCAAATTATAAATCTAAGTTAGCTGAAGCTTCAAAGGGACAATTTTTTAAGGAAATTTTATAATGCTATTATAGCAGCAAGTGTGTAATGTATTTGGAAGGTAAGAATTGGATCTGTGGGAGAATTGTGTACGAAGACCTAAGCAGGTAAACAGAGGCTTGATCAATATAAATAGCTTGAGATCAGATGTGCCTTTATGTTATCCTTCCTAGTAATCTAAGTAATTAACTAGGCAAGATAAACAGTGGCTTAATCAGGTAAATAGCTTGTGCTGATACTAGCTAGTGTTGTATTTGTTTAGATAGAGAAGGGAAGTCCATGTCATACCCCACCCCCCAACCCCCCCCCCCCCCCCCCCCCCCAAAAAAAAAAAAAAACCATATTTGGGTCTTTGGAAATTAATTAAACTCCACATAAAACTAGATTTAGCGCCTACCCATTACTCCTACAGTGGAAAGATAGAGATAAATTCTGAAATGAAAATCTAATCTAATGTTATCTAATTTCTTGGCTTTAGAATCAATTATGTACTATAGAAGTTATTAAATCATCGAGGATAATTTCCATGTATGAGAAATTGAGAACACTCCTTTTCTAAGTTTTTTAAGGAATCATTTTATTTTTAAAACCGTAACCATTCAAAATCATATTCTAGGACATAAAAAATGAGCCCAATTTCACCTACTTACAAGCTCGTAATCACTTCCATCCATGTCACAAGTAAAATCCACAGAGATATTTTGTATTAAGTGTGACACATATGTATATGTATGACATTTTTCTTCTTTATACAAAAATAAATACTACGTAATAAACAAATATATACCTGTAATCAACCATGGGGAGTTTCTTTTCCTTCTCAATCCCCAATCTTTCTTTCAACATCGAAACAACCTACATAAACATGACTAAGTGTGTCATTTGTGGTAATGAAAGCAAAAGATGATTGGCATGTAGCTGGAAATGAAGTGTTATGATGGATGATAAGCTATTATTATGAACTAGAAAAAGATTTGTTATTTCATGAACTCCAAAGTCTAAAGAAAAAGGTCTCTAATAAGCAGTGGTTTCATACCTCATCATCGTAATTAATATTTGTTATCCATCCCTCCTCTTTAAGCCTTTCAATTTTGTATACTCCTTCATTGATGAACTTCTCAACATCATCTTTGTTTTTTCCTGTACAGAAGTTCCAGTACAGAAACTGTAAAGCATTTTTTGTCATGTCAGCCCATGATTAAGATGGCTTTTATAATCAAGTGTAAGCAGACAATGGCAAATCACCTTTAGCAGCCGAAATTTTGTCAAGCCAATTTCCATAGATATTATCAAGCAATGTAGTCAACATCTCTCGATTTTCTTCAGATATAGATTTGCGTGTAAGCTGGTCTCCAGCACTTTTAAACTTCCCAATCCTCTCAACCTGTGGTTCAATACCTACTTTCTCAAAGATACCTGAATGCAGAGATTAAATTGTCAATGCTAAACAGTGCATGATTGCATGACAATAAATAATCCTAGCTATATTCATGGAAAAAAAAAAAATCCACAAAGAAGAGCCATAGGTACAAATTGATTGAAACAAGAACTGTAACAATATAATTTTCTTTAGCAAAAGGTTTATACTCAACATGCACACAATCATATATGAATTCTACTAGAGAAAGATGTTCCCAAGAGAGTATTAATTGCAAATCAAGAGCACAAAAAGTAAGCAATGCCAAACAAAACATACCTCCAAGAAATGATGCTTGAACAGCCAAACCATACAGCCGAAAATAAGCGCTTGGAGGTGCATATACCTCTTCACAGGCAGAAGCTAGATAATACTCTTTCTCTCCACATGTTGGAAGATACCCCACGACAAACTTTCCTGCAAAAGCAACAATCACATAAATGTGGAAGGTCTTTAAAGGTAAGAGGATGAAGATCAGCACAAAGTTAGCACGAGATCCATGGCAGGTCTTTCTTTACAGGCTGCAGTCACATAAATGTGGAAGGTCTTTAAAGGTAAAAGAATGAAGATCAGCACAAAGTTGGCACGAGATCCATGGAAGGTCTTTACAGGCTCCAGTCACATAAGTGTGGAAAGTCTTTAAAGGTCTTTACAGTCTGCAGTTAGCACAAAGTTAGCACGAGATCCATGGAAGGTCTTTACAGGCTGCAGTGCCGCTGCTAGCCATCCTAGGCTCTAGGAGCAACCAAACAAGTCCTTTAATCGTTCAACCAGCTTCATCCTCTTTATTATATACGGATGTGACATTCACATTCCATTTTCGTGGAATTGGTACTTAAGCCAAATAAATACCAGTCATTCCTTAACTTTCATAGAACAAGTCCTTTTATAATTCGCAAAGTAATAAACTAAGGCCAAATTTCTCTTATCTTTCTAAACTTTATCAAGAAACACCTAGCAAGCTCAAGTGGACACCTAATGCATTGTGCTAATTGCTATCCATTGTTAGTTGTAATAAACAATCAGCATCGAAAAACAAAGAATTATAGTATTATACACACAAACACAAAGAACGTGACCCAATATGCTCACCTGACTTCCGGAAATCCAAAATATGCCTCCGAATTTCCTCAACTTTACCCCATCCACAATTCAAAGATTCAATATGAAGATAAACCCCAGAAATCCTAGGATCATAAGCTGCCTTTATAAAATTCTCACATATTTGTGGCAGAGACAACCCTTGCGAAAACCGAGATTTCAGTTGATCAGAAATCTGAACTTCAAAAAACACACACAAATATCATTACAAGAATCTGAAAATCAACACATTAAGTAAGACTTTGCGCATTACATTTTTGTTTTAAACATATAATTGATCATGCAATAACTCGAGACATTGCTCGAGCCCAAAAACTAGTTAAGCATTTAATAATCATTAAACAACACTATATGATTGCGTGATTTTGTCATTCATTCCGAAATTAAAATAAAGGAAATCTGGAGAAAATAATAAATAATTAAAAGATGGGGAAATAAACCTGGCCACGCAATTTGATGGTGAAAACACTGCCCTTCTTAACCCGTTGCCAAGGAAAAGCAATGAGCATACGACATTTAACAACAAAACTCTTCCAAGCGCCAAATTCTTTGAATTCAAATTCACCACTAGGAAAAACTTCCTCAGAGTTAGGAGCGCCATTAACAGAATCTTCATCAAGCTTTTCTTCAACCTTAACCTTTGAATCAGAATCGGAATCGAAAGCGTTAGTGGAGAAATTGAAATTGCGGCGACGAAGAATCGGAGCGAGGTGAAAGCAGAAGGAGAGAGAGGTGTTGGAGGAGAGAGAAAAGGAGGAAGAAGGAGGAGGAGGAGAGAGAAAGTGGGAGGGAGAGAAGATGATGGGGGAAGAGAGAGGAAGTGGAGGTGGAGGAGAGAGAGTGGAGAGAAGGTGGAAGCTATGGCGGTGGATTGAGTGGAAGCGAGGAGATGAATGAAGGAGTTTCGCCATTGTTGTAGCAGAGCAGAGCTTGTGAAGTGAAGTGAGGTGTTTGATTTCTGGTATTGGAAGTTTGGTATTTGAATGAGTGGGGAGGATGAAAGAGGATGATGAGTTCAGGAAGGTTACATATTCCTCCACGTCGACACTCTTACATCAAGGAAATTAAAACTTCGGTTTTTTTTTTTTTTTTTTTTAAGGTAAAATGAAAGATTCTACTACAACAGTATCTCTAATAAAGTCGGTCTAGCTTTGCAGATCAATAATTTTAATAGAGGGGAGATAAGGAATCCTTCTACTCCCAAGTAAATGCAGTTGTGCTCTCACACTCGTTACTAGTTAACACTGTATATAAATAATTAAACATACTTCATATACTACTTATATTAAAAATTCTATCACCTGACCTGATTCGATCCGACTAGGTTTTAAAGTAACCGATTCAGATTTCGACCTTTACAATTTCTTACAGTATATATCAAAGTAGGATTACTTTTGTTCACTTCAATTGAGTAACATGTGGAATATCATACTTATGTTAATGAATATTCCGTATTTGTATGATCTATATGAATACAGTGCGTCTTTTTTTTTCGGTATTAATTTGAAGTGTAGTATACACAAACTCCTTGCTTAGGAGTAGAGATCAATGACTTGTCACAATTGAAAAGAATGTAATTTTCTTAATGAAATTTAATTTTCTTGATGAAATTCATTTTATACCAATGCGTTGGGAAGGACTCTAAAATTGTTTTAACAAGTTAAAGCTGCATTAATCTAGGTAAAAGCTTAAAAGCACCTCATTTTCTTTCTTCTCTCTCCTCCCTCATGAGAATTTTGTTTTTTTAGGGTTCTGATTATAATTGGGAAGGTGATTTGGATTCATGGGTTTAGGGTTGTCATCAACTCTACGATCAAAACATCAGCGCAAATTGCGAAGGTCTCTACTTGAAAAGATGCAAAGACAACTAAAATTATTTTGCGTCAAGATTGAAGCAGTAGAGCATGAGCTATGCCAAATATGCAAATTAGTTATGATTGTGATCGGAAAAATTGTGCAAATTTCTCTAAATTTGTGGTTCACAAATCTTTATTATTATAGATGTCATATGGCTATTTATTAATGATATTATTTCTTTCGTAAAAAATAAAAACAAAAAAATAAAATCTAGGCAAAAGCTTCAATAATTTCCATCTTAAAATTGTGAACGATTGAACATGTATATTTATTGTTCTTCTCTTAAGGATTCAATAGCACTTTAATTTCTCTCCATCAACTGATGAATATTGTTGGATAGAACTGCTTTACAAACTCCTTAACATTTTCGTTGAGCTGATGGCCCTGATGCATTACAGCAACAAGTTTCCCTTCTCTGCTTTCCATCATAGCTGAAGCTGCTATCAGTACATGATCACCTTCAACTTCCAAATCAAACAAGATAATGAAGAGAGATCATCCATTTCAAACACTCTATAAGGATGATGCTTCAGTAATGACAGAACCATAACATGCTTGAAATTTTCTTGAAGACACCAACAAATACAACGATCCAGTAATCTTGCATCATCAACTCTCTTCTATTTAATCCACTTCGAGATGACACCATATACATTCACTTTATCACATTGGCTTAATCCACTTAGTTTGTTATGAAGCAATGGCAAGAACAGTAGTCTTTTGTCCCTTCTTTCCCTGGTCACTAATATTCTGAAGATATCAGTCACTATTGGCATTAAGCGCACGGATGTGACAAATCATAAGGGCCTCCTTCCTGTAAAAGTGATTTACTGCCTATGAATGAGAACTCTTCTTAGAAACAAAATGTAAGACACCACGCATAAAAACAAGAGCTTAAAGCAAATAAAGTTTCAAAATACTACCTCCGTTTCTCTTAAATCTACTTAATTTGACTTTTTACGCTTGTCGTGCAAACTTTGACCACTAATATCTTTAATTATCAATAAGTAAAAGTCATAAAAAGTTGAGAAGTGATCTGGGAGGATTAAGTGATTTTTAGGTGAGATAAGTTTGCAGTGAGGATTAAGTGATCTGGGAGGTATTATTACAGTAATATTATTATGAGAAGAAACCAAGTCCAAAGTTTGCAGCTTACTGAAGGTTTCCCCTTATGCAGTTGGTTGTTTATAATATATACAGGGAAGCTATGTTATAAATGGCTGATATATTGATATGGTTCCTTTTTGACTGCCCTACCTTTGACGTAAATATGACAAGCTATTCAATAGATGTAACTAGTAAGCAATATATAATAGCCTACAACGGAGATTGGGATGTTATTCAGCTAAGCTATACAAAGATCTATGATGTGCAAGCTAAGAATCCATTTTACAGCAGCCCTTACTCCATTGTACCATTACACCACCAACACTCTCCACACAATTTTAATAAATGCAACATACCCAAAAAGGCCTCTGACCCATGACATTCAACAAAAGCATGTTAGATAACATCCCAGAAGCCTGTTTCCTAGAGAAGTATACAACAAAGAGGTCTAAGGCACAGCAACTTACGATAGTGTTCCACAGTTATTCAAGTTTCAACATATGGCAGACTGGCTGCATTGTGATAAATAAGCACGTGTTATGGATTTACAGCATTCTTAAATCTTGGAGAATGGGAAGTAGAAGCAGCTAAAAGGTAGCTAATCACCTAGACATTGAAAGACCATGATCAAGAAAGGGGGACAAATTGGAATGAGCGAATGACGAAGAAAGATGGATCATTTCCCTAATCAATCCCAGCTATTCATAGTATGGATACTATGGAATCAATAGCTTCACTCAAGCATAAGCCTCATCATCAAAACTGATCTCATTTTTCAATCAACTCACTGTTCACACTCTAGGAAACCAAAAATAAACCACTAAGGACCCTTCATCACTACTGGATTTCAGTTCGGATTACAGAAATGAAATTAGTTATACTTAAACTAATCAGGTTTACTTTACCGATAATTTACGAGCCCTAATTATTCATACCCAGAAATCAAAATTCACAAAGAAATCAACACCATCAAACTTCCCACAAAAACCCCACAATTTCTAATATCCTAAATCCACAAAATCATCATCAATTTCAACAAACTATAACAAAATTCAAATCCAAAATTAAAATTTTAACACTATATCAAACCATTGAAATTACTACTACCAAAAAAAAAGGGAAAAAAATTACCTCAACATCAAATTTAAGTTTCCGAAATCTTATCCAACAAAGCCTGAGCAAGATTAGCAAACCCATCAACCTGAGAATACTTCCCAATCAAATCCACAACATTATCCTTCTCTTTCAAATCAACCAAATCAACTAAATAATACAACCCCGCAATCGCATACTTGACCGTATTCCTCACCGGACTCGAAAGACACTCAATCAACGCCGCAACACCGCCGCAATCACAAACAATCTTAGCATTTTGTGGGTCAGCGACGGCGTTGCAGATCCCACCGACGGAAAACTCAATGAGACGTTCATTAGGCTCAGTTAAGCAGTCGATGAAAAGCTCTAAGACGTTGAGTTCTCGAAGAATGGCGTAGTTGTAAGGGTCGTATGAGAAGTTGGCGAGATTAGCGACGATTTTTTCTTTGGAATCGTTGGAAATGGTGGGGTTTTGGAATTGGGTGATGAGTTGTTGAAGGTGTTGTTGTCTTGGTGTGCCGTATTTGCCTGTTCTCTCTGCTTGCCGTTTGTCGTTGGTGAACATTCTTTGTGATTGTTTGATTTGTTTCGTTCAGTTCAGGTTGGTTTTTCAGGGAGGTTTAAGATTTGGGCTGGCTAGATTTGGCTTGAGGGTAAAGGGTTCATGTTCAGGTTTGAGTTTAGGTTGAGGTTCAATTTTAAGGTTCGTTTTATAATCCTATACCTTTATTTAGGATTATTTTAGAACCAATAATTTTACTTAAAATTTGTTTTATTTTCATTGGATTAAGGCCCCATTCTCTTCACCTTATTTTTGCTGGACTAAAATTATTTTTTACTGAATTGAAATTAATTTTATTGAATTGAAATTATTTTTACTGATTTTCTATTATATTTCTTCTTTAGGTTTATTGATTTTTGCTGAACTGAAATTATTTTTACTGAACTGAAATTATTTTTGCAGAACTGCAATTATTTTTACTAAATATTATTTTTATAAGGTGAAGTGAACATGGCCTAATAAGTTTAAGGTTCTTTTTCAAAAAAAGAAAAAAAACAAAAATTCTTATTACTCAATTTTAATATCTTAGAAGAGTATTTTTTTTTTTTTTAAGGAAATCTCAAAAGAGTATTCTAACAAGATTTTTAAAAGCTCGTTTTGAGAGAGCTCAAACACTAATAATTCTTATTAAGCTTAGTTTGATCAAAATAAAACTAGACTTAGATTGTTTGCAGCCCTATCTTAATAATCCTATTGTTTTAGCATGGCGGTGTGCTTAGTAACTAGTAAACCTTGTTTGTGCAAATTAAGCCTATGTCAAAATAAAATAAATGACATTTATATCAATTGAATTTCAGGTTGCGCGGATCTTTAAATCATAAAATCTACTCGCTCCAACACCCGTGATGAGTACAATTTTTATCCCCATCATCACCCTTCACCCCTCAATATAATCTTCTTCCATCCCCACCTAATTGGGGCAACAATCATGGAATATAGTTTCTTGGCTCTTCTGCTCTGAATTCTGCAAATACACAATTCTCCCATGGAAAAAGTGCACTAGGATAAGTAATCAGATACTGGTACATTGTACAAAGAAGAAAACATCAATTTATCATGAGCTGAGGCAAATTCACAGCTCCTAATACTAGTTTGAGTGATATTGTCCAAGCAATACCTTTTATATAAGCTTCAGTATACTGTAACAGACTATAGTACTAGTAAAACAGTACATAACGTTTACGAATGACATTGAATCTACTACACAAAAACATCTATCGCCAAAAAAATTATCTATATAAATACTAACTTATACGGAGTATTAGACAAAGTAAGATAAGAGCAATTGATAACCCTTTGTCAAACACAGAATTTACTAAGCTGTAATGCGTCTAATGACCAGAATAATTTGTATAAAAGAAAAACATTCAAGATACACCTGTGCATACAAGTTTGAGTTTGACGGCCGCCAATAGATGTTTGGAGCTAATCAGAGTACTTGGATATCAACTTGTCAACATGAATGATGATATCATCAATGCGTGGTCGAACAGCAGCTTGAGGCTGAAGCATCCATGTCACAAACTGGTGAAGTGTATCAGGATATGGCGGCTTTGGTCCGGCTGGCCATTTTATCTGAACATTTACAATGGCCAATTGTAGGCTTCCACCAGATTCTCCCAACGCATACTCAAAGGGCGAGACACCATACCTGCAAATAGCAGCATAGGTGAGGTGACAAATGATGTTTCCTTTTGCTGAACATATTATCATTCAAAATCCATTTACTTGGTTCTTCAGAAATATTCAAATAGTCAGATTTCTCTCTCATTTTCCCACTTTTAATTGGGTTATTCCTACATTGTAATTGTAAAGGTACTCCGTTTACTCTCTGAAAAAATCATAAACACAATGAAATCTAGCGGAAACTTGATGCAACAGGATCAAGAAGCAAACTTTACTCCATAAAATTAACAGAAACCAGACAGCAAGTTGCAATATGGTAATCAAAGTAAAGATATTGATGAATGAGTCACATAAGGATCTTCACAGAGAAGGCCAAAACTGTGTGTTAAATATGGTACTTACATTATTGCGTACAAAGTGCATCCTAGTGACCATATATCAGTTCTTTCATCGATATTGCACTGACTTGGACAATCCCACAACTCAGGAGCACGAAAAGGGGCAGAACAGTGTTCAGCTGCCCATTCCTGCAAAATGTATCCCAATTTTTTAAGTACAATCAAGAACAGGATTATAAGTGCAGAGAACCTAGTCCTAGTCCAACCACATCTCAGCCCTTATCATAACCCTAATGTATACGGACAATTACGCTACATAAGATGATGTTTATAAACCTAGCTATAATGATTATATAGATGAAAATTTTTTATCACCAGATCCAATCAGAAAGGGAATTCCACCAATACTAGACAGCAAAATACTAGCAACCCTGCCTCTCATGCATGCATAATAGATTATACAACGGAGAAACAAGTGCCCCTGATACTTTAATAAGTACGGGAAACTATGAGGTTTCATACTCAGAAGGAGGACAATACAAGGTATGCAACATTTATGAAACTACTTTGTTGGGGACATAATGGAAGATGCAAAAGAACTAGAAGAGAGATTAATTTCCTGATAATTTGTTGCCACAAGGAGGTAAATCTAGTAGATAACTCCACTCTTTAAAAAGCTCTTCTCTTATGTTTCAAATGTTTGAAAACTCAATAGCTTATGCTGTTACACAGCACAAAATGCACATATTAAGACTATTTAAGGCAAGCATGCACTTGGTCAAGGGTCTACTCTAAATAGCCTAACTCCAGATAGTTGTATAGGTTAGTTTGGCTTCTTGCTTTAGCTTGATGTCATGATCTACTACTTTCCATTTGTAACATATCATACAAGCACCTTTAGATTGGGCTACTATGATTACTAATATTCCCAAATAAAACAATAATGCACATTTACTAGACAGCTCCAAAGGTTAATTGATTAAATGGAAACATTGACATCAAAAAACCATCCCACTTCAGCCTAAAGCCAGGACCCAGGAGGTGCTCGAAAATTTTAATTTATAAAGTTACAACTCATGGAATAATATGAAGAACAATACAACGGTCAAGTTCAAAGAAATACAGATAGTTGCCAAAGCAAGAAGACAAAAGATGATTTAGTGATGTAATTTAGGCTTCAGTTATCCTATAAATTCAACTTTGGAAAATTAAAGAAGGTTAGGTCATTAGAGCAATGATCCTCTAGATGTGATTAAAAAGCTTTAAAGTGTCACAAGACAAGGTAAAAAATTAACTAGAGGTCTCATTCAACATCAGCTACTTATGAGAAATATGAACTAAATAAACATATACATGAAATAAAAACTGATAGAAGAACAGGGAATGAAAATGATTGATGAAAAAAAGGAAGCACCTGAAGCTGCAAAGCTTCTGCACGTGACTGAATTTGCTTTCGAGCAGGACGGGCACTTCCGAAGTCCATCAATATAGCCCGAGGTGCCTGACCCTTTCTGTGTGTGATTAAAATATTCCCAGGTTTGACATCATTATGTGCATATGGAGGATCAAAATGATGCATGTGCTTCAGTCCTGCACAAAGCTGAGAAACATGTACTTCAATAAAATTACAAACCTATGCACAGCACAATATGTCGTTTGGGTCATAAAATCTATAGTTTTGCAAGTTCGGTAATTAGAAAATGAGGAAAAGGTGATTAGGGTTTATTAGCACAGTTTGTAACTAATACTTCATTACTTTTTCCATTTCATTTTAGTTGACATGTTTCTTTAGTCATGTTTGCCAATGCAAAAGTTCAATCACAAAATCTTTAATGATAATAAGTAAAACTTATAAAAAGTTGATATTTTGAAAAAAATAATAATAAATAAAAAAATTAAGAGGAATCTAACAAGACCCCACATGACTGTATTTTCTTAACTATAAACCATAAATGGTAGTCAAAGTAGAGTTTGTGGATAGTGCAAAAGCAAAAACATATCATCTAAAAAAACAAAGGCTGTACAAAGTAAGAAAGCCAAAATCTCTAGCATCGATGCTCATGCTGAATCTCAAGAAAAAGGCTATTTACTATTTAAACTATCACTTGCATCATAATAAGAAAATTATAAAGAACGAGAAATCACGAGAACATCAGAAACCACAAGTTCTCCCTAGAACAGAGGATCTTCAGGCAACTGCTATAATATGCTCAGAAAGTTGTTAATCAATGCAATTCTACTTCACCTGACGAAATATTTGGAGGACATCCACAGTCGAAAAGAACTCCTTATTAGCTTTCATCGCAGTTGAATTGTCCAGCAAAGTTCCATCCAAATGTACTGGGAATAACAGGTACGCTTCATGATTCCAAGATTGTTCTTGAGTGGCCTAATCAATGCAAACAAATAGTTAAAGATAATTGTAGATAGAATATACAGATGCACAATCTGCAAAACTGAGAGAACATCACAATGCTACAAGATTGAAACCATGATCAGCAACTTTACTATACAGCAACCAAGGGTAAGAACAGAAAGCTGATGAAAATGCAATTGTTTGCACATTGAAAAAGAATATAAAGCTCCAAAAATTCCACATGGGCCTGTTTCTTTACCCTTGAACTTCATTTTCATTGGATAGACATAATATCTCACAAGTTACTCATTTAGAAATTATCAAGGAAACAGAACAGTCCCTACAATTAAACCTATAATAGTTTAATAAACAAGCAATCCCACTCATGGCATTAAAAAAAAAATAATAAATTTAAAAAAAAAAAAAAATCACGTCTTAAGTTTGAATTCTCAAGCATATCAACATGCACTAGCCAAAGATAGAGACGTCCTTTTTAATTTATGAAAAAAAACACTAGAAACGAACATCAACATTGATCCACATATGGATTGTTACTTTCTCAACCCTAAAACACTTCACAGTTTGTTACAGGAGAAACCTGTCACCATAGTCCGGGAAATGAATCTTGAAATTCTTGATTTATTAGTTCCCATAATCAAAACAGAAACATTACAAGAAGTTCAAAACTCAGACCATCACGACCTAAAATTTAGAAAAAAAAAAAAAAAGTAAAACCATGAATTGAGATGCGATTATAGATGTAAATTTTGACAGAAAAAAATGGAGTTGAAGAGGATAGAGAGTGTTTATCCTATGACTATATAAAATTTTCCAGGCCCAACTGCTCCTACCAAGGAAGGAATGAGTATAAGATAAGATCATCAAATGATGTTAAAAGAAGCCAGAAAATTGAATCTATCAATGAGCCAATGTTTTCTCCTCTTAAATCCCATATAACAGACATTAAATCTTAGGGCAATAGATCACAAACCTATTTACGACATGATAGTAACTCTCTTTAATTCTATTTTTGAGCAAACAACCGCACCAAAAAGATAAAGATAGACTGAGAGAAGGAGGGGGTCGTAAGATAGCACCTCTCAGACAATCGGAATTTAATTAGTTTCCTTCAGAGACAAACAAGTAATACTAAAATAGCACAACAAAACTTGGATTGAGCACTTACCATGCATAATTGCATAGAAGAAAGATAAGACTAAAATAACTGTCCTAGAGTAATGAAAGTGGCATCCCTGAGGCATCTCTATAAAGGTTGCAATTGGCAAAGGATTAATTGATCTCACACAAAATCCATTTCTAAAATAATGTACATAAATATAATTTCTACCCAAACAACAGTCCTACTTAGCTCAGTAGATATGATGAATTCCCCAACTCTATCCCGATCTCCAAACAAAATTAAAACAGCTTCCAGGAAGTATAGAAGAAGCCTTACACTAAATTTATACTTGATTGTGGTTTTAAAATACTTTATTTATTTATATACATGCATACATGCTATCAAGTTTCAAGTTTCAACACCTTGTATTCCAGATTGATAGCATATACGAAGTATAAAGCTCAAGGGAGGAGAAAAAAGAAGGACCTAAACGCAGTTGATTACCTTGACTTTGATGATAGCATGATCAAGAAGGGGAAGCAGATTGGGATGTGTGAACAAGGACGAAACACGGATCTCCTCCCTCACCAAGTCCAGCTGCTCATTGTTTTGAATCAATACTTTCTTCATAGCATAAGTCCCATCATCTAAAACAAAGTTCATTTCCAATTTACATCACATATTAACAAATCGAAATCAAACGGACAAAAAATTACAAATCATCACAATTTCAATACAACTCTTACATTGTTAACCATATTAAGATCAAAATTCCTCATAAGTCATAAACCCACAAATCAAAATTCAAATCAATCAAAAAATCAGCAAATTACCCCCAAAATCACATAATTCATACAATATCAACCTCACACAATCCCTTAATTAAAGTCTCGGGGTGGTACCTATGAGATGGGTTTGAATCGAATCTTGTCTACATCATTGCCCTTCGTAACTCTCTTTACAATCACACAATTGACACAAACAAAATCAGTCACACTCACAATCTCCAAAACCCCATTTCAAAAAAATAAGATCACCATACAAAATCAGTCACACGCACAATCTCCAAAACCCCATTTCAGAAGATCACAATTACACATGCAAACAATTGAAAATTGAGTAGATTGAAAGAAACCTGAGAGAAAAGAAGGATCTTTAAGCTTATTAGAAAGACCCCCAGAAGCAGCAGAAGCGTCGGTAACAACTTCTTTGACCAAAAATACATAAGCAAAGCCACCTTCACCAAGCTGTCTTACGATCTTGAATCTATTTTCATTGATCCAAACATCTCCACCTCCATTAACAGCATCATATAGTGCATTTAGACCAGAAAATGAACATCCCATTTTGATTTTCTTGACTCTTTTGCAGTTTCAGTTGAGATCACACTTTCTCTCTCCTCTCCTAAACCTCACTCTGACAAATATATGACAATGTACAGATTGGGTTTGGAGTTAATTTCTGCAAATTTTGATCTAATTCATGGGGTATAATACGGAGTATTGATTGTTTAATTAGTAGGAAATATGAATAATTGAATATTATTATTGGAAAATGATGGTAGATGTAATAAGTTCCAAGATCTACGCATAAACCATGTGTGTGAAATGGGTTAAACGATGCACGATTACTACACCCATTCTCCTGACTAATGAGTCCCACTAACCCGGCAAGTTAGGGGTCAACGAATCGAGTTTCAAGTGTCAACCAAATTATCCATTTTATATTCGGGTGTATAATGTACTCAATTTGACATAATAGTAATAAGATGAAATTAAACATGTATTGAATGATGGATCATTTTATTACACATTTTTTATCTTAGAAATGGTATGGGATATTATACCGACATTATAGTTAACCTAGCCCTTAAACCAATTTTGGTGCAAACGCGAGGCTAGGCCCCACAAGACATGTAGAGTTGTAGACAAATAGATAACCACCATGATTAAAATAACTTTACTATATCGATGTATCTTCTTATTGATTTATTATCAGAATACATATAGATAACCACGTTTATTCAGGTAGACATTTATCACCCACTTGTTAAGTATTGTGGGGCACCTTGACTTAACACATCCTTATAGGTATTCAATAATACTCACCACATCATATTCCTCATGTATGATTTTGTTACGCTTATAAACACCTTAATTATAATTTTGAATTTTATGCCATTAAAGTGAGTTTTCTCGAACAACAATCGGAATAGTTAACTTATATTGACTTTGCAAGTATTAGGTCGAATCAAAGACACTTATCCGCTTTAAGCACAAGTTTTATAATTTATACCAGAACATAAACCATAAGCAATGCTTGAAATTTTAGCCTAGTAGTCAAGATTATGGGTGAAGGACACAAGTTTCTCTAAGTGATAACTAAAATCGAAAACTATCACAACATGTTGGGTAATTAAGATCCAAAAGCGAAATTGTTGGGCATTGGTTTTGGTTAAGGTTCCTTTTCATTTTATAAAATTCAGTAAATTGTTGTTAATATATTTAGAAAAAATAATCATTTGTAGAGTGTGTTTACTACGGTACTACTTGATAATCATTTTTAGATTAAGAGCACTTCGCATTGTTTCACTTTTAATGTATGACACTAAATGTTAGTGATTAAAAACAAAGATACTTCTTTAATTTCCATACATAATGCATGTATCAGATGCACATAGTAGTAATAGGACTAAAAAAAAAAAAGCTAGCCCTAGTATAAATCAGCCAGATTCATCCTAAGATGATCGCCTTATACAACGGATATTGTTTGCTTGCTGTTATTAATAGGAGAAACAACCTGAAGCCAAGTTGAAGAGGTAAACAAAATAACAGGGTAATACAAGGCTCTTTACTCCTGCTCAACTTTACTTCATAGCTGGCTGCTGTTGGGTAATGCAATGTATATTACCGCCTGCTAAAACAATTTCTCTAGCGCCTTCGATTTTTACTACCTGTAGAAACCCGTTGTCCTAGTTAGTTTTCTTCGAAAGACAACTGCATTAGAAGTCTACATATAGAAAGTTCATAATTACGTTGAACACAATCCTCGTGCAAAATCAGCATTTTAATATGTGATCATCTTTAGCAAACTCAAATGATTAATCGAAGCAGACGTCATGCAAGAATACAATTTTATTGGCCATAGCACCTCAGAGAGAGGTGAAAGGAGCCAGGGAAACGGCAAATACAGAGTAGTCTATACTCAACCGATCGAGACATAAAGAGAGAGGGAGGAGGAAGCTATAAGTCTAGCATTTGATTGTCCCTTAGCATCTCATATTAGCTTTTGCTTCAAAAACAAAGGCCTTCCAAAGATGTTACTTCATCCATTATCTTTTTGGAGAGGGATGAATAAGGTGGAGACTATTTTTAAATGGAAGCAGACAATAAAAGATGAAGGACGCAAACACAAATTCCAATGACCTTTAATCTATTCTTCTTCCAGAGGGTAGTGGTATCTCGAACATGTCAAGAAGATAAAAAAAAATGTAACATAATTTTTCACATGAATCTGGCTTTGTTACCTGCATACCTCGACCACAAGGCATCGGACACATCTACTAAAATTACTCTTAAACTCAATTAACACACTTTGAGTGGCAAGAGAAAATCTGAACAAACAAAAAGACAGAACGGAGTAGGAGGGAGCATGTGTGAGAAGGAAAATATAGACAAAGAACAGACGAATATTGGATAATGAAGCAGAGATACATGGACTTTCCATGCATATTTACCTCGTAATCTGGAAAGGCTTCTGATAAAACACGAACAGCTTCATTGTCCCACTTCTTATCTCCAAATTGAGGAGTTATAATCCCTCCATTGGCAATGTAGAAATTCACATAAGATGCAGCAAGTCTAGTACCAGGCTCTCTTGGTTTTGCCTCACCATCCTAACACATTAGACAAGCAAATTCAATTAAAGTACAAGAGAAAGTACAATCATCAAAACTTCATATTGTAGAAGTCAGCACATGTACATGTGTATACACGCTGAACCCTTTGGGTTAGCTCTCTATCCACTAGGATGAAATTACGATTATGCATTCGGGCCTTGATTGATAGTTACCAATCATAAGATCAAGAAAAACAGAAAGCAATGTAATTCAACCAGCCCAACCACAGTTTATGCAAAAGAACCAAGCGCAAATATAAGGGGATATCATCATTTGCAGTCACTTTCCAAACAATGAATTCATATTTATGTAGGTAGGCTCACTATAAGCAAGGGACAGAAGTCCTAGCTTGGTGTGATGGGATTCAAATGCCTGCAACAAGGCATTATGGAAACAGGTCGACTAATTGACAATGAATAATCGTACTACACGGTGGAACAATTAGGGAAGAAAAAAAAAATCAAGTCATCCAAAACAGGAAATCATCAACGTCTTTATTGTTAAAGAAAGACCAATCACATTTAACATCTGACAGAAATCCAAAGTCACAAGTTATTTTCAAGCGAAAAGCTGTAACTTCATAATTTTTAGCACTACACAATACACATTAAGTGTTTTCTAAACAGAATGGAATGAAGCGCATAAAAGGATGACCAAGAAACAGAGTTAGGAACTTGTCTACATAAGAACCCAATCTACTCACCTGGATGATACCTGCTGATTCCTCGTCTGTCATATACAACGGACCAGGGATATGAAGTTTCACTACTTCTAATTTTCTACCGTTGGCATCTGTGGTATTGGAGAGAACTGACAAGGCTTCAAGGGCTCGTTCATAATGTGGATCTGATTCATCATCTGTCCAGGATAATAGCACCACCCCAGGCTTCACAAAGCAGCACATGTTATCTATATGACCATTAGTATCATCATCGCCTGCACAAAAATTGTAACTAGTAAGATTCAGCAGTTAAATACCTTCATAAGACATGAAGAAATCCACGCAAACCGCCCTCAACTCACAACAAAGGGTGCTTATCATATCAGCATATACCACCTTCACATGGAAGATAATAGAAAGATGTCAAAAAATTAAATCTGTAAGTAGCTAAATAAGTGGGTTTTGTTAGAAAAGTTAACCTCTCAATATTACATGATTATGGTCATGGTGTCAACGTATACAAAATTCATCCCTCCATTTGATGAAAGAAAAAAACCTTCACCACAAGAAGCCAAGACTACTTTTTGTGATTCCTTCCCCCAACACATGAACATAAACAACAAACAAGAGTATAAAAGAGAAGGGCACAGAAAGGTTTTTCAACATTCCCAAAGGTCTAGACAAGAATAGAAGATTAAATGTGACGACAACTGAGTATTATTCTATAATGTGCACGTAAAAATTTGAACAGAGAATGATATTTTATCATCAATTATTAAATCGTCTGCCACAACCTTTCAAAAAGTCTAGAATCTATATAAACCTCAAATGACAAATGAAAACTTTACTAAATTCTGAAGACCATGGTGGCATGAAATCCCAAAATATAGAAATAAAAATATGTAATACTGTAGCACGTAATACATCTAAAAAAAAATACATTACCATGTAATCCTTGTGGAAGCCAGATAATCTTCCGGACCCCGAGGTATTCCTTAAGATTATCCTCTATCTGCTCTTTACTCATGTGAGGGTTTCTGTTTTTGTTTAGGAGGCATTCCTCAGTGGTGAGGCAAGTTCCTGATAGGAAAAGAGATTTAAAGAATGCAAAATATAAGCACTGTGAACACATTACAAATGAAATTCCAGTGGGAAAAAAGGAATTAGGATCCCCCTAAAAAAAAAGGAAAGAAAAACATGGATTGTAATACATGACTCACAAGTTATACTCTAACTGACATTGTCGAATGAATCTAAAACAATGGTAAATGAAACGATAAAATGTAAGAACTCTTGAAACAATGACTCACAAATATTGATACATATCATACTCAATAGTCAATAGATCAATTCCTTACCAACCCCCATCCGAAATTCCAAATCCCCTAAAAAGAAACACAAGAGGACAAAACTAGAAGAGTGCAGCTAAAAGGCTTCTCCCCTCTTAACAACTTTTTTCTTTTTCTTTTTTTTCTTCCTTTTTTTTTTTTGTTTTTGGGGGGGAGAGGGGGGGGGGTGTTTACCTTCCCCATCAACATGGATGCTGCCGCCTTCTAAGACCATAGA
The DNA here is from genome assembly GCF_948465745.1 of Chenopodium album. Taxonomy (NCBI): domain Eukaryota; kingdom Viridiplantae; phylum Streptophyta; class Magnoliopsida; order Caryophyllales; family Amaranthaceae; genus Chenopodium; species Chenopodium album. The sequence continues at coordinate 10,676,160 of NC_137844.1, forward strand.
ATGAGGAAATCTTGGCAATTTCTCAATCTCTAAAATCTGCCAGAAATAGCAAAAATAAGAAAAGCATTTAGATGAATAATGGTGAGCATATATGCACAATGGTGAACATCATCAGGGATCCTGCCATAGTGACATTACTGACATACAAACTAACCTTCCTTGAAACAAGGATGTCATGACTCCAATCCGTATAACAGCCATCATCAACTCCTATAAGATATTACAAAAACAACCAAACTCAGGATAACATGTTGTCTAAAGTTATAAAATCAATATATCTGTTAACCAACCCGAAAAAGGGGAGGAAAAAAAAAAAGCCTACTACTTTGAAATAGCAATCCCTTCTATGTCAATTCACACCCTAAGGATACAAATTACAAAGCCACAACTCCCAGTGTTATTAAGACAGAAGAGTACAATAGTTGAAAATTACACTATCACAGATCCACAGAAGCTGGCAAATGCTAAAGCATAAACTTATTGCGCATTTGCATCGTAACACTAAGCTAAACATGTATTAGAAAAAAATAGAATTTAGAAGCTTATAGTATCTGCTTTAGAATCATTATAGCACTTACCGCCCCAACTGTTGAAATTCCAATCAATTCCAGCTAAACTTTTCAATGAACCGCCTGAACTTGATACATTCTTCCTTACTACAAACTGAATCAATATAAATATAAACTAAATTCAATGCTCAAATATAAAAGGAATTGTAAATACAAGAAAAATCAAGGGCCTGAACGAAAAAAGAAAAACGCTGAAAGGCAAGATGAAAAAACTCACAGTAGGTCCTGAATCACGAAACCAGGAATCATTCATACTCATTTCTACAACCCTGACATTGGGAGGTAATTGACTCCTTGCATTTGTCCACTGTAGAGTTCATACAGAATGGCTTTCAATGGCAATGCAAAAAAGCATCAACTATTATATTCGTAATAAAGGCATAACTTGAATAAAAAACACCATCTAACCTGAGCAGGGCTAGCACATACAGTGACTGGCTCAAATTTTGATATTGCAGTTGCTACTTTTGCAAATACGTTCTGAGCAGGGACTGCATTATCTCGCCAATTATCTGGCCGTTCCTATTAAAGCCAACATCCATAACAATTACATTATCAATGAGCTCAGAAATGAACAACAAGCTGGTAGTTATTTCAACATTGAAAAATGTGCTTTACTAGCACAAAATCAACACCATTCACCCGTAGTGTTACAATAAAAACAAAGTTTTCCAATTGAAACTAAACCTGATAGCAACATCCATTTCTGACTTCACACAAAAATTGATTACATGAGCTATTCAGTAAGATTATTCAATTCAGTCCACTACAATTCAACTTCATTTTTTTTATTTTTAATTTGATAACTTAGGCCGTGTTCTTTTGGGCTTCTGGGCAGAGCAGAGCAGATTTCAGCAGAGCAGAGCAGAGCAAAGCAGAGCAGAGCAGATTTCATTAATATTAATATTATTATTTTTGCTAATATTATTATAATTACTAATATTATTATTACTATTATTATTATTATTATTATTATTACTATTATTATTATTATTATTATTATTATTATTTTTACTATTATTATTATTATTATTATTATTATTACTATTATTATTATTATTATTATTATTATTATTATTATTATTATTATTATTACTACAATTATTATTATTACTACTACTACTACTACTACTACTACTATTATAATCATTAAATTTTATTATTAAATATTAATTATAATTAATAATATTTATATTATTAAATATTAATTATATTATTATTATTAATATTATTATTATTATCAAATATTAATTATGTTATTATTAATACTATTATTATTAAATATTAATTATATTATTATTAATATTATTATTATTAAATATTAATATTTAATAATATTATTATTATTAAATATTAATATTTAATAATATTATTATTATTAAATATTATATATTATTATTATTAAATATTAATTATATATTATTATTATTATTAAATATTAATTATATATTATTATTATTAAATATTTATTATTATTATTATTAAATATTATTTATATATTATTATTATTAAATATTAATTATATATTATTATTATTAAATATTTATTATTATTATTAAATATTATTTATATATTATTATTATTAAATATTAATTATATATTATTATTATTAAATATTTATTATTATTATTAAATATTATTTATTTATTATTATTATTAAATATTTATTATTATTATCATTAAGTATTAATTATTTATTATTATTATTATTATTATTAAATATACATTATTATTATAATAATTCAATATTAAGTATTAATTTTAAGCAGAGCAGAGCAGAGCAAAGCAGAGCAGAGCAGCTCTAAAGAACGGGGCCTTAGTCAGCACCAATATACTAACTAGACGAGCTTATACATCAAGAAGCAACAGATTAATTAACTTATTATAAAATGCATAGTTACGCAAATGAGATCATATACTTGGGAGCATGATGCTAACAAAAGAAGAGTAAATAAACCGGAAACGAAAAGTAGTATAGGAATAGTAAGGAAAGCAAAGAGTTTCTTTACCGGCCATCCTAACCAACAATGGGAATGGGGTTCCCATTCAGCAGGCATCCAGTACCCATTTTCTGCTGGAGTACCTATTTCCTCCATCTTTATCTTTTACTGAATGAAAAAAAAAAAAAAAAAAATCTTTCTTACTTTCTCATAACAAAAGCACTTCCTTCAAAGTTGTAACACTTGCGGAAAAAGCTAGAAAAGCATGAATGGAATATTAAGAGAATAATATATGCAGTCAAGCCACTAGCCCGCTACTGGACATATTATAAGTTACTCCCTCCGTCCCATTATATAGTTCTTGTTTGTGTTTTTTCACGGTATTTAAGAAATAGGAGGAGAATGTGGATGAACTACATTAATAAAAGTAAAAAGTACAATCATAAACAGTTAGAGAGCGAAAGTGGAAAAAATGTATAAGGCATGTGCAAAATTCAAGGGTAAATTAAGAAGTTTTATGAATAAAGTTAAAAAAAAGTAAGAGTATAATGTTCTTTGCATACTATAAAAAAATAGAAACATGAACAACATTTTAGATGAACTATATTATGGAACGAAGGGAGTGTAACAATAATAGCAACAAAAAAACACTAGTCATGAAATAATTTAGAGTCGACTAACGTAAGGGCCTGTTCTCTTAATATTATTTTCACTTCAGTTCTTAATTTCTCTCTCGTAAAATATTCAGTTCAATTCAGTTTAGCTCCAATAAGTCCAGTTAAGTTCAGTTCAGTAAATCAAAACAGACCCTAAATCGTCATAGGAAAAAGAAAGAAAAACTATAAAAAAAAAAATTGTCTACCCCTTTTCCTCACCAACCTAAGTACGGACTACCCAAGTTAGGAGCACAACTACCACCCATTTACTAGCTAAGCTATATTTAAAGCTTTGTTTGGTCCACTCAAACAACCCCTTTATCACGCTAACGCCAATGGAGGAGGTTCCGCCGTTGTCAGTGACAGTGCTTCACCGGGAAACAATTTGCTGTAATTTTAATTGATTTCTAATTTTTGGTTTTTCAATTAATTACTGGGTTTTTGCTGAATTTGAAACTTTGCATTATCAATAAATTAATACTCGTATAATAGTTTAATACTAGAAAAAAACAAAATCTGATTGAGAAGTGGATTTACAACAAAAATCATAAAAACATAAGAAGAAATAAACAATTGATAAAATTGAATTAGAATTAACGAGTAAGTAACTTACAGAGTGGAGTATCTTTCTTTGAAGCTTAAAATAATATAGAGATTTGCGAACGGAGAGGCGGACGCACGGAGGAGAGGCTGAGATTGAGTCGTGGAGGGAGACTGCCGTATAAAAGGCAGAGGACGAACAAACTCCACTCACTGCATTATTATTTTATTTTACAAAGCAAAATATCCAAGGAAGTAAGTAACAACTTTACAAAGCAAAATACAAGTATATATAACATTATTATTTTATTTTTAAACCAGATTATTATACTACATTTATATTCATTTCTGACCGTTTCCTCAAAAAAAAAAAAAAACTCATTTCTGACCGAATCTACTGCTATCAGACAAATAAACAACAAAAAGAATGGAATCTCTTTTATCGTTATTAACAGAGCTAATCTTTAATTTTACAGTATGACTTTTTTTCATTATTTCTTTTTCATTTAAATAATCAAATCTTTATCTCATTTAGTTTAACGCACTTTTTTTTTTTTTTTTTTAATCACACACTAAAACACTGATCGGATAACCTCTAATTGAGTGAGTAATTCCTAATTGAACAACTAACTCCGACTTAACCGTGTTGTCAACCTTAGTGTTGCGAATTGTGATTATTACAAACGAAAAGAGTAAATGATTATAAACAACCACCATTACATTAGCAACCAAATTTGACGCAAAATCAGAATAAAATTTGCAACCAAATTTGACGCAAAATCAGAATAAAATTTTCTCAATTAAGAATATCTCAATATTGTAAAAAATGAAGATAACAAAATTGGAGAAACATAAACGGCCATTGTAAAAAGTTAAAAGCTCCTTAAATATGAAAGCGTAGGCTGGGGTGGCCGTAGCCCGTAGGTGGTCAACAATTAAAAGAATCTAACCCACGCCTCTGTATTTAGGTTTTTTTTATTTTTTTTTTTGGAGTAAGCTGAATCCAATTATTAATCAGAAGTGGGTTCCTTCATGTAATGAGTAAATAATTGTACTACCTCCGTTACAGGTAATGTGCAACGATGAGACATTTTCCTTCTCTGTTTTATGTCAAATCGTTGCACATAACCTGTAACGAAGGTAGTATATCTCTGCTTGCTTGCTCGGGATAAACGCACATAAAAACGGCAACTAGCATACTCTTACCACATTAAAATAATACAGAGAGAAGTTTTGGGTCATTGATTATATTACTACAAAAAAGAGTACAAAAACAATCCTAAGCATTTCTCAGATCATCTTTCTATTCAAGCAAAAGGGTTATTCAAAACATAGATGATGTCAATTCACGAATCTCTGATGAAACTTGTTCAGATTCTGACTTCAATTTTTCTTGATCTTCCTGGCTTAGCTCCCCCTTTGATGGCTTGTTTAGCACCAAAACACAGCAGGTTGGTCGCTTAGTAGCCCCGGCGCTTGCAAGATCCTGGAAATAGAAAAATACATTAGAAAGGACATACTTTTGCAAAACTATAATTATATGACAGAGTAGCTGCTCATTGGGGAAATCAAAAGACTGATATTGCCAGCCTAAGAAGATTAATTTTGAATTTTGAATTTTGAACCCCAAAGAAAATCCTCATATTATACGTCCATACTATGATTGGCACCGGCAAAAGAGCGTATTCAGATTGGATAAACAAAAATGTCTTTATTTTCACTCACAAGTGTATTTGGGGAGGGGGAGGCTATTCTTATGCATAAAACAGAGTGATAAGATAGAGCTATAAGTGATATAACAACATAAAATAAAATCAAAAATAGAAACAACATGTCACAAAAAAAGGCCCAATCCTTAAATTGGAATATCACAATTAAGGGCATGCAAACACAGGGAAGCAGGGTTGGCATTGCAGGAAGCAGGAAACTGGTATGATTTTACTGAAAATACAATAGCAAAGAATGCAAAGGAATTGTTACGTGCCAAATGAGTGAAAGGGCATCAAAAATCAATAATTAAGATTAGTCAGCCTCAAATCAAAAGTATGCAAGATGGAAATTGACTTTGTTCACTATCATTCCTACCAAACAATTACTTTTCCTTCTGCTCTTTTGCCCCTTTCTCGCTCTCCTAAGACCCTGTTTTGCAACCTCAATTTTCCAACAGAAGCCACTCAAAGCATATACACATTGCGTGATATGAAAGAAGCAACTAGGTGTGCAGCATATAATAGCTTTATTCCCTAAATGCATGTTATTTTAATTATCAAGTACATACAGATGCAATGATGATAATAACAAGGATTGTATTAAAGCAAATATGAAAACCAAAAACGCATCCAGAGGGGCAAGCCAGGCAACAAACAAGTAAACAACAAAACAATAGCGAGTAAAATAAGGGAAAGTTAGACAAAGAGCATACTTATGCAACATTAAGAAAGATAACATATACTTCAGTAAATTAAATAACAAACCAGGGTCTACTACAACTTACTTCTTTCGAAGGAACATATACGTAAGGAATTTCGGATTCTTCGCATAAGATTGGAACATGAGTGATGACATCAATTGGGGATATGTTTCCAGCAATCACACAAATTCTGCATCCACCCAATTAAAAAAGTTAAAACTACCATAGTGAGGAGTTGAGGACTGTTTAGCCCAAAGAAAATTGAGACATTATCATTAAAATGATGGCCAAAACAAGAAGAAAATCACAAACTTCCGGCAATAACAAGCCAAGCAAGCATTCTTGGACTAGAATCTGATAAATGAAGTATATAATAGCTAACAGAGTTACTGTCATTTGACCCTTCACACCTGTTTGGTTGGGATCACCACATTACAAAAAGTTTATCCATCAATGAAAAGTGAGAAGACATACACTCAATAGTTGCTTAAGATTTTACATGTAGCCAAAATAAGAATTCAAAAACAATATGGGGAAGTTTTACAATGTTTTCTGACATTCAAACTCCGGAAATTTGATCAAGATGACAGAGGGAGAATATAAACATACTAATAACCAATTCCTAGCAACATTACTCAAGAAAAAACCCCAAATCACACTGTATAAACCACCTTCAACAACTTCAAATACAAAATATTTGCCACTGTAACAAACACCAAAATTTTCAATCGGTATTGCCCAGCCACCCACCCACATCAAATGTGTAACCGGCTCTTTTCCAATCCTTATAAAATGCACAATCCACAAAATGTCATCGTTCCCCTAATCAACAAAAACCAGCACACAATTGATAATTGCTGTGTACATGACAATAACAACCCAATAACTTCAAAATCAATTCGAAAGCCAACAGTTGAGCTTCCACCACAGCAGTACAGCACATGAACTATCAACAAAAATGTAAATTTAACAAATACCTAAACCACCATATTCAAGCATAAAGTATACTAATTCCTACCTAATCAATTAATTAACATCAATATTATACATAATTATACATAATTACAAAGTAAAACATTGGAAATAAATTACTTAGTCATATAATTAAGCAACAATATACCCTTTATGACCGCGTCTGATACTCTTAACAACTTCTTTCACCCCTCTCTTCAAACATTTGTGCTCAGCAGCTGAAACCATTTAACAACACCAACAACAACAAATTAAAATTAATGCTTCAAAAGAAAATAATATCAACAAAAAAACTTAGAAAAACAAAAAAAAAAAAAAAATTGCGAGAAACGTTGAATAATACCTCGGCGAATAAGTTTGTAGGTGCGTTTGCAGAGCTTTTTGCCGGCAAGAGGTTTAGCAATGGGAGCGAGAGCTATGGCCTTCTTCTTCTCCTTGTGAGCTGACTTCTCAGTTTCACTATCGCTTCCCATTTTCTCTCTCCTCTCGCTCGATTGATAGTGCTGTTGCAGAGATGGCGGAAGAAAATTAGGGTTTAGGGTTTATGTGATTTGGGGGGATGAAAAGAAGGGGGTTATAGAAGGTGGAAGACAAAGGTTTTAGGAGGCTGGCTTTTGTTTAGTTGGGCTCGGGATCTATTCATAGGCCTAGAATTAGCCTGCTATTGTGTTATGTTTTTAAGGCCCGATCGGTAATTAGCGGGTAGCTGGTTATTAAAAGCCGATTGTGTTAATTGTTTTGACTAGCACTTTAGCAGGTTGTATTGGCGAATTGTAAAAATTACTCCGTACTTGATAGCATGTATAAGTATTTGTTTTACGGTTATCTAACGTATGTTTATGGGCACATGTTAAATTACAAAATTAAGGGATTTTCTAACGTTTGTCCACTTTATTTTATTACTTGAATGTGTTAAAAGAACAAGCAAAGACATTGTTGTTTGGGTGAAAAGGAGGTGTAACCGTGTTAACTCCAAGATAAGATTGTAAACGTGATATGTAAACGTGTTTTATAATGCTTTTAATATGTGGTATAACTATATACTTCGTACATATCATTCACTACGTCTATTTCTGATCAAAAAGTATTTTGGCGAGAAAAAATTACACCATCAAGAGACACTTTTTTTAAGAAAATGTGTTTCTATATATATTAACAAGACTAACAACCATGATAGTCGATTTTAATGAATTTGCATTATAATAGAAAAAAATTCAACAAACAAACTTGGAAGCCATTAAACTAATTAGTTTGGTCCGTAACCATAAGGTCAGTCGTGGATTAAGTGGTTTTGGATTAGGTAATTTCATTTTATTTTATTTTATTTATAAGGTGATTCATAGTTATAGGTCAATTGGATGAGCTAAGGACACTTTCATTATCGCGTATTTCAATTATTTTTTTTACTTTATTATATCAATTTAATAATAATTTGCATAATCCAATACCATTGCATATAAGTACTCTTTAGTTTGAAAGTAGACCATTTTTCTTAAAACAAGTTTGTAATCGCCTTTATTGATACCTAGTAAATAAAATGATGTCAATTCAAAAAGTTACATAATAATCCATAAAAATTAAAAACTCAACCTACAAAAGTATTATACAAAAAGGGTTCCTCAATTTAACGTTATTTCAAGAGTGGTGAGAAACCAAACTAAGCTCGGTCTAGTAGTAAGATTGTCACCTTCCAACCTTGAAGTTGGGGGTTCAATCCCCACTAGAGACACTTTGAGGGTGGAGATCCCTTACCCTCCTCCCTCATTCTAAAAATGTCTGACCCGCAAATACCGGACCAAAAAAACGGATCATTAAAATTTGTAGGTCATCACAAGTTTAACTCATTTAACCAAATTAATTTCAATTCTTTTTAAGCTTCGACCGCTTTGAATCTAATGTCCTAATTCTGAGTTCAACATCCATTATTAAAACAATTCCAAATTGGGTTAATTTTTTCAATCTCTTACATCCCCTCTCCCCTCTCCCCTCTCATTGAGTCATTGAGAATTTTCCATTCCCACCAACCCAATATTACAAACGTCCCCCCTAAAAAAACTACCTAACCACTCTTTTACACTCTTTTCACAGTCTTACCAACCAAACCAAGCATATTCTTCATCAACCACCTTCTCTCCTCTCCGACGAACATTCCAAAGCCAACAACCCACATTCTCTCTCTAAAAATGTCAATCTCTCTCCTCCCAAAACCCTTCCTCTCCACCCCTCTTCCTTCCTCCACCACCACCACAACCACCGCCGTCTCACGCCCTTTACTCTCCTTCTCCGTCAAAGCCTCTGCCGCATCAACCACCACCACTCCGTCGCCGGCGAAGCTCACCAAAGCTCACTCCGTTGACTCGGTTAAAGCGCGTCAGATCATCGACAGTCGCGGTAATCCTACCGTCGAAGTCGACCTTTTCACCGGCGATGGCCGCCTCTACCGCTCCGCTGTTCCGAGTGGCGCTTCAACTGGGATCTATGAAGCTCTTGAGCTTCGTGATGGTGACAAATCTGTGTATGGTGGTAAAGGTGTTCTTCATGCTGTCAATAATATTAATCAGATTTTGGCGTCCAAACTTGTTGGTGTTGATGTTAGGTGAAAATTTCTCTCTCTATTTTTCATTTTTTGATCGAAGTTTTAATAATCGTATAATTTTTTGAATAATACTTCGTATGTTGTTATTTGTGTGATTTGATGATGATTTATGGCGTGGTTGACTGAGTTGATGTTTACTGTTGAATTGTCACTGTTTATTATCGTATTTGATTATGTTTAGGTGAAATTTTCTCTCTCTATTTTTTCATATTTTGATCGAAGTTTTAATAGTCGTATAATTTGTTGAATAATACTTCGTATGTTGTTATTTGTGTGATTTGATGATGATTTATGGTATGGTTGACTGAGTTGATGTTGACTGTTGAAATGTCACTGTTTATGATCATATTCCATTATGTTTATGAAAATTGCATTGTGTTGGACCGCTTGATAGTGAAATTGATTGCCTGCAAGTACTTTTACAGCCGGTTTGGTAGACGGTAATAACTAATAAATGGTGGTGATGGTAATAAAATCAAAACGGAAAAAAATTGAATAGGAGAGCATAGAAGTATAGACGTATAGTATTGCTAAGTATTTCCACGGCTCATTTTGTAGACGGTAATATCTAATAGCCTAATAGGTCAGTATTGTTTATGAAAAATTGCATCGTGTTGGACCGCTTGATAATGAAATTGATACGGAGCAGCCCGTTTGGTAGGAGGTAATGGTAATAAAATAAAAATAGTAAAAAAAAATGGATAGGAGAGAGCATTAAGTACAAATATATATTGCTAGGTACTTTTATGGCCTGTTTGGTTGGCGGTACTGAATCTAATGACGATGGATTTATAGGGTAATTAGTGTTTTATGCCAATGTCCATGATATTACTGAATAGTGAATAGGAGTAGACTTAAGGAAATTACTAATGACATTATGTTAGTATATTGCTAATTAGTTTATCAAATGTGATGGTAGACTGGTAGTGGTACCTACAATCTGTTAATGAATAATTACAAGGGAAAGTGGAGGGAAGTGTAGAAGTGCTAGTAGTATTTCATGCTCTTTTTGTGTGATTTTTAGTGAATGGTTTGGCTCTTTATGGTTGTTTTGTTGCAATGCTCTTCATATGCTAATATTAAGAGGATTTGAGAAGTGTAATTAACTCTACGAAAAATGTTTCTCTCTCTTTTTTTTTTTGGCGAGGTTCAACAATGTACTTTATATTTGTATTGATAGAAATTATAATTCATTACTGCCCTTTACTCTGCTAGGGATCAAGCTAATGTTGACGCCCTCATGTTGGAGATTGATGGAACTCAAAACAAGTCAAAGTTAGGAGCTAATGCCATACTGGGTGTATCTCTGAGTGTTTGTAGAGCTGGTGCTGGGGCAAAGAATATGCCCTTGTACAAGCATATACAGGAAATATCAGGAACCAAGGAGCTTGTTATGCCTGTTCCGGCATTTAATGTGATAAATGGAGGAAGCCATGCAGGAAATAACTTGGCCATGCAAGAATTTATGATATTACCACTTGGTGCATCATCATTTACAGAAGCACTTCGTATGGGAAGTGAAGGTCAGCAATTTTGCCCTTGTTCAACATTGAACTTTAAATTTTAAATTTAAGTACCATTTTAGTGGATAATAATTTTACAGAGTAACTCCTACAATCAAACATTGGGTTCAGTGCCTGATAATTGATAATGATATACTACTTGATTGTTTAGGCACTATGTTTTACGCCTCTATTGGCTGCTTGATGTCATCATCATCCTTCTATAGTTCTATTGTGTCCGGTTGATTTCACTTGGCTTATTCATGTCAGCCTGATGCCTGTTTTGCTTCTGAGGCTTCTATTGTGAAATTATAATTACTTTAAGACACTGGTCGGCAACAGTTTGAATTTTTGTACTTGAAAACTTAAAAAAACATATCTATTGCAGTGTATCATATACTGAAGGGGATTATCAAAGCGAAGTATGGACAGGATGCTTGTAATGTAGGAGATGAAGGTGGTTTTGCACCAAATGTTCAAGATAATCGTGAGGGACTGATCTTGCTTATGGAAGCAATTGAAAAGGCTGGTTACACTGGCAAAGTAAGAGGGCATTTTCTAGTGCTAGTCTTTAAGCTCTTTTTTATACACTAGTTCTTTTTGGGAGGTGTACTTATGAGTGAACTGTGATTATGCAGATCAAAATTGGGATGGATGTTGCAGCTTCTGAGTTTTACACCAAGGATGGGAAATATGATTTGGATTTCAAGAAACAGCCAAATGAGGGATCTCATGTGCATACAGCTCAAGGTCTTTGTGACCTCTACAAAGAATTTGTCAGAGATTTTCCTATTGTTTCTATTGAAGATCCATTTGACCAAGATGACTGGAATTCATGGGCTTCACTACAATCTTCAGTAGACATTCAACTGGTTGGTGATGATTTGCTGGTGACTAATCCAACGAGAATAGCTGAAGGGATTAAGAAAAAGGCTTGCAATGCTCTGCTGTTAAAGGTAACCTTCTATTTTCCTTTTATACTATCTTCTTAGTCTGTCGGGAAAGGGTGTCATGAAAAAGTTCATGACATCAATCAATCTAAACCTTAATCCATGATACTTCTTTATCAATGCAAATTTCATTATGGACATCTAGGAATGTAAAAGGAATCTTTTGAATGGTAAATAGTTGACTATAAAGTAGCTGGTGGTTGTGAGCTTGTGATTGACCCATTGTATTTTTGACAACAATGCTCATTTGCTTGGCAATAAGCTGATTGTGCTAGTTATATGGAAAGTGAAAGTGTAACAAATTATAGTCATGGGAAAGTTATACTCCCTTCAACACAATTTTGTTTGCCTACTTGTAGTTTGAGGAAACGTTGTTGCTTATGAAACGTTATCTTAATAAAAATGTAGATATGATGGGACTATGGGAGATAGAGGGGTATTATCTTATTCAAAGTGGAGAAGATGAGAGGTAAGTGTTGGGTCAAGGCCAAGGGTAGAGGAGAGAAGTAATAAAACAATAGTGGATCTTTGCAAAAAAAAAAAAAAAAAAAAGGAATAGGCAAATTTTCTTGGGACAGAGGAAAAAAGGAAAATAGGCAAACTAGATTGCAACAGAGGGAGTAAAATTAAACTCTTGCCAAATTATGTTTAAACATGAAGAATTTGAACGATTCACCCCCCCCCCCCAACTCACTGTCTCACACACACATTTTGGTTGCATCCATGAGTATGGAGATGAGAGCAGAACAATGGCAAAAAATATTTTGCATCTTGTGCGAACTTGTTGAGTATGGTTAAGGGTAGATTATGGAGGGATAAAAAAAATTATCAGTAATTATGTGAAAAAACAGTTAGCTACAAAAGGCCTATATTCAAACAGTAAAGCAAACATCATATCTTTTAGTATTTCCATCAACCGTGACATGCAAAGGATGAAAAATTATGTGATTATTTTGTTGGTAAGCATTATCCTTGACCCATTCGTGTATTTGTTTAGTACATGCTCCCAAACTCATAAGATAAAAAAATAAATAAATAAAATAAAATAAAATAAAATAAAAAATAAAAAAAAACTTTCTTTTCAACAATTGGAGGATATTAAGATAAAAAAAACATGACATTTTCTGTCTACCTTCTACAAGTAAATGCTCCTAGTATTCTTCTCCTACAATTTGCACTCATTGGGATACCTCAAATGATCTTATTTTATGATGAATTTTAGGTTAACCAAATTGGTACCGTAACTGAATCCATTCAAGCTGCCTTGGACTCAAAAGCTGCTGGATGGGGTGTCATGGTCAGCCACCGCAGTGGTGAGACTGAGGACAATTTTATTGCAGATCTTTCTGTTGGCTTGGCTAGTGGACAGGTAATAGCTCTTTCACCTGCAGCACCTTTTTTTTTAATACCACTGTAACGATTTTCCCTGTCCATAAAGTTAGAAATTAATTCTTTGTATTATGCTTTTCAGATCAAGACAGGTGCTCCTTGCCGCAGTGAGAGGTTAGCCAAATACAACCAGGTACTTCCTCATTCTGTTGGGACCCCTGCTTTTCTTCTTCTGTTTTTCTGTATGGTTGACATAATAACCAATTAACCACCAGGTTTTCCGAAATGACTATTGTTATTTGTTACCAAGGTTTTCCCATGTGTCATTCACTCATTCTGGGTTATGTTTGGCTTAAAGGAAACCATATTTTTAAGGATACAATTTCCCTTTTGTCTGTTTGGTTTGTAAAATTAGTGATATTAAATTCTTTGGTTGAATTACGAGGGTGGAAAAGATTTTCCTTGTTAATGTAAGGAATGCCACAGTTTCTTTTCTATCCCTCACTTCCCTTCCACCTCCCCTTTTCTCGTCTCAATTTTCCTTTTCCCATTTTCTTTTCTCTATATTTTGGCAAGCTAGTGAACAAAGGAAACTGTAGTTTGAAATCTGAAAATCTTCAAAATGTTTTGCCTTTGTCCCAATTTTACATTAGCTCAGCGATTTAGTACAACACCCTGTACCTTCAAAATGTTATGAGGAGTTTGCTAGCCTAATGTGTGTGAGTTGAAATTTTACTATTGTTTGTTGATTGTATTGCATTTGTATGCAGCTTCTGCGCATTGAAGAGGAGCTTGGAAATGTACGCTATGCTGGTGAAGCTTTTAGGTCACCATAGAGATTGAGATTTCCCCCCAAGAATTTTTTATTGAATAACCCTGGCGTTAAACATGAAAACAAGAAGCGTGCAGACTGGAGAATCCAATTGTATAACTCCGTATCAAGGATGTAAACTGCATAGTCCAGAGTGGGCAAGCCAAGTATTATAGGATAGAGTTTACGATCTACAGTGTGTTACCAATTACCATGCTTCATGTTTACTCTACCACTGTAATATTTCCACTTTGGTAGAGTTTGATTTCAGTTGCGGAGACATTTATCCTATTGCATACAATTTTGTCTCACAAGAGAGCAATGTTGCTGAGTATTGCATGTACTGTTTATTGGCAAGATGGAGTTTATAATGCATTATGGTTAATAAATTTCTAGATCTCTGACGCAGATGATTTCATTTTATGGTTGCTAATTTAATCCCTCACCAGAATTAAGGAGAAACTATTGAAAAACTTGAAACCTTGCATCCTAGAAAATACTATGTACTTCGTATGATTTTGATAAAAAACCTATAAACTATTACGATTTGATGTAGAGTTGAGATTAATAAAAGATTAAAATGATGAGCTACAATTCTCTTTGATCTAGCTCTCAATTTAAAGTGATGAATCTAGATTGTGACACCAATCTTGAAAGGAGTACATACATTATTGAATAAATAAAATATTAATTTATATTGGATTTTAATTGAGGAAATACCTGGTTGTAATTGGTAAATCAGGAAGCATATAAGACATTTCCCTTATATATTTGGGGGTAAGGTTGTACTTTCTTCCTCCTCCATTATAGCTCACTACACTTTCTTTCTCCTTTCTTCCTCCTCCATCATTCCATCATAGCACACCATCACCACCTAAGGTGGTTAAAATTGCTTCCACTAAGAAGATGCTACCCCTAAGGGGCTAAGGGGTTGATATAACCCTAATTTACACCCTTTTGTTACTAGGGTATCTTTTTGTTACTGTCGTGAAGCAACGTTGGAGTGGTTGTTGAGGAAGGAGGGGGAAGAAGGGAAGAAGAAGAGGGCGCGTGAAGAGGATGATAGTGGTGGTTCGTGGTTGACCGGCGAAATGACAGGAGGTAGACGAAGATGGTGGTGGTTCGTCATTCCTGAATCGTGATGCTAGATCTAAGTTTTTTGAAACCGTTTTGTGTGAGACTGGACTCACGTGAGACCGGGCTCTTAATCAAAAGGGCGCGGGCCTGAGAAACCCGACCAAAGCCCACGCGCCATTTTATAAAATGTGTGAATTTTTTTTATCATTTATCATTTTCCTTAAATTTCGAGTGCCGTCATTTTCTCTCAGAATTTCGAACGCATTCATTTCGCGAAACTAAGAACGCCTTCATTTACTCAAATTTCAGAGCATTTAAATCTTCAAATTCCAGAAAATTCAAATCACAAAGATGGAAAAATCAAACAACAGAATGATAATTGAAGAAGAATCTAATTCACCTATAGAATCAACTTCGAGCTCAATTACTGCTGAAAAAGGTACAATTTATTTCAATGTAATTTCATAATTTCAGATCGTACTTAATTTGAGATTGTATTTAATTTCAGATTATACTTAATTTCAGATCATATTTAGTTCATAATCAATTTCGAGTTTATAAATTTTCGCAAAGCATTAATTCAATTTTGGATGCAATTTAAATTTGTATACAATCAATTTCGACTTATAATTTGCATGCAAGGTTAATTTAATTTCAGATCGTATTTAATTTCGAGTTAATTTCGACTTATAATTTGCAACCAAGGCTAATTTATTTTCAGATCATTGTTAATTTCGACTTATAATTTTCACGCAATACTAATTTAATTTCAGATCGTAGTTAATTTCATTTCGATTTATAATTTGCACGCAAGGCTAATTTGATTTCAGATCGTAGTTAATTACGACTTATAAATTGCAAGCAATACTAATTTAATTTCAGATCGTAGTTAATTTCATTTCGATTTATAATTTGCATGCAAGGCTAATATAATTTCAGATCGTAGTTAATTTCAACTTATAATTTGCATGCGAAGCTATTTTAGTTTCAGATTGTATACATAAAGTGTTGCATATAATTTTAACCATTGAAATTCAACTATACTAATACTAATAATGAATGCAACAGATAATGTAATTATAGAAGAGAACACCAATCAAGAAAGAGATGATGAAGAAAGAGATGAAGATGCTGCAAATATAATAGGTATGTTTGTTTGAAAATTATAAATATTAGAAGATTTTCGAAGATTTATATAATGTTAAAATAATCTAATTCCTGTGTAAAGAATACCAATTGATGAGTAATATTTTCTTAAACCTGATTAAAAATAATTAGATTCCTGAGTAAAATATTGTAATAACTGACCAATATAGACCAATACCTAAAATTATAAAATTCCTCATTAAAACATGCTAATTCCTGACCAAAATATTGTAATAACTGACATAAATTATCTAATTCCTGAATAAAACATGCTAATTCCTGAGATTTATAACTTTCAAAAAAAGTTAAATCCCTGACTAAAATATATTAAAGCCTCACAAAAATATTCTAATTCCTGACTGAAATTTTATAATTATAATTCCTGACAAAAATAAATTCCTGACTGTATAACTATAATTCTTGATATATATAATCTAATTTCTGACTGTATATCTTTAATTCCTTACAAACTATCTGAATTGATATATTTCTTTACTTAAATATTCTAATTTCTGACTGAAATTTTATAATTTCTTACACCAAAAATTATTTAATTCCTGACTTTTGTGTAATTTCTATTTACTTTTGTTGCAGATTATTACAAATATGACAAGGATGAAAACATAAGTAGATGTTTAGCAGGTTATACAGTATCAGACTATAATGATGGATATTTTTTATACAAAGCTCATTCAAGATCTGTTGGTTTCAGCGTTAGAAAATCAACAAAGAGAAGAGATAACAATGATTTACTGTATGAGTTTTATTTTAGATGTCTAAGGAAGGACAAAAGGGTAAAATGAAGATTGCAGGTGAGCAAAATTCAGTACAAATACCCATATTGGGTAAAATTGATGAAAGAAATAGAAAAGAAAAGGAAGTAAATAAGACAAGAACTGGATGCAAAGCTCATATTCGTTTCAAGAAAAATGCAGAAGGTAGATTTGTTGTTCTTACACATGAGTTGGAACATAATCATGAATTGGTAATAACAGTTCAACGACATCATCTAAGATCAGAAAGGCAAATATCAGCTTCAATGGGTGAGCTAATTGAGAGCATGATTGAGAGTGGTATTAAACCAATGGATGCTTATAATTACATAAGCAATGAAGCTGGAGGAGAAGAATGTGTAGGTCATACTAAGAGAGATCACCTTAACTATGTATCAAGGGTGAAAATGAGTATGGTTGAAGGTGGAGACATGCAGAATGTATTAGACACCCTTTAAGAAAGAGCGGACCAAGATCCTTCATTCTTTTATAGACTGAAATTTGGAGAAGAAAATAATGTGGTGAGCTATTTTTGGCGTGACTCTCAAATGCTTGAAGATTTCAAAACTTATGGTGATGTTTTAATCTTAGATTTCAAAACTTATGGTGATGTTTTAATCTTAGATTTCAAAACTTATGTTTTAATACAACGTACAGAACAAACAAATATGGGTTGATATGTGCTCCATTTGTTGGTATAAACAATCACTGGAGAACAACAATGTTTGGATGTGCATTCATAACTGATGAAAAGATTGAAACATTTGTTTGGCTGCTTTCAATTTTCAAAAAGTCAATGTGTGGAATTGAACCAAAATCAATCTTCACTGATCAAGATCTTGTAATGAGCAACGCCATACCAGAGATAAGCAGTTTTAGCTTCATAATATATGTATTGTATAATTTAATATGTCATTTGTATTCTATAATTTAACATAGTCTAAGTAATTTAATGTAGGTTAATTCCTGACAAAAATAATATAATTCCTGTGAAATATAATGCAATAACTGACTAAGATATATTATTGACAGATTTAAATTTATTAATTCCTAACTACAAACTTTTTAATCCTGATGAAGAGAATCTTATTCCTGATAATAACGTTTTAAATCCTGACAAAAGTAATCTAATACCTGAATGAAACTATCTTATTCCCAATTAAAAATGTATTTACTTACAAAAATAAATCAATTTCTGACAAAAATGCTGTAATTCCTGAGGAAAATAATTTACTTCCTGACAAATATAATTTAACTCCTGCCCTACATAATCTAATACCTGAATAAAATGTTATGCCTGACTAAAATCGACCAATACCTGAGATGAATTATATAATATCTGACTAATAATATCTAATTCATGATAAAGATAATCTTATTTCTAAGTTAAAAATGTTAAATCCAAAACTCTAATTATTCACAACCACTCTAAGTAAACTCTAAAACTATTTAATTCCTGACTAAAATATAGTTATGGCTGACAAAAATAGATCAATACCTGACATGAATTATCTAATATCTGACTATAAAATACTAATATCTGACTTAAATGTTATAATCCCTAACAAAAATACAAAAAAAAATAATTCCTGACAAATATAATTTAACTCGTGCTCTAAATAATCTAATACCTGTTTAAAATGTTAATAATCCTGAAAGAAATAATATTATTCCTGATTAAAAATATATTTAATTACAAAAATAAGTTAATTTTTTATTATATTAGTATAATTCCTGACTAAAATGTACTTATTCCTGATAATGTTAATCTAATTTCTGACTGAAAGAATTTTATTCCTAAATAAGATAATTTATTACTCGAGAAAAATAATTTAACTCCTGCCCTACATAACCTAATACCCGACTAAAATGTGATTATACGTGATATATTTAATCTAATTTCTTATTGAACAATCATATTACTTAATGATATAATTTAACTATATTGTTCTTGATATATTCAATTTAAAACGAATTCTTCAGTATAATTTCTTATTTTCTAATTAACCAGTTTTCAATGCCGCTAGTAGTCCTAAACACTCTCCCAGCATCACTTTCATCAACCTCATGCTCAGTGTACAAATCAAGTATTTTAACCAGTCTCTTACTAGGATTACAATAATTTATCTTTATCATGTCATCATATCCTAAGCTAGGAATGACCCTTTACAACCCAGCCACATTAGAGTCAGAAGGAAATTCATCAAATATTCTGACTTTACCATCAACATAGTCCAAATCAGGGGTGTATTTCCATTCACCACCATTATGCACAAAAAGAATAAACGATAACAAGATACAGAATATAAACCAAAACAAAAAATTCAATCCAAATAAGTACTTCAATTTCTTCATTTCATTAATGATTGTCAAATAAGTACATCAATATTTTGTCATAGTTGTGACATTGCCTTACAAAAGAAAAAGGACACTGTCACAGTAAACTATGACAAGAGCAAAAAAATTCCATACATTAATTATTTAAAGTGAGTTGCTATACAAAAGACTGCCCTGTAGTTAACCAAAAACCAACTCACAGGGCAATTAACCTAGCACTACCTACATCACTACTCTAACCTAATCTTCTTCTGCTTCCCACCAGGTTGAATAGCTTCCTCCTTCTTCCTTTTCTTGCTACACATGTCTTCCTCATCCTTAAATAGCCATCGCAAACCATCCAGAAACTCAGACCAATCCTGAACCATTGAATTATGAAAGCCATACCCATTATGCCTCATAATATCAGTTGCAATCCACCACCTTTCACTGGCCTGTCTAGCTCTAACAACATCAGGAATCCAGGCTTTCCAAAACCACAGATCATTTCAATGCTTACACACGCAATTGCACATTGCTTGGGCTCGAGGGGTGCACTTAGGAAAGATATACATGCATTAGATTTCAGGAATAGATAAAGCATGTGGGGCATCCTCTAGAGCAGCCATGTAGTGAGGGTCGTCTATTGGGTCCATTCACCCTAACAAAACACCCAATAATCATGGTGTTAACACAACCACAATTTAAAATAATTCAAACCAAAAAATACTCTGTTTTCAAAAATACTAACAATGAACATCAACCAATTCTAAGCATCAAATTACTTGAGTAACAAAATACATATATTCCACACATACACTTTTTGTATGACTACACAAAAAAACTGATGATCAACATAGCACTCTAAACCCTACAATACCAATAGTATTTTCAACTTAATTTCAATAATAAAACAATAAAAATAATAGAGAAAACAATGTACCTTGCAATTTAGTTGAATTCGAATAGAAATTGAATAAGAAACTACTAAATTGCCTTTGTTGAAGCTCTGGACATGGATGGTTTTTTTAAAGTACAGAAGGGAAATATGAAAGGGTGGATAGATTTTTTGGAAAAAACGATTTTTATAATACTCACTTAACTTAAATCAGTCATTTTTAATTTCCGCGCTTCCCCAAATAATTTTATTCTCAATCAATCAATTCATCATTTCCTGAATTTTAATTTGTCCACGTATTATACTTAGCCCTAATATAAAATATTATAATATAAGGAATTTAGTCTAATTTAATTTCTGACAAAAATAAACCATTACATGGGAATTTAAATCTAATTTCTGACTAAAATATACTAATTTTTGACCAAAAACTATTTAAGCCTGACTATCATAATTTAATTCCTGAAAAAAAAACAAATACATGACTAAAATAATATAATTCATAAATCAAACATACCAATTTAAACTTAAAAAAATATACACTAACAAAACAAAATAAAATTAAAGTACGATACTAAATAAATACTAAGTAATGTATAGGCTACAAAGTTCATATATTTGATAATCAATTCAGCAAAATAAAGAAATATATCATAAAATATAATATATTTAGAAATATTAATTATTACATATCATTTTTTTCATATATTTTAATGATATTGATTGAGCTTAAAACTTAAGAGAGAGAGGAAAAAAAAAACCCTAGAATCTTAATCTTCTTCTTGAGATTTTAAACTTGTTTTTTTCTTTTGATCTTCTTTTTCTTCTTTCTGTTCCTTCTTTTGTTGATCTTCCTCTTTCTTTTTTTTGTTTTGTGCTTCTTGGAATTTTTCTTGCGCCCTCTTTCTCTTCCTCAGTTCTTCGATTTCATTCTTTTCCACTTTTTCATAGAGCTTCATCAATCCATCCTTCATTCTATCTCTTATTTCGAATAGATCATTTAATCTCTTCAAAGTTGTCAATAACATTTTCGAGTGGATCTTTTGATGAAGTAGAAGACTGAGAATTGTTTTCCATATTTGAGCAATAAAGAAAAAAAAGTTTATTTTAGGAGAGAGAATATATAAGAACACAAACATGCAAAATGTGTGAGCAAATAATGGTTTTATAGACAAATAAAAAATATTAAAAAAAATACTTTTTAAATATTTTTCTATTTCTTATTCTTACATTTTTGTCATCTTTATCCAAAACTCTAAGTAAATATCTTTATCCAAAACACTAAATAATCACAGCCACTATAAGTAAACTCTAAGACTATTTAATATTTTTATGCCTGATAAACATAGACCAATACCTAATATAAGTTATCTAATATCTAACTAAAAATTGCTAATTTTTTACTTTTAGATTGTTATGCATGACTAAAATACACCAATACCTGAGATGAATTATCTAATATCTGACTAAAGCATGCTAATTCCTGGCTAATAATATCTAATTCCTGATTATAATAATCTTATTTCTGACTTAAAAATATTAAATTCAAAACTAAGTATTCACATCATGAATTGACTATTTAATATTCCTGACCTATATTATGTTAAACCTGGTTAAAAAAAACTACTTAATTCCTAACTAAATATTGTAATGTTTGATTCCTGGCCTATATTATGTTAAACTTAAAAATGTTAAATCCAAAACTCTAACTCTGAGACTGTTTAATTCCTGACTAAAATATTGTTATGCCTGACAAAAATAGATTAATACCTGACATGAGTTATCTAATATCTGACTATAAAATGCTAATATCTGACTTAGATGTTATAATCCCTTACAAAAATACAACACCTGACTTAGATCGTCAAATTCATGACTAAAACTTGCTAATTCCTGATCAATATAATTTAATTCCTGATTATAATAATCATATTTCTGACTTAAAAATGTTAAATCCTGAATAAAATAATCTAATTGTTCTATCATTGTTGCAGGTGTATCCAAATTCAAGACATAGACTGTGTCTATGGCATTTGCAAGAAATTTGTGTCACACTTTGCAACTTTGAAAAACAATCCTGAATTCAAGAATATGTTTCACAAGTGCTTAAGTGGTTGTGATTCACAATCTGAATTTGAAGATTGCTGGAACAAGATGGTTCAAAAGCATGGATCAGAAAAAAAAGAATGGTTTGATAGGTTATTCGGGCTATGGGAAAAATGGTGCACGACATTGAGCAAGGACATTTTCTCTGCTGGAATTCTTTCATCTCAAAGAGTAGAAGTAACAAACAGAGCAATTTCATTTAAGGCAAACGAAACCACTAAACTTTTGGAGTTCTTTCACATATTTGAAGCTGCTGTGAGAAGATGGAGAAGCACTGAAAAGAGTGACAACTTCAGATGTACTACTGAGAAACCAAAAACAACAACAAAAATATTAAAACATGCTGCCGAAGTTTATACTCTAAACTTATACAAGGATTTTAAGTTGGAATTTAACACAAGTCTAGGAGCATATGCAAGAGAAAAGCCCACTTCAATGCAATATGTCAAAATCTTTGATGTTTCTCTTGATGAAGATTATAAGCACACCTATTAAGTCATATATCACAGTCAAAACCATGAGTTTGTGTGTTCTTGTATGTGCTTCACAGAGACCGGATTGTTGTGCTTTCACATCCTCAAGATAATGCAAATGTACAGCATACATGCTATACCAGAGAGATACGTTCTGAAACGTTGGACAAAGCTTGCTAAATCAATGATATGGGATGAGAATGAATCAGGTACGTACATACTTTGTTATTTTAAAATTTATTATTCGTTAATTAAATATAAAATAAAAGTATTATTAATCCTGATTATAAGAACTTATTCCTGAAAAATATAATATTATTCCTGACATAGATAGTCTTTTTCCTGAAACAAATATTGTTACTTCTGATAAAACAATATAATTATGACAAACATAATCTTATACCTGATACAAATATTATTATTTCTGATAAAATAAACTTATTTATTACAAACATAATCTTAACAAATAAACTTATAAATTAATACCATTTTCTGCTTCAGTAGGAAGCCTCTCATTACCATCAGCATTAAGAACTCTAATGTAAAATTTTGAATCATTATCATGATAAATATCCAGTCTTTCTCCATCAACAATATTATTGGATGATATAAAGCTTGTCCATGCATCATCGATAAAACAACCACCACAGGTTCCTGTATTTTGTGGTACGCTTATCACTCTAACCTCCCAAAATCTGCCATTATTCCCATGATAGACTCTAATTGGACAATTTAATTTTAAAAGAAAACCTTTCCAATCTGCAGGAAGTGGCTGAAATTAAAAAAACACACAAAAAACAATGAAAACATAAAATATTTACTAAACCACAAAACATATGTATAATTATAAAGCTTAATTTATTTACCAAACTATGCCGATAAATTGATCTGAACTTAACAGAACATTTTTCCAAATTTGCATAGAAATCAAAGATTGTATAGAAGAAAAAAAATATAACTTAATGCAAAGTTAATGATATGAGACTCAACCTTATATAGAAACAATAGAGGTTGTTAATTTAAGTCTTTTTATAGAATAAACTTGATTTAAACAACCTTTAAATAAAAAACAGTTATGTATGAACAACAATAATTAACATGTAATTTAACAGAAGAAATTATGACTTTAGTCTTTTTTTTTTATGAGTTTTTAATGATGTAATAAATTACTTTTTTCAGATTTGTATGACTTTTTGATGATGCAACTAGGGATGTCAATGGGGCGGGGCGGGGCGGATGTTGGCCTTCCCATCCCCATCCCCACCTATCATTTTCATCCCCATCCCCATCCCCATCCCCGCGGCGGGTCTAATATTCATCCCCATCCCCGCCCCGGCGGGTACAACTCCAAAACCATCCCCGCCCCACCCCCCACTTGGATATCCATCCCCGCCTAATCCCCACCAAATACCCGCCTAATCCCCACCCAAGACCCACCAAATTTCCGTGTCTCAAATACACAATCCTACATAATTAATACGGATTATAATATTAAAAAAAATATTCTTAATATTACACACATTTTTGTTTATAACATAAGTGTAGTACAAAATATTATAATTAATATTTATTTCACGTAATTATTTTTATAAAATAATATAAAAGTATATGTGGGTATGAGGTGGGGATGGGGCGGGTACGAAGTGGGGCGGGTGGGGCGGGTACAACTTAAAATCCACCCCCGCCCCATCACCCATGGCGGGTATCGTTTTCATCCCCATCCCCGCCCCACCACCCACCAAACCAAGACCCATCCCCGCCCCACTGGGGCGGGGATGGGGCGGGTCTCCTACTTGACCCGCCCCACTGACATCCCTAGATGCAACTAAATACTTTGTCAATTTTATTTGACTTTTTCATGACTTTAGTCAAATTTGTGTAAGTTTTTCATAATGCAATATATTAAATTTTCAGATTTTTATAGCTTTTCATGATGCAAGAACACTTATGGCCCATGCAGAAAACAATATTGTTTTTACTGAAAAATTTAATCTTACTTCTGACAAATAATATCTTATTCCTGTTATAAGTATTTTTATTCCTGACAAATAAAATCTTATTCCTGTTAAATATATTTTTATTCCTGACAAAAATCTTATTTCTGTTAGAAAACCTTATGGCTCATACAAAAAACAATACAAGTATTGTTATTCCTGACTAATGTTATGTTATCCCTGACAAATATCATCTTATTCCTTACAAATTTAAAAACTTATTCTTGATGTATTCCTGACAAAGCTTATCTTATTCATTACTATATATATCTTATTCCTGACCAAACTTATCTTATTCATGACTAAACGTAGTAATCTTATTCCTGAATTAATAATCTTATTCCTGATATATATTATTATTACTGATATATATATATATATATATATATATATATATATATATATATATATATTCCTGAGTAATATTATCTTATTCCTGATCAAAATGTAGTAATCTTTTTTTTTTGTTAGGAAATGCAACTACAAATCATTCATTAATAAACACTCCTTGGAGGCAATCAATAACAAAGAATTTTTACAACCTTGTAACAATATAATATGTCAAGGGAACGAAGAAGCAACAAAATTATGTGATGATGCTTTGGAACAAATGTACAACTTTGTAAGAAAAGTGTTCCAAACAAATAAAGAAAAAATTCGTGAGCTTGATAAAGAACAAGAGAGAAGGAATGCTGTAAAAGATCCAAAACGACCAAAAACAAAAGGAAGGCCAAAGAAAAACAAACGAATTAGAGTACATTTCGAAAGAAGAAGAACAACAACTAGAGATCCAAATGAATTTGGTACAAAAACTCCAAATCCACAACTCATTTAATATTGAGGCATTCATCAAATAATTTTTATTCATTAAAAATAATAGTAAAAAATATTATATTTTGTTCAGGTATATTTTGATTTTGATATTTTAAATTTTTAATCAAAATTAAGTTTTGATATTTTTTATTATTCCTGACAAAATTAATCTAATTTCTAAACAAAACAATGCTATTCCTGACTAATATGATTTATTCCCTGATAAAAATCATTTATTTCCTTAAGAAATATACTAACTCCTAACTGTCGTTTGTTTTCCTGATAAAAGTAATCTAAGTTATGACATAAACAACCATGTATACCTAACTGATAATATTAAAGAAAAGAAACTTATATCTGACTAAAAAAAAATATATACAAAAAAAAAGAAAATAAATACATATATAACTGTAAAAACAAAATTTATATGTATCTATACTTAAATATTATCAAACAAAAAAACCTAATATTTGACTACAAAAAGGAAATATATATACAAAATAAAATTATCTAACTATTGTCTATATTTTGCTGGTTGTATTCTTCAATTTGCTTTTGTTTCTGCTGCTCCAACTTGAATATCCTCTCTTTTTCTTTCTTTATAGCAGCTTTTTCCTTCTAATATATAGCCTCAAGCTTCTTCCTTGCAGGCCGAGCTTTGAAAATTTTATCCTTGTTAATAGAAAAGGCAATGCAATCATTCCACAGTTTCTTGCGCAAAAAATTCTCTTCTCTATTCATGAAATCATAAGCAATTCTGCATCTATACACCTTCCGATTTTGCTTCTGCAAATTTATACAACAATACAAATATAATAACAATAAAAATAAGTAGTATAAATCAAAACAAAAAACAAAAGAGAAAAACACTTACAAGTTTTAAATCAACAAGTCCTCCATCTAATCCAGTGTACTTTTGCATACACATTAATGCAAAAAGCCCACAATCATAATTTTCATTGCTTGTCTTCCATGAAAAAGGAGTATGCCAACTCAAATAGAATTTGCCACTGCCAAGGAATGATATACAACTTTCCAAAGCAGCTACATTGTGTCTGAATAATACCTGACTATAAATATATAATAACTGACTATTATAACAGTACAATGAATTATTACTAGACAATAAGAAGCTAATACCTGAACTATAAAGGCTAATATCTTACTATATTTGACTATTACCTGACTATAACAGCTAATAGCTGAATATAAAAATATATTACCTGACTAAAACAAGAAATAAAGTTAAAAACTTACCAACTCTGCTTTAGCTATGTTAATCGATGGAAAACGTTGAACCCACTTATCAATGGCAATATAAACATCTTCAGCATCATGTTTTTATAATTCTAAATCAAGCTCCCTTTTTGTCAACTGATCCTTAAACTTTGCATATTCTTTCTGGATCATTTTCCAAAGAATTCAAAAAATTTTCCTGTTCTTTGATGAACTTGACTTCTTTTTTATACTTATTTCTCTCTGTATAACCTCCTACAAAACAAAAAAAAAAAAAAAAAAAATACATTATGTTACATAAATAAGAATTCCAAAAAATAATAAGCAAAGAAAAAGAAAAAACTTACAGCAACTCCAATATGAAAAACAAATCTTTTGTACTGAAAATTATCTCTGTCAGTTATTTTGCTCTCTTCAATATTCAGCACAAAAGCCCAAGCATCATGAATAGCACTATTAACCCAAACAGAGGGACGCAACGAACAAAACTCCTCTTTAACCAAAATAATATCGCTTTGGAAAATATCTTCACTGGGAAACTGACAGATAACAGTACCAGTATCTTCCACATACAGACTGTTGTTATGAGCCTTAACTCTCTCATCTTCTCTTGCAGGATCTAACTCATACTCCTCGTCATATTGCCTAAAAAAGAGGAAGTCACACATATATCTTTCATGCTTAGTTAAATTTTTCAGATACAGAGGCTTATTTTCCTGCAAATTCCTAGAGACAAGAATTTGTCGATTTTGAATCAGAATCTAATCAATAGGGGGATCTACCCAATCTGAATCACCAGCTGCTTTCAAATTAGCCTGCAATTCCAACTGCTGTTTATCTCTTAAATATTGCCATCTCTCAACCCTTTTTTCAGCATATGTATCAGCAACAATAAAGGTAGTTTCAGCAGGATCATTTGCTCCAGTAGAAATTTTGTCTACATCAATTAACTGAATGTGTGTTTTAAGAGCCTGAGTTCCTAATACCATAAGCTCATCTTGAGACAAATCAGCAGCAGTAGGAGGAGTAGGAGTTTTATCTATTAGAATTATGTAAGAATTAGGAGCAGTAGAAGATTCATTTGGAACAGATTCCTTTGCAACATATTTATTTCTTAATAAATCTAAAACTGCAGTTGTATCTCTAGACTGAGCTTCTACTTCCTGCAAGAAAAAAAATGTATTAATATCAAACAAAGTAATCTAAATCCTGACAATAATAACCTATACTAATATAATATGAATCCTGAATTAAATATTCTAATTCCTGACAAAGGTAATCTAATTGCTGAATGAAAAAATCTTTTCCTGATTAAGAATGTATTACTTTTAAAAAAGTGTTAATTTCTGATCAAAAAGCTATAATTCCTGACTAAAGTTTTCTTATTACTGATAAAAATAATCTAATATCTGACTGAAACAACTTTATTCCTGATTGAAATAATTTACTTCTTGACAAAAATAATTTAATTCCTGCCCAAACTGATCTAATATTTGACTAAAATATTCTTATTCCTGATATATTTAATCTAATTTCTCACTAAACCAATGTTATTGCTTTCAGACATATTTTAATTCCTGACAAACATATTTTAATTGATGACAAAACTTATATAATAAATGACAAAAATAATCTAATTCCGGACAATAATAAACAAACAAATTTCTGATAAAATTAATTTCATTCATGATAAAATAAATCTAATTTCTGACCAAAATACTTTAATTCATGAAACAAAATAACAAAAAAAATTACTTGATGAACCTTATCAATAGATAAATGATGTTCTTCTGTAACTTTAGTCTGAATTACATCATCAGATTTAGTAAAAACCTGAAAACATATGTATAACAGAAATAAAAAATATATACATTTATTTATATAAAATATCAAAGTTAAATGCAAAAATTATTTTAATAAATTATTCAAGTAAAATACACATATTAGACCTTAGATGTGCTGTCATCATCCTTGTCATTTTTACTTTCTTTTTCATTAGTTACTGGAACTTTTTCTTCAGTAACTTCTGCATTTTCTTCTTGGGATGGTTGAGGAGAAGGAGGAGTAGGAGTAATTAATTGAAACTTTGGCATAGAATCAGTTCCCTTGGAAAAACTCCTACCTTCTTGCACAACCCTAGCCTGATTATTATTCAAACCAGCAGGATAAAATTCATTGAGTCCCTTGGCTTTCCTTGGTGTTCTTGGAGGTGATGTTGAAGTTTCTAATGATCCTGTGACCACCTCACTCAGAACCAACCACGGTTGTAGAACTAAGAACACCCTCCCCACCAACTAAACTAACCACATTTCCTGATGGTGATGTGTCAGGTTCATAATATATAGCAGCAGATTCTACACCAACTGAAACAACAACATCAGGGTGAACAGTCAATACGTTGCCTTCATCTGTATTATCCTTTGGTATCTCTTTAGGCATAACAGTTTTAGGTATATCAGTTTCTTATTCTACATTGAATTGTTTTTCTGGATTTGCATCCTCTAAATTATCACTTTCATGTATATCTTGACTTTGGTCTTTTTCCAAATCAAGATCAGCATTAACATTATTCACCTATATAATCAACATTAATATCAGACACAAATCTTAAATTAATTTCATATATAAAATAATAATAAAGGTAATTAAACTTACAATTTCATCAGGTTTAAGCTTAAGATCAAAATTATCCAAATCAACGGCTAACTTTTTGCTCTGCATAGCAGCTAACACTATTTTATCAATTTTTGCTAAGAACTGAGGATTGGAATATACATCATCTTCTCCTTGAGATTGAGACTCTTGTGAAGTTTTTATTGCTTCATCCTTCAAATCAATAGCAAAGTGAATTTGGTTATCTGATACGATCTTCAAGTCACGACCAAATTTCATCATTTTCTTCTTCACAGACTAATAAAAAATAGAATAAAGAGTTATTGAGTAAAATATAATAAAATATACTATCTTCAAGTGAATTGCAACATTCTAATTCCTGATAAAAGTAATATAATTTCTGACTAAAACAATGTTATTCCTGAATGAGATAACTTATTTCTTGACCAAAATTATTACATTCCTGACTAACATTTTGTTATTCCTGATAAAAGTAATCTAATTTCTGACTGAAACAATGTTATTCCTAATTGAGATATAACTTATTTCCTGACTAAAATAATTTCATTCCTGGCCAAAATTCTCACATTCCTAACTAACATTATCTTATTCCTGACAAAAGTAATCTAATTTCTGACTGACAATATTAATGCTGATTAAGATAATTTATTTCCTGATATTAAATTTCTTACTACTGATAAAACTAAACTAATTTCTGACTGCAATTAATCCTCATTCATATTATTTTAATTACTTAATTCCTGAAAAAAAGTAAGTACATAACAGCAGGTTATACAGTATGAATACTTGAATCATAAACTTTACAAAATTAATAATAAGATGAGATTTTAAACTTACATCAATATCCATATTATCAATCTCAATATCAGTGGGATACTCTTTAGGAATCCTGTACATTACATATCTAGCTTTCTCATCTTCAGCTTTCAAATCAATGCTAGCAAATGGTACACCCTAACCTTCTTTCTTTTCACCAAAATCTTCATCATCAGTATCTTCAAGTTTAAACTCAATGCTATCCAACTGAAAAGATTTTAGAAGATCCTGTTCACTTTTCCCAGCATACTGTAATGGTAATGTCTGAGGATACAGTTTCACAGTACCATAATCGATATTTTCAGCAACGGCTTTAATCCTCTCATTCAGACTTTCACAAGACCAATTCATTACAAATGGCTTCCTATCTAAAGTGGTCCCAAACTCAAACTTTTGCAAAAAAGCAATTACAAAGGCAACCAGACAGCCATTTACTTGTTTTGATTTAGTTTTCACTTCCTCTCCTGCCTTCTTCTTCAAAATAAAAGCCTGAAAGTCTGCTATTGAATCACATAACCAATCCATCACATAACCAATCCATCACATAACCAGCCCAGTTGTAAGTCTTTATGAAACGTACATCTTCCAAAGACTTGATGATGTTAAAATTGGGGGACTTATCACCAATTGGAGCCAAAAAATTAGATACAACAAACATAACAAAGAGTCTCTTGAATTCATAACCTCCCTCTCTATATTTCTCAAACAATGTTTGATAAGTAACAAAATTGACATATGTCTTCTTCTTCTTACTTTGGACTGCTCTTTCAGATTTCTTCTTCTTACTTTGAACATCTTTTTCAGATTCATCTCCAGTTTTCCTCTTCTTCTTCTTATTAGTTTCAGATTCATCTCCTTTTTCCGATTCATCTTCTATATCTAAACACAAAAACTTCCTCCACTCTAACTTCAAACTGTCATCAGGATTAAATCCTTTCTTGTTTTTAGAAATCTCTTTCACAGCTAGATCGGTATAAGGAATAACCAAAACATCAGCAATATCGGAACTATCAATATGAATGGCATGTTCCTTTTTACCAACAATCAGATTTCTTGCCTTGGGATTATAATGAGTTACTATATAACCGTACAACTGATGGCTAATATTATCCTTCAAATTCTTATGAAGCAATCCACCAAAACCAATGTCTATTACATCCTTCTTTTGCTTATCAATTAAATCTTCCAGAATTTGACAAAGATGATTAGGACCGGATTTATTACCAAGCTCTAAGTCTGAAATATCATCTTCAGTAAGAGAATTGAAAAATTGAAAAGTAAAAAATCACATTAAAATTAAAAGCTAAATAAAACATTCTATTTCATGATAATAATTATGTTACTCCTGATAATAGTAATCTTATTTCTGAGCATAAATATCTTTTTCCTGATAAAAATAAATTCATTTCTGACCAAAATACTCTTATTCCTGATGAAAAATTGTTATTCCTAACTAAAGTAATGTGATCACATATATCTTATTACTGATAAAAGTAATCTTATTTTGGATTGAAGCAATATTATTCCTTATTGATGTAATTTAAATACTGACAAAAAGAAATTAATTTCTGACCAAAAAAACCTAAATCCTGACAAACATATACTATTATCAAAATAAAATAATCTAATTCAAGACAACCTAATTTGCATATATATGATTTATCACAGTATAATAAGCTAATTTCTGATAGGAAAAATATAATTCCTGACAAAGTAATTGTGAATCCTGACAAAAAGTATATATTATCAAATTACAATATAATTACAATAAGATAATTGTACACAAGAATATTCTACTTAAAAACCAGATATAGTATGTTTCCCAAGAAAAAAGATTCTAATATAAAAAAAAACAAGTACAAAACCCGCTATGTCTTTTTGTGAATTAAATAGAATAGAATTTCACACCTAACAGGTCGACTTCGTTTAGAACCAGGTTTAGGACCACGCTTCTTCATTGGAGGTTTTGAATCGTCCCTACAGAACGAAATAATAACTTATAAAAATCGATTTTTAAAAAAACAATATAACCTAAAAATAACTGAAATATAATAAACCTTTCAGCCATTGCAACTGTCTTCTCCTGTTTTTGTGCTTGTTTACTTCGTTTAAGATAAACTTTTAAGGGAGAAGAATCCTTAATCGACGGAATGTCAGCCATTAATGGAGTCGAGAATGACGAAAGTTAGGGTTTATATAAAAGAACTAAAAATTAAATACATGCAAATAAAATTAAAGCTGGAAAATGAAGTAGTGATGCGAACTATTCGGAAAAATGAAGTTAAGTTGATAGTAATGGAGTGTAACTGATGAAAATGGAGTGAAAATGCAGAAAACGTGGGTAAGAAGAAGAAGGAGAAAGGCGGAACGTTAGGTTTGATTTTGATTTTTTTTTTTTAAAAAAATCATGAACATTTAAACTTCGGGCCGCACGAGGGCTGTACTTTAAGTAAACGGGCCGATTAATAAAACGGACTCACATGAGTCCGTTCTACACAATATTTTTCGAAGTTT
This sequence comes from Chenopodium album, assembly GCF_948465745.1. NCBI lineage: Eukaryota > Viridiplantae > Streptophyta > Magnoliopsida > Caryophyllales > Amaranthaceae > Chenopodium > Chenopodium album. The sequence goes on from NC_137844.1 coordinate 10,709,231, forward strand.
TTTTTTTTATTTTAAATTTACTATATTGCAAAGCTAGCCCACAATAGGGGTTGATTTACAATGATTTGTCAATCAACATGATTTAAGTGGGGTGATCTCGCTTTAATCTACTATCTAGTTCTATTACAACAACATTTAATTTGGAACGTAAGAAGTATAAAGTATAATTTAAAACGAAGGAAGTTTAATCTACTCATTCATTGGCTACTCATTGATGCAAGGTAGCATTGGAGTTAGAGGTATCCTTTACAAAAGAAAAATTATTCCTTTTAGCAATTGTAGCCTTTGTACTTTAAATTCAGAGACAATTGAACACCTATTTCTCGGTTGTGAAAAAAACTAAAGATATTTGGGAACATCCTTTAACAAAGAGTTGGTTAGCAGTTTTCTTACACAAGGAGGCTTACTACCCACGCTAAACAACCTTAGAAAGAACAACTCCACTCTTAAAAAAACTTATCTTCTTATTATGGAGCATATGGAAAGAATGAAATTCTATAATTTTCCGAAATGAAACATCAGATATCCCTCGAACTTTCCACAGAGCGCAGTTTGCGTTCAATGAGTGGCAATATCGTACTCTCACATATAACTTTTTAAGCTCGGGATCACCTGTGCAGAGATCCCAAACCCATACCCACCACCAACCCATCCATTCCATTCCGCGCTAGCAGGTGTCATCATTAGAGACAACACTGGTTCCCTTATCGCAGCTCGCACTTTCAACCTCGGCAACACCATTGTTTTTGTTGCAGAAGCTACAACTCTCCAAAAAGGGATCCTTCTCGCTCTTCAACACGGGATTCAACATTTAGTCATTGAAGGGGATAATCTCCTAGTAATCAACGCAATCAAGGGAGTTTGGTCCGTTCTATGGCAAATCGATCACATCATCACCGACATCCTCATTCTTCTTCAAAGGTTTCAACAGTGGGATATTCATCATGTTTACAGAGAAGCAAACAAAGCAGCAGATTGGATCGCGAATGTACGTCATCTTGTTAATGATAACATGGACATTACTCTTTGTACTTTCTCATCTTTGTACCCTATTATCTCTTCTGATGTATTAGGAATACCCCTTGTGAGGAGGAGTTCCTAATGTTTTTCTTTTTTCTTACACTTAAAAAGAAAAAAATAAATAAATTCATTGGCACTATAATTTAAAACGAAGGAAGTATAAAGTATAAAGTTTAATTTGTTATTGTAATGACATTGGCGGGAAAAACATGAATATGCGAAGTCCAAACTCCAAACTCCATAACCATAACAAATTAACAACTCATTCATTCAAATACAGGTAGTATCAATGGAAGGTAGCGAAAGCGAGGCGATTTTCGAGTCATTCAACCTTAAACCTCAGCTCTTCATCAACGAATCCCTAAATATTGTCGATGAATTAGTTGATGGCGCTTTTCATCACTTTCATTTGTACTTCTTTCTCTCTCCTCCTAACCCTAATTTCGACGCAATTTTTCTATATTTCTCACTTTTTAAATCGTTTTGTTTTTTTTCAGGGAAGCATCGAAATTATTGAAGACTGACGGCACTGACAGATCTGAAGATCTTCAAAAGGTACTCTCAATTTGAACTGTTTCCCCACTAATTTTGTCTCTTTTTCTGAATTTTTTTTTATACATTTATGCATAAATTTATGGCAATTTTTACAGTAATTCAGTATTCTGGAACATATAGTGTGTTTGGGAGTTAGTTGTGAAAGTAATTTGTAACTGTATATGGGGATTTTTAGTTTTATTTTTGTGATGGGAGAATTTAGGTTTTGGGTTATGGTACTTGGGGTAAACAATTCGAGTTTCGATGATGTGGATGGATGGATTGTGTGAAGATTGAGCAATTAGATGTGAATTGGGTTGGATATGGACAATGCTGAATCGGGTTCGATTATCTGACCTGATTACCTCCTTGTTTTGTGGCTCTGAATATGGTGGGACACATTGGGTACCGAGGGATGACGTTATGAATTCTTATCCTTTGGAAAATAATTCTGAAAACAATTCTGGGATTTTCACTAGTATGCTGAAATTAAACTTTTCTTGGGTAACTTTGTGGACTACAAAGTAATTTATAGGGTAGCTTAGGAAATGAGATGAGTTATCATCCATTCTTAATGTCGTATTTGCTCAATTTTGCCTCTCATAGTAATTGCTGACTTGCTGAGACCATGATGGATGGAACCGAAGGTTGTCTTGAAGGGTTTCTTTGCTGACTCTTTGCTTCTCGTGTATTTCATGTGTATTTTTCATCATGGGTTGCAATTTTGTTTATTTTTATTTCTTTGAAATCATAGGGTATTGATTATATTCAAAATACAATTCAAGCATCTTTGGACAAGAGGCTAGTTATGTGGGAGCAATACTGCCTTCGCCATTGTTTTACTGTTCCTACTGGGTTTTCATTACCTTCTGGGGTAGGTTTCTTGCTCAGAATTCTTTTATTGATGTTTTTAGTTTTCTATACAGTTTTATGGATTCCTCCCTCTTTTCATGTTTGATGCTAAAAGTATGTATTTGTTGTGATTTAGTTTTATAGTTGATATTGCCAATTACTATCTTTCTTGTGTGACATGAATAATTATCAAACCACTATCGTTTTTTGGAGAACCAATGCATTAGCAAATCGTGTTATCTACTCCCTTTCACTTGCCAATAACCTTTAAATTGTGAAATGAAATGCTTTTTAAGTAAGCACATATTACATAGAGTGAAGAAGAGATACAACATGTGACGAGGAAAGAGATACAAAGACACCACTTAGGCACTTACCCCCCAAAAAATAAAATAAAATATAATAAAATCGTATTTCAAAAATTAAAACAGAAAAAACAAGAAATTGTTAATGAAATTGCAAACTGAGCAAGTTTTGATTATAACAGTACCACTTACACACTTTGTAGTCTGTACCACTAATTATTTCACCTTTTCTTATTTCTTGTATTGTATCTTCCTCTTAGAAAATAAATCATTTGCATAACTGTCTAGGATAAGGGCATAAGAGACTGTGTTTCTAATACTGTACCAATGTAAATTCATTGAAGGCTCTTATCTTGTTTGAAGTATGCACATAATGTGATGATGGTGTTTTTCTTACATTGCCTTATCATTTGAATATAAGCATATGTATTATATTACAAGATTTTTAGAGTATAGACACACATCTAGACCAACCTAGGATGAACTTTTGTGTTGTGACTGAAATTCTTTTGGTGCATCTTGGCACGTGGTGCTAATGTAGTAGTGTGAGATCTGTATTCTGTAGTCTCGAAAGGTCAAACTTCAAAGCATCACTGTTATAGATTAACTCTGGCAACCGGTAATGATGACACTAATTATACTAATTTATAGAAGGAAGCTTGATAATTGATTAATAATGTTAGAGAGGGATTACAAGGACAATAGCTTTAGGCTATTACTCTACCTAGTAGCTTGAGGCTACAAATCTCATCAATGTGTTTTCACTCAATTTTCTGGATACTCTTCAAGTTTTACATACTACATTACTTATACTAAGATAGCTAATGGTCAAGGCTGACCTTAAGGGAGTACATGTGACTAATTAGCTAAAATAGAAAAACCATAAGCAAACATTGTTGAAGGCTTGAAGCTGGTTGCTTTCTTTCCTTACTTCCTTCTTAATTGACTTTGTCTTCTTGCATAGAAATGCTCCTTGGTTGCTAATCTTGCTGTTGACCTTTCTCAAGATGTTGTTGACCCATGTGCCTCCCTTTTCTACGCCTAGAATACACCAACAAAGGTGTTTGACCTGATTGCCTTGGAACCCAGTCCATAACAATCACCCTAGAAGCAATTGCCTTATCCTCCTGTTAGCATCCTGTGAGGCAAAAACCATCATCCCAAACACTAAGGTTTCTATGTTTTTGCTCTATTAGGTTAGCCTTTTTTCACATCCTATATGCCCCCTTGCACAATTTTTGTAATTATAGAGTTGTGCAGATCTAAATGCATTTACTTTATTCCTTGGCATTCTGAAAGTGTACAAATTGGACTGAAGTTGAGGTGAAGATTTAGGAATAACAAGGGCTTACTCATGTGAATAACTTTGGTTTTACGAGCCATTTTGAATTGGTTGCTTCTTATGGTTTAGGAAGTTTCAATCATATTAGGAAGTTGAGTCATACTTTTTCTCTAAATGCGCCGAGGTTGAGAAATGTAGGGTCTCTTTAATTGTTTAGGTAGTATTGAAGACTATAGATAACTTTATTTTGATTGCAGGACGTAATAAATCATGTCTACCTGCGGGACACAATTGTGCTTATACACCACTTATTCATTATTAATATTATTAAGGCCACTATAGTTGGAGATAGTGTATAAAAAGGCTTGTCTCTGAGGTGCAAGGTAACCTGGGTTATGTGCCTTTTTTTGTTCAAGCAAGGCTTTTTTGATGAGGCACACTGAATCGTACATTAGTTTCCAGATTTTGCTCCTCTCTTCAATTAGACGGCATGGCGCATATTAAATACAGGGACATCCTATACATTTGTTGGAGGGTGCTCGATAGTCAGTAGTAGGGTAAGGTCAAAAGCTGTTAAAAGGAGATACTTCTGTCATACAACAATAAAATTGCTTGTGATGTGGGTGGGTGTTGTGGAGCTTTTTTTTTGGCGTACTTGAGTAGAATGAAACATGATGGAATTCAGATAACACTAGGACAAATTCTTATAACACTAATGAATTTTATTAAAATTTGGGTAGATAATGGGACTACTCCTTGTATTATGGTCATTCTCATACAGGGACCATCTGGTTGTTGTGTCAAAAATTGAAGTTATGGTAGATGTGCTGGTAGTCTGACCAACATATCCTTTGTTTTATTAGGAATCTTTTCTATTAATGCCTTATTGTCTTACCCTACTTTATGTATATGACGAGTTAAACAAAAGGAACCATTGTGTATTCTGTCCAACCCCCTTGACTTTTGAGTGAGCACTATAGCAAAATTTTGTTGTTTGATTGTACTTTGTAAATAGTGCTCCAGTACTACCCTTTAGTTTATGCTATGTACTTTAGCTGTTTGGATGACTTTTTAATTCATGTCATGAACAAGGAAACAACATAATTTATTCAAATTTAAAGGATCTTTGAGGATGAGGCATGGCTGGATCATTTTGGGGGTGTGGTTACTTTTAGTCTTAGCTTCTCTCTTTTTGATCCTCAACTAGTTTTCTTAGCTCACGTTGTAGTCTTAAGCAACTTCCTATGCTTCCTATGTTATGCATCGGGATTTTCTAAACATAAATTCTTCTAGGTTTAGGGTATGGATAGAGTTGTATAAGTGGTGAATTATTCAATGGCTGGCCATATTTGATCGAAGTTCCTATCCAAGAAATTGGGTGATATCATGATTATTCTTCTTTATTCGACAAGTCTTTTCGTTTACGCTATCAATTTATCATTAGCAGGGTGTTAAGATATAAAATAAGAAAGGGAAGGGAGGGAAAGAGAGGGGAGAGGAAGGAGGAAGAAACTTAATTCCATTGTTTGGATAATGGAGAAGAGGAGAGATGGGGAGGGGAATCTAGTAACAATACTTGAATTTGGTGCAACCAATTACGAAGAATAGGACATAGAAGCAAAGAAAATGAGGGTAGGAGGAGAGAGAAAGTAAAGAGTGGTGGACAAAGAAGTAGGGGGAAGGATGTGAGAGAAAGTAATGAGAGTGGGACAAAGAAGCAAAGGAAAGAGCAAAGAGGGGAGGTAGAAGCCGGAGAACATATGTGACTGGATTGTTACCATTTTCCAATTCTTTTCAATTTTTAAGATACTAATTTCTTAAATATTTAAGGAAACGATATCTTTCCATTCCCCTCCCCTCCTTTTCCCTCACCCTCATAAAGAACTAAGCAAACAATCGGAAATCCCTCCCTCATTTCCTCTTCTCTTCTCTCCAATTCCTTCAATCCAAACGCATTATAAGGGTGATATAGACAAGCTTTAAGTTTTTAAAACTATATTTAAGGACTATTAATTTTGGACAATCCACAGTCCAACATAAGATGTGGCTTATTATTAAGAATGGAGGGAGTACTACTTAAAATAAGATTCATCGTTTGCTTAAAAGGGAAATTGGATGAGATTTTGGACTTGTTAAGTTGTTATAGCTAGCGTATTTTAGCCAAAGCTTTGTTATGAACTAACCTTCACAAATGGCTTTATATTGACCTCAATAGGAATCAGTAGGTTGTGACATACTAGGAAAGGTTACCTTTGGGAACAACAATCTACCCTTGACAATGTAGGGTTCAAGGCTTCAAGCACATTAGTACTATATACAGGTTCAAGCTTTTAGTAGAAACAGTAGTGAATTGTGATTATCCTAACAAAATACCGAAGGTTAAGAAAAATGTAATGATAAAAGGTATTGACGTTCTATTTTTTTCTTCTTTTTGATGGTTAGCAGTAGGATTTAGTGCATGTTAACTCAATGCTTTTTGGTTGAAATAAGGAGAATTCACAGTTCTTGCATAATGCTTACATAATTGTCAGTGGTCTCAACAAGATGATTTTCTTTGGGATAAGGTGATTTTCCTAGCTCTGCTTTTGGGCTTGAGCTTCGCTTAGGGAATTTGAGGATGTTTCTGTTTTTGAGAAATATGATGACACTTGGGAACTTTGTCATAAATGAATGTTAAAGTTTTCTGGTGGTTGCTTACCCATTTTAAGTTGCACTTCATTGTGAGTTGCTGGTGTATTTATACCATAGAAAAAGAGGGTATCCATTTTCCTAAGGAATGGGACCTCAGTGAACTACTGTCTTAGCTTTGTTGACAGCTATCTCTTACACTGAATGATGGTTACCCTTTCCAGTGGTGTGGATGTTGTACAAATTGTGTATTGGGTATCTGATGTCATCTGATGGCTTTTATTGAGAACCCAAGACCTGAGCGCATCCAGTCCCTTAATGTCTGAAGTTGCTAATTTCTTTTCGTCTTTCACTATGGATATAGGCAGTAAGTCCGTGTTAGTCATAAAATGACTGAAGCTATCAACTTGACTACTATGATTATGAACCAGAGGCTAGCTATTAAGCTCAAAGTGAGTTTGCAGTTGGAGCATTAAAACGTTAAATGGTCTAAGTTGGACACAATTCTTTTTTTACTGTTGTCCACTAGGAGTGACATTGGAATGTCTGATAGTGGAGTTCAATTGATGACTTCTTGTTGGAATGGGTGTTTAGGCACTACGCTATTATTTTGTGATCTTCTCTACAATGAAAATAGTCGCATAATGCCATTAATTCATGTATTTTGATGCCTAGATGCAATAATGCCAATCAATTGGAGTTATAGTTTTCGCACTGCTTCAGCCAATAGCTCACCATTTTTGCAATAAAGCTTTGTAGGATGATGCCTATACCATTCAGTGAAGAACTGTTTTTTTATAATATGATGTGTGCTACTAAAATTGCTGTATCTTTGCAGTTTGCACACTACTTTCTCAGAGTCATAGTTAAACAATGATATTGATCAATTATTTATGGATGCTATCAAATAGTGTGGTTGATTCTAGCAAGTTAGCTACCGTGGTGTGGCAGATCTTGGAAGTCTTTAGTCCAATTTCTACTGCTTTTGATGTGATTGTCTTCCTCTGGAATGTTTACTGATATTCCTTTTCAGGATGAAGCATCTGGTGATGATCTAATGGACCAAGATGATCCTATTGATGAGCAGGTAGAAGCACAACTTGATAATTTAAGGAATAAGCTTGCAGAGGTAAGTAAATGCTCTCCAAATTGTTATACAGGAAAGCCTTTCATGGCCTGATATTTGTATATCTACTCTGTATGCATTGATGTACTAGTCTCATGTTTTTTTTTTTATTTCATACGTGATCCAAGGCTGGAAAAGAGTGCTCTGAGTTGAAACAAGAATTACGAGAATTGGAAAGAAAATCTACCATGAGCAACCAGTATATCTCATCTGTGAATGAAGCATTACAGCTGTATGAGAAAAGTTCTGCACATGACATGTTCCAAGGTAATAACCAAGTGTCTCTAGCTTCCAGGTCATTATGCATGTATTGATTATCTTGATATGAAGATGGACTCCTTTTCCTCTGTTTGACTGGAAATGTGGAGGTTGTAGTTCTGCTGTGTTCAGATGGTGATGTGCAATAAAATTGTTAGGTGGCTACAAATTGGTTATTTTGTTAGGCTGGACTTAAATGTTGATCTCTTGATAGTTGAGGAGGGGCAAGGGTGGGATTTGCTCTACAAAGCAATAGAATCAGAGTTTTTTCAACAGAGAAAAAAAAAAAAGAGGGGGGGGGGGGGGGTGGGGGTGGGGGTGTTGACAGGTGAAACAAGATATTCTATGGTTTTCAGACAACCTGCTCCTGGCTGCTGTTACAATGGCAAGAGCATCTTTTTTAGCTAGAAATAAGAACATATTGAAACTAATTAGTTTGTATCAGAGAAAAGGTATTTTTTTTTATGAAAGTACAAGATAGAAAGCCAATTCATGTTGGACAATTGAAATTAAATATAGGAAAAAAATTTAAACAGACCATTCGATCCCATGGCACCGTCCCATTAGTCTTATTACAAAAGATACGGTCATTATGCTTGAAGCAAAGCACTTTTCATGGTTTGTCCTAGGAAAATCAGTAAGGAGTACATTCTATTTGTATATGACGACCCACAAAGAACTAGAACCTGTCCACTTTTCCAGATGCTTGTAGCTTGTAAGTTTTCAGAACTAAAACTTGGTCTGTCTTGATAATATTTTCCAGTGTTTATCGTGACCTATTGATGCGTCAATACTCTTATTGACTATAATTGTTAAACTTTTGCTATGGGAGTGGTCTTCTAGTGGTGACTTGTGACTTTGTGAGCCTTCTGATTCCGGACTGCTGTAATATATTGCTGAATATTGAGACAGATTTTTAAAAGATTGGTTTTAGTTGGCCTGACATAATAGCCATGTCGGTCTTCAGTTTCTACTAGAGGTCATTAATGAACTTTGGAGGCATCTAGCATCTTGTTGAGACTGTTAAATTTTCCATGTTCTTTAGTAACACTCCAATTTCTTTTAGGGCATTGATTGGTATTGAGGTTTTGCTTTTGTGGGTAACTAGCCTTTTGTATATTCTTGTTGAGGGACCTCCTTGATGACGCCTTTATTAACCTAGCTCAGACAACATTTTGTGTTCTATTAGAACTCCAAAACTCTGTATGTGGTCTGTCTCATGTCTATAAATGCTCTACAACTAAAGGCTAAGACAATGAAACCTGAACACTGCTCTTTCTCCATGTCTCTCTTGCCAAGTAGGATGGATTATAAGAGAATAATCGCTTTTTTGCAGATATGATGAACGTTGCATCTGAACTCCGTCACAAAATGGAGCAGCTAAAGAGCAAAGAGATGAAAGAGATTGAGCGCAGTAGGAGGGAGAGGGCAAATGATGCAAATGGAGATATTCCCGAACTCAGATACAGCAAGGGTACATTTACTTTACTTTTATAAATGAGGAATTGCGATTTTTCAGTTCTATGTTCATATTGCCAAAATTCATCTCTATTGCAGGTCTTTCCAAGTTGGGGTTGGATGATCTTCAGGAGTTCATGACCAAGATGAACTCAATGACGTAGGCTCTTTTTTGTTGTTCTCTATGCCCCCTTTACCCCCTCCTCTTACTCTGAAATTACCTGGTGAAGTGAAGTTTTAAATTTGTAATTTCTGTACATATGTGAAGATTAAGTCGTAGTAGCAGTTGTTTACCCTTGTTAGAATTAATACATCACAAACTTAATGGTGTACATTACTAGACAAGGGATGAGATCCAGAATTCTAATAGAGATTATAGCTTAGTTATTGTATTTGTATAACCTAATCTGCAGTATGAGAACTTAGATGACGACAAATTTCGTGCAACTAATGTGCTTTCTTGGTTCTGATCGTCTGTTTTTGGAATCTTAGAAACATCTTTAGCTGATCATGGGAAGTTTTTGCAGTAGTTAAATTGCACAGGTTGCATTACACAATGCACGTATATATTGCCTATGATAGTATGCGTGTGACTGTTATTTGATAAGCCATGCCCTCTGGTCTTATAAGTTGGAATAGGCCTTAAAACACAGGGTCTAATGCTAGTTCCTTACGTAGTAATTCCCACCTGACACGATGTTAATCACAGTACTTTAGTTATAGAATTTTATTGTAGATTCGGTCTGCAGGATTATCAATGTACAAGAAGATTTTTTTATAATCTCACATGAAGCTTCTTGAAGAAGACGTGATGAAAACTACTTACTAATGACTCGACCAGGACTCTAATTTCTTTTTGCAGCAACAAGCAGCTTCACTAAGCTGAATTCCTTGGCATCAAAATCACTGGATAAACCGAGAAAAGATGAGTTTCTCGGTTCAAATTAACATCACGTTGGTATTAATAGCATCATATCACAGCAACACAGCATGCAATTCAATATGCAGCCCCTTCAACTACTCCCGTATTAGCTAATAATGAAAACATCTGATTATAATTCTATTTATGCTAAGCCAATATGCCAATTCAACATTCACTGAAATATTATATGAAAAGTAATTCTAGTATTCTTCAAAAAAAAAAAAAAAAAAAAAAGGAACATTCTAGTACGAGTACAATCTAGCGAAAGGGGAAGAATGCATTTCAACTAAAACTATATGAGGGATTTTGGTTAAACCACCTAGCTAAAATGGATCAATCTTGTTCCATATTCATCAGTGTCGCGGCTCAGATGTCAAATCTCCCCTTTTGTTGTTTGTGCAGTACTAAGGTCTCCATATAAGTATCAACAGATTTACGCGTACATTTATAAACATCCAAATGTTGTATCTGATGACTTTTAAAATTATAAGAACACATTCCATAACAGCAATCATAGATAGTATGCTGTACCAGAAGTGTATTCTTTTCTTCATTGACAAACCCTGTAAGACCAATAGTACGATTACTACCTGTAAGAAACTGAAGAGCTTCTAAATTTACATCTCCGGTATACCATAGCCGCCATGATTTATCCTCGACCAAAACCCATATGCAGGTACGATCAGAAGACATACTGAAAACTGCTATAGACTCACCGAGGACAAAACACATTTTGGTGAGACCTGTTTGTTTAAGAGCATCAGGCAAATCCACTGAGTTGAATTCCTCGGAATCAAAATCAAATCATATAAGATGAGTCGCTGAGCCCTGATCAAATCCAAACCAGTACGCAGCAGCCTTAAAATAAATTCCACCGTCATCTTTATGTAATAAAAGCCCTCGAATGTGGACATCCAACCTACCTTTGATCCTCCAAAGGTTATCATTTAACGAATAAACCGAAATAAAAAACTCGTTAAAGTTAAACTTAAAACACCCTAAAGTAAGCAACTTATGATCATTAGTAGACGGAGCGAAACCTAGCCGATAAAGTGCGGTAATGTGGTATTATCCATAGAAAAAGGACTGGGGGAATCACCAACGACTTTCGAATACAAGGATTATAGAATACGAAATTATCATGGGTTACATCATTTTTCAACAAATATAATCCATAAGAGCTCCCTAATATAACGTGTTCACCAAGAGTTTTGATAAGTACATCGATTTTTCTGAATGTGTCGATACTACGAATGATAGATTCATAGTCTTCCACATCTATCAAATACTTGCGTTTGTTGTTGTAAAGTTGAAGATGCATAACAAAGAAATCAGAGGAATCAATTAAAGAACACCAGCGTTTACAAACACACCTCAATCTCATTAGGCTTTTCGCCGGTAGTCTCGCTAAGATTTCCGTCCACAAATCCGTTGGTAAATCAGCCATTGATTTAGAATTTGAAGGGTATAATGAAATCGGAAGGGTCAAATATGTATAAGGTTTTTTTTGTCAAATAACAATAAGTCAATATATTTTGTAGGGTTTTGCTGGCGAGTGCTCAGGGCGTTATTAAATAAAGTACTCCTTCTGTCCCCAAAACTTCGACTTTTATGGGTTGATTTTGCGGTTATTAAGAAAGTTAAATAAAAAGAAATAAAAACATATTAGAAAGATAAATTTACATGAGGTTTGTAAAAAATTAGAGAGATAAAGTATTAAAAATACATGAAAAAACAAAATTTTATATAGGAAGCTAATTTTGCACAAATATTATTGTAAATTGGTGGATATTTTAATGCAAATGGGTCGATCTTTTTGGGACTAAAATTAGGCTAAAAGGGTCGAACTTTTGGGAACAGAGAGAGTAACTAATTATTTAATATATTATCTAAAATAATACTCCGTATTAGATTTGGAATGCATGTCAAAATCAATTAATTAATGTTTATTTTACTATGATAATAAAATGATTATTCCCAACCAATATCATTTTAAACCTGCATTGAATATTTGAATCTCTAAATTGTGATTGGTTATTATTGATAAACTAATTAGGGTTAATTTCGTCATTTACAACAACATAACCTTGAAAAAATAAGACTAAATTTTTTTAGAAAAAACTTATAAAAATAAACCGTTTTTTTCTTCCATAAACAGTTTTAGTCTAACCCATGACCCCCACTTTCTCTACAACCAAAAACCCCTTAATTCTTTCCTTTGATCCATATTTATAGTACAAAATCTCTACATTATTCTCAACTTTCATAATCACATTCATAATCATCATTAGCAACGTTAAACAACAACAATGGTAAAGTTAAGCAACATAGTAATCACAACCCTAAACATCTTAACAACAATCCTTTCATTATTAGCAATATCCATATTTATTTACCTACACTTTTTCATCAATGGAAGTCCAACACATTGTCAACAAATGGTAGAATGGCCTATTCTTATAATAGGACTAATCCTTCTTACTATTTCTTTACTAGGAATGATTGGTTCATGGTGTCAAATTCCTTTCCTTCTTTGGATATATGTTGTTTCCGTGGTTGTTATCATGATAGGTTGGGTTATTTTTACGGGGTTCGTGTTTATGGTCACGAATAAGGGTGCTGGAAGAGCGGTGTCTGGTGTCGGGTTTGAGGAGTACAGGGTGGGTGATTTTAACCATTGGTTACAAAGGAATGTTGTTAATACTAAGAATTGGGTTCAAATTCGGAGTTGTTTGGTTGATACTAAAGTTTGTGCGTCGTTGGACCGTGTTTATACTAATCACGGCCTTCATTTTCTTAACAAAAACTTGTCTCCAATTCAGGTAATTTTACTTTTAAAGTTTTGTTAGTAATATTATTGCTTTTTTTTGTTTGATTGTTAGCCTGTACTTCCAATAGCACCATAAGAATAATTGCGGTTTTTTTTTTTGGTTATGTTGTGTCTTCTCATTATTATCACTAAACATGATAACCAAAAATATAAAAAATGATAATGACAAGATTTTTGACGTTAAATCTAGAGTAAATGAAGTTGAAGATTTCCTCAGGAAAAAAAGGAGTTAAATAATTTGTATATTTCTTCCTAAATTTGCGATTAGATTTTTGACCCTCATTTTTTTGGTACAATATCGAATATTTATTTATATGTATGTCATCGTTATAAGATTTTTAATTTTACTCTTGGACATGGGTCATTTGGTTATTGATGAATTTAATCTTTTGCATTTTTAAACTCTACCTCTTTGTAAAATTGTAACATGCGCGCTATTGTTTATGGTACGTACGGCTTATTTCCATTAGTTGAATTTACTGGTTTTGCACAACTTCGATGTTAATTACAAGCTTACAATGCGTAATTAGATTAGTTACGCTCATCTAGGATCACCTTTTTTTAGTGACGTGAATGTGGACTATCAAGTTCATTTAATTGATTTTCTAATTCATGCCAAGAACGCAATATAATGCAGTTACAAACATGTGTGAAGTGAGTAACATGGGCAACCCACGTTCTTAACATTGAATTGTAAAAAAAAAAGAAAAATATATATGTATGTTGCATGCGTCACATTGTTTCATTTTTTTAGTTACAACTATATATTCGTAATTGTGATACATTTTGAACTTGTTTTGTCAGTCAAGTTGTTGCAAGCCACCAACATCATGTGGGTTTACCCCTAAGAACGCAACCTACTGGGAGGTTCCGAAGACAGGCCCGACCTCATCGGATTCCGACTGCAATTCATGGAGCAACGACAAGGACAAGTTGTGCTACGATTGCAAGTCTTGCAAGGCAGGTGTACTAGCCAATCTTAGGGAGGAGTGGCGCCATTTCTTGATCTTCAATATCACAATCTTTATCATTCTCTTTGTGATTTATATGGTTGGTTGCTGCGCAATCCGTAATAGTTATAATCGTTCTTCCAACAAGCACCCTTAGTTTGATATCACGTTTGTTCATGTTGTGTTTTCTAGCATAGTTTATTAGCTTAATTAAGTTCTTAGAATAGTATTTTCTTTTCTTATATTTTATAGGTTGGAATGTTGGATTATTGTGTTAATTAATCAGTTTGTGTCTTAGATTGTTAATTAAGTTAGTTTTATTTATTTAATTTAGGTCATAGTTTGTGCTATTACTGCTATTCTAGTCTATTGTTAAATTTCTACTAGTAGCAATATTCTTTTACCTTCCAAGATATGGTTTTGTCCAAACACATTCGAGCATGCTCGGTAAGGAACTAGTAGCAATATTAATTTGCTCATTTCCATATAAATTTTATGAGTAAACAAAATAAGCAACCATTAATTCATATATGGAAAGTTAGTACTTCCTCTATTTTATTTAAGTAATCCAATTTGATTTTTTCACTAACATTAATTTGACTAATGTTAAAATTTTATGCGAAGTACTCCATATATAAGATCAAACATAGTCATATTAATACTTGTTATTAGAATTATCTGATAAGTTTCAATGTACAATTACCAAATTTAATTATAGCATTGTTAATTATTAAAAATATTACATAGTATTGGTCAAAACTTCACTTTGACAATGTGTCAATTTAAAATAGAACACTTGAAAAGATTGATTGTCCTTGGGTCCTTCCCCTCGTGGCCTCGTTTGGCACCAAAAAAAAAAAAAAAGACTGTTATATACACCCGGATGCATGGTGCACCTGAATGCACCGTATACCGTTGTTTTTTATTTTTTTTTTTTTAAAAAAAAAAGTGTTTTTTCTCGTGTCAAACGGTTGAAGTCTAAAGTGTTTAACACCTCCGAATCTCCGATAAATTCCAAAAAAACAACCCCACACTCATCACCGCCGCCGTCACCATCGACGTCTCCTGTCTTCCGACTGCGCACCTCATATCAGCACTGCACCATTGTTTTCTTTGTCACACTTCTCTCTTCAATTGATTACTGTTCAATCCGGAGTCATTAAACTGAAATTAACAACCAAATTCAAACCCATTGCTAATTAGAGTGTAAATTTTGAGGTTAGCTCATTTCGAAATTTGCATTGCTCTTCACTTGTAATTTTGAATGTAAGTTGTATTTTCATTTTCTATTGAATTTGTTTCAGTTCAATTGCTAATTAAAGGCATGTTTATACTTCTCTCATTACAATTGCTGCTGTCTTTAGTTACTTAATTCAGGTGTTGTGGACTGATTTTACCAACTAATTTAGGTGTTGTTATCTATGGTTAATCTTTAGGGGTTTTGCATGAAATGATTCAAATCATGTTTGAGGATGAAATTAACTTTTTTTGTCAACTATGAAAATTAGAATATACTCATATGTTTAGTGGGTTTAATTTACCTAGTCATTTTAATTTTCAATACCCAAATTCGAGGTGAAAATGAACATTTTGCAATCATGATTGATTCGGCGTTATAAAAGAAATTGTGATTGAAACAGCTTGCAGGACAAATGGGTAACAAGATGAAAGTATTTGCAATATGGTATTTCAATGTTTTTTTTTTTTTTTTTTTTTAAAAAAAAAATGGTTTGAATGCAAAGGCGTACGAAGCCTCAATTTTATCTACTACTTTTCAAAGTTGATGACAAAATCACTTGTTGATCGTTGTTACTTTAAGCTTTATAGTATGGCTTAGGTTACCATTAAAATTGTTATGTCGTGACTATGAGGAGGCTTTCTATACTTCCTTCACCGCCTTACTCCAAAGCTTAAGAGCCGTTGTTTTTAGTTTAGGCTTTACAGTTCAGAAATTCTTTCCCAGTTAAATTCTTTGGTGCACAGTATTCGTGACCTTCTTTGTGATTGTGAAGTATGACATTACGTGTTTCCGTGTTTATGTTGATATTAGCAACTTGTTATATCACAAGTGATACGTATTTTCAGGTAACCAATGGATGAGAAGAAAAGGGAGGAACTTAGTGGTTTACTCACTATACTCCCTCCAGTGGAGTTTTGTTGTGTTTATGGCTCAACTCTTCATCCAAACAATCATGATCAGGTTCGCTTATATGCTATCTGAATTATAATGATATCTGCAAGTAAAGTTATGTTTCATTGCTATTGTAGGATGACTAACTTTTATTTATCCTCTTGTCTTAATGCCTAATCTAATAGTCTCGGATGATTGATTACATTCTTGGTGTCCGAGATCCTGTTGAATGGCACTTGCAGGTAGGCTTAATGCATGCTTTTCTCAGTAGATTATCTGGTAAATGATTGTGCTTGAGTGCCAAATTATGAACATTACCATCTTTTGGGATGAAGAACTTGAAGATGAATAGGAATCATTATGCCTCATGGATGGCGAACCTTGGTGGTGTGAAACTGGTGCTTCCTTTAACTTTGTCCATCTATCACAAAATTCGCTTTCTACGGTGGACTACAATTGCTAAATATTGCTTCATCAGGTTACTGGGGTTGCAGACAAAATTGGTGTAGGGGTGCATTTCAACCCTTTTGTTTCTTGGAATAACAAGGTATTGGACTTACTGGTCAGTTTTGTAACATGGCTAAGTTAATTTTGGAGTGTTAGCTTTATAACAAGTGAACATGAGAAATGGTGTTTCCATATAGCACAGGTTTCTTAGTGACTCATACATTTGTCTTATTTTAACAATGGCAGACATTTAAGTATGGTGTACTCAGAATGCATGACTTGGTTGAAGACATACTGAACTGGGAAACATTTTACTTGAGTGGTCGTCTACAAAAGCCTGTATGTTTATAAGTAAAATGTACAGTTTTCATAAGTTGCGTGTACTTTCCTCATAATAAAATTGAAATGGAAAAGTGTTCTTCATTTACAGGTCCATGTTCTTGTAGATAGCTTGGATGTTGAGAATCTAAACTCTTTTAATTTAAGAGCTGCAACCTCAGCTGCTTTACTTCTTTTACCTTCCAAGTTCACTCAGGTATGATATTGTGGAATCTGGTTCTGCTTCCCAGTACTTGTGTATGAATATATTCTTATTTTGAATTGATGCAGGAGGACCTTTATGCAAAAATTTGCAGTCTTTCTTACAACGGTGATTTGCGCATGCTTTTTGCAGAGGACAGGCATAAGGTATGCCCAATGCTTTGCTCTTTTCATGAACATAACTCTATGCATCAATTTTATTCCAAGGTTTCAGTTAATTGGGTGATCCAAATCTCCAGTATATTTGATCTTGATGCCTGTTAAAGCTGGTAGCAAAGGTGGATATCATCTAAAAATAATTCTTTCTGATCTGGTTTTAGTGGTTTATCTTTGTTACTCATTTTCATAGAATAAATTTACTTCTGTATGTTTAATCTTGTTTTGTTACTTTGGTAGCAATTCTGGTTCTATATTTATCCTTATATTCTGTATTAAAATTTTTAATTTATAAACTCTTTACGTATTTATTGGAAGACTAAATTATTTGAGCTTTCTTGAAGATTTGTTAAAGTGAAAATTACCTTGTGTACCTCTAATTTTGGAAAATATCTTTTCGCTTACATTTTAATGGAATTTACTATACTGTTTAACGACATTGTTGGTATAGTTCCAATGTGATTAACTTCAACAGTTGTTTGCTAAAAACAGTTTATCTGTGGGGTACCATGTTTCTGTGTAATTAGTTGGCAAAAGCTCCTGTGCAAACAGCATGGATTTTCTGTTGAACTCTTTGCTTTTACAATCATATTTACCTCAAAGTACTTTTTGTTAATACTTACCTTGTCATTAGCCTTTACTTCTCGATAGTGTGTGCCTCCTAGTACCATGTTATAACCAGTGCCTCTTTTATTAGTTCAGAACAATTATTTTTATTTCCTCATCCACATTGTGTTTTCATCTCTCCATTTGCTGCAGGTGAGAAAGATTGTGCAAGGACAGTTTGATTTGTTCAGGGGAATTTATAAGCCAGTTTTGGAAGAATTTGCTACCAAAGACTTGTTAAGGTTTTCATCATCTGGTGCTCACCAGAAAAATATCACTCAGGTACAGTAAGCCTGTCAAAATTTTCAACTAAAATAATCTTCCTTTTATATCTGTAATTTGGAAAACATGTGAATATTGGTATTATTATATTAGTGCGCTGCTACCTTAATGAACATGTATAGATTTCTGGTCAACATATGGAAAATTCTTTTGGTCAAGTCTATGGAAACAGAATGCTGAACTTGACAAAATGATTAATGATACAGAGAGTGGGGAGAGGGGAGGCAATGGCAAGAGATTGGTGTGGCCTTTGGCCTTATGGAAACAATTTTTTAGTTCTTGGTGTAGTTGTGTCATAGTAAAGAGCATTGAGGATGTTATTAGAAATGTAGATATATAGAGGAAAGTTGGATATACGTATATTGAGGATAAGATAAAAGGAAAATCATCTATGTTGGTTTGGGCATGTAAGGCATCGACCACAGAGCATGCACCAGTAAGGAAGGTGGAAGGTTTGGAGATATCAAAAGAAGTCCAAGTGAGGTCAAACATGTCTTGGATAGAGGGATTTGAGAACAACTTAAAGAAAGTGGGTTTGCAATAGCATGTAGCACTAGGTAAAGTGAATGAAAGAAGAGGATCTTCGTGGATGACCACAAGAAATAGATTTTTGGTAATAAGGCTTTAATTTAATTGTTGGTGCAGAACTTGTCTATGGTACCAGATTATTGACAAGCTACTGAGTACGCAGTGGAGGCTCTCCAATTGCTATTTTTCAAATAAAATTACTATTTTTTGTACAGTGGTTCTCACATTTCACTATGGGAGTCTAGTTATCAATGTGATTGCAGCAATAAAGTTAACCTGAAGATCAACATTCTGCAGTGATTTTCTTCTTTTAGTGCTCCAGAAAAATGATTTTTCTGATGGACTGATGATTGAAACCCTCAATGAAGACTGTATAAGCCTTCTGGCTGCTTCATTGTGCAATTAGTGTGATTAATTTGTCAGTCAACTTATTTTTAATCTGTAACTGACAATGAGGAGAAGCACCTTTCCAAAAAAATTTTAGAATACCTAAATGAAAATAAAGAGTACACTAAATTTTAGGTTTTCTAGATGACGCTTATTCTTCTCTTTCAATTTGCCTGCCATTTCTATTCTGTCTATGGGAAATTTTGTCTTTTTCTATCAAGGCTATTGATGTATTGGTAATAGCAGTAATAACAAAAATTAGGTCTAGCAAGCATCAACTATAGTTGCTTATATACAAATTGATATGTGTAAGATTGGATTTATGTTATTTTATTAGTCACAATTGTTTTTGAATTCAATGCACTTATAGCTTAACCTGCTCAACTAAAGGGAATGTTACTGCATTTTTTATGCTCATGTTTTAAGGATTTGCACCTTTCTGAGAATTTTAGTTGTCATGCAAGGATATACTCTCTTCATTCCTCGATGTTTTAACATAAGTCAGATCATAGATTACGAGTAGGGAAACATTTCAGGATGGAGGGAGGTTATGGACAAATTAATGTGTTCACTGCATGGGTATCTCATTATGCATGTTAAAATAGGATACTACAATGGCCACTAGGTGAAAGTGCTGTCGAGTATGAAGGGTTTCCTTTTACAATCCCAGGTTTAGACCTAACAAAAATTGACTTGACCCTAAAACCTGATTAAAATCCGTTTGGAAATGTAGGGTCTTGAACATAAAAAATCATCCTACAAAAAATAAACTCATTGAAACCTGAACTTACCCAACTCAAAACTGACCCAACTGATGACAGTTCTACCCAGGTTAGTCTCCAAGGTTTTACATGTACTAATCTTGGTAGCAGTGTTGATATATTTTGGGAGAAAATATTAATAGGGCATATGTTTGAATTTGTATCAAATTTTGTTTTAGTTTAGAAACCTGCTTAAAAACAAGCCTTCATATTGAGAAATGGCAATTCCTGAGAAAATATTTATAGGGCATATGTTCAAATTTGTACCAGATTTTGTTTTATTTTAGAAACTTGCTTAAGAACAAGCCTTCAAGTCTAGGTGTCAGTTGTTCTAAGATATGAAATGGGTTGCTTTTATGCAGTCATACTTTTGTGAAAGAGATTAACTTGCAAGGCTAATGATAACTGATGCTACTCTGTTAAAGATTTTGGGCTTCATGCCAGTGGTTAGTAGCATTCTTATTCTACTTATCAATGATTTCTTATTGCTTGAGAAAGTAGCGGTTGGGGTTGTTCATCCCAAGTCCCACATGGAAGGAGTAAGGAGGTGAAGAGCTCCTTACAAGTGAGTGCACACTCTCATTAATATGAGGCATTTTGGAAAGGTGGCCAAAAACAAATCAGTGCGGACTAGACCCATAGCGGACAATATCATACTAATGTGGAGTGGAGTGTGCGTGCGACCCGACAAGGTGGGGTGACCAGCCCAACAACTGGTAATTGGTATCAGAGCCGAGGTTAGAGGATTTGTCGTAGGAGAAAGAGTAGCTCGTAGAGGAAGAATATGAGAAAATATGATGATGGTGAGTCTCGCGGTTGATAGCTATAGTGGCGATACAAGTTGGTAGATCTATGCTATGGAGTTGTAGCCTTGTGTCGAAAGTTCACTTAATATTGTGATAATCAAGTGGCGTGTTCCGCTGTTACGTGGGGCCGCAGCGGTACAAGAAGATGAGATCTAAGCTACGGAGTTGTAGCCTTGTATCAAAAGTCTATCTTATGTTGTGTTGGTTAGGTTACTTAGGTAGCGTGTTTCGGGTGATAGCTAGCGGTGATGTGAGGTGAGAGATACAGGCTATGTTGTTGTCTTATGTTAAAAATTCTCCTTATAATGTGGATGGTTAGGAGGCAAGCCCCGTGAGTGATAGCGGCGGTATAAGACGATTGCGCTGCGGAGGCAGCTAGAAGCCGATAACAATATTTGTCATCCGAAGAGAAAAATTGTTCGTGGCAACAAAACGAGACCGAGTGGAAAGGGTCTAATTTTGTGACGTAGATGCGTATGGTGATTTGGGTCGAGGGAGGAATTTGTTGGGTTATCCTCCCCAAATCTCAATTAAGTAAGTAATATTATTATTATTATTATAGTGATAATATTAATGTGGTAAGAAAGATTAAGAAAATGAAAAAAAAAAAGAGTGAATGCATTTGGACGGTTAGGATTTGAAAGTCCAATTGTGGTTGTGGCAGAGGGTTTTTAGTGAAACCTTGACTTTGTGTACTTGCATTTATTTGGCAAGTAGATGGAAGCTTAAGGCTTGAAGAGAAAGCTTGTTTGGTATTTGCTATATAGTAGTATTATAGCATATTGTCATGAAGTTGTGTGTGTGAGAGAGAGACGGCACCACCATGAGTACAGAAGAGGCTAGCAAAATGTAGTGTGCTAGCAAGAAGTGTAAGTGGGTGTGTGTGTGTGTGAGAAGGCACACAACCATGTAAGGAGGTTAGCAAGATGTAGTAGCTAGCAAATGAGAGCAAAAGTGACTCAAGCAGAATGAGAGCACAATATCTGTAGTAGTGAGGGAGGAACTGATACCACTACAGGTCCTTGAAAGTGTAAGTGGTACACAAAGTCAAGGTTTCATTAAAAACCTTCTGCCACAACCACAATTAGACTTTCAAGTCCTAACCGTCCAAATGCATTCACTGTTTTTTTTTTTTTTCATTTTCTTTTTCTTTCTTACCACATTAATATTATTACTATAATAATAATATTGCTTACTTACTTAATTGTGATTTGGGGAGGATAACCTAACAAATTCCTCCCTCAACCCAGATCACCATACACATCTACAACATCATAAAATTAGACCCTTTCCACTCGGTCTCGCTTTGTGGCCTCGAATCACTTTGCCCTTCGGATGACAAATATTGTTATCGGCCTTCCAGCTATCTTCGTAGCGCAATCGCCTTATACCGCCCAATGTTTGAAAAAGCGCTCCTAAGGCGCTGAGGTGCAAGGCGATAGGGGGTAAGCGCTTTTTTTGGCCCAGGTGAGGCGTTTTAGGCGCACAAGAGGCGCTTTTGAAGCAATTTTCTGCCAATTTTTTTAACTATTTATACAGTGCGCCTTACTTCAAAGAGGCGCACCTAGGCGCTGCATAACCCTTATCGCTTTAGCGCGCCTTGAGCTTTTTTATACATTGATACCGCCGTTATAACTACAATATTAGTGTGATGAGGGGTATTTTAGGATTAGTATAAGTACCAATGTTAGGGGTACTTAGCGTCTTAGCGTGGACTATCCTAAAATACATTGTTATCTAATATTGTAATTGCAGTAGTGGTCATTGTACTCCCAATATTATTGTTAGTGAAGTTATTTTTGTCCCTAGAGATCGGGGCCGTGGTTTTTCCCCTTATTGTTGAAGAGGGGTTTCCACGTAAAAATCTTGTGTGTTGTTTTAGTTGTTCCGTATTTCATTATTCTTCATGATATTGTGTTTATCTGTTGCTCTGTCCCCAACAGTAGCCAAATGTTGGCATGATCAAATCACAAATTAGAGTAGGTGATGGATAGTAGATAAGCAGAGAACAGTTATAGATAACAATTGCTTTCACCTAATAGTATTAATCCTGTATTAGGGAAAAGACAACAATTGCTTTTAGCTAAAAGTATTAATCCTGTATCAAGCCTCATCATTGTTATCAAGCTTCTTAGTCCATGAGATGGCCCTGCCTTTGCTTTCACTCAGAGCTTCTAATTTGGGTTGACATTGTTGAAATCATGGTTGCTTCTTTTGAATAAGGCTGCGATTTTTCTGCATGACATTGACTGTCCATCAGCCGTTTGGGAAACCACCTGGTGTCAAGGGAATCACTTAAACATTCTGATTTGCTGCCTTTCCCTTTTGATACATTATCTTTTGCTACTCTTTAATAAATTCTTTTCTGGTCTAGGACAGTGTTTTAGCACTACTGTGGTGGTATCAGATCTTTTTATTAATTATTTTATTTTATTATTATTTTTTTTAAAAGTACTCTGTACTCTGTTGCTGCTGCTGCTGTTGTTGTTATTGTTTGATGCTTTGTATCCCATACTAGCAATGACTTTAAGAGGAAGAAAGCATGTGGACACCCTGCTTTCTTTGTGATAGCCAAGTATACTAAATAGTTTTGTTTCTAATTGGCTGTTCTGAATCTCAGGATTGTGGTTTACCTGCAGTTCAGTCCCTTGTCTCTCGTCTTCCTAAAGCAGTGAGAAACCATATGAGCATAAATCTTGGGGACCAGCAAAAGTTAAATTCTGGTAAGAAGCCAATGATTAATTGTTTGTTGGTTCCTAAAATTAACATATATTTGCTACAGAGCCTTTCTTTTTCACTTTCCATATATTTGCTTTCTCTTGGTAGGTTGTATATAGCCAAGGCTTATTTGATGTCAATGCAATATATTCATCCAATTAGAAAGCTTTTATGCTGCTTGGTTTTCTGTAGGATTAAATATTCATTACTAAGAATTGTAGTAGAAAACAAGTGCAGAAAGTAATTTACTAAATTACCCTTAATCCAACACTGACCCCTGTTCTTCCCCTGTAAAATACTGGCCTGTACATTTTTGGTTTTGCTTGGGCCAGGCAAAGACAAAGCTTCACCTTCGCCTGAACCAAGCGAAGAAGCTTCTTTTTTTTTTTTTTTTTTTTTTTTGTGTATTTTTATCTTTTACTCTTCTGCTTATTTCCTTAATTGTCTACTCTTATTTTTCGTATATCCACAGGTCAAGATGCTTTTGAAGCTGTAATAAAATCCAGAGCCGAGGCAGCAAATTGCCTGGAAAAGATTATAAGACGCAAAGTCATGGTTTCCAGCGTCCGGCAGGCTGTTGCTGGTGTTTTGACAGTAGGTGCTGTCAGAGCTACTAGGTATCTTTCAAGTAAGATGAACAAGGCTTGGAAGTCCTGGCTTTAAGATTGATCAACTACTGTGATGTAATCTGACCATTTTGGCTTCTACGAATTCGTGACCGGCAACATACTGAAGTTGGTCTTCAACACCACTACACCAGCACTCTTTACAAGTCAAATTGGGCTGATTGGAACGATGCGATCATGGTGCTTGCCTTGATGGGATCTTTGAGAAACTAAGATTAATGTGCATAGGTTAAGATTATGGAGAAACATGTCCATCTTTGATAGAAAATAGGAAATTTTGCTATACAATATCTACAAGGCTTGACACTGTTTGTATCCGTTTTTAACTGATTAAAATTTAGCTTCGTTCTTTGGCTCTTTACATCGCTGTAATTGTAAATTTGTAAGATAAGTCTAATTTCGTTTATAATTGGTGACTGGATGAATTATTCTATAGCTCTTTTTAGGCAAAAGCTAATTGCCCTACAAGGTTGTGCAGTTGTGCTCTACACTTTTTAACCCATTTGATGTTAGATTTACATAAACATTTTATGTTAAATAATGTTAATTGTTTTTCACGATTAGATTTAACTAACCAAATGAGGTGCGAAAATTTGAAGGGTCGGAACATGAATTAGGTCTGTATATTACTCTTTCTTGAATTCTGATGATGTTGAATTGTTGATAAAGACGATGATGAGAGCAAACATGATGAGTATGACAACAGTGACGAGGATGACAGTATCTCTGAAGGGCTATCAAACTCTTATTGATGTGGCTTTGGAGTCTTTAGCAATTTTTTTTTTTTTTTTTTGGTATGAAGGGAACGATTAAATTAAGGGTTCAAATAGGTTATATCAGAGTATCCAGTGTTTTGCCTGATGGTATTTGGCCATCCATGCCAACATTACAACCAAAAGATCGAGTTTCCGTTTTCTCTTCCAAAATAAGATTGCTACAGACCGGGGGTGGGGAATTCATTACAATCAATTTATACAAAAAGCCATTTCCTTTCCTGGCTTCCTTTGCCAATGCATCTGCAGCCCTATTCCCATTTCTTTGCTCATACATAAGGCTTGTACCTAACTGTTGGTCCAGGAGTTGCCTGCAACATTTCAGAATAGAGGTTAATCGACTATTTTCCTGGCATTCTGTAGCATTGATCAGCTCCACAGCAACACTGCAGTCTGTGGAAATGATGCATCGTTCCCAGTGATTGTTGGCGCTTGCATGTAATGCCATTTTGATGGCTTGCAGCTCCCCTTCTGTTGATGAGCAACCGTACAGTTTTGTTGCCAACCCACATATCCAGTTCCCTGTGTGATCTCTGCAAACACAAGCACATCCTATCTCTTGGGTGTGGCCTAAGAAAGAAGCATCAGTGTTCATTTTGACGGTATTAGCTGGGGGTGGGTTCCAGGTTGTGTTAGGGCTGATTGGCTTGGGCTTCAGGCAGCTGTAGGTTTTCTAGTTGTGAAAAACCATTCAGTTGCAGCCCAAATACTTTGGTTTTTTGCTGAGAGGGAGGGGGTGTTAAACTTTTTAAAACAACCAATTGTTTCTTCTTTTCCAGAGAAACCAAATTGCAAAGGTGAAAATGATTTTGTGTGGGATTTGGTGAGTGGAAGGGGTGGTATTTGAGAGATTTAGAGAGAGCCAGGAGTTGAAATCTGACAAGTTTGCTTGAAGCACAGGGAGGTTCGAGTCTTTCCAAAATTCAGAGGCTCTAGGGCAAGTGATGAACAGGTGTTCCCTGTTTTCAATCTGAACTTGACAAAAGGGGCAGCCAGGTCTAATGCTGTGCATTCTTTTGTGCAGGTTTTCGTTTACAGGTAACCTATCCCAAGCAAGCTGCCATAGGAAGAGAGTTATCTTCCTATAGCAATTTGTTTTCCAGATTTGAGCGTTGGAATATCTCATTTGGTCTATTAATTTGTACTTATTTTTAGTAAGATCCTGGTAACTACAATTAGCCTGTATTCTTATGTAGTGGCTTAAGTGTTTTAATTACCTTCATCCCCAAATTCAAAGATTACCAGAGACCAACTGTCAGATACTCGGATGTATCATGCATACATTTCAGTTTTGCAAGTATGAATTCAAATTTGAAAAAATGGCATACTTAAATTAGTTAATATCTGCACACCTTTCTTTTACCCAAAACAAAAAAAAATATAAAATATAAAATAAAATAAAATAAGATAAAAAAACCGCACACCTTACCATAATATTCTTTATAATGAGAAATCAGGAAAAGTTCAGAGTTACATGTTTAAGTGTCCAGTTATATCACGCACACTGATAAATGATAATTCACAATTGTACTTATTGCAGTTTTACAGGAGATAAGAAGCAATTGAATATAAAACAGTTAGATGGGGTTTTAGATATGACGGAACTATCCTTTGCACCCACCCAGCCACCCCACCTCATTATCCCTACACCATGCTCATCATAAGAAATCAAAGCTTGAATGCACTGATATGAAAAGTTTAAAGATGCGAGACAAAATAGGACTACAAATTCTAGATTGATAGACCTGAAACTTGTCAAACAAATGAATAACACCTATTTATGAAACATGACTTACATCAGCTCTCATGAAAATTTGAGGAACTTACTAATATGTTTTACTTAAGAAAGGTACAACCAAGGAACAAAGAAAGAAACACTGGTAAAGAAGTAAGGAGTTCTAGAGACCAAGTAGGTGGTAATATAGCTGCTGGTACCATCGGACCCACACAAGAACCACAAATCCAACCAGCCACAAGGGATCCAAATCTGTCAGAAAAAAGAATAGTGGGTCACCAAAATAAAGAGGCTGAAAATGTACATAAATTGGCTTCATACTAGCATGAGCAATTGCAAATTTGATCAACTTACCCAATAATAGCAGACCTCCCTAAGCTCTTTGTCTTGTCATTTAGGAAGTATATGCAAGCTCCGAGAGAGATAGCCACCTGCATCATCAAGTTTTAATTGTTTAGACATAAACAATACTTCATTCTTCGTAGTTTTAGATTTTTAGAAATTATGCTAAACTATCTAGGGATAGTAGAGATGGTCTTGATCTCTCACCACTTATTGATTACACAAAAACCTGTGACCTATACAGCCTTGCTATTTCCTACCAAAAAAAAAAAAAAGAAAAAAAAAAACTACAGCCTTGCTATTCAGTCAGGGGTTAACACAGGTCGATAAAAGACAACTTTTTATTGACATTCTGAGATCCCAGACCACTAAAATCGATCTATTGATCAAGATTAATCTCACTGTATCTGTGATGCATAATGATCTGTAGTGAAACGGTAAAATAATTTAAACTTCCACCAGGTTTGAAGAGAAATCCTTCTACAACTAAATAAAGACATTCACAGTTCAAATTTACATATTGTAAAATATCAAACAGCCCAAAAAAGTGCAATGATCAACAGATGCTCCCACAGGATACAGCTCCTCTTGCTCCCCTCCCCTGGGTCTGGGGAAACAGCCCCTCTCCCTAAATATCTTCAACTACTCAGCAATAATCAAGTTCAACACTGCTGCTATTAAAAAGACTTTATATCTTAGAATATATGCCAAATGTTGATGACTATTAGATTATTTCTAAAAAAAAAAAAAAGAAGGAAAAAAAAAGGATGAGGGTATGTTATATAGAATTCATGAATTGGTCAAGTGAACAGAGAGCTCCAAACAGGTTATTTTGAAGAGTGGTTTAGATTTATTTGAGTCACTGGTGGCTAATAAGAGGGTATAACAGGGCCCTAAAATTTCACCAGCAGGAACTAGAGTTGATAAAATAGTGTGTAAACAATCCAAATCCTGTATTCCTCTAGGGAAGAAATGGATGGAGTACTGAATATGATAGGAGGGATGACATTATAGAGAGGAAAATACTAAAGGCAAGCCTATTTTATCCATGACATTGCAAAGCAAAGGCCTCTTAGCTAAGTGAGCTGTGAAATCTTTGGGGATATTGGATAGCAAAATGTTTGAGATGGAAAACAAAAGGCATGAATTGCATGATTCATAAGCATGAATTTCCATTTCAAGATCATTTTAAATAAGTCCATCTTATAGTTGAGAAGGCTGTAACAGAGTAAATTGGTGAGAAAGTTTCACTCCAACCAGAGGCGTATTCGGAAATTACACATGTAAACCATCTATGACAACAAACTGTATGCCTCTACAAGTTGCAACTATCCCTTTTGACAAAGCTATCACTATACCTTGTGAGTCTTACTAATTGCATCACAGTCCACTTTAGGAGAGATTTCCACAGGTTTAGAGCCGAGGGTCTACATACCCATCATGCCGGGACATGATAAAACATCTCAAAGTGCTGATACATATGGTAGCTTTATTAATGGATTGCACATTAATTTATTGCCTTCAACCTCCATCCTTTTTTTTCCAAAACGTATCATATATAGATATTGCTAAGAGTGAAAAGTAAAGAGATTTTAGGATAAAATTGTCAAATGGTTACATTGTTACACATTATAGTTACCTGATACCTTTATCAATGCCTTTAATTTAAAATTGCACTGTTTCCTCACTTCAAAATTCCTTAACTTACAAAACTTCTAGGGGATAGTGGGCTATGGTTACAAGTCTAAAAACATATCTGAAAAGGTTCGAGCTGTCAAAAGTTTCTTGAGAGCCTATGTTATCCGCATAAATGTAATTGACACATATTATCATTGGTTAAGTGTGTACATCATTATAGACAATATAAACAGAGCATTGATTGCTCAATGAGTTCAGACGGAAAAGGCAGATGTAGGTCATCAATTAAGTTGCTGAACTAAACAAAGTAGCAAAAAAGTTAAGAATTAAGAGCTACACAAAATTTATTAATTGTGTCGCTTCGAGATACAAGAGCTGAAGGCAACAAGGGCGTAAATCAGGTGAGTGTGTTATTATTAGACTAAATTCAAGCATAGGGAGTATGAACTAATGTAATTGAATGAGCACAGTTTTCTTGATTAACTTTTGGAAGTTGCATGGATGATCTTAAATCTAATTGTTGTTTCAATTTTAAGTTCATTAACTTGGCTTGATCCTTGTTTACTCCTGGTCAAAACATCAAAACTAGGGTTCAGCATCTTCTGGTTTTAGATCCCTTTTTCTAATCCTTGTGCAAAATCAATGGATGAAATACATCAGCTGATAAAATGTTGTCTGCTATGAGATAATCATGTAAATTTATTGCGAAGAGGCTACACATTTCAGTAAGCTAGCACCTACTCCTCTTTTAAGTTGTACAAACTACAAAGTACATCCTAACGTCTAAAGGACTCCTAATCTTCAGGCCATTATATATTCTTCAATCTTCCTTTTCACCTATCATTCAATCTTGGTTTTATAAAGCGCGCCTCGCTCCCAGGCTCTGGGAAATGGGCTTTAGATAGGTGAGGCTCAGTCACCTACAGAAGGCGCGCGCCTCAAAGAGCCTTTGGTAAGGCGCGCCTTTGCGCCTCAAGGAAAATAACTTAGATTTAAGTTATAAATTGAAGAATGATGGACATTTTTACAAATTCAGACTACCTTAGCTTTACATATATCATTATTTAATTTAGTATGAATATTTTTAATTAGTATTAAGTACAACCAAAGTAAAAAATAATTTGAAATAAATATATAAATACATGCGCCTTGCATACAAAAGGCGCGCGCCTTTGCCTTGCGCTTCACGCCTAGGCTGCAAGGACCATTTGCGCCTTGCGCCTTTTAAAACTAAGCATGCAATTAACAACCCCTCTCCCCAACAAAACTAGGAAAAAAAAAAAAGGGAACAAAAGGGCCACACCTCCTTAAAAGAAGTATATCTATACTAAATAGCATGACAATCACATACTTAAACCAACATCAGAGCTTTCACAAAGGCCTCATCCACATAGCTTGAAGGCTTGATTCAAAGCCCAAAATAACAATATTATCAAATTAGATTGATGAGATTAGATCGATTTCATAAGCCGGTTAATTCCTACAACTAGAACAGATTTTGATTGTGCATAGACATTCCACCAAAGAATCTTCTCATTGAAATCCCACCCGGAACCAACAAATTTCCTACATCTATATAATCGGTGTCCCATAAAAGTATCTGACTCTTCCAGACCAATGAAATTCCAGTTCAAACAAGGTCCCAGGGTATAGTAAAGAAAAAGAAGTCACAAAAATAATAAAAACAGATGCATGACATACCTGAAAAGCTGGTCCACCTTCAGCAGAATTCATTATACTCCATCCAGCCATGAATGCAAACAAAAACAATCTTCTAAGAATAATGACAGTTGCGGGAAGCTCAACAAAATTGAGCAAACTCTTCACCCAAGGAGGAGACTCCTCGACTTTCTTCTTCAACCTTGTCTTCAAGTTGATCTTCGTTTTCTTTCTCTCCCAAAAGCTTCTCATAAGAAGCTTCTCAAAGGCAGCCTCTATAGACTCCACACTTCTCTCATCTCCAGCATATTGTTGTGTAAGAAAATTGCGAGAGCTCCAGATTTCATCCTCAGCAGCATATGGACTTATCCCAAGGCGCTTGTAAGGATCCCAGACATTCAGCCTCGGAAACTTTGGGGTATTTCCTATAAATTAAAGAAATCACTTTATCAGTCACAGCAACAAAATCTGTGATACAAAGTACACAACGAAACACACCCTTTCCACAAACGCCTAATTCCATACGACACAACCATCAACTCACCAAAACTAGAGTAACATATATGTCTAATTTATGGCATCATTTGAGATCAAATAATGAATTCACTCTTCTTAAGATAAAAATACAAAATGGCTACCTGAACTCTTCTAAATTCAAGCTCTTCTATTTCATCTTTCGGCTTGTTCTAAAAACAGCCATGAACTCCCATCTCATGGTACTAGGTTTAAATCACTAATTTCAAAACCCGAAACTTGGAGTACCAAACCAACTAATACCACACATGACACACCCAAATCCCAAAAAAAAAAAATAAAAAAAAATAAAAAATCAAGATTTCGCCAAAGCATATCAGCCAACAATCTAATCTCCAACTCTTTTTGGTCTTGTTTGGTTGACATTGTAAAATGGAGGAATTGAAAATTCATGGGAATTGAGAAAATGAATAGTTGTTTGGTTGACATAAAAAAGCAAAAATGGGGGAAGTGGGAATTCATGGGAATTTCAACTTCCTACAAAACATGGGAAGTAAAATACCCAGCCCCCCTAGGTAAACTAAAATTCATGGGAATTTCAATTTCCCTTATTGCCAACCAAACACATTTAAGAAATTCCTAAGAATTTCATTAAGGAATTAACTTCCCATGAAGTATAAATTCCTATGGAAATTAAATTCCCACATCAACCAAACAACACCTTAGTTTTCTTTTCCTTGAAGCATTATCAATTCTACAAGTAACCAACAATTCCTTTTAACACTCAATTACGCTTCAAATGAATAATCACACCACAATAAAGAAAATCAACAAAATCACCAAAAATTAATAAAATTAAAGTCCAATGTATAATTAGTACCTCCATAAGGCGTATCAACAGCACATTTAGGCAACCTTAAATTTACTCCATGCGTCGCTAAATTCCTTGTATTCTGGCGCAAAGAACTGCACAAAAATCACACAAAAAACGTCGGTAATAATATTAAGGCAAAGAACTGAAATTCGTAAAGGATAAGAGAATTACAGTTTGTGGCCGAGGAAAGGAGTGGACAAATTAGGGTTAGCAAGCAAAGCAGCAACCATGTTTGAATTGAAAAATGGAAGTTGCTGAGAAGATGAAGGTGTGTCAGAAAAACACCATGGAAGAGGCTGCTCAGAGCTGATAGCTGATGAGAGAGAAAGCGTTTTGGGTGGTTGGGTTGGAGAAGAGAGAGAAAGAAAATGGATTGTGTAATCTTTGAGTATATATATAAACTTGTATTACGACTATTATTTTCTTGTAATCTCTAGACTTACGGAATACGAAGTATACTGTAGCGGTCATGGGACGGATTACTGGACTTGTCACCAGGGGAATGGTTCAATCTTTAATCTAAGACCAATTAGGGAAAAAAAAAAAATCGTCTACAACTATGGTGCAAGTTATGTGGTACAACACTCTCTCTTTCTAGTTTCTACCATTTGAAAGTGCAAAACAATTTAATTTTTAAATATAAATTCCAAAAGACCTTATTTTTCCTCTATGTGAGAAGACCGTTGTAGCACTTGGTACAACAATTGTACCACAATGGTAAGCTACGTCACATTTCAAAGCTACATCCGTTATAAATTGTGGAGTATATAAACTTGTATTTTCTCGTAATCTCTTGGACTTACGAAGTAGCGGTTGTGGGGCGGGTTACTAGATTAGTCACCAAGTGAATGGTTCAATCTTCAATATTCAATCTGAGAGCCATCACGGAAAAAAAAAATCACTTAATGTACAAGT
Organism: Chenopodium album; assembly: GCF_948465745.1. NCBI lineage: Eukaryota > Viridiplantae > Streptophyta > Magnoliopsida > Caryophyllales > Amaranthaceae > Chenopodium > Chenopodium album. Next base: position 10,741,794 of record NC_137844.1, read on the forward strand.
CATGTGGTACAACACCCTTCATTTCTACCACTTAAAAGTGCAAATCGATTTTTATTTTTAGAAATAAAATTCAAAAAACCCTCTTATTTTTCTCTTTCTTGAGAGGATCATTGTACCACTTGTTAAACAGTTGTACCAAATTTTTTCACAATGGTAAGCTATGTCACATTTCAAAGCTACATCCGTTTCAAATTATAACCTTTCAGGCTTTTTTTGTGGAAAGCAAGATGAAATGGGGTTAAGGAGATGAACGATTACCGTTATTGGGTTTGACAATCGATAACTAATAACTCAAAAAAATGTCATCTATAAGACCATGAATCAAACTATTAAGATAGCAAATTATCAAGTTGGGTACTCAAACTAATATTAAATTTTACTTTTTTTTTTCAAAGAATGGTTGAATCCACTATAGATCCGCCCTTGGTTTAAATTTGAACTACTATAGGTAAAAAAATTAAACAATACAAATAGTGAATATAGTAACCAAACAGTGAAAAAGAAAACTTTGACTAGGAATGGCAACGGATCGGATTCGGGTCAGATGTGGCTAAATTCGAATCCAATCCGTTTAGTAAACGGACCCTAGACTCGGATATAAGTCCGAATCCGAAAAATACAAGTCCGAATTCGATCTGACTCGTAATTTTCGGATTGGAATCTGGTCCATTTATACGGACCTCCGAAATAAACCGATTTTTTTATTTTTTATTTTTATAATGTCATATACCTATAAATTGCTTGTATTGTCATACAAAGTAAAGTACAAACAAAACTTATTTAAATTATGAACTAAGTTACATAACAAAATTTTGCTACAAAACAAGCAAACAATTATCCCAAGTTATAAACCATATGCTCATACTCTCGGATTCGGACTCGGATCGGACTCCGTCGAACTTTGCATAGAGTCCAAGTCCGATCTGCCTCCTATTCGGATTCGGATTTATTTTATGAAATTCGGATTTGGATTTTTTTTTCTTCGAATTAGATTGAATTCGAATTAAACTCGGATTAAATTACCATCTCTAACTTTGACTAGCTAATAATTCGTGAAAATTGGTAAATTTAGGTTTCGATTTTAAGCTTAACTCAAGTATTGATCATAATATTACTACTTTCAAAATGAATGGCCAACAAAGAGATGTTACATTGATATACAAAACCCAGGCATTCTTGCGTCACTTCATCATCCAAAAAGATGGGGAAGTGCTTAATCTCATCTTCTGCAACCCCCTTAAAATTTTATCAACTACCCTCTTCAATTCGAACTTTCAATCACAAAACTCATCAATCTTCTGCATTGTCTGGTTGTTTTCTGGGAAATCCAAAATCTTTAAAACATGGGATTTTTGGCAAGGAAATTTCATTGAAGCCAATACCATCATTTTCTTCATGTTCATCAAGAGTATCACTTAATACCAGTGCTATTTTGTCTGGGACCCAATATCCTAAAGTGGGTGCTCAATCAATTGGTCCAATTCCTGCTAATCAACTTCTTGGGGTTGTTGAAAAAGCTGCCAAAACTGGCGCTGAGGTTCTTACTCTAAACCCAGAATTCTTAATTTCTTTTGATTTTCTGTTTATTTATGTTGCTTGATGAGTTCTGTTTGTTGCAAATTGTGAGATATTAGCTTTGCACATTTTGTGTTTTGCTCATTTGCTCTCATTGAATATCCAGGTTGAAATTTTCCAATGTGCAGTTTCTGTGCTTGTTAGTTAGTCCCTCCGACACTAAATAATAGGATACATTTCATTTGAGTCAGTTTTTTTTATGAATTACTGTCCTTTACTGATTAATACAAGTACCTTGTAGGTTGCATATGATTAGGTGCTGAATTTAAGCAGGGTGCACTAGAATGAGTAGATGAGGTTTATGTCTTTGAGTGGGGGAGTCCTCAAAACAAACACCTTAATTCTAATAATCCCCATTGTACAAGTGCCTTGCATTTTAATTAATCAGCACTATACTGAAGCTTGTGGTTGTTTGAGAGACTTCTGTAAATGATGAGAGCTAGAACTCGTGTGTGTTGTGGAATTGTACCGTGCCTTGAGTATTGGTATTGGTAGTGGTAATGGTGCTCTTTATTTATCACAAGGAAAACAAATTCAAGTTTTTGTGTAAACTAAGCAAAATATGGTTGCGCTTACACTTTTCTGCATTAATGAATTATCAAGCCTTCCTTGATAGCTTTTTTGGTGTATATAGCTCTCCAGCTGCTAATGAACTTGGTAGCAGGTAGCCATTAGTTCTCAACTTATTAGGGTATATGTCATTTTTATCTTTCAGGTAGTCATGGAAGCCGTTAACAAGCCGCGGAAAATTTCCTATAAAGGACTTACTGACCTGGTGACTGAGTAATGGATCCCTAATTATTATTATCTTCTTTGATGATCTGTATTTGCTACTCATTGTATTCATCATCCATTCTTTTCATGTGCAACTTAGTAACTTTGTAAAAATTTGTCAACTAATGGAGACCTTACAGATTTAGGGTTTGATACCAGAAACTTGTCGCCAATGTATGCATGCTATGTGCTGCTGGTATTCAGGAGGAGCTTGCTTGAATGCTATGTAGACTGGGTATAGACTAAAGGGAAATATAGTCATTAACAGACGTAGAAATTTCTTGGAACCAAGAGAATATTGGCTTTCACTTGTAAAATACAAGTAGATTATTTTATATTTTGAATTAATTTTCCCTGTTCGTTTGGGAGTATTCGATCCCCTTCTATTCCACTTTTTACATTGCCCCATTAAATAGTATCTTGTCCTGTCCGTGAAAGTATTTGTGCATGATTTGCTTCATTAAATGGCGTCTGTCTATATATTGACTAATCATACCTCTCCTTCTTCTAGACCTTCATGTACACTAGTTTCTTTGACTAATATTCAATTTGTTTAGCTTAATTTCGTCAAGTTTTAATTTGGAAGAACATACCCTAAAGAGATGTTTTCTGGAGTTTAATCATTCTTCGTGTATATGTAGTCTTGAATACGTGCTCATTTAAATTCTGAATCTTCTTGGCACTCCATTATTTTACTTTATTTTTGTAATTTGAAGGACTAGAAATTAATCATCATATGGTTTTCTGTACAGAACAGACAAAATGAGTGAGGCTGCTATTTTGGAAGTTGTGAAGGAAAACTTCAATGATCACCTAATTCTTGGTGAAGAGGGAGGAATTATTGGAGATACTTCTTCCGATTACCTTTGGTGCATTGATCCTCTAGGTTCTTTCTCCCTTTTTTGCTATTGCAATTTATGTTCATGTCCTGTGTTGTATTCTCTGCTGTCCTTTGCATGCTTGGTCTTAGAGTTCCCTGTCAGATCCATAGAAACTGGTGTTATTTTATTTTAACCAGGGTGTTCAGATCTTCAGATTACTGCTACTTGTCAAAGTAGTCTGTTTATGCTTGCTATTCTAGATGCCAAAAGAATTTCCATCATATTATTCCTTCCCTCCTTTAATTTTCCATTCTCTCCTCTCTACATTAAACCCTGCCATACACTTCAACTTTAATCTTTTTTTAATGTTTTTAATGTTAAAAGGTTATTATCTGACAAACCATCTTTGTGTCATAAGTTCTTTAACGGTATTATAGGCATCTAGTCACTATTGTACCTTTTATTATTCTAGTTATTGTACAAGTAATATTAAAATATCAAAAAACACACACACCAATAGGGTGTATCCATGTACAAAAGGAGGGGAAAGGACCAAAAAAAAAAAAAAAAAAAACTCAGATGTTTCTAGTAGAATTAGGATTATTCAAAGTTTATGTAATCTGTTATAAGGTGTCAAGTTTGCATTAAAAATTGTAGATGGCCTGTTGAGGCAATTTTCCTTGATTTTGGTGGCTGAAGATGCAACACATTGGTTGAGGTTCAAATAAGTTGCTTTTGATGGACCAATATTGGAGTCGGGATTATTTGATGGCTATTAGGATTCAAGGTTTTTGTTAAAATACGGAGTCAGATGTTTTCATTAAGCCTTATTTAGTTTCTCTTTGTTTTTCCTTTCAGTTTCCTTTTTTGCTTCAGCTTTTCTGTTAATGTACTTGGAATGGTACAGCCCGTACAGGAATGTAGCATGTTACTTAGATTTTGTTTAACACTCTTGTAACTAGCCTGTAAGATGTATCCTTAGTACCATGTTCAAGATAATAGTGTTGAGAAGAGGGATTGGGATGAGCAAATTGGGTGGCTGTTTCAAGAACTTTGGTGCCTGTCACTTGTTATTGTGATAATGCTTGGGATTTACATATCCAAAAGCCATTATGTGATAAGGAATGTAAGGAGCTTTCTTCCTTAGTGGATGTTTCAATTGGCAGTAGTGACGGATTCTAGGGTGTGGATGGGTGACATGGTCTATAACTTGTAGATAATTTCCTGCCTTTTCTGTAGCAAACTCTATTTGGAAGGTGAGGGTTCCTCTTTTGTGTGGATTTTGGCGTTGGTTAGGATAATGACTAATGATGTGCCTCAAAAGTGAAGGCAGACTTTAATTAGATATTTGTATGCTTTGTTGAGCTGCCAATGAGTCTTGTACACATATATTTTTACACTGTGACGTGGAAGCTACTTCTAGAGGAGCCCAAGGAGTTTGTTTGCTTTGCATGCAGAATCTTGGGTTGTTTTAGATTTTGTGCTAGTTGAGGTTGAATTTGTTGAGCAAAATTTGGGCTCCGGGCCCTGTGAAGTTGCACACCCTATAGTGGGTAAGGGTCAACTCTGTAAGGTTCCACCCTTATGGCAATAGGAGGGGTAGCCCACAAACCTTTTTAACTAGTCATCTTCCTATCTCTCTTCTGATGTGGGACAATTGTTCTCCACAGACACATGGCCACATGGGAAATTTTCAAACACCTTTAGCGTCAATGGTACCTTGGATAATTATTTGGTCCAATGCAACTCATTAGTCATGCTAGGCTTACCTCTTACATGTGTTTCTGCCTTGTTTTCTATTCACTTGTTTGAACGTGTAAAGGGTTATTCGTCTGTGTGTCTGCCTCTGATTCTTGATGAAACATGCACTTTTTAGTCTACTTTATAGTTGGCGTTTCTGAATTTAAGCAGTGTCCACAGCTCCCCCTATTATTTTGTTACTCATGTAAATTCAATCTCATCTGCAGATGGAACCACAAATTTTGCTCATGGTTATCCTAGCTTTGCAGTTTCTGTGGGTGTTTTGTTCCGAGGGAAACCAGCAGCTGCTGCTGTGGTTAGTAAATCCATTTTTGATATTGCTTTTAACTAATTAGATTTTGATTGGCTTATGCATATAGTTATGGAAGTGTTTTTGGTGGGAAGGGGGATTTTAATCAAAACCATAGATTGCAAGTGTTTCATATCAGATTTTGTTATTGAAGATGGGGATTGCCTGATGTTTAGGCACTCTTTTTGGTAAAAAAAGAATAAGATAAGCAATATACGTAAATTTTCTATTGGATTTAAGGTGCTTAACTCTGACTCCTTCTCTTTTATCAGCTTTTTATCTTGAATTTCAAAATAAAAAAGAAAGTGTCATTGATCAACCTATATGGTAGAAATTGACCTGCTTAGAAAGAATAGTCTAATGTTTTCTTTGGCATTTAATAAGTATTTGTTTCTATTTTGCAGGTTGAATTTGTTGGTGGAGCTTTTTGTTGGAATACTCGCACATTTACAGCTACTGCTGGTCAGAAGTCTTACTGAATGGATTTCCTACAGCTCTCTTCTTTTTGCATAATTACCACATCTATAATTTATCTGTTAGGTGGGGGAGCATTTTGCAATGGGCAACAAATTCAAGTTAGTGCAACCAATCTGGTAGGTGGTGATTCATAGTTGGATTACTGTTAGTATAGATATACTCGTCAACTGGAGTGTATAATTTGGAAAGTCATTACAGTACATACTTAAATCATTTAGCTGAATTAACTTGTTTAGGGATTAGATGCAAAAGGCTGAAGGGTTAATGTCCTTTTTCCTGCTGTAGTCCTAGGCTTAAGTATTGAAGCTGTATGCAGAATAGTTCACAACTCTGTATCATCTGTCTAGATGCGTTCATCTCTTTATGTCTATAAATTGAGACTATAATTGAGATTCTCTCGTCATCTTTAAAACTCTGAAATGAGCTTGCAACGTTTGCATTTGTGTAGGTGGAGCGATCTCTTCTTGTGACTGGATTTGGCTATGAACATGATGATGCATGGACTACAAACATTAATTTATTCAAGGAATTTACAGATGTTAGTCGGGTATGATGACTTGTTTGTTATTGTGATGATGGACTATCCTCTTTGATATGAACTATGACTAAGGTTTCCTCTTTAACGGGTAGGGTGTGAGGAGGCTTGGTGCTGCAGCAGTGGACATGTGCCATGTAGCTATAGGAATTGCTGATGCTTATTGGGAGTACCGTTTAAAGCCATGGGATATGGCTGCTGGTGTTTTGGTAATATAGCTCTACTTCTTTATCCTCTTTCATTTGCTTAGAAGCTTGCATCTAAGATTAACAATAATGTATTGGTGGGACTATGATTCCTTTTTTATTTTTATTTTTATTATGATTAAAAAGATATTAAACCTTAGCTTGGTATGAACTATGATGCCTGAATTTTTCTAGATCCTTTCTTTTTTAATCATTGATAATGCTTAAGACTTAAACTGCCTGATGGTGTCATGATACACAAGGAACTCAGTTATCCAAAAGTTTCAAAAGATGGAAAAGATTTAGATTGCAGATGCACTGTAAGCTTACCAAGTAGGAATAAATTAGCAAAACTATATCCATATGTTTTCAAATTGACCTCTTTTCAAAACAAGATCGATTTCCATGATCTTGTTCAGAGGAATGGTGAAAGCAGCTTAAGAAAGATCTTGTAATTAATCCTAGTTCAGGCACTGTTGTGCTTTGCCGATACTATGACTATCTTATCCCACTTCGTAGTTACTAGTAGGTATATTGACTCATATTTTCAAATTTAGTTCTGTATGATGTTCAAACTGGTTTTTAATATTCCATTCTTCTGGCCATTAAATTTACCTCAGCATTACAGATCTAATTGCTTTCTCACTTATGTTAGATGACAGCATAAATGTGGGCCTGACGTGTTTACTATTATGTAAAATACAAGCTTTATAGAGCGTTATATGACGCTTATTTTGAAATTCTTCCTGTCCAAATAGGTATCTCAAAACTTTAGGATGTTTAGTCACTCTTAAATTGCCGATAACGAGCTTGTCAAGTGTTTATTCCAAGGTTTTTCCATGTACATTTCCAGTAACTAGTAGAACTTTTGGCTGAGTTCTTTTTGAGTAGAATAATAATGTACATAGTGTGCTACATGGATCTCTAACCCCACCCCACCCCACCCCGACCCCTCTTAAGCAGGGTCTTCAATAATCATTTCATACGTGATGTATTGGGGAGCTGCAGTTTCCCAGTTAGTAATTTTTATCTTCCTGTACCAAATGGATGTGAAGCTGGGTTATTCTGGCTTATTTTATTTGCCTTGTCATATGATGATTTTCCCTTTTTCCTCTGTAAGATCAGGTTCCTGAAGCTCCAAAAAACTTCATTGTAGTTGTAGTCTTTTTATTATGAAGTTTGCATTAATACTTGAAATTCTAACAATATCCCTAGCTTGAGTGTGGATAAGGAGAGATCGGTTGATAGGGTAGATGATTGTCAAGGTAACTGGTAAGTAATAAAAAGACTTTGGTAAAAGAAAAACAGTTTAAAAGGAAAATGCCAAAATTATATAGTATACAATTTGGAGATTGATCTGTCTGCTCAAGCCCTTGCATGTGTGTGCATGCATTTGTGCAATTATGTCTATATTTTAAGTCAAATCACGGTGAATGTGGTGTCAAGCTGTTTTTGTAAAGCTATAGAATGTTATTATTGTGTTATCGTGTCCTCCAGTTACATGTACTTTGAATTGCCTCAAATTAGATTGCTTAGACATCTTGTTTATGCCTTGTTTCTGACTTGATTTTTCATGGCACGTCTATTCTTATGAAGAAAGCAAGTATGCTTATAAACGAAGTTGTGATTTTCTTGAATGGAGAATTCTATTTCATCTTACAGTTATCTTTCTATGCAGATTGTTGAGGAAGCTGGTGGTGCTGTTACACGCATGGATGGCGGGAAATTTTGCGTTTATGATAGATCTGTTATTGTTTCCAATGGCTTGCTACATTCAAAGGTTGGTTATTAAGCATAACAGAAGTGTGCCTCAAGTATTTAATAGACTATTATTTTTCTGAGGCAGTGTATACCCGTAGTTGAGGTGCACGTATTGATTAGTTGGATTTTTGTGCAAGTGCAGCTTTTGGAGAGGATCGGCCCAGCAACAGAGACTCTAAAGGAGAAAGGCATTGACTTCTCTTGGTGGTTTAAGCCTGAGAATTACAGCACAGATCTTTGATCATCTGCATACTTGTATTGTGGTTTTCCCCTCATGAAAGCACACAAAATTTGATGTACCTTTTGTTCTGTTGTACTAGGATATAGGTTTGCCAATTCTTGTGTTTCGATATTTTAAGTTGATATCGTTCTTAAACTAAGATATTGGACACATACTGATCCGAGAAATTAATTTGAGTTTTCCTTTTTGTAAAACAGCACTTTAAAGTTCAGGCTTGTTAATTTTCCTTTTTTTTTTTTTAATCACTCTTGATCAATAAGAGTTAGAACAATTTATTTGGAGATCCCAAACTGTACTCTTAGGAAATTGCGGTTCATGTACAACTCTGATAAAAGTGAACAGATTATTCCTGCATTGAGTGGTAAATAAATCTTTACACTGACTTGGTAGTGTTGTACAGTACAAATCCATATAATTTTTGTGTATGAACTATAAATGTCCATATTGTAATTCACAAATCACAACTTGGAAGCTGTGGCAGGCTGTGTGAATTGCTGCCGTAGTACCCTTCTCATTACCTTGTTGGTTGCTGTCCTAGGAAGAGAGGGTAGAGAAACAACCTGAGAGACCTGCAAATTTCGAAAAATTGTCATGGAAAAACGAAATTATGTAGCTATAAGAGGGAAAAAGCCAAGAGGCCAGGAAGAAGGTTCACCCTAAACAAAGGATTCAGCTGTTTTTGGAGTGCGGAATTGAAAGATATCTTCAGCTGGTTCAAGTCGGGTGTGGATTTACTAGCATCTTTGAAAACAACAGCAATTACCAGCTGCTCAGGTCCTCCTTCCGAAGGTGGGACACCAACAGCGGCTGTCTCAAGGATGCTGCTATCGACCCCATTGCAGATACGCTCGATCTCGATGGAACTTACCTGATGTAACATTAGATGAGCTAAGGAATTTCTCATTGGTAAGAATTTAGAAGTTAGATAATTCATTTCCACGTGTTCATGACAGCGTATAATCACAAGCATGGGCAAATTTAATGTTATGAATTTAACTCTCTTCCGGTCAAGGCCATGATGATTCATAGATTTTGATGCTGCTGACCAAAGCTGTCATGTAAATAGCAGGAGCTACCTCCATCTTCTTTTGCAACATCCATCAATGTTCAATCCACAGATTTATGTAAAAGCAAAAATCAAGAATGTTGCTCCAACTCCCAGTCCCAGCATAATGAATATGGCACCTAAGACAGTATTTTCTTAAACCTCCCAACAATATCTTCCAACTAAGCATGCACATTCACAGAATTCATCCAATTTACCAGTAAGAAAATTTTGTGAAATAAAGGGAATTTCAGAAATCTCAAGGGTAAAAGTATCCAGACCTTGATACCACCTAGGTTCATAGTATCATCAGCACGGCCATGAGCTCGATAATACCCAGTAGAAGTACGTTCGAATACATCTCCATGTCTCCGCAAAAACTGAGTGAAGAAAAAAAAAATGCAATTTCAAAATATGCAATGGAAGATAAAGAGTCCAAATCTTAATCAAGGAAATATGAAGAATATCTTCCTTTTATCTCTTGGATTTTGATTTGGTGGAGACCATTTTGATTTTCATTTAACCATAGAGCTAAAGAATAGATTTTGTGTTTCAAACATTTAAGGGAATGAAATTGGTGGGGGAGTAATAAGGGTGCCAGCCAAATTTGAAGTTATCAAAGAGATGATTCTACCTTTCCTTTCCATGCCGGCATTCCTTTGAAGTAGACTTTGTAATGGTCACCGTTAAGGAGTGTATGTGAAGCTCCAAACAGTAAAGGACCAAGAGCCAATTCTCCAAAGCCTGGCGTGTTTTGTGGCTGCAGATAAAAATTGAAAATGAAATTTTTTTCATATAAAGTCCACTCAGACAAAAATTTCCCATGCTATTTCATGAAATCGGTAAAGCAGCAAGTGAATACTATAATATCACAGGATTAATGAAGCCAGGGAGAATGTGAGATATCAGTATGGTAAACAGACCAAAACCAACCAATACTATGTCAGAAAACAATATATAACCCAATCCATCTATTGCTGGCATTTCTAAATATTAGCTTGGACATACATAGAAAATAATGAGCATTCATTTATGACGGAGTGTATATTTTTTTTAATTGGAAACATAAGTATTTATATTTTATATATATCAACATACAACATATTGCAGGGTCTTGAAATGAATAAATAACGAGGAGAAAAAAAAAAGTGCTGTAGAGATGCAAAGTTAACTGTGCTTACAATGGGAGTTCCATTTTTGTCAAGTAAAAAGAGGCTGCAGCCCATAGCTGGTGTGCTAAAAGCAGCTAATACTTGAGGCTGCAATAATGATCCAGTTATAAACCCACCCCCAATCTCTGTACCACCACAATACTCGATCACAGGCTTGTAACATGCTCTTCCCATAAGCCACAAATATTCATCTACACTTGAAGCCTCTCCAGTAGAGCCAAAGCAGCTAGAAGGAACCAAAAAGTCAAAATAAAAAAATAAATCTACAACCTCAAGATGATCAACTCGGTTTCCAACACAAACACCCCCCCCCCCCCAACCTTATAAAAAATCAGACCTTAAGCTGACTGTACATTATACTTATTTTGGTGGTATAAAAATCCACAGCCAGAAAAAGTAAATGTATGAAAATTTGGAACAAAAGGGTATGAAAGTGCACAGACATCAATTAAAAAGTTCAAATGATGTTAGAAACATACTTGCAGAAACTAACATCATACAGTAGGTAACTTACCGGATGGCTGACCAATCATATCCAGCAGTGCAATTTGTACTTCTCCAAGCTCGGACGATACTTGGAACAACTCCAAGCATTGTTACACTAGCATCCTGTGGAGAAACTATATTCTTAAGTCTACTAGCAAGATCACACTTCAATGTGAATAAAAAAGTTTAAGAAGGGAAATTTGACAAAATAAAACAACCCTTGGGTCATGGAAACTCCTTCAGTGACTACCTTTGGCACATTTCTATCTTTCCATTTGCAAGTGGCAGGGAGATTAAGATAAGTTATTAAATGTAAAAATAAAAAAATAATTAGTGTGGAACTGTGGATAGAGCAAAAAGGCAATGGAGAGTGAATGTTACTGAAACTTGGGGAATAAAAATTGAATAGATGGAAGAAATGGGAATAATATTCTAGGACACCCTAAAATAGATATTAGGAAGATAAATATAAGACAGAGGGAATATATAATACACATACCAGTTAGTAATTGTGTATATATCTTAATTTAGAGAATCTTAATATTATCTGAAATCATGTTAATCATTAGTTACATATTTGTATCACCAGTAAACATGGATCAAATGAAACATAAACGAATACAAAGCAATATGATAGCTGCAGTAGTGATAGAAACTAACAACGAACAGAAATTAATTTTGTGCGCTCTACCAAAATATCTAATTGGTTTTGGATCCACAAATTATTAACGTCAATTTTCTATTTAATTTAGTCAGCATAGCAATTGAAATGAAGAGCTGATGCAAAAGAGGAACCAACATCATAGGCATACAGAAAATGCAGACTTATATATCAAGATTATTAACACCAAACATTTACCTGTACAAACTTTGAAAATCCAGAACTGAGAGGAGATCCATTGTACAAAGCAATGGAAGCATTATTTAGCAGAGATGCATAAACTAGCCAAGGACCCATCATCCAACCAAGATTAGTAGGCCAAGCAACGACATCACCTTTACGAATATCCATATGACACCAAGCGTCTGCAGCTGCCTTGAGAGGAGTTGCATGGGTCCAAGGTATAGCCTTTGGTTCTCCTGCAAGAGAAAAGAGCCCAGTGAATTCCTTCCCGTATCTTAGAAAACTGTAAACAAAGAGACATCACGGGTGTTGTACCACATGACTTGTACAACCGTTGTAGGTGATATAGAGACATCACGGGTATTGTACCACATGACTTGTGCAACGGTTGTAGGTGATATATATTTGGCCCATTGGTACACACAATCTTGTCTTTCTTATTCATCAACCATTTCAACATGCTTTCCAAGGATAATGAGCAAGACATTAAGGAAATTGACAATAAGCAATAATTGAGAAACTAGTAAGCTCAACAACGTTGATAAAGCTCAATGAGAAAGGTTTTCTCTTTGTAGTTCTTTCACTTAAACCAATTCATAAATTCTGAGCAACTAGTTCACCATTTCAATCAATCATCCATTACTTCAAATATAATTGGGCTCAGATAGACTTGACAAAAATTGGCTTTGTATAGTTCAGATTTCTGGCTTTTATAACAGGGCATAAGTCCTCACCTTCCAAATAAAGAATAATAAATTTCAATGATATTCCACACAAGCCATTGAGGCTAAGAACTTCAATCCTGACTCCTGAGGACACTTTGCTAATAGAAATGTCCTTTCTGTAACAAAGTCATACTTTCTTATTGTAGAAAAACTTCAAGCACGAGTTCAGGCTGAATAGTTGAATTCATAGCCAGAAATCCACAATCTTGTAACATCAAACTTGAACAGATGCATAGGTGCAGATTGCAGAAAACAAGCTTGCTCACCAATTAAACACAGAAGTCATTTCCTATTGAGTACCTGTCGTTCCAGATGAGAAAAGAATGTTTGTGAATGCTTCCACAGGTTGGTCTACAGCTTTATACTCTTTAGCCCTGCATATCAATGTTTCGGTTCTATGAAGCTCATTTAGGCTTAGAATGATAATGAGCTCAAACCCCCCCCCCCCACCCCATCCCCCCCTCCCAAAAAGAAAAAAAAACACTCGCAAATAATACTCCCACTTGCCATTGCAACAGGAGGAAAGGAAGAACAGATGTTGGGAGGAGAACACATAAAGATGAGAAAGCTCAAGGAACATACTTCTTAACACCTCCTTGGAAGACATGCCAAGACATGTCACCACTGCGTAAGTTAATGCTAAAATGGGATCCTCTTGTAGGAATAACTATTGCCATTGGTGATTGAGCATCAATAACTCTCCTGCAGATATAAATTTATGTGAGACAAAACAAAGTAAAAGTATAAAGAGAAATTATTTTCCAAAACCTTTTGGAAATCACACCTATAGAGGGGTATACTTTTACCACCACGGACAATGATATCCTGAAAAATATTGAGGAGAAAACTCAGTGATAGCCATAATCAAAATTACAAGCCAAAAATAACCAAGAATTTTTTTTTAGATGAATTCTGAAATTGAATTAAAAAATATTAACAGGTCATATCATATCTATCTAAGTAGTACTGTCAAGGAGTATACAGAAAGATCTTCATCAAGATGGGTAAGAATATGATAGTTCTGAAACTAGCAGCTCAGTGTCTTAACACATTGCTTGACTATTATTTTTTGTCATAATATCTCATTTTTAACAAATAAATATACAAATGAATCATTTAATATTTCCACTTCCCAAAATCCTAATTAATCATTTCAGAGTAAGTCATAAGAGAATTACAATTAAAGCTTCATAAATTTGTGAAACAATAAGTCAGCTATGATACGTTAGTTAAAATCAAGAGAGAATATACTGTGGTAGATTTTTAACATTAATTCCAACCAACAGAACTTCAATATACAATGAAGGGGATAATGCTTAATTTGAATATCTCTGTTCTACTTCTTTTTCTTATTCCAAAATTTTTAAATTCCTTTTCCTCTTAAATGATCACCGGCATCACCCTATCTCTTCTTACCTTTCACTGCAATGTTTACATGGTGTGGGTGCCCAGTGCACAGAAATTCACTGCCAATCTCTTCACTTTGTCTTTCTTGTTCTTCTTTCAGGTTAGGACATAAGAGTGGTAGTTTTAAGGTGCTCATTTAATAGGATGATTAAATCTAATCCATTATAATCTTTTAAAAGCAAATATCCTTTGAAGGAAGGCTTCAATGACGTAATATATACAACAGTCTAGAAGAATCAAGCTGTAACAAGGTAAGAGTTTGAGATTTTCATGGCCTTCAGAACAAGGGGGGGGGGGGGGGGGGGGGGGGTGCAGAAATACCTGTGTAAATATGGCTTTTGCTTTTGCTATTCTTAGCCTTGTTGCTATTTCACTTGGTGCAAAACTATCAGCAATGGAGACAACAATATTGCCTGTAAGAACAATGGCGAGATAGATAATAACAGAATCAACATTCATTGGCATATCTATAGCTATTGCTGATCCTCGAGGAAGACCCAATGCATCAAGTGCATGTGCAACCAACCTGCAGATTCAGGAGTTAAGAAAAAAAAAAAAAAAATCAGATGGCGAAAAAATGGGAATAGAATTAGATAATATTACAAACAAAAGTAATAGAAGAAGACATTATCTACACTAGAGCATTTATTTTTTACAAATATCGTAAAATTAACAGCCATCTTCTGAAATTTAGTTATTCTTGAGAATTCCAATCAGCTAAGAACGATAGAATGTCCACTTTTGTGCACAATCATCTCATTACCAATTTCAAAGCTATGAGCTCAAACACACCATTACACTAAGATGGGTTGGATGACTGTTTACTGCAAGTGTTTGTGGTTGTCTAGGTTAGATGATTATCTTATACAAGTGTTCATGGATGTCTACTTGCTCCAGAAAGCAATGTGCTTCAACAGACGACTGCAAGAGGCTTTCAGAGGTCATGAATGTACCAACACCACTGAGGTCATCACAATTCAAAATAGCATATGCATCGCGGAATACACTGGAATACCATTTCTTCTAAAATATCAAAATTTAAAATTCGATTACTTAAAGTTGTTATGGCAGTAATGATCCACAGAAGCAAGTAGCAGTGATGTTAGCAGATAGATCTCACAACAATCCCTCCCCTCCAGTACAAGTTTACATCAAATTAAACAAATCCTGATGATAAATTGAATTCAGGATTAGCAACAAATGCAGAATTTTTAATGTTTCAGATGAGAATAGAAGTGTTTTATCATTCCGATGGCAGCAATACATTAACAAGGGATCCATATTACACAAACCCCTTTTACATACTTCATTCAAAAAGATCAACATCAAATAAACATCTATTGACATAACTAATAATTTGGTATACATTTTTCTTTGTATTACATTCTTTCTTGCATTAGTTATCTCTCTTTTTTCGCATAGGATCACAAATTGACCCAAAAAATAAAACTAATATAAATTCTTTTCATGATAGTACCCCAAGCCTCAGGCCTCATTCATAAACTATCAAACACAATTGTACCAAACTTTTATTAAGTTAGTGAGGATTGCAAGTACATAAGAGCGTAAATCAAGGCAACATACCACACCTCTCTGCGCAGCTCCTGAAGTGTCATTTTCTTTACAGGCATATCGTCCTCTCCTTCATCACGCCACAAAACAGCAATGCTATCTAAATTCCTCTTAGCATTTAAACTCAAACACATTTCTGCTGGATTTAAATAACATCCTGGAAGCCATTGGCCACCAGGATAAGATGAGCTATCATTCAGAATACAGAGAGGCGGTTTGGCAAATGATATACCCATCTCTTCCAGTATACATTTCCAGTAAACCTGAGAAATAAATGGTCGTGATATAGTTACAAAGAAGTTTGCTCTAATTACATGGAAATTCAGAGCTAATCTGTGATAACATACCTCAGGGTTAGAAACAGAAAATTCCTGGAGCTCAGAAAAGCTAGACATGGGATCCTTATATTTCAAACCTATTAATTCTTTTCCTCGTCTTTCCAGAAGCTGGCCAATATTAGTCAGCCTTACACTTTCCCTGTAAAAAATGCAACAAGGCTTCAGCATTAATTTGGGTATCACAGATAAAATCAAATGCTTGAGCTGAAAAAAAAGGAGCTTGCATAATCTCATTGCCTTATATAAGCAATGATCACCCTTTGCAAGGGTTTGTTCTAACTTCTAAGTCTATATTATTAGATTCAACACCAGATATTATATTAGCACACACTACCATTTTACAGTCAAACTCTTGTCATATGCCCAAACTGTTCTGAGTAGAGTAAAATTGTGTAACTGATCAGGCAGGCATCATCATCACTACTCAACCCCGGCATAATTAAAAGATTGAGGTACCCTCTTACTTTCTATTGATTTAAATTCAAAAGTGGCCACTGGTCTCAGGTAAAAGTTTCAGAAATGCTTCCTAGCTATATGCTCTGTACATTTTGGTAGGATTACTAGCATTACAAGGATGTCACTAACATTGAATCGTTGACGCCCATTATGCAGGGGTTAATGGTAATGAGTAAATATGTAATTGTGCATGGAAAGTCTCGTGTCAATGTCAACAGTAATGCAACTCCTTTCCCTTGGTAGTGCAGCCTAATGTAAGAAATATGTGGAAATGGAAAAGCATTACCAC
This sequence comes from Chenopodium album, assembly GCF_948465745.1. Lineage (NCBI taxonomy): Eukaryota > Viridiplantae > Streptophyta > Magnoliopsida > Caryophyllales > Amaranthaceae > Chenopodium > Chenopodium album. Next base: position 10,758,547 of record NC_137844.1, read on the forward strand.
GGACACTGACATGAAACGTCCTTACAAAAGTACATATCAATAATCAATAGTACTCAACTCATTGCCTAAATGGAATTTCCAAATTGGTACTAGGAGATTCACCTCGAAAGACAATTAAACTTATCAATACTAAATAATCAATTGTATTGATCACAGATAGCTAGGTTTGACCAAAAAGTCAAACACAGCCCTCTATTGATAATCAAAAATATCCTCAAAGACAGAAACTTGCACCAATCTTACTCTTACACATTTTAAAGTGAAAGAGACCCAAGAAAGAGAACTTTGTAATCAATCAACAAAACCTCCATTATACACCCAATTTAGGTACGAGTCAAATTATTTCGGATTGATGATTCGGGTAAAGACCCTTTTGCCCATCCTGTCTAACAATCAAATACTTTAACCAACTAAAGTGGTTGACATCTACGTCTGTATTGTCTAATCATTAGTTCATTACTTCATACGAATCATACCAAACATCACAAAACAGCACTAATAGAAATAAATTAAAACCTAACAACTACTTTGAACATTCAACAAATAAAATGAGTAAAACCCAATTAAAAATTAAAATGAATAAAATAGAGAAAGATAGGAAGAAGGATTAGGTAGCTCACAAGTGGGGCAACCAAGCAGGAGGGTCAGAACCGTAATTTTTGTAGCACCCATAATACAACATCTGATGAAATGAAAAGGGAAGTTGAGGATTCAGGATTTGATTACTGATATTCTGCCATGTTTGTGGGGTTGAAGCTCCAAAATCAGAGATAATCTGAGTAAGTTTTTGGTGAATTTGTTGAGCGATTTTAGAGGGTATGCCATGAAATTCAATATCAGAAATTGTGATAAGATCAAGGGTTTTGTATGACATTTTCTCTTGATTTGATTTGGTGATTGATCAATAAGAATTCACAAGTGCTTTTGGCGGGGTGTTTACAGTGGAAGGTGAAGATCAAGTTAAATACGCATTTAATTTATGGATAGTGATGATGAGTATGATGTTTTTTTTAGAGGAGAGAGAAAATTTTGATAATTGAATTCTTGTCCAGTACCAACAAGAGTTGAGTCAAGTGGTAAACAACTTGATGTCGTTTAAAGGAGGTCTCGGGTTCGAGCCTCACTATATGCAAAAACTCTTGTTGGGAGTCTTACCCACCATAAGCTAGGTGTGCGACCCGGGTCGAATTTGGATGTAGTGTGGGCTAAGCTTCGATGAATCGGGTTGGCATCCTAAAAAAAAAAATGAAATTCTTATCCAGTTGTACTTATAGGTCTTATACTCGTACTTAAATTTAATTAATGGAAATTGATTAATTTTTTATTCTCATTATTGGTTCAACTTTAATAGTAAATAAAGAATCTTGCTAATGAACGCTTATGAGGCGTTAGATAAGCATTTAAATATTTTCTAAAGTGGCATTAATTTGAAAATGTATGCCAAAATCACGAGTCGATTAGTATAATTAATGTTTATTTTAATTAATAATACTACTTTTAGTTATCTTATCCAACGCTCCAGGGCCTTAGCTTTTGTCATAAATTAATTCTCTATTTGATACTTTCACAATAAATATTCCATCTAGCATGTCTGGGGCGAAGTAAATGCTCAGAATTTAATTTTCTTTTAGATAAAGTGGTTAAACGACTTGAGGGTTTTGCGTCTTTGCATCTCTCTTCCGCTGCAAAATTGGTTGTAATTAATTTTGTGTTAGTAGCTTCGTTTAATCACATTTTATCGGGTTTTAAAGTTCCTGAGACTATTTGATCCAAGATGGATAACTTGTTAGCTAGGTTTTGGTGGAAATCTTCTCATTCAAGTCGAGGAATGGCTATCAAATCTCCTTCTTTGCTGCATCTCCCAAAGGGATTGAGAGGTTTTGGAATTCGTAGTGTTGCTCCTTTCAACTCTACTTTGCTAGCTAAGCAAAGCTGGCACCTTATTCAGTCCCCTCAGTTGCTGGTTTCTCGTCTTTTGTTCGCAAAGTATCCTTCTTTTAGGAATAGGGAGGCTGCTTTGGTGTCTCGTCCGTCTTGGGGTTATAGGGGTCTGTTCTCTTGTTTTTCGGTTATCTAGAGGTTTAGTTTGGAAGGTCGGTTCGGGTTCTAAAGTTCGGATTCTAGAAGATTCTTGGGTTTCAGGTGGGCCGGTCCAATTTAAGGATCAGCCATCGGAGGCGGCTAGGCCGTCTCTTATTTCTTCTTTATTTGATCCGCGTTCTTACGCGTGGGATACTTCAGTTGTTCACAACCTTTTTGATTCTCATTCTACGATGATGATTCTGTCGTTGGATCGTCCGAAGCGGCTGATGGACAATTTTGTTTATTGGAAGTTCACTAAGGACAGTGTTTTTTCTACAAAATCAGCTTATGCCCTTCAATGCCAATCTGGCATTTCACTGGGTTCAGGTTGTCAGTTGTCTCCTTCTTGGTGGCGGAAATGTTGAAGGTTACCTCAACTGCCCCGTTGGAAATGTTTTGGTTGGAAGTTTCTGCAGGACGTTCTTCCGTTGTCCGTCTTCCTATCTTCTCGAGGTTGTCCAGTTGATCTGGTTTGTGCTTTTTGCCACGCTGAGTTGGAGGTGGCAGCACACACTTTCAGGGATTGTCAATCTGTTTGTCCGTTGTGGGAGTCGAAGGTGTTGGGGGTTCCTGGGTGTTATCACAGTGTTCACCTTTTGGGGTTTGGTTGGCTGATTCTATTTCACGTTACTCTTCAGCTGGTTCTAAAAACAAGGTTATGGCTTTATTTGCTATTCTCTGGGCTACTTGGCTTTCTAGGAACCAGCTGAGGTTTAGGCAAGCAGTCTGGTCGCCTGGTACAATTGAGAGTCTGGCTAAGGAATGGTATTATCGGTGTGTTCATGCTCAGGAGCTGAAGAACTCTTTGATTCGTTCTCGTTCGGCTGCTGGTCCGGCTTTGTCGGCTGTCTCGTGGCTTTGCTTGTAGGGGTTACCTAATATTTTCCCAACAGCTTGCTTGATTGTGGATGGGGCTTAGGATAGTTCTACTTATAGAGTAGGGGCGGGCTAGGTTATTCGTGACATTTGCTCGTCGGAGGTCCTAGGTGGTGGGAGTTGGGCTTTTATGGCGAAATCTGCTTTACATTCTGAGTTACAGGCCTGTTTATGGGGGGTTCAGTTTGCAGTGCGCAAGGGTTTCTTGAAGATCCGGACTCATACGGATTGTGCTGCTATCATTTCATTTCTCTCGTATCGAGGGTCTTTAGACATTTCGGTTTGGTGGCTCATTCTAGACTTGCGAGACGCTAGTCGTTCTCTATTGGTGTGTCAGATTTGGAAAGTTCCTCGGGCTTGGGTTTCACTAGCTCACTGGTTGGCTGGGTGTGCTCGTCGTAGACAATTGTTGTATTTTCAGTATTAGTTTTTTTCATAGCTCTCTTGTCAAAAAAAAAAAAAAAAAAAAGAGCTCAAACCTTAATTTTTACTTACAATCCGTCAAAAAAGAAAAAAAATTCGATATATACTCAAGTTTGATCATAAATGTATATACTTATGTACAAAGTACAAAAAAATAAAAAAATATAAGTACTAAACTATATACGAAATATATATTTGGTCAAACTTGAATATTGGCACATGTGCTAGGAGTTTGTATCAACTTTATAACATTTGTTAAAAAAAATTAAGAGTTTTAATAGTTGAAATTATATGTTGACAAATTGTTACATGTGCGCCTGTGCAGAGCTTTAAAAATTGAAAACCGAGGAAGTATAAGAGCTTAACAACTCTGAGTAGCTAGTGATTAGTTTAGGTGTATTCCGAATAAAATTATTTGATAGTGTCAATAAATTATGTCTATTCTCTCCTGAGAATGTAAACCATGCACTATATACCATACTGTATTAAATGTATAATATGATATTTATTGAAATTGCAAAACATCTCTCTTTATTTATAAAGCTAAGAATCAATTCAATTTGTATTCACCCTGAGTTATAAGTAACGTCCAAACTATAGTACTCTGTAATGTCCGTGAGATGACAATTTTGTATATTTAAGGTAGGAAAATTGACTCATTAAATTTGCGTTACATAATAATAAAAATTGAAAGTTTTTTTCCCTCCAAAATTCAATAAATAAAAGAACAGAAAGAATCATGTTTATATACGTGTAAATGTTTGCTTCAACATAATCAACTCTCTTTAATCATTTATATATAACCTAAAACAACCCCAAAAGAATAAATCACATTATATATATTCACTCACAATCTCCCTCGCCATTCACCTAATTTCTTAATTGACATCAATAATATAAACCTAATAATTATATTACATCACAAACTCACATATTAGCTTGTAATTCCTTGGACTCAACATTGTTAACTTGCTTCCTTCCATGGCCTCTCCTCCTCCTTTGCCTCTTAGGAATAGACCCAAACTTGAGCCTTCCGGTCTCCTTGAACCTCCCTTGCTCAGACACAACGATCACACACTCCGGTGGTGGGACCGGGTACCGGATCGTGGCGTAACAATACGAGTAGTACATGTACTTCTCTCTAAACCACTTCATAACCTTTTGTCCTCTAGGAGTTATTTGTGAATACTCCTTTGTTTTCAATTTCTTCCTTCTTTGCGTTACACTCTAGGGAGTTTGTGGACCCCTCAAATTGCTCGATGGGGTCCACGACACACCCGTTTAGCACGAAGTCCATGAACTCGGACACGTAGGGCTCAAACTCATACTTGACCTTGTATCTGCCACCCGCGGTGGCCCAACTCGAGACGTCCCAAATGGTGGCATAGAGGGACATAGGCTTAAATGGTTAGTCCGATCCCATTGCTTCATTTTGGACTATTTCTCTGATTGGGACATTGTCTACGTAAAATCAGCATTGCATGAAAATATATATATCTAACGTTTAGTAATAATGCAAGTTAAGAATATCAGCTTGAATTAGTGCTATTTCTAAGTTATCTCATAATAATTAAAAAAATTTAAAAGTGCAATTTCTTCTTAAACACATAAAGATACTACTATATACTTCATATAATATACTTCAAATTTTTTATTTAAAATAGTTATAAGTCAATAAAAATTGTGCTCCCTTTGATTTTAATTAGCATGTCATTGAAAAATTTATTAAATATAACATCTTAAACTAACAGTTACCTATAATACGGCTATACTAGATAATCTTATGTTTATTCTAACCAACCATATAAGAACTTTATAATAGTATACAAAAAATAAAGATGTTGAAATTGTCTATATCCAACTAATTAGATAATCAAATAGTGGAAGAAAGTAGTTGGCTAAAAATTTTATGACAATTTTGCCTTAAAAAAGGAAAAAAAGGAAAAAAATTGATTAATTGCATAAGAGCTAAAATGATTTTTGAAACCAAACACTATAAATGTATAAATAATGATTGAAGGCAAAGAAGCAAATTCAAGACATTTATGTCATTGTAATTAAATAAATGAAAAAATACATCATCAGATCACTTTGAATTAAAACCTTGCAAAATCATGAAATTGAGTAGAAATGTTAGTAACAAACATAAAAGTTCAATGATTGTTTACTTAAAAACATGGGATAGCTAATGCTGCTTATATATGAATCACCTAAACAGAGTTTAATACAGACCAAGTACTCACACCATGCATCAGGTGCAGTTAATTACATTGTTTTTCCACTTAGGCCAAAAGTGATACCGTTTTCCAGACATAGTAAAACATTACAAGGGTTGGAAACAGTATAAAAGTCATTCAGCCATGGATCGGAGTAGTGTTACTTTTCATAGCCGTCAAAAGGGCATGCTTGAGGAGAAGATCAAAAGAGTAAGCTGAACAAGAACCATATAAACAAACCAAACCATTTTGATAGAGAGTATTTCAGGATATCAAAATTGAGTTTTAGAACAAACAAAATCTAAACAAACCATTTTGATTTGAGTTTTAGAGCAAAGAGAATCAAGATAGAGTTTCAGTGTCACCTACGCCAGGGCAGAGATTATGTATGGCAGAGATTATGTGAGGATTTACAGCAAATAACATTTCTCAGCTGTCAGTCAATACATTTTGTAGATCGCATTGACATAAACTTCGGCAACCCACAACAGCACGCCTAACGAAATGACTTCCCACATAAGCAATCTCAGACCAACTAAGGAAAAGCGAACAACACCATCATGTCCATTATGTACCTTAACCTCACCACTGGCAGAAAGAAATATGCTTGGTTGCTCAAATAGAGCACTGATATGTCGTTCTACCAATGTATGCGCTTCTTTAAACCTTAACGTTTGGTACTTCTCAGTAACTGAAGGATCCATGAACAACACAAATGAAAGGGATCTCCCAGGATGTTTAAAACTGGATTGAATTCCCCCTTTGTTTTTAATTGTTCAAATTTAAACTTTTCCTCTTTCCAACAGATAGAGTATCCGTAGAATGTGTAAGTCGCATACAAGCTCACGAGTTCCATGTGCCCAATCATGTCAAAACAATCTACTTCAGCAAATGAATGCCTCAACCACATTTCAATTATGTCCGTTTCTGCGGGAGAATGAAGCAACTTAAGCTTCTCTTCATCTTGTTTCGAGAATTTAATCTCATTAGTCGGAGTTACATTCGTAAACATTCTGATGGCCCTTTGTTTGAATTTATGCACAATGATACAGTACAGAATCTCCTGTACAACAAGCTTTCTCTTCATCTCTTGTACTTGATCAATTGTCCTGAAATACATAATACCAGTTTAGTCTTTATACTTAGAAATCAAAGGATACCAAAGTAAGTTACCTGTTTGAGTCTGTCTCATTACTCAACTTCACAAGCTCCTGAAAAACCATAGAGGTGAAGTAAAACACCTTGTCTTGCATCAAAATATCCATCAAATCTTTCCCAACAGTTGACTCTAACTGAAGAGGCGGTTTTGAGTTATGTGCTCTGACCAACCTTTTCTTGTTCAGCCCTGTGGCTAACAAGGAACAGCCCTGCATACCAACAAAATGTTGAGATCACAATCAAAATGTAACATGAGGAAGAAATTACAACATTCAGAATAAGGTAAATACACTGCTCAAAAGTAACATTTTCAGAAATTACAAAATTTTCAGAATAAGGTAAATACACTAATAAGGTAAATACACAGCTCAGAAGTAATCCCCATCAAGAAATTTTGACACACACATCTCTATTCTTGAAAAGTGACAAATTACATAAATATTAGATTCTAATCATGCAATCAACTATGCTACGTTTCTGCACAAAGCTACAGAAATCCAACTTCCATACATGTTGAACATCATGTTTTTGGCAGTCTGACCGACATAAGAAATGTGGGTTTTCCTACGACATAATGTTTAGAACTTAAAACAGGTACATATGTTCAAATGAAGAACACATGTACAAACATAGCTAAGGAGTGGACTACAGCAAAACTGTGTTCCTCGGACCTGGGTAATCATGCATCTAAGTATCATTGTGTCTAACTTGACTATAACAGAGTATTAAAACTCTTATGTAAAGAGTCTAGTGTTTATGGTTTATATTAGGGGATTGATCATCAAACAAAGGTAGTTTATTGAAAAGAAGGGTTCGAGACTTCGAGTAACATAGCAGCAAAATACAAACGATTCTAAATAGGATTTTGCATAACTCTGTGTCATTTACAATATCCAACCTCCTTCAATCCCACTTTCTAAGCTTGCATACTACGATTACAGCCCAAGTTTCCACCATGGACTTCAATTCTAATCAATGCACAATTTCAGTAAATCAAAAATGCTATCCAACAGTAATAATGTCCAAGCTACATCCAATAATTACCCCCAAAACCATTGTCAGCAAGAAAGAACAAGAACCTCACCACAAGATAAATGATTAAACTCTTGTCAAAAGAAAGCTCAAGTACACAAAATTAGGTTTCACGATGATAACGGAAGCAATCATTCCTATTACAATCCAATACGCTGAACCTTGTAATTATCAAAAAAAGACCAATTCCACCATTTTGGTAATTGCAAACAATCAATTCCACAATTACATAAATACATCAATTCTACACAAAAAAAGAACTATAAAATTCAACAAATTGTTCCAAGAAATCAACAATTACGCTATTAATTATGATAAAATACAGATATCCAAGAAAAATAAAAGTGAGATGAGGTTAACCTGTGGTGGAGGTGGCCGAGTTCTGGCCTTATCTTCAGCTCTGACAATAACACCTTCCCTAAACAAATACCTCCCACATTTTCTGCCCCAAAAGCTGGAACTCAAGCTTGCCGGAGAATAAGCGTTGGTCGGAGATGTTCGTCGAAATGGGCGTTTAATTGACGGAAGTGATGTCGACAAGTAGTGGGCTGGCGAGGAGAGAGAGGACGCCATTAGAGAGAGAAAGAGAGCAGTGAAGGTGAAGAGAGCAAGAATGGAAGTTAGAATTGGAGAGTGTAATGATCATGGAAATTCAAAATACAAGTTTCTCTTTCTGAGAAACATAACTTGTTTCTCATAGGGGTATTTCAGTCAATGTAATGTTCTTACGAAGGGTATTGTAGGAAGAGCAGCATAAAACTTTGAAAAGTAAGATCTGATTGGGCACACTGACATAGATTGGGTGACGGACCTAAGTTGGTGGTGAAAACGGACGTTACATTTAATGGTTTGGGATGTTTCCCTTTGACTATTTTATGACTTTAACAAAGACGAAACCCTAACCTGTCGTCGGGCGCGCAATATTTTCCACACTATACTCTGGGGAAGACGGTGTCGTGTTGGTATCATCGTGTGGAAACCGGTGTCGTCGTTTTGGAGGCCAAAATAATTGGGGAAGTAGTCGAATTTGAAGAAGTGCTCAGGTGCCCAGATAAGTCACTGTATGTCGTTCTTCAAATTCTGCAGTTAGTTGTAGATTATTTGACTTATTGATTTTGTCTTAAAATTGTGCGTTAATAGTAGATTATTTGATTTATTGATTATGACTAAATTTGTTAAAGAGGTGTCGAATTTAGTATTTCAGTTTTAAGAAGTATCCCATAAATTTTTGTAGGGAGTCGAAATCATTAATAAAGTACATTTTGTTAAGAATTATTTAATTAATTTTTATTAAGAGGCATGAATTTCAGTTTAAATTAGCTTTAAAAAGTGATTTTTGTGGTTGTTCGTTCAAATTGGAACTCTGTAAATCAGTAAAAAGGTACTGGAATTACAATTAGTTGGGTGGAATGATTATGTGATTAGTTATTCTGTAAATAGACGCTAATAAAGTGTTATGCTATTTATTTAATTATGGAGTTGTTGCAAATGAGGACTGGAAAGCATAAACTTAGCAATGATTATGACTTTAAGGTAAGTTGTAATTTGAGTATGTAAGGAAGTTGGTGTTATCTGTTGATGATTTGTGTATGTATATTTTTGTATGTAGGATGATGGTGAGGTGAGGGATAACATATCTTTGTTTAAGAGGGAAAAGGTATGTCAGTTGGAGCTAATGTGTTGTGAATGTGGTAACAAATCTTGGAACCTTACGCGTTTGTTGTTTTTGATGCAGTACATTCGAAGGACGATAACTTTATTCCCGGGAGTTTTTAAGGTAATTGTGGTGTTATTGATGCAGTCCATCTAATTTGGTGTAGTGTGTGAATTACTTATTTAAAAAAGGAAATTGGTTGTCATATAGGATGATAGTTTGAGTTATGGAGGGGCTGTAAAATGAAAAGCGGAGGTGATCATGGAGTATTCAAAGGCTAGTGGTAGTGTAAGTGATAATATGATTTTTTTTATTGCAAAGTAGAGTAGTAAGTTTGTTTGATGCTGAAGTGTGTTTATTTGTGACAGTATCCACACATGAGTTGCCGTGTTGAGTCATTTGGGAGAATATGTCAAAAATTTGATGAGAGGAGAAAACGTTGGGTGTATGAGATGGGTTTTGGTGGTCTATTAAACCTTGCATTTGATATGCATTTACCTAGAAAATTGGCATATTGGATGATGACACGCATTGATCTAATAAGTAAAATGATGATAACATCGGACGGTCGGGAATTTAAATTTTTGAAGAACCAGGTGCGTTGGGTTCTAGGAATCCATATGGATGGAAGGTCTGTACCTAACTGTTTGACTGACGAAAATCGGTATAAGGTCCAGGAAATTGTTTTAAAGTATGGTAGAGCATGGGAGTCAAAATGTAGTAAAGAGGATGAGGTGTATACCTTGTTAGGGATACCATTATCAAAAGAAATGATGGATCGCCTAGAGGGGCACTTTGCGGAGGGTGAGGAAGAGGAATTCAAAACATTGTTTTTGATTGTTGCTTTAGAGATGGTATTGTGTCCTACTCAATCGCCCAGGCTCGCTGCTGACCTACTGCCTGCAATTTGTTATGGAATGGAAGCTATAGAATATGATTGGTGTGCAGTAGTGTTGTCAAAGTTGATAGATAGTGTGACCAGCTTTAGCCGAAGATTCTACTGTAATGGTTATGCTAGTGGCTGTGGCAGGTGTGCTATTTTTGCTGTTGTAAGTTTCATGTTCTAGTAATATTTTGTAATCATGGTGATTTTTTGCAGTGATATACATAAATGACTTCATACATTAAATTTGGTTTTCGTGGCAATTATTCTATTTGGATAGATTGGACAGAGATCCCATTGACTGGGAAACGTTTCCTAGACTAAAGGCATGGGGTATGAAGCAAATTCGAAATGCTACCAAGTCTGATAGGTTGAATTGTGGTGACTTTGGGAAATTTAAGGTAAGGATGATGATAGTTACATATTTGACAAACAAATTTCAATGTTGTCAATTTGGTTCAATTGATATAATATATTTGAGTGTAGGTTTTGGCTGTTGCTTATGGTGAACAACACCCAAGGGCGCCAAGGGATAGTGTTGCGCCATGTTGGCCTTCTGAAATCAAGGTTAATTTAATGGTGTTATTATAGTTAAAAGTAAAAGTTTTAAGTTTTGTTGTAGTGAGGGTCTTAAAGTTGGTAATAATGCAGAATGTTCCACCACATGGCAAGGTTAGGCAAAGGAGAGGGCAACTGAAGATGGGATACTTAGGAAAGGAGGGGATGAAATGAAAAGTGTATTAATTTAATTGAATTTGTTATATGTTGTATTTTTAAATAATAATTGTACATCTAAGCTGTTATTTGTTGTAATAATGTTAACCATAGGAAGAATATGTATTTGTTGTTATTAAGTTGACAATAATGTGGCCAACTGGTATTTATCATCAGTTGGGCCAGTAGTTGATAAAGTACCAATTATTGTTCATAGTTTGGTCAGTAAGTAGGTATTTTTCATAGTTGAGTTGGGCCATAAAGTTGCTAATATATGTGTTTATTGTCCAAATAAGTTTCATAGTAGGGCCAAATATGTTTTTTTTTTTTTGGGTTTTTCTACATTATAACCCTGTAACTTTTCATTTTTTACGATGTGCCCCCCCTTTTTGAGAAATCTACATTGTAACCCCAAAATACATTCAGTGTCTATACGGTAACCTTGTCGTTAACAAATTCCGTTAGTAAGGCCCACTCACCACTTAATAATAATTTTTTATCGATTTGCATATTGAAAATCGTTCTGTTAAAGGTTTTGGGGGCTATTTTGGACTTAAAAGGTCCAAATTGAGCTCAGATTTAGCAAAAAAATAACATAAATACCTCGTTTTGCTTATTTAAAAATATCTCAATTTGCGTGTTTGTGTATTTAATACGCAAAATGAGGTATTTATGTTATTTTTTTGCTAAATCTGAGCTCAATTTGGATCTTAAAGGACCAAAATAGCCTCCAAAACCTTTAACAGAACAATTTTTAACACGCAAATCAATAAAAAATAATTATTAAGTGGAGAGTGGGTCCCACTAACGGAATTTGTTAACGGCGGGATAACGGCAAGGTTACCATATAGAAAGTAAATGTATTTTGGGGTTACAATGTAGATTTCTAAAAAATGGGGGGCACATCGTAGAAAACGGAAAGTTAGAGGGTTATAATGTAGAAAAACCCTTTTTTTTGCCAAATTTGGTGGATGTTTTGGGCCATAGTTGTTTAACATTGTGATTCATTGAACAAGATTCATTGAACAAGGCCATAGTTGTTATTCATTCAACAACATTGTTATTTGTTCAACAACATTCATTCAACAAGGGCAAAAGTTGTTTAATTAAGTTATTTTTGCAAAACCAAAAAATTTAACAAATAAGTTATAACTCGTACTGTAGTTAATAAATAAATAATGAAATTAAAATCATTATAAATTGTTAATTAAAAAATTGTTTTTAAAAAATTAGATTTTATTAGGGAATTAAGAATTTACTTGTATTTGTTTGAATACGTACAGTAACATATTTATTAAGGTTTAACTTGTTTAAATTATTTGTTTAAATTAAGTAAGATATGAACAGGGAACACTGCTAATTACGGTTTATGTTGTTTATATTAAATAAGATATATAATTTAAACTTGTAAAAAAAAATTAGTCATAACAAAAATTACAATAATAGTTAATAGTTCCATGCTAGATTTCATAAATACTTAGATTTAATACATACTAGATTTTGATATAGGACATCCTACTCATAATCCTGCATACCCCATAATATATTACACAAAAGGGGGCAACCATGAAAATATATTACATAAAAGGCATTAATAAAGCTAGTACGGATGAAGCTAGTAGTAGATTGCATGATAAGACATGAACTTAAACTTAATTTCACTAATCATTGATTAAATAACGCATGGAACCTAAATCATTTGGCACATAATACTCCGATGAAATTGACTTCCTGACACACTAGTTGTCGGTGACACAAAACAGGTCGTCGTCATTCCTCAGACCAGCACCACGGACTGTCATATATTTTTTAACAAACTTGTTCTCATAAATGAGCAGAACATTATGGGGTGTCCACCCCATGATTCAGCCAACTTCTCAAGGTAGTCATCAAGAAACACACGGACCTTCCTCTTTAAGGGGCGGGTGCGAGCTTCTGTCAGAACGATTTGCTTCACACGAACATCCATGTTATCCTCAGCAGTCTACACAACAATTACTTAGTGTTAGGCTCCTTATAGAAAATAGTATTAAAAATTTCAAAAACCTAGTCATGTACTTGACCACGAACAAAGAGAACGGCGCCATTGCTGACATGAGCACTAGTGGGTGTGTCAGTGTTGTATATGTGACCCTTCACATTACGAATGAAGATATCATCCGGAAATTTGTTGACCATTGAAGCATATTTATAGTAAATGTTGTCGAAACTCTCGTTAACCCTAAGGCTGAACAAGGTTCCGGGATCATTATCGTTTAGGCTTCGAATCCTAACCTAGATCATAGGAAAAAATGAAGTAGGTGTTGCCAATGGCAACGTAGGTGGCTCTGGGCCGACCACTTCAACAACAGGAAGTGGATTATCCAAAGTAGGTGTAGTTTCCACAGTAATTGTTTTCCCCACTTCAACATCAGTAACGACCACAGGTGTGGCTTCGTCACTTTTGTTACCACCCTCGTTTGGGCTACCAGGAGGAGCAGGAGGACCTTTAGTAATAAGGTCTATCACCATGTCCTTTGCAACAACGGGCGATGCATCAGGTGGCACAACGGTCATCCGTTGTGCAAGGAATCTCCCAGCTACTGCCATAGCAAGAAGGGTCTTCCGTGTTACTTTCATGGTTTTCTTCCTTTGGTGAGTTGGAGGTGGTAAAGGCCCACGTGTGGGTGCTCCGTGATTCCTATCCATGTGTTTCAATGGATTAGTCTGTTGAGGTTATGGTAAGTGAGTGAAGTGAGTAGATGGTAAGAAGATAATGGAGAGGTTATACTTATATATAGGTAGACTCTTTCAGTGATTGTAGGGTTTTGGTTTATGTGTGTAGGATAATGCCACATGTGTGTGTGATAAATATAATAATATATTTTTATAATCGATTTTTATAAGTATTACAATAATGGATTTTTTTCAATAATGCATTTTTGAGTAACACACATGTGTGTGATGAATTTAATTAGTTATTTTGAATAATCGATTTTTATAATTATTACAATAATGCATTTTTTACAATTTCTATAAATATTCAATTAAATAGTTACGTCCTTAAAATATTTAAAATATACAACTACTAATTATTACCTAAATATTCAAATAATAATTAATACCTAATTATGCAATTCAGAGATTTGAAAGTATTGAAAAAACACAATGTCATTCATTTGTGCAATTGTGAAAATTCACTCATTTAGTTGTGAGTTCAATTATGATTTTGGTTATAAAATTTGTTAATTGTGATATAATACAATTAAGGATTTTTTTAAAAATTTCAACATAAATATTCAATTAATAAATATTACTTAAATATTCAATTAATAATTAAGTAATTATTTTTCAATTACTTAAATATTAGTTAATACTTAAATATGCAATTAATAATTAAGTAATTATTATTCAATTCAGTAAATATTACTTAAATATTAGTTAATACTTAAATATGCAATTAATAATTCATTAATACTTGTATTCAATTATTGCAAAGTCTGTGACATTAACATATTTATTATTCAGTTAAGTAATTCAGTTAATTAATTTATTTCTAATAATTTAAATTATTTCTTATTTATTACTTAAGTAATTCAGTTAATTAATGCAACGATGTTAACTAATTTATATTAATATATTAATTAAAATATTGAACAATATAGTCTTCATTGTTTCAATTTGTATTGGGTCGGCCTAATTGGTTCGTACGGTTTTACATGGTCTTCCATTACACACTTGGTGTATGGGTAATGCCAAATGGTGTACCACCTAATATTATAGCCTTTTACCTATATTTTTTAGGCTTTGACAACCTTCGCCAAACAATATGAAACGTGTATAATCAGACACTTGTCAAATCCCCCCTTTTCATGCTTCCCTTTTCATTGCTTCCTCTTTTCAATGCATGTGTAGGTCAAGCTTCCCTTTTTCATAATTTGTTCGTTTTTGCAGTAGTACAACCACAGTAAAATTGTACATCATTTTAAGTTTTATCCAATTCATTTCATTAGAAATCATTCATGCAATACTATAAATAATATAAGTATATTGTGATATCACATTCATTACATATATTAAAAAAAAACGTTCATATAAGAATAAAAAAAAAAATAATCGTGTTAGTAATACTAGTTTTTTTTTTTTTTTGACAGAAGTGTTAGTAATACTAGTTAAACATACCAACAAACCTTGAATGAAATATGACATATTAGACAGAAAAATAAAACGTTCATATAAGAATAAGAAAAAGATAAAAAAGTGGAACTCGTGCTCGAGTAGGTCTAGTTGTGAATTTGAAGAGTGTTTTAAGTAAATTTTATTTGTGTCTTTCATTTCAAGTTAATCGGATTAATGTAGAGCTGACCTTACCCACCAAAAGATCAAACAAAATCGACTGCTACTGCTGAATTATTACCTTCACATATGATATTAAAAAGTAAATGTCATGGGAATTTAATTCCCCCATAAATTTCATGGGAATTTTAAAATCTTATTTGGTAGGGATTAGGGAATTCACAATTCATGGGAAATTAAAATTACCAAGAGGAGTCTTGGTAATTTATTTCCCATGTTTTGTGGGATATATAAATTCACATGAATTTTGAATTCCCACATTTTTGCATTTTATTGCCTAACAACAAGCTCTTATACAAATTTATGGGAATTTTCAATTCCCCCATTTGTAATTATTAACCAAACAAGCCCTTAGAGTATTTTACAACCAGCGTTAAAACTTATCACATTAGTCTGTTGTAAAATCGTACTTGCACAAACAAAAATAGCAGATATGTGGCTCAATACATCTTACTCTTCTTTATTTGAAAAATAAATTCATGATTAAAAAAAAAAATTTACAATTGCTACTGTTTGTAATTTGTGGCAGTACAAAAAATTCGACTTTACTGGAGTAGTTGAAGATTTTATGCGTGTTGGAGTAGTCTTCTGCCTTGAACAAAGCTGGTCATAGCAATGCAAAAGAAATTGTCATAGCTTCACACTTAGGTCAGTCATAGCTTACATTATAGCATACATGAAGATTGTCATTGGTGGACTTGAAAATAGGAATTGCATTTCATTTTAATCCACTTTTGCTTTTGCTACATACTCGTCCCAAGTCCTCCCAACCGTACTCTTTCTCATTTTAATCCATATCCATTGCATAGGATACTCTATCTTATTGGTCATTGGTGGACTTCAAATAAAAATGGAGTGGATTTGATAAGTGGGATTGGATTTTAATGAAGGCTTCTTGATTAATTTTTTTTTTTATGTATAATGAAATTCATACAATGTTATAACTCAATCTTATAATGAAGTTCATACAATCTTATAACTCAATCTTACAATGAAGTTCATATAATCTTATAAACTCGTTGTACAAAATATAAAACAATGTAATTGATTAAAGTGAAATGAAATAAAACAATGTTAATTAAAACAAATGAAAATTGGACTTAAATGACGTTAAATAGAATTAGTTGTTTGCAAATAATTAAATAAATTGAAACGAAGTCAAACAAACTTAAGTATAAATATTACTTAATTGAATATTTAAGTGATATTTATTAACTGAAACGAAGTCAAACAAACGCAAGTACGACAAACATAATTTGAAATGTAAGTCATCCGATGGCAAATATAAAATATTGAATCAAGGTGAATCTTAACTTCAAATATAAGTGAAACGAAGGCAAAACAAAAATATTGAATCATATTCAATGAAATAAAAGTGAAATAAAGTATAACAAAGCTAACGAAGCTAATTACAACTAATTAACCTAAAAACAAGTAAAAAAAGGGGGGGTAATTGACTGAAATTTTATTGATTCAATTAAGTAAGTAAATGTAAAGAACGAACTGAAACAAAGGTTATTGAATCAAATGCAATCATATTATATTTGAATAAAGTCAAACAAACCAAATTACGACAATTTAAACAGTAAAGCATTGAAAATAAGTCAAACTGAATCAAAGTGACATGATTATATTCGTAAAGTCAATCATAACTTTAAATATAAGTAAAACGAATAAAAAAAAATATGTATCATATTCACAGGTGAAATAAAAGTGAAATAAAGTCAAACAAAGCTAACGAAGCTAATTACAACTAATTAACCTAAAAACAAGTAAAAAGGGGGGGTAATTGACTGAAATTTTATTGATTCAATTAAGTAAATGTGAAGAACGAACTGAGACAAAGGTTATTGAATCAAATGCAATCATATTATATTTGAATAAAGTCAAACAAGCCAGATTACGACAATTTAAACAGTAAAGCATTGAAAATAAGTCAAACTGAATCAAAGTGACACGATTATATTCGTAAAGTCAATCATAACTTCAAATATAAGTAAAACGAATGAAAAAAAAAATTATGTATCATATTCACAGGTGAAATAGAAGTGAAATAAAGTCAAACAAAGCTAATTACAACTAATTAACCTAAAAACAAGTAAATAAAAGGGGTAAATGATTGAAATTTAATTGATTTAATTAAGTAAGTAAATGTAAAGAATGAACTGAAACAAAGGTTATTGAATCAAATGCAATCATATTATATTTGAATAAATTCAAACAAACCAAATTACGACAATTTACAACGTAAAGCATTAAAAAGAAGTCAAACTGAATCAAACTGAAATGATTATATGCGTGAAGTCAATCATAACTTCAAATATAAGTGAAACTAAGGAAAAAAAAATATTGAATCATATTCAATTAAATAGAAGTTAAATAAAGTCTAACAAAGTTAATTAATTGACTCAAAGTACAACAAACGTTATTGACTTAAAGTGAAATGATGCAATTACTTAAATGAAGGTGACAAACGAACTGAAACAAAGGTTATTGAATCAGATTCAATCATATTATATTTTAATAAAGTCAAACTAACCTAATTACGACATAATAATTTGAAATAAAAGTCAACCTAATAAAGTCTAACAAAGCTAATGAACCAAAACAAAGCTTGTTCAGTCAAATTCAATCAAATTCAAGTTCAATATAGTTAAATTGGGTAATGAGGTCATTAATTTAAGACTTGTATGTGTTGATCTTGATTAAGGGTTTTAGGGTTATAAGGGTTAAGGGTTTAGGGTTTTAAGGGTTAAGGGTAAAGGGTAAAGGGTAAAGGGTTTAGGGTTTTCGGTTTAGGGAGTCAATTTAGGGATTCGGACTGATGAAAATTCCAATTTTACCCTCGTCATAAAGTTTTTTCTCTATAAATAGGAATTGATTTCCCTCCTTTGAACCCCACCCCAGCTCATTTCAAAATTTGTATTTCCTTCTTTTACACTCTTCCCACTTCAGCAATGCCTTCCTCCTCCTTTTTTTTTTTTTTTGAAAACACCTTCCTCCTCCTCAAACACTCTCAATTCCTCCTAATTTTTTTGCCGCCCCTATTTATGAGAATAAGCACTTCCATTTTGATGTTAACCAAAACACCGAGCAAGAAACAAACTTCAACGAGTACCTGTACTTCTATAGTGAAGATGGGCGGCTCCCTCGTGGTGATCCACGACGTCATCTTATTGACATAATTGATTTGAGGAAGATCGTTGCTAAGCCCAAGGAGAAGCAACATAGGATGGAGAAGATGATGATGGTGAACAAAGATGGTGTGAAATTTCCGGCTCACTTACCGAACATCGCTGATGTCGTTATGAAGCCAGAAGTTCAGGCTGCAATCAGGCGGCTTGAAAGGGAGGACCCGATGATTGACTTCGAGGGAACAACTTATGTCATACCGGTTGCTCTTATGAACCTGATGGACCCCAAATCGGTGTTGCCTCGTAGTGGTCCGATCTACATGCTAACACCCAACGGGTTTGATGCTAATTTTGGAAGTTACACCGACAAGGTGCAATTAGTGAAGGTATTTCAGTTGATTTTTATTAACTTTTAATTTCTGTTAATTGATTTAGCATAGTGAATTATGATATATTTGATTCACCTTTATAATTTTGTTTTACCTTCATACATTCATAATTTTTTTTTTGAGGACAAATTTCATAATTATTTGTGTTACCTTGATAATTATATTATAACAATTTTGTTTTACTTAAATTTCAGTTTTCAATTTATTTTTATTAAATATGCCAAATTGTTACTTTTAATAAGTATTGAATTGACTGTTAACATGTGATTAACTTGTTAAATTGGTGAAGGTTGCAACGGATATGACAAAAATCAAATTCTGCGTTTATTGTGATCAGTTCATGAAGGATGATCTTTCAAGCCGCTACCAAGGCATTAAAATACGCTCGGACAATGAAGAAGGAAAGAAGCGTTTTCAGCTAGGAGATTCGGTTGTGTTATGGAGTGTTCGTCGTATCAGGAGGCCGTCATTTGTTCCCCATTTCCAGGAGGTGGTTGCGACCCACAACCTAGTGTTGGTGATATTGATGGAGGTTGGAGCGAGTCCAACAAACTGCCTAAGGGTGCTTGAGAAGCTCAGAACAACAATGTGCTGAAAGGTGGATGCAGGAGGGGGTTTGCTAGGAGGCACCGTTGTGATGTGGGATCCAAGTCGTGTAGCCAGCTCCTCATATGTATCTGATTACCCCATGTTTGACCTGCGTCTTGTTGCGGCGGTTACTCCGGTGGTTATTTGATGATGGGGTTTGATGATGTCGTATGATGGTCATGGTTCCAGCTTGTGTTTAATTATTATTATCTTTATGCTTTATTTAAGTTAATTATGTTGTGACGTATGCTACTTATGTGTTATTAGATGATGAAGGTGGTGTCTAATGTGGTAGTACTAAAAATAATGTAAAAAATTATGTATGTGGTGTGGTGTACTATGTGATATAATATAATATATTATTGTTGTGTGTTAGTATATTCAATTTTTTTTACTTAATTTTTTACGAATAAAAAAATAAACAAATAAAAAACATATTATAATTACTGATACACGTTAAACGTGAAAGTAATTACTGACACTATTGAAAAAGTAATTACAACTACTATTGCACATTAAAACATAAAATAAAATAAATTGGTTTTTATTGCCTTAATTTATTGGTGGTTGTAGGTTACTATTCACTTACTTACTATAATGGTGGGTTATTAACAAAAGAAATTTATTAATCTGAAAAATTAATAACAGTAATAATTGATTTTAAAGTCTTACTCTTAATTTACCAAATTAATAATAAAAAATAAAGTATTACTCTAAAAACATAACTAAAAACCCAATAAAAGATATTGACAGTAATAAAAATTATTTGAGTTCGTGAAAAAAAAATTATACTTATTAAAAGTATAAACCCGACAGAACGAAAAACATCGGGTTTAGGTTAAATACATCCAGTTCGGGTCCATATGGTATTTTCTCCAAGTGAAATTTCGGTTCAGTCATATGGAGTTATCATAACCAGATCATCAGAAAACTTCAGGTTGGCGCTAGACCAAATTATGGGTTGAAAACTGCTAGAGTTCAAATAAACCTTTGACATCGGGTTAAATATTGGACTTTAAAATTTGATTAATTTTTAAAAAAAAAAATTACCGAAAATATTGACGATGTAACTTCAAAAGTGAGTAGTGACAATTCAATGCATTTACCTTTTCAAGATTCCCACCATTGAATTGTCATTTCATTGTCGTCCCCCTATTTACCAATTTCCCATTTCTTCAACTTCCTAAATTTCTTTTATAAAACAAAACCCTAAGCTTACTCGCCGCAACCGATTAAAACCCAAAAAAATAAATTTTTTTTAGTTTTCCAATTTGACATGGTGTTGGAAAGTTTCATGGTTCAACTTAACAATCGCACGATATGATCAGTGGTATGATATGTTTGTGTTTTAATTTAATATTAATAACTTAATAATTCATGACACAATTTAGAGGTATTATTGATGTGATTATTTCGGTGATATTCACAAGTATATATTTTATTTTTTTGAATAAATGTTAATTTTATAATTATTAAACCTATATTGTATAATTTTGGTAATGTAATTGGTATACTATGAATTTTACTTTTTTCAAAAATAAATTCACGTACATTGGGATATTTGTGTTTAATGCATGTGCCTACGTAAATGCTACTTTTTATACAGAGCGTTGACCCCCACCTCAATTATTTGTTTCCCAGGTACCACGTCGTGTGGAACATTTACAATGGAACCGTTGGGGAGGCATTTGATGTTGTTATAAGACTTGTGGAACACGGGTCAAACTGGAGGGTTGTCCTTGATGATGGGTGGCCCGATTTTGTGGAGTATTACAACCTACAGATTAGGGATGTGGTTCGATTTTACATCTTCTAGCACACCCTAGAGATGCGGCTTCGAATTTTCCGAGACGGAAATGAAATTACTCTGAAAGAAAGCTCAGACGAGGAGGAGGAGAAGGAGGATGAGCCCGAGCCGGAACCAGAGCCGGAGCAGGATCAGGAGGCGCAGCCGGAGCCGGAGTCAGAGCAAGCACCGTTTTTCAAGGCTAAATTCACCACATCTTACATTGCAGTGGGGCATATGGTATAATTTTAGTTTTTTGTTTTTGTTAGTTTAAACATAAGAAGATAACTAATTTAAAGTGCTACAATCTCATTGCAATTAGACAATCCATGATACATAGTAAGGATAAACATAGCTTGCCATAGACATTCTTATTAAGATTCGAGTTTCAATCTTATAAACCTTATCATACCTCATAGTCTCATAGTGTCACACTTCCTATCAAATCCTCAAATTGGGGAAAATGGACTTCGTAGTAAATGAATCATATAAGGACTTGTAGTGGAGGGTTAAGGACAATTTAATTCCATTAGCTTTTTAAAGTCATTATCTTGTAATTTATATATATATATATATATATATATATATATATATATATATATATATATATATATATATATATATATATATATATATATATATATATATTTGCACTAAGTAACTTGTTGTAGCTGATTGTTCATTTACACAAAGTTATCACCTATTTTTACTCCCTTAAATCCAAAGTAGTTGTCCCATATTCTTGTTTGAGATGATGTCATCATCTTCTAATAATTAACTATCATTTTATTTTTTTGCCAAAATCGGATGCTGGAAATGATTTATTTAGCATGGAAAGGGTACCAAACTAAATTGTCTTAATAATAATTAACTATCTTCTTTCTCTTTATAACAATTAACTATACTTCATTTCATATTTTTCTTACTTAATATGTGTTAATAATGGAACTGGCCATTGTTACAGAATGTCCCATTGACCTTTGCTAGAGAATATTTCTATGGCTTCGATGAAACCACGCAGGTGCTCGTGCAACTTGGGGAACAACAATGGAGAGCTGTGTTACATGTTTATTCTGAAAACAATGAAATTACCTTATGCCATGCGAAAAATGGTTTGAGTTAGATGATTGCAGATGCAAACATTCAACCAAATCAGCGGTTTGTGGTGGAGTACTACGCAAACGAGAACCCAATTGTTTTTCGTTTGTTTCATGTTTATTTTTAAACAATTATTGATGTATTATGAAGTTAATGGGACTTTATTATCTACCTCATCAGCTAGTAGTAGTTGTATTAGTAGTAGTTTTATGTCGGATATATGTTATTAATTTATGTCGGATATTATGAAGTTCTATTAGTATGGTATTGTTTTCGTATCCAAATTTTTATTATAGCTTTAGTTTAGTTTAACATGGAACACAAAGAATTCAATAATTTTAATTAAATAATTTCACAACAATTTTTTAAATAATACACAATTTTTTTTAGTTTAAAAGAAGGCCATTGAATACTACTAATTCGTTACACAAATTAAACGTAAATCCAAACTAATATCCAAACTACAATAATTAATAAATTTAATAATTTTATCTCATAGTATATTCAAATTTATGATAACATAGTTTTGTAGTTTGTAACAATAGTGAAATTAATAATTTACTAATAAACGTACAATATATTAAAGTCCATACAATAGTCAATGTATATTACCCCATATTAAAGTCCATACAATAGTCAATGTATAATATTAAGGCCCATACAATAGTGAATGTAACAATAATATTATAGCCACACAGCCTAAAAGGGAACCAGTCCACATATGAAAGCCTTATATGAAAGCAGTCCACACATGGCAACATATTATAGCCACACAGCCCAAAAGGGAAGCAGTCTAAAAAAAACAACACCAACACCCAAAAGGAAGCATAAAGTAGCCCAAAAGGAAGCAACCCAAAACGACTCATAAAACAAACATAAAGTAGTCCAAACACAAATCGTAAACTAATATTAAACAGACAACCTAAAATGCTTCACCACCACCACCAGCAGATGTGAAACCTGTCCACCCATCATATTCAATCTCATTCCAACCAATGTTGTTCCGAGCTAAAAGGTCATCATCCAGCATCATGAACTCAGATGGATCTTCAAGGTTTTGTCCACACTTGCGCTTCACCTATGATGAATTGATGACGACGTTAACATTAAAACTAATTTTTTTAAAAAAGTAAATGACATTTTAAGCGCACAAAATCATACATGAAGCTTATTTGTCGTTTTTGGCCCTTTCCCTTGGCAGCCACTGCATCACCATTCACCTGAACGCCACATATAAAAAGAAAGAACAGGTTGTGAGTATAAAATATTTATGGAACAAAAACAACGCAAACACAATCATGACTGACCTTGGGTGAAGAAGCCTTGTTTCGTGGTTTCTTGTACCCCGCCTCAGCTAATGTTTTGTGCCTCAACCCTTTAGGCCTACCACGAGGCTTCTTCTTGATTGGAGGGTCCTTGATTGGAGGCTCCTTCATTGGAGCCTCCTTGATTGGTGGTGGTGGGATAGTAGGTGTTTCCAAAAAACTAGTGTACACATCATCATCATATACATGTTCCTGGTTAAGCTATGGATCGACGGTGGGCTTCTTTACAGAAGAGGAGGTCCCCACTTCACCGGCTGACTCATTGACAGGTGTCGGTCCATCTCGATAGCTAATCTGAACTGTCTCCTCTCTCTTCTTTCGGCTACACTCATTCACTACCAAATTCAGCTGGGACAGAGTCACTATTACTGTATCAACAGTCTCTTCATTCACCATTGAAGCTTTTTCACATAGAGGATCAAACTTGGTCATCATCTTGTTGAACCTTTTAACCTGTTCCGACTCACTAGGATCATGGTATGGTACCTTAATTCTCGTGTGCTTATGTGGTACGTCTTTCCTCCAACGCGTGAGAATGTATTTATCCGGAAGGTCAAATACAAGATTTAGGTCTAGTACTCTAATGCAGTGTGATCAAAGTATGCCATGTGTCTCAAATCGATGACACTCACAGCTGACCTCTTTCTTATCACAGAAGAATTGAACACAGTACATTCGTTGCCTGTCAGTAATTTTCTCCTCACTTCCACTAGGTGGAGTCAACCAAACACGGTCCTCAAGAAAGTACTTAATCACTGCCTCGGAGATCAGCGTTTCCTAGCGAACACTGCAGTTTATCATCCTCGCACATTGTTCCTGTACTTCCTAAAATTTGGAGTTCGTGTATATTTGCTGGAATACCCTTTCAAGCTTGAATCCACTAATTAACCTCCTCAAGAACTTCGAGCAACGATCATCTGCACTAACCTCATCTCGGACCCTCTTGTTCAAAGCCTTGCAGTATTTTTCGGGGAATTCAAACAATTTGGTGTGGCGATTAACAAAGCCATCAAAAAACCGATTGATAATCTCAACCCTTTGAGTTGTCTTCATTCCAGCTAAAAACACTCTTTCATGTAGGCTGGCACCCACATGTGACTCTCTTTGTGTAAGCTTTCAAGCCACACATTGTCCTCCAGCTTGTAATCTTTAATCAATTCAGCCAATCGGCTATGAAACTCTTCGGGTGTAAAACTCTCATAAATCACTGCCTTCAAAGGGTTCTTAAATTCATTGTATCTACATTAATTTAGGCAGTAATAAATTGATAAACATCACAGGTAATTCAACAGCAGGTCAGTAATCCATATTAATTGATAATCACCAATGAATTGGATAATCACCAATTTGATACATCACCCAGGCACATTAATTGAACAGCAGCTCACTAATCCATACATCTAGATCATCACAAATGAATTAACAATCACCAATTGATACATCACATTTAAATGAACAGTAGCGCTGTAATAGACCAAGCCATCAACAGTCCACCACCTTTTTTGGTGTACTTGAACAGGGGAAGCAAGGGTCAAAATGGGCAGCAACAAAATCAAAAATCAAAAGTGGTAAGCATTTCTATGCTACAAGACAAATTTAATTAAGAGGCAAAATGGATACAAGGCAACAAGCTTCAACAACTTTAGGGTTATCTTTTTCCATTACCGTAAATTAACAGTACGATTATCAAGGCAACAAGCTTCAACAACTTTAGGGTTATCTTTTTCCATTACAGTAGATTAACAGTACGATTAGCCAGAAAATTGTAGAACTTATTTGAGAGTTGTGACCTCATGTCACTTATAGACTGAAGCAATTATTTATCTTGTAATTGTCTTTGACATTCTTTTCCAATCAATTAACAGTAAGCTTACCTTGAATATCACATCAGATCACAAATTAATACTTAATTTAAACATACTTATAAACATCACATGCAAAAAAAAAAAAAATTATCAATTCATTTGATAAACAGGCATATTGCATAATTCAATTCAAAAAAAAAATTGTATTCAATTCACTATTTATCCATAAGTAATAAGGATAAGTCACCCTACCTTGCACACTTTCCAAGTTTCTCAGGTAACTTGCTCATGATGTGCCAAATACACCAATGATGTAGGGTATTTGGCATGATTTCAGTAAGGGGCCTCCTCATCGCAGCTGCTTGGTCTGTTAGGATGCCTAATAGAGCACGGTCATTCATACACACTAGCCACTGCCGAAATATCCAAGCAAAAGTATCACAATCTTCATGTGATACGAGAGCACACCCAAGCAACAACGACTGTCCATGGTGGTTTACTCCAACAAATATGACAAACGGGAGCTCGTACTCGTTTGTCAAGTATGTTGCATCAAAGCAAACAACATCACCAAAATCCTCATAAGCTGCCCGGCTTCTAGCATCCACCCACGACACATCCTTCAACCTCCCCTGCTCATCCAACCGCTGAGCATGGTAAAAGTTCTGGTTCCCAGACTGCATTTTTTCAAAATACTCCATCATTGCAACAGAATCACTTCCAACCATCTTCAACCGCCTTGCCTTATACACTTCATGCTGTAAATCTTTCACAGTTAAAGGCATATTCTCCACCCCATTTCGCTCCGTGGCCATGCACCCATGTTTTGAGATACAGGCACACCCTCGTCAAAAAAATCTAACAACCTCTTCCTAACAGTTGAAGTCATGTGCTTCATACGATACTCCTTAACTAGCTTTGCTTTGTTGGGACTTGTCTTGTGCGTATGTGCTAACTCTACTGTCTTCAATACCCACTCACCCACTTCATTCACACTTGCATAAATTCTTGCCTTGCATTCACATTTTTCTAAAGTCCTTTTTCCCTGTCGTAACACATCTTTATACACAAGCCCACCAACTACACCACCGGACCTTGCCACACACATAGCCTTGACTCTCTTCCGAGCTTCCCTAACTGCCCTCATGTCAGGTCTACCCCAACACTCACACTTCCATGTGGTTGTAACTCTTACCTTCTTGTTAGCCTTTGAATTTACTCTCTGGACCCTTGTCACTCCAAAACCCTGTTGCTCTGCGTATTCCTTATATTAGGTTTCAACATCCTCCTAAGATTTGAAAACCATCCCAACCTTAGGAGGTTCTATAACAGTGACAACGGTACTTGGTTGCTAGCTACAACAGTTTGCTTATTATGCACTGTCTTGGTAGGAGATACATATGTTACTACCTCCCTAACATTCTCCTGAAAATAATCCCCACCACTACCACAATAACTGTCACTGTATACACCTAAAAATGTCTCCCCAAAACCAAACCCGATGATGAACACCTTTCACCGCCATTATTGGTCGGGTTGAGTATTTAATCTTTGGAGTGCTTAAATTCATGTTCTATCCAATAAATTTCATAAACCAATCCATTTCCTAGCTCATTTCCCTAAACCATAACTTGTTATCCCCTTTTCGTGTCCACATTGCAAAACCGAGAGAAACTGATTTTTGGTCTTATAATTTTGATCCATTTATTATTTTTTTGGATAGGCCTTGAAATAATATTTCCAACCATATATCATAAGCCCAATTCCGAGCTATAACGAAAAAGATATGAGCCAAACACTAAACTCGGCCCAAAACCGACACCCTTCCACTAAAACGGCCATATCTTAAAATCTACAAATTATTTTGACTTTATTCGAATTGGGTTGGAAAGTAGACTTGATAATATTTCCAATGATATATTATATGCCTTATTCCGAGTTACGGATCAAAAATTATGATGATTTTAAAAACGTGTAAAAAACTGAAATTACCGCGCACGATGTAAAAGCACCGTGTCACGGCGCTTGATGACGTGGCACGGTGCCTAGTTCCATGACACGTGTCACGGTGCCTTTTTCCATGTTTTTAATCCACCGTGTGACGGGAATATTGCCGCGCCACGGGATTTTGCACCGCGTCACGGTACAATTTCCCGTGTCACGGTGCCCATTCAGTGACACGGGGCTGTTCCGTGTAACTTCCGCGCACTTTTTTTTACCGTGATATGGTGTACTGTACCGTGCCACGGTGGACACTGCCGTGTCACGGTACGTGTGCCGTGTCACGGAATTTTCTCGTGTCTTTTCCGCGTAAACCCTTCACGCGTTTTCACTTCCCATAGGTCAAATATGTCCCGCATCACTCCAATTTTCCCCGCGTCACGGGATTTTCCCCCGTTTGACGGTGCCTGGATCCGTGTCACGGTGCTCACTGCCGTCTCGCGGTGTTAATTTTTAGGGTTTTTATCTTTTTAGGGTTCCGTGTGTTCCCTCTACTCATTTTCCCTATAAATACCCCCCTCCTTTCTGCAATTCGGGGGATCAAATCATTCTCTCTTCCTCTCTTTTACACCAAAAATCATTCTATTCTCTCTCTCCCATATTCTAAGCCTTAAACCTATATTCCTAATTACACCATTCTTCCCTTAAGCACTCCAAGGAGTCCATACTTAACCCGATGTTCCGTCCTTAAACCAAGGCGTGAAAGGTACAAATAACTGAGGGTTTGGACTAATTCAAATCTACATTTATTTAATTTAATTTCCATTTGATTTATTATTTATTGAAGTTACTAATAGTTTATTCATGATGTAGCAATTTAAAGGAACGAGCGGAATGTGAGTAATTAATTAATTTAGCTACTCTTATTTTATTTTAATATTGCTAGTATCATGATTAGGTTATTTTATATTCGATTTGACTAACGCTATTATTGTTAAATTGCTTCCAATATCAATGTTTGTTCTATTATTATTTCTGATCACCATATTGCATGTTAAAGGGAATATGTAATTGAAAATCACGCCTAATAAGATAATTTGGACAACCGGCTTATGTTCCTTTTTAATCTTGTTATTAAATCAAGTGATCACTAATATTTTAGAATTATGTGCTGCATTAATATTCAACCAATTTAGCTTAATAATATTTTGGAGCGAATTGAATCTTTGTTTGTATGCCTTTGAGATCGCAGGAATCACTTTTCACTACAAGAATCGAGTAGAGGCCAATACGGGCGAATGTGACTCCATGACTCACTTCGTACCATCATCCCCGATCCTCCGTTCGTGGTTCCGAACCATATGGAGTTAGTAATGTCATGGATTATGAATGGGGTGTAACCTTCACGGGTCAGTCGTTGTTGCCTATCGTTGTCCCTTATTCGTGGTTGCCTTTTATGATCCGTGAACAGTTTACAAGTTCCTTAAAAACTTGTTGGCGGCTCCCTACTTTATTTGTCCCTAATCGTATTATGTCAATTCCCACTTCCTATGAGTGCCAAACATATTCACAACATGCTTTAACGTAGGCGCATTTCGAGTGACGCCTACAGTCACCAACAACAATTTCCTCCAAACCATTCCCATCTTCTACATCTACAGTTTTCCTTTTAACTCCACTACCCCGGTTACCTACAACTTCCATTTCTTTGTGTTGGCTATCCATCATAACATCATCCATTTGGCTGTCATCCCAAACACTTCTCAATTGGATCAAACATAACATCAAATGATCAACATTACTAATGCTGATCACAACAATACTCCATATATAAGACATAACAGTAATCCATATATTTGACACATTTCATCAATTATCCATATATTTCACACATTTCATCAATTATCCATATATTTGACAGAATTCATCAATTAACCATATATATGACACAATTCATCTATTATCCATATATATGACACAATTCACAATTCATCAATTATCATATATTTGACAAACCCAACAAATTATCATTTCACAATTCACAATTCACAATTCATCAATTCATCAATTACTGATCCAAAAACAATTCCAACAAATTATCCATATATTTACAAAATCAATCAGAACCCAAATCAATTCATCATTTAACGATCCAATAACAACCCATAAAACATTAACATCTTAGATTGTCAATTACACATTCCAATAATGTCAAACAACGAATTATTAACTTAACAATAAGTAATTTAAAAAACTTATGCTTCCAATCTCATATTCGACACCATAATCATAAAATTAATTAATTCCACAACAAAAATTTAATTCGACAACAAAACTTTAATTATTTGTGTTGTAACCCTTTACTAATTCAAATTCGACACATAATTCAACATATAACAGGGTTTAAGTCGACATAATTTGACAAAAATAGAGAAACCCTAAGTATTCGACTTCTTCATTTTAACCACGCCAACGAATTAAAAAGTGAGATAACTGCCCTAACCTTCAAACCGAACAATCTTCATACGACGATGAACTCCAATCTGCTTATCCAGGGCTGCGGGTGCTGATGCTGATGGAGAACTGTTGATGTGGGTGCTGATGATGGAACTCGACTTTTTTGTGAGAGAAATTTGAAAAGAAAAAAACATTACAACGGGATATTACAAAATAATAACGGACGTTATCTTCAGTTTTAACGCCATCAGCCCAATCACCATTCCACTATGTATTGTTGGCCCACCCAAGCCATGTCAAATATGCTGATATGTTAAATTGCTGAGTTGTTCACCAAGAGAAACAAAAATCATTTCTCGGAAAGATTAACGGGGGCTCGCTCTTTATGGATAATACAATTTCATTATTCTTTCCGCCCTTCTCGGTTATGGAAAGACGTAAGCATTTGTAACAAGTCTAATGGTGTCACCGTGTATTTTTGTTCACAAATTATCAATTAAGCCAAACTTAAAATGGTTTTTTTTTTCACGAAATGCCTCTTAAATTATCACTTAATTCACCAAATTACCCATAAATTTTTTTAAATTTACCAAATATTCATAGGTTTCAATAAAATTGCACCAAATATCCTTAATGACTAAGGTGATAAACTTCGTAGATTCTAATTGGTTCTTATTGGGAAAAAAATCAGCACCATGCAAGCCACCTTCGTCTGCCTCCTCGGTCGGTCACCCCTCCTCTGCCCCCTTCTCCCCTCCTTTTCCGACACCCATCTCCTTCCCTCGCGCCGACCACCAACTCCCACCTGCTACCCCTTTTCCCTTCCTCCATCGCACCCAACCCCTTCCCCACCGCGTAAGCCAAGTAACCCATTAGACTCTGACAACCTCCTCAAAAACACTTCCTTACTTCATGAAACCACCACATCCCCCTTCAAAACGACCTCGACCACCTTGGAAACCACTACACACACCCTTAGACAACATGGAAACCACCCATCCCTTTTCTCCTAGAAAAACCCTTCCTACATATATGAAACCCCCAACTACCTCTTCCCCCACCCTCAAAAACCCTAATCGCTACGATTTTGAGGGTGAGGGAAGAACAATTGGGGATTTCAAGGGTGGAGGAGGGTTTTTTTAAGGGGTTTTATAGGGAAAGAAGGGGGGTTTATGAGTAGGGAAATGGTGGTTTAGAGGGTAAGGTTGATGGCAATGGGGTTGTCTATGTGCGATGATTATGAGGGTGGTTAGGTTGGTGGCGCCACTTTTTTTTTTTGCCAATTTTAGTAAAAATTCAAAATTAACTTGCATGTGTGAGTTATCTCATGAGATTGTATATGTTGGTTTGGATCAAAATAAGAAATAAAGTAAAATATACAACGTTTAATTTGAATTCTATAGAAGCCTAAATTAGAGGTATTACCGGCACACTCGGTCACATGCATGTCAAGTACCGAGGTTTAAAAAATCCCAATAATTACAACCCAATAAAAAAAACTAAGTGAGCTATATATACAACTAGATGAAGCCCGTGCTATATACGACTTGTTTATATTTTTTAATCAAATCTATTTATTTTTGCGTGACACCATAGATATTTGGATAATACTCGATTATAAAAATTATTTTAAATTAAATAATAAAAAAGATAAAGTCAAGTTAATTTACTTTGCTTATGTGTCAATCTCCATCTACGTTGGCTAAAATCTTATACTTTTCTAATTACGTGGCAATACAGAGTCTTACGTGGACGATCTCAAAACTCAAAACTCCTCTTTATATATATATATATATATATATATTAGATTAGGAAGATCTTTTCCATGTATATTCATTGTAATCTTTTTGATGAGATGGAATATGGTACACATCATATATTGAAGCAATGAAAAGTCAATAGGCAACCAATTACTGCCATTTACATTCTCTTTACACAAATTACTAGTTACTAGAAACAAAACCTAGGAAAAAAAAAAAAAAAAAAAAAAAAAAAAAAAAAAAAAAACTACTTAGAAGAAAAAAAACTTACATTGTGATTTGCTGGAGTAGGAAGAAATGTAATCTTAGCATCAGAAATCTTCTTAATCGAAGAAGTTGGTGTAGGTAGCAAAGCGTTGCAAATGCCCGAAACCGCCATTTTTTTACGAAAGAGAGAGAAAGCGACCAAAGCGTATTTGAGTTTTGAAAATTCTGGTCAGGGAGTTTTTATGGAGTTGAAAATACTATATTTTTGAATTTATTTTACAATCCCAAAGTTTTTGATAAAAATATAGTCTGTAAATTTTTTTTGGTTTACAGTGCAAATTTATCATTAGGGATGTGTGTAAGGATAGAACGTTATTTTCTAGTTGTTTTTTCTCACATATTAGACGTAATGGTAACGCGCTCACTTAGTTGCAAGATGGGGTACGGGTGTTGCAATGGAATGTATTCGGACTTGTCCCATTCCCCAAAGTTTAATAGCTTTGGCGGAGTTGGAAACTTCTTAATATAATGCTCTAAATTGTATATCCTAAAAGCACTTAGTAGTCCATGTATCATTATGTGGACGGATATCAGCCTATTAGATGTAATTGCCTTTAAAATGTTGTATGTAAAAACCTTATCGATTACTAGTTTTAGATCTATGTGAAACCTTATTGATTACTAGTTTTAGATCGGATATAAATTGATTAATAAGCATCAATGTCCTACAATTATGAACATATAACTAACATTTGTTGAAAAACTTAGGCCCTTTTCTTTTGAGCTTCTTGGCAAGGCAGAGCAGAGCAGGAGTTAGCAGAACAGAGCATATTAAATTTCAGCAGAGCAGATTTCAGGATAGCAGAGCAGAGCAGAGCCGAGCTGAGCAGAGTAGAGAGCCGAGCAGATTTCAACATTATTATTAATACTATTATTAATGTTATTATTATTAATGTTGTTGTTGTTGTTGTTGTTATTATTATTATTATTATTATTATTATTATTATTATTATTATTATTATTATTATTACTACTACTACTAATATTATTACTATTATTATTATTATTGTTACTATTACTATTATTATTATTAATGTTATTATTATTAATGTTGTTATTATTATTATTATTACTATTATTACTATTATTATTTATACTATTATTAATTTTATTATTATTACTATTACTATTACTATTACTAAGTGCATATACCATTGATTTAGGTGAGTGAAAACATAAATATATGTATACCATATTTAACATATGTTAATAGTAGAAAGATAAAAGACAACGGTTTACTTATATTTATTTCACAAAAATTTTAAAATAAAATGATTTAATGAGTAATAATGATTTTACTTATAAATTTGTCTTAATCATATATTTTATACCCTAAATATAATAATGATATACAAAGTACTACTTGAAAACAACCTATTTTTTTTAATTCTTAAATTGTATGGAAAGATTTGAAAAATAATTGAACTCAATGAACTAACAATCAATACCCACATACATATAATGTTTCTACACATTGTGATTCTAATATCAAATGTTTATAAAAGAAATTGTTATTAATTGTTATTATTATTATTATTATTTATTTTTTTGAAAGAATTGTTATAATTATTAGAATTTATTAATTAATAATATTATTAAATATAAATTCTTAATAGTTTGAATTATTAAATATTAATAATGATAACTATTATTATTAATTATTATTATGATTAATAAATATTAATTATCATTAATATTAATAATTATTAAAATTATTTTATTAATAATTATTATAATTATTCAAAAATAAATTATTATCATCAATACAATATTAATTATTATTATTATTATTGAATATTAATTATCATTATTGTTATTATTAATTATTATTTGAAAATAGAGTAGAGTAGAGTAGAGTAGAGCAGAACAGATTCGATTTAAGCAGAGCAGGGCTCAGCAGAGCAGAGCAGAACAGAGCAGCTCTAAAGAACGGGGCCTTAGTGATGTTAACTTAGTGTCGAGGTCATGTGTATTAGCAAAGTAAGATTATAATTACCAATAAATTACATTAACTCTAGATAATTTTTTGAAATGTAGAAAGCTAAAAAGACAATTGTTAACTTTGGAAATGAATTGATAACTTTATAGATGGCAAACAAAAGGAATTTATCCCCCAAGCACTAATTATATAAATGCAGGTCAGGGGGTAATGTGCTTCAAGAAATGGAATGATTAGAACAACTTTATAAATATTCTTAATTAACAAAGAAGTTTTAGCTGAAACAAGATTAGTAACTCGGTCAATGTAATTTGAACTCCTAAATCCTATAGAAACTAAATGATTAGATTTTTCTCCTTTTAAATGATACACTGCCTCTCATAATGCTTGAAATAGATGGCTAACGAGCACAATTCTGGTTGATCCAAAAGAAAGATATCTTGACTCATCCCCTCTTTGAATAGGGGCTGAGGTATTTGAGGATGCTTATAAACGTCTTTCAAGTAGTAATATGTCTTTCCAGGCTTTATAAAACATCTAGGTAATGCTTGAGTTTGGCATGACTTTCGAAGTACTTGCTCCCCAACCTCTATAAGTCTATATAATCCCATTACACCTTCTCGAATACTTCTGCAAGTGTTGCAGCCATGTTCGGACGGCATTTGCCTTGTAGTGCTGCGACCATCAACCTTTTCCTACAAACCTCAAGGGAGCAACTAATTGTACTTGCTGTAAGACCTACCAAACATAACAAACAAAATCTATATCACTACAAGAAAAACGCTATTTTGCTACGGAATTTTCCCGTCGCAAAGTGGTGAAATTCCGTCGCAAAACCACTTTGCAACGGAAATTTCGTCGCAAATGTCCGTCAGCTGATCCCTTATCGCAGAAATAAGACTTTGCTATGAATTTTCCGTCGCAATTCGATGCGTAGCAAAATTCTCTATTTTGCGACGCTTTTTCCTCCGTCGCAAACAGTTTTTTGTGAAGGAAAAAAGCGTCGCAAAAGTAAAAAAAAAAAAATTTAAAAAAAAGGGCACCTCTGGCAGCCATTGTGGCCACCAGAGGCGCCCCACCCACAACCCACCACGCCACGCCACACAACACCACAAAATCTAGATCTAACCCACCCCCGACCACCCTAGACCCACCATCGACAATTACCCCACCACCCTAGACCCACCACAGACAATTACCCCACCCACCCACCCTAAACCCACCCCTGATCCACCCTAGACCCACCCTAGAGCACCCATAACCAACCCAGACCCTGCCCTGACCACCCAAACCCACCTCTGACCCACCATCGACAACTACCCTACCCACCCAAACCCACCTTAGACCCACCCCTGATCCACCCTAAACCCACCCCAGACCACCCATAACCAACCCAGACCCAGCCCTGACCTACCACCAACAACTACCCCACCCACCCAAACCCACCTTAGATCCACCCCAGACCCACCCTAACCACCCATGACCAACCCAGACCCAGCCCTGACCACCCAAACCCACCCCTGACCCACCACCGACAACTACCCCCACCCACCCAAACCTACCCTAGACCCACCCCTGATCCACCCAAAACCCACCCTGACCACCCTTGACCACCCATAACCAACCCAGACCCAGCCCCCGACCACCCAAACCCATCCCTGACCCACCACCAACAACTACCCCACCCACCCAAACCCACCCTAAAACCAGACAAACCCCATACCCAGACCACACCAACCACCGACAACTACCTCACCCACAACCACAACCAGACCAACCCCATACCAGCTCCAAGCAAAAGCATCTCAACACGGCTAAACTTTTTCTTATTCTGTGCAACACAAAAAGACGACGTGCTGTATGGGAGCATCCCGACAAGGGTTGGAGCAAGACCAGAATACAAGGCACGAACACCGCCATATTTTTAAATTTTACTAAGAGCAACTGTTAGATTAGGGTAATTATCAGGTCTCACAGTCAATCAATCCTGCCAGAAAGAAGCCAGAAGCCAATATTTTAAAAGAACAAACAACAGAGAATAATATTTAGCATATTTAAGACATTTTAACAAATTCTTCGGGTATTCAAGAATGACAGCATTTTTCATCACATCCCCAAAACTAACTG
Organism: Chenopodium album; assembly: GCF_948465745.1. Taxonomy (NCBI): domain Eukaryota; kingdom Viridiplantae; phylum Streptophyta; class Magnoliopsida; order Caryophyllales; family Amaranthaceae; genus Chenopodium; species Chenopodium album. The sequence goes on from NC_137844.1 coordinate 10,794,536, forward strand.
AAGAAAAGAACTGGCTTTCTGATCAGCCTATCAATTAAGATGACGACTTTTCATAAATTCATGTTTATGACCACAAACAAATACAAAGATCAAGGGAAATGATAATTAGACAGACGGCAAGCCATTAGTATATATACCTTAACAGCTTCGAGAGGATGGCATGCAAGTGTACCAGCAATACCAGCAGAAGCGCTTGCCAGACCAATTGGAGACAACCACGAGAGAGGAAAGGTCGAAGTGATGTCGCCAAATTGTAGCTTAGGGTCTCCATCACGGATCCATTTTTCTTGGGTTGATGTCATTGTTCGCTTCACCCATCAAATGTTCCAAGCTCGATTGCTTGAGCAGGGACTATACGCAGCATGCTAATAGTATTTCCTGCCCATACACCTTGCCATCCTTTCTGCTAAAAGACCTCAACGAAACTTCTAGCTATGCTTCTAGACCCAACACCAACAACCATTCTCGTCCTAATATCATGATGTTACATTAGTTTTAAAAAACTTGAAACGGAAAACACTCACTGCAACAAGGATGTATAGGTAATTGCCTCTTTGTTCAACACTATTATCCAACTATAAAACGAACTAATGAGTCGAAAACTAAAAATTCTCAGACAGCAAAAATTATGGACAACAAGCCGGAAACTATTATAAATCAGAACGAGTTGTGGACTTATAAACAGCATCTAAATTCCTTATAATCCTGCTATAATCCTCATGAAAGCTATGTTCCAGCATGCAGAACAGCCCAATTTACATCATGTTGTATTAAGTAGTTCTTGCACTTCTAATGTTATATGATAAGAACCAATGCAGCAAGAATTAGAAAACTTCAGGTCACAAAATTGTCATTTAAATCCAGAACAATTGCCAACACATTTGCTGAACTTGCTTGCAATCAACAAAACTGATCCAAATGCAATATAGGAGCAAAAGAGATTAAAACAATGAAGATTATACGAAATTGAAATCAAACCTGATGGTTTCAGGAGGTGCTAAACCAACTTTGGTCATTGCTCCTGCAAGAGCACCACTAAGAAACTCAATCACCTGCTTCTCTGGTTCCAATAAAATCCTGAGCCACATTAGAGCAGCATTTCAGCCAAGTCACACATCAATACAATTCAACATACTACAAATTCGATGTCAAATGCTAATCAATAGAAAGAAACTGACCGATATCATAGCAATAGACTACAGACTAAATCTTATTCTAAAGTACAAATTATCACATGCATTAGCAAATAAATCAAATCAAAACTCTTAAGCTTTAATAAATTTCAATGAAAAAAGTATGTTTTTTTGGCAATTAAAAAGGTATGTTTTTTTTTTTTGGCAATTAATTAAAAAGGTATGTTAAGATACCTGAAATGCTTTGCCAATGTCAGGAACTTGGAATTTAAGGTCCAAATTCTGGGCTTTTTCAAGCTCCATGTCTCTAGCTAGGAAGTAAAACAGCTCCATGGAAATCCCCAAATACTAACTGCTAGTTATTCTGCAAATTCAAGTTTACTAAGTTCAACTTTAAACTTTATATCACATTTCAACACAAAACAAGTTGTAGGAAAATTTAGAGTATTGGTGATATATATAATGATTTGATTTTCTTAATTAGCATTGGTTAAGATGTGGATAATTAAGGGAGTTAAAATATTAGAGATAAGACAAGAAATTGAAGTGGTGTTTTGCCGCTCGGACACAATACTTTTTGCTTCAATTAATTGTGACGGTTGGTTACAATTGGTTTTGCTCTATATTTATATACATGAATGTATATAATGAAAAAACAAGAAAGTGAAAGAAGTTGGACGTGACTTTCTTCTTTTCATTCTCTTGGTTTGGCTATTATTTTTCAAGGTTCATCATCACAATTTACACAAACTTGTTTACATTGAATCATAATTATACTACACATAATTAAGATTGTTTCTTCGTTGTATCTCCTAAGTGAATTTCGTGAAACTCGGTGTGTCGTTTAAGGGTCGAAATATTACTTTTGGGAAAGTGATTCCGTTCACGCCTCAAAGGTTTATTGTTGTTCAATTCCAATTTCATCTTTGTGACCTTTGTTCAAGTAAAATCCCCAACAGTCCAAAAGTAATAATTCTTTACAAAGATGGGAGCCGTTAAGGAATTGACATCAAATTTCCAGATTGTGGATAAGTTCAAGGGTGTAGTTTACGAAGATGGTGGTTTCATATGCATGGCTATATTAGATGTTGAAGATAAGTTCCACTAATAATTTCAAAGTGATGTGATTTTGGATTGTTTCACATCTATGCAAATTATATCGGTTAGTATTACTGCCTTGTTCTTTTTATGCATGGAAACGGGAATGTGCGGTAAGAAATTAAGTAATTTTGGCATTGATTATTTATTTATATCATGATTTCTTAATTACTTGTTTTTACATGGGTGATTGTTATTGATGGCATAAGTTAAGTATGGTTTTTGTAACTGCAATCGGTTTTAATTGTGGGCCTCTTATACATACTTTTTCTTTCATCAATGGTTTTATTTGAGTATGATATATACGTTATTTCTCTCATGATTACTTTTATGCAATTAGTGTTAGTTGGTTTTATATTTCTTCTCTATGTAATACTTTTGATAGAATATAGGATTATTATTCTAGATATTCTGTTAACGTTGGATATATTTTGTATATATTGTGTAATTATCTTTTGAGATTTCCTAACGTGATTAGGACTCACACTTGTAACCCTATATATGGAGATTAATGAAATCGACTTCAATCTGAGGAGTTTACAGTATCTAACATGGTATCACAGTTTTAGGTTACGATCTAGCTTCCGCAAATTAATTTTTTTAGCAGCCATCTTTGTCCTCTTTTCACGGAAATTCCTTCAGGAAATTCCTTCATTAGTGCTTTTGCAGGATCTTTTGCACCGCCATTAATTGATTACTTTATCAATTAATTCCTTTTCCTGATTCTATTATTTTGTTTTAGTTTTTGATGTACCTAACTTCTTCCTGCCACTAATCTCATGGCTAAAGATGACGAAATACCCTCTTCCTCTTCTTCTTCTGATTATCATCATGCTTTAGGTGTTAATAACATCAAGAATGTATTTCCTCTTATTCTTGATCGAGAGAAAGTCCAATATTCCAATTGGGTTGAATTATTTGAGTGTCACACACATGCGTACAATGTTCTTGATCATATTGACCCTAAAACAATTAAACCGACGGATATATCGGATGAGATGTGGAAACGACTTGACTCCATTATCAAGAACTGGATTTATAGCACAATCTCCAAGGATTTGCTTGAAACAGTTATAGAAAAGGGCGCTATGGCTCAACAGATTTGGGACAAGCTCAAGGCAATTTTTCAAGATAATAAAACTACTAGAGCCGTTTATCTTGAAAATCAGTTCAATGCCTTACATCTCTCAAATTTTTCAGATATTTCTTCATATTGTCGTGAATTGAAGAATTTAAAAGATCAACTGGCCAATGTTGATCAACCGATGTCGGAGCAAAAATTGGTTATTCGATTGGTCTCGGGACTTGTCAACACCGATTTTGATACGGTTGCTGATATGATACAGCAAACTGACCCTCTTCCCTCATTCGAGGTTGCTCGTTCTCGCTTGTTACTTGAGGAATCGAGACGTGCTAATGACACCACTGCTCAAGCCTCATCTTTTGTGGCTCAAACCTCCAACACGGCTAATTCTGGAACAAGCACCGCAACCCCAGCCCAGCAGCAGCAGTCAACAGCCGGCAGGGGTGGCGGCGCCGGTGGCCGTGGCCGGGGAACGGCTCCACAGCAGCAGCAACCCCAGCCACAGCAGCAGCAGGGAGCTCCGTCTTGGGGTAACGTTCCTTGGGCTGGTAATAACCAGGCCTAACAACAAGCTCCTCAATGGGGCTTTGCACCCTGCCCATACCCACAGCAGCAATGGGCTCCTCCAAGACCTAGGTTCATGGCCCAACAGCAAAGCAGACCCTCTCAGGCCCATTTCTCTGGGCCACCACAGCAGTCACAACCCGGTTTTGCTAATTCAAGCTCGGAGTATGGCTCAACCATGACACCGACAGAGCTAGGCAATGCATTTGCAACGATGGGATTTCAAAACTATGATCCATCTTGGTACATGGATTCCGGAGCCTCGTCCCATATGACAAACAATGTCGGTAATCTCTTACCCCTATTTAATTTAAGCACCTCTAATTATATTCAAGTGGGTAACGGTCAACGCATTCCAATAACGGGTTATGGTCACTCTAATATTGCAAATAAATCTCTTGCCTTACGTGATGTTTATTAAGCTCCCCAAATTATCAAAAATTTAATTTCTGTTAGAAAATTTACTTCTGATAATTCCGTGTCTATTGAGTTTGATCCCAATGGTTTTTCTGTGAAGGATCTTCGAACGGGGAAACTAATAACCAGATGCAATAGTACCGGGGACCTTTATCCAATGACCACAACACCATCAGCTTGTCTAGCCACTTCTCTCACAGCTCTGTCTCCAACCACATGGCACAACCGCTTAGGACATCCCGGGGCACCATCTTTTAACTTTCTTAGGAGTAAAAATTTGATTGATTGTAATAAGGAGCTTGAATCCACTCTTTGCGTAGGTTGTCAATTAGGAAAACATACTCGTTTGCCTTTTCATAATTCCAATAGTACTACTTTTTCTGCCTTTGATATTATTCATGCTGATTTGTGGACTTCTCCTATTCGTAGTGATAAGGGTCATAAATACTATCTTGTTCTATTGGATGATTATACTCATTATGTGTGGACTTTTCCTCTTGTGTACAAGTCTCAAGCTTTCCAAACCTTTCTAAATTTTCGACAATATGTTCTAACTCAATTTGACCGTCCCATAAAATCATTTCAAAGTGATCACGGTCGTGAGTTTGAAAATGACCCGTTCAAATTATTTTTTGTCAAAAATGGATTGGTTTTTCGCTTCTCTTGCCCACATACATCCTCACAAAATGGCAAAGCCGAACGCATGATTCGTACTATTGGCATTTTGCCTTAGAAACGGCCACTTACTTACTAAATATACTTCCTACCAAAACAATCAATCAAATCACTCCGGCCCAAGCTTTATTTGGGGTTGTTCCGCCCTATATACATCTTAGAGTCTTTGGGTGTCTTTGTTTCCCAAACTTATCGACAACCATGCCTCATAAGCTTGCCCCTCGCTCTACTCCATGTGTCTTCTTAGGCTACCCTTCCGACCATAAGGGATATAAGTGTTTGGATATTAATACTAATAAAATCATAATTTCTCGCCATGTCACTTTCGATGAAAACATTTTTCCATTTCAAAATATCACTAATATTCAATCGAAAGATTATGATTTTCTCACCTTGGCTGATCCATCACCTTTGCTGCAGCATTATTTCCTTCAACCTCCTATGCGTCCAACTAGGCAGCCCAGTCCACAACCGAGTTGTGGCACGCCCCAAAATGCCACAACTGGGCTACGGACCACACTGACCCAATCTCCAGCAGCCCAGCTCGGCTTACCCCATCAACCAACGAGCCCAACTCCCTTGTGCTCCACATATCAGCCCACTGCCGAGCCTCCCTCACCACTAGAGATGGCAATGGGTCGGATCTGGACCGGGTCCTTTAAGACCCGGATCCAGATCCGTTTCTCTACTGTGGATCCAGATCCACCCCGAATCCGTCGGGTCTGGAAAATGGAGACCCATATCCGGATCCGACGGGTCCACCGGATCCGGGTCTAAAACGGGTCCAAAACGGATCTTAAAGAATAATAGAAAAAAAAATTTAAAGAAAAATAATATTAATAGGCAATTATTAGTGAAAAATTAAAGGTTTGCATTTTATACTTCGTATAAGGTTCTAGACTACTTCTAGAACATATAATATTATAATTAAATTGAATAAAAACAATTTAAATTGAAAAAACAAAATGTCAGTAGAAACTTTAGCAACAAATTTCTCATTGCTACCAACAACATCATCACCCATTTTCCTTTCACTAGGCGAAAAAAAGGGTTGGCCACCGGTTCAAAACCCCCCTTTGCCACCGGTTTTGAATCGGTGGCCAGTGGGGGGGTGGCAATACCCCACAAGAAAGGCCACCGGTTCAAAACCGGTGGCAAAAACAAGTATTTGCCATCGGTTAACCGGTGGCAATATTATTTCCCGGTTTTTTTTTAATTTGGATATTAAATATTATTGCCACCGGTTAACCGGTGGCAATACTGTCCCAAAAAAAAAAATTTTTTTTTTTTTTTTTTTTTTTTTTTTAACTTTGAAATCAGGATACATTAAATTTTAATAATAATAAACATAAATTATGTAATATACATAAATCAAATCTGCAAAATTACATATAAAAATCAAATCTGCAAAAATTACATACATAAATTTGGGAAAATTACATACATAAATCTACAAAATTACATACATAAATTATATAAATCTATATAAAATTATAAATCTGCTTCAAAAAAAAAAATATATATATATAAAATTATAAATCTACAAAATTACATAAATATACAAAAATCTCCAACCCACCACCTCCTACCACCACCAACCGTCACCCCACACGACCCACCACCTCCTACCACCACCAACCGTCACCCCACACCACCATCTCCAACCCCAGCCCTCACCTCACGCCACCAGAACCCATCCAAACCCACCCAAACCCTGACCGAACCCATAACCTAACCAAAACTCTACCCAACGCCCCACCTACTACCCACAACCCACGACCCACAACCCACCACTAACAACCCACAACCCACCACTAACAACCCACCACCGAATTAACCAAAACCACAAACCAGCCACGAAAAACCACCCAAACACCCACGAAAACCACCCAATCACCCACCAAAAACCACCCACAATAAACCATCAAATCACCCACCACCCAAAAACAGAAAAAATGAAAAAAAAAATTGAAAAAAACACACAAATCTTCATTCGACGACTCTCCATACCTTGAATTAGGTTTACGAGGCCAAATTCGACCATAAAAACTCTAGATCTAGAGTTTTCATGGTCGAATTTGACCTGAAAACCTATGGTTTCATCACGAGGAGAGATAAAGTGCGAGAATATGACCAGTAAGACTTGTTGTTGATGATCGGCTTGGTGGCTGCGGTGTTCAGTGGCGGTGGTGGCTGCGGTGTTCAGTGGCGGTGGTGTTCAATTCGCAGAGAGGAGAGAGAAAGAGAACAAGACAGGAGAGAGAAGAGGAGGATCGCAGAGAGGAGAGATAGAGAAATAGAGTAGGAGGAGAGATTGAGAACGAGGAGAGGAGGGGAGGAGGAAAATCGCAGAGAGGAGAGAGAAAGAGACAGGAGAGAGAAGGAGGAGAGGGGAGAGAGAAGGAGGAGCTGTTAGGGTTAGGGGTTTATAAGGAGGGGGGCGTTTTTTTTTTATTATTTTAAAAAGCCACCGGTTTGAACCGGTGGGATTAATATTTTCCCCACCGGTTCGGTTTGAACCGGTGGCAATACTAATCCCTTAAAACCCCGCCCATTTTCCCCCTATTTTTTGCCACCGGTTTTCGAAAACCGGTGGCCATTGAGCGGTGCTTTTTTGCTTTTTTCTACTAGTGTTTATTGCCGCCATTCTTCCCCTTTTTACCATATTCCTATACCCAAGAGGCTTAGCATAGTCTCTTTCTGCTGTCAAACACAATCGACATCGAACAACAACAACAAAAATGGCATCGAATTCGTCATTTCAATTTTAATTATCAAAAACCCAAATTAGATTTAGAGAAACTGAAGGGATGCGTTCGTCAGAGAAGCTCCTCTTAGTGCATACTGAACTGAGGATTGCTTTAGTCGCCGACTTCAATGGAGGGTATAGGTATTAGTTGAGAGAGAGAAATTTAGGGTTTGAGACTTTGGGTACTGCTGTACTAGGACTACTAGGGAATATGGAGAGAGAGAGTATTATAATTTGAGTGTTTTAATTTTCTATCTTTGAGAGATGTTTGGGCTGAGGTATTGGGCCATTTAATTAGTAAATTTAGGAATTTTCTTTCAAGGGAAATATAAACGGGTAAACGGATCTGGGTCCGGGTCTAACCTTTAGATCCGAACCCAGATCCGTTTTTTTCCAAGGGACCCGGATCCGCCCAGGATCCGTCGGGTCCAAAATTTGAAGACCCATATCCGTGAAAAACGGATCTGGATCCACGGATCCGGGCCGGGTCCAGATCCATTGCCATCCCTACTCACCACCGAGCCCATCTATCCAGCCAAGCAGCCCAACACAAATCAGCCCAGCTCCTTCTCCACACCCAACACCCACATAAACACCACCCCCTCTTCGTGGCATACCTCAAATAATCCCGACCTCGCCTTTGCCTCTATCTCCACAAATGCAAACCCGATCCAAACATGGGATTTCCAAACCAAATCCAAAATATGCATTATCCGCTATTACTCGTTCCCCACTTCCAAAAAATCACAAACAAGCTCTTTCCGACCCAAATTGGAATGCTGCGATGCGTGATGAATATAGTGCTTTAATTGAAACGGGGATATGGGATTTGGTTCCAAGGCCTACGGGGGTGAACATTGTTAATTGTATGTGGTTATTTCGTCATAAATTAAAAGCTAATGGTGATCTTGAAAGACACAAAGCTCGTTTAGTTTGTGATGGCAGGTCTCAGATTGAATGTGTTGACTGTGATGAAACGTTTAGTCCGGTGTTAAGCCGGCCACTATTCGAACGGTGTTGAGTTTGGCTATGGCTCGTAAGTGGTCTATTCACCAACTTGATGTGAAAAATGCCTTTTTGCATGGTGAATTGAATGAGTGTGTTTATATGCATCAACCCCCTGGGTTTGTTGATAAGAGATTTCCATGACATGTCTGCAGACTTCGCAAGGCTTTATATGGCCTCAAAAAAGCTCCAAGGGCTTGGTTCCAGCGGTTTGCTAACTATCTATTGCAGATGGGGTTTGTCATTGCTAAAATGGATAATTCTTTATTCATCTTCCGGCATGGGAATGATATGGCATATTTGTTGCTATATGTTGACGATATTGTGTTGGTTACTTCCTCAGATAAACTGCGTGAGAATATTATTTCTCACCTACGGAACGGGTTTCCGATGACTGACTTAGGTCCATTGAATTATTTTTTGGGTATTGTTGTTACTCGTACACCTTCATATTTGTTTCTGTCACAGCAAAAGTATGCACAGGAAATTCTTGAACGTGCAGGTATGAGCAGTTGCAAACCTACACAAACTCCAGTGGATACTCAATCCAAACTAAGTGCAGATGTCGGACCTCAGTTTCATGATCCAACACTCTATCGCAGTCTTGCAGGTGCCTTACAGTACCTCACTTTTACTCGCCCTGATATAGCTTATGCAGTTCAGCAGGTCTGATTATTCATGCATGATCCTAGAGTGGCTCATTATGATGCATTGAAGCGTATTCTTCGATACATTCAGGGTACCATTGATCATGGGTTACATTTATATCCTTCGGCTCCTAAAACCTTGATTACATATACTGACGCAGATTGGGGCGGGTGTCCAGACACTCGTCGCTCCACTTCCGGTTACTGTTGCTTTTTGGGTGATAACCTTATTTCTTGGTCATCTAAGCGTCAGCATACTCTCTCCAAATCAAGTGCAGAGGCAGAATACAGGGGCGTCGCAAATGTTTTTTCTGAGGCATGTTGGCTCTGCAATCTTCTTTTAGAGCTACATTGTCCTCTCCGGCAGGCTACTCTTGTTTATTATGATAATGTCAGTGCAATCTATTTATCTCACAACCCCGTACAGCACCAACGCACCAAGCACGTTGAAAAGGACATTCATTTCGTTCGGGAAAAGGTGACGTTGGGGCATGTACGGGTATTACACGTTCCTTCTCGGTATCAGTTTGCAGACATTTTCACGAAAGGCCTACCCCAACAACTATTTATGGATTTCAGGTCTAGTCTCAGCGTACGTCCTCCTCCCGCTATGACTGCGGGGGTGTGATAGAATATAGGATTATTATTCTAGATATTCTGTTAACGTTGGATATATTTTGTATATATTGTGTAATTATCTTTTGAGATTTCCTAACATGATTAGGACTCACACTTGTAACCCTATATATTGAGATCAATGGAATCGACTCCAATCTGAGGAGTTTACAGTATCTAACAAATTTTGATATATTTTATCAAAGTTTATTGATATTGTATTTATCATAGTTAGAGAAGTGTTGTAGTTGAATGACGGTTATGTCAATTTTATTTGCATGGTATATTTGTGCAAGGAAGATTATTACTTGGTTAACTTTTCACCTCTGGTGAATGATTCATGATTACATGGTATAAGTGTGCATGTATTAATCTTTGTTTTCAGATTTTGATCACAAAAAATGTATAATTTTGATTATGTGTACTCCTAAGGTTTGAGGAGTGAAAAGATATATGCATGGCATATATGAAAATCAATTTAATTATTGATTTATTGTTATTCTATGGTTTAATAGAATGCTATTGCAATTAAGTTCACGGTTTATATCATGTGGATATTATGCATGGTAAAAATTGCAACATAAATAATCATGAATTTATAATCTTTGGTCGAAAAGATTATGTGTTACATGTTTATAATTATTTTAATTATTAATATTGTCCTATGGTGAAATAGGGTTATGCATTTGTTAACATATAGTGTAATAAAGTGTATTCTGTTTATATGAATAGTGACTATTATGAGATGATGAGTATCTAGAAATGGAGTATGTTTATTGTGATGTTTTATTCTCATTGGTTAAATTTCCTTGGTATAGAGGAGTATTAATCACATGTTAATGGTAAGATGAAGTATTCATGATGAATTGTTGTGATGATAGCTATAAAGTTTTGTATTAATACTCTTGGTATTTAAAAGAGTATGTGAGTGTAAGACAAAAGGTATTGTGATAAGAATTTTCACAAATTGTTTAAGTTTATACTTTGATTTACAAATCAAAGTACAAGTGTTATATATGTGTTAATTTTATAACATGTGTATATGTGGATTATTAGCATCTGCTAAGTTATACTTGTTATTAGTATAATGAAGGATAGGTTAATTATCTTTGGGTATAATTTAATCAATGAAGATTATACTTAGAATTAGTATAATGAAGGATAAAGTACATTGCCCTTGAAAAATTCATCTAATAATTATTAATTAGATGGATGTTAATTAAAAAGAATTAAGTTCTTCGGTAGTAGAAGGAACAACTTGACACAAGTTATTGTTCCACAAGTGGAATGATGTTCCTTTTTCGGGAGGTACTAAGTCTTGGCTTCTAAGTTATAAACTTGCATGGTTAACTCCAAAATAATATTGGAGGTTAACGGTACAGAGGCCAAAATGAATGAGGAAACTTATTGTTGGTATAATCAATGTTTAAAGTGATAAGTCAAGCAGGATTTGTCAAAGAAAGCGCGCAGTATTTGTTGACTATACTAAGTTAACGTATTATCTAGTGAATATTTGTAACAAGGCCTTAGCTAGACAATATGGTGAGTGGATGACAATCTAGTTAAGATTGGAGCCCTATTGTAATCACAAATAGGAGAATCTCAACTTAACGCCTAATAAGACGTTTGGTCTTAAGTTTAATGAAATTAATTCTCCTATTTGATGATTGGGAACATGTTTATTCATCCAAGGTTAAGTTCCGGTGTTACTATGATGAAAAGAGGTAGTTTATCTTAATAGATCTCCGGATATTGTGTTTAGTCATAGAAGCATGTTTTAGGAGATCTACCTATATAAGTACGAAGTTTAGCCGCTTTAAGAAGCTATTGGGGTATAGCTTTGATGTGCTTTTGAATAGATATGGACACATGGCTTAAAGTGTCAAGTAAATATGTATTCAAGTATTTAATCTTGTGTGTAATATCTTCAAGTATCCAATATGTATTGCTTTTGGTTCAAACGTTTTACGATACTAAATGGATACGGATTCTTGGAATGTGTATTGCATTAAGAGGGAGTTCAAGTCTTTGTACACTTTCATTTATGCATAAGATTGTTTTTGTGATGATAATGTTTTTGCAATGAGTGTATTTAATACTCTAAATGGGGGAGGATTGTAGGAAAATTTAGAGTATTGGTGATATATATCATGATTTGATTTTCTTAATTAGCATTGGTTAAGATGTGGATAATTAAGGGAGTTAAAATATTAGAGATAAGACAAGAAATTGAAGTGGTGTTTTGCCGATCGGACACAATACTTTTTGCTTCAATTAATTGTGACGGTTGGTTACAATTGGTTTTGCTCTATATTTATATACATGAATGTATATAATTTAAAAACAAGAAAGTGAAAGGAGTTGGACGTGACTTTCTTCTTTTCATTCTCTTGGTTTGGCTATTATTTTTCAAGGTTCATCATCACAATTTACACAAACTTGTTTACATTGAATCATAATTATACTACACATAATTAAGATTGTTTCTTCGTTGTATCTCCTAAGTGAATTTCGTGAAACCCAGTGTGTAGTTTAAGGGTTGAAATATTACTTTTGAAAAAATGATTCCGTTCATGCCTCAAAGGTTTATTGTTGTTCAATTCCAATTTCATCTTTGTGACCCTTGTTCAAGTAAAATCCCCAACACAAGTATAGTTCAGAAATGTCTCATAATACCTCAAGTTTGATCACTGCTCTCATGGTATCATCATATTCCAGAATTTCGTCATTACACCTACTCACAATTGGATTTTACTCTCAAACTAAGAAATATTGTATGTGAATTAACATAAAAGACAAGTCCATCAACCAAATCATAGCATAATACAACTAAAAAACCAAATTTCCCAAAAAAAACAAAGAATAAAAACAATCAAGAAATAGAAATTCAAATTCAAGAAATAAAAACAATCAACATTTCATGTTAAATATATGTACAGTATATTCTTGATATTTTGTATTTGGACGTTTTTGTATATGTCTAGGTCCCTTATTTATGTAAAATAGGATAGTCATGATTATTTTCTATTATTTAGGATAGTCTTAGGCTACTGATTATTATTGTCAATATATTGCTTCCTATTGTCAATATTGCTTCCTACTCGTATTATTTTTCCTAGTCTTAGGTTATTGATATAATTCTCCTTAGGATTAGCCGTGATTCTTGTATCTTCTGTTTATATATTGAACAGTAATGTGAATAGCAAATTTAAGGAAAATATTATACAATCTTTCATTTCAGTACAAAAGAGTTTCGCAATGTAATGAAACAAACAGCTAATAACATGGAAAGAAACACGATGCCTAGCTTCATAGAACTTTGTCTTGTCAATTCCACACTAACTAATGAAGGTGCTTTTTAAAGAGTTTCCAAGGGATTAGTTATATCTACCCACAATATATAAAATGTGATCCTATTGACCAATTAGTAAATTAAAAATTAGCATTTTTAATTATATTAGATCTAATGATAACTTTAATTAATTGAAGTAATTATTACAGAATAATAATTAAAAATTAAGGCACTAAACATTGCTGATATTACGCACACCCAAAAACTGATTTTGGTAATCAAGAGGGTTACATGGCTCAATCTGGTCAATAACATGCATCATTGCAGCAGTTGCCAATAGTGATTCATCTTCCAATCCAATGTTGACAACACCAACAACTCCATTTTCTGTATCGTCTTTGCATCAAACACATACTTTCCTCCTTCCACCTTAATGAATTTAATTTAAAAAACATAACATGAGAAAAGGAGTAAGAACATCAAAAGTACAAAATTTGAGATGAACATCAATAGGTAATCTGAGAAGGACCCCCAAAAATTAAACATCAAAAGTGAATAATTTCATCATTGAAGATTGTTGCAGAACCGCAACCTTCTTCTTCCTCATCACCCTTTTTTCTCTCTCCTCCGCTGAAATCCGATCCACCAAGTTACGGGGTTACTCATACGGATCGCCTGGAACTCAACATCACCGGAATCACGTAACAACCTTGATTTCTCCAAAGTAAGGTTCTTGCTCTACACTCGCGATTCATGGCTTCACGTCCTCGAACAGGTCGAAGAATCTGAAATCTCTTGTGCCAATACTCTCTCCCCCTGATTCCAACTCTTGATTGTTATGAAACTTCTGAAGCTCTTGTTGGCATGAGAGAGGAAAGCAAGAAAGAGATCAATATATATATATATATACAATATGACAAAAGATTTTCAAAAGGGTGCTTGACTGCTTTCCAATAGAGCTTCATTATCTTCTTCAGAGGGCTGGGCTTCTTGTCTAATGGGATCATGCCAAGAGTCGCAGTGCGTGAACCGGCTTGAATGTTTTCCATTTTTGCGAATGCAGCAAGTTCAGTGGTCTGCAAGCCACTTCAGAAAGCAGCTCATTGACAGTGCAAGTGATGGGCCAACTTTCATGTAGAGTGGTTCAGTGGACAACAAATGCTAGATCACACTGAAAGCTTCATAGTTCTCCTATATAATTTGTTACAATGAGAAATTTTATTAGGCTAGTACTGCTTGTTAAATAGGCTAGTACTGCTTGTTAAATGTAATTTTTTGTTTGATATGAAATAAATGCTGGAAGGTATTTTATCTTCAGTTTCAATGTTTTAAAAAATGACCATTACATAAGGGAAAAAGACTCACTGTGTTTTTCATGCTAGTGATCTAACCTGCTGGTTTTCTGAAGAGTATATGGCCCCTGACTGGTCCTCCTTCCATACAAAGTAACAGACAACTGAAATCCAAGAATGATTCTCTACACCAAAACAAACTATGCGGTTCAGCCTGAAAATCCATGTAAGACAAAACGACCTCTGACATTTAAAGATCTAAAATAACACCACTTCTTTCACTATGACTCGAACGTCATAATTAAATTAACACATGATCAATCAAGAAAGTATGTACTCAAGGTATTGAACAATGAACATGCAAAAATATGGAAACCAATCTAAGCACAATGAGTAGCATATTGATGCGATAATCAATAAATTTACACTAAAAAACACTCACAACTATATCTCAGCCGCCCAAGTCAAATTTCTACATGAAAAATTATACCTTAGAAGTTATTCCAAACCAACAAAAGCATAATTGTGCAGTAAAGACCCTAAATAGCATACCTCGCTAGGTCTATATTAGTTTTATATCTCAAATTATACTTCCTCCGACCCAAAATGAATCAAACCTAAACTTGACCCAATCCGATCTTGACCTGACATGTTGACCTAAAGATTGACGCGACACATTGACCTAAAACCTGAATGATAAGAACTCGGCCTGATTATTAACTAACTCGAATTTGACCCCACCCAAAACGATCTGACCCGTTTGCTAGGTCTAGCCCGAACCGATTATGACCCGAATCAATTACAACCCAATCTGATTATGACCCGATCTATTTTGACCAAAACCCTCTTTAAACTATTGAAAACCGTTTTCAAACCGACCAAATTCAACCCGAACCGATTATAATCTAAACCGATTATGTTTTGACTCGAAACCCGCTTTAAACTGGAAAAACTTGTTTTCAAACCGACCGAATTCAACTCAAATCGACTATGATCCGAACCTATCTATTTTGACCCGAAACCCTCTTTAAACTTGCAAAACCTGTTTTTATTTGACCGAATTCAACCTGACCCGATTATGACCCGAACTGATTACAACCCGACCTGAGTAGGACCCAATCTAAATAAAAATGTAATAAAGAAACCCAAACCAAATTGATCTAATAATTTTAAAAACCAACCCGAACAGTCCTGCTAATTATTTCAAATTGTTATAGACCGACCCGTTATAAATTGAAAATCGATAAATCGAACCCGAATTCGAAACGTATACCCGATTGACACCCCTACTCGGAGTACTCGTATTACATCCATCTAGCAATGAGCAATTAGGGTAAGCAAGGGATTTCCACTTTATCACCCGTATTCTATCCATCTAGCAATGAGCAACGAGGGCAACAAATTTGGGGAAAGATAATAAAAGTATAAATAATATAAAGTTCTATCATATGTCAACTTATCTAATACTAGACAATACTAAATTATCATAAATTTATCTCAGAATATTACTAAGATAATATCCTAAATAATACCATAACATATATATGGAAAATATATCACAATAATATATTTTCCTATATTCCTAAAATGAGAAAAACGACACAAGTCAAAAGAAGGACTAGTTCTCCTAAGTTGGGTAAGTCCTAACATCATTATAATTCTTCTATGAATAGGGGAAAACCAGCAGTATATGGAAAATATATCATAATAATATATTTTCCTATATTCCTAAAATGAAAAAAACGACACAAGTCAAAAGAAAGACTATACGAAGCTACCAATGAGAATTTCCCTTTTTTTAACGGGAAAGCCAGCACTATTATTAAGAATACTATGAGACTATATAAAAGTTTGTCTTAGAATTATTATTATTATTTTTTTTTTTTTGAGGGAAGAATTATTATTATTATCATTTTTCTTTTTTTTGATATAGAATTACTAATATACTGTACAGCTGTTTAGGGTTAGAGCTTTCCGAGAAAGAAAAAAAAGTTGTTTAGGGCTAGAATATTATTGTACGGAGTATATACATATATAGAGTATGATTTGATGAATTTAAAAGCAAGGCAATTCAATAATCAAAATAATCTAATCTAATATATATAAATAGAGTAGGCATTTTTCGAGAGCATTTGGCACGCCATATAAGAAAATGTATTATTTTGTCCAATGAAAAATTAGATTAATAATTTATTTTAGAATTAAAAAATTTACTTTCCACCTAAGCAAAAGTGACGAATAAGATT
The DNA here is from genome assembly GCF_948465745.1 of Chenopodium album. Lineage (NCBI taxonomy): Eukaryota > Viridiplantae > Streptophyta > Magnoliopsida > Caryophyllales > Amaranthaceae > Chenopodium > Chenopodium album. Next base: position 10,811,353 of record NC_137844.1, read on the forward strand.
TAAGAATTTTGACACATAGGGAAAAACAACGAATAGAGAATAATTAAAATTTAAATTATTTTTAAAAACCAATAATTATCTTCTCAAAAAAAAAGTATAATTATTTTTTTTACATATATGGATGCAAATTTTTGATCATAAATATCTTTAATCTCTCCCTAACAAATATTATAAAAGTTTGATTTTAATAATGTACTCACGAATATATCTTATATGACTAATTCACCATAATTTTTAATAATTAAATGATTATAAATGAGACTAACATTTTAAACCCAACGAGTATATTAAATAAACGCATAGGCAAAAGACTTATTTTGATCAATAAAAAAACGAGATTTGTCATTTCTTTTTTAAATTACAAATTTAAATTGTCACATAAGCAAAATTAATGAATAAGGTTTGGAATTTTAAATTCAAGCATCACATAAAATAAATAAAACAACAAAAGAAAACTTTAGGGTTAAAATTAAAAAATTATCTTATGATATTAGAAATTTTATCTATATATTTAATGAATAATCTTCGTAAATTTACATTTACTGGAATCGTGCATCGCATAGGCTTACATTTACTAATTTCATATAAAAAAAAAAAATAATAAAAAAAAATTGGATGCTCTCAGCTCCAACCCCTTGTATCGTCTTCCCCAAATTCCCAAATCTCCATTACAACCATAAAAACAACCTTAACCTTATTATCTCTCGTTTTTCTCAATTTCAAACCCCAATTGTTCCTATTTCCAGAACAGAACCAGAACCAGAACCTTAACCTTGTCATCATTATCCTCAAGTTTTACTTCCTCCGATGATGACGACCCCAACGAGAAAATTACTTAGGATGATACGAAGAAGTATTTGTTGGATTCCCTTAATGGATCGGAGCTGGGGTTCGATACCAGGGCTGATTTACGGTCTGAGGTTTCGGAGCTTGTTAATATGCTTGAGGTGAAGAACCCGAATCCTAATCCAACCGAGGTTCCGGGTTTGCTTGACGGTGATTGGATTTTGGCGTAAGCTTTTATTTCTTTCTTGTTTGTACGGATGAATGGAGTCAGGGCCGGATCTTCTAAGTCAGGGTCTGGCCCCTTTGAATTTGATCCAAAACTTATAAGAAGCAAATTAAACGGGGTTAGGGTGGTCGAATTAAGGGAGGGGGAAGGGGGTTGTTTCCGGCAAGGGGGTGGTTTGGGATTTCGCGGTGGTGGTCGGGGAAAGGGAGGGAGTGTGGTTCGCCGGCGCCAGGCAGGGCGGAGGGGGTGGGGGTGGCCGACCGGGAGGGGGGGTTAGCAGGGAGTGAGGGGAGAGTGGCTGGGTTACCTTTTCTTTTTTTTTTTTAATGTTTTAATTAAGGGTGGTTTGAAGTTGGTGTTTTTTTGGGCAGGGGTGGATCCAACGGAAGTTCAGGGGTTCAATTCCGTTAGATCTAAAAATAAAACTGGAAATTTATTTAAAAATGAAAAACTAAATAAATAAAATTTGAAGCACATGCCTTCACTTATAACATGCGCAGCTCAGCCGGTCGACTGGAGAAATTGGAGTTTATAGACATTAAGTCCCTGGGTTCGAGGAAGTGAGGACACATTTTTTTTTTTTTTTGTTAAAAATCCTCACTAAGATCATTTTTTCCCACACAGATCATTGAATGGCTTATGGAATTAATAATTTTTCTTTTATTTTCTTGTTCTGATCCTTACTAACTTGATCAATTTACTCGAATTGCACTTTAAATAAGTCAATGGTTAGTGCATTATATGTTAAAGTAAATTTTTTAATTTTATTGTGATGATAAAACTCATGTAATTAACTTGTTGGTAAATGGTTTGACTTAAACATTTCTCTCTTTTTGCCTTGCTGTTGTCTTTAATTTGTTGTGACTTTGGCAATTACTTGTGTCATATGCTTGTGCTGCAGTTTGGAAACAAGTTTTCTTTTTTTTTCTTTGTTGCAAGAGTGAGCTTCTTTTTAGGATGTGCAATTTTCATATTACCTTTATAATTATGTGCAAGTTTGAGATATTTTTTGTGAGATATAAAGTTAGAGGGAAAAGGAGATCACAATTATTTATTATTGCATCTGATCATTTTACTTTGCATATTTATTGAAAATTGGACTTATTTTGTTGTACACATGTGTATTGGTATTAATTTGAATCGGCTATTTTATACTTACTCTATTTTTTTTAAATGCAACACTTGTGGTTGCACGGAGTTTTAATATTATATTGTGTGATGGGAAGGTGGATAATTAATTTATTTGGGTGAAAGTACAATGGGGACCATTAAAAAGGTAGTATATGAGAGAAAAAAGTTTTTGGGTGTGGATCATGAATGAGAGAGAAATGATAAAATATTTTGAGTGGGGTTTTAATGAAGAGAGAGAAATAATAAAATATGATATAAAGTTACCAAATATAAAAATGATGCAAGTAAAAAAACGGACGAAAAATGCAAGTGTTGCATTTGAAAAAAAAAAAAAAACAAAGGAAGTACTCGAATACCCAATTTATATCCGTGCATTCGGATATCGGGTATTTAGTGAAGTTTGAACCCCTAAATACCTGGATCCGCCACTGTTTTTGGTACTAAAAGTCAAATTGTTCTAATACTTTACACTCGATCAAAAATGATCTTTATCATAGATCATTAGAATCTAACTATTTTTATATGATATATGATTAGGTACGGTGAGTTTTCAAATTCAAAGGTGGCGTCTATGTACAAGGAAACAACAAAAAAGTTTGAAGTTGAAGAAATATCTCAAGCCATAAACACCGCCTTCCAAACTATGTGCAACACAATCACATTCTCCAGTTGCAGTCTTTTTACAACCTTGACATTTAATAAAAAAGCCAATTTTAGAAGTAATCTTTCAAAGAGGATACAGGTAACTAATCTATATCTATACTTAGTATTTTAAAACACAAATCACAATTCACTTATGCCACATGTCACCTAAATTCACCCATTTGCCAAGTGTCACCACAATTTACTTATATGCCACATAACACTTCCTTTAATATTTCCTCTTTATATTCCCTTTTTTATGTAAACATAAAAATAAAAAATAAAAAAAATTTGATGTAAAAAGTCTCTATGCATTCTTAACTTGCAAATTTAAGTGAGAAAATGAAATGTTTTATCTCTAACACTTAAAATATAATTTAAACTAATATTAATAATAATAATAATAATAATAATTACAATTTACAACATCATATATAATTATTACAAAAATCACTAACGCAAATAAATAACACATTTTAAGAAAAAAAATCTGAGTTACAACCCGTTCATTAAACGGGCCAAAGTGCTAGTTAATATAATTATTCCCTCCTATCCGTTTCTATATTTATTTATAGAGCCAGTTTAGTTACATATTGTTTGTTGTGAATTGAATTGCATGGCAGGTCCTATATAAAGAAAGGAGTGATAAGGTTGTAGATATAAAGACTAATAACTGTGAAATTGAAGGTGAAATAAAAGGGTACGACATACTATTTCATGAATATTATTCTTCTAGTAGTTCAATAATGCAGCGGATGCGTGCTGATTCCCATTGAAGAGGCAGCAGCAAGTATTTCACGGTCATTATATGGGGCGTCACCTCATAATGCTAATGCTAATGCTAATGCTAATGCCTATAGTATTCCACGTGAAGGTGACCTACTGCGTTCTTGGTTGCTATACACATATGTTGACCATGATTTTAGGATTTCAAGAGGTGATGCTGGTGGTCTCTTTGTCTTTGTCAAAAAAGGGACTCCACTGCTCACTTATTTTAACAGATCTCGTTAATTACTTGTTTCCTTTTGTCTCAAGGATTCGGAACAACAATCGGTTTCGATTTTTCAATAATTCTACGTGCCCGTTAATATACAGTTTTTTTTTTTTTTTTTTTTTTGTTTATATATACTGTTTTTTTTTTTTTTTAATTCCCTTATTTAAATGCACTCTTTATATGGGAAAAATTATAGGGAATGAATCCCACTTTTAGGACTTTCGCCTAAAATAATCCCACCTTTGGGTTATTTTTAAATAATCCACCTTTACACCCAATCCGCTCCGAATGATCCTACCGGTCATGTAACCCTTTATAATAGGTTACTTGATACGTGGCAGCCTGTGATTGGTCAAAAAAATAAAAAAATATAAAATTTTAAAAAAAGTTAGATTTAAATTTTTTTAAAAAAATTTACAAATCCTCCCACCCAGCCACCCCCATCTCCCACCAACCCAACCAGGCGGTTGCTGGCGCCAGAATCGTCTTTCCAATCGGAATCAGCCCCTCCTATCGCCAACGAAGCAATCCGAACCACCCCCTCTGTTTCTAGCCCTTTTCCGCCTTCAACCACCAACCCGAAACCCATTAACCCTAAATCGTAAATCATCGCCAGAAACCCTAAAAACCCAATTCGATTTTGGGGTTTAATTAGGGTGTCGAGGCGGTTGTATACGGGGAAAAGGGCAGGAGGAGGGCGAATCAGACTCTCCGGCACCGTGGAAGATGTTTGGGCGCCGTTTCGAGGTGTGAATAAGGGAGGGGGAGGGGTTTCGTGGCCGTTGAAGGGGAGGGGTAAGGGTTTTGGGTTTAGAAGGGTGGGTGGTGTCGTGGTGGTCGTCCCAAGGGGAAAAGGGAAGGGGGGCCGACGCCGACATGGGGGTCGGGGCTTGGTTGCCGGCGCCAAGAAGGGGAGGGGCTTGGGTTGGCTGGGTGGCCGAAGCCGATAGGGTTTCGAGGGTGGGGGGAGGGGCGGCTGGGTGTTTCGAGGGTGGGGGAGGGGTTTTTTTAGGGGGGGGGGGGGAAAGGTTATGAGGTTTTTTAAGGGGGAAGGGTTTGGGTTTTAATTGGTTTAGGGAGGACATGGAGGGGCGTTAGGGGTGGGGGGATTGGCGGCGGCGGGGGTGGGTGGGTCTTCAAGGCTACCGAAAAAAGAGGGAAAGAGAAGTGAAGAGGTGGTTTTGTGGTTGAGGTAGATGAGGGGAGATTACTGAGGGTGGTTAAGGGGCGACCGGAACAGAGGTGGTGGAATCCCGGCACCGGCAGTGGAAGGGGAGAGGGGAGGTCCGGAGGTGGTGGCATTGTGGTGGAATTCGGCTAGGCAAGGTGGGGGTGATTTTGTTTTTTGTTTTTTTAATTAAGTAAATAAATTAAATTATAATTATATAATTAACCTTTGATTTAGTATTTTTTTAATTATTTAAAAACTAACTTAGTTAAATTTAACGGCAAATTAACGTTTTTAACTAAATAAGGTTATAGAAATAATTATTGTAAGAGTACAGGGTTACCAAAGAGAAATTTTAAAAGACGAGGCTACCAATGAAAAATTGCAAAAGTACAAGGCTACCAATGAGAATTTCCCTTAATATTTTGTCTTTTATTTGTTTTATGGGAAATTCTACGTGGTAGCCCCGAGTTTTATGAAATTCTACGTGGAAGACGAAATTTTTTAAAACTCTCCAAATTGAACCTGAATATTTTGTAATTACATGCAGTGGCCTAATTATCATTAAAATGGCTAACTCAATGAATCTTGGCTAACCTTTTTAACTCTAAATTACATAATTTACCAACTTACCCCTAATTTTTCTTTTCAAACACTGACCAATTTAAAATCCCTCACCCTCTTAAATAACAGTCAACGTGTTCTTAGCCAAATCTCCCTCACCCCTCTTAGACTCCTTCTCCCTTTTTAATACAGGTCCAAGTACCTTCATCGGTTCAGAAATCATTGAGTGTGGGCCGTGTGGCGTTTGTCAGCATCTATTCCTCGTGATTGCTCATTAATGTCACATAACATCCATACCTCGTATGGTGTCCTGTATCTTGTTCAATACATTCATTGGCTAAGCACTTAATAATTGTTTGTGTGATATCCTCTTCCTCTAGTCTTTTCGCTGACTGAGCTTGTATGAGTTTCGGTTTCCTTATTTTTGTCTTTGGAAGAGCATGTTATCGTTGAGAATTATTTTGGTCCAGAACGAAGCAAGAGATTGCTCTAAATTGCCGCAACTTTAGGAGTATCATATCATAGGAATTATAAATAATACGAGTAGTTTATTTAGGTATTTGGAAGATTTGGGGAAGAACATGTTGAGAGTTATTTAAGAGGGGTGAGGAATTTAAATTGGTTTATGTTTGAAAAGAGGGATTAGGGATTTAATTTGGGGGTGAGTTAGTATATTAAGTAATTAGAAAAAGTTAGTCAAAATTTAATGGGTTGGCTATTTTAATGTCAATTAGGCCACTAAGTGTAATTAAAAAATATTCAGGATGACTTTAGAGAGTTTAAAAAAAACTTTGTCCTCCATGTAGAATTTAACAAAACTCGGGGCTATTACGTAGAATTTCCCTTGTTTTAATTATTTATGGGAATAGGCTATAACTTTGTAACCAAATCACCTATCATATAACTAATATATAAAGCTAAACTTTAGCAAGACGTGAGCTAGTGACATTTGGCGTTCTAATTTTTCGCCAAGTGTCGCTCTACGTAGGCAATAATTAAATAATAAAGATAAAAATTTAATAAAATAATAAATAAATATATTTTAGGATAAAATTGTTAGCTTAGAGTTTTATTTTCAATAAAACTTCTCATGCTTCTCACGTATAAAATAAACTGTAACTTTAAAAAAAAAATAGGATAAAAATTTAATAAAATAATAAGTAAATACATATTAGGATAAAATTATTAGCTTAGAGTTTTATTTTCAATAAAACTTCTCATGTTTCTCACGTATAAAATAAACTATAACTTTAAATAAATAAGCCACGACATTAAGAATATTAATTTTTATTCGTTATTTGTTGTTGAATGCTTATACGGCCTACTTTATTTATACTTATTTCATAGGTTGCAAATTAATGTACTAAGTATTAAAACATAAGAATTTAATTGTAGAGTGAACCCGGGGGCATCGCCTAGGGTACATACTAGTATATAATAAATCTTGGTTTGGAAAAATTTGTCATGTCAGCAATCTACTAGCACATATATTAACCAATCAAGTATATTTGACTCTTTAACAACCAATTAGATTAATTATTTACATACTATGAAAATATAATAAATAACGAAAAATATTCTATATGGGTATATTATTTAAAACGCCCAAAATAATATATGGACTAAGAAAGTGAAACGGTAAGAGTACTTATAATTACTACTACTATTATTTTCGTTAGTTTATTTATTTCCATTATTTTCTATTGAAAATTTTTAAAAGGTTATCTTTGTTAGGAATCTTCCTACTAATAGCATATTTTTGGACAAATATATCATTATTCAATTTTTTTTTAATTTTCAACTATTTATGTATTTATGTTTTTCTACTATCACACAACGTAACTGCACAATGTTTTTTTAAATGCGCAATGATTTAAGACAAGATAAAGATTTATAACTTTAAGGTTGTTCAATTAAAGGGATAATGTTTTTTTTACTATCACACAGTCATAACTAAAATCCTAGGATAATTCCCCGGTGCCTGTGATAATTCCTGGGCGCCTGAGATAGACTTCATCCTTGAGCCACTGTAGGGAATTTAATCTCACCCTACTATGGATCGTGTTTTTAGATACGTCACAACCCAAGATAGAGGTTGGTTAACTCCGTAGTGGTCAAGAAACCAGTACTAGACGTACAGGGATAATGGTAAGAAATCAGATTCTATTTAAATAAGCTAACTCCGCTCGTACTTGATTTAATGACAATTATCCGCGCTTTCAATTGATATACATCCAACAAATTTAGTCCTAAACATGATTTATCTATGTTGTTTGATTATTAAAAACAATTAAATCTAAAATTGGTGATCACTTTGTAATTAAAATCATATTAAACTTTGTCAAAAATAAAATCATATTAAACCTAAACCAAATTATTAATTATCTTATTAAGCTCGATTTCAAATACAAATTCTTTTTAAACATGCAAAAAGTGTGATCAAACAATCATAATAATCAATAATCAAGCAACAATAAAGAAATCAACATCATTCAATCATTATCCACCATAATTATAATCGTGAGTAAAATCCCAACATGATACTAGTAACAAAAATAATAAATCCTACTTATGATTTCTATCGAAAGCGATATCAAAATTACTTACTTTGATCTAAGGGCCTTCTTGCTATCAAAAGTGATACCAAAATTACTTACTTTGATCCAAGGACCTTCTTGCTATCAAAATAATACACACGTTAGTAGATTTCAGGAAAAATAAATCAAAAGAAAGTAATTGAAATAACAAGATTAAGGAAAGAAACGATTAAAGAAATTTTAATTATATAACCCTCAAAAACTATTAACCTTGTCCCACGAGGACGAAGATTGTATGTATGAGTAGGGATCGAACTATTAAAAATCACGTGTAGAACGTATGGTGGATTTCTTTTAGTGTGTTTAGGCTTAGAAAATAGGAGAGAGAGTTTGGGAATTTAGAAAAATAAATTATGCTAGATGTTGGTGATCGTAAACCGGGGTTTTCGAGGGGTATTTATAGCAGAAAAGAATCGAAAAAGATAAATTTTAGAAAATCTGAAAACTAGATCCTAACACGGCGCGTCAGGTCTGGTGCCCCGCATTAATCCTAATGCCTGGCGTCAGTTAGAAGATAAACTCCGGACTATTTTCAAAAATCAAAATTAGTACAATACAGTCAAAAGGTACATTATTCGACAAATCAGAATATTCTTTGAAAAGTGTTCAACCAATCTGAAAATTCTTTGAAAACTTCTGAAATTTATCTTTCGAAAACCGATGATTCTAAAATATTCTCAAGAGTTTAATGAATTTAGGTTTAGAAAATAAAGGAAAAATAATTTTTTGTACTTTCCACAGACACTGTACAGATACGAGGTCCGGGTATAGTCCGGTCCACGAAATAGTGTATTTTGGCCATAATATTCAATCCGTAAGTCATAATTGGACTTTTAATATATCGTTGGAAAGATCTTTTCAAGCCCCATCAATCTAAGTAATAATTGGACAGGAATTATGGACCAAAAACACGAATTTGGGCGGAAAAGGCACAAAAACAACGTTTGTGGGTTAAAAAGTCACGAAATAGATATTTTCTAGGTTTACGGACACGAAATAATCTGGGCTATGCTAGAAAATGGTAACAAAATACCCGCAATCCATCATATTCTCACTGAACACACTAAAAAGCGTGTGAAGGCATTTATCATTGGGTTTGGTTTTTGGGAGACACAGAATTAGGTGTCTACAGAAGCCCTCGCTTTGACTGAGTTTGGAGAAACATAAGTTCCGAAAACGAAATCTAAAAGGGACGTAGAACGGTCTAGAATGTTCTGCAATCCCAGAACACTCTTTTTATAACCGATACGTGCAGGAAATGTCAGTTCAACAAATAAAGGAGTTAAGGGAAAGAAACGCGTATCTGACACCATCGAGTACACGCCTCTAGGGTGACATCTTCCATAATCTCAGGGAACCCGTTGTCTCGAAATCGGAATCAATATCAAGGTGACAACCTCCTCATTCACAAGGAGCGCTATCGAAGAACGCTTTATCACGAACCGCCTTCTTAAATCAGGTGGTAACCTCCACATTAACAGAGAGCATCACCGAAGACTGCTACATCACGTATCTTCTTCTCAAATCAAGTGGTAACCTCCTCATTCACAGGGAGCATTACTGAATATTGCTACATCACGTATCATCTTCTCGAATCAAGTGGTAACCTCCTCATTCACAGGGAGAATTACTGAAGATTGCTAAATCACGTATCATCTTCTCGAATCAAGTGGTAACCTCCTCATTCACAGGGAGCATTACCGAAGATCGCTTCATCACGAACCGTCTACTCAAATCCGCATTTCCGTAGAAATACCTCCTGATGGTTAATCTCATCTCGAGAGTCTTATCAAACCATCATTGAATCCACTCCAAATAGTTAATTTCATTGTAGAGAGTTCCATCGAACCATTCCAGAGTAATAGTGATCATTCTGAACACTAAATTAATCGTGGGCGAAATCATATTGTCCACTTCTCAATCATAGATGAAATCGTACCATCTTTTCAAATCAGAGACGAAATCATATCGTCTGTTTCTTAATCATGGACGAAATCATATCATCTTTTCAAATCAGAGACGAAATCATATCATCCATTTCTCGAATCTAAGTGTATATCTATTGTAGCTTTATCAATCTTTGTATCAATCAAATCAATCATCAAAGGTCACTGCGATCGAGCCAATCATTGATCAAATATGACCACAAGCGGGCCAATTACTACTCAAATATAATTTTAAAAATCAATTTCTTCATCAATTTCTCATCACGAGGCTAGCAGAGCTTCAGCTTCGTTCAAAATGAAGCGTTTTGGGCATCACGACACTGACGCATCGTGTCAGCTTTGGCGCGCCACGTCAACCTTGACGCTACGTGTCAATTTCTATTTTCTGGGTTTTAAAGCCCTCTCTTCTTCTTCTTTCGTGTTCCTCATTTTCGCTCTTCTGCTCATTGCTACTGCTGTTTTGTGCTCAAGAATCACTCAAGATCTACACTCTTTCGCTCAATTTTTTACAAATTGTAAGTAATTTCCTTTCCCATTCATAATCCTTAATCAATTTGTACTAATTTTGTACGAAAATTGCCAATTTTCAGCCCGAAAGCCGCTCGTTCTAGCTTCGATTTTCTCCAAATTCGCTCTGTTTTTGCTCATTTTTCTTGTTCTAATCACAATGTAAGTGTTTCTCCTTACTTTTAATATGATTTGGTGCTTGAATTACTCATAATGGTGATGATTTGTGGGATTTATGTGAAAAATCTGAAAACCCCACTCGAAAAATCGAATTGGGAGTTTTTTAAGTGGTCCCATTTTGTCAAATTAAAATTGTTTGTCCCATGTTGTTCTATACTGAATTGTGATTATTTTGATAACAAATGTATGCGATTTGGTTGAGAAACGAGCATGTTAGAGTATACCCCTGTTTCTTGAACGTGGACCTCCAATGGAGGTTCCACCATTGTTGAAGATTTTTTAAGCTTTCACAAACTTGCAGATTTTTTTGTCGTATTTCATTATTATTCTTGATGGCTTGATAAACATAGTATCATGCGGATTAGACGAACTATAGAATCTAGAATTCTAAGCCCCCCTAGAATTTTGGTAAACTTAGAAACACTCATACTCTTTTATCAAAAATAGAATGACTAGACGGCGAGGTTCCGGACTTCCGGTTCGCAGTCACAGTCATCTCACCCAGAGGATTTACTTGCTTCGGAGGACGAGAGTGGTCCTTCGACCAACCGCGCTCAAGCCTAAACGACCCCTCCATGGGAGTCACACGAGCTTTACTTTGAGCCTACCCATCACATCTCTCACCGAGTTGTTCTAGGCCAGCGGAGTGATTTCGTTCGTGGTTTCGGGTGTGGTAGCGAGCTGATCATCACTCTCCACGATTAGAGCACGTTGATCTAGGAGACCAAAGAGCTCTCTTGGATCAACGTGATCCACATGATGAACGCACTTGGGAGACCGTGCGTCGTTAGCAACGCACACCTACACCTTTCAAACACATCAGCAGATAACTCTAGCATCCTCCTCAACTCCCCCTGCAAAATATCAAGACCTCGAAATGACATTAAGTCGTTTTGATGAAGGAAAGGCATGGTGTTGTTGTGCGACCCCATCTACAGTCTCGAGTCCTCTAACTAGTGACGAATCTCAATAAGCATACCGTCAATGTTTCTATGCACACGTCGGAAGATAGTATCTAACGCCCCTGTAGAACTATCGAGCCATTGTTTAAGCACAAAATGTTGGCTCTCTACTCTACATGTGTTGACATTGCCGAAATGCATCACCAAATTCATCCAAACTCATACGAATTTCTCCCCGTGGACCAATCATATCTTCTCAACATATTTCACATACAAGTGGCGAGTTCAATGCTCCCCATGTTTGTCTCATAGTTTGCAGCTCTAATTCATATTCAACCACAGTGGTCAAACACATTACTCTACTCCATCTACCATTCCAAAATCTCTCGGTCGTCGACATATCCTTCCCACACAATAGGTATGTATTTGCTAACACATCCTTTTTAATACGCCACCAGCATAATAAATGGGCGCAATCTAGAAAGACGTCTTTTAATACCTTCATCAACCCTAACTCACGATCAGTTATAACAACTTTTGGACCCACCTCAAATCTGATGTAGAATTGTAATCTCTCCAAAACCCACTTGTAGCTTTCATAAGTTTCACTCTTCATTATAGCATGCATATCTGATCAGAAAATTTTGGTTTGTAGGTGTGACACCAACGAGCTCGAAGTTCTTGTCTTTCTATCAAGGATATAAGAGTTTTTATTGGATTTTTCAATTGAAGCGCAAGACAATATATTTTGATATTATTGATCACTATTCGATTTGAAAAACCTAGCCATTTCAATTGAAAAAGCTAGAATACATCCCGATGACGTGTGGATACGTACGTAGCATATTGGCCATCTTTGGGTGGGCCAAAAATGCATGGGTGATGGCATGGGTATCTAGGTTGACATTTATCCAAGTGACATACTTGTACTCATTTGCCAAATGAACAAACTGGTGGGAAACAACTCGACCTTCATAAGCATCTAGTCGAGCACGACTTCTCACATTGTAGATATGTCTCTTGTTGGGGTTCTCGTTTGGATACCTCTATTTCACTGCTGCCATAATGTGACGCGGCTTAGTTGCAGCTGATGTCATCTCGATAACAAGCGCCTTTGCTGCAGGACTAAACACTACAATAAACAGGGTGTTTTGCGACGGAATTTTGCTACGGATTTAAGTCCGTTGCAAATTTGCAACGGAACGGGAATCCGTAGCAAATTTCGTATTTTGCTACAAAGATTAATTACGTCGCAAATTTGCGACGGAATTTTTGTCGCAAATTGTTAAAAAAAAATAAAAGAATCAGGAAGAAAAAAAGTTTAAAATTTATTATGAAGGAAAAATCTGTCGTAAAAAATGGCTTTTTACGACGGCATTATCCGTCACAAAGTTTTTAAAAATATTTTTAAAATACTGAAGAAAAAAAAGAATTTGTGACGGAAAAATCCGTCGCAAAAAGCCATATTTTCGACGGATTTTTCAGTCACAGTACAAAATAAAATAAAATAAAAATAAAGAGCCGGTACTTCTTAAAAGAAAAACAGATAAATACAAACCCTAATCGCCTACCCCTTGCCGTCCCCCCCCCCCATTTCTTATCCTCTCTTTCTCTCTCATTCTCAGATCTTTTCTTCTCCCTTTTTCTCTCTCTTCTCTTTCTTGCTTCTTCATCGCTTTCTCTTCTTTCTTCTCCTTCTTAGACCTCTTTCCAACCTCTTTCTCCCTCTTTCTTCTCTTTTTTTACTTCTTCTTTCGTCAGTGAAGGCCATCTCGTTCTTCCGACTTCCGATGCCATGGTAAAAATGCGAGCACTAGAGTTTTTTGCAATTTTATCTAGATTTTTAAGGTCGAATTCGACCATCTAGAGTTTTCATGGTTGAGTTTGACCTTGTAAAAACAAAATCAAGGTTTTTGGGTTGAAATTAAGGTATGTACGATTTTTTCTTTTCATTTTTCTATTTTAATTTGGTTTTGTTTTTTTTTTCCCTAGAATTTTGCTGGTGGTGGTACGAGTTTAGGGGGTTGGAGGGATTTGGGTTACGGGGTCTGGGTTGCTAGTGGTGGTGGGTTACGGGGTTGGTGGGGGGTCTGGGTTGGTGGGTTACGGGGTTAGTGGGGGTCTGGGTTGGCGGGTTAATTACGGGTTGATGGGGGGTCTGGATTGGTGGGTTATGGGTTAAGGGGGTTTAGGTGAGGGCTGGGTGGGGGTGGGGGTCTGGGTTAGGGAGGGTAGAGGGCTGGGTGGTGGGGTGGGGCGCCTCTAGTGGTGGTTTTGGCCGCCGGAGGTTCGTCGCAAAACAACAAAAATGCCTACGGAAGAAAATTCGTCACAATTTCCATCACAAACCACTTTGCGACGAAAAATCCGACGCAAACCACGTTGCGACGAAAAAACCGTCGCAAAGTGTCAATTTTGCTATGAATGGTACTGTAAAGTGTCTTTTGCGACGAAATACGTGTGTTTTGCGACGGAAAAGCTCCGTCGCAAAATGCCCTATTTCTTGTAGTGAAGACCACTAACTTGTCGGTGACCCTCTCGATATACCATCAGCCGATGGTTATGCATGCCTTTCAAACCCTTTTTCGATCTAATTATCCATTCTTCCATGTCTCTTAAACATCGAGCTGAGATTTGAAACGTACATTTACAACCCTTGTTCTTTGCGTTCTTGCGTATGGTAGTCTCTAGGTCTCGATTTTCCTCTCTTATCCTTACCCCCCCCCCCCCCCCGGTCAAATTTCAAGTAATTAATTGGACGTCCGTCTCTTTGCCTCTTGTATGACGATTTTGTCAAGAAGAACCCTAATGCAGTGGCAATCTCTCTCGCCCAATCAACAACAACTTCGTACGTCGGGAATACTTTACACCATCACCGCCGTAGTCCGGTAATGACACCTGATACATGTAGATACATTCTTTTTAATATTAATAACATTAATAATGATAACGTATAATGAATAAGTAAGTAAGTAAATAAATAGATAGATAATTTTTTTGAAAATACTGATTGACCACGTCCACCGGCGCTGAAAACCGGTCAACGGCCACGGTTACCGTGGTTGGGTACTTGTTTTGAAAGCCGGTAATCGTGGCTGTCTTCTGTGGGTTGTTGCCGCCCAATTTACCGTCGTGTCTCAGCCAAAAAATAAAATTCGTACCTGTTGAGAAGCCAATGGCGGAGTTCGCGGCGAGCCACCTCCATCATTATCCATTTTCCATTGACGTTATTGTTCGTGGTGGCAGCTTAGTGTAGTTAGTGGAAGTTGAAGTGGTAATGATAGGTTGTGGTGGTAGAGGAGTTACTGGTGGTTTTTGTGGTTGTTTTAGATGTGGGGTGGGTGTACTAAGGAAATGGTGAAAGATTATTTATTGAGGGCAATAACGACTTTTTGCATTGAATGTTGGCGGTTTCGATCATTTCTTATGGCGATATTTAGTGATCCACTAGAGTTTGGACTTGGTCTACTACAAAGTCAAGGGTTCGATCCCTCGAATTGACTCATTTTTAGCTTTTTTAATTTAAGTACATATATGAAAACTTCTTAGCCTTTTTAATTTATTTCTACCTCTGCTCATTTTTTTTTTCTAACTTTTTCGCCTTTTTAAAAACTTCCCCACTTTTGATTCAATATTTTTTTCTAATTTATTTTAGCTTTTTAAAAAAATTCCCACTTTTGCTTCAATTTTTTTTCTAACTATATTCCATTGAATATTTTAAATTTATACTTCCTACTTTTTTTTTATTTCAACTTTGGTAATTTTATAACATTTACACGCTCCTATCCATTACCGTTTTTCGTGATTCGTCTCAAAAAATTTTCTTGGTGTCAAATATTTTTGATTTTTACAAATATATAGAGCTTAAGATATTTAAGTTATAAAATGTGCACTGATAAGCGTGGAAACAACACCAACGTTGCAATTTTAAAAATTGAGGAACTATATCTTATTATATGATGTTTCTGAACCCGCACTTCCTGAATACGCCACTATTTTTAAGGCATTTAACATCATGATACATTTTTTCTAATTGATTTCTGAGGCATGCAACATAATTTAGATTTATCTTATCAACAATACATATACTATACACCATGGTGCACAGAACCTATGTGCACCAAGCCCAGCCCAACTAAAATAGAAGACTCCATGCGCAGCAACCAAATGAAACTCCACGCGCTTCTTTTTTTCTTTATTTCGTTTTAACAACATTTTCTCTCTCTCCTCTCCCCAAAATTTCAGTTTCTTATTAACAAACACATTTTCACTCTCCTCTCCCCAAACTTCACCATCATCAAACCCTACATTTCTCTCAATTCTGAACATCAATGGAAGTCAAAGATGATACTGAAAAAAGGTAATTTCATTTTTGAACTATTACATTTATTTATATCTCTTTCAGATTACAATTTCATTATAATTTATATATGGAACTGCCATTGAAAAACAAAATTAAGAAATTTTTTTGATATAATTTTGTAATTCTTGTAATTTATTTGATTTTTCATCCGCCATTACAATTTTAAGTACTTAATAACATTTTTGAAGTTGATTTTGAGTAATATGTGTATAATATTTGAATATTATTTTAATTTTTTTTTTACAAAAAATCACCAAATGATAGTGAAGGTAGTGACGACGAAAATATGTAAGTAAATTAAATCTTTAAATTGTAGTTCAAAATACAAATTAATTGTTACATTGTTTAATTAATTTATGTAAAATCGTATTTTATTTGAACAGCACAATGAAAGAAATCCTATATAAGAGAAAGAAGAAGTCAGAAAAGGTTGCAGGAAGTCCAATTGTTGATCCGAAAATTTTACAAGCAAATTACGGATGATGAAGACAACAAGTAAATATTTTGTTCAAATATGTTGTGTTTAATGTTCATATTATAAAATACATTGGTTTTATCATATGTTCAAAATTCTTTGGTTTTATGTTCATATAATTGTTGATTAATGTTGATATATACTTTCTGAGCTATAATTGGTGATAAATGTTCATATAATTAGCGATTAATATTCATATTCTAAAATAATAGCAAAAATATAGAAATTTGAATATCTTGTTAAATGTTCTGAACAACCAATAAATGTTCATATAATTAGTGATTAATGTTCATATTCTATAATAATAGCAAACATATAAAAATTTGAACATCATGTTAAATGTTTCTGTTCATGTTCTTATACACATTATAATGTTATTCATATTATGTTAAATTATATGTGTTCAAATTTTTTATGCTCTAGGTTCATTACAAAATGTTGTATATTCAAAACATTTTAAAATTTTTACAGTGCTGCATGTATTCTGAAATGAAATTATGATATTAAACAACAAAAATTCTGAACAAATCCCACCCAACAAAGAATCATCAGACCCCACATCAGCCAAACCTCTTATCAGCCACCCCACCAAGATAAACCACCCAACACCTCTGATTAGCCACCCCACCAACATAAGCCACCCAACACCTCTGATTAGCCACCCAACACCTCTGATCAGCCACCCCACAAAGACACACCAAACACCACATCAGATTAGCCACCCAACCAAGATAAGCCACCCAACACCTCTGATCAGCCACCCCACCAAGATAACCCACCAAACACCACATCAGAACAGCCACCGAACCAAAATAACCCACCCAACACCTCTGATCATCCACCCCACCAAAACAGACCAAACACCACATCAGATCAGCCTCCCCATGAAGACTCTACAACAAATCAGTCACCATAACCAAAAAAAAAAAAGAAAACACATTGCAACAAAAGACAAGCTTAAAGAAAAAATAGCTGCATCAAAAAGAGTGACAAGAAGCCAAATCTCTCAAGAAGAGAAGGCTGCAAAGAAGAAAGAGGATGCAAAGGAGAAATAGGATGCAAAAATTCTAAAAAGGAGGCTACAAAAAAGTCTAAAAAGAACGAGGCTGCAGAAGTTCAGAAACAAAAAGAAAGAATGTTCAAAAGGATGAAGTTAAGGAGAAAAAAAGAAAGAGATTAAATGATGTTGATGAATTCATTGATCTACAAAAATGTTGTAGATCTAAGTGATGATGATGATGAGTTTCTTACGAAAGACGAAGACAAACTTGTTGTGAGAGTAGGGCATATGAAATTTATGAAATTTGTGAGCAATTTAAGCACACTGCAAAAGGAAGGGGGGTTGTTATTTGTCGCTCCCATTTTACCGGGTAACGCTCCCCTTTTTTCTTGAAATTCCAATTTTACCCCTAATATATAAATACGGTTTTTCCTTCCCGACCAACATTTCTCACTTCTTTACTTCTCTCTCTAACTCTCTTACTCTCAAACTCTCAAACTCTCTTACTCTCTAACTCTCTAAAACAATTTTTTTTTTTAAAAAAAAAATTCCAAAATTGTTCTTCAATTTTTAAAAAAACAACAATCATCATAAACACAAAAGAAAATGGGTGATTCGAGGCGGATTAGGCTGAGATTCGGAGGGAGGACCTTCGGCGGCGCTGGTGGCAGGGGCGTAGGCGGCGGCGGCGATGGTGGAGACGAGGTATTTGTTTTTTTTTTATTTTCGGATCTAGGAACTTCCGCCCAAAAATTCCGGAAGTTCCATGGAGGATCCGCCTGGAATTTCCGGATCCTCCATGGAACATCCGGAAATTCTGGGCGGAAGTGTGACATCCGCCCAGAATTTCCGGATGTTCCATGGAGGATCCGAAAATTCCAGGCGGATCCTCCATGGAACTTCCGGAATTTTTGGGCGGAAGTTCCAAATTTTTTTTTTTTTTTTTTTTTTTTTTTTTTTTTTTTTTTGGCCCGTTAATAAAATTGTTAATTTTTTTTTTTTCGGATTTTGGTTTTTTTTTTTGTTTTTTTGAAGTGTTATGGTGATTATTGTTGATATTATTATTATTGTTGTTGTTATTATTGTGCTTATTATATTTTAAAAAATATGATAATTTTTATTATTTTGTTGATATTAGGTTTTTATTATTAATGTTAAGGTTATTGTTGTTGTTGTTAATTTGTTTTTTTTTTTTTGGATTTTGTTATTTTGAAGTGTTATGGTTAGTATTATTATTATTGTTATTATTTTGACCTCGTTCGCTATTGTTTCCCGAGCGTCATACCACTTATTTTGATCGCCAAAGAAGAAGTCGGCGACACAACGAAAGCCACAGTTCCCATCACCAATGACATCCTTCCAAGACGAAATGTACGGCAACATTGGGGCTGGAAGCAAGTTCAAATACCTGCATTGACTAATGTCACTTGGATCTACAACACAAAATTAAAAGATAAATTATTAGTAAAGCTACAAGTATTAATTTTACATATTTTTATATTAAATATAGAATTTTAGTATTACCTGGTTCTTGGTCACCACCACGTTGAGTGTGTTGACGGTTCACATGCTCAAAATAGCTACGATCACGCCTGGTGTTATTTTTTTCGGTCGACCACGAGTGTTAAGGTTGATATGTGGTTCTTTATCAAACCCAATCAACTCCCTTAATCTCTGCAACACCCACCGATAGCTAGCCGTGCACTCGTCGCGCATGAAAACATATCCAATTAGAAAATTCTGGTTTGTCGGTGTCACGCCTACTATCTCAAAGAAAGGCATGTTATATCGATTGGTCTTGTAAGTAGAATCCATACCTATGACATGTGGGTATGTGCGGAGTATGTTGACCATGATCGGGTGCACCATAAATGCATGCTGCAAAACGTTGTGATCATCATTCGTGAACAACTCCTCTTCCTTCGGACATCTCCATTTCGGCAATTGTAAATGTGTCGGATGTTTGGATGATCATCAGGAAATTGCTCGGCAATAGTGGACATGATGTTACGGGGAGCAACCTTGGACTTTGTCATGTCCCGCACAACCTGTTTTGCACCCGGACTCAATCCGCTCACTTTACGGTGACCCTCTGGGTACACAATCATTGGGTGGTTATGTGTCCCGGTGTGATCATTTTTCGCAATGATCTTCCAACTTTCGGTGCTGACATCATAATATATCTTGATCTAGAATGGACAACCATTAGCTTTGGTTTTGGTGTCCTTCCGTATCGCGTTCTCCAAATCTCTCGGCTTGCTCCTTCGTGAACGATCACATCGCAAATACCGATACGGCCGACCATATCTGGTTTTGTTATAAGACGATTTCACCAATATAAATCCCAATTTTATGGAAACACCTTCAGCCCATGTAACAGCATCGTCAAATGTAGGAAAAAACATATCGGTGACAAAATTCCCACTATAATTCACACCGTCACCGCCTTCCTCAGATTCCATATCCTATACAAATTAAACAAAACATGCTTTATGTCAAAATAATAATAATAAAAACAATAATAATAATAATAATTATAATTAAAATAATAAAAATAATAAAAACAATACTAATAATAATAATAATAATAATAATAACAATACTAATAACAATACTAATAATAATAACAATAAATACAAAACAATAACAATATTAATGATAATAAAAAATTATAACAACAACTACAAAACAATTTATAAGACCATAACGTTAATTAATAAATAAATAAATAATAATAATAACAATAACAACAATAATAATAATAATATTAATAATATTAATATTAATATTAAAATTATATTTCTACTAATTAATAATAACAATATTAATAATATTAATATTAAAATTATATTTCTACTTATTAATAATAACAATATCAACACCAACAACAACAACAACAACAACAACAACAATAAAAATAACAGCAACAACAACAATAATAATATCAACTACAACAACAACAATAATATCAACATATTACTAATAATAATAATAATAATAATAATAATAATAATAATAATAATAATAATAATGAAACAAAAAATAAACATATTACTAATAATCATATTAGTACAACAAAATTACATTAATTATCAAATACTAAATCACAACAATAATCACAAGACCACGAAAAAAAAAATACATAAAAAAAAAAACTTAATAAACGTACTTAAAAAAAAAAATAAAATAAAATAAAATAAAATAAAAATTATAGGGACATCCGCCTAAAATTTCCGGATGTCCCTAGGTACATCCGCTTGAAATTTCCGGATGTTCCTTGGTACATCCGGAAATTTTAGGCGGATGTACCTAGGACATCCGGAAATTTTAGGCGGATGTCCTAATTACCGAAAATAAAAAAAAATAAAAAAACTTACAGAATGATCCGACGCATTCTCCGGCGTACGTATGTTCCACTCGCCGTCCATGACCCAAGACCCGTCGGCAAATTTAACGTTTTTTGAAAATAGAAAATTTAGGTGGTCGTGGGGACCGATTTGGTTGCAAGGCCGTGGGGACCGATTTTGGGAAGCTCGGGACAACAATGTCGTGAAGTAAGGGGACCGTTTCATGCATTGTGTCCAAATGGGGAACAAGGTCTTTTTTATAAGCCAAATTGCATAAAGGGCATAGTGGTCCATTCAAGTCAAAAAGGGAGCGTTACCTGGTAAAATGGGAGCGACAAATAGCAGTTGAGAAAGGAAGCAGTAATGGAGATGGGATTTGGATCTCTACTTTCCGTCAATCTCCCACAAAATGATGCATTATTTTGTGCTTGGCTGTTAAAGCAATTTGAAGAAAACAGGTATTTTTCCTCTATGTTCATATTTTTATATATAATGTTGATATCCTTTTGCATATTGCTCATATATTTTTGCCTAATGTTTCATACAACATGTGACAGTTGCACTATCTATTTGCCTTACAACAAGCCAATTGATGTTACTGAAGAAGATGTCCAGATTGTGTATGGACTACCAAGAGGCCAAAACATTGTCAGTGAAAAGGAAGAGAAAAAAGAAGAAGAAGAAGGTGATGATGTTGAGATAACTACTCCGTTGATGAAATGGAGGGAAAATTGGGGCATTACCCCTAGCAGCCCTAAAACACAAGTTCTGTTTAAAAAGTATGAAAGTGAAGAAGAGAAGGAAAGAAAGAGGCAAGAGCAAGAAAAGCATAAGAGAAAATATGTTAAGAGCAACATAGAATCAGAAGAGAAGAACACAGGGTAAGCAATAGAATTTTTTGTGTTGGATTTTCTTGTCATTGCTGTAAATTCTTTGATGAAGTCAAGTCAAAACCTCCACTCCCACTACAAATTCTTGAACTCCATTCAAGATTGCTTTGAAATAAAAAATTTCAATTGGTGCAAGTATGTAATTCAAAGCTTGACTAATTCAATGGCAGATTGGAAAAAAAACACAAGGATTTTTCAAGGGGCCACTGCCTTTCATATTGGTATAAATATAGTCTATTGTCTACTGTTCATATTTTTATTGCCTATTGTTCATATTTTAGTTCCCAGTGTTCATATTACTGTTCATATACTACCTTTCATACATTTTTTTTTTAATTTTCAATAACAGTTGCTCTACTGTGATCGTGTTCAAAAGAGAAACATTGAACAACCAAGAGCTTACCCTATCATTGCTACTTGGACAGAGGATATGATTCATGAAAGAATGAAATTGGAGCATAAGTCAAGCTTTGGGACGGGAAATGTATTGCCAAGGATACAAATCAAAGAAAATTAGCCACCAAATATACAACAAAAGAGTGACAACCAACAAAGAAATGAGGCACAGCCAACAAAGGTAACTTTTAAAATAATGTTCAAAGTTCTATGCTTTATGTTCATTAAAATATATTACATGTTCAGAACATGTTTTATGTTTTATGTTTCAGCATGTTCAATATTATTGTTCAAATGAATATAAGGCTTGTTCATATTTTTTATATAATTATGTTCATTTCATTGGAAGAGTTTATGGATGAATTTATTAACATGGTTAAAACTTTGGGTGGTCAAGTGTCTAAGATTGCTGAAAAATTGAAAGTTGCAAATGAACTGTTTCCAAATAATCTGCTTCTAAATACTATTGGAGATTTTATAGAGAAGAGATTGAAGGAACCTTCAATCTTAAGTCAAGATGAAGAGATATTTGGAACATAATCTTTCTTGAGAGCTATAGATCATGCTGAAAGGGAATATTTAGAGAACAAGCAAGCTGAAAAGAGGGTAGCAGCAAAGGGAAAAGGCAAAGTTGGAAAGGATTTTGATCCAAGTAATCCTTGGAACTTGCAGTTGGATGCAACTCCTACTACACCCAGTCAAAACCCTTCAGCACAAGAAGCTGTGATCACAGGTGAGGGATCTGGATTACCCGACCTAAAGCTTAAGTTAGGTACTGGAAAAGCACCTAAAAAAGATGCTAATGAATCAGTTTCGTTGCAAGAAAGGGGTGATTTTGAAAGCATGTTTGATCAAGCTGAGTATGACAATATATTTGGAACCAAAAATGTGACTCTTGATGATATTTTGGGAAAACCTACAGCTAGTAACTTTCAATACCAAGGGTAATGCAATTCTATCTTGAAACATTTTGAAAATTAGATGTTGTGCTGTAATTTTTTGAAAATCGGCAAGTAGGTTGTAATATTTTGGAAATACTAATTTGGTAGAACTAATATGTAATTAAATTAATGTAGTGAAAGTGAAGAGCAAACTCAAGAATGTAAATTTTTTGAACAATTATATTATATATATATATATATATATATATATATATATATAGGATCAGGTTATAATGAGAACCTAGTTTATAATAGGAATTAGGAACTAATACGGACCGTTAGATCTTAACAAAATTAACGACTAAGATGTAGTTGCACGTGTGGTCTTTGAAATCGATAATCTCGTTCTTCCCTTTTCACAAACTCAAGCCACTTTCTCTCTCCTCAAGAACATATGGAAGATTGCAATTTCTCTCCAAATCCAGCTTCCAAATTTTCCAATTATTGTAACTCAAATTTTCAGTCAAATACAGGTATGATTTTAATTCAACGTTTTGAATTCCTTCTCTTTGGATTTTTTATTTTGTCAATTTAAGGCTCAATTTTTTTATAAAGAAATTTAAGGCTCGATTCTGATTAGTTTTGCTCGAAATTTTGGCAAATTCACTTCTATTCAATTTCAAAATTTTGGTATTTGTATTTCAATAATGTGTGTTTACATTTCATCAAAATTTAAGCAAAATCAAGCAAATGCACAGTAAATGTTCGACAAAATGCCCCAATGAATCCTATTATTTTATCAATTTCAAATATAGATGGAAACTAAGTAAAAGTAAATTATTTATATTTTTAAGTAAATCGAAAGACTAAATGATATCTCAATCACTTCCTCATTTCTATGTCATGGTTCTTTGGTTGTTACTTTGTTATTAGGAACTTATTTGTGTTTGATTTTTATGCTCTTAATTTCTACTTTATTGTTGGTGAATCTTTTTGTTGTATATGGGTGCTTAGAGTATGTTATAATTGCTTTTGGAGCTGATTCACCTCGCGATCATATTTGAGACATTGATATCAATCGTGGTTTATTTTTTGATTTGGTGTGAGGGTTTTAATTGATATGATGAATTTGTTTTGCTCAAAGTAAATTAAAAAAAAAAAAAACAAGTATATCATAGAATAATTTTTTTCCCTGAAATCCTTCAACTATTAAGTGTTGTGCAAGCTGAATTTTTATTCTAGAACCTTTAAGTGGCCTTGAATACATTTCCACTTAAAGTAAACTAGATGTCTTTAAAAGTATACTGAATAGCTCCCAAAGTAGATGATCAAATAGTATATGGTTGAGGACTTTTTCAATAATCTTCAACCATAATGAATGCCACTTGCTCATGTTTTGTGCTGATTTTTAAATAATTGTTCTGGTGTGGATTGATAAATTCACACAAAGATTGCGGTATGAAATGCAAAACAGCGACATCAGGAAAATAAGGCAATACATGCAATTCTTTTTCCCTATAGTTGCACACAAGCACTACTATTTATTGTGCATCAACATGTACAACAGCACAGTGGATATAATTGATAATAGAAAGCTACCCATGCATATGAAAGTGAGTGACAAATATAATGGTGATCCAGAAAAAATGGTAAGTTTCTAAAGTCACTTTGTTCAATTAAACTACATTACGTGTTCTATTAAACTACATTATGTGTTCATTAAATTGAAGGTAAAGTTCAAATATTAATATATACTTCCTCTGCTCCATAAATATTACAACAATTACCATTTTAGGAAGTTTTACAAATATTGCAACATTAGCTTATTTTGTACATGCTTTCTTCCTTTCTCTCTCTTCATTACATGGGTCCACATTTTTATTTCTCTCTATCTCTCTCATCACTTTTCATTTTTCTTAATTATTGTGCCCAACACCCTTGTTGCAATAATATTGGAGCAGAGGAAGTACTATATTTTAATTTCAGCTTGAAGCTTTCTCATGGTGTTTGAAAAGTCAAGGTTACAATGAAGGTTTTATAAATGTGGTGAAGACTTTCGAAATGAATCTGATTAAGATGAAATGGAGAAGCAATTTAGACTATAAAAATTGTGGTGTGTACTTGATGAAGCATATGGAGACATACACTGCAGAACCCTTAGAAGAGTGGGTTTGTGACTTGAAGCCTAATGATGTAAGTTTTTAAAATCTATTGTTCATTTGTTTCATAACTATCTTCAAATCTTTAAATTAATTTTTTGTTTTTTTGGTTGCAGATTGATGAAATCAGGAAGCTCAGGGTGAAATATTATGCATAAATTATTCTGAATAACAGCAACAAAGAAGGATACAAAATCAAGATGGCAACTAGAAGAAGATTAGTTGAAAGTTAATGTAGTAGGTTTTTTAATTTTGGTGAACAAATGTAATTTTATCAACTTTTTTTTTTTTTAACTTTGGTATTGTTAAGTTTGGGATTATGAACATATTTTTTTCTTTAATTTGGGATTGAAAACAAAAATGTTGTGATATGTTTTCTTTATATATTGTGATATGTTTTCTTTATGTTAATATTGTGATATGTTTTATACTTTAATGAAGAGAGCGAAAGGATAAAGTATATAAAACCATGTAAAAAATATTTGTATATTAAAATGTTATAAGAATATTGTATATTGTTACAAATTTAATAAAAAAAGTAAACATAAAGAATACAAAATATCCTAATTAATAGTTTTGTCAAAAATGGATAACATTGCATCATAAGAAGAAACTTTAGAAGATCCAGGAGCATCACACCCTTCAGTCCTTACATTCTGCCCAGCACTAAAATTCTAAAAAAAAATTCAAAAAAAATTAATAAACAACATGTTCAAAATAAAATAATGAAAGTTCAAAAATCATAAAACAAAGTTCTAACTTACTTGGTACCATTTACTCTTCTCATAGTCAAAGCCTCTATTTTGATTGAATTCAGATCCTTTTCTGTTTATAGATTGAGAACCATTTCTCACCTACAAATTTAAATTAAAATATCAAAATATGAAAATTTTACATTAAAAATCAATTTAATGAGTAAAAATTTACATTTGATGAGGAAGCTTGAACATTAGTTGCTATAAAGTTACTTGAAAATTGACCACCAAAAACTTGCAAAAAAAATTCTTGTATGTTCAGAATTGTATTCAAAAAGTTCAAATACTTAATAAACAAGTTAAGAAATTTTACATTTGCTGAGGAAGACAGAACATCATTTCTTGAAGAATTACTCATCTCATATTGAATGCCTCTGTTTTCATTAACTTCATATCCTTTTCTTTTCTTAGGTTGAGAATTATTTATAACCTACAAAATTAAATCAAAGCAATGAAAATAGTGTTAAAATAAAAAAAATGAAGAAATATGTTTACATTGACTGGAGGCTGAACATTAGTAGCAAAAACTTTGGTATTAGTATTAGAAACCCGACGTCAAGACAACTACAAGAAAATGAAAAAAAAGTCAATATTATAATAAAAGAAAAAAATCAAATTAAAATTCAGCTTGTCTAATATAAAAATTCACATTTGATGAGGAAGGTTGAGCATCAGTTCTTGTAATGTTACTAGAACCTTGACCCCCAAAAACCTGCAAAGAATTAATAGACATTTAGAATGAAATACAATATGTTCAAATTCTTATTAAAAAGGTCCAATAAATTTTTACATTTGATGAGGAAGGTTGCACATCATTTGTTGATGATTTACTCTTTGTACTAGGACCACTTTTTTTCTTTGAAAGTACAGAAAGATTTGAAACTTCTGAAGTAGGATGTGAATAAATCAATGGATTACCATCATCATCTAAAACCTACATAAGAAAACAAAATTATTGATATGTTCATTTATATAATAAAAAAGTTAAAAAAAAAATAAAAAGTTCAAAAGTACCTGAAACAATTTTTCAGTAGCAGGTCTAGCTTCATCTTTATACTTATCTACTTTCTTTTTCCAACCTTTAGCCTTATTACATACTTTCTCAACAACACTTTTAGGCCTATAATTTCTATCACCCTTCTTCCTTTGTATCTTTAATAGGTTGTCCTTCTTCATCAATTTCTTGACAATCTTCAACATCATCAACATCTACAATCTCAACTGGACCCCTAACACTCTCAACCTTTTCACGTAGCATATCAAAAGTGAACTCAACTTCAACACTAGCCTCAACGTAATCTTGGCATGATGTCACTAATTGAACAAACTTTCTACACATTTGAGCTTTCCAAACAGCAGAAGGAACAACATTAACATTAACATCTTTGTAATTATCTTCATCAACAACATGGCTACACATTGCCTTTTTAGTCCACCTTTTCATTATATACTACTCTGGAATCTTTTGAACATAATGAATATTGTATATACGTAAAGAATGAGAACAAAGCAACCACATTTCACTCCAATATTTACAAGTGCAATTAATATTGAAAGTGAATTTCTCATAAGTAACTTTATGCCTAATGAAATCCTTATTAGGCCTCTAAACATAATAACAAATAGTCTCATCATTTTCATACTTCATCTCTTGAGAACATGAAATCCCTTTTGCAAATTGTTCTTCAAATACAACATATGCCGAAATGGTATAAATCTCCCTAGCATGTATAAGCAAGCTAACATTAGCAACTGCAAGATGACGGTTACCTCTCAAAAACCGAAAATCTTGATTGCTTTCTTTACTCCTCCACTCTGATATAACATCAAGAAAACTGCTGTAAAAGTCACATAAACCATCTATTTTGTTCAATCTATTGGAAACCGCATTATTGGTTGTTTCACTCCTTTGTGATGATAAAACTCCACCTGAAAAATAATCTTTTGAGTGTGCTGGACACCAAAATTCTTTGATATGATACAAATGATTTAACCAATCATTTTCAGTACACTTGTACTTTGTCATCATTCTACAAAAAAAAAAAAAAATGGTTCAGAATAAAAACAGAAATGTTCAAAGATATTATGGTATATGTTCTAAATAAACATTGTGTTAATATTAAATAATAAACAAAAGACCCTACAGAATGCAAAATACAAATGAAAAAACAAAGGTTCAAACATTAACTAAGAGTTCAAAACAAAATAAATAAAGTTCTGAACATTAAAAAGTTACCTAGGCCAATAATGTTCAAATTCTGCAATACTTTCACAATACTTGAGCAAGTAGTCAAATATTTCAGGGAAGTCTCTCAGAATTCTAAGTGATCCAATGTTGGTTTTGGAGTTCTCAATAAGATGCCAAGTGCATAAACGGTGTCGAGAGCTAGGAAATATTGCTCTAATTGCTGCAGCAATAGAAGGCGCTTGGTCCGTCATTATGGTTATGGGATGACGACCTCCTCCCATAGACCTCATGAAAGACTCAAACAGCCATATAAAGCTGCTAGTCTTCTCATCTAGTACAAAACCCATGCCAAACATTATATTATTGATGTGATGATTCATGCCCACAAAGGGTGCACAAATCATTCCGTACTTCTTAGTTTTATAAGTGGTATCAAGTACCATTAAATCTCCAAAATCTTCATAGTCCCGCCTCATTCTTCTATCCCTCCAAAAAAAAGCTAACAAGGGAACGTTGTTCATCTAACTCAAACTCGTAATAAAAATCAGATTCCTTAGCTTGACGTTCAGCAAAATATTTCACCAAAGTATTGCAATCACAACCATCCATTCTACTTACTTTTTCAGCAGCCAATGCATTATAAGCATCGGAAGAAGTGAATCTAAGATTGGGAGATCCACCAGCCTCTTTACGCAAAGCACGAATAGAAGCCGAAACCTTAACTCCACTAGCCTTCATGGAACTTATAAACTTCAATTGCTCACCTTGAATTTTTCATTGAGACCTAAGAAGATGTCTTTTCTCAAGTGGAATCATAGCATGATTATGAACCATATTATGATGAACACAAGTCCAAACACCACGATTATCAATCACAAAATCAACATAAGCTTCACAACATGTACGATAATCCAGGTTATGATACTTCCTTGGGATTTTACTTGAAGTATCCTTCAAACCAGCATTTGAACACAAATATTTTCTACCTCTCTAAACCTTTGATCTACCAACATAACGTACTACTCCCTTCCTCATACTAAAACCATGCCTAAATGCATATCAATATCAATCAATATATATATTAAAAATCAATGGCAAGGATTGAAATCTTGCCACGTGTCACCAATCTTGCCACGTGTCGCCATGTCACCCACTATCATTAGTCATACATCAATATTTTCCCTTTAAAATTTATGATTTATTAGCATTAATATTTGAACTCATAAACTCTTATTCATTAATATTAAACTTTAACTAACCACCAATCCGATGACATCTTATGATGATAAAGTTGTATTAAAAAGAGTTACTCATATTCATAAATTTTAAAATTTTAATTGTAAACTTATATGTGTATATTAAACAATAATATGATTTCAAAATTAATTTTATTTCTTTCATTTACCCAACCATAATTCATATAGGTTATAGTTAATAAAAATATATAACCATGCAAAGCAATTTTAAAGGTTTTTTTTCTTTTTAACCACAAAATATGTTTACTCGAAGGAATTTATAATGACAACTGAATGATAAAAAAAATCCCTTTAACAAATAAAACAAACTGATACAATATAACATTTAAGATGCTGCATATTAAATAATGAATTTTGATTTTCAATTATATTTAAAAAAAAATTAAAAAATGATATTATTTTTATAAAACCAACAATATGTTTCATTATATTTTGTTATATTTTTTTATATACAAACAACGACCCGGGGCATCGTCCGGGTCAAAAAACTAGTTCATTATACATTTCGTATGCTTCATCATCACTTCTAACTTCTTTCCTCGGCACTTCAGAAGTTTCACCTTCCTTATAAACAATTGCATTCGTACTCACTACAACAAAAACATAGGTTCAAAAACAATATTTATTTTGTTCAAAAATTTCAATAAAAAGTTCATATATCTAACAAACATAAATTACGCAAATCAAATAATATTATTATGATTCCAGAATATTCAAATTAATCAGAAATGTTCATATATGTCACTGTAATATTCATAAAATAACAATAGTACCAACAGAAATTACGCAACTCAATAGAAATCCAATAAAACAAATTATAGAAAATACAGTTCAAAACCTATTTCGATTTTAATGAAAAATTAATAAAACAATAACAAAATCATTATAGATTGCAAAATCACAACATTAATGGAAAAATTAAATTATAAAAACAGAAAAATTAAAATTATAAAAACAGAAAAAATAAGATTATAAAAACAAGAAAATTATAATTATAATTATAAACATATGAACAATTAATCAAACATTAAAAAACCAATAATCAAAACATATCAAAATCAATTTCAATTGCAAAATCACAACATATTAACAATTAATCAAAACATATCATCAATTTCAATTGCAAAATCAATCACAACACAAAATCTGAATATAAGAATCACGAAATATAACCTAATTTCGAACAAA
This sequence comes from Chenopodium album, assembly GCF_948465745.1. Taxonomy (NCBI): domain Eukaryota; kingdom Viridiplantae; phylum Streptophyta; class Magnoliopsida; order Caryophyllales; family Amaranthaceae; genus Chenopodium; species Chenopodium album. The sequence continues at coordinate 10,841,894 of NC_137844.1, forward strand.
AAAATTAAAATAAATCAATAATCTAACCTGTAATGTCAATAATATCCATTGATGAAGAGCAAAAAAGAGAAAAATCAAAATCACAAAAAAGAGGAGAGAGAAAATAGAAGAAAGAGGAAATTAGAGCGAGAAAAAGAAGAGCAGTAGAGAATCGAAGAAGAAAAAGGAAAAAAAACGGAGTATATTTTCGGAAGAATTGAAGAATTGAAGCAGAAAATTAGCGCGAGAAAGAGAAGCAGTAGAGAATAGAAGAAAATTTAAAAAACAACAAAACGATGTCGTTTAGATTGGTGGTGCACAGAATATGTATGCACAGTGGTGCATATTAAAAATTGCGTCTTTTCAAGGCATGCATGTAATATCATGTTGGATCTGTTTCATTATGTATTTCTAAGTATATTTTACTTAATCTAGGAAATCAATAGTTAAAAAAAATTGTGCATGAATGATAACAAATGTAAGAATTAATATTGTAAACTAAAATAAAGGAGATAATATCATATTTTTTTAATTGGTGTTTTAATATTGAATAATTAATTCATTCAAAAATCCTTTGTACTTTGTTATAAATACAGTTTGATCCCATTTGTTAAGATTTCTAAAATTTGGTTCGTTAAAAAATAATTTTTTTTCCACAATCTAAACTTCAAAAATAATTAAATTGATAAGGAATCCTAAAAATTCACGAAAAACAATTTAAACTTTAAAAATGAGGAATGCCCAGTTGGTTACTAATTGAACTAATAATTCACAAAACTGAACTCGTTGCAACAAAATTTAAAATATAAACTAAGGGCCTGTTCTCGTAAGCTTATTTTTAGTCCAGTTCAATTCAGTTCAATTTAGCTCAGCTCTAATCAATTCAGTTCAGCTCACAAAAACAAACCCTAAGTCAACCATAAAACATTCGATGCCTACAAAGTTAAACTAATCGATCTAAACACGATCCAACCAAACCATTTGACATATCTTTTAGCCGTTTTAGGGGTTGAAAGATATTGAAACATAATCAAAAGTGTCCTAAAATCATACGAAGTAGTTTTGAGTGTTTGACTAAGGTGTTGTTTGGTTGCCATGGAAATTAAATTTTCATGGGAAATTTCAATTCATGGGAATTTTCAATTCATGGGAATTTTTTTCCCTTGTTAAATCCCTAGGAAATTCCTTTATTTTGTTTCGTTAATACTAAGGGATTTACAATTCCCATGAATTAAATTCCCTTGTTTTGTTTGGTTGACATTATCTAATTCCCATGTATTATACCTACTTTAACTACTTTTGTAAAAAAATGAGGGTAAATTTGTAAATTCATATATATTTACATGAGGGGATTGTGAATCAGCTAGGGTGGTTTGGTGATTAAATTCTCTCATGTTATGGGAATTGGAAATTACCATGGAATTGTGAATGCATGCCCTCATAATTTCCATCTTTTGTCAACCAAACAACATTGCATATATTAAATTCCCATGAATTTCCAATTCCCTCATTAATATATGTCAACCAAACAACACCTAACAATCCAATTTGATCTACTCCCTTTTTTCACATCTTTGATATCTACTGTAGAATATAATCGCAAATAAAGGAAAAGATGTCCAAATTACAGCTGCGTTGAAGCCGTGATTTATGTTTCTCTCCAAACATTCCAAATTTCTTCCCCCCTACACCTTCCTCAAGCCGTCTTTTCTTGCTTACTTCCTCTTCATACAACTCAACCCCAAATTTCTTAATCAAACCTTTTTTTACTTATTTTAATAATCACTCGCAATTCATTTTTTAGTTGAACCATTTGGTTAGTGTCAAAAGGTTAAACTTCTAACCAAATAAAAACAAGGTATTTTTATTTTAAGAGATCTGTCTTAGTTATTGGAAGTGGGATAGTACTTGGTCTCATGTTTTAGTTATTTAGACTTAGTCCATAATTTTTAATTTAACTAGTTGTTGTACCGCGCGGTACCCCAATTGTATCGGGTATTCGGATTTGTAATTTAGTATTTGATATGCCTGATCATTTTGATAAGTAGTGATCATATTGTTTTGTTGTGAAAAAATAAATAAGCTATATTGGCAAGAAAACTGAGAAGTTGGAGCTAATTTCATTGCCACTAAATCTGATACCATTTACATTATATATAATGACAGTCATATTTGAAGGAAATGTACATTCTCTTCTAACTTGTTGATAGTGGTACATACTAATTTATTTAATGAAGACTCATTAGTTGTTCTAATCAAACATTAATCGTTTTGGAATCATTGCTGGAGCGTTAGGACCAGCATCATACATTGGTGTTTTTCCAAGATTCATAAATGTACCATGCTGTGATTCCCAAATAGCCACACAATGAGTTCCTTTCAAATTCAAAATTAAAAGAATATGAAAATATCATATTGTCATGATAAATTTTAAAATACCAATGAAGAGCGAAACGAGTGAGAATCACCAGCCATCTTGTGTTAGATCCTCAAACACTGCCATAAGCCCATAACATCAGTACGTCTTCAAATGATTGGGTTCAACCGTTGCGGTAAACTTCCCTAGATTTGTGGTCGCAGATCCTCTCACCATTGGCATATCATCTTGACATAATTGTTTTTATATTGACCTTAGATCTGTATTCAGCATATCAGGAGCACTTGGATAAGCAATGTGAAAAAGCCCGCAAGCGGACACTCGGGCTGTGAACCATTCTCCTGCTGCTAGAGCTGTCAAAAACCGAACCAAACTGGTGAACCCAAACTGGACCGGAAAGGAACCGAACCGTTAATAACCCGTTTTTTGGAAACTGAAAATCGACCCAACCCGAATTTTTCTAGACCGAATTTGGACCGAACCGATTTTTTGAGAACCGTTAATTCCCGACCCGTTATCACGTCGAACCTTTATAACCCGAAACCGACAACAACCCAAACCGAATATGCCCAAACCTGATTGTAACCCGACCCATTTTAAACCGAAACTGTTTAAACCCGACAAAAACCCGATAAACCCGAACCGTTTGCAACCCGCAACCTGCTGTGATCGAATCGTTTACAACCCGAACCCGATTGTAACCGACCCATTTTAAACCGAAACCGTTTAAACCCAATAGAAACCTGATAAACCTAAACCGTTTGCAACCCGTAACCCGTTGTTACCGAACTGATGAGATTCTCACATGTTAAATTTGAAGGATAAGATTAGTAATAATAATAGTAATTAGAAAAAAATAATAAGATTCTCACATGTTAAATTTGAAGGATAAGATTCTCCTATAATTTTGGAATATGATTATTTAAGAGGACAATATAACAGTATTGGAATACATGGTTGATTATAACTTATAATATTAATATTTTTGATACTAATAACCACTTTGTGGTCAAAACAACAATATGGGGGTGTTTGGTAATAGGGAATTGGGGGTGGGAATTAAAATATAACATGGGAATGGGCTTGGGAATATTTAGCATGAATTCCCTACATTTTATTACTTGGGGGGAGGAGGTAATATTTTGGGGGGAATTCACTAAATTGTTAAAAGACAATATTAACCCTATTTTGTGGCATATATATACCATACCTCTGTTGTTCAGTTCATTCTACTTTATTGGGCGCCATTTTCACTTTCATTTGCCGCCATTGTTGCTGTGAACAAGGTAAGTTGCTTGCTTTTGTTTTTTTAATTTTTTTTTCCCATTTTCGATTTTTTGTCTTGTATGGTTAAACATTCAACTCTCTTGTTAATTTATTCTTCTATCCTGTTTGTGGGGGTAGGAAATTTAGCTTCAATTCAAAAAAATTGTAGATCTAGTCATCCATGTATGCGTAGTACTTCTTTGTTCTTCAATTGTGTGAAATAATATGTTTAATGTGTTATTGATGAGCAATTTACTAATTTTTTAGTTTTAATTTGATAATATTTGCTATATTGTTAGGATCTTGTTAACCCATTACATTAATGTAGTTAAAAATTGCATTTTTGACCTTTTTGCTAATAAAATCGTTTCTACATTATGTTAGTGTTAATTAGACAAGTACCTTTTTGCTACTTTGTTCCAACTGCATGTTTGTGGTGATAATTCTATTATAAAGAAAGTGAAAAGTTTGTTTAATTTATGTCAGTATTTTTTTTTTATATGAATGTGTATGCGTCTTGCTACTTTTATAATCATGAAATGAAATTGTACTTTGCATTGAACTAAATCTCCTTGCTTGTTTAATTAAATACAAGAGTCTTGCTCTATAATTTGTGTACCAAAAATGTGTTTCATACAGAATGGGTCGAGATTTTGTCAATTTTAAAATTCATCATGGAGGTTCGTTTTCGGAAGATGGAGTTTTAACTTACAACGGAGGTCAAGAGTCTATTTTACGAAATTGTGATGTTGATCGGCTATCATATTTTGAGATAGTTGACATGATAAAAGACATAGGTTTCAATGAAGGGGATAAAATATATTACACTATTCCTGGTTATAACCTTGAAACTGGCATAGATGAAATTCATGATGATCAATTTGTTATGAGAATGTTGAGGTATCGAAAGCCAAATGTCTTTCTTGACATTTACATTCAACATGTTGATCAACATGGTACTAGTGGCAATGCAAACGATGAGGATATTGATGAAGATGTTAATGTAAATGAGGTATTTTATTTAAGTATTAATCAACATGTGCCTTTATAATATTCCCTTTTATACAGCTAACTGATTTGGTGTGTGCCTGTGTGGTATGGAGATTATCTTTGTTTAATACATAAATCTGAAATGTGCTACTTGTTACTTTATCCTTTTCAAATTTCCAGCATCCATGTATGTAACTTACTCATACTACTAATATATATATATATGTGTGTGTGTGTGTGTGTGTGTGTGTGTGTGTGTGCGCTTTAATTTTTTCTGCATTTTATTGACAGCCATGGCATGTCCACCTGCCAACAGAGAAATTTTAATCTTGTGGCATTCACTGAGACAACGTAGGGTGAAAATATTAAATGTTCTGTATTGCTTTATGCTTATGTTGATGTTGTTTAGGAGGTGTAGATGTAAGATGTATAAGGAGCCCTGTTGGTATGATCCTGTTACCCGTTCAAAACACTTAAGTGATATGATAAATAGGAATGACACCTTATGTATAGAGCAACTTCGTATGGATAGACATTGTTTTAAAGTGGTGTGTAGTTTGGTTCGAGAATATGGTGGTTTAAAAGATACGAGAAACATGAGTGTGGAGGAAATGGTAGCAATATTTTTGCATATAATTGCATATGATGAGAAAAATCGGGAAATAAAATTTGATTTTCATCAATCTCAAGAGACAATAAGTAGGCATTTTCATAATGTCTTGAGAGCAATTTTAAAGCTTTGGAGGATATTACTAAAGACCCCTCAACCAATCCCGGGAGCTTGTGCCGACTTGAGGTGGAAATGGTTTGAGGTAAAATAGTATTGAATTAGAAGACCTTTATTAGATATAAACTTTATTAGTGCCTGACATAAATATCTGTTTTGTTATAGAATTGCGTCGGTGCTTTAGATGGGACTTACATAAAAGTGAATGTGAGAGCAGTTGATAAGCCAAGATATCGGTCTAGAAAGAATGATATTTCTACAAATGTTCTTGGTGTATGTACACCAGACATGCAATTTATTTATGTCCTAGCTGGTTGGGAAGGCTCAGCTGCAGATGGAAGGATACTTCGAGATGCCCTTTCAAGACCAAATGGTCTTAAGGTTCCTCATGGTATTACATGTGTTATAAATTTAGTGTTAAACTTATACATTGTCATATATAGTATGCATAGTATATATGTGATGAGTAATGTGACTAAGAGTTTCGATTTTTTGTTTTTTTTTTTGTTTTTTTTTTTGGTTTTTTTTATAGGTTGTTATTACCTAGTGGATGCTGGTTACAAAAATTGTGAAGGATTCCTAGCGCCTTATAGAGGACAACGTTATCATTTACAAGAGTGGACTAATCCGCCAACGAAGAAAGAGGAGTTATTTAACATGAAGCATGCATCGGCACGGAATGTCATTGAGAGAACATTTGGGTTGCTGAAAATACGATGGAATATTTTAAGAAATCCATCACATTATTCTATAGAAACACATACAAAAATAATCTTAGCACGTTGTTATTTCCACAATCTTATAAGGCAACAAATGAATTATGAGCCATTTGAGAGAGAACTAGATGAGTATATAAGGTCATTACAACCAGATGTCAATGTCATTAATACAATAGAAACATCAACACAATGGATTCGTTGGAGAGACCAACTTGCCCAAAAGATGTGGGATTCTTGGAGACCTAGAAGGCGTACTTCTGTGTGATATATTTGTTCTTGTTGTCTGAACATTAAGGCATATTGTGTGATATTTATTAGTTTTCAATTTTTTTAACCATTGGTTTTTGCTACATTTTCTTACCGAACAATGTATTATCTCATTGTTTGATTTGCTATACTTGGTGTTGTGTCTGTTTCATTTTTTTTAGAAGCTTTTAACACTATTTTTTCATTATTATCTTTTGCTATTAATCTCTTTACTTAGCAAATACTTTGCCTATAATATGTTTCAAGAAGTTCAAGAGACAAAGGAGCAATACTCTGTCAGCAAGTAGAAGAGAAAGGAGAGTTTGGTCTGCTAAGGAAGAGAAAATACTTGTTGATATATTGTATGAGATGAATGACTCTGGTTGGAAAGTTGATACTGGTCACAAGTCCGGCTACCTTACTTATATTGAGAAGGAGATGGGAAAAAAGCTGCCAAACTGTGACCTTAAAGCTGATCCGCATATCAAATCAAAAATTAAGATCTTGAAGAAGCAACTTACATATATCCTAGATATCCAACAAAATGGGAGTGGTTTTGGTTGGGACGATCAGCTTAAAATGGTGACTGGAGACAAAGATATATTTATGGAATGGGCAAAGGTGAGGTTACTGTTTTCATATGCATGGTATATTATGGTTACATAATCTCCCTGAAAGCTTGATTGTTGCATTGTGATTATTATGTTATCTTTAAGTATCTTACTTATCTAGTGATTGAATATTTAAGTTATATTACCAGCATCGAGATGGAGCTGCTCCTTTGTACAGGAAACCCATGATACACTATGATAAGCTTGTTGAAATATATGCTAATGATTTGGCAAAGGGAAGTAAGGTTAAGGGTCCAGGAGACCAATCTGACACTGATGAAGATCACTGCAATAAGAGTGAAGTTCAACCTGAGATTCAAGTTGCTGATGAATCTACTTCTCAAGTCCGAGGTACTAATAATAGTATCCCCAATTCTTCTGGGCAATCATTGAAAAGAAAGTCATGTGAAATTGATCCACTTGAAGAGCAATTTGTTCATATTTCCAAATTTATTACAAGCTTATTAGAAGTGGAGAAAGAGAGTGCATTAGCTATGACTGAAATTAAGAAAGCATTTGTACATGAAGTTGATGTTCATGAGCAAACTAGCGACAAGAGAAAGCAATTGTTTCAAGTCCTTTGTGCACTACCTGGACTTGACCCTGTGCAAGTGGTGAAAGCTACACGTCTCATTGGTCAAGATGTTGCTAAGATGGATTTGTTTTTCAATATGCCTGACGACTTTCAAGTAATCTTTGCTCGACAAGAGATTGGTGATGCTACATGAAGTATAACCTTCTGTTTGGTATAAATGTGAAGTATGCATCAATACCACTCTTGCTTTTGGGTTGTTATTACAACATGTTACTATGTTAAATATGCTTTTCTGAATATGAAATTTTTTTCATTTTGCAGGTGGTATAAGGTTAACCGTGCAACATTTTGAAGATAACTAGAATATGCTTCTTGGATATATAACTTTATTTATTATGGTGGTAGATGAAGTCTATCTTTTGGATGTAAATGTACATCATGCACAAGTGGTTTCTTTTACTCTAGCTAATTGGTTGACAAGTAGAATATGTTTTTGGGTATGAAACTTTATTTTGCAGATTGTATAAGGTTGATCATGATTATCATTTTGCTTAATCCCATATGTAAATGGACGTCCTCTACTTGTGCTTCTCATATATGATAAAGTTAAATAAATTACTATTATCATTTTTGTTTGCTTGAATAATTGGAAATTAGAATGATGGAAAATGTTGTATATACAGGATGAAGGGAAATACAAGTGCATAATCTGTAGTATACTAGTCATCTACTCCAAGTCAAATGTAAATATACAAAGGAACAAATTAAAAAGAAGTGCAGGTGCAAAAAATCACAAGTAACACTTTTTTAATATGCAATATGACAATAAAGGGGTAATCTTGTAAATTTTGCTTTTAATCCCTCTATTATTCTCACATACCAAACATAGGATTTAAAATTTCCCAATCTTATTTCCAAAATATGCCAAACAAGGGATTGAGATTATTTCATTAATTCCCACCTATTAATTCCCATTCCCACTCTGGTAGAGGGAAATAATCGGTCGTTGGACGATCACCCTAAAACCAAACAATATTTCTACCTAAACCAACCTAAGACAAGTCTAGGGTAAGTAGAGGATCGTATCCACAGGGAATGGGTAAGTACACCGAGAGTATGAAACGGTTGCAATCTAGTTCGGTCACAAATTGGGGGTTTTGATTAGATAACTACTATGGAGACAAACACTAGGGGGGAATAGGGATCGACTCCAACCAAACCAACGGATCAAATCAATAGGCAAGCACGAACACAAATTGGGTGATAGAGGGGGCACTCAATGTTACCTTCTTTCGAAGCCACAACACTAAGCATTCCTAAGCCAAACTCAACTAACAAGATAGGCCAACCAAGTCTTAACAATGAGAAGTAGACTACTAACTCGGGTTTGTCTTTCGATCGGTCCAAGAAAGCATTAAAGCACAAGCAATTGAGATTTCTCACCTAATTGTTGCAACTAAGACTACTACATCATTCAAACAAGGAACCATAATCAAGAGGAGATTAGCATAACCATAATAAGAAAAGGCTCACAACTAGACTTCATCTCTCAATGCAAGCATAGAAGTGAATACATGAGCAATAAGTGGCCATCCAATTACACATGCAATTAACCATCTCTTTAACAATCAATCATCAATCCAAAATGAACATGCAAGCACAAACATCAATCAACCCATGGCTTGGTTGGGTCTTCACCCAACCCCTAGCTAATTAACTACTCACTAAACATGGTGAGGGACATCAAAACAACAAGTTCTAATCCAAGCATTAAGTTAATAAGTTAAGAGGAGTAGTAGGAATAAGGTAGATTGGACATGCAACAACAATTAAGCAAGATCAAGAGAGAAATTAACAATTAAAAGTAAATAAAAACTGAAATTAAAGAGTAAGAGATAGAGGAAAGAGATTACTTAAAATGCTTCAAAGTTGAGAAATTGTTGAATTCAAGAGAACAATCTTCAATTAATCTACTACAATGATTGAGTTTGAGAAGATCTAAGCTAATTAATGAGGGTTGAGAAGAACTAAGAGCCTAAGAAAACTAAAGGGGAAGAAGATGATCTTCTCCAAGGAAGAAGATGCAGAAAACTGAAGCCAAGGGTCGTATTTATACACCCCGAAATAACATTGTAAAATCCGCCCAAAAAGTCGGGTCTGCATGTAGGAGCGCCCTCTCCTGGATAGAGGAGCGCCCGCTCCTCAGGCTGGAGCGCCCTCTCCTGGATCTTGCGCGCCCTCTCCTCCTGCAGCAATTTGAGGCAGTTTGTAGGAAAACAGGGAGGAGCGCCCGCTCCTATATAGGTGCACGCCCGCTCCTAAAAGTGCAGGGGAGGCAGAATGTGGCAGTTCAGGCAGGAGCGCCCGCTCCTAACAGGCTGCACGCCCTCTCCTCTTGTGCTTTGCTTCCAATATAGTTCTTCATGTTCATGCTATGTGACCAATTTCTCCTTGCATCTACAAACACGAACACACACATAAAAAGGAACGGGGAAGCCAAAAGTTGTAATCATACACAAAAAGGAGTCGGAAAGGGGGATAAAGAGGGGAAAATGACAACAAAATTGTGCTAAAAATACCATGATAAGTGGACAAATAAAACACTTATCAAATTCCCCCAAACTAGCCAATTGCTTGTCCCTAAGCAATTCACTTGGCGCAAAAGAAACCAATAGATTAGTCCGCTCAAAGAAAAGCACATGTAAAGATAAAAGAATCCTTAAGCAATAAAAACTCGAGTATGAGGTATATGCCTAAGATCAACCTCGGTCATGACTAGCCAAGGCCTAGCTAACCTTCCCGAATGTACTCAACTTTGGTCCATTCAACCAATCTTACCGCGTCCCCAACACAAAGTTCAAATTCCTCCTAATGGTAGTGTCTCATGACTCCTCGAAGGAGTCGGAAGAAAAATAAACAAAAGAAGGTTTAGAACACTCGACATCTCAATGATAAGTACCCTCTCCATATGCTTGCGAACCAACTCCCTCCACCGACTATGGCTTCAACTACTCTACTAACATTACAAGACTCAAGGATTACGGCACAAAGTTAAGGCATAGAGAAAACTAGAAGTGCTTTGCAATTAAAGTCAAGCTAAGATATATAACACTAAGAGCAAACCTAAAGAGGTTTTTTTAACTTTGACCCAAATTACAAACTATGAATAAACTTGAAACAAAAATGCACCCCCAAGCTTGTTTAATTGCTAGGGTGGTGGCTATTCATCACTTCTCTTTCTTTCTTTCTTTCTCTATTTTTTTCTTTTTTTTTTCTTTTTTTTTTTTTTTTTTTTTTCTTCTCTTTTTTTTTTTTTTTTTTTTTTTTTTTTTTCAAACTTGGCATTTACATCACAAACTATTATTTACAACAACTTAAAGATTGAGCTAATGAAACAAGAATGACATGCCTTAACTTTGTGCGAATGAACAATACATAACAACCTTCATAATCACTAAGAGTAGTTTAGGCCGCGATCTTGGGAGTTAAGACTCAAATTCTCGATCTAGGTACTAAATCAAAGAGGATCCTTGCCACTCATTCAAAATGTAGTAGGCTTGAAAAATATTACAACCTCACTTTTGGGAACAATGTGGGATCAATTACTACCCTTCGGGGTTCAAATTCCTTCGATATGGGCGACACCTTCTTACCACAATCCTAGACTTTTGGTTTCGTACATTCGGTAAGGTTATTCTCACACTAGCCTAAACTAGCCAATTCTATGTTCAACCAAGGGCATCTAAACCATACTCGAAATTTTATTACCAAAAGAAAGCAAATATCCATCACATGCAATCCAATATCATCATTGAGGACTATTCTAAAAGCAAATTTTATTTTATTTTATTTATTTATTTTTTTTTTTTTTTAGAAGGGGTAAAGGGACTAAAAGGAAAATATAAACAAGAAAAGAAGGGAAGGAGTTACCATTGATCTTGATGTAGTAGTGTCTCTTATATACAAGGTGATAAAAGAGTAGTGATTAGTAGCAAAGCAAACAAGGACTATTATGAGTGGATCATACACATACGAGTTAAACAATCATTCCACAATTCATAAATAAATCGTCATTTGCAAAACTAGGACAATTATATCACAAGCTCACTTGAATTCATTTTACCATCAAAGACACTAGCCGAATCATCAAGCCAAATGACTACAAGCAAAGATAATATATACAAAGTTTAAAAGGAAACACAATCTTTTCTTTTTTTTTTTTTTTTTTTTTAGAGGAGGGGAAAGAGGTACTAGCTAAAGAATTTGGATTAAGGGAGGAGGAACTAACTAAAGAAGATTAGGAGAGGGAAGGAGAAGAGGAAGGAAGGAGAAACTAACTAAAGAATTTGGATTAAGGGCTTTGGATTTTTGGGTTTTGGATTTTTTTTTTTTTGGGAAGGAGAGGAGGCTCATCAACAAATATCATCATCAAAAACGAAGCACATAAACCAAACCAAGCTCATCAAAATGCAAACATTCAACCATTAACTAACCAATCAAGACAAACGGAGCATAATCAAATTAAGCACAAAACTAGCAACATCAAATCCCAACTCTATGCAAGGCCTAAATACTCCCCCAAGCTAGACATTTAGTCACCGTTTCAATGAAACAAAATAGGTAATGAAGTAACCTCCCCCCAAGCTTGGGATTGGCACCGTCCTCGGTGTCCCAAGAAGTAAAAAGGGGCAATGAAACGGTGACTAGAATGCCTAGACCATCTAATTATGTCGGCGTCCCGGCGAATAGTGATAATTGTAGTTAATATCTACATCACTAGAAGTGGCCGGGGCGTCTACATAAGGAGGTAGATCATAGTTGGGGCAAGTGCGGTAATGGCCAAAGTCCGGCACACCTTGCTCACCCCAACCACCATCATAGCCGGGTGGAAACCCGTAATGCCCCCTTAGGGGGGGATCGAGCACCTCCGAAGATGAACTATCTCCACTAACCTCGGGGACATAGTAATAGCTAGGGTCGCCCCTATAATCACTTCCCCCGGGTTGTGTGTAGTCATAAGGGGGAAAGGAGCGAAGCTCCTCAATTGAACTACGCGGGCCTTGCCAAAAGGGGTAGGTGGGTTGGCCATTGTTCCAACCCGCTACCGGCCCTTCTTGAACGGGACGGTTGGGATAGTTGAGGTAAGGGAGAAAGTCTCCCCTCTCAACTTGATGTTGGTAGCTTCTCTCCGCTACAAAACTTTGGTACTCATTTTGTTCAAGAAGTCTTTGATTGGTTAGATTTAATTGGTTGAAAGCAATTTCCACATCAAAGAGAGAAGAGGAGGAAGAGGAACCATCTACCCTAGATTGGGGAATGGAGGATGTACTCATACGACGGGGTACGGGTACATTCTCGCCACCACCGGCCATACCTCGTGGGAGTTGATCTCTTGGCACTTGCCATGTGTCCCCCACCGAGTTATTAACCGCCGGATTTGGGAGAGTGCAATAATGCACCCCATTGACCTTCCAACTAAAGCGAAGATTTCGGCCCGGAATTTCACTAAGGAACTTCATATCACTAAGTGCCTTAAGATCAAGCATGTTAGAACTTTGGACCGGGGTCATTTGGTCTAGAAAAGACCCAAACCCTAACTTCCTCGCAATAATTGAAATCATTCCCCCGCATCTAATCTCTCCGCTCATCTCTCCACTTTCTCTTATTTCAATACATCTCTTGATGAACAAGTATCCCATGTTCACATTCCCTTCCACATTTCCTTCGAATCTTGAAGCTAGAAAGAGGCATTTGATCTCCTCTTTAGTTAGCTTCCCTAAGTCTTGTTTAGAAAAACAAGCATAGCTCATGATTCGCATGAAGATTCGAAGGACGGGGTGGATAATGTGGCTAGCATGGCTAGACCGGGTTGTGAAATTGGGATACCCCGCAATGGTATTCCACCACACTTGCTCCTCATAACTTGAGAAGTAAGTACCATTGGGGTCATAGACTTGGTTGAGGGTGGGCCATTCAAAAATTTCGTTCAATCTCGTCAAAGTTAAGGTTTTTTCGACATTGAACATTCTAAATTTTATTTCGCATTCCAATGGCTCATCCTCAAGGTTTATGCGCTTCATAGAAACCGATGAGAGGAATTCAAGAGTTAGGGAAGAAAAGGTTTCTTCCGCAAGGTCCAAGAAGTCTAGCCAACCGAAGTTTTCGGCTACTCTTCTAATTCCCTCATCGACCCCTAGAAGTCGAATTGAATGTTGATGATAGAATCGGGTTGGAATAATTTTTCGTTTGGAAAGGTCATCGAAAGGCTTTTTAAATCGTTTATCGATTTTTAAAGTTGGTGGTGGGTTAGGGTTTTCTCGTTGTGAAGGGGATGAGGATGTTTGAGGTTCACTTGTTTTTCTTTTCTTAATCCCTCCAATGAATTTCTTCATTATTTTTTTTCTTTTAGTTCGGAAAAAGGTAATTAGGAATAACACTCAACAACAAACAACTCCACACACACCCTTAACTTCAAACCCCCTTTAAAAATCCAAATGTACCTGTTCCACGACACAACCAACAATATATTCCAACACACAAATTCCCAACAACAATGTACTTCACTAATTTCACACAAATCACATTCACAAGATCACAATGTTTAAGCAATTTTCAATCACAATTTCAACTATTCTAAAAATCATTCACAATTTTCTCCAACAATTCTCCATAAACAACAATAATTGTTCAATTCCAACCAATCATGCAATCAACTACACAATTTATATGAAATAAACAATAATTATGAAAATTTGAAAAAGAAAGTTAAGTAGAGAAGTGGATTATACCAAATAGAGTATGAAAATACTCTAAAATCCTCCAAGGCTACCCAAATTTGCTCCTCCTTCTTCAAGCTTTCACCTTTTTGCTCTTGTTCTTCAATGGAGATTTTGTGGGTTTTCGAATTTTTGACCAAATTTGTGAATTTTTGTGATTTTTAGAAAGAGAATTGGAAGGAGAGTAAGAATTTGTAAATTTTGAGTGAAAAAAATGAAGGATTGATGATGATTTTGATGAGAGAAGGTAGAGAAGATGGGGTTTTTAGAGTGAGAAAGAGGTGGGTAAAGAGGAAAGAGAAGATGAATATGGGTAAATGAGAGGTGGAGAATGAGATAGAGTAAAAAGAGATAAGGAAAAAAAAATCTCTCTTTTTTTTTTTTTTTTTTTTTTTTTTTTTTTTTTTTTTTTTTTTTTTTTTTTAACACGGCAGGGGTGGAGCGCCCGCTCCGGTAGAGTGGAGCGCCCGCTCCTGCCTTTGGAGGAACTTACTGCCTGCTTTTCGTCAGTAGGAGCGGGCGTGCAGGGTGTTAGGAGCGCCCGCTCCCACATTTTCTAAAGTTTCTGCCCAGTTTTTGATATAGAGGAGCGGGCGTGCACTCCTTCAGGAGCGCCCGCTCCTCAATTTGCTGGAGTTCCTGCCTGTTTGCTGCTAGTAGGAGCGGGCGTGCACTCGGGTAGGAGCGCCCGCTCCTATCTGGAGTTTCCGAATCTGCCTCTTTTTCTTTTCTCCAAGCAAATTACCTATATCAAAACAAAACACTAAACAAAGCATTCAAAATGTTAAGTGTTAGTTTAAGCTCTTTCATCTCCCTCTCTCGTTTTTTTTTTTTTTATTTTTTTTTTTATTTTTTTTTTATAGTAAAAGCAAAAATACTCGGGTTGCCTCCCGGGAGCGCTTCTTTAACGTCACTAGCTTGACGCAAATTCGAAAAGTATCCTCAAGGTGGGATAAAGTTCGAAACCAAATTGTCACCATTGTTTTCATTGTTACAACTTGCCATCTTGGGCAAAACCAAATTGTTTTCTTGACTAACACCTACAACAAATTCATTTTTATCATCTCTCTTTGAATCCTTCTTCCTTTTTCTCTTTGACTTTCCCTTCCTCTTCTTCTTGGAAGCCTTGATGTCACCCTCTTCATCCTTGTGAGCGTCGGGCTCACCATCTTCAAGCATAGTCTTGAGGCAAGCAAGCATGGAAATCACCTCATCAAACCTATCCAAACCTTGCTTTGACTCATGGACATTGAAAAGAGGGTTAGTAGCACAAAGCATTCTCAACATATGCAAATCATTATCATTAATAGCATCTAAGGTCATGCAATCTTTCATGGGGGAAGGACATCCTCTCTTAGGGTCAATGGTAAGACAAAATTCATCATCACCCACATTTAATGTGAGTTTTCCTTCCCTAACATCAATGATTGCACCACCCGTTGCTAAGAAAGGCCGACCTAGGATAATAGGGGTGAGGGCATCTTCCGTCATTCCTAGCACAATAAAATCAACGGGAATGGTGAAATTACCTACCTTGAGAGGGACATCCTCAACCTTACCCTTAGGGAATTTGGTGGATCCATCGGCAAGTTGAAGAGTGACATTAGTGGGTACCAAACCACCTATACCAAGCTTCTCATAAACCGAAAAAGGCATCAAACTCACACTAGCTCCTAGATCACATAGGGCATTCTCAAAGGAAATGTTCTTAATTGAGCAAGGAATAGAGAAACTTCCGGGGTCTTTTAGTTTAGTGGGAGAGTGGTTTTTGATAATTGCACTACAATTTTCGGTTAAGCTCACCGTGGTGGACTCACTCATGACAACCATCTCATCCTCACTTGACTTAGACACCTCACATTGTTTTTCTTCTCTAGCCTCCTCATTTTCACTCTCTTTTTGCAAGCTCATGGGTGGAGTTTCATCTATGCTAGTCCCACATCTAGTCATGATTGCCTTACAATGTTCTTCTTGACTAGGTGAAGAGATGCTAGGATTGTTGCTTTTAAGTGCATTAACTAGTTGAGTTAATTGAGTTTCTAGCATCTTATTGTGAACTTGCACTTGCTTGATGGACTCCTCTAAGTCATTGGTTTTCTTGGTTTGAGCATTAACAAATTTTTCCATTGTTGCTTCTAGACTTGACTTAGGAGGGGGAGCTTGAAGTTGGAGAGGAGGTTGAGGGATAGGAGCAAGGGTAGGTCTATTTCCTCCATTAAAACCGGGTGGGTTATGATTAGACGAATATTGACCTCTTTGGTGATACCTATTGTCATTTTGTTGATTAACTTGGTTGTTTGACACATAGTTACCATTACCTTGGTTCCTATAGTTTCCTTGATTATTTTGAACATTTCTTTGGCCACTATATTGACCTTGACCATTTCCTTGGGTTTGGCCCCCTTTCCAACCAAAGTTTGGGTGATGTTTCCATCCCTCATTATAGGTGTTGGAATAAGGGTCATACCTAGGATTGGTTTGACCATTGTTGATTGCATTTACTTGTTCCATGGAAGGGGAAGGGGAACATGCATCATTTAGCAAATAGCATTCCGAAGTCACATGATCATCACTTCCACAAGCATCACAAGACATCATTTGTATTGACATGTTTTCATTCAATGAACTAGACGCATGTGAATTATGACGTGGGGAAGGGGATAGAGAAGAGGATTGCAATTGATCAAACTTAGAAGATAAAGCATCTAATTTTGAATTAATCATGTTTATAGCATTTACCTCATACTTTCCTCCTTTCTTGGAAGTGCTTCTCTCATCGGGGCTCCAATCGGTGTAGTTTTGAACTACATCCTCAATGATCTTTAGTGCCTCCGTGGGTGGCTTGTTCATGATAGGTCCTCCCGATGCTCCATCCAAGAGTATGCGGTCCGATCTCAAGAGTCCTCTATAAAACCCATGGAGCAAGAGCCAATCTTCCATGCCATGGTGGGGGCATTGTTGTTGGTAGCTCTTGAATCTCTCCCAAGCATCATAGAGGGATTCGTCGGGCTCTTGTTGAAAGTTCGAAATCTTGGACCTTAACTCCGCCGTTTTCCCAAGAGGAATGAACCTCCCAAGGAATGCCGAAGTCACCTCATTCCAAGTATTCAATGAGTTTGGAGGCAATCTATCAAGCCAATCACTTGCCTTGCCCGTTAAAGAGAATTTGAACATGCTTAAGAGAATGTACTCCGGAGTCACCCCATTTGCCTTCACGGTGCTACAATACCGTGTGAATTGCTTGAGATGTGCAATGGGATCTTCATGCTTTGCCCCGGAGAATTGATGACCCTCAATCAAGGTGATAAGGGCGGGCCTTATCTCAAAGTTGTTTTCTTCAATAGCGGGAGTAGCAATCCCACTTGCTTCTTGATATGGAGGAGGAACACCAAACTCTCTTAAAGTCTTGTTCGGAGCGGCCATTTCAAATTGGTGAAGAGGTGGAGAAGTTGGAGAATTTGTCCTTGGTGACTCTAATGGAATGGTGTCTCCACTAGACTCACTAGAACTGGAATGATCGGACTCAACTACCACTTGTGCCTCACTTAATGTGGCACCCCTAGCTATCGCCCTCTTTTCTTCGATTTGCCCTTACTACTTTTTCAAGCTCAAGATTCAACGGCACAAGAGGAAGTGTCCTATTGCTGCGTTTGGGCATAAACAAAGAAGACTAGAAGGGAGATTAGTAGGTTAGTCAAAGAAAACAGAGAAAAATAAAGCTATACAAATGAACTAGTCTCACATATCTCATAAGTAACTCAATGCTTAACGCCAGTCCCCGACAACGGCGCCATTTTGGTAGAGGGAAATAATCGGTCGTTGGACGATCACCCTAAAACCAAACAATATTTCTACCTAAACCAACCTAAGACAAGTCTAGGGTAAGTAGAGGATCGTATCCACAGGGAATGGGTAAGTACACCGAGAGTATGAAACGGTTGCAATCTAGTTCGGTCACAAATTGGGGGTTTTGATTAGATAACTACTATGGAGACAAACACTAGGGGGGAATAGGGATCGACTCCAACCAAACCAACGGATCAAATCAATAGGCAAGCACGAACACAAATTGGGTGATAGAGGGGGCACTCAATGTTACCTTCTTTCGAAGCCACAACACTAAGCATTCCTAAGCCAAACTCAACTAACAAGATAGGCCAACCAAGTCTTAACAATGAGAAGTAGACTACTAACTCGGGTTTGTCTTTCGATCGGTCCAAGAAAGCATTAAAGCACAAGCAATTGAGATTTCTCACCTAATTGTTGCAACTAAGACTACTACATCATTCAAACAAGGAACCATAATCAAGAGGAGATTAGCATAACCATAATAAGAAAAGGCTCACAACTAGACTTCATCTCTCAATGCAAGCATAGAAGTGAATACATGAGCAATAAGTGGCCATCCAATTACACATGCAATTAACCATCTCTTTAACAATCAATCATCAATCCAAAATGAACATGCAAGCACAAACATCAATCAACCCATGGCTTGGTTGGGTCTTCACCCAACCCCTAGCTAATTAACTACTCACTAAACATGGTGAGGGACATCAAAACAACAAGTTCTAATCCAAGCATTAAGTTAATAAGTTAAGAGGAGTAGTAGGAATAAGGTAGATTGGACATGCAACAACAATTAAGCAAGATCAAGAGAGAAATTAACAATTAAAAGTAAATAAAAACTGAAATTAAAGAGTAAGAGATAGAGGAAAGAGATTACTTAAAATGCTTCAAAGTTGAGAAATTGTTGAATTCAAGAGAACAATCTTCAATTAATCTACTACAATGATTGAGTTTGAGAAGATCTAAGCTAATTAATGAGGGTTGAGAAGAACTAAGAGCCTAAGAAAACTAAAGGGGAAGAAGATGATCTTCTCCAAGGAAGAAGATGCAGAAAACTGAAGCCAAGGGTCGTATTTATACACCCCGAAATAACATTGTAAAATCCGCCCAAAAAGTCGGGTCTGCATGTAGGAGCGCCCTCTCCTGGATAGAGGAGCGCCCGCTCCTCAGGCTGGAGCGCCCTCTCCTGGATCTTGCGCGCCCTCTCCTCCTGCAGCAATTTGAGGCAGTTTGTAGGAAAACAGGGAGGAGCGCCCGCTCCTATATAGGTGCACGCCCGCTCCTAAAAGTGCAGGGGAGGCAGAATGTGGCAGTTCAGGCAGGAGCGCCCGCTCCTAACAGGCTGCACGCCCTCTCCTCTTGTGCTTTGCTTCCAATATAGTTCTTCATGTTCATGCTATGTGACCAATTTCTCCTTGCATCTACAAACACGAACACACACATAAAAAGGAACGGGGAAGCCAAAAGTTGTAATCATACACAAAAAGGAGTCGGAAAGGGGGATAAAGAGGGGAAAATGACAACAAAATTGTGCTAAAAATACCATGATAAGTGGACAAATAAAACACTTATCACACTCCCACCCTATATTCCCCAAATTCCCATTCCCATTTGCCAAACGCCCCGTATGGGTTGTTCATTTTAAGTATTATATCGTCTAATCTTATATAATTATATACGAACTGATTATGACCCAAACCGATTAGCACCCGATTTATTTTGATCTGAACCCCACTTTAAACTGAGTTCAACCCAAACCAATTATGACCCGAACCGATTACAACCGACCCGATTAGCACCCGATCTATTTTGACCCAAAATCCGTTTTATTGGCAAAACCCGTTTTCAAACCGACCGAGTTCAACCCGACCCAATTATGACCCGAACCGATTACAACCCGACCCGATTACCACCCAAACCGTTTTGACCCAAAACCCGCTTTAAACTGGCAAAACCCGTTTTAAAACCGATCGAGTTCAACCTGAACCGATTTTGGCCCGAACCGATTATAACCCGACCCGATTAGGACCGAATCGAATAGAAACCGTAATAAAAATAACCAAAACCGAACCGACCCGACAATTTGTAAAACCGACCCGACAATTTGTAAAACCGACCTGAACCGCTTATAATTTCAACCCGTTATAAACCGAAAACCGAAGTGTTGGGGGATTGTCCCATTTAAATTACTGTGAGTCTTATGAAATTTTTAACCTGTAATTGGCTAATTGCTTAACTTTGGCTTCGACAGTTTCAATTGCTGAGGCAAGATTTGGCTCATTTTGGATTTCTGTTTATAATATGTGTATCTGATGATCTTATCTTCTTGTCGCTTGAGATGGCATGGAATTCACTGAAATAGGCTAAAAAATGAAGTTTAGTTACTTTATGGTATTCTTCTCAGGTTCAAATTTTTATCAAAAAAGTTTGATAGTATCATTTCCCCCCTGAATTTTGAATCGAGTAGTCTGACCGGGTATAGTTGTGGATTGGGTAAAATTTGAGTTTCTCTATTTTGAAATTTAAATCTTGTAAATTTGTTAATTTAGATATTGAACAAGAGAGTGGTTGAGGCTCCAAACGTACGGCTGAAGCTCTATTGTTTCCCCAAATTTTCTGCATTTGATTGAAAAATATAATTTTGCTTGCTTCAGCAGTTCAGCTATTGCCTCTACTTGATCCCTTTAGCAAGTATTATTATTCTTGTATATGGTTCCGCTTTTTATTTTGGTAAGCTAATATAATATATCTATCGTAATTGTTAACTACTGTGTTTAGCAAAGTAGCAAAAGTGTTGAGCTTCATATATTTAAATAAGTGTTGAGCTTCATCAAGAATTATTACCCGCTTAATTGAATTTCAAGTGGATAAGAATCTCCAACCCTTTGATGGCAGGAAATTCAACTTGACGAAAGTTGGGCTAGAAGAGCAGGTGCTCTACCATACTCAAGTAAGTGAAGCTTACCTCTTTAACTTTAGTATTTTCAAGCAAGAAATTCTTTCAGTTTTCTCAATTTAATTCTTATGGTTTGTGATACTGATATATCATCATGGGTAACAATAGCTTAGCTTAATGAGGGCCCGTCATTTGAAGAAAAGGTATGCTGAATTCCAAATAGATAAGGTTCTCCAACCCTTGATGACAGCAAATTCAACTTCACCAAAGTTGGCTAGAAATAGGTGCTCTTCCAATTATAATACTACTATATCAATAAGCTAATTTAAAATGAACTACAATTCATCTCAACAAAAATGTAGAATTTCACACAAACTGACTATAAATTTCCATAATGATATTGCTCACTTGGCCTGGGCCTCAAAATTAGATTATTCTTATTACTTTAGATTTATGAATTTCAATACTTGGATTGGACCTAACTCATTCTTCACTAATGTTATAAATTCATTTAATAATAAAGTCATCATTACAAAAAAAAACAATTGTACAAATATATACAATTATTGTTTTTACAAACATAATACAAGCCTAATTTTAATTTATATCACAACAAATTCCTATGTTTCAAATTAGTATCACTAAATGGTGCAAATTGCGATATAGTTTACGCAGCCATATTACTTCTCGGTAAATGATGCGCCAGGGAACGGGACTAAATGATGCAAATTGCAATATAGTTTATGCAGCCACAGTATCACTAAATGATGCATGTGGGGAACGGGACTAGTTATTAATAAATGTGAGTAATAAATGATAAAACTAGGCCATTACTTTAGGGATAGAGAGAGTAATATTTAATAATAATTAAATTTAATAATAATTATTAATTATTATTATTAATAATTAATATTAATAATACGGAGTAATAATAATAAATATAGTAATTATTTTAATAATATCTAATAATAATATTTAATAAAAAATTATTAATAATTAATAATAATAATAATTGTTCATATGGTTAAATATAATAATACTAATAATAATATATTAATCCATAGTTAAATATTTCAGTTCAGTTTAGTTCTATTCTATTCAGTTCAGTCTTGCTCCAATCAATTCAGTTTAGTTTAGTTCAGTTTAGCTTACGAGAACAAGCCCTTAATCCTTTATGTTTTTTGTACTAAACATAAGCTTTTTCCTCTTAATTTTTACGTTCTAAAATTCTTATTACTTAGGGCTTGTTCTCGTGAACTGAATTGAGCTGAACAGAACTGAAGTGAAATGAAAATAAGCTTATGAGAACAAGCCCATAGTCTTTGCTTAGCTTGTTATATGCCACAAATTTGGTTGTACTTTTGGAGTAGAGATTGACTATATACGGAATACTTTGTGTCATTAATCGTTTTTTCTTTATACATTAAATTTCCTAAACATTTGTACTATTAGAGCAACAGACCTTCAATTTAAGACCATCTCCAATGGTGAGACTCAATTCTGAGTATTAAAATACAAGTTGAGTTGTTTTTCACTCCCAATGATAATACTCAACCCACTTCTCAATTTAGCAACTCATATGATTTATAACTTTCCAATGGTAAGACTCGCATTTAAGTATACTTATGTCTCTTTCCATTGGACCCATCATATGCAATTATTTTGTTTCCATCTTTTTTATTTGAGGGATTGTTGGCTTGTATTTAAAAACAAGTTAAATAAATATAAAATTGTTATAATATTAATTAAGACCCACATTTTTTGTCAATTGAGACTCAAGTTGAATATCTAAACTTAGCAACTTTCTTTTAGAGTTGCTAAGTTTAGATACCAACTTATTGGTATTCTTTGCAAACACAACTCTCTCTCTCCTAAAAAATACTACTAGAGTCTCACCATTAGAGATGGTCTTATACGCATTAGTAGTACATGTTAAAAGTAAGGTAGTCTCTAAATTTGAGGCTTTTTTGAACAAATTGATTTTCTCCTGCCCTTTTTCCCCTTTTCTCAAAAGAGAACTAAATGAAAGGTCATGTTGAAAGTTGTATACGTTTATTTACTTCAAAGTGCACAAACTATATTTGTACTCGAAGATACAGAGGTACGATTGTCGCTTCAAAGCGCACAATGTATGTAATTGTAAGAATGGCTAGGTGCTTAAAAAATGGAGGGAACACTCTCTTCTTAAACAACAGGGTTCATAAGTTACGACTTAGGGGCACCAAGAAAGACTCAGCATAAATTTTCAGTATAGTTGCCTCTTTTCCCAGACTTGGAATGAGACACTACTGTATGAGATTGTAATGCTGAAATTTTTTTATATCTACAAACATCTAACGTCCCATACATACAGCGTGATCAATTGCACACACAACACAGTAAATACGAGAGCTTAAGTTGATGCATCACAAAATCAGCCTTGCATTTTCAAGAATTAGAGGCTTTTTACATAAGACTCAAAATTGAAGTACAGAATCTAACACCCTTTTTGCATCACTCTGGAAGCAATTTTCTACCAATTTGAACAGTTGAGCTTGTAGTGCCAAAACGCCCTGTGCCACCAGGGATAATACGCGATGGTGAAAATATCTGGCCCAAAGACAGATTGTATGACTCAGTACCCAAGCGGCTTTGCAACCAACCTTTGCCTCCAGAGAAACCATCTGCCATGATCCAACTGTTTTTAAATCCCAAACCTGTCAAAGTCCTTGCAACTATTTTTGCAGAGTCTGAGTACCTGTTTTCCATAATAATATTAAACATCCATTTCAGCCAGTTACTGACAAAGTAGACAAGAAGCTACAATTAAGCAATGATCTGTAAGGCTTACGAGTCCATTATAACGATGTTGGTGCTCTTTGATAGACGCTTGAGATATGATATCTTCAAAGCAACTATCTCGGCTTCTACCTTCTTTGAGTTTCTCACAAGACTTCTCAACTTGCTTGGTAATTCTTCAAGCCTATATAAAGTCAGTAGGACATGTCAGAATAAGACAATTTCCCAGCACATTACAACTTATATTAACTCAACATCACTTCTTCAGCATAATTGGACATGGGAATAAAATTACAGCATTTTGCTGTCATATTAAGGCAGAAGCATAACATGATAAGGCAAATAATTTTTCCTTGGTCCAAAAATGATTTGGGGTCGGCTAACATGAATTGTCATAAGGAACCATCCGAAAAGGAAAAAAAAACATAGCAAACTAGCATTACAATGGCGGATGGCCCTATTTCATACAAACAAATTGATCACCTCAGTATCAGAAGTGAAATTTAGGTGACGAAGAAAAGTGGTACTTACGGAATTGCAATTATCCGACTTTTAGCACTTGGAGGAAGCTGGGGAATGCCAGCCTTGTTCTTGTCCTTCTCTGATCTTATATCAATCAAGTAATAGTTCTGAGAGCACATCATGTCCAAGGTTTGAGCAGGAGTAAGCCCACCTGAATTGTGACAGTGTATTGATCAGCAATTCAGCAATGAGAAACTCATGTTGGTTTCAAATAGATAGAAACGACAATAAAAAGGCTATGAAAATTGGCAGTCTAGAGCACAAAAAAGGAAGAAAATGAAAACGAGGATACACGATCATGTAAAAAGTTTGAAAGATAAAATGTATACAGTTCAGCTGGAACAGATGATATCATACAGGCGTGCATAAACAGAAACCTTAAAAAATAGGCTTATGTCCTTACAAACTTGTAAGACAAATAGACAATGCGTTTTCAGACATGACTACATCTCCCGATTTTGCTAACACAATGAAGCAGAAATATTTTCCTTTTGCTCTTAATTCTTGATTCTTCATATAGAATTCATGAGTTCAAGCAAAAATTTCTGGCACTTTCCCAAAGTAGCAGCATAGTACTAGTACAATTTAAGTATGCTAAGAGATCTTGTTTAGAAACATTGTTTACCTTTGTATCCACGAAAGTTATATGAGACAATAGACCAGACTCGAGGAAGGAGGAGGTAGGCAAGAAACAACGCAGCACCACCTTCTACTAATAGAGCAGGGTCTGAGTTTGAGATGGTCTCAACTGTCGACGATGCAATGGGCTTTGCATCTTCTATCACTCTTGTTGTCTGTTCCGCAGCAATTGTTACAGTCTGTCATTACAAAAAGCAATATGTTATTTTGGATCAATTGTTACTCCGAAATTGGTATGGATACTTCATACTTCACAAGTTCATATTACATGAAATTGGACATGTAACAGTGTTTGTTCATAAAACCACACTCATCATACTTTACATTCACTTGACAAAACAATTACTTTAATAAACTAAATCTCCATGTTGCAATCATGTTATCTATGCTTAAGAAGATATTGTAGGTCTACAAAGTGGTATTATCATCCAAACAATTCAAATCAACAAAACAGAAGAATATTAGAAACCTTAGCAGCAGAAGACATGGTTTCAGAACTGATGCCAGAGCTCTGCATTGCTTCCTGAGCTTTCTTCGACGCCTCAGAAATCAATGGAGAAGCAGCTTTCAATGCCTCTTGTCCAGCCTGCTGCACAACCGGCGCGGCTGCATCAATGCCAGGCTTCAAAGCGTCAGCCACAACCTGGAAAACTTTTTGTGCAGAGTCCAGAACATTCGAACCCACTTCCTGAACTTGATCAATTGTTTGCTCCACCTAAAAAATTATTCACCAAAATACACAAATTCTTTTGAGATTTCCAAAATTAGCAACTGGGTATCACTCACATTCAAATTTCAGCAATTAGGTCAATCAAATTACACATTATACCATGTGGGTTTTAATCAAATTCCAGCAAAACACAATTTTATCTTCAAATTAAGCAAATTAACAAATGGGTATCAATCAAATTGAACAATTCTAAAATGGGTTTTAATCAAATTCAAAAATCAGCAAATGGGTCAATCAAATTTCCACATTTATCAATCAAATACCACTATTAATTCCACTAAAATCCCTAAAAATAAAGAGTAAAATTGGGTAAAGATTCATACTTGAGTAAGAGAGGTGACTAATTGTTCTTTGGGGAGGGCAACAGCTTTAGCTTCAAAGGGAGTAGTAAAAAGAGTCAAAAGAGACAGAGAAGTTGAGGTAGGAAAGATGAGATTTTGAGCATGTTTTAGTTGAATTTTTGAATTTTGTTTAGAAATTAGGGTTTTTTGGGAAGAAGAAGATGGAGCAATTGTAGGTTTAGTTGAAGCTGAAGCTCTAATGGCCATCATCTCCATTGCCAACTCTCAACTCTCACAGTGAAGAAGAGAGAGAAAAGGGTTGGAACTGTCTTCAAAAAAAAAAGAGAGGGGTTGGAACTTGGAAGTGTAAAATGTTGGTGATTTGAGAATTTTTGTGAATCATATTTCACTGATGAAATTTGAATGGCTCCAAATTTAAAAAGTAGTTTAGGCATTGGTTGATATGCTGCCACGTGGCAGGGAGGATTTTATGGTTAGATATAATAATTTTTTTTTTTTTTTTTTTTTTTTTCCGTTTTTGAGAGGGTTTGGAAGTTGGAATTTTGTGTCCAGTGGTTTCTAGTTTTGTTAAGGGAACCCAACTTGGGTGTTGTATTCAATCATACTACAAGACTACAAGAGTTCTATTTTGTCTAAACTCTAAACCATGTCATTTGCATTGTGGCCGTTGAAATTTTGTATCCCCTAATATTAGGAGCATATACTAGTACATATAATTATACCTGCCCTTTCTCTCTGATTCACCTTCTCCCTGCTAGACTGGATTTCTGAAATGACTCGACCGGCCGGGCTTAGAAGGAGTTTTCAGGTCAGAATGTGTATGATTGTCTTACCACTCATGCAGCTTGTGAAATACAAAGAGCAGTGGCGTATCCAGGAATTCCGAACTGTGGGTTCGGAATTTAAAAAAAAAAAACGATGATCATATATTAACTAAATATTCAATACATAAGTTCAATTTTTATTTTTTATTTTTAATTACAAATGGATGGATTTCACAATTATAAATAAAAAAAAAAAACATTTTTCGAGTTTTCATACTTTGAAAGCGTGTTAATACATTACTACTTCTATAAATCTATAATTCTATTGCAAAGAATCAATATGACACATTTAAAAAAAAAAAAAAAATAATCCCAAGTCCCCAATAAACACAAATTTAACAATGTAAACTTCTTCTAATTATCAATTAAAAGACCAAGTAAAAATCTAAAATTCTAAGTTTCTACAATTCAATTTGTCAACAATTCAAGTATTCAACAATATATCAAAACCAGTTAAACAAATCAGTATGTAATTAAACTAATTATCACTAATTTTAATAAAATTAACCATAAATAAAGATTTAAGAATTAAGAGGAGTAGAGGAATAAGAGGTCTCACAAACTCACGAAGAACGGAAGAACACGAAAAAAAAATAACAAAAAAAAATAAAAACATAAAATGAGATTAACCATTAAATAAAGATTTAAGAATTAAGAGGAGTAGAGGAATAAGAGGTCTCACAAACTCACGAAGAACGGAAGAACACGAAAAAAAATAACAAAAAAAAAATAAAAACATAAAATGAGATTAACCATTAAATAAAGATTTAAGAATTAAGAAGAGTAGAGGAATAAGAGGTCTCACAAACTCACGAAGAACGGAAGAACTCGAAAAAAAATAACAAAAAAAAATAAAAACATAAAATGAGATTAACCATAAAATAAAGATTTAAGAGTAGAGGAATAAACAGTCTCACAAACTCACGAAGAAAGGAAGAACTCAGCTCGAAAAAGAATAACAAAAAAAAAAAAAAAAACATAAAATGAGGGCAACCATTAAATAAAGATTTAAGAATTAAGAGGAGTAGAGGAATAAGAGGTCTCACAAACTCACGAAGAACGGAAGAACACGAAAAAAAATAACAAAAAAAAATAAAAACATAAAATGAGATTAACCATTAAATAAAGAATTAAGAATTAAGAAGAGTAGAGGAATAAGAGGTCTCACAAACTCACGAAGAACGGAAGAACTCGAAAAAAAATAACAAAAAAAAATAAAAACATAAAATGAGATTAACCATAAAATAAAGATTTAAGAGTAGAGGAATAAACAGTCTCACAAACTCACGAAGAAAGGAAGAACTCAGCTCGAAAAAGAATAACAAAAAAAAAAAAAAAAAAAAAAAAAAAACATAAAATGAGGGCAGCTGGATTCGAACCCAAGACCCTAGAAGGAGATTCAATGCTCTAACAGTCACTCCCTTACCAATTTGCCAGGCTTTCACATTTGATTATTTATCTCACATAAATTTCTTTTAACCCTTTTATTTTTTCTTTTTTTTTAAAAAAAAAAAATTAAAACTTATAATTTTTTTCCGAAAAATTTGTGGGTTCAATGAACCCCCCTAGATCCGCCCATGACAAAGAGAGTGGACAAAACTTATACTAGCAGTGAACAATTTTGCGGAGTAAATACAAGTTGATATCTAATATCAACATAACTTGTTGATATCAAGGGTTTTTTTTGGTAAATTCTTAAGCAAACATCCCCTTTCTCTCTTCTCTATCACCACTGAACCACCATTAGCACCAGAGACTACCGCACCACCACTAACACCATCATCCGACCATCGCACGACCATCCGACCACCGTACAACCACTACCACCACCAATCTACCACTGCACAACCATTAGTACCGCTAGATGACCGTCACACCTTCGCGAGCACCACCCTTTCCCTAAGGGGTTAGTATGGGCCCACTTTACATTTGTCTTACTAAGGTGTTTGGCCAGCCGGTATAGACTCGTAATTGTGATCGGATGGTCGGCAAGGCCATGGGAGGGGGAGGAGAGAGAAGGAATGGTGGCCATGGGAGGGGTTGAGAGACAAAATAGAGTGGCCATGAGAGGGGATGGTCGGCAAGGCCATGGTAGGGGGGAGAGGGAAATGCTTTTATTTTTCAAAATGCCACTATATTAACAAGAGATGTTAATTTAGATATTAATGGGGGCTATCTCCAATTTTGTGTCAATCACATTGTGAATTTATCCCACAAACATATACTACGTACATAAAACTTTTTTTTTTTTTTTCAGAGTCAAATTTTACAAAAGCTCTTATAGTGGCATAAAGGAAAAAATCTTTAGACACTTTTTTTTTTTTTTTGACAGGCTTTTACACATATTAAATACTTGGAAGTTGGAACAATGAACTTTGTCTAATCAACTAAGTAAATTAGACGTTCAGATTTTCCTTCTAGATTAATACCGTAGATTATAAAGAATCCTTTATTCTCTTCTTACACAATTTTCATTTTAGTTTGTCTAATTACTTTACTTATTTGAATTGATTTGAAATTATATGAACTTTTTAAAACTTATTCTTTCATCTGAACCCACCTACGAACCTCAAATGTAGGCCTCATTTGTATGAAATTGTCTTATTTGTGTGTGACTTATTGAGGTGTCTGGATAATTAAAAGCACTTATTACGTACTTTTATAACTATTAAGTTGAATGAAACAAACCCTTAGATTGGTTTGGGTAATCATAATCAACTACTTTTGTGATCATGTTCATTATCTTAATTTTTTTTTGACAAACATTTACTTAAATTAAGTGAATGTGTTTGGAAACCTAATTAAGGTAAAGTTTTGGGTGAGATGGACTCACCGTGAGTCCGCGCCACCACGATCTCCCGCAGCCAGCCTACCTCGACCTTAACCCAGAAACTCACACCTCGACTCCAACTCACAAACACCCACCTCGGCCTTGACCAAAAATACCCACTCGACTTTGACCTCGGCCCTGACCAGAAACACCCACCCGACCCTGACCATAATCGCTCACCTCGTCCTCCACTTCGACTTGACCCAGAAATGCGTGAATCTTGGTCGCCGAAAATCTAGCTATTTCAATTAAGGTGGGTGGTGGTCGCAATTAAGGTAGGGTGATGGGGTGGTGGTTTCGGTTCAGTTGGTGCAAGGTTGAGGAGAGAGAAAATATTGTAGTCATGGAAGAAGAAGAAGGTTATTGGTGAAGGAGAAAATAATGTCAGGTATTAGATGTTTATTGTTTGGTATTTGATTGTTATTGTTTGGTATTAGATTAGTATTGTCAGGTATTAAATTAATATTAATTGGTTTAATATTTGTCAGGATTTAGAAAATTTTAGTCAGAAATAAAATTATTTTTATCAGGAATATCATAAACAAAATAAAGATGTTAGTCAGGAATAAGATAATTTTTATCAGGAATAAGACTATTTTAGTCAGAAATAAGATAATTTTTATCATCGGGTTTCTCAAACCCGCGCCTTTCTGTTGCTGAACCCGGTCTCACGTGAGTCCGTTTTACACAAAACCTTCTCTTACATTTATTTTAAAAAAAAATAATTTAAAGAATGATAACAAAACCAACAACCTTAAAAAATGCTATGGATTTTCATAATTAAGTTTATTAATATTGAAAATAGGGGCTAAATTAAGATAAGACCCTTTTCTCCAACTCTATCATTTAGTTATTTTGCAAATATGTTAATTACTAGGTGCAAGCTACCCTTTATTCCTTTAAAAAAAGGTTGAAAGAGGTTAATGAGAGTGATGATGTGAACCGACAATATTAAGCCACATAGAAAAGTATTTTAACTCGCAAATGCTCCGTAATCTTCGTAACTTCCCTTACCAAAAATCAAAGTTATGTAAAACAATACTTCATAAACATCACTAAAGTTGCAACTTGCAACACATATATCCAAAAGCAAAGTTATCTAAAACAAACAATTACACCTAAATGTTAGGTCTTTAATTCAATAAGGGTATGTTCTCTTCATCTTAATTTTAATTCAATTTAGTTTAGCTCAATTACTAATTTCCTTCTCTTATAAACAGTTCAGTTCAATTTAGTAAATGAGAACGAGTCCTAAATTTGCATAACTCTTCCAAACAATTCGTTACCCAAATCTAGCATAAAAGGGTTGGTTCAAATAGAAAAAATTACGCAAAGCCAAAAACAACACCAAATATAAGAGGTACAAGGGGTAATTTGGTAAATTTAGAAGGTACCCTAAAAAGGTAAGGCACCTGCCCTTATAATCCACCTCAGCTCCTCCCTCGGCAAAGAGCATCTTTTTTTTCTTTATTTTTCGTGTAATTTTTTAATTTTTAAAGATTAGCAGAAAAAGAAATAACGCACTTCCCACCTTCAAGAATCAAGATTCATTCTTTGGTTATTCTAATTTCCCTCCTATTAATATTCATAATCAAGATAGGACTCTTTTCTCAATTCATTCACTTTGTTGTAATTTAGCATTATAAATTTATAATTATTGACTTTATTATTTTTATAAGCTTTGATCTATTAAATTTTATATAGCTTAATCTTCTACAATAATTTGTTCCATTTTTATCCCTTATCATGTTTATTAATTTTCATTATGAGATCTGGGTTTATGAAGATGATTTTTGTTGATCAATTAAATTTGCATTGGGTTTAACTTTTTAAATTTTTTTTTTTACTGGTTTAATTTTTGAAATTCTGTGATAAAATTGAGTTAAGGGCACTGGAGGCAGCGGTTCATCGATCTGTTCCTGAACTGGGTATTCTTTTACATTCATTGCAGCAATCGATCGATAAACCTCTGCATCCAGCGCTTTATAACTGTTTTAATTAATCTTAGATAGCATTATTTTGGTGGGTTTTTGGTTAATTAGGAATTTAATTCTGTATTTCAGTCGAAATCCTTTATGTTATGATGTTGTGAATAGTATAATTTTATTCAATGATGATCATAATAGTTTTGATTAGTTAACAGTATTGTTAGTATTGGTTGTTTTAGGACCATTTGATATTCATGTTATTGGTTGTCTAGATAGACTAGAATTATTGGATTTGGTTTGGGTTTGTTAATATCTTGATTTTGGAGTAGCCTAGACAAGAAGTAAACCTTGTATTGGATCCAATCGTTTCGTTTCCGGGTTTTGGCAGGTTTAGATGTATCATGTATGTGTCCTTACCTTGAATCAGTTGATGCTTGTAATGAGGTATGTGAGAGACCATTGCAGTACAACTGTACAAGTAGCTATGATATATATGATTGAGGAGGTGCGGCCGTGTGGGGAGGAAGGCTGATATGTAATCGAGATTAAATATGAAGTATATGTTTATATGTTATCATGTTTGGAGCTTCTAAAGGCTTTCTTTTCATGGTTTTCCTGCTACTTGGTGGCTGATCTAAGGAATGTATGGTTTGGACCTGTACAATCGGTTGTATTGGTTCTTCTTGTATGATTTTGATCTGTTTTTGTGTACATAGTTGAGCCATTGTCCTTGATGATATTTGTCAGTTTCATTTAGCTTACCCGACAAACTTTATGCCATTAACATATACTATATAGTTGATCAAACAATGAACATAACAAATTAGTGCTACAATCAGGAATCTCTTCAATAAAAACATCTAGTTTTTCGAATTGGCCTTGGTCTGATTTTGGTGGACAGGCTAGGCTATCTGTTTTAAGATCCGCTCTAGAATGAAGTTTTGAAAGCTAGTTGAAGTCTCCTTATTCTATTTCATCTGGCTGAATCTTGGCAAATGTTTAATTATGTTGGACCACTCTGTTTGATTTGTTTATATTATGGAGTACTTTGAACTTCATATTGAATTTGGGTTTTCATAGTGAATCAAGCCTTGTCTTAATACAGATTTACCCAGTCATATGAGTTTCAGTATCTGTTATAATCAGTGTTATTACTAGATCAATTGAGAATGAAAAGAGGGGAACAGGTCAGTGGCATGAAGTTGATATATGTTGCGAGCTGTGCGTTTGTAGCTTACTGGAAAATCTAATAAGTTGATGAGCAGAGAAATGGTTGAACTTCAGATGCTGCAGCCAGCAGTCATAATGTGGTGTGTATTCTTGTTCATAACTGTAGGATTGAATATTTTTCGTGCTGCTCTCATTCTTGAATTGATTTAGAATTAGAATTAGTTGAGTTGTGCAGTAATTGATTTAAGGCATTTGAGAAACAGAGAGCAAAGGGAGTACCAAGAACGGTGCTTCTGGTTTGGCATGTGCGCAGCATGCACATCTGGAGGGGTGTTTGTCATGTACTGGCGGCACTGCACACAAGACACACCCCTCCACACACCTGAACGGAGTCACAATTATTGGTACACCCTTGTGCACAAAATAAATTGTGATAGCTTGTAAACCTTTACAAAAAGATAATTCTACGAACTGTCATTTTCTGGGTTTCATATGTTGCACATTTGCATCTTTATGTCCTGCTCAGGTTGTTCGGGTGCTGAAATCAGCTTCAAGAGGAAGTCTGAGAAGTTTGGGAACTTAGAGTATAGTGAAAACTACAGTTTGTCCAGGGAGAATCTTGTTGCTATCATTTGTGTATACTTGGGGCATATTTATATATAACAAACATAGTATCTATTAATGGCAATCTTATTATATGAGATTCTGTGGTCTTTCCTGGCATAATTTTTTCCCCTCATTCTAAAAATTGGGAAATTCTGATCGTTGGACCTTTTTGAAAAACACTGCTTGTTGAGTTGTTTTTATTTTTTTATTATTTGTTTTTTTATTTGTGTTTGTTTTATTTGAGTATCCAATTGAAAGGTACAACATTCCTAACCTCATATAGGGCTACTAAATACTAATAGGGGTGCTATTCATATTCGCCATTGTAATCATTAATATAATACTAAAACAGACACCAGAAATGTCACGTGTCATTTTCTGGTTCTGTATTTTTCCACCATTTTTTTTTCTTTTTATTTTATTTTTTATTTTTTGTCAAATCTTCTCAAACAATCTTCTATTATACCAACGAGATGATTTTTTTATATTTAGTTAACATATATATTCCATATTTTTCATTTCATATCTTTTATACCTTTTATTATTTAAGGTAATTCATTATTATTGTCCAAACCATGTGTCGATCAAAGTTTGTCAACTAATTAAAGTGGTAACGGGAGACTATTGTATTAGTTACTTGGATGTCTTTGTTCTAATGTATAACTTTGATAAAAAAAAAAAAAAAAATCAAGTTATTTTATGCATATTATAAATATTATGATTCTCTCTAATTTACTCCGTATTTATTTTTTTGTAAATTATTGTAGAAATAACTAAAGGCTGTAATTAAGAGAGTATTGCAAGGTAGTATGGTACTAACCTTGGTGTCTTTGTTAATTACATTAAGAACTGGCATAAAACTAGGACTTGTTTGGATTCGTTTTTTGTTATTAGTTTTCTGTTTTTTTGAAAACTAAAAACTAAAAACAGGAAACAAGAAAAAGGTGTTTCCAATTTTTGGTTGTCGGTTTTCAAAATTATCATAATTTTAATAAGTTTGACTAATTTTTTATTCTTTATATGATATATATCATATGATTTTAAAAAACAAAAAACTAAAAAACAGAAAACCACAGTGATGCCAAACGAGCCCTAAGTAATTATTATAAAAAGAAACTATAACCCTCTCTTTTGTGTAAATTATTTTATAGTATTTTTCAAAGATTGTAATAATTCATAATAAAATTTTGTTAAATCCGTGCATTGCACAGGATTTAATCTAGTGTTTACTAAAAAGCACCACATAGTGCCACGTAAGGTTATGATTTTTTTTAAAAAGGATAAAAGTTAAAATAATAAAAGAAAACAATAAACAAGAGACGCAAAATGCTTAATACGCAAAGGGATCTTCTCATCTTTTTCGTAACAAATTTACATGCAATTTGGGATCAAAGATGTTCAGTGACGGTTTCATGACGGATTGATGATCAAATAACTCGAGGCGACAGCCTGAGTTAGTTCTATGATGATTCAACATTGCAATTAGTATTAGAACGACAAATACAAATTGAATCCAATATCCAAGGGCACATACAAAATTTGAGAAACATTTTCAATTTTCAATTTTCAATTTTTTGGTTTTTAAAATTATATGATACTAGTTTAAGTCCCGTGCCATGCACGATAAATTTAATTTTGTTAAAGAAAATTAATAATATTTTCAACAAATAAAATTTGATTAAACATACACATCAAATATACTACCTCCGTTAAATATTATGTACAACTTTGGAATATTTTATATCTCACAAATAATACTTTCAAGTTGCACATAACAATTAACGGAGGTAGTATAAAAATTATAATATCATATTCTATATTAATAGGCAAAGCAAAAAAAATAAACAAAAACGGATTTTTTGGACTGCCCAAACCCGAGAATTTTTTTAGGTGGGGCTTGGTTTGATCAAGTCTAGTGGCCATATTAGTAAATACCAATTTAAAAATGTATATTTTTTTTTTTGGTGAAAATTTAAAAATGTATTTTTAATAAACATCAAAAATTAATCAAACAACAAACTAATTCTCCACTAAAACTATTAGCAAAACTGCACAACATGCACATATATATTAATTACAAATAATATATCACCTGTTGTATCTAAAAAATCATTTCAATGGAAAAAAAATACTACTCTGATGACTAAAGGCAAGAACAATCAACAACTGGGCAACACTAATCTATATTATTACAGTTTCTGTTTATGGATTGATGCTCTACATATACCATATCATCAATCTTTGTTGTTTTAAAAAACGTGTTTGAAGCTATCTAATAATTGTAGTTTAATCCTTTTTGGTTATTGTCATAAAATTTTAATTGTAGATAATAGATATGTATAAAAAAAAAAAAAGTTAAAAGGAGATATGATCAATTATCACTACGTCTGACGTGTCTTTTGGTATATAGATTATTTATATATGAATGTCGGGTGTAATAAATTTATCATCTCAATCAAGTGTCTCGGCAAAAGATAATTTTTTATTTTTTTTATTTATTTATTTTTTGCTTTTACTAAGATATTGATTTTTATAATTACTTAATTTTTTTAAAAAAATCTAATTGATATTTTTGCTTGCTCTAGAATTCGACATATGATATAATTGTCAAAGACTACATTTATTTTATAGTTATACCAACTCTATAAATCCTTAATTTGTGATAATATATACGCAGTAATAAAATTTCATAAACAAAATTGTAATTAATTTCAATATATAGTTATATTGAAATTGAAATAAAATATTAGCTAGAGGTATTTGAAAAAAAAAATTAAGTGATGTTTTAAAGTAATTTCTTTAACATCTATTTTATGAATCAATTTATTATTATGTTTTTGGAAATATCTAGGGCCTGTTCACATTTATTGAACTGAACTGAAATGATTGAAGCTGAACTGGACTGACTGAACTGAACTGATTGGAGCTGAACTGAACTGAATATTTTATGAGAGAAGGAAATTTAGGAGCTGAAATGAACTGATTAGAGCTAAATTGAACTGAACTGATTGGAGCTGATACTCTATTGAAAAGATAATTAAAAATGAGTTGGAATCATTATTCAGGTATATAATGTGTATAGAAAAATTATATTGACCAAGTAAAAAGGAATATATTTGTCATTAAAATACTATAAAAGATATAGAATGATATTATTATAAAATCAAATATTAACAAAAAAAAAGTTAAAAAGGGAAGGAGGGTTTGGAGGGAAAAACAGCATCAGGATGTGACACGTGTCACTTTTGGTGTATGTTTTAGTATTAAGTTATTGATATGTCATATAATGAATTAAAAATTAGCCCAACTTATTAAAATTATAATAATTTTGAAAACTGACTATAGAAAAGTGGAAACACCTTTTTCTTATTTTCTATTTTTGGTTTTTGGTAAAAACAGAAAACTAAAAACAAAAAATGATGCCAAACATTTATTTTGTTTTTTTAAATCAAGAAACAACCCCTTGTAAATATTAATGGAAAATAAATGGAAAATTTTCAATAAAAAACAAGTCGTATACTAATCAGCTCAAAATCGAAGTACATAGTATTAGAAAAAGTTGAAATAAACGATAAATTGTGTCCAAAATCTAATAATTAAGAATTTGATATGGAAATGGCCATTAATCGAATTCACCAACAAAAACGATGAATGCAAGTGCTGCCTTTAATCCATGAGCTGATACAGCATTCTTTTGTAATGTGTACACCAAAAAAGACGTTACATATTTTGAGAAGGGATTGTTTTCTTACAATTCTTGCTTAATGAGCACCTCATAAAGGAACTGTTCTCATACGATTATTTTTATTTCAGTTCAATTCAGCTCCTAATTTCCTTCTCTTATAAAATATTTATTTCAGTTCAGTTCAATTCAATTCAGCTCTAATAAGTTTAGTTTAGTTCAGTTCAGCTCACTTCAGTCAATGAGAACAGGCCCAAAGTCTCCCGGCGTTATGCAAATTGCAAAACGTATCTCCTCAATTTCTTTGATTTCTTTATGGCTTTGAGCTTTGACATTTGATATTATTCACAAATTTAACTAATTTCTCCTCAAATATATTGATGTCCGGTTTTTATTTTTGGTTTAAAATCCATCAGTTCTATTGGCAAGGATTATAAAGCGTACGTACAATATAATTGATGTATAATCTAATTAACAATTAATATACTTAATACTACCTCCGATTTTTTTTAGTTGCAACTTTAAAATATTTTATATCTCTCAAATAATACCCCAAAGTTGCAACTAAAAAAATCGAAGGTAGTATTATACATACAATGACATAATGGTCTCAAAAAGAATATATATATATATATATATATATATATATATAATGATGATATAAAGAAACTCAAAAACTTGAAAGGATTTCATATGTATACAGTAAAATCGTGATGGCTAAGTAAAGACAACAGGTGCCTTAGTTTCCCTTTACACGTCCAATAATATTTCTTTTGATTAGGAAAGTGCTAAACTGTTAATTGTTAATTGCTTAGCCACTAACATGAAACATGATAAAACTACATACACAAGAAGAAAGTTAAATAAAAAGGTTAACTTACATAAAGGACATAACTATCTTTTGAACTAATTAATCCCAATTATCTATCACATTTCCTTCAATTAACTCATCTGGAATTAGTAATCACATTGTTTATTAGAATTCCCAAAAAAATTATACTTCAAAGTGATATATTATTTTAATTTCACTAAAATATTCTTTACAGTACTCGTGAACATAGTTTCATTATTTTCACAACCTCTTCGCCCCTTATAAAAAGGAATTGAAGTTATGGTTAAACATACATGTACACATAAATTTACAGTGTAGTTAAAAAAGATTCATTATAAATAGTGTAAGTTACTGGCGTATTGACATATATGCCGAATTAAATTATATTATGCTACTCCATAGCTACTTTGGACTTTGGAGGGAGAGAGTAATCAATGTGAGTTAATCACATGGGAGGATAGATTTCCACCTCACTCAATAAAAGATGGAATATTCTCTTAAAATTTTTTCTTGTCTTTTCAAGTTAGAAAAACAGCTGAAATCCATGAGACTTAGCTAGCAAAAGCAAAAAGAAAAGTGGATAATAAAGATAGTTTGATACATGATACTTACTTAGATATGTAACTCCATGCATGTGGTGTTCCATTCCCATCATAAAGATAAAGTTAACAAATATAAAGTCTGTTTTTGCCACTTTTTTATTACAATAAAATAAAATTGACCTTTAAAATTTTATGATCTAAGTTTCATATAAATAGGCAATAAAATCTCATTGAAATAATCTTATTTTTACACAAAACAGAAAAAATGGCAACAACAATATCAAATTTACCTAATCAAGAACAACCCCAAATGCAAGGGGATGTGCCATATACACAAGTTGTACCAAACAACAACGTGTGGCGTAACAATAATAACAACAACAACAACAACAACAACAACAAAGGATCGATAGGTCCATTTTTTGCTGTTATGTCTGTGTTGGCTGTTCTTGCAATAATTTCATGTCTTGTTGGTAGGTTTTGGCTGGGGAAGGAGGAGACTCCCCTAGAGAGTATCAAGTACAGGGGATCCTGTTTCGGGTGGCTTAAACGAAGTTGTCGTTGGCCTTTTGCTAGGGGTGCTGAAGTTGGAGGTGTTAGAGGTGGGAAGGTGGCTGCTGTTGCTCCTCCACTTGCTGATGAAAATGGCAATTAGACGAGAGGCAAAGATTGAGAACTATGAAGAGTCTAAGGAATGTGTTATGTATATGGATGGTTCAAGGTATGATTAATTTAGTAACAAAATAAACATAGTTTTTGTTACATGTTTTGTTTTTAAATGTATCCAATATGTCAAAGGATGCAACATGAGAATTTTTCATTGTGAATTCATTTGGAGGTTAAGATGAAGGATCACAATGCGATGAAACCCTCACATGTCAACTCAATCCAGATTAGGAGGCTAGATCCTTGGGTATGGGGAAGATCAAGGTTTCGAACTTTGATTTCAAGGTCACTGACTCACTAGTCACAAGTTAGGAATTCTACTAGACCAATGCAAGCTGCCTACTGTACTGCTTGAGATCTGGCATTGTTTTTTAGATGTAGGGTTATCTATTGCAATGATATGATGAACATTGTCTATGTAAATTTATATAATGCTTGAAGATTATGATGGATTTGAAGATAGATGTGCTTAATTTGATTATAAATGCGTGAATAGGATAAGTATTATGTATTGTGTTGAAAATATACTTTAGGTCGAGTTTATACAGAACATATTCTTTGTGACTTTTTTTGGATTAATTATTGTGCAATGCTTGGTTATGCACCAGAGATACGGGTGTTTTTTTCCCTTACCTTTTAAAAGTTTAAGATAACTCTTACAGATTGTGTTTGGATAAATATATTATATATAACTAGCCTTCTGGCCCGTACAATGCACGGGTTGTTCATAGAAAATAGTATTGAGAGATGAGTGAGGAAATACCAATAAAAAATGGAAAATTTGTCAGAAACAACCTTTTAAAGTGTCCACTTTATTTAAAACAACCTTTTAAAATTTTTTTTGCAATTTCAGACCACATTATAAATTTTTTTTATCAAAGACAACCAAATGTTACTTTTCGGCGTTGACTCTATTTTTCCCGATGTTGACCACGAGTGTGCGAGTCACGTGACCTCCTATATTGCTTAATACACCCCTTTTCCCCTCCAATTAACTCCTATTAAAACCCCTGCTTCTCTTTCATCCCTCTTTTTGTACGAGTGAATTGGAGGGAAAATTGGTGTATTAAGCAATATACGAGGTCATGTGCGTTGCACACTAATGGTCAACATCAGGAAAAATAGAGTCAACACCGGAAAGTAGCATTTGGTTGTCTTTGATAAAAAAATTTTATAATGTGGTCTGAAGTTGCAAAAAAAAATTTAAAAGGTTGTTTTTAGTAAAGTGGACACTTTAAAAGGTTGTTTCTGACAAATTTTCCATAAAAAATTATCGGTTTAATGCGTAACTGAAAACATAATTACAGAATTAAATTTTTTTTTTGAGACTTTAATTCAAAATGAGGCTTGATAGAAAGAAGATGGAGGTACTAAAATTCAAGAGAGAAAATTAAAAGGTTGAATTGAAGACGCTAGGGAGATGAAGATGAAGTGTTTAATGAAAGATTTAAGAAAAATAGTGAAATTAGAAATTAAATGTATGACGACATGTGACATATTGGGTTGAAAAAGAAGATAGGTAAGTGTAATAGAATTAGGGGTGAGCAAAACGTTTAGGTTCTCAATTTTTTAGAACCGGAACCTATAGGGTACTCTTACCTGATAAAATTATCACTTAATTTCAAATTATACACTAATTCTTACTCAATTTTTAAATAATAAATATCAAAATTACAATTATAAAAATATATATATTAAATTTGTTAGACAACTACTATTAGTTTGTCTTATTTGCAAGTTGCAAACATTATAAATTAGTGACCAACCAGTTTTTATTAAAAAAATCCGCGAAAAAGTTAGTGAGTATATTATAATCCGGTTCTGGTTCCCAATTTCCATGAACCTGTTCAACAGGTTCCGGTTCCGGTTTCCATTTTGAGGAACCTGTTGCAACAGGTTCCGATTCCGGTTCCTGGAATTTTTACAGGGTACCCTGTTATGCTCACCCCTAAATAGAATGATAACATGTCTTTTTAGGTTTGAGTTTTTAAATACGAAGTATAGAGTATAGATATAGATGTTTATTTATTTGTCCTCATTAATGTTAATTGTCTCATTTTTTGAACTCTTAAGAATAATGTGAGGAAATTTATACCTTACAAAATATTTGCTTACCTAAGTTCCCTCATTTATTATACTACTAGGAACTGAAATTGTGATATTAATCCAAATCGAAAGAGCCTCCAGACATGAATAGCTACGGCACGCAACGCGCATATTAGCCGCCCTAGTAATAATAAGTGTTCTATTAGCACTTTTTGCACTATCTACTTGACCTACCTTTGACAATGTTTATTGTTTATATGTTAGCCGCCCTAGTAATACAGTTCTATCACTTGTATGTGTATGTCCTACAATGCATATTAATAATAAGAATGTCCTTATATAGTTAAATGTATCTTTCTTACTAGTACATAACATATCGAAAAGAAAAAAAAAAAAAATCCACCAAAATTATCTTGATGAAGTGGAGGGAACTAAGCCACTAGGGAAGTATCATCCCTATTTCCTAGCATGAACATCCTTCCTTTCCTCTATTATCTTAGACAAAATAAACCCAGACAAAAATGATCACTATTTACAAATACATTTTTAAGAATATGACTTCTTTCAAGGAACTTGCCAAGTTGCTCAACTAGTGCAAAAATGATCACTATTCAACCAACTTAATACCCAAAAGTAAAAACATAAAATTAAATAAATAATAAACAACCCATAATAACCACCGAACGCGCTTTATGTTATACTTTATCCAAACAACTATTATTACATTATTTACACTTAGTCAAAAAACACCCTATATTTATCATAACAGAATTAACCACTTCCTCCCCTTTCAAAATTTCATCCTTTATATGCTCCTCCTCCCTTCTTTGGGACAACCCTTTATCTCTTCTCCTCACCACCACTACCACCACGGCACCACCCCCGTCATTTTCGATAAACGTACATCAACGTACGTACGAGTTTCATACTGGATTGTTGTTATTGTTGTTGTTCTTGTTTGAATTACACATACATAACAACTTGATCACCCACAAAAATAGAAAAAACACATCATGGTTGATCAAATTAAGCAACTAAGAGACATATTTACACGATTCGACATGGACTCAGACGGCAGCATAACAGTGCTAGAGCTAGCTGCATTACTAAGGTCCTTAGGACTTAAGCCATCAGGTGATCAGCTAGAGGTCATGCTAGCCTCAATGGACTCGAATGGCAACGGAAGCATCGAATTTGATGAGCTAGTAAGCGCAATTATGCCTGATATGAAGGAAGAAATACTAGTGAATCAAGGGCAGTTGTTGGAAGTGTTCAGAATATTCGACCGCGATGGTAATGGTGTTATCACAGCTGCAGAACTTGCAGGAGCAATGGCTAAAATGGGTCAGCCATTGACATACAGAGAGTTAACAGAGATGATCAATGAAGCCGATGCGAATGGTGATGGAGTTATTAGTTTTCATGAGTTTGCTTCTATTATGGCTAAATCTGCTGCTAATTTTCTTGGTCTTCCTGTATCATAATAGCCAGATTTATGTGACAATTAGTTGGTTTGTTTAATTTTCTTTTTTCTTCATCCATTTTAATTTTGGGTGTGAACTAACTGAACTTCTTTTTTTTTTTAATCCTTTGCATATTACACTGCTACTATAAGCTAAATTTCAGAAAGTTTTATCTTATCATTTTCATTTGTTTATGTTCATAGATTTGGGAGATCTAAAAACTTAGAAAACAGGGGAATTTTGACATTTTCTATATTTTTTTTTCATTCAGTGAAATATTTGTTTTGACTTATTCTATGTACATTTGACATTTCTACTAGTTTGTCTAGTTCTTTTACAGATCTAGTTTTCAGAATTTTCTAAAATATTTTAATAAAAAAGACAGGTTCAATGCACGTAACATAGTGTTCATGAATCATGATTATGATTTAGCCAACCACCTAATTAATAAGAGGGCAAGACAAGTTCACTGCACATGGTATTCAATCATTTATGTCTTTATTAAGGTATATAAGTTTGAATAGCTTACTAAGTGCTTCAAGTACACTACATGCACATCTAACCATGATACAGATAATATTTTATATTATAAAAAATCAAAATTTTCTGTCAATATAACCATGATTTGGTGTCTATTATATACTCGGATGTACCAAGCACACGATTCATGCACACTCATTTTCTTTCTTAGTTGAAGTTTTCCCAACTCCTAATTGAGCAGATGAGCATAATTTTAGCAATAGGTTTATGACTTTTTACCGTAAAACCAGGTGTAAAATGGAAACTGCACGACTCGTGGAGTCATAGTACAGTCTCCAACAGCCGCTTGGTCACCATATTCAGTTTGTCTGTACAAGACATTGTTTCAGAGGACTGTTGCATTTCTCAACTTAACATATTAGTCTCACTTATTTGGAGTTGATCAACAAGCAAAAAACAAATTTTCTCTCTATTCTATTTTATAACTTAGGTTGATAAGAGAGGGAGATTTATTAACGCGCTGAGATGACAAACATCACAGCTCTTTTTGCTGATCGGCGGGTACAAGACTTTCTATGATTCCATCCTCCGTTCATGCAGTGGTTGTAGGATTTCATTGACAGCTTCTTTTTGGATATAAGGAAATCTTTGTCCCAATTTTGAAGATTCTTATTCAATTTCTCTTGTTCCAGCTTCCATACTTGCATGATTTACCGTGTAGTATCATAATTTCAGCTGTCATAAAATTCAGATAAATAAATAACAGTAGATCACAAAGGATATAAAGGAAGAGGATACTGAAATACCTCCTGAAAAAATAAATCTCGACAAAATCAGAAATCTTAAATGTTTTGCAATAATTAAATACTGTTGGATCAACTAAATGTTTCGACAGCTATAAAGATGAAGACCTGGAAAAGTTTGCAGTTAAAATATTCTGCAATGTATTTCTGATCTGAAGGCTACTA
Organism: Chenopodium album; assembly: GCF_948465745.1. Taxonomy (NCBI): domain Eukaryota; kingdom Viridiplantae; phylum Streptophyta; class Magnoliopsida; order Caryophyllales; family Amaranthaceae; genus Chenopodium; species Chenopodium album. The sequence goes on from NC_137844.1 coordinate 10,885,873, forward strand.
TGCTCATTGTAACACAGTAAGAATCAAGAAGGCCATGAAAAAGTTATACATTAGCATGTAATGTCGATAAATTATTCATTAACTGCCACATACATATGGTGATTAACAAAAAATGTTTAAGGATGCCTTTTCATAAAAGACTCCGAAAAAATAAAACAATTTTTGGAGCTTTCAATCTTAACATTATGAAATTTTCTTCTCCTTTTCTCTTGCTTTCCCTTATTCAGGAGAGGATTATCTATATATCTGAATGCTCTGATATCCAGAGCCATATCAGAGGAGCTTCATATACTACAGTGAGCATGAACTTTGTACTTCACTCTGACCTTCGGCTCCTAACTGTTACGAGTTCTGACACCTTTGATGTGTTGAACTTCCGCCCATATGTTAATTCAATGTAATGGAATCTTGATCATCAAAATAAGAATAATAAACAGCAGCAGCTAATTCTTGCACAGTAAGACTTAAAACCTATAAAATACCTTTGGAGCTCTGTCTTCTCAGAAATGCTACAATTAATTAAAATGCAGTGTACAGCCTAATATTCTGTGTTAATGTTCTCTGTCATACAAAGAAAAATTACTTTGGACTCTCAGTTTAGCCATTAGCATTTGACGATAATGCAGGAAAAACTCCATACTCAGAGCAGCATATATGAAGTAAGGAAGCAATGCAACCACGGAAACAAGAAGCGTAACAACCCAAAAAGATGGAGCAGATGCACATGCTTCAGCAAAGACTTTATATGCAGTAGTTGATATGTAAGGATCAATGGCTCCGTATGCTAAGAGAAATATGTACCAAAATAGAATGCTTCCCCAGATGACCAAGTGTTGGATGAAAGTGAAATATTTTATGGAAAGAGCCATTTGAGCATTCACTACACATAACACACAAGTGTAGAGTACGGCTCCAATAACTTCAAATCCAGCTACTTCACCATCTCTACGGAAGGCCTGATTTTCCAATGTGAAAATACAAAGATAGAAAATTGCCGTTGCACTAACTATCCCATTGAGTAACCAACCGAATATTCTTTTCCAGCTAAATAGGATGTTTTGTACACCTTCTTGGTGCAATTGAGGGTACTGAAAAGCAATCACATCAGTTATGAGAGCAGCAGGAGAGCAAAAGCGCACTGGCTAGTTGCAAGTACAGGAAGTTTAGACTAGTTACCTTGAGACATGACTCAGCAGGAATATCCTGATCAAGAACTCCAAGAGCAATCACAGGGAGAGATGTAAAGATGACATTGTAGAGGGTCAAAAACCAGTCGTTGTAAGCAGGTTCCCCAGAGAATGATGAGTATGCATCGTAATAGAAGAGTGTGAAGCCAAACAATATGTTCTTGTAGAAGAAATAACATATCTAGAAAATAACCAAGAGGATAAACAGTCAATTGCAAAGTTTTGCAAACTTATAAAGCAGTTCAAGTGCTCAACTTTGACTAGTCATACACTTATGCTCAAAGGTACAATATGTCATTACCAGTGACAAGAGGACTTAAACAGAAGAAGGAAACAGGTGGAAAAAAAAATACCATTGATGAGATCCTTCTGTGAAACCAATGCCCATGAACAAGTACCAAACGCTCCAAAAACCGAAACTGAGCTATTGCGATATCACTTGCCATGACCGCCTATTCTTCAAACAATCCAAATCTCAGAGGTTACAGCAAGCAAAGGAGTTGAGTTTTTTTTATGTTGTTTATTTATAATTATAATGTGGCATGAATGAAGGAGTTACATGTACCTGCATTCCCTCAAAGCCACTAATACCGATCCCAATATCTGCTTCTTGGAGCATGCCTACATCATTGCCACCATCACCAATCGCCAATGTTGTTCCTCTTCTAGTTTTGACCAGTTTTGTGACCTGCAGGATATTAATAACTCAATTTTTATTATACACATACAGTGCCTTCTATTATGCTGTCATTCTTTTTTCTGGAAGAAAGTGTATCTTTGTAACTTAGTCTGTAATCAAGTTTTGCATTAAGATACATGTAACATGGTGATAAATTGATAGCAAAAAATGATGAAAACTAAATTACATAACTTACTTGTGCTTTCTGTTTAGGAGATGAACGGCAGCAGATGACCGATGCACAACCCAGAGCAAGCTCTAGAAACATGTGTTGGACATCATCCTCCAATGCATAACTGAGTGACCTTCCATCAATAATTAGAGCCAGTGCCTCTGAGCTTCCATGCGATAAACAAAGCAGTTCCTTCCCCTCTCTTATGTCTTGGACAACCCTTTCTTTTAAAACCTAAATAATCTGAATTTTAGCAACAGGGTTGTTCAAGAAGATAGTCACCCCTAAAAAAGGGATCACTGGTAAGCGATGTCAATTAATACAGTATCCTCAAACAGAATAAGAAAAACAAACATTAGAAGTACGCAGCACACAAATAAACAATATGACACAACACCACTTGGAAGACGCCTTAACTTACTTTGTGTATGGAAGTCTTATCTGACACCTTAACGGATGCTTTTGCCCTATGTGACTCAGAGTTGATTACTATCTTCCTCATCCCTTCTCTCAACAAACTGCAAGCATAACTGTAAAATGAACAAAAATTAAAACCAAAGACAAGGGTACAATTTTAGATAGAAAGCAATACTTTCAAACAAAAATCATACCCAACATTAACAGCTGTTTCAATTTTATCCCCGGTTAGTACCCATAACTTAATTCCAGCTTGTGCTAGTTTTTCAATGCATTCAGGAACCTGTTTAGTGAAAAAGAATAAAAGGATGAATTGGAAAATTGTGAACCAACCTCTCTTGCACATAAATACAATGGCAATGCAAAATATTAATGAGGAACTCCAGATATATCATCCTCAGAATACCACATACCCCTTTTTGGAGCTTATCTTCTACGGCTGTAGCTCCAAGAAGAATCAGATTTTTCTCAAAGTCTTCGGCCACTTCTTCAACCAATTTGTCTCGTTCTGCACTAACAGAGCTTTTGGCCACTGTATATGCCTCATTGAACGTCACATATTCATCTTCGTTTACTTCTCTATATCCAAGTATTAGAGTTCTCAAACCAGCTTCAGCATACCCCATAACATGTTCTCTTGTCTGCCTTTCAAACTCCCTCCCGTTATATGCTAGCCTTTCAAACATAACACTGATCCAGGACAGTTAAGGAAACGTGTATCACTAATTGCGTTATATGCTAGCCTTTCAAACATAACACTGATCCACACAGTTAAGACTATTAAATTCAGCTGTCAGCTGATGAGCATGGACTCATGCAATCGCTTATATCAGCAAATTGATCTAGGAGAACAAGGTAGTAGAGATTCGGCTATATTCAGAAGATGAATGATAGGAAATTAAGAGCATGATATACTTTTTCTATCTGGAAAATTAGATTAGAGAGGGGAGAGCAGGATTAAATGTTGTAAAACATGCCATTTGATATCTGCATGGAAGAAGTTAAACCTTCATCTCCTTTTATTTCTGATTTTAGTTCTCCCTACTCTCCTAGTTCTTCGTATCCTCTAATGCTTATACCCAACAGGAAGCTAAAATATAAACCGTGTAACATTAGCTGCATGGAAAATAAACAAGGAAAAAGGGAAGTAAAGCCAGTAATTAACTGCTAAAAACTGATCTAACTACATATTATGTCATGATACTAGAGCTCTAACATTTAATCCTTACAAACCTGTCAGCACCTTTACAAAGCAGTAGAAGTTTTCCTTCCTCGTTTTTCACAATCACAGACATTCTCTTTCTTGTGCTACTGAACTCTATGATATTCAGAAGTTCAAGAGTCCTGTAAAAAAGACAGCTTAGAAATTCTCTCATAGCACAAACAAGCAAGACAATATCTTAAGTCAAGTACCTTGGCAGGTACATCCTATTAGCAAAAAAGGCTAGTATAAGATTAAACCCTGATACGTTTCACAGGCTAACTCTTTATTCGCAAACTAAGACCTTAAACTTACTCGGACAAGATAAGATTAGCTTATTTTATTGATTTTTTTTAAGGAAAATGATAAACGATCTACGTGTGATTTTGTTATGAATTCCCAATTTAATTCCATTTTAAGAAGTATATTTAATGCTTATACATAGCCCTAATATATCATTATCCTTTTTTTTTTTTTAATACATCAGCCATGATTTTAAGACTGTTTCCATTAATTTTATCCAGCACTCTCCTCTAGAAAACCAACTAAGAGCTAAATGAAGAACTACAGGAAGGAAAATATAATTTGACTGAGCAAGAAAGTTACCTTTCAACCTTTGCACCAGACAGAGGATCCAACTCTCTCAAGGAGATGGTTGCTTGAGTCCTCTCATAAAACTCAAAACCAAGTTCTCTTGCTGAAATAACAAGTGCTGCCTCATCTGGAGATTCTGCTTCATATGATAAACTTCCTGTCTCTTCATCCGTTACAGGTATAACAGTATGGCAGATAGCCATAACTCGAAAGAACTTCTGTATAACATCAGACCTTTCTTCATTTACCCAGTTCCCATTTGTGATTCTATCATCCACAAAATTGTAGCCTCTAACAGTTGACTGATCTACAATATCGTTATCTTCAATATCCTCGTTCTCTTTCTCTCTTCTTATCACCTTGCCAATCAAAGGTATCCTCTTTCTCTTAGCTATAGCCCGTTCCACTGTTGTGATCACCTGGCCATATGCAGTTCCAGCAATAGAACACTTAACAAACTCCATCAAATTGCATGTTAAAGTTCCTGTTTTATCAGACAATATCACATCAACTTGACCAAGTTCCTCATTCAAATTTGAGGTACGGGCCTGTGCTGGCTTGTCACCTTCTTTATAATACATGTGTATATCTTTGTTAATAAACTCAGTCTGCAGAACTTTAACCAGCTCTATTGATACATACAATGAGATGGGAATGAGGTAACCATACAGCATAACAGCACTCAAAAAATGCAGTAAAGCAGCAAGTGAAGCATTTCTTGGATCATTGTATATTGTGGTATCATCAGGCCTTAAATACCATCTTGTCATAGTGATACCATCATCAAGGATATCCTCATTTGTGACTATCCCTAAAATAACAGATCCGAAAGTAGCAAGCAAAAATAGCAAGAAAAACAAGAAGAAAACTATTACATCTGTTCTCCTCTCAATCTTGCTTCTCTTTGAAGGGGGGTCCACTGAATTTTGGATGACTTTAGTATCATGACCAGTGAAGATTGAAACACCATAAATGTACTCAGTATTCCTCAGTTGGGATTCCCTCAGAAGCAGCTGCGGAGATGAAAGGGGGTGCTGTTGCCCTTTCAAATCCAAATTCCCAATGAAAGAATATAAGTTAGCATTTGGGTCTTCACATCTAATAATAGCTCTGAAGTTCTGAAACATCGAGTCCTCATTTAAGCCTGCAGTTACTTCCAGTGCTTGCTTTAGTTTCAGATTAGTTTCCCCATCAAGGTTAGTAGTTTCCACATAGCATATAGCCTCGTCATAACTTGAGGAAAGTAGGATAAGATCAGAAGGGAAGAATTCATCCTTTTCCACCTTCACTACATCTCCAACTCTTAAGTTCATCCATTTTGAGTCCTCAAAGTTGCCATTACCGCGATGAACCTTAGTCTTTCTATTATTCACCTCATTATCCTGACATTATTAACTTTCAAAATTACTTCCATATCATTACATCCACATATTGTTAAGTAGAATTTAATGTAATACGGAAGAAACACTAGTTTATCAGATGAAGTACTGTTGTAGTTACAAGCCTACAAACCATTTAACATCAAATGCAGGAATTAATCTACTCTTGTAAGTAGTGACATAAATCTTTCAAGGATGTTGATCAACATCTAACACTTCAACAAGAAATAACTTCAAAAATTTATTTTATTTCAATATTATTTCAGAATAGCAGGATTAAGACTGCATACTTAGGACAATCCCGCCCCCAAAACAGCACACACATCATAGCAGGATACACCTTATGTGCTGTTCTACTGACTTCTACATGTAACAATTGCAGTCAGAATAAGCATATGAACTAGAACTCAGACAAACTAGGAAAAAAAAGTAACACTGCAACATATGGAATTAGAGCATAAAATCCCTGTCATTACCCCCTCCGGCCCTCCCCCTTCTTCCCGGCCTAAATATATAAGAAAAACATTAGACTTGTTCAATTGCACATTGCTTCAATGCTAAAACTTCCATTACCTGCTTCCTGCGCTTGAAATCTTCAATTAATTCCTTCACCATTGTTACAGTCACAACTACCACAAGAGGGAGAACACTACTGACTGGTGGATTAGGAGCAATCGGAGTGAATGACAAGAATGCACACATGAGGAAATATAGATTGGCAATCCGCCTAAACTGCTCAAACAACGACTTGGGGAGGAATGAAGCAAGAGTATACTTAGTAGTTGTAACATAATTGTCACAATATTTAAGCTGTTCAGCTTCAAGACATTCAGGATCATTGCAATAAACTAACCTCGAGAATCCAGGCTTTCCGATCAAAGACCGATCACTTGGACTCTTAGACAACAATTTCTCCAATGATAAGGGATCAATTTTACCAAAATGCTGCTGCTTTTTCTTAACTCGACCCATTTCGAACCAGCAGTAATACTAAAGCTATTCCTTGCCTTAAAGATCCTACAATACTCGAGGAGCCTCGGCTTACAGGAAAAACTCACATAAATTGCCAGTAACTTCACCTTCTAACATCAGTTCTCCAAATATCACAAAACTAAGCAAAAAAAGGCAAACATTTGATAATACCAGAAAAGCAAAGATCTACTGCTTTTAACATCAGACATATATACAAATTCTTCAACAACAAAAGAGCGCCTTTTGAAAAGTTAGCTGCATATTAGAAGATTGTGAATTTGTGAGAAGATTACATGATTTGACTAATACAATCAAAGAAAAATGGAAGAACACGTATAAAAAATAAATGTACAAATTTAATATACAAAAGTAAAATACAGACAACACAAGGTGAATAGTTGATTACCTCCTGTTTTGACTTTTGTAGTTGAGAACTAAAGATTGTGCACAAGTTTCTCATGTCAGCTGAAGAACAGAACCACTGATTGCTTTTTTTTTTTTTTTTTTTTTTTTTTTTTGAAAATGAAATCTTGATTTTATTTTATACTCCGTTACAGAACTCTAGATAAGGTAACTCAAGGGAAATTGCCAAATATGGGTTGCTTTCTCTCATCTTCCAGGATAAAATGATTAAATGAATCAGAATGCTAATAGGACAAGAAATGTCCCCAAATAATTGGGAGAAAGCCCGACCAATGATACTTGGATATTACTCAATATAGGCGATAGGTAATCCCTAATCGGGATTAAATTTCGTTTACATTATTGTCCTTATAGCAAAATAAATAAATTAAATGATAAAATGTGATTGGAAGAGTAAATAAATGACGACGAGAAACTTTCCTTGCTATTGTGTCGTTGTGTGGATGAAGGCCCGCCAGATGCCAGTGATGTGATATGTCTCCAATTCTCCATAGATACGCTAAGTAACGCCATTCATCGTTATTCACATGTGAAAAAGGCTAGAGTGTACAAGTACTGTACATCTATGGGAGCTTATGATCGTGCCAAGTTCAAATTTGGGGAAAAAAAATCGAATCGAATCGAGCTCAAGTTGAGTTTAGCTTAATTGAATAGAGTTTGTAAGTTTGATGAAGTCAAGCTCACTCAGATTAAGATTTGATCGAGTATCTCAAGTAAATAGAGCGTTAAATTTACTCATCCTTGCTGCAGCACTTCAAAAGAGCTATGGATCAGAATAGCAAACTCCTAACATATACTCTTTTCGTTTTTAAATAATTGCCTCATTTCTCCATGTGCGGAATTTTAAGAGAAATTGGAGAAAGTAATAAAATATGGAGATGGTAGGGTATGAGGAAAAATAAAAAAATTATAAAAAGCAAAAGTAGTTGAGAGAATTAGAGGAGAAAGAATATGAAATTAATAAAATATAATTTATGTTGAATACACTAGGTGAGAGAAATTGATTAAAATATTGTAAAAGATTTCCAAATAAGGAAATGTAGTAAGTATTTAAAAACGGCCGAAAAAGGAAAGTGGAGCAAGTATTTAAAAACGGAGGGAATACATGTAATTTTTTCCGAACACTATTTCTTCTTAGAAAGGTGGAGATACCCAAAATTTTTAACTACGGTGTATGACATCCCAAAATAGCCCCAAGATACCGCTGTATACCCTGTATCAACTCCCAAGCATCACAAAAATTTCTTCATGCTCAATTTCAAGTCTCAAAGACGAGGTTGAGGTGTTAGAGAGAACATGTAATCATGATCAATTTCAACGTCACAAAAGAATATACAATTATATTTCTGTCCCTAGGAATCACTGTTCTTGAAAGGTACATAAAATTCATTCATTTCTTCATGCTTCAATGTTAGCCATGACAAACTATGACCCATCAGTCTCAAATTCTCGAACAGCACTCTTCTTTCCTGAATAGCTGGCCTCAATAATCTATGGCATCATTTCAGATTTCTCCTGTATGCACTATGTACCAAGTAACCTTCCCAGTTCCCACTGTCATCTATGCCTTGAATGCTTTCTCCTTCGATGCTTCTTCCGAGAAGACCGCCTTTTGTCATCTCTCGACCTAGAACTATGCCGACTTCTGGAATCATCAGAAGAGTCATCATCTGAACTACTGTGTCGACGATGATGCTTCCTAGAGCGTTTCCTACTCCTTTCATCTTCTGAAGACGTACTGGACTCATGTTTCTTTTTTCTGTTCCCTCGATCTGCCCTCTCCAGTTTTTTATTGCTGACACTATGCGAACTTGGAGTCACGACTTCCTTTCCCCTTATAGGTGATTCTTTTTGCACTCTATCCTTGTCATCAACCACACGATTCAAGATTTTGTTGTCCCGAGCTTCAGATACTGTACCCAGAGCTGGAGGTGATGGCAAATCCTTTGCCCGGATATCAGTGACATCTTTATGAGGCGCAGAAATCCCAGCTTTAGTAGTCGCAGATGGTAGATCTGGCGGAACCTCTAGGCCAAGTTCTTTGCCCAAAGACTCCAAAAAGTCACCCGCTACTATGCGACTAAATGCAGCACTAGCAGCTTCAGTCTTCTTCTGTGGATCTTCCATTTCATTTAAAGCAGAAACGTCCTCTTCGTTGTCAGAGTCATCAGAGAATATAGCCTGTGCATAAAACAGCTTAAAAGGTGAAAAACTAAAGCCTATGTCTGAACACTCTGAACCAGAGATAGTAAAAAATCTAGATGTAAAAGGTCACACAAAAGTTTCAGCTTTTCTGCCCATTAAAAAAGGGAAAAGGAAAGAATTTCCGCTGCTCTGGAGCAGTTCAACCTTTGCTTGAGCTCCTTTGCATATGAAGGTTACAAAAAAGAACCTCACATGAAAACCAGTGTTCCTATGACCTAACGTCCCTCCAGGGGCTCCAGCATACAGTCTACTTGTCATATCCCAACTTACAAGATGACAACTCAGTCTCAACTTAGAAACTCTAGACAAAAAAGGGAAATCTCTCATATTGCCAATTAGAGATGCCTGCATGAATCTTAAATAAGAGCAACAGACAGGTGATACAGGAAATGAAAGTACAATGTTCTGTAACAGACTAACCTAAGGAGGGGTAGTATGGGTAATCTGGTAATATTAGTTCACTAGGTTAGTAGTCCTTGGTATAAATAGAGGAGGGGAAAGAAAATGGTAGGCAGAAATTTATCAGGGACACCTAGAGAGAGTTATGGCTTCAAGCCATTGTTAGAGAGTGATAGCCTAAAACTATTGACCTATCCTTTGTAAACCTTTTGCCATTTTCAATCAATAGTCAAGCTTCCATCTTTCTTATTTCTTCATAGATCAATTATCCAAAAATCAGATTATTTAGCTAATCAAAGAGCCAATCTCTCTTTATTTTACTGTTAATAGCGTGAGAAATATTAGCCTATTTCATGTTCTCACAAAGAAAGAAAAAGATCCTGTTCTCTATAACGAAACACTATGATTAACTCTTCATTTCATCTCAAATACACAAGTGAAATACTCAATAGTGTGATATGGATTTGGATACTTGACACTTTATTTGGACCAAAAACATGCAATTGCAACAACAAATAAATATTGTAGATAAGAACAAAATTCAGAATGTCTGGTTAAACAAAATCCTCAGAGAATGAGTTGAAAGTAATTATTTCACAGCAATAAGCATACTAGTGGGAACTCCCTTTGGTAAGCCTCTGCTGGGTTAATCTCAGAGTCCAAAAAATTAAAGCCAAAGACAGCTCAAAACAAGAGGGGAAACAAAGAAAAAAGATACCCCCTAAAATTTCACTTGTGAGACTTGGTCCCACACATGCCTAAAGGCTGAGTTAACTACCAATTGAGCTCCTCCTATGCATGTGCAGAACCCTTTCTAGGATACTAGAAAGGAAAAAATTGGACATCTCCAGGAGTAAGCATACTGATTTTTTGCCAATCCTGACTCCATACGACCATATGTATGCCAGTCATGTCAAACAGAAGCAAACAGCTAAAAGGATAAAGAATCAAAGCTACGTTATCAATCCAAGAGAGTAAGAAAGAAAGCAAAATCAACATCATGCCTTATCATGCAAGAAAAAAAAAAAAACGTGGAATTCCAGATGGTGGTACAACTCACTATGCCAATTGCCAAGCATGATTGGGGAAAGATCATCTAAATTAAAATTCAAGAGTAATAATGCTTAAAGCAGCGAAAAAAAAAATCAGTAACTCGGACAAATGAGCTTAACTACCAATTGAGCAACCAAAGAGAGAAAATGAGAAGCACAAAAACCTTGTATAGGTCAACTGGTCGCTCAATATTTTCAACTTCCACAGTAACTTCAGCTTCTTTGCTACTCATGTCCATGGACAGCTCATTAGAGATAACTACATCCTCTGTCTTCTTTATTTTAGCAGTATCTGGGGCAAAAATGAGAGAATCCACCTTGCCTCTTATCTTTGGAGCAGGAGGCGGCTGGCAAAGTACATAATAATAAAACAAATTAGAAAAGCTACTTGAGTACAAACAGGGAAATGAAATTACAATCATAGAATAAAAAGTATTAAATCGTTTTTCATTCGTAAATGATTTAGATCATAAACATTATAGATGACAATAAATGACAAAATAGAGAGTAGCAAAAAATAAAATAAAATTAAAAATAAATTTAAAAAAAAAAAAAAAATTTAAAAAAATTTAAAAAAAAAAAAAAAAAAACAAACAAACAAACAAACAAACTAGCTCATAAACAGAATTTCATGGTATGTAGTGTATATTCTCTTGGTCTATGCTTTACCTAAGTCATGATATTTATCTTAAACTTGATGCGGGAAACCTGAAGTGATTGGATATATATTCAGAAATAAAAAGATACTGCTTACCAGGGAATAACTAGCTATTAAGTATAATAAAAATTAATACATTGCAGATGTAAATTGAAAGCAAAAAGGAAATAAACTCACTTTTCCCATAAAAGGATCAACAATGTCAAAACGCTTGCATAATAAAGGGGCAGGTCGCCATTGGAATTCCTCACGCTTCGGATATATCTTCTTTGACACCAATTCTTCAGTAGAGATTTCCTTCCCAAGCTGTGGAGAGAATACTTAGAAATGTTAAACCACTGTTTATGGTACTATACTTCAAATGATCCTGAAACTAACCTGAATTCCACCAGACGTAAACTGCATTCCAGTTGCCATAGTGAAGTCCATTGACTGCAGGCCAGAAAGCTTGCTTTGGTTGGCAGATCTGGATTTCTGTATTGCCTCGGCAGCTGCCTCAAAATCCAATCTCTCACGAGCTCTAGCATCTTCCGACATATAAGTTGATTTACCTGTATCTGTCACACGAAGTCCTCCCTGATATTTGTCCTTTAGGAATTGCTCAAATCTTTCTTGCTTCGCTGGATCATCTTTGTATGGCTTTGCAGTTTCAAGGAGTTCCCTCTGATGGACATACAGAAAAAGTAAATTTTTATAAAAAATTTCAAGATTCTATTAACCCTAGTCCCTTACATGCTATAAAATTCAAGCAAGCACATCCTGACAATGTCGACAATACCATGAGACACCTGCCTATGGCAAGATATGAGTGATCAGGTGAGTGCTGTGCATGATCAATCAACAAAATTTTTGCCAGTAACATCAGCAAAAGTTCCAACATACATATCCAATAAATTAGAGCTAATATCAGTATCAAGCCATTAATGATATTATCAATCACAATTAGAAAAACAATAATTATATAATACCACTCACAATCACTTCAGGCTTAATGAATGTATCTGACAGATTGGATTGATTATTATTAATATCACTGTCAGCAGCAGCAACAGAACTTGAATCACGTAATGTCCTTTCCAGTGGCCTTTCCCCTAACATTTTCCCACGACTCTCAGCAGTCAATTTCTGAACAACGGAATGTAACTTTTCATCTGGCCGCATTCTAATTTGACCATTACACTTCTGTTGCGCTTCCCATAACTTTCTTGCATAATAATCATGGCCACTTCCGCCATTAAGAAAACTAAACAGTGGGTTGGTCTGATTCTTTTCTCTAGAAATGTCCTCAAATAATTTACCACAGCGAGCCACCAGAGCTGCAACTCCCTCAATCATGACTTTAAGGTTATTGTCAGCAGGAGGTGCAACCTCTGGTGGAAGGGGGTCGCTCATCAGGTTGTTTGTTTCAAGAGGAGCAGGAAACTTGTGTTGTGGCACAAAATCTTTCGGAATAATTGGAGGATCAAATCTGGACACAGATCGATAGAAAATTTGTTATAATTAGGTCAGAATAGTAATTCATGAATAAAAAGCGTGAATGTAATTTAATTGTCTTCATCACAAACAAGAAACAATTATGACTCTACAGTGGCAACACTGGCAAGGCCAGGAAATGAGTTTAACTTTAACAAATAAACTACAGCAAGGCGATATGTATATATGTAATAGATGTAATTAAAAAGGTCTGGCCAATCATGTTGTGGAACAAATCCCTCAGAACAAGTCAACTTCAATAATCTTTTGCCAGTTAGTGTATATCTCCTACATTGCTGCTTTTTAAGCTTTCTTTTTGTAGGGTCAGTTTAACAATGCTATATAAATTTGTGATTTTGTACCCTACTGTGATGAACTAACTTAGGGGAGGGTATTATGGGTAGTTTTAGTATGTTAATAGTCATCAGATGTAGTATGGGTATTTTAGTAATATTAGTTTGCTAGGCTAATTGCCCTTAGTATAAATAGGTAGAGAGGAGTAGAAAAAAATAGGCAAAATTTTTTGGAGTGATTCCTTAGGAGAGTTGTGACCTCAAGTCACTATTAGGCTAAACCTACTACTATCGTTTGTAAGAAACCATTAATTTGTTTACTCAAATTTCTGAGTTTTCTCCTTCGTTGTACTGTTATTATGTTGAGTAATATCAGTCCATTACACCTACCAACCAAGGCAAAAAGGGCACCTATGTGGAATACAAAGTCCTTCCTAGTAAGTGCCATTCCATGCAAATCAAGTAGCCGATTATGGATGTGACAGACCGACATAGAAAATTCATTATGATAATTATGCAAAAACTTTCAAACCATGCAAATAATTCGACAAATCCTTTAAAAAGCCTACAAGCAAATAACATGGTTGGAGAAGAACAATCCAATGTGGAAGCAAGCATTGATAAAAATAATAATCATTAAGAAGATGATACAAAAGAGCCATAGAGCACAGAAGATAACAATGCATGAGATATGCATACACTGTTACGTATGGAAAGTACCTTTCCAGCTGATAATCAGAATTAGATGCAACTCTGAATCTAAGACCAGAACCTTGGTTCACTTCAGCTGCTTTTTGCCCATCATCTATTTCAAGTCTCAAGAGCTCGTCATCATCATTTGGGAGATAAGTCTCAACGATATCATGTCCTAAACAGCAGAAATCAAGCATGGAGAAAAATGTCAACAAGGAAACTATAAGGTCCAGGAAATCTCAAGCAAAGATGAGACCAGTAATAGAAACACAAATACAAATGCTGAACAACCATTTCAATGAGGTAACGGCTGACAGGATCCCACAGTGTCTCAATTGGAACACCACCAAAAAAATTACATAAATAAAATAAAATAAAGGGAAAAAAAAAAACACAAGATCCCATTCAATAGCATCTACAAGCCTATAAGAAATAATAGTTCAATAAAAGAGAGATTATTTATTAAATCTACCAACAGACAATGAGTATAAAGGACACTAATGGAGTATAGCCAGCTATTTGACTTTTAAAGAGTGTTTAGAGCAAGAAAGAAGTATTTAATAGCAATCTGTGAAAAGAAAGAAAACATCAGAAGTTAAGGAAGCAAAGTAAATAAAGACAAACAATCGGGATACTTTTTACATAAAAAGAAAGTTAGAAAGGAATTCCAAGTTTCAAGGAGGACCAGGTACCCCCACAAAGTCAAAGACATTAAGCACTAGGAGCAAATGATCCAACCTTTTTATTTTGGTAAGTAAGCAAGAAATTATATTAACTCTTCAAAGGAAATGATCTAACCTTTAGATGATGGTTTCCACCACTCTAAACTATGTAAATTTACAATTTCCAATCACAGAAGTAATCTACAAAGTCAAAACCATCCCACAAAACCAGATCTTTTAAAAATTGGGAAAAACTCATAAATCTAAGCACCAATCCCATATAGTGTTTATCTTTAACATAAGACTAACCAGATGAGTAGATATCCTCATCCTCGACATCATATTCCTCCAGGGCACCAATGCCAAAACCAGAAGCAAGCTTTCCTGCTGTAAGTAAGAAGTAGCAGTTAGTTACTTCATTTTCTTAATGTCTAACAAGATTTAAAGCATGGAAAGTAGTCTATAGGCGAAGGGAAATATTACATTTGGCAATAAGAGGTTCTTGTCTTGATGATGAAATTTTTCTATATCCAATTTCATTATTCCCTGATAAGCGTGATCTTTTCATTTCTGAAAATATATCCAAACACTTCAGATTTCCCACATCAAGCATGACAGTAAATACCGTGACTTGGATAAGAACACAGACAAGAAAAATCATATCACATACCTCGAAATTCAGGAGCATGCTTGTATGGATCATAACCTAGACCATACAAATCCTGCTTTGGCTGACGTACATATACCTAAAACAAGCAAAACATGTTAGATAGGGGCACATTTATCAAACCATGAAGCCAGTTAATATTCAACTCCAACAAATATTGATACTTGTCATTTTTTGCATTCTCCCATAAATATGTAGCATCAATCATTAAATTGCTACAAACAGTGAAGTTTCCATGATACAGTAAGCACAAAATTCAGATATAAAGATGCCTTGAAACATTAGCAGAAAGAACCTAGCCTATAACCTTTTTTTTATGACAGTATACCTCTTGAAAGAAACAGTTGTATTCTGTTATATTTTCTTTGAGTAAATCTTAACACAACCAGATTAGATTCTACATTGTTTTAAGCGCAGGTATTCTGCAATTTGTGCAGAAATGAAACAGAAGACAAGTCAGCATCTTTGACTCTGTTTTTAAAAAGTCAAAAAGGCTAATGGCCTTCACCACTTAAGAAGCACAGAGTTTGTTTTAAGACTGTTAGCAGTTTATTTTCACTAGTTCAGATTTGATTTATTAAAAAAAACAATTATGATCAAGTTTGAATGTTGACATCTTGTCTTTAAAACAGCAAATAAGCAAAAATACATAGAAGTATTCTCTAATCACCATATATAATGGACATATATCTTACATTCTTATATACATGCTAAGAAAAATATTTAATTGATTCACAAAGAGAGAAATATAACAAGAGGACCAAGTAACCTAACAGTGAATCACAAAATAGTTATAAATTTGCCCAATTCCTTTGAGGTGACAATTCAAATAATACTGCAAATTATAAACTTACTGGTGTGCTCCGGGTGGACTGATCATCATCAGTAGCTAGCTCCTCCATAAGGTCATCAGAACCATTCTTATGAGGCTCAGAGCCAGCTGTATCAGAAGATTTGTCGGCAGAAGAAAGGGCCATAAATGCTTTTCTAGCTTCTCGGCGAGCCTCTTTCAACAAGACAGTACATATAGATAAATGTCAATATAAGAAAACAACCTCCTCCCTCCGCTCAGTCAGATAAGAATCCATTAAGAAATAAATACGTAGTAAATAAATTATCTAAAAGAGAATGACAAACTTAACAACAAAACTACTTAATTATTTCAGTTACTGACACATAAATAGCCCTTCACACAGCCACTCTTCAGTTGAGTCTTTATGATGTGGGAACATCCATGATGCCCATGAATTACATATGGATGTTTGACTAAGTTTAGAAATGGTGTATTTTATTCGCCCAGAACGACTGTTTGGATGGTTACCCAACTTTACGACATGGCTTAGGATGGAACATCCATGATGCCCATGAATTACATATGGATGTTTGACTAAGTTTAGAAATGGTGTATTTTATTCGCCCAGAACGACTGTTTGGATGGTTACCCAACTTTACGACATGGCTTAGGTATAAGAGACTTTTTGTGTGATGGTCAGTCATTAAAAAAATAGAAGCAAAGGTGAAATTATGTACAAAGGTATACGTGCTCGGTTGTTATTCGTTATGGGTTTATCAATTTTGGATAGCAATATCATCTTTGTTACAAATAGATTCAAGGTAATTCCACTTGAAGATATGGATTGAATTCAAAGGCTTTCCATCAATAGGTTATAAACCAAAGCTAATATGAGTGAGAAAAGAGTTTACAAGCGTTTCAAGTTAAGCAGTCTAGAGTTTCCCCCCTGGTCAATTCGGTTGCCCTGCCGAGGAAATCCTGCCCTGATTGTTCGGGGGACCTGCCCCATGCTCAAGCACTCTAGGGAACGACTTCTTTCAGCTTTCAATTTCCACAAATGCCTGCGGTGAGACTTCTATGGATATTTTACAACCTATTCTGTATTTAACCAGTTGATCTTGACCATTCACATGTAAGCTTAGGGCTCTTATTAAAAGTTGACCAATCAAAGGGTATTGGTAGCCACCTATAAAGAAGGAGAGATATTTTTCAAGAACAAGTTTTGCTTATTATCAATCAATAAAATTTTCTCTCCTATTGCATCTTTGTGAGCATATCAATGTTTGTGATTGCATTAATTACATCAAACTTTGCATGAAATTGAAGATTGAGAACCTTGATTTCATTAAACTTTTTTAATAAGTGAATCACATATTTATCTTTGCTTAAAATTCATTTATTTCCCCCACATCAGTTTCCATCCATAAAATACACTATACAAACATAGGTCAAAGCTCTTTTTGGCCACTGCTCCGCAAAATATCAAGACAGTTTAATCTTTCCACCTGGCTTCCCACAGCTCACGCGTAAGGTACAAGTGTATAACCATTATTGAAACCCTCAAGGCCTCAACTTAAAATGAAGTTGGAAAATGTTGCAGTTATTTGTAAATAGATTTAGAAGAAAAGAAAAGGTGATAAAGAGCAATATTAAAAGACATCATTTAATAAGAGCCATCCTACTCCCATAGGAGTAAAAAACCAGCTTCCATCAATCCTATACCTTAGAGACATTCTCAATCACCAGATCCCAAAAGGAGAACATTCAAGGATAAATCCTTAATGTAATTTCAAGATTATAATAAGAAGACTCTAAATCACTCAACCAGCCAAGGAAGCAAGAAGGCCAAGGACATATGAACAGAAGTTGAGATTAGAAAATAAGAACCAGACTTAGTAAGGTTATTTTCAGAAATAGTCAAAAGCATCCACAAGGAAAAGTCATCAACAAATAGTGAATGAGAGAAATTTAGCCCTATCCCTTCATCTTAAGACCTCATTATTTGCTAGAGCAATGTCTCACAAGGAGTTTACTGAATAAACCGACTAAATAAGGAAGAAGACAGTAGGTCACCTCGTTTAAGACCCCAAGAAGACCCAAACAAACACCTAAATCTAGATGTCTATATCTACCCATGTCCCATATAAGTTGTATATTCCCAATGGAGAAACCTACAAGCTTGCAACTCAAAAAGTGTCAAAAATAAATAAATAAATAAAAAGATTAAGTAAACAATAGTACATGCCTTTATGGTTTAAAATCTGTAAACATTTAAATAAATGTCTTATTGGACACACGGCCGCCCGCACGCATGAGCACCTGCCCGCCTGCACGCGCGCGCGCACACACACACACAGAGACAGACACAGACACACAGACACAGACAGAGACACACACACACAGCCACACAGATGATGATTCCAAACAGTAAATGATCCCAAGAGTCATTTCCTAAAATATTGAACCAACACCTTGCACTGTTCACATTATGTCTCCTACTGAAAATAGTTTCAAACAGTAAATTGCACACCTCAAACAAAAGCTCTATTGTACCGCTCGTCAAAGTTAAATTTTGCATGCAAGGGTGACCACTCGCGTTAGCGGCATGGTGGTGCAATCTAAGGTCAAGCCCACTTTAACGAAATTCAACAGAGATTTGTCTAGTTGTTTATTCCCATACATCAACATTAATACCTTTAAAACGTGCTCCTGAGTCCTTGGTTGCAAAATATTACAACAATGGATCCATTAAGAGGTCTAAATCTAAAATGTGTTCCGAAGGCCTTAATTTTGAAGTTTCCTTACGACTCTAAGCAGCTTTTAATTCCAGATTATGGTTAAAGAAGTACCTAACTTCTGTGTTCTGTCATACGTAGTATTAGAGTTCATCTGCACTAGTCTTCCTATAAAATCAAGCATTTGAAAATATCCCAAAATACATTACCTCCCACAATTCTCATATCTAATGCCCTAAAATTCTAACAAGAAAACTGACTAACCCTACCGTATGTTTCCACAAAATCCAATTTTAAGAATATTACCTTTCCCGTCTCTAATACTAATATCTGTTATCAATTCAATAGCAATCTACAAAAGCACTTAGCATCAAACAAAGTGCACTAGAAAGCACAATGAACTAGCTAGCCAAACTATGAGAAAGTTTATCCCCTCACATTTCAAGATCAGTCTTTTTTAAGAAGAAAATAAAATTTGAAGCTCACACTTGCCGATGCTTCCAACATAACAGACTTGTTGAAAATCCTTGATATCACTTCTAATTGTATCCCAACATGCCTTATAGCGCACCAGTAAATTTTCCAAACAAATATTTTCCACCCTAGTTTCATGCTCTTCAAAAGAGCATTGCAACAAATTATTGACCATATAATAAATAAAATTCCATTACAAACCATCATCAAGAAATAATATCATCCTCAATAAGTCCCTATTGAAATTTGCATGAAGAGAAATAACCTAATTGTCTTTCAAGACCTAATTCTCCCTTAAAGCATTTTCTCATGAAATGCCTACTAATCACAATCTTTGAAAACACATTCAGAACGATATCTCCTCCTTTAGACAGTAAATTTTTCATTCTACATAAAATATTAACTACAAAATTTTCTACTCTATATACTTTTCCTCCAGTAGCTCAATCTTTAAAAAAGTCTCTCCTTAATTTCCCCTAACATCATCAAATATTCAATGAACTCACACCATTATTATTTTTTTACATAATTTAACTTCTTGATGACTTTATTTTTATTTAATTAACTTCCAAAGACTTTTACCCCAACTAAGTCCCAAGTTCATATTTCCCACTTATCCCACTATTCTTTGAACTTTCTTCTAAGATCGTGTTGAGAAGTTCACATATTTTTCAAACCTAGATGAGGGAGGGCCCCAGAAGACATGAATTCGTTTATAATAGGAAAATGAGTTGTAATAGATCTAAGGCCAATGCTTTGAAGCAAATCAATTCCCTATATATCTTCCTCAAACACAATCAGGGATACCTCTCCACATTTCTACCCTCATATGCCAACCTTTGATATATGATGTGCAGTGCTAGACACCCCATAATATTGATCAAGTATCTTTTTCAACGAACCCAATGAAAGCAAAGTTAAGGCAACCTTTTATAATATGAGATATAGCACGTTTGCCTTTAATCTGATTTACCAGGCTTGGCTCAAACTATGGACTAGCCTGATGGAATTTCTAATTTACAAGAGCCCTATCAACCTAGTCACCTAGCTGTGCATGGGCAATGTAGAAAACAGCTAATTTTCAATCACTTTATAACGGTCCAAAGGATATAAGTATCTTTTCCTGATGGAAAATTTATTTTAGAAAAATTAACACTTGGAAACTCAACTTTTTACCATTGAAAAAAAAAATAACAATATAAGCTAAACCCATTGAATTGACCCAAACCTGAAACTTAGGTTGAGTACTTTTACACTTGTAACCCGAACCGACCCTACCCGGATATCCAATGACCTGGAGACCAACCTCAAACTCGATTTAACAGACAAGTCTGTATAATTTATGTCTAGTTATTTATCAAAAGTTGATAAAATTAAACTTTTCATACAAGCCTTCAACTCAGTGAGTCAGTGGTGAGCACGATTTAGGAAGAAAGACCAATGCTCATTTACAATATCTAGTTCGCAATTTCCTAAATTTTTTAGAATTGGTTTCTATACAGTAACAAATGCAAGGTGAAAAAAATTAATTCTTTTTCAATGGGGTCTATAACAACATAAACAAACTTGTAAACTAAAATGACTATGAAAGATACTTCAACAAGCTATCCAAACTTAAAAAACATACCATGGAGAGAATTAATAGAAGAATCCTTTATTGATCGACCATGGCGCCATCCCATCTTTAACAGCAACTTTACACCTAAGAAATGACACAGAGAAGCTTTAAGTGACTGTACAAGATTTTCTTTGAAACTAAATTACCAGCATCAGAAAACAAACCAATGGATTCTGTAGCAGGAATAACTAATTCATCAGGAACAGGACCCGGAATAATTGATGGCCTGCAACACAAAAACAATTAGTTACTAGTGTTATTCATTGCCGTTCCAACAAAGTATCTTTATACAAGAAAATCATATTTCCCTTAGAATTACACCACAGAAAAAAAAAAAGAAGGAAAAACACCCAGCTACCATTTCCCAAAATAACTGAGGCATTTGAAAAAAGAAGAATCATCAACATTTCTCAATTAAATTAGCAATCAAACAAACTAAGCAAATAAGTTCCTAACTTTCACAACACCATAATTTGGATCTCAAACACTTGATTAATATATAAAATAAAAAAATAAAAAAAGGCAACTTCAAGAACACCCATAATTATGGAGCAATTAACAAGGGAACCAAGGAAAACTCACCTCTGCTTCTGCTCCTTCTCAGCTTGTTTGCGAGAAAGCTCTGCAGCAGTAAATCCAAACGTATCAAATTGTGATGATGTTCCCAAAACTTGGCCTCCCATTTCCTAGTAAGTTGAAAGACGTATATCACTCTCAAAGTCATGATTAGAGCTTTATTTAAAGATGTTAAAAGAAAGATTGCATGAATTGAACCCAGACAAATGGAAGAACATTGCATTCAAAGACACCTGAACCAAAATCTACAATTTAAAGAGTATTAAACCAAAGCAAGATATACTCCAGTTTCTTACCCACAGACCTTTTTCCCATCATTTATTCTTACATCCTCTTCTTATTTTCTCTCCTCTTAAAACCTCTCTAACCATACCCAACTTTCCCAGCAAAATTGTCTACCTGCAGTGTACTGCCTTTCCTCTCTTTCTTCTATTCTACTTGCATGAGTTGCATCAATTTACCTCCTCAGTATCATTCTATGTTATTTCCCATATTGTTTAGGCCGCATGCATTTGCGTACTTGTTACTACAAAATTTTAACATGCTTTTAAACAAGAGAATCAAACCCTGAATAAAACAGATCATGAATTAACAATAACAATGACATGTAATAGCAATGATACTGCTGTAGTTTTGGATCAAAAGTGAAGCAAGGCAAAACAAAGAGTATCTATGTGAAATTGCATTATTGCATTGCCTGCTCAGCTAAAATTATCAAAGAAAATTTAATAGGAACTAACATTATAAATGGGTATGTTATTATGAAGATATCTGACGTTCAAGAGCATTGATCTGTGCAAAATGCATATCTTGAACAACTTATGCTATAGCATGATGTTTAGGGGTGAAAGTAATACGGATTAAAACCGCAAACCGAACTGAACCAAACCGAATTATTAATTCGGAATATCGGATTGGATTTATTGTAAATTCGGTTTGGATTGGATTGAAAAAATTACAAATTCGGTTTTTCGGTTTGGATTCGGTTTTGGACTTCTCAAAACCGAAAAAACCGATCCAAACCGAAATTTGCTACTTACATTAGATGTATGCATGCCCAATCTGTAAACTAAGCCCAATAAAGCCCATAGCTTCCCTCATATATATATGTAACTAATAAAACCCTAATTTCCCTTTCAGTCTTTCTCACTCCTTCATACGCCCCTTTTCTTCTTCATTTCCCTCTCTCATCTTGATTCTTGTCCTTTGATTTCTTTCTCATTTTGTCTTCTAGCTTAAATTTTCAATATCTCACTCTCTTAAACGTAGTTTTCATACTACAAAGGGAGTAAGTACAAGCTACACATAAATGAGGGGTTTTTAGCACATCACCCTTTTTTCATCTCCTCTGCCTTCTCAATATTCTGATGATTGCAGTTTTGATAAGTTGATAACTGAAATTTGGCACTTAACATCAACCTTGGTTGTTTTATCACAGCAAGAGTTTTTTTTTTTTTTTTTTTTTTTTTTTTTTTTTTGGGTGATGGTGGAAGTCTGAATTTCATAGTTATATACGAGGTAGCACAAGATATGAATTTTATCATGTGTTATGTATGTCAATTAATCTTATTCATGAGATTATTGGTTAGATCTTGATATTTCATAATTAATTAAAACTATTAACATTTGCTTAGAAATATTGCAGATCTAAAAAAAAAGAAGGAAATTTTGGTTTATGGAATAAATTCGGTTTTAGAATAAGAAATTTGGTTTGGATTGATTGAACTGAACTTAAATTCGATTTATGTACTGGATTCGGTTTAAGAATTAAAAATTCGGATCAATTTGGATTGGATCGAATTTTAATTCGGTTTGGATTTGGATTGAAAAAACTAAACCCAAATTATTTCGGTTTGGTTTCGGTTTGGGACATAATCCAAACCGAACACCGAACTTTCACCCCTAATGATGTTTATTTTTCAGTATATATTATACTTCATTGATAAGCTATGCATCTACTCCAATGCTAATGTATTTTGATTCACATAATCCATTGTCCGTCCAGCATTTCTATGTTAATAACATCAATAAACAAATGCTACTATGCATAAAGTAGACATGCAATAGTAAACATTAGACACATACTCAACCAACGAACAAAGAAAAATATCCAGCAAGTAATAGCTAATAAGTAGTAGAAACATTCTAGATAAGGAATAATATAAGCATATCACATACATCTTTTTCATCATCATCCAGGAAGTCCAAAATACTCTGCTTTTTAGCTTCAGCTCTGTTCTTCCGAGAAGATGTGAATGACTGTGGAGCCCAACCTGCACAGCAACTCACACAAAAAATATTAAATCTATCTACCAAAAAAAAAAAAAAAAAAAAAAAAAAAAAAACCAAAAAAAAAATTGATTAAGGTCATCAGCAGCAGCACATACCCTCTTTTGAACCCACTGTATTGTAAAATCCAGCAGAATACCCTCCAGTGAATGCTCCATGAAATCTTCTCCTTCCTTCTTCATCTCTGACCTAAGAGCAACATAATCACTTCTAAGCAACAAAGTAGAAGAAAGCACTAGTGGTTGTTGACTGCCCTTTCTAACCTTCACAATTTATACATGCCTATTCTATTTTATGCTATTTAATTTATATATACATGGAAACTATGGAAGAGAAAGAAAAAAAGGTAAATGAAAAGCTCACATAAGAAGGTTTCTATAGGTTCACTTTCAATATAGGAAAAGGTAATGGATTAAGGCTATGTTCTATTGTTCTGTTATTCTTATTACCTTGTTCAATACTCGTTACTTATTTATATCTAAACCACATTACATCAAACGGGGCATACAGGACTAGTAAAGACCCATATCAGGCCAAACAACAAAAACAAAATAAAAAATTCTACACACATATCAAATCGGATCAAGCTGGATCAGACCACGACAGAACTCCAAAGCTCAGAAAAACTATCAATGTTGTTGATGATTGTAGAAAAGGTTACAACTTCACATCAGTTACAGACTATTAAACCCAACACAGAACAAATCAAACACATAAGAAAGAAGAAATCATTGTTACGCAAACTGAATGTGTGCCTAAAAGCACAGCAATACGCTTACAATATGCTAATTTCATTCCTAAAGCTGAGTCACACAATTGGTTCGTCTATATAGCATGGTTGATCCTAAAGAGAGTACTATCAACACATGTGCAGGCCATTGTATTCTGACTAATGAGATATCGAATGCAGTTTCATCTTTAGATCTTTAATACTCCACACTTTCCACAACTAATACTTCGTATAAGATACTCGAAAATTGTTTCAACTTTCACTTTTCACAATTCTTCGTATAAGATACCTCAATGTCCAATTTTAACAACTCGAAGCGAATTTTGCAAATGTCGTAGACAACATCAAACTTTAGTGCATCAAATTACATTCCGCTTATATACTGAATTTTACAAAAGCTACCTTCGATGCAATGAACAATACTAAACTTATGACCAAAGAATTAAAGGTTTATCGACTATTTTGCCAAATTTTTAATAACAATGACTCCAAAAATCAAATTGCAAACGCAATAAGATTTTTCCAGACTTTTCAATCAACCAAATGATACAACATGAAATTGAAATTAAAATTAAAAATTAGTTTAAAAAAAATTAAAATTAAGATTAAATAAATTTGAGCACAACAAATTAATTCGACGAATAATCAGATGATGAAATCCAAAAGAAGATGAAAATATCGAACAAAAATCCAAAAAAAGGAAAAAGGAAAACCTCTTGTTTCCAAGAAGGAAGGGTGCGAAGTTGAGAAGAAGCTTCTGCAAGGGCCTTCTTCTTGCGAGTAGTGAGGTCTTCTTCTCTTTCAATGGGAGTTCCGAAGAACACCAAGTCTTCTTCGTCGGAATCCATGGCTTATTTTCTCTCTCTAAATTTCGCTCTCCTATTGCCTGTATTACAAATTTAGATGCGCAGACGCCGCAGAGCAGCGTACTGCGGTGCGATGTGGTGTGGTGCAGTGGGCGCGGAGCTAGACCCTTCCCTGTGTTTTCTAGTTTCTTCTTCCTACCACTTTTTTTTTTTCAACTTACCAATGGTAATTTTGCAATGCAAAAGTAAGAATTAACAACGATACAAATGGAAAATAATATAAAACCAAGGTAATAAAAACTTAACAAGTGTTAAATATTACCAATGATAAGAGATTTATTTGTGAAGAGATAAAGATAGAAAGCAAGTAATAGTATGATAGAAAGATTTTGTTCTTGCAACCACGTCACAATACGTGAACTTGTTTATATATAGCCAAATTATTGTATACATTATTGTATTACATGTAAATTATTGTACTTGGTAAACTTAAAATAACCGGTTAAAACCTCATGTGAACTTCAATCATGTTTGTATTTTTCTCAACACTCCCCCTTTGAACGTTCATATGGAATGGGGTACGGGCCTCATTAAAAACCTCGCTAGGTAAAATCCTATGGGATAAAAACCATAGCTAGGGAAAAAGAGTACAACGATATTGTATTATATGTTTTGGTATACTACCTCGTTAAAAACCTTGTCAGGAAAAACCTAGTGGGATAAAAACCTGATCGAAGGGAAAAAGAGTGCAGTACATATAATACTCCCCCTGACTTCAGCATAGTTCGCGAAAATGTCGCATTCCGATTTTGTGAACTGAGTGCTCAAATTTCTTCGAAGGAAGTGATTTGGTGAATAAGTCGGCAAGATTGTCACAAGACTGAATTTGCTGGATATCTATTTCCTCGTCCTTTTGCAAATCATGTGTGAAGAATAGTTTTGGGGCAATATGTTTTGTTTTATCTCCCTTAATATATCCTTCAGTTACTTGAGCAATGCATGCTATATTGTCTTCAAATATGATGGTTGAGTTTTCTGTTATTGCGTTCATTCCACACTCCTTTTGGATATTAATGATCATCGACCTCAGCCATACACACTCTCGTCCTGCTTCATAGAGGGCTATCAATTCTGCATGATTTGAGGATGTCGCGGTCAATGTCTACTTTGTTGATTTCCATGATATAGCAGTGCCGCAATAAGTGAACACATATCCATTTTGTGACTTGGCATTTTGAGGATCCGATAAGTATCCAGCGTCTGCGTACACAATGAGAGCAGCATCTTATTTCGATTGATAATATAAACCAAGGTTTTGTGTCCCTCGTAAGTACTAGAGTAAGTGTCGAACTCCCTTCCAATGCCTATATGTTGGTGCATTGTTGTTCCTGGCTAACAAGTTCACAGAGAAAGCTATGTCGGGTCTAGTGTTGTTAGCTAAGTACATTAAGGCTCCAATTGCACTTAAGTATGGTACTTCTGGACCCAGAATATTTTCATTTTCTTCTCGAGGTCTGAATGGATCATTTTTCATATTTAAAGAACGAACAACCATTGGGAAGTTGGTTGGAGTTGCTTTGTCCATGAAGAATCTTTTCAAAACTCTTTTTGTATAGATTTATTGATGGACAAAAATACCATGACTCAAGTGCTCAATTTGCAGTCCAAGGCAAAATTTAGTTTTCCCAAGGTCTTTCATCTCAAATTCTTTCATAAAGTATTTTGCAATTTTCTCGAGTTCATTTGGGGTTCCAATGATATTCAAATCATCAACATAAACTGCAATGATAGCGAATCCTGATTGTGATCGCTTTATGAAAACACAGGATTTAACTTGGTTGTTCTTGAATCCTTCTCTCATAAGGTATTCACTGAGACGGTTATACCACATCCTTCCAAATTGTTTCAATCTATAAAGTGACCTTTTTAGTTTTATGGAAAGCAGTTGTCTAGGCTTGTGGTTGTTTAGTAGTTTTAGTCCTTCGGGGACTTTCATGTAAATTTTTGCATCGAGTGACCCATACAAATACGCAGTCACTACATCCATTAATCGCATTTGCAGTTCTTTTGTGACTGTCAAACTTACCAGAAATCTTAATGTAGTTGCATCAACTAATGGAGAATATGTTTCTTCATAATCAATCCCTGGAATTTGAGAAAATCCTTAGGCTGAGTCTTGCCTTGTATCTATCTCATTTTTTCTCATTACGTTTTCTCACAAATACCCATTTGTATCCAACGGTGTTTACACCTGCTGGTGTAAGGGTTATTTTTCCAAAAACTTCTCGTTTTTCAAGTGACTTTAACTCAGCCAGCATTGCCTCCTTCCACTTTGGCCGATCACTCCTACGTCGACATTCTTCTACTGTTCTTGGTTCAACATCATTTCCATCAGACACAATGTCGATTTCGATGGAATTTGCAAATATTTCATCCACGATAACATCTTTCCTATTCCACTGAGTCTTGGTAGAGACGTAATTCATTGAAATTTCATCGTTATCGATGTTTTGAACGTCTTGTTCATTCCCCGTAGGGTTGTCTTCTTGTTCGTGCCCTTTTGGATTATCATCATTTTCTTTACTTTCATCCACATTTGGTCTTTCTTGACCTTCTGAGGGAACATCATTAGTCTCATTTTCTATTTTATCCAATCTTTTCAATTTCCTTGGCTTAGAATCTTTTGAACCAAGTGGTCTCCCACGCTTTCTGCGTGCTTGAGATTCATTTTCTATGGCCTTATTACCAGTTGGGATTTCAATACGTGCATGGGCATTTTCTGCTGGTATATGTGATTTTGTCACCTTCTTTGTGTCTACAAATGCATCAGGCAATTGATTTGCAACACTTTGTAAATGAACAATTTTCTTGACTTCTTGTTCACACATATTTGTTCGTGGGTCTAGCATCAACAGTTGTGTTGCATTCTAAGTAATTTCTATTTCTTTCTTATGTAGGTCCACTTTCTCTCCCCCTAAGGCTGAGAATATTGTTTCATTAAAGTGATAGTCGGCAAATCTAGCCGTAAATAAGTCACCAGTCAATGGTTCAAGATATTTAATTATAGAGGGGGATTCAAACCCGACATAAATTCCCAGCCTTCTTTGTGGACCCATTTTTGTTCGTTGGGGTGGAGCAATGGGAACATATACAGCACAACCAAAGATTTTTAGATGTGAGATACTTGGTTCTCGACTACAAACAAGTTGTAGTGGTGAGAATTTATGATAAGCTGTAGGTCTCAATCTAATTAGCGTTATTACATGTATTATAGCATGTCCCCAAGCAGATGATGGCAATTTTGACCTCATTAATAATGGTCTTGCAATCAATTGTAATCTCTTAATTAGTGATTCAGCTAGACCATTTTGTGTTGAACATGAGCTACTGGGTGTTCAACATCAGTTCCAATTGACATACAATAATCATTAAATGGGATGTAAATTCCCCAGCATTGTCAAGCCTTATTTTCTGTATTGTATGATCTGGGAATTGTGCTCTTAATTTGATAATTTGGGCAAGTAATTCTGCAAAGGCAACATTTCTACTTGAAAGCAGACTGACATGTGACCATCGTCTAGAAGCATCAATTAAAACCATGAAATATCAAAATGGTCCGCATGCTGGATTAATTGGCCCACATATATCTCCCTGAATTCTTTCCAAGAATTTTGGAGATTCAGTAGCAATTTTGTTCATAGATGGCCTTATTATTAATTTTCCAAGTGAACATGTAGAGCATGTTAATTCATCTGATCGAGGAATTTTGACATTTCTTATTGAATGTCCAACTGAATGTGTTATTATTCTTTGCATCATCCCAGTTGCTGGATGCCCCAGACGATCATGCCATAAAATAATCAAATTTTTGTCATCTAACTTCTGGTTAGATACCATATTGATTTCCACGGTCGTATGTTTATACGATATAACCCCGAAGAATATATATGCTGGCAATTTCTCATATATATGTTTCTTGCCATGTTTTCTGTCGTGAGACATATATACTCTTTTTGATCTGTTGTCATTGTTTCTAGATGATAGCCATTTTGGCGTACATCTTTAAAGCTTATGAGATTTCTTCGAGATTTACTCTAATATAAAGCATTATTGATTATTAATTTTGTTCCATTTGGAAGCATTATACAAGCCTTTCCAGATCCTTCAATTAATTTAGCTGACCCAGAAATAGTGTTTACATTTGCTTGAAACAACTTTAGTTGTTAAAAATATTTTCTATCCTTCAAGATAGTATGTGTTGTTCCACTATCCAAAAGACATTGATATTCGGAACTAACTTCAGGCAGATCCATATCTTCATGAAATAAATTTGAGATTAGTTTAGAATAATATCATACAAAGTTTTATTGATGATAGGGATTTAAAGTACATGACTAGAAATTTAAAATACAAGACATAAATAAAATACATTAAAACATAATATATGTTACATTAGTAGATAGGAAACCTAAGCATTGTTATTTTCTCCAAGGATGAAATCATTTCCAATTTCAGCATTATCCATGAAATAATCAGATACGTCAAGGCTGGGACAAGGAGCATTCTCTTCGTTAACATAATTTGCTTCTGCATTTTTCTCTTTGCCTTTTATAGAAGCCTGGTAAAGGTCCACCAAATGTTTGGTCGTACGACAAGTACGTTCCCAATGCCCTGTCATGCCACATCTGTAACACGTGTCTTTTACTTTCGAAGGAGTTTGTTTGTGGCTTCCAGATGACAAACCCTTCTGTTTTTCAAAATTTTTAAAATGACTGTTTCTTTGAAAATTGTTTCTACCACGACCACGGCCACGACTGCGATAATTTCCACGGCCTCTTCCACGACCATTGTAATTTCCACGTCCACCTCTTCGTGTAGCATTTGACTCGGGTGGATAAGAATTTGTTGCATTTGCCTCATGATGAGTGGCCAAAGACCCCGTTGGTATAAGATTATGATTTTTCAACAAAAGTTCACTATTTTGTTCCACGACAAGAAATACACTCATTAATTCATTAAACTTTTTGAAGCCTTTTTCACAATACTGTTCTTGCAACAGTATGTTGCTTGCATGAAAGGTAGTAAGTGTTTTTTCAATCATCTGTTCATCCGTGACTGGATGATCACATTATCTCAATATAGATACTATCTCATGTATAGTTGTATTATAATCAATTACAGATTTGAAATCCTGGAATCGTAAATTTGTCCAGTCAAATAATGCCTTAGGAAGGAGCATCCTTTTGTGGTGTCCAAATATTTCATTAAGGCAATCCCATAATTCTTTGGGATCTTCAACCATCATGTACTCAGTTTTAAGGCCTTCATGTAAATGATGCCTTAACAACACTAAAACTTTTGCCTTATCTTGTTCAGTAATAGGTTTTACAAGTGTCATTGCAAAAGTGGTAGTATCAGTTGTTTGACCAGAGGGACTTTTATTTTCTTTAACAATGTGCTCAAAGCCTTGAACTTTCAAATTCATCATTGCATCCACTTTCCATTCCAAAAATTTCTTTCTAGATAAATCTAAAATGCCGAACTGTCTTTTCATAAGGTCTCCCATTTTAGCTACAACAAATTAAGTGATAATTAATTTATAATAATAAATTTTATGTACAACACATATGTTTACTCCTTCCATACTTATAGTTAGGTTAATAAAATAAGTAATAATTAAATTTAACAATAATAAACCATAAATAATATAGTTTTTTTCTCCCCCTTGGTTTATTATTGTGAGTAATTATATGATTAAGCAAGAATTAATCATGTTAGTTGCAAAAAAAAAAAAACAGCAAAACGACAACAATAACAGTCGTAACAATAATTATAATGATAACGGTAATATTATACAATGATGATTAATAACAACAAGCCAACATAATAAAACAAAAACAAGCTTTTAATCTACTAAACGACAAAATAAGTGAGTTTTACTTATACATAATGACAAAAATTAATATTGCTACTAATAAAACTACAAGCGCTGTAATTAGAACGAAGTATTGTTTTATCTTCATTAAATCTTCCTCAAAAGTGAAGGTGTGGGTGTTTTAGGTGCCGTCGTCGGGGAACATATCGGAGAAGAAGGGGGTGAAAAATTTTTAGGTGATTTTTTGGATAAAAAAGTAGGAAGGGATAAGGGCTTTGTGGTGAAATCAGGGGAAAAATCTGTCTTTTATAGAGGTAGATTATCCGTTACTATTCTGCACAACTGTAAAAATATCATATAATAGTCTAATATACTGACAAAAAATTATGGTCCAAATATATATATATATATATATATATATATATATATATTATAATTGTAAAAGGTTATCACACTGGGAATGCAAGCCATAGTGGTCCAAGAGCCCTAATATCTATATAAGATCATGGGTTCGAAAACGAAAAGAAACACGAAAAGTATGTAAAAGTAAGAAAATAATAAGTATAAAAAGGCTGCATCTTTTTGTCAATTTAGTTAATAATATGCATACAAAGTTACTAATCAACCTTTACGTAAAGAGATGAGCATGTAACATGCATAAATCAAACAAAAAACAATATACCAACATGAATAAAACAATGAAAGATAGTAATGAATTCATAAGTAAGAGATTTTTTTCACCGTTGTTTTTGAGATATATAATACAGTAAATATTTGAGTTTTTGGTATAGAGGATCCCAAATATGGGCAACTATAGAGCATACTTCTCAAAACATTTAGAAATAGATAGTATGATTTGTTATAAATTTTTAGAAGTAGGTATAAATATACCTGATTAGGAACTGGTGCTGATAACGTGTTAAATATTTACCAACGGTAAGAGATTTATTTGTGAAGGGATAAAGATAGAAAGCAAGTAGTAGTATGATAAAAAGTTTTTGTTCTTGCAACCACGTTCACAATACGTGAACTTGCTTATATATAGCCAAATAATTGTATACATTATTGTACTACATGCAAATTATTGTACTTGATAAAACTTACATTAACCGGTTAAAACCTCATGTGAACTTCAATCATGTTTGTACTTTTCTCAACAACAAGAGCATTCTCGCTAATGGGCAATATTTTAGTGGTTCAATCTCTCTCTAACCACTTTAACACTCGATCACTCCTGGGCATTTAATTGGTCATAATTTTTCCCTACCAAAAGAAAAAGAAATAAAAAAAAAAATAATTCACACCATTCTCTCTCCTACTTCCAACCAACATTTTCTTTTCCTACATAATTGTGTTATACTATTATTTAACTTTTAACTAGTATGTGACCCGGGCTTCGCTCCTAGTGATACTTTAAATAATTTTATTTTATAGTAGACGCTTTAAAAGTCTTGTTAATTTTTATATAATGGGTAAATTAGAATACAATGGATTTATTTTGTTTTTATTCTACATTCTAATACTTGTATTTATATATGAATGTGAATTAATAGAGCATGAATTATTTCTAGCTAAGATGGTAATACATGTTGTAATTGTGTGAGAAAAGATACACGTGGCACATACACAAATTTAGAAACGCCTTGTAATATATAGTATAAATGTTAATTAAATTTTGATTAATTAAATTATTTATGAGTACAATATTAATATTTGTATAGCAAAATGGGTCTCTATAAAATAGAGAAAATTATTTTATAGTCGTTGGTAATTTATGTTTTAGGTTTAAAATTATAGCCATTGGTATTCAAATAAAACGACTATTCAAATAAACGACCTTGGACAACAACTGCTCAAAGTAGAATAAAAAAATCAGTACCATGTAGTTCAACCCGAACACTTGTCATATTGTGATTAGTTAGGATAATTTTTACATTTCTTGTTTAAAAAAAAAATTAACTTTTACTTTAAAAAAAACAATTTAATAAAAAAATCCTTATCTCTCCTCCCCTCCCCCTCCCCTTCACCCACCTGTTGCCCACAACGCCATCCCTGCCGCCCCTCCATCCCCTTCCATTTCCTCGACACCCTAAAAAAACCACCCGGAACCACGAAAACCCACTCCACAACCATCTTGAAACCCACCCCCCACCCCCCACACACCTCAAAACCCACCTCACAACCACCCCATCCCCTTTGAAAGCACCCCAACCCCCCCCCCCAATCCACCCCACACCTGAAAAAACCCCTAAAACTCCCCTCACCCACCCCAACACAACCCCACTAACCAAGCCCGCAAATGCCCAATTGCTGAATCCCTTGCGAAAATGGGTAGCATGGTTGTAGGTGGGTTTTGAGGATTTGCAGGTAGATTTCAGGCTGTTTACATGGTGGAGCTTAAGGGGAAAAGGGGAGAGGGGGGGGGGGGTGGCAAGGGTGACTTGGGAGGGGTGGCAAAGTGAAGGTGAAGGGTGAAACAAGGGTTCGCCAACATGGACAACAGTGGGGCTCGGGTTTGGTTTACCGACGATGACAAGGGTGTGAGATGCTAGGTGGGGATTTGTCGACAAGGGGCTGGTGGCAGGGTAGGGGGTTTTCGTTTTTTATTAAAATCATTTTTTTGAAAAGAAAATGGTAAATTTTTTTAAACAACTATTAATTGCATTGTGACACGTGACACAATTAACCTACTTCGTATTAGATAGGTTACTCACCAATTGTGTTCTATTATGAATAGAAATCCATCAAAGGTAATTTTATTTTTGAAAGACCGTCCAAAAGTTGTTTTATTTTTGATAATTCATTTATATATACTAATACTATACTCGTAATAATTAATTCCCGAACCATGCTCGATTTTTTAAATTAATGGTAATTGAAATTGAAATATAGAAGTGTCTAGGAAAATGTACATAACAATAAATATTTAAATAACAATGTTCCTAGGCAAATTAATAATTCTATAAAAAATCTAAAAAAAAAAAATAAAAATAAAGTGTGGTTCACGAGGAAAAATCCCTTAATTAAAATTGATGGAGGAGAGCAGTCGAGCAGAAAGAAAATTAGTCAAAATCACCAAAAAGTAGCGAATTTGGACAATTTTATGCATCTAGCCCAAACTCATTTTATGAAGATAGGCCTTGTTGGGGGTACTAAACCACGCCCGCAATATGTTATGAACGGGAGTGGTTTAGTACCCAAATAAAATTAACGCAAACTATTGGGTGCGTCCACCCGTACCCAAGTGTTTGTGCGTCCATACAATTTTGGCTTCTCTTCCTCTCTCCTTCTTCTCTTCCTTTATCTTTCTCTCTCCTCTTCTACTACTTTTTTTAGATCTAAAATAAAACCAGAAATTCACATCAGTTGCAAAGGAAATTGTTTTGAAATTTCTATTGAATCAAAATTGATGATTTGTTTTGTTTGAAAGTAGATGATGGATGCGGAGGTTGAGGCGTTCGCGGAGGTGGAGTCGTTCGCTAGTGGTGGCGGCGTTCGCGGAGGTGGAGTTTTTCGTTGGTTTGCTTGGCTGTGTGGCTGGCCGTGGCTGCAGCAGGAAGGAGAGGGTGTGGTGGTGCGTGGATGTGTTGGTTGGTGGGTGCGATGGTTGGTGGAGCGGTTGTTGGTGGGTGCGGTGAGTTCGGTGGAAGGTGGATTAATGGGGTGGCGCGAGGATTGATGAGTAGGGTTGAAGGGCAGGAGAGAGAAAGTGGTGAAGGAGATGATAAAATTAGTGATGAGATGATGAAGCTGCTAGGCTGCCATTGAAAGGGGAGGAGAGAGAAAATCATGTGTTTTGTGGGATTTTTGTGTTTGGAGATGAACGTGAGTTTGATGACTTTTGTTTGGTTTGTTTATTGTTAACAAGCATATCAGCCAAGAGGAGAGACAAAGAAATAATTTGTACTTGTGTATACTTTGTATATAAGCCAATAAAAAAAATTTATTAGCCAATAAATGTCTAATATTAGCTAATATTAGGGACATATCAGACATAAATAAAAATGTATCAGCCAATAAAAGATAAATATCACCTAACAAGAGTAATACATCAGCTAAAAAGAGGAATATACCATCAAACAAAAGGTACTTATTAGCCAACCAAAAAAAATATCAACCAACAAAATATACATATAAGCCAACAAAATGAGTATATCAGCTAACAAAAAATAAATATAAGCCAACAAGAGGAGTATATCAGCAACAAATAAAAGATAATATAAGCCAACAAGAGGAATATATCAGCAACAAATAAAAGATAATATAAGCCAACAAGAGGAGTATATCAGCCAACAAAAGATACATATCAGTCAACAAAAGATACATATAAGCCAATAAGAGGAGTATATCAGCCAACAAAAGGTACTTATCAGCCAACAAAAGGAACATATCAGCCAACAAATAAAGTGTATCAACCAACAAAACCATCAGGTAAGCCAATAAAATAAACATATCAGCCAACAAAATAAAACATATAAGCCAACAATTAAATTACACATATCAACCAGCTAAAGAAACATATAAGTCAAATGATATCTGATATCAACCAACAAAAAGAACTTATAAAAAAATTTTAAAAAATATACCAGCCAACAAAAAGAATACATTAGTCAACCTAAAAATCATATCAGCCAACAAATGAAACATATCAGTTAACTCATGAAACATATAAGCCAACAAGTAAAGCATATCAACCAAGCCATCCGCACGGAAATTTGTGTGCGGGCATCCACACGCAATAGATTCTCTAAAATTAATCTAATACATTATTAGTGTTTTTTTAAGGGTAAAATTTAGGTTAGAAAAATAGTAAATTTTGTACTATATAAGGACAACTTTAAATTCTAATAAGTCAATGAAAGTCTGCCTTAATTCTAATAAGTCAATTACATGGGAAATTATATTTCCAAAGAAGTTGCAATTCTTTCATTCAACCAAACGGACTCTAGGAAAATTTTGGCCGAATGAAGAATTGGTAAAAAGGCGTAATAGCTCTGGTAAAAAGAAGGCATAAAAGCTTGGGGAGATCTAAATAAATAATCTCAATTTTGTAAACAGCACCCTGTCATTATCTATTTTGTAAAAAGCTCCCTGTCATTAATCATTATCTATTTGAGATTTGGCCTCCTGTCACCTCTTAGCACAAAAGGGCCGTCACATTGAGGGAATACTACATTGCAGCATTAATTGTCTTCTTTTTTGGCCTCTGTTGAGGAGTGAATCCCTTGACTACTTTCTGATCTTCATATTTGAGGCCATTTCAATTTTAGGACTATGTATGAATCTGCAATAGCCAATAATAAATGTTCTGAATTTTTTTTTTGGACAATTAGCTTCCAATTCCACCCACCCAAAAAAAAAAATTGCCAAACTGTCTTAAATAAACAAATTGAAATATTGCTCACCGAAGCAGGACCCTTCATTAACAGGAATGACTGTACTGAGAGATGGAGGACATGAAGTACAGTTACAGGCAGAAGTCCAAATCAGCTCGCTTTAGAACATTTGACACGCGTTGGAAAAACTCTGGTTCCTTTTCTTTAATGTCATCAAGTGCCATTGATTCATGTTCATCCACCTGTGGATTAGACAAATTATAATAAGCTCGAAAATCAGAGAATTTGGAGGGGGAAAAGTTGACATGGAACCAAAGGTGATCAATCAGGTGGAGTGAGATTACAAGAGCCAGCTTCAACATGAAAGCTAAATTCTCATTTGTATCCATATCCATGGAAATAATATAAAAATGTACTCCCTCTATTTTGTACTACCTTTTACCATCTTATCCTCTTTACGCCACTGTATTTATTCAACTTTTTCTTACCTTCGCCCATCTTTTTACCTTATCACTTATATTATAAACTATTTTTTTGCACTGACTCACATTTCCTATAAACAAGAATTTGCAGTAAATGATCAGTTTAGTTTATGCCTCAATTACACACACGGCTATTCAACTTAGGCTGTCCAATAAATATTTTCCCTCTGATATTTTAGAGTTTCCAATGACTCAATGACTTACAAAACTGGGAAGAAGATTGCTAAAGGAGTAACAAAGAGATTGGCACAGAACTGTAGTGAGTCTATCAATAACAGAGAGGGAAATAAACAGAAAGTTGTGATATAATTAGCACAGCTGCTGCGCCAACATCTCTGAAGTTTGCTGCACTTCATACAATAGCGCATGAAGATTTACAGTAAAACACACACACACACACACACACACATTAAAGAAGAAAAAATTGACATCCCTTGATTTCTGAAAGCAAATTTTAAATTGCAGTCAGACATACTATTTGTTGATTCACACTATAGAAGAACAAGAAAAATAGTGCTTATGTAATAAAAATACCTCATCGAACTTCAGAAGAATCAAGTTCGAAACAGATGCAGGCTTTGTGCTATCCCACCTATATTGACAATGACCAACGGTATGTCATGGAAAGCAGATAACAAGTAGCTATATTAACAAGCAACTCACCAGTACACAACTCAAAAAAAAAAAAAAAGAAAAAAAAAAAAATTGAAATGACTCAGAAGATGTTTTGGTACATTCATTAGATCCATGTTACCCCTTTTATTGTGGGGCTGAAGGGGTAAGATGGCAAACACTGAGTAGAACATAAAAGAACAAACTAAAATAGAAAGTGTAAAACATAATAGAACGGAGGGAGTAATTTACATCAAATATAGAGGCAGTTAAGTTTTAAATACGCAAATTTAACCCCAATAAGAAATCATATTTCCATACACTGAATATAATCCTTGAATTACACAATAATGAGGGAAGCATTGAATATTAAAAGAATAAAAACTATTTACAACATTTCCATAATATTCAGTTTCCATCAACTGCTTTATTATTAATTACCTCTTATACAATTCCAATTAAGTTATCAAAATTGATATTTTTTTCTCAATATATATTACGATGATAAATCATGTCCACCACCATTCTAATTTTACAAAATGTAGTCATTGCAACAACTAACTAATTTTACATTGCATGTTAGTGCCATTGGTCATGTAAACAATAGCAGCAAGAACATATTACCTACTCTCACTTGGCAAAATTACTAACCACCAGACCACAGCCAAGTGGTTAGTTTGCCGACCAATCCTTCGAATATTTTATGTTTTGATCAACAAAATTAATAACGTTAAAAGCTTACTCCAGTCTTTTCACCTTCTTGAAAAACATGGTTGATTATTCATCAAATAAAGCATATAGTGCATAATAAATTGGTTAAAACAAGAGACAACAAATACAAACAGACATAAAAACTACTAGTACAAATAAGGACTCTTGATTGCTTGAGCGTTTACCCAATAACAAAAGTAGAACAGGTACCTTACGAGCATCAATTCATTAACGGATCGCCACATTGCACGTCCCACACCATTAAAAGAACCATCTTTAGCACTTCGTCCATGCCACAACTCCTTGACAACATACCTCACTTCTTCAACATCTACCTAAATAAAGGACAAATAGTAATAGTCAATAATGTACATGACAGAAACAGCAGGCAATAAAAGCTGAGGTGAGCAGCAGGCAAAAAGGCACAGGTTTTCTCCCATTTTTACATCCAAGGTCGAGGGAACAAAGCTCAACCCAACAAATTGATGCCCACCCCACCCCCTCCCTCCATTCCCCTTTGAGGAGTCCACATTACTTAATTTAACCAAGAAAGTAATGGTTTTAATGGCAAAACAATAAGAACAGCTTGGTTTAAATAAAGTTGGCATAAAATCTCTAAAGCCACACATAACATTTCTAAAAATCTGAAAATTCCACTAGTATGTTACATGGAGAAAAATCATGCCAAAGTTCAAGCCTTCTTACCAAAACTCAAATTCTAGTATTTTCCCTACTCATTTCTATGAAATATTCCTAATTTTTGTCACAGCAAACTGTAAACAAGTCTTGTGAGTGTTCTGCTTCAGAGTTATGCACCTTTTTTACTATCTCAAGTTAAAGCTTTTAACTCCAAAACAATCCTCTTTCCATTTTTGTTACCTGGATTGGAACAAGGGGAGAGGGGGGCAATGAGAGTTACTTAAGGAAACCATCATACCTGTACTTCGCTAGCAGTACCATAAACTAGCTCTTCATGCTCAATCAACCGTTGATGGAGAGCTTGATAGTGCTCCACATCAAAATTAACTATTGGCTCATTTTCAATTTGCAGCCCTGCTAGCTTTGTGACAACATAGGAGGCCATAATTTGCCCAAAAATTGCAGGCACGGATCCAAGAACAGGTATAATCCGGACCCTAAACCCTGGTACAACCTAGATGAAAGAGTTAAAGGTCAGAACATCAGCAACATATATATATATATATATGGAGTCAAATGAGAAGTTTCTTAAAATGAGAAGGATGAGAAGGATTTTATGTGCATAAATTTTTCACTGAATGTGCATATTTTTTGAATATAATGTGCAAAAAAAATCTGACCAAAATTGAATGTGCATATTTTTTGCACCTAATGTGCATAAGTTTTCGTTTTTCCAGAAATTGCAAAAAAAGTATAGGTCCAAAATCAAATATGCACATTTTGTAGAAAATATATGCACATTTAGTTCAAAATAAATGCACATTTCATCCTTCTTATTCTTCTCAGTATAAGATCCTTCTCATTGGATCTCAACCCTAAATATATATATATATATATAGGGATCCGGTGAGAATTGGTCCATATGTAAGAATTCATACTTATATGAGAACTGATCTAAAATTTAGAACATGTGACTCAAATTAAAGTTTAGAAAATATGAGTTCCGGTGAGAATTGGTCCATATGTAAGAATTCATACTTATATGAGAACTGATCTAAAATTTAGAACATGTGACTCAAATTAAAGTTTAGAAAATATGAGTAATAATTTAGAAAACATCTGATTTAAGAATTTGAACATGTGAGTAAAAATTAAGAAAATCTGCTTTATGAAATTTAGAACATATGAGTAAAATTTAGAACATTTGATTTAAGATTACGAACATGTGAATAAAAATTTAGAACACTTGATATAAAATATAGAAAATGTGAGTAAAAATTTGGAACATACCAGTAACAATTAGAACATACGCTTTAAAATCTGGAACATATAATTAAAAGTCTTAGAGCACACGTTTTAAAATTTAGAACATATAAGTTAAAATTTTGGAACAAGCTAACTTAAATTTTAGAACATCAAACTCAACTAATTTATGGTTTAGAACATGTGAGTACTAAGGCTTTGTTGTTGCTGTTATTGTTGTTGTTGTATGACGTGCTATATATACTCCAATTACAGATAGTGAGCCAATTGTAATAGGTCGAGCATAGTAGAATTCTTTCTGCTGATTATATATCAGGATGTGGTTTAGGGAAATATTCATTATATATCACGTAAAGTCTATAGATCTGTTTTAATGTGTATTTAAGTAAATAAACTTCTTCATACATTGGAATATGTAATTAATGGTTAAATACGTCTTGGAGATAGTTAAAAATCCAATGTTTCACTTTAAGTAAAAGGAGGGATTACAGTCTATCCATCCCACAAAAAACATGCATAAAGCATTTGGCATACAATTAAATTTCTATTGATTGGATTTTTTAACATCACAAAAAAGACTGAAAATATTTTTTAACACTACAAAAAAATAAACTTTTATTTTAACACTACATTAAAAAAAAAAAAAAAAATAGATTTTACCACCACATAATTAATTTAATTGCAAACTTTGCAAACATCACCAATGTTAGCAAGATCAAATCCTTACCTGCTTAAAAAGAAGAAGCTGCGATCACTACTTCAAAAGTAGCAATTTTAGTTAAGAATAGCAGATGTGACCAGGTTAATATTATTCATCATCCATTTTTCGTACAAAATGATTTGAATACTAATTTAAGTAATGAATAAAGGGTTTGTAGTCAGAATCCAAATTTAAAATATACTCCATATATAGGTTAGAATCCAAAACTATCAAATATTTATTAGGTTTGCATATAATACTATGAATTGATATTAAGGAGAAAGTGGCATTTTAGACAATATCCTTATAGTAAGTTATGCGAAGCTTGGGAAATAAGTTAGATTTTATGTTGGCGGAGAAATGCTATAAATAAGAGGAGGTTAGGAAAAAATCATTATGTGGTTTATATATATTGTGATCGGCAATTTGTTGTAGTTGGGAGAGTGCAATTCATGTTCAGTAGTTGTATTTAGAAGACAACAATGAACAATTGTGCATTAGAGGACGAAGGCAATCACGCCTGTTCAGTAGATAATCAGTTATAGTTATTATGATAGTTATCATATACCTTACCATACTTTTTGGTCTGGGACCTTGGTCTACAGAAGGAAAACAAACTCATTGTTTTAAACAGAGAGGGTGGGGGGGGGGGGGATTTGGTTATATCTCCAACAGAGTAATATGTCAATTTTGCCAACAGTAGCGAGTGTTGTGTATTAATAGACTATTTGGCTTATTGGTCCTGATACAGTGAACAATCTTAATATTGAAAGATGATTAAGTAAAAATGGGATAGATTTGAAAGATGATAAGTTCAATTCATATCCCACATCAAAAGAGGTGAAGAGACAGAGGCTAATTTCCATAGAGATGTAAAGCAGCCTAAAAGTAGCCAGAAAACTTTAAGCATATATCACCTGATCACTGTACAAGGTGTGCACAAACAAACAGCTATTATTCACACTTTGTTCACTCTTTTTCCACTTTATCCTCTATTGTATACTCTCCATATTTTTTGCTCGTGTATTTAGGCCTCTTTAAGAGAATCTCCACTCCAACTTATGTTTCTTCACACTTCCTATTTGATCCTTGTCCCGATGCCAAACAAACAGGTGCTTAATTTACTTTTCCCATCTCTCTCTATGGTCAAGTGTTAAAGAGAAGGATCAATAGGAAGTCAACAATGAAGGAAAACCATCATCAATGGCCTCTAAGTTGGAATTCATGTGCAATGGGATAGAGGGGAATCATGAAACTGAGCTAATTATGCCTGTTTCATTTGTTGTCTGACAGCAGCCGAGCAAACAAACAGGTACAAGGTAGTTTATTCATAAAATGCAGGTCAATATTCACAAGATAAGGTGAATTAGAGCTTAGGATTCTCACTTGGTAATCAGAAGGATTTTCCTCTTCTCCATTAAGACCCTTGAATGGAAGCAGTTTTACTTTCGGTTTTTCCAGGGAGAACACCACAGGAATTCCACCTTCAATGCCATGGTCTCTCTTCAACCGTTGCCGAACCTGGTGAATAGAACAGATTGCTTATTGGACACAAAATTTTAGAGAGAATAAATCATGGAGACAGCTATACTGCAGTACTTGCCCTAGAACTGACCAACCATCAAGAAATATTTACAGCTAAGAAAGTAAAAAACACACAGTAATGCAAAACTCTTGGCACTGTTTTTTTAGCATAAGATTCTTGGCATTGTAAGTACTCCCTCCATTCTTGATTGTTTATTTGTTTGACTCAATTTCCATATTAGGCTGTTTTTTTTTTAAGTTCTACTCACTTAGCTTTATTCTATTTATAGCATACCCTTTTTACCATCTTACCCATCTAACCCCACAATGATTACATCTTTCCATACTCTCTCTCCTACTTTATTCACCTTTTTCTTACACAAACCTAGCTTTTTACGTTCTCTCTCTTACTTTATCTTACATCCACTCACATTCTTCAACATTTTCTTAAATTGCATATTCATAGTAAGTGAGTAAAACATAAAAGAACGGAGGTAGTAGTATAATATGCTTCAATTAATTTTACATTGTACCAATTTTGCTAGA
The DNA here is from genome assembly GCF_948465745.1 of Chenopodium album. Classification (NCBI taxonomy): domain Eukaryota; kingdom Viridiplantae; phylum Streptophyta; class Magnoliopsida; order Caryophyllales; family Amaranthaceae; genus Chenopodium; species Chenopodium album. The sequence goes on from NC_137844.1 coordinate 10,928,708, forward strand.
ACAGAACTAGGGAAGACATGTAATTTTCTCTAGTTCACTCTGGTAATTAACAGTAAAATGTATATAATAGGCAAATGATTTCATTGATAACAAAATTTAGAATACAAAGATGAGGATAGAGAAATACAGTTCGGGAAAGGGGGTCATTTGTTGATTCTCTCAAATCAGCCACGCGAATTCGAGTTGGGTCAGCTCTAGCGCCTGCTCCTGTTGCGGATAGAACTTTCAATCCCCTACGCACGCATGCAGCGAGCAATGCTACCTACAATAGATATCAAATTAGAGAAAAATGCAACTTATAAAACATGAATTCTTGATCTCTCAAATATTGGAGGCTGTAAAACAACTTTGTTGGATAACTACGAGTGCAAAAGTTATCAGTACCAACTTGCTAAAAAAATTAGCAATAGTGGCTTGGAAATTTACTTTCGTATCTATGTTGTCAATGCAATCCAAAACAAAATCAGGGTTTCCTGACAAAATCTTTTCTTCAGAGGATGCGTCATACAAAATCACTTGAGCATCAACTTGACACTCCGGAAAAATGCTTGAGAAGTGCTTCTTGAGGCATAGTGCTTTTGGCATACCAACATCCTCTCGTGTTGCAACGGCATGTCTATTGAGTGAAGAAAGTGAAACCTAGCCAAATCATGCAAACGACATTAGTTGGAATAGCATTGATTACCTACAAACCAAAATAAATCACTCTGTCTATTCTAGACTAAGAAGCATCACATTCCCAAATCAGCTCCTTCTTGAACGTATGGGATAAGTAAAAAAGAAACATATTAATGAAGACAAGAGAGTGGCCTTACCATTGACAAAAGAATAGCAAGAAAAAGAAAATCCTACCATCATTTGGTCATGTACAATTTTTGCATAAAATATGTAGCAACAAATGCGACAGCGAGTACAACAACACACCTCAAGTCTTCAACTATAACTTAAATTTTGTCTTTAGGGTGCCTTTCACCTGAATTTTCCATGTTTCGTTTGAAAAGCAATCATCCTTAAAAACACGGTAAATAGTTTTTTGTTTTCCTTTTCCATCTCCTTTGGACAAATAAAATAATTAACTACTTGTAGCCACTAAAAGTTTATTGAGTGTCACACTTCATATTGTCCTGGTCAAAGGATAACTGTTGACAACTATATATGACTAAAATAATGGAAAATTTGTCTAAAAGGTACTTATATGTTCAATTTTTTGTGAAGATGGACCTTATATGTTCAAAGTGGTGAAAAAGGTCCTTATAAGTTATAAGTTACTTTTGTCATGAGGAGGGACCTTGACATCAGAATAAGGACTACACTTTTCCGGCATTGACCATCATGTGACATGCATGTGATGTTTTAAAAAATGTCTTTTCCTTCTTTTTTTCCCATGATTTTGAGGAAAGAGAAGGAATTTTGAGAGAAAATTTGGGGATAGAAAGAGAGAGAATGTGAAAACAAGGGGAAAAAAATAAACGAAAAGGCCTTTTAAAAACATCACGTGCCACGTATGTGATGGTCAAGACTGGAAAAGTAAAGTCAATTGTCATAATCCGACGTCAAGGTCCCTTCTCACAACAAAAGTGGCTTCTAAGGACCTTTTTCACCACTTTGAACATATAAGGTCCTTATTCGCAAAAAATTGAACATATAAGTACCTTTCTAACAAATTTTCCTAAAATAATTAATCTGTTAAATTAATTATTTTGGCCTATTTTATTTATTTTAAATGAACTCGTTTAATTACAATGTAAAACACAACGAAGTGGTCAGGCAGTTTTACAGGTCATGGTTATTATTGTCCATGATAAAGGACTCATAAGGAGTTTTTAGGCTTATTTAAAAGTAAGTTGTCATGTAGCACAATTGTGTGGCCACTTAACAAAACCTTAAACTTGCTCGAACTTAGCATCCTAGAAGAAGAACAAGCACCAAACCAAACTTGTCATTCTAGTCAAGAAGACATATCTTGATCAAGATCAAGCCTCTTTCAGCCGTCATTAGAGAACATCAAAAAAAGTTGGCTTACAGTTCTAAGCACATGGAAAGCAAATCAATAGAGATATTAGAGATTGTAACCCAATATTTATACTAATAACATTGAACATTTGTTTTAATGATTTTGATTTTGATATTTCCATGTTGAAAATTTGTGGACACAAATTTTCAACACCCTTTTCATCTTCGCTATTCAAGTTTCAAAATTTGTGGAATTAATGGGGGCATGTCAATTTTACTTTCAAAATTTAACAAAATTTCAAGACGACGTTGCATATGATGTCAAATCTCCACATCGAGTCTTGTGGGAGCATTTGTAGACACCAATTTTTTGTCAAATTTATCTTTAAATAAGGAGATAATATCACAAAAAATATGTGATTATATCTTTAAAATCTCAACATAGTTTGGAATAAGCTGACAAGACCCCATAGCCCTTTAGAGAGAGGAGTCAAGAGGTTACGAGAAGGGATGGCAGAGGGTCCATGACCCTACCCTAAAATACGGATATGGGCCTTAATTTTCTAGACCCTATGGGTTAGGGTAGGGTATGGGTCTAGGTGGCATCGGGTAGTGTACGGGTCTAGTATAATGTTTTCAGACCCAGATCCTACCCACGGACCCTTCAGACCCTTACCTGATATGCAATGCAAAATTATGACCTACGGCTATATTAAGTAAACTTTTTAAAAACAAATTGATGAATCGATCTTAAAATGGAGCTTTCATCCTTTAATGGACACAGAGAGGGAGAAATAGTAGTAGATTAAGCTGGAAATAGTGTAAACCTGGTCAAAATCTACAAGAAGTAACCTCCCAACTCCAGATCTCAAAAGCATAGATGCAGCATGACTCCCAACGCCTCCAAGACCAATCACCACTACGAATGATTCTGTTACTTTCCGTTGGCAATCTAGACCAAAGAACTGAATGTTCCTGAATGATGTGAAAAGAAGAATCAAAAGAGAGCAGATGAATTGATGTGAAGGCTAACCAAAGGATCTCATAGTCCTATTGCATAAATGTCAAACAGATTAGCTAATAGGGTTATCAGCTGAAGATAACTAAAAGTTTATATCGATCTAGAATATGCTAATAATAAGTAAAGATCAAGATAATTACGACATAATCATCATGATAATATAATCGAGATGAACATGACCATTATCATAAATTGTATCATTATTTCTACAACATTAGTTAACTCGTATCTAATTGCTCCTCTAAAACCATAGAGCCAAAAAACAGAACAGATTGCCAAAGAATATTACTGTCTACACTAAGCCTCTAACAAGTAAACAGCCTATATAACCCATTGCTAAATACTCCCTCCGTCCCATAATTACAGGCAAATATACTATTTTGGGTGTCCCAAAATGTTCCTCCTATTACTAAAAATAACACCTAATCATTACTTACTTTTTAGTTTTTCTATACAAATTACACACATACCTAAAAAATCATTACTTACTTTTTCTCTTTTTCATACAAAATACACACACACCTAAAAAATCATTACTTACTTTTTAACTTTTCCATACAATATTCTCTACTTTTTATTATCCCTATACAACATTCTTCACTTTTTATCTTTTTTCATACAATATTCCTCTACTTTTTCCATCCTCCTTAAAAACCGTACTTTTTAGAGTTATTTGCCTGTAATTATGGGACGGAAGGAGTAGTATAGGACAATTCTATACTTACCCATACCTTAAAATGTCTACATTACATAATACTATCAACCAGGCAATGTCGAATCTTATGTATACTCGTCTTCCCACTCTCACAATGCAAAAATGCACATATGAAGTGATAATGCTGTATTTGATTTGTGCAAGTTATTAAATGTATTGATGATTTACGCATCAATACTAATATTTTAAAACAAGAAGTTGGAAGGACACTTGTCCTCTTCCTGTTTTTTTTTTTTTTTTTTTTTTTTTTTAATTTTTTAATTTTTTAATTTTTTTTTACAAAAAATTCAATCAAACGTTGCTTCTATCCTATTTTCCTTTTTCCCTCAAAAAAAAAAAAAAAACCTATTTTTGTTTCCATCCCAATACCTAAATATATTAATCATGTCTTTTCCTTAATATCAATGAAGTGTTATAATTCACTTTTTTTTTTCTTTTTATTTTTGCCTATTATTTCTTCTCCTATTGTTCATCTTTGGTTTTTTTTTTTTTTTTTTTTTTTTTTTGAAAAATCATCTTTGGTTTCTTAAATAGTCCGTTCACCATTTCTATACGTTTTGATTTTCAATAACCTCAAAAACAACTTTTAATTAGATTTCATTAGTGTCTTTTGGTAATTTCAACATAACATACTACAATTATGTTGAAAATTAGTTTATTTTCCCTTCACTCACTATTCTCTTCTTTGTTTCTTCCTTCTCTCAATTATTCCTCTTTTTCACCATATACAAAATCATTGTCAATATCTAATAAACTTCAAGAACAAAATCATGGTGTAAAAACAATTAAAGGTAAATTTTCTCAATTTTGTTTATAATTCATTTTTAACTTTATTTTTCCCAAATTTGTTTTTGATTTTTTCATTTGGTATTATACGTTTACTATTTTTTTTAAACAAATTGTCCTTTATATTTTTGTGTAATTCTTTTTGGAATAGAAGATCTGTATAATTTTGTTAAATTTTATTAAGAATTTTTATTTACGGTCAATAATATACAATATTTTTAATTTTTGTTATGTTTCATATTAAAGTTCGTTTTCAATTTTATTTATTTATTTATTTATTTTTTATTTTTTATTTATTTATGATTTTCAATTTAATCATCTTTAAAAGAAAATTATTTTTTCGAATTTCATTTAGGTTTTTATAAAGATCTGTATTTTGTATGTATTTTAAATTTGATCTTTTTTTTTTTCCTTACGATATTCTTTCTTCCAAATTTGTTTCTGAAAATTCATTTTTTAATTCTTATTTATTGTGAAATTTGTTTTAATTCTATTTTTAAATGAATTAGACTTTATAATTTCATCTACCACTTTTCAAAGATTTTAATAATTTTTTTATTCTCATTGTTTACAGCTTTTTTTAACAAAATCTTTTAAATTCGACATCGCTTGTGGTTTTCATTTAGGATTTTTTAACATTGTTTTTGTAAAATTTTGAATTAGATCTACTAAACTATGTTTAACTTGGATAAATTTTTTAATTTATGATTTAAAATTTATTTTGGTTTTTTTTAATAGTTTTTTTTAACGTTATTTTGATTTTTTTTTTAAAAGAATCCGATCTTATCCTAACATTTATTTATGAGTTGATAAAATATATTTGGCTTATCCTTTTTTTGATTCTATATTATGTTTTTTCGTTTTTAATTCATTGGTTTGGATTTATATTTTTTTGAAATTTTTTTTTTCTTTTATCGGTTTCTAAATTTGACAATTCTGTTATATAAGATATTGTATTCTACAAGATACTATTTGTCGATGTACTCAATTTAATTTTTTTAAAAATTTATGTTTTTCGTTTTGGTTTTTCTTCCAAGTATTGTTGATTTATTTATTTATTCATTTATTAATTGTGATTTTGTGTATTTTGCGGGTGAAAATTCATTATTCAACAACTAAACAATATATTTGATGGTAGCTACATCAATAATTTAAGATTTTTTAGCCGATTAGTTATGTACAAATGATTGTATATTCCTTTGCATTCTCAATGGTGTTAAATAATACTATAGTTAAAATTGAAAATATTAGTGTTTAATTATGCTTAACGATGTTTTTGGATGCATATTTTTTTGAAAAAATTGCCAAAAATAATACAACCTTTGGCCGATTCTTTTTTAATAATACAACCTTTGGATTATTTTGTAATTAAAAATTTCAACAACCCTATTGTTTAACTGCATCAATATATAATTTAATAATTTTCATTACATGCTTTGTTACTCTTATATTGGTAGATAGTTTGCTTTATGCAATATGTATCTCTCCAGTCTCCATATATGATATGAGGCAATACAACTTTTTAATTAAGAAATTAAAATTATAAGTAGTATTTCTACAACGCAATTTAGATTTACTTATAATTTGATTTAAATTAAACGTAGAGCAATCCAAGTATACAATAAAAAATAAAAAATAAAATAAAAAAATATTTAATCAAATTATTAAAAAATATTTAACTAACAAGTTTAACCTGTGCATCGCACGGGCTAAATACTAGTTTATCTTTAAAACAACTCGATTCAAATTAGATAAGGAAATACATAACAGCATTCCACATTAGAGATCACAGAAGATCACTATTCACCAAATCACTAATAAGGAAAAATATTTTTTTATAATTTGGAATAAGAAAGAAAAGCAAAAGCAGTTCCATTCTATAAAGGCAGGAACTATTCCTAGCAAACACTCTTTAAGAGAAGTCAAAGTACCTGGTCAGTTGCTCAGAGACTATTTCATCTTGCAAAATATCTGGAGCTACTTTACTTCCCATCCTATGCGTAACACATCCATTTTGGTCTGCCTCAAGGATTGATTGTTTGTCTGTATAGGACACAAAAGCTTCAGTAGTGTATAACAAAGCAACAGCGCACCAGCTGCCCGTGATATGGTTGGTAGAATTATACTTTTACTCTCGTCTAACTTTTTTTTTTTTCATTATAAAACTAATGAGATTATAATTAGTTCTAGTTTTTCATTTTAAAGCTAATAAGATCATAATAAGTTCTTAGTACTCTAAACATGTCTAAATCTCCACAGACCCAGGCCAATGGGGCCATGACAAACGCTCTTTTAATAAAGCATTAAAAAAAAAGGTTAACATCAGCCTAAAAACAGAACCATAGTTGCTAACTATCCTCATCCATCTTATGCCATCTATCATCTACTTCGTATCTGTTAAAATTTATTTAGGTACAAATTGTGTAGCCATTAACAGAATGTCTGGTAGTGCAAAGGAGATAAGAAGGCAAGGGAAAAGATGGTAAAGGTCAGGTGCATATGTGTTGCATGTGAGCTAAATGATGCTCAAATTTGAGCTAGCAAGGAAAAAATTACAATTCTCTACCATCAAATCTTGCCGCCTGTGGACTGCTGCCATTTTCTTCTACCCTTCTGCAAAAACAAGTTATTTATTCACAATTTAATAACCTAATTTTCAAACCATTTCTTTTTTAGAAAATCACCAAATGCAGAAGAAAGGGTACAGTGATTAAAAAAAAAAAAAAGAAAGTTAAGCATATTTGATTCAAATATGAAGTTTAACACCGAAATGCTAGATACCATATGGTGTAATGTGTACACATACAAAAATATATTAGTTTCTGCATAAGGTGTAATGTATAATTGTATACACAGATAAAAATATACTCCGTATTAGCTAAACATTGCATTGATATAAGAAGTAATAGATAATGTGGAATAAATAAATTAGTTAGGTACATGGATAATGTAGAAAAAGATGATCTAACTTGTATTTAGGCCTTAATACTTGTTGAATTAATCTCTCTATCTAGCATTTCGGTGTAATTGTGGGATTGAAGTAGGATATTAAAGAGGCGGTTGTCTAAAGCAGTAAAGCTCATCTGTGTAATAATGCAAGGGAGCTCAAATCTATCTTCAGTAACATTTTGGTAAATATTAATAAGTTGATTGCTAGTAGATTATTTACATGTATTCATAAGCATGTTTGTCGAGAGAGGAATAAAATGGCTCAAAGTCTCAAACTTTGGCTGAAATATCTTATTCTTTTGGCAAAGAAACTATTCAACCAGGAGAAAACCCTCCAACATTACCTTGTAATTGTTATTATACTATTGGACAAGTTCAATCCTAATGCAAAAGTCTTCCTCTCAAGAAATAACAACATACATCAATAGATACACATACCAAGAAATTCACCATAATTTGTCATTCAAACAATTTCATTCTTTACTTGCCACAAATGCAAATGAAAATATGCAAAAATGTCTAAGAGAGTTCAAACTTAGCAACCCACTTCACTCCATGACCAAAAACTCGACCGCCATTTCACTCCCATTTCATAAATTCAACTTGTATAAATCTATTCAAATATGTCAAATCATAACCTAATTGAAATTAAAACAACTAAATACTCATTCAATCTATACTTTGTAATTCATCCCCACAAACCCCAACAACACCCCCATCAAAACAAATAACAAAAATTAACAATTGGGTTGTTTCCAATTCAAAGCATCAGTAACAAAAAAAAAAAAAATCAAATAATTGATACATAATATTAATTCCAGCAAAAATTAATTAATTAATACCAATTATTTAAAATTTCAATAAAAAGTTGGGAAGTGAAGTATAAGACCTGCTGAGAAGCTTGAGAAGAGTGTAAGTAGAAAGAGAGCCTATGAATGCACTTGCGCCGATTAACGCCACCATCTTCATCCGCTCCTCCATTTTATTTTTTTATTTTTTATTTTTTTTTAATTTTGTTGAATTTTGAGAAGCAATTTCTCTTCAATTAGAACAGAAATGAAGAACTTAAGTTGAGTTCTTCGATTCTGTCTCCTATAACCACCCCCGAAAGCAAACCTTCTGCCTTGCAACTTTGGATGTTACAAGTAGAGGTGTCAATTCGGATAACCGGATGGAGTTTGGGTCGGGTCTGTTCGGGTCGGATCTGTTCGGGTCGGATATGTTCGGATCAAAATTATCCTTTTAACTCGGGTCGGGTCGGATCGGATCAAATTCGGGTCGGGACAAATTCGGGTCATGGTCTATCGAGTCCGGGTCGGATATGGGTCGGGTCAACTCCAGATCGGTTCACTTTCGGATCGAATAAATTTGGATCGGGTTTAAAACGGGTTTAACCGGATAACTTCGGGTCGGATGAATTTGGGTCGGGTTGATTACGGTTCGGATGATTTCGATTCGGTCAAGTTCGGTTTGATTAAGATAAGGTTGATCCGTTGATTCATTAAATGGTCAGTTTCAATTCAATTCCTTTTTGTGTTTGGCTGGATTTTGGTCGAGCTGACCAAATTCATATCCAAATAAGGTTATTTTTAATCTAGAGATATTATTGAGTTTTTACCTTATTATTGGTTCAATATGATTATTAATTACGAAGCACAAAGTTTTAGTTTTCTCATTTGATCAAGTTATGTATAATTTTTATCTTAAAGAAAAATTGAGATTGAATAATTATTGATAACTTATCATACTTATATAAGTGAGACCAAGCTAGTGATATATTAAGTTATTAACGAGTAATAGTTACATATGGTGATATATACAAAAAAGAATATCAATTTTTTAAGGTTATTGCAAGGTTACAACTCTTCATCAATTGTACAATCTTACGAGGTTATGAGTACTGTACTATTAGTTTAGTTTATTACTAGTTCAATTTGTATAAGATATTTGTTAGAGTTGTTAGAATTACTTTATTACTAATTCAATTTTTATATTAAAAACTTGACATTATACATATTGATAGTTAATTGTTACTACGTACATTCTTTTTATTTGAGCATAAATTATTGCATATGTATTTAGTGTGTATATAACCGTACGATGTATAATGCCTATAATTCTAGGATAATGCACAGTTGTAGAGGAAGTAGTAATGAAGGAATGTTGTGTATTTGTAAATACATAACAATAATTAAAATGTTCTAAAAAACACATGGTAGAGAGAGGAAAAAGGAGAGAGATAGGAAGAAAGAGCTCTTTATATGGACCCCACCTACTTTTTGGTCAGATTGTCTCACGTGATGGGTTTGTAGTAAATTTAAGACTTCAGACTATTTTTTTTTAGTAAAAAAGTTAACTTATTAATAATTAGTAAATATATTTTATAAGAACTTGAATAAAAAGGTCAATAATCAATTATGGTCGGGTTAAATTTGGATCGGGTAAAATCAAATCGAGTTAAAATCGGGTCGGGTTAATATCAGTTCGGGTCAAAACAGATCGGATCTGATCGATTATTTGTCGGGTCAATTTCGGATCGGGTTGAGCTCAGGTCGGGTCAAATCGGTTCGGGTTGAGTTCAGGTCGGGTCAAATCGGATTCGGGTTGAGTTCAGGTCGGATCAAATCGGTGTCGGGTTAAGTTCAGATCGGGTCAAGTTCGGATTCGGGTTGAGTTTAGTTCGGTTACAGTTCGGGTTTGGGTCTTGAATTTCTCGGATAAAATCGGATCGGTTACAGTTCGAAACGGATAATTTTTTTCGGGTCGGTTCGGGTTTGACACCTCTAGTTACAAGTTCGAATCCTACGACAATCACAATTTTTTTTAAACAAAGGATTACAAAGAAATACAAAGGCGAGTAGATTTTTAACCTCGGTTTCGTAAAAATCATAATCCTTTCCCTTTTTTTATTTTATTTTATTTTATTTTTTATTTGCATCAGTTTGATTGGCACATTTGTCGAGATGCAACTTTGACCATTAATATCTTTAACAAAATTATATTATGAAACTAGACATTACGACGAATCTAATGATATATTATACTTCTTCTGTTTTTTATAGTTGATACCATTCTATTATCACGCTTGCCAAAGCATGTTTTTAACGATTCATATTTCTAATTATCAACATTGTAAAATCATAAAAAGTGGATATTAATAAAATATATATTGAAACGATTCAAACAAGATCTCACATGAATATGTTTTATCGTATTTATAAACCACAAAAGCGAGTCAAAGTGTGTTGTGTGAATAGTGTAAAAGTCAAACGATGTCAATTAAAAAAACGAAGGAGGTATAATACGGAGTAACATTTATTTATATTATAAAAGTGAAAAAATTAAGTCAATCGTGATATGTGAATAGTGCAAAAATCAAAGTGATGCATTTAAAAAAAAAACGAACGGAGTACTTCGTAACATTTGCATTATTCATACTCCCTCTATGTTTTAATAAATGTTACAGTTTGACTTTTTCCACTATTCTCATAATGGTTTTAACTTGATTAATTCACTAATATGTAAAAACAAACAAATGATATTGTATAATATATTATTGGATTCGTTATAATGTATACTTTCATAATATGAATTTTCCTATAATTTTATTAACATATGATTAGATAAATTAACGGTCAAAGTTAACGGTCAAAGTTATGTCTCGACATGTGTGTTTGGTCAAAGTGTAACACTTATTAAAACACAGATGGAGTATATGTTTACTTTGATTATATTATATTTTGCATTATGTATCAACCTTTTACGTAGTATATTTTTTAGTAATTATGATTTATAATTATAAATATTAATGGTCAAAGTTATACATTGACAAGTGTGGCATAGTGTTGCGAATATAATGAAACCAAGAGAGCAAAAGCATTTTCTCTGGCTATGTGATGTACAAGATGTATCCACAATCTACATTGTGTAGATTGCAATATTTAATACCCCAAGAATAGTAACAAGGAATCCTTAAATACTACTCCGTACAAGCAAATGAATACTCCCTCAGTTACGAATTACTCGCAACAATTACTAAAAATAGCCGGTACACATTACTTGCAACAAATTTTTTTCTTTCCTTTTTTAGTAACTTTTTAAGAGTGAAATGGCGACTTTACCCTTACTATTATTTTTTAAGTTTGTTTACCATGTTATCATTACACTTACTTAACACTTAATCTAATCAGTAACTTTAACCACACTCCCACCAAAAATTAACCTCCTCCATCCTTATTTCATCAAAGATCAATCATCTCCCCAACTACCTCATTGAATGAATTGCATTCAATTCCCTTTGAATATGCTGCCCAGTTTCACCTTCTTTTGGAGTTTTCTCCAGAAATTCTACATAAACCTTAGATCTACTTCCTTTTTCCCTCTTCTCTCTCCTCTTCGTACTATCGTCACCCTCTCATTTTCTCTCTAAAACCCTAAATTCAATTTCTTATTACTCTCTTCCACACACCATGAGTTCCAACCCAGATCCAAATGAGCCCCTTCAACGCACTGAGAAGGATAGTGACCCTCCGTTCACACTCTATAGGGCGCAGCGAGGAACTGGAATCATGAAACCAGTTCGTCGGTGCTTTGCTTTGTTCTCGAGGTTCACCCATGGTAAAATTAGGGCTAAACTTGCTGCATACAGTTCTAGTGATGACAAAGAGGAGAATTTGAGGGGAGATACAGCGCAAAAGGAGGTTATTTAGCCTACACTAGGTCCAGATCTGTCGGCTTATGGTGCCCTGGTTTATGTCCGTGTCGCGGCTTTGAAAGAGGGCCTAACTGAAGTTATTGTGGAGAAGGAAAACCCTTCTGGGGAGTTAGATCTGGTGGAGCTAGGTGGGTCTGAGGCTGCTGGTGCAGTGGTGGAGGTTCCTGACTCCCCTGAGGTGGTGACTGAAGTTTTCCCTGAGTCCCTCAAGGCTTCCACCACCGGCGGCTCCTCCAGGGGGAAGCAACGGGTCAAATCTGTATTCACAGAGGATTTTAGTGATTGGGATCCTGCTTACATGGCCTATTTGAGGGACAAATACCCTCATGACTTCCCTTCCTCTAACTGATCTTGCAGCGGCGTAACTATTGCTAAACCCTACTTGTTTATTGTGATTAAATTATGCTTTGATTGGGTGAAATAGATTTTGATTTGGTTATTATGTTGAGTTCCTTCATTTGTTTCTTAGTTGCTTATGTTGATTGTTGTTGCTGGTTGTACTTGTTATGATGCTGAATGTGTTGGATTGGCTTTTAGTAGCCTGGTGAAATATGGTTGATGGTTGCTGTAGGCACCTGATTGTGTCTCCCCAAAAACCAAACCCAGTGATGAATAACTTTCACGTCATTTGATTATCGAACGAAGTGAAAATGTGAAAAGTATTGTGATGTGGTCGTTTTAAATAAAAATACTTCTTTTTGTTTTCGAAAATATTTCTTTTCTTACTCTATTTATGGAAAATGTCCAGTCTAGTTTTGTTTGGTTCATGATATGGGTCCAATAATAGTGTAGTTGGATTGGGTTTGGAAAGAGCTTTCCAACAATATATTATAAGCTCAATTCCGATGAATAATGAGGAAGTTATGGCCAAAATACTAAATTGGGCTTGAAATGAGTTTTATATACGGCCCAATGATCAAGTGGAAGGCCCATTAATTAATATTCCTAAAATCAGTAGTATTGACTTTAATCTTCTCGAATAATCTAGAAGGTCCTTTAAAATTCTAGTGGAATTAGGATTAATATTTATATCTTTTAGAAAATAAAGAGTTTTATTTGGAATAAAACAAGTGTTTTGAAAGATTAAATATGATTTTAAAAAGATAAGTACGGATGTTAATTAGTCTAATTTAATTAGATTAAGGACAGTGTACAATTTTGAATTAATGCGTTGACCATCACGAAACGACAGCTCCATCGCGTCGCGATGGACACTGTCGCACCGCAATGGGAGCAATTTTTCTCCAAATCGAATTCGATCTTTTTCTGATCGTTTCGGGACTTTTTTCCTTATAAATAGGGTCTTTGTTCCCCGTTTACAATCACCAACAATCATTTGATTCTCTTCTCTCTCTTAAGCAATAGCTTGTTCTTTCTCCCTCTTTCTAGCCTAGCCTTTTTACAAACACAACACCGCATTCACGAGTTCTAGACACACCTAGCCAAGTTCGAAGTTGCTTTCGTCCTAGACGTGAAAGGTTGATAATTTCTGAGGGTTTGGTCCCAAATCCCTATTTCAATTATTTAAATTAATTGTTTGATTTAATATTTTCATTGAAGTTACTAACGTGTGTATTGTTTTGATAGAAAGAGAAACGAGGTAACAAAGTGAGTAGTTTTATTGCTTTGTTTCTTTAAAAAGCATACTCAAATTATTTTGATTCCTAGTATTATGTTAGGATGTTATTTATGCTTTCTAGTGTCATGTTTAGGTTGCTTCCTATTTCTTATATCATGTTAATATCATGTTAGGGTTAAAGATTTGATCTTTAATGTTTAGTGATATGCTAGGGTTTGTTATTAATCTTGTTAGTATCATGCCTAGGATCTTGTTATTATTATGCTTTGTTGAGATTGAGATTATGATGATGATTTGTTGTGTCAATATTATTATGTTGCTTGATGTATTATTGTTATTGATTGATCACCCCCTCTCTTGCAGGATTAAAGGGAATTTGTACTTGTAATCACGCTTAATAAGATAATTAATAATTTTATTTAGGCTAATGTGATTTTAATTCAAGTGATTGCCAATAATAGTTTTGTTTGTGCATTAATATTCAACTAACATAGATTAAACAGGTTTAGGATGAATATATTGATTGTATGTTAGTCAGAAAGCGCACATGAATATGAGAAAAATAAAGTAGAGGCCTATTTTTAGGGCAGGGTTCAATCTCTTTTAGGTTGGATTTGTACCTTCATCCCCAAATATTCAGTCATGGTTCAGGACCACTATGGAGTTAGCGATCTCATGGATCGTGAAGGGGTGTAACCTTCACCCTATGAACGGTTTACAAGTTCCTAAAACTTGTTGGCGACTCTTTTGCTCTAGCTTCATTCCCTTTGGACGCCACCATAGTTAAGTGTATAATCACAGTGGGGCTCAAGTGTGGGATGCTTGAAATAATCCCTATAGTTGCTGATGGTTGTTGGTATATTGGAGTTTGGTTGTTTTTGATGGATGATGGTGGATATTGTTTCTTTAATACTTGTTGTGTTGATCGATTGAGACCCTAGTTCATGTTTTATGTACATGAGTCCCAACTATTGCCTTGTTTAGTTAGGGGAATGTTGTAGTACATGGATGATGAGCATGATTCTTTCATTATGGCCCATTGAATACTATGGTTGAGTGTGCTGTTTGCTGGATGATTTGAGTCCCAACTGTTGCTTGTGTTGTTGGTGCATTGAGTAGTCCCTCTCCATTCATGCATCAAAGTGTAATGCATATCCAGATGATGAAGGGACTCATCTGACAGTAGTCCCTTAACAAAGGATGGCTCCAACAACTTCATAGAGGTTGTTGTTACGGTGCCTTGTTGAGGGAGTATGATATGGTTAAGACAATCCCATCTGATGGATATTGGTACCGTAGTCACTGTCATAATAGAATAAGCATATGTGCACTTGTATTTTTGCATTTCCAAAATATTGAGACTTTACATAAGTCCTACTTCATTTACACTACACTGTCATGACTGCTTTACTAATGTTCCTAGCCTATTTACCAAAATACACATAAACAATACAAAAACAAACAAAAAACAAGTTTAAGTGTTACTGGTTATGTGTGCCAGTCCATGAGCTAGTCTAGAGGTTGTTGGTTACATCTTCATAAACAAAAACTTGTGTTTTGCATCTTCATCTTCAAAAACTTGTCTTTTGCATCTGAGTCTTCAAAAACTTGCATCTACATCTTCAACTTCAAACTCAAAAGGTTGTTGTTTGCATCATCACTTCATCAGTTTGCATCCACTTCCATTTCTTATGTTTCTGGTTGCATTCCTATTGTTGGAATGAAAATGGTGTTAAGATAGTTCACGGTCTGAGTTATGAGCTCCCTGCTTACTTCCAGTATTTCTTCTAGAGTCATTTCCCTCTCTTGTCTTGCCTTTGCCATGTCGGGTGAGTTAAAGTTATTTCCACCCTGTTTTTCCAATATTTTTATCATGCATGGTTGGAGAGTGATCCAGGAATACTTGTTGAGTGTTGGATCAAATACCTCAAATCAAATGCCTCTGCCACTTTTTCTAGAAGTTCATCTAATTTGGGAATGATTGATATTGGATTAATTGTATAACCCTAAAGAGACCAAGACCCAAAACATTTAGGTCAGGGGATTGGGCAGGTTGGACAACAAATTGGATGTTAAACCCATTTGCTTGAGTGGCTGCCAAAAATTCCTCATCTGTTGGAATTTGATAAGGCCTTGCATTGTCCCATTATATGATTATGTTTTTTAACAACTGTGCTGGCCACTCTACATGTATAGTTGGAATGATTTTGTGTAACAGCATGTCCCTTATAGCTTTTCTGTTGACACTCTGAATTGCTTTTATTTCCAATGTTCCTGCTTCTCTGTTTTTGCTTTTCTTCTTAACCCTTTCATACTTGACAAAAGGAAAGAGACCATACTTTCTTGAGTGAATCAAAGTCCCTTGCTTATTATATACAGGATTGTCAATCATTCCCATAAACATTGCCTTCAACTTGAACCTTTTTTAGTGTCGTGCTTTGTATGAGGTTTCTTCATTTGGTGTTAGGTAAAAGGTCCTTGTTTCTGGATTCAAATAGAACCATTTCTCATCAATGTGGATGTAATGTTGCATATCCATAAAAGTAGGGTCACCCTCACTAGGAAGAGGGTTAACATGATTAAGCACCCACTTCAGCCTTGCCACTTTGTGATTGTCACTTAATGTAGGGTGATTGGTTGCTGTTGTAGGAGTTTATAGGTACTATAAAGTGGAAAATCATGAATCATATTCAATCAAGCACCTAATCCCAAGATCGCATGCATAACACACAAGACACATAATCATACCTTTGAAGCGTGAATTCCACGTAACTATTTGACAGGCAAATCAGGGAGAGAATAGAGCCCCAAGCGTTGCTCCTCTACTTAGTCCACGAGCTTCAAACGAGCCGTCCACCAATACTAGATTGGTCGAGTGAAAGAGGAAAATCGCGATCACCACCTTTAAAGGACTAACCGACCACCACGATCCACTACCACCACGAACCACCACATTGGCGCAAGGGAGTAGGAGAGTTTGAGAGGGCTTGGTCTCGTGTTCGCTAACTCAGGTTTTTGATCTTGCTGATCAATTGAATTACATTAACCTGCAAACCCTAGGCACCTAGTCTATTTATAATCATATCATAATTAGACTAGGTTAGGAAGCCTAAAACCCTCCAATCCTCTCCATATGGCCAGCCATACTAGGGGATGAGGCCCATCATGGGCCTCGTCCTCTCGTGCTCGATTTAGGCCCTTTGTGTGACCTTATAGGATCCATCCAATTGGGCTTTGGGCTATTTTACTAGCCCAAAGATCGTTAGTACCTCTAGCTATGATAAAACGACGACCCAAATGTCCGAACTTAATTATCTCCATAATTTGATCCATTTATATATCTAGTAATTGCACACGACGAAGACATAAATCCTTCAACCTCCCACTTGTCTAAGACAAGTGTGCAATATTCACTACTACAAAAAAGGCTTTAAAGAACGGTTGAAACGGGCTTTATAGAACGCCTTGGAACCGTTCTTCTGCTAAGCGATGTATAAAGTATATAGATCGCCTCAAAGGGGCGTTCTATATGTTAGGCAATAGAGAACGGTTCTTAGTCATAACCGTTCTCTTTTCCCTTCATGAAATTAGAAAATAATGAAGAAAAACACAACGGGTAGGCTACTTAACCGTTTCATATTACTCCTACAAAAGAGAGCTGTCACCTTAGACAACCGTTCTCTATTCTTTTATTTTTTTTAAAAAATAAAATAAAATAGCTAGCATATACATCAATCCGTTGTATTCTGGTATTTCCTATAGTATTTTTCTTGTACATACTTTTTTGGATATATTAAAATAAAAATTACAGTATTGATAAAAATAACTTGTATACAAAGTATTACTCGTAATGTAGTATAGTAAAAAAACTGCATTTTCTTTGTACAAATACTTCCTTTTATCATGTATGTACAATTCAAGTATATGAATGATCAAACAAATCTAGGGTACTACTTATACTAAAGTACTGTATCATTTAACACACAAGTATTTAACATAATTCATCTATAGTGCCTCATTCACCATTTGTCTCATTTCTTTGTTGAGTCTCGTCACGTTTTCGATAGTCGATTAGTCAGAGAAGATGAATTAAATTAGAACACCTATACAATTCAATAACATAAGAAATTAATTCCAATATAGTGACAAAACAACCAAACAACAATTAAAAAAAAAGTAGATCAGAGAAACTACAAAGGCATAACTAAACAAATTAAAAAATATAACAATAGATCTAAAATCTTAATAAGAGATAGTAAATTATTTGTGAAATTAATAACAAAAACTTAAACACAAATGTAGAGGAAATCAACGAATACCGGATATCTATTAGATTAGAACTATAAACTTACCAATGACTCTAATTCCCCTAAATTGAAACTAAAGAACTTATTACCCCTTAAATTTCATATATGAAACCGCATATAATAAAATTAACTTATTTATTGCTTGTGTTTCTTGCTTACCTATGAATCTCTATCTTTCATGGACTGAAAAACCATCGGCTCGGAGAAGGCATGAATGAGGCGGTGAAGAAAGTGCATCTGTGTTGGTTTCTCCGAACCACAACCACCACCCCAACCACCTACACAGACACCGTTATCACCACTATTGCGCTGCCAGGACCTTTCCTGACCCTAATTAGCCATAAAATCCTTAAATTATCCATGAAGAATATCGTGAAAACTAAGAATTTCTATGGGATTTTTTTTATAAGGCTAAAATCAAATTAAAAGGGAGTATGAATGACTGAGAAATATAGGTGGAGAAAGAGAAGGGAGGCGGATAGATCAGGTAAGTAAGGAGTAGGGTTAGGTTTGCTACAGTAAAAACTATACTTGTTTGTGTATATATATATATATATATATATATATATATATATATATATATATATATATATATTAATACTCCATATATAATAAAGTAACTGCCCTCATTAAACATGAAAATAGAGGTTAATTGTGGGTGGGTGGTCAAATCCCTTAAATAAGGTAAAAGTACTACGTGAAAAAAGTATAATAATTGGAGACTTAACTTATTTTTTCATTAATTTAATAATTAAAATATATATTTTTATATGCTAACAAGAATACAGAACGGTTAGGAACTTAACCGTTCTATATTTATTACTTTACACAATGCCTGCAACTGATAGACGTTCTATATAATTGTAAAGAACGCCTATCCTACCTAACCATTCTATATCAAGCGTTTCCTATTCTAGTTTTTGTTGTAGTGATTCAAATTTCTTAAGTCAATAGGTGTCAATTTGATAATATGATTGCATCACATGTCGAGATCATATTAATCTACAAATCGTTTCTTGAAATCTGAGTTAGAATTACAAAACCAAATGATTACTGAGTAATGCATTTGAACGCGGCCACGTATTTTCTGAATTCTCCCTCTTTAAGCGGCCATGACACATTTCCTAATTTAATAGGTAGACTCAATCCAATCTTGTGACAACAAGGCTCCCACTCAACTTTTGAAATAACCAGGAAACACCCTTTATAATCTTCAGTTACGAGTAGACGTTTGAGTGTACCACAGCCATAGCATCCATTGAATGAAATCAATGTTCCACTCATGTCAAAGGAATCCACTAATATATCCGGAAGCTCTATACTTGAACTTCAAAGTAGGTCAATAGTTCGATCATGCATCATTCATGCATATCCAAGTGACTGACCGAGCATCACTATGCCCCTATAGCTCATGAAACTGCGCTATCCAATCAATCTTACATGCTAGTCCATTCATTGAAATCATTTATGCCCACTTTAATGATTTCAAACTAGGAACTTAAATAATATATGAATTTTGTTCACTTGTGAGGTTTCATTCACCAGGTCATCAACCTGATGAGCCCATCAATTCATAATTATTTTGGACATTTTATTTAATTTCCAAAACCATAATTAAATAAGAGAAATGATAATTTCTGTTTTAAACATAATTCTGCAAATTAATGCACTACTTATGTAATATGTTTTCTCAAAACATATACAACTTAAATTCCATAACTTGTTTCAATCCAAGTCTTTAATATAATTCTCATATCTTAGTCTATGGAAGGGGTTTAGTGATTTCTCACTCACAATAAAACTTTGCAGATCACGACATCCCACTTGTCATTGATCTCATAAATGAGGTGATATCTCATATCTATTTGTTTGGATTTGTGATGTGACCCTAGCTCCTTTGTTTTTGGTAAAGGTGTTCTTTTAGTCACAAGAAAATTTTATCCAAACTTTTTTTTAACTACTCTTACTGTAGCTAAACACACATATTCTGACACTGAGTATGCGTCAGTATTCTGCTTTGAACTCTTCAAGCTTACTGTCCTTTATCATCCAGACATAAATATGCATCTAGATCAACATCTAGAATCATCTTGCCCTTTTGGAAAACTTGCAACCGTATAACCTTTTGACAACTTGTTCATTCTTTACACCATAAACTAGAAACATTCATTTAGTCCTTCTCAAGTACTCAAGGATTTGCTCTTGACAACTTTCAGTATGCTTGTTTAGAATTTACTTGAAACTTGCTACACATGCACAAGTCATATGTAACATCTTGCTTTGTACATTTCATCCCACATATAATGGACCCTTTTGCAAAAGCATGAGGTACACTATCTATACAACTCAACTCTACTAGCTTTTGAAGGCACTGAGTTTTACTGAGCGTAATGCCACGAGACATGGGAAAACATCCTCTCTTAGAGTCTTGCTTCATGAACTTGTCAAGAACCTTA
This sequence comes from Chenopodium album, assembly GCF_948465745.1. Taxonomy (NCBI): domain Eukaryota; kingdom Viridiplantae; phylum Streptophyta; class Magnoliopsida; order Caryophyllales; family Amaranthaceae; genus Chenopodium; species Chenopodium album. Next base: position 10,949,188 of record NC_137844.1, read on the forward strand.
TCAACATAAGTCTCTCAATTCACTCCAATCATTCTTCAAGATTCACTTTGTGGATCTTGATTCCCAATATGTACTTAACATCTCCTAAGTCTATCATATAGAAACAACTCTCTAACCATTACTCGACTTATTCAAGCATTGATATGTCATTTCATATGAACTGTATGTCATCTACATACAAGACTAAGAAAACCAATTGCTCCCACTAAACTTCTTGTCTCTACAAGATTCCTTATCGTTCTTTGAGGAAATCAAACTGTTTGATTGCCTAATTGAAACGAATGTTCCAACTCCCTGATGCTTACTTCAATCCATTAAATGAATTTCTGAAGTTTGCAAAACTTTCTATGATTTCTGGATTTCAAAATTCTTAGGTTGTATCATATACATATCATCCATCAAGAACATTTCAAGAAGGTGATTTTTGATATCCAATGGTAAACTTCGTAATCGAAATCAGCAATCACTAGAAGAATCCGAATAGGCTTACACATCTAATAGGTTTGACCCTATTGGTAAGACTATCATGGACTAACACATCTTTACAGACATGGAGTCCATTCTGGATTTCATGGCTTTAAGCCCTTTCTTGAGTTGGCACTTATCCAAAGCTTGCTTGTAGGGCATGGATTCCAACCATTCCAATAGGAAAATTTTAGAATCCACCTTTTCTCAGAATTTCAACAAACTGTTTGTTTTGATCCCAAGTAACCTACGATAGGTATGAGCAGCAATAGAATTATTCTCTTCAACTCCTGAAGCCTTTCATTCAAGTGGGACGATAGAAGCCTTGCTAGTGGAATTAGCTTGCTTCGACACATGGTGTATCAAATTAGCTGAAGAATCCAAATAGGCTTACGCATCTAATAGGTTTGACCCTATTTGTAAGACTATCATGGACTAACACATCTTTACAGACATGGAGTCCATTCTGGAGTTCATGGCTTTAAGCCATTTCTTGAGTTGACACTTATCCAAAGCTTGCTTGTAGGGCATGGATTCCAACCATTCCAATAGGAAAATTTTAGAATCCACCTTTTCTCATAATTTCAACAAACTGTTTGTTTTTATCCCAAGTAACCTACGATAGGTATGAGCAACAATAGAATTATTCTCTTCAACTCTTTGAAGCCTTTGGATGGGCGTTAGAACGGTCGCTCATTCCACACTCAATCAAACACATTTATTAACAAACACCTTACAAACCAAACATAATGACAAGTAAGAGTTCGGTCCACAAGGAACGAGATATGATTGCTAAAGATCTTAACACTTAAGCTAATTCGAAGTCAATGGTGAATTGGGTTTCGTCAAGTAGACAAACAAACTATGGTTCTAAATCAATGGATTAAAGACACTAGGGAATGGGATCCACTCAACCAAGGCAATTAGGCAAACGGGAGTAAAATAGACAAGCTATAGCAAGGACTATATGTAAAATCAACCTCATGCAATAAGAATACAACTCACACTACTAAACTTAGATTCCTCATTAGTCTAGCAATAGATGATACATAATCAAATTACAATAAGTAATGACATACTCAATTTACACTTCCATGTCAAATTAGGCATATCATGCTATCAAGCTCCTAAGTCAAGGGTAGCTAATCCTATCATGAAGGACTAACAAGCAATCTCATATAATCAATTTAATTGCAATACAAACATCAATGTTTCTCCCATATTTGCATAACTAACCCAAAAGGTTGAGCTTCACCCAACCCCTAGCAAGAAGACTACTCACAACTCATATTTATCAACATGCAATCAACAATTAGGGTTCTAACTACTTCAATAATTGGGGGAAAGTGGTTAACGATTGAAATAACTATCATCCAATAACAAATTACCAAGAACTTAAGAAGATTTAAATGACATGCAAAAGCAAATGAAATCAGAAATTAAGTAGAAAAAGGTTGGAGAAATTACTAATTGAAGCTTGAAATTGAATAACAATGGAGGGACTTGTCTTCTACAATGATTGAGATTGAGAATTCCAAACTAATAATTGAAATCTAACTAATGATTTGAGAATATTTATGTTTCTACAACTACAAACTAAGAGGAAGCTCTGAAAACTTGGATTGCCGTACAATAGAGTCTAAAGGGGTATTTATATAGCCCTCAAATAAAAAGGACGGAGAAAACAAGAGTCGGGATTTTCTGCAAGTGCGCACGGACGTGCCAGGGGTGGCACGGACGTGCAGCCAGGTGGCACGGACGTGCCACCCTAAGCACGGACGTGCAGATTCGGGCAGTAGCTCAGTTTTGGCCAGGCAAACTGCACGGCCGTGCAGTTTATGGCACGGACGTGCTGGCTGAGATGCACGGACGTGCTGAAGCCTTGCACGTCCGTGCCAAATCGGGCAGTAGCTTGGTTTGGTTGGGACTGTCTTGCACGGCCGTGCAGGACATGGCACGTCCGTACAGGGTCTTCTAGGCCCTTCTCTTCACATTTTCCTTGATTTTGCTCCATTGTCAGGCTTCTATCCTTGGTTAATCATCCATATGCCTCAAATGATCGTTTTTAGACCTACAATCTCAACAAAAACACTAACAACCCGTGAAACAAGGGATACACAAAAATTGAATGAAAATAGGATAAAAGTGAACCAAAATGCCAATATATCGAGTAAGCAAGGCATCAAAATCACCCTAAAATCATATCAAATAACAAGTTATCAAATCCCCCCAAGCTAAGTTTTTGCTAGTCCTCGAGCAAAACAAACATGTCAAATTAAGAAGGAAGATTACTTGCTAATGATCAAACCAAGGAGAGAAAACACAAACACAAATCCGCATGGCAAGAACCATAAACACTTTTAGCACAAGTGAAAGCAATTTAAACCCCTAAGTCGCCTAAGAGGACGAGTTTTTATCTCGTGAGGGTTTCCCTTGAGCTTAACCCACAACTCACACAAACCACACCAACTAACATAGCACATTGTTGCTCTCAAAGTGGTCAAAACACCCAAAACCAATATTTTTATTGCCCAAGTCAACTCATCGGGATACAAAACACAAGCAAGACAAGTGAGCAACTTTCAAGAATTACCATTCATACAAATGTGCACCTAAGTTGGGGGTAGAGAGGCGAACTAAGCAAGGTTGCACTAGGATACTTCGTTATACCTTTTACTAGTTCATTAGAGCACGTCTAGATATTCCAAAGTTGCAAAGCCCTTTTTCGGTTATAAAATCTCAAAGTGCAAGTCCACCTCCTAAAATGCACTCCCAAGCCCTTTCAACTACGCTCTAATTCGGGAATTTACACAAGAAACTTCAAAATAGAAAGCGTGTGGGAGGCATCCACAAATTGACCTCTAGAATAGAAAAAGTGAAAATTTTGAGGATTTTGGAGGAGTTTTTTTTTTACTTCTCCACTCTTTTTCTATTTTTTTTTCATTCATTGCCCTCGCCTCTTTTAACTTTGAGCGGCTCTTTCTTTTATTCGAAACATGTGGCTTATTATGCCACTTATTACACAAGATATACATAGAACTAATTCCCTAGCAGAGTTTCGTTTCGGGGAGGAAGGGAGACACACCAAGGGCACAAGGGACCGCAATTTGATTCAAACATATCCTACTTTGGGAAAATTAGACAATATCCTATGCTAGACGTGCAATTGAGCATTCATCGGTTTTCATTTCATATACACTAGCGCAATCAAGATTAATAAGCCTCTAAATGACCCCAACTCTTGCACACACCCTTCTAAAAGAAGTTTTACTCATCACTCAAGAGTCAAGCAAGCAAATCATATAAACATCGTCATTTGAGTCTCATCCAAGGGCTAATTTTTTGGTTTTTTTTTTTTTTTTTTTTTTTTTTTTTTTTGTTTTTTAAGAAAGCGAGTTAGGAGAACTAAGCTAAGCATAAAAAAAAAATAGAACACAACTATACAACTAAATGAAGAGAGGAGAGAAGAAAAGTATTCACACATTAAGAGATTTAGATTTAGGGCGTTGGATTTCAAAGGGAGCAAATTTGGATGTTAAGGGGTTTGGATGTTAGGGGAAGGAACAAACAACATGCAAGGTAATCACCAATCAAGCACAAACAAGAACCAATCAACAAAACCAAAGAGAAAGACTCCCCCCCAAGCTATCATAAACATTGTCCCCAATGTTAAAACAATAAAAGCATAAGAAAGGGGAAAAAGAGACTAACTCATTGGTTTGGTCCTCCTTGGGAGCTTGAGCCCCCGGGGTACCAATGTCGGTAGACATTTCGGAACTCACCCAATTCCGACCGAAGTCCTTCGAAGCTTGTCCTCATGTTGTCGTAGGAGGACCTCATATCTTCGTGAGACTTTCTCATAGTCTCGAACTCGGTGGTCATCCGGTTGAACCCTTGGTTCATCAAATGCATTTGCTGCTCGAAGGTGAGGGGTGGGTTGCCCTCACCCATGCCTTGACCTTGGTACCCTTGTTGGTACCCTTGTTGGTGATCGTGTTGTTGTTGTTGTTGGAATTGTTGTTGTGGAGGTTGTTGCTGCTCTCCTTGCTCTTGCTCCTCTTCATCGTCTTCATCGCCGGGAGCCCAATCGTGGTCTCTCTCGAAGATCCAGTTGGTCTCGTCGTAGATGAAGGTCCGCTCCGGGTCGGGGAGGTAGGCGTAGGACCGGCCACTCACGTGCCACAGGTAGGGGTGTGGCCCCTCGACGTCCTCCACCCACCTCATTGTCCTAAGCGACTGCATATCGATCCGCGTCGCTCCTGGGAAAACCTGCTGATCTGCAAAATCAAGATTAAGAGCAGCAGCAATAATAGTGATCATACCACCTATGGTGATGTTACCGGACCCGATGGCAACATCCTCTAGGTGGTCTACAAACCAGGACCCTACATCTAGGGCCGAACTACCCATACTCAAGTTCCATAGGAAGTGAAGCTCCCTAGTGGACACTACCCCCGAACTGTCACCTCTAGCGAACGTCGTGTTCACTATGGTGCGCTGTGACAACCTAAATGCGGGGTGGATAATGGTCGTGGCCTTATCGGTCCTGGGGTTGTAGTTAAAGAGGCCGGTGATCTTCCTCCAAAACTCACGTGCGTTATAGCTACGGGGTGGCCTATCCTTTGCCCCAATGGTTCCGTTCGTAGGCCACCCGAACGCTTGGTTCACCCTATTGATGGTCATGGTATGGGTGGTGTTCATGAGTTGGAAGGTGATACGGCGGGGGTTCCTAGTTGTGTCCCGTTGGACTTGGAGGGTGGAGAGGAATTCAAGAGTTAATCTCTTGTAGGTCAAGGCATGTAAGTCTAGCCAACTACCTAGGCCACATCCCTCGAATAACATTCTAATGTCCTCCCCCACCCCTAGGGACTCGGCTACCTCCTCACTGTAGAATTTGGTCGGCCTAATTCTCCTCCTACTATTTCTTAGAAAATTGTTTGCAAAAGTTTCGTCATTGAAAATTATGCCCATTGTATCCACTTGTGATGGACCAACGGGAGGAGGAGGAGAAGGGTTGCGGTACCTAGAGTCCGTGTTTCTAGGTCGATTTCTTCTAGACATGGTCGGATTTATGCAATGCAATCAAACAAACCACAACCAAATAATCAACACAATAAACACACAATAGGCACTAAGTCCACTTATACACAACCAAAGTTCAAATAAGGCCAACAAATATTACACAATCAAGCCAAGCTCTAAGTCTCCCACCTAAAACAAGCAAAGCACCAAGCCACTAAGACTTAATCCAATCACAACCACAACAATTCTAATATCAAAATTATGCACTAGAATCAACAAATCCAACACAACAATTTACTCAAACAAGCATGCTTTGTCATGTATGAAAATCAATTCCTCAACCTCACTTACAAAAATTCAATTCTCAAAACACACCAAAATTCATTCAAACTCTATAATACTTGGCAATTATCAATTATCAATCACTCATAACCAATTTCAACAAACTTTCCCAACCAAATTCAAGCAAAAATTCAAGGATTCAAGCAAAAAATAGTAAAAGGGAGGAACTATTATACCGAGCTTATCGTGGGTGTAAAACCCGCAAATGAACCTCTCTTGCCTTCCTTTTTGCTTGCTTGACAACCACCTTCAACCAATTGCTCCAAAATTTACTCACAAAGAAAACCCCCAAATCAATTTTTTTCAAGTAAGGGTTTGAGTTTTTGGGTGATTTTTGGGGTAAAATGTGATAAAAGTGGTAGTAGTTTGTGAATTTGTTGAAATGGAGTGAAGATTTTTGTGAAATTTGTAAAATTTGAGTGAGAAATTGAGTGTTTGTGGGAATTTGAGTGAGTTGGGATGAAGAGAAGAGGGGTTTTTTAGAGAGAGAGAGGAGTGAGAATCGTGAGATTAAAAGAAGGGGAGTGAGAAATTTTTTTTTTTAGGTTAACCCCGTGGCTTTTACAGCCAAAATCGAGGCTGCACGGACGTGCCAAATTTGGCACGGACGTGCAGTTTCGATCAGATTTGAGAATAAGTTCCTGCCTGATTTGGCACGGACGTGCTGAATTTGGCACGTCCGTGCCAAATTTCGAAGCATTTTGGACACTTACTGCCTGATTATGCACGGACGTGCGATGTTCTGCACGTCCGTGCATACCTGATGCTGCATCTTTTTTTTTTTTTTTTATAATAGTAAGGCATAATAATAATAATAAAATTATTATTATCACCATTATTATTATTATTATTATTAATAAAATTGTCTACTACTTCATTTTCATAAAAACCTTTTCTTACTTCTCTTTTCATCAACACCTACAAAAGACATTGAGAGAAAAGTTAGTAATAGTAAAGTGATGGAAATTAAGTAATAGCTTATTGAGAGGAGAGTTGAGAAACTCGGGTTGCCTCCCGGAAGCGCTCTTTTAACGTCACTAGCTTGACGACCTCCACACTCAGGAGATAAGATTACATTGAGTTGATTCTAAAACACCCACATGAGCACCCTCGTAGTAAAGCTTGAGGCGATGCCCATTCACCTTGAAAGATCTCTTTCCGTCCATATCCCAAAATTCCACGGCTCCATGAGGAAACACTTCCTTGACGACAAAAGGTCCACTCCACCTTGATAAAAGTTTCCCGGGAAACAATTTCATCCTAGAGTTGTAGAGGAGTACTTTATCACCCTTTTGAAATGCTTTCTTTTCAATGTTCCGGTCGTGGCAATCCTTAGTGCAATTCTTATAGTTGCTAGCACACTCATAGGCTTCCAACCTTAGCTCTTCAAGCTCATGCAAATCAAGCCATCTTTGCTCTCCCGCGCTAGCCAAGTCGAAATTAATCTTCTTGATCGCCCATTGGGTTCGGTGCTCAAGCTCCACCGGTAGATGACAAGATTTTCCATACACTAGCCGGTATGGAGTTGTGCCTATTGGGGTCTTGTACGCCGTTCTATATGCCCATAGAGCGTCATCAAGCTTTTCCGACCAATCCTTCCTATTCTTAGCAACCGTCTTCTTGAGGATTAGCTTTATTTGACGGTTAGACACTTCCGCTTGTCCACTTGTTTGTGGATGATAGGTAAGGCCGAATCTTTGGTGGACCCCGTGCTTTCTTAGCATCTTTTGAAAAGCACTATGAACAAAATGTGAACCATTGTCACTCACCACCGCCCTTGGAATACCGAATCTTGGAAATATGACTTTTTTGAACATCTTCATGACAACCTTGTGGTCATTAGTTGGGGAGGCAATGACTTCCACCCATTTTGATACATAGTCGACCGCCACAAGGATGTATTGATTTCCATGAGAATTTGGGAATGGCCCCATGAAATCCATACCCCATACATCAAATACCTCAAGCTCAAGAATCGGTTGTTGGGGCATCTCATTGCGCTTGGATATGTTGCCGGTTCGTTGACACCGGTCACAAGTCTTCACAAATCCCCAAGCGCCCTTGAAAATGTGAGGCCACCACAAACCGCTATGCAAGATTTTCAATGCAGTTTTGTTGGCTCCCATATGCCCTCCACATGGATCGGAATGGCACATCTTGAGCACTCCTTGCACTTGTTCATCCGGGACACACCTACGGAGCAAACCATCCACTCCTCGTTTGTAGAGAATGGGATCATCCCATACATAATGTCTTGCTTCCCTTTTTAGCTTCTTCCTTTGATTCTTGGAGAAATCGGGTGGGCATTCTCCACAAGCCAAGTAGTTCACCAAGTCGGCGAACCAAGGAAGCTCCTTTTCATTCAAGATGTAAAGCACATCATCTCTCAATTCATCACATATAGGGATTTCATCATCGCTAGCTTGCACATTCTCTAGTCGGGAAAGATGGTCCGCAACCACATTCTCGGCCCCCTTTTTATCACGGATTTCAACATCAAATTGTTGGAGAGATAGGACCCACCGAAGAAGACGTGGCTTGGATTCTTTCTTTGCAATAAGGTACCTAATGGCTGCGTGATCGGTATAAACAATAGTTTTGGAACCAATGAGGTAGTTCCAAAACTTCTCAAAAGCATGAACCACGGCAAGAAACTCTTTCTCCGTTGTGGTGTAGTTCCGTTGAGCTTCATTCAAGGTCTTAGACATGTAGTAAATCACGTGAAGCTTCTTCTCTACCCTTTGCCCCAATACTCCTCCAATTGCAACATCACTTGCATCGCACATAAGTTCAAATGGCAAATCCCATCTTGGCCCTTGCACAATTGGAGTTGAGATTAAAGCCTCCTTTAATTTGTTGAAAGCTTGGTGACACTTTTCATCAAAAATAAAGATGACATCCTTTTGAAGAAGAGCATTTAGGGGTCTAGCAATTTGTGAGAAATCCTTGATGAATCTTCTATAGAACCCGGCATGCCCCAAAAGCAACCTTACTCCTCTCACATTGATTGGTGGCGGTAGCTTCTCTATCACTTCGACTTTGGCCTTGTCGACCTCAATCCCCTTACTTGAAATCTTGTGACCAAGGACAATTCCCTCTTCCACCATAAAGTGGCATTTTTCCCAATTTAAAACCAAATTGACCTTCTCACATCTTGCCAAGCACTTGCCCAAGTTGGACAAACAATCCTCGAATGAAAGGCCCCCTACCGAGAAGTCATCCATGAAAACTTCCATTTCGGCTTCAAGCATGTCCCCAAAAATACTCATCATGCATCTTTGGAAGGTTGCCGGTGCGTTGCAAAGCCCGAAGGGCATCCTCCTATATGCAAAAGTTCCATAGGGACAAGTAAAAGTTGTTTTCTCTTGGTCATCCGGGTTTATAGGGATTTGAAAGAAACCCGAATAACCATCAAGAAAGCAATAATACTTGTGCTTGGTTAGTCTTTCAAGCATTTGGTCGATAAAAGGGAGAGGAAAATGATCCTTGTTGGTGGATGCATTTAGACGTCTATAGTCTATGAACATCCTCCAACCGGTCACCGTTCTAGTTGAAATGAGATCACCATTCTCATTTTCAACTACGGTCATTCCTCCCTTTTTAGGGACCACATGAATGGGGGAAACCCATCTAGAACTCGAAATGGGGAAGATGATGCCGGCATCAAGGAGTTTGGTGATTTCTTTCTTCACCACCTCCCCCATTTGAGGATTGAGTTTCCTTTGCCTCTCAATGGAAGGCTTAGCACCCTCCTCAAGTGTTATGTGGTGCATACATAAAGCGGGACTAATACCTTTGAGGTTATCTATGGTATAGCCTAAAGCACCTTGGTGGTCTCTCAAAACACCACATAACATTTGAGTTTGGCACTCATTCAAAGAAGAATTCACAATAACCGGAAAAGTTGAATTGGGGCCCAAAAACTCATACCTTAGGAGTGATGGTAGAGGTTTCAACTCTACCATTGGAACACCCTTACCTTCTCTTGAGGTAGCTACTTCTAATGCATCATGTGTTGTGATTCCCATGCACACTTGCTCATCGCTTGATTCCGTACTTCCTTCAAGCATCTCCTCATACAATGCCATCTCTTTGCTTTGGTCACCTATCTTTTCCTTGTTCAAAAGGACATTCTCAAGGGCATCATTAGTAGTGAGCAAGTGCTCATGCATGGAAGTTACAATAGAATCAATAGTATCAATCATCATGCAATTATCAAGATTAGAGCTTGGATATTTCATGCTCTCATTCAAGTCAAATTCTATTACCTCATCTCCTACTTTTAGTGAAATTTTAGCACTTTTAACATCTATTAAAGCACCCGAAGTAGCAAGAAAAGGTCTTCCTAGAATTATTGGAATGTTAACATCTTCGTCCATCTCTAACACAACAAAATCCACTGGGATTACAAACTTTCCTACCCTTAGAGGAACATCCTCTACCTTACCCTTTGGGAATTTAATAGAGCGATCGGCCAATTGTAGGGTGATGTTGGTGGGTAGAAGTTCCCCTATCCCAAGTCTTTGGTATACCGAGTATGGCATTAGGCTAACACTAGCCCCTAGGTCACACAAAGCATTACCAATTTGCATCTTGTATATTGCACATGGGATAGAAAAGTTACCGGGGTCTTTCAACTTGGGTGGCATCTTGTTCATGATAATAGCACTACAATTCTCGGTGAGATTTACCGTTTCAACCAATTCACACTTTCTCCTTCCACTCAAAATGTCTTTTAAAAACCTAGCATAATTAGGCATTTGCTTGATAGCATCGGTAAAAGGAATTGAAAGATGAATTTGCTTTAATGTCTCAAGAAACTTTCCAAATTGCACATCTAATTTGTTTCTAACAAATTTATGAGGATATGGTAGCTTTTGCAATTGTTTTGTTTCCCTTTCTTTTTCTCTTTTCTCTTGACTCTCTTTTTCAAAATCATTCTCTTTTTCACATTCTTTTTCTTTCTCACATTCTTTTTCTCTTTCACTCTCTCGATTTTTTTCTTTTTCTTGCTCACAATCACTCTCAAGGGGAGGCTCACTCATGTTCACTCTCTCATTGCTTTTCTTAGGAACACTTTCTTCCAACACCTTCCCACTCCTAGTAGATATGGCATTAACGGGCCTCTTAGGATCTAGTCTTTGGGGTGGAAGTTTGGAAGTGCTAGCCCCTTCCTTCAAAGCATTGGCCAATTGTGAAATTTGAGTTTCAAGCATTTTATTATGAGTCATTACTTCATTAAACTTCTTGTCACTCGTGGCCATGAAAGTGTTGAACATTTTGGTTTGACTTTCCATCATTTCCTCTAGATTAGACTTACTAGGTGGTGCTTGGGCATAATAGTTATCTTGGGGTGCTCTATTACCTCTCACATTTGAATTGGAAGCATTTTGATTAGAAAAACCTCTATTATTATTGTTGTTCCAATTATTCCTATTATTAGAGTTCCCCCCTTGGTGATATTGGCCTTGATTCCCATAATTCCCTTGATTATTATGGTTATGGTTACCATAACCACCTTGTTGGTTGTAGTTACCTTGGGGATTTTGGTCCCTTTGGTTCCTATTACCCCATTGGTTTTGGTTATGGTAATCATAATCATTTCCTCTTTGGTTATAAGCATTTCCCCCTTGTTCCCTTCGATTCGGTGGTAAATATCTTTGATTGTCATTCCTAGGTCTATTATCATAAGACAAAGCATTGACCTGTTCATTTTCATTATCATTACCCTCTTCATAATGGGATTGGGGTTGGGAATCATAATTACAAGAAGAGGTATCATGGTCATATGACCCACAATTTTCACAAAACAAACACCCATGTGGCATGTTATTAGATGTAGAAGGAGAAGAGTTAGAATTCATACCTCTCCCCTTAGATTGGGAGGGATGCTCTTGTTGTGAAGTGGAAGTCTCTAGCTTTGCCTTGATAGATGTCATCTCCTTGCCAAGATTGGCTATTTGAGATGTCAAATTATTGATGGCGTTGAGGTGATCGACGGAGTAGACCGCATTCCCTCCTTTGCTTAAAGACTCCCTCTCTCCTTCCTGCCAATCCATGTGGTGTCTCACCACATCCTCAATTATCTCGATGACTTGCTCCTCCGTTTTGTTCATAATCGGGCCACCCGCTCCCGCATCCAAGCTAGTCTTTCCTTGTGGGCTAAATCCCCCATAGAAAATTTGAAGCACTTGATATGATGGAATGCCATGATGAGGGCACTCCCTTTGATATTCTTTGTATCGTTCCCATGCCTCATATATGGTTTCACTAGCCCTTTGACGGAAGCCTTGGATCAAAGCCCTTGCCTCGGCCGTCTTCTTTTGAGAATAGAATCTCCCTAAGAAAGTCGTGGTGACCTCGTCCCAAGTTCTCAAGGAGTTAGGCCTCACCTCCTTCTCAAGCCATTCAAGAGCCCTTCCTATCAAAAAAAAAAGGAAATAGCTTTAGTCTCACAAACTCTTGAGTTACCCCATTTACCTTGATTGTGTTGCAATATTTCTCGAACTCGTTCAAGTGTGCAAGAGGGCTCTCATGTTTTGCTCCACTATATTGCCTCCTTTCAATCAAATTTATCATCGCGGGCCGAATCTCGAAGTCATTGGCTTGAGTGACGGGTGGAGCAATGCCGCTTGAAGCTCTATAAGCTCCCGGAGTTCCCAACTCCTTTAAAGGTCTTTGAGGTGGTGGTTCCGCGTCACCCATTTGATCTCGATCCTCCTCGAAATTGGTCTCTCTAGTTGGGGGAGTATTGAACGGCCTAGAACCGGCTCTTTTTCTCCTTCTATAAGTTTGCTCAATCTCGGGATCGTAAGGTACCAAGATCCTGTTATGAGTTCTGCGCATACACTCTCAACAAACGCAATTAGTACCAAGGCTACAAGTGTAGCCAAAAAGAAACAATTCTTTTTGAAATTTTTATGGTTTATGGTGAACTAGACTCAAGTAATCAATTAGCAATCAACAACACCGTTCCCCGGCAACGGCGCCATTTTGATGGGCGTTAGAACGGTCGCTCATTCCACACTCAATCAAACACATTTCTTAACAAACACCTTACAAACCAAGCATAATGACAAGTAAGAGTTCGGTCCACAAGGAACGGGATATGGTTGCTAAAGATCTTAACACTTAAGCTAATTCGAAGTCAATGGTGAATTGGGTTTCGTCAAGTAGACAAACAAACTATGGTTCTAAATCAATAGATTAAAGACACTAGGGAATGGGATCCACTCAACCAAGGCAATTAGGCAAACGGGAGTAAAATAGACAAGCTATAGCAAGGACTATATGTAAAATCAACCTCATGCAATAAGAATACAACTCACACTACTAAACTTAGATTCCTCATTAGTCTAGCAATAGATGATACATAATCAAATTACAATAAGTAATGACATACTCAATTTACACTTCCATGTCAAATTAGGCATATCATGCTATCAAGCTCCTAAGTCAAGGGTAGCTAATCCTATCATGAAGGACTAACAAGCAATCTCATATAATCAATTTAATTGCAATACAAACATCAATGTTTCTCCCATATTTGCATAACTAACCCAAAAGGTTGAGCTTCACCCAACCCCTAGCAAGAAGACTACTCACAACTCATATTTATCAACATGCAATCAACAATTAGGGTTCTAACTACTTCAATAATTGGGGGAAAGTGGTTAACGATTGAAATAACTATCATCCAATAACAAATTACCAAGAACTTAAGAAGATTTAAATGACATGCAAAAGCAAATGAAATCAGAAATTAAGTAGAAAAAGGTTGGAGAAATTACTAATTGAAGCTTGAAATTGAATAACAATGGAGGAACTTGTCTTCTACAATGATGGAGATTGAGAATTCCAAACTAATAATTGAAATCTAACTAATGATTTGAGAGTATTTATGTTTCTACAACTGCAAACTAAGAGGAAGCTCTGAAAACTTGGATTGCCGTACAATAGAGTCTAAGGGGGTATTTATATAACCCTCAAATAAAAAGGACGGAGAAAACAAGAGTCGGGATTTTCTGCAAGTGCGCACGGACGTGCCAGGGGTGGCACGGACGTGCAGCCAGGTGGCACGGACGTGCCACCCTAAGCACGGACGTGCAGATTCGGGCAGTAGCTCAGTTTTGGCCAGGCAAACTGCACGGCCGTGCAGTTTATGGCACGGACGTGCTGGCTGAGATGCACGGACGTGCTGAAGCCTTGCACGTCCGTGCCAAATCGGGCAGTAGCTTGGTTTGGTTGGGACTGTCTTGCACGACCGTGCAGGACATGGCACGTCCGTGCAGGGTCTTCTAGGCCCTTCTCTTCACATTTTCCTTGATTTTGCTCCATTGTCAGGCTTCTATCCTTGGTTAATCATCCATATGCCTCAAATGATCGTTTTTAGACCTACAATCTCAACAAAAACACTAACAACCCGTGAAGCAAGGGATACACAAAAATTGAATGAAAATAGGATAGAAGTGAACCAAAATGCCAATATATCGAGTAAACAAGGCATCAAAATCACCCTAAAATCATATCAAATAACAAGTTATCACCTTTCATTCAAGTGGGACAATAGAAGCCTGACTAGTGGAATTAACTTGCTTCGACACATGGTTTATCAAATTAGCTGATTTCATATACCTTCATCTGTGATGTAGTGTTATCCACATCCATTTGTTGCTCGTCTCGAATCTCATCGAGATCTAACTTTACTCCCACTTGGCTTTGTAGGAAGAGATTTCTTTCTATAAAGACATTATCGCGAGCAACCAACACTTTGTTTTCTACGTGATTGTAGGAATAATACCTCTTAGTTTCCATGGGAAAACCCATGAAGAACTATTTATGTTGATTTAGGGTGTATTATGTCATCTTTGTAAACATTTTACATTGATTTCATAACCCTTAATCCTGTTTTGAAAAGATAACTTTTTGGAACATTTCCAGTTCATAACTGTTATGACATCTTTTCTACTGCTTTGGTTAAGTTTCCTGTTTAGTATATTCGCAATTGTTGTTGTAATGCATATCCTCAAACGATATTTGTAAATCATTAAAGCTAATCTAGGATCGAACCATGGCAAGCAAAGTTTGATTCCTGCTTTCAACTTACATTTTAAATGTAATGTTTCTGGATTGTGAACTAATTCAACAATTCCCTTTTAGATGATCATTGATTTTGAGTTAAATATTTATCACAACAATCATATCGTGGTGTTAAATTGTTCAAGTCAAATTGACTTTACATTTCATTTTGGAATTTTGAACATTTCAATGATTCCATGCTTTACTTCATTAAGTAATTATCAATATAGTTACTTAAATCGTTAGTAAAAGCAATGAAATAGTTAAATCTCTTTGCTAATTCTTGAACTTATGGTACACACACATCATATGTATGAGTTCCAAAAGGTCATTTTAGCTCTTTTACCTTTTCAACTAAAAGGCGACTTGGTCACTTTATCAAGAATGACTTCTAATTCTCAAGTGATTCATAATCAAATTAGAATAAGAGTCCATCCAATTGTTACTTTGGATGTGCATATTGGTTATGTGACCTAATCTTACTTTGTTATAAGTAAGTTT
The DNA here is from genome assembly GCF_948465745.1 of Chenopodium album. NCBI lineage: Eukaryota > Viridiplantae > Streptophyta > Magnoliopsida > Caryophyllales > Amaranthaceae > Chenopodium > Chenopodium album. The sequence goes on from NC_137844.1 coordinate 10,964,596, forward strand.
ATCTTTAAATCATCTAATATTACTTTTGTGATCTACTTATATCAATGTCATAAAATAAAATAACTCATATCTAGCAAAATGAAAAGAATTTATTACCTTGATCATGGATCAACACTTGTCCATGCCAAGTAAAACCAAATCAGTATTCAAACTAACACTGAAAATTGTCTCATCAAAAACTGGAAATTGTTCTAAAATCATGATAAACTAATCAGAAAAAAAAAAACTATGAAGATATCTCTGGTCACTCAAACACTTCTAGTGCACCTTCAAGCTCCATTTCCATGCTAGCTTCACTTGTTTGCAGTCCCTGCGCATCATTCATAATGTTAAGCACTGCAACTTGGTATCACATATCTAAGTGAAAGTTAAAATGTTTATAACATAATACCTGAGGTTGATGCTCCATTCTTCTTGAGGAAGTCAAGGTATTTCTGGCAATTGCGTTTCCAATGCCCCTTCTTCTTGCAGTAAAAGCATTCACTTTCACTTGCAGCCTTGGGTTTTGGATTCGCCTTAGGCTTCTCAGGAGCCTTGGCAACTTGCTTGCCCTTGCTCTTAGCACTAGCCTTTTGCCCCTTCTTCTTGAACCCCTTTCCCTTTTGAACCATGAGAACCTCTTTCTTAGGTTGCTTAGGGATTTGCTTATCAGCACTAACCAATGCGTGTAATTGATTCATAGTCTTTGCAGTCGCAATCATGTTAAAATTCATGATAAACTAGTTGAAACTTTCTGGGAGTGGAGAATGATGTCTATTGCCATCTCATCACTGTATGGGTGCCCCAGTTTCTCCATATTTTGAATAAGGCCGATCATTTTGAAAACATGATCATGAACTGTGGCACCCTTCTCCATCCTACAATCCAGAATCTCACGATGGAGCTAGTACCTTTCAACTCTAGCTTGTTTCTTAAACAAAGCTTTGAGTTCTTGCATGATTGTTACGCATCCTGATCCTCAAAACGCTTTTGAAGACTAGGTTCCATGGTAGCAATCGTCAGGCAAGTGATAGGCACAGCTCTACCATGAGCTTCCTTATGCTTCTTGACTTCTGCCGTAGTTGCAGTTTCGGGAAGAGGTCCTGGTAATGGGGTGTCAATGACATCCTCTCTACCTTTAGATTTCAGAACGAGCCTTAGCATTCTTTCCTAAGTGGAAAAGTTTTCTCCTGTCAACCTATCCTTCTCAAGGAATGGTCGAAGATTGTAAATGTTGTTGTCATTGTGATTACGGCTACCCATCTATGTCAAAATAAGGTAAAGTTTAATAATTATGTTTAATTTGACATTAAAGTACCATATACGAATTAATTAGGTAACTTTAAAGCACTTTATTCAACATTAATTGATCCCAATTGAATTTTAAGTGATTCCAAGATCCTTTATTTGTGTAATAGTTGACCGGACTGAGGCCCTACCATCAAACATTACATTTTCAAGGTGAGTAAACTCTTTACTGATTACAACTCTTGTAATTCTTGGTTGAATAATTAACCATCACATGTTTAATTATTACCTGTAATACCTCATATTTTATACGTATTTTAATTAAAATAAGTATTTTGAGAAGTATTTAATTAAATTAAAATTTTTTATTTAAAGTATTTTAATTATTTATTTTAATAAGTTTGGAAATATTTAATAAAAGGAAAGTTTATTTAATTAATTATTTTAATTAAGTTGGGGTTTAATTTAGGAAAGTTTTATTTTAAGTAAAGTTTTATTAGGGAAGGGATTAGGAAAATTAAAAGAGGAAATTTTTGGGAGAAGGGTTTCTAGAGAAAGGGTATAAATATTCAACACATGAGGCAAATCAAACTTTGCCCAGAGTGGAGAAAACTCAAGGTAAACTTCTCTCCCTTTTCTCTTAATTTTTCTTTTCTTTTTCTTTCTCTTTTTCCCCTTCCCCTTTTCGGCCTCCCCCTTACCGCCGGCCACCACCACCACTGGTGGCCCGCCGGCGCCAGCCACCAGCAGCAGCAGCCTGCGGCAGCCGGCAGTGGTGGCCGGCCAGCCAACATTTTCGAACAAAAAAAAAATTAAAACTTTGTTTCAAAAATCAATTTAATCCTAGATCTAAATATTAATTATGGGTTTTGTGATTTGAATTTGGATGTTTGATTATGAGTATTATGTTAATTAATTTTCAGATTATGTTTTTAATTAAAAAGCCCTAATTTTTGAAACTCTAGGTTCTTGATTTGTAAATTATTGAAGGGTTATGATATATAATGGTGTAGACCTTTGATTAAAGTGTTTTAAGGCTTAATTGCAGCAAGTTTTAATTAAAATATAGTGCTGGAATTTTTGGTAGAGCATTAAAAATCAAATTTCTTCAAGGAATTTTAATTACCCATTAATTGGGATTAAAGTATGATGTTTTAAATATAATTTCAGCTTATTTTGAAATAAATTATGAGGGGTTTTATAATAGTATATATTGCTGGAAATTTGTGTAGAGTGGATTTTAATACTCTTTTATGATTTTAAATTGTAGGAGACTTTGAAGTGAGCGATTTTTATTAGTCGTGGCGATTTTAAGATCGTATACAAGGTATGTTCTCGTACTTAGCATAATTTTATTGATGTAGTAGCATGTTAAATGTGTTTAATTGATTACAAGTAGTATCATGCTAGATTTGGAATGGAATTATGATTTGGATGTTATTGGTGATTGGATTATGAAGCATGATTTATTTGTGGTGGATTATTGGATGGAAAATAATAGTTTGGAATATTATTTATGAACCACATATTTATTTATGGCATGTTAGAGAGCATGTTTAATTAAACTAAATGTTTAATTTGGTTTGGAATATTGAAAAGGAGTTTTATTATGGTTCATATAATTTTTATTGATGCTTTAAGCATGAGAAAAGAGCTACATATGTGTGCCTTAGTGCACTTAAGGTGTTTTTAACACCGAGGGATAGGATTTGTGGCGCTTTATGCGTTTAAGGTGTCATTGGCACCGAAATAGAGTTAAAAAGGGTTCAACATTAAATACTATGTGGTCACTAATTATTCAAGAATTAAATTGGTATATTTGATTGATTGAATAATTATTGTTGATTGAATGATTATGCTTTGAGAGTCATCACCAAGTTTAATAATCTGTAAATAACGTAAAGTGAAAGAGATTACGCACCAAAACTCTTGGAATGTATATACCTTGAGTATGAACATATGGGGGAGTTATGTGACTTTATATTTGATCATAACTTCTACTGGAGTACAGGACGTTGTACATTACTTTTTTTATTATTATGCGCAGGAATTCCGCCACCTATGTGTGGTTATTGATGCTGGCACGATTAGCTCCCGTGTCAGTAACCTCAATTTATTTGGGGGAGGTAGAGTGGGAAACTCGTTCAATGCGTAGTCAGCATTAAATAAATTATGTAGTGTCTAGTGAGGAATTTTATTGATTGTTGTATGCTTGAAAAACAGGTGCATCGAGGTAAGTTGTGTATTGATAAGGAATTGTATGTCAATGTGTTAATTACGCTTATGTACTCAACTTTGCTGATTGTATGTTTTGTGTGTTTGTTGGCCTTGTCTTTATCTTGGCCCTATGATGACCCATTTTTAATGGAGAGTAGTGGAAACAAGTAGAGATAAGCTTTTCAGGTGATGAAGCATATTCATGAATGGGCATGATTGAAGAGCGAATCATGCTAGTTTCTATAAGTATATGATGTGCTTATTGCTTCAATCATTTATGATATTATTATTATGCATGACTAACGCAAAGGTTTTGAGTTCGGTTTGGTTTTAATAAGGGCCTATAATGGTTCCAAGTTGTAGGTTGATTTTATTTTACTTCGTTTGACTTTGGTTTGACTTTACTTTCGTTGATTGTCTTTTCAAGTTGACTTGTTTTGAATGGTTTTGAAATTAGTCTTCCGCTGTGTGTCTTTGATAGTTGTCTTAGCCATTTTCACGGTGGCAGTAATGTCTTAGATATTCCTATTTAAAGTTTTAAACAGGGCAAAACAGGTATTTTAAAATAAAGGAATTTCTAAGGTGTTACAAAAAGTGTTGTCCCATACTTAATTCAGTATCATGTTTGCCATAACATTAGGTGGACATCTTGATTTCTAGCATTTTGTGTAATATAGATTTACATTTTTATTTCTATAAATCGAAAAAATGTCATTGCCTTACTTGGTTACTGGTGAGCAAGTTTTTCCTTTAATTGGTGCCGCTTTTTTATCTACTACTAATGCATTGATGGTTACTTACTCCAAGCCTATTAAAAATTGCAAGGGAAAAATAATAATAATAAAAAAAATTGCTATGTCACTGTTATTCACCTTGAGGCATACATATGCATGCAGTAAAATGAATATTTTTGTAACCATATATCTTTTTAAATTTTTTTTGGGTATTACTCGCAAGTTAAATAAGTGCATTGGAATTATAGCGCATATATGGAGGGTTAACAAACATAGTTGACATTATTTTAAATAAGTTTAAACAACTTATTGGCAATTGTAACCGTAGTACATTGGACCCAGTATGTCACACGTTAACAATCATAATTTTGTTTTGTTAAATTTATAGACAGTAGTTTTTAATAATTTTTGTTTTTTCCATACAACAATTCTTTTATTTTATTTAATGTATAACATTCTAATTCATTTCTTAGAGCTTCTATTAAATTGTATTAATTTATAAATATATATATATATTTTTTAAAAAGCATACTTACTATTTATTAAAGTACACGACAATTTGTTTGCCAAAATTTATGTTGACTTTTGAATTTCTTGTGTCTTTACCTACATTTTTTTATAGATGTTTAGGATACATCAACTCATTTATTTACGTTTAAGTTCAGTATAAATCATATGTATTCTAGATTTATTTGCTAAAATGATTTTATGTTTAAAAACAACAATAAACTTAACGAAAACACCACAAAATGGCACGTGTCATTACTGGGCTATCTTTTAATATATAGTTAGTTATTCATAGATAAATATATTGATACTAAGGAGTTCATATTTTTTCCCACTAGTAGGTCAATGGTTGCCCACATTTAAATAAGCCTTAACAACCAAATTTAATATAAACCATAATACTTATTTTTAACAAACACATACATGATTCTTGGACTCCCTAACACATAGAAGATGAGACTTATGTTCATCATGCTTTGACCCTAAGACACACAGACATAATACGGGTTCATTAACTACCATCGTTTATTAAAAACATAAAAGACATTTGATAAACCAAATTTTATGTGTCAAAAGGATATCGTGGGACTCCATATGAAGTTTTAATCTGTTTGGTTGAAATGGGTAACAAGTGGAAGCGTATCCTTGAGGATGGTTGATCATATTTCATTGAAAAAAACAACATATGTAATGGCGATATTCTGGAGTTGTACTATTATGGTTTATGTTATTTCAGGACGAGAGTGTTCCGAGAAGGTTAGGAAGTCAAATGTGATTGTGAGGACAACTTAGATAATTCTGATGATGATAGTGATCTCAAGGGTTTCATAGATAGTGATCCCCCTATTTTCAAGGCTCGATTCACACCCCCTTACATACAAGTGGGCAGATTGGTATGAATTTAAATGTCATTTTTATCCAAACTCATCTTGTTATGTGTAGAAGTTTGTTTTTATGTTTTAAAAAATAACACTCAAATATATTGTTATGATTTTATGTGTCAGTATGTGCCGGTTGATTTTGCAAGAGAAAACATGAATGGACGCCCAAGTTCGTGTGCTGTTTAAATTCTCGTTGGTAGACTTAGCAACATTTGGAAGGCGCAAATGCAGATCATGTATGGTAAAGACTAGAGGTGTCAAACCCGAACCGACCCGAAAAAAATTATCCGTTTCGAACTGTAACCGATCCGATTTGATCCGAGAAATTCAAGACCCAAACCCGATCTGTAACCGAACTGAACTCAACCCGAATCCGAACTTGACCCGATCTGAACTTAATCCGGCACCGATTTGATCCGACCTGAACTCAACCCGAATCCGATTTGACCCGACCTGAACTCAAACCGAACCGATTTGACCCGACTCAAGCTCAACCCGATCCGAAATTGACCCGACAAATAACCGATCAGATCCGATCCGTTTTGACCCGAACTGATATTAACCCGACCCGATTTAAACTCGATTTGATTTTTACCCGATCCGAATTTAACCCGACCATAATTGATTATTGACCTTTTTATTCAAGTTCTTATACTATATATTTACTAATTATTAATAAGTTAACTTTTTTACTACAAAGAAATAGTCTGGAGTCTTAAGTTTACTACAAACCCATCACGTGAGACAATCTGACTAAAAAGTAGATGGGGTTCATATAAAGAGCTCTCTCTTCCTATCTCTCTCCTTTTTTTCTCTCTCTACCATGTGTTTTTAGAATATTTTAATCGTTGTTATGTATTTACAAATACATAACATTCCTTCATTACTACTTCCTCTACAACTATGCATTATCCTAGAATTATAGGCATTATACATCGTACGGTTGTACACACACTACGTACATATGCAATAATTTATGCTCAAATAAAAAGAATGTACATAGTAACAATTAACTATCACTATGTATAATGTCAAGTTTTTAATATAAAAATCGAATTAGTAATAAAGTAATTCTAACAACTCTAACAAATATCTTATACAAATTGAATTAGTAATAAACTAAATTAATAGTACAGAATTCATAACCTCGCAAGATTGTACAATTGATGAAGAGTTGTAACCTTGTAATAACCTTAAAAAATTGATATTCTATTTTGTATATATCACCATATGTAACTATTATTACTCATCAATATATCACTAGCTCGGTCTCACTTATATAGGTATGATAAGTTATCGATAATTATTCAATCTCAATTTTCCTTTAAGATAAAAATTATACATAACTTGATCAAATGAGAAAACTAAAACTTCGTGCTTCATAATTAATAATTATATTGAACCAATAATAAGGTAAAAACTCAATAATATCTCTAGATTAAAAATAACATTATTTGGATATGAATTTGGTCAGCTCGACCAAAATCCAGCCAAACACAAAAAGGAATTAAATCGAAACTGACCATTTAATGAATCAACGGATCAACCTTATCTTAATCAAACCGAACTTGACCGAACCGAAATCATCCGAACCGAAATCAACCCGACCCAAATTCATCCGACCCGAAGTTATCCGGTTAAACCCGTTTTAAACCCGATCCAAATTTATCCGAACCGAAAGTGAACCGATCTGGAGTTGACCCGACCCATATCCGACCCAAACTCGATAGACCATGACCCGAATTTGACCCGACCCGAATTTGACCCGATCCGACCCGACCCGAGTTAAAAGGATAATTTTGATCCGAACATATCCGAACCGAGTAGACCCGACCCGAACAGACCCGACCCAAACTCCATCCGGTTATCCGAATTGACACCTCTAGTAAAGACGACACTGTCTCTAAGTGTTTTATCAAATTTTGGGGGGGGGGAATTTATCAAAAGCGAGCGCATTAAATCCAATCTTAGCATCACGGTGGAGTTTTATGGTGATGTTAAACCTCCTATCTTCTACATTCCCGATAGGAACTGACACTACTACAAAAAACCCCAATCAAGTCACCTGTAAATGACCTAACGAGTCGCCTCAAAAGCGACTCTACAGCCACCGACACGATAGCTTCCAACTTTAGGAGTCAACTCGATAGCTTTTATATAAGTCGCCTATTAGTTGTTAGGCGACTCTATAAGTTAAGTTATTGTGTCACTTGTCTTGAAAGAGGAGACTCCATAGGTTAATTTATGGTGTCGCTTGTGTTGAAAGAAGCGACACGTAAAAAATCAACATTTTTTTCCAACTACTTTTATTAGCTCATATAATGTCAATGTTTATGCTACTTAGCATGCTCGATCTCTGGTTCTTTGCCTAGAAGGTTGAAGTTCTTGCCATTGTGCCAAAGTTACTTTATATGTATATATGATATTGTAACTATTTTTAATATATTGTAAGAATCAACCTATCGAGTCGTGTCTTACGTATTAGGCGACTTATTAGGTAGTGGTCATATAATAAAGCACCTAACAAGTCGGATTTTTAGAGTCGCGTGTATATAAGGTCCGACTTGTAAACATATTGAGTCACCTCATACTAATTAGGCGACTTGTTAAGTTGGAGTTAAAATCAACAAAGCACCTAATGAGTCACCTAATATACATGAGGTGAGTTGATAGGTTTACAAGTCGCATCATATATGCATGTGACTCTATAACCTGACTTATTCGGTGACTTACATTAGATTTTTAAAGTAACCCGTGTATAAGGTGCGACTCATTAACCTATTAAGTCGCCTTATACATATTAGGCGACTCATTAGGTGAGAGTTATAGCTATCAAAACTCACCTATTAAGTCGCCTAATATGTATAAGGAGACTCGACAGGTTTTCAAGTCGCTCCTTATGTACAGGTGACTTTGAAAATCTAATTTAAACCACCAAATAAGTCGGGTTATAGAGTCGCATGCATATATGGGGCGACTTGTTAGCCTATCAAGTCGCCTCATATATATTAGGCGACTCGTTAGGTGCTTTGTTGATTTTAACCCCAACTTAACAAGTCTCCTAATAAGTATGAGGCGACTCAATAGGTTTATAAGTCGCACCTTATGTACAGGTGACTCTAAAAGTCCGACTTATTAGGGGTTTTTTTGTAGTAGTGTGAGTTATGATGGTAGACAATAGAAGATCCACATACCAATACCGTAGAAGGGTTTTAATATAATAATTTGTGGACTTGGGTTTTAATATAATAATTTGTGGACTTATCGTGTTATTAGGTTTGCTCTTGTTGTATTGGATTTAATTAATTGGACAATGTTTTAGAAAGTGTGAGTTTTTCCTCTCCTTTAAATTTTTACTTTACATGAGTTATTGGTTTCTCTTTTCCTAAACGGTATGCAATGTGTTTACTTGACCCTATTAAAGGACTAGTTTCACATAATACGTATAAAATTCAGAATGCATATGGGTGAATGTGTAAAATAAATTTCGGATGCGTTATAGTACACTACGTGGGTCAAACTGTAAATAATATAAGTCATTCTAAGTTTATTACTACGTATAGTTTGTACTCGTTCTATCTTAATCAACCTACGATACTAAAACCTCGTTTAAAACTTCCCGTACTAGACATAACATATTACAGTTAATCAAAAAAATTACAAATAACCTATCTATAAATTATAAACAACCAATCTATAAATTGGAACATACATTTTTTCAAGTTTCAAAACTCAACTCGAAAAGATTTATTCAATTCCTTTTCACAACATCAATTGAGTAGCCTCAATATTCCTGATCATTTTGTAAGCATTTCAAACAAGGTTCACCTCATTAAATTAGCTTATATCAGAATCAGCCATGAAATTACATTATTGTCAAAGTCAATTTAAATTTTAGTCTTAGTTAAAAGTCAAAAATATGAAGTAAGTGGCTAAGCTTGAAAGTATTAATACCAAACATGTTACTTTACTATTCATATTCATTTATTGAAATCAATTGTAGCCATAATTAACCCAATTCTATTAATTGTACATGTGAAATGCTTCAATAGGGTGTTTCATTAACTCAAAATGTTTATTAAAACGTCTTTGTAGGGCAATGTCAATATGTACATTATGATCAAAATCAAATTACACTTAAAATGAAAATAGAGAGAATCAACCCCGAAAGGAAGTCTTTTTAAATTATAGGAACGAAATTTAATTTTTTGTACACTATGTTACAATGTTGAATTAGTTAGATATGATACACTATTATTTAAACAAGCTTATTATTTAAATAAGCTTGTTGAGAAATCTATATATACAAGTGTAGACACCTGATTGTGTCTCCCCAAAAACCAAACCCAGTGATGAGTACTTTTCACGTAATTGAATATCGAGCGAGGTGAAATGTTGAAAAGTCTCGCGATTTCTTTTGTTTTCTAAAATGTTTTAATAAAAATAATTCATTTCTTATTTTGAAAATCATTCATTTCGTATTCTATTTATAAAAAATGTCTAATCCAGTTTAGTATGGTCCATAACCTGAAGGAATTATGTCTTTGATAAGTGCAATTACTAGATATATTAAGGATCACTATTATGAAGATAATAAGTTCATTCTTTTGGGTCGTCATTGTCTGTTGCTAGATATGATAAATGATCTTTGGGCTAGTCAAATAGTCCAAAGCCCAATAAAATGGATCCTATGAGGTCGCACAACAAGGGTATTGGGTTAAACAAGTTAGAGGCCCATTAATGGGCCTTATGAGGATATAACAGATCATGATTGGAGTTGGGCTAGAGTAGTTAAGTTAGAGTTAGGATTTTGGGCTTGACAAGTACTCTTATTTTAGATATGATCTATAAATAAATTCCATGACAACAAGTTGAATTAAGTCATAATTTACAAGTCAGTAAATTATGAATCAAGCAACTTAATCCAAAAACCTTAAGCTCTCTCTCTCTCTCTCTCTCTCTCTCTCTCTCTCTCTCTCTCACTCTCTCTCTCACACACACACACACACACACACACACACACACACACACACTCACACGGCCCTCCCATCTCTCTCACCCTTCGTACGGCCGGCCACCCTAAGGTGGCGCATGGTGTTTCGTGGTGGTGGATCTTGTTGGTTTGTTCCTCTCCTCTCCGTAGAAGGTTGATTGAAAGGTTCGATCACGACTAACCAGCATTAGTGGAGGTTTAATCTGTGCCCGTACGTGGACCAAGTAGATGAATCACGTTTGGGGTTCTTTGTCTCCCATTTGTTCTTGCTCTATTGCTAGTGGAATCACGCTTTAAAGGTACATTATTATTAATTGTTCTTTATGTGTTATGCATTGATCTTGGTGTTTAGATGCATATGAATATGATTCATGCAATTCCGCTTAGTATCTAAAGTCCTACATAATATAGGTTCAATAATTGTGTAGTTCGATAGGGATTGAAAAGAGCTTTCCAATGATATATTATAAGCCCAATTCCGAGTTATAACGAGGAAGTTATGGCCTAAATACTAAACTGGGCCTAAAATGAGTTTTGTATACAGACCCAATGATCATGTGGAGGGTCAATTAATATTAATTATATTTTTAAAACTATTAGGATTAATTAGAAGCTTCTATAGGTTTCTAAAAGATCTTAATTATCCTTTTTGAAAAGATAAGATTAAAGAGTTTGAAATTGAATAAAATTTGTCTTTTTGAAAGTCCTAATTCTATTTGAATTGAAAGACGTCCAAAGACAGACAGATATTATTTTGTGCCTCATAATTTTTATCCAAATATTAGATGGTTAGATAGCTCTTGAAATTATCTTTTCAATGATATATTATAATATTAATTCCGAGCTATAACGAAAAAGATATGAAAGAAATACGAAACTCTATCCAAAACTGACACCCTTCCACTATTTCGGCCGTATCTTTTATTCTAAAAATGATTTAAATCTGATTCTAATTGGGTTGGAAAGTAGACTTCAAGAGATTTCCAACGACATATTATATTCTTATTTCAACTTCTGGATCAAAAGATATGATAAAAACAATATCCGCAAAAAATTGTCTTATCGCGCCGCGATAGACCCATCGCGACACGATATATCACCGCTTGATTAAAGAAATTTTAATCCGATTCAAATTCTGACTCTTTTCTAATCGTTTTCGGTCGTTTTTCTCTATAAATACGAATGATTTTCTTCGTTTTAAATCACCAACAATCATCAACAATCATCTTCTCTCTTCTCTCTCTAAGCTAAAGCTTATTCTTTCTCTCTCTTTCTTGATTTTCTAAACCTTTTCACAAAAATACAACATACGTCCTTCACGAGACTTAGACACACATAACCAAGCTCGAAGTTGCCTTAGAACTCAACGTGAAAGATTGATAGTTCTGAGGGCTTGGTTCCAAATCTAATTTCAATTAATATTATTATTAATATTTTTATTGTTTGATTTAATATTTTCCTTGAAATTACTAACGTGTGTATTCTTTTAATAGAAAGAGGTACGAGGCTTCAAAGTAAGTAATTTAATTACTTAATTATTCTTTTGATATAGAAATTATGCTTAGATTATTTTATTAATTCCTAGTAACATGTTAAGATGCTTTTATTGCTTTCTAGTATCATGTTTAAGGAGTTAACTAATATATATAATATCATGTATCTTTCTGGTATCATGTTAGAGATAAAACTTTAATTTTTATTGCTTAGTGACATCTAGGCTTTGTTATTAATCTTGTTAGTATCATGCCTAGGATCTCGCTAATATTATGCTTTGAGATTATTATTTTGATGATGATGATTTTTTTGTTAAATTATATATATAATTTAACGTAATTTATTAATTAACGAATATTTTCATGTTATTTGTTAATTTACGAATATTTTCATGTTATTTGTTAATATACGAATAGTTTATATATAATTTGTTAATAATTATATGTTGTTTGATATAATTGCTATTGCTTGATCACACCCTCTCTTGTAGGTTTAAAGAGAATTTGTACTTGAAATCGCGCTTAATAAGATATTTAATAATTTGAATTAGGCTAATATGATTTTAATTCAAGTGATCGCCAATAATAGATTTGTTTGTGCATTAATAATCAACCAACATAGATTAAACAGGTTTAGAATTAATATATTGATTATTGTATAATAATTAGAAAACGCACATGAATATGAGAAGAACAAAGTAGAGGCTTATTTAGGGCAGGTTCAATCTCTTTTAGGTTGGCTTTGTACCACTATGGAGTTAGTGATCTCTGTGATCGTGAATGGTTTACAAGTTCCTAAAACTTGTTGGCAACTCTTTTGCTCTAGCTTCCTTCCCTTTGGACGCCACCATACTTAAGTGTATGATCACAGTGGGGCTCAAGTGTGGGATGCTTGAAATATTCCCTACAACAAGACATAGTGTAGTACCTCAACTAACTACATTTATTGATACCACTTTGACACTATAAAAAACATGTTAGTTCCTATTACGTGACTCATGATCAAATTTAGCTTTCCTCAAAATTTTATAAATTGAGATGAGTTCATCAAGCTCCATTACTTCTTACGCATCACATCTAACCTGCGATCATGGGGTTAATGCTAAAATTGCTACAGTTCGTAGAGGTCCAAATGCCTATAAACGATTTTACAGCTGCCCTTTTTGGAAGGTTGGGTTTTGATACAAATATTTTTCCATGAGTATTTCATATTGGTAATAACTTGTTTTTTTCCCCAATTTCACATTGACAAACAGGATAGAACAAAATATTGCAAATTTTTTAAGTAGGAAGACGAATTACTGACGACTCTAATTGGTGCTCATGAACAAATTCTCGCACTTCAAAGGGAAAACCATGTACTTGCAAGCCTAAATGGGAAACTCAATACAAAGATTCAAAGACATGCAACATTATATGACAAAACTCATAATAGGAGCCTAAACCTCGTAGCAAAGAATAATTGCCTAATATCAGTTGTTGTAATATTGGTCTTTGTCAGTCTAATTTTCATAAAATAAACATAGTCGTAATGTCTAGTTACGCCTGTTTTGCTAATGTTGGAATCCTTCCCTCAATGTCTTATTTTCCTATGTATGTTTTTTAATTATGATCAACAGTAAAACATTGGTTTATTATCTTTACTTTACAGTCTTTCGTCAATTTATCAATTAAACCAAGTATCCGTTAATTTAGCATAGCTCTCCGGTAAAATGATTTTGCATGCCTTAATTGTATTTTTTATTCCTTGAAACAGATAAACACATACTCTGAAGCTCATTTAATCAGTTCACGTCACAACAACTAGAGTTATTTATTATAAATAACTAGCTTAAGGCCCGTGCCACACGATAAGTCTAATTTTTGTAAGAATCTCCAACAAAGAAAATTTGATAAAACAAACACATCAAATATAGAAATTATAATGTCATAATCTATATTAATAGGCAAGCAAAAAATTAAACAAAAATGGATTTTTACTACTGATTAAACCCAAGAATTTTTTCTGGCGGGGCTTGGTTTGATGAGGTCTAGTGGCCATATTAGTAAATACTTATTTATATATAAATTTTCAATAAACATCAAAAATTAATCAAACAATAGACTAAAATTAATTGATATTTTACCTTTTCCTAGAATTAGACATAGGGTATAATTGTCAAACACAACATTTATTTTTTTAGTTATACTATACTCCACAAGTCCTTAGTTTATAATAATATATACTTAGTAGTAAAATTTCAGCAACAAAATTATAATTAATTTGAATATATAGTCATATAGAAATTGAAAAAAAAATAAGTATTTTTTAAAGTAATTTCTTTAACATCTATTATATGAATCAATTTAATATTATTTTTTTTTGGCACAATTTAATAATACTCCATTTGAAAGACAATTAAAAAGAATTTGGAACAATTATTTAGGTAAATGTGTATAAAAAAATTATGAACACCACTTTCTCAAAAAGAAAAAAAAAATTATGAACACCAAGTAAAATAAAAGAATATATTTGTCATAAAGACAATAGAAAATATTTGGAATGGTATTATTATAGAATCATAATCAAATATTAGCAAAAAAAAAAAAAATTGTCATAAAGATAACACAAAATTATTTGGAATTAGATGAAAAAAACGATGGAGAGCGAGAATGAGCGAAGAGAATTAGGGCTTTCGAGTGAGGAAAAAGATATCCTCCGGAGATCGAATAAAAATTGTAAATTACAACCCAATCTGAGGGACATATTCGTGATGTGGAAATGGAAGTGCATCCAGAGAATGGTGCAATTCAGAATGAAATTCATCATGAGACTAGGGTTCATACCCTGATTTCTTATGTCAAGGCTACTTGAGGTGTTGGTCCTAGATCTAATCTGCTATATGAAGCGGAGAAGGAGGATGATTCATGCTCAGATGATGATATCCCGCTGGATTGTGACTCGAATGATGAGAATTGTCCCACCATTCTCCTATCTAAGGAGGAGAAGAAGAGGTTGCATGAACCATGGAAACATGCGCTGATTATCAAACTATTTGATAAACGTTTGAGTTATGATCTCTTGGTGAAAAAACTTAGAATGAAATGGAGTCTGAAAGGAGATATTGCTTTCACGGATGTTGGTTATGCTTACTATATTGTAAGGTTTAACAATATGGCTAATTATGAGTTTGTGCTTACCCAAGGGTCGTGGATAATCAGTGATAGCTACTTGACCATTCGAAAGTGGATTCCAAAATTTTGTTCCAGATGGTGAACCTATTAAGAGTTTAACAGACTGGGTGCGAATTCCCCAATTATCGGTCGAATATTTTGACAAACAATTCTTGTTCAAGATTGGGTCGAAATTGGGAAGGTGATTAGAATTGATAAGAATACTGAATCTAAAGATCGTGGACAATTGTCCGACTTAGTATTGAGGTGGATTTAACCAAGCCATTGTTATCAAAATTCAAAATGAATGGGAGAGTCTGGAAAATTCAGTGTGAAGGCTTAAGGATGATTTGCTTTAAATGTGGCAATTTGGGACACAAGGAAGAGGACTGTGAGACCTTTCATGGGGACAAGAAATTGAATATGGTGGAGGGTAGTGATAGTAATAGATACAATGGACCTGTGAAGCATCGAGATGGACATAAATTGAGTGAGGATCGCCCAGAAGAAACCCATACTTATGGGGCTTGGATGATGGTCCAGAGGTCAAGTAACCGAAGACAAAATTCAGGCCATCGAAATAATAAGTCTAACAAGTCAATGAAGACTAATCAAAACAATAAGCCTACTGATAAACCTCAAGGGGAAAAGGCCTCTCCAAGTGTGCAGAGAATTGAAAAACCAACTAAGGCTGGTGGATTTAAATTTGCAATCTTAGAGAATGAGGACGTTCCTGAGTAGGACAACTATGATGAAGATGTAAGTCGAAACAAGACTTTTGTGGGGGAAATTGAGGCTTCTTATGCCTCAGGACCGGTGGTTAACCTAGGCCAGAATGATGATAACATGGAACAGGATGCAAATGTAGTAGGGCCTATGTCAGATGACATGGACGAAGAAGTAATGGTAGAGTCAACTGTTGACCTTGGAAAGTCCTTGCAAGTTAAGCAGAATAGTTTAGAGGATAAAAATATGGAGCTCAATATGGGGAAAGATATTCTTGCTCAGAAAAAGATTGCTATATCAAATAAAAAAGATAAGAATATCCCTCGAATTTCCCTCTCTCCATAAAATAGGAAATTAGCTCCGACAGGGAATAAAGTTTTTAAGAAAAAAGATTCCCAAATTCCCCAAGCTTCCTTAAGTTCCTCAAGCCCTAATTTAGGGAAGGAAAACTTGTTTGAAATTGCAACATCCACCCCAGTCGAATTGCGAAATCAGTGTGATAATAATTCAACTAGGGAGGAGAGCTCGTTTGATTCCAGTTATGGCACTCAATGTTCCGATTACTCTGGAAATTCGAATCCCACCAATGTTCAAAACATTTGTGGACAGCCCGATGGAGGGACCAGTGATGGCAACAGTGCATCCTTTGGCGAACAAAGTGGAGCTTCAACTGACTTCGTATCTTCCTCCGATGCACAATCCCCTGGATTTGATGGCTACGTTTCAGCTACCACTGGAGACGGCATGATCGATGCGGACTTTGAGAGAGGAGTTCGTTCGGATTCTTCCTAACGTTCCTTTAAACGTGTACGATACGTACCCAATCCCTCATATGTTTAATATGTCCATTAAAGTATTAGTATGGAATATTCAAGGGGTCGGTAATAAGCTAGCTGCTATTAAATAAGTTATGCGAATCAATCGCCCTTCAGTCATGGCTCTTGTAGAAACTCATATGAGTAGTTTTGAGGCGGATAAGGTGTGTGAAAAAATCAAATTTTCTTGTCAAATTCGTGTCGAAGCTCAAGGCTTTGTAGGTGGGATATGGCTGTTTTGGAGAACAGAGGAGGTCTCGGTAACTCCATATGATAGTCATACTCAACATTTAACAGTGCTAATCTCTAAGAATGGTGAGACACCATGGCTATTCTCCGCTATTTATGCAAGCCCTAATAGTGTTCTTCGAAAGGAGTTATGGAGTGAGTTGGAATGAATTAAGAATTCCTTCACTGGCCCATGGATGATGGCTCAAGATTTTAATGGTACGCGAAACTTATCAGAGAGGAATGGTAATGGTGGTTTCGAGATGTACAGACGATGCAAAGAGTTCTGTAATTGGTTGATAATAATCGGTTCATTGATATGGGTTTTTCGAGCCCTAAGCATGCTTGGTTTTGAGGTAACTCTCCGGATACTTTCAAATCGTCTAGTGTATGGAATATTTCAAGCATCCCACACTTGAGCCCCGCTGTGATCATACACTTAAGTATGGTGGCGTCCAAAGGGAAGGAAGCTAGAGCAGAAGAGTCGCCAACAAGTTTTAGGAACTTGTAAACCTATCATTGGGTGAAGGTTACACCCCTTCACGATCCATGAGATCGCTAACTCCATAGTGGTCTGGAACTATGACTGATATTCGGGGATGAAGGTACAAATCCAACCTAAAAGAGATTGAACCTGCCCTAAAAAGGCGTCTACTTTATTCTTCTCATATTCATGTGCACTTTCTGACTAACATACAATCAATATATTAATCCTAAACCTGTTTATCTATGTTGGTTGAATATTAATGCACAAACAAATCTATTATTGGCGATCACTTGAATTAAAATCACATTAGCCTAAATAAGATTATTAATTATCTTACTAAGTGTGATTACAAATATAAATTCCCTTTAAATCCTGCAAGAGAGGGCATGATCAAGCAATAATATATATTGATACAACAAATCATCATCATCATCATAATATCAATCTCAATAAAGCATAATAATATTAGCAAGATCCTAGGCATATTACTAACAAGATTAATAACAAATCTTAGCATGTCACTAAACATTAATAATCAAATATTTATCCCTAACATGATACTAACATGATATAAGAAATAGGAAGCAACCTAAACATGATACTAGAAAGCAATAAAATAATCCTAACATGACACTAGGAATTAAAATAATATAAGCATGCTTTCTAAAGATTTAGCAATAAAACTACTTACTTTGTTGCCTCGTATCTCTTTCTATCAAAACAATACACACATTAGTAACTTCAAGGAAAATACTAAATCAAACAATTAATTTAAATAATTAAAATAGGGATTTGGGACCAAACCCTCAGAAAGTATCAACCTTTCACGTCTAGGGCAAAGGCAACTTCGAGCTTGACTAGGTGTGTCTAGAACTCGTGAATGCGGTATTTTTATTTGAAAAGGGAAGGCTTAGAAAGAGAGAGAAAAAACTATTAGCTTGAGAGAGAGAAGATAATAGAATTGGATGATGATTGTGAATAAATAAAACGGGGAAATACGACCCTATTTATAGGAAAAATAGCCCGGAAACAATCAGAAAAAGACCGAATCCTATCAGGAATAAAGCTGCCCTTGTCGCAGAACGACAGGGTCCAGCACGACAAGACAGCCCAGTCACTGTGCGACAGGCTTGTCATGGTGCACCAGCTTTGTCATTTCATGTTGATTCACGTGTTTTCTAAAAACCCGTGCGGAATCCTTAATCTAATTAAATTCGATTAAATAACGCCCGTACTTATCTTTGAAAATCAGATTTAAACACTTGTTTTAATCCAAATAGAATTCTTTATTTTCATAAAAGATATAATTATTAATCCTAATCCTATTAGAACTCAAATTAGCTTCTAGATTATTCTAGAAGATTAAAATCAATCCTAATAACTTTAGGAATATTAATTAATGGGCCCTCCACTAGATCATTAAGCCATAAAACCATTTTAGCCGAATTTAGTATTTTGACCATAACTTCCTCATTATTCATCGGAATTGGGCTTATAATATATCGTTGGAAAACTCTTTTCGAGCCCAATCCAACTATACCATTATTGGACCCTTATCATGGACCAAACTAAATTGGACCGGACATTTTCATAAATAGAGTACGTTTTCAAAAATTGAAAAAAGAGTTATTTTATTAAAACAACCGCATCACAAGACTTTTCACACTTTCACTTTGTTTGATAATCAAATGACGTGAAAGGTACTCATCACTGGGTTTGGTTTTGGGGAGACACAATTAGGTGTCTACAGCTAGGCTTGATCGGGGGTTAATTAATGAGGAGTGGCGACTTCGATTTACAGAGGGTGCATTAAGAAACCTTCCTCGAACAGCATCGGATCACTGTCCAATCCTTATCAGCACTACAGGCTTTGCGCCACTGCCTGGGGCTATTAAGTCGTTCCGATTTTAGGCAGCGTGGTTGCGCCATGAGAAATTCAAGGAATTTGTGATCACTCAGTGGAGAAATGATGTGCCTATTGTCCAATTTTTAAAGGAGTTTGTAGAGAAATTAAATTAGTGGAACCGAGAGGTTTTTCATAATATCTTTCGGAAGAAGGAGGAACTCATGGCTAGGTTGGCAGGGGTGCAACGTGAACTTGCTAAAGGAAATTTTTTGCATCTAATTAAGATGGACATCAAATTTCGTCAAGAGTTGGAGGCAATTCTTGATCAGAAAGAGGTGTTATGGTTTCAAAAGTCGAGGATGGATGCTATTTGTGACGAAGATCGTAAAACGAAATCTTCCATGTTTCTACTGTGATAAGGCGTCGGCGTAATCGTATTGATATGCTGCAAAATTGTGATGGGATTTGGGTGACTGAACCAAGTAAGGTAAAATTGATGGTGATGGATTATTGGAAATCTCTGTTCCAAAAGGAAAATAATTCGTTCACTGGTCATAGATTACTGATGGATTATTTCCCGAATATTGAAGCGAAGGAATGGAGTATTCTTACTCGTCCATATGCTAACTGTGAGATCAAAAGAGCCTTAATGTCAATGAAAGCATTTAAAGCCTCGGGGCCGGATGGTTTTCAACCATTATTTTATCAGAAATATTGGGAGGTAGTTCAACCTAGTGTGACTCAACTGGTTCGAGACATTCTTGATGGACGAGAGTTCCCCGAGGGTCTAAATGATGCATTTTTGGTCCTTATTCCTAAAGTTGATGTCCCCCAAAATGCTAAGCGATTTCGCCCTATTGGTTTGTGCAATATCTTATACAAAATTGTGACAAAAGTGATTGTGAATAGGCTTAAACCTGTTCTTCCCTCACTTATTTCCCTGACTTAGTGTAGCTTTGTTCCGAAGAGGCAAATTACAGATAATATTGTGATAGTGCAAGAGATGATCCACACAATGAGGAGAAAACAAAGTGGCAAGGCATATATGGCAGTGAAAATTGATTTTGTAAAAGCTTATGATCGTTTAAGGTGGATCTTTATCCGAGAGTCACTTTTGGAGTTAAGAATTCCTCATATTATGGTTGAGATAATTATGAGGTGCATTAATTCTACCAGTTTGAAAATTTTGTGGAATGGGGAGCCTACTGATGCATTTAGGCCTAGCCGAGGTATTCGACAAGGCGATCCGTTGTCCCCTTACCTATATGTGATTTGCATGGAACGAGTAGCTCAATTGATTGATTTTGAGGTTCGGGTGGGAAATTGGAAGCTGGTTCTGATAGGCCGTCGTCAAGCCTACCAAAGATAAAAACCTAACTTGGTCTCTCTAATGGGTAGAAAAGGAAAGTAAGGGTCGATCCCACAAGGACTAAGGGGAGCACTAACAAATATCGATTTGTGATAAGCTAAATCAAGTCTTTTTTGGTTTAGAGTTATATAGAAAAACTACAAGTAATAATAAAAAGGATCTTGGGAAGGTATCCACCAATTAAGTCATTCAAAAACTACAATTTAACATACAAAACATGGAAATTTGGGGATAAATTAGGAAAAGTCATCTAAGGCACCCAACTACTCGCTCAAGCTAGAGGGATTACTTGAATCATGAATACAACCTACTCTCGTGGTTATAAAGCATAAAGCAAGTGTTAAAGCATAATCACAATGACATAAACATGCCCTTGACTAGAAATTCCTATTCTCATGGCATTTCAAGTCAATTAAGCGTAAGGGAGCTAACTCAAGTTTATCTCTCGATCCTTCGTTGAGAAAGCTTAGATAAATAGTTCTAGCAATGGCCACTTACAAGAACTAACAATGAAACCACTTAAGCTCTACTAATTAACACCCCACATTATCTAAATCAACACATGCAAACAAGTATTTGTCAAATTCATCAATGGTTTCAACCATCCCAAGTAAAAGAACTACTCACAAATCACTATAAATTGCAAAACTAAAGGAGTTAACAACTAAGAACATGAAATCAAACACTAATTTAACATAAACAAGTAATAAACTAGAAAAGATACAAAAATAAGCAATTAAAGAAATAAAATAAGAGAGAGGGTAAGAAATTCTCATTGATAATGCAAGAAATAATCAAATCTTCAAGTCTCCTTCTTTCAATTCTTCATATTCCAAGCTTTCAACAAGTTTTTCCCACTTTCTCTCTCTAGAAAATGAGAGTTTCTCTCTCTAAAAACCCTAACCTAAGCTAAAACTACACTAAGAAGATCCCCCCATACAATCGGAGCTAAGAAGGTATTTATATTACCCCAAATAAAAAGGACGGAGAAAACGAGAAAAAGCCCGAAAACAGGCTTGCACGGACGTGCCAAAGTTGGCATGGACGTGCAAGAGAGGTAAAAAAGAGGTAGAACCTACTACCCAGGTCTGCACGGGCGTGCAGATTTTGGTACGGGTGTGCAGCCTTGCGCGGACGTGCCATTTTGTTGCACGTCCGTGCAGAAACCCCTGCATGAACATCTTGAGTTCAAAAGGCTGTAACTTCTTCGTTTCTTGCCGGAAATGGACTTGTGACCAGTAGCTGGAAATCTCTTGAGACAAAATTTAATCTCTAATTTGAATCACTTCAAAAAGTTGAGTAGAACAAAAGTTATGGTCAGTTGAAGTTGACCCTTGTGCAAACAACCCTTCAAGGCTTTCCAAAAGATTTTCATTTGTCTTTAAGGCACTCATTCTTCTTCCTCCATTGCTCCATCAACCAATCTAGCCTTTCTCCTTTCTCACTCATGCTTGATCACATCCATAGTGCTAAAAATAGCTACATTACATCAAAAACACAAACAACCCGTGAAGCATGAATGGTACAAAATTTGCATAAAAATAGGATAAATAATGAACTTTGATGCCGAATAATAACGAAAACAAGGTTCTAAAGTACCCTAAAATCATACCAAATAACAAGTTATCAGGTTTGATCTAGTAGGAATGGGCCTGCAATTTCGAATTTGGCTTTTGTTGATGATCTTATCTTATTTTGCGAAGCATCGATTGATCAAGCCGACATTATGAAATTAAGAATGTGTAGAGAAATTTGAAGTGGCTTTGGGGAGTAAAGTTAGTGTGGAAAAATCTCGGATTTTCTTTTCTCATAATGCGGATGTGGATATTCGGGATGGTATCTGTAGAAGCCTGGGAATGGAAGAGACCGAGGACTTGGGAAAGTACCTTGGGGTTCCAATCATCAATGGTAGGACTTCAAAATAGGACTACCAGTACCTCCTAGATCGAATAAATGCTAAGTTGGCGGGGTGGAAAACAAGAACCTTGTCGTTGGCTGGTAGAGCTACTTTGATCTAAGCTTCTTTGCAACCGATTCCTTTTTACTCTATGCAAACTACTAGGTTGCCGCGTGCAATATGTGATGATGTTGATCGTAGGATGCGAAAATTCTTATGGGGTGAATCGAAAGAGGAAAGGAGGTGCACCTAGTGGCGTGGGAAACTATATCTAAACCCAAGGAAGAGGGTGGCCTAGGCCTTCGTTCTATGCGTCAAGCTAATGCAACCTTCATGGCAAAGTTAGGGTGGCGTATGCTTACTGAGCCGCAAGTCCTTTGGTCAAGGGTGCTTAGGAGTAAGTATTGTGAAAGGAGGTGTGATGTAGAAATGTTTAAAGAGCGGAAAGGGACCTCGAATGTGTGGAGAGGTATTGTTAGAAGTGTTGATGTTTTGAAAAAAGGAATCAACATGGCTGTTGGCAATGGGATGAGTACCTCGTTTTGGAACCAAAGATGGGCAACGAAAGATACTCTGCTTGATTTAGCTGTCCTTGCTCCCCCACTTGATATACAGAGCCACTTGGTGAAAGATATGTAGGATAGCAATATTGGGTGGAAGTTCGATATATTTGCTCCTTACCTGCCCGCGGAAACTCTTGCAGAAATTGCAGCCTTCGAGTTAATTGAAGACGATGATGCGATTGATGGGGTGTATTGGAATGGCTCGAAATCTGGTGCTTATACCTTAAGCTCGGCCCTACAGATTGTTAGAAATGTGAGTGCTCCATCAATTGCACAAGTTAGGGGTTGGAAATTGATATGTAAGCTTCAAGTTCCACAAAGAATTAAAATCTTTGTGTGGTTAGCCATTCAAGATCGTCTTATGTCAAATAGCAACAAGGTTATGTGCAAAATAGCAGAGGATCCTCAATGCACAACGTGTGGAAAGTGTCAAGAAACTGCTGACCATATACTTCAGAAGTGCCCCTTGGAAAAAATTTTGTGGCGAGCTTTAGGTTAGACTAATGATGTGGACCTCCTGGGCTATCAATTTAAGGACTGGATGCTGGAAAACCTGGAAGCCATGAAAGATCTTGTAAGTGAAGACTGGCCTTTAGTATTTTCAGTAGCTTGCTAGTGGATTTGGAAGTGGCGTTGCGAACGTGTATTTGTTCCAACAGCAAAGGTTCCGTTTGATCAAGGCAGCTTTGTGCTAGCTCGAGTTGGGGATATTAAGCAGGCTTGGGAGAAGAGTGCTATGAGAGCTAGTATGAGGAAGAAGCAGCAAGTAGAAAGACTTATTAAATGGAGGTGCCCGAGGAAATTTAGGTTAAACTCAACACCGATGGGGCGGCAAAGGGAAATCCAGGCAAAGCTGGAGCTGGGAGGATTATTCGAGGACATCGAGGGGATATTCATGAGATATTTGCCATAAACTGTGGGATTTGCTCGAGCACAAGGGCTGAAATGTTGGGTGTGATGAAAAGGCTAGCCATTGCTTGGAATGGTGGGCATCAAAAATTGTTCCTTGAAGCTGACTCTAAGGTTATGCTTCGGATGTTAACCGTACCTACATGGACCAACTTACCCTTCATTCATATAATTCGTAAGTGCAAAGCTCTAATTAGTCATCAAGGTTGGGAGGTTAGGTTGGGTCATTGCTATAGAGAAGCTAATATGGCGGCAGATTGGCTTGCTAACTATGGAGTCCGTTTGGAGCAACGGATGATTTTAATTGAGGCGATCCCTAAGGATCTTCTTGCCGTTTTATTGGAGGATCTTAATGGTGTCTCCCGGGCTAGGATGGTTCCTACGATGGTAGGATAGTAATGTTTAGTTGTTTTGTTTTCGTTTTTGTTTCTTATTTTTCTTTTCGGTTTGTTTTGCTTTTATTTTAAGGGTTTCCCTTCGTTTGCACCAAATATATATATATATATATATATATATATATATATATATATATTATCTGGAACAATATTATTATAGAATCAAATGTTAACAAAAAAAAAGTTAAAAAGGGAAGGGGAGTTTTGAAGGGAAAAAACAGCACCAGGATGTGACACGTGTCGCTCCCGGTGTTTGTTTTAGTATTAAGTTATTGATTTGACAAAAAAAACATCCTATGAAAACACAAACCATTATATTAATCTCATGAACTAAGCACGAACCACAAGTTAACTATTACAAACATAATTATAAAAGCGTTAAGCCATTAATACCTAAATTACTGTTGGGAATTCAACACATTATTAAAAGGGAAAGAGTAACAAGTCTACTACATGTCGTAATCTAATATATATATATATATATATATATATATATATATATATATATATATATATATAGGGGAGTTTTTTTCCGAGTTTTTAGAGAGTCACGTAGGATTTAATTTTTTTAGCGCGCCATGTAGGATAATAAATTTTAGTTGTAGCCAATTAAATAAGAGATTATTAATTTATTTTAGAATTAATTAATTTAAATGCCACATAAGAAAAATTGGCGAAAGATATCTTTCAGTTTCTATTAATTAAATATAAAATATTATCTTTTGATATCAGGAATTTTATCTAATTATATAAAAAAATTTAGCACATAAATACAAAAGAAATAAAAAAAATATATTTTTAAAAATTCAAACAAACCGTGCAGCGCATGGGCTTCATCTAGTAAGATCTAAAGGAAAGAAATTGAACGCAACGATATTAAATTTCTCGACCTTCTGCTCGATGCCCGAAAATCAACCCCAAGGAAAGCGCTTAGCCATACAACAACAATTGCAACGCCCAAGACTTAAAACAAAGAACGCCTAGCCACCGGATGACAATTCGTGGTTCATGTAGGCGGATGTACCATGAGCATGGTGCATCTGTTCCAAAAAAAAAAAACAAAAAAGCGGAAAGAACCTTGTATAGAAATGTAAAGAACATTTAGCTAAAATGAAAAAAAACATTTAGCTAAAGTGAAAAGAATATGTTACAGAATATTGTAAAGATTAAAGAACATTTATCTAAAGTGAAAAGAACATATTGTTAAAATGTAATGAACGTAATAATTTCTGAGCGTCTATTTTAAAAGAATGTGAAGAATATAATTAAAAAAAACATAAGAGATATAAAAATAGAACATAGATCTATTAATAACAATGAACATAATACTATCTTATACAGAACATCATCTTCAACCTTTCACTACTACATTTTCGACCAAATGTGACGGTAACAATAAGGCTAATGCAACGACCCTTTTATTACCGTTGCATTAGATAAGTCTAATACAATGGCTAATACATTTTAAATGTAAAGGTGGGGCTAACACAACGGCTTTAATAATCCGTTGCATTAGGGGGGCTAATACGACGTCTTGGAAGGCTATTGCAACGGCAATGGACAATGGTACAGCCTGTATTCCGAAATTGGTGATTCCCGAGATTTTTTTTTACAGTACTTCTTTTCCTCTATTCCACAAACGTGTTCCTATCTACTCCCCTCTCTCTAAATCTCTCTCCCCACTCTCTTTCTCTCTCTTCCATTGAAAGTGTTCACCGAGCTTTTCCATTCACGCGCACTCTGAGCTTTCTCTCCTATATTGAAGCTGAGATAAGGTATAGATTCTTCTTCGTAATCATCGAATATCAATTTGACAATCTAGGGTTTCACTCTCTTTAATTTTGTTGTTAGTATAAACAATTTAGGGTTCTTAAATTAGGTGGTTTATTGAATTAAATTTTGTGAATCACAATTTGAATTTTTGCTGGTAAGTTATTAGATTAAATTCATGACTAGGATTGTGTTTTTTTTTTTCCATACATAATACTAATGGCTTTTAAATCGGTATTGCGGAAAATGGCTACGAATCTCTCGACCTCATCGCCCTCTCTTCATGAAAGCTGCTGAAAATGGCCTAATTATCGGTATTACTACTGTTGCTGAGGTTCAATTGTTGCTTAACATCGTTGGTGAAATTTGTCGAATTGATTTAATCGCAAGCTTTAGGTATGCATTTTGAAATAATTGAATTTATTCTATATAATTTTTTGAACATTGCTCTGTTTAATTGTTAAATTCTATAATTTTTTAAAAAATGTATGTAAGATCAAAGATAGTTTTTCCCCTTATTTGATTGTTGTTGGGGCGGGGGGCAGTTATGTGGAGTTTTTGTTGATTCGTGTTTGGGTATCGATGGCGTAAGATCTGAGGTAACTTGTTAATTTCTCAGCCAATATGGTTTGCAAATTAGTTATTTTTGGAATTTGATTAATGAATTAATTGTTCCATCAAAGTGGGTTTTGGGTGTGGTTTAGTTAGCCACGAGTTTTGAACTTTTGATTGGGTGTGGTTTGGTTAGCATTATTTAGTAAAACATATAGTGTAGCTTTTATTGGTATTATTTGGTTTCTTTAGTTTTGCTGGATAAAAACAAGTTCTTACTATGTGACCTTGGCTTGAGTTTTTCTAAACTTTATGGTGGTTTTGTTGAGAATGATTCTTAGATTAAATCTGGACTTGAAATTGTATATTTTAGATGTAATTTATGTATTAATAATAGCATAATGGTGTAAGTAACCTTAAGTACTGACATGATCATCTTTAGCCTTTTATTAATGGTCATTGTTTGGACTATTGATTACTTGATTCAATACTATGGACTTTATTATGGACTCTAATTACAACTTTTGGTTAGTGGCACTTGACCTTGGGTTGTATATAGGCATCTCTAGATCATTATCAGTCTTTTGAAGCTTTTAAATCTAGCTAATTGAACATTCATTTCACGTGTAAAATGTATTGGTTACTCTATTCATCCAACATCCTAAATTGAAGTTTTTTGTTTTCTAACTCTTGCTTTTTTTTTGTTTATAGCAGGGGATAAATTACTAGATACTTTGAGGTATATCAATTTATTTATTTATTTTTTTACTCTTTTTCTATACAATATTGCAGTACTTATTAAAAACTAAATGTTATTCATCAATATACTTCCTTGATTTAACAAGTCCATTCCTGACTTTAGTTTACATAAGTAAGCCATTTTCAAAGCAATGATGCTTCAACTCTTCAAGTACCTAAAAAGGAATAATCACTATGTTCATCGACTATAACAATTTTCATTCTATAGTTTTGTGATATGGCTATCATGTCATTAAACTTGTAGCTGTACATTCTTTCCCTTATACTCCGTAATATGTTTTCCATTCTTCACATTTAAATTTTATTATTCATTTGAGTTCCTGTGAATTATTGAACCAATTAATTTGCTAATTTTATGTGCAGTTTATACTTGTGTAATTTTAATTTTTGTTGTGATGTGATGCTGTGTTGAGGTCTTGTTGTTAAATTCGTTATGTTGCTATATGTTGCTATATGTTGCTTGTTGTTGTCTCTAAAGCCCTACATATTGCGGTTTTTGTCTGTATATTGCTGCTACCACCTCTACTTTATATTGTTGTTGCTGCCATGTTGTATAATCCGTAGTAATATTCTTTTCGTGGTCTAACATGCTATTGAATGTTTATTATGTGGTGTTATATGCTGGTTATTAGTGTGTTTACTCTAAAGAAATAAGTGAATATGATATTAGCTATGCTGTTTACTAATCTCATTGGGTCTAATAATTGTTAATTTGATACAGTTAATTTTGATCCATTTAATTTTTTTTTTCTTTTTTTTTTTTTTTGCTTTAGCTTTGTCTTGACTACTTGTCTTCTAATCAAGGGTTTATTTTATTTGTTTATTTTTGTATTAGGTAGTTCAGGAGCTAAATTTGGATTATAGATCAACAGGTTGAGATTTTTGCTTTATTTTATGGTTGTTTTCATAAAATTGGATGGTATATATAAACTAATTATGTATGTTGCTTATTTATCAATGATTGAAGACTATAAAAAAAATTGATGCAAGGCATAAAGTCTTACAGAAAATTTTTAATTTTCTTCTTGACATGTTATGCAGGGACTATAATTGATAACATCAAACACGGTATACAGGTGGAGAATGGCTTTCAATTTATTATGGTGGTGGTTCTTGCTCAACCTCAAACTAATGTCACAATTTTGTTATTGAAGAATAAACATTTCGTTATAGGTGTTGTTTGAAATTTATTTTTGTTTAAGTCTGAAACTGTATACATGTACTATTGATTTTTTTTAATCTCAATAAAATTTCCATTTAATTTCTCAAAATTGTCATTAATTATATAGTTTCTTATATACTTAGGTTTGCATATACTATATTGTTCCCAAAAAAAAAAAAAAAAATTATATATATATATATATAGGCCGTCGCATTAGCTACCTAACCGTTGCGTTAGCTTTATATGATCGTTGTATTAGCTAAATATGGCTAATACAACGGCTATAAGGATGTCGTTGCATTAGATATATAGCTAACACAACGACACTAGTGTTACCGTTGCATTAGGTCATTTTGCCGTTGTATTAGGGCTAATGCCACGCCAGCGAATGCCACGGTATGGAGGCGTATGACAACGGTTTAAGGGCTCTAATGCGACGAATTTAGGCGTTGCATTAGGCTTAAAATGTAGACGAATTTGTCACATTATTCTCAAATTCAACATTCAAATTCATCAAATTTCAAAAAGGAAAATAAACAATGAATGTTATGATTACAAAATATTCTAATTCAAATCTAAAATAACACAATTAATGAAAAATAAATACAAAATTTCATTTAAAATTACCATCAATCTTTGATTAACAAACCCACATATTCACCTTCATTAACAATCATTCCATTAATAAAATAATGATCAAAAGCACCACGGAACTCGATCCAAATGCGTAGCTATCGTCTATTATTAGTAGAATTTCTTTTTCTCTATAAATTTTCTACTCTCTTTAAGATTTTTATTCCCCTCTCTAAAGAATTCAAACAAGATAAATTAAATATGAAGAAATATTAATAAAACAATGATCAAAAGCACCACGAAACTCGATCCAAATGCATAGCTATCGTCTATTATTAGTAGAATTTCTTTTTCTCTATAAATTTTCTATTAATCACTTTAAGATTTTTATTCCTCTCTCTAAAGAATTCAAACAAGATAAATTAAATATGAAGAAATATACAAATTTCTAAATAAAGATTGGGAAATAATTACCAAAACTCTTCAATTATGGAACAAATAATTCATTTAAGGATTGAAAAGCTAGATGTTCTTTAAAAAAATACTATTATGTTCTTTCTGTTATATATTTTTTTTTTTTTTTTTTTTTTTTTGTAGAATAAAAATAATATTCATTACATTAGATTATCATGTTCTTTATTAATATTATGGATGTTTTTTAGATATATATAAAGAACATAAAGGTGGATGTTTTTTTACAAAATAACTATATGTTCTTTACAAAACAACTATATGTTCATTACAAAACAACCATATGTGATGTTCTTTATAAAATAACTATATGTTCTTTACAAAACAACTATATGTTCTTTACTGAACAATTATATGTTCATTCCGCCTTTTTTTAAAAAAGAAAACCTGATGCACAGAGCATGGTGCATCTGCCTTCACGGAAAAAATTTCAACTGCATGACCCTATATATAGAAATATATATTTATGTGTATTAGAAAATATTAGATAATTGTCATAGTTTGTACTATAATTTACAACTTCAAAGTAACTTTAAGAAATTAGCATTTACCTTGAAATACATATCCGCCTTGACAAATTTCGAGTACACACGCTTCTGTTCAGCAGCCATGATTTCATTCCTCCATAGCACAACACCACCAGACAGACCTTTGGGTAGGGAGTACCAAAATTTAGATATATCAATATTAGTTTCGTTATGTTATATAAATGTAAAACTAGTATAATGGTCTAGAGCTCTATTGTTATTTGTGAGATATGTGAGATCATCGGTAACAAAAATTTTCATGCAATACTTTAATTTTAGGTTTTTTATTTGAAATTTCTATTATCATCAATTAATCTTTAAAATCCTTCATCTCCCAAAATTAATTTTCCCCTTTAAGGGTCTGTTCACATTTACTGAATTGAGCTGAACTGGATTGAATTGATTGGCCGCTGAACTGAACTGAACTGAATATTTTATGAGAGAGAAATTAGAAGCTGAACTGAACTGAATTGAATATTTTACGAGAGAAGGAAATTAGGAGCTGAACTGAATTGAACTGAATTAAACTAAACTGAACTGAAATTAAGCTGAAGTGAACAGACCCTTAGTTTCTTAATTTGAAATGCATCTTCAGCTTCTTCATCTCCTATGCAATTCATCTTCATCCCCCTCCATTTAATTCAATCTTTAATCAAGCTTAATTATTCATTTTAGCCTTCAATTTTAGTCCCTCAATCTTCTTCACCCTTCATTAGTAGCCTCATTTTTAATTCATTACTCCAAATAATAATTCTTTAATCATTTAGAATTGTATGAGAGACAAACTTATTCATGCTCACAAACTAACTATCCAACAATACTCTGATCAACCATGTGTTCATAATACAAAACTTTGGAAATTATTTCTATAATAAGCTCGTACGTCAGACAGGTCAAAAGCCTAGCTAACTTCTCTAAGTTACCCCTTTGTTATTTTTTGTTTGTCTCATTTAGAAACTTTAACTTGAGAAGATATCAAAAAAAAAATTAGTTATGAGGTATCTTGGATAAATTTAAGAAGAAACTTTCTCATGTGGGATCAGGGGCGGATACAACTTATACCAAGGGTATGCCATCATACCCTGCAACTACATTGAAATAAAATTTGAAGCAACCTTTTAGCAATAAATTATGTGTGACTGCGTTGCTTGCTCGTTATCCAAGATTCCAAGTGTCTCTTAAGCTTTGTGATTGAATTTTCACTCTAGTCTAGAGTTCGAATCCATTGTTACACATTTTTCCCAACCATTATTTTTGCTGACTACACCATGATTTTCTATTAAATATATAATTGTGCACACCCTATATATTAATTAGATACATCTATCTCAATGCATGCATTGTTCCTAAGTACGAATTGTTCATAATTTTAATAATGCGTAACCAAAGATGTCATTGCAGCAATGTCATAGTGTGTTAAAATGTGCCCAAAAAATTCAATTGGACAATACAATAAAAAAATGAGCAACATGGATAATATATTGATTACATATAATTTTTTTTTCTAACTTTTGTTTGTTTTTAGTTGACACGCTTTCCAGAGCATAGATTCAACCACTAACATCTTTAAATAATTATTGTTAATCAAAATTATTTAAAGTTGATTTTTTAAAATTATATATCAAGATTAATCTAAAAGTACCACTTGACTATATATCTATTATGTAATTTCTATAAATCATACTCCGTAAATTAAAACACAGTTAAAGTAGAGTAGTGTATGAATAATGTCATGATTAAAACGTGCAGTGCTAGTTAAAAACAAGCAGATTGTAGAGTAAGTCTTGTATGTGACTAGCCACACGGTGTGGCCACATTGATTTATAGAATAATCCTTATTTGAATTTATGAGTAACCCTATTTATTCATAAGAGTAACCTCATTTTGTCCATTAAAGTAACTGCAATTCATTATATGAGTAATATCAACTAATTTAGAAATTAGTAACCCCATTTGTTCACTCAAGTTACCCTTATTTCCTTTTTTAAAAAATTGAAAGAATGATTCAGCTTATGTAAAAGAGTAACCTCTTTTTTTCATTTAAACAACCCACATACGTCAAGGTAACACCATTTGCTCATCACCGTAACTCACTATTACTTACTTCCTCTGTTTCTTTATAGTTGCAACACTTTCCTTACATGAAAATGTCACAACAGTTGCAACACACTATAAATGGAAAGTATTTTATGTCAAAAGTTGTACTATTACCCTTATTATAATCTCACGGCCCACTAAATTATACTCTTAACAATCTCTCTCCTCCATTTTAATTGTTTTAAATCACATGAAACCCACTTTCTTAAATACCGTGAAAAATGGTGTGTTGCAACTATTATAAAACGGAGGAAGTATTAAATTGCCTTGTATGTGAAGTGGCTACACCATATAAGAATTTGCGCCGATTGTATGTGTTCATGCCTAAAAAATTCAAACGATTGCAATAACCTCATCCATCCAATGAACATCTTAATGAGATTACTCAAGCAGAAGAGTTCTATTCACTTAAATATCTCATAAAACATAAGTAACTCACAACATATGGAACATTATTCTACTATTTTGTATTCTTTTAAGGAGGTCATATTCAAATTATTCACAAGGAATCCACAAGAAAAATAAGGTGGTCACTAGAATTAGAATGGCATAAAAGTGGGACCAGAAGATCTAAGGAGAGAAGCATAATGACATAATTGATGTCCTATAACCAAATGATATGTCAATTTTAGCATGTTTGATTGAATCTAATCCAACAAGGAGGATGTTCCCTGCCCCCAACACCCCATTCGTCATCTATCCTCTCTGCACATTCAGAATGTTTTTTCTTTTTTTTTTTTTTTTAATTTTTTTTTAATTTTTTTTTTAATTTTTTTAATTTTTTTTTAAGATTCATTTTTTAAAAAAAAAAAATCTAAATATGAAGTTCTAATTTTTTTTTTAAAATTCTGATTTTCATCCATAGCTTTAATTGTTTGAAATTGATCTAGGTGTGTAACTAAATATATTTTCTAAGTTAAGTTCACTATTTTTTTTTTTTTTAACATTTGATTTTGCATGGCTTTGCAAGGCATGATTTCAATTATAAATATCTTTAATTATGTACCATTAAAAACATAGAGTACTCTTAACTAGTACAATGTAAACTAATTTTTGAGAGAAAATACAAGTTTAATTTATTACCTTGATCGACAAAACTATAAATTAATCAACTCAAATACATATATAACATTAATAAACTCAAATACATATATAACATTAATAAAGTCAAATACAACTTATCATGGTTGGGTTCAGAGGAATTTTGCAATTTTCAATTAGAACTTAGAAGACCGAAGAGCAGGATATCATTATTGGGCGAACTTTTCTTAATATAGCATGTAGATATAAATCGTATGATGAAGTGATGAGAAGGTGGTTGTTATACTCTTTTTTTTGTTTAGAGATCATGCTGTAATGTCTTGCCTTTGTTAGCAAGTTTCTTAGTTATTAATAGAATCTATTATTAATTGCCAAAAAAGAAAAAAAAAAAACTCAAAGGTGTCTATTCGAATGTAACTTAGTTGATTTCAATTGTACTAAATCGTGTCAAGTCTTGTTCGAATTTAATTAATGTTAAACTACTGTGCCTAAATAATTCAAAATGTGAATCTGGCTACTTTCGAATAAGATCAAATCGGGTTACTTCAACCCATAAATTATACAAGTAAATGAGAAGGAAATTATATACTACTATCTACTCGTACAAGAAATGAATTTTATTGACAAAGTCATACTTAAAATGTTTGTCATAAATGGTTTGATTCATGCTTAATATTTCTAATTTTAGGTAGTCGCAAACTCGCAAAGCAGGAGCATGAATCATGTTTTGATTTACTGCATGGCACGTAGTTAAGGTAAATGACAGAAGCATACAAACGAGCGTGTTAAGGGTTTATGCCTGTTCATGTATGAACACTGACGTTGTGCTTACCTCATCTTCTTAACTATATTTTACTTTTACTGCCTTTTTTTTTTCCTTTTTTATTTTTTGTAAAAATAAAATTAAAATTGAGGTCAAAAGTGAGGTAGTCAAGGGAGTTGTACCCTACCAGAAAATGAAGTTACACTCTCCTTTGTCTCACCCTTTTTCATTCTTTGCGCCCCCCTCTCCATTTTTTTGGGTCCTTGCTTTTCTTTTATCTATTTTTTTTTACTGATTTTTTTTTTACTTTTTTGGTAAAAAAAACAAAATTTTCAATTTTTTGTCATAGGTAAAGTGGTGGTGGCTTGAGAGCTTTCTATCTCTCTTTCCAAATGACTAAATTGCCCATCTATATTTTTTTAAGTATTAAACACTTGAAAAGTGGTGAATTGGTGATAAAGTGAAGAGTAGTATATTTTAAAAACGTTTCATTAATTTATTCACCGTTGTACTAAAAGGATTAGGGTGGTGTTTGGTAAAGACCAAAGAATATATTCCTAGGTTATTGTAGCAAAAAAGAAAAACTTTAACCTCTAATGTTAGATTTGATTACTTCGGTTATATATATATATATATATATATATATATATATATATATCGATGCACATAAAATTTGTTATATATTTAGATAAAATTCCTAATATTAAAAGATAATATTTAATATTTAATTATTTTAAACTTAAAAATCTCATTCGCCAATTGCTTACGTGGCATTTGAATTATTTAATTCTAAAAGAAATTAATAATCTCTTATTTAATTGGCTATTACTAAGATTTATAATCCTACATGACGTGCTAAGAAAATTAGATCCTACGTGGCTCTCTAAAATCTCGGGAAAAAACTCCCCTTTATATATATATATATATTAGATTTACTATTTGGGGATTTTTTTAAAAAATCAGATCTTATCCAACGTATAGCATATAAAAAAAATACATTACTTGACTATGATATGTATCATAAAACAAATTTTATAATAGGTGCGATATATTTATTACACTCATTTTTTACTCATTTGCTTGTAGTAGGAGTTTTTTTCCAAATGAAATATGCTCTCTTCGCCTGAAGTAGGGTATTTTGGTGTGGTTTCTGTCAAGCTTTGTTGTTATCAGATTTAAATCTTTTTACCTCGTATTCTTGCTTGATTGGATCTGATTTCTTAATCAAATTATACTTTGATTATACTATCAACATTACGCAGTAAGATCGATCTTCATGTGTTTGTCTTAATGTGTATTTTTCCAAAAATGTAATTTACGCAATTGTTTTATGAAGTATTTTGCTAACAAACGTCCCAGAGGCGTTAGATAAGCATTTTAAAAATTTCCTAAAATGCTACTAATATAAGAATGCATGCCAAAATCACGCATCGATTGGTGTAATTCATGTTCATTTCAAGTTAATATTTCTATTTTTAGCTATCTTATCCAACGCCCCCGGAGCGCTCAGTAGTTTTTGCCTTATGTATATTAATACGCAATATAAAGTAATTCACAAATTTTTATATGTGGCCTGTTGTACCGTGCGGCAGGGATTACTTGAGTTTCTCGGTTGGGGGTTACTTAAGTTTCTCGGTCAGGGGTTACTTGAGTTTTTCGGGGTTACTTGAGCTTCTCGGTCAGGGGTTACTTGAGTTTTCGGGGCTACTTGAGTTTCCCGGTTATGGGTTATTCGAGTTTTTCGGTTAGGGGTTACTCGAGTTGCTGGGGTTACTCGAGTTTCTCGGTCAAGGTTTACTCGAGTTTGTACAATTTTTTGTATGGGTCGAGTAACCCCTGACTGAGTAACCCTTAACCGAATGAACCCCTCGAGTAACCCCTATCCGACCTCTCAAACAACCCTTGACCGAGTAACTCAAGTAACCCTTGACTAAAAACTCAGGTAGCCCCTAGAAAAAAACTCGGATAACTCCTTCCGCATGGTGTGGCCTGCTGCACCAAAAAGTTGCTGAAAGTAATTAAGAATAGTAAACAATGCAAAATTAAGAAGTTATATATGATCTAATGTGGTCCGAACCTTTCTAGTCTGCTCTAAGAAGATTTATAAATACTTTGTAATAAAATACCAAGTAAACATAATAGTTCTGAACGTATATATGTTAGGATTATTATAAAACTTGTTATATTAAAGATTATATAAAAGTTCTTCGATAACTTAAAATAGAATTTTTTTTTTTATTTTTTTTTTATTTTTAATGTAGAGCATGTAATTGATCACAATTATGAAAATTAATTTCGATGTTCTCCATCCAAAACATGTTAGGTAAATGAAATATCAAGCTAAACTTGAACTATTGATAAAGATGTTCCTTCCCAGTCTTAGGCAAAGGGGATTCAATCCCTACGAGGGTATGCACATTTTTTAGATGAGAATATGTATGACACTCATCCTCCTTATTCTTAAAGCATTTAACCGACTAACTCGAGTAATATTAATTTATGTTAAATTGCAAACCGATAAGATAGTTTTCCTTATCATAAAAAAGTAATAAACGTAGTATATCATAAATTCATAATCTAAAACACGTCTTTTTTATTTATTTATTTCTTTTTAATAGTAGATCAACTATAAAATATGCTCCTCTTATCATTAGAATTTAGTACTATATCCCATGATTCAATTCAATTGTTGATCCTCATATATTCTCAAACCGGACTTCTTTTTTGGTGGGGGCAACTTTGGAATTTACTTTATGCTTTTTACACCACAAAAGCCCTCAAAGAGCCCCAAAGATGACTCACTCACTCACTCTTTACTCTTCTCTACTCTTTACTACTCCATATCAAAATAGTAGTAAATGCAACTCGATTTCCCCCACCACCCCAAAAACTTAAATTCAATTCCCTCACTATAACATTACTACTCTAGTAGTATCTTTATTATTCTTTTAGAATTCAATACCTTCTTTCTCTCTCTAACTTTCTCTCTCTAAAAAACCATTTTTACAAAAACCCCAAATGAAGACAACATCACCAACACCAACACCACCATCTACAACACCTCTCAAAATGTCCAAAGCCAACTTCCCTTGGTCATCATCAAGGAAAGTCCAAAATGATGATACTTTAGATAATAATCAAACTACCCTTAAAACAGAGGAAAACAGGGGAAAACAGGACACTATTAATAATCACCCTCTTAATGACATAATTAGTGATGATAATCACAAAAGTTTAGCATCTTCAACAGCTAGAAGGAGGAGGAAATTACAAGCTATTGCTGTTTCAAGAATAAGGTCAGTTCTTACTGCCCTTAACATCAACAAATCTTCACCTTCAACCTTCCCAAATTTAGGGTCATGCCCTAAAGTTATAGGAACTTTGTTTGGGTATAGAAAAGGTCATGTCCATTTTGTGTTTCAACGTGAACATAACTCCGCCCCTGTTTTTTTCATCGAGCTGGCAACCCAGATAACCCATCTCGTTAAGGAGATGGCATCTGGGTTGGTTCGTATCGCGCTCGAATGCGATAAAGAGGATCAACAAGAACAAGAGAAGTCACAAAAATTATCACAAGAGCATGAGAAGAGGAAGAAGGTGAGGAGGAAGAGATTGTTGGAAGAACAAGTTTGGAGGACTTATTGTAATGGAAAGAAATGTGGGTTTGCTAATAAAAGAGAAATTGGGCCTAATGAGGCTAAGATTTTAAAGGCTGTTGAGCCCATTTCAATGGGTGCAGGTGTTCTTCCTGGGTTTAACGGGTCCGGGTCGGGTTCGGAAGGCGAGCTCATGTATATGAGGGCCCAGTTTGAGAGGGTTGTAGGGTCTAGGGATTCTGAAGCTTTCTATATGATGAATCCTGATTGTCATGGTGCTCCTGAGCTTAGCATCTACTTGCTCCGAGTCTGAGAGCACGAGTACACTCGGGTGTATAATGGACACTCACGACAACCTCTCCTACTTGGAAAGACGAAAAAAAATGTTTATGTGAAAAGATTATTGTAAGTTGTAGTGTTACTAAATTTGTTAGGTTTTAAGAGGTTGTTAATAGGGTGGGGATTAGTAGAAGTCTAGTTAACAAGATGTTTTTTTTTTTTTTGTTAATTTATTTGTTTTTTGGGTTTGGGTATAAAAAAAAAAATTGGAGAAGTGGGTTTTTTTACTGTATTTTGTTAGCTTTTTGGGGGTGGAATGTAATGGTATACTAGGAAAAAAAAAAAAAAAAAGAAGGGAAATTGGTATATTATTGGCATGGTGGTCAATTTAACTCAATGTAAGATCGTTCATGCAATGCAACTCTCCAATTGGTATATTATATTATGAACATGGTCTTTTTGTATGCTTCATAGTTCTTACTGTAACAATTTTTCATAGTTTATATATCAACTTTTGTCTTGCGGAAATTAATTTATTCGTATGTAGTGAGTTTAAAATGAGATCACGTCTTAAGCATTGTTCTTATGCTACACACACAATTAAATTTGAACGAAAGGAGTACTATACTTTTGTCATGGTATATTTGGAAATGATTTATGATAGTGTGAATGTGTAATGTCGATTTGCACAATACAGTCAGGTAGTAACCTCTTCAAATAAAAATTATCTAGCAAAATTATTTAATTTACATATACCAAAGAGGAAAAAAGTAAAATTGAAGTACTGTAATTTCTATAAAGATACTAGTCTTAGAAATGTGAGTAACAAGGTTTAGCTTTACACATCACTCAATACTGTTTTGATGCTTCTTGATGTAGTTTTGGTCTAGATTTGGTTAATATACCAGGAATTTAATTATTTTTATTTGTAAGAAAAAACAAAAAACATAGCAATATTCTTCTTAGATCATGGTCTCTCTCTTCTAGTTTTGGAATCATCTATAAATCATGTTACCTAATGATTGGTACGGACAATTATGACCATTAGATAATAGTTGTTCAAGAGACCATGTCAAATTAAAGGAATCATATTGAAAATGAGCTACTTAACTATAAGTACCTAATTACTTGTTGTCCGAATTTAGTTCTTTAATACTCTGTACTCTTTAACTAGTTTAAATTACACTATTAACGACGGTTTGCATGTTTTGGACAAAACGAAGCAAATTTTGTTTATTTTCCTTATTTAAAGGGTGATGATTTTGATATATATATATATATATATATATATATATATATATATATATATATATATATATATATATATATATATATATAAGATCCAAAAAGCCTATTGTGATAACTTCTTGCATTGTTCATTATTGTCTTTCCTAAGAGAGGACGGCTTAAACCTTTAAGTTGAACATCACTTAAATTATGGGGTTGGATCCAAAGAGTATAAGTGCTTCCAACTTTTAATAATTGTTTTCAGTACTGAAGAAATTTTCTTGGAGAAAGCTAATCAATTGCAGAAAATGTATTCAAATATTGCAGGATTTAGTGCAATGTACCCTTTAAAAAAGCTCTACTAGACTTACTTTTAAAAAGACTCATCATATGGCAATACTTGGTTGAAGAAATGTCCATTGATCCACCTATATAACTATATTAATTTTTTTTTTCTTCTTATTTTATAATTTTACAATTGGCCTTAAAAGAGAGAAAGGATTAAAAAAAAAAAAAAAAAAAAGGTTGCCAAAATATTTTGGATTCTCAAATACAACCTTTATACATGTATTTAGGAGTGCATGAAAAAATTAACCATGAATGTACTTAAATTAATAGTATGATTTTTAGCTTTTTGTTTATCCTTGTAAACATCATACTTTCTCCATCTATGAAAATAATAGAGTATTATATTCACCTATAAAGAAGTTCACAAATATTGCATTGTTTATCTATAAGTAACATCTCATTTCAATAAGCGAATACTAAATATATATTTAGTTTACGGATATTTCTTAAGTTATTTGTTCACGTGAATTTAATTCATGTCGTAGTTTTTATTGTCTCTCTTACTATTTACCCACTTTCTTACTTCCAAATATCTCCATTCATTAAAACATAAAAGACATACAACATGTATAACCATCTCTTATCAGATATAAATAATCAATATAAGCATCAAACTCCTGTAAACTAATAACATCATTTCTTTATTTTTCCCTCTACTTTTTCCCCTCTCTTTGTTAAGTAGAAGCATTGTATGTTTTGTGTGAAAATATAGTCCCGAGAGACATATAAAATAGTAATAGTAGGAAACTAAAGTGTAATCATGAAAGTTCACAAAAGCAATTAGTAGCAGTTTAGGAAAGAAAAAATAGATTAAAAATATCAATCTTGATAATAGTGGGGTAACCAGAATATTGTGCTTTCCCATTTTTGACTGCCAATTCATATACTTTAACGCCCCTTTGAGTAGATTTGTCCAAGGTTTTGGCCTATTTATATTAGGAGCATCATCATCTATTTCCCAAATAATTAAGGTGGTGGAACATAATTTGAACACTTATTAGTTATGCTTTCTGCTCCTAAGTTAAACTAATTAGCAAGTTTTAAGTGGTGCACGTCTTATCATAATAGTTATATTAATTTATATTAGGAATTGAATACTTACGTTTTAGTGCTATGATCATCAAGGTATGGTCGTATGGAGAATAAGGTATAACACAATACACTATACCTATGTCTTGCATACTTCATCTGTTTTATATTAATTACATACATTTTTTTTTTCCATCCATTTCTGATTAATTGTAACAATTCTTTATTTGGTAATTAAGGTCACATGACGCATTTTTATTTTAGATAGTATTAATTTTCTCTCCCAACCCGTTTCTCACTTACTCTACTTTTATCTCCCAAAACCAACTTAACATAACTTCACCACACTATAATTTATATTATAAAATCCTTATTTTGGTCTCTTCCCTTTATTTCTTCTTAAACTATGTGTCAAGACTAGTGTTGTGATTAATTTGAAACGGATTAGAGGAATTATATCATTGCGTTTGGATTTTTAGTCTCGAGAAAAATTGACCTAATTTTTGTGTATTTTGTTTAACAATCTAAATTTCATTACTTTGATTAATTAAGTAAGGTTATTGTATATATAATTAATCTAAAGGTTTGGTAGGAGGTCTCTTACATTAATATAATCTATATCTATAATATATATTTAAAAAAAAGAAAACCTTTTGAATTAAGTCAACGTGCCACATGACACTCTCCCGACCTTCTTTGTTGGCTGTAATTTCATATCATCATATATTAGAAAAAAATGGTTTTATAAAAGAAATTGAACTCTCAAACATTATTATAATCTATATCTGTAATATCTATTAGAAAGCCTTTTGAATTAAATCCACATGCCATGTGATACTCTCCCGACCTTTTTTTTTATTGGATATAATATCATATCATCATACATTGAAAAAAAAATAGAGATATGGTATGTACAAGAATTGAACTCTTGACTCAATATAATTAAACATTAAAAACTTAAGGAAATTTTGTGAAAAACTACCTATTATAGTTCAGAATTTGCGAGAAACTACCTGTTAAAAAAAATGTTGTAATTGACTACCTAATTTTTGAAAAATGTTGTAATTTACTACCTTACGCCGGATTATGAAGGAGTTTAACCAAAATTCTCCGGCGTTGACTTGGTCACGTGACGCTTAATGACTCTTTTTCTTCCCAAATTTTCTCACAATTTTCCCACGTGATGGTCATCAAGTGTCACGTGACCAAGTCAACGCCGGAAAATTTTGGCCAAACTTCATAATCCGGCATAAGGTAGTAAATTACAACATTTTTCAATAGTTCGGTAGTCAATTACAACATTTTTTTTAATAGGTAGTTTCTCGCAAATTTTGGACTATAATAGGTAGTTTTTCACAAAATTTCCAAAACTTAATTATGGAGTATTAAACTATGTCACAATATATGTTTATAATTTTTATAAACAAAATAATTAACTACAACATAAATAACATACTAAACAAAAATCAACAATAGTAGGATTGAATTATAAATGTCATGCACAATTATAGTAATAAATATATTAACTTGGGGCATAACTTGGTTACTTGGGCCAAAGATGTAGTTTCATTAATTAAAAATGGTCCCAATTTGGTAACCCTTCGTTAAGTAAGAAATTGTGCTATTTTTAGCCTAGAAAAATCTTAAAGTTCAAACAAATCTATAAAGAGAAAAAGGGAAGATAAGAAGCAAGGCACCTAGGTTTGTTGTTAAATTATTCAGCTTGTCTAATATTGATATTTGTATGATTTAAGAAAATAAAAAAATTTACTTTATACGGACAAATTAAACAAGTTTTTGCTCCCGTATAACGGTCAAAAGTTTCAAGTAGGGTGGACTTTATTCTTAGGCCAAATTTCTTCTCTTTTTTATAAGTGAAGATTTAATACTCATTCTTGAGGAAAACATTTGGTATAAATTTTATAAATCAAAATCTGCTAAAAGTACTAGATTATGCGGAAACAAACTCATACAAACAAATTCTGAGCAACCACGAGAGGTGGTCTACTGTGTTACGTACCCTTTAATACTTTGTATCTATAATTAATACTAAAGTAGCAACTGTTGATGACAAGTGGCACTTTCTCATGTAAAGATTTTCCGCTCAAATGTTATTCTTTTTTAAAATAAAATGCTAATTAATTTTAAATAGGTAATAGCTATTATTTAGGTAATGAATTTAAAATAGATATAATACCTATTATATTGGTAATTTATGTTGATATTAGGTTGTTGGAGTCTTTATAGGAGTTGTTAGCATAGTTAAGGTCAAATAAAGTGAACTTATGAACATTTTGAACTCAAAAAAATATGAAAATAAAATTTACAAAAATTCAAAGATAAATTACTATGAAACCCGTGCATCGCACGGGTGCTATCATACTATAACAGTGGCGGATCCAGGGGGGTACATAGAGTTACAACTGTACCCCCATTCTCAAAAAAAAAAAAAAAAAAAAAAAAAAAAAAAACTGTATATCAAAGAGACCCGTTTTCTGTAAAAAAACAGGTCTCTTAGGTACTGTCAAACAAACAAAGAAGCTGGCGCGTTGTTTATGAAAAGAGACCGCCTAGTTTTCTACTTTAGAAAACAGTTCTCTTTTGTTTGTTACTTTACCGAAATCAGCAATTCGAATAAGCTGCTTTGCGGTACATTTTTTTTTTTAATTCCTTTCCTTTTTTATTTTTTGTTATCTAATTGAAAATAGTTTGAACTATGACCGTAGTAATTTTTTCTTGCCCTTCATTTTTTTTTTAAATTTTCGAAAACCTATTGCCTTCATTTTAATAGTTCAAACTATTATAAAGTATGATGTTTCATACTTAAACATATAACACTATGAATATATCAATTATTTTTAATACTCCTATTATCTTACTATGTTCAAATATATAATTAATATTCTATGATTGTCTAATAATTTCTCATTATATTAAATAAAAATTTGTGCATTATAAGTGCTAAATGGAATATACTTATAATTTTTTTTTTCCTTCGAATAAAACTTCCATATTTTTGTTGCTATTGATTAATAAGTAGTATGCCTCAATTTGAGTACTCGTTCATTATTGTGACAAGGAATTACAGTAAGTATAATTTAATTAGTTATACTTTTTTAGCTTATTTATACGGATAGTTGACTTAAAATTAAAATTTAAGAGTTTTATAAAAGTGTGATTGTATGGCCTTTAATTATACTACTTTGTACTCACTTTTAATTGTTTGGTTCAATTATGGACAATATTTAAGGAGTAAGGGATACATTCAATGACTAATAAGATGGTGGAAACCATTATAAATAAATTAAACTTTAGTTTGTCAAGCTTCGTATTTTTTAACGAACCGGACTTTGTACCCCCATTACCACATTTCTGGATCCGCCACTGTACTATAATACAAAGTAATGTTTTTTGGCTTTGGCTTGGTCTATGCATAAAAATTTATTTTAATAAAATTGAAAAAAAAAAAATCAAAAACGATAAAATCAAGCTCCATTCACTGGGGATCGATATAATAACCTTGACTAATCACTAATGGTGTTAATAAAAAAAATTAATCCTGATGTTTAAACTTAATTGTGATTTTTTTTAATTAGTTGTGA
The DNA here is from genome assembly GCF_948465745.1 of Chenopodium album. Taxonomy (NCBI): domain Eukaryota; kingdom Viridiplantae; phylum Streptophyta; class Magnoliopsida; order Caryophyllales; family Amaranthaceae; genus Chenopodium; species Chenopodium album. The sequence goes on from NC_137844.1 coordinate 11,008,832, forward strand.
AACTAAGGTTAGTTAAAATGTCTAATTGTCTATATGTGGATCAAGAAAAATATGGATGTTGGACCGTTGGCAGTTAAGGGTAAGTTTCTATTGAATATTGGAGGAAAATAGGGACCAAAGCTAGCTATACTATCGCTTCTCTAACTAACTACAACGCCAAATTTTGGACCTATGTAATTAAAGGGATCTTTCTATCAATATCAATTAGTTAACTACAATGTCAAATTTTGGACCTAAAGTTTGGCGGTTAAGATTATTATTGATTTCTATTGAATGGAATATGGTGGAAGTACATCTACGATCTATCTATATATATCTATATAATCTTTTGAAAAGTAAATCAATCTTTAAACCTAATATGATTAGTGATTCAAAGCATATTTTTAACATAATTAGTGATCATATGATAATACTTAATGACTTAGTGCATATTAATGTCAACCAGTACAACACTCAAGATAAGAAGAGGGGACCCAAAAAAAAAAAAATCTTAGCCCCCATGCCTTTCTTTTTGTTATTCTTGTTTAATTTATAATGCTAAAAAATTCCAATGTTAAATGGAATTTGATGTAAAATTTAAATAAATAAATAAATAAATAAATAAAACATTATCATATGTGATTTTGTTTGATTATTAATGTATAGTTTTCAATTCAAATATCATTTTTTAAATGATATATAATTGAAGTTATTGTATAAGCTTCGATAAATATGTGCACTGTGCAAAAGTGAGCAAAAAAAATAAAAAAATAAAAGGGGGACGACTTTGTAATTTTATAGTTTCTCATGGAGAATCAATAATTTTGCTAATGATAAGCCTCTTGAAGGCTTGATTAGATTTTAAATAGGCCAATTTATTTATTTTTCTCTAAAATGATATCCTCTTCATATGAATTTTTAAATATTAAGTTAATACTAATCGAGGATATAATAGGGTTACAAAAAATTTATTGTTTCATAAGGTTTGTTTGGCATTGCTTTGTTTTTTTGGTTTTTCAAAATCATATGATATGTATCATACAATGAATCATAAATTAGACAAGCTTATTAAAATCATGATAATTTTGAAAATTCACAGCTGAAAAGTGGAAATACGTTTTTCTCAATTTTTTTTTTTTCAAAAAAATAGATAACTAAAAACAAAATATGATGCCAAACAAGCCTACTTTTTTGAACATTTATATTAAACATCAATTGAGGATAACAATAGAATTTAATTTGTAATCAAATCATTATTTCAACGCCTAATTTAACTTTTAATGCATTGCACGGGATTAAAATCTAGTTTTTCATTCTTATAGTCCGTAATCAATAAGAAGATTTCATAAAAGAAGCTTAGCTTGATTAAATATGATAACATTTTCTTTGAACCATTAAAAATCTACAATATAAATATAAGTATAAAATGAGAGAATGAATGATAAGTCATTATATCTTAATAGCTTTACCAAGTTGGTTCCTAATCATATCCCTTGATATATTATGATCCAATTTGGTAATGGATGCTATTGTTATTTGTTATTTATATAATTAATCATGTACTTACTTGTATGTGTTATGATAAGCTCATACACTTAAATTAGCAAGTTGTTATTCTTAATTAATCCTCATTTAAGGGCTTTGATGAATTTGATGTAAAACACTAAAACCTCTCTCGAGTAGAGAGTTTTCTCAAGGCAAAGTTTAAATAAAGAAAACAAAGAAACAAAGGTAGGGAAAAGTGGACATAAAGAGAGACTATTGTGTTAGAGTAGGCCTAAATTTTGGAGAAAAAAGTAATCCAAAGTGATCAAAAACTTGCACAATAATCGAGGATGTATTTCTGATGATGATCTTCTCATCATTCTTCCAAGATCAAAAGCTTGTTGGTTGCCTGCAAAAAAACAATTGTTAGGCTGGCCTTTGTTTCCGACAATTATTGTTTTAATCAATGCTAACTCTTATTCACATATCTTAAAGTAAGATTAAGATCCTATTCTTTAGTGCTGTTATGCTCTGCTGATATCTGCTATATTCTGCTCTACTGAAATATATTCTGTTCTACCTAGAAGTTCAAAAGAACGTGGCGGCCTTGACTAACCACCAAATATTTTTTAAATTTTAATAAAGTTGTATGGCTCTATTCAAAAAAAGTAGTGATGGCGAGTAGCTGTTGGAGTATAAGATAATTCTCAAAATAGGTTTTGATCTCATGCAATGTACAAATGAAAAAATGATGACTATATATTTTTTTAAATCTTTTGTGATGTATGAATGATTGTCCCAAAAAAAAAAAAAAAAAAAAATTTGATAATAATTTGTGGGGGCTGATAACCAACAAATAATGAATTAGGAGCACTGCTTGAAGATTTAAGTATGAGGCCTGTTATCACTAAGGAGAGTAGGAAATTAAAAAAACCAAACGACATAAGTAGAGCAATAAGTATCTCAATTTCTCATTAATTTTCCTAATTTTAAAGTACAACAAAGAAGTCAATTAGCTAATCATTAGAATACCATAGAACTAAGCATTAAGCAGTGTTACCTAATTCATCCCCACCTAGCCATGACCCCAAACCAAAAAATTTCTCATTAATTTGCCAATTGTTTTTTTTTTTTTTTTTTTTTTTTTTTTCCAAGTTAACAAAATTAGGTAGCAAATTGTGAACTCATATTGAATCGAGTAATGTTGGTTCTAAGATCATGGTCTTATTTTACCAAGTCAAAATATTTTACGATTGGAAAAGATAAAAGGGATTTCCACTTCCCACAAGGCCAGAAGTTGTCAAAGATGAAACTTAATTATCTCAGAAATCGAAAGAAATGTCCTAACCAACTAAGCTAAGCCATCCGCCCATGGGCCATCCCATAATCCCTCATACAGTCACTCATGGAATAGGATCTCCTTAAGAGCCTGGTAGTAGTGACTAGTGAGGCTTATTTGGGGCCATACATTCGTAAGCTGAAGTGAAAGATGTAACAACAAGAAGTAATGGGACTAACGACAATAAGTCAATAACACTAATTTTTCTAAAGCAGTTGGGCCTTCACTTGGCCTACATACTACGTCTACTGAATGAGGATTAGCGTTCATATTAGTTGAGCAAAAATGTTGTATTCTCACTCTTTATTTTTGGATAAGTACACGTTGCTTTTGATTAACGTGTTAATGACAATATTTACAAAATGAGGATTAGCGTTCATATTAGTTGAGCAAATAGGAAATGTTTTTTAGATAAGCAAATAACAACTATTGAAGCTTGGTATAATGGTAAGGATTGTACCTTCTAACTTTGAGATTAGAGGTTCAATTCTACTAGAGACACTTTAAGGTAGGGGTGAGCATGGGACGGGTACATGTACCGTTAGTACTAACGGTTCGGGTAGCCAATAACCAAAATCCCTAAAAGTGATATCCATAACCCGAACTGATAAGTTCGGGTACCCGGACTTCGAGTACCTGAATTTTCGGATCGGTTATCGAGTACCCAATAAGATATCCAATAATGATAATTAAACTTAATTATGTAGTTCTTATGATATAATTTACCACTAATTAACAACAATATCATATGATTTTGACCAAATTATTAATAATATTACTAATCATTGATATTATAAAGTAATTATGAAGTAAAGTAAGAGTTTAGATTTAAAAAAAATAGATTTAAGTAGGGAAAAAAACACAAAAAAAATGCTTATCGGATCGGATCGGATCGGGTAACCGTTAATTTTAAAATGATACCCAATAACCATACCCAATAACAAATTATCGGAACGGGTACCCGAACCGTTATGGTTATCGGATCGGGTACTCTAATTTTCGAAACGGTTACGAATCGGCTTTTTGGGTTTTCGGTTTTTCGGGTAGTTTTGCTCTGCCCTACTTTAAGGGTGGGAATCCCTTACTCTTTCCCCTCACTCTCAAAATATCTGACCCGTAAATACTCATCAGATCAGAAAAAATAAGCTTTGATCAGACCAGATCAGATAAGCAAAAATAAGGTGAACCAAACAAGCCCTGAGGTGTTACCAAGAAATACCAACTCAACTAGCCTTAATTCTTGCACTTTCACACTATTTTATACCCTTTCACCAACTTAAGTGATAGAATATGATAAATATTCTAGATAATATTTTATATAGAAGGATATAGTTTATAAATATTACGGTAAATATCTTTTGAGATTCTCTAACTTGATTAGGACTCACCTTTGTAACCCTATATATATGAATCAATGGAAACACTCCAATCTAAGGAGTTATATTATCTAACATGGTATCATAGCTTAGGTTTTGATCCAACCTCTGCTTCCGCAAATTATTATTTTTATTTTTTATTTTTATTCTAAACTCCTATTAGCCCTAGCCGCCATCCTCTTCTTCCCGTAGCCACCCTTGAATCCGGCCAGCATGACCAAGGACGGAGACTCATCGTCTTCTTCCTCTGAATTTCACCCTGCTCTCGGGTGAACAACATCAAAAACGCAATCCCCCTTATCCTTGAACGCGAGAAGGTTCAATATTCAAATTGGGTTGAATTATTTGAATGTCATTGTCATGCCTATAATGTTCTTAATCACATCGATCCAAAAACAATTAAACCTACGGACCTCTCTGATGATATGTGGAAGAGGCTCGATTCAATTGTCAAAAATTGGATATATGGTACTATTTCAAAAGATTTGCTTGAGACCGTTCTTTGTAGAGGGGCAACGGCACAACAAATTTGGGATAAAATCAAAGCGATTTTTCAAGATAAAAAAACCACTAGGGCGGTCTATCTTGAAAATTAGTTTAATAGCTTGCATTTCTCGAATTTTCCGGATATTTCTTCATATTGTCGTGAATTGAAGAATTTGAAAGATCAACTTGCTAATGTTGAACAACCGGTGTCGGAGCAAAAATTGGTAATTCGATTAGTCTCAAGACTTGTTGGTACCGATTTTGATACAGTGGCTGCAATAATTCAACAGACGGATCCCTTGCCCTCGTTCGAAACAACAAGATCTCGCCTATTTCTAGAGGAATCGCGTAGAGCCAATGATTTAAGTGCGCAGGCATCATCGTTTGTGGCTCAAACGTCATCTTCGGGTCAGAGCACCTCCGCCGCGCCACCGTCACAACAACAGTCCCCACAACAGTTGGCTAGCAGAGGCGACAGTCCGACTGGGCATGGCTGTGGGCGCGGCCGAGGTCGTGGCAGGGGACGTGGCCGCGGGCAGAGCTAGCAGCAGCCACCACAGCAGCAACCACCATCTTGGGGCCAACTACCATGGGGAAACCAGCCCGACTTTTATCAGCAGCCAGCTGCACTGCAATAGGGCCAGCCCCCATACCCTTTCTCGCAGCAATCAGCACCCAAGTCAGGCCCCCCTGCTGCCCAACAATGCCCACCTGCTGCATATTATCAAGCAGTGCAACCGTACCAGCAGCCTCAACAACAAGCTTTTGCTGCTCAAGGGTCGGAGTATGGTTTAGCGATGACTCCAACCGAACTCGGAAACGCATTTGCTACAATGGGGTTTCAGAATTACGACCCTTCATGGTACATGGATTCCGGCGCCACATCTCATATGACCAACAATGCTGGTAATCTCTTACCCCTTTTTAATTTAAGCACAAACAATTATATTCAAGTGGGTAACGGTCAACACATTCCAATAACGGGTTATGGTCATTCTACTATTGCTAATAAATCTCTTGCTTTACGTGATGTCTATTTAGCTCCACAAATTATCAAAAATTTAATTTCAGTTCGAAAATTTACTTTTGATAATTTTGTGTCAATAAAATTTGACCCTAGTGGTTTTTCTGTGAAGGATCTTCGAAGGGGGAAAATTCTAACAAGATGCAATAGTGCGGGGGACCTTTATCCTGTCACCACCCAACCGTCTGCCTGTCTAGCCATATCTCTCACAGCCCTGTCTCCAACCACATGGCACAACCGCTTGGGACACCCCGGAGCACTCACTTTAAGCTTTTTTAAAAATAGTCATATATTGATTGTAATAAGGAGCAAGTCTCCAATAGTTATTGCGTAGGTTGTCAGTTGGGAAAACATGTTTATTTGCCTTTTTATGATTCTAATAGTGCTACTTTTTCTGCTTTTGACATTATCCATGTCGATTTATGGACTTCTCCTATTCGTAGTGAAAAAGGTCATAAGTACTACTTAGTTCTCTTAGATGATTATACTTATTATGTTTGGACAATTCCTCTTATTTACAAGTTTCAAATCTATCAAACCTTTCTTAATTTTCGGCAATATGTGCTTACTCAATTTGAACATCCTATCAAATCCTTTCAATCTGCTCATGGTCGTGAATTGGACAATGACCCGTTCAAATTATTTTGTGCCAAAAAAGGTTTGGTTTTTCGCTTTTCATGTCCTGACACATCTTTACAAAATGGCAAAGCCGAACACATGATTCGTACTATTAATAATGCTAAACGTACACTAATGTTTCATGCTTCTCTTCTACCGGTTTTTTTGGCACTATGCCTTGGAAACGGCCACTTATCTCACAAACATCCTATCCACTAAAACTCTAAATCAACTAAATCCGGCTCATGCCCTTTTCGGGGTTATTCCGGCCTATAGTCATCTTAGAGTCTTTAGGTGTCTCTGTTTCCTATATCTATCGGCAACCATCCCACACAAGCTTGCACCTCGATCAACGCCTTGTGTTTTCTTAGGCTACCCAATCGATCATAGGGGTTATCGATGCTTAGATCTTAATACTCAAAAAATCATTATCTCTCGTCACGTTGTTTTTGACGAAAATACTTTTCCATAAAAATATTAGTCAATTTCAATCCTCAGATAATGATTTCTTGAGCTCCAATGACCCTTCCCCCTTATCCCGATTTTTTGCAACTCAAAGCCACACTCGGCAGTCTAGTCCGCAGGGGGGCTGTGGCCCACAACATTCCGCCACAACCAGCCTGCGAACTGCACTACTTCCCCTCACTCACGCTGGCAGCCTATCAGGCGAAGCATCAGTTCAGCCTAGGCCACCAGCTGACCTAGCGCACGCTGGAAATCAAGCTGCCCAGGCAGCCAGTTAGCCTAGGCCAAGCGTCAGCCCAGACCAGCCCCTGCTGCACACTCTAGCCTCCCCAACTCCCCACCCTCCACCTACACACCACCACCCCTTCGTGGTCACCCCCCACTCACACCCACTCGACCACCGCCACCTTTCCCACAAATGCAAATCCGCTCTAAACACGGGATATTTAAACCAAATCCAAAATTTGGTTTCACTATGACCACCCCCACACACGTGACTTACCTATCCCCTCTCCCGAAAAATCACAAACAAGCCCTTTCCGATCCAAATTGGAATGTTGCGATGCGTGATGAATATAGTGCTTTAATTGAAATAGGGACATGGGAATTGGTTCCTAGGCCTACGGGGGTGACCATTGTTAATTGCATGTGGTTATTCCGTCATAAGTTGAATGCTAATGGTGATCTTGAAAGACACAAAGCTCGTTTAGTTTGTGATGGAAAGTCTCAGGTCGAAGGTGTTGACTGTGATGAAACTTTCAGTCCGGTGGTTTAAAAATCGGCCACCATACGCACAGTTTTGAGTTTGGCTATGGCTCGTAAGTGGTCTATTCACCAACTTGATGTGAAAAATTCCTTTTTGCATGGTAATTTGAATGAGTGTGTGTATATGCATCAACCCCCCGGGTTTGTTGACAAGAGGTTTCCATGCTATGTGTGCAGGCTACGCAAGGCTCTATATGGTCTAAAACAAGCTCCCCGGGCTTAGTATCAGCTTTTTGCTAACTATCTTTTGCAGATGGGGTTTGTCATTGCTAAAAGTGACAATTCATTATTCATTTTCCGACATGGGAAAGATATGGCATATTTGCTATTATATATTGATGATATTGTGTTGGTTATATCTTCAAATTTGTTACGTGAGCGCATCATCTCTCACTTACGTACAGGATTTTTGATGACCGATTTAGGTCCTTTAAATTACTTTTTGGGCATTGCTGTTACTCATACTCCTTCATATCTGTTTCTATCTCAGCAGAAATATGCACAGGAAATTTCAGAGCGCGCAGGCATGGCTAGTTGTAAACCTGCGGCGACTCCAGTGGATACTCAATCCAAGCTTAGTGTAGAGACAGGGCCTAAATTTGATGATTCAACACTTTATCGTAGTCTTGCAAGTGCATTACAATACCTCACTTTTACTTGCCCTGACATAACCTATGCAGTTCAGCAGGTCTGTTTATTCATGCATGACCCCAGACAGGCTCATTATTATGATGCATTGAAACGCATTCTGCGTTACATTCAGGGCTCCATTGATCACGGGTTACATCTATATCCTTCATCATCCATGAACTTGATCACTTATACTGATGCAGACTGGGGCGGGTGTCCAGACACTCGTCGGTCGACTTCGGGTTATTATTGCTTTCTAGGGGACAATCTCATTTCATGGTCTTCTAAGCGTTAGCCTACTCTTTCAAAATCAAGTGCAGAGGCAGAATATAGAGGCGTCGCAAATGTAGTTGTCGAGGCATGTTGGCTTCGTAATCTTCTGTTGGAGTTACATTGTCCTCTTCGCCAGGCCACCGTTGTTTATTGTGATAATGTCAGCGCAATCTATTTATCTCATAATCCCGTACAGCACCAACGCACTAAGCACATCGAAATGGACATTCATTTTGTTCGAGAAAAGGTGGCGTTGGGGCATGTACGGGTGTTGCACGTTCCATCTCGTTATCAGTTTGTAAACATCTTCACAAAAGGCCTACCTCGACAGCTATTTTTGAAATTCAGATCCAGTCTCAGCGTACATCCTCCTCCCGCTATGACTGTAGGGGTGTGATAGAATATGATAAATATTCTAGATAATATTTTGTATAGAAGGATATTGTTTTTGAATATTTCGATAAATATCTTTTGAGATTTCCTAACTTGATTAGGACTCACCTTTGTAACCCTATATATATGAATCAATGGTAACACTCCAATCTAAGGAGTTTATATTATCTAACATTAAGTGTAAAAATTCTTTCATGTTTTCATCTTTTAGCATCCCTCACTAAATTTGAAATATTTTACGATTTTAACAAGGTAAATTTTTTGTATCCTAACATTGTCCGATCTCACCATTCTAATGAGGTTTGATCTCATGACTTACCGTTATAAGGAAAAGAGGTAACTATTGATTGAATTACCCTTCAACCTTTGTTGTTCTTGAAACAAAATTACACACTTTTTGTAAATGATTTTCTTGTTGTCTTCGCATGAGACCTAGAGCCATTTGGAGCGACTGCTTTATTTCAAACAAAGAGCTTCAGAAAATTACTTTTCATTTTGCTTCAACATCTCATAATAAAGAATCTTACATAACTTTATCAAATCAAAAAAAAAAAAAAAAAAAAAAAAAAAAAACCTCTACAGTAGTAGTTTTATTCTATCCTACTGTCATTTCAAAGTGACTGTCCTGTAAATGGACATGGTAGCACAACAAGAAAGTTCAACCATAATTCTAGTACAATTTATATAGAAGCCATTGACATAGGAGAAAACCATAACAAATTTTCATAATAAAAAAGAATGAAAAAATGATAGTGTTCTTTTCAGGAATTCTCTAAAGCAATGGCTTCATGTATTGCTGAACCACTCACATGATTCGATATAGCTCCTTCTCTAGCCGGGCCTGTTTGTGTATGTTCGTTCGTTTGTTTTCTTCCTTTGAGCATGGTCGAAAAAGAAAACAGAAGCAGCAGGCAAACTGAGGACTTTTCTTTCTTCTGGTTTGAACCAAGACCTAACAGATTGCCAGCTGAATGTATTCTTGATCTGACCTTGAGATCAGTAAGGCGCGCCTTTCCTGTACATCATGTTCTCTTTGTTTGCTGTCACTGCCTGTAGGGACTAAGCCTTTGCCGAGCAAAACCTGGCTGTATGATTGTAATTGATGATGTGCAGTCCAAGGATCAACACAGACCAGATACATGGATGTTTAAGCTGCATCAGTGGCAGAATAAAGAAAAAAACTAGTACACAGAAAAATAAATCCAGGAAAATTTTGCAAATTCTTTCTTGTTATAATAAAACATTCCTTTTAAAGGTTATTGAAGTTTCGAAAAAGGAGAATTTGGAAGCTAAATTAAAAGTTGAATGTGGGAGGTAATTTTATCAGATTAGCTTGGATATGGTTTGTATATATGTTGACCATAGCTTTAGTTGAAAAAGTAATTAAACCATCTGATAAACCTGGAGATTTTTTTGTTTTTTTGATGAAAAGTTGAATGCAGGTGTTGGTTTTCTGCAAGTTAGCACAGATTTGCTAGTGTATGTTGAGAATTCTGTTCTTCTAAGCTACATAATTTCTTATATTATTCTTCAGGAGATTTGAATAACAATACCTGAAGAAGCATGGAAGGTTGAGCAGTAGGATCAGCATTAACATGGCTTCTTGTTTTTCTACCATTTGCGGTAGTGACTGAAGGACTATTAGCTGTTGTTATGTCCCAAAAACTCCTTTTCTTAGCCGCTGGTGCAGGAGACAAAAACCTATGACTAGAAGTTTTTACCTCTCCTGTGTTTGCTTCCTTTGACCTTAAGCTTGATCTAGTGACTATGCTTTTCAATCCTTCATCTCTCGGTCTCACCCCTTTGGATAATTTCGCAGTTAGCTCCCTAATTTTTTCATCCTTTTTCTTTAGTTGCAATGCATGATCTCTCTTCAATCTTTCCATCTCTCCCTCTAATGTTTTCACCACCAACTGTAGTTCCCTCACAGCTTCTTCAGATTCCTTCTTTTTGTTTGGTTCTGGTGTTGTTCGCAATGGAGTCCTAGACCTTTGCTTGTTCGATGGAGGAGTAAGAATAGACCTAACAGAAGGAGGAGTTGGTGAGGCATTAGCAGCTAAGGATTGAGCTTGAACACTTAATAGCTTCTGCTGTTGCCTTGCTAGTTGTACTCGAAGTTCCCGGTTTTCCTTCTGTACTTCGAGTAGCAGTTTAGCCTGATCAGCATCAGATTGTACCAGCTCTTCATTCGTTTCATATCCCTGTAAATCATACAGCACAAATCAGGAAATATACTTAATTTCTATTGCATATTCTGATTCATGATGCTCATTTACGAGTACATATATCGTTTTATTAGACTGTATGTACACTTTCATATCCAAGAAGGTACAAGCACTCTCTTAATAGCAAAGAAAATAGAGGCAGTAATGTTTAAAATAGTCTGTCTGATGCATTGAAGTGTTAATCTGAGTACCTTGTTCTGAATTTCCTTGGCTCGATCAGCCCAATGAAGGGTATTTTGTGTTTCACCAAAAGTAAGGTTGTTAGGGCTGATATTTGCAATCATAACCGTGTTACAAGCTCCACCTAAAGAGTCCTTGAGAAGTTGAGTGAGCTTGGAATTTCGGTATGGTATGTGCTTCTTTCCTTCTACAAGGGCATTGATGCAGCTGCTAAGTGCAAGAAGTGAACGGTTAATGTTGGCACCTTCTACTGATCTCAGTGTTCTCTGATCTGTAGCTAGGGCTCTCTCTGAGCCTGCTAAATCGATCAAGGATAGCTTCCCTATGCGATTGGTTACATTCAACGAAGCATCTCTTGTTCGATATTCAATTGTAACCTGAACAATGCAGCTCATAATGTCATTGATTTCTTCAAGTTACTAGTAGTAGAATTTGTATCCCACAAAATAGGAACTTAATTGATCATTTTCCAATATAACATCCTCACAATTAGGAAAACTAAGTTCAGATAAGGCTACCCTATTATCAATATACAGCTTTAGTATGAGTTCCACTAAGTTCATATAAGTTTCAATCAGCATTTTTCAACAAAGCAAAGCAAGAAGAAGCTGAAAAGGCAAAAGTACCTGCAATATAGCATGGGATCTGGAAGATGTCTCGTTAGCTCGAGTTGGTTCAGTAGTCCTATTCTTGTTTCCTTGAAGAAGTAATGCCATTACCTGTCACATTCAAACACAATTTAGTAATGTCTCAATCACTTGGTAAGAAGCATGAAAGCTATTAGCAAGAAAAAGACTCACCTCATCTGTAGAATAGGCTCTATACTGTGATAACCCAGCTGCTATGATTCCCTAAAGTTTAAACAAGAGAACATAATACATTAGGCCGAAACAATGCATGAAGTATGCAACAACAGAAACACAGAAGAAAATTACCTGTTTATCTTCTCTAAGAACCAAAGGTCTACCAGGAGACAGTAAATCTCTGACAGTCTCATTATAAACCTCCAAGTAAGATAGTTGTACCACATGATTACCATCATAACTTCTCTGCCTAATCTTGGTAAATAAGTCCTTGATTGCCAACACCATTACCCCTGGACTCTCTACTGTTCCGAGCATAGTATACGTTTTTCCGGCTCCTGTAGCACCGTAACAAAACACTGATCCATTCCTCCCTTGCAACACAGCTTCGACTAGATCTGCTGTTCTGGAATTGCAACAATTTTAAGGTTTCAAATTTCATGCTGCAAAAATTTTCCACTCTTTTTGCTGATTGACATCCTAAAGCAACAACCTTGTGTAAATGTGCTTTCTTAGTACATATCCTAAGACTTTAATATGTGAGTACCAACTCTCATAAACATTGTAGCAAGTAATCTAAGTACTAGTGCTTCATTTTACTCTTACATTCACTTTTACTCATTGTGTTATAGATATTATTATTCCATAATTGGTCAAAATAATACTCTAACTATATAAATTAATCTATGATTACATTAACTTTGCTAATATTAAACTATTACTTAATTTAACCAAACCAAATTGGGAGCACGTTGATAACAAAGACAATTTCTTTCTAATTATGTAATCATCAAATTGAACAAACTAAATTAAAAACTAACACTTGTTAGCAAGTTGTTGACAAGTTAACATCAAAGACTTCTAACATTGGAGGAAAAACAAGAAATTAAAATAAAAATAGCAAACAAATGGATTCAAAACCAACCAAAACATCAAAATCATCAAGAATTCATATGAAATTGAAATAAAAATTAAATAATTAATGATGAAAACTCACGTAGTTGAATAAACATCCAGCTGAGAAGCTGACTCAGGAAAAGAAGCATCAAAAGTGAAATGTCTTCCCCTCAATCTCTTCAACCTAAGATAATCATTGTTATCCGAAGCGAATTCGGTCAAATAAACATCTCGGCGATTGATTATCCTTACACAGCTTCGACACCCGGTTTCTTTCTCTCTTCTCATCATAGGCCTAAGCCTAACAAACACCAAAATCCTGCTATTTCTACTATTACTCTGTTTTTGAAACAGGGGATCCATTTCTTGGCCTAATGACAATTTTCTTTCCCTTCTTGTCTCCATTTGCGATCCCAGTGACAATTTCCTTGCCACCGTGCTCGAAACAGGCGCCTTTCGAGGGCACGTAAACCCGACTATTCGATCCCCATTGGCTGCCACAGCATTCTCCTTAGCATCATCCAATGCTGAATTTGGGGATTGGGGTATAACATAAGTTTTTGTCACTGTTGCATTAGGCATTGAATTTTCTTTCATAACTGGACTTTTTTCAGTTGTTGCAGGTGGTATTGATGCTGTAATTACTTCCTTTTCTTCTTTTTTCGATGAATCGGGTCGATTTTGAGGTGGGATTTGAGGAAATTTCTGCTTTCTTGAATCAATTTCTTCAATTTTCATTGACCCATTTCGATCAAGAGCTGGAATTGGAGGAAATTTCTGATCTTGGGGTTTGAAATTATGATTTTTAGAAACAATTGAGGATGATTTTTGCTGCTCATACAAAAGAGTTAAACTCTTCAACTTCTCTTTCAAACCATGATGAGGGTTTCTCAAAGCATGCGCCATTTTACTATTCTCTGTTTGCTCTGTTACTGTTGTTGTTGTTGATGATCCTCCATTTTCATCTTCTGTATTAAAAATCTGAGATCTTGTAGAAACTGGCATTTCTTTAACTGTTATAACCTTTTCTTGTCACAATTTAAACATACCCTTTTGATCTTCTTGCTAACCAAAATGTAAAAATCGTCAAAAGCTCGAATCTTTTCGGGTTTTTTCGGGTTATTGGGGAAGAAGAGAGGAAATTTTAGAGGGATTGAATTAGAAAGAGGGGAGCATGTTCAAGATTATGTGAGTTTTGGTGAGAGAAAGTTTGGGAGTGATCTGAGCCGTTGGTTGGTGGGTCATGGACGGCTGTAAATGGTTGAATTTGAAATGTGCAAGGATTAAAGTGTTATGTGCACTTCCTTTTTTGCTTATGACACACCAAAGTTGCTAGTTTTTCTACTTTTAGGATAAAAATGAGTGTGGAAATAGTAAAATAATGGGGTGGTCAATGTTGGCTTTTTAAATTTTTGAATTTTTGGGGTTTGTAACGGTCATAATTATGAATTAAACGGTCGATTGGATCGTGGGTCCAACATTGCTGAGTTCACGGAAAGTTTAATTTTAATTATTAATGAGGCAGGCCATACAATATTACGGAGTATAATATGATAAATAAATCTTTATTAAATTTTGTTTTAATATCACATCTTATCTTATTCTATACAAAAGTAGCAAAGTCATTTTCTGTTTGTTTGTACTTTTGCACTAAACTTGGCACATTTTGTTCTTATTAACTTACTTCGAAGTCAAATAATTCCTAATCATTCGGTAAGTATGGTAGGAAGCAAAGTGAGTATGTGTGTTGTTGATTTGATAACTTGATCATTGACAAGATTTCTAATCATGTCCTATCATCACTCATATAGTGCTAGTAATTCAACAGTGCAAGACAAAAAAAAAAAAAAAACCCAATCTTCTACTCCCTCTGTTTTTTTTTATTTGCATCAGTTTGACCGGCACATTTGCTGAGATGCAACTTTGACCATTAATATATTTTATTATCTATTAGTAAAAATTGTAACAAAATTATATTATGAAACAGACAATATGACTAATCTAATGATATATTGTACAATAATATTTATTTATTTTATAGAGGTGAAAAAATTAAGTTAACCATGGTATGTGAATAGTGCAAAAATCAAAGTGATGCATTTAAAAAAAAATAGAAGGTGTATAATTCATGTTTAGCCCCTGCATTTACCTCCCTCCCTAACTCAAGAAAATAATGTAGAAATAGGTACTTCGAGTACTAATAATGTACCACAGAAGGAGGAAGAATTGGTATATCCATAATATGATGTTAAACTTTTCCTCATGATCTTGAGAAAGAATTAACTCATTAACATAAGGAATTATCCTCCAAATCAAAGAAACTCAAGAATACTTTATGTAATAGTTAAAGCTTTAATTATTAAACTATCTAGTGCTCAATTTTTTAAATTATTTATTTGTCAAACTATGCCATATTTAGTTGTCGTCTCCCTGGCCTGGTTAGAAATTTCTGGCTTCGCAATTGAAATGAGGTGGTAAGAATTTTTAGGAGCCAACTAAATATTAAGGTAAGCTAACAATATGGTTTATGACTTAAACATTTCTTCAGCTTATTCGTACAATTAGGCCAACAATACGCAATGACACATACAGTTTAGTTACAAAACATTCTTGGTGTCTACTATACAACATATGCATATACCAATTGAATGTTGGTGTAGTGGGGATTGAGACTACACTTGGTAGGGACGACTTGTGTTTGATCCCCCGCAACAACAATAATTTGAGGAGATTAGAACCTAACCACTCAAAACTGATCCCTACATCTGGATTAGCCCAAAGGGTGAACCGGGTAGAACACCAAAAAAAAAAAATGCATATTACATAACATAGATTACATAACATAGATTTTTTATTTTTTATTTTTTTTTGGGATAAGATGCATAACATTGAGTGACTCAAGTGAATAGAGTTAAATTCTGCATTTTTATTAATTTGCAAGTATAGACGACATACACATAAATTATCCATCCATATCTCAATAAATAGAGAATCAATTCAAGAAAAGAATGTATCGTAATTCATTAATATATTTATGACAAATTCATGTGCAAATCATTGTAATAAATGCCTGATTTTATAAAATAGTATTACTACTTTAGGCTCCTTTATGTATTTCCTAATAAATGAATGTTATTATGCCTTTTATAGTAGAAAATAAAATGTGATCATCTTCTTTTAGTATAAAAGGGTGTCCTCTCCAACAATCCAATACAAACATTACAAGTCACAAAGATTAATAGGAAATTAAGAAAATATTAGCAAGCCATATAGTAAGAGTACAAGTGAAAATATGGAGATGAATAAGGTGATTAGTTTTCTAATGTTGATGGCTATTATGGTTGTTGCAACTAAAACTCAACCCGCCTTAGCCGCCCGACGTGACCCCATTAGCCCCTTAGCCTCAAACAACCTCATTCAAAGAGTTACTCCGAATGTTGTTGGCCTCCAATGCGTAGATGTTGGGCAACCATGTGATTTACTCAACCAATGTTGTGAACCTTATTTTTGCAAATTAGATCCGGGAGCTGGTGATGGCATATGTACTTCTCGACCCTCAATATAAACATATGTTAAGTAAGAGATGTTATGTAGTTCTTGAATGACATTAGAATAAAAAAATTTCCTCTTTTATTGGTTATAAAAAGAGGGGATGATTAGTTTTAATTATTGTTATTCTCAAATTGATTCTTTAATAAATTATTCTTATTATTGTGGTCTTATATAGTATGGAGTACTAATTTATTTACCCGTTGTTTATCTTCTACATCATTTTTTTTTCTTTTTGATTTGATTGACATTCTTTTTTTCGAATTGTAATGATGCATTAATCAATACTCCTTAAATAAAGTAATGCACAATTATTATTTTAGAATTAATTTAAGGATATTTTAAAAAAAAAAAACACCAAAATTGATTAAAACACCATAAAAAACATTTATCATAACACCAAAATAAAAAAAAACCCATAAATTTGATTTCACCACCACTTAACGGATTCTTGGATGAAATCCGTTAGTGGGACCCATAATTGACATGTATCAATATCCTATTGGTTTAAAAAATTAAGTAAATTAATAAAAAGAAAAAGATGTGAACAATGTAACTTATATGGTAGTAAAATATGTTATTATGGATGGTCATTATAGCTTGTAAATATCTCTTTTATGACTACCTTAAGTATGGTAGTAATAGCATCCTTGTAACCCTCCTTTGTCATTAGTCCACATTAATCCTCTCATGAATGGACTCTTCATTGTCCATATAAGTTACATTGTTCACATCTTGTATATATATAGATGTTCATGAAATGGATGAATATAGACATAACACTAATATTTCTCTACATCTCTCTCTCTCTTATTCTCCCTTTCCCTTTATTTTATAATAAAAGAAAAAAAACCCTAACCCCAAAACCAGCCCCACAACAACCATCGACAGCCGTACACTCCTCTGCCGGCAACCCTCAATACCGCTGGAACCTCTTTATCACCGTCGAAATCACCAACCATCAACCCCACCCACCACAGCCCCCCCCTCCCTCTCCCTTCCCCTGCCACAAATCTGGCCCTTTTGACCTACTCATCCCTTACCTTCACCCCAAAATGACCGAAATCAACCATGGAAGCCCTAGAACGGTCAATTTCGGTGATGTTGCGGTTGTTTGATGAAAACTGGTGGTTTCTGCGGCTGCCGCTGTGCGAATTTTGCAGTTGGTGATGTAGAGGTTACGTGGTTTTTGAAGTGGTTGGGGTGGAATTCGGCTGGTTTCGCCGATTTTGGTGGGGGTAGGGGCGCCGGCGACGGGGGTTAGGTTGTCGGCGGCATGGACAGGTGGTGCCGGTGGTAGGGCTGGCTGGGTTTGGGGTTGGTGTTTTTTTCTTTCTTTTTTTTTCAAAAAAAAAATTCTTTTTCTTTTTATTAATTTAATTTTTTTATTTGATGTAATTTTCTAAAATATATATTTTATTTGGTGTAATTTTCTAAAATATCCTAACTTTAATACTATATATTATAGGTAGAATATACCTATTGGGAGCGGAGTCTGAGCAACCTACAAATTAGGAAAAGATGATTTAAAAAATCAATTACACATAATAAGGAAACGAGCTTACAAAGGAAATATGCATGGTCAAAGATATCAAAAAATATTCGATAGAATCTGTTTCTGGAAAACAGAGTTGCTCCTGGGAGTCTTAGAGTATTCCTCGGGGTTACGGTAATAATGTCAAGATGTCTTAAGGCAAAAGTCCTAATAGTGTCCGAATTTCCCTCCTCTGTGCCTTGCTGTCCGAGAGCTAGGCCTGCAAAAGAGAGAGAAGGTTAACTGCCCCGGGGGTGTGACTCGGGAAAGCCCCTCCGATGCTTAAGTCAGCGATCGTACTTTAGAGAGAGAAAGTAGAGAGAGAATTAGAGAATTAGGAAAAAGTTGCCATTGCTAATGATTGGAGAGCTATTTATAGATGTACTTTCAGGTGACAGAAGTTGTACTTAGTTGGATAGATTAGGGGTAAATCCGTACTTTGTTTTGACTAATGATGGGCTGGATAATGGAGGGGTATTTTCGTAATTCTAGGTCAATGGGCTTAGGACAATGGACTTAGCCCAAACATTTAGCCCCACGCGTGATGTGGGAACGAGATCGCATGAAGTTCGGATATCACGCGGAGTAAAGATAAGAGAAGTTGTCTGATATACTAGAGAGAATCCGGATGTATTCCCGGGAGCTAAAACGAGCCCCAAGTGTATCTGAGGGCTAAAAAGAGCCCCAAGCGACTTGCAAGGGTGAAAACCAGCCCCAAGCAATTCATTGATAGTATTTTTATTCTGATGATTGAGCAGTCTGGGGGGCTAAGCTTGATAAGGGCTTAGGCACAACTGATGATTTTTCCCTTTTTAGAATATTTTTCTTCAGGTTAAGCTCCATGTATTTTGCTGAAGGCATGTCTTGTCTCCATTTCCCCTACCCTTGCAGCTTTTTGAGATAAGCTGATGATGATTCAATGCTAATTAAGCTTGTAATTAAGCTTTAATCCTTCAATGGTGATATTCTGGGCTCAAGAATACTTTAGGCCCAATTGAACCAGGGTTTTGATGAGTTGCCATCTTCTTAGCTTGAAACATATGAACTCCCACCGTACTTGCATTTGCCTGGGAATATTGGAATTCGGGTTTGACTTTGATAATTTTTCTGAGTTTTTGAATTTTGAGTGTGAATGCGAATTCGTGCTGGGTGTCGCAGGGGTGTGAAAACCCGAGTTGAGGGAGACGCTGAGAGGGTAGCAGCGTATACCGAGGGGGTGAGTGTGCGGAGCAGGCCGAGGGATCCGAGGGGTTTTCCTTGAGTGGTGCACTCGGTCTATTACCCCTAGGAGAGGGTGAGCTATGCATAGCTGAGACTTATGTTTAAAGAGATAGGGCATTTACTTAGAAAAATTTGAGATGAGAGGATAGCTTTGCGGTTGGATAGCTGAGAGGAAAGGCGATGGCCGAAGGCCTTGCTAGTCGAGCCGAGTGTCAGACCGGGGATGCCGAGGGGGTGCCTGGTGGGCCTTGGTGCGCGACAACCCCGAGAGAGATATGAGAGGTTTGAATTTTACCCCCGGGGTGAGGGATCGGTGAGGTGAGAACATTTGGCTTTTACTTAGAATTTTTTGAGAGGAAAGGTGAGGTGCGCTACCCCGGGGTGAGGGAGCCATACCCCGGGGTGAGGGAGTCATACCCCGGGGTGAGGGAGCATTGAGTGAGAGTGAGAAGAGGGCATGCTCTCCGGGGTGAGGGAGCTAACCCCCGGGGTGAGGGAGCTATACCCCGGGGTGAAGGAGTATTGAGTGAGAGTGAGAAGAGGGCATGCTCTCCGGGGTGAGGGAGCTATACCCCGGGGTGAAGGAGCATTAAGTGAGAGTGAGAAGAGGGCATGCTCTCCGGGGTGTTAGAGCTATACCCCGGGGTGAGGGAGCTATACCCCGGGGTGAAGGAGCATTGAGTGAGAGTGAGAAGAGGGCATGCTCTCCGGGGTGTTGGAGCTATACCCCAGGGTGAAGGAGATATACCCCGGGGTGAGGGAGCTATACCCCGGGGTGAAGGAGCATTGAATGAGAGTGAGAAGAGGACATGCTATCCGGGGTGTTAAGGTAGTTTGAGAAATAAAATCAAGTGACTTATACCCCCGGGCGAAGTTACTTTGAGAAATAAACCAAGTGACTTATACCCCCAGGCGGGAGTACTTTGAGAAATAAATCCGAGAGCTTTATACCCCGGGCCGAGGCACTTTGAGAATAACCCAAGAAGCTTTATAGCTCTAATCAGAGGTACTTAAAACAATAAACCAAGTGACTTATACCCCCAAGCGGAGGTACTTTGAGAAATAAACCAAGTGTTTTATACCCCAAGCCGAGGTATCTTGAGAAATAAACCAAGAAGCTTTATACCCCAAGCCGAGGTATCTTGAGAAATAAACCAAGAAGCTTCATACCCCAGGCGGAGGGAGGCTGAGAGAGTGATTGAATAGGCCGAGCGGAGGGAGGCCAAGTTGAGAGAGTGATTGAATAGGCCAAGCGGAGGGAGGCCATGTTGAGAGAATGATAGAATAGGCCAAGCTGAGAAGGTGATTTAATAGGCCAAGCTGAGAAGGTGATTTAATAGGCCAAGCGGAAGGAGTAAAGAGAATACTCTAGGCTGAGAGATGCTGATGGGCTTGACTTGTCATGTTGAGGCCTCCTCTAGGCCGAGGGCCTGGCTTCAAGTACCAAGAGCTTGCTCGAGCTGGGTCTATTAGCCAAGAGTTCGACATGCATTATCTTTGCTAAAAATTACCCAAGGTTGAGGGGTGATATAGATAAGCCGGGAGCTAAGCCTTAGATAGCGACGCTGAGAGCCTGGGGTATGCCTTGTTTTGAGTTTGTCACAAACCCAAGAAAATTAGTTTTCTCCTAATTGAAGCTTGATGATTATCTCTAACTTTTTTAATTTTTGTTGATGTTGTAGAGGCTAGTCCCCGGGGTGCGCTTGACTTGTATTGAAGAGATCTTTCGGCCGAAGTAAGCCTCCTAAATAAAATAGATGAGAGGTATGCTATTCCAATCATAGGGATAGGTTGGGGGCTAAACGAGACCCTTGTTATAGATGTATGAGAAGTAGTTCATCCCAACTTTTGGGATAGGCTGAGGAGAAGTATGTTATCCCAAATCTTGAGATAGGCTAGGGGCAAAACGAGACCCTTGTTATAGATGTATGAGAGGTAGTTCATCCCAACTTTTGGGATAGGCTGAGGAGAAGTACGTTATCCCAAATCTTGAGATAAGTTGAGGGCTAAACGAGTCCCTTGTTATATATGTATGAGAGCTAGGCTATCCCAACTTTTAGGATAGGCCGAGGAGAAGTACATTATCCTAAATCTTAAGATAAGTTGAGGGCTAAACGAGCCCCTTGTTATATATGTATGAGAGGTAGGCTATCCCAACTTTTAGGATAGGCCGAGGGCTAAACGAGCCCCAAGTTATAAATATATGAGGGGTACGTCATCCCAACTTTTGGGATAGGCCGAGGGCTAAACGAGCCTTTTGTTATTTTAACGATTCGCCAGGACACTATCTCAAACATTGAGTATAGGCTAGCATCTTGCCCCAAACATTGGAACAAACTTGTTATTGATAACGTTAGTTAGCGACCCAGGGTGTCTTGCACGAAGGAAGGACCGGTGCTTTTTAGAAGATAATGAATTCCCGAGATTTTAGAGCTTTAGGCAGCTATGTAGATAACCATCCCGGAAAATGAAAATGCACTGTTAAAAGAAATTTCTTCTAGTATAAGTTCTTATTACCCCTAGGGCATCATTGTCATTTGAGAAGTTGCTCAGATGCGACAACGTCTTAAGTCCGCATTCCAAGCATATCGGTTGCAGACTCCACCTTGTAGATGTTCATGATAGATGGGGAAGGATAGCTTAGGACCTTGCAATTTGGAACTTGTGAGTGGAAGACCCTCGAGTGAATGACCTCCTTGATCTTGTAAAGTTCATGTTGAAGAGGGGTGCTTTCATCTTAGTATGGCCCTCAGCTAGGCATGTCAAGGGATTGGTATAAGCATATCCCTCGCCTAGGCATGCCGAGGAGATAATAGAAGCATATCCATCGGCTAGGCGTGCCGAGGAAATGATAAAAGCATAGCCCTCGGGTAGGCATACCGAGGCGGTTGATAGAAGCATAACCCCAGGCTAGGCATGCCGAGGAGATGATATAAGCATGGTCGAGATGATAAAGGCATAGCCCTCGACTAGGCATGCCGAGGCGGTTGATAGAGGCACAGCTCTCGGCTAGGCTTGCTGAGGCGGTTGATAGAAGAATGACCCCCGGCTAGGCATGCTGAGGAGATGATAAAAGCATGGTCAAGATGATAAAGGCATAGCCCTCGGCTAGGCATGCCGAGGCGGTTTATAGAATCATGGTCCTCGGCTAGGCATGATGAGAATATGATAGAAGCTTGCAAAGGAGAAGATAGAAGCATAGCTCTCGGCTAGGCATGCCGAGGAGATGGTAGACGCTTAGCTCTCGGCAAGGCATGCCGAGACGGTTGACAAAAGCATAGCCCCTGGCTAGGCATGTCGAGGGGGTTGATAGAAGCATGGTCCTCGTCTAGGCATGATGAGAATATGATAGAAGCTTGCAAAGGAGAAGATAGAAGCATAGCTCTCGGCTAGGCATGCCGAGGAGATGGTAGACGCTTAGCTCTCGGCAAGGCATGCCGAGACGGTTGACAAAAGCATAGCCCCTGGCTAGGCATGTCGAGGGGGTTGATAGAAGCATGGTCCTCGTCTAGGCATGATGAGAATATGATAGAAGCTTGCCAAGGAGAAGATAGAAGCATAACTCTCAGCTAAGCATGTTAAGGTGTTGATAGAGGCATAATCCTCGGCTAGGCATGTCAAGGGGTTGATGGAGGCATTGCCCTCGGCTAGGTATGCCGAGGAGGTTGATAGAGGCATAGCCTTTGGCTAAGCATGCCGATGGGGTATGCTGGCAGGCCGAGGGGGTAGCCTGGCAGGCCGAGGTGGTAGCCAAGCAGGCCGAGGGGGTATCCTGGCAGGCCGAGAGGGTAGCCTAGCAGGCCGAGGGGCTGAGGGGGTATCCTGGCAGGCCGAGGGGGTATCCTAGCAGGCCGAGGGGGTAGCCAGGCAGGCCGAGGGGGTAGCCAGGCAAGCTGAGGGGGTATCCTGGCAGGCCGAGGGGTAAGCCAGGCAGGTCAAGGGGGTATCCTGGCAAGCCGAGGGGGAATGCTTGACTCTTGGCGCTGAGGCCAGGAGGAGGCTTGATGGAGCTGGGATACGTGAGGCTGAGGGTTAAGCTGTGGAGCGTTCCCCATCCTACTTTGCCCCCCGCCCGGGTTGATAAGTGCCCCTAGGCTTTCCTCAAGGTTTTTGTTGATGTGGGCTGCCAACTGATCCAAGTCTCGGCGGGTGACCACCTGACGGCTATTCACCTCCCCAACGGGGTCGCTGCGAGCATGGGTCATCTCCTCGACTATATGAGCATGCCTAGACAAGAGAATCGGAGATTATCTAATAGCATCTTGATATGTACTGCGGGGACGCCTAGTGTTCACCATGACTTTTTGTTACTTATCCCCACAGACGGCGCCACCTGTTTCTGGAAAACAGAGTTGCTCCTGGGAGTCTTAGAGTATTCCTTGGGGTTACGGTAATAATGTCAAGATGTCTTAAGGCAAAAGTCCTAATAGTGTCCGAATTTCCCTTCTCTGTGCCTTGCTGTCCGAGAGCTAGGCCTGCAAAAGAGAGAGAAGGTTAACTGCCCCGGGGGTGTGACCCGGGAAAGCCCCTCCGATGCTTAAGTCAGCGATCGTACTTTAGAGAGAGAAAGTAGAGAGAGAATTAGAGAATTAGGAAAAAGTTACCATTGCTAATGACAGGTGGCAGAAGTTGTACTTAGTTAGATAGATTAGGGGTAAATCCGTACTTTGTTTTGACTAATGATGGGCTGGATAATGGAGGGGTATTTTCGTAATTCTAGGTCAATGGGCTTAGGACAATGGACTTAGCCCAAACAGAATCATATCAAGGATTTGATTTGTCCAATCAAGAAGTCCACAATCAACTAAAGATCTTATGAAATCAATCTAGACCATAGTATCAATCAATTAAAGCTAATTCAGGAAACAAATCACTTGATTGATGAAATACTATCCGCGCAGCAGTCAGAATTGAGAACGAACTTAACTGCACGTGTAATTAAGTCGACCGCCCTTCTGAGCCTTTCTAAGTAAGGCCGCTTCCCTTCAAAGCCCAGAACATTTGATGATGTGTAATTAATGCTTGGGCAATAAGCACAATTTCGTCTCATGATTTAAGGAGCGAATTAAGGAATATAATTTTCTAAAAGATGAAAATGATATGTCTATCAATAGTGTCATCATTGCCAAAACAAAGAAGACTCTTCAATAATTACCTTTATTAGATTTACATGAAATATAAAATAAGATGCTGTTTGTAATAGAATTGATTCATACATTGTCTAATACAATTTTCAACACTTCTATACTAAATCTCTGGTATTACTCGTCTTTACTCAGAAATGCCTTTCTTACTTTTATCTTTGTTCTTTGATTTATTATCATTATCATTATCATTATCATAGTTCTATCATTTTATTGCTCTTAACTCATTCATTTGGAGGTTGTGTATATTTTCTTTTGGCAGATTTGATTACTAAACCCCCTTGAGGGAACGTTTGGTTAGTAGGTTTTAGGTATGAAAAACCCATATCTAATGTTTGTTTAAGAAAAATCTAATTTTTAAACACATACCTCAAACCCACAAGGTATGGGGTTTAAAAACCCAAGAGGGGCAAGGTGGGTATGGCTCATACCACACCTTTAGGTATCAATCAAATAAAAATAAAAAATTCATTCGTAAACAACAACCAACATAATGTATTAAGAATCAAGTTCCAACCCCATACCACCTTAACTTCATTTGTTAATTTCAAACCCATAGCACATTGTGAACCAAATGCCCCCTAAAACCTCTAACAAATTCCTAAAAACCCCTTACTAAGATTTGTCTCCTTATAAAACCATCTTTTTAAAAGAAACTTCCTTATTTTTTTTTATATTTTATTGAAGTCATACCTTAAACAAAAAGGTAAATCTCTGGGACGACCTCTGGAGGCTAACTCTTATCAAAGTTAGGATTATTAGATAATAACCTGTAGTTTGGTAATTCGCCTATAGTTGAAATTATTAAAATTTTCCTTAATTATATTATTATTTGAAAAGTATTACCTTCGTTTTCCTAAGTTCTACCCATTTACTATTCACTACTTCAAAGTTTTAAAATTTTGACCATGTCTAATTGTTTATACACCATATAAGTAAAAAAAAATGATCAATTTTAATCTAATTAGATTCGAATTGTTATGAATTTTCAATACATAGCATCAATTTTGTATAATTTTTACCAATGCACAATCAAAGAAATTAATGGTCAAAGTAATTCATTGAAAATTGCATACAAAGCAAGTAAATAACACTTAGGGGTCGCTTGGATTGGGGGGAATGGGGGAGGAAAAAATACAAGAGCAATAATTCTGGAAATAAAAATGGGTTTGGCATTAGAGCACTTGCAATAGAGAAAATTTTCTCCTCTAGAATTTTTTTTCCCCCAAAAAAAGTATCCCACCAACAAAATTTCTCAAACAAAAATCTAGAAAAAATGAGATTTTTTTTCTGTTGGAGAAAATTTTCTCAACTTGATTGTTGCTGACTTTTGGTGGGGTATGGCGCAGGTTTTTGTGTTTTTTTTTTTTTTTTATTAATTTTGTGTGGGGCCCACCATAAAGTTAACATTAATTAATATTTCAACGGCAAAAATACAATGTTGTGGTGAGTTTAATTGTCAGCCATTTTTCTTCTTACACGTGTCATTTTTTGGAAGAGCTTTGTTCTAACAGTAAATATATTACCGTTTTAGTGTCCTACAAGCGAGGTTTGCAATTGTACGACAACCAGCTCTTGCTTACGATGAAGATGTGCTAGCTGACATTATGAAGGCTTGTATCATAATTCATAACATGATAGTAGAGGATGAACGAGATACTTATAAAAATGCTGAAGTAACAAGAAGATATTACGAAACAGATCGCCCAATGTCACGTCTAGGAGGTGAAGCTAGTACAAGTGGTACTCCAAATAATGATGAGACATTTCAGTTTCAAACAGGACGTCCTATCGACATTAATAAATATTTGGAGATAAGGGATGCTATGCGCAATAGACGAACTCATCAATCCTTGAAAGATGACTTGATAGAGCACATTTGGGAAAAGTTTGGTGACAATAACCCTTAAAATCTAATGACGCTTTAATCATCATGTATCGTAATCATATTTTACTTTTTATTAATGTAATGCATTTCTAGTTTTATTACTTATGTCTTCCACTAATCATTATTATTTAATTAGTTCGTAATTAATTAAAGTCACAATTTAATTATCATCAAGTATATGAATAATAATTATTATAATAATTGAAAATAAGTAAGAGAGAGAATATAGTGGGGTATAGTGAAAAGTAAGAAAGAGAGTGGTGAGGGAATTTTTTGGTTTGTTGTTGGTGTGATGGAAAAAATTCTTTCTTTAAAAATCTGATGTGGAGGAGAGGGAAAGTTAGAGAGAGAGTGGTGAGGGAATTTTTTTTTTATCTCTGCTGATAGTGCTCTTAGGGAAACAAATAAAGAGGGTAAATAATTCCCCTCAAAATGGGGGTAACTGTTACCTAGGCCCCCCCTAGAGTAACTTTTTCCTCCCCAAAAAATTTCCCAACCTACTACTCTCACGTGCCTCCTCTGTCGTCCTTCCTATCTCCCTCCTCTGGTCTTCTCTCCTATTCATCTTTTTCATTTCCATTTTTGCTTATACCTTCTTCTATACTCATCTCTAGATTCTCTCTCCTCTATTTCTAGTTGTTGCCTATTCTTGATTTTTTCTTCCATAATTATTACATCAGTATTGTTGCCATACTATGAAAAATGAAATTTCACCCCCTGTATTTTTCCCTCATTAAATTTAGCCCCCTTAAATATTATCCTCTTAATTATTACATGGAATCCAGGCATGCCCTTAGCAAAACGGAGGTGGGTTGAGGACGAGGACAAGGTCATTCAACACATACGTGATAGGTCTAAAAGTATAAAGTACAAGTCTTATAACTAATCTTTGTCTTATAATCAATCTATCATATATGCTATATGTCATAAATCTAAGCTATGAAGTACATGTCCTATATATAACTCGTTAATACTACCTCCGTTACATATTATGTACAACTTTGGGGAATTATTTGAGAGAGATAAAAAATTATAAAGTTGCACATAATATTTAACGGAGATAGTACAATGATGGTCAGATTAGCCTATACAAATAGCTAATAGTTAATCAAATACTTTGTAATTGCCAAAAAAGTCTATAGATTTTCCTTAATTCTTAGAAGATAAAATAGTCAGTCCATGAATAATAGTAGTAAATTAACAAGAAACTTAAATTATGATCTCAATCCCTCAAATAAACATTTAAAAAAAGTAACATCCATTGTTAAACCAAACTCAAAACATAACCTATCCAAATTCCTAAACAAATATGCATAAACCAAGAAACAACCTTAAACAAACACACCTATCATATCATATGAAATTAAACCCAACAATTAACATAAAAATAAACCCAACAAAACCCATATAATTATTATTATGAATTGCACCACTTTTCTTGTCAGTGTCTGGTGCAGCTGTATCATCTCCAGATTGCTGATCATCACCAGGAGCAGGTGGACTTTCCACGTCCAAAACCTTGACAATCATCTTCTGCCCTCTCTGGCAGTGTCCGGCCACGCCGCTCAAGAAGTAGAACAACCCCGGCCTGTCTAACACGAAGGTGGTGTCGCCGGTGTTGGCGAAGAATAGAGGCTGAGATGATCCACATTTGCTGTACTCCGCATCCGATACCACCATCACTGAGTCTTTCTTGTACTTGAAGTCTGCCATTGTCAAAAATTGGTTACTAATGTGCTTATGTGTGTAAACTCTATAAAGCAAAAGAGCAACCCGTTATATATTAATTGCAAATTTAAAATATTATATATATCACAAATAATACCTTAAAGTTAAAACTAATATTTAAATGACACAAATATCAATTGATTACACCATTTTATTATACGAAGTAATAATTAGAATATAAGACAAACAAAATACAATAGTAATTCCTACAAATTTTTTAAGACTGGTTTTTCTTATGTACTAATTTTAGATCTAACATTATTGATGGTCCGTCAAAATTAATTAGTACTCTTTATATAAAAAATAACAATTACAATTTTACAACAAATGTAGAAAATTAATTCTACGAGTGATAGAAATATAAAATAACGCTATATTGTGTATTAACCTAAAACATGTATCATTAATTCACTACTCACTATTTGCTCAAAAAAAAAAAAAAAAAAAAAATAAAAAATCATTACTAATTAGTCATACGGTACTACTATCAAACTAAAACTTACAGGCTTACAGTACTCATAAGAAATTTTGCTACAATGTTTCATTTTTTAAGATTTATCTTGTTTGGTTTTCAGGCATAAATTACTAAATTAAATCAACATTATTAACTCTATATAATCAAGATAAAAACAAGCAGTTTATGTACTCGTACTATTTTAACACTAACATTAGCACACAAAAATTAGCAAATCATACTATAAATATGAAATGAAAGATACTAAGGAAAACTTTACACACATAAAGATGCATGGTATACATTTCGTTACATCCATTCAAATCTAAGTTGTCACATTAAAAGTTCAAATTACACTAATACACGACCATTAAAGTAAAACGATACTTACGTAGAGTGTCATTGACCTTGAAACGATTCTTTTGAGCCCAATCATTGTAAACTTGAGGGCGTTTCAAAGGAGGAACTTCCCATCCTTTGGTTAAACTTTCACCAACTTCAAATTCAGTACAAACTCCATGAAAAATTAAGAGGGAGAAAATGCATAGAAAAATGAGAGAGAATTTGGTAGAATTTCCCATTTTCTTAATTAGGTTATTTTTTTTTTTTCTAAGTTGAAAATTGACTGTGTATGAAAGGGGTAACGTTGAGGTATATATGAAAGAGTTTGAAGAGTTTGTTGGAGATTATTAGGAGAAAATTATGGGTTATGCTGTTAACCGACTCACTAAACATGCATGATTATCATTGACTAAGTATTCACTTAAACGGTTATTATTTTACCTTCATTTTGAATTAGGTTTTTGAATTATGTGTAGAAATTTCAGTGAATATTCTAGTTTGCATGAAGTTGGCAATTAAAGTGAGTATTTTTAGGTCAAATTTTTGCATTTGCACGTGTCAGTTAAATTGTAAATAGTATATATGTAGTTATGCATAGTGATTTAGCCGAGTAAATTAAAGTGTAAATAACTTAGTGGGAATGAAATCTAATACTCCTTCCGTTTCATAATATTAGTCTCATATACTATTTTGGGCGTTTCAAAAAGATATACCCATATTGAATATATTTCATTTATAACTTGATTTTTTTTCTTTTAATTAATAAGTTGTGGATTGATGACATGACTTTAAGTAAGGAAATCTTTACCTTAAATTATGCAATTATGACTTGTGCTTTCCTAATAAAAATTTAAAAAAGTTAAATAAAGTAAACTAATTATGAATTATATTGTAATTTAATATTAGATTCCAAATATATTTCTTTTCTTATTTTATGTGATTGATTCTATATGTGACTATCATTATGAAACGGAGGGAGTATATAATTGCAAAGTCGTTTTCACCGCAACCCTCCAAATCCCCAATCTTCAAATCTCATGCATTTGAATTTTTTTTTTTTTTTTTTTTTTTTTTTTTTTTTTTTTTTTTTAAATAACCAGTAACTACCATTCCACTACTTCATTTTTTTGTTTTTTAAACAAAAAAAAAATGGTGTATTTTTTCAAGGGATTGCAATAACTAATAATAACAATTTATTTTTTTCTTAAACACTACTAACATTTCACTTTGCGTTATTTTCTTTTGTGTATAATATGTGTCGTGTATTAGCACGGCTGTACGGATATACAATTACTTTATCAACAATTCACCATATGACTCAAAATCCCCAACCCTTCAATTCAAACAACTTCCACTTCTCTAATCATCTAAACAAAAATATGTACAATAAGCTTTTTACGTAACTGGCCTCATCGAATAGTTGCTTGCTTGCAAAAAAAACAAAGTAACCCCTCCTATAGCACTAATGGAATAACGCACATGACACTAACCGAGTAACCCCTATAACACTGAACGAGTAACCTCTATAGCTTTGACAAAGTAACCCCCATAATAGCTTGACACATTTGTGTGCCCACCCACATAAAAAAGTAAGGTTTTGTTCTTTTGAGTATATGAGAAAAATAGAGCATATCAGATTGCAAAAGAGTAGAGCAAGTGACAGTAGAGTACAGCAGGGCTCAACAGAGTATATTAGATTTTAGCAAAGTAGAGCCAAAGCAAACCATAAATAGTTCAAAATAACAGGTTCTAAGTTACTACATCTATAACAACTTCTCGTATTTGAAATATATTTTTTCTTATATTATATAATTAAAATCTTTCTAATATAATATATATCCCGTGCATTTTGCACGGGTACACTCTAGTCTATATTATAATTGTAGGGCCGTTTTAACGAGAGCCCTCCAAAACCCCAATGCTCAACTCTCATGCATTTTAAGGTTTTGGTTATTTTTTTTTATTTTTTTTAAAGGAAAAAATAACTACCAATCCCACTATTTTATTTTTATTTTATTTTATCATTTTTTTTTTAAAATATCAATAACTACCCATTCACTATTTTTATTTTATTTTTATTATTTTTTTCTATGGGACTACCGCTAATATTTCACTTTATGTGTGTGTGTTTTTTTTTTTGGTACATACTATAACATATGACATGCATAGCACGAGTATATAGTTCCTTTATTAACAATTCACTATATCACCCAAAATCCCCAACATTTCACCTTTTTTTTAAACACTACGTATTAACATTTCACTTTGTTTTACGAGTATTTTTTTTGGTACATAGTATAACATATGTTATGCATTAGCACGAGTATACATTTCCTTTATCAACATTTCACTACAGTACTCTAAATCCCCCAACCCTTCAATTATATGCATTTTTTTAGGGAGTACCCTCCAAACATTTTCCACTTCTTTAATCATCAAAAACAAAAAAAAATGTATAGCACGTTTTTGTGCAACTGGCCTTAGCAAATAACTACGTACTTGCAACAGAACAAAGTATGTAACTCCTAGAGCAAGACACTAACCCATATGACACTAACTGAGTAACACGAGTAACTCCTATAACACTAAACGGGTAACCTCTATAT
The DNA here is from genome assembly GCF_948465745.1 of Chenopodium album. Lineage (NCBI taxonomy): Eukaryota > Viridiplantae > Streptophyta > Magnoliopsida > Caryophyllales > Amaranthaceae > Chenopodium > Chenopodium album. The sequence continues at coordinate 11,040,236 of NC_137844.1, forward strand.
AACTTTGAAAAAGTAAACCCCATAATAGCATTGCGTGGCCACCGACATAAAAGAGTAAGACCTTGTTTTTGAGCTTCTAAGCAAAGCATAGAATATCATATTTCAGCATTGCACAGCAGGTGTCAGCACATTATTAATACGATTATTATTAATACTCAGTACAACAGAGCTAATTAGGGTTCAACAGAACTGACCTGTCCAAAACTGACCATTACAACTCAAGTCTAAATTACAATATCAAAATCAACTTTCCACATTTTAAATATATTTTTTCTTATATATTCCGTGCATTTTGCACGGATACACTCTAGTTAAAAATATATACGTTGTATATAATTTGTTAATGCTACCTTCCTCTTTTTTTTTTTTTTTTTTTTTTTTTTTTTTTTTTTTTTTGGCACAGTTTATGTATTAATTTTGACTTGATTTTATACAAACATGTACATGTTATAACTCTTATGAAGACAATGTAGTATGATGTTGTATTAATTAAATTGTATATTTCATAATCTTAATTTTTTATTTTATAATTCTCACTACTAATACGCAATTACATATTGTAATGGTCATATAATCATATATCTTACTAAATGTAATAGGCGATCAAATCGTTGCATTAAATTTTTTTTATAAAAAAAAAGTATAATTAAAGGTAAAATTTAATTGAATACTTTCATTCAAGAAAGTGATACATTATTTCAAAACCGTTCGAACAAAACAAGCAAGTCGATTAATAAAACTAGAGTGTATCCGTGCTTTTTCAATCGTATATATCAATTCATTTTTTTTGAAGCAAAGAGAGCGGGAGTATATATCAATTTATTACTATGATATTTTTAATTGATTTTTGTGAATATGATAGGGGAAGTTACTGAATCTATTTAATGGAAGTTATAGAATAGGAAGTTATAATGGAATTGATAGTTTTTTTAAAAAATTTTCTTTAAAAAAAATCTAATATATAATTTAGGAGTCGCTTTTCACGAGAATCCCCCAAACCCCCAACTCTAAGCTCTCATTCACTCCCGCCTTTTTTTTCTTAATTCCTCTAAACTGCCTACTCTAAACATACAGATAAACATATAGATTTGAATTTCAAAAAAAAAAAATCCCATAAATCGTGGTAGGCAGTTACCTACACTCCACCACACTACTCCATAACTGCACACACTATACTCTACAATACTCATTTCACACCAAAAAAAAAAAAAAAAAAAAAACAGCACAAATCTGATAGAGAGTACATTATTGTTTGGGTTTCAATCAGAGATAGATAATCCTACTCACTACGGAAGATTGAATTGAGGTAAAGATTAAACCTTTATTCATAATTTAATCCTCTCTATTCTCGCTTTGTTAGTTTTTTTTTTTTAAAGTACGTAAATATCATTAAGGAATTATATAAAAGATCAAGGAAATTTGATCATTGAGGAATTATAATCATTAAGGAAATTTAATCATCATTATGGAATTATAATCATTAAGGTTACACCGTCATTAAGGAATTAGGATATTTTTTCTGAATACTTTTTCACTCCTATTTTACTTCTTCAATACATTGGTTGTGATTACAGATAAACATTATAAAATTGCTCACTTTGAGGTTCTGCATATTATTGGAAGATTAAGTTGAGGTAAAGATTAAACCCTTTATTTTTGTGTATTTCTTTTGTATAGATATTAGATTTTTTGATTAAAAATTATCTTTTGTGCTTAATTTAACGTGAATGGATTTGAGTTTGTTGGGAAATTTGGTCAACATGAGGTTTTTTGATTGGTTTGTGAAGAGATTATTTGATTAGAACTCCACCACAAAGAAGGAAACGGATGAAGTGGTTTCGGTTTTGAATATGAAGATTTTATTCAAATGATTGTTCTGTGTAGTTTTCTGAAGTTTTGGTGCAATGAGGAAACAAATACTAAAATTCTGCTGTATTTCAGTTTTAACATCTTTACAATGTCATTTATATTGCTCTTGGATGTTGGGAACAATTAATGAATGACAATCTTTGTTTTAGTTGCAAAGTACATACTGGGATTTGAATTATTGATTCATTGAAGTGGTAATTTGTAGGATTCGAGTGTACCTCTGGCCGAAAAGCTTGAGAGAAAGAACAGAAGGTTTGTAGCACTTAGATATTGGATAATTTGCTCAAGTTTATTATACAGTATGATAATTATTGTAAATCTAATACTGATAATTTGATTGTAATTATTGTAATTTGATAATTTGATTGTAATTTGCTCAAGTTTCATGGAGATGGACACGCAATCTACCTTGAATATGTAATTTTTTTGCTAGATAAATACTGTAATTTGGAAAGTGAATAAATAATGTGTCATCATGCTAAACTCATGTTTGTTAAGAAGAGCAAAACCTTTTAATAATGTTATGTGAACTTGGGTTTGGATTCCCACTTAAGTCGTTGGATCCAATTTACTCCATCCATTACATTTTTTTCCTTTTTTTTAAAATTTTTTTTTTTATTGTACTTGGTATGTAATACTTCGTATTACTATAACTAATGGTGGCAGTAAAAATCAAACGATGTATATAAAAAATGATAAGATGTGTACTATAGGATTATCATAAATATAATTACGCATGTAGTGCCACTATCATGGTATCGCCGCATATGCCCTGTTCGAGTGTTTGGACAGTGACTTTTGTGTCAATATCTCAATATGGACTCAAATTGGTTATAATTTGTTATGTATCAATATTAAATTCAAATGTAAATGTAAATGGATTGAAAGATGTTGATCAAGATAAAAACATTGATTAAAAAACTAAACATTTCAAGGTTTTTGATAGTTTTCATTATCGGTTATGGATGATTATTTGATTGTATTTGTTCACTGTATAAATATTATGAATGCATTACAAATTAATCTTAATCAATCATTCCAATCCCTCAATTATATCTTATTAAGTTCTAATTTCATCTCATTTTTCTTTTGACAAGATAATTTTATCCCTTTTACTAATCTTATATTATTAAAATCTAATTTTCTCTCTGCTAATCAATAGTTTTTACAGTGCACTCAATTTTGACATAAATTGCAATTGATATCTGTTTCAAAAAATTCCTCTGTTTTGCCACCTAAATTTTTTTTGTAAAAAAAAAATAAAAAAAACGCACACATAGAATATATATTGCAATTTTTTTTCCTTCCAAAGAAAAAAAAATAAAAATCATTTCCTCTTTTATGCCACCTGAATTTTTTTTTTTTTAATTTTAAAAAAATACAAAATAACTTATATGAACAACTTTTTTTATACAAGTCTATAACAACATTTATCATTAATTGAGGATTACCAATAACAATGTTGATCCGTTGACCATGATTCTACTACTATTTCATACCTGTAAGGTAGAATTCAATAATAGGTTTGAACATTTTTTAAATGAAATGGAAACGAAGTTAATTAGAGTTAGACATGATTCATTATTATTTTTTTTATTTAAGTAGAAATGGAGTTGGTATTGGAGATTGTTCATTAATTCAAATTATTGTTCCATTTTTTTTTTCCAGTACATAAAATACTCCGTTGACTGCGTTTCACCTTTAGCTTAAATTTCTACACCCTACAGGTATGAACAATTTAATTTACTTTAATTTTGTTAATGTGAATGTGCATGTATATTTAGGTAAATTTATGATTTTATCTGCTCATAGAGGGACATGCTATTAATTTGCCACTACACTACATTACATACATATATATTAATTTGCCTCTATTAGTATTATAACATTGTAAATTGTTACAACTTACCACTATTAATTGATGTTGTTCAAACTATAATATCGATTCTTATATTTATGTCTTGATTATTGTTTATATAATAGATTAGAATGGACATACATACAAGTAATTATCGATTCAGAGAGAATTTGCAACACAAACATGCTAGATTAGTTGTTAGGCGAAGGTTACTATTCAAACGCACTACAAACCATGAAGATCCTATTTTCAAGCAACGTCGTTACTTATTGGAGAAAGAAGCACGATCCTTGCGACTATTAATGATGCAATTACGTCGATCAACACATCAATATCACGATGTGACACGTGAAGTGGAGCAATTTCCTAATGAGATCAATACAAATGGTACTTATAAGAACCATTAATATTTACTTTATAGCAGTAATACTAATACCTTGCATTAAGGACCCTATTAAATTTTTAAAACCTTTCATTCCAGAAAGCTCACCTAATGAAGGGATAGACAATGATGCTAGACCTGATGAGCAAATTGTCGGAATAAGAGGTAACCACTTTGCCAAGCTACTTAACCACACACATAAGAGATGTCGACATTGTTAATTGATATTCACTAAAATAAATCATTTGCATGCAGAAGTGACTCATCAATGTCGTCGTACCGATGGGTTTGATAGACGTTGGGAGTTTGGACCTAGAACAGTTGTGTGTTCTAATTGCAAGGCCCTTATGTGGATTGAAGAAAGGGTAAAGAGTAGCAATAAAACACACCCAAGGTTCAATCACTGCTGTCAAAGTGGGCAAGTTATATTGCCGCTTTTACCTTTGACACCGCCATTTTTAATGTCACTTTTGCCACATCAGCAATTCCGAAACAATATTAGAGCTTTCAACTCTATGTTAGCTTTCACCTCTATGGGTGGTCGGATTGATAACACTGTTAATGATGGTAGAGGCCCCTATGTCTATCGCATAAGTGGTAGTAATTACCATCGAATTGGAACTTTACTCCCTGAGCCGGGAACAGGTCCAAAGTTTGCACAGTTGTACATATATGATACTGACAATGAAACATCCAACCGACTAAATCACATGGGGGGCGCGGAAGCTTCTTCCATAGATCCAGAAATTTTACAAGGACTAAAAATGATGCTTGATGATATAAATCCTTATGTCACAGTATTCAGAAATGCTGGCACTATGTTGCGCGATCAAGGTGAGCATCAAGATTTGAGAATTAAGCTCATTTGCGCAAGAGAAGGCAGACAATATATCCAACCAACCGCAAGTGAAGTGGCTGCATTGATGGTAGGTGATGGAACTGAAGACATAGGTAATCGAGATATCATATTGCAAAAAATAGATGGTGGGTTACAAAGGATTGATGAAACTCATCCAAGTTATATGCCTTTACAATGCCCACTACTGTTTCCATATGGCACCGATGGATGGAGAGTTGGGATACCTAAGGCGTCAAGTACAAGTACCAGCCGAAGTACTGTGACAATGCGACAATTCTACGCATTTAGGATACATGATAGGGAAGAAGAGGGTGACACCTTGATAAATTCCGGGCGCTTATTGCAACAATTTGATGTTGATGCATACGCTGCAATGGAACAATATCGATTATCATGGATAAGGAGAAATCAAGGCAGGCTTCGCTCTGATTTATACAGTGGACTCCAAGATGCAATCAGGGCTGGAGATGTCAATGCTAATGATGTAGGTCGATTATTCATATTACCATCATCCTTCACACGAAGCCCCCGTAATATGGCCCATCATTATCAAGATGCTGTGGCAATTGTTCGTGTTTTGGGTCCGCCTGATTTATTTATAACTTTCACTTGCAATCCAAACTGGCCTGAGATTGTAAATGAGATATCTACACGTGGAAGTCGTCGCACTGAAGATAGACCAGACATTGTAGCACGTGTTTTCAAGATCAAATTGAAACAAATGCTTCGCGATTTGAAGGATAACAGGAAGTTTGGAAAAGTCATTGCTGGTGAGTTGTGTTGATTAATTATATAATCGTACTATATTTTTTGACATATCAAATTAATTAACATGGGACATATTTCATTTTACAGATTTTTATGTCATTGAATTTCAAAAGCGCGGACTTCCACATGCGCATATTCTCATAACATTGGCTCCAGAAGATAAGCCTAAGTGTCCAGAGGATATCGATGTAATTATCTCTGCGGAAATCCCTGACAAGGATATAGATCCTTTGGCATTTGAAACAGTTACCAAGAACATGCTCCATGGACCATGTGGGCCATGTTTAATCGATGGAAAGTGTTCAAAGCATTTCCCGAAGAAATTTTGTACTGAAACCACCTTTGATGATAATGGCTTTGTGCAGTATAGACGTAGACAACATAGAGAGCCCATCATTGTTAATGGAAGGGAAGTAGATAATCGTTGGGTGGTACCATATAACAGAGATCTATGTGTTAAGTACAATGCACACATAAATGTTGAGCGTGTTGCTGCGAGAAGTGTGGTAAAGTATCTATACAAGTATGTTACTAAAGGTCAAGATAGAGCAACAGTTGTCATTGAAAACAATTCAACCACACGACGTGGTCAAGAGGTACGACAAGGAAACAGAGTGGATGAGATAAAACAATACTTAGATTGTCGGTATGTATCGGCCATTGAAGCATGCTGGAGAATATTTGAGTTTGATTTGCAACATCAATATCCTTCAACGGAACTACTTCAGTTTCATCTACCTGGTGAACAATTTGTAGTTTTCAATGATAATGATGATCTGCACACAGTCCTTGAACGACCAAGATTGCAACAAACCATGTTAACTATGTGGTTTCAAGCTAACAAGGATTTTCCAGAAGCAAATCAATACACTTACCAAAATTTTCCTATGGGATTTACATGGAATCGTTCTACAAAAAGGTGGGCACAACGGCAAGAAAGAACTTGCATTGGTAGATTGCCTTTTGTTCATCCAAATTCTGGGGAACGATATTACTTACGGATGCTTTTAACTAAGGTTTGTGGAGCGAAATCTTTTGAAGATATACGAACTGTTGATGGTGTCATCCACCCTACCTTTAGATCTGCATGTCATGCCCTTGGGTTGCTTGATGACGATAATGAGTGGCATGAAACTCTGTCAGAAGCCTCTAACTGGGCATCGGGTTCACAGTTGAGAAACATGTTTTGCTCCATATTGATGTTTTCGGAAGTAAGTGATCCGAAACAGTTGTGGGAACAACATTGGGGTGAACTTACGGATGACCTAGAGAGAATGATGCAACGTCAAACTAGAAACCCTAACTTACGATTAACTCCCGAAGAGATGCAGAATCAAGGATTACAAGAGATTGAGCATATATTGAATAAACTTGGAAGGTCATTGATAGATTTCCCTGACATGCCACAACCTTCTTCAGAGTTGGCACGCAATGCCTTAAATCGACTGATAAGAGATGAACTTGAATATGACACACATGATGAAGCCAACAGATTTGATACCTTAGTTAGAGGGTTAAACACGGATCAATATAGAGTATATGCTGCAATACTTGATGCTCATTCTCGAGATGCAGGTGGCCTATTTTTTGTCTACGGTAGTGGTGGTACAGGAAAGACTTACCTATGGAACACTCTGATTGCAAAATTCAGATCTGAAAGAAAGATCGTGCTCTCTGTGGCTTCATCGGGAATTGCTGCTTTATTATTGCCCGGGGGTAAAACCGCACATTCGACTTTCAAGATTCCTTTTGATCCTGATCAACATTCCGTTTGTAACTTCAAAAAAGACTCAACCCGTGCTGATTTGATCCGTGAAGCATCATTGATTATATGGGATGAGGCTCCAATGACCCATCGATTAGCATTTGAGGCGGTAGATCGACATTTCAAGGATATTTGTAGTGACAATAGAGTTTTCGGAGGTAAATTGGTTGTTCTTGGTGGAGACTTTAGACAGATACTTCCCGTGGTGCCAGATGAAGGACGAGAATCTATTGTTGCAGCTACCTTGCATCGAGCGTCCTTTTGGAGAGACTGCCAAGTTATGTGCCTAAGGATAAACATGCGTTTATGTCGAAGTGACGTTCCCTCCGATACCCTTGAACAAATTCGAGAATTTGCTGATTGGATAATAAAAGTTGGAGAAGGAGTTATAGCAGGAGTGCCCATTGTAGAGGAAGGTGAACCAAATTGGATTGAAATTCCGCGTGATTTTTTGATAGCCAATGATGAACATGGTTTGCAAAATCTCATTAACTTTGTCTACCCCAACTTGCCTTCAAATTATACGGATTGGGAGTACCTCAAGGATCGCGGAATTCTAGCACCAACAAACAATGATGTAGATGAGTTAAATTCGAAAATTTTATCAATGCTACCAGGAAACGTGCATAGGTATTATAGTTCGGATACTTTGGGTCATACAGGAGATGGTGGGATCCTTGATAACATGGAGCCTATGGAATTATTAAACTCATTAAATTTGTCGGGTCTTCCTAATCATTGCTTAGAGCTGAAAGTTGGTGCCCCGGTAATATTGATGCGAAATATGAACCAATCCATAGGGTTGTGCAATGGAACACGCCTTATAATCAAGAAATTGGGTTATAGAGTGATTGAGGCACAAGTGATCACAGGTCCCAGAGCTACAGAATCAGTTCTAATTCCGCGAATTGATTTAACACCTTCCAACAAGAAGATAGATCTCCCTCTGAAAAGAAGGCAATTCCCATTAAAATTGGCCTTTGCCATGACAATAAATAAGAGCCAAGGACAGACGTTGAGCAAAGTTGGCATTTTTCTCCCTAGGCCCGTGTTTAGTCATGGCCAATTATATGTTGCAATGTCACGAGTTACATCTCCTTCCGGGCTAAAAATCTTAGTACAAAATAAGAAGGATATTTCTCACAATTTGACTAAAAATATTGTGTATAATGAAGTATTAAACAGTGTAAATTAGCTATGTATGTAATTTTGTTATAATATTTATATAGTAACTCTTAGCAATGTTTGTTTTAGTGTAATTTCAGAGCTATACTATTTTTTGTTTATATATTAGATTTTCTTTGTCATGTTAATGCTTATATTTTACTTTATTAAAGATTTGTTTCATTATCTCTACTATTTATGTTACCTTTATACATGTGCGAGGTTGGATCAATAATGAAATATTATGTAAATTATTTTTTATGCCCACTTCAATGATGTTAAAGTGCAGGAAATGAACACAAGATACACACCATGTCGTTGTATTACCCTTACGACATTGAATGTGAATATGAGAGTGCGTTTACTATGGATGGTCAATGAACAAAGTAGAGCCAGAGGTACAAATTACGTCCATCGTTCGTGGAGTATGGTATTCATTGACTCAGAGGTTTGAACTATATTTTTACTTAGTGCTTACATTTTTTTTCAATATATTCATTTATTTGACACTTATGTATGTATGAAATTTTCAATTTCTAGGGGGACGAAGTTCATATCACACTATTTAATGCTGACATTGATAAATATAAAGAGATCTTCAAACAAGGAAAGGTTTATTCAATTGCTCGGCTAGATCTTATGCCTCTAGATACATCTTACAAATATTCCAATAACCAAATGAGGTTGAAATTTGGCAACAAGACCATGATAACAGAAATTCTTGATGATTGTGATGATATCCCAAGGTACAATTTCAGGTTTATTGAATTTTGCCACATTCCACAGTACCTTCACCTGCGCAATAGTCCTCTCATCGGTACGTGTCTTTTAGTAATTAAAATAAATAATACTAATTTCTTTGCATTTTTAAAATTATTTAGTTTTGAAGGTCATATCCGATCTTTTTTTCTTGATGATGAATGTACACAGATGTTATTGGATTGGTTATATATGTGTCTGAATCATATAGAGTCTCGGGTGGGAGACAACAATTCAAAAGAGATGTGTTACTCTGCAACACAAAGTAAGAGCATATTACAAAAGTTACAATATGTTTATGTAATTCTAACAACTTATGCAGTGTTAAGTTTTTTTTTTTTTTCTTTTTTTCAAAAAAAAAAAATAAAAAAAAAACTTATGACATATTTTGATTTACAGCATGGAAACAATGAGGCTAACTTTATGGGAAGGGTTTGCTCATGATCAAGGTCGGTTCTTATTCAATGAGCTTAATCAGGACCATGTGTTGGGTGCATCCATGGTATCAGTTGGCTCCTATTATGGTAAAATAAGTTTTTTAAAATAAGATAACCATGGAAAGACTATGGTGTCATTTTCATTATTATCATTGCTTTGAATACTTTTACTAACCTTTCAATAGGTGCATGTCTTTCGACTGTTGGACGTACCAGACTTTTTATTGATCCTGATATTGATGAAACTGATGATCTACATGGCTGGTAAGCCTAAAAACATCATAATATACAATGTAAGTTTATATTGCAAACTAATGTACTTATATAACCCATATAGGTATGCGGATGATGGATATGTCCAAAAACATATCAGCTGGAGTCAGATATTAGCCAATAGTATCTCTGAAATGGAAATGGTGTTTAATGCAAAAAGGATCAAATTAAATCAGTTTTCAGCGGCTCATAATGTATGTATATCAACAATTATTGATTTCATTTTCTTATACATGAGGTATTAAATATTTTATGTGTGTTTTCAGGTAAAATACTTTCGAGTACTAGCAAAGGTGTTATCTATTGATTCTTCTATGCCTATTTGGTATGAATCATGTGCTCGACACTTAAGGAGAGCTGATATGTGTGAGGAGTGTGACCCCTCTTTTAGTAGGCCAAGGTATTTTCACTTTTTTATTTTATATAAAAAAATATAATTATAACCTGCTTTACTTATCACTATACCTAATTATATCATATCAATAATAACAGATATAGAATCAATGTAAAAATTGGTGACGCTACCAATACAATGTCTGTTACACTCTTTGGCCAATATGCTGAGATGATTATCGGTTGTCCAATATCAAGTATTCAAGCGATGACAGATAATGTGAGTATATCCTTTAATCAAATATATTAAGCAATTACTCACCGGCATAATGACTACATTTGTTATTTATTAACAGGAATTTGGAGACTACTTTCTAGAGGAGTATCTGAGTGAACGATTGATGAATACATTCACTTTCATATTACATGTCCCTGAGATAGGAAATGATGATATAATAGTTGCATGTGTTTTACAAGTAAAATGGGAAGAAGAATTCTATTATCTGAAACGAGAGATGCGTGGACAATCCAATTGAAGACTTAGATTCATTTAGCATAATATTTCAAGACTTTAATTTTCTTTTTTTATATGAATTCAACACTTGGATTTTTTTTTTTTTTTTTTTTTTTTTTTTTTTTTTTTTTTTTTTTTTTTTTTTTTTTAAATTTGCAATCTATTTGTTTTTGTTTTTTTCATTTTTTAGGGTTTTTGTTGTTATTATATTTGGTTTTATTAAATACCATTTGCATCTCTATACTTTGTATTTTTTTTTTAAATCCTATCCTTAATTATAACCCGTGCATTAGCACGGGCACATTCTAGTTTCAAAGAAAAGTAGAGTTAACATAAATTCAGGATTAATAGATTGGAGTGAGTAGTTTATTTGGCAGTACCACACTCCTTTTCTATCCCTCCATTACCAAAAGTGTTCTAAATCTCAGCTACATTAGCTTTCTAAACAGAAGCTTAGCTAGCAGCTTTTGCAATTGCAAGCCTTTCCACCTTTGAACTTGCTGATGAATTCTTTGCTGCTTTGCTAAGTTGCTGCCTGACTCCACAGTCCTCCCACCTATGTCACACATAGAAGGAACGAAACCCCCCGGAGAAAGCTCACTCTTTGTCCTACGTAGTATGAATTAGCTACATTTGGCAAGTGATATGCAAATTGAGGGATCCAAATTTGATCCGAGAAAGTTCATGCCATATTATCCCAGCTCTCTGAGACTCTGTGTCCCGGACATAAAGCATACACAACGCAAGATCATAGCATCACTAATTAAAGCTCGGTTTTGTATATGGAAAAACAAAGAGCAAGGTAGTTTAACCTGTTTGGTTAAGAGGAGTAGAAACAAAGAGCAAGATAAAGCATACAATTTGACCAGTAAGTCAAAGCTCAGTTGTGTATAGTTATACACTGCACCCCTAGGCATATGTCAGCATAATTCTGTTTAAAATGCCTTCTTCTCATAAGACACTAGGCCATGGACTCCACCTTCAACTTGTGCTGCACCAGTTCAAGCCTATAATAGGATCATTCAAACAATTCAGATCACATGAGCATAAAGAAGTTTTAGAGCACCTCTCTCAAGTATTAAAGACTACTACACGTAAGATTAGTGGTAAATCAAATGAAGCCATACCTCCAGTCTTAATACTTCTGATCTCAATAGATCATGGGTTGACTGAAGTGAGGAGGCACCAAGATTCTGGAAACCTTGTTTAACTGCATGCATTGCATATGGAACGAACTTTAGAACAGAACCCTTGTCTGCAACAGCTCCAACAACACCTTGTGCAATTTTAAGCTTAGACTTGTCCCCAAGATATCGCTGATCACTTCCTTTTGTCATTGCTTCCAAAGAGCCCATTCCTCGATATTTTTTTAGACGATGACCATCCTAACACAAAATCTCATCTCCAATTAATCAGGTATGAAATACTAGTTTTCTTGACTTTAACTAGAGGGAACACTGTACTCCAAGTCTCCAGCTACAATTAATCAATCATAAACAGGAATTCACTGACAATACATGAAATGCCTAGAGACTAGAGTAAAGAAATCAATGTTTCAGAATATTATGTTAACTAACTACTAATTATGACTATATGAGGGATCATAAAGTATCCAGCAGCGCATACCTGAACTACATAAGCACCAGGAGCCTCATTGCTACCAGCAAGATAGCTTCCCATCATCACAGTAGAAGCCCCAAGAACCAGGGCTTTAACAATGTGTTCGAAGTTTGATATGCCCCCATCAGCAATGACAGGTACACCACTTTGTGAAGCAATAGATGAAACTTTGTATACAGCAGTAGCCTAGTATCCAAAGAATATTTTGTCAGCAATATAGTTAGCTAATCACCAAAAGTACAAAATAAAGGAAAAGAGAATCAAGCGAAGCAACATTAAGAATCTCAAGACTCAAAATCATGAAAGCACAAATTAGAGCTTAGATGACAGAGTAACTTAACACAAAATGAAAAATCATGTAGCATTATAATTAGACAACAGAGTGTTGATTTAAACAACCGCCTCCTGAGGTTAATCTTCATTTCTACCTTTAGTGAAAATATGAAACAAGTAACAATGGCAAAATTTTAGCCATGATCATCTATTCATCTCTAATACGAGTACATTTATTGATAATTACCACTTTCTCCATAATGTTACATCCCTTCATACACAGAAAAATCATGCCTATATCCCTCCCTGATCAATAAGGATTCAAATTAAATGAATGCAATAAGAATATACAACAACAATAATAACAAAGCCTTAGTTCCAAAATGATTTGGGGTTGGCTAGCATGAATGGTCAGAAGGAACTGTCCACAGAAAATGTAAGAATGCAATTAGAAAAAATGTAACATTATGATAACTGAAGCTGCTATAACATTTACTTGTATAAATTTGAGATTTGACATTCCATACATATCTAATCATTAACAAGTATAGTAAACATAAGTTTTCAAATAACAAAGGCATTCAAAAAAGCTAGTTTAGAGAGGACTGAAGAGTTACCTGCCCTCTACCCACAGCACAGACCTCCTGAGTGGTACAAATTGACCCAGATCCCATACCAACTCTCAGCCCATCAACTCCGGCTTGAATCAAGTTTTGAGCTTGGTATTTAGTCACTACATTCCCTCCAATGACATCCAATTCTGGGTATGTCCTCTTTATATATTTAATCATATCCAACTGATGAATAGAATTTCCTTGAGAACTATCCAACACCACTGCATCTACACCGCCCTTGACCAAATATTCCAACCTCTCTTTATCCGAGTCTCTGGTCCCTATTGCAGCTCCCACCAAGAAATCCCCATTAGGTGTTAATGATGGCAAACCTCTCTTTGGATATTCTTGAAACCTCTCAATATCCTCTGTGATCAAATCGACAACTTCCCCATCACTATCTCTCACAGTTGGCACCAATTTAATCCCTTTCTCTCCCAAAAACCCAGCAATTTGGTCCAACTGATAGCTACTTGGCACAGAAAAATCCAATTTTGACATATAATCACAAACCCTACCATCCTTATTCTTCAAGTATAACCAATCAGACTTCAGTACATACCCCAAAACCCTTGAATACCTGCTCCCCGTCTCAGTAACCAAAATCACACTCTGACTCAATCACATCCGAGGGAGACTTAACCTCAAAATTCGAAACAAAAGGGATACGACGGGACTTGGCAGACTGAAGGAGAGCAAATTGCTCAGAGGGGGTATTGTTGGAATGTAAGATACCAATCCCACCAAGGGACGCCATAGCTACCGCCATGTAAGACTCGGTGACAGTGTCCATAGGAGAGGAGACAGAAGGGATAGATAGAGAAATGTTTTTGGTAAGCTTGGTTTGAAGCTGAACCGAATACGTTGCAAAAATCAATATTACGAGGGAGAAAGATAACATCATCATAGGTATATGAATACCCCTGATTAAAAAGCTTCTCTGCTGAGAAACCATCTTCAACAATTAGGTTTTGGGGTGTTCCTTCCATTGCTTCAAAATCAGAAATCAATGGTTCAGGGTTTTAGGGGTGTAAACAATCAACAAGAATTGGAACAAATCAGTAAATAACTAAAAACACAAAAAAGTATACCCAGATTCTACCCTTAATTCAGATTTTCAAGCAAATTTGTTGTTACAATTCATAAAAACATAAATCAACAAAAACCCAGATGAAAAATCAAACACCCATTTATCTATTAGTGAGAATTAACACTCCTATCAATTAAAAATTATCACCCATTAAGCAGAAATTGGAATTAGCAGTAGTATAAAGAATAGAATAAATTGATATCATTCTTTTAATGTTTGTAATTTAATTCGTATTAATCAATAAACTTATAACTAAAGGCTTGTTTGGCACCATTTTTAGTTCTCGGTTTTCTGTTTTTTTGAAAACTAAAAACCAAAAACATGAAACAATTAAAAAGTATTTCCACTTTTCTGTTGTCAGTTTTCAAAATTATTATGATTTTAATAAGTTTAAATAATTTTTTATTCATTATATAACATATATCATATACTTTTAATAAACAAAAAACCAAAAAACAGTAAACCACAGCAATGCCAAACGAACCCTAATTGACAGTAAACTTGTTTTGAGTAGTATGGTTTGATAATTCAAAATAAGTAATTGAGACTGAAAGAATAAGCAGATTATGATAAAATGAACATATACCGAATAAATGGCCGGAGTTTGAAGAAGTCGCTGCCGATTTATACTGTGGTTTGTAAATTTCGGCGACTGGTTGTGGCACGATGATACGCCTCTGCTCACGACAGTACCTTTTTGTTCTTTTTAAAGAGTAAAATTTCCTAAGATACCCCTTGGGAAAATTTTCAAATTACCCTTGTATTTTTTGGAATGTCTAAAATACCCCTTAAGATTGTACTACGTAATTTATTTTTGGCTTGGAGTACCTGAATAATTCCTTTCGTTTTAATTTTTATTTTTTTTTATTATTATTTTTTTATTTTTAAAGCAGCACAAGAGCGAGTAATGAGAATCGATATCAATATCTTTTGAAATCGGGAGGGGAGCTCTAACCGACTCGACTAAACTTGACACAAATGGAGGGAGGTTTTGCGGTTGATGGGGCAAAAAAATGTATAAAAAGTGTACCCGCCATGAGTGATTGAGCGGATAATAGGGTGAGCAAAAATTTCGGGTATTCGGAATTGGAACTGAAATTGATTAGGAACTTGTGCTTGCGGAATCAGAATTGGACCCGGTGGTTATACTTCGTAACTTACAATTCCGAGTAATAAATGAAGGAGCTGGTTATTGCATGAGTAAGTCACACTACCACATGCACTCCATCTAACAACCAATCATCCTTTTTTTTTCCCTTGTTTTTTAAAATTCACAACAAATCCTAGCAATATAACATTTTACTGAATTCAACTTACTTCCAGACCTAATACTATATGCCGATCAAATCAATGCACTTAGAAAAACAGAGTGAGTGGTCATTGACTGTTGTCATTTATGATGAACAAACCAACCCCTTGCTTACTAGTTATTTTTTTAACACAAATACGAAGATTAGATTAATTAAAAGGCCATAGCCAATTCTTTAAAAAAAAAAAAAAAAAAAAAGGTCATAGCCAAGCTAAGTTCATAATTACAACAAACCCCCAAGTACCCCGTCAAAAACCCCCAAGTCCCCAACAAATATAGCAATAATAAGCTGGGAATGTAGTCTTTGTACCAAAAAACAAGCCAAACAGCAGGCTTCCAAAAAAAATTAATTGTTCATTTAAATACACCAAAAGACCTTCTTAGGAACACGATTCCATCTAATAATCGAAGAAAACAGATCAAAAGACTTCAACTAATACAAAAGCAGAAGCATCAGCAGAAGATGGAGCGTGAACAGAACCGGAAACAGACCCATGCTCATTAGTCATTTAGTCAAATGTATTCTTACTCCTAAACACAGTCCAACGATAGATATTATACAAACTAATAACATTTGTTTTTCATGCATTAGTAACCCAGGTTGGATGCATCTACCATGCATGCATCACTTACCACACTCCGTCTAACAACCAGTCATCCCATTTTTTTTACTTGAGTACTTGTAGGAGACACATAAAAGACCACAGATATTAGAACCAAGCACTATATATACTCAAAGCACATAGATGCGTAAAGTATAAGAAGCCATGATATACATGTAAAAAAACAAGCAATTCATGTACGTGTAGAGGCATATATAGTCACAAACCCAAAGTGTAAATAAATACTTTGTATATATCGTTTATGAAAATGAGACTAGAGCATATGGCATACAGATTCAATACAAAGTACATGTATGGGACACAAGATACTACCCAAGTCAAATTAATTAAATGTGATTATAATTTCCATCCTTAAATAAACTAATTCATGTGAATACGACTGATTAATTTACCATATTGTAAAACAATTATAAGGAAAAAAAACTACTTCGTAATAGAATCATAGCTCAAAATAATATTATTCTCCATAAGCACATATGAGATCCAAAGATATTGTGATACATACACTAACACTTTGTTTGGATAGAAAGAAATGAAAGAAAAAGAAGAGAAAGAGAGGGGGACAAATTCTCTTGTTTGGGTAAAGGATTGGGGGAAGGAAGGGGAAGGAGAGGGAGGGATCTATTTTCCCTCTCTCTCTAATAAGTATAATCCCTTCAAAATTGGAGAGATATGGAGGGAAAATGAAGCTCACCTCTCCCTCCCTTTCTTTTCCCTTCCCTTCCTCCTTTTCCCCTCCCCTCCCTTTCCTTCCTTCTTTGCAATCCAAACAAAGTGTAAAGTAGTAAACTATACCCTCCTCCCATACATGACAGAATTTTATGACCTTGAATTTCATCCTGTTGTCTAGATAATCATGCTCCAACCCAACCATGCGAGCACGAGAGACACGCCTTGTTTCCAAATCAAAAGCATAAAAAAAAAGCCATGTGTATTCAGCCAGTGAAAAAAATATAAAAGCCCCCTAGTTTGAAAAACCCTAACCCAAATGTTTGAACTTCATTGAATCTTGAAGCAATAAAGCCTCCCTTAGTTAACACATTGCTTTCTTTGTTTTTTTAAATTGCAATTTGAGTTGGAAATAAGGCTATAAACAATCCGAGTCAAGCCGAGTTGTAGTCTGTTCGAACAAAGCTTGTTAAGAAAATTTGGTGTTCGAGCTATTCCGAGCTGCTTGAACGAGCTTTCAAAAATCTTGTTCAAGCATGGCTCGTTAAGGATTTGGCATGTTTGAGCTTTGTTCACGAACGTGCTCATTTGTATTTCGAATTTAAGGTCGAACTTGAACGAGCTTTATTCAATAAAGGAGTCCAATATATATCGTTAAACTTTTAAATTTTAATGCATCTACTTAATTTTATATGAGAAGTTTTCATTCTTTCTATAGTAAAAAGGTAATCCCAAAGTTTTCATGCCTATATAAGATGTAATAATTTGTAAACTTATCAAATAAATATGAGTAAAAGATACATAAATATACTAAAGTAGTTTTAATATAATAGAGATTTTCTGAGCTTGAGCAAGCTTTGACCGAGTTATAATCAAACGTGAACAAACTTATAAATATGCACAAACGAGTTGTTCACGAGCATTTTCGAGCCGAACATGGTGTTGTTCAAGCTTTGTTCATTTATTTAACAAGCTTAAGATTTTTGTTCAAGCTTATTTGCTACTTAATAAATGAGTTTTGACCAACTTTGTTCACGAGTAGTTTATGAACGTATCGGCTCATTTACACCCTAGTTTGGAACCAGTGGCGTAACCAGAAAATTTATATTAGGGGGGCCAAGATTGATTAATAAAGCATGTGAATAATACTTTAACTTAATCAATTTGGGATTAATTTTATCCAAAGAACTTAAAAAAAAAAAATTTAGAATATAGATAGCAAGATTGGAACTTGCAAGTTGCAACCACATATAAACACAACACCTACGTATTTCAACTAAACCAACTAGGCTAACTGCAAAACATCAATATCTTATGTAAGAATTTAATTTTATAACAGAATCAAGAGGGTGTCCATGGCCTACCCTAGCCCCTCCTTGATTCCGCCCTTGTTTGGAACGAGATTTAAGAAAAAGGGTAAAAGATGGATAATGTAAAAAATGCATGTAATACCCTAAATTTTTCTATTTTAAGTTTCGGGGACGAAACTTGTTTTAAGGAGGGTAGATTGTAATACTCAAATATTTTATGATATTATACGTATAATATTTTATTAATAAATTGAGTTATTTTAATTGTTAAGTAACCTTCCTTATATACATAGTTTATTTTTGGAAAGTTTGAAACCTTATTTTACATCTAATAGAACTTTTGTTTACAAAACTATAAATACTTGTTAACCTAGCTTAATCATTATTCTTTCTTATGTATAATAGCCGTAATTTCCATCATTTATTCCTAGCAAGCAAAGAAGATCTTGTTTTTTAGCCAATATCAATTTCTCATCTCTGATACACCATCGCATCATCACCAAACCCAATTTCCCAATGTAATTCTTTGATGATCAATCTCATACTTATATATATTATCATTACTTTACAAACCCATTATGGTTTCTCATGTTTTGAGTGGATCGGAGATGGTGTTGCTTTGGTTTTGCGTATAGTTATAATATTTGGGTGTCAATTCTAGAATGGTAATCACACGACCTTAATTAATTTTTTTTGATTTGTTTGATTATAAATTGTTAGTAAATTGTACTCCGTATTGTTATGTGTAAATTTTATAATTTGTGAATTATTTATGATCATGCTTTATATGTATATGATTAGTATGTGGTATTATATGATTTAATTGTCACATTGATTGAGTATTTCTAGGGTTTTAATGTTGTTGCTATAGAGAGTATTGTTTTATTGAGGTTTTTGGGTTGTTAATGTAGATTATTATTTTTGGGTTGAGATTTGATTATATTTGGGTTATTAGTGTTTTTTTTAAGAGTTGAGAGATTATGAATCGAATTGTCATGTAATTTGGGAACTCGTGCCATTATTGAGATACTATGTATTAGTTTGTGAATAATTATTTGATCGATGTATGAGATCAAAAAGGTTGAGATTATTATTTTATTCTTGTTTTGAGGCTCAGCGTTATATACCTTGGTTCTTGGCATGTTGGTAACGAGATAATGATCATGAGTTAAGAATGAGGTACAATCTTTATTATTTATTTTTCTATGGTCCCCTACAGTGGGAATTGGCCCGTATGTGGTCTGGTTCAAGGTATTTTCTGGTTATTGAGAGTATTCAAGTTTTTATACTTGTTGGTTTATTTATTCGAATTACCCATGTCCAAGACTAGGTATAGAACAAAGAGCATGTCACACTTATTGGTTATGAGTTAATTGAGTGAAGGATTGTATTATTATTCGAGGTTGAGTTGATAAAGGTTATTTTTTTCAGAGTACAATGTGTAATGTAGTTTCGAACTACATTGTTTAATTGATCTAGTAATGTTAATTATTATATTATTCTTTGTATTCTGATGTATGGTGATTACTTAGCTTTTTGCTGACGTTTGTGTATTGTTTTGTTGTGCTAGTTGTGTTTGCGGCCATGTCTTTTTCTTATGGTGGCCCTGCGATGATCTATTTTGGAATTTGTCCTTAATGGTGAGCAGTCAAGATTGTAACAGGTTGATCAAGAGATGATCGTAGCTAAAGGAGCTCAAGTGTTTCGATTAATTTGTTATAACCAGTTTAATTTATAGAGTTGTATAAATAGCTCACTTAGATTATTGGGTTGTAATTATTGGGATTTTGTAAGCCTTAACACTTGACAAGTTGTTAAGTGTGACGGTGATACCTCCGATTTAGGTGTATGCTTCCGCAATTTTATTCAAAGGTTGTCTATTTTTCTTTTATTTATTGTTTATTATTAATAGTAAATCGGGGGTGTTACACTTTGTAACACTCCAATAATTCTCTCTTTAAACTTGTGAGCAACCTGAACAATATTCAAGAGAATTACTGGCGTGCTACCGCCACGTGTTCAAACGTAAAGGCTATATCAGAAATTAGCAGCGGAAAAACTAAATCAGTTATAAATAAGTTTCAAAACCAACAACCAAAACCAAATTAAATCTTATAACTTGGAACCATTAAGGCCCTTATTCAAAACTCAAACCAATAGAAGTAGTATGAAAGAAAAATTGAGTTTAAATCTTCAAAAGTAAATAACAATAAAAAATAAGAAAAGCAACCAACACTCCACTCAAGATCCCACCACCTAGATACGGATGCTGCATGTGTAAGAACCTGTGGTTAATCTGCTCCCCAATATTACAAGTGTAAAAATTAAATCGTCACAGGGTCATTGAAAGGCAAAGGCCATGACCAAAGAAAGACACACAAAGCACGCAATCAACAAAGCTGAGTACATACAAGCTACGAAACATAAAAGAAATCCCTAACATGCTACTAATAATCAATCATCACGCATCATTAGTTTGTAGACTCAACACATGACTCAACTATCACTTTACTAAGACTCCACTAATTAAAAGTAGTCAACTCATCATTTTTATTCATTGGATTAAGCAATAGACAAGGTTGTCCAACCTATGTTCCATTTGGAACATCAATAAAAGAAAACCTCATGCCTCCTTTAGGAAACATCAATAAAACATCCAACGACCACGGGCACGACTCCGTGACCGTAGCTAGTATGAGATCTCATCTAACTCCTAGTTTTTGAAAAGTATTTGAAATAAGAGACTCGTAGATCAGACGGCCTCGAGAAAAGTGCACGGCTAATACCTCGTGTACCCCAACCCCTGATTGTCATTACTCCAGATGTGCACAAATCCAGAGTTTTATTGCTCATCCATCTTGCATTTTACGTGATTTACAAGTTTAGACTTGGTGATGACTGGTATGCAAAACAATATAATCAATCAAATATCACATCATTCCAAGCTATCCAAATTTCCAATTCAATTCTTGATTTATTAGTGGCAAACAATATTTAGTATTGAATCCTTTAACTACCTCGGTGTATAAACACCTTAAGTGCATAGGGCACTTCAAATCCTGAACCTCGTCTTAAAAGACTTTAATAAACTCCCTCTACTCAAATCATTATTAATTCATGAAAGCGTATTAAAAATTATCCTCATGGAACCAATATCAAAATTAATTCCACTTATAGACAACCAAGAATCCATAACCTTTAATTAATCATAACATATCCAATTGGTAAGACAACCACTTATACATCACCCACAACCGTATTCATATACTTATATCTCAAACATGCCTCATACATAATGTACGGAAATCACAATGTATAACCAAATAATTTAGCCCAGTCTTCTCTATACATGATACTAGGTTCTCGATACATCCCTAAACATGCATCTAAAGGCAAGGTTTCGTAACTCGTACTTACCTTGAATAATAAACAAATTGGTAAACCGCTTTTCCAACTAAAAACACCATCTATAAAGTCTTCTCCTAAACCAAACAACAAATTCTCCATCAATACCCAAACAATCAAATTTACAGTAGTACTAACTTACTTTAAAACCTTCAAAATCCAATCAAACCACACTTTAAAACCTTCCCTTTAGTTAAAATTAAAGGCATTTATATAGTTCTTAAATTTTCTTCACAAAAACCTTAAAATACACTCTTATACATGAAATTACAGCAAGTTTAAAGTTTTATAAAAATCTGAAAATTATTTAAAAACCCCTAAATAATCTCCCTTTTTAATGGGTGATTAAACCCTTTTTATAAAACATCAAAAGTAGTACTAAGAAACTATTTCCAGCACTTTAGATTAATTAAAAACCCTTCAAAACGTCATCAATACATCACTTTTATACTCAATCATCAATTAAAACACTAAGTACACAAAAGCCCCAAATTTCTTTGATCATAAGAACCCTAGAATCTCATTTCAATAAATTAAAACCCTAGGTTTTATAATCACAAAATCTGAAAAATTATAACACAATTATAATATGAAATTATAACTTAAAATCATCACAATATAGTTTTTCATACTAATTAAATTAATTTCAAATAATTAAATCAAACCCATAATAATTTCATAAACATCAAACAAATAAATAAGTAAAACAAGAGAGAGAGAAGAGATAGGGTGGTGGCTGGGTCATGTGGCTGGGCTGCGTGGGTCGTCGGCGACCAAGAAACGGCGGCCAGCCGGCAACAGCTCACGGAAAGCATAGCAGTAGCAGCATGAGTTTCTCACGTAAGAGGAGGAAAAAAAAGAAGAAAGGAAAAAAAAAGGAAAATGAAAAAGAAAGAAGAAAAAAAAAATAAAGGAAAAAAATGAAGGAAAAAAAAAATAAAGAAAAATAAAGAGAAGAGAATTTACTAACCTTTTTGTGAGGGGAAAATTTTGGGGATTAATGGGGTATTTATAGGAGAGAATATTGTAGGGTAAGTAGGAAGACTGGGCCTTAAAAATATAATGGGCTAATTAAGGAATAAAATGAACTATCTTTGTATAGGTATAAATTAAAAAATGAAGGTACATATAATAATTTATACTAAAATAATTTTCGACCAAAATTAATAATTTGAAACTTTTGAAATTAAATTTTGGAAAAAAAATACAAATAAATATTATAAGTAAAATAAAATTTCATCTATAAAATATTTAAAAATACGGGGGATTACAATCTACCCCTCTTAAAAGAAGTTTCGTCCTCGAAACTTAACCCAACAAAAACCATAATTTCTCCAAAACTATTCAAATTTTTGTATTGCTGTAAATTGCTTGATCCTCAACATGTATACTCAACTAACCGAACTAATACGCAATAAAATCGTACTTGGCCAAAGTTTACATACTTTAATTGCATGTAAATACAATAATAATGTTCAATAATAAGAAAAATCACACAAACTCAAGCAATAAATAGCATAAATTAGGTAAAAAGCGCAAAATTATATTGCATTTTACCCCTCTTAAAGAAAAGAGTTACACCCCCGTAACTCACCTCAATTAATAAACAACTCATTAGGCACTTCCTTACCATCTCATATTTCTTCAATAATTTATCCTCAACTTGCTGTTCTCCAATTTTCTTAAATATTGACGGTTCAATTAACAAGATACTTAATAATCTCTCTAGCTCTTCTTGATTGTCAACCTCCATAGTCCATCATAATCAAATGTTTCATCACTCTCCAAGTATAATCCAAAATAGATTTATAAGGTTTCTCAAATAAATACTCATTGGTTGCAAAAATTGAAAGAGATATTAAATAACAGAACTATAGATCTTACTAATAACCCAAAGCACCAAATAAATAATATCATTAAATAAGCATAAACAAATAGCCACATAATTACATGCTTCATATAATGATCATTCATATATACATATTACATTGCACAAATCATCACAAATTAATCTATATCGTATTCTTTAATCCTTACACATGATTCTAGGTGATCACAACACCCAAATTTGCACGATTATATAAAACATATACAATTAAATATAACTTGCATAATCACTACATTCAAAAATAAATAGCACCAAAGAATTAAATTACAAAGCACATAGAAAGAAATCATCTAACCTATATGCCCTTCTTAAGACTACCCAAAACTCACCAATAAAATAAAATAATTACTCCATTTCAAAGAATAAAATAAATACCAAAATTCATTTCATTTAAAAAAAAATAATAATAATAATAATGAATAACACAATCATAAAAAAAAAATTCATATATTTTATTTTTAAAATGCCAGATTTATTTTTAATAAAATAATTTTTCAAAATTAAAGTTTAATTTTAAACCAAAAAATTAAATCCAAAATCACAACACTTAAAACATTAGGCGCCCAAATTAATGGATAAAAGACATTATTACCCTTAATGAAAGAGAAAGAAAAAGAGGGTGAAGAAAGGATAGTAAGGGTATTTTTGTATTTTTGTTAGTTATTCCATTCTAATCTCAACTCATACCAAACAATGGAATACACTATTTTTATCCTTATTCCATCTATTAATTTCCATTAATTTGGGCGCCCATATTTGGGTGTCAATTCTAGAATGGTAATCACACGACCTTAATTATTTTTTTTTTTGATTTGTTTGATTATAAATTGCTAGTATTAATTGTACTCCGTATTGTTATGTGTAAATATTATAATTTGTGAATTATTTATGATCATGATTTATATGTATATGATTAGTGTGTGGTATTATATGATTTAATTGTCGCATTGATTGAGTATTTCTAGGGTTTTAATGTTGTTGCTATAGAGAGTATTGTTTTATTGAGGTTTTTGGGTTGTTAATGCAGATTATTATTTTTGGGTTGAGATTTGATTATATTTGGGTTATTAGTGTTTTTTTTAAGAGTTGAGAGATTATGAATCGTATTGTCATGTAATTTGGGAACTCGTGCCATTATTGAGATACTATGTATTAGTTTGTGAATAATTATTTGATCGATGTATGAGATCAAAAAGGTTGAGATTATTATTTTATTCTTGTTTTGAGGCTCAGCGTTATATACCTTGGTTCTTGGCATGTTGGTAACGAGATAATGATCATGAGTTAAGAATGAGGTACAATCTTTATTATTTATTTTTCTATGGTCCCCTACAGTGGGAATTGGCCCGTATGTGGTCTGGTTCAAGGTATTTTCTGGTTATTGAGAGTATTCAAGTTTTTATACTTGTTGGTTTATTTATTCGAATTACCCATGTCCAAGAGTAGGTATAGAACAAAGAGCATGTCACACTTATTGGTTATGAGTTAATTGAGTGAAGGATTGTATTATTATTCGAGGTTGAGTTGATAAAGGTTATTTTTTTTTCAGAGTACAATGTGTAATATAGTTTCAAACTACATTGTTTAATTGATCTAGTAATGTTAATTATTATATTATTCTTTGTATTCTGATGTATGGTGATTACTTAGCTTTTTGCTGACGTGTGTGTATTGTTTTGTTGTGCTAGTTGTGTTTGCGGCCATGTCTTTTTCTTATGGTGGCCCTGCGATGATCTATTTTGGAATTTGTCCTTAATGGTAAGCAGTCAAGATTGTAACAGGTTGATCAAGAGATGATCGTAGCTAAAGGAGCTCAAGTGTTTCGATTAATTTGTTATAACCAGATTAATTTATAGAGTTGTATAAATAGCTCACTTAGATTATTGGGTTGTAATTATTGGGATTTTGTAAGCCTTAACACTTGACAAGTTGTTAAGTGTGACGGTGATACCTCCGATTTAGGTGTATGCTTCCGCAATTTTATTCAAAGGTTGTCTATTTTTCTTTTATTTATTGTTTATTATTAATAGTAAATCGGGGGTGTTACAATGCTCATGTGAAAAAAAAATGAGAGAGAAAAGGTCGTGGGTAATAATGATTGTTTTCATATGTGAATGAACAAGGGTAATAGAGAATTTTGTGTGTGAACACAACCAAAAAGTGAAAAAACATACCATATAGGGAAATTGTGCAATTAATATACTACTTTCCTAAAAGAAAAATAGTAAAATTAAATAAACGGAGGAAGTATATATGTTTTAAAATTTCGTTTCACTTAAGCTAATTTTCTAATAAATCCTAACTTTGTTCAATTTTTTGATTTTTTTTGAATTATCAGCTTTATTTATAAAAAACAAAGTAGGTCAAACTTTCAAAAGCCAACACAAAGGAGTCTAATAAAATGGCTTGGGACTCAGGGCCTGTTCACATTTACTTAATTTCAGTTTAGTTTAGTTTAGTTCAGTTCAGCTCCAATCAGTTCAGTTCAACTCCAATCAATTCAGTTTAGTTCACCTCCAATCAGTTCAATTCAGTTCAGCTTTTAATTTCCCTCTCTCATAAAATATTCATTTCAGTTCAGTTCAGCTCCAATCAGTTCAGTTCAGTTCAGCTCCAATCAGTTAAGTTCAGTTTAGTTCAGCTCATTTCAGTAAATGTGAATGGGCCCTAAACAATTCTTCAGCTCGTTTTTACAATCAAGCCAATATTAAAGCAACAACACCATATACAATTATAAGACATTTTTGGTTGGTGCCTACAACATAACAAATATATATCATATAATGCACAGACATATTAAGTTTTCCATATTTTCGTTAATCTATATGACATACACATAAACTTTTTTTTTTCTTGAAGGCTTTTTTTTTTTTTTTTTGAAGGCATGACATACATGCACATAAATCATTGACCCATATCTCAATTAATAAAGAATCAATACTAGAAAAGAAAGAATCATAATTTTGATATATTTCCTTCTTTAATTCAAACAAATACGGAGTAAAGTTAATTTAATATGCCTTTTATAGTAGAAAATAAAAAGTGATTTTCATATCTTTTAGTATAAAAGGGTGTCCCCTTTAACAATCCAACACAAACATTTCTAATCAAAAAGATTAATAAGAAATCAAGAAAATATTAGCAAGCTATATAATAAGAGTACAAGTGAAATATGGAGATGAAGAAGGTTGTTAGTTTTCTAATGTTGATGGTGATTTTGGTGGTTGTAACTAAAACTCAACTCGCCTCGGCTGTCCGACAATATCCCGTTAGCCCCTTACCCTCAAACAACCTCTTCCAAGCGCTAACTCCGAATGGTGATGTTGGCCTTCAGTGCATAGGTGCTGGCCAAATATGCGGAGATATGAGAAATTATTGTTGTCAAAGTTATTTTTGCAAACCAATTACTGAAGCTACCGGCATATGTACTTCGCTACAAACGTTACCCCCTATACCACCCCCTAGTTAAGTTAGACATGTTACGTTAATCTAGAATGTTAGAATAAATATATTTCCTTTTTAATGGTTACATAAAAGGGGGATGATTAGTATTATTGCTATTCTTAGCTTGTTACTATGATTAATATTATACGAGTACTACTTTATTTTTTAGTTTTTTTTTATCTTTATATTACTTTTTCAATTTCAAAGGATACAATATATTTCCAGGAGAAATTTGTGTAGACAAAGGCGAGAATCGAGGGAAAAGAGAGGTACACTTGATAATGGGGTCCACAGTAATGTCATTTAGTGGGATTTGGGAAAAGAGGTTGGAGTTTTTATGTTTTTAAGTGGGTGGTAATATAAAAATTAAAAAACATGAGGTGACAATTACTAAAATGTGAACAATAATTGGTGATATTTTTCAAATTTTCCTTATATTTATTATCATAATCCTTTAATATTTGGAAGGGTTAATAACATAATTATACAAATAAATGTCCAATTAATCATGTGTTATATTCTCCTAAACTTTTCTAAACTTAACTTATTAACCTTCATTAGACCTCTCCGATGTAAACTTAGGGCCTTTTTACATGTACTGAACTGATTGAAACTGAATTGAATAGAGGTGAAATGAATATTTTATGAGAGAAGGAAATTAGGAGTTGAATTGAACTGAAATTAAGCTGAAGTGAATAGCTCCTTAATTAGACCCAATTAACCTTGATTAAACCTAAGACCCTATTCACTTCACCCTAAAAAAAATAATATTAAGTAAAAAAAAATTTAGATCAGTAAAAATAAGTTCAGTTCAGTTCAATAAAAATAAGTTCATTTTAGTAAAAATATTTTCAGTTCAATAAAATTCAGTTATATTAAAGAAGAAGTATAATAGAAAATCAGTAAAAAATAATTTCAATTCAGCAAAATTAATTTCAGTTCAGTAAAATTAATTTAAATTCGGTAAAATTAATTTAAGTTTAGTAAAAATAATTTAAGTTCAACAAATATAATTTTGTTTCATTAAAAATAATTTCAATTCAACAAAAATAAGGTGAAGTGAAAGAGGCCTAATTAACCTTAAAATTTTTTTTTAAACAGAACAACACAAAGCCCACAAGTTAAACCCTATAGCCAATTAGCCTAACTTGACCCAAATAAAACCCAACTCCTCAACTTTATGAATCTCAAGTAGGGGTGTTCGCGGTGCGGTTTGGATCATAAACCGCACCAAACCGCAAAAGTGCGATTTGTAATTTTTTCAAACCGCACCGCAAGATGCGGTTTGGTGCGGTGCGGTTTGCGGTTTACCGTATTTTATTAAAATTGTAATTATTCTTTTTAAGAAAAAACTTTTATTTTATATTATAATTATTAATTGATAATTTAAATATTAAACTCTTTTTTATTAACCTTTAATTAACTAATAGTAAAAAATTAGCTCATATATTTTAGTTCTTTTATATAATTTTAATGAAAATATAGTATAAAAATCGCAAACCGCATTAAAGTGCGGTTTGCGGTGCGGTTTGGTCTTAATAATTTTGAAAACCGCACCAAACCGCAAACCGCGATTTGGTCATTTTAAAAAACCGCACCGCAATTTTCAAACCGCACCAAACCGCAAAATTGCGGTTTGGTTTGCGGTTTAGTGCGGTCTAAACCGCACTCTGTACACCCTAATCTCAAGAAATAAAGGCCCATATTACACTTACAATTAGGAGTACAATTTTTTAGTAACTTACCAAAGAAAATGAAAAAATAAAAGAAGATTACATTAAGATTGAAAAATTGCACTATTCCAGTTTATACCCATCAAATTTGAAGCTGCAGTTGAGCCGAAAGCGCTGAGTACTAAAGAATCCAATCTTATTCATAACAATGGCGGTCAGAAAATCATCTATCATTGAATAAGCTAACAAATATAGAGCAGAGTTGATTACCCTCAGCATAGCCATCCATTTCCCAAGGCAATGGTGGTCATCACATTTTTAATTAATTTCTCTCTCTTCCACATCATTCATGCCCAACTCCCATACCCACTTATGCCCATGCCCTCCCATTGGTTGCCCTCTAATTTTGTGGTTATTGATTTCCTCTTTCTTACTTTTACTCTACCCCACCATAACTATATGAATTAAATAATTAATAATAAATGATTACATTATTTAATCAACATTAATTAAACATAATTAATAATTATTCATTATTAATGTAAATTGTGATCTAATAATCGTTAATTAAGTAAAAAAATGATAAGATGATACGATAACATATTATTTAACAATACGATAATAAATCTTAAAGATACACCAATACACAGAACATTTCTTTAAAAAAAAAATTAGCATGATATTTAAATAAAGATAGCTAAAATTGGAATAATACATTACTGTCGATTATTATGCCTATTATTACCCCCAAACTTGAGCCACAAATGTTCCACTAAATCCAATTTTAGGGCTCTATGCATATCTTCATCACGAACACGCGCTCTATTTGACATGTAATTATCCAAACTTGCAATTTATTTTCATTATTTTGATATTGAAAGGGTTCATTATTATTTCTGCTGCTTGAAGATGGAGGTGATGCTTGATCATATTCAGTCGGATCATAATATGTTGTATATGTATCTCGTTCATCCTCAACGATCATGTTGTGCATAATAATGTAAGCTATCATAATTTTTCCCAACATTGGTGCATCACGAGCAAAAGCAGGATTTCTTATTATTGCAAAGCGAGCCTGTAATACCCCAAAAGCACGCTCAACATCCTTTCGCATCCTTTCTTGTTTCTTAGCAAAAAGACCCTCTTTTTCGTTTTGTGGGAGGGATATGGTGGGAATAAATGCTGCCCATCTAGGATATATACCATCAGTAAGGTAATATCCCATATTGTAATGGTGGTTGTTTACGACATAGTTAATAGGTGGTGCACGACCTTCAAACACCTCGTTAAATAATGGAGATCTATCAAGAACATTGATATCATTACGACTACCCAGTGTCCCAAAAAAAACATGCCAAATCCAAAGATCATATGACGCCACAGCTTCCAAAATTAATGTGGGCTTTCCGGGTTTTCCAGAAAATATTCCTTTCAATCTAAGAGGGCAATTCTTCCACCGCCAATGCATGCAATCGATGGATCCGAGCATTCCTGGAAACCTCTTCGTTCTCCAATTCTCAGTAATCTTACCAAATCTTCTTCATTGGGTTTCCTAAGGTATTCATTGCTAAAGTAAGAGATAATACCTTCTACAAAATGTTGTAAGCAATCTCTTGCAAGAGATCCACTAATCCGAATGTAGTCTTCCACGGAATCAGCAAAGGTGCCATATGCTATTAACCTCATAGTCGCTGTGCATTTTTGCAATGCTGAAGCACCAAATCTACCAGTAGCATCCTGCCTCTGTTGAAAGAACAAATGACGTTCTTCCAAAGTGTTTTTTATACGGAGAAAGACATGTTGCCTCATTCGAAATCTTCGATGGAATAAATGTGCAGGGAACACCGGAGGATCTGCAAAGTAGTCGTTCCATAAACGAGTTTGTCCATCTTCACGATGTCTTTAAACAGGTTTCCTTGGTTCCGTCGGAATGTGATTTAAAGTTTGATATATTTCAATTGGATTGGACATCATTACTTGATCCATCATTCGATCAACAACTCGATATGTTTGTCTTACGCCTTTCATAACGTTCATCATCACTGTCATTTGATAATTGGGTTAGTAGGTTAGAAACATTTTCAGAATTTGAAGAATTGGAAGAGGAATTAGAAGAGTTAGAATTTTCTTCTAAAGACATATTTTATGAAAGATAGTTTAATTTGAGAATAGAAGGTTGAATGAAAAGCAAATTGATATAAACCATTTTATAGCACAATAGTGTATGTATGCTATCAAAAGACATACGTATTCACAATAATTGCATTACTCAAAACAATAAATGTCTTCCATTGAGTAGTCATATCAATTGTATTTTTGTGATAATTCATGTTTGTAAAGATGCTTGTATATTGATACTTTAGATAGTGTATTATCAATGCACCAGTTTTTTCAGTAAATAATTGTTACTTGTTGTAGTGATACATACGTCAATGCACTATACTCTTCAGAAAATAATTGATACCTTTTTTTGCAGTGATATGTACATCAATGCACCAGTATTTTAGTAAATAATTCATAAAATAATTTATTTTAAAAAAAAACCAGTAGTAAACATATATTATTAATTAAAAACGACAATACAATAAAACATAACTATTAATATCTAAAACACACTTAAACTTAATTGAGGAAAAAAAAGAAATACAACAATGGTAAACATAAACTAATTAGAACCAAACACAATAACTGAAAGCGAACAATAATTAACTAATCTGATGGAAATAATTTCTTCACCAAACTATTCCTTAGCTCCTGATCTGCTTCAGATAAGTATGGCTTTGAATCTAGATGCTTGAACTCCATATTAATTTTCCTTTGCTTTCTTGCTTCTTTTTACCTTTCTAACTGAGTCTTTTCCCTTTCCACTTGAAACAACTCTACTTCCTTTTCTCTCCGGTACTTCAATCTTGTAAGTTCAATTTCTGCTTCTGTTTGTCGTGTTATGTTCAGGTTTTGGACCGTGTCCAACCAATTTTGCCATGCTTTTGATGGCATATTCACCATCTTACTCTTACCTTTGTTTTTGCTGGATTCATTGCTTGAAGGGAAGCCAGAACACCCAATATCACCACTGGTTGGTGTATCTGGGTTTGTTGATGATGAGTAATTACCATCTTCATTGATCCTCATTCTTT
Source organism: Chenopodium album (assembly GCF_948465745.1). Taxonomy (NCBI): domain Eukaryota; kingdom Viridiplantae; phylum Streptophyta; class Magnoliopsida; order Caryophyllales; family Amaranthaceae; genus Chenopodium; species Chenopodium album. The sequence goes on from NC_137844.1 coordinate 11,072,272, forward strand.
TTGAGTTGCTACCTTGAGTGGATGTCTTTTTCTTGCAAGTGCCAACAATATTTTCAGCCGGCATCCAAGCAGCATGTTGAGTTAGAATATCCCAAGCATGCTGATCGTGAAAGGTTTTAGACATCAACTTTGTCTTTGTGTTGTCGGCAGCATAGATCTTATATGCTGTCTTCATAACATCCTCATCATTCTCACCACTTCCCCTTCTAGATTGAGCACTAGCAAATGAACCACAAAACTTAGAGCATGAAGCGTTTATCCTTCTCCACCGGCATCTAAGTTGCTCTAAACCTCTAACCTTTAACAAATCTTCTTGTGTAACCCCTTCAATACCTTCCTCAAAACACTTTTGTTTATATACTCTAACATTATCATACATTTATTCAATTTTCTTCCAAAAAACATCCCCTTTCTGGTTGGTATTAGTTATTTTTATTTTGACTAACCTCAAGCCAAGCTTTCACAAGAGTTACTTCTTCAACTTTTGACCAAAACCAATTCCCTAGTTGATTACCTCCTTCGTTAGCTCTATCAGTTTCTTCAACTTCTTCCTCATCATCACCGTCATCTGATGGTGCGTTCGATCTATATGAACAATCAAAACCCGTAAATGCAGCTTCACCTTGTGACATAGTAAAATGTTGTGAGATAGGAAATGTGGATTCATCTTGAGATAATTGAAAATTTTGAAAAGATGAACAATTAGTAGCTGGAAAATCATCTTGACTAAATGAGATGTTTGGATATTGCGGTGGTCGTTAAGGGAATTGAGTAAAAGTATTTAGATTTGAGAAATTCACATTACCAGAAACGTAAGTAGAAAATTGTGTTAAATTAGGTTCTAAATCAGAATTCAGATCAATAGGATGATTAGAAAAAGAGGGATGAATATTTGAATTATTTTGAAGCTGTGATGATTTTTTGGATTTTGTGGGATTTTTTTTCCTTTGGGATTTTGGGTTATTCATCTCCAAAAATTTTAATTTCACTAACCTTGGATTACCACAAAATTTTGCTTACTTAAATATGGGAGTAATAATTGGTGAAAAAAAAGTTGGGTTAAAATACCTCAAAATTATACTCATTTTATAGAGGGGAAAAAATTAGAGTCGTTGGTATAATTATTTTTTTAAAAAGTTTTTATTTTAAAAGTTATGACCGTTGTAAATTTTACAACGTTTATATTTTACTTTAATTGCAGACCATTGGATTGAAAATGGCAAAACAAACAAGATGATGCCAAGTGTCATTTCCCAACAAATTAACCCAACTTTCTTCCCTCCTTCAATTTCCCACGTGAAGCTTTGCACATTGAATAAAAAAAAATTACCAGCAACCAATAGCTCTTGGACAAGTGTCACATACACATGCATTGCCCACTTTTCACAAATGGGCATGGCCATGACCTGGTTATGCACCATTTCCATCAAAAACCACTCCCTTTTATTATTTTAATATTTTTTAGATTTTCTCTCTCTTCATGACCACCCAAAGAGGGCAATGGATGGCTATACTAACCAAAATATATAAGATCAAATATTAGTAGTTTAAAGTAAGCTTATTTCATTTAGATAAGTATAAAGTAGTATCAGTATTATGATCCCTATCATTTATTTATTTATTTATTTATTTATTTGGAAGCAAGTAGTATCAATATCATGATTTATTTAACTTTTTATTTGTTTTCAAATAACAAGTTGAAGTTATAGTAGCCTTATTGGAAATTACATGGAAAAAGTGCTATAGACTTTGAACAAGTTTAGTCAAGCAATTAAGCTAGAAAGTCAAATCTTGCCAAAGTTTAAATTAGTCATGTACTCTTGACATTTTTTTTTATTTATTCTTCTTCTTCTTAGAATTGACACGTAAGTATGATCATTATTAACTTTCGATATCTTTGTTATAAATTATAAAAAAATTGATATTGTGAAGATATATTTTAACACAAATTCAGTGTTATTTTACATTAAAAATAAATAAATAAATAAATAAATGATCAAATACTCAAATTTACATATGTTAATATGTTAAGAGAATGCGGTAATGCAACGATTGTTGTTAATAATCGAATAAAAAATAAAAATAAATGGCCAAATTTACATATGTGAATATGTTAAGAGAAGTCGGTAATAATCAATCAAGCAAGGGTTTTTATAAAAGATAATATCTTAGTTAGGCTAGTAGCAATTAAACAATTATGGAATCAAACAATAAAGAAATAGATCGATCGAGAGAGTAGAAAAGATGCAATGCTTGTGTCATTCTATGTAAGCAATGCGTAAGTGTTTGTTTTTTTTGACAACGCGCGTAAGTGTTTGTTGAATGAATGCGTGAAGAAAGTTTATGGTTCATATGCTAATGTGTAAGCAATGCGCAACTCTTATAATGAATGTCAATTCAAGTAAGTTAACTTATTAATCCAAATTTAAGTTAGTCCTAGTAATTATTAGTGTATTTTTATTATTGTTACGCATGTGGCCTCATCATTTCTACTCCAAATTAAATCTAAAGTGAAGAACACATTTGACAATTAAGATCTTTATGTTGATGGCTTTGTACTACCTCCGTCCACAATTATCTGCAACATTTGCCATTTAAGGGTCCTTGTATTATGTGTAACAAATTTTTTTTTTTTCCCTATTTTAGTAAAAAAAAAAAAGTAATAAAAGGACAATTTTACCCTTACTTTTTTTCCTTAAACTTGTTTAGTATGTTTTGATTGCACTTAATTAAAACCTAACTAAATCATCCCCCCCAAATGATTCCCACCAAAATTAAAACCCCTCATTTCCTCTCATTCATCTCCCAACCGATTCATTCAATGAATTTCATTGAATGCTTCTTGAATATGCTGCCTAGAAATTCAAAAACCTAGAGAACTCTCCAGTTCTTCCTAAAAAAACCCTTACCCCCCTTTCAATTTCCCCTTACTCTCTCATCTCCTCTCTCCTCGTCTCCCTTTTCTCTGTGAAACCCTAGTTCCTATTGCACTGTTTTCTCACTCCAAAATTGTCAAAAACCCCAGATCGCAATGAGTCCCTTCCAAAAGCGAACACCGGGAAGAAGACTGAGGCCACATCTAGTAGTTGGAGGGGTGAACGAGCATCTGGAAAACCAAAACCAGTACGCCGTTACTCGAGTTATTTTTCATGATACTCTGGTGGGAAAATTAGGGCTAAACTTGCTTCACTCTCTTCAAGTGATGATGAACAGGACAGGGGTTCTACCACAGAGAAGAAGGGGAAGACGGAGGGTGGGGAAGGCGAAGTTATTCAAGATCTGACTATTTACTGCCCAGATCTACACAACAACGAGGTTGGTAAGGCTGCTGTGGGTCTCGATCTGATTGATGAGGGTGAAGGTGGCCCATTTACTGCGCTGGCTAAGGTGGCTGAGTCTTCTGATGACTCTGATGTTGTTGAGATCATAGTTCCTCCCCCGCCGGTGGAGGTGGTGGTCATACCTGACTCTCCCGAGTCTCCTGCTGTCTTACCTGAGGCCTTGAAGGCTCCAGCCAACTCCAGTTGCTCACCTGGGAGGAAGAGGGTGAGGTCTGTGTTCACAGACGAGTACAAGGACTGGGATCCTTGTTACATGGCCTACCTAAGGGACAAATACCCTAATGACTTCCTTCCCTCTAACTGATCTTGCAGCGTAACTATTTCTAAACCCTATTTTTTGAATTGAGCTTGTTGGATTTACTCTTGTCTTGTTTCATTACACAGTTGAATGTATATGTACATTGTTATGCTTGTGGTCTGATGTGTTGTGAGTTCTTGTTACTGATTTTGTGCCTTGTTAAGAACATTTGATTTTGATGGGTGATGGTGTTTGTTTCTGAGATTGTAAATTGATCATATTTTATGGGCTTTCTAGTTTATGTGTGCTGGATATTGTTATGTTGGCTGGATATGGTTAATGGATCATGTTTTGTTGGTTTGTTGTTGTGTGCTGGTTTGATTCTGTCTGTTCGGTGGATTATGGTTGGATAATGTATGTTGGCTGGATTATGTGTGCTGGTTGGATAATGTTACTTGGCTAGATTATGTGTGCTGGTTGGAGTATGTTTGTAGGTTGGATGATGGGTGCTGGTTTGATTGTGGGTGTTGCTTGGACTGTATGTCTTGGTTCTTTGTAATGTCTGTTTGATGTTGGCCAAGGGAATGCATGATTGATGAGTAATGATTGCAATGGCAATTGTCTATAAAGTCCCCTACCTTTGTTGCCTTCTAGTTCTTGCCTGTCAGTGCCTTTTACTAAATGGTATGAGTCCCCATTAAATGCATACTTGTGTCCCCTAATTCCAAATGATGATGGGACTCACTTTGAGTTGGATATGTATGCTTGTGTTGCTCCAACAAGTGCTTAACATGCTTGTAAACATACAACATCTAAATGAAAACAAAGTAAACCCTCTGATGGAATTCAAAGTCAAGCCTAATTAACTGTTTCATTCATGACTTATCAAAAGGTTACATCTTAGAGTCCCTAATCTACTAATGCATTACATGACCGCCAACAGATTGTTAAATGAAATTGTACCAAAATACACATAACCAAAGCATAAATAGCTTTGACCAAAATCATTAGCTTATGGGATTCAAAAAACAGAAGTGAGTCCATCTTTGGTTATGTGTGAAAGTCATGTTGTTGCTAAATAAGTATGACATGTCTTACCTAATCTGCATCCACTTCTGACTCATTGTTGTCTGCATTCTCTTGATTGTCTTGATTGATTGGAATAAAAAGTGTGTTGAGGTACTCAACAGCTTGTTGAATGAGTCTCCTTTCATATTCCAGCAACTCTAGTAGCAGTCTTTGGTTGTCCAACCTTCTCTTGCCCATATTTGGTGGAGTGAAGTTATTCCCCCCTTGTTTTTCAAGGATCTTCTTCATTACACCTTGCAAAGGGATCCATGTGTACTTGTTGAGTATATGGTCAAACCACTCAAAAGCCTCATATAATTTCTCTATTAATTCATCTATTGTAGTGGGAAAAGACTCGTACTGCAGTGATTGAATGACCTTGAATAGACCAAGGTCTAGCACATTTAAATCTGGAGATTGTGCTGGTTGATAGACCATTTGTATGTTAAACCCATCACTTGTGCAGGCTGCAATGAACTCCTCATCCATAAGAATCTGATGTGGCCTTGCATTGTGCCATTGAATGACAATGTCCTTAGGAAGACTTGGATGCCATTGCCTTTTAATTGCTGGAATGTTGTTGAGTAGAATTTTCCTGATTTCTTGTTTGGTTACACTCTGCACAGCCTTTGTTTCCATGACTCCTGGATCTCTGTTTTTGCTTTTCTTCTTAGCCCTTTGTTGGTAGGTAAATGGGAAGATGTCATACTTCCTATCATGCAACATCTGCCCATTATTATCATATAATGGCTTACCAACCATAGCCATGAACATAGCTTTGATTTTGTATCTCTTGGATTGTTGGCATCTGTAGGGGTTTTCTTCCTTAGGTAAAAGGTAGAACCTGCTTGTTTCTGGGTTCATGCAGAACCATTTCTCATCTATGTGTATAGACTGTTGCATATCCATGAAAGTAGGGTCCCCACTACTGGTATAGGGTGAATATGCTCTAATGCCCACTTCATTCTTGCCACTTTATGGTTTGATGTTAGTGATGGATGGTTGGCTGTTGTATGTGTTCTCAATCTGCCTTTTTTCTTTAAGTTATGCAGAAACCCATGACTTACTTTCAGAGCTGCTGCATATCTCCTCTCTATGGTCCTTTTATACAAAGGCACTGAGTGTAAGAACTCATCACTAATGTCTCTTGGTTTGGGACCAGTCCTGCCAAGTTTCTTGCTTCTGACATCAATCACATTGCCCTCTACTATGCTTTGTTTTAAAAACTGCCATACTCTTAATGATGTGCTTCTGTGAATTCCATATTTCCTTGTTGTTTGTGACAGAAAACCTCTTGTGAGTTCCCCACCTTGCATGTTTTAAAGAAAATCATTTACAATCTGTCTTTTTTTTTTGTACTGTGAGCTGCTTTCTGCTTGTTGGTTGTTGATGAACTTCTTCTTCCACCTCACTGTGCTGTGGGTCCTCCTCATAGTCTTCCATACTGTCATCATCACTTTCATCCCCACTGTTGTATTCATATGGTCCCTCATTTAACAGTTGGTCAACATAAAAAAATTCCTTATCAAAGTACTCTTCCATGTTTCTTGTTTGCTGTTTTGATGTGTGTGCAGATTTCAAGCAAGGTGATGAAGTTTTTTGGCTACTGTCGTTTTTTGAAGAAGTGGTGATGAACGGAACCCAAATGCTACCCTTAGTTTAGGACTAACATCAGATTAGGCAGTACATATTTTGGACTAATTATGGTTGTAATTAATGGGTTTTCTTTTGATGAAACTAAATTGTTGATTTGGTGCCCATTGTGGCTTTGGTTTGTATTAAATGCACAATGAATGTTGTTTGCCTTTTTATAAGAAGGCAAGTTTATTTATGTTTAAATGGTATGCCAAATTTGAATTGAAATTTGAATTTGGATGTGAAAATGAATTGAATTGAAAATTTTGATGGAAAGGTGAAATTTTTAAAATTTCACACCAAATTTTGAGAGGGAAAGTACTTTCCCTCTTCTTTTGGAAGGTTTCCTGCCAAAACAAAAAAAAAACCCACTTTCTCTCTCCACTTTCCCATCTAAATCAGCCCACATGCAAAATAAACCAAAAGAGACCACTTTCTCTCTCCTACTTCCCTCCTTTTTACAACTTAATTAAACCTACCCAAACATCATTAATATACACTAAAAGTTTTTCCTAGGAGTCCGTAAAAACCCTCTTTGGTGCATATAATTGTGGGCGGACGTAGTAAAATATATGACATATCGTGTAACAAAATACTAGGGAAAATTAAGGTTATCCAATACCCATATTGAGAAAGATGAATAAGGATTATTATGACTATACAATATGCCCTCGTACCAATCTAACTCATGCCCATTTCTAAGTATCTATGAAACAAAATTACCGGTAAATTAGTAATAATTGGACAATTATTTCACACCACCATTTGAGGGTGTGATGCATCACACAAAGACTATTTATTGTTTGATAACCCCAAAGGTTGAAGAAAATCTTGGTATTTTCATTAACATAAACTCTAAATCTTGTTTAATTTTTGTTTAAACTTGTCTAAGTCTTGCTAGTAGCAGTTTTTTTTTTTTTTTTTTTTGAGGAAAAGTTAAAGGAGCCTTATATTGATAATTTGTCCATCAAAACATACGGAGAAACCTCACAAGGACATTGGTTCTCCCACATTTGCACACTATCAAAAAACGTCAAACGGGCTAGATTGTGGGCAACAACATTCCCGCTCTGTTTGACATGACTCCAAATAACAGAAGAAAACTTTGAACATAAAAATAAAATATCATCTAAAACAGAATCAAAATCAGAGAAGAAATTAACTCCATTGCACAAGCGCTTGATGAGGATCTCGCTGTCCGATTCAAGGATGATATTTGACAGGTTGAAGCTATTGGCAAGCCTAATAGCCCACGCTACAGCCTTCCCCTTAGCAACTATCAGGGACCAATAGGCTCTGCATCGACGAGTGGCAGCAAACACCACCTCTCCTTCGTGGTTCCTGGCAATTAGACCAAGCCCAACCCACCCATCATTAGCGAGGGATGCGTCACAGTTGATCTTGATCATCCCATCTGGCGGAGCTCTCCACAACTTCAGGCTTCTACAAGGATGCCTCTTAGCAGCCCCATAAATCTTCCTTGAATAATTCATACAATCAGAAGCAAGACGGGAGACACGATCAACAATTATGGGGTGGTAAGTTTCTTTGCCATTGAAGATCAAATCATTTCTTCTACACCAAATATACCACAACAAAATAGCACCCCTACACTTCTTTTTTTCGTTTAGCTTTGCCCAGGAGACAACAAGATCCAAGAAAGACATACCTGATGGCCATAGGGACATTTCCACACAGTCACATTCAACCCAAAAATTGCGCACAATTGGGCAGTCGAACAGAGCATGGCACACGGTTTCAGGGCAACTTTCACACCAGGGGCAGTCTACACAATCTGTCATGTGTCTATAATGGAGGTAAGCTCGAGTGGGGAGAGTACCAGTGTAAAACCCCCGATTTACTAACCAATAATAAATATGAATTAAAGGAAAAATAAACAACCTTTGAATAAAATTGCGGAAGCATATACCTAAATTGGAGGTATTACTGCCACACTCGACAACCTGTCAAGTGTTAAAGCTTACAAAATCCCAATAATTACAACCCAATAAACTAGGTGATCTATTTATACAACTTTATAAACTCGTTATAGCATACTAATCGAAACATTTGAGCTCCTTTAGCTACAATCACTTGATCAACCTTCTTAAACAACTTGACTGGTCACCATTAAGGACAAATTCCATAATAGATCGTCGCAGGGCCACCATAAGAAAAAGACATGGCCGCAAACACAAGTATCACAACAAAACAACACACACGTCAGCAAAAAGCTGAGTAATCATCACATATCAGAATACAGAGTATAATAGGATAATCAACATTACTAGCTCAATTAAATAATGTAGTTTAAAACTACATTACACATTGTACTCTGTAAGTAACCTTTGTCAAACCCAACCCCGAATAAAAATACAATTCTTTTTATAAATCTCTATCCCATAAGTGTGCCATACTCTTTGTTCTAAACCTAGCCTTGGACATGAGTAATTCGAATAACAAATCAACAAGTATAAAAACTTGAATACTCTCAATAACCAGAAAAAACACCTTAAACCAGACCACATACGGGTCAATTCCCACTGTAGGGGACCATATAAAAATATAAATAAAGATTGTACCTCATTCTTAACTCATGATCATTATCTCATTACCAATATGCCAAGGACTAAGGTCTATAACGCCGAGCCTCAAACCAATAACAAAACAATAATTCTCAACCTTTTGATCTCATACATCGATCAAATAACCATTCACAAATTAATTTATAATATCTCAATATTGGCACATGTTCCCAAATAACATAACAATTTGATTCATAAATATCTCGACTCTTAGGGCAATAAAACTAGTTCCCAAAATTAATTAAATCTTAACCCAAAAAATAATACTCTGCATTAGTAACCCTAAAACCTCAATAAAACAATACTCCCTATAACAACAACATTAAAAAAAATCCCAGAAAAAATAGAACAATCAATCAATACAACAATAATAACAAGACAATTAAATTAGATCATATCATAAAATTATATACATCAATCATAGCTATAAACTCAAACATATAAATATCAAATCATACAATAATATAAAGCAATAATTATACAAACAATTCCAAAGTAAATCCGTGTGATTACACATAATAAATAATACAATCAAACATCTCCAAATTGATAAAGTGTGATTACATGTAATGAATAATAATCAAACATGAAGTTTATGTGATTACCATACGGATGAATTCACTTCGGACTACGGCAAGAAATAGGCTATCGTAGGCTTTGATTTTACAAAAAAAAAAAATATCATGTGGCTTCTCCATTGATCTCATCATGATGTAACCATCAAACAAAACAATTGATATGATAATGGAAATTGTTGAATGAAAAAGAAAATTTAAAGAAGAATCAAAGTTTTGGTATTGGTTAACAAATACCACGCACAAGAAACGAAAACCACTGCTCCCTTTCTTTATTTTTTAATTTTTTTTCCTAAAATACAATAACTTTATTAGGGTTTAAGATAATTTATAGTTCGTAAACAAGAGTTCTACTGGACATAAAATAGGAATTAAAAATTATTTTATTTATTTTTCCATAAAATATATTATATAAAATCATAAAATATCCGAGAATTACAACCAGTGCAAACACGCCAGAGGAAGTGGCGAACCTTCGGAGTAATGTCCAGATTCCATATTTCTACCCAAGCCTTATGAAAGTTGTCAAGATTGCAAGACTTACCAAGCATATATGCCGTCTTTACCGAGTACTTGCCATCTATAGAAAAAGCCCAAGAAATAGAGTCCGGAGCACAAGTAGAGCTTAGAGGTAAGGCAAGAATGCTGCGAACATCGACCTCATTGAAAAGGTTTTCAATTCGTTGAACATCCCATTCTCTCGTATTATGGGCAATCAATTCACTTACAAGAGATACTTCATCCGAGAGTGAAGAAGTGATGAACCGACTAGTACCATTATCAACCCAAGGGTCGGTCCAGATGTTGACAGAAGAACCATTCCCAATTCTCCATATAATCCCCACTTTAAGTAAGCTTTTAGATGACCATATACTTCGCCAAGAGAAACTGCCCCCTACACTAAGATTTGAGTCAAGAAAGCTCTTTCCCTTATAATATTTAGCACTCAAGACCCTATTCAAAAGAGAATTTGGGTTGCTAACGAGTCTCCAAGATTGCCGACCAAGAAGAGCGTCATTAAAGACCTTCAAATCTCTAAAATCCATTCCCCCTTAGGAGAGCAAAGATCCTTCCAACTCTTCCAATGAACTTTCCGCTTCGCCTCATCATGTCCCCACCAAAATCTAGCCATCATGGCATGAAATATCATCAATCACCGCAGCAGGAATTTTATATACTCCCATGATATATGTCGGAATGGCCTGTATCACCAATTTAAGAAGGAGTTCTTTCCCTGCTCTTGATAAGAATTTTTCCTTCCACCCCGATAACTTTTTCCATATTCTATCCTTAAGAGCTGAAAAAACCATTTTCTTCGATTTACCAATGATGGTTGGTAACCCCAGATACTTCTCATGATTGTCCACTCGACGCATAGCAAGAACGCTCAATAACTCTTCTTGGACACATGTATTGACTCCTTTGCTGGAAGAGACCTCTGATTTTTCATAGTTAATTTTCTGTCCGGAAGCTTGTTCATATATGTCAAGAATTTCGACAATTTTGAGACACTCTCTTTGGTTAGCTCTAGCAAAAGGAAGATTATCGTCCGCAAAGAGAAGATGAGAAATAACAGGACCTCCCCGGCTTGCCCTAGCTCCATGAATAGAACCATCAAGTAAGGCTTTCCGTAAGAGACCAGAAAATGCATCTGCGACAAGAATAAATAAGTATGGGGAGAGGGGATCCCCTTGTCGAAGACCTCTAGAGGGCCTTAACGAACCACTTACATTGCCATTGACAATAAAGGAGTATTTCACCGATGTTACACAGTCCATGACTATTTTCACCCATCTTTCTGCAAACCCCAAATTAAGGAGCAATTTTTCAAGAAAATTCCATTCTACCCTGTCATAGGCCTTACTCATATCAAGCTTCATCGAAATAGTACCCTTCTTACTCTTGTTTCTGGATTTCATCGTGTGGAATGATAACACGATATTATATATGATTTATATGTGATATTTGGTCATATTTTATTGTGTTTTCTTCATTTTCCTAATCTTTTAGAGTTATTATTCTTCCTATTTCGATATTGCTCTTCTCGGTTTGTTTGTTTTTGTTTTTATAGGAATAGGGCTCGATTTGCATGGAATTCAACTTGGACGCGGGATATTCTTCATATGGAGTGTTTCTAGCATCCAAGAAGCTTCAAGGCAGCCTAGGCCACAGCTTGATTGCGGTTTTCATGGCTTTCCGCAGCTTACTTGCGGCGAATTTCACAAAGGAGCAACAAACTCATGTTTGGCAGCCTACTCCACAGGCTCACTGCGGCTTGCGGCCTTGTACCGCAGCCTAGCTGCGGCCTCTTGATTAAGTGGCGAAATTAGCCCTATTTTTGGGATTTTAGGAGTCCTAATCCTAAGTAAAGACTACTACTATTTTCCTAGCATATAAATAGGTTTTAGATAGTATTTTATTAATCACTTTTATACATTATTTTAGAGCTTTTTGGTACTACGTTCTTCTACAATACTTTCTAGGGTTTTGCTTTGAAGATTGAAGATTTCATATTAAATTTCAAGTATTGATTTCTTTTCCTTATTCTCTTTAATTTCTATTGTTTTTATGTTTTCTTTAATTAATTGTCTTGCTATTTCTATTATCATGTGTGAGTAGTTTCATAATCTAGGGTTAAGTTGAACCCTAATATGGATTGATGTGTCAATTAATTCCCAATTCCCAATTTAATTAATTTATAATTCCTCTTTGTTAGGGTTGGTTTTATTATCAATGATTAACTAGAAATAGTATTATTGAATGTAATTAGGTTTACAACGAAAGTTGATTCTTAATTGATTTTAGAACCTTAATTAAAAGTAAGAGCTTTTATGCATGAAAATAGCTAATTGTTCTTGCTAGGACTTATAGGATGTCGTTCTTAATGTCTTTAATATGCATGATTCCATGAAAATAGTTATGATTGCATGTTAGGGAAGTTATTAGTTGATCGAAAGAAACTCTTAGTATTGTTTTAGGGAGCATTTGTCTTGTGGAATATTTATTGATTTAATTGAGGGAAAGGGATTGTTCAATTGCATTGATTCATATTAGTGGGAATACTTAATCTTAGATGTCTTTAGTTCTTGATTAATTCTTTAGTATAATTTTTGCTACTCGATAGTTCGTAGTTGTTCTAGTATAGATTTCTCGATATTGATTGGTTACTTGCTTAGTATTGATTTGAGTCTGTTTAATTAGTTAGTCCTTAGTCTCTTGGGATTCGACCCCTACTTGCTCAATTACATAGTAGATTTAGTTCGGTTATTTTTGTTAGGTACGCGACACGCCTATCAAATTTTGGCGCTGTTGCCGGGGACTAATGGTTTTAGTTGCGTTATTCGTGATTCGTTTTTACTAAGCTATTAATTGGTACAACCCCATATCGATTGGTGTATGGTAAGGCTTGCCATCTTCCCGTTGAGCTAGAGCACCGAGCGTATTGGGATATCAAGAGCCTAAATTTTGATGCTAGAGCAGCAGGCAAGAAAAGATTGCTACAACTTAACGAGTTGGATGAACTTCGGATGGAAGCTTATGAAAACTCGAAGTTGTACAAGGAGAGAACAAAGAAATGGCATGATAAGAATATTTTAAGGCGAGAGTTTCGCGAAGGAGAGTTGGTCTTGTTGTATAATTCTCGTTTGAAATTGTTCCCTGGGAAACTCCGATCAAGATGGTCCGGTCCGTTTCAAGTACGAAAGGTTTTCCCCTATGGTTCAGCTGAAATTTGGAATGAAGCTACTGGTTCTTTTAAGGTTAATGGAAAACATCTTAAGCACTATTGAGAAGGTGAACCCATTGAAGGGAAAGCGGTTTTTACCCTTTCCGATCCCTACTCAAATTGAATAAAAAGGAGGTCAAGCTTAAGACCTTATAAACAAGCTCTTTTGGAAGGCAACCCAATTTTTCCTACTCTTACTTAATTTTTTTTTTTTTAAATATAATTTTTCTTTGGACCTTCTTATATTTATATTTGCATATATAAATAATAAAAAAAAAAAGGATTATGCGCCTGTTTTTCATATTATTATGGAGTAGCTTATTTTAGTACTTAGTTTCGTTTTTATTTTTATTTTTATTTTATTTTTTTTATTTTCCTTAGTGCGTTAGATCTTAGGTAGTAGTAGTCTAGTTAGTGTTTTTCTACTTTGGAGTATTATTTTAGCTTTTGTTTTTACCTTATTTTGTTTTTAGTAGGTTAGGTAGTTTAATTATTTAGCTCTGAATTATTTAGCTCCAATATTTCAAGTTAATTATTTATCTCCCTTAATTTACTCTGTACCTTCCCTCTTTGTCTTCTTATGCAATTATGTGAATGCAGGTGAAAGCAACTTACACAAATATTGGAGTCCTCGCATTACAGAAGTTTAACAGAGCAGTTCACAAGCTAGTTGCGGCAATTCGATTTTTTACTACTACTAAGCTTATCCTTGTTCTTTGTATTGTGCAGGTACAACGTTATTTCTTGAGTGGAGACATTACTGTCAACATTCATCAAATAATGAGACAAAAGTTGAATATGCCGATTCCATACTTGTGTATATTGGAGCAGTGGGTATTTTATGTGGGAACAAGCTAAGATGGTGTGGCAAGAATCACAACGAAGAGTCAAAGTTAGACTACTCCGCAACCGGGTCGCGGTATACCCACCTTTGCCACAGTTAGGCCGTGGTTCATCTCACTCCCATATGTTAAGAAGCAACAATAACAGTTTACTCCGCAACCAAGCCGCGGCTAATACCGAAATACCGCAATTAGGCTGCGGAGTGCACTGTTATTCACATTAGCTTTAATTTCTCTTCTCTTTTTATTAAAAAAAAATAAAGATAATAATAACAATAATAATAATAATAATAATAAATTTAAACAAAAAAAAAAAAAAAAGAGAAGGGGAATTCAAGACTTATAGTGAGGCGTTTTGACGAGGTAGACTATCACTCGTAAAATCTTGTAACTCCATCACCGTCATTCGACACCGCAAGCAACCCACGACACCCACCATCTTCCTCTGTTCTTCAATTGCTACTCTGTTTTGGGGTGATTGCGTTCGTTGGGATCGATTACGTGTAGGAGTTTATAGGTACTACGCAGCGGAAATAACATGAATCATATTCATATAGTACCTAATCCAAGGATCTAATGCATAACACATAAAGCACAAATAATTGTACCTTTGAAGCGTGATTCCACGTGCGATCGAGCAAGAACAAAAAGGGAGATAAAGAACCCCAAGCGTGATTCCTCTACTTGGTCCACGGGCACAAGTTAAGACCTCCACTAATGCTAGTTAGTCGCGAAAGAACACTTCTATCGACCTTCTACGGAGAAGAGCGACATGCTAACCAAGAACCACCACGATAACCACCACGAACCACCACCTTAGGGGCGGCCGTACAAACGTGAGGGGAGGAGAGAGATAGCCGTGAGTTAGAGAGAGGATTAGGGTTTTGGGATTGGTTGCCTTGATGTCAAAATTCACAGTGTGTGAATTATGACTACATCTCACAAACCCTAGGCATGAATCTTATTTATAGATCTCATCTCTAAATAAGAGCCCATGTCAAAAGCCCAAAACCTAATTCCAATCTAACTATGCTAGCCTAATCCAATTCATGATTAGTTAATTGCTCATGAGGCCCATCAATGGGCCTCTTACTTGCTTAACCCAATACCCTTGTTGTGTGACCAATATAGGATCCATTCTAAAGGGCTTTGGGCTATTTGACTAGCCCAAAGATCATCTCTCATAGTCTAGCAACAGAGGATGACGCCCCAATAGAATGAACTTATTATCTCCATAATAGTGATCCTTGATATATCTAGTAATTGCACTTATCGAAGACATAATTCCTTCAATCTCCCACTTGTCTGAGACAAGTGCGCAATATTCAAATTCCTTAAGTCATTTTGTGTCGATTTGATAATATGATTGCATCTTATGTAATCAATATTAATCTACAAATCATTTCTTGAAATCTGAGTTAGAATTACAAAACAAATGGTTACTATGTAACACATTTGAGCACGGCCATGCATTTTCTGAATTCTCCCTCTTCAAGAGGCCAAAACATGACACATTCCTAATTTAATAGGTAGACTCTATCCAATCTTGTGGCAACCAAAGCTCCCACTCAACTTCTGAAATAACCAGGAAACACCCTTTATAATCTCCAGTTACGGGAAGACGTTTGAATGTACCACAGTTATATCATCCATTGAATGAAATCAATGTTCCACTCATGTCAAAGGAATCCACTAATATATCCGGAAGCTCTATACTTGAACTTCAAAGTAGGTCAATAGTTCGATCATGCATCATTCATGCATATCCATGTGATTGACCGAGTATCACTACACTCCTATAGCCCATGAAACTGCGCTATCCAATCAATCTTAACATGCTAGTTCAGTATAAGAAATCATTTATGTCCACTTTAATGATTCCGAACTAGGAACTTAAATAATATATGAATTTAGTTCATCTGTGGGGTTTCATTCAAAAGGTCATTAACCTAGTGAGCCCATCAATTCATAATTATTTTGGACATTTTATTTAATCTTGAAACCACGATTAAATAAGATTGAAACTTTGTTTCAATTGATAAACATAATTCTGCAAGCTAATGTATTTACTTTTGTAATATGCTTTCTCAAAACATACACAACTAAAATTACATAACTTGCTTCAATCCAAAAACCTTAGTATGACTCTCATACCTTGGTCGTGGAAGGGGTTTAGTAAGTAGAGTTCATGAGACATTCTCATAAACATGAACTTTGCAATTTCTAAATCTTATAATCATTTTCATCTCCATACACTAAGAATTTTCCTTCGCCCTTTCGCAAAGAACTTAGGAATTTCTAATTTGTATTCCAACGTCACATTATTGGATTTCGATTGAAATCTATCATTATTTGTTCTTTAAAACACGTGAATCAAAATAGACGAGTATAGTCCATGGCATGCATGATGCATCCTTTGCGAATTACATAAGGATCACCACTCAAAGTCTTAATTTCATCAACCTTTCTCAAGGTATTGAATCATTAAGCAACGTGCCATGTTACATGGGATTGAAACTCCTTTCAATATAATGTTGAACCCTATAAGAATCTTATCAATACAAGCTTCTTAACCAAAACTCAAACATCCTTCGAGACCTATCTATATAGATCTTGAATCCCAAATGTACTCATCTTCTTCTTCAAGATTTTCATACAAAATGCATTAACCATTACTTGACTATTCAAGCAACAAATAATCACTCTTTGTACTAGACCAAGAAGACTTCATAGCTCCCACTAAACGTCTTGTACACTCAAGACCTTTTCCTTCATTTTACGAGAACATCAAACGATTTGACTAACTCGCAAAATTAAGAACATTAACTCCCTGATGCTAACTACAATCCATTATGGATCTTCTATGCATCCCTAGGATTATTGGATCTCTAAACTTTTGATTGTATCATATACAAATCTTATTTCATGAACAATTTCAAGAAAGTGTTTTGAAATCCATCTACCAAATCTTATAAGGTAGAAATCACTAAATATCTTTAATAGATCTTTGCAACATGACTAATGTAAAGGTTTCATCGTAGTCATAGTCATACTATGAATTAGTTGAATCCTTCAACAAGTCTTTGCTTTAGTTAGAAAACATTTTCCTTTCTTGTCTGCTTTGCTTACAATGGGTTTCACCCAATTTAGGCAAATTATTCAAGTGTCATACACTTGCTTACAGACTTAGAATCTATTTTAGATTTCATGGTTTTTAAACCACTTGGAGTTATAACTTTTCAAATCATCTTTATTACTTGCATAATCATAATGTTCCAAAATAAATATTTTAAAACTCTTAGTCATTATGAAATCATATTTCTTTGGCTAAGTTCTACATATGCTAGTCATCATTGTGGGTTTGATGCAACAATTGAAACTCATACAACAACTTTGTTTAGTTTTCAATGAGAAACGACAATAGAGGATGTGCACTTGGAATGTACTACCTTCGACACATGGTTATTAATCCCATTACACTTAATGAGACCACGCGTTGTCATTTGTATCATGAGGTGAATCATGCTCATATTGTTGCTGTTATTCGATAACTTCTCAAATTTCTTCGAGATTTTCGAAATCACTTTTCTTGAACTCTTTCAAGGCTCTCGAACTTTTCGAGGTTCTTATACTCCTACTTACCTTTTGAGGAGGCATATTTAGCATAGGGTGAACCAACCATGGTTTTGAACCATGTTTGTTTGTTGCTTTTCTCGAACTCTTTTGAGATTTGCACTACTCCCACTTGACCTTTTGGAACAATTTCCATAAGGGCACCTACTTGAGCAACAAACATTTTGTGCTAAGTATGGTTGTGTAGTAGTACCCCATGCTCTATATAGGAATCGAACGTGCATCAAACGGTTTAATACATGTTTTATTCCTTGCTTTGTAGAAAAACATTATAAGAACTTTTCTTAACCATATCACATATGAAGCGTTTGCTACATTCTGATTTGACCTATGTAATTTGTTGTTTAGTTTTGTAGCTTATCTTAAAAGTATATCCCTTGAACAATGGTTGGAAGATAGGTAATTTACATCCATTATCAAAATATATCTCATATAGATTGATAGCTTCCTTCATAAACACTTCACAAGGTTTTCTTTCGGAGTTTGTTGTAAAACGATTTCACAACTCTTGGATGTTTATCAAGGTCTTGGCTTAAATTCTCATTATTACGATCATATCACAATACTTTGAATGTGTTGCCAATACATGTCTCGACTTAAAATTTTCACAATTACAATCATATTGTAGTGTAATCATTATCTTGTCAAGTTGATACTGAACTTCATACTGAAAATTTTGAACTTTTCAAAATTTTCACTTCCATGCTTCAACTAAGCATAAACAGTGATCGTATCACTAATGAAGTTTCATTGTCCGTCTCTAGCCTTAGAACCTTTGGTTTCTTACATCGATATGTATTCGACCTTGAGTTCTCATCATCATTTCTCTAAATGGTGACTTAGTCAAAATTTCAAATTAGAATGATAATTACATATATCAATGGATTCATAATCCAATGATATTGAAAGTCCATCCCTTTGGATCTTCCGCATGCAATTTTCATTTTCATTCGAATTAATTGACATATTAGAGACAACTTATATATATAGAAATGGTTTAACTATTTCTATCATATAGAACTTTAAACCTATTTAGCAATTCAAAACACATTATGACTCAAAGAAGCATAGAATAACATTTATTCCACGTTTTTTGAATCTTCGACGTTTAGTCATTACTAACATTGAATGGTGTTTTGATAATGGCAAGAATGACTAACATTTATTCCACGTTTTTTGAATCTTCGACGTTTAGTCATTACTAACATTGAATGGTGTTTTGATAATGGCAAGAATGACTAACATTTATTTAATTCTAGCCAATTATTAGTGGTGAGATACTGGTTCTACTTGTAAAGTTGCAACCTTTTGCTTCCAAACTTGTAGATTCTACTTGTGAAGTAGCAACATTTGCTTCTAAACTTGTAGATTTGTCTCTCCTTTAGCAATAACTTCTTCCTTTAGTTCAATCACATTGTGCAATGAGTGATCTAAACAAGACATCATATGTCCAAGAAGTAGCAATATGCTAAATCAATTTCTATAGTATACTTCTTAAATTTGAACATTTCCATTCTTTTACCTTCCAACTATATGAGGTAGTATCTAATCAATTGGAATAGATCCATTTAATTAGAAACATTTGTTGTTCATAACAACTTTTAGCATGTAAGTAGTTCTAGGTTTGAGAAGTAGCAACTTGTTTGCAATTCTTGGCCTATAACTTCTTAATGCAATCCTCATATATTCCTAAACCTTTCCCTTTGAGCCACTTAGAACATTTCTCTTAGGTTCAAAATGATACTTTGCTCAACTACTTTAAGCATTTTTCATGATTTTGCTAAGTCTATTCTATCATTATTTATATTTGAGTTTAATCAAGTATTAAACTCTATATAAAATAGATGAAGAATACTGTTATTTGATCAACTTTTGATCATAGAGATTTCCAATTATTTCCAATTATATCCAATCATATTGAAGATAAGAGATTTTATTGTACTTGTACACTTGTCTTTTGAGGGATTGTACCTCTCATCTCATTATGTCCCTTGAAACATTTTTCAAAATGAAGATGTGTTGGCATTTTACTCAAACATTTTGAATAAAACCAACTTTAGACACGTGACATGAATTTCTAAAACTTGCCTTTTAGAACAATCTTAGCAAAATTGGAATATAGGTTTATGGATTATCTTTTAAACTTTTTGAGAACGTTTCTCAACTTTATTTTCAATCGAGGAAATTATATATAATAAAAAAAAATAGAACGACATGTTACTAATAAGTAAACGCAAAATTCAATTATGTTTATTAAATTTAAAGTACCAAAAGTAATTTTAGAATTTATTGGTAACTTCAAAGCATTTTATTCAATTTTAAATTGACCCCTATTGAATAAAATGATTCCAAGATCCTTTATTTGTGTAATAATTAACCAGAGTGAAGCCCCGCATCAACCATTACATTTTCAAGGTGAGTAAACTCTTTACTGATTACAACTCTTGTAATTCTTGGTTGAATAATTAACCATCGCATGTTTAATTATTACTCTTAGCTTCAAGGTTCTAAACGGTTTAGGTAACCTTGTTGAATATAACCAATTAAAAGTGTAGATATGCGGTCCTACCCCCACTTCCCCAAGATATATTATGATGCTCTGCTGAGGGCTGACCCATCACAAACGATCAAGGTTTTCGTCGGGTTTTTAATTGGAAAAGCTGCATCAATATTACTGGGATCTAGATTTATTATGTTGTGATTAAATAGTGAACTCTAGCGCATCATCACAAAACATCAATAAAATCTAACATGCATAAAATACTGAATGCATAAATAAGACATAGCATGGCCCTAATCCTAAGAAAACTAATAAAGTGAATGCTCCCACTTGAATCATCATGGATCGCATCCACCTTGCTCCTTTGGGCCTTCACTTCATGGGCTTCTTGGATTAACTGCAACCTGTAATTCTACTCTATTCTATCTACTACTTAAATAAAATAAAATAAAATTACAAAATACTTTATCGGTACGTAGACCGTACTAAGATTACAGAAATACATCACGATGCGCAGATCGTATTTAGCAATCTACTGGGCCATACTAGTCATTATATAGCAATAAACAATATCATATATTATAAAATTGCCACATAATAAATCACTCATCATGCTTTCCTAAACTATAACATCTGATGATCATAATAAAGGAAACATGGCATCTAAATATCTCATATTTTAATTAATGTAATTAGATAATATCATATATTATTCATGATCATCAATGAAATATCATATATTCTAAATTAGTCATGAGATAGAATCAAATCTTATTTTAATCTTAAAAGATAAATCATATTTATCCTCAAAGATTATCCTAACAAAGTTAGGAAATTCTATCCTAATTACTAGCCAATCACAATATTTTAAATCAATTATATCCAAAAATAATTATGGGATAATCACATTATTTAAATCAATTATTATCCTTTTGGAATATGCTCAGAATATCCTAACAAATCTTATCCATAATTAACCACTTTAATTTAGGATAATTACCAAATTAACAACTTAAATATGGATAATATCAAGTATAACAACTTTTGAATATTTGATTTTATCCTAAAATAAAAGATTTTATCCAAATAAAACCAATTTTATCTTTTTAAAAATAAAAGATCATATTTTCAAAATATTTGAACTTATCCAAAATAAAACTGATTTTATCCCAAATAATTCATAATTATCTTGAAATAAATTTTTTTAAAACAGAATATTTTTTTTTTTTTTTGAAAAACCGCAACCACCAACGCCGGCCACCGTGGTTGGCTAGCCGAAGCTAGCCACGGTGGCTGGCTGCCGTGACAGCAGCCACTGCCACAAGGGCAGCAGCGTGGAGCTGCTTCTGCTGGGCTGCAGGCCACCGTGCGTGGCCAGCCAAGGCTAGCCACGGTGGCTGGCTGCTTTGCAGCAGCCACTGCCGCGCAAGGCAGCAGCAGCGCCAGCTCTGGCAGCCGCGGCAGCAGCCGTGCAACGGTTGCACGCTGCTGCCCACAGCCACCATGGACCACCGCCCTCCCTCCCCTCCCTCTTGGACCGCCACCTGGTCGGCAGCCGCCGTGGCTGCGCCACCCAGCCGCGGTTGCCGGCCTTAAATAAATTTTTTTTTTTTTTGTGTTTTAATTTAATTAAAATAACATTTATCCTAATTAAATTAAATCAGTCCATAAGATTAAAATTAAATCACATTCAACTTTAAAATTAGGGTTCATCATAAAATTAATCCCAATTTAATTCTAACATTTAAAATTAAATCTATGATCATACATAAAACATTTTTATGCATAAATCAACCCAATTAAAATTATGAAACATAAAACAAATCGAATTAAATCAAAATCAAGCACAAAAATCATATTTTAGGGCTAGGATTTTCGAAAATATTCGAAATTAGGGTTCTAGGGCTCGAAATTTTCGAACATATTAGGGCTTAGTTCGGTCCTCTTCATGGCTATTTGAGCATAATTAAATCGCATTTAATCTATTCCAAAAGTTTAATCACATTAAAAGTAACAATTGAACCATAATTAAATATTCTCCCTCCTAATTGAATTAAAATTGTGGATTATCAAAGAATTATTGGCAATATGCGTAAATGCAATAGGCTAACTGATACCACTGTAGGAGTTTATAGGTACTACGCAGCGGAAATAACATGAATCATATTCATATAGTACCTAATCCAAGGATCTAATGCATAACACATAAAGCACAAATAATTGTACCTTTGAAGCGTGATTCCACGTGCGATCGAGCAAGAACAAAAAGGGAGATAAAGAACCCCAAGCGTGATTCCTCTACTTGGTCCACGGGCACAAGTTAAGACCTCCACTAATGCTAGTTAGTCGCGAAAGAACACTTCTATCAACCTTCTACGGAGAAGAGCGACATGCTAACCAAGAACCACCACGATAACCACCACGAACCACCACCTTAGGGGCGGCCGTACAAACGTGAGGGGAGGAGAGAGATAGCCGTGAGTTAGAGAGAGGATTAGGGTTTTGGGATTGGTTGCCTTGATGTCAAAATTCACAGTGTGTGAATTATGACTACATCTCACAAACCCTAGGCATGAATCTTATTTATAGATCTCATCTCTAAATAAGAGCCCATGTCAAAAGCCCAAAACCTAATTCCAATCTAACTATGCTAGCCTAATCCAATTCATGATTAGTTAATTGCTCATGAGGCCCATCAATGGGCCTCTTACTTGCTTAACCCAATACCCTTGTTGTGTGACCAATATAGGATCCATTCTAAAGGGCTTTGGGCTATTTGACTAGCCCAAAGATCATCTCTCATAGTCTAGCAACAGAGGATGACGCCCCAATAGAATGAACTTATTATCTCCATAATAGTGATCCTTGATATATCTAGTAATTGCACTTATCGAAGACATAATTCCTTCATTACGGTCGAGATCTAATTGCTATCTTGAAGGGTTTTGGGTTCGAATTCTTGGATGGTATGTTTTGCTTCACAATCTTTGGATACCAATGACATTATTGACGAATTAGTTTGTGAATTTGGCTCAAATTATGTGTGGGTACTATTGCATTGGAAAACTCTGCCGATTGAATTGATTTTTGAAGCTCAAGTGGGGAGTATTGTGATTTTTGGCTAAATAATTGGATAGTCGAGTAATTGTGGGTGCAGATTGTGGTATAAACTGTAATTGTGGTGCTTGGTAGTGATTTGCTTCTATTTTTAAAAACTCTCTCATGGCACGCACTTCAAGTGTTCGACAAAAGAACGACACTAATAACTTCACTCTTAAGGCAAGGCAACCTCTTATAAAGAAAGGTTCATCATCCAAGCGAAATTCATCCGTCTCTAATGGCAAGAAAGCAACCTCGTCAATCACTAGAGCCAAGAACAATGAAGCCGTCAATTACTTTGACATTGATTTTAATGGGGATGCAGAGTATAAGGAGAAATATGAGCAGCTATTTAAGCGAGGAGTCGTTGCTACACGCTATGGTGACCTTAACCTTACACATTGAGGATGATATTCGTTTGCTTTTTGATAATGTCGGGATGGGCAACCTTCTCATGACTAAGTTCCCAACATCACAGAGAGCAACTTTGGAATTCCTAAGCTCCCTAAAAGTCCAATTATTCCCAAACCCATCAAGTGGCGAGACTAAGATCATTTTTCGGCTATTCAACAATGATCATACTTGGAATTTGGATAATCTTTATTTGGCTCTTGGATTACAGGGTGGTGGCTCGAGAATGACCCTAATAAGATGGAATGTAGATGGCCTTTGGCGGATCCTCACTGGTGAAGGTACATATGATTCAAATAGGAGTTCTATTACGTCCGTCCGCCACCCTGCACTACGTTATACTGTCAAGTTGTTTTCCAATACAAGTTTTGGTCGACAAGAAGGGATTAGGGTTCGTAAGGATGAGTTATATGTGCTCCATCACATGCTTCATGTTGAACCTATAGACATTGGTGCCTTCTTCATTCAACAACTGCAACACGTAGCCAATAATAACACTACTGGAGGAAAAATTGTGAAAGTAGGGTTTATCACTCGCATTGCAACTTATCTAGGATATAATGAAGAACTCAAAAGAGATGGTTTTGTAGATGGGATCGATGCTGTAGAAATTCCCTCCAGTTGGTTGAAAAAGAAAGATGGCACCACCCTTTGGTGCACTCATAAGGACGAAGATGCACTCCTCTCTCCTGAGCAAATGTCTTTGAAGGATATGAATAATTGGTCCTTTACTCATTCTTCATTGAGAGACCAAGCTCCATTGCCTCCCGAGCCACCCGTTTCATTATCTCCTCTTGAAAGTGCTAGAGTTTCTCCTATGTCGATTGAACAAGCACTTACAAAAGTGCAAAGACTGTTGATGAAATCAAAGTCAAGCAGAAGGAAATCAAGGATCAATTGGCTTCTTTATCGAAGGCTTTCACTGATTTTGGTGTTTGGTTGCGGTCTCAAGGGTTTCTAAACCCTCCTCTTCCCCCTCAATGAGGGTTTGTGAGTATCTGCTCTCCTTACTTGTCTTTATACTTTACCTTTGCTATGTGGACATTGCAAGATTCAAGTGTGGGGGGGGGGGAGATTCTTGTGTACGCACGATACACCTTTGTTTAGTAGTTTAGCTTTTATTTCTTTTGGAAAAAAAAACAAAAAAAAAACCAAAAATACGTTTCAGTGAATGATAAATCATGCTTCCCTGTGCCCCATACTTGAAATTTTTTTTGATTCTTGGTATAAGATGATGAGTATTGTGGATAGGTTAGCCATGATTTGATATTTGATTGCTTGAATGCCTTAACATGCGTCAATTTTTTCCAACTGCCTGTGAATATAGTGCTTGACTAGTTGATTTGGTGAGGAATGTGTTTTAGTTCCTGGTATGTTAATGAATTTGAGTATTAGTTTGCGACTATAAGTAGTGTTTTATGACTCATTATTATGCACATTGAGGAGGACGAAGGCGTTGTTCTCTTAGGTGGCCTTCATATGAAATTAGATACATTTGTTCCCTTCTTGCTACCCATGTTGTTGCCATGACCTTTTTGTTGTTTATTAGCCACATTACAAGCCGATTTTGCTCCATTGGTTACTAGTCCCAAGCTTGGCTTGGGGGAGCTATTAGTGAGTGAGGTAAGGGAGTTTGTGGTGTGCTATTTATTTGCACAATTTGGGGTGGTATTGAGAAGATATTTGTTCTTGATTGTGGTTTATTTTTGATGATTTTGAAAGTTGAATTTCTTGAGAAAAAATAAGGCATGATAGAAAAAAAAAAAGAAGTTTTAAAAAAAGGGGGGGGGGAATTGTTTAATGTTCAAATGTTCTAAGTGAAGGTTGATCAAAAGAAAAAAAAAAAAAAAAAAAAAAAAAGAGTTTCAATAAGAAAAATCAAGTTGAAGAGTTCAAAGTTTGTTTATTCACTCAAGTTCTATGTTGTTATATTTTTATGAGTGAAATTGTAAGTGTTGGAAATTTTTGATATGAATGGATTTATGTTTGGTGAATTTTTGGTGGAGTTGAGTTATGTTAGAGATGATTGGTCATTATTTATTTTTGACCTTGGTTTTGTTAGGATTTTAGCTCCCTTAAGCATTGCTTTTCTTTCACATTTTCCCAAATTTATTCTACCTTTTACCCTAACCTTACATTACAAGCTTTAAAGACCTTCCAACCTTTGTGCATAGAGTTGTGCGAATGTGAAAGTAGTTACTAATCAATGCAAGGAATGACTTGACATATTTCAAGTCGACTATTAGGTTCAGTGTATGTCTTTTTTAAACACACGAGTGCGTGAGTTGGGAGGGCATTGTTCACATGATGGGGTTGGGATGGAGAGCGATCGAGTACATCTTTTACTCGCCACATAAATGAGAGTCGAGTGTGTGAGCACTAGTCTTGAATTCTATATGCTCTTGTGGTTTGCTCTATTTGACAATTGTTAAGGAGGATAAGTGATTGGATGGATGAGACTAGTTGATTTTGAAGCATATTTGTTGGATTTACCTTGAATTGGTTGTTCTTGATTTTGATTGTTTTTGGGGTGAAGTATTGATTTATTTAATCATTGCTTTACTCGAGGACGGGCAAGGGTTTAGCTTGGGGGAATTTGATAACACGATATTATACATGATTTATATGTGATATTTGGTCATATTTTATTGTGTTTTCTTCATTTTCCTAATCTTTTAGAGTTATTATTCTTCCTATTTCAATATTGCTCTTCTCGGTTTGTTTATTTTTGTTTTTATAGGAATAGGGCTCGATTTGCGTGGAATTCAACTTGGACGCGGGATATTCTTCATATGGAGTGTTTCTAGCATCCAAGAAGCTTCAACGTAGCCTAGGCCACAGCTTGATTGCGGTTTTCATGGCTTACCCGCAGCTTGCCTGCGGCGAACTTCACAAAGGAGCAACAAACTCATGTTTGGCAGCCTACTCCGCAGCCTCACTGCGGCTTGCGGCCTTGTACCGCAGCCTAGTTGCGGCCTCTTGATTAAGTGGCGAAATTAGCCCTATTTTTGGGATTTTAGGAGTCCTAATCCTAAGTAAAGACTACTACTATTTTCCTAGCATATAAATAGGTTTTAGATAGTATTTTATTAATCACTTTTATACATTATTTTAGAGCTTTTTGGTACTACGTTCTTCTACAATACTTTCTAGGGTTTTGCTTTGAAGATTGAAGATTTCATATTAAATTTCAAGTATTGATTTCTTTTCCTTATTCTCTTTAATTTCTATTGTTTTTATGTTTTCTTTAATTAATTGTCTTGCTATTTCTATTATCATGTGTGAGTAGTTTCATAATCTAGGGTTAAGTTGAACCCTAATATGGATTGATGTGTCAATTAATTCCCGATTCCCAATTTAATTAATTTATAATTCCTCTTTGTTAGGGTTGGTTTTATTATCAATGATTAACTAGAAATAGTATTATTGAATGTAATTAGGTTTACAACGAAAGTTGATTCTTAATTGATTTTAGAACCCTAATTAAAAGTAAGAGCTTTTATGCATGAAAATAGCTAATTGTTCTTGCTAGGACTTATAGGATGTCGTTCTTAATGTCTTTAATATGTATGATTCCATGAAAATAGGTATGATTGCATGTTAGGGAAGCTATTAGTTGATCGAAAGAAACTCTTAGTATTGTTTTAGGGAGCATTTGTCTTGTGGAATATTTATTGATTTAATTGAGGGAAAGGGATTGTTCAATTGCATTGATTCATATTAGTGGGAATACTTAATCTTAGATGTATTTTGTTCTTGATTAATTCATTATTATAATTTTTGCTACTCGATAGTTCGTAGTTGTTCTAGTATAGATTTCTCGATATTGATTGGTTACTTGCTTAGTATTAATTTGAGTCTGTTTAATTAGTTAGTCCTTAGTCTCTTGGGATTCAACCCCTACTTGCTCAACTACATAATAGAGTTAGTTCGGTTATTTTTATTAGGTACGCGACACGCCTATCATGGAACAACTCAAGAGAAATAAGGGCATTGTTAGTGATAAGCCGCCCTGGAATGAAAGCACTCTGATTCTCCGAAACAATATCCGGGAGAAAAGCTTTAAGTCTCATAACAAGAGCTTTCGAAGCTATTTTATACAATACATTACATAAAGCTATTGGCCTAAACTCAGACATCACAGTAGGGGATTTGACCTTCGGGATAAGAACAATGTTAGTGAAGTTAACAGGACTAATAAACTCAGTACCCTGTAAAACGTTACTAACAAATCTAGAAACATCATCACCCACAATATGCCAAAATTTTTGAAAAAATATTGCATGCATACCGTCGGGTCCCGGGGCCTTACAAGGGTGCATCTGATTGAGGGCGGCCAAAATTTCATCTTTCGAGAAAAGCCTAAGGAGCTCGGCATTAATCTCAAGAGTGATAAGCTGCTCGGTAGACTCTAGAACTTTATCACATGCATCTTCCGACGGAGTACCGGCTGTGAATAATTGTTGGTAGAAATTCTGTACTATCTTCTCCAACCCTGCTTCTTCCTCGCACCAGGATCCCTCTGAATCAAAAAGACCCATTATCTCGTTCCTTCTCCTTCTCTGAGATTCTTTGTGGTGGAAATATTTGGTGTTTCGATCCCCATCCTTAATTTTTGAGGCCCTCGAGTGCAGGTACTAGTAAGCTTCCTGTTTGTCGTGTAGATCATCAAGCTTCTTCTCAATATCTGCGCACCTAGCAAGAGAGTGATCTGACACCTCATATCCTTGAGCTTCTTTAAGATCTTTCTCTAATTTTTCCACATGAGTTTCTAGGCCCTAAAATTTTCTTCTACTCCAGACTTGGAGTTCCCTTGTGACACTTTTAATCTGCTCCTCCACTTTTCCCCCTACACCCCGCCATGCACTCTGGACAACTTCAACACAATCATTCTCAAGGAGCTAGCACGTTTCAAAACGAAACCTCTTCTTTTTCTTTTTTTTTTCTTCTTTCTGTGAGCACCAAGCTTAAGAAAAATAGGTGAATGATCAGATTTAATTCTGGCCAAATTTTCAACCACAGGATTAAGAGCAAGATTCAACCATGAGCTATTGGCAACAAAATGGTCTAATCTCTATCTAATCAGGGTCTGCAGAGTCAAACCTTTTTCCCATGTAAACCACTGACCCACATAGTTTAGGTCCCACAGATCACAGTCACGAAGAGTATCTCAGAAATCAGGCATAGCTCTCTCTCATTATCCACCCCACCTTCTTTCTCATCGTATGATAAAATCTCATTAAAATCACCCCCGAACAAAATTGGTCCATCAAAATCAGCACACAAGTTTTTAATGAGATACCAAGTTTTGTTTTTGTTCCCTGTTTCGGGCCAGCCATGCAATCCAATAAAGCGCCAGGAGACCCCAGAGCTAGTCTTGACATCACCACAAATATGATTTTGCGAAAAAGAGAAAATGAAAAATCTACATTATTATTCCAGTACAAACACAAGCCACCGGACCTACCAATACTACTAACACCAAAAGCATACGGAAAACTAAAACTACTTTTATTATTTGCTGCAATTTGTTTATTGACTTATGTTTCAGACAAAAAAAGTAAATCAGGAACAAGGGAGTTGCACCACTTATGTAGTGCTCGAACTGCACAAGGACTTGCTAGCCCTCGGCAATTCCAACATAAGGTGCTCATTGTTGAGGGCGGGGTTGAGCCATGTCAACCTCCACCAAACTGGTAGAATGATGAGACAATGCAGGGGTAGTTCTGAACTTCTTTCCAACCAAGGCCTCACGAACGTCCACTTCTTCAGAATTATCATCTTGCTTCCTTTTACCAGAGAGAATCTTCTGCTCTTCCATAGATATATCAAAATCCCTGTCACGCCGTTTCCATGTTCTCCCAGAGTAGCCACCTTCTCCTTTCTTAGTCTCGGGACACACATTCTGAATTGGGGGTGGAAGATCAAAAATCATAGGTAAAGGTGTAGCATTTTGGGAAGCAGAGTCTAGAGTGGTGAGGGTCTGATCCTTGTGAACCACACACGCTTCTTTCTCCTTAATCACAGCAACTTGCGGGGATAATGCCTGTGGTTGGATCTCCCTTTCTATGCCAACATACTCCGTACTCCCATTGGCAGAGAAGGATAATTTGCGGGCAGCACTAGGGGCTTTCTTCCGCACCACAAGAGGATCGTTGTAGCCTGGTAATTTTGTGACAGAGTTTGCTTTAAATTTTGAAAGCCAAGATTTCTCCCTTTCACGATCAAAAATTGAGAAATGGGAAGGCTTCTTAGGGGACGCACTGAGCCATGGCCCATATTCATACACTACTCCATTTTTCACCTCTTCCTCTTCAATAAATTGACATTCAACGTTAGTGTGGTCCATCCTGCCACAGTAATAGCAGAAGTCTGCCAGCCTTTCATATTGTATGCTACACCATTTCGAGGATTGGGTACCATTAGCAATTTTAATTCCCCTGCGCAAGGGTTTGTGAATGTTAATAAGGATTTTAACTCTCAAGTATTCATCCCAACCAAGAGGATCAGCATCATCAAATTCTAGGAAGCAATCAAGGTGTTCACCAATCTCGTATGCAAAGTCTGGTGTTCTTTTATTAAACGGAATATCTCTGATTCTTAGCCAAAAGGAAGAGGTAGCAAACCGCACCTCTGATGGTTGTTTGCTGCCAAGAATCTCAGTCAATAATAGCAATTCCTTATCAAAAAACCAAGGGCATCCCTCCAAGACCCTTTGTTTGTCATCCTCGCTAAAGAATTGGAAAACGAACAGATTAGTTTCCACCATTCTAATGGCGACATTGTCCTTTATCTTCCACACATTCAATAGCGTTTTTCCCATCGCCTCGACATTGAAGGGTCTCGTTGTTAGAAGCTTGCCTACCAGCGTCAATGAAATTTGGGCCTTTGTATCCTTATTAACACAAGTATCAGAATCATCTCCAATAACCTTATCCTCCTCTTCTGTCAAGCGCAATTTCTCCTCAAGCAAATTTAGTTCCATGGCAAAATCAGAGAAGAGAGAGGAAAGAACAGGGGAAATTAAAGGGAAAATCAATGAAAAAACTCACTCAAAAACAGTACTACACCAAACAGCCCTAGTCGAGGGACGAGAGAAAACCCTAGGCAAGGGACTTGTTCATCATTGATTACATTATCTAAGGCTAGTAGCAGCTTAAGCTACAATCAACTAATGGAAAAATCCATGTGCTATGATTCGAATATTCAATGCTAAGCTATTATATAAACGGGAATTCTCGTGCACAATGCTCAGCAAACAACTTCAATCTACAATCAAATTACTATAATTCAAACTATCTTTAAAAGAAATATCATATTAAAATTTCTGTAATCTATATAAATAAGACTCATCTACAACAGACATCAAACCTAAATAATCCATATAATTTAGTAGTCAAAGCCTTAAAATGGCAAAAACTTTGCAGATCCTAACTCCAGTTTTTCTATCCATCTCAATACAAATCATCTTAATCCAAGTTAAACCTGCTAAAGTAAAGTATAACCAGACAGAATTCATAAACGAGGTCCTAGAAGGGCATAATGCTGCCAGATAAGCAGTGGGGGTGTCGCCTCTGAAGTGGAAAAATTTGCTTGCTAAATATGCCAAGATATACTCAAGGCAGAGGCGACATGACTGTAAACTGATTCATTCTTTAGGTCCATTCGGGGAAAATCTATTCTGGGGTTCAGGGAAACGGTGGATGGCAAAGGATGCAGTCGCAGCATGGGTGGCAGAGAAGCAATGGTATAACTACGATAACAACAGTTGTAGTAGTGGATATGCCTGTGGGCACTACAACCAAGTTGTATGGAAGCAAACCAAAATGGTTGGATGCTCCAAGATTATATGTGACAGCGGGAATTCATTCATTACCTGCGAGTACTATCCTACAGGAAATTATGTAGGGGAAAAGCCATACTAGAATCATGATTTACATGCTTAATTTCTCTATGGTCGCCTGCATTGATTACTCAGAGTGAAAACTATTATATTTCCAGTAATACCTTTGATTATATTTTCCCTATTTTGTGTATTACATGTTGTGCAATCCGTGAGAAAGAGGTAGATACATATCAGGCTCTTTATGGAAGTCGTTCTTATTTTCTGAAGTTCCTTAAATGTGCAGTCAGAAATAGGAGTAACAACTAACAAGAGTTGTATTACCTTACACCTAAGCCCTAAATAAACAATCAACAGTAATAAAATTTCATAATTGCTATTTTCAATTAAAATGATCCAGGAATAGCAAAACTAGCAGTTAGATGCCGATTGGGAAAAAAATAAACCAGAATTTTTTTTTCAGGACATTGGAAGTTGACGAACGGATATGATGTATTCAGGTATAACAGCAGTAAGCAGTTGCAAAGAGTCAAAAGATATACCAAGAAACATGACGTATTAGGGGCAATAGTCTATGAAAAAACATTTCTTTTACAGCCAAGTTGCCACGTCCTGCACGCCATAGAAAATGGTTCAGCTTGGGGGGGGGGGGGGTCTGTTGGAGCGCCAAACCACACGCCAAAACTCTCTATCTTCATCAGTAAGTTGACTAGAAGCTTCATCAGGTGGCCTAATCGACCCAGCCAGTAACCTGACTTGACTGAGTACTCTCCAGTCTTTGAGGGGCACCAAAACAGTTCATCGGGTTGATTATGGATTGCAGTAGGTATCTACAGAATTTTTTTCCTATCAGAAGCTGAGAAAATGGAATTAGTCAGAGGTACATCCCATTCCCCACACTCACTACTCAGAAGATCAGCCACCTAGTTAAGGGTCATAATTGGGGCCATGAGAAGGAACAGTAGTACAAGGTTTTCCAGGAAGCCAATAGTCGAGCCAAACTCGAATGTTCTGACCATTACCAACCCTCCATTTGACCCCATCAAGGATCAAAGACTTTGACCCCCATATGCTTCTCCATGAGTAGCTTGGATCATACCCTCTGTAAGCCTTAAGAACCGAGCAATTTTTGAAGTGGGCCTTAAGGATGGAGTGGACAAGAGAATTAGGCATAGTATGTAATCTCCACATCTGCTTGGCAAGTAAGCTTGATTAAAAACCTTAAAGTCTCAGAATCCTAGTCCACCCGTAGCTTTAGGTTTGCAAAGAGACTCCCAAGAATGCCAATACATCTTTCTTGTTGTACCATTTGAGCCCCACCAAAAGCGAGCAAAAAGTGCATGTATTTCATCAATCAACCCTTCCGGTATCTTGAATATGCTCATCATGTAAGTCGGAATGGCTTGAGCTACGGCTTTTATGAGGACTTCTTTCCCGGGTCTCGAAAGAAATTTCTCCTACCAACCTTGAATAACATTCCATACCCTTTCTTTCAAGCATGCAAAAATCGCCTTCTTCGATTTACCAATTATTGTAGGTAAACCAAGATATTTTTCGTGCTTCTCCACCTCCTTTACCCCTAAAATCTCCACAATTTCACCTCTCCGGGCTGCACTTACACATTTGCTAAAAACGACATCGGTTTTGTTGAGATTGAAACTTTGACCAGATGCTCTTTCATAAGTGCTGATAATATCAGCTATCACCGAGCATTCACTAACCGTCGCCTTAGCAAATAAAATGCTATCATCTGCAAAAAATAGGTGAGAAATTCTAGGAGCTCCATTGCAGATTTTTGCACCATGAATACGGTTCTCAATTGCAGCTTTCGATAGTAAGGTGGAAAAAGCATAAGAAACAATTAAGAAAAGATAAGGGGAAATTGGATCACCTTGCCGAAGGCCCCGAGTTGGAGTGACCGACCCTGAAATGCAACCATTAACCTTGAAGGAGAATGACACACTAGATAAGCAGTCCATGATCCTCCGAACCCAACTGTCATTGAATCCCATCTTATACATAACCCTTTCAAGAAACACCCATTCCACCCTATCATAAGCCTTGCTCATATCTAACTTCATTGCAATTGATCCATCCTTACCTTCCCCTTTCCTCTTCATAGCATGGAAAATTTCGAAAGCAATTAAGGCATTATCCGTAATTAACCTCTTCGGGATAAAAGCACTCTGTTGAATGGAGATAATTTTATCCAAGAAGGGTTTGAGTATATTGGCCATTACTTTCGAAATTATTTTATAGAGCACATTACAGCAACTTATTGGTCTAAATTCAGTCATAAATTTTGATTTTTCACATTTCGGAATTAATACCACACAAATTCTGTTAACCTCATCCAAATCCACCTTCCCCTCCCACCAATTTTTCACAAAGCATACAATATCATCTCCAACAATATACCAAAATTTTTGAAAAAATAAAGCATGCATACCATTGAGTCCCAACGCCTTATTCGGATGCATTTGAAAGAGGGCATTCTTGATTTCAAGATTCGTGGGTTCGGCATTAAGACTCTCATTCATACGGTCGGTCACGATCTGCTCAATTCCAGTCATTGCTTACTCAAAGTTACTTGGATTTGCTGTCGAAAAGAGCTCCGAAAAATAGCTTGTAACAATCTTCTCAAGGTCCTTCTGCCCCATACGCCAATTACCCTCCTTGTCATGCAAACCCCATATACTATTGTAGTGCTTTCGAATGCTAGCTTTCTGGTGGAAATAGGCCGTGTTCTTGTCTCCGTCTCGCATTTCGTTCACTCGAGCACGAGCATGCCAATAGGATTCTTCGAGACGATGTAACTCATCAAGTTCTTGCGATATTAAGCTACATGATTGCAACATAGCCGCATCAGGGAATCTGTTTTGGGCTTCCTTTAAACGTTCTTCGGTTGTTTTAATTTTTTCTTTAAATTTCCAAACGTTTTGGAAGCCCACGAAGTAAGATCATTTGCACACAACTTCAGTTTGCAAGGAGTACGTTCAGCAGCATTGTTCTTCCATGATTTTTCCACCACCTTCCCACACTCATCACTAGACAACCACAAAGCTTCAAACTTGAATTGCTTAGACCTTCTGCCATCTTCACGGTGATTACTAGCAGCGAGTAAAATAGGAGCATGATCCGAATGATATATAGGAAAGTGACGAACTTCATAGTATGGGAACAAAGAGCACCAATTATTATCCCCTAAAAAACAGTCAAGTCTTTCCCTCACAAAAGTAGTAGGATCTGTCCCTCTCTTCCAAGTGAATATGCTTCCTCGAAATCCCAAATCACGAAGCTCACAATCGTCAATTGCACCCCTAAAGGCATCCATTAGACTTTCCCTTCTTGTCCGACCACCCTCTTTCTCATTATTGCTCACTTTTTGAGTGTTTGATTTGTTTGTGGGGGGGGGGGGGGGGGGGGGTTGATTTTTATTTTCTTAATAATACATAGTAAACTGGTAATAGTGTAATACTAGTAATATCGTGTCAATAAAAACCAACACAAGTAATACTCTATTTTATTACTCCCTCATTTTTTTTATTTGCATCACTTTCCTTTTTGGGGTGTTTTTTTTTTTAAAATGCATCACTTTTATATTTGGTAACTTTATATTATATTTTATCATTTCTCTCTCTTACTTTAAACCCCACTCAACTTATTTTATCATTTCTCTTTCTTACATGGTCCCCACTAAAATAATAAAAATATCTATCCTCTCTCACATACTTTCTCTTTCATGGTCCCCATCTTACTTTTACTACTTCCTCCGTTACACATTATGTGCAACATTTTTCAAAAACGGAAGTTACACATTATGTGCAACAAACTGAAACTTTCCTATTTTAGTAAAAAATTTTGAATAAAATTACCAACATACCCTTACTAAAATTCAATTAACACATTAAAACATATATTATTAAGTTATTGATAACTCTAATTGATCTAATAATTTACACCTAATTCAACCCCAAACTAATCAGATTCATTCTTCTAACCCCAATCAACCCCTTTACTTTCATTTCTCACCATCTCCTTCAACCATCTTCTTCATTCAACCATCACCTTCAATGGCAAACATTGTACCACCACCAAACCACCACCACCATTACCACCGTGCCGATCTCCGATCCACTCTATCTTCATCTACCCATAAATTCCCCCTCTCTTTGTTCATCTCCCCTCAGGCCGTTAAATTCAACAACCACCTTCGTCGGAAGTCGCTGCCGTTGTCATGCTTATTGTCGTCTCCGCTTTCTCTCTCTTCCTTCTCCTTTTGTTTCATTCTTGTCACTAAAACTCAAATGTGAAGGTTTTACGGTCAAATTTAACCATAAAAATTCTAGATCTAGAATTTTAGTGGTTAAATTTGACCAAATAAAGCTTCAATTGATGATAAAGTTGGGTTTCATGGTGTTCAATTGATGATGTGAAGGTAATGGTTTTTCATTTGTAGTATTAGGGTTGGTTTTTTTGTAGGGTCGGGATTCATGGTGTTTGATTTTTCCGGTTGGAGGTGGTGGTTTTGGGGGTGGGTACGATTGTTTAGGGAGGGTAAGGTGGGTATTTCGAGGTGGGTACGGCGATTTTGAGATGGTGGGTGAGGTTTTTTGGAAGGGTTTATTTGGTTATGGGTGGTTTCTTGGTGGTTTACGAGGTGGGGCGGAAGTCGAGATCTTAGTGGTGGTGTGGTGGGTCTGTGGCTAAGGTGGTTTTCTTCGGTGGGGTGGGCTCTGAGCGGCCTGGTGCGCTGGGGGTGCGTGGGTGGCTCGATGGGATGATCTGGCAATGGTGGTGTGGGCCATCTAGTGGCCTGGTGGGTGGTGGTGTGGCGGGAAAGTGGCCTAGTGGATGGTGGTGTGGGTTGAATTAATTAATCATCCACTTTACCCTAATCAGATGCCCCTACTTTGTTAATTAGGCTTTTCTATTTTTTTTTCTTGGGAAATGTGCACACCTCTTTGTTGCACATAATGTGTAAGACCATCTCCAATGGTGAGACTCAAGTTTGAGTATTGAAATACAAAATGAGTTGTTTTTTACTCTAATGGTGATACCATACCCAATTCTCAATTTAACAACTCATGTGAAGTCTAATTTCTCAATGGTGAGACTCTCTAAAATATACAAATGTCACTTTCAATTTATGACCCATCAATTATTATAAGTTTAAAAAATAATAATAAAAAAGGTAAAACTTAAATAAATTACAAAATATATTAGAATATTGACAAGGGCCCACACTTTTTGTCAAATGAGACTCAAAATTGAGTATCTAAACTTAGCAACTTTCTTTTGGAGTTGCTAAGTTTAGATACCAATTTATTGGTATACATTGCAAAAAAATACTCTCTCTCTCCTAAAAATACTCACTTGAGTCTCACCATTGGAGATGGTCAAACAGAGGAAGTATAATAATTTATTCACCCACTCACAATATTATATTACTCTCCTAAAACTTTGTGCAATCCAAAGTGATGCAAATAAAAAAAAACGGATGGAGTAGTTTACTATATTAGACCCGTGCGATGCACGGATTGAAAAGATTATTAGAATGAAATGAATTGTTTCTATTTATTATTTCCCCCTACATACTTATGAATTAGATTATAAAAACATACGAAGTATCTTTCATCATAAATTACTTAGTAACAAAATATAAAAATGAAAGCCAATCTAATCTAATCAAACCATAAGCTTACGAATTTATATATCTAAGAGTTCGAAGTACAAATTAAAAATACATGTAACTTAAATAAGTTGAAGCGATGTAGTAATAAATAAATTGAAGCACCTTGAAAATACGCGAAATAATGATAACATTTAACGACAACATTAGTTCATTTTTGTATAAAAAACATACATATTATTATGACATGATTTCATAGCTAGGTTGCTTGCACAATCCTTAGTTTACACACACATAAATAACAGGAAAACCTTAGAAACAAAATTTTAAAAAATGTCGTAGTTACCTAAAATATTTTAGCTCAATATCAATTTTATTTATTCCAACCAAAAAAAATATTTATTTATTTATTGACACAGTCGAAGATTGAAATAAAAATGATTAAAAATAACCAATACCTTAAAAAAATGACATCATAAGTGCATTAGGCGGGAAAATTTTTTATGAGAGAGCGACACGTTTACAGTTTAAGGAGAGGATGATGTCAGCAATTTTCTGTTTTAGTAATAGTTAATAGATATGGTAGTATTTATTTTAAAATTGTAAGATTAGTTAAATGTGTTAGTTAGGTTTTATTTACGATTTAATAAATTATTTTTAAAAATTTTGGTTTAATTATGTATTAATAAGTAAACTTGGGCCCTGTTCACTTCGCCTTAAAATAATAATATTAAGTAAAAATAATTTCAGTTCAATAAAATTAATTTTATTTCGCTAAAAGTAATTTCACTTTAGTAAAAATAAGTTCAGTTCAGTAATAAAGAAGAAAAATAATTTCAGTTCAGCAAAAATAATTTCAATTCGGTAAAAATAATTTCAGTTTAGCAAAAATAAGGTGAAGTGAAAGGGGCCTTATTAGGGTTATTAATTATTAATACACATAACTTGTGTGTAAAAAAAATTAAAAATAAAAAAAAAAAACCTCACTATTGCATTGGCTTTGAAAATGATGCCCACAATTCCACGATTTTGTCTTTTTTGGTTAAAATTAATGAAGATGGTGCTAGAAGTATCAAGTATAAAAGAAATTTCCATTATAAAAAAAAAAGTAGTATAAAAGAAATGGATTTTTCACCAAATACCCATGAGTTATTTTTTTATTCACTATGTACCCATGAAAATTTTCAAATTCATCATATACTCCTGACTTTCCTAAAAATGTCATCAAACACCCAAATGACCGACGGACGTCAACTCCGTTTGTTATTAAGGCTAATTATGCCACATGGCATATTCTAATTGGTTCATTATTATTATTATTATTATTATTATTATTATTATTATTATTATTATTATTATTATTATTATTATTATTATTATTATTATTATTATTATTATTATTTTACTCCCTCCGTCCCGATTTAGTTGCAACGGTTTGACTGGCGCTATATTTTATGCAAAGTAATAGACTTGTTTATTATAATGTTTGTAAATTGGTAGTGGGTATTTTTTTTTTATTATAGCTAGTGGAAATGGGTCATATCAATTTATATGAGGGGGTGGGGAGTAGGGGGGGGTGCTGTTGGATTCACGTGAATCTAAATACTATGGCCATAATAAAAGGACATGTGAATCCAAACAAAATTTAGTTCCTTTTTTTATTTTTGCCGGCAAATTCCAATGTTCCTTTCATTCCACCGCCAACATTTAAAACTACAAATTTCAACTAAAATTTTAAAACTAAAAATTTCAACAAAATTCACTTTATTTATACCGCCAACATTTGATCCCATCAAAATTTTGGGGGTAAATCAATATAGTGTACCCAAATTTTGAACAAAAATAAAAGATCATCAGAATTCACTTTATAATTTTCCCTCTTGATTTTTTTGGTGAAAATTCAAATAATTTTTGTACACATCCCCTTTTTGAATTTGGAGCTTCCAAACTATGGCCTTTATATATTGAATCATAATAAATGCTTCTTCTTTATTTCAGCTTCACTTGTAGATTACCAACAAAAAAAAAAAAAAAAAAAAAAAAAAAAAAAAAAAAAAAGCATAGAGAGAGTAAAGAACAAACAGAGAAAAAATATGGGGGTGGGGGGGTTTAGGGTAGAATTAGAAAATTTAATGTTATTGTCTTCTAAGTGAAAAAATGTCTTAAGTTTTCTTCTTAAGTTTTCACTTTGTTGCAATTAGTGTAGAGTAATCATGTGCATTTTTAGAGAGAAAAAAGAGCTTAAAAATGATGCAAGAACTAGAATTGCTAACTGGTTACTAGTAAGAAATGCCACTGGGAAGTTGAAAAGGGGTACCGTGAAAGAAGCATCAGATCTTTTTGGAGTACATCGAACCACAATCTTCAGAATTTTGAAGCAAGCAAAAGCTCAATGGCAAAATGGTGATGCAATCAACATGAAGGGTTGGCAAGAAAGGTAAACATATTGACTTAAGTAAAATTTCTGAAATTCCTTTTCACAAAAGGGGCAACATTAGGGCACTTGCAATAGCATTAGGTGTTTCTAAGAGCACCGTTCATAGGTTGATCAAAAGTGGTCAAATCAAGCCACACACAAATGCATTGAAACCAGCACTTACAGAAAAGAATATCAAGGAAAGACTACAATGGTGCCTCAAAGCCATTGATCAAGACAATGGTATGTTCAACAACATGTACAACACAATCCATTTAGATGAAAAATGGTTCTACATGACAAAAGCGACACAACGTTATTACCTACTCCCAGGTGAAACACAGCCTTATAGAACATGTAAGAACAAAAGATTTGTCACAAAAGTCATGTTCCTATGTGCCGTTGCTAGACCACGATTTAATGCAGATGGAGAATGCATTTTTGATGGGAAAATAGGAATGTTTCCATTTGTCAGGTGGGTTCCAGCAAAAAGAAGAAGCAGAAATAGGCCAGCAGGTACATTAGAGCTCAAACCAATGACCTCAGTCACAAAAGAAGCGTATAGGAACATGTTAATCAGACAAGTGATCCCAGCAATCATGGAAAAGTGGCCAAATAATGATCAAGGTCCAATCTATTTGCAACAAGACAATGCAAGACCTCACATAGAAGACAGAGACTTCATGGAAGCGGTGCAAAATTCCAACAAAGACTTAAGGTTAGTATTCCAACCTCCTAACAGCCCATATATGAATGTGTTGGGCCTTGGATTTTTTTAGTGCGATACAATCCCTCAAGGATCAAACAGCCCCAAAAAAACACCAAGGAGCTGGTCAAGAATGTTAAAAATGCATTTAGAGAGTATTCTCCAACTAAAGGGAATAGAGTGTTCCTTAGTCTCCAATTGGTGTTAATTCAAGTGACGAGAGTAAAGAGGAGCAATAATTACTTGCAAAAACATGTTGGAAAAGAAGCTTTAGAGAGACAAGGACTACTTCCTATTGTTTTCTCTCCATCTCCAAGTCTTGTTGAAGAATGTTTGGCATACGTTGAAGCAATGCAGTAGACAATTTGAAGTGATGAGCTTGCAACTTTTGGAAGCTAAAAAAAGTCAAATGATTAATTTTGTAAAGTTTTTGAAAGCATAATTGTAAACAATCAAAACTAGCAGTAGATTAGTGGAGAGATATTATATGAACCTCCCTAATACTTTTGTAAATTTTTTGTAAGCATCAATTATTTATGGGAAGATCAAGTACTAACATAAATTAGCTTGTCATCCAATTTACAGAGTACTAAATTCATTTACTACTACACCACCCAGTTTACAACACAATAACACTACAGAGTACATCTACTAAGAGTACTCATTTTTTGCCTAACAATTACCACAACATGCATAGCTAACAACATCACTAGCACTAGATTAGTTCAACATCAAGTAAGATTAACTAACACAATAAACCACCACTATTCACTTCCGGAACTATCACCCATCATATTTCGTTCAATAATTGGGACATAACCCTTCAACATCTGAAAAATGTCTTCTTTTGATACATTACCTTTTCTTTTTCTAGATTTCAACTTACCTTTCCCAGAATTTTTAAATTGTCGTCCGCTACTACATCGGATTAGTTTTGGAGCTACACACACAGGAGTGGTAGCCACTTCACGTTCTGGAGTGTCGGGAACAACCCACTCTCCATACTCTACCGAAAAAAACGCACTTGAAAGAACGTCCGGTGGAGTAGTCACTTCATGCTCTCGAGTGTCGAGAACACCTGGCGGAGCTTCAGGAACTACAGAGAATGGTTCTATAGAATCATTGACCCAAACCCCAATCAAATCAGAAACGAGGTAGATGAATGAGTCTTGATCTTTGTTTTTAGCTAAATCAGGAGGAATTTGATGTTTTCCCGTATCATCCATGAGGTTTTTTCTCAAATATACACTAATTTATTTCATGATTTGGGGAAGAAGATGAATGAAAAAAACCTTGAAAAATGGGTAAAATAATTTGGAGTGAGAAAGTGAATTGCAAAAGTAAAATAAAAAAGTCTAAAGGAAAAAAAGTGAAAGTAAGAAAGATGCGTGTGAAATTAGATCATGGGGTAGGGGGGTGGGGGTGGGGGGTGTAAATTTTTTATCATTTTTTTTTACAAAAGTGTAATAATAGTGGGCCATTGATATTTGAGATAAATATTAAAAAAAAATAGTGGGACCATGCCTTTTATAGAAATGTTGCAAGTAATTTGGGACGGAGGGAGTATTTAACAAAAAAAAATTTTAAAAAAAAAAAAACCAAACCCCCAGCCAATATCCCCACCGCACCACCACCCCCATGCTAACCAGCCTTTCGCTCCCACCGACGACTAACTTCCTCTTCGGCGCCAGCCGCCACCCTCCCTCTCCCCTTATCCCATGCCGTCGCCGCCCCTCTCCTTCCTAGAACCATCTTCCCCCCACCCTAAAAGCCCTCCTTCAACTCGAAAAAACCTCTCTCCTATCCCGTCGCCGCCCAGCCGACTCCAAAACCCCATCCCCTGCGTCGGCGAAGCTATTTCGTCCGTCCCCCTATAATCTCCACCCAATTTCCCCCCTTAAAACACCATCCCGAAACCCTTTCGAATTTTCGATTTTGGGGTTTTAGGGTTTCGGGATGGCGGTTTAAGGGGGAGGGGGCAACGGTCCGGGGGGACGACATTCGACGCCAACTATGGGGGAGGGAGCTGGCATGAAAAACGTTCGGCGTCGGCACCGAATTAGAGGAAGCGGAGGTGCTCGTGCTAAAGGAGGGAGAAAGTATGTACGGGTTTTGGTAATTTCGGGGATGTGTAGGGACGTTAGGTTGGGGTCGTTGGTGGGGGAAGGTCTGACGCCGGCAGCACAAGGGCGCTCACCGGTCGCCGGCAAGGAGCTGGCCGCTGGCCATAGAAAAGGGGGAGGCAGGTTGATGGTTTTTTTTTTTTTAATTTTTTTTAAAATATAATTAATTTACTAATTTAATAAACACCAATCATAAGCTGCCACATGGAATAATTAGCATTATTGACCAACGGAGTAAATTGTCATTAGTCATTAAAGGCAATTGGTGACAAATTTGTGAAACTCAAGTGTGTATGGTGAATTTGAAAAATTTCATGGGTATATGGTTAATAAAAAAAATAACTTAGGAGCATTTGGTCTAAAACCCGTAAAAGAAATTTCAAATTAAGTTTCAACCTAGCGCATTGAAGTCAATATACTCTACTCACTTTTCTTCTTTTTTTTCTTTTTTTTTTTTTGACAAAAGACTCCTAAAAGTCAACACAAATGGTTTGTTGCAACTTTTTTCCATTTGGAGTTACCATAGGCACCGTCTCAATACGTTGTCGTAGTCATCATGTAGAAAATGAGCAAGACTAATAAAAAGTAGAGTCGCAGAATTTGAATCTTATGAAGTTGTAAGTACAATAAGATTAATAAATATACAAGAAACATTAGTGGTAGCATTAACATCATATCAGCAGAGCGCATCACTGAAAGCCTACACATATATACGAAGCATATCTAATAGGCACATCAAACATGCTTCAAAGCAATTATGTTCAACTAAATCAAAGTATCAACTACATAGCTTATGAACACAACTCATATTCGGCATTCATCAATTCGGCTTTTCAGAATCTGAAAAGCAGGATTAACCCAAGCACCACAGCTACATTGCATGCCAGCCCAGTTGAAAGAACCTAATCGAGACTTGCACCCCATGCAATAGAGCTTCTCCCAAACATATCCTTCTTGAACTGGTGTAAAAGTAAATTACCAAATTTAGCATCTTCAAAAGTTGGATTCATGATTACTGTATTGAAAATAATAATAATAAAGACAAAACTTAAGCCAATACTCTTACGGTCTTACCTGTTTGCATCCACTTCAAAGGCTCGACAAATATAGCAGAGCATTCAGGCAACAAATTGGACTCACCCTTCTTCTTTCTCCATCCAAAGCTTTCCTCTCCCTTACCTTGCTCATGTGAAACTATACTCTCTTGTGAAGCAACAATTTGACGGCATTTCTTACAGCGATAAATTAGCTTAGTTTCCTCATCAAGATGTACTTCGGAGCTAATGTCAGAGCTTACGGCTTCTGTCATTATATGAAAGCAGGTGATGCTTTTTAACAACCTAACAAGTTAGGAAAGAAGACAGATTTGTTGAGAAAGATTTACGAAGAAGTCAAAACAGCAGCTGTTCCACAACATTAGCAAAATTCAAGCCATTTTCAGGAACATGTAAGATGCAACATCAGCTAACAAACAATAAACACTCAATCAATACAGAAATATGTGCATCTGTTATTCGCTTAAATAGTGTTTAAGATAAGTAAGAAAATTTCAGCAGCTTCACTTGTTACTCATCATAGCATTCATGTCATCTTGCTTTAGTGGTCTTAAAGATGATTGGTCCCAAAGAGAGAACTGAATTATACAAATGGGAAGAGGGGTAGGAAGGAAGTAGCAAGGAATATTGCAATCAATCAAAATATATGCAGAAGATAATTATCAGGGGTAAAAAATCTAGAAAAGAACAAAGACTATAAAAGTTCTCACGCAAAGTTCTGAAACATAATATGCAAACTAAAGACTGCAGAATCTTCTTAGTCAATAGGCCATTTTGATCTCTTCAACAATATCCATTATATACAATCAAATACAAAGAACTATACAAGATAAATCCAAAAGCTTAATACGTAGTATATACTGAGGAAAATATATTATTTGGCCTAATGTAAATTTCAGAATCTGAAGATGCTATAGTCAAAATCCTTCCAAGATTATTTCCCCCAAATTATTAAAACCATATCAAATGGAAAAATATGCCTAATACTGCCTCTAAATTAGTTTCAGAGCAACAACACTGATCTCATTCCAGCCAAGCAAAGCTTCTGCAACAAACTCTCGTTTTACACATATTAAAACATATTAATATGTTTTAGTATGTCCAAATTAGTTTCAGAGCAATAACACTGATCTCATTCAAGCACAAGCTTCTCCTCCATTTGTAGCTTGTACTCAATGCTCAATTCATCCATCTAGCATACATGCAAACATATTGAAACAGCGATTCTATATCTCAATTATGCCGTCCTTTGTCTAGAAAAGAAGGATATCAAACCAAGTACATATCACACACTAAGAGACAAGCTTACAATCTTAATATTCTTTATAATTGACCACAATATTCCACTGAAACCTACTGATCTATGTCACCATACTGGAACAAAAACAGTAAAACACCAACCACCAGAATCTTTATAAAAGGAAAGAAAGAGCGAATGGATGA
The DNA here is from genome assembly GCF_948465745.1 of Chenopodium album. NCBI lineage: Eukaryota > Viridiplantae > Streptophyta > Magnoliopsida > Caryophyllales > Amaranthaceae > Chenopodium > Chenopodium album. The sequence continues at coordinate 11,117,141 of NC_137844.1, forward strand.
GGTAAGGAATACAGTACTATGGCATATTAGCATCTAGCAGAAAAGCAATCAATTACAAAACCACCAAGGTCCAACACATGGGTTTACTTTGTTCCTGAAGACATTCGTAGGGAAGGACCTCAAGAATATGATATGTAAATCTTCTCATATTGGTCACACCTTCCCTTGCTGGCCCATTGGAATGAAAAGGAAACTCTTTAATGCAAGAGAAAGTGAAATGAGGATATACTCCATATTATTGTATACAAAAAAAACAATCCTCGCAGTATCAATCAATCCAAGCCTTAATCCCATAAGTGGGGTCGGCTACATGAACCAAATTTGATTATTTTGTGTAATCATCAATCCTCACAGTAGAAATGAAGAATAATACAAAACCAACAAAGTACTTATGCTCCTAAAAAACCCTCACATAGAAAAGTGAAAAAGAATAATCTAGTCGTATACAAACAAAATGATTCTTAAAAGTCACCATGGAAGGTAAGAAAGTTTGGGCAGACTTAGAACTCCGCTAATTAATATCTCCCCAAAATTCTACTCCAGTACTCCGTAGTATTCAAAGGAACATATCGGTTTGACAAAGCACTATCATGTACCCTCTCCACATGGGCAGCAGCACTCAGGTCCCCAATTCGCCTTAATGTTTCAGCTAGACATTTAAACTGAAATTCAATAGAAAGACTACTTCGGCTTGACCATAAGTAATTAGGTCCCCAATTTGCCTTACGGTGTGTTTGGATTGAAGGAAATGGAGGGAAAGGAACGGAAGAGAAAAGAAATGGAGAGATGTGATATCTTTTATTTGGATAACAAATGAGGAAGGCAGGGAATTGGAGGGAAGAGAAATGGAGGGATTAAATTGTAGGAAAATGATCCCTCTAACAATGGAGAGATTTGGAAGGAAAACTCACCCTTCTTCCCTCCCCTCCCTTTCCCTCCCCGCCTCTTCTCCTCCCTCCCCCTCTTTTCCTTCCTCTTTCTTTATCCAAACACAGTGTTAATGCTTCGGCTTGACCATAATTCAATAGAAAGGCTACTTCGTGGAATTAAAAGATCATTCAACTATCATATACTATCTCCACAATGCACCACCCATACAGTACTTAAGTACCCCAATTTTCTATATTTCCTTGGCTTACCTTTAAAATTTTGAAGGCAAGAGGTTGTTCAAGTGTTCAACTAGTGAAATACAAGTATAAGAAAGTCTAAGATTTCGATTACCGGTTATGAGCACAAAGCTTAATCCATTGAAGACAAGACTAGGATAAACACCAACTCAAATCAAATACCCAAAATAAAGTCCAAATCTTGCTACACTCTGCAATAATCAGCACTATGCCACAAAATACCCAAAAACATTATATAATACCCAGAAAATACAAATATGACAATCAAATTACATGTTAAGGAAAACCCAAGTAGGATTTTGAACAAAAATTATAACTTGACGATTAAAAAGGTCGAAAATATTAAGAATTTAGAACAAAAATCTAATGAATTCATGATCAAATAACAAAACGCATGTCGGAAAATAGGAATTAATGTATAAGTATAAACACATGAGTTGTAAAACATTGGCACACAAAAAAATTGATGAAAGCAGAAGAGAGAAGAGTACCTTGGAAGATGATGTTACTCCTTGTTGGAAGTTCTTGATATAAAACAAGAGTGTTGGGAAAAATAAGAGAGAAAGAGAGAGAGAAATAAATGGATGGGGAAAAAGTCCCACATTGATTGGGGAGGAAGGTTTTTCCTTGTTTTTATAATGTAGTGCTTTAGCACTACTTAGTTGAGTGAGTTGGAGGTGTACACACACACGCGCGCGCGCCGAGCCGGGTCGGGCTCGGGCCTTGGGGTCTTGGGGAATGCGCGGGCGTGGGTCCTTGTTATCTTTTTGGAGAAATTTTATTTCCCTTTTCTTTGTTAAAGAATTAATCAGCCATTAATTCCTTGATTGTAGCTGACTGATTAATTCCTTGTTTCTTGCCTCAGTTGTTGACTGACCAGATTAATCTGGTCGTTTTCTTGGCCAGATTCTTCCCACCTTTCATGCTTTCCGTTTTTTCTCTTCACCCTATAAATATTCGGTGGTTTTCTTAGCCAAAACACACGACACAATCAGTCTTCTCTCTTCTCTAAACTTATCTAAATACATGTTCTTTCTGTTCTGTTTTCTGGGCAAGTATTCTGAGTTCCAGTCGGGTTTGTGAGTGCACATAAACTCCGGCGCCGTGCTTACCCTGGAGGGCGACCGCAATTGTCTACTGCACCGGGAGGTAGCGCGGAATCGTCTTTTAGGTCAGTGGTTCTCCACGACGCGGCTATTGTCAGTTTGGTTCACGCATCAAGAGATAAGTTATTTCTGTTTTATTGCTTATTAGTATAACAATCTAAAAGACGATTATGGCTTCCAAATTCCTTGTTCCTGATATGTCTAAACTAGAACCTCTTGATGGAAAGAATTATAAACGTTGGGCTGTTAGGATGCATTTTTATTTGGAGCAGATTGATGTTGCATATGTTCTTGATGATATTGTTGAACCTGTTGATAAAGATGATTTGTCTGAATCTGAGATTAAGTTTTCTAAGGATGATAGAACTTGTAAGGGCATGTTGTTGCATTATATGTCGAATAGTCTGTTGGATATTTATATGGGTTTCTATCATGCTAAGGATATTTGGGATGCTTTAGAGAAAAAATATGGAACTGATGATGCTGGTACTAAACGTTATTGTGTTAGTAAGTGGTTAAGTTTTCAAGTTGTTGATGATAAGCCTATTATTGATCAGATTCATGCTTATGAGAGTATTTGTATTAATATGGCTGCTGAAGGTCTGTCTATTTGTGATACTACCCTTGCTATTGTTCTCCCTCCCTCTTTGAAGGATTTTCGTAACCAACTCATGCACAAAAAGAAAGACCTAACCTTAGAGGAACTTGCTGCCCACCTCAAAATTGAGGAGGAAAACCGTATCAAAGACAAAACCCCTTCTGTTTTTCCTTCCTCTTCTTCTGCCAAAGCCAACCTTGTTGAACCCAAATCAAACAACCAGTCCAAAGCCAAAAACAGTAACCTTAAGCCTAATGGGAAAATTCAGAAGTACAAGTTTAAGGGAATCTGTTATGAGTGTGGTTTGACTGGTCACAGGGCTAGAGATTGCAGGGTCAAGAAGAAGAATGGGCAAAGTCAAGCAAATCTTATTGAGGATTCTGACGTTATTGTTGCTGTTGTTTTAGAAGCTAACTTTACAGGTAATGCTGCTGAGTGGATTGTTGACACTGGAGCTACCAGGCACATCTGCGCCAACAAGGACATGTTCACTACCTATGACAAGGTTGAAGGTGAAAATGTCTTCATGGGCAACTCAGCTTCTGCTTCTATCCAAGGCAAAGGGAAGATCGTTCTCGCTCTCACTTCTGGAAAATTGCTTACTCTCACTAATGTTTTGCATGTTCCAGAAATGCGCAGGAATTTAATTTCTGGCAGTTTGCTCATGAAAGCTGGACTGAAGCTCTCCTTTGATTCTGATAGATTAGTTCTTACTCACAATGGGGAATTTGTGGGGAAGGGCTTTTGTAATGGGGGGCTTTTTACTCTTGATGTTAAAATTGACACTATGAATAAGAATGCTAGTACTTCTTCTGCTTATATTGCTGAGTCTATTGATTTATGGCATGCTAGATTAGGTCACGTTAATTTTGATTCTGTTAAAAGGCTTAAACACTTAAATTTGATTCCAAGTTTTTCTAAAACTGATTTTTCGAAATGTCAAGTTTGTGTTGAAGCCAAATTTACTAAGAAGCCATTTAAATCAGTAGATAGACAGACTGAAGTACTAGAACTTGTTCATAGTGACTTAGGTGATTTTAATAATCACGAAAGTAGAGGGGGTAAAAAGTATTATATTACTTTTGTTGATGATTGTTCACGTTTTTGTATGGTTTATCTTCTCAGGTCTAAGGACGAAGCTGAGGAAATGTTCCTCAAATATAAAGCTGAGGTAGAAAACCAGTTGGACAAAAAGATCAAGAGGGTTAGGAGTGACAGGGGTGGGGAGTACAGCCCTGACACTCTTAAGGCATTTTGTGAGCAACTTGGCATTGTTCATGAGACGACGGCTCCCTATTCACCCGAACAAAACGGTATAGCTGAAAGGAAAAATAGAACTTTAAAGAATATGATGAATTCTATGCTTATTAGTTCTGGGCTTCCTAATAACATGTGGGGGGAGGCTATTCTTTCTGCTTGTCATGTTTTGAACAGGGTTCCTCACAAGAAGCTTGACAAGACTCCATACGAAATATGGAAAGGTCGAGCGCCAAACCTGAAATACTTGAAAGTGTGGGGGTGCCTAGCAAAAGTAGGCATACCTAGCTTCAAGAGGGATAAGATTGGTCCCAAAACTGTTGATGCTATTTTTATTGGCTATACTTATCAAAGTGCAGCTTATCGTTTCTTTGTTAAAGGTGCTAACAATTCTTATGCAGGTGGTCATATCATTGAAGCAAGAGATGCTGAGTTCTTTGAGAACATTTTTCCTTTGAAAATGTCTCCTTCTAATGATAGTGAATTGCATGCTAGTAGTTCTGTTAGTTTACCTATTTCTAATGCTCCTATTACTAACGATGATTCTGTTTTGGAGCCAAGGAGAAGCAAAAGGGCAAGAAAGGAAAATAGTTTTGGTCCTGATTTTATTACTTCTTATTTATCTGAATCTTCCTTAATTGATGATGATTTTGTGCATATTTTTGTTTTGGAAGATGATCCAAGAACCTATGATGAGGCAATGAGGTCAGTTGATGTTGTATTTTGGAAAGAAGCAATTGATAGTGAATTACAATCAATTCTCAATAATAACACTTGGGAATTGGTTGAACTTCCTAGAGGTTGTAAGCCCATTACTTGTAAATGGATCTTTCGGAAAAAATTAAAGGCCGATGGATCCATAGACAAGTATAAGGCAAGGATAGTGGTAAGGGGTTTTACTCAAAAGTTTGGCATTGATTATTTTGATACTTACTCTCCTGTTACTAAAATTGCAACCATTAGGACTTTAATTGCTCTTGCTTGCATTTTTGGTCTTGTTGTTCATCAAATGGATGTCAAAACTGCATTTTTGAATGGTGACTTGGATGAGGAGATTTACATGGTCCAACCTGAAGGGTTCGTTGTTCCAGGACAAGAGGAGAAGGTTTGTAAGTTAGTCAAGTCATTGTATGGGCTTAAACAAGCTCCAAAGCAATGGCATGACAAATTCGATAAGACTATGACTGGTAATGGTTTTCATGTTAATGAAGGTGACTCTTGTGTTTATTTTAAGCATGATAGTCATGGGTGTGTAATTATTTGTCTTTATGTGGATGATATGTTGATTTTTGGGACTAACTTGGATCGTGTAAATGAGACAAAACAGTTTTTGAGTTCGAATTTTGAAATGAAAGACATGGGTGAGGCAGATGTGATTTTGGGAGTAAAAATCAAGAGGACTCCAAATGGCATCTGTCTGAATCAGTCACACTATGTTGAAAAACTTCTTAAAAAGTTTGACTCATTTAATGTCGATCCAGTTAAGACTCCCTATGACCTAAGTTTCCACTTAAAGAAAAATAATGGTAATCCAGTTAATCAGTCTGAATATGCTAGAATTATTGGTAGTGTTATGTTTCTTATGAACTACACTAGACCTGACATTGCTTATTCTGTTAGTAGGTTGAGCAGGTACACTCATAATCCAAGCAGTGATCATTGGATTGCTCTAAGGAGGTTGCTTAGGTACCTTAAGGGTACTATGGATTGGGGTTTGCACTACTCCAAATTTCCTGGAGTTTTGGAGGGTTTTTGTGATGCCAACTGGGTATCCGATAATGATGAAGTTAACTCCACTAGTGGCTATGTCTTCACCCTTGGGGGTGGAGCCGTATCCTGGAAATCTTGTAAGCAATCTTGTACTGCTATGTCTACTATGGAATCTGAGTTTATTGCTCTTGAATTGGCAGGTCATGAGGCAGAATGGTTGAGGAACATGCTTGCAGATATTCCACTGTGGGGGAAGCCAGCTCCTTCAGTTGCACTTCATTGTGATTCGCAAGCTGCTATTGCTGTTGCACACAACCATGCCTATAATGGGAAGAAGAGACACATCCGTCTGAGGCATAAAGCCGTCAGAAATTTGTTGTCTGAAGGGGTGATATCACTAGACTATGTTAAGTCCGAAAAGAACATTGCGGATCCGTTAACTAAAGGCCTATGTAAAAAACTAGTTTTGGAAACATCGGAAGAGATGGGGCTAAAGCCCGTTGTATGAATTGTGAAATAATGAACTCCTACTCACTATGAGTTCAAAGGGGAACGTTATGTAATAATTCGGAAGCACATTTTCATTTTATTTGTCCATCTCTAGATGTTTGTTTTGTGCTTAGCTACATATGAGAAGGAGGTTGAGCATACGGCTCTTAATGAACCCATATCCATATTTTTGGAGGTGTGTTGTAGCTCACACTTGATGGAGTTCACCTACTTAGGTGTGGAAGTGTGGCCGCTTCCTATGAGTATTTCGTGGGCTTATACTCTAGAGCACCTATGAGCATCCAGGCTGGACGTATGGCCAGTATAATGCGTCATCTTTATTCGCGGAATTTCAGAATATTATACATGTTCAATTGTGTGGCTCAAAGTGACGGGTCCCTAACTCCCTATTGAGTTCAAGACGAAGGTCACTTGTTAGGTGAGGGATCATAGCTTGATGTCCACTATGTGTTAATTCAAGTCGCGAGACATTGACACTTATGCAATTGTTTTGTTTTGCCCAGAATTCATTTTTCCTTTCTTTCTTTTTCATATCTTCGAACCTGTGGGGGATTGTTGGAAGTTCTTGATATAAAACAAGAGTGTTGGGAAAAATAAGAGAGAAAGAGAGAGAGAAATAAATGGATGGGGAAAAAGTCCCACATTGATTGGGGAGGAAGGTTTTTCCTTGTTTTTATAATGTAGTGCTTTAGCACTACTTAGTTGAGTGAGTTGGAGGTGTGTGTTACTCCACACACACACGCGCGCGCGCGCGCGCCGAGCCGAGCCGGGTCGGGTCGGGCTCGGGCCTCGGGACTTGGGACTTGGGGTGGGGTCTTGGGGAATGCGATGCGCGGGCGTGGGTCCTTGTTATCTTTTTGGAGAAATTTTATTTCCCTTTTCTTTGTTAAACAGAATATTCCTTTTTGTCTGTTGGGTTTATTCTTTTCTGACTGTTGTGAGAATTAATCAGCCATTAATTCCTTGATTGTAGCTGACTGATTAATTCCTTGTTTCTTGCCTCAGTTGTTGACTGACCAGATTAATCTGGTCGTTTTCTTGGCCAGATTCTTCCCACCTTTCATGCTTTCCGTTTTTTCTCTTCACCCTATAAATATTCGGTGGTTTTCTTAGCCAAAACACACGACACAATCAGTCTTCTCTCTTCTCTAAACTTATCTAAATACATGTTCTTTCTGTTCTGTTTTCTGGGCAAGTATTCTGAGTTCCAGTCGGGTTTGTGAGTGCACATAAACTCCGGCGCCGTGCTTACCCTGGAGGGCGACCGCAATTGTCTACTGCACCGGGAGGTAGCGCGGAATCGTCTTTTAGGTCAGTGGTTCTCCACGACGCGGCTATTGTCAGTTTGGTTCACGCATCAAGAGATAAGTTATTTCTGTTTTATTGCTTATTAGTATAACACTCCTGTCAGTGTGGGTGCGACAAGATGGTTAAGTTATTTGATGGTGCTCAAATTGCCCAAGTGCCGGAGAGGGTTCCTTCCTTTGGGCAATTAGGAGTAATTGAATAAACAAAAAAATCAACGGAAATAATCAAAGGTAACTCTTATTTATCTTGGGGTAATTTTAGCCAATTTAGAGTGGGAAAATTTAAGTTTAAAGTACGATAATTTTAATAAGGATAGTATGATTACCTTTGCAAACACACTAGATTTGATTTTTACTATTTTTAAATTAGCATCTTTATTCTGTTAAAAAAAATACATAGGTAACACTTAGTTATGTCAAGATAATTTTAATCATAGGAAAAATTGCCACCATTAATTCCAATTTTGCCTCGTCTGCCAATAATAATCCTTACTTTCGATTATTTACCATCACTCCCAACTTTATACCCTATTAACTTCTATTGCACCCAACCGGTCATCCAACCTAATATTACAGGTTACAAGACACGTGTCAGCCTATAATTGGCTTAAAACTTTAAAAAAAAAAAAAAAAAAACCCTAAAAACCACCCATGCCCAGCAGCTGCCACCACACCCAGCCCCCACCCCTATCTCGGAAAACACCACACCCCCACCCCCACCCTGCCGGAAAATCGGCCCCATCCCCGAAAACCCCTCCCCCATAGCCAGAAAACGGCGCCCAGTCTTCCCCCTCCCTCGAAATCCACCCCTTCCCTTCCCCCACCCCCAAAAATCCCCTTCCCCTCCCTCGAATTTCACCCCTTCTCCTAACCACCGGCAATAATCGGCCACAAACGGCCGAAATCGGCTGGTTTAAGGTTGAAATCAACTATTCAGCTCCTCCAACATCGGCCGATTTCGCCCATTTGTGGCCAATTTTCGTGGTCGATTTTGGGGAGGGGGTTGCTTTGGGGCCAATTTTGGTGGGAAAACGGTCGTTTAGGCCTGTGATGGTTTTCCGGTAGTAATGGCTAGGAAGGGAATGCTTGTGGTGGGGAGGGTGTGCGTCGGTGGTGATGGTGTGGTGGTGGAGGTGGGGCAGGTGCTGGGTTAGTTTTAGGAAATTTAAATTTTTTTTTTATATATATATTTTTTATTTTCTCTATTTTTTTCAACCAATTACATATTGACTAGTGTGCAAAAAAATCTAATTCACAAATGTTTACCTGATTGACCGGTTGCAAGTCATTTGGGTGCAATAGAAATTAATCCCCCCTAAAGTTGGAAGTGATGGTGAATAATCGAAAGTAGGGATTATTATTGGCGGATGAGGCAAAGTTGAGATTAATAGGGGCAATTTTTCCTTGATCATATTTTTGGTAATTTTACAACCAATGTAAAATTTATACGAGTATTTAAATAAAAAAAGGTGAGTTACTTTCTTTATTAATTGTATTTTTTATTTTTAATATTTTTAATAAATAGAAACTAAAAAGACTACAAATTCCTTTTGTAGATGTTACATGACTTTTTTTCATCAACGAATTAACTTTACTAAAACACAATGGAATAAAATTCATGTCACATTACTTTGTATTAATGAAATAATGTTACTCTATTAAAAAAAAAGGATTTGAATAAACTTCATTGTACGCATAACGATATTATTAACATGATATTTTAATTAAGTGATCAATCAAATTTGATCAATTTAGTTTCAAAAAAAAAAAAAAAAAAAAAAAAAAGCCATCAATCAATTTTTGTATCAACTTAATATCTTCCAAGTGTCATGAATGTAGATGGTGTGTCCGACATGAATATGTTAAGCAGGTTAAGTGTTCATGCCTCCAAGCAGCCTGGTGTTGGAGTTGTCAAAAGGCTTCCAACTCAGAAGGTGTAATAGAAATATACTCTTTTGAGTTTATAAGAGCATCTTGAATGGCAAGGGGCAAGGCTACTTTGATCAGGGCACAACTTTCCCTATTTTTTTGCCTCTTCTCTGATCTTGGTTAATTGTATTTGTGATGTCAATTGATGTCTTTATCATGTTATGGAAGCCTGCTACAATATTTGTGGAGTCCTCGATTACTTGTAGCCTTTCAAGTTCATTCCTTACTCCATATTGCTTTAAAGCATGTTGCATCAGTTTGTAGTGCTGTTGCTTCAGTTTGCAGTGCTGTCCTTGACTTCCTGCTTCTCTGTGTCCCTTCTGCAGCAAAGAACCCCGTAACTGAGGATAGAGCTACCCAAGCCACTGCTGCTGTACCATTTTTCAGCCTTAAAGGGTCCATCTGTTTGGATTATGACCTGGTAGTTATCAAGCAGTTTTTGAAGTGTAAAAGTAGAGTCCCTTGGCAATTTTCAATCCAACTTAAACAAATTTCCACCATAAAAATCTCAGATAAATACTTGTTGGGAGAATATTTGTAAAAAACTTCAAGTGCATGTTATAACACTAGTCAGTTGTCAGACATACCAGTATACCACCCATGCCATATCCAGAAAGCAAACTTGGGTATTGGGACTTTAGACATGTTCTTCAGCCTGGGTGAGGTAATGGTAGAAAAACCCCTTGGAAGCATAGGCAGACACATCGTGAGCATAGGCCATTGATTTTATGAAATAGGACTGGCACCACAACTTCTTCAACGGTCCAGGGAGCTAACCATGCAGCATTACTAGCACAAAGAACTTTGGCATTGGTGCTGCTCCAGGATATTTGCTGACAGCAATTTGCCTACCATCTCTGCTGATATTTGAGAAAGATTAAATTAACCAGTAAAACAGAAAAAATCAGCACCATCCAACTCTGTATCATTCATTGGACACCAGCAAGCCTTTAAGAACATAATGGGAATCACAGGACAGATAACAGGTACTGTTAACAAAAAGATTAACAAACCTTTGTTTTGCAGCTAACTCTGAGGTCAACAAAGAGCTACATATTTCTATCAAAAGTATACATGCATGTCATGAAGAGATGCAGCACTGGTTCAAGATTTTTTAAGTTTTTATGGAAATGTATCATCGCAAATAATATTTTATTTTTTAAAAAAATTGTTATTTTTTCAATACTAAACCCATATTCCCTATCCAATACAGCTGTTTTTAGTTTTATAATATAATTGAGTTTTTGAGCACAACCAATGGAATTTGAAGCCAAGTTTAAGATAATTTGGAAATACGGTTGGGGCATAATAGTCTTCAATGATGTTCGATGAGGAAACAAAGAAAATAAAATTAAAAATTGAGGATAAAAAAGACCAAATAATTAGCTAGGGGTGGCACTCAAATCTTAGTAGAAAGGAATGACGACTAATTTGTTCACACGATGCTAAGAATGGATAATTACAGGGGGAGGAGGTGGTAGGCAGTGGCGCATAAATGAAAGGTCAGGTAAGGACACAGTAATAATTGGACAATAATTTTTCCAGGGAAGGATGGTTGCCAGGAAATGAGAAGGGGACTGGGGAAGTGGGGAAGAGAGATGTGAATTCCATGAGGGAAGACTATTTTTAGGAACATAATATAGGGAGCCAATAATATTGTGCCATGTGGCCAACTAACTTGCTAAACCAGTTCAAGTCACCAGATCATTTTGAGAAGACACTGCTATAAATTAACATAGCTTAAGCATCAATACATGGCAGAAAATAGGATGATGATGATTTTTTGATTAATAAACTGAATTAGAGCACTATTGTACGATAATTCCACTTCCTAAAGGTGGATTCTCTCCCAATTTAGCTCTCTAAAGCTAACCCAAACATCCAAAAATATTCAACATACTGATCTCTTCCCTAATATTCTCTTATTTATAGCATTTCTTCTCTAACTTACTTCCTAAGCTTCCCATTACTAGTTACATAATTACAAGGATTTTGTCTCAATTCAAAATAAAAAAATAAATAAATATAAGGATTTTGTTTAAAATGCCCCTTTCCCCTAATATCACTTCATTGCAGACCCTGACTACTGTGGAATAACACAAATAAGGATTAATTTTTGTAGTCTGACTATAGTTGAGATAGCTATTAATTATTCCTAGAACAAATCTTTCAAGGGTAGAATGACAAAACATCAACTGGGAAAAGCTAGGCAATTCACCAACCTGTCAAAGAATGAAGTATTGCAATCCATCCCTGATGCAACTTCTATTGAATTTCTTCTGTGCGACTGCAAAATATCATTGTGAACCAGGTTATAAAACATACTGAAGCCCGTATAAATTGTCTCAGATGAGATTATAGGATACATTGAGTTAAAATTGTCTCATACGGAGAGTAATGATCAAAAGCAGTTATCACAAAGATGATTTGTTTCCCCAGCTTGTGCGCCAGATAGCTCCATCAATATCGCAACTGATTGGTAAATTTTGGCACTAGTAATACTTCCACCTTACTCCTCAAAACCCTCATAATCTATAACAAACACATCAAAATATCCAGCATCTTTCATATTCTCAGTTAATCCTTCCAGTATGGGATATATCTCATGTGATAGTTCCATGGATGAATCCCCTACCAAGAAAGGTTCGAAACCATTTCCTAAATCAACCCAAGCACAACCTGGGGACTTAAGCAACCCTAAGTCCCTCATATATGTTCGAACTCTTGCCAGTTTGTCCCAACAACTAGCAGCAGCGTACATATTAGCAATTAACACATAGTACCCTGGATTTCTGGGCCTCAATGCCAACAGTTTCTCAGCTGCCCACTCTCCTAAATCTATATTCCGATGGATTTGACATGCCCCGATTAGAGTAGCCCACATATCAGCACTTGGTTCAAAAGGCATTGTTCTAATGATCTCTTCTGCTTTCTTAAGCAACCCAGCCCTACCAAAAAGATCCACCATGCATGCATAGTGTTCCAAACAGGGTCTTATGCCATACACACTCCACATTTTTTCAAACAGCAACTGACCCTGAATCACGAGACCAGAGTGGCTACATGCTGACAAAACTGCAACCAAACTAATAAGATCAGGTTTGATTCCAGAACTATTCATCTCTTCAAATAGTTTCAATGCAACTTCTCCCTCTCCTAGAATACCATAGCCAGTTATTAAAGAAGTATATGTAACAATATCCTTCCTAGTCAAAAAATTAAACACTGTTTGAGCCTCTGAAATCCTTGATGTTCTTGCATACATCTCTACCAGGGCATTCCATAATAACAAATACTCACTGAAATCTTGACGCTTGATGATGAAGCAGTGGAGTTCTTTTCCATGTTGCAGATTAGCTTCTCGAGCACACAAGGGAAGAATGCTGGCTACAGTAACATAATTTGGTCTAAAGCCACAAAGCAACATTTCCCTAAAGAGAAAGGAGGCTTCTTCATATTTTCCATAATGTGCATAACCTGAGAGTATCGAATTCCAAGAAATTATATCCTTTTCTTCCATCTGTTGGAATATAATATGTGCATGTCTGTGATCTTGACACCAGGCATACATGGTAATTAGTGCATTCTGAACATTTAGAAAATTAGCACAGCCACCACGGATAATAAAAGCATGCATCTCTTTCCCTGTTTTTATAGATCCTATGTGAGAGCAAGCGCTCAAGCCACTGGCCATTGAAACAGCATCCAACTTAACAGCACAACTTCTCATTTGATAAACCAAATCAAGTGCTCTATCATAGTTTCCAGTTCGCAAACACCCACCAATAATGGTGTTCCATGTTATAATGTTTAATTCAACATCCTCAAGCCGCATCTTCTCAAACAGCACAAATGCCTCTTCCCACATACCCTTGGAAGCATATCCAGATATCATAGAATTCCATGAATATCCATCCTTATTGGGCAAGTTATCGAACAAGACACGAGCAACGCCAACATCGCCACATTTACCATACATGGAGATCAATGCATTTCGAACACAAATTGACTCCCCATAATTGCTGACCAAAATGGAGCTATGGACTTCCTTACCAAAACCAAGATCTAATTGCTCACCACATGCCTTTAGCACAGATGGATAAGTAAATTCATCCGGTCTGATCCCAAAATTGAACATTTGCCTGTAAGTACACAGAGCTTTATTTGAGAGTCCATTTCTTACATATGCAGATATAAGGATATTCCAAACCAAAGGATCCAAAACACTAGATTCTTCCGCTATCAAATGTGCCTCAGGCAATAGATTAAAAGTTGAGTATAAAGTGACAAGCTTAGGCAGTAATAGACTATGTTGATCAAGACCCAAACATATGATCTGGGAATGGAGCTGCCTACCCTGTTGAAGTGACTTGTGTTTTGAACAAGCTATAAGTAGGGAATATATTGGCTCTAAGATTTGATCGTGTGCAGCAGAAGCAGTGAAATGAAGTTGGATCAAAGAGAAGGCTCTAAATGCTTTACCGAGATCACCATGACTAATGCATTCCTTTAGAGATGTGAGAAAAGGATGAAACATCAATCTTTCCACAGTTTCAAATGTTTTTTATGCTCTTCCTAGAGTTTTCAATATCAGCAACTAATTTATTGCACCCAGTATGTTTGATATTTTGTTTCCACTTAACGTTCCAAGGTAAAAAGGGCTCAATCCAGAATATAAACAACTCTCTAGGAGACAACCATGAAGGAGAATGTGGCATGCACAAGGAAGAACATTATTTCCAGCAGTAGGTGAAACGTACTCCTCATACTAAAAATCTTTGTAGTTGACCCGTCAAAAGTAAACTAACTTTTACCTGCAAACATATTAGCGAAGTTAGACTGACAATATATGAGAAAAATGGCACGATGGAAGAGCAAACATTGATATAACAGTATTTAACTCCTGTCATGAACAAATAAGTATCTCTGTTAGTGCTAGTCACAAAAGAAACTTAACATTTACGCTTTCCTTAATATATAAACATGTAGTTCTTACTTGGCTTCCTCATTATATTAGAAGACTCTTACCAAAAATCACATTCTTTGCAAAAATAAGGCTGCTAGAAAAAATAAAGTTGCAAACAGCTAGCAATCATTTTTAAATAGTAGTTCTTCTCTGTAAGAAGCAAAACCATTGCTTCTGGAAAGTAAATTCAGCAAATGTCTAATGAAGATATGAATTATAACATGGAACTTACCAAGTTTATACACAAGAGTAGATAAAACACTACCCTGACATCATACATTCAACAGTTCTCCAAAGTATTGGGGAAAAAAAATAAATGTTAACCACAACAAGAGGAAAAACAACAATTAAGGAACTCTCATCAAGAACAAGAAAGCTTCATCCACATAACAAGAAATCTTACACCCTTGAGTATTATTCTCCAATATTGTGGCAATAAAAGAATACGGAAAAGAAGAGCTATCCAAACTTTATACACCACCATACTCTAAATAGCTCAAAGCAAAAAGCTCAACACAAGTCGCAAAATTAACAAAGAGAATGCCTATAACCTGAGCAGCATCAAGCAAGCAAATAGACCAAAAAAAAATAGGCCCCCTAAAATTGCTACACATATGAGTCATAAGCAACTGTTATTACTACATGCATCACCAATGACTCAGTGAGTACTATTGCTCAAATGAGACCAAAAACAGACAACCAAAAAAATAAACCAAAGCCAGTGAATTATCAATGTGATTGAATCTAAAACAAGATGCAAAGAACACTACAAAATCATAAAAAAATTAATACTTGGTAAGAAACTGGAATTGAAATGCAAGTAACTCATTCAGATTACCACAAGTATAGATTGCATGTACCAAGAATTAAAATACAACTAACAAATTGATGATAGAAATGAAAATCAATGGCAATCTTAAAAACGAACTAACGTTTCATATCAAATAAGGGTTTATACTGAAAATTAATTAGACAGCAAACCACAGCAGCTATATCAAAGCAGCACGGCTTCTTGCAAGCAGGATCTCCTTTAGACCATCATCACTCATGGTATAAAAATTTATACCATCCCTCTCTCTCTACCACTTTCTTAGTCCTCCACATCTACCACAATACAATATATTTTCTCCAAAAATCATCCCACCCATGGTATAAAAATAGTTTACCTTCACACTTTCTCTCTCCTATTTGTATTAATAATACACTTAATTTAATTATAATTATATTTCATTTTATTATTGGAAATAACTAATTAATGTTTGTAAAGTTAATTAAATAAAATAAGCAATTTATGTATTAAAAAGTGAATTCGAAAAATATATAAAACTATATCAATATGGGTGTCTATGTGTAGCTCTTGAAAAATTATGAACAATGGTAATTTTTTCATAATTTTTTACTTTAAAATTTTTTCTTAAAATGCAATTGAAAAAAAAAAAAAAAAAAAAAAAAAAAAAAAAAAAATACATGATCACCAGGCCACATGGCGTGACCTGGTTTGTTCATGTTTTACGGGGACCAAAGCAATTGTTTACCATGGGATGGTATATACCATCAAATGGTATAGTTTTATACCACCAATGTAGTAAAAAATTGCATGTTTTTGATGAGTTTTTACGCCGTGGTATAAAATTATACCACGAGTGTTGATACTCTTAAGGGGCCAATGGGTATAGGAGTCAAATGAATCCCTTCCTCTTGTCCTCTTCTCTCTATCTTTGACGCACGGAACAAAACCAATGGCCTTGTGTAATTAGTTAGGTCTGATTTTTATTTTCCCTCCGTATTTATAATCCTTTTATCTTAGTAAATAGTTAGGTCTGGTTTCTTTAGCTCAGCTTTTTTAACCTTAGTTTAGGCCTAAGTTGTATCTAGTGACATAGGTAGTATACTAGCATTAACTTTTGGGATTGGCCTTTATGAACTAGAATTGAGAATCTGAGAGTGCTCATATCAGTCAACAGAGCATGGTGGTCTACTGGTCTGCTCCCTTTTAAGGGCTATCGGGAGTTTTCTTTGGCTAGGCCGGAGGTAAGCTATTGTGTTGCCACAGTAGGACTAGGGCTAGGATTTCATGCCTTCATGGTGTTCATGTTTCTATTGCTTCCTTATATCTATAAGTTGTTAAATACATCCAAAAGGGTGATTCAGAATGGAACTTCTTGAGGTCATGGTTTTCTTTCCTAGTAATAGAATTATAAAAATAAACAAAATTCATTTGAAATATCACTTATTTCATCACACTCTATACATATTTAAAGAAATATTCTTGTTGTGTTCACAACTTTACATATTATGGAACCAATTTACAGCTGTGTGTATACTGTGTATAAGAAATGTGCTAATGCGATAAAGGTAAGACATTTTTAAAATATCATAGAGGAGATACAAAAAGGTTCACAGCATGACAGCAGCTTATTTTTCACCAGAATATTACGCTTGTATTTTCCACAGCCATTGTGCGTGCATCATCCCTACACTTTGCGCCAAGGTTATAGGATTCCTAATGCATTTGACCTTATTTAATACTATTTGAATATAACACCTTAAAACAAGTACATCTGTATATAAGTATCAAAACCATCATTCAACAATTGATTTTCCATGCCAATACACTCTAAACAACTAAATATTTATACAAGCCATTCAAGAAAATGCAGTTTCAGCATTAAAATTTTCAAGCACACTAAACTAATCCAAATTGGCCGTTCCAATAATTGTGGGTAACTAAATCCAAAGTTCGATCTTCACATCTATAAGAAAGTTGAAATCAACAACAATTAAGCAAGGCAACTAAGCAGTAAGCAAGAGTAGGTTTATGAAAGTTCAACTCTAAAACTAAGTTAGCTAAGAGGGATTTAAAGATAACTTAAACCCCAGAAAAATCGAAGTCTAAGCAAAGTTACTCGGCTCTCGATTCCTATTCCACAGATTACAAACACAATTACCCAATAATTTGGCAACCCCATCTCAAAATTGCTCAATCATATGTTCCTCAACATTTATGAAAACCCCATTTCTATTTTCCAATTCCCAAATCATCAAAAATCAAACACACACAAAAAACTAGAACAAATACAAAGATTAATAGTAAATGACAAAAGATTAAATTCATCTAATAAAAACAGAAATTAAAGATATAAATTAGGGAGAAAATAATTACTGACTTGGAGTTTTGTAGACGATGCTCCATCAAACGGTTGCTCGCCGGAGTTGGAGTGGAGGCCCTCTATTCGCCCCAAGAACAACCGTCATGAAGGCGATTCTGGCGTAGTCCCAACTGAAGCTAACTGGTGGTAAGAACTAAGAAGTGGGTGTCGAGTAATTTAGAGTATGAGACAATTTTTTTCATGATTGCTTAATTAATAAAGGTGAAGGTGTTAATAGGTGAAGGACTGAAGGTTTTTAATTAAGTATACCAAAATATTTAGAAGCAAATTAAACTCGGTTTAGAGTGAAGACCCCGGTTTAGAGTATAGTTAATGGATGACCATTGACATAGTGGTCATCACATTTTTTTTTATTAATTTCTTTCTCTTCCACCTCATTCATGACCAACTCTCATGCCCACTTATATTCATGCCCGTCCATTGATTACCCTCCAATTTTGTGGTCATTGATTGCAAAAATGAACAAGATATTATTGCCAAGTGTTACTTCCCAAACAAGTTTATCAACTTTTCTCCACTCCTCCAATTCTCACGTGAAATCATTAACATTTAACAAAAAAAATTCTCAACAACCACTCTCTATTGAACAAGTGTCACAATAACATACAATGTCCATAATTCTCAAGTGGGCATGGTCATGACCTAGTCATGGGTCATTTCCCCCAAAAAGTATTTTATATTATTATTTTAAGGTTTTTTTTTATTTTTCTCTCTCTTCATGACTACCCAGAATGGGCAACCAATGGCCATACTCTAAGAAGTGGGTATTGAGTAATTTAGAGTATGAGACAATTTTTTTCATGATTGCTTAATTAATAAAGGTGAAGGTGTTAATAGGTGAAGGACTGAAGGTGTTTAATTAAGTATACCAAAATATTTAGAAGCAAATTAAAACTCGGTTTAGAGTGAAGACCTCGGTTTACTGATACTTTATTTGACAGAGAAAAAAAAAAAGCAATAAAATCCCAGAGTTCAAAAATGGCAGAAGATTCAGAAAAGAGATTTCACAGTATCATGGACAAACTCTTTTACTCTCCTAAATCTAATCTCCCTCTTTCATCAAGGTACTTTTTTTTATTTATTATTCTTGATTTTAATCCAATTTTATATGTTTTCAATTCAATTATTAGTCCCTTTTCTCTAATTTGTGGGGATTTTTTTTCAATATTTTAAAATCTTATAATGGTTGGGAACTGTATTAAATATGATTTTGAGCTTATTAGGGTTGGTGGGATTAATGGGTTTTTGTGTAATTAATTTTATGTAGTTATATGAACTTAGAATTGTTGGGAATTCTATGAAATATGAATTGCAGTTTTCTGGGTTCTTGGGGATAATAATTATTGTGAATTGGGGTTTGTTTGAGCTTATTATACTAAGCTGAGCTGCTGTGTTGTAAGAACTGTTTGTTATTTGTTTCGAGAATTTGCAGTAGCATTAGAGTTGATTAAATTATTGATAGTATTTAGCTAATACTTGAATAATTACCTAGCTTTTTATTTGGAAGAGTTAGAACTAGGTATTGAATGTAGTTTGTGGATTATTCTTGGTATTAAATGGTTTTTCCCCCTTCATTTTGTGGGGGTTTTGGTGAATAGTTCATCAAGTGGACAGAAAATGAGAGGGCAGAAGCGCCCCTTTTCAGCAACGGAATCGAATTTCAAAGGGGATAAAGGTGAAGGTCAATATGCAGCTCAAGCACCACCATGTAGACCTTGGAATAGGGAAGATCTTATGAGGAGGTTAGCTACATTCAAATCCATGAGATGGTTTGCTAAACCCAAGGTTCGATTCTCTATCAGTCATTTATTGATTGTTCTATGAACTGCTGCAAATTGATATATTTTGTGATATTTCCATTTTCTTATTCAAATCTATACTAATATATTAAAAAGTATTCTTGGAACAATATATGTGCCACGTGAACTTATTTGCAATATGGATTTCTTTAAGAACTAAGACCTTTGTTCATTACTAGGCTGTGGATGCTGTGAATTGTGCAAGGAGAGGTTGGGTTAATGTAGATTTCGACATCATAGCCTGTGAAATTTGCGGAGCACGTCTACAATTTTCTACTCCTTCAGCTTGGAACCAGCAACAAGGCATGTTCTTTGTCTTTGCTACCTTCCTTTAGTTATTGTTTAGGTCCTTATTTGTTTTCTTCTTGTCTAGGAAGAAAGCATGTATCTTCAATATTATAGACAAACATGTACTTATTTTACCTTTCATGCTTGCTTTTGGGCAGTTGAGAAGGCAGCTTTAGTTTTTAGCTTGAAGTTGGAATCTGGACACAAGCTGCTTTGTCCATGGATTGACAATGCTTGTGATGCAAAGTTGGCATTATTTCCACCTATGCCTGCACCTGTGTTGGTTGATCACTATAAAGAGCGTTCTTCTGCATTGTTGCAACTTTCAGCTCTTCCTGTAATACCAGCTTCAGCTGTTGAGAGCATGAGAAGCTCTCAGTTGAAACACTTTCTCAAACAGTCAATAGCTGTGGAATGTGGTTCAGCACCTAATGATTCATGTTGGACAGAATATCTCGGGAATGACGCTGAAGTTGTTTCTGCTGACTTGTACTATCAGGTATATCTAGCACTGTGTCTGGTTTACTTCCTCCCCTTCTATAACAATTTTATAAAAAGTGCTGCTTGATATAATTTGGTAAAGGCACCTTGACAATTAAAGCAAACAAGAGGAAAATAATATAAACCTTTGTCAAAAAAAAAAAAAAAAAAAAAAAAAAAGGGAGAAATATATAAACCAGTGACATTAATGAGTTTTTTAAAACATTGTTATTATATCTTTAGATTACATCTATAAGTCTCATTTTACATCTATAAGTCTTCTCAACCTATATGAGGAATACTAAAATTCATGTGAAGGAGGTGGTGAATAAAACTATTGTTATGCTATAAGTCTGTAAGTGTGTCCATAATTTTTCATAAAGTGGCTAGCATGTTGAATCAATTTGGGTGCTACAAATTCTTTTGACTGAATCCAAGGTTGGCCGTAAAGTGGCTAGCATGCTGATTCAATTTGGATGCTACACTTTTTACCCTTATGCCTTACTGCTCTAATTGATAATGGAGGAGTAATGTAGACCCTGGCAATGGGTGTAAACATGCTAGGTCAGCCTAGGTGATTGTCGTGGTTCTTGTTGCAATGAGGACTATGAGGATAAATTAAGGCCCTAAACCTGTCACAAGTTATTACCATACTGCAAAATAGGTTAAAAGAACAATAGTAGAGGTTATTTGTAGCATTTCTCTATTTTGTCATCCTACTAATCTGCTTACTAACCTTCCTTCTCTCCCCTCTATCCTACAAATATTCCCAATAAAGAAAGTGCAATACTTACTTTGTAGTGCTGTAATTTTAATTGGAGTCATATACATGCATTGTTTTTTATAAGAAATTCGTTTTCAGTATTCTTATGTTGAATAAACTAGGTTGAGTTATTTACAATGACATGTGGCTGATGTGCAGGCTCATAGGTTATTAAGTTTATGTGGATGGGAACCTCGATTGCTTCCTTACATGGTTGATTGTGAGGACCAGCCTAAACTGTCTGGTAGCAATGACAACACCTCAAACTTGTCTCATGCAGCAGCTGATGAGCAGAGCAATAGGCTGTCTGTGTCCATGTCTGATTCCAATGAAAGCATTAGGGAAGACGACGATCCTGGGGCTTCCAGTTTCTATTATGATCCTAATTCTACTGTACTGGATTGCAAGCTTTGTGGGGCAAGCATTGGGTTATGGGCCTTTGCAACAGTTCCTCGGCCCCTAGAATTGATTAAAGTAGTTGGTCAAGCTGATATTGGTGGTGGAAGCAATCTTGGCAGCAAGACATCTGCAATTGAAAATCATGCCAACAATGGTAAAAGTGATCTTTCTGCTGCAAATGGAGAAGCTGCATCACCGAGGAAAACAGTGTTGAATTTGACAATTGCTGGTGGACCTCCTCCAACTAGACAGAACTTCAGGGCAACAATCTCCTTACCTGTTATTGGTCGTAATGTAAGGACTCGACTTTCTTACATGTCATCAGATGTAAGTACTGGTGAAGAGGAACCTATAGCTTTTAATGCCATTATGGACGGTTCAACCAAGGACAAGCAAAATGAAGAGACAAACTCTGGTGTAAGTAGTTCTGAGCCACAAGATAACGCACCTTCAACTGCCGATATTGCCAAATCACAGGAGATGATTGTAGATAGTACAGCATTGAGGAAGGTAAAAGTTTCAGGATTATTCTGTCTGGTACAGTGCATTTTAATTTTAGCAGAAGTCTTAACATTGTTTAACGGGGCAGGAAACATTAAGCTTAACTAGTGGTGAACAGAATGAGTATGGAGTAAGAGAAATTTTAACGACTACTTCACGAAAGGACATGGCAACATTGAGTGTTGGTGAGTTATGTTTGGTCTCACTGCTTCCCTCTTCAGTTTGTGTTTGGTTAATCACTGTCTTCTGTATTTTATTGCTACTTTTAGAAGACTTTCTCCTACCGGATTTTTCCTCCTTGCACTTCATTCCAAGTGAACTTAGACAAACGTAAAAATTTCTGGGTCTCCTGTGTAGCGAAGAGACCTGAAATTACAGGCTGATTCAAGCCTCTCAATCATAATGATATTTCTTGGTTAATCTCTAGCATTCTTGCTCATCTGATACAAGATACTAATGGATCAAATCCTTAAGCTGCAACATGTATTATATGTACGCTTTCACATCCATACATTGGTCACAAATGTAATTTGTTTCGTCATAAGTTTTTGGCCATTGGGATTCTTTGTCCAAATTCATTTCCAGAAGGAAGAGCACTTGTAACAACTATACAATCCAAGAAAGAGCACAATATCCTCTGATTGTTTTTTAGTCTTCATAGGACAAGTCCAGGCCTAGCAGTTTGTCTACTTAACCTTGCTTTTTCTATAATGCCAGCGAAGGATCATCTTCCACCTAGGATTCTTGTTCACATCAAATTAAGCCTTAGCAAATGAGTATGTAGTATAATTTCTCTGTTGACACAGTGTGCTAGCTCTATTACCATCTATAAGACGTTAAGGCATGACCTAGGTCTATTTTCTAAACCCGTTCTAGTGGTAAAAGCTCTAGATGTAGTACACTTGAAAATTAGATAGTTATCATAACACACTAGAATGAATTTGATGTGGGATACAAGTGGGTTTTTACACTGTCTGTTTCCCTTCCAGACACTTCACTAATCTCTATTAGGTTAACATAATTGTTCATGTAGGAGTGTAACATGTGGAAATCTTTGAAGCATGTTTAAACTAAATATTCTGTTATAGATGGTGATTATTTTACCAAAAGGTTTGCCACAAGCCTTATTGGATCAAATTCATCAAACATTAGTTTCGTAGATAAGGAAAATAATCATGATTTCTATCATTTTTTCTCTTGACAGAATAAAATTGTAATCCTATGCTTTGTCTTGAGTCACCCAGGATCTGTCCCCTAGCCCTACGCATGCCTTAAATCCCCCCCCCCCCCCGGTTCTCACTTCATGTGTGGTGCATGGCTACTGCACATCTGGTGAAAACCTCTGGCTTGCAGTACATTGGAAGATTGCTAGTCCACAGTGGACTGGGGAATTGACACAGATCTGCACTGGCTACTGAACTCAATTTTTAGTCACTCGTAGGCCTGTGATAAAGAAAACTAAGTTCCTTGGCAGTTGGAAAAGCAGATGCTATATAGCTTGCTTCATTACGTTGCACAAGCGTACCAGTCTTTCTGTTCTAGGTATGTTAGCTGCCATTAATAGGTAGGCCAACTAGCAATTTTTTCTATCGTATTAAGGGAAGGAGGTAGAACCGTAGAAGGGATTGGATAAAATTTTGGTCTTGCAGGACAAGTATATTTGAAAGTTGAAGAATTTCCTTGATGGGTAGTGACTAATTCTCATTTGTTGCCTGGACTTTATTTAGTTTGACTTCCACTTCATATGCCTTGTGAAGTGATGTAATATCTTAGAATTAGACTTTTTGTAGTGATTCTAAGTTTATGAACCCTTTTCCACTCTCATCTTTTCTTCATTAATAAACCCCCCTTAATCTTTCAGCTCCCTATCTCTACCATTGTGACCTTTGTGAGTAACGTTTTTTGCAGAAAGCATGGGCCCTTTTAACTTTTTAGCCCATTTTTTCACTGACCACTGCCTCTGTTAGGGTTCTAGTAGGAACTTTGAACCTAAATCTGGATAAGATCTTGGACCATTGGATCCCTTACCGAAAGTTAGTGAAGTTTGTGGAAGTGATGAGGAGAAGAGAAATTAACATATTGTGTATCCAGGTTAAAAGGTAAAATAAATTATGAGCCAAATTAGTTTTTCCCTCAGATTATAAGTTATGATATGTAGGATTAAATAGGACTAGGAATTGGCATTATTGTAGTTGATAGAATAATGGAGGAGGAGATTGTGGTTTATAGAAAGAGTGTTTGGCTGATGAGGGTAAACTGTAAAATTAATGTATGGGAAGGCAGGGAAGTAGATTTTAAATGCTGTAAGCGTGTAAGAGGTGGCATGGAAATGCCAATTTTGGGAGAACTTTGATGATGTGGTACAAGGAATTCCAGTGACACAAGTAATTTGTTGATGGAGATCTATAAGGGGAATTTGGGGACAAGTTGTAATGCATATGAAGCTCCATGGAGTATTGAGGTATGTAAGGAGGAATATAGCAAGAGAGACCATTTTGGATTTCACTCTTTCAGACAATCATGTCTTGTTCCTAGCAAACACATGTTTTAGTGAGAGGGGCATGGAATTGGGGACTTTTGAAGTGGAACAAATGCAACTTGAGTCCTAATTGGTTGGGAGAGAAGGCAAGGTTGCCTAGACCGTAAGGTTATTCCAAGGGAGAGCTTTGCTACTCAGCCAATCAACGTAGCCGAGACATGTACACTATGCTTAATTGTATTCTTGCTTATTTTGATTTGTAAGGTTTGCTGAGAAAAAGAAAAAGGGTGATTGTGAGAAATGGACAAGTATAAAGTAGCATATTCTACCTGGATTCAAAGGAGAGGTATATAGTTATTTATAGGATGGCAAAAGGAAGACAAGCAATTAACAATGAGCTTTTTATGGTAAAGTGTGTAAAAGATTAGACCAAATTATTCTGGTCCAAAATGCAAACATCAAGGAAATTGTTCTAGGAAAAAACCAGCTAAAGAGCAGATGAGAAATCGATTCAGATTGACCCCCACAAGCTACATGTGAAATTGCATTCTTTTAAGTTGTGTGCTATAAAGAGTTGACCCTACAGAATCAGCAACAATATAGAACACCATCTAAGGACTGCCAGCATATAACTTTTTAATCTACTGCATCCACTCTTTGTAACCTAATCTAAATGCTATTGAGGTCTCACCTTTTGCAAATCCTCTGATTTGAATGTGTGTTTTGCTGCTAAGATCTCTGTGCTGTTCTAAAATATTGAGCAGTGCTTGTTCTTAAGTATCTCCAAATGGTGCCTTAACAACTCTGATGACCTTTTTAAGTCAGGAGGAAAAATAGTGCCCTAAAGTTTCCAAGCAAAACAATTTTTTTTGATACTGTAGCAAGCCTGAGTAAAAGTGATCGGGTTCCCAAGAATTGATTCTACTTAGGAACTTTTAGCCTTTTCGATTTCCTGCTATGTTTTTACATTGCATAAACAAGCTAGTATGCTGTAATTGGATCACCTTGCTTAATCCTGGTTTTGCACAAAAGTTCTTTAGAAGTTCACTTGATGAAAGTTTGAAATGGAAAATTGGTTAAACCTTCCTTAACAAAATTTTCAAAAGTAGGAGAACTCAACTCACATAGTACCTGCTGCAAAAGTTATCAATTTATTGAATTGAAGATCAATTTTGATTACGAGTCTAGGGGACATGTGTTACTCCCTACTCCCTATCATCCTTTTCCAATTCTAGGAACCATAAAATATTGGTATCTTTATGCCATTTGGGAACTTGGGAAATAAATGGAACAAGTATAGACAAGGACATATCTTTCCTAGTCTGTGAGCAGCTTAAGTTGCCTTTTAATCTTTCAAATATTCATATAAGGATTCAAGGAGGTAGATGATGATAAAGATTGAGGGCTTTGTTTTTTACTCATATTTTTGACCCACTCTGTCATGCTTGAGGTCAGAAATGTGCAGTTATGGATTTTATTTATGTCATTGTGTCATTTTATTCTATTCACACTCTTTACTTCTTTAGTTTTCTGTTATTACTTTCATCTGCTGAGATTGCTCTGCAACTAGTGCACAAGTGTGATCAATTATGCAGTGTTGAGATTAATTGGGAATAGAGGTATCAGATGTGAAACTTTAAATATTCAGACCTTTTCAATATAGACGCAGCACTGTTATTCCTAGTTTTTTAGGCTAGCACTTGTCTGCCTTGAGAAATAATCTTGCTAGTGTATACTTATTTTTGTTTTTTAACCATGCTTAATTTAACCAGAATATTTAACAGTGGTTTAAGGATGACACTATCTTTCTATATTTAACAGTGTTTTAATTTTTAAGGATGGCACTTTCTTTCTAACATATGAATTCGTTCTCTCCAGATGAGGATATAAGCCGGCAATCACCCAATAAGAAGATGGAGTTTCATCCAATCAGGCAGCACCGGCACTTTTGCCCTTGGGTTGCATCCACAAGGACTGTTTCCCCAGGATGGCAACAAACTTTGTCAGCTCTGCAGAAAGAAAAAGTGTTTACTGTTCCAGAATTGGAGGGTTCTCCTTCTTCTCCATCTCCATCTCTTATCATGGTAATACAGAACCTTCATTCTCAAGATTGCTGTTTTAATAGCCAAATTACATTTGACGTGGTGATGCAAATTCTTTTTGTCCATTTTCTCTATTCTAGTTCTCTACAAATACTATCATATTGAGCAAAAACTACTGAAACTGTCTTTATATTAAAAGTATGAATCAGCCCTTTGCTTGACCAGTGCAGCTATGAACTGGTTTTGGATGATCCCATATTCTCATTTCTTTAATCATACTTCATTTTCTGCTCTTTTTCCTCAAATATCCCTGTTGCCTCGGAGGGGTTGGGGTGGGGGGGAGGGGAGGAGGATTGTGCATCTCTGTTAGTCTGTGGCAGATTTTGAGAAGAGCTATTTTGTTCAAGATGACAACCATTCTACATGTATTTTTGTAGGTTGATGATCCAATTACGTCTATTAGAAAACTCTTTGAGTCTCCACCAGCTAAAAGACCGAAACATGCTTCAAAATAATATTTACAGTTTGACCAAGATAGCTGATGCTGCTGGATGATCTCCAAGACATACATCTATTTCTGACCTTTACTATGATGTAGTAGGTAAATGCATCTTCCTGCATCAATTTTAGGTTGGTATATGGTCTCTGGTTTTCTGTCATTTATGGGACCATGTCAGTGGTCAGTTACATAAAATTGCAATGGAACTTTTGAAACAAAATTGTATTATGTTCCATTTGATTACTTTATGACAAAAATGATGAACAAGAATGAGATCTGAGTGAATTCCTGATGTCATTCTAGCAGGCCACAATTCGTGATTATCACTTTTGAGTAAGGGCGGTTGAAACCCCTCTCAGCCACTACAGCTCTCTTGTCACCAATCAACTTCGCCACCCTGAAATTTGTAGAACCAGGCAAGTTTTGTTAGTACTGACTAGTATGATGTAAGACAAACAGTTCGGAAAACGAATTGCTGAAATTTATAGTGAAATCAAGCCCCCCCCCCCCCCCCCCCCCCCCCCCCCCCCGCGTGTGGGGGTTCCTTTAGTTGGTATAATTGTTAAAAGCTTTAGGATCTATTCTCTTTCCTAACTACTGTTTCATTTTATAATCCTTTTGAATGATTAATTGGGCTGTTAAAAGGTTTAGTCTGAATAATTTATTTCCACAGACATAACCTTCGAATGTAGAAGGAAAATGTGGAAAAACTTCAATGCAACGTTCTGAAAATTTGAAGTTGGAAATTTTTTCTTGTAAAGCTGAAAAATTGAAGCCAAAAGAGGAATTTTCTGTGTGTTATTGTGTATGGAGTAATTAGTATTAGCTTCACTCTTTTGGCCAAAAAAAAAATGCCTATAGAAATTGCAGTATAGTATAGTTCTGTGTGTAATTTGTATGGAGTAATTAGTATTTTCCCTTACCTAAAATATGGAGAACTAGTGTTTTCTTGCACTGTCTTGACCTGACCAATCTTCTCCACAACATCCATTCCTTCAATCACTTTGCCAATTACCAATGCTGATGAATCAAGCTCTGGTGAGTCCTTTGTTGCTATGGTGAACTCTGTGCCGTTTGGCTCCACCCCTACCTCCTCCTGATCAATTTTAAGCTTCCCTTCTCTGGCAACCAACTTTACCTTAGGCGGTGGTTTTAAAGGATCCCTCACTATGATGCTCACAGTTCCAGCCATGTTCTTAGTGCCAGGACGTTCTTCTTTCTCTCTCTCCAATTCTTCAACCAACTTATCGTTCTTGAAGCTCCTTCCTGTTTTGCTTGCAAGCTCAGCATCCACCCCATATGATCTAATTCCTCCATGTTGAACATAGTTTGGCATGATCTTTACAAACTCTTTCCTTCTATAACTTATGCCCGCTTTTCCACTAACAATGTCACGAAATGTAGCTGCTCCAACAGGCGCATTTTGCTCATATAATCCTATAATGATCCTTCCTGTCGGCTTCCCATCAATCGACACGTCAAGAAACACCTGTTTAGTTGGATTTGCTTTGGTGCTTTCAGAAGTCATATTCGGAGTTGACTCAGCTTCTTGTTGCTCAGCCTCACCTTTGTTCTGTTGTGGGATTTCCTCTGCTGTGGGAGTTGCTTCAGGTTCTTGTTGCTCAACCTCGCCTTTGTTCTGTTGTGGGATTTCCTCTGTTGTGGGAGTTGCCTCAGGTTCTTGTTGCTCAACCTCAGCTTTGTTCTGTTGTGGGACTTCCTCTGCTGTGGGAGTCGCTTCAGATTCTTGTTGCTCAACCTCACCTTTCAGCTGTTGTGGGATTTCCTCTGCTCGCGCATCCAAAAAAGGATGTGAATGCAGAGTCTGAGAGGTCAAGAGGAGCAGAGAAGAGTTTGTAAATATTGTGAGCTCTCGGCGTGAAAACTTGTTGCATTGTTTAGGAATCGGAGGAGAAAGGCCAGCATGTACACTATGGTTTTCAGGAATATATGGTAATTTTCGGGTATGTAGGATCTGCGCAGGCGATTGTGCGAGTTTTAGATGTTGCAGCATCCTTGTAGCTCTAATGGAAGATAGCCTCTGTATCTGTCTTTCTCTCTCCTAATGGCTTAAGTAGTGAATTACTCTTACTTTGTCAAAGAAAACAGGAGATGATATTGTGGATAAGATAGAAGCTCATGAATGTTGAGACCACAATTACAAGTGTTGGTAGGCCATCCTCTGATTCTCTTCAGCCCCAAAACTCCATCCCCCCCCATTTTTTCTCCTGAATGGCTGATTTTTTTAATGCATAGGTGATAAGACGATTTGTTTGTTAATAGTCGGTACTAATTACGGGAGTGGTTTGACTAGTCTAAACCGAGAATTTTGTTAATAGTCAGTACTAATTACTGAGAGAGGTTTGACTAGTCTAAACCAGTACTAATTACCGGGAGAGATTTGACTAGTCTGCACCGAGAATGAGAGTGTTTAGTCGAGAGGGAATAAAAAAGCTGAATGAAATTTTTAGAAGAGAAACGAGTAATTGTAAATATAGTTGTGAATTGATTATTGTACCATATAGATCTTCAAAAAACTACATAAACCCTTTAATTATTTTATTGTGGTTATTATTGTTAGTAGTGATTTTTATAAAGTAGCTATTATTCAACTGTTACATGTCAAATACTTCTACATTGATAAATATTACAATCCACAAGTCAAACTTGCTAAATAGCTACTCCCTCCCTCACTTTTTAATCATTACACCTTATCCATTTTTCTCGAGCGGTTTTCCTAAATAATACTCCCTCCGTTCCACAATGATGTTCCTGTTTTGAATCTTTGACTTTTTTAAGGAAGAGAGAATCTTCTAAATTTCTCTTAATCTATAAGAATAAATATAGTCATGTGGGATCTAGTTTGATTCGTCTTGACGAGTAGATTATTAATATCTAACTTTTATAATTTTTGCTAGTGTGAGATTAAAGATATTTGCGGTCAAAGTTGGGTAAAAATTTACATCGATTTACGAAACAGGAACATCATTCTGGAACGGAGGGAGTATAAAAACATAAACTAATTTCTTATACAGGTTGGTCTAAAAATTATTTTTCACAATAGCGTTAACATAGGCTCGATTTTAAGGTTCGATATTTGTCGGTATTCAACTGGTAACATTGTGGTAGTGTAAAACTGCTAATACCATTAGAGATTCTATATTTAACTAGAACCGCCAACATTGTTAATAGTTTTATACTAGCGAATGTCAAACTTTGAAACCGAGTGTCTATGAACGGTATTGTGAGAAATAGTATTTAAACTGACTTATATAAGGAATTATTTTGTATTTTAGCATTATTAAGATCGCTCATTTTTCACTCTCTAAAAATTTTCAAATTTTAAGATTAAAAAGTGAGGGAGGGAGTAATATGGAGTATGATCACCAGATTACTAGCAGTCAAAACTCAAAAGTGCCTAAACGGCTAAGCCCTGTACAAAATTTTGAAGCATTTAATAAACGGATTTTTCACCAAATGCCTCTGAGCTATTTTTTTTATTCACCAAATACCCATAACAATTTTCAAATTCACCATATACACTAGAGTTTCACAAAAATGTCACCAAATGCCCTTAGTAACAAAAGACAATTATTTCTGTTTGTCATTAAGGTTAATTATACCACGTGGAATGATGTTATTGGTTATATATTAAATTAATTAATTATTTATTTTATAAAAAAAACACTTAAGAAACTTTAAAAAATAAAAAAAATAAAAAATAAAAAAAAACTACCTCTAATAAACCCCTACCAGTGAGCCACCTCCCCACAACCACCACCTAGCCCAGCTTCCCCATCGTCGGCGCCCAGACCGCCGCGCCGACACCGGCAATCCCCTCAACCATACCCCCTCCCTCCTCTTCAACCGTAAAAATCCTTCCTCGATCAAGAAACCGCCCCGAAACATCGTCGCCGACAGCCCAGTTGGTCCCTTCCTCCACATTTGTCATTCGCCGGCAGCCAGGCCCCCTCCCCCACCAGCCAAAAACAACCACCCCGAAACCCTAAACATCCCAAATCAAAACCCTAAAAATCAAAATCAAGGGTTTCGATTTTGGGGCTTTTTATTTTGGGGTTCCGACGAGGTGGTTTAGGGGATGGAGATGGAAGGGAAAGGGGCGGTTTGAGTTCGCCGGCGTGGGGATGGGAGTTTGGACACCGCCGGCGGTTGGAGGGGAGGGATTTTCGAGGGAGAAAGGGAGTTTTGCGGATCGGTGAAGGATGGTTAGGCTGCTATGCGTTGCCGATGCGGGGTGGTTGGGCTGCGTCGCCGACAAAGGGTGCGTGACTGGGCTAAGTCGCTGACGCGGTGGTTTAGGGAAGAAACGGGAACAATCTGGTGGCGGCTTATGGCTGGTGCAGGTGGTTGGGGCTGGGTTGTGATGGGGTTGTTTTTTTAAAAAAAAAATAAATTAATTAAATAAATAATTATTTTAAAATTTAATTAACTAAAAAGACAACCAATAAGATGTTACCACGTGGCATACTTAACCCTAATGACTAACAGAACTAACACCCGTTAGTCATTTTGGCATATGGTAACATTTTAGTTAAAGGTAGGGGTATATGGTGAATTTGAAAATTATTATGAGTATTTGGTAAATAAAAAAATAACTCATGGACATTTGGTGAAATATCCATTTAATAAATATATGCTAGTTTGAAGATTGGTTTGCTCTTTTTTTCTTCTTAAGTCAGTTAGTACTACGCATAAAAATGTAACATTATGATGATTAACCTTTTCGTTTCTAAAGATACATTAATGAAAGAAAGAGTTTAATTAAATCCTAAAAATAATATCGTTTAATGTTTCTTAAAACAAAATTCTCAATTCATTAAACAATCAAATATAAATTTCCTCTTCTTTACCTTTCCTATTAGACTTACTATGCGTTCCTAAATCTTTCTTTTTCTTATTACTAAATTTGCCCTACCCTAATCTATCCTTCTCCTCTATGTCTACTTCCTTCACCCTTGCTCTAGTCTTTCTTCTCACACTACCGTAACCACTCACTGCAACTCTAACCTTTGTTTAGGAACCTCAAACTATTGACAACCGGCAGCAAACGGAGCACATAAACAAGCCAATGAGAACAGCATGACGTATCTCAATGTATTTTGAGCCAAGCTGCTCTAGAACAGAGTGAAATGATGGAATTATATTCCAAAGGCAAACTACGCAGTCACGCAGCAAAGGAAACACAGCTGCTCCCTACTCCCCAAATGTTTAGGCAAGTACTTCATAATGATTGGTTTCCCTCCCTTTCGGTCTGAGACTGCCAGAGTGCCAGTAGAGTTGCATCATTTTCAACACTAATCTCTGGTTCTCAACAGTGTTTATGTTTCATGCGATATAGCTAAAAATGAAAAATAGAGGGAGTATAATCGATAACTTGCCATCAAATTCAAACGATAGTGGCCAGAATGAGAAAACAGGCTATACATATTCCGCAACTGCTAGATTAGTAAACTCCTAATATCAACCTTCCATGTAAACGTATGAAAGAATATAAGTGACAGTGTAGATGATTGCAGAATGAATCAATAGTCCTACAGACATTAGACAAGGCACAACTCAGTTTCTGTCAGAATATAGAAGATGGCAGTGATGTCCAGCATAATAGATCTTGAAGATATGAGCACTGGCCCTTCCAACTCCACTTGGAAACAATCCAATAATGTGCCCGAGAGACCTGGACAATGAAGTCCTCAGAAGTCAGAAATATCCGACACCTCTTAGCTCTTGTATAGATGGCTGATGGAAATCACTACCAAATCCTAAAAATACAACACGGCCTGCAACAATGAAAGAATAGAATACATAAGATGCCTCCCCAAAAAAATCCCTGCTTTGTAGAATACATTCCGGGTTGCCATCTATGTAATGTGAATCTCTGATCACCACCAATCCACCAACCCCATTCCAAGAACACAAAGGAAAAACAAGCTACAGTATCAACAACAAAGTGCAAGGACAAGGGGTTCAACCCCAAAATATGTTTAGAACAACAGTTTTTTTAATAAACTAATAGGAAGGAAAAAAGCATGGGACACAAATTTTGGATAAATGTCAAAACATCAATGTAAAACATACCATTTCGCCGAACTGCAATTTCCCTTACACGTTTAACAAGACCAGAAACTTGATCAGTATAGATTTTGGTCTCCAGATTTCCCTCCAGATAAAGTAGTGAACTGCAACATGAATGAAGCTTCAGATATCAGTTGTATGAAGCAGGCACGAGAAACGATTCCAACAGGTCAAAGCAACAAGTGCTGTTTTTTCCCCCAAAAATCAGTACAAAGATAAATACTACCTCCGTTAACTTTTAGTTGCAACTTTGGGGTATTATTTGTGAGATATAAAATATTCCAAAGTTGCAACTAAAAGTTAACGGAGGTAGTGTTTGTTATTGCTATAACCACTTCACTATATATACATTTTTTTTTATTATTGGGTTGGTAAGACTGCCCTACTGGTTCGGAACCTCTCACGGATCAACAAGGCCTGGTTAGTAGGCTAGTCTCTTTGAGAGTGGTGGGGTGTGAGGTAAGGCAATCCCAACCCTCAAGGCGCCCTTAGTGGAGATTGAACCCCAACTTCAAGTTTGGAAGGTCCCTCCTTACTACTAACCCAATACTTCGTTGATACTTGAAATGTAAATTGGCAACATAAATATCACTGTTCATACAAAGTGTTGTGCCAAGAGAGGGCCCTTACTGGGGATTGAACCCCAACCTCAAGTTTGGAAGGTCTCTCCTTACTACTAACCCTATACTTAGCTGGTACTTAATATTGTAAATTGGCAACATAAATATCACTGTTCATACAAAGATTACAACATATAGGTATACAACACTAGCAAAAGTCTTCTGAAGAAAACTACAAAGGCCATCGTGATTTAAAAAAAAAAAAAAAAATCAGGGAAGTGTCAAATTGACCACTTTACTTCTATCATACGTGCAATTTTGACTGAAGCAAATAGGGCTCCCAAGCTTTGTTTTGTGTAATTGACGCCAATTCCAGTTTTTTTAAACTTTAAAAGTTATTCTTTATTATAAGTGATTTAAAATGTTTTTCATGCTATATACATACATACACATACAGTATTGTACACTGTACACATTAATACAACCCTCAGTCATAGTGGAGCTTTCCTCATTTTATTCTCTATCTTCAGTCATAGTGGAGCTTTGGAGACTTTGTTCTAAGTTAAGGCTTGATTATGATGACATGTTGTGTGTGTGTGTGTGTGGAAAGCCTTGCTCTCTCCACCTGCCAACCCCTGTTGACAGGTGGCTAATAGATCTAGGTGGAAACTCAAAGCTCTCAAGTCCATGAAAGTACTCAACACCAACACATTCTTAATTGGTTATCTTCTTAGATGAAATGTTGGATATCATAATGAAGGATTGAAGGCACTATTAAGCTTGATAGTGCCACAACAATATGTTCCATCACAATCAAAATTCATATTCTCTATTGCGGAATGGAGGAAAACCAAGAACACTCTCATAAACGCACACAAACAAACCAACAAACCGTTACGAGTACATTACAATATTTTAACTTCTGGAATCCCCAATTCTTCTGCCCTTCCTCACAAAAGGCCAGCCGAATTAAAATCAATGTTCTCCATGTTGAAAACTATCACACAACTAATAAGAAATAAAAAGTTTCTTTATTCTATACCAAACAAAGAACAATGCAGTCAAAACGGACTAGTGAAACTGTGAAACCAGCATGGTATATAGATCAAGAAAAGAAATTTACCCAGGTTGAGCATTCTTCAGCACAACTGCACCCAATTTTTCCGGATAGATAGCAACTCGATGCCATTGAACATTACAACGATCAGCATACTCCCTCGGCTCTTCATTTGGGAACGGAATCCGCTCATTCCTAATTCCACCAGTTCCTAAAGTAGTAAGTGTCACCAACTTCCCATTCTTCAGCCTCTTCTGTAACGGAATCTGCCCTACTTGTCCCACCAGTATAGCCTAATTTATCATAAAACGCAAACTAGGATCACTCAGTTATCATCCAATCAAATCAGTATACCTTCAATACAACATTTTCATATGGTTTCCCACTTTTCAACGAAACCAAACAATCACAAAATGCATAGATCAAACAAATCATTCCCATTAAATTACTACATTCATCTAGCATATATCCTACTAGGCTAATCTCAAGACCCTTAACCCGACCACAAAATTAAAGAATTTTCTCAAAATTAATACAATGCAGGCAGATATTCTTTTTCCTAGGCTCGGCTAAACATTTTATACACCGATCAACACATGATTTTGTGGTATAGACTATGTTACTTTGTCTCTTTATTTCATTTTAAGTACCCATGACGGACCCTCGACACTAAGACAATGGTATAACACTTCAACACTTATTCTATACCAAAATAATGATTTTTGTACAAAATAGACGAGTTGGACACTTGGACACACCGATGAGAACAAGGGTACCCGAGTCCGAGTAACATAATGTAAAGTTAGCCCTTAGACGGCATATATCATAACCAAAAAGAATGCAAAAATGGATAAAAATCAAACCTTGTAAATGCCGATGTCTAAGCCACCCTCAAGAACTGTCTGAGTAAACGGGCGCTGCCCAGCAGAATCAGGGGAAGCAGCAGCGAACTCAGAGGAAGAAGGGGCCGAGTTATCTGGGCTAAACTCGGCTGATTCAGAGTCCGAGTTAAGAGTTGGTAATTCATTATCATCTGGGGTTGAATCAAAGTTGTACTCTGGAGTTGAAGGACCATTGGAGAAGAAGGAAGTGGTAGTGTAGTAAAAGGGTTTTTGATTTGAGAAGAGATTTCGACATAGTTTTCTTGAAATTGATGTCAATGACTTTGAGGTCGCCATTGATGATGATTTTGAGGTTATTGATCAGAAAAGAGAGAATTGAATTTGTAAAGTTTGGGGGTTTAAAACCTGAGTAAAACCCTAGGGAAATGAAAGAAATGTTGGGGTGGAAGTGTGGAAGCACAAAAATGAATAAAGAAAAGTTTATCAATTGTACGTTTATGTGGTGGCATTATTGTAATAAATGTGTCGGAGTTTACGGTTTACATCCAATTATGCAGCTGTCCCTGACTTTATAAGGGAAATTAGTTTAAAACCCGTGTTATGCACGGTCTATTTTAAAATTATTCAATATAAATTTAGTTGTATTAATATATATATATATATATATATAGCGAGAAACTTAAAGTTGATGTAATGTTGCAATGAACATCTTATTATTGTTATCATTAAAAATAAATATATCATAAATATCTTTTTTTAAAACTAGACCATAAAAGAAATAAATTAAAACACAAAGACAAAGAAAAAAAAAAAAAACCAACCAACTAAAATATTGATGTCCAACTTCTTTGAAACTATTGCTTCGTAAGGTTTCAAATTTAAACAATGGGAATAGTGTTTCTTCCACTTGAATGACTGGAGTTAAATGTCTAAAAAGAATTTTATATGCATATCCCATGAGTTTGCACGCTTCAACATTAAATCCAAATTCAAAATTCGAAATATTATAAACTTGCTCCTCTACTAAATTATTCTAAAATCTCATAAAGAAGGACTTAATTTATGGAAGTATGGATCTTTTTTCCCTATTTTATAAAAAAAGTTAAAAAAAAAATATTTAAACTACATCAAATGCTATCATAACTTGTACACATATATAAATATTGACAAATATTAAATTACAAACAACTATCTTTGAGAATGATTATCACTTGGATTATTAAAAGATGGGACAACTCTAGCATGTATAATAATATTTTCATTCGCTGGAGTGTTTAATTTTGTGCCATTAGAAAAAAAATAACATTTAAAGTTATTGAGCAGTTATGATCTAATCTAACAATTTACATTAAATTCTTTTTTATAATGGTTAATAGATGTCATGGGAAAATTGAGATAAAAATAAAAGGTAAAAAAATATTGCATAAATTAACTGACTTTTCTTAAATTAATTGACTTTTCCTTAACTTTGTTAAATCTAAGATCGCATAAAGTTTAAATAATGTACGTGATTAACATGAATACACAATATAGTTATCTAAATTGCAAATTAACAAAAGTGAGTCAACTATAATAGTACATGCATTATATTTGTATGTGTATATATACTTAAGATGAAGTAACTAAGATTTCTTTGTTAAAGTTAAGTATGATATATAATTGTAATAAAAACAAATTGATACAATCAAGATTATACTACATAAATTATATTTTGAAGATTGATACAATAGAAGAAAAAAAAAAAAAAAAAAAAATCTCATTTGTTAAATTTCGGACAAAAAAAATTATATACTATAATATATATTTTTATTATAGACATACATCTTATAATGTAATATTATTAATATTTTATGATACATCAAGCGCTATTGTCAAGGACGGATACATCTTTTTTTTTTTTTTTTTGCTATTATTATTATAAGGGTGGTTTAATTTTAAGTTAAGTGAATTTACATGCTTCCTTTTTTTGGAAGGATATATCAAGTCTTTTTCATAAATATAACAATAATTACTTACTCTATATTTTCTAGAAGATTGTTATATTTTAGTAAAAGATATGTTTATTAAATACAATTTTTTTTGTAAAAAAAAATTTCTTTAAATAAAAAAAAAAAAAAACTAAGGACACATCACGAGATGACACGTGTCATTGCTGGTGTGTCTTTTAGGGTCTCGTGTCATGCACGGTAATTTTTAAAAATTAATATCAACTTTTTATTATACTAGAGTGGCCTACGTGCGTGTTGCGCACGAAGGGGCTAGCTATTGCAGAGAATTTGTATTGTCGTGTATTTACACCTTTGGTTTGGGTGGTAGACTTGATAATTTTAATACATACTATTTGATTTATGTGCCTATGTAGTGGCTTTGTAGAAGTATAAAAAAAACTACCAGAATCTTGACAATTATTTTTTAAAACCCTCAAAAGTTTGACAGTGTTATTTCAAAATTATTATCAAATAATATTTAATTGATTTGCAACATTTCATATCTTAAGTTATTATTGTTAGTTTAGAACTGTTAATTGATTTGCACGATTCAATAATACCTAGCTAGCGTATTTATCTTCAACTGATTTTTTGTGAGATTTGGTCATACATAGTAATAATTTGTGAAATATTCGTTGTAGCTAAAAATTTAATAATGTAAATTCTTTAATGTTCTGCAACCATCTAATTCTATATTTATATCTATCTAATACTAAAGCAATAACCACTTAGTTATATTTTTCCTCTTAAGTTCTCTCCATAATTAATAACAGTA
Source organism: Chenopodium album (assembly GCF_948465745.1). Lineage (NCBI taxonomy): Eukaryota > Viridiplantae > Streptophyta > Magnoliopsida > Caryophyllales > Amaranthaceae > Chenopodium > Chenopodium album. Next base: position 11,155,386 of record NC_137844.1, read on the forward strand.
TTTTTTTTCTATCATTGATTTCCCTTGATTTTAGGATTTTTAAGTTCTTCATACCTCTTGATAACATCTGCTCAAATATCACTATTTAATATGAATCCCATTCAACTTCCATAGCGGTGTTTATGTGCCATCAAATAATGTAGAACTCAGAAGCTAATAAGCCTTAACAATAGTTGCAATTAAAGGACGACAAGATTGTAAATAAGAAGAGCAACCACGACAGAGTAAAAAAAAAAAAAAAAAAAAAAAAAAAAAAAAAAAAAAAAAGCAGTCTCTTTAATAAACATCCTCTTCGTACATACAATTTTTTTTCTTTAAATAATAATAACATATGAAATATAATTTATTTTTTTTATTATTAAAAAAGGCATTATAAGTTTTTTTTGTAAAAAAAAAACAAAAAAAAAAAAACTTTGAATTAATTGATGATATGTTAAATGAAAAAAAAAAAACATTAAATATATTAATGAGACATATTAATGAGGGTAAAAAAGTAAATACACATTTTTGTACATTTTTTGAGGGTATAGTTGGTAGCACACTATTCCTAAGAGTTATCATCTACTTTTTATAAGGTAGGGAATTAGTTATTTTACAAAAGTTAAAATAATCTTTAAATAAAAAATATGCACACTAATTTGATGTGAATTCTAATCAATAAATAAATAACTATTTTTATTAGGGAAAATATATGAATACTTTCTTGAAGTAAATCAAAATAAGTCGCAAATTATGTTAATACTTTTTATTATAGTCATAAATGTTTGGGTGTAAATTAAGGTATATCAAATCTTATTTATTTCAAGTAATTATCTTTGTTATTAACATATAAAAGATTATTTTTGTATAAGATTATTTTATATCATAATTGATTTTTTTCAAAAAAAATAAAAAATACTAAGGACACACCAGAAGATGACACGTGTCATTGTTGGTGTGTCTTTTAGTATATAGTTATTGATTGATTGATGATTGATTATACATTATCAATAAATTAACAACTTTTTATTTTATATGAGCCTCACAAATGTTGATATAATTACAAAAACGTTACGTTGATTGGATATATTTATTGATTTATTTACGGTTATATCAAAGTGATAAATTGAGGCTCTCTCCAATAAATAAAATTACCACTATATTTCGTACCTCTCGAGCTATTAATCAGGGCTTGCTTCACAAAAATGACAAATTAGGACGTTTAAAAAAAAATCTTGGGGGAGTTTAGGGTTTTTTTTATATAAATTCCAATAAGACTGAGCCAATAGGTAAAGAAAATAACAACCAAAAAAAAAAAAATCTGCGGAGGGACTAGACGTGGGAAAGCCACACCTTTAAATCTCTAATGTCCTCCTCTAAAATACTACACAATTGATAATTGAACTCAAATTTGTCCTAATGTTTGATTGACTCAACTATGATTATTTTTTAACTCAATTGATAATTAGTGAGCAATAACAATCAAAATGAACAATTTTTTCAAAAACTGGAATATCATATCTTGTCGTTTCGAACTCCGCAGCATTCCCTTTGCAACCGTATATCCACCTCACTTATGATTTAAACTTTATTTTGCGATTTCACCTTAGATTTAAACTCTAATATAATCACTTATATTTCAAGTAAAATATGAGTGTTTATATGTTGCATTAGAAGAAAAAAATGGTAAATAACCACATAAAAAGAATTAAGAAAATTTGCCATGAATAACACGATCTTAGCGGACTTCTAAAAATGGAATAACTTTTGGATTCTCTCAAAATAACACGACCTTTAACACATATCTTCTGTAATAAAACGTGACTTGATAATTTTACAAAATTATAGTCGCGTTAATAACTTTACACCAATTATTAAAACGTGCGTTAATAACTTTACACCAATTATTCTGCTACACTTATTTTAGTTTACGGTAAAATGGTAAAAATAAATTGGATGCATGTATGAGTTTTAGCAGCGCTTCTACTGAAACAATGATAATTAGCATCATAATTTGCCTAAATTTCCATAAGCATTGAATTTCGTGTTTAATTACCAGAACTTATGAAAGTGGACAAAAAGCACAAGTAGCACTTAGATGAGACATTAACTTTTATCGTTTCAGAGATCTTGTCTCGAATATAACAATGACTAGGTAAGCTTCTTTACAAATTATTTAGTTTTTATAATATAAAGATGTTTAAATAATTTATATTATGAAAAGATAAGCTACTGTAAAAAAAGTCGCAATGAATTTATTGAATCAGATCATTCTTAAAAGTATTCAAGAGGTAATTCCACACTTATAATTAATAAGGTTTTTGGATCTAAAGAAAGCATATCATAGGTTGTTATAATAAATCGATCACATATTATCGCCTTTAGGTATGGACAACTAGTCTATATTACTCAAAGTTTATCCAGATAATACCATTGTTAAATTATTGATTATATATATTTATATGATTATTTTTAAAAACTTGTCAATTTTATATGGATTCACCTATGGTCTTTATTTGAGGATGGTGTTTAAGTTCAGAATAATTTTATCTATGAGTAATAACAATTAAATGACCTTAGTATTCTAGGTGAATTCAGGTTTCTTTTCCAAAATTTTGAATTAGGCAAGTCGTCCTTCATAAATTAAAATTCTATATATTGTAATCTACTTTGTTTTTCATACTTCATCAGTGGAAGGAATAGTGATTTTCTCCTTTTAAATGCATTACAGAGATGAGTGATGTAAATGCTTCTGATATGTACTTCACATGCTGGTCAACTTATAATATGTCCATGCAAGTTGTATTTTGATGTGCTTTGACATTTAGTTTTTAATAAGAAAGTACAAATAAAGATTAATTATGCATGAAAAAATACATAACATACAACATTTAAGTATTGTAAAGGAAAAATTGTCCAAAATAATTCCAATTTTGCCTCATTTGCTCATAATAATCACAACTTTGGATTATTTTTTGGTAATCCAAACTTTGATGCATGCGAATTTGCTTCTAATAGTCCCAACAGATCATTCAACTTGTTATAACAGGTCACCTGACACGTGTCAGCATGTGATTAGTAAAAAAAAAATTTATTTTATTTTTTACTTTTAAGAAAAATCAAAAGATAAAAAAATTAATTAATTAACTAAATAAAACCACCTTAAGTCTTCACCAGTCACCCTAGCTACCCTCCCCGCCAGCCTGCCACGCCCTTTCCCCCGGTGCCGGCGCTGGTGCTGACCCTCTCTCCTATTTGCACGTGAGCACGTCACCCCCATACCCCGAAACACCTACCCCCTCCCTCCTCCACGAAACCTCCTAAAACCAATGAACCAATAATTCCCACCCCCCCCCCCCCCCCCTCAATTCTCTTCTCACGAATCTCACCGGTCCTTTATTCTCCTATCAGTGAAACTCTTCGTAGGAATTCTCCTATTCTTCTCTAATTCACTTTCATGCCCTTTGTCTGTAAGTCTTCTTTTTGGGTTTTTGAGGGTGGGGGATGGTTTTTAGGGTAAATTCGTGGGAGAAAGTGGGGCGTCAGTGGTTTAGGGGGGGCAACGCGCTATAGGGGGTAGAGCCACCGTAGAGGGGTCGGCGTCGTTGCTGGAGGAAGGGAGACATGGTACGGCCGACACTGTGGGGCAGAGGGATTGGGGCCTAAGCAAATGGTGGAGGGCGAAAAGGGGTGGCCGGGGCTGGGGCTGGTGGTGGTGGGGATTTTTTTTAATAATTATTTTTTTTTAGAATATATTTAAAATACAATAGTTAGTTTTAAAATAATTAGTCAAGTGTTAATTTATTTTTTTATTAAAACTTATTTTTTGGCAAATCACGTGATGACACGTGTAAATTAATTTTTTTTTTTTTTAAAAAAAAATTTACCTATTGAATAAGTTACAAATCACTTGGGATCGTTAAAAGTAAATTCACATAATAATTTGAATTATTAAAAATAATTCAAAGTTGGAATTATTTTGGGCAGATGAGACAAAGTTGAAATTATTTTTGTCAATTTTTCTTATTGTAAAAGCACATGGAAGTTGAAGAGATAGTTTGGTATTTCAACCAATTTTAATACCAAAAAACAATTTCTTTGTTTCATTAATAAGTTTGAAATTCATTTATATCCATAAATTAATTGATACATTATGTTTAAGGTTGTAAAAAAAATAAGGTTTTAACTATAGTTAATGTTCAGTAATTGATTAACAAAACTATGTGAATTTCTTTGAATTGTGTAGTGTTTACTTTTTTTTTTTTGGGAAAATTTGAGTTTACTTAGTTATTATGATTGAATAGTTTAAACAAACAGCATGTCTTGTATGTGTGTGGCTGGTCATGCCGTGTATCCACTTATAAAATAACAAAGTAACCTATAAAATACTAACTGGGTAAACCTAGTAATACCGACTAGGTAACCCCTATAACACTGACAAAGTAACCCTTTTAACACTAACACAGTAACTCCTATTACACTAATGAAGTAACCCCTATGATGGGTGGCCACACCGTAGGTCAATCACATATAAGAATTTGTATTAAACAAATGTGCATATGAATTATGGAGTAATTTTTTTTTCTAAAAAATAAAAATTCATGTGGAAAGAATAAATTAACTTCTCAAATTATCTGAGCATATAGGATCGGATCATAGGATCATATTAAGATTCCACCCCTCACAATTTTTCTCTGATTAGGATCGTACGATCTTAATACAAACTTTAAGATCTTATAGTTTTAGATCGTAGGATCGTAGCATCATAGGATCAATTCACATTTTAATAACCATATTTGCAATTTAGATGGTAGGTTGAGATTGTAAAGGAGGCTTTTTTAATTTACCCTCTGTGAAAGAGGCTTCTGATTTTAATTTAATAACCATGTCTGCAAATTAGATGGTTCGTCATGAGCCAGTCGGCTATTTCTAAAGAGGACTGAGATAGTCATCTGTTTTAGCTTTTAACCTCATTTGGATGCTAAGCAAGCAAAACTTACAAATAAAGTATATGCCTACCTTTTTGCCTGACATTCAAAGGATTATTGATAAAGAGGATATTGCCTTCAGGGTGAGTTTTTTTGACTATCTTGTAAGATTCGTCTCGGTATATGATTATTTTATTTACTTTTTTGAAATGCTCTTGGGTGCACATAACAACATAAATGACATTGGCAAAATGTAGATTTCTTCTAAAAGTGAAATCTTAAATATTTTTAATGCCTTTTTGTTTAAAAATATTTTTGATTAATTTCATTCTACTTAATTTTCCATTTTCCATCACATGTAATTAAATAACCATTAAATTGAATTATTTCAAAAAGTTTTCGCCATTATTTTCTATCGTTTGTTTCTTCAATTACTTTTTTTACATCTCATGTGATGATTGACTTAGTTTCCTCTTCCATTATAATTAATTTTTTCCCTTTAAATTAATTCTCTCTTAACCTCCACAATTTAAGTGTTGTACATCAAAAACAAAAAAATCAATTTGACATATCCTAAAATCCAACTCTAAAATTATTTTTTGAATTAAGTATTTGAAATCACTTTGTGGGTTTTGATATTAGTATTTAGAAAGTTACCTATGTATCCTGAAATCTTGTAGAATAAAGGTATTTAAATGATTTTATTTTTTATTTTTTATTTTATTTATCAATTTAGTATTTAACTAGGTGGAAAGGGATAGGAAACTAAGTCAATCATGTGAGATCGATATTAGAAATAGTAATTGGAGAAGCGAACAAAGGAAAATAATAGCACAATTTTTTTTTTAAGGAATCCGCTTAATATAATGGTGGAGGTCAAGAAATGCTTAAATGAAAAAAAAAAAAAAAAAAAAAGGTAAGGCTAATTTAGTTACGCATGATGGAAAATCATATATGTTTAAATAATGTTTAAACAATTATATAAAATAATAAAGATTCCACTTTTTTCCATGCAACCTTAGTTCATTAGTGTCATTTATGCTAATATGTGCACCCAATTACATAGTTTGTGCTGTAAACTGCACCCTTAAAAGGTTGTGCTGCTACACGCACCTTTGTCATAGTTGGTGTTGTTGCGGCCAATTTTTCCTTGTTCTTTTAGTACTTCGAACTATCTCATGTACATGCATTATAATTGACATTAACTTGGTATGTACCATATATGGTCATATTGTCAGTAACCTTCTAAGTGGAACCTATTACGAAACATACTACCACTTTCAACATTGAAATTATTAAGTGATGTGTGATTGTTCAATTATACATGATATATATTATATGCTACATTAAGTTAGATTATAGGAATGATGAATAATTTAACATTAAATACTCATACATATTGACCGAAAGTTCCTTAATTTATGAAGGGTAAAAAGCCCTCAATATGAACATATGTATAAGACTTAGAAAATTTTAATAGTTTCTATATTATGTTGTTTAAATAATGCATCATTCACAATACTAATGTAAATGAGAATTTGTATATGATTGAAAGGATAACGAGCATGTTTGCATGATGTTTTCTTAATTATAATTAATTAAATAAGGATTGCAAACGTGATTATATACCATATATTTAGCCGAGAAAAAATGTAGATGAGTCTAAGAAATTAGACATGACATTGTGAGCAACTAACTTTAAAAAGTATATTTATTATGTACATACTTATAAGAGATTAATATAATTGGGCAAAAGTTACAAGTATGAGTTTTATAAGCATAATTTTCCTTTGCTTAATACATGCATTGCTAAAAAACTTTATGGATTAAAAGGAACAAGCGATTTAAAGATTGTTGGACTATTTTTATATCCCCATATGCAAGGATTAGGGGGAGATTGTATTTATTCCATTATATTATGTAATCCTTGCACATAAATAATAACTATATTGATGGTCAGTTTGGTACATATTAACATTAACTTAAATAATAAGGATTTATTTAATAGAAGTGGCCACATGTTAATTAAATATTTTGAAATGATACCATCTTGATGATGGATATAAGTAAATGTCATTTATCAAATACTAGCTGTAAATGCTCCAATTTAAATTGATGTCCCAGAAGGACAACATCAATTTCTGATGAACCTATAGCACGCCTGAAGCGTGATTGATCAATAGGTTCTAAAGATAATTAAGTATTTTCGAAAAGGAAAGGAGCCGCTATTGACAATAACAAATTTGAAGAAGTGATACATTCTGATAGATCTTTAGAAGAGATTATGTTTAGTTAAGATATGTATCATGATTATATAAAACACTACAAAAGAGTGTAAACTATCCAACAAGTTTAATATGTATCAAAAGCATAGTCGAAACTCCAACAGAGTATGAGTAAATTATTGGATAAAATATTAGTTGATTGTCTTGCCAATTATATAAATAAACACATGTTGGTGTTCAAATATCACATCGAATTCATGTTCATGCATAAATTAAGTTTAATAAAGTGATCACTAGTGTTGGAAAACTGACCAGAGTTTAAATTTAGAGAAGTGATTGGATGTGATAATTAAATTAGGCCATCCGGGTTTATTATTTACCCGTTATAGAAACATGAAGTTTCATTTGATAATGTGCTGACACTCTCTCAATGTTAGATATATGAAATGAATTGAATGGCAAGACATAACATTGAGATTGATCTATATTTGAATTGTGATTCATAATAATTTGTATTGATGAAAATTTCAAGAGTTATTAGGTTTTAATTTCTTATATAAAAGAGTAATGGGTGACTAGAAGTTCACCAAAATAACTTATATATTATTGTCAACTATTAGGTGACCAGAAGCTCACCAAACACACTATTTAAATCTTTAAAGATCCAGAAGATCGCCACCTAGTAGAATTACAACCAAGTGATTTATGCTGTATAACAATTCTTTTGATTGTGGCTATTATATATTAGCACATAAGAAATTGAAAAAGAAGGAAAAACGTACAATTGCACAATACATGTCTCCCCATTGACATTGTTTTTCCAGAATATATTATGAAAAGGGTAATAATAGATACACATGCAATATAATTATATAAAGTTAATGAAGAAATAATTCTTCATTAAAATTATTCTCCAGAAGATATAGAACTTGTTTAATACAAATTTTCTGAGAAATAAGTTTTGATTGTGATCCTCCTAATGAAGTGAATTTTATTAATGCAAATTTGTCTACTAAGTTGGTATAGAATTAGACACCCCTATAAATGAGATATTTTACCAACTTAGGGGAAAAAGTACAAATTAGCAAAAGTTGAAAATATTAAAAATAAATAAATAAATAATAATAATGATCCCTATAATGGTAGTTTGAAAAGTTATATGCCAACTTTTGTATATATATATTATCAAGAGATGTTGCACATTTATGATTTGATTTGTATTCAGTTATGACTCATGTTGTATAGCGTTGAAGATATATTTTGGTCATACTAATTATGTGTATACATTGAGATAAAATCTTGTCAATTATACTTGAATCACTACACCTGAAGTGTAGGTTGTATGATCGGTTCCAAAATAAAGATATGTCTAATAGATATGATATATGACAAGATAGTTCAGTTGACTCTAATAGTGTAATAGTATATAAATATCATAGTATATAAATACTTCAAAAAGTGGTATAGATATCTGAATTATTACAATAGATGACTTATGATGTAAGAAATAAAAATTATGATGGTACCAATGAAAATTGTATTCAGATATCATTGTCAAAATAGCATGCAAATTAAAATTGTACCTTGAGGAATTATACGATGATACCGGTATATGATGGAACCGATAAATAATGCATATGCATGATAGAATGGACTAGTGAATAAGGGATCTAGAATATATGTCCATTTTAATGTCGACATAATGATAATCATCATAAATTTATCACGGACCAGAAGTCCAATGAAATATGGATTTTTAAATCCACACTGTACAATGTCTTGCATTATTTTGAGTCCTAGTATGTTCATATGCATGTGTGAGTCATAGGTTAACAGATTATTCATTTGCATATGTGAGAAGTTGTTTAGATGCATTTCTCATTATAATTCTTGTTTAATATGTTATCATGTTTTTTATATCTCAAATTGCATGCATTAGTTTCTATATAATATTTGTGGTATATGTAAATGTTCATTCTATGTATAGTAAGGCATATTTACAACTTTGATGGAAAATTAAAAAGACATATTTATATTCCAATGGACTTACAGTTGTGATGAAATTATTGATGACGTCGGTTTTATAGCATGTTATGAATCATGTAAGAAGATTTCCTAAAAAACTTATGTATGACGTATTTATATATCTAGCCCTACAAAGTTATATATTAAATATTGTAATTATTATAAAACTTATAATCTATGTGACTACATCATTGACATCTCAACCTGAAGTTTGAGCATATGAGATTTAGTGTGAATTACTATTTGTATTTGCAAGAAAACTATCATGTCAATTATGAAAATTCTAAAGAATATCAACGGGATACTTATGCGTGAGACTGTTTTATTATGGTCTAGAAGAACCATGATCAATGTATATAATTACATGTGTTATATTAATTCATATGAGATTGAAGAGCAACATTAATAATATCATGTGTTGCCATTAAGGAATGTTTGATCAAATAATAATCATCAATTTCTATTATTCACAACCTCCAGAAGAAGGCGTAACCGCATAAGTTTAACTTTTAAAGTAACTTTATTCAAACAGAGGTTTGGAATGATATAAGATAAATCCATACATGGTGAAATGAAGACACTTCATATGTTCATGTGAACACTTGAAAATGCAAATTCAAATTATGAGGGTCAAAGAGAAAGAAATGATATTCTACTACATATGAGAAGACACCTAACCATATTGGATTCATTGCAGCACTAGATGATCTCAAGTTACGTATTCATCGGGGGGAGAAAATACGCGCTGCACTCTTTTTCCCTTAACCATGGTTTTGTCCCACATTGGGTTTTCCGGGTAAGGTTTTTAATGAGGCAGAATTGACAGGCTAAAGTCGTATCACCTAATCAAAAGTAATTCCTAAAACCACTAACTAAAATAGATAGGGAAGTAGGGTCAAATCCACAAGGAAACAATGTTCTTTTATTCCTAATAAATTATTATAATCTAAATTATCAAGAAACGAGGAAGAATTGTGAGAATTATACTACAACAATAATTAAACTAAGGGAATAAGGAATAATAGAAAGATCTAGGGTCATAGGTTCACTAATAATTAATACTCCAAGATGAAACATAATAATCAATTATCAATGCATACAATAACCAGGTTATTAAGGGCTTTCGCTACGTATTATAATCACAGAATTAATGTATCGGTATTAAATCGCATATCTCGAATCTTGATTTAACCATTTATAAATTAATTCCACCTATTGAAACCAGACCTTAATATTAATTCTCATCTCTCGAATCTCAAATCAATATTGCGTAACTCATACAATTAAACCAGCACTAATCTAATTGCATAACACTATAACAAACAATAGGAAATTAAGCCAAAACATTAACAATCAACAATAACAAATCATCCCTTTATATTAATCATGGATCTCCAAGAACCCTAGAATAAAACTACTCGTGTATAATTAAATCTAAACTAATCAAAATAATTAAATCAACACATATAAAAACAAGAATTAAAATAAAGAGAATAGTAGTATTAAAACTAATAACAGCAAATAGAACTAGAAACTAAAGGCAATGTTTAACTAAAACTAAAAGAATAAAATTTAAAGCTATTGAAAACTAACGAATTGGAAGAAAACTAAATAAAGCTCAATTAAGAAAGCTAACCAAAAAGTTGCGTAAAAACATGAAAAAAAAAACTAAAGTCAACTCTGAAGAATAAAACTTTGAAATCCCACTTAAACTAAAACTAAACCTAAAGGAAAACTTACGTAACCCTCTAACAACCCACTAATTGGGTATTTATAATATAATTCCCCATCAAGCATCAACCGACATCAATCAGGTGGGCCTAAACAACGAAGCCCAGCCACTCAAAACATTAAACCTCAGCGTATTAAGCAGCGTGAACAAGCTCGCCCTATCAGGCCTTACACCGCCCGATCGGGTCCGGCCAGTTGGGCACCGAATTGGACTTCTCTTGTGAGAATCGGGCTTTGGAGTTGGAACTTGTTAACTTGTGCCCAAATTCTCAATTAACTTGGTTTATATTTTTTGTGGGAACGTTGGACCTCTTTTAATCACCAAACCAAATTATTTTAACTCGGTCTTGAGCTTTAAATATACGGTAATAAAATACAATCAAACTCTAATATCTTCGTAGTGGTTAAATAAGTTTTGGAATTGTCATAATCTGTAAATTCCTACAAAATAATACCAACTCTACAAAAATATTAGGAAACATATATTAGTAATAAAAATAGCTCCGCAGAGCTCATATAAGCACAAATATGACCGTGGGACGAGGAACAAAAATATATATAAAATAGACTCATCAAGAATCTCGAGCGTATTACGAAGAATGTTGTACTGTTTTTCCTTATTTAGGTTTTTATCCCATAGGGTTTTTCCTATTAAGGTTTTAACGAGGCACAGTTTTCAATGATGGACATCCAATGGGGAGTGTTATGAAATATCAGGTGGATGTCCATTATCCTCTTGTGTCATCCTGAATATTCTAGATCTAGGGTTTATTGTTATCCAAGCAAACCCTAATTACATTGTATGTACATATACCCCATCATATGGAATAAAGATACATCCATTAATTCTTTCTCATGTTTCTCCCTATTTTATAACACAAAATTTATTTTGGTAATAATTATTTGAATTTTCATCCTCTGCTTTTATTCGTTTAATTAGTTAGCATGATTATTTATTTCAATTTTTCACGTGTATTTTTTGTAATCTATTATGTTAAATTTCAAATTTTGTATCGATGATATATTAGTCATATTTACTATGAATTCTTGAATTGAAGCACGTAACGCATGCAGATAGAGCAAGTCATAATTTAAGTTAATAATTTATGGAAAATTGACATCTCACTTTCTTTCCTTTATTAGCTATTGAATTCAATTTGTGATGCTTTTAATTATATATATTAGCTTAGGCCCCGTGCCATGCACGATAAGTCCCGTGCCATACACCTACGATAAGTCCATTTTTTTTTTTTTAAAAAAAAGTAACTAAATTTAACAAATAAAATTTGATAAAACATACACATCAAATATGTAGAAATTATATAGTCATACCCTATATTAAAAGGCAAAACAAAAGATTAATATATAATATCATGAATTAGATTAAAAAAACGGCAAAACAAAAGATTAATATATAATATTATGAATTAGATTAAAAAAACTACAGGGTGGTCAGTGTTATAAAGGTTACGCCGCACACAAAACACAGTTAAAGATTTAATTCATGTTAATTTTAAAGTAATTTCATTAATATCAATTAAATGAATCAATTTTATTATCAAATATATTACTTTTTTGGCAAAATCTAATAATTCAGTTAAAGTAATTTCGTTAATATCAATTATATGAATCAATTAAAAAGAGTTGGACTAAGATTTTAGGTAAATGTGTATGGAAGAATCAAAAAATCAAGTAAAAAGGAAAATATTTATTACAAAGATAATATAAAAGATTTGAAAGAATATTATTGTAACTGATTATACAAATATTCTAAAAATATTTTTTGCTAAAAAGGAAGGGAATTTTGGAGGGAAAAAACAGCACCAGGATATGACACATATCACCTCCGGTATCTGTTTTAGTATTAAGAGTTATTGATTGATTGAAATTTTATATTTATTTATTAATTGATTTAGTGTACTGATTGACATAAACAAAAACATGTAACTTATTTATTTTTGGACGCAAATTAAGTAATTGATTATTAATTTCGTATTTGCTGATTGATTTTTTTTTTTAAACAAATCAATTCATTAATCAAAAGTCATACGACATCTACAAATGAAATCTAAATCAATAAATGCATAAATTTGAAGCAAATAAGGGTTCCTTCATCAGCTACGATCGCTGAATAGCTCTTGCATTGTGGTACATCTCTCGTACACATCGTTGGAATATACAACCTTTTCGGAGAGACGGTCTAACGATTTGTTGTAGCCGTAAGGATGATTTCACCTGATTCACTCGAACGCCTTTGAAGATTTGACAACCGCTGTGATCCCGGACAACTCTTTACCAACGAACTGATAATAGGACAAAAGATTATTACCTTTTTAATTAACCCTAACACAAAAAAAAACCCCTAAACAAAAACAAACAATAAAACTAACAAAAATTAATGACTCCACCATAGGGAGAGGGATGAATATCTACACTACTTGTGTATATTTATTGAAAATTAGATTAAAAAAACTAAAGAAAATTAAGGGAAAAGGGTCAAAATAGTCTAATTTTCAAATAAATTAGACTATTTTCGGCCTAAACAACTAAGAATTTGAAAAAACCCTAGAAGAAAGGAGGAGAGAAGAGGGGAGGAGAGGCAAGAGTTTTAAAATACTTAATTATTTCTATATATTTGATTACTTATTTGTTGATTGATTGACCTTTCCTTTTTTGTTGATTGATTAACTTTTTTTTTAATTTATCTTCAAATTTAAAGGAAGAGAGGTAGTTTAGTATTTACAGGGGACGTCATAACTTCCTGTATTGGCTTATATAATAGAGATTTTTAATATTTTAGTCCCCTAAGACTCTAAAAGAATAATTTTCTGATCCCACCTTAAAACAAAGACCTCATAAAAATAATTTCCTCACCACCCATTCTCATGCATGCCTTAATTAATTTATTTACTTATTTTTATTTATTTATTTTTTTTTTGGAGGAATTCTCATGCCTTAATTAAGAATAGAAGTTAAGGGGGAAAAAAAAAAATAATAGTCATGCTCAACCACAAGGATCTAATTCACTAGAATACCTTTCATTTTATTTTCTTTCCAAATTAAAAAGTGCATTTTATTATTTTCCCTTAAAACAACACACATTAAATTATATAGTCTCTTCTTGTTCACATCATCCCTCTTTTCTCCTCTACTACTCTACAACTCTATATATGCCTTCCTCCTCACCTTGATCAAGACACCCCCCCATTTCTTGCCAACTCTTCTAGAACTTCTCCACCCCCTTCTTCTCCAAAAAAAAAAAGGATATATGATGGATGAGAGAAAAATAGTAGTGGTGGTAGAAGAATCAGAAACAGCAAGAACAGCTCTAAAATGGGCGCTACAAAACCTCGTTCGATACGGCGACGTTGTGACCCTCCTCCATATATGTCCTTACTACCCTCCTAGGTCACGTAACAAGAAGAAACTTAGGCTTCTTCGTTTAAAGGGTTATCAATTAGCTCTTTCTTTCAATGACATTTGTACCTCTTCATCTATTAATGTAAGTTTATGAATTTGAATTATATTACATAGTTTATGAGAAGAACAACATGATTAGTATTATTATTAATTGGTAATTATATTGATATATTATAGGTTTGAATTATACAGACGAAAATAGAGATAGTGGTGACAGAAGATGATGCAGAAGGAGAGAAAATGGTGGGGTTGGTTAGAGAAATGGGTGCCTTTGCTTTGGTTCTTGGTCTTCATGATCATAGTTTTTTCTACAGGTCAGTTTTTCCCAGCTAATTCCTACCCTTCAACTTTTATTATTGTCCCCCTAAAAAAATCGAAGTTTTGTATGCGCTGTTGTCAGTGGCGGATCTTGGGTCAAAAAGTTAACCTTTTGTTCAAAAATATCAACACTTTACAACTTTACCACAACGTTTTAATGCAATAAATAGATATTAAATTACTTATAATGAACAACTCTAAAATACTTAGGGGGGTCGGGCCCTTGCCAACCCTAACAAAGGTCTTTCCCTGGCTGTTGTCACTAGGCTAGTTGGTAAAATCTTAAAGTGATACTCATAATCCGAGATATAATCCTTTCTAAATTACTAATCTTATGCCGTTTTCGGGTGAGCAAAGAGAAAAATTTGTGGATTGTTGGTTTGAAATGGTCCCTGGAGAAAGTAGAGACATAGAGTAGAGTAGTTGAATTAGGATGACAATTAAATTCACATGATAGATGGATCAATCAACAACTCAAATGTCCTAGAAATGTATTATGTCTCACGCGCATTTCATTTACTTTCCTTTATGGTCTTATAAGGATGAGTATAATGCCAAAGTTTGTTTCATTGTTTGGTCTTCTTTTGCACTTCATTACTTTACTTCCTTCTTACCTAAATAATAAGTCGTGCATTATTAATTAAGTCGTGCATTTTATTAGGTCGTTGTCTTAGTCTAATGTGTCACTTTTGATACATGTGTTACACTTTTTGTGTTACAATTTAAAATTTTATATCAATAATCTATTAATTTAAATAATTTAATCAACCATTAAATTAAACCTTGCATATAACAACATTAAGTGAATAAATATTTTAATTTAGTGTTGGGTAATAAAGTATTACTCTTCCAAGTCCCAAGCAAAACAACACTAGTGCTACAACACTCCATAAAAGCCAAATCCTAGTACACCAAGTGTATTTAGCACTGGATCATATAGAATATTGTTACATATAATGTCAAATGAAAAGAGTATTTAACAATTACCACTACACTAGATACAAAGCATATCGTTAGATTATAATATCAAATGAAAAAGAGTAATTTTTATTATTAATACTAGGTTAATTTCTTAAATGTTGATGATTTGTTTTAAGCTGCTGAGAGCATCTCCAATGTTGTTTTTTAAGGAATTCCTTGCAAATATAAAAATAATAAAAGTGTTGCTTAACCATTCTCTTTTGAGCAATACTGCTGAGTTAAGCTACACTACTTAAAATTTTTAAATATTTATAAATTAAATTAAAAATATCATTTTTTATCTTTTTCTAAAAAAATAAATATTAAAATATTATTTCCATCATTTTCAACTGACATATAAGTAGGTGATATTGATTAATCTTAATCCTAACATATAGCTAGGTAGACTATTTTTTCTAAAAAAAAAAAAAAAAAAAAAATTGACTATAGTTTACAAGATTATTATTTTTTGAATAGTAGTTTACAAGATAATAGGTTTACACATAAGTACATAACACATTCATTCAATCGTAATGTATGTTGTATGTTTCACTTTTCATATATATATATATATATATATATATATATATATATATATATATATATATATATATATATATATATATATATATATATATATATTACAATTTTAAAATGTAAATTTTTTTATTACTTTATAATGTAGTAAATAAAGTATTACATGCAAGCTACAAAATTTTATAGCCAACTATTGGAGTACTTTGTAGCCTGAAATATTGATGTGACATATCAAGGTACAACTTCTTGTAGCTTACCATTGGAGTATTTTGTAGCTTAAAAATGTTGTAACTTTAAAAGTTGACGTGACAAAGCAAGCTACAAGCCTTTGTAGCTTACCATTGGAGATACTCTGATGCTTCCTTTTGATTAAAAAATTAATTAGCAAGTATGCATTTGATTAGGAAGTTGTAATTTTTAACCACTCCAAAACCTTACCAACCCCATTTTAAAATATTCAGACTTTTTTTAGTAAAGGGAGTGAGCTAGTCATTAAGCAAATTATATATGAGGAGTGACAAACAACATGAATCAAGGATTTTTAAAGTTAGATTATTAACTTTGGTCGGTCATTAAAATAGAAATATTACGTATGTATCATAAATTCATCATGGGGTAGTTTTAATTTTTTTCCCCTCTTTAATGGTAATCTATGCATACAAGTCATACATGCATTTTTATTGTTTTCTTTATTTAGGGGTCATGTTATTTGTTGTTTTGGCACCTTAGGCTCATGCATGGATAAATAATACAATATGTGAAGGAAAAGGGTTTAATTAGAATTATATATTTTAATCAAGGCTACATTACAAGGAAAATTGTTATAGTGGAAATTGTTTTGAAAAAAAAAAAAACAAAAAAGAGGGAAACACTCAAAAAAGGTATATTGTTGTACTTGTGACACACATTGAAGAAATTTGCCTGTTTGAAATACAATAATGAAAAAAAAAATGTTATTCCCTCCGTCCTGTATTTATATGCCTGTTTTTCTAATTGGACGTCCCAAAATGATGTGTAAGTTTCTAATAATTGTACATAACCATTATTTACTTTTTATTTTTCTCATATAAAATACATTTATCAAAAAAATCATTACTTTTTATCATTTCTATATAATATTTTATTTTATTTTTTATTATTCTCATAAAATTCTTTACGTTTTACGCTTCTCAATAATTTCTCATAGAGTATTTCCTGAACCTGAAATTTGAGAAACAAGCACAATAATACAGGACGGAGGGAGTATGAAAAAGTTAGCACTAATCCCGATTCTCACACATGTGTACTTGTTGTTGAGGGACTGAACGAAGTCACATTGGTCATTCAAGCTTTTGCATAGTTGTTGAGGGACTGAACGAAGTCACATTGGTCACTCAAGCTTTTGCATAACATCGATGAAATTAATACTTGATAATCTTGTCAAAACAACACAAAGCCAATTTTATAACCCACTTGTAACAGAAACAGATGCTAGGCAATTTACAACTTACAAGTAACATAAGCCAATTTACAACCTACAAGTAACATACATAAGCCAATTTACAACTACAAGTAACCTAAGCAAATCCATAAATGGGAGAATCAATACAAATCAATGATAGGCAACCACCAACTAAAGATTATTATTAATTGCCCATAAAAAATTTCTTTATAGGGATAACTATCTAAATTTAACATACAATTAAACCCAATATTTTCTAGGCTTTAAGAAACATAACTCCAACAAATTAAATTAAAGGGCACTTAGATGGGAAAAGTGGGCTTGAGTTGGGATAATAAGAGAAAATAAACCGTCTCTCATAACAGTCTTAGTCAGTGTCAACCTATTAAGATTCTCCAATAAAATAGCACAGATGTCCAATAAAATAGCCTCAAGCATAAGAAACTTGAATTAAACGTTAAATTAACACCGTGATTAGCTAAAGATGAGTACGTGTACTATACCTTTCAAGGAAATAAAACTCTATAGCTTTCAAGATGATTACTACTATTATTTTAAACTTGTACGATACCCCTCATACTAGCATAAGCATAGTAGTATAGTACTAAAAATAATAAATTTGAAAAATGACAAGCATGTGTGTGGTGGCCTTCTAACTCTAATACAAACTTTTCTTGTCGGAATCAAATTATTTTCGCCAATGCCAGTATATCAATGTTATCATATTTATGAGTCCTACGTGATATGATCATCAATTGTATTTATAACACCTATTATTAATTAGAATGTAATTGTTTGTCTGGATTCTAGTTATTATATTTTGGGAAAGAAATAAAAGATGGTCGAAAAGAACATGACAAGTACAATAATATATTCTAGAAGTGTAAGTGATTTTGTCATGAATTTTTAGCTTTATATTTTTTGGTATACATATACTCTATATATTATTTTGTCTCTTTCTAAACGGGCTATGTTATAGGAAGTAAGTGTCAAATAATATTCTTCATACAATAGTTAAATTTATGTATCCAAGAAGCCTCAAACCCTTAACACAATAATCCTCAAGAGAGCTTACTAGCTTAGCTCGATTGGTATGTACTCCACCCTTAATTAGGTTTAAACCTATGCAAGAGCGCGTGGTTTGTGCTCTTGCGTGGGTTCAACTAGGACATTTCAATATAATATATAAATGTCATTTTTAAACTCCATGGTCTATTGATCATCAAGACAGACATCTAGAAAATTTATTGAATCATGTTAATCAATTTACGGAGTAACAAAGTTCTTTTTCTTCCTCACATTTATGTAAAAATATTAATTAATTTAATAAAATTAGTCCATAGTTAAAAAAAATGTACAAATGCATGGTCGACATAGAATATTTTACAGTAATGGGAACGAACAGGAAGGTCCACAAAGATACTGATAAAATGAAAAATTGACCTTTAAAACTTGGATGAGGTTGCTATGGTTATTAGCATCATCCAAGTCTCTATCTCAACCAGTAAGTTGGCCATGACATCTCTTTAAATAAAGTTGACCACTTTATTCTATTCCCTATTTATCTGGCCTCGTCAACTTTTACTACTAAGAACCCTAAACAATATATACATGTCACTTTTTTATTTAATGTTTTTCCTCCAAAATGCAAGGATGATGTCATATTTTTTTTTCTTTTTTAAGCTACCCTATTTAACATAGCTTTGAAAATATATTCCGTTTAAATTTCTAAATTTTAAATTTTGGGTTTTCTATACATATTATGCTATTTAGTTGTTTACGAGTTGTTAACAATAGTTAATAATATAATTAAAATGAAATTTCTTAATTAAATATGAAAATTATGCACTTTTGGGAATTGTATATTCATATTTAATTAGAAATTAGTTAGGAAAAATGAGGAAGTTATTTTCTTTCAGTACGTGTTAAAAGTCTATAATTCAATTCTTATTTTAAAACCGCGCATCGCACGGGGTTAATCTAGTGGTGAAACAAATTAGTCCCATTATCGGAAATAATGATCGCATAAATAATGCTGGTTAATTAATTTAGTCTTAACTCTTTTAAGATGTTCAGTAAAAGTTGTCATACTACTACGACATTTTGATACAATTAGATAAGGGTTTCTTTAATTTCGTTTCGGGTTGAATTATTGTGACAATTACTCTATTAATCCTTGATGAAGACTGAGCCACGAGAATTCTTGATTGTTTTGTTTTGATTGTACACATAAAACATGTTTTATAGTTGTGAGATCATATCCTCAATAGTTGTGAGATCATATCCTCGATCAATTTTATCATAGTGTGGTACCATACGTTAGTGGTTGGATGTTGAGCTATAAATCGTCACAATTCACAAAAATCACACGAAATCATGAGTATTTTAGAATATAAATATATATATATTATCTGCTACATAATCTGTTTAGACAAATTAAAAAAAATATATATTACTGGTGATGAGTGATGACATTATTTGATAATGGCAGGTTGGCAATGAGACATGATAATATAACAAAGACATTGAATTGCAAAGTTCTTGCAATAAAACAACCAAGGCCGTCATGTTCATCGTCATCGGCTAGACTGACTACGAGTGCAAAATCATATGCATGCATCACACAACTCGAAGCTTCACTCACTTTGGATTTTTCTCAAATCGAAGTTGCTCCTTTGCAGTAAGATTCTCCCTATTCCCTCTAATTATTATCGCTGATGTCGATATGGGTAAAGTTTCGTATGATCCGGACTTATAATAACTAAATGAGATATGAGTATTTATTTTCAGGGATGGCTTATGAGTGTTTATCATATAGAGTATTGTATTAATTTAAACTTTAATAAAAAAAAATATCATTTAGAATGTACCTCTTTTTATATGGTTAAACCTTCGAAAATAACTTCTAATGAATTTGAATAAATCTCATCTGGAATAAGATTAAACTAATATTTTAAGCTACCATAAATTACAAAAATCATACTCCTTTCGTCCCCAAAATTTTGACCCTTTTGGCCTAATTTTAGTCCCAAAATGATCGACTCATTTGCATTAAAATACCCACCAATTTACAACAATATTTGTGCAAAATTAGATTTTCCATATAAAATTTTGTTTTTTCATGCATTTTTAATACTTTATCTCTCTACTTTTTTACAAACTCCATGTAAATTTATCTTTTCAATATATTTTTATTTCTTTTTATTTAAGTTTCTTAATAACTGCGAATTAATTGACCAAAAGGGTCGAAATTTTAGGGACGGAGGGAGTAAAACCCATTACTTATCTCTCATACATTACCGATGACATAATTGTCATTTTATTTGGTTTGTTGAAATCCATGATTTCTTGGGTGATTTTGAGAAAATCACAATTATTTATTTATTTATTTTTCTCTAGTATACGGAAGCACAAAGGTGGCTACAAGTTTTAGAATGTGACATTTTGACCTCATTACTAAGGGATCTTAGTTTAAACCTATTTTTGTCCTATATAAATAAATCCATCTATTTATACATTAGGTACAAAATTAAAGATTACGTGGTTGATTAGATTATAATATAGAACATTTTGTATTTTTTTAGTGTAGAGGTATGTAGTTTTTAATCTGTTTTTCTGCCTTTGTTCCCCTTGTATGGCTATACTTTTTAAATTATAAATTACATAATACCATAGGATTCTTTCCTTTTTGTAGGATAACCAAACTTTAACAAAAGAGGATAACAATCATGTTAATGGGTAATATTGTACATATAGATATAGACAAAGATCAAAAATAAGCAATCTGCTATGCTAGTGTCAGGCAATTTTTATTTATTTTGTTCTTATTTTTAGAACTTATAAGATATTAACGCTAGATGTTAATTAAATAAGCTAATTAAGGTTAAATGCATATTAGTTATACCATACATGAACATCTGTAATACATTACAATAAATTTTTGGAGTGTTCTATACATTTATTTTATTTTATCCGTCTGATTTAAATTTACATTTATGTTTGACATGTGGTTGAAACTTAAAAGTTAGGCCCCGTTCTCTTCACCTTATTTTTGCTGAACTGAAATTATTTTTACTGAAACAAAATTATATTTGCTGAACTTAAATTAATTTTATTGAACTGAAATTATTTTTGCTCAACTGAAATTATTTTTACTGATTTTCTATTATAATTCTTCTTTAAGAAAACTGAATTTTACTGAACTGAACTTAGTTTTACTGAATTGAAATTATTTTTACTGAACTGAAATTAATTTTACTGAACTGAACTTATTTTTACTAAACTGAAATTATTTTTACTTAATATTTTTTTTTTTTTTTAAGATGAAGAGAACATAGCCTTACTCTATAAATAATAATAGTAAGAAAAAAAAAAATTACTAGAATTGTGAGATACAAGCATAAATTCATTCCAAAACATAAGAAGTATAGTATCGAATCGCGTCTCTACTAATCTCCAATGCTTTAATCAACTACTTAGCATCTACCCTATCACACTTGAGCTAAACAAACAATAATTATTGAAAACCACAAAGTATGTGACTATATTATCCTGTTCTTGGTGCAGAGTCCCTGATATAATCCCGCAAAAGATTCCATACCAAATTTGTCCAGACCCTTCTGCAATAATATGGAGATCCAAGAAGACAAGGAGAAGATCACCCACACAAGACTAACTACTTAACTAGTTTATCTTTATTTATCCATACCCTTTTTTTTTTTTTGTTATCTTTTTATATCTCATTTTATGTTATTTTCCTTTAGCTAGGTTTGATATGGAAAAAAAAAAAAATATATTACCAAAGAAAAGTAGTTGAAAAATTGAAATCATGCAAGTGGTTGCTTTTGAAATTAAACAGAAAGTGTTGATACTATACATGTAGAAAGAAAACATACATTGTGGATTTGTGGGAACAAGATTTGGTGGTCTAACTTATTTCATGACACTTTTTATGTGTGATGAGATGAGTAAGTGTATATGTGGGTATGTCAATAAATTGAATTGCTGCATAGCACCTTTGTTTCTCATATGTGGCTCTAAGGCTCTTGCTATGCATCATGTCTATTCTCTTTATCTTTGATTCATTTCGTACGTAATACCTTTTTTAATTTGTTACATGTACTTTGTCGATTTTAAAATAATTCAATAATAATTTAGCGTTTTTATTTCACCTTCTTTTTTTTAACCTATTTATGTAAATTACAATTGTTAATTTAGTAATTTTATTAGTAAATTTTTACAATATCAAAGTTTTATAATTTTTGCTACCATACCAAAGATGGCTTTGGGTTGGGCTCGAGCACAGCCTGCCCTGTTATCGTTAGGGTTTGGTCAAGTTTGGGCTTAGTTTTTAGTGATTGGGCCCATCCTGGCTCTCTGCCTGTATTAGGGCCACATGAGCCCATGTTCAGCTTGCGGGCTACCATGTCAAACTTGGCCCATGGGTCCAAAGCCCAGTAAAGCGCAACACTGTCCTAGTCTTTTGTACTTATATTATCCCTTTTTATAAACATTCTATTACTGTTAATTACACATTTTTTTCCTTTAGTCTACAATTTACGCTTTTTTTTTCCTTTGATCATTCCTAAAGTTTCTAGGTTATGCTAGTTTTTATTTTAGCATATATTTTGTTTTCTACTTATAAAATTACTAGGGCAGATAACGAGTGCAATGCGCACGTTATAGCTAGTCATGTCCGGGAATCTCTTTCGGTTTGACCTTTTGTAACAAATTTAGTTGTTGACAACATTAATTAGGGAAATTATGTAAACAAATATTTTTAGGGGTATACATGTCTGCACACTATTCTCAAGAGTTCAAAATAATACTACCTCCGTTAACGGTTATTTGCAACATTTACCCAAAATGGGTGCTAACTATTATTTGCAACAATTTTATTTTTTTCCTTTTTTGGTAACTTTTTGGCTATTCTCAAGAGTTCAAAATAATACTACCTCCGTTAACGGTTATTTGCAACATTTACCCAAAATGGGTGCTAACTATTATTTGCAACAATTTTATTTTTTTCCTTTTTTGGTAACTTTTTGGCTGTCAAAATGACCTTTATACCCTTATTAAAAACTGATTAACACCTAACTCACTTTCTTATTCTAATTAATTATCTCTATTATATTCACATCTAAACTAATGACTCCCCCACCAAAATTAAAGATCTAACACCCTATTTTCATCAATTCATCAGATTTGCTCATCTCCTCACCTACCCTCATCAATACAGCTTCAACCACTTCCATTAATATGGGTGTTGAAGCCTTTAAATCTGGGGAACGTTCTAGATTTCTACACTCTCTTTCTTCTCTTCTTCTAATCTGGTTTACCTCACCCTTTCTCCTCTTTCTCCAAACCCTAATTTCACTTGTTCCAGCACCTTCTCTAACTTCAGATCTGCTTTACCTTTGAAAATTTATCAAAAATGAATCCCCCAAACGAGAAGAAACCAAATGAGGATGTTATTGCGACCTACAAATGTCAACGTCGTACTGGAAAAATGAAGTTGGTTCGAACAAAAATCTACATGGAAAGGAAACGAAAGTTCGGTGGTGGTGCAAAGCTTGATCCTTTAGCTTCAGATAAGGAAGGTGAGGGCTCCAATCTTGCAGATCTGGGCAACAACACTCAGGGTACCACTAAAAAAGGTACCGTTGTTCAAGTTGTCAACAACGATGATGTTGAGCCCCCTTTTGTGGTTGACAAATCTGAGTCCCTTGAAAAGGAGGATGGAGGGAAGAAGTTGGTCCTTGAGAAGGCCGACGGTGCTGTTTCCGGCAAGAAAAGGGGTAGATCTGGTGTGTTTGGGGACGACGATGTTGATGTTGGGGGGAGTACAACCCTTCCAAATATGGGTCGAACTAATGTCGCAGCGTAACACATTTCTAATCCTTTCTTGTTTAAATTTATTGCTTGAGATTGGCTTGAGTTCTGGATCTGTTTGTTGATTGTGATACATAGCTTTTTTAGCTTATATTCTTCCTGTTTTTATTAAATGCTCCATGTTTTTGATAATTGGTGGCCTATTGTTGGTAATTTGTGGGATATGTGTGGTAATTCCCGCTAATTATTGATAAATTCATAATGTGGGGAATTTCTGGGCTACTATTGTGAATTACTGGGCTGCTGCTGTGAATTTGTTAGGTATTTATGAAAAGCTATGCATATTGATTCCTCAAATTTATGATTGAATTGGATATTGTTGCTAATTAATGGTAAGCTTTAGTTATTTATGATAAGATTTGGTTGTTGT
The DNA here is from genome assembly GCF_948465745.1 of Chenopodium album. Taxonomy (NCBI): domain Eukaryota; kingdom Viridiplantae; phylum Streptophyta; class Magnoliopsida; order Caryophyllales; family Amaranthaceae; genus Chenopodium; species Chenopodium album. The sequence continues at coordinate 11,180,211 of NC_137844.1, forward strand.
TGCTAATTTATGATAAGGTTTGGCTATTTATCATTAACTCTGTCCCCTGTTGCTAATGTAACATCATCTTTGGTTGCCATCCCAAATTTTTGATAAACTTTGTAACCTATTGGCTATTTATGATTCTCTTTGGCTATTTTTGATAACCTATGGCTATTTATGATATACTTGGGGCATATGATTTCCTGCTATGTGTGGCTTCTGTTGAAAATATGCAGATAGTGGTTGTGAAATTGTGTACCGTGGTTGAGGTATTTGAGGTGTTTGATTTATGATATTCATGGCCTGATATTGTGCATATGTTCTTTTGTGGGATGTTACTCTTCTTTAGCCTATTGTTCTTACTTTTTCAGTTGATTCTGTGCATTATTGGCATACAATGGCTTTGGGAATTGTGATATGATGAATGATGATGATGACATAGTAGCATACTATGATTGGTGTTATATGTTTATGCAGTTCAGTCCCTCTATGTATGAGTCCCTTAATGTGCGTTCTCAATGATTGTAGTAAGAGAGAACACACTAGTGTTGCCTAAATGTATGAGTCCCTTATGTTTTGTTCTCAATGACTATTTTAAGAGAGAACAAACCACATCTGCCTAAATTTTTGAGTCCCTTCATGAGTGAGTCCCTTCATGAGTGAGTCCCTTAATGTGCGAGTCTCCTATTCTGTGATAAATCCAAATTATGAAGGGACTCAGTTGACACTTAAAATTGTAAAGTTGGAATTGCTTCAACAACTTCATATGCAAGTTGTTGTTGAGGGAACCACTTATGCAATTCATATCATAAACCAACACCCTCTAATGGATTTAAATGTGTGTATATGTGTCTCACAGACATAATGTAAGCAGTAGTTGCACATAAAACAAACCAACTTCATATCATTAAGTTGTTCAAAAGTTTTTACATATTCAAAAGAAGATTGTTCAAACTGCCTTATAACAAATGCCCTGAATTTTAACAAAATACACATAATCAATTACTTTTAAAGTGTGGTAAAACCAAAAACAATAAATACTTCCTAGTATTTCACCACTTGCTTCCATAGTCTTCATTGGTTATATGTGGCAGTCTGTCAACTTCACTTTGTGTCTCACATGTGTTCAATCTACATCAACTTGCATCCCTTCATCTTCTTCATTTCCTTCCCTTGTAATTGGTATGAATAAAGTGTTGAGGTGTTCAACAGCTTGTTGAACCACAACCCTCTCCACATCTAATTGTTCTGGTAGCAAGGCTAGTCTTTTCAGCCTTTTCTTCCCTTTGTGTGGTGGGGTGAAATTGTTGCCACCTAGATGCTTCAGTATTTCTTCCATGCAGCATTATAGTGTTATCCAACTGTACTTGTTTAGTACAGGATTAAAAAAGTCATAAGCCTCTTTGACTTTGTCAATGAGTTCCCCTAATGGTGGGCATGGGCCGTGCCGGGCCTGCCGTGGGCCGTGCCTAGGCGGGCCATGAACAGTGTCGTGCCGGGCCGTGCCGGCCCACGGTGGAGGCGGGCCGTGCCGTGCCGTGCCTGCCTTCAAGCTTCCGTGTCCATGGCACGGCACGGCCCACCGTGCCGGCCCACGGCTTACCCTTTTTTCTTTTTCTTTTTTTTAAAAAAAAAAAAAACTTTAAAAAAACTTGAATTTTTTTTATGAAAGAAAAAATTGAATTGAATAATTATACAATTTAATATTTGAATTTAATAATTATTAAATTTTTTATGGAGTTAAGTTATATTAAATATTGTTTAAATTATATTAATATTTATTGTTCATTCATAATTTACTATATATCATATTATTCATATAACTATATAAGTATTAGACAAAAATTAAATAACAATATAACATATTCCATAAAATTAAAAGTTGAAAAAATTCATTCATAAAAATTTATTAAGTAAAAGATAATATGAAGTACAAGTGTACAACTAACAATAATTGATGAATAACTTATTTTGTTATTTTATTATACGGCTAATGTCAATAGAGTACATAGCCAACATAGGAAATACTAACATTTTCACTAATTAATAGAGTACATAGGAAATACTAGAATTTTCGCTAATTAATATTAATTCTCGAGTTGTTGGTAATCTTCAATCAAGGTCTTCATTATCTTCTTCGTCTTCATCTTCGGCTTCATGTTCACTAGCTAATGCGGAGGAGCTAGTTGAACCAGAACGATCGGAACCATCGATGTTGTCCTTGGCCGTAAAAGTACGATCTTGGATGCGTTCTTGGGCATCCATCCAATCCTTCAAGCAAACACACATTTCTAGTGTTTCGGGCTTCAAACTTGTTCTTCTATCGTCTAGAACCCTTCCCGAAGCACTAAAAGCTCGTTCCGAGGCAACGGAGGAGGCTTGGATGCTGAAAATATCACGTGCCATTGCCGCCAAAATTGGATGCTTTGTGCTTTGGGATTTCCACCAATCTAGGATGTCCATCCCCAACCTCGAATCTTCGTCCAAGCCTTTCATGAAGTCGTAGTTTAAGTACATTTGCAACTCCGAAACATCGCTTTGTGTTCGCCTTGATGATGATCCACTACCTAAAAACTTAGATAACATGTTAGCAGCTTGGGCCGCCAAACTTTTGCCCGTTTTACTTACGCTTTTGGATGTTTGAGAAGGGGCAAAATGAGTGACGGTTCCATATTTAGATTTGGCTTTTTTAGAGGAGGATTGGTTCGGGTTTGATGTCATGATTAATTAAGATTATTAACTAATAAATAATAATTAACAACAATATTAACAATTATAACAAATTAACAATTATAAGTTTATAACACTAACAAAGTAACAAATTATAACAAATTATAACAATTAACAAGTATAAGTATAACTAGTAATACTAACAAATTAATAACAATATTAATAACAAATTAACAAGTAAACAACAATTAAAATAATATTAATAATAACAAGATAAAGATAAGAAAGATCTTACAACCGTGCTTCAAAGCTTTCCACTAAACCGAAACCCAATTTTTTTTCTTAATTATTACTTAATTAGTAAGTTAATAAATTTTCAAAAATAATTATAATAATAGTAGATTATCTAAATCAATGAGATCCCAGGTAGGTTATGGTTAGGATCGACGTTGTCCAGAGCCCAAATCCTGCCTTAGACAGATTTCAACAATCCAAATAACCCACAATTAAAATAGAAAGTAGTTTTTATGTAATTAAGTAGTTCCAAGTATACAACAACAACAACAATAATAATAATAATAATAATAATAATAATAATAATAATAATAATAATAACAATAATAATAACAATAACAATAACAATAACAAATTAAAATAAAGTTGAGTTAGATCTTACAATGACGCTTCAATGCTTTCCCAAATTTATAATTTCTCGAATTTATAATTTCCCGAAATTATAATTTCCCGAATGTAAATATAACAATTTTTATTTTTTTTTTGGTAGTAGACTAATAATATTAAAAATGTAAAATTTATAAGAGAATAAGAGATTAAGAAATATTAAGAGATTATAATTTATAAATTATAATATATGAGAATAAGAGAGTAAGAGAATGAGATGAGAAGATGAGTTGTGGAAAGAATTGGAAGTTGAGGGTGGTATTTATAGGTGAAAATAGAGCCGTTTATAGCCGTTGGAGGGAAAAAACAAGTGCAGCCGTTTATAGCCGATAGCCCGCGGGCCGTGCCACGGGCCATTTCACGGGCTCGTGCCGTGCCGGGCCATTTTTGGGTTTTTTTTAAACGCAGCCCGCACGAGGCACGAGGGGCGTGCCGTCGTGCCGGGCCGGGCCTGCCGTCGGGCCGTGCCGTGCCGGGCCATCCTCGTGCCGTGCCCGGGCCGCCCGCGTGCTGACCCGGCCCATGCCCAGCTCTAAGTTCCCCCAAGTTCTTAGGGAATGATTGGTACTGTATGGACTATATTGCATTGAACAATCCAAGATCTAGCACATTCAAGTCTGGTGACTATGCTGGTTGGTAAATGAACTGAATGTTGAACCCTTTTGACTGACATGCATGTATGAATTCCTCATCCTTAGGAATTTGACGAGGTCTGGCATTATCCTATTGAATCCATATGTCCTTGGACAGATAAGGTGGTCATTTACTTTTGATTGCTGGAATCACATTCTTGAGAAGCATTTCCCTGATTGCATCCTTGTTTACATTCTGTGTTGCCTTAATTTCCACAGCTTCGACTTCTCTGTTCTTGCTTTTTTCTTTGCCGTAGTCTCATAAAAAAATGGAAAGATTCCATACTTTCCATCATGTAGCACATTTCCTTGTCTGTCAAAAATTGGCTTGCCAATCACTGCCATGAACATGCCTTTTACCTTGAATCTTCTGGACTGTTGGCACCTATGTGAATTAGGTTCATTTGGAAGCAAGTAGAACTTCCTTGTCTCTAGGTTCAAGTAGAACCATTTTTCATCAATGTGTACATATTGCTGCAAATCCTCAAACTTTGGCTTGCTGTTCTGTTCAGCAAGCAGCAGATGACTTAACACTCATTTTAGTCTTGCCACCTTTGTGGTTGGATGTGAGGGCTGGGTGATTTGTGCTTATATGTGTCCTGAGCCTCCCCTTTTTCTTTAGCTTGTGAATGGTCACACGTGATATTTTAAGAGCAGCCCCATAACTTCTCTTTGTTGTCCTTTTGTACAAAGGAACTGACTGCAGAAACTCATCTGTATACTCTGTTGGTTTGGGTCCAGTTTTACCAAGCTTCTTGCTTATAACATCTATCACATTCCCCTCCGCCATTTGCCTCTTGATGTCTTTGAATTATCTCTGTATTGATGACCCGTGAACATTGAATTTCCTTATTTGTTGTGACTGAAAGCATCTTGGCAGATCCTGACCATTCATGTTGTGTAGAACTGCATCAACAATCTCTCTTTTTTACATGACAGTAAGTTGTTTCCTACCTTTTGGGTTGTGGCATTGCTTCATCATTACCCATAGTCTAACTTTGGTTGTCAGTTTCTCCCATGGAGCTTGAATCACTTTCCTCCATTGTTGCTTCTTCATTTAGTAACTGATCTATGCTAAAAAAATTCATCATTGACATAATCTGACATTTTAATGTGTTAACTTCTCTTGCTTGCAGATTTCAGTAATGGTGATGAAGTTGGGACTACTATATTTTTTGTTTGAAGTACTCAAACTGAACCAGAGTTAGATTTGAAGAATATTGTTGCTGCTTCTAACCTAGCACTAATTAATAGTAGGAGGGTAATTAATTCAGTTTATAATGAAGTTTAGGAAAAAAATTAGTGCTTACTTTTATGAGGGAAACATTCTGTAATTTGGTTAGGGTAGAACTTTTGGTTTGTATGAAAATTATGGACTGCAAATTCTGTTTGGCAGGTTTAAATACCTTCCCTTAAATGAAAAATTCAGTTGGAGGGAAAAAATTTGGATACAAAAAGTGTAAAATTGTAAAAGTGGCTGAAATTTAAGGAGGGAAATCAAAACCCCACAAAATTTTTGATTCTCTCTCCTCTTTTTTTAAAAAATGGGTCCCCCCATTCCCTCCATTTTTATGACTTAATCATATGCCCTTCCACCCAATTATTCTCACTTAAACAATCCTTAAAAGTTTTGCGTAGGATTCCGTGCTACCCCCCTTTGTTGTAAATAACTGTTAACGGAGGTAGTAGATAACTAACATTAATAAGGGAAAATAAATAAACATTTTAAATGTTATAATTGTCCAAAAACTATTCATAAAATTTATGTCAGAATTTAAAAGGTAAGGATTGGTGACAAATTATATGAATGTTTGTTTGATAAATTAGCAAAGTAAACAACACAAAATTAATAATGCATTTCCTTTTTATTTTATTTTTTATTTTTTTTTCTTCCAAGAAGCTTGTGGACTAACCCTTAGATCATCCCTTGGACTAGCCCATGGTCTGGCCTAGCTCATCCCTTGAGTCCCATGGGCTTGGGATGTACTTAGGCCTAGCTTAATTCACCTTAATTTAACTGATTTGATCTGATCTAATTTGTATTTAATATGAATTTATCTGATCTGATATGATTTGATCTTATATTTTCTAATCTGAACTTATTTTTTTCTAATTTGATTTAAACTAGTTATAACTGTAAAAATTTTCAAATTTTAATTTTAATACCATCATATTATTATTAATTATTATTATTATTATATAATTTGATTTCTTAAATAAGTAAAAATAAGTTGAATAGAACAAGTTATTAAACCTTACCTTTAATCCGACCAACCCATTGGTGATGGGTTGGAACAGGGGCCGGGCCTAGGCAATCCTAAAGGCTACAGCCCCTTTAATCGACCCACGGCCCGGACTAGCCCAACCCAAAGCCATCTTTTCCTTCTAGAGAAACCAAAGCCAAAGTGCTTTAGAATATAGGCTTGACTATAATAGCTAAATAAAAGCCGCGGAAATAAATCAGAACCACCTCAACTACCAACGCAGCGTCGCGGCTCCTGTAATTTGTTCAACTTTCTCTCTCATCGGCTGGCTCATCCGATCCGGCGCCTCAGCTTCCCGCTTTTCTTTCAATTTCTCTCTCTTCTCTGAAGAACAAAATTCTTCTGCTGCTACTACTCTCACCAATGCCGCTCTTTGGTACTTTCTCTCTCCTCTCTCTTTTGATTTCCTGTTCTGAAATTGGAGCTTAATTGTGATCATGATAATGTATCTTGTTATTAGTAGTACAATTTCATTGAATTTTCTGCTAACTTTTTCTCTCAATTTCATAATTGATCAACTTTTATGGATAGGGTCATCTTTGAATAATCATCTGATTAATTTCTTGTTTTTTCATTAATTGAGGAGATATCCGTGGTTTTCTACTGATTATTTACTAATTATATTATGAACTTTGAATCAATTGTATAATTGAAGTTAGTGTCTCGCCTTCGTCTCTTAAAATTCTACTTGACGGTAATTGTCTCAAAAATAAAGTCAAAACAAGAACTAGGAGATAATGAGAGTAAATTGTAATGTAAAATTTAAGATGAAGGTAAATAAAAAAACTTTGATTGAATTAAGCTAGTGAACTTTATACCAAGAGAATTAGAAAATCACAAGCAAGTCAAATTTGAATCGGAACATTTGTTGGTTATCTACCTTAGACTTTTGTTTAATGATATCATATTGGTGATTAAATGCTTAATATTACATGTGGTTTGATTTTCAAACCTTACTATCTGTACTTTTTATCTTTCGTATAGAAGATGAGACAATGCATTACTATAGTTACTTGGAGAAGGTGGAGTTTAATAGGGAGAAGCGCCACGGGTTGTGTAGTTATTTTAGATAACTATTTTTGATGTATATGTATAATAATTCAATCATATACCAAATGCCTCAATACCAAATGTTTCTTTAGGCAATATCCCCTATGATATGCAAATAGGTTGTTTTTATAACATTCTTCATTCGGTCAAGAATAGTGCTGTACCCGTCAAAAAAAAAAAAAAAAAAAGAAAAAAAAAAAGAATATTGTTGTAGGATGTTTTCATTTAGTCTTATTCCAACCAAAAATTGATTATTGACTTTGAAGACATTCTTAGTTTTATACTTTTAATTTGGGGTGTTAAGCGATAACAATTGAATACACATTAAACCAAGTAGCATGCTAAATTTGGAATGGTTGTTTTCATTTGCTCTTAATATCTTTTTCCAATTTTTATTTGCTTCATGTAAGTCATAAGTGTAAGGGTATAGTTTAATTCATTTAGCTTGAGCATCTTGACAAGGTAAGCAACATCAAATTATTGCTAAAATGATCTTCATTCTTGTAGAGAAGTAACAAGAATGTGATAATTTTTATATGTTCCTGATGAAAGAGTAGTGTAGAATTTCAAAAAGTCCAAGCGTATGAGTTGATAATTTACTTCCCTCATTTACAATGTGGGACAACGCAATGCATACCATTAATATGAGGTTCTCAGTCTCCCATCATATATATGTCAACGATTCTAAATTTTGAAAAGAAATTGAAAATGGGTCCAAGCTCCACATGAAAGAGGATGAGAATTTATAGATTTTTAATCACTAACAAAATCAAATGAATCCATCTGAAACCTATTCATAATGGAATAGGGAATTACTTTCTTAACTTGTGGTCATTTTCTCTCTCGCTTAAATGCACGCACATACTGAGCAAAGGGACCCAAGTGATGCTCCTAGAAATTAATTGCTGTTTATTCATGTAAGGAACTGGAGCATTGTGTGATGGAGTGTACCTTTAAAGTTAAAGGGTAAAATTTTCATACATGGATTAGAATGTTGGGGCCTTGGGGGCATTCAGGAAGAGTCATATTAAAAAGATAGGTTTAGCAAAAATGCGTTTATTGAAATGAATGTGTGGAACACCTTAAAAGAAAATGTTGAAATGAAGATATTTGGGGAAAAAAAAAGGTGAGAGACCAGGGAAAATCGGTTTGGTTGGTATGGACATGTAAAATGGCAATGACAAGATGCACTAGTAAGAAAGGTGGGGAATTTGGATCATGAGTATTGTAGATGAAGCTAAGGGTGCTCGTGGATGGAGGGAGTTAAAAATGATATGAGAAAATTGGGTTTACATGAGGATATAGCACTTGATAGAAGAGATTGGAAGGAGAGGATCTTTGTTGACAACCATCATAAATAATATATTGGTTTATGCAGCCAAGTAGCCAATCTCGACATATTGGGATTACGGCTTTGGTTGTTGTTGCAAGGATATCACATTAATGTGATGGAAAAGGAAAATTTTTCTGTAGAGCTTAGTGTCGGTTTGTGGATGCCTAGTCAATTTTTGGATGCTTATCAATGCTTTTCATGACCTGTTGTGAATTAGACATGATTTGCTTAACCCTACACATTTTAGAAATGTTTTCCACATGTGCTTACTCTACTGTTTGAGAATTTAAAGAAGTGTCACTTTGTTTCTATGCAGTGTGAATATGATATTTAAAACCATTGATGCAGTTTATGGAAATGCAATTCAAAATCTTTAATGAATGATGCAATATGCTATCTGTTGCAGCTATTAGCATGAGGTTTTAGTCTTTGAGAACCTCCTTGCTATGAGAAAGAATAAATCAAAGATGTCACTTTTCTAATGGAAGATTAAGTTTGTAGTTGTGCCGATTTGTCGAGCATCGGAAGTGGATTATTTGCTTGGGACTGAGGAAGATTATGGAGTGGAATGGTAGTACAACTTTCCGGAACTTGAAAGGTAAAATCTTTTTCTGGTCCATATGTCTCTAAGAACCGTGGAAGTCTTGCTCTTTATGATCCAATTTTAAGTTCAATAACAAGCTGTGTTAATCAAGCTCTGTAATTCTTGAGATTATGTAACTGCATTTGCTTCAGATTTGTGGCTTCTTGAAGTGTTTTAGATGGGAGGGGTTGGATTTGAACACATAATGCAATTCTCCTTTCATGATTTTTTTTAGACAACTGACACGTGATTCCTGCTTTTAATATTAGTGTTTGATAAAATACGATTATAGATCACGTGTAAGTTCTCTTATTTGTTAGATTGAAGTATAATTCTTTGCAACTCTTAGTGGAAGAATGATCATAAATAAAAAGAGTATTTAATAAGCTATCTGCCTTTTTGAATTACAAGAGAAGCCGTAATCTGTTGCATGCTAGTATAGTTATCTAAATGTGCATTTGATCGTTCTTGTTTACTGAACCTATAAATAGTCCTTATTATTAAACTATATTTCAATTAATTGTGCTTTTGGCTATTGAGCTTTTTTATACATTGATGGAACCTAAGAAAATGATTCTGTTTGGTGGCACTCGTGGAAGAAGAGTCTGCTCCAGCAGAAATAAAAGAACAGCAATGCCTTTTTTTTTTTTTTTTTGTGTGTGTGTGGTTAGCGGGGCACAAAGCTGCTTGACAGGAGAAGAGGAGAACTGGAGAGGTACATTTTGTGATCCTTTGTAGAAAGTGTTAGCTCCTGGGAATTGATTAAAGTTACTAGATGGGCTTGCTGATGTGATGTTGGTTGCTGGAACACTAAACTGGGAGCATGCTCATTGAACTCATCCAAAGTAAGAACTCCCAAAAGAGAGTTGGACTGAGATTCTCATTTGAGCTCTTGTTGGACTAATAAACTACTAACATCACCCAATTTCTTGCTATTCAAATTAGAATTTCTTATAAAGTAGTGTAGACTGCTGGAAGCACAAGGTTGCTAATAAACTAATACCAAATATCATAGAATAAAAACTCGGCCGTTACGTCGCGAATCGGCCGAGTTGTAACGGATTTTGAAGGCACCGTTACGAGATTTCCCGTTTTGTAACGGGCTTTTATAAATCGCCGCATTCTCGGCCGTTTCCGCCGCCATCTCGGCCATATCGGACTATACACGTCTGTAACGCCCGTGAAATAGCTTGAATTCGCGAGTTTGTAGATTTTTCATCTAAAACACCATTGTTGTAGCTTGCTGCAACTACACAATCAAAATTGAAATTGAGAAAGGGGAAGAGTGGAAGACAGATGAAAATGTGTGAGTGGGGGTAGGTTAAAATTGATGGTAGTGGAAGACAGGTGGCAAATATTTGGTGGTTCTTTTACTTTTGACTGGTTGACCCCACACATTCTCTCTTTTTCTTTGGAAATAAATTGTACAACTCACGTGATAGGAGTATGTTATAAACATACTTTAGTTTTCTTACTCATTAAAATCTTCATTTGCTAATATAAGTGATTTTGATTTCTTTATATAATAATTATTATTACACTGTTGTACTCATATGAAAGATATTAAATTCTTATTTTATATATTCATAGAAAATTATTGAGTAAACAAAAATATATTTTAAAAATAAATAATGCTCTATAACTCCATAAAAAAAAAATCTTGTCGCGACAACCGCGTTCCGATACTGCGACATCGCGACTGTTTCCGCGATCGCGACCGATACCGCATTTTTATTTTATGATACCAATGTAAGCTGGTTTGTGTGATGACTACTTGACTCGCGTGTATTATATACTACCTCCGTTAACCATTATCTGCAACTTTGGAGGCCTTCACGGACTCCTAGGCAGAATTTGGTAATCTTGTTTAACAAATTTTAGATTGTGTAATTAAAAGTAGGAGGAGAGAGAAAGTGAGACATGCCCACATGGGTCTTTAGGCTGGGTAGCCAAATTTTGGTGGGGAACAATTTTCCCTCCCAACTTTTTGGCCAAAATTTCAAACTTTTCCCAACTTTTTCCCACCAAGGGATACTTCAAATTTTTCCTTCAAATTTCATAGGCTTATAAATAAAAGCCACCATATTTAATGTTCTCCACCATTGTCATACTTCATCATAAATACAGACGAGATTTTTCAAAGTCAAAATGTTACCCAAAAAATTAAGTAAGCACTAATTACACATCATTAATCCAAAACTACCCTTAATCTAAATTAGTGCTATCTACGTTAACTGATCTTCATCTGTTGTCAAAAACCCTTTGTACAAAATCGTGGCAGCTTCACCAGCACCAAAAAAAGACTTCTACTACCACCTTTTCTTCTCCCTTTCACTCTGAAAATAAAAAAAAAAAGCAGTCAGTGTTCCAAGGAAAAAATGGATGATGCATATGTTATTGATGACCAATTCTATGGAATTGATCAGATGCTTCTGGATGAAGAAGATAATGCATTTCCATTTTCAGAATTTGACTCTGAAAATGAAGAAGAACATAGCCAGCAACAGAGTGCAGACAACAATGATGTATCAAATGCAGCTAAACAATCAGGTACAACATCAAGAAAACAACTAACTTTGGAAAAAAAAAGAGAAATCATTGATGCAATGTTACTGCTGATGCAAGATGGTAAGTTGCCAAGGGGACTCAAGGCTCAAATGGCAGTAAGATTTCAAGTGCACAAGTCAACAATCACCGGAGTATTTGATGATCTAAGCAAGCAGATGTCTCAGGGAAATGTGATTGATGTCAGAAACAATAAGCTGGGGAAAGTAGGTCGCAAACCAATGGAATTAACAGATGAACAACAGAGAGAAGCTATGCATCAGAAGATTTCACATGTCACTATACACAATTTGAAGAAAAGGGGCAGACTTAGGACTCACACAAGCACCAACACACCAGCACTTACTTCAAACCATAAGGTTGCAAGGTTAAAATGGGCTTTGTCTCATGTTAACCCTAATCCAGCTCAAGGGGACCCAAAGTTTGTCAACATGCAAGAGGCTATACATATTGATGAGAAGTGGTTTTGGTTAAATCTAGAAACAAGAAAGTTTTATTTGCTGCCAAAAGAGGAAAACCCATACAGGTGTCAGCAGTCCAGGAGGTTCAAAATCAAAGCCATGTTCATGGCTGTGGTTGGTAAACCCCTTTATGATGCTAACAAAAACTTGTTGCATGATGGTAAATTTGGCATTTTCCCTTTTGTCATTAAAAAAAGAGCAGTTAAGTCAAGTAAAAACAGAGTTGCAGGGACAATGGAGACCAAGGCAGTAGAGAGTGTAACAAAAGAAGTGACAAGGAAAATGTTGCTTGAACATGTACTACCAGCAATCAAAAGCAAGTGGCATCACAGCTTGGAAAAGAATGTATACATACAGTGGGATAATGCTAGGCCACACCAGATCCCAACAGATCCAGAATTTCAAGAAGCATGCACATCAGATGGGTTCAATATTCAAATGGTTTTTCAACCAGCCAATCCCCTAATCTGAATGTACTTGATCTTGGGTTGTTTACCTCCATACAATCCATCCAATATCAATCTTTTCCAACCAACTTGGATGAATTGATTGAAAAGGTGAATGAGGCTTATGATCAATTTGATCCTAAAGTGAACAGGAACACATGGATCACTTTGCAACAATGTATGGTTGAGATAATGAAAAAAAATGGAGGCAATAACTACCCCCCACCACATATGGGCAAAAACAGGTCGGAAAATCAAGGAAATCTTCCAGAACAAATAGAGGTCAACAGGGAGATTATTCAACAAGCTGTGGAACATCTCAACAATATGTTGAAGACACACAAATGCAGGTGGATGCTAATTAGAAGGACAAACTGGAACAACAAATGTTGCACACATGGACTGCCACACCTAACCACAATATTTTGTCTAAGCAAACCTAAGTACCCTTTAGGCTGTAGATTAATGTTCTTGCTTAACTTTTTGGTGGTTATGTGTATTTTGCTTTGTAGGAATAGAAGATTATGTAGGGCAGTCATGTAAGAACAACATTTGTGTGTAGAATCAGCTTTTGTAATGGAATGTAATGAATGAACATCAGGCTTTTGTTTAACATAAGGGACTCATGTCTTTTATCAGCCAAGTGTTTCATTGCTCAAATGTAAAGATAGGCAACCATATTTCCATCAGATGGTTTTTTTTTTTTTTTTATCAACACTATATGTTCAAGTGCTTTCCTCAACAACATTTCTTGTTAAAGAAATATTGGAGCTAAATACACTACACACAATAGTGGATCAAATGAGTCCCATCATCATTTGGAAATGACTCAGACACAACAACATCAATTCAACATCAATTCAGGACAACTACATCAACAAAGGGACTCAAACAGAAACCAGCATAAACCACCAACCCCAAACCAGCCACAAAGGGACTCCTCAGTTCTCTCATTCATAAATAGGTCATTGAGAACAAACAAGGCATAGATCACAAAACAACTGCCTCAAACATGTATCATCACTCATCAATCACATTTCCCCTAACATCAAGAAGAACATCATCAACTAAGGAACACAACAACACCAACATCAACACAGGGGTACAACCAAGCAATTGGCTAAAATCACAAATGGGGGACTCAAATCAACAACATACAGAAAACCCATAACATCATAACAGGGTCTAAATTCACAAATCATGACCAGAACATGAGTTCATTATCAAAACAAACCAGAACCAACATCAGTCAATTTCAATTTAAGGCCAAAAACACAAAGCAATTCACTGGTATAAAAAGGTAAGGATTAGAGAGCGTTACTGAGAGCTTCAATTAGTTGGGGTGAACAACAACTCCCAAAGAATCTGCTGTATCCTCAACATCAGCGCCTCCAACAGTTGTATTTACAGCAGATTCATCCCCACCAACACCAGCAACTTCCTGCCCCACGAATTCTGCTACGAGCAAACAAGGCAGCACGACGCCTAGATCTGATTCTGGTCGGGGGTACCCTAGCAACCCCAGATCTGGGCTTTTTAGGAGCAGAGGAACCCTCACCCTTCCTAGAAGCAGCTTCCTGAGTGAAATCAAGCGCCCTCTTGCCCCGACGCTTGATTTCCTCCCTCCTACCTTCCTCAGTATCATCAATGGACTGGAGGACTTCACCAAGAGCTTTCCAGGTGTAATCGCCAATAAAGGGACTCCTATCCCCAGATTCGTACAAGCGTCGAGGCCATGGAGAATCAGTGTTGAAGGAGTGAATGAGCATCTGAATAATCTCACCCTCCTCTTCGACATCAGTCGCAAAGAAGGCATCGTGAAGGGGATCTAGGTTAATCATTTTTTATGGGACTCGTGTTTTTCAGAGGAATCAACCCTAACTTTGACAGATTCAAAGAGAGAGAGCACAAGATTTAGATCTGGGATATGAACCCAGAAAAGAGGAGAGAGAGTGTCGAAACCCAGAAAAGAGGAGAGAGAGATGAACCCAGAAAGTAGAAGAACAGAGAAGGTTGTTGAGAAGATGAACTGGGTTAAACGAAGAACAAGAACCCTAGAAATTTCCTCCATTTAATGTTAGTTGTTGGGGAAATGAATTAATGATGGTAGTTGGGATTATATGGTGAAATTGGTGGGAATGGTTAAGCCAATCTAAAAATCTGATTAAGTAAAGCAATTCAGATTAGTAAACATGATTGCTGTCTTAAATTTTTAATCAGGGGCATTTTGGTCTTTTCCATACTTTTTTTTTACTAAAAAAGGAAACAAGAGAAATGGTTGCACATAATGTTTAGCGGCTTAAAATGGCAAAAGTTGCAGATAATGGTTAACGGAGGTAGTATATATATATATAGGCTCATAAGAGGACCCTTATGGTGAGAAAAGTGAAAAGCAATAAGGGTCGTTGGATTTCAAACACACGGTCGAGATTAAATCCTAAAATCATCGGCTTTTCTACATTCCTTTCTGCTTCTTCCTCCCGGATTAAATTTTATTAGATCATCTCTGCATCGTCTTTTCTCCTTCCAGCCCTCCTCCATTGTCATCTCTCATCAAAGCTCCAAAAATGACGTTTTTGTTAATAATTTAGGAGTTTACAATTTATTAAATGGAAAATTCACTAGTGGTGATCCTTTAGTGTATTTGCATCCGATTTCTACCTCTGCTGCGCTACCACTGGTAGAGAAACCAAAATCTATTGAAATTCTCACCTTTTCTCCCTCTTTAATGTTTGGCTCATTTACACCGGCACAATCCAAGCTATGGGAAACTCATATCACTCACTTAGATAATTTTTTTTTTCACTTCACCGTTAATTAATGGCTCGGGACTATTGTTTATTAGTTTTTGATGTACTCGTACTCCGGAGTAAGTTTTTGATGTAGCTTTAATCAACATATTAATGACATATATTAATTTCTTCACCAATTAATAATCCATATTAGGTTCCCTCTAGGTTTTCCTTGGGAGGGTTTTGTCTAGGGCTTGCCTAGGGTTTCCTTTTTCGGAAGGTTTTTGTCTTTTTCGTTTGGTTTTGGCGGCGGCTATGGCGTCTAACTCGCAAGATCAGGGTGAGGGGGAGAAACCAATTGGCAATCTAGATCTCAGTCTTCAAATTTTAAACACAAATGCAGAAGTTAGAGAGATTAATAGTAATATGAAAAATAAGGTAGAAGAGGAAGCAATTGTTTGGGATGACGAAGCGGAGGAGGACGAGGATGCAAGGGTTGAATTAGGGCTAGTTGGAAGAATATATACGGATCGAAATATAAATGTGAATGCTTTCATGGCTACAATGAAGAATGTTTGGCAGCCTAGACATGGTCTCGACATTAGCAACATTGGTAAGAATATGTATGTTTTCCAATTCTACCATTGGAAAGATAAAAATAGGGTCATGGAAGAGCAACCTTGGCATTTTGATAGGCATGCTATTGTTCTTGGGGAAATTGACAATAATGTGAAACCCTTAGATGTGGAACTTGTCGATCTCCCCATGTGGGTGAGGATTTATAATCTTCCCTTTAAGGGAAGATTGAATACTTCAAATGTGGAAGCAATTGGGAATAAAATAGGCAAGTTTGTCAAGTTAGATAATTCGGGGCTTTGTGACATTGACAAATCTGTAAGACTCCGTGTCTTAGTGAATGTGACGAAACCCATAATTCAGAAGGTTAAAGTGAAGATGCGTGGAGGTATAGAAGAGTTCTTTGAGGTAAAATATGAAAAACCCCCAATCTATTGTTACTTTTGTGGGAAATTGGGGCATGGAGTCGATGATTGTGATGAATGTCGAGACGAAGAAGATCCTACTATGGAGTATGGGGGGTGGCTAAAGGCTTCTCCATGGAAGCGTATCCAGGAAGATGGAACTACTCTTCCAAATTCCAGTACGGCTAAGTGTGCTAAGGCTTTGTTCATAACTAAGCCGAAGAAAAAACAAGAAGAGGTGAGTGAGCAGTTGAAAGCAGTAGTTGAGAAGATGACAGAATGTGATATCTCAAAAAAAACAAAAGAAAAAGTGAGTGTGGGAAATGAGGTGATACCTGATGATATAAGGGGTGAAAATGTCTTGTATAATGAAGGGGAGGGTGTTGTGAGTCCGATAGGGCAGGAGGATAACAGAGATTTTGTGAGTGGTGGTGAGACTAATAAGGCTTCTGAGAATCTCTCTTTTACTCAGCAACAAAAGCAAATTTCGAAAAGAGTTTGGCCTAAAAATCTTAGGGGTAATTCTCCGGTCAGTTTGCCCCCTTGATAGGTACCACTAGAAAGAGTAGAGAGGATGTGTGTGAGGATGATCCTTTGCAAATGAACCAAGTTGTAGTCTAAAGAAGCAAGTGATAGATAATGCTGTGATGAGTTTGAAGGTGAATGACAATGTGGCGAGCCCCACAAATTGGGCTCTCGGTGAACAATGAAGTACATCCTTTCTTGGAATTGCTGGGGGTTGGGGAGTTCTCGTGCAATCAACGCGCTCCGGCGTATTGTTATAAATGAAAATCCCAAGTTAGTCTTTCTGCAAGAGACTAATCTCAGTCAACATGAGATGGAGAGAGTTCGTATAAAATTGAAATTTAATGGTATGGTTGTTGACTTGTTGTGGGGTGTGAAGGGTCAGGAAGAAAAAGAAGTGGTGGCATTGCTTTGCTATGGCGACATGATTGGGTCGTGGATACCAAGACCTTCTCCTTAAATCACATTGATGCTATGATCATGGATGATGAACAATATAAGCGGCGTTTTACTGGTATATATGGCCACCTGGAAGACGAAAATAAACATCTCACGGGTGAGCTTTTAGAGTCTTAATGGTGATAGTAGTACTCCTTGGCTTTGTGGGGGAGATTTTAATCTTATGT
The DNA here is from genome assembly GCF_948465745.1 of Chenopodium album. Taxonomy (NCBI): domain Eukaryota; kingdom Viridiplantae; phylum Streptophyta; class Magnoliopsida; order Caryophyllales; family Amaranthaceae; genus Chenopodium; species Chenopodium album. The sequence goes on from NC_137844.1 coordinate 11,197,741, forward strand.
TATGGTCATCAGAGAAGCAAGGTGGAGCAGATTTTAAGCACCATGAAGCGACTATCTTGAGACAAGCTACTGACTTTTGTGAGCTCTCTGATATGGGCTTTATTGGACATCCGTGTACTTGGACTAATAATAGGGCTGATGAGGAGAATGTACAGGAAAGACTTGACCGTTTTTTCGCTAACAATGAATGGAAAAGTTTATTTCTGGGGTCTTTTGTGTCACACTTGGAGAAACGTAAATCTGATCATCTCCCAATTTTATTGTGTGCCAAGGACCGGGTTTAGACTACAAAGAAAAAAAAGTACAAGAAGTTGTACAGATTTGAAGAGATGTGGCTTAGGGACGAGACTTGTCCGGAGGTAATAAAAAATGCGTGGGAGATGGGTGATGATGTCAGTGCAAATATTTTGAGAACTGCTGGAATGTTAGGTTCATGGAGCAGGGATACCTTTGGTAATTTTGCGGCGGAAATGAGAAATTATAAACATGAAATGGCGAGTCTGATGGAAGAAGTTCAAATAAGTGCAGTAATTGACAGAATGTGAGCCATCGATGATCGTATGGACGAGTTAGAGGAAAGGGAGGAGCTCTTTTGGAGACAACGTAGTAGACAAGATTGGCTTAAAAGTGGTGATAAGAACTCTAAGTTCTTTCATACTAAGGCAAAGAAAAGAGTACAACGTAATAAAATTGACTACATTTATGATGATGCGGGTATTCTGTACAATAGTGAAGAGCAAATTTCTGAATTTGTTAAACATTTTGATAACCTCTTTGAGGCTACTAATTTAGTAGAGACTGCCAGTGTGATTGAAAAGGTGGCTCCTTGAATTACTGAAGCTATGAAGGCCATGCTCGAGGCCCCATTTAGAGGAGAGGAGGCCTATATCGCGTTGAAGCAAATGCATCCTACCAAAGCCCTTGGTCCCGATGGTATGTGTGCTTTATTTTATCAAAAATTCTGGAATATTGTTGGGCCGGATGTGACTATGCGAGTCTTGAATATTTTGAATGATGAAGATGATATTGGTTCTTTAAATCAGACGTACATTGCTTTAATTCCAAAAATAAAGAAATGTGAGTCTCCTGTCGATTTTAGACCAATCAGTTTATGTAATGTGATTTATAAGCTTGTGGCCAAGGTGATTGCAAATAGGATGAAGTGTGTTCTCCCTGATGCTATTCATGAGCCCCAGAGCGGTTTTGTTTCGGGTAGATTAATTACTGATAACATCCTTGTTGCGTATGAATGTTTCCATTTTTTGAGAAAGAAAAAAAACCGGGAAAAATGGTTATTTGGGGTTGAAGTTGGACACGAGTAAAGCGTACGACAGCGTTGAGTAGAACTTTTTAGAACAGATGATGGCTAAGTTGAGGTTTCCTGAGAGATTTGTTTCTTCTGTCATGAGTTGTGTTCGATCGACCTCTTTTGCTATTCTGATCAATGTGCAGAAGGTCTCTTTGCTTTACTAAGAGACGCGGAGAGTAAGAAATTGATTCATGGGGTGAAAATTGGAAAAAAAGGTGGAGCCGATTTCTCACTTATTATTTGCAGACGACAGCCTCCTCTTTGTTCGAGCAAATGAAGAGGAGGTCGACAATGTTCTCGACATTCTTTCTACCTATGAAATTGCTTCAGGTCAAAAATTGAATATGGAAAAATCCAAGGTTTCCTTTAGCCGAAATGTTAAGCCAGGGAAATAAACTACGCTTGAATTGAAGTTATCGTTTAAGGCAGTTGAGGAACATGACAAATACCTTGGTCTTCCGACTTACCTTGGAAGCTCCAAAAAACGGATTTTTTCTATCATTAAAGATAAAGCGTGGAAGAAATTAGAAGGTTGGAAAGAAGGTTTCTTATCACAAGCGGGTTGAGAAATTTTAATTAAGTCTGTTGCCCATGCTATCCCGATGTACGCTATGTAGTGTTTCAATATTCCAATTTGCATCTTGAATGAGATTGAAAGACTTTGCCGCAATTTCTTTTGGGGGATAAAAAAGGAGGAGAAAAAATTGGCTTGGGTGGCTTGGGAGCGAATGTATGCTTCAAAGAAGGATGGTGGTATGGGGATGAGGGATATGAAGGCCTTTAATAAAGCCTTACTTGCCAAGCAAGCGTGGAGGATCCTTAAGAATACTCCCTCTCTGATGGTCAAAACTCTGAAAAACAAGTACTTCCCGAATTCAGATTTTATGGATGCTAAAGTGGGCTCAAATGTAAGTTATACTTGGAGGTCTATCCTCTCTGCTAGGGACCTCCTGAAAAAAGGGGCAGTGAAGTCTGTTGGGAAGGGGCTTAGTATTGATATTTGGCATGATCCCTGGGTGCCCTCCCTTCCTGGTTTTCGGATCTTTCAGAATGATACTCACCTGGATGAGCCTCCTAGAGTGGTGAATGACTTGATCAATGGTGGACAGTGGGACAGAAATCTCATCAACAATATTTTTCCTCCCTGAGAAGCTGAAGCCATTTTGAATATCCCTGTCGCTCACTACTACGAAAAGGATAGGTGGATGTGGGTGCACTCAAAAAAGGGAGAATTTTCTGTCTGAAGTGCTTATTTTGTGCAATTGCAGGCCAATCACACTGATTATGCCTCTATTTCTAAAGCGAGCTTGAATACAATATGGGGAAAGCTGTGGAATGCGAAAATTCCACCAAAAATAAAACATTTTGGCTGGAGAACTCTTCAGAATAGCATTCCTGTCAGAAGTGTCCTGAATAGAAGAAAAATTTGTGAGGATGTTGTTTGTCCGAGCTGTGGTGAGGGTGACGAAACCATAATGCACACCCGCTTCAATTGCTCTGAAGCAAAGGTGATTTGGTACCTTTCTCCTCTTCGTTTGGATACCAGCAAGTGTGATGATTCCACTTTTCTGGTGTGGTGCAGCAAATTGGAGCAACTCTTTAAAGATAATGCCTGGTGGGATATCTTTTGGTGTTTATTATGGGGAATATGGTTGAAAAGAAATGCTCATCTTTTTCAAAAAAAGACTATGACAGTAGAGAAGGTGATTAGGAAGGCAATGAGTATGGTGGGAGAGTATGAAAAAGCAAATGAGCAAATTCCCTATGAGATGTGCGAAGTTCCGACTATTAACAAGAAGTGGATTCCCCCTGCTGCTGGCTGCTACAAGGTTAACACTGACGCTGCTCTTTTTAGTGACAATTCTATTGGCTTGGGTGGAATTATGCGTGACCACCTTGGTGATATCATGGCTGCAACTTGCTGTGTTCAGAAAGGGTGTTTTGATGTTGATATAGCAGAAGCTCTAGCTGCTCGACACTGCTTGGCCATTGCCTTGGATGCTGGGCTTCGTGATTTTGTTCTAGAAACTGATTGCAGCAAGCTCTTCCAATATTTACAGCAAGGGAAGTGTGAATGTTCAGCTTTTGGTGTTATTGTTAGTGACACTCTCTATTTGGCTAGTTCTTGCTCTAGTATTTCTTATTCACAAGTTGGTAGAGAGGGCAATTGTGCTGCTCATATCTTAGCTAGAGCTAGTAGAGATTATGTTGAGATGAGAGTGTGGTTAGAAGAAGTACCACTCTGTGCTTGTAATGCTGTTTTGCTAGACTCTCCTAGCTTTGAGTAGTATCATGGCTTGATTTTCCCGTCAAAAGAAAAAAAAAAAAAATAAATAAATAAAAATTGACATGTATTAATTATTAAATTTCAGAAATTAATGGGGTTCATTAAGTTTTCAAATTTGCAATGAGCTAAGATTTGCTTAGTATTTGCTTGTTAGACTGTTCGACATGTGAATTCTTAGCATGATTTAGATTTTATCTAATTTATTATCAAATTGTTTTTGGATTTGGAATGTTGGTTAGAATAAGCTCTATACGTTCCTAGATGGATTAGGTATAGTTGTGGTGTATCTTTATTATTGATACTAGGATTCTAGAGAGTTCCCTTATATTCACTAGACAATTTGATGAGATAAAAATTCAGCACCTTCAGTTTCTTAGTGATATTGAAAAATACATAGCTCTTTTTAATGATCATAAGAGCCAGAGAGGATTCATAGTGAGCTTCGAAGCTTCAAACAACCTTAATGATTTTTGTTTAAAGAGTTTTTCATCTTTTATTGCTTTTTTTTTCCAGAAATCCTTGAAGTCGGTTGTTTTTTTCTCTGGATTTTGGCATTTTGCATTGAAGTGCTCCCCCCCCCCCCCCCCTCCCCTCTTTGTATATTTTGTGAGCGTTTGCATCCGACAAATGAAAGTGAGGAACATAATTCAAATATAAAGGCATGTTCTTTCTTAGATCTAATGATTGTTGATGAAAACTATAACATTCTCATAGAAAATGTTGCCAAGCTTTGCATTTTGCAATGCTGGACCATAATTAAATGATGTTGCACATGTCCTATTGTCCTTGGTCTGAAGCTAGGTACAATAATGATTATCTATTTATCTTCTTCCTTTCATATTTCCTCTGATCATAGCTTATATGGTAGCTGGTTTGCCAAAGCTTCACCTTAAGGTCTCAATTCTAACTCTTTTTTATGCTGTTTTAGAAAAATGAGAAGGCAGTAAATGTAAATGAATCCTTCTCTCAATAAGTGATATGAATATTGATATATCAGAGACTTGTCTTTCTTGTTTGTTTATGTAGACATAGAGCCAAAATCTGTGATGGATATGGGAATCATTTCAAATATTGATGCAGTTAATGTGGCCTTGATTCCTTCTGAGAAAGGAAATGACAGTCCATCATCAAAACCACGAAAGAAGACTATGACATCGGTATATCTCAAATATTTTGAGACTGCTCCTGATGGAAAGAGTCGTAGGTGTAAGTTTTGTGGACAGATGTACTCCATTGCAACTGCTACTGGTAAATTTTCCTCTCCTGCCCTTCTTTATGTCTAGAGAATCAAAATTGTATATAAATATTAACTGATTCATTTTATTCCCTTCCGATAGCAAATTCAGTAATTCACACCGAATAGGGTTAAATTGGTATGAGATCTTGTGATTATGATGCAGTATATGTTCCTATTCACTTATATATATGAAGCATAATTGAGTAACATAGTATCTTTCTGGTATTCCCTTTCATATATCCCTCATTCTTCAAATCCAAACAAACTGCTGAAAAGTAAGATTAAGAAAATGCTAGGGTAATTTCCTTTATCTCCCTTATTTCTAATGTAAATGTTTTTCTAGTGATTTGATATCTCTTCCAACTTGATATGATGACCTTGTCATTGATGTATTTCTTTTAAATAATACTTGTATATTCTTTATTCATTTTGTGCTGATTTGTCATGAATAGTGATAATTATGCGCATTGATCTTTGATCATTGTATAACACCCTGTCTAATTTATCTTTCTGAAGGTAATTTGGGAAGACATCTTGGTAGTCGCCATCCAGGATATGATAAATCTGGCGATCTGATCCCAAGTACTGCTCCACTGTCCAGTCCCTCTGTAATAAAAAAATATCAATCTGAAGCCAAATCACCAAAATTTGATCATGATCTCTTGAATTGGCTGCTTATTAAATGGCTAACTTCGTCTTCTCTACCTCCCTCAACCTTGGAGGAGCCCTGGCTGCTAAACTCTTTCAAATTTGTTAACCCTTCCATTCAGTTATGGTCTAAAGAGAAGCTCCAGGGTGTTTTATGTGAAGTTTTCAGGAGCATGCAGGAAGATGTACAGACAACTTTGCAACAGGTGTCCTCTAAGGTTGCAATTGCGATTGAATTCTGGACTTCTTATGAACAAATTTATTACATGAGTGTTACGTGCTATTGGATCGATGAGAGCTGGACTTTTCAAAAGTTCCTTCTAAATGTTTGTCGCATACCATATCCATGTAGTGGTGCTGAGATCTATCATGCTTTAATTAAGGTCTTAAAAAATTATAATATTGACGACAAAGTCCTTGCTTGCACACATGATGATAGTCAGAGTGCAATGCATGCATGCCACAAACTAAAAGAAGATATGGATGGGAAAAAGGTGGGCCCTTTCTGCTATATCCCCTGTGCAGCCCAGACATTAAATATGGTGATAGAAGATGGTTTAAGAACCACAAAACAAATAATTTCTAAGGTCAGAGACTTTGTTATAGAGATGAATGCTTCCCCTGTGATCATGGAGGATTTTATTCAGTTAACCACAGCTTATCAAGAAGGCATCTGGAGATTCCCCCTTGACAATTCCATTCGTTGGAATGGACATTACCAGATGATGGATATTGTCCGCAAGGTAAGCACTAAATACTCCGTAAGAGAGATGAGTGCCAGTCAAATTCAAATGCCATATGAAACAAAGTACAGAAAGAGTGCCTGATGTAATTGGGTAATTTGTCTTCATTTTAGGAGTTTGGGGAATGGCCTGCACCAAGAATGAATTTATGAGAACCTGGGGGGTGATAAATTGGGATTATGTAGTAATAATTTTTTTCTTCTGAAAGATATCCAATGAATCATCCTAGCTAAACTGTGAATCTGTGATGTACATTTGAAAACTCGGGTAGTAAATTATCTATTATTTGAATGTGGTAATCAATACTAATCATTAAGTTTTGATTTTGCTTTCCTTTGCACCTGCTAAGACAACATAAGTGCTCTACGTATAAAATTTTAAATTATCAAATTGGACAATAGGGTTACTGTGATTTCTATAACCTTGCCTTTCAGTGCATATGTCTCCCCACTGTCATGCTTTATCTGTCTAATTTCCAACTTATATACTTGGAACAGAATTCCTATACTAAATTTAATTGACAGAGTTGAATGTGAAATGTCCTTTAGAAGATCATATGGATAGATTTTGAGGTTGAGGGAGGTATAATGGCTGTCTATAGCAGAGATCAGCTTCCGTATCTCTCTAAGATTGTTGTGTTCAATTATCCCCTCATAATGGTTAATGGCTTTAGTGGCTGTAAAAGAATTGCTCACAAAGATCCTAATATTTGAAACTAAATTTAACTTACTTCATACTTCCTCTATTATATTTTAATATTGCAACATAGGGAGATTTATGCTTCCCAAAGCAAAATTTAAATCTTAATTTTTTTTACTATATAATAGTAAAAAGAAATTGTAAAAAATATTGATATTGTGAAATTATATACCGAGACAAATCTAACAAGACCCTACATGACTATTTTTCCTTGCATATAAATCACAAAGGAGTGTATGAACATTGAATAGTGTCAAAAGTGTCAATGTTGCAATGTTGAAAGCACAGAGAAGGTATTAAGTAAGCTTTTTATTAACCAATTTGGGGGGAGGGGGGTGTTAACACAGTTTAACAGCAGCAGTCTTGTGGTATAAGGTTTAGAGTCTAGTCAAATGCATGGCTTCCTTTTTTTTTCTTATATGTTTCTTGTGCTAATTGATCAAGCTGAGGCTGATGTTCTCAAATTAGATCAGTTCTTGTTTCTTCAGAACTTGTACTTTGAAAGTAAAAGTTTTTTTTTTTTTCAAAGTAGGAAGAGACGAAACTTTTCATTTGCCTTCCATCTTTCTTTATATCTTTAAAGTTGTGGTGTGGATGTCAAAAATTGCTACATTGCCTGGAGAATGTGTAATTGTTTAGTGTCTTGTCATTATAATTTTGGCTTCTTGAAGCATCACGGAGTTTATTCCTCTTGGGGATGATACCCAATTTTTGTGGCTTTTTTGTTTTTTTTTTGTTTTTTAATTTCGGGAATGTATCACTTTGAGTCTTCATTCTTTAAAAAATGTTCTAGGATACAATCATGTGTTGTTTGTCTTTTCAGTTGTCATTATCGAAATGTAGGGGAATGAAACTTGGAAGTATTTCTCCATAACTGTTCAATTTCCTGTCTGCAATGAATTACATTTGTAAACCCAAAGCTGATATTATGAGGAATAGGCCTGCTTTTGTGTTCATTGAGTTCTCTCTGATGGAGTTGAGTTCAGTATTATATAAATGTAGTTGTTGTTGTTGTGTACTACGTATCTATTATTTAGGTATTTCAAGCGCTTGGGAGGGGTGGTTACTGTCCTTGCTGAGGGGGAAAGGGTTGGTGATTGACTTCTGTTTATATATATATTCTTTTTCTTTCGCTGTGTTTGTATTTGTACCTTTTTGACAGATGACAAATAGAATTTTATGTAAGTTTACATTGTAGTGCAGGCCAGCAAGTCCATGGATGGCGTCATTAGGAAGCATGAAGACTCATTAGGTAGCAGAATGCTTCTAAATGCTGCTGAAAGGAATGCAGTTACCATTATGCATGGATACTTGGAACCCTTCTACAAGACCACGGGTGACATATGTGCAAACAAGGTTCCCAGTATTGGCCTAGTACTGTTTTTCATGGATCATATATCTGAAATGATTGCAGCATGCAAAGATTCTTGCCATTATCCAGATTGGCTAAAGAGTGCTGCTGAGGAAATGTCGTTAAAATCCAGCAGTTACAATGACCAGGTTTCCAATATATTTACTTACATGACAGCTATTCTTGATCCTCGGATCAAAGTAGAACTCATCCCAGAAACACTTAACTTAGAAAACAATTTGGAGGAGGCAAGAACCCATTTCCTTGGAAATTATTCGACCAGTCATTTTTCATCTGTGAACAATATATATGGTGCTTCAGAGAACGAAGATGGTGGTATAGTATCTTTTGCAGAGGAAATAGCCCGAAAAAGACGGAGGGCTAGCATGAGTGTTGCAACTGATGAGCTGACCCAATATCTGTCAGAACCGCCAGCTCCACTAACAACAGATGTTTTGGAGTGGTGGAAAGTTAATAGTGTACGTTATCCACGGCTGTCTATAATGGCTCGGGACTTTTTGTCAATGCAGGCAACATCTGTGGCACCTGAAGAACTTTTCTCCAGCAAAGGGGCTGAACTGGAAAGGCAACGGTTTGGTTTGCCTGCTTCAACTGCACAGGCTCTACTCTGTGTTAAGTCCTGGGCCGACAGTGGCATTAAGTTGAAATACAGATTAAGTGAAATTGACTATGATATGCTTATGGAGCTAGCTACTGAAACTGCATCTGAGAATTGTAAAATAGGTTCTGACAAGAAACAATAATAACGGAGCGCCTGACTAGAATCTATGCGCGGGTATGATAGTTTAGATACAGAGGTAAACCAGCTATACTGATTTGTAAAGTGCGATATAATTTGCGGACCAAAAGCTAACCTGTTGTAACATTTTATTCTTCTTTTATAAAATTTACGTGTAGTCGGATACAGCATACATGTGTATTAGAATTGGTATTGTAGAACTGTAGAAGGATATCTGAGTCAGCATTGTATCAGAAAATATCCATGTATTTGAGAAGTGATATTGATTGTTGTAGTAAGTTGTATATTGTATTAGATTTTATTTTATTTATCTCATTGACCGTAGAGAAATTATTTATTATTTTCTCTGCCTCGAAGTAAAAAAGAGATTTAGGGCCTGTTCTCATTGACTGAAATGAACTGAGTTTATTAGAGCTGAATTGAACTGAATTGAATTGAATATTTTATAAGAGAAGAAAATTAGGAGCTGAATTGAACTGAACTTATTAGAGCTGAACTGAACTGAACTGAAAATAATCGTATGAGAATAGACCCTTATTATTCTAATACAACTGTATTTATGTTATGTTAGGATTTGCAATCTTCCATCTTTCTTCGCTTCATGTCCGCTCTCTCCAAATCCCTAGTTTACCTATCTGTCATTTAATGTGTATTTATTTGCTTGCTTCAGTGTATATATGTTGTACATTGTACTCGGGAAATCAAATTAAAAACATTTACATTAGACCGGAACATCAGATTTATAACTTTACTAAATATCTTGAATTGGAATTAAGTACTCGAAACAAATTTAACAAGATCCCACTTTATTTTTACTTTTATACATTAATCTTAAAGAGAGGTCAAATTTGTAGTCAATCCATCAAATTAGATCAAACCGTGTCAAAATCAGACAAAAATACCTTATTTCAAATAAAGAGAGCATAGTTGCTCACTTTTCAAGAGACCATACAATGGTCAATTTCTTCTGTTTTTTTTAGTTTGATTTGGAACTATGAGTTGAGAATTTGAGATCAAATTAAAAAAAAAAAAAAATAAAAAAAAAAAAAAGCAAATGAGTGTAGCAATAAAGCACTATCATGGTAAAATAATACTTGTAATTAATAATAAGAAATCAAACTTGAAAAGAGATTCAGCTACTCGGTATATATATGACTTACACCTCATATCACACCTACTATAAGTGTAAAACTAAAAAAAAAAAAAAAAAATCATCATACTGAATTGTGATTAATTATTCTAGTTGGCTAAATCATTCTAAACAATGTTCAAAATAATACATAGACAACAATTCGTGTCAAAGAATGCTGGGATCAAAACTGCTTGGTGCAGTTCATTAGTAACATGAAATGAGCCTGCACTTGTATACTGGGATCAAATTTATGACATTAAATATGAGATTCAAACCTAACACCTTTACAGTAGTTAGCCTTGTTATCAACAAGTATTTAAACACAATATCTGCACATTAAAATAGGTGTTCTTTCCCATATTCACGCACAATTACTGGCACGCTCGTAGGTGGAATCTGTATAAAACAAATGCTGTAATCAGAAATTGAAGAATAAACATTGAGTATCAAAGGCTGCAATTTTACAAATTTGCATCAAGCTCAAGAAATGACAATGGTTTAATCTTAAATTGTTGAACAGCAGTAGCTACGTCAGCTAGCTTCTGCATCCCCCATCAACCCCCCCCCCCCCCCCCCCCCCCTCTCTCTCTCTCTCTCAAAAAGTAGGAAGCACAATTCACATTGCTGTCCCAAGAAAAATGATACGAAGTATGAATTTTCAGACAAGGGTAGAGTATCATGAATATAAGTAACAAAACAGGTGTGGGGCAATAGTATTGAAAGCAAAAATTTACCAACCAACAAGAAGCAGCTTACCATGCCATACTCAGTGACAATCAACGATATGTAATCTGAGGGAGTAGCATCATATCTGTAAATGACATCATTTATGTCATTAGGTCTTAAAAAATACAATACTATTTATGTTTTATCCAAAATAAGAAAGGAATATAGAAGTATGATACTCACAATAAATTTAGGAGCTGCAAATTTTTCTTATTCATCCAATCGTCCAAATAATTTAGATCCTTTCTACCGGATACCTTAGCTATAATGTCAGGATCACCTGCAAGGAACACACTCATCATTTTAACAAAATCTGGGAGCTCTATGAACACAACTCGATAAGAGAGGAAAGTTAATTACCAAGTTCATTAGTACATATGGAATCAAGTAGGACTCTCTCATGAAACTTGTAGGCTTCACAGCAAATAAGTACAGGAACACGGAATGAATGAGCAACCATAGAAACACATGCAGTTCCAATTCTTGAATAAACGATTCCGTTAGACAATATGGAAGCAGCACCTAAGAAAACTTTTGTGACTTCATGCATGACATAAGAAACTGCATTAACATGCGTGTATGTACAGCTCAACCCTTTTGCAACCAGTCTTCGAAGCAATCTTTGACCTTCAAACTTTGGTCGTGAATCAACTATCACAACACGGAACTTTTTCCCAAGCTCATGGGCATATACCAATACCATTTCAACAACACTAGAACAACCATAAGTAAGAAGAACATCACCGTCCCTAACTTTTGTGACAGCCTGTTGCAAAATTACTTTGTCTGCTATTACGATTTTTTCATTAATAAAACGATATATATCAGAAGATAACGTAGCTTTTGTATCTGTCTCAGTAAGATTTGAAGGCAACTTTGCAATGCGGGCCTTTACATATCTTATTGCATTACCCATACTGATAGAGAGGGGGCGGCATTCATTTAGGAATGACACATAGCTACTGATCCTTGTCGCTAGATCTCTGGTTAGAATTTTGTCTGCAGGGGTATGGTAGTCTTCAATGGCTTCTTTAAAAGCATAGAGCATTGCAATACATCGTGCATTACTTCCAGATACATCGCCCGACAAATATTGCAAACCCACCTGACATCAAAAGCAGATACCAAGTATATTAAACTATTTTGGTTGAATTTGATCAACTGAATTCTTCTTTCTCTAAGCTCTAAGGTTTAAAATTGAGAAATACTCTAAATCACATCGCCATTTAGCTTGCTAAGGTAGGAAAGCAACTGACAAAGTAGGGGACTCTTGGTTGTCTTATAACTTTTCAATTTTTTTATTTATTGTTGGCTTCTGGATTTAAAAAATTAGTTGGCAGAAAAACCAATTTCTTTCTAAAAAAAATAATAAAACTGTTCAAGTCTAAATACTCCACCAGATAGCCAGATAGCTCAAGTAATAATAAGGCCAAACTAGAAATCAATGTTCTTATGCGTTTGTATGAAGAAAAAAAAAAAAAAGCTGGAAAGGTCACGACATTTAATATGATTTTTACATAATGTGAGTTCCATATAATATTTAATAAACAATAAAATACTAGGAAACTTAAAAAATGATGCATGGTGCTCTCCGACTCATCATTACTTTAGACAGTGAAGATGTTATGAACTTCCATTCAATCAAGAAGGAATAGATTTGGATATCTTAACTAATGGTTATGAATCTTTCATTTTTTTATTTTGACTTCAAAATTAACCTGTCCTCATCTTGTTATTCACATTCTTCTAAGGTAATAACTAAATTTTGATGAGCCTAGAACTTGATATACCAATGCTGAACTCATAAAAAACCTAATATGTTATATATATTGATTACTGAAAAATTAACAGATAAAAAATGACATTAAATCTAAGCCCATAAAGATGATGTTTACCATAGTAGGTGAGTAGGTCCTTTTCTGATTGTGTACCAAACCAATCATTCTAAACCTTGGATTTGTTTCACCCATGATAAGCGCCTTGGTAAAGGCAAAATAAGGAAGGAATCTAGATGCCATCCAAAATTTAATTATGCATTGGCTTGCGCAAGAAGTGGATTTCAGGCACTCAGTGAATATGATGGATTTAGATATAGAGTGAGAAATCAGTGTAAGCAGACCAACAGTAAATATGAGAAGGGATGTAAAAGTATTCATTCAGAATTGTTCCTTCTCTTTCTTCTTTTAGGGTTTTACTGGTAAAAGTGGTAATTTCACAATTCACAGCACCATTAAAACAAAATATCAGTTAATTTCAATATCGCTTCTTAATGATCTCCTTCACGATATCTCTGTTTAAACACATTTTTTAATAGTCTTCAAAAGTATATGAGACCCACTTACAAAAACCAAGACCAGCTCACTCACAAGCCAATCAGATAGGAGAAGAAAGTATCTAGCTTAAGGCATTCTTGACTTAGAAACCACAATCTTAACTTTGTCTCATAGCTATAATTCTGTGGTGGATTTTACCATTGACATTTGAACTTTATTTAATTACCATCTTTAATGCTGATAAAAACAAAAATCAAATTGATAAAAAAAGCTGGTAAGTTAATGTACCTTGTACACAGCAGGATGAACTGAATCAAGATTGAAAAATTTTGACTCGAGGTCATGGAGCTGATTTCCACGTTCATACTGAGGCAAATGCTGAAACAGCTCCACTCTGTTTCTAGCTTCAGGTTTGTCAATAACAGAGCGCTTTTTAGCCTTTTCCACTCTGCTCTTGTCATCATACTGCATCCGAGGATGGGGAACATCCTTCTTCTTGTCTTTCTCCGATGGCCGATCGCCCCCTTTCATTTCAGGTACTGACACTGAGGATGTTGCCAAAGGAACATCTTTTTTCTGTGGATACTGCTTAGATGCTTTGGTTGGCTTTTCAGTGACAGGAGGTGCCACTCCAGAAGCCGCAGCTGCAAAAATCACACCCATCACTTGGTTAGATCAATCAACGTCTTGCTAAATGGTCATGTATACACAGTATTCAAAAGCAAGTATCCAAAAATATTCCAAAAATTATAAGCACTAAGTGCAATATTTGACAGCAATCAAATAAAAGTTCAAACTAATGACTAACCCCTCCCCCCACCTCATACACACACGCACAAAAATAAATGAAAAAGTCTGAACCTTTTTTAGTAGATTTGGCAGCTCTCTGAGCCTCCTGTAAAGCGCGCCTTTCAGCTTTGCTAGTTTTATCCTTCAACGGTTTGTAGGTAACCTTTTTGTCTTCATGGTGAGACACTTGTACTTCTGATATATTTCCTCCCTTCTCTGCATCATTGGTTTCATTAAAAAAACTGCAATATAGATCATGTTCAAATATAAAAAGAGATACTTACTGAAGGCAATTTAATATAATAGTAAAATGATTCTATGAATGCAATGCAATGTGGGAAGGAAAAGAAAAGGAACAAAAACAAACTCACAAAAAAAAAAAAAAAGGTTACAAAATGCATATATTGACATCTACACCTTTACTACTCAAAATAAAATAGCTTCTATTTATAATGCATAGCAAATTTCAGCTTTTTAAGTTCACATACAAATCAATTTCAACACATTGATGTTGCCAACCAGCAAATTACGAATGCAAATATGTTGGGAGAATCAGAATCAAAATCAGAAAGATAATTACTTGGCTTCAGCTCGATCCATTCCGCTACCAAAACACAAGAGCGAGATCACAATGGTTGAAATGAAACAACTTAGCTCAGATCATGAACTAAATCTTTGTACAAGGGAGCTCTTCTTACAAAAACTAAACTCCGTAAACGAAAAGCAAGATTTAATAAATAAAAAGCTTACACTATCCCAAGAATCTTCTTATCAGGAATCAAACATAAAAAGCCTACGCAACTACACACTGCTTGTAATCAAGATAATAAAATTCCCAAATTTTGCTCCCAGAAAAGCACCAGATTGCAGAAAATGTTATCATATCTTAAAATAAATTCGAATATGACAGCCCAAAAGCATTTATACCATTTGCCCAATAAATATAAATAACAAAAATTCATCATATAAATTGTAATTTTCCAACATTACAATATCATCATACACTTTGTAATTTTCCCACATTACACTATCATCCAATTTTGATCTTTTTCCTTCAATTCATCATCAAAATGAGTTTTTCCAAGTTGGTTATATATAAGCTGGTTGACCCGTTAAGTTCACAATAATTTCAAAAGTATACAGAACAAGAAATAAATCCTTAAATCAAATCAATATCCCTAAAAAAAACATAAAAATTAAACTCAAATTAAAATTATAAACAAAAAAATTACAACACATAATAAAAATAGATTACTAACCATGATGAATAACAGTCAAATCAGTATCATGAGCAGATTGTTGATCAGCAACAGGAGAATTAACACCAGACATATCAAAACCAAGACTATACTTCCCAGAACTACTCGGAACCCAGTCGTCGGAAAAATCAGGCTGAGTTGACTCAGGCGAAGAAGCGGCGAGGTAAGAGTGAGATTCGTCGTAAGCTCGGCGAGCGGCGGAGACAGTGACGGCGGCAGCGGCGGCTGAGTGGGCGGGGACAGGAACAGGGAGAGAAGTGGAGGCGATGGCGGCGGAAGTGTCGGAGGGGATCGGCGGAGGAGGGATCATCACCGGAGAAAGGGTGGAGTCATCGGCGGCAGCGACGCCGGAGACGGTGGCAGAAGAATTAGGGTTTAGGGTTGGGGATGTGAGATTGAATGTGAAACCAACTTGGCGGATTTTTGGGTCGATTCTTGCTCTATTTTGGGGGTTTCGTCGAGGTTCCATTTTCGGTTTTTTTTTTTTTTTTTTTTTTTTTTTTTTGGGTGGGGGGTGGAAGGATTGGTTATTTAATTTTTGATGGTTTGTTTTATTTTATTTTAGGTGAAGATAGGATTATTTGTGAACAATTATCCATTTTTTTTTATAATTTGTTTAGAACTATATATAAGTTTGGAAATGTTTAGGTAGCACTAGCAAGTAACGTTTTTCCGTCCAATTAAAACGTTATTTTGGCATAATTTTTCACTTTTGTCAATTATAATGGCCAATTATTGCTAAAATAAGCAAAAACCCCAATTCAATTAAACCCTCAAACCTTAGAAATCAAAATCCCCAAATAATACTAAATTCATGAACCCTAAAGTGAATTATAATTAAAATCCTAATTAGATTAATTAGGGTGGATTAAAACCTTTAAACAAATTGGGGGAGTTAATTGGGTGGCAAAAGTGAAAAAAATGGGCTCCATTAACGTCTTAATTGGACGGAAAATGTTACTGGGTAGTGCTACCAAAATGTTTTCAAACTTGTGGGTAGTTCTAAACAAATAAAAAAAAATGGGTCGTTTTTCACAAATGATCCTATCTTTAGGATAATTCTACACAAAATTTCCTTTAATTTTTGGTGATTATCGGAGAGAGTTTGGGAATTGAGATTTAGGAGAGAGAAAAGGGGGAAGAAAGGAAGATAAACTTTTTTTTTTTTACTTTGAATTGTTAATTTGATTTGATTTGTGTTGAGTTTAGGCTTAGGTTTGATTTGGGGTTGATTTTGGGAGTTTAATGATGGATATGGTTAGTGGTTAATTAATTGGACTTGTTATTAATTATTACGAAGTATAACTTTTTAAAGGTTTTTAATTATTTTATGATAGAGTTAAGGAAATTAAATCGTTTTTGAATTGAGTTCTTTCTTATTTTGGTCGTGAAAAACGAAGTGAAAAGAAAAGTTTTGAGTTTGATGAAATAAAAAAATAAAAAAAAATAAAAAATTGTATGCAACATGTATACAATATTGCACGACGTCCATTTGAAGGCAACTTTTGACATGTATTGATTATCTTTCTAGGTCTAACATGTTTTAACGAGAGCGAAGTAGCATTTCGATCGAGGCAATGCTCCGGGTCATAACATGGGGATCATCATTAATATAAGTTTTAGGGCATGTTCTATTCAGCTTAATTTCAGTTTAGTTCATCTCCAATCAATTTTATTCAGTTCAGTTCAATTCTTAATTTCCTTCTCTCATAAACAATTCATTTCAGCTCTATTCAGTTCAGTTCAATTTAATTTAGTTCTACCCCAACCAGTTCAGTTCAGCCCCAATCAGTTTAGTTCAGTTCAGTTAGTTTATGACTCAATTTTTTGTAATTAAATTTGTTATTCATATTGTCGTTAGCTACATATTGATACTTTATATTCAAAATAAATTAACACATAGCTTTTTTTTTTCCCCTTTTTTTTCTTTTTTTTTTAAATTATTTATAGCTTGGCGGTAAGACGCTCAATTGAATTAGAAGTTGCATGTTTAAATCTTGAGAATTTTTTTTTTTTATTCTTAATATAAGTGTATGACATGCAATGCAAAACAGATGGAAGTACAACCTCGTGGCGTAATGAGAAGTTGAGTGGATGATGTGGCGCAATGAGGAGGTCTACGTGGCACATCGACCTTTTTAGAAACGTTTTTTTTAATAGATTAGTATAGATATTAGATAGGGCTACTTTTATATAATTGGATGAAAAATTTACTTTTATATAGGGGTAATCTTTGATCATTTTAATGCTTGGATGGTGGGAGATGTATTATTAGGGTAATACAAGTCAAACTAAGCAAAATGAAAGTGAATATAGGGAAGGAGGAGATAGTAATGGTGTGATTGTAAGGAGCATTATATAGGGATGGTGTGGTATGAGGTGAAGAAAGAGGAACTAATACCCTCATTTTGGGGGTAATAGTTACACTAGGGGGAGGGTGGGGAACTAGTACCCTCATTATGAAGATAATAATTCCTCCATCTGTCTCTTTTCCTTATGACACAACAACTTTATTTCATTTGTAAACATCTTGTCTCCTACAACAACCCCTCTAATTACTTGTGTTTTTTCAAGTTTGACTTTTATTACTCGCCTAATATATTACCCCTAATCCAAGCATGACCTTAAAGGTAACTTTACACTCATCTTACAATAGTAGTTGTAAGCTATTCATCTTAAAACATTTGTGTTTACTAAATTTGAATACATTACGATAGCCTATTTAACCAAACTCTTTTACTCTATAGAATCTGACACTTCTTTGTCACATTAGTATAGAAGTTGACAATTGTGCCAAGTGAATACATAACTTAGTTTTATTAGCAAATAACCATGTCAATGAAAAGGCTTTAATTTGTTGGTTACCTTAAAAGGCTTTTATCACTACTATTCGGGTTTAGAATTGGACTTCACCTAAGAAAGATTTCATTTGAAACACTTTAAGCCTCTTATTTGATTAATGATAGTTACCAGCCTTAAAAACTTCTTGGGAGTTCACTAATCCTATTTATCCTTGTCAAACATTAAAAGTAAAACTAGGATTGATATTAATATGACAATTTCTTATCTTTTAGTTTATTTGTAATGCCTATTTAAGGTCATGCATATCTTTAGTAAAATTTAGAGAGATTTGAAGTTTAAGATATTGACGAGCATTTGCTATCAAGGTTTGGTTTGACATACAACCGAGACTTGTATACCCTCGAACACGCGACATTCAATCTTAATCACGAATATTCAATTAAAATTTCCCTTGAGTTACGAATCAAGCTATTTATTTTTTTAGGTGCACGACCGCCTATTAAAATAATACATCAAAATATACGTAGGTATTAGGTAGTTCAGATCATAAATAAGAATTTAAGAACAACAGAGCAATTTTATAGAGAAAAAAAAATGTTTTGTTGGTCCGCTTTTCAACTAAGTATAATGATATAACATTGAAACTGTTTGCTACTCGCCTACTCTTATAAGGAAGCTTTGATCAAGGTTTTCAATTTCAAACTAGTAGTATTATATTTATGTAAAAATCATGTTAACTATTGCCACTCATCAATGTGTAGGAGTTTATAGGTACGAATGCGGAAAACATGAATCATATTCATATAGCACCTAATCTCAAGATCATGCATAACACATAAAGAATTAGAATTAATACCTTTGAAGCGTGATTCCACGTGCGATCGAGCAAGAACAAAGGGAGATAAAGAACCCCAAGCGTGATTCCTCTACTTGGTCCACGAGCACGGATCAAACCTCCACTAATGCTAGTTAGTCGTGATCGAACACTTCAATCAACCTTTGACGGAGATGTGAGTCACGAGCACACCACAAACCACCCACGACACCACCACACGCGCCACCTAAGGAGGAGGGCCGTACGGACAGGGAGGAGAAAGAGAGGGCCGAATATAGAGAGAGAGAGATTTAGGGTTTTGGTCTTGGTTGCTTGATTCACAATTAACTGTTAATTGTTCTGTCATACAACCCTAGGCATGGATTATATTTATAGATCACATCTCTAAATAAATCCACATCAAGCCCAAAACACATTAAGCCCTTCTAACTATTCTAGCCCAACAATCAATGTAGCATGTCATAAACTCATGAGACCCAATAATGGGCCTCTAACGTGTTTGACCCAATACTCTTGTGTGTGACCTCATAGGATCTATTCTAACGGGCTTTGGACTATTTGACTAGCCTAAAGATCATTGATCATAGTCTAGCAATAGATAATGACGACCCAAAAGAACGAACTTATTATCTCCATAATAGTGATCCTTGATATATCTAGTAATTGCACTTATCGAAGACATAATTCCTTCAATCTCCCACTTGTCTGAGACAAGTGCACAATATTCAAATTCTTTAAGTCAATGTGTGTCGATTTGATAATATGATTGCATCTCATGTCGTAATCATATTAATCTACAAATCTTTTCTTGAAAAACTGAGTTAGAATTACAAAACAAATGATTACTATGTAATCCATTTGAGCACGGCCATGCATTTTCTGAATTCTCCTTCTTCAAGGGGCCAAGACACATTCCTAATTAAATAGGTAGACTCAATCCAATTTTGTGGCAACCAAAGCCCCCACTCAACTCATGAAGTAATTGGGAAACACACTTTATAATCTCGAGTTACGGGCAGACGTTTGAGTGTACCACAGTTAAATCAATCATTGAACGGAATCAGTGTTCCACTCATGTTAAAGGAATCCACTAATATATCCGGAAGCTCTATATTTGAGCTTCAAAGTAGGTCTATAGTTCGATCATGCATCATTCATGCATATCCATGTGATTGACCGAGCTTCACTACGCTCCTATAGCCCATGAAACAAAGCTATCCAATCAATCTTACATGCTAGTCCATTAATTGAAATCATTTATGTCCAGTTTAATGATTCCGAACTAGGAACTGGAATAATATATGGATTTTGTTCACCTGTGGGGTTTCATTCACCAGGTCATTAAATAATCAACCTGATGAACCCATCAATCCATAATTATTTTGGAAATTTTATTTAATATTGAAACCACAATTAAATAAGAGAAATGATAAACTTCTGATTAAACATAATTCTGCCAATGAATGTATTACATATGTAATAAGATTTTCTCTAAAAACAAATACAACTTAAATTACATTATTAGCCTCAATCCAGTTGCATTAGCATGTTTCTCATGCTTAGGCAATGGAAGGGGTTTAGTAAGGGGATCAACGATATTCTCATCCGTATGAACTTTGCACATCTTGACATCTCCTCTGCCAACGATTTCTCGAATGAGATGATACTTTCTCTCAACATGTTTGGATTTGAAGTGTGACCTAGGCTCCTTTGATTGAGCAATGGTGCCATTGTTGTCACAATACAACTCAATCCCTTTTTGAGCACTTAGTACAATGTCCATCTCAATAAGGAATTTTTTAATCCAAACTGCTTCCTTAGCTGCTTCAATGGCAGCTAAATATTTTGATTTTGTAGTAGAGTCTGCGACAGTGCTTTGCTTCGAACTCTTCCAGCTCATTGCTCATCCATTCAGACAGAAGATGTATCCAGACTGGGATTTAAAATAATCTCTGTCTGTTTGGAAACTTGCATCCGTATAACCCTTGACAACCAGCTCATCTTCACCGCCATATACTAGAAACATTCCTTTAGTCCTTCTCAAGTACTTAAGGATGTTCTTTGCAGCTGTCCAGTGCGCTTCACCTGGATTTGTCTGAAACCTGTTACACATGCTTAAAACATATGAAACATCCGGCCTTGTACAGATCATGGAATACATTATCGACCCTACTGCCAAAGCATAAGGTATAATCGCCATACGTCTCATCTCGTCTGGCATAACCGGACATTGAGATTTACTGAGCGTAATGCCATGAGACATGGGGAGAAATCCTCTCTTAGAGTCTTTCTTCGAAAATCTGTCAAGAACCTTATCAACATAAGTCTCTTGACTCAATCCAATCATCCTTCGAGACCTGTCTCGATGGATCTTGATTCCCAAGATGTACTCGGCGTCACCCAAGTCTTTCATGGAGAAACAACTTTTCAACCACTCCTTGACTGACTCAAGCATTGGTATGTTGTTCCCCATGAGAAGTATGTCATCTACATACAAGACTAAGAAAACTATGCTGCTCCCACTAGACTTCTTGTATACACAAGGTTCCTCTTTGCTTTTGACAAAACCAAATTGTTTGATTGCTTCATCAAAACGAAGGTTCCAACTCCTTGATGCTTGCTTCAATCCATAAATGGATTTCTGAAGCTTGCATACCTTTCTAGGATTTTCTGGATCTTCAAAACCCTCAGGTTGTGTCATATACACTTCCTCCATTAAGAACCCATTCAAGAAGGCGGTTTTGACATCCATCTGCCAAATTTCGTAATCGAAAAATGCAGCAATCGCTAGAAGAATCCGAATGGACATAAGCATTGCTACTGGAGAAAAGGTTTCATCATAGTCAATACCATGAATCTGTCTGTACCCTTTTGCAACCAGTCTTGCTTTATAGATATAGGCATTTCCATCCTTGTCTGTTTTAATTTTGTAAACCCACTTGCAACCAATAGGTTTTACCCCATTAGGCAAGTCCACTAGGGTCCACACAACATTTTCAGACATCGATTCCATTTCGGATTTCATGGCCTCAAGCCATTCATTTGAGTTGGGGCTCGCCAAAGCTTGCCTGTAGGTTGTAGGTTCCTCATTCTCCTATAAGAAGATTTCAGAATCCTCAGTTAACAGAACTTCAACAAACTGTTTGTTTCTGATTCTAGCAGACCTACGTGGGGTAGGAACAACAATAGAAATGTTCTCTTCAACTCTTTGAAGATTTTCGCAAGAATTAGATTCAAGTGGGACGATAGGAGTCTCGCTAGTCGAATTAGCTTGCTCCGACACATGGTTATGCGCCTTCGCCTCTGATGTGGAGTTATCCACATCCATTTGTTGCTCGTCTCGAATTTCTTCGAGACCTACTTTACTCCCACTTGGCTTTCTATAGAGGAATTCCTTTTCTAGAAAGAAACCATCGCGAGCAACAAACACTTTGTCATCTTCGCGATTGTAGAAGTAATACCCTCTTGTCTCTTTGGGGTAACCCACAAAGAAACACTTGTTTGATTTAGGGTGTAGTTTATCGCCTTGTAAACGTTTTACATAGGCTTCACATCCCCAAATCTTGAGAAAAGACAAATTTAGAACTCTTCCATTCCATATCTCATATGGTGTCTTTTCAACTACTTTGGACGGGCTTCTGTCAGTACTCTGGCAGCTGCTTCTAGTGCATACCCCCAGAATGATATGTGAAGATCAGTAAAGCTCATCATGGACCGAACCATGTCCAGTAAGGTCCCATTTCTCCTTTCTGACACCCCATTTAACTGTGGCGTCCCTGGAGGGGTTAACTGTGAAAGTATTCCACAGTTAATCAGATGTTCATCAAATTCTTGGGTTAAATATTCACCACCACGGTCAGATTGTAATGCTTTAATTGTTCTCCCAAGTTGGTTTTGTACCTCATTCTGGAATTCTTTGAACTTTTCAAAGGCTTCCAACTTCTGCTTCATTAAGTAAACATAACCAAATATACTTAAATCATCAGTAAAAGTAATGAAGTATCAATTGACCCCTAGCTTTTGAACTCATTGGTCCACACACATCCGTATGTATGAGTCCCAAAAGGTCACTTGCTCTTTCACCTACACCCGTAAAGGGTGACTTAGTCATTTTACCAAGAAAGCATGACTCACAATTTTCAAATGATTCATAATCAAATGTTGAAAGGAGTCCATCCTTATGTAATTTCTGGATGCGCTTTTGGTTAATATGTCCAAGCCTACAATGCCATAGGTAAGTTGGGTTTGATCCATCTGTTCTTTGCTTTTTATGATCTATGTTGTAGATATGAGTTGTATAATCTAAGACATACAAGCCATTAAATAATTTCTCTTTAGCATATAACATATTTTCTTTGGAAATAAAACAACATTTGTCTCTTATTTCAAAAGAAAAACCTACAGTATCTAAAATAGGAACTGAAATAATGTTTTTGGTAATAGTTGGAACATAATAACATTTATTAAGAACCAAAATTAAACCAGACAGAAGTCTCAAATGATAATCTCCAATAGCAAGTGCAGCAACTGTTGCTCCATTTCCTACTCGGAGTGTGACTTCCCTTTTTGCTAATGCCCTACTCCCTTCTAGGCCCTGCATGTTATTAACAATGTGAGCACTACAACCGGTATCAAATACCCAAGTCGAAGAAGAGGTAAGATTAATTTCTACAACAAAAACATCAAGTAACTCCTTACCTTCTGTTTTCACTGGTGTATAATGGGGACACCCTGGTGTATGGCAAAGCCAATCACCACAATAGAAGCATTCGCTTTGTCTCCTTTTCAGGTACTCCTCGGCATGGTTGAGTAAAAGGTTGACTAATGTCACCGTCGAGCCCTCATCATTATGAGTAAGCCTGACTATTTCAAATCCATCGTGGAGTGAGAACAAGATTATGTCATGTGCGGAGTCATCATCAAACGGTTTCCCAAGGACATCCATATGATTGAATAAATCAATAAGTTCATTGACATGGGTCCTTACTGACTGACCATGCATGAGTTTCTTAGCCATTATCTTACAATGAACATTGTAAGCCTCATACCTTATGCTGTCAGTCCAGGAGTAGTAAATCTGAGGGATCGAATTAACGACCTCTTTTACATTGTAGTCGTTGAAGTTTCCTCCTCCACTTCCTAATGCCCCAATGCCACCTTGACAGATGGCACGAAGACATTCACACAAGTTGGTTAACTCATATTGCCTGAACCTTCTTTTCCAACAATTTGGAATAGATTCTAAAATGAGATTCCTGATTTTCTCTGCATCCGAAACAATTTTTGCATGCCTTTCAGGATCATAACCTTCAGTATACTTGCCCTCAACAGGTATATATAAATGAGATTCAAGCTTTTGGCTTATGAGAACATTTCTCAACTCGTTCTCCCATTCCCTGAAGTTTCTGAGATTCAACCTTAAATTCAGTTGTGTTGGCAAAATAGTGTTGTCATTACAGTTATTCATCTACAAACAAAAACAAAATGAGGCAAAATTCATTAATTATGTTAAAGTACCATAAACGATTTAAATTGGAAACTTTAAAGCATTTATTCAATATTAAAATGATCCCTATTGAATTAAATGATTCTAAGACCCTTTATTTGTGTAATAGTTGACCGGACTGAGGCCCTACCATCAAGCATTACATTTTCAAGGTGAGTAAACTCTTTACTGATTACAACTCTTTGTAACTCTTGGTTGAATAATTAACCATCACATGTTTAATTGTTACACTTAGCTTCAAGGTTCTAAATGCTTTAGGTAACCTTGTTGAGTATAACCAATTAAATGTGTAGAACGTGATCTACCCCAAATTACCTACGATAACAAGTGACACTCTGCTGAGGCCGACCCATCACTCATGATCTAAGGATTGTTGGGTATTTAATTGGAAAAGCAACCTCAATATTACTGGGACCTAGATTCATTTATGTTGTGATTATTTAGTGAACTCTAACGCATCATCAATCAACATAAAATAAATCTAACATGCATAATCTACTAATGCATAAATAAAACATGACATAGTATGGCCCCTTAATCCTAAGAAAACTAATAAAGCAGAAAAATGCTCCCACTTGAATCTTCATGGATCTCATCCATCTTATTCCTTTGGGCCTCCACTCCATAGGCTTCTTGGATCAACTACAACCTGTAATATTATTCTATTCTATCTACTACTTAAATAAAATAAAATAAAATTACAAAAATACTTAACGGTATGCAGACCGTATTTAGATTACAAAAATACGAAACGATGCGCAGATCGTATTTAGAATCTATGGGACATACTAGTCTATATATATAGCAATAAATAATATCATATATTATAAAGTGCCACATAATAAATCACTCATCATGCTTTCTTAAACTACAACATCGAATGATCATAATTAAGGAAACATGGCACAAAATATCTCATATTTTTAATTAATTAGTTACTTCAATTAGATAATATCATATATTATTTCTAACCAATCATAAAATATCATATATTTTATTTAAGGTAAGAGATAGAATCAAATCATATTTTAATTATGGAAGATAAATCATATTTATTTTCCATGATTATCCTAACTAATTTAGGAGATTCTATCCTAATTGCTAGCCAATCACATATTTTAAATCAATTATTATCCAAAATTAATTATGGGATAATCTCATTAATCAATCATTATCCAAATAGAATCTTTTGCTCCATAATTATCCAAACATAAAAAAATAACAACTTTAATATTGTTAATTATCTTTTTCAAAATCAAAACTTATCTTTTAATTTTTTTTTTAATTTTGAAATCTGATTTTTATTAAAATAAAAAAAAATTATTAAAAAACATGCGCCAGCCACCGTGGTGTGGCCAGCCGGAGCCGGCCACGGTGGCCGTACACCTTGCGGTGTACGCTGCCCTGCAGCGACGCAAGAACAGCAGCAGCAGCACACGCGGGTGGTGGTGCACTGCTGTGCTGCTCCTGTTCGACTACGTGCCCAGCCCGCCCTCCCTCCTGGACCACCACTGGTGCGGCAGTCGCCGTGGCTGCCACACCCAAACCTCTTTTTTTTTTTAATTATAACAAAATATTTTATTAAAATTAAATTAATGTGGTCCTTTTAATTTTAAAATTAAATCATATTCAATTTCAAAATTAGGGCTCTTCATGAATTTAATCCCCAATTCAATTTAACTCTTAAATTAAATAATTTGATCATGAAAAATTCATAATTTAACATGAAATCAAATAGATTAAATTCTTTAAACACATAACTATCGAATTAAATCAAAACCAAAACACAAATTTCACAAATTAGGGTTTATGATTTCGAATTTTTCGAAAAATAGGGCTAGGGGGGTCGAAATTTTCGATCAATATAGGGCAAAATTCGAATCAAATTAAGGCTAATTCGGAGCAATTTAAACAATTGAATTAAATTACATTATTCTCCCTCCTAATTGAATTAAAATTGTGGATTATCAAAGAATTAATATTCAATATATGTACATGCATAGGCTAACTGATACCACTGTAGGAGTTTATAGGTACGAATGCGGAAAACATGAATCATATTCATATAGCACCTAATCCCAAGATCATGCATAACACACAAAGAATTAGAATTAATACCTTTGAAGCGTGATTCCACGTGCGATCGAGCAAGAACAAAGGGAGATAAAGAACCCCAAGCGTGATTCCTCTACTTGGTCCACGAGCACGGATCAAACCTCCACTAATGCTAGTTAGTCGTGATCGAACACTTCAATCAACCTTTGACGGAGATGTGAGTCACGAGCACACCACAAACCACCCACGACACCACCACACGCGCCACCTAAGGAGGAGGGCCGTACGGACAGGGAGGAGAAAGAGAGGGCCGAATAGAGAGAGAGAGAGAGATTTAGGGTTTTGGTCTTGGTTGCTTGATTCACATATAACTGTTAATTGTTCTGTCATACAACCCTAGGCATGGATTATATTTATAGATCACATCTCTAAATAAATCCACATCAAGCCCAAAACACATTAAGCCCTTCTAACTATTCTAGCCCAACAATCAATGTAGCATGTCATAAACTCATGAGACCCAATAATGGGCCTCTAACGTGTTTGACCCAATACTCTTGTGTGTGACCTCATAGGATCTATTCTAGCGGGCTTTGGACTATTTGACTAGCCTAAAGATCATTGATCATAGTCTAGCAATAGATAATGACGACCCAAAAGAACGAACTTATTATCTCCATAATAGTGATCCTTGATATATCTAGTAATTGCACTTATCGAAGACATAATTCCTTCACAATGAAGTTTCCGAATTACTTAAGAGAGACAAATGTTTTGGTTCATTTTTTCATTTTTCTTTCTTTGTTTGATAAACCTAAGGTAGGAAACAATTTTACACTGGCTTGGTAGAAAGTTAATATAATTTTAAGAGATTGAAAGAAAAATGTTATCCTTTTGTACGTAATATATGCCACATTTTGTAATATCCCGTATTTTGATATGTATTTTCTAAATTAATTAATTAATTATTATTCCCTAAAAAGGGTATTTTAGTAATTTAACTTACTATATGAATTTTGGAGCCAAAATGATATTTGAATTTTGGCGCCAAAAGTATTTTGAAACCTAATTATTATTTTTAGATTTTGAATAACATTTATTATCCATTTAAATTATTTTAAAAACCAGATTATTTATATATTTTGGATATTTTAATTGAAGCAAAAACTATATTTTATTATTTAATTAATAAGGTCCAAAAACTCCGAATTATTGACAAAGAATTTCGGATTTTTCTGGTGTGGAAAATCTGATTTTCTAGGTTAATTTATTTAGTAAATAATTGGTATCTTTTTAATTAATTATTTTATTCAATAAATATTATTTACACAATTATTTTTAAGCCTTAAATCTAGCAAAATATTTCCTAAATGCTACTACTATGGTCCGAAATTTTGGAGCTAAGGAAGCTCAAAAATTTCGGCCACTTGGTTGGATTTTGGGTGATTTATTTTGGAAAATTGTATTTTTAATTATCTCGTTATAATCTCTTATTTTCCTTGATTTTATTTTTCTATCTCCTAAATATTTTATCATCTTATTTTCCTACCTTATATCTTCTTTGATTATTCCCCAAGTAATCCATTTTGTCGTATTATTTTTCATGACAACACACTTTCCTTAATTTTATTATCCTTAATCACCTTAAGATCAAAACTTTCCATATTTCTTTATTCTCTTTTCCAAATAATTCCTTAATTCTTTTTACCATAATTATTTCTACATTTCCCTACCATAATTCATACATGAGCTAGCCTATAAATTCCCTTTTAATTCATGGTCAAACACTCACACCAATTCTCTTAATTCTCTTTTAATTATCTTCTCTTTTTCTCTTATTTTTCTTCTCCTTTTTGTACGCCAGCACCACCGACCACCACGACCACCACCGGCTGCCACCTGCATCGACCACCAGCCGCCACCACCAGCCACCTGCCGCAGGCTGCCCCACCTTGCCGCCACCTCTCTTCTTCTTTTCCTTTGGTTTTCTACCTTTTCTTCTTCTCTTCTCTTATTTAATTAAATTATTATTATTATTATGAGGGATTTATAAAAATTATTATGAGTAGTTTTATTTAAATAAAATCATATTTTAATTATGTTTATGAGAAAATAATTTAAAAGGTTCATGTACATATAGTTGGAGGGGTTTTTAATTAAATTGTTGTGATTATTTATTAACCTTATATTAATTAATGTTATATTTATTTGTAGGGTGTGTTTGACAAGAGTTCTTGAAGTTCCTTGTGTGATTGCTAGAAAGGATCAAAGGTACGTTTAGGTGGCTTGATACCTTTGATATTGATTGGATTAAAAGAGCATGTCTTATATGATTTTTATGAAGATTGAATTAAATTGAATTGAATTATGATTTATGAAATAAAGCATGTTTAAATAATTGGTTTTAATAAATAAATTGGAGTATTGATTTTTATATCATGTCTTGGATGATTAAAATTATTTATCATGTTTTAAAGGCTTGATTTTAAAAGCATGTTGAATTTAATTAAAAAGGAGTTTGAGTTATTTATTGGAATTATTGTGTTAAAGAGGTTTATTGAATTATTTAAAAGCTTTACAAGCATGTTTTATTTATTATATTAATCCCACTATGCGAATTCATTGAAAACTATGGACTTTGTTTGACATAGTCTTTCTCCAAGAATAGCCTTGAAATAGTAGAAGTAGGGATGGCAGTGGGTCGGGTTAAATGGGAGACCCGCCCTATCCCCGCCCAAGTGGGGCGGGGATGGAGGGAGGTTTGGCGGGTGATGGGGCGGGGATGGGTATAAAATGTGTACCCGCCATGGGTGATGGGGCGGGTATAGATTTTAGAGTAGACCCGCCCCATATCCGCCCCGCCCCGTACCCACCTTATACCCGCACCATTTATCTTATAGAAGAGTTTATAATTTATGAAACTTGATAACCCCCTAAGACCCAATAAGCTTGAATAGTGGAAGTCCAATTTTCTTAACCTAATTTGATATAATTGTCATTAATGTGATACAATAGAGCATCATGGCAATGGGTTTGGGACGATTTTAGGGCGGGTATGAGGTGGGTATGAATATCCAAGGGGGTGATGGGGCGGGGATGGATCCTATCTTGTACCCGGTGGGGAGGGTATGGATGTTGATATTGTACCTGCCACGGGTGGTGGGGCGGGGATAGGTATAAGATTTTTATGTGGGTATGGGTATGGAGGTACCATCATCCGCATCGACCCGCCCCATTGTCATCCCTAAGTAGGAGACTAGCTTGGGGGGTGTGCATACTCAGAGAGGAGATTGAGTTTTTGAAAATAATTGATTTATTAATCATTATTATTGAGTTATTGAGTTATTGGAATTGTTGAGAATATTGAAAATTGGTTTTAAATCATGAGTTTTGGAATTGATTTGAATAATTATTGGAATTGGTTTTAAAAGCATGTTTGCAAATAAATTGAGTTTAATTATCTTGCACTTATCGTACTTAGCATATTTTGCTAATCCGTATTTCTTATTTGTTTTGGTTTGCCTTGTTTGCCTTAATGGTAAGCAGTGTTGACTAATTTCAGGTGGAGTCAATATATGAGCATATGGAGTCCTGAGAATTTCTTCACTTAGATTAGAAATGTTGGTCCTTGTTTTTAATTATGAGTACTCATGACAATGGTTACTATTTATAGTATTATTAATAAAGAGTATTGAAGTTTTCCGCTGCAAATTATTGGTTTTATTTAGTAAGTTTGAGTAGCCTTGCGTAATCACGCGGCGGTAATACGCTTAAGTCTATCTCTACGGTATAATTATACGTATTTTACTAGTATTTCCATATAGGAAGATTTGGGGGTGTTACACATTTTCCTCTTCACTCTTCCCCACTTCTTTATTTCTCTCCGCTTCCCTTCACCTTCCCTTTTCTTCCATTTTTTTACCATAAATTTTCGTATAATTAATAAAATAAAGTAAATCCCGACCCTTTTCAAAATCATATTTTCCATGAAAATGGTTTTATTTAAAAATTAAAGTTCCATAAAAATATTTTCAATCAAAACAAACAAAGCCTAAATAGATGTTCTACATTTATAAGTGTGGATTTTATTGAAGACGTGATTTTTTTTTTTAAATTGGCATGCATATGGTAAGATTTGTATCATAAGTTTATTTGGCATGACAATCTTTTGTCAATTGTTAAAAGGCATTTAGACTTTTATTGTTAAGTTAACCATCTATATAATTAGGTTATTCACAGTAATTAAAATAACCATTACTAAACTATCTTATGATTAGTTTTTTTTTTTTTTTTTAATTTTTTTTTTTATATAAGAACCTTATTATAAGTTTTAAATAAACTATAAAGTTAAGTATGATATTTAAATAAATAAAATATATCAATTGATACAATCATGATGATACTAAGTAAATCATACCTTGAAAATGCGTACAATAAAAATAAAAAAAATAAAATTCTCATTTGTTAACTTATTTAAGAGAATATATCTCAAAAAAGTTATTGTAGTATGAGTAATTGCCATTTTTTCATTCAAATTTTTAAAACATGATATTTGTATGTAAGTCAACTATAATATTACATGCTATCGTATATCAAACGATGATTTTAGTTGCCATTATTAAATTACTTCATAGTGTGTCTTTTTTGGAAAAATATATGCGATTTTCGAGTAAGTATATTCTACATATACATTTTTGCTTTTTTTTTGGAAGAATATATCAATATTTACATGTTTGCTTTGTTTGAAAAAATATATAAAATCTTCTAGAATATTGAATAAGTAAGTATTTATATATATTGCTATATTTATATATATGCAAAATATTTGTTTCTTAAATACTAAATTCGTTAACTTTAAATTACAACTTTGGAATATTTTATATCTCATAAATAATACCCCAAAGTTGCATATAAAAGTTAATGGAGGTAGTACAAATTATTTTCAAAAAAAAATAAATAAATAAATAAAATAAATAAATTAAGGACACACCAAGAAATGACATATGTCATTGCTAGTGTGTCTTTTAGTATATTGTTATTGATTAGCTATTTGTTTTCAGAAAATAATATTATAGTGTTATTTTTTAATTCTCAAAAATCACGCTAGTGCCAAATTAAATGAATAATTCATAGGTTGTTGCTCGTTAATATTTAATTAGTTGAATCACATTTCTAAATAAACTTCATCACATAAGCTTGGCATGTATCGTTTCATAATGTAATTTAATGACATATAAGTATACGGTCATAACCTTCTGTTGATAATTAACATGTTAAAGTCATTTAGATCAATTATATTATTAATAATTAAATTAAATTTGCATTGACAAAAAAGTATAGTATTTGATGATAACATAAATATAATCAAATCACAAAAGTCCTAATTATAGCATTCAATATGATTACAAAACTCTTTATGGTCATAGACATATAAACAATAAAATTGTTTGTTATAGGTAATGTCCTATAAACATATTGGTGAATACCTTATACAAAAACAAGATTTAAAATTTCATCTTCATTTTTTTTGGATCAAAGAGGGTTTTGAAGAAAATATTTTACGAATTCTTCCAAGATTTGCCTCATGAACCCAGATTATCGAAAACATAAAAATTTTAGATTTTCGAATAAAAAAAATCACCGATTTCACATCCCTTGATCGAGATTGTCCAATTAAAATGTATTATTGTAAGATTAAGAAACAACCAAAAATTCACACGAACCCCGATTTTCGAAAGAAAATAAAAGTAGATGTTGCAGATCGGGACATATGTTCATTCTCCATCGATACGTGAGTGAATGTAAGGGACAAATATCATGATTGATGGTTAATTTCATCAATGGATGAAGAATGTTGAAGAACAATATTTTGATTTTAATTTTTTAGTTTAATCTTAAAATTTGATTTTATTAAAAAATGGTTTTAATAAATAACTAAATAAATATGAATGTAAATTATAGATTTTTTTTTAAATCGGAAACTATTTTTTTAGAAAAAAAAATTTAAATAAAAAAGAGGTTTGACCAACTATTAAAAAAAAATTAGTCAATCAAATTTAAGGTGATGGGTCATTTTAAGGATGACCTTTGTAGAATTTTACAATAAAATTGATATATAGTAGGAAATTCATCATGTCGGTGTACATACTATGATACCAAGAAAAAATAGAAATTACTAGAGTAATATCAAGAGTATTCTTGTGTATTTGTGTGAACCCTAATTAATTATTATACATATATGGTGTCATGGTTCTCGTATTAAGGAAAGCCGTATCTTTCTATTTACATGGTGTCAAAAGTCAGCTTGACATAAAAGTCACAAGTTTAAATCTCATTCTGATTCACCCTTTCTTTCATGTAGTGAAATATTAAGTGTTGATGAGTATGGTGAGGCTCATGCTCCATCTACAGTTCAAACCCAACATAATCTCATGTGGGGCGATCGTGATAAAGTATAAAACCTATTATATTCCTAGGTCTTGACCCATTAGCTTGATTAAGTAATCATTATTACTTTCTGTATTTTATTATTTGCTCCACTTTTCTTCTGCAGTCGTATTTTATTACTTGCTTCATTTCTTATTTTGGAAACCTTTCTTAATATTTTACTACAGTAATTTTTTCTTCATAGCGGACCCCCAACTATTATACTTTAATATTATTATCATATTCTCTCTCCTTCCAACTACCATAATTTATTCTTCCACCAACGCCACTTTCTTCATATTTATTATATTCTACTAATTCATCTAAAACTGCATGCATGAAAAATGGAGCTAGTAATAAAATACGAAGGGAGTACGTGTTAAAAAAAATGACATAGCTTTCTATTTTTTCCCTTTTGAAAATAATTTTGAGATTATGATGCATTACAATTCTTTTTTTTTTTTTTTTTTTTTTAAACACGGCCCTAAGGCACTAACTTTCATTCAAAGGGAGGTCAAACTCCAAAATAGGAACAATACAACTAGGAAAATTAGAAAACCACACACGACTACTAGTGTCCCGCGGCAAGCAATGTGCAAGCTCATGGACAACTTCATTCCCCTCCCTACGAGTGAAATGTAAGAAATTTATGGACCTAAATACAATAATAATGTATGTGGACTATACGGTAATGATTGTCTTTATACGTTGTCATGTAGTTTAGCCCAAAATTCAAGTGATCCATTTAAGTAATTATTATTATTGGGCTTGTTACGTCTTTTATAGAGTATGGATTTAACTTTATGTATAGAGACCATTGGACCTTTTCTAATGCATGATGGGCGGATTAGGGAAAGGGGTTCTATATATAAATAGACATGTAGGGTTATGGTTCCTAGTAGTACATACAATAGACTCTCAGTTATATCCCATCAATAGAGAGAAACCCTAGAGTGTGTATCTACCAGAAGACGCATAATCAAGAAGGGGTTCGATTAATTGACATGGAATCAGGTATGCTTCCACAATTATGATTTGCCGATTAATTTGATATGAAGATTCAAGTATATTGTAGGAATTAATTCTAACAAGTGGTATCATGAGCCACCTTCATATTGGATTAGTCGGTTAATTTCATTCCGTTAGTTTTGGTTTAATCAATCGTTTGATTGGATATGAATTATCATGAAATTATTGCGTCTTGTTATTAATTAATTCATGTGGCCGTTATTCCGTGTATTTTGTTGAAACGAAATATGTGTTAATGGAGTATTTTCGTTTCGGCTAATTCGTTGTATATGAATAATAATTTTGGTTTGTTAATCGTATGAATTTTATGCGGCTTATACGTGACGACTCATTCGATTGATTACATCCATATTTGTATACTTTTAATGGAACACATGTTATAATTTTGTTGATTTGTGTCATTGTGTGGGTTTTGGATGATTGGACTTGATCTTATATATTGCTGCCATGGTTTATGCGAGGGTGAAAGTTGTTTATTAATAATTTTGCGATTTTCGGTTTTTTCCGGCTATTTTGTCTTATATTGATCCTTCCATGATTCATTATTGATTTATATTGTAGAATCAAATTCTATTCTTAAATTGGATGCTGATAAATACTGCAGCTTCTTAATCTGATCGTTAAGCTTGTATTAATCAAGAGTAATATAAACGCATGATTAATATGTACATGTATTAGGGATTAAATCAGATTTTTTTATATTTGACAATTGGGTAAAACTAATATTGTGTCTCATATTTTGGGTTTATTAATTGAAACAATATGTTACCAAAGTAACCTCTTTTGTGTAGATTAATTTATTTGAAATGTTGAGATGTGTGTGTTTGATTTTCATGCGATTAATGGTCGGCCCAAAGGAAGGCTATTATTTGGCCGGAAATTAAACATGCTTGTGGTAATAAATATGTAACAATTATAAGGTTTTCTATGTGAATGTTGAGTCGGTCCAAAGAAAGGCTTAATGTTTGACAGGATTTTATTGTTAATATTTGATTACTACATCAAGAGGACCACTTACTAGTTGATTTTTCTGTCCAAAGACTAAAAAAATTAATGTTGTGCTAGGTCTCTTGTGATGGGATATGTTATCAATATTTTATTCTGATTATTAAAGTTGAATTTTAGAATTAATTATGAGCCTGTTTTGTTTGTTTGTGTTCTTTTCAGTGAATAATTCTGCTAATGTGATATCTGCCAACATTAATACTATACCCATGCTTGATGGAGACAAACTTTAAGAGTTGAAAAGAGAACGTTATGATCATTCTTGGTTGCATGGATCTAGACCTTGCTCTTCGGGTTGAGCGTCCTGCTTCTCTTACGGATTCTAGTTCCTCTATTGAAAAGGGGAATATGGAGAAGTGGGAACGCTCAAATCGCATGATTCTTATGATCATGAAACGTGCAATTCTGGAATCATTTAGGGGCACTATGTCCGAAGAGGATAATGCCAAATCGTTCCTTACAGAACTTGAAAAGCGTTTTGCTAAAAACGAAAAGGCGGAAATAAGCACTCTCTTGAGTAGTCTTGTTTCCCAAAAGTATAAAGGAACAGGGAACATAAGGGAGTACATTATGGAAATGTCTCATATTGCTTCAAAATTAAAGGCACTAAAGTTAAAGTTGTCTGATGACTTGCTCGTGCATTTGGTTTTGATATCTCTTCCTAAACAGTTCAGTCAGTTTAAGGTTAGTTATAACTGTCAAAAGGAGAAATGGACTCTAAATGAGCTCATTTCTCATTGTGTTCAAGAGGAAGAGAGATTGAAGCAAGAAAAGACAGAAAGTGCTCACTTGGCATCTTCCTCTAAGGATGGCAAGAAAAGGAAGAAGGGTAAGGATGCGATTTTGCAACCACAAAAGAAGCAACATAAGGAAGAGAAGGCTGAATCAAAAGCATCTGGATGCTTCTTTTGTGGTGGGATGACTCACAAGAAGAAACAATGCACTAAGTAGCAAGCATGGCATGCGAAAAAGGGTATGTTTCCTTCTTTTGTCTGTTCAGAGGTTAATTTAATTTCGGTACCTAAACACAGTTGGTGGCTAGATTCTGGTGCTACTACTCACATAAGTGTGTCCATGCAGGGTTGCCTGAATTGTCGAAAACCGAGTGATGGTGAAAGATACATCTATGTGGGGATGGCAAGACAATTGAAGTTGAAGCTATAGGCACTTTTAGGTTGTCATTAAAGACTGGATATTATTTGGATTTGAAAGAGACTTTTGTTGTACTGTCTTTTAGGCAGAATTTAATTTCTGTTCCTACATTGGACAAATCCGATTATCTTTGTTCTTTTGGAAACAATAAAGTTAGTCTTTTTTAAAATTCAAAGTTAGTTGGATCTGGTTCTTTATCTGGATTTGACAACCTATATTTGTTGGATACTATTGCTTCATCTATTGAAAGTTTGCATGTCAGTTCTAGTGGTACCAAAAGAAAATTAGCAAATGAGAATTCTTCATCACTTTGGCACAAACGTTTAGAGCATATTTCTAAACAAAGAATTCAAAGACTTCTGTCAGATGGAATTCTTAATTCCCTTGATTTTTCTGATTTTGATGTATGTATTAATTGTATTAAAGGGAAACAAACAGACAAAAGGAAATTAGGAGCCGAACGAGCTTCAGATGTCTTAGAACTAATACATACGGACATTTGTTGACCATTTCCCACAACTTCTTGGAATGGTCAACAATACTTTATTACGTTCATAGACGATTATTCTTGTTATGGCTACCTATATTTGAATCATGAAAAATCCCAAGCATTGGATGTGTTCAAATCTTATAAAGCTGAAGTTGAAAATCAACTTGGGAAAACAATTAAGAAAGTCAGATCTGACCGTGGTGGTGAATACTATGGCCGAAATGACGGATCTGGTGAACAACGTCCAGGGCCATTTGCTAAATTCCTAGAGGAATGTGGAATTGTCCCTCAATACACCATGCCAATATCACCTCAAATGAATGGTGTAGCCGAGAGGCACAATAAAACATTACAGGAGATGGTAAGGAGTATGGTTAGTCACTCTACCTTACCAGAATCCCTCAGGGAAGGGGCAATTAAGACCGCAACTTATATTCTCAATAGAGTACCAACTAAGGGAGCTTCTAAAACCCCTTATGAACTATGGATTGGTAAGAAACCCAGTATAAAACATCTACACATTTGGGGTTGTCTAGTTGAGGCAAGATCTTATAGGCCAAATGAAAAGAAACTGGACTTTAGAACTGTCAGTTGTTACTTTGTTGGGTACCTTGAAAGGTCTAAGGGGTATAAATTTTATAATCCCACAACTAGATCAATTTTTGAGACGGGAAATGCTAGATTTTTTGAAGATGTTGAGTTTGGAGGGGAATATAAGGTTAAAGAGTTTATTTTCGAAGAGGAACAAGTTTCTCTTCCTTCAGTTGTTATCAGTCATGATTAAACATCCATTCTTGGCATGATTGAAGGAATAACTCAAGAAACTCAAAATGATTCCCCTAATCAGAATCAACAGGAAATTCATGATGAACAAACTCAACAACTTTAAGAACCAGTGCCATTAAGGAGATCCACTAGAGAAAGAAAAAGTGCAATTTCAGATGACTACATTGTTTTTCTCCAAGAACAAGAGGATAACAATGGAATTAGTGAAGAATTTGTTGCACTACTTCAAGAACAAGAGTTGGATAATGAAATGGTGGATGATGATCCAATCATCGTTCGCCAAGCCATTGAAGGCCCTAACTCTCAAGAGTGGATTGATGTCATGAATGAGGAAATTAAGTCCATGATGGACAATGATGTTTGGGACCTTGTTTCATTGCCAGAAGGTGTGAAACCCATTGGTTGTAAATGGATTTTTAAGACCAATAGGGATTCAAATGGCAATGTGATAAGGTGTAAGGCTCGTCTTGTCGCTAAGGGCTATACTCAAAAGGAAGGCATTGATTATAAGGAGACTTATTCACCAGTTTCTTCTAAAGACTCCTTTAGGATTATGATGTCACTTGTAGCATATTATGATCTTGAGTTACATCAGATGGATGTTAAGACAACATTTCTCAATGGAGACATTGAGGAAACCATCTATGTGCAGCAACCAGAAAACTTTATTTCGGGAGATTCAAAGAAAATGGTTTGCAAATTATAGAAATCCATCTATGGACTCAAACAAGCTTCTCGTCAATGGTACTTTAAGTTTCATCAAGTTGTTATGTCTCATGGTTTTGAGACAAATGCGGTTGATGATTGTGTGTACCATAAGTTTAGTGGGAGTAAGCGTGTTTTCCTGGTTTTATATGTTGATGACATATTGCTTGCCAGCAACGATATAGGCTATTTGCACGAAACCAAGAGATTTATATCAAATCACTTTGAGATGAAAGATCTTGGGGACGCCTCTTTTGTGTTAGGGATACAAATTCATCGAGATCGTCATCTAGGCACTCTTGGATTGTCACAAAAGGGCTATATCAAGAAAGTTTTGAAAAGGTTTGGCATGCAAGATTGTAAACCAGGTGATACCCCTGTGGCTAAGGGAGACAAGTTTAGTCTCACTCAATGCCCAAAGAATGACTTTGAGAATAAAGAAATGAAGAAGATCCCTTATGCATCAGCTGTAGGGACTCAGCTGTAGGGAGCCTTATGTATGCTCAAGTTTGTACCTGTCCAGATATTGCATACATTGTTGGAATGTTGGGCAGATACCTAAGCAATCTAGGACTTGATCATTGGAAA
Organism: Chenopodium album; assembly: GCF_948465745.1. Classification (NCBI taxonomy): domain Eukaryota; kingdom Viridiplantae; phylum Streptophyta; class Magnoliopsida; order Caryophyllales; family Amaranthaceae; genus Chenopodium; species Chenopodium album. Next base: position 11,236,333 of record NC_137844.1, read on the forward strand.
GCAGTAAAGAGGGTTATGCGGTATTTGCAGAGAACAAAGGATTACATGCTCACTTACAGAAGGTCAGATCAACTTGAGATTGTTGGATACACTGATTCTGACTTTGCTGGATGTCAAGATAGCATGAAATCCACATCTGGCTACATCTTTGTCGTAGCTAAAGGAGTTGTCTCTTGGAAAAGTGTCAAACAGACTCTTATAGCTACTTCCACCATGGAAGCAGAATTCATAGCTTGTTATGAGGCATCCAACCATGCATTATGGTTAAGGAATTTTGTCACAGGTCTACGCATAGTGAATGGTATTGATAGACCACTCAAATTGCTATGTGACAACAGGTCAGCAATATTGTATGCCAACAATAACAAAAGCTTGTCAAAATCAAAGCATATTGATGTCAAGTTTAGAGCTGTGAAGGAAAGAGTGGAGAGTAAAAAATTGTCCTTAGAGCATATTAGCACAAACTCCATGATTGCGGATCCGCTTACTAAGGGTTTACCACCCAAAGTATTTCATGAGCACACTGCTCATATGGGTGTCATGCCACCTAAGGATATATAGTTTCAGTGGGAGTTTGTTATCTATTGCTTGTATGACATAAACACGTTTTGAATATTGTGGTTTTAAGTATTTCTGCAGAAATAAAGTATTCAGTTTGGTTTACTCTTCTATTAGATCATATCGTGATCTTGCTAAAGTTTAAAGTGGACCAGTTGAAAATAGACATTTTGGATCACATTTATGTTATTTCCATGCTACACACCTATGCTTGATTCATGTTGTTGATTGTGTTAACATTGTGGCCATTAATGGGTCTAGTTATGTTAATTGTAGCTTAGATTTCTTTGATTCTATGTTAATATAATTGATGGACCGAATTGTTTAAAGACGTTTGGAAATAATAGTATTCTGAGCTTATAAAGTTTTAAAGTATAATGTAATCATCAAGAATCACAAACATGTAATTGTATTTGGTCCAAGTGGGAGATTGTAAGAAATTTATGGACCTAAATACAATAATAATGTATGTGGACTATACAGTGATGATTGTCTTTATACGTTGTCATGTAGTTTAGCCCAAAATTCAAGTGATCCATTTAAGTAATTATTATTATTGGGCTTGTTACGTCTTTTATAGAGTATGAGTTTAGCTTTATGGGTAGAGACCGTTGGACTTTTTCTAATGCATGATGGGCGGATTAAGGAAAGGGGGTCTATATATAAATAGACATGTAGGGTTATGGTCCCTAGTAGTACATACAATAGACTCTTAATTATATCCCATCAATAGAGAGAAACCCTAGAGTGTGTATCTACCAGAAGACGCATAATCAAGAAGGGGTTCGATCAATTGACATGGAATCAGGTACGCTTCCGCAATTATGATTTACCGATTAGTTTGATATGAAGATTCAAGTATATTGTAGGAATTAATCCTAACATGAAACTCCAAGAAACATAATCAAACGAACCACTAACATGATAAATATCATTTAGAACGAGATGTAGGCTACTCCCCCTCTCTCGTGATTTAATTGTGGCAATTAAACTGAGGTTGTCACTCTCCACCTCAAGCCTCCTAAACCCAAAGTCCACAATAGCTCAAAGCCCCAGCAGTAGGGCCTTAGCCTCGGCAATGGCAGGTTCCCAGCAGTCCTCCACCCTCCACGCAGCAGCCAACTTCACCCCACCCAACTCATCCCTCACCACAGCTTTAACCGAAGCTCCCCCTTCCTCCAAGGTTCCCCCATCAACATTCAATTTGCACAGGCCCTCAGATGGGGGTTTCTACTTCTGCCGAGATGAACTACCACCACCAATGCACACCACCAATGCATACATTGTCTTCTTTCTACAGCTCCTTCATTAAATTCGTGACATACTCCATCGATTGAATCGGGTTGCAAGCTTCTCCTTCAAAAATCTATCTATTTCTAGTCGTCCAAATTGCCCAACAAGTAGACATGAGTAAGCCATGGTGAGATCTATGCAGGCCTTCAATTAACACCGAAGCCCAACCCGCAAAATCACAGCACCTCTCTCCCGTTTCCACGTTTAGCTCACACTTATCCCAAATCAATCTAGCTATAACGCAATCCCGAAGACAATGTAACACCGTCTCTTCTTCAGCACCACACAAATTACATACCACATCACAGCTTTGAATACGCTTACCCAACTCTTCCAAGGTAAGCAACGCACCCCTACAAGCACGCCAAAAAAATATTTTGATTCTTGGTATAGTATTTGCATTCCAAATCTTGTTCCACAAAGACGGATTCCCTAAAGAAGCAGCTTCATTTTCATCCAAAGACTCCCCACAAATAGCTCGATAGGCAGAACGAACAGAATACTCACCATTTTTCTCTAGATCCCAACACAAATAATCTTCAGGCAATCAAAAGCTTTTTGTCTACGTGGAACTAGGCACCATTTTGTTTTTTTCTATAGAATTTTTTTTCAAATCCACAAAATAATTTGATCTATGGACAGCGTCGTTGTGGTAAAGGTCCAAAAGGATGCTAAAAATTTTGTCACATTCAAAAGGCAAGAACAATTCCCTAATGAGAGGAACGTTCCAAGAGATAATGCATTACAATTCTGTGAAGTATCTAATAAAAAAAAAGCATAAGTAATAAGCTAGATTGTTTTTTTGAAGGAAGGAAGCTAGATTTATAAAAAGAAGATGCTTTAGGTAGTTAAACCCTTGATTATAATCGTGTTGATCTCAACTCCAAAACTTACTATGTGCGGTAAATATAGATGCTTAAAAAATGTCGTGATAAATGGAGAAAATAATGCAAAAAAGGAGATTTCACTGATAAAATTCACCCTTTCCAAAAAACACTCACAAATCCCACTTCCACGTGTCACCTCCTCCTCCCTCCCACCTTTCCTTATTAATCCTACTATTCACCACCTCTTTTTGCATGATCTTTTCTATTTCTATCAAATACTAGTAGTAATAAAAAACATAACATCCTTTAAAAATGTCTTCCACCACCCGACCCCACCGCACCACCCAACTCACCACCACCACACCACCGCACACCACCCTCCTCCGCCGCATCCAAGACTCCTCCCCTAACTCATCCCAACTCATCGGCTTCCTCACACTTGCCATCGTAGGCGGGATACTTCTTCTATTGACCGGCTTCAGTATTACCGCGGTTGTCCTAGGCTTTATTGTTTTCGCACCCATTATTGTTCTCACTAGCCCCTTTTGGCTTCCTATCTTTGTCCTCGTCTTCGTACCTCTCGTTGGGTTCCTCTGCCTTTGCGGGTTTGGTGTTGCAGCCGTCGCGATTCTATCATGGGTTTACCGGTATTCCCGGGGTTTCCACCCACCCGGTTCGGACCGCTTTGATTATGCTAGGAACCGGATTGCGACTACGGCTCGAGAGGTTAAGGATTATGCTAAGGAGTACGGTGGTTATCTTCATAGTAAGGTTAAGGATGCTGCTCCTGGTGCTTAAATGAACTATAACCCAGTTTTGATCGGCTTTTTTTTCGAATAACGGTTCAAAATAACCATGCAATTTAATTAAATTGAATTAACTCGAGTTAATAGTTAAATGAACCGTATGATAATTTGGGTTTTTTTTTTTATTTGTTTTGTTTGTTGTATTTTCATTTTTATAAATTTTGTTCCATCTATTTAGCTATAGCTAGTTCCTTGATTTAATGTTGCTCGGTTTTGAATTTTTAATGTATACATAAAAATGCATTTGTAATTTTGTTTGTTAAATGATGAATATTACACATGCATATGTTACAAAAGATTATTAAAAGTCTAAATCCTTGCAATCTACAATAAGTCTTCAATAAGTCTTGTAAAGCGGGTGTACGTTAATATTATTATTGTAAGATGATTAATTTGAGGGCAAATTTAACTATTTTTACTTAAAGGATAACTTTTAATTTGTTTTGATTTTATTTCAATGTCTAATTTCTTATAGATTAATGATAATGATTATATACTATAAAAGCTAATATGATTAATTTAATTTATAATAAGTTTTTTGCAACATAAACTTTATTATTAAAAAAAATAATAAGGATAATTTTAAATACTTTTATGAAAATTTTAATCCGTCTTACAATAAATTAACGTACATCCGTCTTTTTAAAGAATTTGTATTTAGAATTCGTGTGCAATCTAATCAAATGTTAACATAATTAAATGCTATTATTTCAATATTTGAGTAGTATTAAAATCATCATCACGACTACAACAAATCGTTTCGAATACCTATTTACTATATATATACTACCTCTAATTTTTTTAGTTGCAACTTTGGAATATTTTATACTCCGTATTTCTAAAATAATACCCTAAAATTACAACTAAAAAAAATCAAAGGTAGTATATATATAAAAAGAATATATACCAAAAAAAAAGAAAAAAAAATCCCTAATCAATTATTGTACTTTAATTTTGTTAAAGGGATTAACATTTATTACTTTTCATTTGTTTTATGAATTTGTTGCATTTAGATTTTCTGCACTCCTGTACGGCTGTATATGTCGTGTTGTGGTGTGATCTTTATCAAATAGAAGTTGTCAATTATGTTAATTATCAGACTAATTATTTACATATAATGATTTCTTTTGTAATAGAGTAATAATTATTGAGTCTGATGTCAGTAGAAAAAATAGATAAAAGATGAATTGTTGAGATAGAGAGTCATTCATAGGAGGGTCAATTTAGTTGTAGCGCAAACAAAACAATGAATTAATTTAACAACTGAGAAATTATTGAAAGATACTAGTACATATAATCTTATGTTGTAGCTCGATCGTAGCAATGTAGCATATGTCAAGTTATGATGAACTCTAAAGCATGTCATTGCCAAAGTGGAGCGTTCAAGTGGCGGAGTTTCATGGAGCACGAATATGATAATTCTAATATAGTCTTATTTCTTTTGATTACCATACTTTTTTGAAAATGAACGGATGAGATTATTTGTTTTTTAATTAAAAATAATTTTTAATTATTTTAAATATATTTTTATCTTCCAAATATTAATTTTTAATATTTTTGCAATTCTAGAAATAAAAAAATATGGAGTATAAAATAATTTTTTAAAAAAATGATTTTTATTAAATATTACTAAATATTAAAAATATTTTTATCTTCCAAATATTTAAAATACTTTTATCTTCCAAATATTAAAAATAACTAATTAAAAATAAATTATAATAATTTTAGCCGTCCATTTAAAAAAAATTATGGTAATCAAAAGTCATAAAATTACATTAGAATTGCTTAAATAAGTAATTTGACAACATAAAACTACAAAATGTGGTAGCTATGAACAGGAGTAGAGACAAATATTTCTGATCATGAAGTCGATTAAAGTTTTACTTATACCTTTTTTTTTTTTTTGAAAATGCAAGTTTTTCAACATGATGATATGTATCTCAGCTCAAAGGGGCAAATGCGTCATTTCTCATAAATAACTAGGGTTAATGTTGTAATTTTGTCACAAATATCTATATTTTCAAGTTATAACAGAAGGCTTAAATGGAGCACTGCAGTACTTCAACTGAAAACCAGAAAAACTTCAATGGAGAATGAAGTGGAAGAGCTTCAACGGGCTTCTTTGGAGGACGACTTAACCCTTTCCCGTAAGGGTTAACCTTCTTTTCTCCCTTCATAGTTAGGGTTTTTCATTTAGAAGTCACCGATAATATGATATGGTAGGTGGTGTTAGTTGTACTGTTGTTCACGACTAACTTTTATGGAGGAGGAGGAAGCATGAAAAAGATGGGGCAAGAAGAAGGGGAAAAAAAGTGTAAAAAAAATATTAATTAATTCATATAATTCCTCTTATTTACAAATATACCATTTTGAGATACAATCATGTATCTCATGTGGAGATACTAGGACTAGCTTTTTTCACTCCTTTTATTGTTTTTTAACTGTTTCATTGAGACTTTTTGCCAGAGTCCTTTTTTTTAAGGGAAAAAGGAGAGCTAGATTAGATTAAATGAGAAACCGATTACAAAAGATGAACCAACTAAGCCCAGGATCCTGCTTACAGTAGTACCAATGCAAGCTCCCTAAATTCATACACCAATAGAGAAAATACTGAAATAAACTGACCGAAATAGGATCCAAACTATGCAAACCAAGCATTACAAGAAAACCATCAACTACAAAGCCAAACAGAGGAAACCAGCAGCCCTCCTTATCAAGCAGCACTGTCATTTGCATAAATATCTCTAGTACTAACAGGTGGAGTGTCAAATAGTTTCCCCATTCCATCAATTCCCCCCTTCTCCATTGCTAGCTTTGCAAGGCAATGTGCCACACCGTTTGCTTCCCTAGGGATGTAACTAAATTCAAAGTTACACCCTATGTCAAGTAAGACTTCCATCTCCCTTAGAATAGCTTCCAATTCGCTTGTTCCATATTTTCCAACATCTTCAATTGTCCTCTTAAGAGACTGAGCATCAGTTTCCACAATAGCATCTTTAAACTGAGCATCATCGGCCATCTGCATTCCTCTTGCTATAGCTAGCAGTTATGCTTCTTCTGGGTTTCTTGCTTTAGTCTTCCAAGCCTTGCCCATCATCCACAGCCTTTTAGAGTCCCTTATTACCGCTCCCGCAGCTGCTATACCCTCTCCCTTCCAGGCCCCATCAGTGTTGATTTTAATAGCTTCTCTAACTGGTCTCTTCCACTTAGCCGCCTCTTCTCTTGCCGCAGGGGCAGTTCCATGTCCCTGAAACACATTAAAGTTTGCAACCAAGTCCACCATATACCTATTAAACATAGATACGGGATGTGGCATAGCTAGTTGAAAGACCGTTTGATTTTGAGCCTTCCAGATATGCCATAAAGCCACTGAAAAGACAATACTCTAATTCTCTCCAAGGGACAGATTATAATCAACCCATTCATTCCAAGTAATATTAAAAAAGGTGTGATAGTTAAACTTATTATCCATTCTATTTCGTCCAAAAATTCTAGACCATAACACCCTAGAATTAACACAGTCCCTAAACAAGTGCAAATGGCTTTCGGCATCCAGATTACACCTTGTGCATAAAGGATCAAAGTTAGAAATGTTCCGAGCAAGAATAGAATCAACTGGCAGAATACTGTGTGCTATATTCCATACAAGCATTTTATACTTGTAGGGAATTTGCAATTTCCAAATTCTTTTCCAGTTAATAACAGGGAAGGAGGGATGACTATTGAAGTTACAATAAAGCTTGTAAGCACTTCGAATAGTAAAGGATCCATTAGATTCTAAACCCCAACAAATAGCATCGTCCATATCACTAACTTTAGGAAGGGGGATATTTTCGATGAGGGAGCAAAGATAGTCGGGAATAATATGCCTTATCCTATTGGTATTCCATTTCCTATTATTGATAATATTACTCACCCTCCAATGTGCAATGAAGTTCGGGATAGGATTATCAATAGCTAGAAAAATGGGATTATCACCCACCCAATGGTGGTACCAAAGGCACACATCCTCCCCATTTCCAATCCTATAGGCAATACCCTTTAAAAGGAGCTCTTTACCTTTAAGAATATCCCTCCACAAAGGAGAATCCGTAGGATTAGGAAAACAATTAAGGAAGGAAGAGTTTTTTAAAATATCTAGCTCTAAGATCCGAACCCACAACTTATTAGGATCTTGAATAATTCTCCAAGCCAACTTAGCCATGAAAGCTAGGTTCCAATTCCTAAGGTTCCACATTCCTAATCCCCCCAACCCTAAAGGAAGACACACTTTCTTCCAACTAATCCTAGGAAGATAATGAGATCTATCAACTTTATTCCAAAGAAACCGTCGACAACTTTTCTCAAGATCATTAAGGATGGAGACTGGAATTAAGGTGGTTTTCATAGCATAGAGGGGGTAAGAGTTAAGCACCGATTTAATCATATTACACCTCCCGGCCATATTAAGCAACTTAGCTTGCCAACCCTTAATTCTTTCCTTAGTTTTATTGATAAGGTCCGAATAATCGACCTTCTTAAGCTTATTGGGACTAATATTAACCCCTAAATACTACCAAAGGAAGGAGCTCCTCGACTGTTAGAGACATTAAGGATAGCCATTTTAAGAGTAAGACACTCCTTCTGAGGGAAGATAACCTTAGATTTAGAGGGGCTATTGAAAAGACCAGATTTAGTACCAAACTCTAGAAGCGTGTCTCTTATAACATCAACATTATTAACTGACGCTCTACCAAAAAGAAACACATCATTGGCATAAAAAAGATGGGAAATTTTCACCTCTCCATCAATAGAGATAATAATCCATTGGCCACCCCCAACCTTTTGATCTATTATTAAGGACAATCTCTTAAGACAAAGAACGAAAATATAGGAGGAAAGGAGGTCCCCTTGCCTAATACCTCGAGTGGGAGTAAAACTATCCGTTATTTGACCATTCCAAAGAATGGAAATAGAAGGAGTAGTGATACAACTCAAAATTAGGCTAATGAGGTTATCCGGGAAATTCAGACCAAGCAAAGTTTCTCGAATAAAACCCCATTTCAAACCATCGTACGCCTTAGAGATATCAATTTTAAAAGCCATAAGGTGTTTTTTGCTAGCTTTTTTTGAAGAGATGAGCTATTTCCTTGATAACAATAATGTTTTCATCAATAGGTCTTCCTTCAATAAAGCTAGATTGAACCGGGTTAATCAAATCACCCAATAAGGGCTTGATCCTATTAGCTATGATTTTAGTGATAATTTTATAAATGGTATTACAGAGACCAATAGGTCTAAAATCACTCATAGAAGTAGGATGCTCAATTTTAGGGATTAGAAAAATATATGACTCATTGATGAAACTAGGGATCTTACCCTTCCTAAAGCAATCAGTAACAAGATGAATTATTGAATTCTCGACGATATCCCAATATTTTTGAAAAAATAAGGGTTGAATACCGTTAGGACCTGGACACTTCATCGAGGCCGTAGAATTCAAGGCTTTTTAATCTCAGCAGGACTAACATTGCTACCCAGAAAAACTTTATCATCATCTCTGACAACCGAATTAGGGGTGAAAGTGCTAACCCTAGGTTGAGCCGACTGTTTAGAGGAAAAGATGGAAATAAAATAATTAACGCACTCTTTTTTAAGAATATTTTGATCATTAATCCAATTCCCATGTTCATCTTTAAGACTCAAAATCTTTCCGTTATTATTCTTAATTCGAGCAAGAATATGGAAATACTTAGTATTCCAATCACCATATTTTCTCCAATCAACCCCGACCTTTTGAGCCCACTTTTTTCTTTCCAATTTTAACACCTCATTAAGCTCATGTAGTAAGGATTTTTCTAAGTTTATCAAGAAAGGAGAATAACCATTACTAAGAAAATTTTGTATACCATGTAATCTAGCAATTAGCCTATTTTTGCTATTAAAACCTTCATTGAACACCTCTTTATTCCAGATTTTAACTTCACTGGTGAAAATATTTTTAGCTTTATCGAAATTATTATCCCCCCTTCCCCACGTAGAAGCAAAAAAATTATCGAAATAAGGATTATGAGTCCATACTTCTTTACACCTAAAGGGGTAAATACCTTTTTGCCAGAGTCGTCTAAGACAAATTTGGGGTCCAAAGCGAAAATTAAAAAAGGGTCTCTAAACAACAAAGACGTGTGGAGTATTTCGTATAATTTACCAACAAAATAATTTGTCCCTTATATTAGTGTTGGATAGATAATTACGTTGTATTTTTTTTTTTATTATTATTTTCTGGTTATGGCATCGAAATTTTGCCCAGTATAACAAGATTTGAGATGAGAGAAAGAGAAGTTGGTAAGATAAAAATTATTGGCATGGTTGTGGACTTGTGGGTATAATTAGAAAAATTAAATACACAAATCTATAGAAGTAAGTGTTAACACTTTGTTTGTCACGTGATTTTAGATAAATTATTGATTAACTTAAATATAAGAAGAGATAAGATAATTAGGATTGTTAGGGTACTTCGTATTAAACAAATGGAAAACATAGTGGAGTTAATATTATTATATTGAGAAGTAAAAGAAGCGAGAGGGAAATAATAAAGTACTCTTCTCATCATTTTTTAAGATGCATCACTTGTATTTTTTCGAATTTAAGAAGAGTTTTGTTGTAATTTTTCATCCGTTTTTTTTATCGTAATGTTGGGGATTTCATACTTGCCAATGCATATTTTATAACTTAAATATTTTAAGTTCTTTTGCTATATGTTGAGATATATATAGATGCTTTTGGAAATGATAGATTTTGGTTGAAATTATACTCCCTCCGTTTTTAAATACTTGCTCCACTTTTCCTTTTCGCCCGTTTTTAAATATTTGCTCAATTTTCTTATTTGGAAAACTTTTACAATATTTACTGAATTTCTCTCACCTAGTGGACCCACCATGATCATATTTTATAAATTTTCATTTTCTCTCCTCCAATTCTCTCCATTACTTTTGTTTTTTTACAATTTTTTTATTGTTCCACCTACCCTACTACCTCCATATTTTATTACTTTCTCCAATTTCTCCCAAAACTCCGCGCATGGAGAAACGGAGCAAGTATTTTAAAACGGAGGGAGTATTGATTAATAGAAGCAAAGGTTGAAACAATTTTGTGGCAAGTAAACAATTGGGTCCCTGCTGACCTAATCAGTCAAACAGGGTACCTTAAATGTGGTTACCCGGTTTAACCCGGTTGGGTCATATAGGTCAGGTGTTTAACTACCTAGAGCTCCAAGTACCCGGATCTAAATACAACTAGTACAAATAGGCAACTTCATATTGAATCAAGGGAACTGCTGATTATTGTTTAAAAAAAAGTAATTGTTGATTATTTTAAAATAACATTACCTTCGATGTACAATATTCATTACACAAGCACCTAATATTTAAAAAATTTAACGTCTAAAAACTTAGAAGAGCACTTAAGATTGAAGGGAGTACTTAAAAAGGCTAAGAAACTACTCAATCTCTTATGGCTTTATTGCCATATAAATTTTTGTGAAATGCAAGTGTGAATATTATTTGTTTCAAATTGAAAAGTAAAACAAAAGATTTTCAGTTTATAACCCAAGTGGGTTACTCCTCTTGTCAATTGATTTTAGGATGAAATCTTGTTGTAGGCTGTGATTGTGGGCTTCTTGGCTTCTCTCCTCTAGAACACATCCTTGAGCTATAAATAATGACTTATATGTTCTTTTATTATCTTCTTTATTATTTTTTTTCTTCCTCTTATATTCTTTATTAACTTATTCCGCATTAATCAAACACATCACCATCTAATTTACCAACAAATGAATTTAAGATGGCTTTCTCTTTATGAGGTGGGGTATGATTCTGACCCATATTTAACATAGTTGTCCATTATATATTTAAAAATACATTGCATTTATTTGACATATAGATCCTTTGACTTAGTAGCGCTTGTAATCTTATACGTAAGGTGGTGCCGTGGAGCCGCAATGAAAGAGATGACTTTCAAAAACTTAGCAAGTCAGTCAACTTAATCCATATTTTTTCTGATAACTACTCAGGCTTGTCCCAAAAAAAAAAAAAAAAAAAAAAAACTAAGGCAAATGTCTCGTTGACTTTGTTTTTTGACCCAATACTACCAAGTCAATTTATCTTTTGCTTCAAACATAGGGACTTTTTAAAAGGGCCCCAATCACATCAATTGGATTCTTAACATATATTTTAGACTCCCCATTTTTGAGTTTCAAATTTCAATATTGGTGTTCGTTTGCTAGTGGTCTTAGGTCTTTTTTTTTTTTTTTTTTTTTTCTTTTCTATAGGGGAATTTTAATTTTTAATTTGACCATTTATAATCATGAATTATATTAGTCTCGAATCTTTAATTTATGTGGGAGAGAAAAGCTGAAAAGTAAACAAAGCATAAAAATTAATTTAAAAAATAGAGGGAGTAATTATTAATTACAGATTAACATTAAATTTATATTACAAATTCGTAAATTAGTATCGGTTTTAAAAATTTATTTATCAGTCAAATGAAATTATAAAGGTTGCATTACTTGCATATATATTACCCATCATTTTATTCAAACTTTTACTTTTATTTTGGGCAAAACAGGCAAGTGTATGATTTTGTGTAAGAACAATTTATTTGTACAGATCTTGCAAATGTGCTCCCCCAAGATGTAAAATAACAATATACTTCCCTAAAATGGTATTAATTTAAAATGCTTGACAAAAACATGTATCAATAGTGTGATTAATGTTAATTTCAATTTAACAATACTTATTTTAGTCATCTTATTTAACGCTCTCGTACGTTAGTTTTTTCCTTTGAATTATTTAGTCTTGTCAAACTCAATTCAACATTAACGCAAGTCACGTAAGAAAGAAAATAATTGAATTTAGTAGAAAAAAAAACATGGTTATCGACTGATCACACATTGTTTGTTGCCAAATTCTTAATTGTTGAGACCCTTTAAATACTTAGTAACTTTGCTTCGAGCATTACTACATCTACCCACTAGCTAGGTAAATAACCCGCCATAAATATAAAATAGAAAAATAGTGATATGGTTAATGTTGATTCTACTACCACCAGTCCACTACTCTTTATCAGTGATAGTAACGTAGTAGTTTACCAAGTAGGTAAAGAAATGACTAGGTACTTTCACTTTCATATTTAATTCACACTTAGAGCTCGTATACAAATTTCTAAAAACGATAACAATATAGTAGTTTTTTTTTTTTTTTTTTCAAACAATATAGTAGTTGGTATTTGATAACATGCATGTATAGAGATAAGGATCAATGCACTAAACATTATTAAATGATAATGTTGGCAACAAATATAATTGAGGTGCATGATGAACCAAGTTGACAAGTGATTAAGATAAGCAACAACAAATGCGGGTTTGAACGTGTTACAACTTTGTACCTACTTGCCTACTTTATCGTTCGTTGAATGCCAAATCTTACTTCACCAATATGGCAATATGTAACATTTTGTTCGTTGAAATAGAGTTAGTGTTCATTAATATTTTTAGTTTTATAATTTAAGTGTTAGAGAGCATGACAGTTAAGTTTTCACAAAAACAAGTGGCCGAATTATATTAAAGATTTTACCACAAGAAAAATGTAGTTTAGTTGTATCATCAACATGGGGTATTATTCAAGCTAAGCTAGCCAAATAAATTTTGGACAAATTTTGATCGCAATATCTTGGAGTTTTATTTGATTTGAGTAAGGTATTTCGAATATGTGCTATGCTCTACTTTATATTTTTGAATTAATTTTTACATAAGAAAACTAAATTGTACGAGTAATATACTATGGAGTAATGATTATGTAACACATGAAATTACAACATATGAAAAGCATATTTCCATACATATATGGGTTTAAACCAAATAAATTAATAAAAATTGATACGGGATATTTAATTTAAGATTTAATTTGTAGATTAAACCACCTTAAGGCTTTAAGGCCTTTAACTAAGATTTTATACCAAGAAATATGATACCTCCATAGTCCATACTGATATGGTAATTGGTATATAAAGATGTGCAACTTTGAATAATGAGATAAATATATATGTACTTGAATATTTGACTAAAAACTTTGGCAAACATTATTAACATTCATAATTTCGCTAATATAATTCCTACAATAATAAACTTCAAATTAAAAAAAGTACTCGTAATTAATAGGTACTGAATAGTTAATATATTCACTCTTACCAAAAGTTAAAATAACAAAAAGAAAAGGAAAAAAACAAACTAGCTAGCTACGGGCATAACAGAAAACATTAAAACAAAACATGTAAAAATAAAAAAAAAATTATACACAAAGCAACTTGAATTTGAAAATCGTTAATCAATTAAAACTTTAAAAGCCTAAATAATTAAACAATAAACATGCATGTTTGGAATGCCAAACCCTCTATGATTTTCAGTTACAAGCACACTATACACAAAAGTTTTCCATTTTATCACCTAAATATTTATATCATTCGTACAAACTTTAAATGGCTTCATTAAACATATTTTATATGATTTGATTAAAAATTTAAAGAGTTTAAGAATGATATGCATATCTAGGTGTTAAACCTCAAATTCCTTATCCCACCACCTAATTATTCATATCAATAATTGATGGTAAAATAATTACCACCAATAATTGAATAATTAAGATGGTGGTAATTATTACTATTATTATTACCTAATAATTCTCAGCCGTCGGATAACCATGACCAATAAAAGGACTAGCACGCGGCGACTTCATAGGAGGCTCAGGCAACTTATTACCATTACTATCATAATATATGACACCTGAAAAATCCAAAGGTTCACACTTATCACCCATCAAAATGGACCGTCGCCATACACCACCTTCACCGAAGCTTTCCTCACCAAAATCTTTCTCCGCACCACCACGGCCGAGTACTCGCTTATTTCTCGGCTTCACGGCTTTTTGAACGAGCCTTTTTGAGGTTCGACTCGTGTACTTGGCGCACAAGTATGCTAGAGCCGCCACTGATTCTAGTATGTTTAGAGCTACAAGCTTTGATGAACCTAGGATTTGCTTTGGTTTATTTGGATGACCCATGATTTTTTTTTTTTTTTTTTTTTGGTGGTTTTTTATGAAGCAAAAATGTTAAGTTGACTAAACTAGTTGATATTGATTATTAGAGGGGATGGAGAAATAATGGGGTTGTAATTTGTTGGTGAATTTGTGTGTATATATAAAGAATGTTAGAAGATTGATGTGCGGGGTGACGGGTGACCGGTATTTATAAGTTGGTTTTAGTTGGTTGACCACCTTTTAATTTTCTAGGCCACATTTAAAAAAAAAAAAAAAAAAAGGGACCATACTATTATTATATATATATATATATATATATATATATATATATATATATATATATATATATGTATATATATATATTATTTATTTTATTATTTTTTTTTATGTTACGGCGGATGATAAGAAAAAAATTTTCTCGAATCGGGAAGGAAGCTCTAACCACTTGAGTTATCCTTTACTCTCATACAAGTATGATTTATTGAACCATAATATCTCTTCTTATTCTAAATGTTTTTTAAGTGCACATTTGACCATTAACATCTATAATTACATATATATAATAAAAAAAAAGTATTATCAAAATACTCATTAAGACGGATCAATTAAGACTTTTTATAATAATTATGTTATTAATTTTAATACTTATGTTGGAAGTAATACTAAAAATTCTCTCAACTTATGAATAGTGTACATATCACGATTCGAAAGGGAATAACAAAAAAGTTCAGAAGTAGTAGATTTATATAAAATCTGATAATAGTAGAGTATGAATTTTATAGTCCAATCCATACCAGGCCAGTCTTGATCAGTCTTTTTTTTGAATTAGAGTTTGTTATTTCAAATGAATGAATTATGAATCCTATGGTTAGTGATGGGTATAGTATGGATTCTAGGGTGATAGGTAGAGTCGTATGAGATTTTATAGTAAAATTGTCCAACAAAATAAATAAAACAATGGAATTGATTCCGAACCAATTCCAAGATGGCCAACCCAATGAACTTAGCTTTTAGGTACATAGAATGGATTCAAGTATAATAGATTAATAATTTTATTATTTATCCCTCTACATTTATGACAACTTATAATTTGTTCTAATTTTTCTAGATAAAAAACATCAAGATTGAACTATTTATTGCTTTCTTTAATTATTATTCAAGTCGTCTATAATCCGAGAGATTGAGTGATGTCAATTCGAATGTTACGCATGATTAATAGAATTAGAGAATTATTTTCCATAGAATTTGCTAGTTTTGATAAATTCTAATCTGTATCATTTTATAAGATTTAATTAGGGTTATTGTTAGGATTTATTTTGATTTTCTAGTTTCATATATCTTATTGGGCATGAGATTGTATGCTTATAAATATTTGTTTTTATTAATGAGAAGATATCTTATTGAGTCATCTAAGAACATCTGAAAATTGTGAGTTAGGGCCTATTACTGAACTGATTGGAGCTGAACTGAACTGAATTTAACTGATGAACTGAATAGAGTTGAAATGAATTGTTTATAAGAGAAGGAAATTAAGAACTGAACTGAACTGAAATTAAGCTGAAGAGAACAAGCCCTAGTTTGAGTGAATCAAATTGATTTCTAATGGTTGCTTTTCTTCTTAAATTTGGTCTATAGTTAGCTAGTATTCTTTATTTTCCAAACTCTAACAAACGTGATTTAATCCACATAATCTTGTATGTTAAGCAGTGATGATCTTAAGGTATAAGTTTGACAAAGGATGAGTTTTTAATTACTACTCTTTTAGCAAGGCATATTTTTTTAGATACAATTGCTAATAATGCATAAATCAACCATTAATACTTTAGTGTCTAGTAAAAAAAATAACAATAATAATACATAAGTTATTTTATAAACACATATAACGAGATAAATGTAAAATGACTCCAAATGACTTTTTTCAATTACTGCATACAAGTATAAGTTACAAAGCACACTCAAGGGGGGAAGTAATATAAATAATGCTAAAGTCAAAATATATTAAATAAAAAAAAAATGAAGAAAGTATACATTTGGGGTAATTTTATGAGTTAAATGTCTTGCAAAGAGAGAGATTTTATCAATAAAAATGTGAACGATAGGTTGCTAGGTGAAAAGAGGAATTATTTATAATTGACAACAAAGATTAATTAAGATATATAATATATATACTCAATTCGGTTTTATAATTTATCTCAATTCCCTTTTTTCATTCTCAATGTACATACTTGAGGATCAATATCTTCAACTATACTCATATAATGATCTTACTGGAATATGATTTTTACGACTCACATTTCACGTTTGGAGTCAATTTATAACAAGTTTGACCACAAATTAAAATCATGGATCTTTAAGAAATAATACTGTCATATGAAATTTTTTGTTTTAATGTCCACTTATATATATATATATATATATATATATATATATATATATATATATATATATATATATATATATATATATATATATATATATATATATATATATATATATATATATATATATATTACATATATAACTATGTTTTTAATACTTGTGTTGAAGGCCGTAAAAAGTCAATGCGTGGTTCCTGCAAGCGGATGCACAATACACATGGTGCATCCCTTCGAAAAAAAAAAAACGGAAAGAACATTGTATAGAAATGTAAAGAACATTTAGTTAAAGTGAAAAGAACATGATATAGAATTGTAAAGAATATTGTATAGAAATGTAAAGAACATTCAGTTAAAGTGAAAAGAACATGTTATAAAATGTTAAATAATGTTTCTTTATCTTTCATGTTCTTTGATTGTCAGTATAATGTACTTTTATTTGTGACATAATATTAATTGTTTATTTTGAAATGTTCTTTGAATTTTGTCTTTAGATTATGGTGGTTGAATAAAAATAATGTTCATTACATTAAATTATCATTATAGGTGATCAAAAATTCGGGTCGGGCCGAGCCTTAACATAATATCTCGTGCCTAAAGCCGGAAAATATAGCGGACTTTTCGGGCTTTTTCCGGGTCAGGTTTGGATTTTTAACTAAAAATGCATGCATTTTTAGGCTTGTCCAAACCCGCCTTATTTTCGGGGCGGGCTGAAATTGACCACCTCTAATTATCGTGTTCTTTATTAATATTACGTATGTTATTTAGATATATATAAAAAACATAAAGTTTGATTTTTTAACACAAAATAGTTATATGTTTTTGACAAAATAACTATATGTTCATTGTATACATTTATATGTGATGTTCTTTATAAAATAGCTAGATGTTCTTTATAAAATAAATGTATGTTCTTTATTGAACAACTAAATATTCATTCCGCCTTTTTAAAAAAAAACAAATGTACGGAACATTGTGCATCTGCCTCCATAAAAAAAATTTCAGTAAAAAGTTAGATGAGACAAGCAAAACAATAGCCGGAGTAGCTCATTTGTATTGATATGTTGTTTTTAGTAGCAAAACAATATTGATATGTTATTGGCGCATAATGATTATAGTGGGAACCTGTAAGTGATAAAATTTGACTTTAAATGACATTATTTTTCTGTTGCCTCCACCTTTGTGAAATCAAGATATGGTACGTTTAATTTCTAATTTGATTCTAATTTGTGTCATTAATGTGAGGTGCCAAATTTTTAGACAAGAATTTTATCTTTCCCCACTTTTATTGTAGATGATCATAAATTGGATTAAATCAACAATATCAAAATTGGGCACACCACCAACATAATACCGAGTATATGTTGGGTTTGGTTGCGTGCGGAGAACGATTCCAGAGTAAAAGCAAAGGGTATGAAAGTTAGAAGAGGTGCTGCGCGCATGCAGCAAGCTACCAAGTAGGCCCCTGCACAAACACACACAAAGGTCAAATTGCGTATGTAGCTAGGGATAGTGGCTTGCGTGGGTTGAGGCTCTAGTCATAGACTGGGTGCGAAGCTCGGGCTTTGTTTTTACGATTAACTGACATGGATTAATTCATGTTTGTTGGATTGTTTTTTTGGAAAAATACACTTTAATAATTTTAACTATTGCCGATTTACTTCTAATAATCCCAACTAATATTTATTTTTTAATAATCCTAACTATGCCCTAAGTTTGTCTCCAATAGACCCAAAAACCGATTACCTACTAAAAAGGTAATTTTTTTTTTTGGTTTTTAAATGCCACATGTCAGCACATGATTGACATAATATTAAAAAAAAAACTGAAAACTTCCCACCCACCTCCACCGTCAAATTCCAGCAACCCCCCCCTGTGAAAACTGGTCGGCCACCTCCCTAACCCCCCAAAAATGGTCGGCTGGTCCTCCCAACCCCCAAACACACACAACCAATTAGCCCCAACCCCTAGACCATTCTCCTCCCTTCCATCTCCCTTCGCCGGAAAACCAAAAAAAAAAAAAAAAAACTTAGTGCCACTCTTACACCCTCAAAACCGCCGGAAAAAGCCCTCTCACACCCTCGAAATCGCCCAAGGTGTCGAACTTGGGGCTTGAGGAAGAGAGGAGGGTCGTTTTGCGACGGTGGGAGGTTATTTTCGAGGGAGAGTGGGTGGTTTTGGGGTTAGAGTGGGCCGATTAGGGGTGGTTTTTGGGGTTAAGAGTGGCTGGTCGACCATTTTCAGGGGATAGGGGAGACGACCGGCCGTTTTCCGACGAGATGGGTGTTGATCGTGGGGTTTTGCGATGGCGGGAAGGGAGGGGAGGTGGCTGTTAGGGTTTTTAGTTATTTTTTCCTTTTTTATAATTTTTTAATTATAAACCAATCACGTGTTGACACGTGTATTGGTGACCTATTACAACAAGTTATTGACTTGGTTTTGACCGGATGGGTCTATTGGAGGCTAACTCAAGGCATAGTTAGGATTATTAAAAAATAAACCTTAGTTGGGATTATTAGAGATAAATCGACAATAGTTGGGATCATTAAATGTATTTTTCTTTGTTTTTTAAGGCTTGGCATGCGCTCCATATATATTCATGTATTGTAATTAATTAGATGTTAGATGCAAGAAAGATAGATAAATAAAAATTAAAAAATAAATAAATAAAAAACTTGCATTTATATTCATACTCTTAGGGTTCAAGAGAGGTGTGAACTTCATGATTGTTTGAGAACTTGCAATCATCATCATCAAGGTTTACTCCATATTAGATTATTGGGGTTATCTCCAAGCTCAGTACTTAGCTCGGGTTCTCAGATCACGCGCCCACGCGGTAAGCTCTTTCTTATTTCGTTGTTTGCTTATTTTCCGTTCTTCGTTGTTGTTGATTATTGCAAACTTGGTAGCACATTCATTATCCTTTTCGATCACTTGATATCAGAACCAAGGTTAGATTGTGTGGTTGAACTAGTTGTTCGTGACTAGAAAGTCCAAAACTAGAATCTTTAAGTGGCCATTTAAAATTGTTGGTGTTGTGGGCGTTTATAATTTAAGTGTTTTTTTTTTAATTATATATATATATATATATATATATATATATATATATATATATATATATATTTCAATTTGGTTTTGGAAGATACAATGCAAATTGAGGATTAGTTGTACCAAAGGGATCTTACTTTATTAACCTCTATTGAAATGAAATCCTCCTGCCCGGTATGAAGGAGGAGCCGGGGGATTGAATGGTCTTGGATCGCAAAACACATGGAGTGATGGAGCTATATATCATTGGAAATTTCAAAATAGATATTTTTTAAATTGAGAAGTAATATAAAAAGAAAATAAATTACAATATTTTAAGTAGTATTCCCTCCGTCTCTTAATTAGATTCTTACTTCTCTCTATTATGTGAGGAATAAATGCTAGAAATAGGAATCTAATTAAGGGACGGAGGGAATATGGTATAATTAATTAGACCTCATTTAATTAGATCTCAATAATAATAAGAATAATTTGTAGTAACAAGCTAAGAATAACAATAATACGGAGTACTAATTAATCAACCATTAAATGAGATTTTTTTTTTTTTTTTTTTTTTTTTTTTTTTTTTTTTTTTTTTTTTTTTTTTTTTTTTTAATTCTAGTAACCTTCTTCTACGTAGCATCTCTTACTTAACTTATTTAGATATTGGGGGACGCGGAGCACATATACCATCGTCATCTCCTGTACCTACTTGACAAAAATAAGCTTCACAACATTTGCTGAATATATCGCATGGTAGACCAACATCTACGCATTCGAGGCCAACAAGATTTGGAGTTACCGCTTGAAAGAGGTTGTTTGAGGGTAAAGGACTAATGGGATACTGGCGGACAGCCGAGGTGGGTTGAGTTTTAGTTACAACCAACAAAATGGCCATCAACATTAGAAAACTAATTACCTTCTTCATCTCCATTATATTCCACTACTACTTTTTCTTACTATATATATGGCTTGTTAATATTTTCTCAATTCAATTCTTTAATGATCTTTGCGATTTGAAAATGAGTGTAGTGTGTTGGATGGTTGGAGGGGATACCCTTTTATACTAACACATTTAGTTTTCTACTATAAATGGCATATTAATTAGCTTTCATTTCTATGAACTAAAGAGGGAACTATATCAAAGAATCATGATTCTTTCTTTTCATGTATTGATTCTTCATAGAGTGAGATATGGATGAATTATGTTTCTTTCTTTTCTTGTATTGATTCTTTATACATTGAGATATGGATCAATAATTTATGTGCATCTCCACTACATAATTGAAAGAAGAGGGAGGGGTGAGTAATTGGTGTCCAAATTATGAAATGCCCAAAATGCCCCTTAATCACTTTATTTTTATTTTTTAAAAGAGAAATACTTAAAAGAAAAATTGTCATTAATAATATAACTTTTGACCGGTTGTTTTTAAACAAGACAACCTTTGTTTTATACATGAATATTACAACTTTTAGGGGGTCTCAATTTTAAACAAGATAAAAAACTTGTAACTTGTTAAACCGGTTACCCATGACACGCGTCATCATGTAATTGGTTTAAATATTAAATTTTGGTTTTCTTAAAATAAACAATTTATTATTATTTTTTTTAAATCCCTCCCAAGCCCTTCCCCTTCCCCTGTCAGCCATGGTGGTTATCCCACCCCCTACCCCCAATCCTACGTACACGTACATCCCCGACGCCCTGATCTCTGACCACCCAACCGGCGGACTGTTATCCCCACCCTAATTCCGACCCTAACTTTCCCCAATCCTTCCTATCCCCGTTTGAAGGGGTTTCGATAATGGAAGGAGGGGGTGGAAATTGTGGTCGAGAAGGGGAGTAATCGAGGTTGCTGTGGTCAATCGGAGCTGCAATTGTGGAATCGATGGTCGAGAAGGTGAAGAATCGGCGTGTGTGGGAGTTTTTGGTGGTGGGGGTTAGCAGCGGTGGTCGGGATAGGGATTTTCGGCGTGGTGGTGGGGTGGGGAGTTTTAGTGTGGTGGTGGGGTGGGAAGTTTAGGCGCAGTGGCGAGGGTTGGCAGTGGTGGTTGGGAAGGGGAGACGACAATTTTGGTGGTGGGGATGGGGACCGGAGTGGTGCAGTGGTGGTGTTTGGGAAAAGGAGAGAGAAAAGGGGAAAAAAATCATTTAAGCCAATCATATGGCAACACGTGGCATTGTTAACTTGTTTATAGGTTACAGGCGATTTTGTCTTGTTTAAAATTGAGACCCCATAAAGGTTGTAATATTCATGTATAATCCAAAAGTTGTATTTTTTAAAAAGAATAGCCCAAAAGTTGTATTATTAATGACAAATTTTCGTACTTAAAATGATTTAGGCAATAAATAAAACGGTTTTTTCACCATATACCTTTGAGTTTTTTGTTTATTCACTATATACCCCTAAAATTTCTCAAATTCACTATATACCCCTGAGTTGTTACAAAAATTCACCATATGCTCCTAATGTTAGCAATATGAGTGAAGTTTGATTCATGATGCATCGAAACCACCTTTAGAGCTCTCCCCATCTCCAAAACCACTCTTCTCCTTTCTTTAACCCCTGAAACCACTCTAAATCTCCATAACCATATCTGTATGATTGATTTAGAGGATGAGAAAAGGAAATTGGAGGTGGTTTTGTAGGTGGTAAAAAGGAATGTGGATTGTATATGGGGTAGGGGAATATATTTAGGGTGGTTTCGGGTCATAATTAACCCTAATAAATGACGAAGTTAACAATCATTAGTCACCAAAGGGTATATATGGTGTATTTTTGTGAAACTTAGGGGTATATGATGAATTTAAAAAAGTTCAAGGGTATATGGTGAATAAACAAAAAATTCGGGGGTATATGGTGAAAAAACCGAAATAATTACCTTATTTATATTTGGTAATTGCAATCTTGATCGAACGAAATTCTTTAATAAGGTCATTGTACCATTCTTGTACAATATAGGGGAATTTTATTTTATTTTTGTAATTTTTACCCCTAATAATCATAAAATAATACTTCAATCATTTTAAAATCTAACTTTTTTGGGTGGAAATAATTACGAAAAAGCCTAGCTTATATTGTGAAAAATGAAAAATGGTTTTTTATTTTTTTTAATTTTTTTTTAATTTTTTTTTATTTTTTATTTATAAAATTAATTATGGAGGTTTTTCAAAATTCAACTCAATATTTTTTTACAAAGGTGAAATAACACTACTACACATTACTATTAAAGCAAATTAAATGCACTGCAGATTCTCCTGCAATTTGGTAAGTCCTGTGAACACGTTGCCTATCAGCCTTGTATATACTACAATATTGAAAAGTCGACCCTACTTCGTTTTATGTTTTTTATCGATCTGTTTTACTAGCCATAGATAATTGATGTCCCCTTGCTTGTTGACCCTTAGAAGAGTAACAAGACTATAAGAATTAGTAAACGCAATATATATGTGATAGGATGTAAGAAATAAAAACCCACTGGAAACCATAAAGACAAGCAAAAGCTTTCAAGTGTAGTGATGTTGTCCATAACCCATAATTACGCCCCCAATAATCCTTTTACCCAAAAGATCTACATTATCGAGGCACCAACCCATTCGTGCTCTTCTTCTGTCTTTGAACCACGAATCATCGATCTGTAGTCGCACCTACTCCGACCTGCATGTATACATGAGATTTCTCCAAATGATGAGCTACATACATAAAACCCAGGCGGGGGCAACCAGGCCAACGTGTAGAGTAGAACAGTGAGCACTCCATATATAGTTGATTCCCCATCCAAAAAAATAGTATGAATTCGTAGGATATTCAAAATTTGCAATCCAATTGGTTTAAGAATAGGTGAATAAATGAGCACTTTCTCAAAGTTGTGTATTGGCCTGCCCGCATGTGTGCCAGCCAAAGTAGTTAAATTATTTTGAAATAAAGCAATTGTAAAGGTACATTCCGGAAATTGAAACAAAAGGAGTATATATTTCTCTATCTAGTTTCTTTTATTATGTTGTCATGGTTTCACTTTGCATTATGTATACATTTTTCTCTAATCATCTTTTATAATTATTTATAAGGAAAATCCTATAATCTAGTCAAGAGAGATCATGTCCTATTAGTCTTAATACAAAACTTCAAAATAAATATTAAGTTTTTATAATATTTAATTTTTGATATATAATTAAAGATATTAGTGATGATTAATAGTACGCATTAATATGTGTAACTAAAGAACAGTGTCAATTACATATCATTGAATTTGTTCACTTATTTGACATATACACATTATTGAAGATTGATACAGTATTAAAAACTTTTGTTACACATTCTGATTATTATTTGTAATATTTCTGGTTTGAATCATTTAATGAGATAAAATAAAATTCAAAGTGGAAAAAACAAAAAGAATTGAAAGAGTGTAATAATGTTAGCAATCATTTGTGTAGTTGACTATTGTGTTGCATGATGATCACGTACAGCGGTACGGTCGATGAGAGATTCAAATGTAAGGCAACAAAAATCGCGGTGATGAATATGTGAGAATTGAACTTTGTAGTTTGTACCTACTTGCTTTAATAACGTTCCATGAATGCCAATTGCCAAATCTGACTTCATCAATTTATATATATTTTCATAACATTGATTCTTCTGATTAACAAATATTTAATTTGTTGTTGACAATTGTTTTATACAAGTATTACTTTATGATTAATTTTATTGAAAAAGTCTTAAGAGAGTATGACGGTTGTTTGGGGAAATTAGAACAAGGAAACAAGTGGCTTAGTTCTAATTAGACGCAACTATTAGGCCAATTAAAATAGTCTATTATGACAAGAATATTATTGATAAATTGTGGTTCATGCTAGCTCAACCCATAATATAATAATGATTTAATTTATGGAGAAATACTAATTGAGACGGCTTGATAGTTGAGTTATATTTTATTACAATAGTACGCTGAAGTAATAAATCTCATATTCTCATTTTTTAAACTGTGTCTGATACAATATAATATTTTTGAACGGAACTATTATGTTAGGCAGTATATTTTAAAACTATTAATATATCCCATAATAACTCTAATTTACACTATATGAAGAGCTTAATATTTTCATCGAACATACACAAGCAAAGTGGGGAGATAATTTGAGAAAGCTCAAATAATAGAGTGAACTAATTTGAACATTATTTTCTTGTATTACCCAATTTGATCCTAACAATACCCTCACTAAACTCTTCTAAGACCGATAATAAACATTTACAATAAGTTGATATATAGTGTATTCTAAGCAAACTGTAATTGTAGACTGAAATATTTGCCAAACAGGATTAATTGTACTATATATAATAATCAAGTAACAAGAAATAGAACTCGACTCGCCAGGAAAAAGAAAAAAAAAAGGCACTGGAGTAATTGTAAGGTAGTTTAATATATTGCGTCTTACGAAAATTACAAAATTAAACCAACTAGCTAACAAGATCCTCGTCACGCTCAAGAGACGGAACAAACACGAGGAATGACAAAGAGAACAAAAAAAGGGGCACAACCACCCAACTTCAAATTCAAAGTTCTATCCACCAAAAACGTTATTACTTCTTACTATCTACTTCCTCCGTTTAGCTAGAATTGTCCTAATTGTCTATTTATTATAATAGCTTTCTAAATCAAATGAGGCAATTTCAGCTGGACGGAAAGAGTATATACTAGTCTCTACAACTGATTAAATACTATAATTCTCCGATACACTTCTAATACATAGGCTTTAATTTTTCATATATAGCCCAGACTAGATATATGCGTATCATTCTTATAGACATAGTGATATCATAGCCTCTAATCAACGTATACTTATTAAATCTAAGTATAAAGTTTACGAGAATGATACGTATGCATCATCGTCTATCAATTTCCTCATTCTCACACAAACAACCAAAAATAAAATTCAAATTCTTTACGATCCTTTTTGTTCTTCTCATTTAGAATCCTTAAACAGTAGGATAATAAATAATTTTACAAAAATAAAAAGGATCAAAGGGAATACAATAATTACCATCAATAATTGAAACATGATGATGGTGATTATAACACCTAATAATTCTCCGCCGTCGGATATCGGTAACCAATAAACGGACTAGCACGTGGCGACTTCATAGGAGGCTCAGACAATTTATTACCATTACAATCATAATATATAACACCTGAAAAAGCCAAGGGGTCACACTTATCACCCATCAAAATAGACCGTCGCCATAAACCACCATCACCGAAGCTTTCCTCACCAAAATCTTTCTTCACGCCACCACGGCCGAGTACACGCTTATTACTCGGCTTCAATACTTTTCCGACGAGCTTTTTCGAAGCTCGGCTCGTATACTTGGCACACAAATAGGCTAGAGCCGCTATTGATTCTAGTAAGTTTAGAGCTATTAGCTTTGATGAATCTAGGATTTGCTTTGGTTTATTTGAATGACCCATATTCTTATTCTTTGTGTTTTTTTGATGAAACAATAAAAGATGAAGGGTTTGAAATTGATTTAAGAAATAATGGCGTTTTGTTGGAGGATTGTGAGTGTACATATATATAGAGGATTAGAGAAAGACATGAGAGTGGATGTTGAGGGGATGATGTGCGGGGTGATGGCCTGATGGGTGATGGGTGACCGGTATTGCGAGTTAGATTTAGTTTGGTTGACCACTTTTTAATTAGTTTCCCGGCCTCTTTCGGAAAATGTATTATTCCTCTGAAATCAAATTGAGATAAGAGTCTAACCACCTATAAATAGATTTTATTCTAAAATCACTTGTGATAGGTAAAATAGTTGCTGATTTTATATACTTCTCCCATTCTTTTTTTATTGCATTATAAGGGATTTCACGCTTGTCAATTCATTACTTTAGCTATCAATATCTTCAATTATACTTTTGTAAAAATTAATAAAATTTGATACTTGAAAAGTAGAGTTCGATACAAATCTAATTAGATCCCACATGACTATATTTTTCCTAATATATAAATCATAAATGATAGTCAAAGAAGATTTAGTGAATAGTGTAAAAGTCCTAATGATGCAATAAAATAAAAATGGAGAAAGTATATCATTTTTCCAATTTTAATTTTTATTTTTAGGTGGGCTACGAGTATCAACTCACATATTGGTTATTTAGTTACCTAATAATAGTACAATTCATCTCTAACATGTGAGCCACCCTTATTCTTTTCACAAACAATCTCACTATTAGGGGCAATTTCCTAATTCCCTCACATGTGACCACCTTTTCATTTTAATTATCTTTGAATTATTACTCATTTGCTTGTTCTCTTCACTTTATTTTCAGTTTAGTCAATCAGAATAGACCATTATATAGTTATATATAGTGCCAATAATGCACATGTAGATTATTTACCTAACGGCTAACACCTCTCTCCCTTGTGAGTTTCAAACTAGATCTTATAATTATTGTAGATTCTTTTCACAATCTTCCTTAATCACCCACCTGAACATCCAACATTTCACTCACTTATAATTATAGCCTTTTACGGCCCAATATATGCGAAAAAAAAAGAAAGAGAGAGAGAGAGAGATTCATTAGCAATAATAGGCTAATTAATGAAAGTGTAAAAACTAATTGGTGGTAGATAGGTGTAATAACCACCAATATCTTATTTCCATCCGTTTCTTTTTAGTTGACAGGTTTCTTTAGTTACGTTTGTCAATGCACAAATTCAATTATTAATATCTTTAATTATTGATAACCAAAAATCATAAAAATTTGATATTTTGAAAATATACATTGTGACGAATCTAACAAAATCTCACTTAACTATATTATTCTTTACATATAAATCACAAAACATGGTCAAAGGAAGGTGTGTGAATAGTGCTAAAGCCAAAACGTGTCAACTAATAAAAACGGAGGAAGTATGTTGTTAAGTTGTACGCATAGCCTTTTCACGTATTTTATTACTATTTTGCGAGTTTGCGACGTGTTTATATAATAATTTTCTAGTCTTAAATCTCTACTTTTTACTTGGGAGTATCGTAGGGTTTATATTAGGGTTCCCTTGGGTGATCATTACAAAAGCGTTGATGTGCCACATAGTCACTTTTTTTATTGGGAAAAACGGAAATTAAAAATCTAACCTTTGCACTTTCTTCTCTAAAAAATTCAACCTTAAGTTTATTCTACAAAAATCTAACCTTTATACCCCATCTTCACCAACAGATCCATTTGACCTTTAACATGTTAAATAGGTTTAAATGATTTTTTTTTTTTTTAATTATCTCACTTTCCCTTCTTACTCCTCCTCTTTCTCTCTCCTCTCTCCTCAAAAACTAAAACAACACAGCAGCAGCACGCACCTCCGCTGCCACCACTTACCCTACCCTACCCAAACCCAGAACCGAAACCATTCTCCCACTCCTACCTAGGCTCAAAACCACAAGCCCTACCTAGCCGAAACCATTCTTTCACTCCTACCTAGGCTCGAAACCAGAAGCCATACCTAGCCGAAACCACCAACCTCACTCCTACCTAGACTCGGCGTCTTCTCCATCTCCTCTCCTTCCTCCGTGACATCTCTGGCGACGAGTCTGAAACCGCAGCAAGGTTGTGAATTGTTGTGGAGGTTGCCTTTGGGTTGGTGAATTGTTGCATGAGGTAAATGGTGGTTTGAAGTCGATGGTTGTGGTTTGCGGGGCTGTTGAAATGGAGGGTGGAAACGGAGATTGGGCGGTGGTGCGAACTAGAGTTATTGATTGGTGAATGGTTTTGGTGTGGGTTTTGCAAGGGGAAGAGATGCGTGTGGGTTGGTGTGGATTGTTGGGCGGCGACTAGTGGTAGGCAGGTGGCTTGCGATTGAGGTGAAGCGATGAAGTATTCGGTTGTTGGAGGAGATTGCAGGTAGCGTATGTCGCTGTAGTGTAGGGACGACTGGCCGGCGAGAGGAATGGTGTGGGTTTTCCTGTGGAGAGGGGAATGGGGTTGCTGGGTTCCGGTGGCCGATGGCCGGTGGGGATGGAATGGTAAGGGAAGGAGGGCGGGACTGGGTTTCTGAATTTTTTTAAATTTTTTTTTTCTTTTAATTATTTTTATTTTTTAATAATTAAAAAATAATTGACCTATTAATAGCTGACACATGGCATATAACTTACAAAAACCGTTCATAAGTAGGTTATGGATCTTTAGATGAAGATAATGGGTAAAGATTGGATTTTTTAGAGAAGAAAGTGCAAAGGCTGGATTTTTAATTTTCATTTTTCCTTTTTATTGCGTCACGTCACCTTTTCAACATCTCATGACACTATATCATCAGGATTCATCACTCAAACAATTTTAACCATTACGCCACGTCACCCAAGAAACCAATATTGTTTTGTATAAAAACGTAAAGATAAGTAGATTTGAACCCTCAACCTTTTATAATAATTATTATAACAATTATAACATAAAGATAACTACTTAGCCATCTAAGCCAATTATTATGAAAATTCTATAATGTCATTCTTCAAAAAAGGCACCACAATATATTGACATGGAAAAATCTTATTGGCCCGTATTAAGTATTTTGATTTTCATTTTGAAGGGAAATTGGAAACTAATAATTCCACATTTGCTATTTCTGCTCAAAATAATCTCACCTTTTCGAAATCTCAAAATAATCCCACCTTTGACCCCCATCTGCTCAAAACAAGCCTTTTATCGGTTTGTAAAATTAGTAACCTATTTTAGAAGGTGATTTGCCACGTATCACCTTCCGATTGGTTTTTTTAATTAAAAAATTTAAATTAAGATTAATTAAAAAAGAAAAAACATGTCTTCTTCCCTTTTCCCCAAGTACCTCCCAGCTAGAGCTCCCCCTCCCCCTGCTGGACCCAGCCACCCTACTAGAGCTCCCCCCTCCACTTTCCAAGCCCAGCGCCGCCCTTCCCCAGCCTTGCCAGCCCCACTCCCTTCCCTACTGGCGAAGTCCCACCCTTTTCCCCGTCGACGAACAACAACCCCCACCACTAATATCTAACCTCTTCTCGTCGACGAACTTAATCCCCAACCTTTAACCTCTTTCTCCGTTTCCCGAAGACGAACAACCCCCACTGGTAACCCCTTCCCTATGAAAAACAACAACATAACTCCTACCCCAAACCCCTTTCCCGTCAACTTTCATCAATACAACTTATTTATTTATTTATTTATTGCTAATTTGTGCAAATTGATTAATGCGTATGAATCTTATTGTTGTTGTTCATGATAAACTTAGCAAATTGAAAGTTTATACCTTTTTTTGTTTTGTGGAAAATGAAGGATGGGGTCCAAGTGAGGGAGTAGGGTGGGGGGGTCTGCCGGACCAAATGGAGTGGGTTAGGGTTTGCAGGCGAGGTTAGGTGATGGTGTGGTGGTCTTGATGAGGTAGTGGTTATGGAGCGGTGGTGATTTGGGTGTTCTTCCATGAAAGAGGTGGTCATGGTGGGGATGTAGGAAGAGAGAGACATATTTTTTTTAACCTGGTTAACAAGTTGTAGGTAAACGAGCTTATTTTGGGAAGATGGGGGTCAAAGGTGGGATTATTTTGAGACTTCGAAAAGGTAGGATTGTTTTGAGAAGAAACAGCAAAGGTAGGATTATTAGTTTCCATTTTTTCCATTTTGAATTACTTTTAATGTCCATAATGTATTAAAAATATATTAATGTTATGTATTCTTTTTAGGAAAATTTGTTTAATACATGTTTTATTTTTTGATTCTTTTGAACAAATTTTCCTTCTTTTTAATACATGTTTTATTTTTAAAAAATACGTAATTAAAAATTATGAAAATTATTTTTATAACATTATAAATTTTTGAAAATATACTTATAATTTAAAATCACAATTATTTTAAAACAAATCACAAAATTAAATTTTCATGATTGTTCATCAATGTCCATAGATTAGCCAACAAACAACCAGAATGATGGATCACGGATTTGTTGTCGGAGAAGAAGAACGATTGTCAAAATCATTGCCTGAAAAACCGCCCAAAAATCTTCCCAAGAAAGTCGCCTTAAACATTCTCGAAATTGACCAAATTTGAACCTAAAATCATTGCCAAATAGTCCAAGGAATGCCACGCTGGAATGCCCATATTGTCGCCTAAAAAAGCCACCTAAACCCTGTAAATTCGCTTGAAACCTCCCCAAAAACACAACCCAAAAATAATAAAGAAACCCACCAAAAGACCCCTAAAAATTGCACCAAAAACGCGTCCAAAATACGCCTAAAAATTCGCCAGAACCTTGAGTTGTCGCCATGAACCCTTTGTCGAACTACGTTCGTCGGAACCTGCACCCTAATAGCCCAGAAGTTCAAAGTCCCATAGGAGAGAGATCATTAAAAAAAAATTAAAAAAATAAAAAATAAAAAATAAAAATTACCCATAAACGATGATGAACAATAAATATTTGATTATCAAAGTTTTAATTATAGTATATTTTTTGTAAATAATTTTTATAAAACTATAATAATGTACTCTTTATAAAAATACATGTATTTACAATTATACATACATTTTAGCCTTTTAAAAATAAAGAAAAAATTCACCAACCATAACATGCCACGTATGTATGTTATGATGCCTTTTTTTTTTTTTTGAAGAATAATGACACAGTTGACCTCCCCCAATTATCAACTATGTTATTAGTATGAAATTAACACAAGTTTTAATTAAAAAAAATAAATAAAGATACTCAAAGAATAACTCAATTTTGGTTTGAGAACGGCAATTTCAGTTTTAAAAAGCTTTAATAAAATTTATCAATTGCACGTCTAAAACAGTAACAACGTAATATAATGTCCAGACTACTCACTAGTTCATTATATTTATCGAGGGGAAAGTGAGAGATTTTTGCTATATATATCATTTATATCACGTAGTACGACAATGCTATTTGTTGCATCCACCTATGAAAACATCAAGATGTATAGTAAGTCATGAACTTAATCCAAAGTATATTTTAGGTTTTTTCTGTGTGACCTTTATATGTGTGGTGTCAAATTGAAGCCAAAAATGGCAAGAATAATTCTAAGCCTCTCCACTTCAATTATGGGCGGCCATAAGTTGGATTCCAATTCACTATACTCAAGCTTGGGTGCACCACCAAATTAAAATACCATAATTATAATCATGACCTTAATATAAAAAATTAAGTTTTAGTGTACCTTGTCACATTCGCAATCAAATCATTAGCATAGCTTGTTAAAATGAGAACTTTTATTTTTTATTATTTTAAAGTAAGGAAAGGGCCCTATCGGTCCGAAACCTCTCACAGATTCAACCCAATCTGGATTAGCGGGCGAGACAATTTGGGAGTGGGGGGAAAGGGTAAGGGAATCCCCACCCCAAATTGCCTCTAGTGGAGTTTGATCCCACAACCTTTTTGTTGTAAGGTGACAAACTTACCACTAGACCAAGCTTAGCTACATCAAAATATGTATAATTGTTTTACTTCTATCTGTTAGCCTTGAAGTATCTTAGTAAGGTATGATATCATACCTTACTGGATCTATATACTTATGAAACTGTCACCTAATTGTGCCTTATTTAGTACAATCAGTTATATGGTGTATGAGATGGAGAAATTAATATTCACTATCTAAAATATCACCCTTATAAATTTATTAATTAAATAAGCTACTTGAAATTCACTCATTAGTTGTACTAGCTTAAATCTTGTGCAATACAGTTTTCTCTAGGTTTTTTACTTAGGAGGGTTTTTTGATTCTCTCTAGGTTTTCTCTCTTGGAAGGGTTTTTCTAGCCTCAATTGCTAAATTTGTTTTGTTTTTTTGAAGGCTCACTCTTCACCTTTTTCTCTCTTTCTCTTTCATCTCTTTTCTTCTGATCTAAATTATAAATTTTTGTAGTGGCTTCCATTAGTGTTTTTCCCGGTGGTAAGCCTTAAAAAACTTTTAAATTGCTTTTAATATATGGATTCCAACTTTATGATGGTTTTTATTCTATCACAAACTATTGGGTCGGTACTTAATAAATAGTTGTGTGGCGGAGGAGATGACGATGACGATAAAGACGATGATGATGACAGCAATGGTGGATCTCCTTCTCTTCTTGTAGGCGACGATGACGACATCAATGGCGAAGGAGAGAAACGAGGTCATTCATGACGGAAGAGAGAGAAAGTTTAATTCTCGGATTTTTCAAAAATGCCCAAAAATCGAATTGGGGTTTTCTTATGTAATGTATAATTGTTGAAATTGTTTGCCCCATATGATTGAATATTGAATTGTGATCATTTTGATGACAAATGCATGTATTTTGGTTGAGAAATGAGCAAGTTATGTTATACTCATGACCTTTAGTAACGAGCTCTTTAATGGAGGTTCCGCCATTGTTAAACATATCATCAAACAAATTATACATATCCTCAAACAAGTTATACATATCCTCCATCAAATAATTTATATCCTACAAATACATATCATCTAGTGGCTGGATAATATCCTCTATTGCCTATATATATATATGATATTATGGCTAGATGATATCCTCTATTGGCTAGCTATACGATACCATTTATGATTGTGTCTATGATATCCTTTATTGGCTGAATGATATTCTCTATTGGTTGGATGATATCCTCTATTGGCTAGATGATATTTTCTATTGGCTATACGATATCATGGCTGGATGATATCCTCTATTAGCTATATCGCCTATATGATATCATTTATGATTGTGTCTATGATATCATTTATTGGTTGGATGATATCCTCTATTGGTTATATGATATCATGGCTGGATGATATCCTCTATTGGTTGGCTATATGATATTATTCAGCCATGATATCATATAGTCAATAGAGGATATCATCCAGTCAATAGAGGATATCATCTAGCCAATAGAGGATATCATCCAGTCAATGAAGGATATCATCCAGCCAGTAGAGGATATCATCCAACCAATAAAGGATATCATCCGGCCAAAATAGAATATCAAAAATCTGTTGATTGGACTGACGAAACATTTCGTCAGTTCGGACTGACACAATACCTTTTTTCTATTAGGCTTAATTTCTTTGTTTGTTCGTCTGCCAAAGATTAAAGATTTAGGGTTTCATAATCTCTGAAAGTATCTAGAAGGCCATATGAGTTTTTTCACCCAACCAACAATTTATCCGCGGATCTCAAGCCGAATAGTGCTAACTTACAGATTGTATTGTTTCGGATGAAGTTTTTTTTATTAAGGCAATAATTAATCGAATTTGCGATGTAACTAGTTCTAAAGTAATTTGTACTTGTGTTGGAATTTTAGATTTCATAAGAATTGTTTGTAAGTGTCATTTGACTATCTTTCATTAATGAAATCCTTTTTCTTCTTGTCAAAATAAATAAATAGGAGTCTTTTGTAATACACGATTCTACCAAATTTTATAAAAATTTACAATAATTTGTATGTCTACAATTTTGTACTCTTTAAAAGCAGTAGTATACTATAAAGGTGAACATTCTACCAATTTTCTAAATAGTTTATTTTAGGTTGTACTCATACAATAATGTACAAATTTATTATACATATATAGTAATGTAATTAATAATTAATATAATAATAATGCTCGTCAAATCATTCAAATAATAATAATAATAATAATAATAATAATAATAATAATTTTGACAGAAAGTTTCATACGTGGATTGCCACATTGTGTAGGCGAGGTTATTATTCGGTTAGGGGTTACTCGGTCAAGGGTTACTCGGGGCGATCAGGGTTACTCGATCAGTTAGGGATTACTCGATCAGCAGTTTGGGGTTACTCGAACATGGATTACTCGATCGGTCTGGAGTTACTCGTTCAGTCAAGGCTTACTCGGTCAGTATTTTGGTGTGTGTCAGTCGACCACACAGTATGGTCAACCACACAGAAAACACGCTATGATAAAATAACTTAAATAAACTAAACTGAAACGACCTGAAATGAATGGAATTGAACTGAACTTGTATTTATGTTATGTATGATTTGTTAAATAATATTGATATAATTTATTATAATTGTATATCTTTTCCAAAGATAGTCTCCAATCTTATGTTATCTTAGATTTTATACATATATTCTACATATAGCTGATGAGTAATAGAGCATGTATCATGACTCCTTAATAGATTTACATACTTGTCTCAAGGCAGAATTTACTTTCTTTTTAGGGGTAGGCTTAATACGAAGTAACAATCATGTGTATGTAGAAGAAACAACTTGATCTTGAGAAACGTCATCTAAGTTTTGCACATAAAGTTGCATATTGTTTTTAACTTTGGCTCCACATAGAAGCCATATATAAATCCACTTAGATTTAGACAACCAAATAAAACTAGTATAACGTTGACTAACTCTTTCATGTGTACTAAAGGATGGATCATCTTATTTTGCTCCTAATTAGTCAACGAAAATGTGATTAAGGTCGATACTCCCTTTGATTTTGTGTAAGGCTAGACTAATTAAAGATTAAATTGTCACATAATCACATTATCATTTGATAATTAATAAGGTTGGAAAATGACTGTTAAATCCACTTGGTTTAAAACATGCTGTGTGTTTTCATTTGGTGGCGGAGTATGATGATGCCATATGTATTGCCAATTTGCCATCATTTTAAGTGCTTCTTCATCAGTACTTGTCATGGACGTCAACATTATTCCATAGCTTGGTCCTTGGTGTACACATATATGTGTAAGTTTGGAAATATATTTAGTTTTTAATCTCGTGTAATGCTCAATAATTGATGTACACGTTCTATACTATGTTTTACCCTCATTTACAGCTATTTTCGTATGGTTTTGGAGCTCTACGGAGCTATTTCTCGCTAATATGCTCTTCTCTAGTGTGGCTTGGTCTATTTAATTGATTTTGTAGGCACATGAAGATTTTCGGATGATTTGGACTTGTTTTAGATAGCCATGAGAGCTTACGAAGATGGTAGAGAATTTTCCCGTGTCCGCCCTGGAGGGCAACATTGCCCTGGCAGCCAGGGCGAAGGGAGGAAGAGAAGAGCATTGTGCGGAGAGTGTGAAGATTCAACTTCCATCCGCCCGGACCGGGCAGCATTGCCCCTGGCAGACGGGGCGGACAGAGTATTGTGCGAGGAGGCTACGTGAAGAAGCATTGGGTGAGTTTGTCTGTCGCGCCCGACCGGGCGGCTTTGCCCGGTCTGACCGGGCACGGTTTCGCGAAGCCCATTTTCCTATTTTTCGGGATTTCTTAATTAAGGGATATAAATACCCTTGGTAAAACCCGAAGAAAACACTCAGTTATTATTTTTGCAGCTTTTAAACATTATTAGAACCCTAATATTCTCTCTACATCTAGATTAATTTGCACTTTCAAGTTTTGATCTTTGTTCATCAACAATTGGTACTTTTCTTCATTCAAGCAATTGGTATTCATCTTTATTTCTTCTTTTACTTTTAATTACTTATTAATCATGTTTTCTTCATTTAATAATGTTTTTGCTTCGGTTAATATGTTTGAGTAGTTTTCTCATTCCAAGATCTAGCGGAACTCGAATATAATTGATGCATGATTTACTTCTTTAAATTCTCTAATAATAATTGTAATTGATATGCTTAATTGATTATGCTTATGCCGATACTAGATTAGGGATAATTGGTATTGTTATTAATTCTTTGTTTTAATCGCAACGGGAGTTGGGTTTTGACGGATTTGAATAAATCAATTAAGGGTTTGAAGTTCATCACGGGAGTAGTTGAATGGATGATTAGGAATTTAGAGTAATGTGCTTAAAGTCTTTAATTTACATGATTCCATGGAAGTAGGCTTGATTGTGATTAGAGAAGCCATTGATAACTCGGGAGAGACCATTCGTAATATTTAGGGATTACTTTTCCTCTTTAATCAATTTGAATTATGTGTTAGGGGTAGAACGACTATTGCATTAATTGTATTCGTGGTGATGCTTGATCTTGGATGTTTTTAGCATTGAATTGTCATATTGTTTAGATTTAATCGTTTTAATGAGTTCTTAGTTATTGATTCTCACTTATTTTATTTGGTTACTTGCTAAGTAATTGCTTGAGTCTATTTGATTAGTTACACCATAGTCTCTTGGGATCCGACCCTTGCTTGCCCGTCTACATAGTAGTGGTCTAGTTTGGTTTATTTTTGTTAGGCACGCGACACGCCTATCAAATTTTGGCGCCGTTGCCGGGGACTAACGGTTTTATACTAGTTATTTGTGATTCGTTTTTACTAAGCTTTATCTGTTGCTTCGGCTATTGTCTCTTGTGTTCTTGATTTCTTTGCTTTTAGTTCTTTGTTGCATGCAAACTTGACGTTTAGGGTCAGACGATTTAATTCCACTTGATTCTGAAATTGAAGCAACTGCAAGGAGACGAGGAGGTAGAAGAAGAAGGAGAAATCAAAACCTTAGAAACATGGTCGATCTAGGAACAAAGTCTCTTTTGGAGTATGGTATTCCTGATACCACAACAGGACTCCTCTCCAGCATTGTCAGACCACCCGTTACTGCTCAGAACTTTGAATTGAAACCACAGTTCATTCAATTCATCATTAATGATTCGTTTGCAGGCACACCTCATGAGTGCCCTGTCAGTCACATTGATAGTTTCTTGGAGATTTGCGTACTATGAAACTAAATGGTGTTACAGATGATGCTATTAGACTTCGCCTTTTCCCTTTCTCATTACGGGATAGAGCGAAAGAATGGTTAAGAGATGAAGGTACTGGCTCTTTTGACACATGGGACAAACTGGTGAAAGCTTTTCTAGTCAAGTTCTTGGGACAGGAAAAGACTGCAAGGTTGAGAAATGAGCTATCTAATTTCGGGCAGTCAGATGATGAGTCCTTATATGAAGCATGGAGGAGGTTCAAGCGATTGCAGAGACAATGCCCTCACCATGGTATTCCTGAATGGATGTTGATCCAAACCTTTTACAATGGTTTAACTCATGAGTTCCGAATCTATATTGATGTTGCATCTGGGGGTTCTCTTCTGACTAAGAACCCAACTGAGGCAAAGGAGCTAATTGAGAAGATGGCGGCAAATGATAATTACCATCCAGGAGGACGACATAATGTTAAACAGGGAGGTATGCATGATGTTGATGCTCTAACCCTTTTAACTAGTTCTATGCAGGCATTGACAAGCAAGTTTGACAAGTTCCAAGTGGCATCTTCTGGCTCATCTGCTGAAACTTGTCAAATGTGTAATGTACAAGGTCACATTGCACCTGATTGTCCACAAAATTCACATGATATGTCAATCGAGGAAGCCAATGCATTCTACACTTCAAATCCCAAAAGGCCATATGATCCTCATTCAAACACATATAATGAAGGTTGGAAACATCATCCAAATTTCTCTTACAAGAATACCCAAGCTCAACAAAATCCACCTTCACCACCACCTCAAAACAACAATTATAATGCACCACCTGGTTTCCAAGCAAGACCACCTCTAGTCCAACAACCTATGCAACCACCTCCACAAAAATCCAACCTTGAGTTAATGATAGAGAACTTCGTTACCACAACGAACAACAACATCCAACAACTACAAGCTCAGAACAAGCTCATGGAAAATCAAATAAGTCAACTTGCTCATCAAGTTGGCCATCTTTGAAGACTCCGGGCGCTTTTTCGGGTCAAACAGAGCAACCACCGAAGGGGCATATGAATGCTGTGACTTTGAGGAGTGGAAAGAAGTTGGAAGATCCTCCCACGAGGGAGCCATCAAAGGAGGTTATTGAAGAGGTAGTCACAAAAGAAAAGGTGGTCGATGGTACCGCGATTGAGGAAGAGCCAAAGGCATCAACTCCACCACCACTTATTCCATATGTGCCACAAGTTCCTTTCCCACAAAGGTTGGCTCAAGCTAAGTTAGAGAAGAAGTATGGAAAATTTCTTGATATTTTGAAGAAGCTTCACATCAACATTCCATTCTTAGATGCAATATCCGAGATGCCATCTTATGCAAAAATTTTGAAGGATATGCTCTCTAACAAGAAGAAGCTAGAGGAGAATGCTATTGTTGCGTTGAATGCAGAGTGTAGTGCTATTTTGAAAAATACACTTCCTAAGAAATTAGGTGATCCGGGTAGCTACTCAATTCCAGTGAAGCTTGGGGATATAGATATCAACAAGGCATTATGTGATCTTGGTGCAAGTGTGAGTCTCATGCCGCTCTCTATTTGCAAGAAACTTCAAATGGGTGAATTAAAGCCTACGCACATATCTCTACAACTTGCGGATAGGTCGGTGAAGTTTCCTTTGGGTATACTTGAAGATGTTCCTCTTCGTGTGGGAAAATTCTTTATCCCATGCGATTTTGTTGTGATGGAAATGGAGGAGGATGCACATGTCCCTATTATACTTGGTAGACCATTCTTAGCCACTACAGGTGCAATCATTGATATGAAGAATGGAAAAATCACTTTTGAGGTGGGAAACGAGAAAATGGAGTATTCACTCTTGAATGCTATGGGAACTCCTTCCATGGGAGAGACTATTTGCCAAGTGGATGTCCTTGATGACTTAGAACGTGAGAAACTTCCCTTGATCAAGACAGATGATGCACTTGAAATGGTGTTGGTGGGAAGTGCCAATGAGGAAGATTGGGAAACAAGGGAGTACACGCGGATACTTGAGGAAGGAAAAGCAAATCCAACCACCGCTCTAGTGAAGGAAGTCCTTAGTGTATCAAGTGTTGGGGAGAGTACTACGCCTCCCGAGGTAGAGTTGAAACCCCTTCCCTCTACTCTTAAATATGCATATCTTGGTCCTAATAATACATATCATGTTATTGTTAATGTTGAGCTAAATGGCACGAAATTAGAGCGACTGCTCACTGTTTTGAGAAAATAAAAAAGTGTTATTGGGTACACCATTGATGATATTAAGGGTATTAATCCCTCATTCTGTATGCATAAGATAATTCTTGAGGACGATCATACCTCCTCCATAGAACCTCAAAGACGACTTAATCCAAATATGATGGAGGTAGTTAAAAAAGAGGCTCTTAAATTGCTTGCTGCGGGAATTATTTACCGTATCTCAAATAGTTAGTGGGTTAGTCCTGTACAAGTAGTTCCAAAGAAAGGAGGTATGACTGTTGTCAAGAATGACAAGGGTGAGCCAATCGCCACTAGAACTGTTATAGGTTGGCGAATGTGTATTGATTATAGGAGGTTGAATAAGGCCACCCGGAAGGATCATTTTCCCCTTCCATTTATTGATCAGATGCTTGAACGTTTGGCTAAGCATTCCTTTTTCTGCTACTTAGACGGATACTCTGGTTTCTTTCAAATTCTCATCCGTCCATGCGATCAGGAAAAGACTACTTTCACATGTCCCTATGGCACCTTCGCCTATCGAAGAATGCCATTTGGATTATGTAATGCTCTAGCCACGTTTCAAAGTTGTATGATGGCAATTTTCTCAGGTCTTATTGAAAATTCAATGGAAGTTTTTATGGATGACTTCTCTATCTATGGAACATCTTTTGATGTATGTATTGAAAATTTGGAAAAGGTGCTCCATAGATGTAAAGAAGTCAATCTAATTTTGAAGTGGGAAAAATGTCATTTTATGGTACAACAAGGAGTTGTTCTAGGCCATGTGGTGTCAAATAAGGGTATTGAGGTTGATAAAGCAAAGATAGAGGTCATTGAGCGACTACCCCCTCCTAATTCTGTAAAAGGAATTCGGAGCTTTCTTGGTCATGCAGGATTTTATAGGCGATTTATTAAGGATTTTTCGAAAATCGCTAGACCTCTAACTGAGCTTTTGACCAAGGATGCCCCATTTGTATTTACTGATGCTTGTCTTGAGGCTTTTAACAGGTTGAAGGAAGCATTGATCTCCACTCCTGTTATGCAACCCCCGGATTGGACCCTACCATTTGAGATTATGTGTGATGCTAGTGACTATGCGATAGGGGCCATCTTGGGGCAACGGAAGGATAGAAAACTTCACGCTATTTATTACTCTAGTAAAACTCTTGATTCTGCTCAAATGAATTATGCCACAACTGAAAAAGAGATGCTAGCAGTAATTTATGCAATAGAGAAGTTTCACTCATACCTTGTTGGTTCGAAGGTGATAATTCACACAGATCACGCTGCATTGAAATATTTGATGACTAAGAGTCACGCCAAGACGCGGTTGATTCGATGGGTCCTTCTGTTGCAAGATTATGACATCGAGATAAAGGACACGAAAGGGACTGAGAATGTCGTTGCAGACCACCTTTCTCGCCTCCTTCTCGATAAGGGGGATGGAGATGACCTCCCCATTGATGATTCTTTCCCTGATGAACATTTATTAGCACTTTCTCAAATGGAATCACCTTGGTATGCTGATTTAGCTAATTTTTTGTCTACAGGTACATTGTCTCATGGCTACTCATCTCACCAAAAGAAGAAATTCTTTTACGAGGCAAGGAGACATTTTTGGGAGGATCCATTCTTATACAAATTATGTGCGGATGCAATGATTAGAAGATGTGTCCCGGAAGGTGAGGTAAACCATATTATTTCTCATTGCCATGACTTACCGTGCGGTGGACATGCAGGTCCTACAAAAACGGCTGCGAAGATTTTACAATGTTGTTTCTATTGGCCAACCTTGTTCAAGGATGCCTATGCATATGTTAAGGCATGTGACCGTTGTTAACGGACTGGTACTATTTCAAGGAAGCACGAAATGCCACTCAATAACATACTCGAGGTCGAGTTGTTTGATGTGTGAGGGATAGATTTCATGGGACCATTCCCTTCTTCCTATGGTAATCGATATATTCTAGTAGCCGTTGACTATGTCTCAAAGTGGGTTGAAGCAATTGCTAAACCAACCAATGATGCTCGTGTGGTAAGTAAGTCCTTTAAGAAAGT
Organism: Chenopodium album; assembly: GCF_948465745.1. NCBI lineage: Eukaryota > Viridiplantae > Streptophyta > Magnoliopsida > Caryophyllales > Amaranthaceae > Chenopodium > Chenopodium album. The sequence goes on from NC_137844.1 coordinate 11,278,189, forward strand.
TATTTTTCCTCGATTTGGTTTACCACGTGTGTTAATCAGTGACAGGGGAACACATTTCTTGGAGAATCGGTTTAAAGAAATGTTGAAAAAGTATGGAGTGCAACACAGGGTTGGAATTGGCTATCATCCACAAACTAGCGGTCAAGTTGAGGTATCCAACCGAGAAATAAAATCTATTTTGGAGAAAACAGTTGCTAGAACAAGGAAGGATTGGTCGGTTAAGATCAACGATGCGTTATGGGCCTACCGAACGGCATTCAAAACGCCAATTGGTACCACTCCATATAGATTGGTGTATGGAAAGGCATGTCACTTACCCGTCGAGCTAGAACACCGAGCATTTTGGGCCATCAAGAGTTTAAATTTCGATGCTCAAGCAGCGGGTGAAAAGAGATTATTACAGTTAAATGAGCTAGATGAGCTTCGCCTTGAAGCTTATGAGAGTTCAAGGTTGTACAAGGAAAGAACAAAAAGGTGGCATGACAAAGGTCTCGTGAGAAGAGAATTCAAGGAAGGAGATCAAGTCCTTTTATTCAACTCAAGATTGAAGCTATTCTCCAGTAAGCTTCGTTCTAGGTGGTCGGGTCCATTCAAGATTTGTAAAGTCTACCCCTATGGCACTATTGAATTATGGAACAAAAATGGTGGTACTTTTAAGGTGAATGGCCAAAGATTAAAACACTACCGAGTTGGTGACCCAATTGATGAGAGAGTAGATATCATGCTCTCTAATCCGACAAAAGAAAGTTGAGCAAAAAGGTGGTCGAGCTTATGACCATATAAACAAGCTCTTACGAGAGGCAACCCGTCTTTGTTTTATTTATTTCTTTTTTTTTCTTTCTTTAGTTTTCCTTCTCTAAGAGAATGTCAAGAGATTTATCGTGCAATACTCATCGTTAATAATTGTTGTGTAGGTAAGGAGTTAAGGAATTTGGGCGAAAACGAGGGAGCTTTCATCGCCCTGTCAGCCCGGGCAATGGTGCCCTACCGGGCGCGAGAAGCGTAAAAAGAAAACAAAAAAGAGAGAGAGAAAAGGAGGAGAGAAAATTCGACTTCCCTCCGCCCGGGCAAGGTTGCCCTACCGGGCGCGAGAACCAACGAAGAAAAGAAAAAAAAATACGAAGAAGGCCGAACCCCCTCCGCCCGGTCAACCCGGGCAAACCAGCCCTACCGGGCGCGAGCACAGCCATCCATCGAAAAAAAAAGAGAAAAAATCGAAAAAAAAAAAAATTCAAACCTCCCTCCTTCTTTTTCCCCTTTTACTTCTTTTCTCACACTCCTCTTTTACTCTCTTTCTCTCTAAAAAAAAAAATCCCCAATTTCCAAACCCTAACCCCAATTCCACACATCAATTACTACCAAATTCTTCCCAAATTTCACATCTTTACCCATAATCTACTTCCTTTTCATCATTCTTTGCATCTTTCTCCATCAATTTCCCACCATACCCATATTTTTCTAGAGAGAGAAAGCTTGAGCATTCAACAATGGCTACAAGGAAGAGGAGTAGGATTGCAACTCAAGAACCGGCCTTGGACCTTGAGAGTGTGCCGAAATTCCCACATATCAAGTTCGTGCGGCAATTTCCAAACCAAAAGGTTAGATTTTTGGAGCTTATGCATCGGAAGGTAATTCCTACCCGCTTTATTGATCATGCTTTTCTTGCTAAGTTAGGAATTAATGATGAATGTAAGCCCTTTTGGAATTGAAAAGGGGAGGAATGGGTTGGTAACTTATGTTTCCTATAGGTTGTTAAACAAGTGTCATAGGCTTACTTTGGATGGGTTTGCTAGAAAATTTGGGTTTCCATCACATGGTTTACAATCTCAACCGGACCATTTAATCTCGGGGGATCTTTGGCTAGCCTTGACAGGAGAACAAATAGATTCTTGGCAACATGCTTCCGCTAGCAAAATTCACCAACCCGCCGAGTCAGAGTACTACGGGGTGGACCATTTTTGGGAGGATAGAGCCCCATAATGTAAGAGTTGATGAGGCGGCAATTTTGGGTAGTCACTTGAGAACACAACCCGCCGAACATGCTTATACCATGAACATAGCCCACCTTTTCGCCCTTCACCTTAAGAAACAAAGTTGTACTTTCACCACCCTCAAGGCCAATGGCGAACGCACTCAAATTCCTATAGTTCTTGGTGGCCTTGTGTAGGGAATATTTCAAGCATTACGATAACCCCAAACTTGAACCCCACTGTGATCATACACTAAAGTACAGTGGCGTTCCAAAGGGAAAGACAAAGAGCAAAAAGAGTCGCCAACAAGTTTTAGGAACTTGTAAACCCAAAAGACAATCCAAAAGGACCATCAACTACTCCATAAGGTCTTGAACCAAACAGGGTCCGGGGATGAGGGTACGAATCCAATCTACAAAAGAAAGGACCCGCCCTATAAAATAGGCCTCTACTTTGTTCTGCTCGTATTTATGTGCGCTTTTCGAATAACATACAAACATTATGTTAATCCTACCCTGTTTATCTATGTTGGTTGAATATTAATGCACAAATAAATCTATTATTGGCGATCACTTGAGTTAAAATCACATTAGCCTAAACCAAATTATTAATTATCTTATTAAGCGTGATTTCAAGGACAAATTCCCTTTAACAATCATAAAAGGTGTGATCAAGCAATAACAATAATACAATATAATATCAAGCAACATGATAATAAACAATAAATAAATAATGATGATAATAGCATGATAAGGCATAATAAAGCTTAAAAGAATAGCAAGATCCTAGCACTACTACAAAACCCATTGTTTTTCGACGCTATCATTAAGGTGTCAGTAGAAAATTTGATTCCCGTGTTTTCTCGACACTTTTCGGCGTCCTTACTTATTGTTGACCCAAATAAGCGTCCAGAATATTAATCATGTGATAAGCACATGTTCTCTAGCTTGCTAACTTCAACATAATTGGGGGAAAACCGGAAAACATCAAAACCGTCCTCTTTACTCTCCAATAACTAAACCCTAGCCTTCCTCTTAAATTCTCTATTCAATTTGCTCTCCAAAATTGCAAACCCAACAACAAATTAAACTGAAAGATCCTCTTTGATTTCATCATATTTAATTAGGTATAAATTCTAATTGTTTTTCAGTATTCTCTCCTTTCTCAATAGATTTTGAATCTAAGTTTTTTTTTTTTGTTTTGACACTTATTTTTTATTTTGATATTTTTCGGATGTAATTTTCTTAATTCAGCGAATTGGGCTTCAAATTGTGTAAATTTCCTTACTTTTTTTGTCAATTTCAAGTAATCTTCTTGTGAAATTTGTTTGTTGTTTTTTTGCTAATATATCATTCGCATTCCTCTGTTGAATCAATTGTTTCTCTAATTTCCTTACTGTGATATTAATTTTCTTTGATTTCGGCCTTAATACCTTTTTTTTGGCATGAACTCCCGGATCCACACAAATTTAGGAAACAAAATTCTTGATTAAGGGTATATTTATCTCTCCCAATCGTCAACATCCTTAGCCGCCCCGGCGGCGGTGCCTCCCTCACCGGCCATATCTTCATTATCAGTGGCTGGGTTCGCCGGCCACAATACCTTCGCCTTCCTTGAGATCACTGATGGTTCTTGCTCTGCGGATCTACAAGTTATGGTTGATGACCCGCCTTGTTCATACTGGTACCACAATTTCTTTTTCGGGTACGCTTAACAGAAGACTTAGCTGAAGTGTGTTGATAAGGTTTTGGGGTTGGATCCCGCTAATCCTGCTACTTATCATCTTTGGTCGAGGACTAATTTGGTAATGTTTTATTAATGTATGTTTGTGTATGATTATTTGTTTATTTCATTTTGTTGGTGCTTGTTTGTTTGATTCATAACTTAAATTGGAAGCCATATTTAATGTGGATTTATTTTTTTTTGGTAAGGATTTTACAAACAGATTCTGAACCTGAATCATAAGAGTTTAAATGGTAGCATTTTCCTGACGATCCCACCTTTTTGGCCTTCCTTAGACCCAAACCTCCCAATTTCATGATATCCTTCTGAATTAGTTTTATGATTTTTGATGAGTTATGAGGCTTATATTCTTAGCAGGAAGTGAATTGTCAGGTTGCTAGCTTTGTATCAAGGTTATAGAAAATTAGTTGAGCAAGAGAATTGAACTATTAATATGTATATATACGAACATTAATATTTGTCTAAAACATCCATTTTGGTACAATAATTTAAAAAGTATGATGGTAAAAATTTAAACTTTTGAATTACAGATTTGTTTATAGGAATAGGTAGTTTCTAAGCTAGTTGTTAAGGTTTTGGTATAAATTAAAGTAGAATAAGATATCTAATCTGAACAACCTCTTGTTTACCATAATCAATCAAAACCTGTTTTCAACAAGCATCATATGGCATCACAAAGTTGAGGATTTTATGGCCCAATATGATCTTGATGCAAATATCTATATAGGTGTGGACAACAAATCATTTGTCTATGTTTCGTGGAAAAAAAAATTGACCCACAGAAGTTTGGATTATCTCGAACAAATTATCAACATCTTTCACGTACCCTTGTCTTATTAAGGTTCCTGTAATGATTCAGAGTAGTTAGAATACAGGTAGTATGATCTCTAGGAAGAATTCTCAATGAAAATCAGATTTTGAAATCAGAACTGAAATTCAAAATGCTTGTGTGTGTGTGTGTGTGTGTGTGTGTGAAATTCAGAGCTTGTGTGTGAGTGTGTGTGAAAGTCAAAGCTTGTGTGTGCGTGTGTGAAAGTCGGAGCTTGTGTGTGTGTGTAATAATAATCTGCCTAAGGTTCTCTACTCTAGAATACTCCCGTTTATACTGCTTGTCTGTCCTGCTCCCCTGCTGCTTGCTTGCTGTCCTGCTCCCCTGCCTAAGCTGCTTGTCTGCCCTGCTGGGGCTTTGGATGCAACCTTTTAAGTAGAATAAAGTTACAACCTTTTGACCTTAATAATGCTAAATGAAAGATGAAAGTTCTTCAAAAATGGTTCAATCTTAAAAGCAATTTGAGTTCTTTTATTTTAGCAGCAATACCAGTAGAATCATGACTCACATCCTACAACCTACGATACTCGTAATCGGGGACTCAGGGTAATTGTGTCAAACACGAGTACGTCCATTTTTCTGACTTGGCTACTGTATAAAGAATCAAGAATTTCCAGAGTAGTTTTGAGTTATAATTGATCAATTCGTATGAATTGTTTTAGCAAGAGTAGCACTTTCTATACTTGAAAAATAAACAAAAATGGACATTATGAATTTTTGGTAATGTTATTTGATCTCATAAACTATATCTTTGAGAATTTTCTTAAATTATGTGTTATTGTATTCCATGTTGCCATTGGATCTCACAAACCATATATTGATGTTCAGGAAAAGGTACAGTAAATAGCCAATGTTATAGGCTATTATAGAAAATTAATCAAATTTTATGCTGGGATTATTAAACCTAGTAATCAGATTTTTAAGGAAGGGGAATTCAATTGGTCTAGTTAATCTTTTGAAGCATTAGTACTGGATTTGCTTTGTTTCTCCAAGCCTTTCACTACTGAGACAGATCCTTTAGCCTTCTAGGGTTTGCACCAGACATGGAAAAAGTTAAAATCGTTTTATAAAACAGAAGAAATATAACGCCATTCTAAAATTCTGGTTGCCAATATCCCAAAATCATGGATTTTGACCATGAAATTCTACACAAAAGTGAGAGTGAGAATGTTATAGCTGATGCTCTATCTAGGGTATTGTGTTGTCCTTATTAGTTACAGTCTCTAATACATGCAAGTTTCACTTATAAAGGGCACAAATAAGAATTAGGCTCACAGGAACAGATCAGAAGTTATAGCTTAAAATGAAGTGTGAAGTGCCAATACTGACATCCTTGTGTTGTGGATCCGACATGGGTACTACATATGGTGAAATGAAGAGTCTGAGACTATGAGTAACATAGCTCACAATCAACTGCAGATTATGAGACATAAAACATAACTACTCAAGACTAGAAAATTCTGTCCTCAAACATCAGATTACTAATGCAGCATTCCGTATCTTTTAAAGAAGATGTTCCCCATGCTTCTCATGTCAGTTGGATCCTGGTCATACATACATAAAAATTAATGCTTGCCTGACCAGAACCCCAACGCACCCATCCCCAACCCCAACATACACATACCAACAGAATTCCATGCCAGATTTTGTATTACTTGATCCATGCTTTGTTCAGTTAGGCTTTGGATTTGTCCGCAATACTGATCTAGTCAAGAACTCATGATGAAAGACCTGTTGGCTTTTTTGTTCATTTATATTTCTATGTTTAACTTACAATTCTATATTTAAATAGTATACATGTTGAGTCTTGAGCCTATATTGTGTAATGACTAATGTACTAATTTATACTTTGTATTTTTTTTTTTGAAGATTGGAAAAGGCAATGTAGGTGCACAAGACCGGGTCACTTGAGCATCAACAAGCGACTATATCGTCTATAAGGCCATCATCTATCTATTTTGGTTTTAGTCTTATATTAGTGATGTATTTATTTAGGGACAAGCTACTATAATATGCGACATTTTTTTTTTAATAATTTTGTTGATGTTTTCTTTTATAAATTTGGTAATTAACTACGTACTCTTATTATTGTAATTAATTATTGTTTTTTTTTAAATCTAGTTATATAGAATATTTGTTTATTTTTTTAAAATTTATTAACTTAAATTAAATTATGATAAATTTAATTAACTATAATGTATGTATGATGGTAATAATTTAATAAAAGGAAAAAAAAAGCTTAAAAAAATTTCTAGACGCTTTTTAATGTCTACATAATTGCACATTTTCATATTTCAAAGAGTTTCCTGCCATATCATAGGCTGACACGAATAAACGCAAGACAACAAAAAGCGTCGTTGAATTTGAGTATGTGGACAGGTAAAAGCGTCGCTAAAAAACTACACATTTGGGATACTGCGCGAAATACGTTATTTTCGACGCTTCGTATATTAGTTAGGACACAAAAAAGCGTCGATATTCTCGACGCTTTTTTGTGTCCAAAAAATTTTTTCGACTCACGTATTTTCGACGCTTTTTAGCAGCGTCGAGAAATAATTTTTCGACGCTTTTTAGCGTCGTAAAAAGGCCTTAAAAGCGTCCAAAAAACACGCTTTTTGTAGTAGTGTAGGCATGATACTAACAAGATTAATAACAACTCCTAGCATGTCACTAAACGATAAAGATCAAAGCTTTAAACCTAACATGGTACTAACATGATATTAGAAAGAGTAAAGGCATCCTAAACATGATACTAGAAAGCATAAAATAACATCCTAACATTATACTAGGAATTAAACATCCTAACATGATACTAGGAATCATAAACAATAATAAACATGCTTTCTACATTGTGAAAGAAATAGGAAGTAAGCTAATCTACTTACTTTGAAGCCTCGTACCTCTTTCTAATAACAAAATACACAAGTTAGTAAACTTCAATGAAAATCAATAAAGAACAATTAAAGAATTAAATTAAAATCAAGTTAAATAAAGTTTTGACTAGTTTTGGACCAAACCCTCAGAAATTATCAACCTTTCACGTCTAGGGCGAAGGCAACTTCGAACTTGGCTAAGAGATTCAAGATCTTGTGAATGCGGAATATTTTATTTTGTAAAAGGTTGGTTGGTTTAGAAAGAGAGAGAGAAAGAAAGCATATATTGCTCAAGAGAGAAAAGAGAGAATTAAGGAAGAGTTAATGAGAATTGATGAGAGTTGATTGAGAGAATTGATGATGAAAGTTGATGAATAAAAACAGAGGTTCGGACCCTATTTATAAGAAAACAGTCCGGAAAATCATAGAATTTGATAAGGAATAAAACTCCACTCTGTCGCTAATAAAACCGACCTTGTCGCCAGAAATTTATCCTGTCGCCAGGCGACAGAGACAGTTTTTGCGGATTTTGTTTTTATCATATCTTTTGATCTAGAAGTCCAAATAAGTCATATAATATGTCGTTGGAAAGCTCTTGAAGTCTACTTTCTAATGCAATTAGAATCAGATTAAAATATTTTGTAGATAAAAAGATATGGATGAAATAGTGAAAGGGTGTCAGTTTTGGATAGAGTTTCGTATATCTTTCATATCTTTTTCGTTATAGCTCGGATTTTTATTATAATATATCATTGGAAAGATAATTTCAAGATCTATCCAACCATATAAAATTTGGATAAAAAATATGAGGCACGAAAATAATATCTGACTATCTTTGAACATCTTTAAATCCGAATAGAATTAGGAAAGTTTTAAAAAAGGAAAGTTTATATTCAAATCAAATTCCATAATCTTATCTTTTCAAAAAAGGATAATTAAGATATTTTAGAAACTTATAGAAGATTCTAATCAATCCTAATTAGTTTAGGAATAGGATTAAACCTTTGGACCCTCCTCATGATCATTGGGTCGTAGGTAAAATCCGGTTTGGGCCCAGTTTAGTATTTTGGCCATAACTTCCTCATTATTCATCGGAATTGGGCTTATAATATATCGTTGGAAAGATCTTTTCAAGCCCCATCCAACTACACCATTATTGGACCCTTATCATGGACCAAACTAAACTGGATTGGACGTTTTTATAAAATAGAGTGGGTTTTCGAAAACAGAAAGAAGGATTTTAATAAAAACTAACCGCAACACTTGACTTTTCCACACTTTCACCTCATTCGATTATGGTTCGACGCGAAAGGTATTCATCACTGGGTTTGGTTTTGGGGAGACACAAATGGGTGTCTACACCTTGTGACACACTTAGCGGTCAAGGAGGGTTTTGTTGAGGCTAGCAAGCAACCCGTAGTAGGTCCTACCCTTTTAGATCAACAATATTTCATCTCCGCGGGTTGGATTTCCATAGAATCGAATAGTATTCAATGGCTCATAGGTAAAACCTCTCGTTCTATCTTTTTACCTGCACCCGAGCTCACTAGGATTCACCCTAACCAACCTTCCTATCTCTTGGAGACCCCGAGACAGCCAATACCTCCTATTGCCCCAGTCATGACCAACTTGACTTACTCTAGGTGATCGGATGCGGGAGCTTCTTCTTCTTCTGCCCCCTCCGATCATGACGCCATCATGGCCGGTATCCGTGGTCTTGAGTTATCCCAGTAGGGCCTATCCTCTCGTCTTCAGACCGTGGAGACTGATCTTCGCCTATGAATGTATCTTATTTATGACTTTTTCTACAAGCAAGGTCACATTCCCAGGGACGATCAGCACCCGTCTTGGTATGTCCTCCCCGATGACGGGAACTCTGCGGGTGGAAATGGAGCAGCTGATGATGATGTTAGCGATGATGACCTTCACTGAGGTTCTTGAGTAGTGCACTACCTACCCCTCGTTGCAATGAGGTCATTGCCGAGTGTAGCTTGGGGGAGGATGTATATAGCTTCTGCTTTGGTATGTTCTCTTTTTTCTCTTATGTCTTGCTAGATAGATTTAATTGCTTTGGGTAGTTTAGTTTATTGCTTTAAAAAAAAATACGTGTGAATCATGGCGATGAATAACTAGTATACTTCCCTGTGCCCCTATCTTTGATGATTAAAAGGTTTTTCGCTTGATTTTAATTGAAAGACTTGCAATGCGGATTAAATGATCATGACCTGATTTTGGATTGTCTTGGCCTAATGGAAGTTAACTTTGCTCAACTATGTCTGAATCTGGAGCTTGACTATGTTAACTGTGAGGCTTGAGCCTTTATTACTTATTCATGTGTGTTAGTTCCTGGTGTGACATTGATCTTAGTTTTGTCTTGAGACTTTTAGTAGTGTGTCATGCTATGTTGCACATGCACGATGAGGAGGATGAAGGCCATATTTGTTAGGTAGCCTCCAGATGAATTTAGAAACGTCTGTTCCCTTCTTGCTTACCCATGTTGTAGCCTTGTCCATGTTCTTCATCTAAGTCACAAAAGTAACCTATCGGCCCCAATTAGTAACTTATCCCAAGTCTAGCTTGGGGGTGCCATCTATCTTGGTGTTCTCTTATGGTTTGTGATGATGCTTTGGAGAAAATTAATCTGAAGCTTGAAGGTTTTTGAATTTTTGCTATATGATCTATTTTTGAAGCTCTTATACTTTGTTATTAAAAAAAAATCAAAAAAAAAAAATTTAAGAAAAAAAAAGAAAAAATTTCAGCTTCTTGATGGATAAATAAAATAGCTTCAAAAAAAAAAAGAATAGTGCGATGAATTGTTATGTAGGGTGAATAAGGTGGTAGTTGCTCTTAATTCAAGTTATGTTTGGAGTGTGTATTCTTGTGAATTAGTTCGATGGGATTTTGGTGTGTATTGTTCATTTTTGATGGCTTCCCTGAGGGACTATATTTACCTACATTTTCCAAATTTTTCCTACCCATTCTCACCCGACCTACATTACAAGCTTGAAAAAAGACCTTCTGACCTTCGTGCATAGTATTGTGTTCATGTGAAACGAGTCTTTTGTCAAAATGCTGGAGTATGTGTCACATTTCGAGTCGACTTTTGACTAGGTTGAGCGGCATTATCACCCTTTAAACACGCGAGTGTTGTGAGAAGGGGGGGTTATCATTATTAGTGGGGATGGAGAGAGATCGGGCTCATTTTTAGCTCACCACATAAAATTGTGCGGAGTGACCACTAAGTGAGATATTCTAGTCATCGATTCCTTATGTGTACATGGTTGACTCTGTTTGATGGCCATTTAGGTTGATTGATAGTCTGAATGAGGTGATTGGTTTGCTAAGATGCTTGTGTGTCCAATTTCAATTTTGAGTATGGTATTTTCAAATGTATTATGGGGTGAAGTATGTTTATCTGGTTGTTGATAGTCATTGATTGTCTTGCTTGAGGGCAAGCAAGAAATTAGCTTGGGGAAATTTGATGTACACGTTCTATACCATGTTTTACCCTCATTTATAGCTATTTTTGTATGGTTTTAGAGCTCTACGGAGCTATTTCTCGCTAATATGCTCTTCTCTAGTGTGGCTTGGTCTATTTAATTGATTTTGTAGGCACATGAAGATTTTCGGATGATTTGGACTTGTTTTAGATAGCCATGAGAGCTTACGAAGATGGTAGAGAATTTTCCCGTGTCCGCCCTGGAGGGCAACATTGCCCTGGCAGCCAGGGCGAAGGAAGGAAGAGAAGAGCATTGTGCGGAGAGTGTGAATATTCAACTTCCATCCGCCCGGACCGGGCAGCATTGCCCTGGCAGACGAGGCGGACAGAGTATTGTGCGAGGAGGCTACGTTAAGAAGCATTGGGTGAGTTTGTCTGTCGCGCCCGACCGGGCGGCTTTGCCCAGTCTGACCGGGCACGGTTTCGCGAAGCCCATTTTCCTATTTTTCGGGATTTCTTAATTAAGGGATATAAATACCCTTGGTAAAACCCGAAGAAAACACTCAGTTATTTTTTTGCACTTTTAAACATTATGAGAACCCTAATATTCTCTCTAGATCTAGATTAATTTGCACTTTCAAGTTTTGATCTTTGTTCATCAACAATTGGTACTTTTCTTCATTCAAGCAATTGGTATTCATCTTTATTTCTTCTTTTACTTTTAATTACTTATTAATCATGTTTTCTTCATTTAATATTGTTTTTGCTTCGATTAATATGTTTGAGTAGTTTTCTCATTCCAAGATCTAGCGGAACCTGAATATAATTGATGCATGATTTACTTCTTTAAATTCTCTAATAATAATTGTAACTGATATGCTTAATTGATTATGCTTATGCCAATACTAGATTAGGGATAATTGGTATTGTTATTAATCCTTTGTTTTAATCGCAACGGGAGTTGGGTTTTAACGGATTTGAATAAATCAATTAAGGGTTTGAAGTTCATCACGGGAGTAGTTGAATGGATGATTAGGAAGTTAGAGTAATGTGCTTAAAGTCTTTAATTTACATGATTCCACGGAAGTAGGCTTGATTGTGATTAGAGAAGCCATTGATAACTCGGGAGAGACCATTGGTATTATTCAGGGATTACTTTTCCTCTTTAATCAATTTGAATTATGTGTTAGGGGTAGAACGACTATTGCATTAATTGTATTCGTGGTGATGCTTGATCTTGGATGTTTTTAGCATTGAATTGTCATATTGTTTAGATTTAATCGTTTTAATGAGTTCTTAGTTATTGATTCTCACTTATTTTATTTGGTTACTTGCTAAGTAATTGCTTGAGTCTATTTGATTAGTTACACCATAGTCTCTTGGGATCCGACCCTTGCTTGCCCGTCTACATAGTAGTGGTCTAGTTTGGTTTATTTTTGTTAGGCACGCGACACGCCTATCAATAATTTTAAATGTGATTTGTGACTTGTTATATATATTGGTTTTAATATATTTGTTATGATATTGTTGGTGAGCGGAAAAATTAAAGTAATTAAACAGTTGTATGATCACAATGTTAGCAATTATCGGCGTAGGTAAAAGATTAAATGAATTATGGAGCACATATTAATCACCCATCGTACCGCTATATTGTGTTGTGCCTTTTTGTGCCTTACAAAAATATGTGGCCTAAGAATGACCCAAGACCTTTCAAGTACAACAATGTGGTTGTGTCGTGCCTATTTTGTGCTCTTGACTACTTGTATTTTTTTTTTTTTTTTTTTTTTTTTTGGTAAAAGTTGAAATTAATAATCTCACCTTTGTCTAATCTTTTCAAAATAATCCTACCTTTGAATAATCTAGAAATAATCTCACCTTTAACCCCCATCTCCTCAAAATAAGCCTTTAACTGATTTATGAAATAGATAACCTATTGTAATAGGTCATTTTCCACGTGTAACCTCCTAATTGGCTAAAATTAAAAAAAAAAAGGAAATAATAATAATAAAAATAAAAAAGGACAACCCTTAGCTTCCCCTTTCCTCCGCTGCCTGATCCTCTTCCCTGTCGGACTAGCAACCCGACCGCCGGCCGGACCCAGTCACCAGCCTGAGTAGCCGAACTCTATCACCCGTCAGATAACACCGGCTCAATCACACGCCACCAATCACCATTCGCCTCTCACCTGTCAGATAACACCCAACTCAACCACACGCCACCATTCACCTTCGATCCCACCAACTCGCAAACAACCCACAAACCCCATACCTCACCGCCATATAACACCCAACTCAACCACACGCCAACATGCAATCACAAAAATCGACAACGCACTAGCTACCCCGCTCCACCAATCAGCCAAACAACAATCACGACACCCACCAATTCGAACAAAAATAACGCCGAGAATTCGCAACTCAGCTCACAAATCTGCCTAAATCGGGGGCCTTCTGGAGGGAGTTAATTTTTTCGTTGCCAATCCCAGACGTCGGTCGGCTTCCATCCCCTTCCAATTCAAATGGGGCTTCGGGTTTAGGGTTAGGTGGGAGTTTCGGGTTGTGACCTTTGAACATGGAATTGAAGCCCTTTTGGGTTTCAAGGTGGGGCTCTGTTCGGTGGTGATGTGTAGGGCCGGCTAAGGGCCTGTGCAAACAGACCCTTAGCACGAGGCCCCGTAATATTGAGGGCCCAACATTTTCGAAGCCCAATTGTTAAAAAAAAAATCCATTTCTTCTAACTTCTTGTATTCACACGCATTAGAGCTAAATAAACACAATTATACCAGATTCCTAGAACTTAATTACCCCCATCAATACATTGCAATTCCCATAAAGTTGTCAAAACTTCAACATTTCATTTATTGCTAACTTTTCGTTGATTATCATCTTATACCCAGAAACTCCATAAAACCTTTTAAGACTCTTACCCTTCTCTGCCATTTAATCAGTCTATCAAACGATTTGAGAAATGTTTAATAATTAATTTTCTCCCCAAATTAATCACTGGTAAAATTATTAGTACCTAACATTTTCCAATCAAATCATTATAATTCTGCAAAACCAATAATATCATTCAAAAATTTGATCTAGAAAGGTAAAAGATTATGATTAATTAACCTCTTGCATTGCTTTGTGGATTGCTCATGAGGTATGCTAAATTCAAACTATCTAGTAATTCTATGTGTAATTATATTTTTTTTGTTCTGATTTTTCTTTTTTATAGAATTTTAGACTTTTAGTAGTTGATTTTAGATTTTTTTAAAAGTTAAGGACTTGTTTGGCATTGTTTTTTGTTTTCAATTTTCAGTTTTTTTGAAAACAAAAAATACCAAAAACGGGAAACAAAAAAAAGGTGTTTCTACTTTTCTGTTTTCAGTTTTCAAATTATCATGATTTTAAAAAGTTTGACTAATTTTTGATTCATTATATGATATATATCGATTTTAAAATACAAAAATCCAAAAACCACAGTGATGCCAAACGAACCCTAAGTTAAATGTTTAATTGTTATGAAGATTTGTGTTTTTTTTTTTAATCTTAATTCTCAAGCACAAATGTAAAATGTTTTCATTTTCAACAATTTGTAATTGAATGATTGGATTGCCAGATTAATATGTTCCTTGACAGAGTAATTAAAAAATAAAAAGCTGAAAAAAAAATTGAGTTTATTTTTTCATTATTATAATTGTACTTTTTTTTATACAATTTAAGGGCCTTATTTTTAAGACTAGAACAGGGCCCCGAAAATGTTTAAGACGGCCCTGGTGATGTGGTGGTGGTGATGGATGGGTGGTTGGTGGTTATTGTGGTTAACATGGAAGAATGGGTTGAGATGGGAGAAGAGGAATCAAAGAAAAAATAAAATAAATAAAAATTTAAACCTGTAAAACATGTTGAAGGTAAAAATGATCGTTTTGAGAAGATAGAGCTTAAAGGTGGGATCAGGGGCGAAGGGACGCGGGGGGGGGGGGGGGGTGGTGGAGGCCCGGCCTCCACAGCCCAAATCTGCGACTTATAATTTTTATAGACTGGCCCCCATAAAAATATTATACTTTCTCCGTTTTTTTATTATTGCACCATAGGGGTTGGGTACAAATATTTTGGTAGTGGAAAAAAGTAAGAGAGAGAAAGGTAAAAATACAAAATTGCCCATGTGACATATTGATAAACTATAAAGTAAGTGTGAAAAAACAAGGGTATGTTGGGTATTTGTAGTGTGAACACAAATAATTTTTTTTCTAAAGAGGAAATGGTGCAACATTTGTGAAACTTCCTAAACAGGCAAGTGGTGCAATAATAAAAGAACGGAGGAAGTATATAACATTAAAATAGAATAAATTTGATGTTCCAATTTCTGTCACATTGGTTAAAACTAAAACCTCTTACCCAAGAGACCCAAGATCAAATCCTTCCTTAACATGTATTCTTTTTTTTTTTTTTTGACAAATCCTTAACATGTATTCTTACAATTTACAACCGCATGATTATTAATGTGGGTCGTTCTTAGCCTGATGGTATGGCCCAAATAAACCTAAAAACAACTATTTTTTTAAATAAAAGTGGGAGTTCAAGTTCAACAAAGTACAGAGCTCTTTCCTTCAAAAAAAAAAAAAAAAAAAGTACAGAGTTCTTCGTCCAGCTTTTTTTTTTTTTTAAAAAAAAAATTTGTAATTTCATTAAATTTATAGATTCTTTAATGGGATTTATATGATTATTATGATTTGTAGTTTTACTTGTCTATTTTATTATATAATCTTCTATAGTTAGAAAAATTTGGTTCCGAAAAGTAATTTGAATGATGATAATGAGCAAAACACAAATTTTGATGGGGCAAAAAAATCTACTACTTCAATTCGTAAAATAAGATTAAACTAATTTTTGTTCACCTTATTTTCACTTTTGTAAGGTCTAATAAATTTAGATAAGTTAAGTTCATAAAAAAATAAGTTTTGTTAAGGATCACCCAATTTACGTATAAATTATAACTAAAATAGGTTTTGATAAGGGTCACCAACTACCCAAGTATATTTACAACTAAAATAAATTTTGAAAAGTTCAAATAGGTTTAGATAGGTTTAAATAAGTTCAAATAGGTAAAAATTAGGTGAATAAAATACACGCTTAGTACATTTAAAATTTTTGAACCGAAATGTCGTTTAACAAGTCCGGCACCCAGGACTTAAGAATCCTGGCTTCGCCCCTGGGTGGGATTATTTCCACATTATTCAAAGGCGGGATTGTTTTGAGAAGATGAGACAAAGGTGGGATTATTGATTTCAATTTTTCCTTTTTTTTTTCGTGTTGTGTTGTGTTATATTATGCGTGGGTTGGCCCAAAGCCTCTTTTTAATCACTATTTTTTGCAACTTCCTAGCATTATCATGTTATAGTTTTATCAATAGCCATAGATTTGTATTTTTAGGTTTTAAAATGAAACATGCATTCAGAATATGCAAAAGGGTGCTTGTGGTGAATCAGGAAGTGGGTAGGAGATGGTGAAAGACGTGGCAACCTAACTCTATTGCGCCTGTTTTGTAGATTTATTGATTTATTACATTAGTACTAACTTTTGAAAATAATGGTTAAACCTTCATATTGAGAAATGATATTATGGACAATTTTGCAATGACCACAATTATAACCCTTTGATCATAATCATCGATTTTTTAGTGTTAATTCTACATTGTTCATCCATTGACTAAACTATAAATTTTATTTTACTATGAAAAATCCTTTGTTACCCTTTTCTCTTTTCCTTTAATTTCCCCTTCCCTTTGTTCCCCTCATAATCTAATTCTCCAATGAAATCCGGCGCATCATCGTTCACACTATCTCCATAGAAAAGAAGTTGATACCTAAAATTTATGGTAAAATTGTGTAACTTAAAAAGGAGGTGTACCAAGCTAAAAATTTGCATAATGAGGTAATTTATAACTTTATAGTTTAATTTGTTTATTTCTGTATATGTTTTTTAAAGTCAACTTAAATATGAATAAATTATTATACAATAATATAGTCAATCTCCCATTGTAATGTGAGAAAGTCATGCACAACATGATCCTTCGAAAATCTAAATGAAGGGTAATTAGTACTTAATTATATACTATGTTACATAAT
Source organism: Chenopodium album (assembly GCF_948465745.1). Lineage (NCBI taxonomy): Eukaryota > Viridiplantae > Streptophyta > Magnoliopsida > Caryophyllales > Amaranthaceae > Chenopodium > Chenopodium album. The sequence continues at coordinate 11,295,158 of NC_137844.1, forward strand.
CATAATTTGATATATATTCTCTTAAATAAGTATCATAATCATCATATGCACTAATATGTAAGCATGCCCCAATTAGGTAAATTATCATGCTATGCAAAATTAGTATAAAAATCATTCCTAAATATAATTTAAGAAAATTAAATATTTACACAAATAATAATGTAAAAATCTCTATATCAATCATTTATTCTATGTATATTCTACATATATTGTATGAGAATTTGTTTCCTTAACTTAATATATTTTTTCTTTATTTTATTACACACACTATATAATTTTCACATAAATTCACGTAAATATTTTTTTAATATATATCTCAATGGTACAATCTATAAATTTTTTATTATGTAATTTTATATATAAAATACTAATCCTTACCCTTGTATGCAATGATCATATGTAGAAGGACCCTCTCATTCAATTGATATCTTCTTCAATTAAACAATAATTGTTCAGGTTTTTACAACAACTAAGAGAAAAGAAAGAAAAAAAAGCAAAGAAAATAAGAACACATATGCAATTCAATATTATTCTTTCTCCTTTTGTTAGTTTTTTAATTTAATTTTTAAATGATTTTTTTCCAATATTCATGATATACTTATTTTAATAATAACAATAATACAACGTTAGTAAAAAAAAAACACAACGTTAGTTAAAAAAAAAAATCCAATGTTATATTGCAACATTACAACAATTTCAAGTTTGTTCACGCTCTATATTTGATGGGTATATGATAAGTGGTTTATTTGACCACTTATTGTGTTAATTTAAACCCGGTTTTGCGATCATTTCCCCTCTTTCTAACCCAATTTTGAATGAAAATGTTTTGTCTCGGCTTTCCCCCTCTTGGTTTGTGTTTGTCTATATTTTGCAGGTCTATGGACTCAATTTGGCAAGCTTTCGGTGCATGGTTTGTGTTTAAGGCAAGAGAATTAAAGAATGGAGAGGGCGCTCCAGCAGGAGCGGGCGTGCACCCCTCAGGAGCGGGCGCTCCGATCTTTCTGCCAACTTTCTGCCAAAGCTTCAAGAATTGCACACCCTGTGAGGAGCGGGCGTGCAGCCTTGAGGAGCGGGCGCTCCTGGATGTGGAGCGGGCACTCCTCGCTGGGAAATCCGTTTTCTTTGACGGATTTCCCTATGTGTTACGGGGAGTATAAATACTTCCTCCTTTATTCATTTGTAACCTAGACATATATAGCCTAGTTTTTAGAGACTCCTCTTAGTTTGAAACATTCCTTTTAATTAATTTAGCTTAATTTTCATCAATTCAATCATTGTAATTGTTGGTTTCAAGTTTGTTTCTCAAGATTGGCACTTTGTATTCAACAATTTCAAGCCTCAATTAGTAACTTCCTTCTACTTTTCTTCATTTAATTTCCGATTTTATTTGTTGTTGCATGATATTTAAATCTTCTTAGTTCTTGATAATTTGTTATTGGATGATAGTTATTTCAATTGCTAATCATTTTTCCCCGATTATTGAAGAAGTTAGAACCCTAATACTTTCTTGCATGTTGATAAATATGAGTTGTGAGTAGTCTACTTGCTAGGGGTTGGGTGAAGCTCAACCTTTTGGGTTAATTATGCAAATGTGGGAGAATCATTGATGCTTGTATTGCAATTAAATTGATTATATGAGATTGCTTGTTAGTTCTTCAATGATAGGATTAGCTACCCTTGATTTAGGAGCTTGATAGCATGATATGCTTAGTTTGACATGGAAATGTGAATGAAGCATGGCATTACTTATTGCAATTTGATTATGTATCTTCTATTTCTAAACTAATGAGGAATCTAAGTTTAGTAGTGTGAGTTGTTTCCTGATTGCATGAGGTTGATCTTACATATAGTCCTTGCTATATCTTATCAATTTCACTCCCCGTTTGTCTATTTGCCTTAGTCGAGTGGATCCCATTCCCTAGTGTCCTTAATCCATTGATTTAGAACCATAGTTTGTTTGTCTTCTTGACGAACCCCAATTCACCATTGACTTCGAATTAGCTTAAGTGTTAAGATCTTTGGCAACCATATCCCGTTCCTTTTAGACCGAACTCTTACTTGTCATTATGCTTGGTTTGTAAGGTGTTTGTTAATAAATGTGTTTGATTGAGTGTGGAATTTGCGATCATTCTAACGCCCATCAAAATGGCGCCATTGCCGGGGAACGGTGTTGTTGATTGCTAATTGATTACTTGAGTCTAGTTCACCCTAAAACAAAAAAAAAACAAAAAAAAAAATTCAAAAAGATTGTTTCTTTTTGGCTACACTTGTAGCCTTGTTACTAATTGCGTTTGTTGAGAGTGTATGCGTAGAACTCATAATAGGATCTTGGTACCTTACGATCCCGAGATTGAGCAAACTTATAGAAGGAGAAAGAGAGCCGGTTCTAGGCCGTTTACTACTCCCCCAACTAGAGAGACCAATTTCGAGGAGGATCGAGATCAAATGGGTGACGCGGAACCACCACCTCAAAGACCTTTAAAGGAGTTGGGAACTCCGGGAGCTTATAGAGCTTCAAGCGGCATTGCTCCACCCGTTACTCAAGCCAATGACTTCGAGATTCGGCCCGCAATGATTAATTTGATTGAAATGAGGCAATATAGTGGAGCAAAACATGAGAGCCCTCTTGCACACTTGAACGAGTTCGAAAAATATTGCAACACGATCAAGGTAAATGGGGTAACTCAAGAGTTTGTGAGACTAAAGCTATTTCCTTTTTCTTTGATAGGAAGGGCTCTTGAATGGCTTGAGAAGGAGGTGAGGCCTAACTCCTTGAGAACTTGGGACGAGGTCACCACGACTTTGTTAGGAAGATTCTATTCTCAAAAGAAGACGGCCGAGGCAAGGGCTTTGATCCAAGGTTTCCGTCAAAAAGCTAGTGAAACCATATATGAAGCATGGGAACGATACAAGGAATATCAAAGGGAGTGCCCTCATCATGGAATTCCGTCATATCAAGTGCTTCAAATTTTCTATGGGGGCTTGAGCCCACAAGGAAAGACTAGCTTGGATGCGGGAGCGGGTGGCCCGGTTATGAACAAGACGGAGGAGCAAGTCATAGAGATAATTGAGGATATGGTGAGGCACCACATGGATTGGCAAGAAGGAGAGAGAGATTCTCTAAACAAGGGAGGAAATGCGGTTTACTCCGTCGATCACCTTAATGCCATCAACAATTTGACTTCCCAAATCGCCAACCTTGGAAAGGAGATGACGTCCATTAAGGCAAAACTAGAGACCTCTAGTTCAACACAAGAGCATCCCTCCCAATCTAAGGGGAGAGGTATGAATTCTAACTCTTCTCCCTCTACTTCTAATAACATGCCTCATGGATGTTTGTTTTGTGAAAATTGTGGGTCATATGACCATGATACCTCTTCTTGTAATTATGATTCCTAACCCCAACCCCAATACGAAGATGGTAATGAAAATGAAAATGAACAAGTCAATGCCTTATCTTATGATAATAGACATAGGAATGACAATCAAAGATACTTACCACCAAATAGAAGAGAACAAGGGGGGAATTCCTATAACCAAAGAGGAAATGATTACGATTACCATAACCAAAATCAATGGGGAAATAGGAACCAAAGGGACCAAAATCCCCAAGGTAACTACAACCAACAAGGTGGTTATGGTAACCATAATCATAATAATCAAGGAAACTATGGGAATCAAGGGCAATTTCATCAAGGGGGAAACTCTAATAATCGGAACAATTGGAACAACAATAATAATAGAGCTTCTTCTAATCAAAATGCGTCCAATTCGAATGTTAGAGGTAATCCCAAGACAACTACTATGCACAAGCACCACATAGTAGGTCTAGCTTGGAGGAAATGATGGAAAATCAAACTAAAATATTCAATACTTTCATGGCCTCTAGTGAAAAGAAATTTAGTGAAGTGATGACCCATAATAAAATGCTAGAGACACAAATTTCTCAATTGGCCAATGCTTTGAAGGAAGGGACTAGCACTTCTAAACTACCACGCCAAGGACTAGATCCTAAGAGGCCCGTAAATGTTATATCAACAAGGAGTGGTAAAGTGTTGGAAGAAAGTGTTCCTAAAAAAAGCAATGAGAGAATGAACATGAGTGAGCCTCCCCTTAAAAGTGATTTTGAACAAGAGAGAGAGCAAAACCATGAGAATGAAAAAGAGAAAGAATGTGAGAAAGAGAAAGATTTTGAAAAAGAGAGTGAAGAGAGAAGAGAAAAAGATAGAGAAACAAAACAATTGCAAAAGCTACCATATCCTCACAAATTTGTTAGAAACAAATTAGATGTGCAATTTGGAAAATTTCTTGAAACATTGAAACAAATTCACCTTTCAATTCCTTTTACCGATGCTATCAAGCAAATGCCTAACTATGCTAGGTTTTCGAAAGATACTTTGAGTGGAAGGAGAAAGTGTGAATTGGTTGAAACGGTGAGTCTCACCAAGAATTGTAGTGCAATTATCATGAACAAGATGCCACCCAAATTGAAAGACCCCGGTAACTTTTCTATCCCATGTGCAATATACAAGATGCTTATTTATAATTCTTTGTGTGACCTAGGGGCTAGTGTTAGCCTAATGCCATACTCGGTATACCAAAGACTTGGGATAGGGGAACTTCTACCCACCAACATCACCCTACAATTGGCCGATTGCTCTATTAAATTCCCAAAGGGTAAGGTAGAGGATGTTCCTCTAAGGGTGGGGAAGTTTGTAATCCTGGTGGATTTTGTTGTGTTAGAGATGGATGAAGATGTTAACATTCCAATAATTCTTAGAAGACCTTTTCTTGCTACTTCGGGTGCTTTAATAAATGTTAAAAGTGCTAAAATTTCACTAAAAGTAGGAGATGAGGTAATAGAATTTGATTTGAATGAGAGCATGAAATATCCAAGCTCTAGTCTTGATAATTGTATGATAATTGATACTATTGATTCTATTGTGACTTCTATGCATGAGCACTTGCTCACTACTAACGATGCCCTTGAGAATGTCCTTTTGAATAAGGAAAAGATAGGTGAGCAAGGCAAGGAGGTGACATTGTATGAAGAAATGCTTGAAGGAAGTACGGAAGAAAGCATTGAGCAAGTATGCATGGGAATCACAAGCATTGATGCTTTGAAAATAGCCACCTCAAGAGAAGGTAAGGGTGTTCCAATGGTAGAGTTAAAACCTCTACCATCACACCTAAGGTATGAGTTTTTGGGTCCTAATTCAACTTTTCCGGTAATAGTGAATTCTTCTTTGAACGAGTGCCAAACTCAAATGTTATGTGGTATTTTAAGAAACCACAAGGTGCTTTGGGCTATACCATTGATAATCTCAAAGGTATTAGTCCCGCTTTATGTATGCACCACATAACACTTGAGGAGGGTGCTAAGCCTTCCATTGAGAGGCAAAGGAAACTCAATCCTCAAATGGGGGAGGTGGTGAAGAAAGAAATCACCAAACTCCTTGATGTCGGCATCATCTTCCCCATTTCGAGTTCTAGATGGGTTTCCCCCGTTCATGTGGTCCCTAAAAAGGGAGGAATGACCGTAGTTGAAAATGAGAATGGTGATCTCATTTCAACTAGAACAGTGACCGGTTGGAGGATGTGCATAGACTATAGGCGTCTAAATGCATCCACTAATAAGGATCATTTTCTTCTTCCTTTTATCGACCAAATGCTTGAAAGACTAACAAAGCACAAGTATTATTGCTTTCTTGATGGTTATTCGGGTTTCTTTCAAATCCCCATAAACCCGGATGATCAAGAGAAGACAACTTTTACTTGTCCGTATGGTACTTTTGCATATAGGAGAATGCCGTTTGGACTTTGCAATGCTCCGGCAACCTTTCAAAGGTGCATGATGAGTATATTTGGAGACATGCTTGAAGCCGAAATGGAAGTGTTCATGGATGATTTCTCGGTTGGGGGCCTTTCATTTGAAGATTGTTTGTCCAATTTGGGCAAATGCTTAGCAAGATGTGAGAAGGTCAACTTGGTCCTAAATTGGGAAAAATGTCACTTCATGGTTGAAGAGGGAATCGTCCTTGGTCACAAGATATCAGGCAAGGGGATTGAGGTCGACAAGGCCAAAGTTGAAGTGATTGAAAAATTGCCACCTCCAATTAATGTGAGAGGAGTAAGATCCTTTTTAGGGCATGCCGGGTTCTATAGGAGATTTATCAAGAATTTCTCACAAATTGCTAGACCCTTAAATGCTCTTCTTCAAAAGGATGCTATCTTTATTTTTGATGAAAAGTGTCTTCAAGCTTTCAACAAATTAAAGGAGGCTTTGATCTCTATTCCAATCGTGCAAGGGCCAAGATGGGATTTGCCGTTTGAACTTATGTGCGATGCTAGTGATGTTGCAATTGGAGGGGTGTTGGGAGAAAGAATTGAGAAGAAACTTCACGTCATTTGCTACATGTCCAAGACCTTGAATGAAGCTCAACGGAACTACACCACAACGGAGAAGGAGTTTCTTGCCGTGGTGCATGCTTTTGAGAAGTTTTGGAACTACCTAATTGGTTCCAAAACTATTGTTTATACCGATCATGCGGCTATTAGGTACCTTGTGTCAAAGAAAGAGTCCAAACCTCGTCTTCTTCGATGGGTCTTGTCTCTCTAACAATTTCATGTTGAAATCCGGGATAAGAAAGGGGCCGAAAATGTGGTTGCGGACCATCTTTCCCGATTAGAGAATGTGAAATCTAGTGATGATGAAATTCCCATTTGCGATGAATTGAGAGATGATGTGCTCTATATCTTGAATGAGAAGGAGCTTCCATGGTCCGCTGACTTGGTGAACTATTTGGCTTGTGGAGAATTCCCTCCCAATTTCTCAAAAAATCAAAGGAAGAAGGTAAAAAGGGAAGCAAGACACTATGTGTGGGATGACCCCATTCTCTACAAGAGAGGAGTAGATGGTTTGCTCCATAGGTGTGTTCCGGATGAAGAAGTGCAAAATGTGCTCAAGATGTGTCATTCCGATCCTTTTGGAGGGCATATGGGAGCAAACAAAACAGCATTGAAGGTTTTTCATAGCGGGTTGTGGTGGCCTCACATCTTTAAGGATGCTTGGGGGTTTGTGAAGACTTGTGACCGGTGTCAACGAACCGGCAATATATCCAAGCGAAACGAGATGCCTCAACAATCGATTCTTGAGCTAGAGGTATTTGATGTGTGGGGTGTTGATTTCATGGGGCCATTCCCTACTTCTTATGGAAATCAATACATCCTTGTGGCGGTCGATTACGTATCAAAATGGGTTGAAGCCATTGCCTCCCCAACTAATGACCACAAGGTAGTCATGAAGATGTTCAAGAAAGTCATATTTCCAAGATTCGGAATTCCTAGAGCAGTGGTAAGTGACAACGGTTCACATTTCGTTCATAGTGCTTTTCAAAAGATGCTAAGAAAGCACGGGGTTCACCAAAGATTCGGCCTTACCTATCATCCACAAACTAGTGGGCAAGTGGAAGTGTCCAACCGTCAAATTAAATTAATCCTTGAGAAGACGGTTGCAAGTAATAGGAAGGATTGGTCGGAAAAGCTTGATGATGCTCTATGGGCATATAGAACGGCATACAAAACCCCAATAGGCACAACTCCATATCGTCTTGTGTATGGAAAATCTTGTCATCTACCGGTGGAGCTTGAACACCGAACTCAATAGGCAATCAAGAAGATTAACTTTGACTTGGCTAGCGCGGGAGAGCAAAGATGGCTTGATTTGCATGAGCTTGAAGAGCTAAGATTGGAAGCCTATGAGTGTGCTAGCAACTATAAGAATCGCACTAAGGTTTTCCACGACCGGAACATTGAAAAGAAATCATTTCTAAAAGGCGATAAGGTACTCCTCTACAACTCTAGGATGAAATTGTTTCCCGGGAAACTTTTATCAAGGTGGAGTGGACCTTTTGTTGTTAAGGAAGTGTTTCCTCATGGAGTCGTGGAAGTTTGGGATATGGACGGCAAGAGATCTTTTAAGGTGAATGGGCATCGCCTCAAGCTTTACTACGAGGGTGCTCATGTAGGTGTTTTAGAATCAACTCAATGTAATCTTACCTCCTGAGTGTGGAGGTCGTCAAGCTATTGATGTTAAAGAAGCGCTTCCGGGAGGCAACCCGAGTAAAAAAAAAGGGAAAAAAAAAGAGAAAAGAGAGTCAAGAAAATAAAAGCAGTGAGAAATAAAACAATGAGTGAGAGAAGAAAAGAATAAGAGTGTTGAAAATATCTGATTTTGGCTAATTTTGTTGAATTATGTCCTTGTGGTTTTAATGTAGGAGAAGGAAGCAAAAAAAAAAAAGCAAGGAAGGATTTAATCAAAGCTTTAAGCAGTGAGGAGCGGGCGCTCCTCAGCCTTGCGCGCCAGCTCGTCACAGGAAATTAATTTCAGCCAAAACAGAAGAAAAACAGGAAGTTCCAGTAAGTTCGGAGCGGGCACTCCGGAATAAGGAGCGGGCGCTCCACCCCCAGGAGCAGGCGCTCCAAAAATTGCACGCCCGCTCCTCACAGGGTGTCCCAAATTAACAAAAAAACAGAAGGTTCTCCAAAGAATTGGAGCGGGCGCTCCAATGACCTGCACGCCCGCTCCAAAGCCAGGAGCGGGCGCTCCAAATTTTGTACGCCTGCTCCTCACAGGGTGAACCAAATTCCAAAAAAAAAACAGAAGGGTGAAGAAGAGTTCGGAGCGGGCGTTTGTTAATACGTCTATTTGCCTTGGTCGAGTGGATCCCATTCCCTAGTGTCCTTAATCCATTGATTTAGAACCATAGTTTGTTTGTCTTCTTGACGAACCCCAGTTCACCATTGACTTCGAATTAGCTTAAGTGTTAAGATCTTTGGCAACCATATCCCGTTCCTTGTGGACCGAACTCTTACTTGTCATTATGCTTGGTTTGTAAGGTGTTTGTTAATAAATGTGTTTGATTGAGTGTGGAATGTGCGACCGTTCTAACGCCCATCAGTATATTTTAATTTGAAATTTTTTTTAATACAATTAATTATATATTGAATCATTTTAAATATGTTGTGTCATCCTGTAATTGTTCAGGCTTTTACAAACCTTCTAATATTGGCGAATTTGATAATAATTTTTTATGATGGGTTTAATCAATTAATATAAAATAAATTATTCGTAAATTAACAAAGTATATAAAATCATATATATATGTATGAAGCTTTTGAATTAGGCTTTTCAATTGGTAAGGAAACACTCTAACTCATCCCTATTTTTTAATTAGGTTTCACATTTATGGAGGATTTTAAACAAAGTTCTGAATTACCTTTTCTTCAAATTTTTTTAAAACCAAAGTGAAACATGTGTTCTATAAAAAAAGTATATAAAGGTAATTTAGAGGTAAAATTACATTTAGAAGCATTCAAATCAAATGAAGACTATGTATTAAAAACATACAATTATTCTCTGGTGAAAAAGTTGAAAACCATCTTATAAAAACAAATTTCTAGGAAAATTTGTTGAAAACCATCTTATAAAAATCAAATTTTGTTGAAAACCATTTTATAAAATTTTTTTTGACAAAGCACACCTGTTTTAAATTTTTTTTTGTTTAATCACACCACTTTTCGGATTTTGACTATCGATTGACATTTCCGGTGTTGATTAGCATGTGCACCTCACGTGACCTATTTAACCCCACTTTTCTATTATTTTTCCCCCCTTTTTCCTTCATTCATTCTCCCTTCGTTACTTACGTTTCCATGCAATTATATAAAAGGCTATAAAAACCAACGTATGATGAAAAGGATTGACGAAGAGGGGAATGAATGGAGAGAAAGGGGGGAAAATAAAATAAAAGTAGAGTTAAGTGGGTCACGTGAGGTGCATATGTTAGTTAACGCCGGAAATGTTAGTAATTAGTCGGAACCCGAAGAAATGGTGGGACTTAACAAAAAAAAAATTTAAACAGGTGTGCCTTGACAAAATTTTTTTTAAAACAGGTGTGTTTTGACAAAAAAAAAAAAAAAATTATAAGATGGTTTTCAACAAAATTAGGTTTTTATAAGATGGTTTTTAACAAATTTTCCAAAAAAAAAAAAAAAGTTTATCATGCAAAATTCAACTTGTATTCATTAAAAAAAGTAGAATCTTTCTACGAGCATTATTGGTGACTTAAAAAAATTCTGATAAATAAACGTAACAAACACCCTTAAATATAAATGTTGTAATTCATATATTGTATCACTAATAATTTAAAATTTTAAAGAATTAAAATGCATAGTATTTATCTCAAAATTTAAAAAAATTATAGAATGAACATTTTTGTTATACATTTAATACATCACGGACACGATAGAATTCAAATTGAAATTTTAATGAGTACTTCGACCAGAAAATTTAAACAGATGATAAATTGTGACAAATCTAACTTTTTTTTTATATATATAAATCAGTTTAATCAACAAGAAAAATTATATTAAATAGTTTATAAATTAAAAAATTACGTAAAACTACATAAATATTATATTAAAGATTGTTGACCCATATAATTATGTGTATTGATAGATTAATTATAGATTTTATATTATTATAGTCATATTAAATAATTCAATGTTCAATATATCACTATTTTTTTTGTAATAAGTTTCTTTTTTTAAAATTATTAGGCTCAATTGACCTATTAATGACATGTGTCACTTTCTGGTGTTGTTTCATCCCTCCAAACCTTTTTTTTTGTCAAATCTTTTTAAAATTTTATTTAGCATAATAATACCATATAACCTTCCTATTTTACCACCATATTTTTTAACATAAAATAATAAAAATATATTCACGTCATTTATATAGCAAATATCTTAAGAAAAAAATTCCCAACAAAAAATATATCTCAAATTTCCATATTCTTATATAAATATTTTCTATTTTTTTTTAATATAAATTATGATTTAAATTTTCATTTTCTAAACCCTAGTTGTATCCTCTCTATTTTTTCTCTATAGGATTCTTCAAAAAAAAAAAGTGTTTCATAAGTCTGAAATAATCAAATAATAACTACTTTGGTCTTTAATAAGTGGCCACAGACAAGACAAACTGATATTCAGAAGTAGATGAGTTGGACCTTAGTTTCCCTAGTTATATTTTTTTTTCTTTTGGTCAAAAATATAAGTAAAAACTTCAATAAATGTATCTAAAAAAATCAATAAGAATTGGTAAAAATCTACGCAAATTGAGGAATAGTGATGATGAGAAGTGAGCAAACCATTAAAAAGTAAATATCATGACTATGTCCTCAAAATCCAAACCGTAGAGAAAGAGAAAGATGGGAAGATTAAAGGAATGAATATAATGGTTGTTTTGTAAACCTACTAAAATTGACTCGAGCCAAAGCCTTGATCCAGATCCAAACTATTTACAAAATTGGTTCACTTATGTCCCGTTCACTTCACCTTATTTTTGCTGAATTGAAATTATTTTTACTAAACTGAAATTATTTTTGCTGTACTTAAATTAATTTTGCTGAATTTCTGTTATATTTCTTCTTTAAATTTACTGATTTTTACTGAGCAGAATTTATTTTTACTGAACTAAAATTATTTTTACTAAATATTATTTTTTTTTAAGGTGAAGTGAACAGACCCTTAATATTAAATTAGGACCCAGCCTAACATTGGGGGGGTCACTCAGGTGGTTAGAGCTTCCCTTCCGGTTTTAGAGGATTTTAAGATCGATTCCAATGTGCTTCTAGAATTTAGTTCAAATTTCTTGTATATAGCATATTAAAACCATTATTAAAGTTGTGCTATTGATTATTATGCCATTGTCTTTTAAATTAAAAGAGGAAAATTTATGAAAAAATGACATTTTAAGTGGTCGATTTTGTTTAGAGGGACCTTTTAAGTGAAAAGTTGTGAAAAAGGGTCTTTTAAGTTGTATTATGTTGTGAGGGGAGTATTAGGCTAAGTTTTCAAGGTGGTCAACGGCGGAGCTCCGGCGACTCTTACGTGAGTCACGTGACTTTTTTTAAAAAAGTTCACACATTTTTTTTTTTGAAGTATGAAAGGGGGGAAAAGGAAAGGGGTAGTTCGAAAAGGAGGGAAGTTTGGGGAGAAAGGGGAACGTGTGGGCTTTTTCAAGAAGTCACATGACCCCCATGTAAGAGTCAACACCGAAGCTCCGCCGTTGACCACCCGGAAAACCCAGCCTAGTACCCCCTCACAATATAATACAACTTAAAAGGTCCTTTTTTTACAACTTTTTACTTAAAAGGTTTTTTTAAAAAAAAAAATCAACCACTTAAAAGGTTTTTTACACACCTTCCTTCAAAAAAAGATATAATATCCATGATTTAAACTGCTACTAATATTATACTAACATTATCGTGGATATTGACATGAAATCTTGTTCACAAAATTGCTATTAAAATCATTACTATTGTCATAGTTTATTACCAACAAGCAACTGATTGTTGGTTGTTAATAAAAATGTTCAAAAGAGTATAATATCAAAGAGACAAAGAGGGCTTTGGCAGGATTTCCAATTCTTTCAATTTGACATTGAGTAATTGTCATGGAGAATGGCCCATATCACAATATTTGGGTTCTTAAATAAAAATCTAACTTGGGCCAAATCTAGATTTTCAAGTTAAGTGAAGCAAACAAAATCACAATTTATTTTAAATCATCCATTTCCGAACTTCCCATCAGATACAACATTTTCACATGAGAAAATACTTGTAGTACAAATCAAACTGGCACATTAGCTGTGCTAGTTGTTTGATATGATCAATCTAATTAAGATTTTAAGAATATAACTGTGATTAATATGAAAAAAATTATACTTTATTATGTATTTGATCCCCCCCCCCCCCTCACTGGATCTATTGCTTATTTATATTCCTTTTAGGAAAATTTGTTAAAAATAAGCAAATTTTTGCTCGGTCTTTCCAAAATAAGCAAATCTTTTGATTAACCCAGAGTAAGTTGGCCTTTATTGGGTATTTTTTTTAAAATAAGTCAGATGACCTACAACCTACCAAATAGGTCACTTTTTTCCTAATTCTAATTAATTTTTTTCTTATTTTATATTTTGATGATTAATTAAATTGTATTAAAAAAAAAAAAAACCACCGCATGCCAGCGCTCCACCCTCATCCCCGCCAGCCACTGCACAAACCACATCCCCCGGAGGTATCTAAAAAATTAAAGGGTTTTTTTTTTAAAATCTTGAAAAAGTGTTTTTTTTTAAAAAAAATTTACAAAATTAATTTAAATAATACATTTTAATTAATTTTTTAAAAATTGGCCAACCACACAATGACATGTGGCATAAGCAACCCAAACAACCGGTTACACTTAAAAGAAACCGGTCATGACTTATTTTGAGAAAATACCCCATAAAGGTCAACTTACTCTGGGTTAATCAAAAAATTTGCTTATTTTGGGGAGATCGAGCAAAGGTTTGCTTATTTTTGATAAATTTTCCTTCCTTCTATCAATTACTCTTCACATTATTACTTGTTAGAAAATGCATTGTAGAAAATCAATGTTTACTTGGTTTAATACAACTTTTAATTTTTATGAAATCGGGATAGGGTTACTAATTATATTATTACTTTGTATACCTTAGTTTTAAAATGTCACGTTAAATTAGTATCAATAGCAGGATTTTTTTTTTTTTGTTTGTTTGTTTGTGTGTGTGTGTATAGAGAGCTGCAAAGGCGGGATGAGAATCGATTCCAAGATCTTCTGGAATCGAAAAGAAAGTTCTAACAACTTGAGTTATCCCACACTCTTATAACATGAAACAATCTTACTTAAAGCTGGGTACACATGTCATGCCAACGTGTCTCGCTCTCAACATATCGTGCCTAGACTGGCCAAAAATAGTAGTTGTGTCGTACTATGCCAACGAGCCTCTTAATAATTTTTAAATATTAGTTGAATTGGTCAAAAATAAGAGGGTTGACATCGGGCCATCCTGTCGTATTCATGTCAAATTCGTGTAAAATTTTTAAAATAATGTTCATGTACAGCCGAATGGCTCATAACCCAACGACGTGTCTCTCATGTTGTATCGGGCTTGTTCCAGACTAACGGGTCAGACCGAATTTGTGTCATGCCTAACTGGTCTTCGTGGTGTCACCACCCATGCCCATCCGCGATCCTTCTCTAATCTTACCACTCGCGATTTCGCCAAAGACGTGACGTGCATGGTTTTACTAATTCCATGCAATAGTGTTGAATGAGAATAAGGAAACAGCGTAGAGTTGTCAGAAAACCCGCGGAGATCATGTGAATGACAGAAGGAACACTCTTCCATTGGCATATTTTGCATGTTTCATGCTATTTCATTAATTGTTTAACTAATTTTTTTGCTCAGTCTACACCTTTTGTAGATTGGACCCCATAGATCCGGTCTTAAGGGGCACATTTCAAACCAAATACATCATTACCAGATTTATACGCATAAATATAATACTTGGATTTATTTCTACTTAATTTACAACATCTACCACATCAATACATCATCGTTAATTAATTGGAATTTTGTTCTAATTTCGTACGAGTATATTTTATGGTAATATCATATTGTTATTGGATTTATTTCTACTTAATTTACAACATCTACCTCATTGTTAATTAATTGGAATTTTGTTCTAGATTCATATGTTCGTTATGGTAATATCATCTTATTATAATATGATGTTTTCTATGTTTATGGGCACTATCGTGTTAAATTAGCTACATACGAGTACAATCACAATAATATAGAAATAAAGTTTTGTATATTTACCTTATTCATGCTTTAATTAGTGTGAAGAAACCTCAAAAACTAAGGGAAAACTTGCAGAAGAAGATAAGAAACAGAGAGAAAATTGGGAGAAAATTAAGGAAAATTTTATTATGAGAAAACTTGTGTAATAATCTTACAATTACAGCTATATGAACAAGTAGGAATACATAACAAACTCTAACAACTTTCTGTTAGATCCATAACAAACTTGCTGACTGTACAAGCTGACTATACAAAGGGGTATTAGCTCAACACCCCCCCTCAAGAATGACAGTACAGGCTGAACGTAAGCCAGTCCATTCTTGGGAACTGGCATTCTGAACCAAACCAACTCTAGACGCCAGAAATCTGTGTTGATCAGTTTCCAGAGGCTTGGTCATAATATCTGCTAATTGTAAAGCAGACTTGACATACTTGAGCTTGATTAGACTAGACTGCACCTTCTTCCTGATGTAATGAACATCAATCTTCTGACTCTTACTCCTCATGTGCTTGGTCTTCTCATGAAAATAAGGATTTTCAGCTATATAGATAGCTGAAATGTTATCACAGTGCAAGGTTATTGGTGTAGGTACACTAATCTTCATCCCATTCAATAAACCTTCAAGCCACACAATTTCATCAACTGTGTGACTCATGCTCCTATATTTTGCTTCAATAGAACTTTTAGACACTATCTTCTGTTTCTTCGTTTTCCAGGAAATAAGAGAATTTCCTAGAAACACACAGTAACCAGTCAGTGACCTTGCTGAGTCTGTACATGTGCCCCAATCAGCATCACTGTAGGCTACCAAAGAAAGATCAGAATTGGCAGGGTAGAATAAGCCCAAATTGATAGTGCCCTTGAGATATCTAAGAACATGAACTGCTGCAGACCAATGTGGATCCCTTGGCTCACTTAAGCATTGACTCAGCTGCTGAACTGAATAGGAAATATTAGGCCTGGAAAGATTTAAGTACAACAATTTTCCAACCAATCTTCTATAAACTTCAGGGTCCAATAACAATTCACCATCAACCTTGCTCAACTTCAAGCCTTTAGGCATAGGAATTGTAGTAGCATTGCAATTTTCCATATTATGATCTCTGAGCAAATACAGAATATACTTTCTCTGATTCAAAAGAATACCAGAATCAACCTTGTAACCTCTATGCCAAGGAAGTACTTTAGAGCACCAAGATCCTTGATAGTGAAAGCACTATGCAAGTCTATCTTCAAGAAAGTAATAACAGATCCATCACTACCATTCACCAGTAGATCATCAACATAAGCCACCACCAGAGTAAAGGAATGATCAGTTTTCAAAAAAAACAAGGAAGAATCCTGTTTAGACTGAGTGAAGCCCCAATTAATCAAAAATCTGCTTAATTCTTGATTCCAGCATCTAGATGCCTGCTTGAGACCATAAAGTGACCTCTTCAACTTGCATACTTGCCCTAGAACTGCCTTAGAATAACCTTGTGGAGGATGCATATACACTTCTTCATCAATATAGCCATGTAAAAAGCATTATTGATGTCTAACTGCTGAATGTCCTAGTTTTTCACAGCAGCCAAAGCCATGACAACTCTCACAGTTGTCAATTTAGCCACTGGACTAAAAGTGTGCTTGTAATCCTTGCCTTCTACCTATCTATCACCTCTAGCCACCAATCGAGCCTTACACCTTTCAATATCACCATTTGGCTTGAATTTGGTTTTGTAAACCCATTTACAGCCTATAGCTCTCTTGCCTTCAAGAAGAAATGTCAAATCTCAGGTATCATTGTCTTCCAAGGCTTGAATTTCTTTGTTCATAGCCTCAATGAATTCAGGATGATCTTTAGCTTGCTTGTAAGAAGATGGTTCATAGGCAGACATAACCATATTCAAGCTATGTATAGAATCAGGAAGCAGAGAAGCAAGAGATGGTTCTGCAAACACATTAAATGAAGAAGAAAGATCTGAATCTGACTGAGAAATAATCCTATGAGAAGGTTTAGCCAAAATAAAATTCTTATAATTAGATGGAGTTTTTCACTGTCTGTTAGAATCTCTGACTGGCACAATGAGATTATCAACAAGATCAGATTGAATAACATCATCAGAATGAGAAATAGGAATAGAAAATGAAGATGAATTAGATTCAAAATTTCAAGAAGAATGAATTTGAAGATCATGAACAGGTGAAGAGATATGAGAATTAGAAGGAGAAGAAAAAGATATGAGAGGAGATGATATAGAAGAATTTTGGTCTGAATTCTGAGAAAAATCTAGAGCAAGATTCACCATAGGTTTAATAGGAGGAATATGTGAAGGATAAGAATTAGAATTCTGAATCTAAGCTTTGAAAGGAAACTCACACTATACAAACATAACATCTCTGCTTAACAACCTTGTGAGTGTCAAGGTCATATAACTTGTATCCCTTTTGACTAAAAGGATACCCAATGAACACACACCTAGAAGCTCTAGCTTCAAAATTATTTGAGGTTTTCACAGCAGGATAACATAAACACCCAAGGACCTTGAGATGTGAGTAATCTGGAACCTTATGAAACAACATTTCATATGGTGTTTTCCACTTCAAAACAGAACTGGGAATCATATTGATCAAATAGGTGGTAGTCAGTAAACAATCACCCTAAAATTTGAAGGGTAAACCATCATGTAACCTAAGAGTCCTTGCAGTTTCCAAAAGATGTCTATGTTTTCTTTCTACCCTCCCATTTTGCTGAGGATTACCAGGAATACTCCTCTAATGAACAATGCCACAATCAAGGAACAAGCTAGAACAAGCATCTTGGATTACTTCAGTACCATTATAACTCCTTACTACTTTCGCTTTGGTACCAAACTGAGTAGACACATATTGCAAAAAATGCTTTATAACAGAAAACACTTGAGTTTTTAATCCTTGTATGATCATCAACAATAGTAAGGAAATAAGTAGCTCCAGTCAATGATGGTCTTTTGTACTTCCCCCAAAGGTCGATGTGAATTAAATCAAAAGCAGCAAGAGCATGAGAATCAGAAAGAGGAAAAGGCATTTTGTGATGTTTCCCTAACACACAAGCTTCACGGCTAAATCAAGAGTTTTATTCAATTTGCCAAATGATGGAACTGGAATATGCTTCATACAACCTATTGCATGATGACCTAGTCTAGCATGAACAACATCTAAGCTAGCACTAGAATTATTTGCTGTAATAGCATTATTTACAACCTGAACATAATTCTTAACAATGGAATTTCTGTCAACAGAATCTAAAGACTTAGAAAACTTATACAATGCAAAATTTCTTGAACCAGCAGCCAATACACTTTTAGAAGCAAGGTCCTGAAAATAACAAGAACTATGATAAAAAACAGCAACAAGCTGATTATGATCCAACAACTTCCCAACAGACAACAAATTATGTCTAAATTCTGGTATATAAAACACATTATCCAAAAGAACTTCAGAATTCAACCTAACAGTACCAACATATTCCACCAATTTCACAGTTCCATCAGGCAAAGACAATCTAATTGATTTTATAAGCTGTTTTAATGAAGCAAACAATGCTAGATTAGATGCCATATGATTAGAAGCACCAGTATCAATTATCCAACTATCATGTCCAAAACAATGCTGTAAACTATCCACATTAGAGATAGAAATTGTACCAGCAAAATTGACATTGGCAGAAAGAGGATTATCTTCAGAAACACTTGAATTATTCTGCTGCATCATCTTCAGAACCTTATTTGTTACGGCTGAAACCATGATAGGATCTGCTGTGTTTGAGGCAGTTGCACCTTTCCCAGCATCACCAACATCATTGTCTTGAGGTGATTTGCCAAGAATACCAGCAGCTTGTGTACTACTCTCATCAGAATACACATTATTAGCAAATCTTGGTGAAAACTTAGGTTTATCCTTGTTCTAAGAATCAAGAAAACCATGTAACTTGAAGCAGCTATCAATAGCATGACCTCTCTTCTTGCAATGCTCACAAATCATATCAGTTTTCGGCCTCTTAAAACCTCTTTTGAAATTCTGATAAGCAGGCTTAGGGTACATCTTAGCAACATGCAAAGCATTAACCTCAGCAGACTCAACAACAGCATTGTTCAGCTTATTTTGCTGTTCAACTTGCTGCAAAGTATAGTTAGCCTTATGAACATGTGGTAAAGGATCAGAACCTAAGAGATTAGTCTTGACTTGATCATAATCTCTGTTCAAACCAGAAAGCAACTGCATCAACTTATTGCGTTGATCATTCTCCAAAATCTTCTTGAGTATACCACAGCTACATAGCTTAAGAACACCACATGTACAATATGGAAATCCTTCAAGAATCTGCAGCTGATCCCAAACAGCCTTCAATTGGCCAAAATACTCAGCAATAGAAGCATTATTCTGCTGGATCGAAGTCAAATTCCTATGCAATTCAAAAATTCTTGGCGCAGTAGTACGACCAAACCTCTCATTCAACTCCTGCCAAAGTTTATGAGACGAATTCACAAACATGAAAGATTATGCCAAAACCTTCTCCATTGAATTTAAGAGCCAGGACATGACCATGTAATCATTCCTGATCCATTTCTGACGATCAGAAGAATCATCAGCGGGCATAGGAAGTGTTCCATCAACAAACTGCAATTTGTTTCGCGTAATCAACGCCATTCTCATAGTTCTACTCTAGTTCAAGAAATTCGAACCAGTCAAAATATGGCTGCCTAATTGCATACTAGGATGATCGCCATTACTGAGATAATAAGGATCGTTGAAATTGATAGCATTCGAAGTTGAATTTGAAGAATCAGCCGCCATTACTACATAAATTAGGAGAAAAAACGAGAGAAAAAACATAGAGACGAAGATAATCGAAGAAGACGAATAAGAATTAAGAAAGAAGAAGAGAAGAAAATCTCATAAAATAACGTCTGGGCTCTGATACCATGGGAAAAAACCTCAAAAACTGAGGAAAAACTTGCGGAAGAAGATAAGGAACAGAGAGAAAATTGGGAGAAAATTAAGGAAAATTTTATTATGAGAAAACTTGTGTAATAATCTTACAATTACTGCTATATAAACAAGTAGCAATACATAACAAACTCTAACAACTTTCTGTTAGAGCCATAACAAACTTGCTAACTGTATAAGCTGATTATACAAAGGGGTATTAGCTCAACAATTAGCTTTTTCATTCGTCAAATCAATTAGTTGTTGCAGAGTTTTTTTTTATAAAAATACTCTATTCAAGATGTGTAAATTGCGTCAAAAAAAAAGTGTAAATTTGTGTATAATATTGTAAGGGTGTATTCAAAGAGAAACAAAATCATACATACAAAGTATTATTGTAACGGTGTATTCAAAGACGTGTAATTAGTCAATAACTTTTTTTAAAATAAATTATGGTAAAAAATTGAGCAATATTCAATATGTAACTTGTAAGATACTGAAGTCTAGATGTTGTTAATAAAACCTTTTTTAAACCAAGACGACTATGTTCTTTTTATTGTATTTTTTTTTTTTAACAAACAATTGGTATAATTTGTTTTAAGTTATTGGTATAATTTGTTAATAATATAAGTTGAAATTTAGATAATGTGAAGAACATTTGCTTATTGGAACTGAATCCACTGTGAATATGATATTTGATATACTGGTATAATTAATAATGATACATTTGTGGTAGTTGAAATTGTATTAAAATAGTATACTTCAAGTTGCTTAATAAAATTGTTTTTGTTCTTCAATATACTTATTTCAAATTAGTGATTTTGATTGAATTATATTTAGATCTTATAACTACGTTACCGATTTTAACAAGTATCACAAGTTTTGTTGTAGTTTGTAATACGTACACATTGAAGTAGCTTTTTCTTGAGGGGCAATATAATCTATTAGCTTATCAACTCTTAACTAATGACATTTCAACTTTTAGCCTTCTCAAGACTTTACGTCTTAACTAGCTTAGTAATGAAAAAAAAAAAACTATTTTACGAACCAATGCAAATGGAACGACCAAGCACAATAGTTTGGGGTTCATCGATCCCATGGGACTTAGGGCGTGTTCGGCGCTAGCTTTTAAGTAGCTTTTAGGTAACTTTTAGTGGTTTGACCAAAGTCAAATCACACTTAACAAAAAAATGTGAGTGTTTGGCAAAGTAGTGGTTAGGGTAGCTTTTGTGGTGGAGGTAGCTTTTATGAAAAGTTAGAAAGATTAGCTTTTAAAATTAGAGTTAACTTTTCAGGTACCTGTTGAAAATTTAATCTATAATTTTAAAAATAAAATAATGATTTTTATATGTAACAGCTAGTCAACCGCTAGTTTACCGAACACTCATATCTAAATTATTTATCTTCACATCTAACAGCTTGTTAACAGCCAACAACTACCTACACAGCTAACAGTTACCTCCACAACTACAGCTATCTTCACAGCTATATTTTGCCGAATACACCCTTAAACTTTTAAATACAACTCATGTTTGCTTTAGTGACGTGTTTTTCTTAACTTTGACCTTTTTGACAAAATAAATTAAATTTAGATAGCATAAATCAGATAAACTTACGAGTATTAAGTTTATAAACATCATATTCTAAATATGTCGAGATAAAATAAGTTCATATAATTAAGTAGCAAATACTCAATAGTCAATACATTGAGATAAACTAGTAGTTAGACTAAACTCGTGAATTAGCTTGATCAAGTGCTAAAGATAACCTAGTTCAATGGATCGTTAATTTTGTGTATCAAACTAAATCAAATAACAATTTTCTTTTCTTCTACAGAACTCCACATGTTTTGGCTAAGCAAGATTAATAGTATATATTTTGACCCTCTTAATGTTTGTCGTCTGATGTTGGGTAAATAAGTTTTCCACTTGGCTGTCTCTAGCCTGGCAATATTATTTGCCATCTAGCTATATATACAATCATTAGAAAATTACTGCCCCAACTTATACTAATCAAAATAAAATAATGATCTTCGTACTAATAATAAAGTATGATAATAATATTAGCAAATAGTTTTCTTACTTAAAAACACAAAAAATCATGTATTTAGGGCATGTTTTCTTCAGTTTAAGTTCAGTTTAGCTCCAATCAATCAGTTCAATTGAACTCAATTCAGTAAATCAGAACAGACCCTTAATACCATATATAAACGGAGTATTTAGCATCCTCAAACTTTATATATGCCGCCCAAGTCACATATTGTAAAATCTTGAAGTTCTCTTCAAGATTTCCAGAAAAATCTGGAAGAATCTGAGGTAAAACAGAGAAAATTCAGAGAGAAGAAAGTAAGAGGGAAAATCTTTTTATTTCTGATATTGTTGTCCACTGATTACAAAGCCCTCTGTATATATAAATAGAGAAAAGGGAAAGCTGAGTTGTACAAAAGTGTAATAAAACACAAGTATCTATAAATATCTTCTACACCCCCCCCCCCTTCAAGATTGAGCTGGGTGAGAAACCAAGCCAATCTTGAGAGAAAGAAACTTGTGCTGATCTGCCCCGAGAGCTTTAGTCATAATATCTGCAAACTGAAGAGCAGATTTGACATGAACACACTTGATTAGACCAGCCTGTACACATTCTCTGATGAAATGAACATCCAATTTCTGATGTTTGGAACGCAAATGCTTGGTCCGTTCATGAAAACATGGATTCTCAGCAATGTGCTGAGCAGACATGTTATCACAATAAAGAGTAATAGGAGTAGGAACCTCTATATCAAGCTCAGCTAATAATCTTTCAACCCATATAATCTCATCAGCTGTGTGGCTCATGGATCTGTATTCTGCCTCAGTTGAGCTTTTAGAAACAATTTTCTGTTTCTTGGTTTTCCAAGAAATGAGAGAATCACCAAGAAAAACACAGTAACCTGTCAAAGATCTCCCACTATCCAAACAGTTACCCCAGTCAGCATCACTGTAAGCCTTGAGCATAGAACTTGGAGTTGCAGGATAAAATAAACCAGTATTCAAAGTACCCTTAAGATACTTCAAAACATGCATAGCAGCATTCATATGTGTATCCTTAGGATCACTTAAGAATTGACTCAATTGCTGCACCACATAAGAAATATCGGGTCTTGTAAGGTTTAAGTACAAAAGCTTGCCAACAATCTTCCTGTAATAAACCTCAGGATCTTCCAAAGACAAACCATCAAACTTACTGAGCTTCAAACCCTTAGGAAAAGGAAAAGAAGCTTCCTTGCAGTCAAGAAGATTCATATCAGTTAACAAATCAAGAATGTATTTCCTCTGATTAAGAGAAATACCAGCATCAGACCTTGAAACTTCAATGCCAAGAAAATACTTAAGAGAACCAAGATCCTTAATAGTAAAAATATCATGCAGCCTGGTCTTCAAAGAGCTTATCTCAGCAGAATCATTACCAGTGATTAAGAGATCATCCACATAAGCCAAGACAACAGTGAAAGACCCTTCAATAATTCTAAAAAACATAGAATAATCCTGCTTTGACTGCACATATCCTTGTTGAATCAGAAATTTACTCAACTCAATATTCCAGCACCTTGAAGCCTGTCTTAGACCATATAATGATCTGTTAAGCTTGAGAACTTTACCAGCAGGAACTGAATATCCTTGAGGTGGCTTCATGTAGAGATCTTCATCAATATAGCTATGAAGAAAGGCATTATTGATATCCAATTGCTGAATATCCCATTGTCTTGCTGCAGCTAGAGCAATCAACAACCTGACAGTTGTAAATTTTGCCACAGGACTGAATGTATGCTTGAAATCTTTGCCTTCAATTTGTTTATCACCCCGAGCAACCAATCTAGCCTTACACCTCTCAATTGTACCATCAGGCCTATATTTTGTCTTATAGACTCATTTTGAACCAATAGCCTGTTTCCCTAGAGGAAGTTCAGTAACCTCCCAGGTGTTGTTATTTTCAAGAGCACTTAATTCAAGCTTCATAGCATCCATCCACTCAGGAAAATTTTTAGCATGATTATAGAAAACTGGTTCAGGAGAAGTTTTAAGCATATTCACCAAACTAGTGAACTGAGTCATAGTGTTAAAAGAAACAGATTGGCTAGATTGTTTTTGTTGTAAAAGTTTAGGAATAACAAAATCCTTAAACTTGGATGGGAAAATATGAGGTCTAGAAGGTCTTTGAGAGTGATCATTCTCAACAAAGGGAACAGAATGATCCATAACAGAAGCATTCTCAATTTATTCTGAACTAAACTGTTCAGAATTCTGATGAACAACATCATCATCATCAGATACAAGAACATGGGAGATAGGAGATTGAGAGTGAGAAACATCATTAGAAAAAGGAATATGTTGAGTATGAAAATTCGAGCCAGAAGCTGAGTCAAGACCAGGAACAGGAATAGAAGTAAAAGTAGGAACAAGAGCAGGATTCATTATGGAAGAATGAGAAGGAGGAGAAACTAGAACATTTGTGTCACCAGAATTCCTAAAAGGAAATTGATCCTCAAAAAATTGAACATCTCTGCTGAGTATAACCTTCTTGTCAACCAAATCAAACAGTTTATATCCCTTTTGAGCATAAGGGTATCCAATCAAAACACACTTTTTAGCCCTAGGAGCAAACTTATCAGATAGTTTTTGAGCAGGATAACACAAACACCCAATCACCTTCAAATGATCATAAGCAGGTAACTTCCCAAATAGTAACTCATAAGGTGTTTTCCAATCAAGCACAGCACTAGGCAAAAGGTTTATGAGATGAGTAGCTGCCAATAAACACTCACCCCAAAATTTGAAAGGCAAATTAGCATGAAACCTCAAAGCCCTTGCTGTCTCAAGCATATGCCTATGCTTCCTTTCTACCCTCCCATTTTGTTGAGGATTCCCTGGAATAGTCTTTTGATGAACTATTCCTTTTCCAGCAAATAATACAGAACAAGATTCTTGTATTATTTCAGTACCATTATCACTTCTAATCTGCTTCACCTTAGTACCAAATTGTGTCTCAACATAAGCAAGAAAAGAAGTAATGATTTGAAAAACTTGAGTCTTATTATGCAACAAATAAGCCCATGTTGTTCTGGTGTTATCATCAAGAATGGTCAAGAAATATGTAGCACCATTCAAAGAGGGTGTTCTGTATTTACCCCACAAGTCAATATGCAACAAATCAAATGGATTTTTAGCATGTGAATTGGATAACTGGAATGGCAATTTATGATTCTTAGCAAAAACACATGCCTCACAATGAAAAGTATCTGTATTATTATCAGAAAACAGAAATTTCAAATGCTTCAATTTGCCTAAAGAAGCATGACCTAATCTAGCATGAACAAGCTCACAGCTAGATACAATATTATTTGTTGTAGAAAAATGATTAACTACAACCTTAGAATTCTCAAAAGTGTATAAACCAGACTGTCTTCTACCAGAAGCCAAAGTTTCTTTAGTTGTAAGGTCCTGAAAAACACAAAAGTCCTTCTCAAAATGAGCTACCAGAGGACTGTGATGCAATAATTTGCTTACAGACAACAAATTATGCTTAAAAGTGGGAATGTATAGGACATCATGCAAAGTAATGTGAGAATTTAGTGCCACATCACCAACATGATTGACAAGAACAAAATTACCATTAGGTAATCCTACTTTGAGAGGAATTTGAATAGGTTTCAAATTAGAAAATAAAGCTAAGCAACATGCCATATGATCAGTAGCTCCAGTATCTATTATCCAATTCATGCTATTATAAGAAAATCCATTAGAAAGATGTGTTGTACCTGCAAAATTGACTGTGCCATATAAAGGATTATCCAGAACAATTGATTCCCCATTGTTCTGAGCTTTCATCATCTTCATCACTTCATTATAGACATTGGAAACCATGACAGGATCCGCACCAACAGCACCACCAGAACCACCTTGCACAGGAGCAGAACCAAGAATACCAGGAGAAGAATCAGCAGTAGCAGCTATTTTACCACCAGATTTGCCTTTCAAAGCTAACCACCAGTCTGGAAAGCCATGAATCTTGAAGCATTGATTAATAGTATGACCTTTCTTCTTGCAATTTTCACAAAACAAGTCATTCTTAGATCTCTTGAAATCTCTCTTCTGAAGAGAAAGCTGATTCTGCACACCAAACCTCTGAGGTGCTCTTGAAGCATTCAAGGCACTCATTTCAGGTGTAACAATAGAATTAAGCTTCTGCTGCTGTTCAATCTGCTGTAAGGTATGATAAACCTTGTTAATAGTAGGAATTGAGTCCGCACTCAACAAATTAGTCTTCACAGCATCATAATTTTTGTTCAATCCTCCAAGCAATTGCATCAGCTTCTGCTTTTGATCATTCTCAAATATCTTCTTCATTATACCACATGAACATGTCTTAATTGCTCCACATGAACAATCTGGAAAACCTTCAAGAATCTGCAATTGATCCCAAATTTTCTTCAAATTGCCAAAATACACAGCAATCGAAGAATCATTCTGTTGAATGTGAGTTAAACTCCTGTGTAACTCAAACAATTGAGGTAAATTCGTATGACCAAAACGTTCCTGCAATTCCTTCCATAATTGAGCTGAAGAATTCACAAACAGAAAACTCTCCGCCAACATCTTATCCATTGAGTTCAGGATCCAACTCATGATCATGTAATCATTCCTCAACCATTTCTGATAATCATCAGAATCAGTTGCAGGTGCAGAAATTGTTCCATCAACAAAACCTAATTTGTTCCTCGCAATCAACGCCATTCTAACAGTTCTACTCCAATTGATGTAATTAGGTCCAGTCAAAATATGCGTACCTAATTGCATGCCAGGATGATCGCCATTAGAGAGGTAGTAAGGATCGTTGAAATTTACTCCAGAATTATGATTAGAAGTCACAGATTGTTCGGAAGCCATAGTAATCGCAATCGATGAAGATTTCAGACTCAAAATCAACAAAAAATCGATTAAAATCGAATTTCGAAAGAAAATCAAGAAAATATCAATCAATTTCGTCGTGAAATCGATCAAAGAAGAGAAGTATCACAAGAATCTAGCAGCGGAAATCAAGAATCGAGCACTATAGCTCTGATACCATGTAAAATCTTGAAGTTCTCTTCAAGATTTCCAGAAGAATCTGAGGTAAAACAGAGAAAATTCAGAGAGAAGAAAGTAAGAGGGGAAATCTTTTTATTTCTGATATTGTTGTCCACTGATTACAAAGCCCTCTGTATATATAAATAGAGAAAAGGGAAAGCTGAGCTGTACAAAAGTGTAATAAAACACAAGTATCTATAAATATCTTCTACACATATAACTATAATAAAAGCGACTTTAATTTATACAAAGATCAATTTTGTAACGGAATCTCTTTTATGTGATTTAAGATAATAATTATAAGGATAAGTCCATAACGAATGTGCATGTTATATATACACATAAATCCACTATATAAAAGAGATATCGTTACTAATAAAAAGGTCCATAAAGGTCCTATTCAGTCACATGACATCATGATCTTAATTTCTTTATCTGCGCAATACAAAAAGTCAACCCTTTTCACTAACCAAATAGACAACTATTGGTTCACATTGTTAATTTAATGTTAAATTAATTTTATGTTAGATATAACAAATTTCAGCTATAACCTCATTTTCCCCCATTTTGACGTGCCGTCCCAACCACTCTTTTGCTTCTTTTCAAACTATATAGTAAATTTTTATCATATCAAAAATATAATAATGTACTTAATTAATTAGATTATTATTTACTTTCTTATTATTAGCACTTTGATGTTATACTTCTATGTTTATATACTCCGATCCTGCCGTATCGCCTGCGTAATATATTGCTGAATATAATTTATAATAATATATTGGTACTATTATTTAAGAGTGAAATTAAAAAATTATCTTCTCTTAATTGAGTTAAAGTTAAATATAATTATATTAAAATAGTGGTAAATAAATACCTTGATATAAAAATGAAGGAATAATTAAGGAATATAAGTATAAATTTCATGCATTGGTACTTGTAATTGTATTAAACGTTGGGTGTGCGTGCTCATATTTGTAATCCCCATATGCATATAACTTAGTGATCGTTTTCAACCCAAAAAAAAAAAAAAAAAAAAAAAATTAAAAAAAAAATTAAAACAACTTGCGTAGGAAGCAATAATTGCATTGATAATCTAATGAATGATTGGCCCCAAATAATAATAAAAAAAAATTCTAAATAAGATCCAAAGAAAAATAGGAAAATATACAAATTTGGAATAGTTCAATGGTATTAACAAAATAAAATTAACATAAAATGATCGAATCTAGCAATGATGATATGATTCTTACAACTATAAAATTAAAAAATAAAAAGGTAAATGTAAAGACTATACGAGTACTAATTAAGATCTTATTGTTTTTAACTTATGTAAAGGAATAGGATCATACATTATTGAATTAAAAGACCCAAAAGAAAATTAATTGGGAAGAAATTGACAAGTACTAACTATAGATGAGAACAAAATTTAGATTCTAAATAAAAGTAATTAACAACATATATCATGTATCAATACAAAAAGAAAGAAAAAAAAAAAAAAAAAACTCTACAAAAGCTAAGTAAAAAGTAAGAACCTTAAAATGAATATATCAATGGTGCAAAGGGTTTGGACCGGTAGGTACGAGCCGTTTCTGCGCGCCAAAAAGCGGGTCGATCTCGGGTTCGGATCGAACGGGGACGTGCTTGCGGTGGTGCCTCTTGAACGGAGTAAAATCAAACAATTGTGTATTAGTATTACTCTCAAGCAGTTTCCTATGATCAACTCTCAAATTATGGGCATAATAATTTTTATTTTTGTTATTGCTAAAACTATTGTTACTATGATCATTATGATATAGTATAAACAATAGAGAAAGTAATAGTAATAAGACTAGTAATGGAAGAGACTTTTTGAATGTCATGGATATGAAAAAATTTAGAGAGAGAAAAAGAAAGCATTGAGCTAGGGAGTATATATTTTTTGTTGTTTTTTATTGTATTCAATGAGGATGATTGATGATACTAAAGTATCGGATTTTTGGGGTTTAAATATATATATATTTTTCGAAATTTTGTGATATTAAAGACCCTTTTTCTAATAGTCGCGATCAAACTAATAAGAGGACGAGGAAAGTTTGAAGCATATAGAGCATATGAGATGATAGTGTGAAAGAGAGGAAGGAAAAATACGAGGGAGGGTTGATGACAAAAAGGGTACAAAGAAGCTGCCTTTACGTTCAAGGAAAAGAAAGGAATGGCAACAAATACTAAGTTAAAAATTAGTAATTAATTAATTATTTTAATTAATAAAATTAAATAAATAAAAAGAGCAGATTGTCAAAGAAAGAATTATATAAAGGGTTGACCACGGAAAAAGATGTGAAAAGGGGGTGGTTTTGGGAAGCACAAGTGCCTGAAGTGATGGAGGGGCCATCTTAAAATAATGGAAATTCATGCAAATTTTTCTCTCTAAGAATTAGTCTTGTTCAACATAATTAGTTCACCACTTATAAAAAAAATATGGGTGTTAGTACAAGAATTTATATAATTTGCATTGGGATATAGTGTATGACGGCAATTCCCATAATATAATTTCTAGTTTTGTGTAATATGGATGGATGGATGTCAAGCTCAAATAGAGTGGTTGATATGTCAAGCTTTGATGATAATTGTGGGGATTTTTAGGCTGATTTTGGGTACTTACCACCCTCCTAGCTTCTCCTTTCCAACAACTATATTACTGAGCAAATATTTCGATTAATTTGTCATTAAAAGTTCTTCCTGTTTAATTAGAGTATTGTGCGTGCACACACATTTGTCATTGCAAGTCTTTGCTCGTTAATATCTCTGATTATTATGTACTCCCTTTGTCCCCAAATAAAAGTCTCATTTATCTTTTACACTACGTATGGGAACATTGTAGCCTAATTATTAGAGACCAAATATATATACCCCCTCTGTTCCTGAAAGTTCGACTCACTTTGCATTTGCACGGTGTCCAATGAACATCTTTGACCACTAATTACTTCGGCTATGTATAAGTAAAATATTAAAAAAGTTGATACTTGAAAAATTTATCATAAGGGGAATCTAATAAGATCAAACTTGTTAATTTATTTTAATTGTATAAATCATAAAATGTTGTCAAAGTTATTTTATTTTGACCACATGAATAGTAAATGAGTTGGACTTTCAGGAACGAAGGTAGTATATATGTTAATTAATTTAAATAAAAAAAATTATAATGAAGCATGCATTAATTAATGTTAATTGTTGGTCTGTTTGACACAGTCAATATGTAGAGCAAGAACTAAGTTACAAACCTAAATAGCTCTTCCCTATTCTTAAACAATCCCACAAGTTAACTCATCAATTCGTGCTTGACTAGTACTCCGTAATGAAAAAAAAAAAAAAAAAAAAAAAAAAAACACATCTACGGTCTATGTTGCATGAGTAGTCTCAACTACAAATCAAGTTGTGTAATATAATTGGATTAGTGCTTATAATTACAAAAAATGTAGTTTTTTTTTTTTTTTTTTTTTTTTTTTTTTTTTTTTTTTTTTTGAAACAATTACAAATGGAGTTAAAATGAAAGGGATTGATTGTGCATGCAGAAGAAATCAATATCACCAAATTAAAGTATGATTTATGGTATTATGAACATAGATTTAATAGCTCACTACACATAATGTCACTACACATTAGGGATTTCTCTCGTGAGGAGGATTTCCGATCCTAATGTTTTTTATTCTTACCTTTAAAAAAAAAATAATACATAATGTCACTAGTCAAAGTAATAAAGAGTAATTAAGATATGTTATGACATATATTTCCAAAAGTTTATATACCATTAGTTTCATATTGTTCTTCTTATTTTGACCAATTTTATCTCACAAAAAGATTTTAATTATGAAGAACAAAATGAAGCTGAGAGAAACATATATTTAAAAGAATAAATTAGAACGAAAGCCATGCAAATGGTGATGACAAAATTTTTTCTTTTTGATACTCTATTACTAATTTTTACTCCTTATAAAGTAAGATTAATTAAGACACGTTTTAACAAAAAGAAAAAGAGAAATTAGCTTCAAAACGAAATATACTCGGTAGTAATTGTACTTGAACAAATCACATATTGACAATTCGAAATGCTACCCAACTTTCCCAAATCTAACATTTTTTTTTAAGGTAAGAAAAAGGATCCTAATGAGATGGCGCACCTCTCACAAGTTTAGTCAGCCCAACTCCGCAGGTCATCGCTTGAGAGTAGAGGGGGGAGGTAAGGGAATCCCCCTACTCCCAAGCATTTTGTAATTAGTGGGGCTCGAACTCATGACCTCAAAATTATAAGGTGAGTTTCCCACCAACTCTACCAAGCTTTGCTTGGTAAAATAAATTCCCAAATCCTAACATGTACAGATAGAATGCTACCAAAAATTATAGGTTGTAGCTACTTTAGCCACAGGAACTTGATTTAAACCTTTATGAATAGCACTAAAATAGAAACCATTGACTTCATTTTGATAGATAAATCTACAAATTGAGTCTTTTGACTCTAGTAAGATCCACAACATACATTATCTTACCACCCATTAGCATGTTTAGACACCCATTAATGAAACTAGAGTGCTTTACCGTTGACTTTTTCCAACGCGTTTGAAATTGTGGTGACATGCATTTATTATCTTTTTAATGATTTCTATTTCAGTATGCATGTTAGTTCCATAGAAATCAAAATACAGATATTATCCTCGTGTTGATAACTAAAAGAGCATATTTGACTTAATATTAGCCATTAAGAATGCAAATAAAAAGTGATTATATAACTTTTGTTTATCTTTAACTTGTACTCCGTATTATACTAGCTATCTTTCGATGAAATAAAAGGTTACCTTTCTTGTTCTATCTACAGTTTCCAAAATGCAAAGAAAAAATTGTTGCTACTTTTGCAGTGATTTTGATCTTGAATTGGATACCACCCGCAAGAATTTAACCAATTAAATTAGTTGGTGAAAAAATATACGTAGTATATTTGATCGACACTGACCTTGCCGGTTGGTAATACTACTTCACCCAAAAGCATATATATTTTTCTTTATAAATTTACATTACCATTATTATTTACAAACCCCTGAAAAATTATATTAACCTTAGTCTAATAATAAAATTGTACCTTTCAACTTTAATTTGAGTTAGAGGTTCAACCCCTATAACCCATGCCACACAAAGGGCACTTTGAGGGTGGAGTCCCTTACACTATCCCCCTCACTCTTAAAATTTCTAGCTTGTTTACTTAGATAATTAAAAATATATTAAAAACATGGAACCCCAAAACATTTTAAAAACATATACTATATAATTAAAAAAATAAAATATTAAAGGAAAAATTGGCCGCAACAACACCAACTATGACAAAGGTGCGTGTAGCAGCACAACCTTTCGAGGGTGCACTCAACATCACAAAATATGCACTTGGGTGCACATAACAACATAAATGACATTGGCAAAATGTAGATTTCTTCTGAAAGTGAAATCTTAAATATTTTTAATGCCTTTTTGTTTAAAAATATTTTTGATTAATTTCGTTCTACTTAATTTTCCATTTTCCATCTCATGTAATCAAGTAACCATTAAATTGAATTATTTCAAAAAGTTTTCGCCATTATTTTCTATCGTTTGTTTCTTCAATTACTTTTTTTTACATCTCATGTGATGATTGACTTAGTTTCCTCTTCCATTATAATTAATTTTTTTCCTTTAAATTATTCTCTATTAACCTCCACAATTTAAGTGTTGTACATCAAAAACAAAAAAAATCAATTTGACATATCCTGAAATCCAATTCTAAAATTAATATTTTTTGAATTAAGTATTTGAAATCATTTTGTGGGGTTTGGTATTAGAATTTAGAAAGTTACCTATGTATCCTGGAATCTTGTAAAATAAAGGTATTCAAATGATTTTTTTTTTAATTTTTTATTTTATTTATCAATTTAGTATTTAACTAAGTGGAAAGGGATAGGAAACTAAGTCAATCATGTGAGATCGATATTAGAAAAAGTAATTGGAGAAGCGATATGTGCACAATTAGTGTCATTTATGCTAATATGTGCACCCAATTACATAGTTTGTGTTGTAAACCGCACTCTTAAAAGGTTGTACTACTACACGCACCTTTATCATAGTTGGTGTTGTTGTGGCCAATTTTTTCTTTAATATTTTATTTTTAAACACTTTTTAAAAACTAACTTGATCCTATCTTTAAAGAACACAAAACACTTTTTAAAAAATTCTCAAAATGAAAAAAATAAAATAATAAAATAATAAAAAAAAAAAAACAAAGAGTTGGGCCACTCTTATTTAAAAACTAACTTGATCCTATTTTTACTCCTACCTCGTCAAATAATGAAATATGGTATAATAGTCATTAAGTGAAATATGGTTAACCGTATAATAGTCATTATTATTATTCTTATTCTTATTATCATCATCATCATCATCATCATCATCATTATTATTGTCGTTGTTGTAATATAAGTTTAAAAGTATGAAATTTGGCTTTATATCATTAGCAATATCATTAGACATGAACTGACCTGAACTTATTAGAGTTGAACTGAACTGAAATTAATCTAATGAGAACAGGCCCTTAATATACCAAATTCCAAACATCCTAAAATAATCCGTCATTAAAATCCAATTGTAGTCCTTTATAATGTATCCACACTACTAGAATCACTATGAAAAAAACTTAAATTCATGAGATTCACTTAATCTCATGCAGTAAATGACTAGTGTATGGCCATCAGCTAGTCCGCTAGTTTCCTCCCACTTGGAGGAAGAGTCTACATGTTATATGGGCCAGTATTATTTCCTTATTAGTGAATTATTTCCTTATTTGCGACTTGGGCCCATATGATGCTGTTCTCTTTAATGAGACCAATATCAAAGGTGTGCTAAAATAAATTTGGGACATGCCCATTATAAAGTATTAAAGTTGGTAACTTGGGACTTGGGAGTATATGTTTAGTTGAAATATTGGGGTTGATATATTGTAATACCCCGTATTTTTTATATGTATTTATTTAAAATAAGTATTTTGTGGGGTATATAAATAATTTGAAATAAATTATTTATGATATTTAATTATTTATTTTAAACAAGTTTGGAAATATTTTATAAAAGGAAAGTTTTATTTAAATTAATTATTTTATTAAGTTGAAATTTATTTTAGGAAAGTTTTATTTTAGTAAAGTTTTATTAGGAAAGGGATTTGGAAAGATTAAAAAGGGAAGTTTAGGTAAGAAGGGTTTCTAGAGAAAGGGGTATAAATATTCAACACTTGGGTAAATTAAACTTTGTCCAGAGTGGAGAAAACCCAAGATAAATTTTCTCTCCCTTCTCCTCTATTTTCTTTTCTTTTTCTTTCTTTTTCCCTTCCCCTTTTATTTTGGCCGACCGGCTCCACCACCACGCACCACTGGCCGCCAGCACAACCACCGGCGCAAGCGCCAGCAGCCGCAGCGGCATCGGCGGGGCGCGGCAGCAGCCTAGCCGGCCGTGGTGGCTGCTGCCTTGCGGACTACTGAACAAAAAATAAATAAATAAATAAATAAATAAATAAATAAATCTTTGTTTTAAAATCTTGTTTAAACCTTAGATCTAATTATAAATTAAGGGTTTTGTGTTAATATTATGATGGTTGATATCATGTATGGTGTAATAAAATTTTCAGATTTTAATTCTAATTAAAAAGCCCCAATTTTGAAACCCTAGATTCATAAATAATTAATTATGGAAGGATTATGATTTAGGGTGGTTTAAACCTTTGATTTAAGTGTTTTAAAGCCTAATTACAGCAAGTATATATATATATATATTGTTGGAATTTTTGGTAGTACATTAAAAATCAAGTTTCTTTAAGGAATTTTAATTGCCCATTAATTGGGATTATAGTATGAGGTTTTAAATAAAATTTCAGCTTATTTTAATTAAATTATGAGTGGTTTAATAAGAGTATATATTGCTGGGAATTTGTGTAGAGTGGATTTTAATGCTGTAGACACCCAAATGTGTCTCCCCAAAACCAAACCCAGTGATGAATACTTTTCATGTCATTTGATTATCGAACAAAGCAAAAGTGTGAAAAGTCTAGTGATGAGGATGTTTTTATTAAAATATCTCTTCTTTCTGTTTTTGAAAATATTTCTTTTCTTACCCTATTTATGAAAAACATGCAGTCTAGTTTATTTTGGTCCATGATATGGGTCCAATAATAGTGTAGTTGGATGGGGCTTGAAAAGACCTTTCCAACAATATATTATAAGCCCAATTCCGATGAATAAGGAGGAAGTTATGGCCAAAATACTAAATTGGGCCCGGTTTGGTTCTTATATGCGGCCCAATGATCTAGAGGACGGCCTATTATGAATTTTCATTCCTAATACAATTAGGATTGATTATGGTCTTCTAGAATCTTCTAGGAGGTTCTTTTGAATCCTAAAGGGATTAGGATTGATAATTATGTTTTATGAATTTTATTTGGAATAAAAGAAGTGTTTTAAATGAAATTACGATTTTACCCTACATACGGATTTTACGACTTGATTTTATCGAAAAATAGATTTCGCGTTGAAAACGCGTGGAAAACCTTCTGCATCGCCAAACGACAGTTTCGTTGCCTGGCGACGATTTTGTCGCCTGGCGACGAGCCCTGTCGTTGGCGACAGAAGCGTGTTTTATTCCTTTTCGAACTCTGATTCGTTTCTATCAATTCCGGACTATTTTCTTATAAATAGGGTCCCTGGACCTCTGTTTTTTAAAAAAAATCTAATTCTTTTCTCTCTAAAAGCTAAAGCTTTCTCTCTCTCTCTCTATTCTTTTTTTAAACCTTCCCTCAAACACAATTCCTCATACATTAGCTCTAGACACACCTAGCCAAGTTCGAAGTTGCCTTCGCCCTAGACGTGAAAGGTTTGATATTTCTGAGGGTTTGGTCCCAAATCTTTATTTCAATTATTTAATTTAATTGTTTGATTTTATATTTTCCTTGAAGTTACTAACGTGTGTATTTTGTTATTAGAAAGAGATACGAGGCATCAAAGTATGTAGTCTTATTGCTCTATTCTTGTAGAAAGCATGTTTATTATTTATTAATTCTTAGCATCATGTTAGGATGTTATTATTGCTTTCTAGTATCATGTTTAGGGTGCTTCCTATGCTTTCTAATATCATATCAATATCACATTAGTATCATGTTAGGGCTAAAGATTTTTACACGTAGGAAATTTAAGAAATATCTTTCACAATTAGAATCGAAATAATACTGTGAAAACTGAAAAATTCTAAGAACACAGAAAGCTGCCGAGGCATGTAGGAACTAGCGTCTAGAAAATAGAGTGCGTCGCCTGAAAAATGGCCTCGTCGCCTAGCGACAATTTTGTCGTCTGGCGACGGAGCCATTTTCTGGCGTCAGACTCTGTTGTCTGGCGCCGTGTTCTCCCAATACCGAGCCAGAACTCTGCCTTCTTGTTTTGACTAGTTCTAGCACCGTTGGCTCAATTCTACTTCCTGATTGAGTTTTTCTCTCTTTTCTGAAACCCATATGTGTTCTACACATGGACATAACCCTCTGGGAATTCATGCTCCATCTACCCGATTGAATGCTCTGAGCAACAAAGGGTACATCCGAGAATAATGAATTCACCAAACCATGGAAGCAAGTTTAACTTGCGAGGTCCCATCCACACGCGCCAACCCTTCCAAAAGCAAAGCTTCCGCGCGGTGCATCCGGACTCATAACCATGGACCTTCTTTGACTTACCCATATCCTGAACTTTAGAGAACTAGAGCCATGGTTAGGTTGCAAACTCATTGCATCATATCGTGCCTACTTGACTACTTGTGCATTATTTGTTGTGCATACTCTATGTGTTTTTCCTAACCGTTTGTTTGACTTGTGATTAAGTCTAAATAAACTAATTAATGACTAAAAAGACTTTGCCTAATTAATTAATTAATTAATTAATTAATTTGAGTAATTAAAGGCTAATAAATTAATCAAACTAACTTAGTACGACTTTAGGCCTGTCCCTTTAGAGTAAAAATACTGAAATCAGTTCCAGATCGATGTTCCAGTAATGACGCAAAAATCTGGGCTGTGGCGCCAAACACTGCTGTGCAACGCCTGGCGACAACCTTGTTGTCTGGCGCTGCACTGCAAAGTGCGGCGACAGTTCTGTTGCTTTGGCGACAGTTCAGTTTCTTGCTCGATTCATCACAACGAGTCTAATTAAACAGTTTATTAATCAGTTTAGTCATTTTGTTAATGGCAGTAGTCATATGTAGTCCTTAATTGAGTATAAGCACTTAGTCTCATGGTCATACACAAGAGTCTTAACATGTCACCTACACTCACTAGTCTTAGCACACACTTTGTATATGTCACCATGACCATGTCTTAGGTTCATGCATGAGTCATCTTCATTCTCTTCCATGTTGAATAAAGCTTGAGTCAAAATAAATAATAATAAAAAAAAACTAATCCCTAATTTCCCTTTCCACGGTACTTGGTCAAGGAGAGAAGGGCGATTAATCAAGGACAACACCTTTATTCAAATACTACTTTTTGATAAACCATTCGGTCGAAAAAGAAAAGCTAAGAAGATAATGGCAAGTCAAGAAGAAGTTAATGAGCTTAAGAAGCAAATGGCTAATGTGACTGAGGTGCTGAAGGCTTTAACCCTTCAAATCAATGACCTTGTGAAACAACAACAAATGGAGCTCATGAAAGAAAGCTTGAGCAAAATATCCAATGACTATAGATTCTAGGGCATTAGCTCACAAGGGGTCTCAGTGGACAAGGAGCTTCTTCCGCAGAAGTTCAATGCCAATGACATCCCTAAATTCCAGTCGACGGACAATCCTTACTTTCACTTAAGGGCCTTTGAAACTATAATGAACATTAAGGGGATTGATAAGAATATTTTTCACTCTTTATTCTCAATGTCTTTAGAAACCGTTTGTCAACATTGGTTCTTTTCTCTTGATAAAGAGAAAACCTCTACTTGGGATGGAATAAAAAACGCTTTCATTGATAGATATAAATGTAATATTCAAGTCGGAACCGACTATAGACAACTTGAGATGCTGAGACAAAAAGAGAATGAAGGCTTTACTTATTTCTTTAATAAGTGGAGGGAAACTTCCGCTAAGATGATTGAGGTGCCCACCGAAAAAGAATCTGTAAGGATGTTTATCAAGAATCTCCAAGAGAAGTATTCGAAGCATTTAAAATATCAACATAATTTGAATACTTTCAAGGCCGTCTATGACATTGGTATTGAAATTGAAGACTCGCAAAGCAAAAAGCTACTAACAATAGTAACCACAGTGGCTGGAAAGGAAAGAAGAACAACAATCCTTCTTCTTCCGAAAACGCCCACTCTAGTAACAATGTTAGTACCTTTGACCATAACGGTGTCTTAGCCATGGGTAATCAAGGATCTAAAAAGAAACCCAAAAGAGAACTCACACCCATTGGAATGACCTATGATGTTGCTTTCGATCGTCTCTATGATCGAGGATTAATCAAACCTATTGGCCCTACCGAGGATTCAACACCAGAAAAGCGATCTTCGAGATGGGATCCCAATTCTTATTGCAAGTACCATCAAGGAAATGGTCACACTACCGATGAATGCTACAGGTTTCAAAATCTCATTCAAGATCTCATAGAAGCAAACAAGATCCCATTGCCTCTAGCTAGCAAGAAGATTGGGTGATGATAAGCATAAGACACGAGGCGGGCTTCAACGACAAGATTTCATGACCTCTTTTTCTATTTATTTTTCATTCTTCCTTTCCCTAATAATTCTAGCATAGGCACCTTTTATTTTCCCTTAGATTCACTTTGTAGATTCTTTCTTTTTCCCCTTTTAATAAAATGAGCATTTCTTCCCTCGCATATGATCATTGCATCGCATTAAAAAAAAATAAAAAAAATAAATAAATAAATCCATGTCTAACTAAGCACAAGGTATATCAATGATTTGAGGCACCCTTGTAGCTCATATCTCCTTTCACCCTTCAAATATATAATCCTTTTTTGATAAACCACTTTGAGCCTCGTCTAACGATAGACCTTTCTTTCTTCAACCCACGTCTACCTAACCTTGGGATAGGATGGTGTGCAATTTATGCAATTTTTTCAAAAGAACAAAAGCTTGAGTGAATCAAAAGAATTAAAATAGCAAAATAATAAAAGTGTACAAAAGGGCAAGTGTTCCAATGTCTTTGATATGAAAATATCTCTGATATGAACACGTCTCAAATTGCGTTTCTTATCGAGTGCTCGGTACCGTGCCTGAGAAACATGAATGCCAAGTGAGTGATAGACCACATGATTGGGATTGCCCACACTTATCAAAAAAGGTCCAAAGTAAAAAAAAATGCAAAAGCAAAAAAAGAGAGCAAAAAAAAAAAGAAAGAGCTCAAAAATGAGAAAACTCAAGCATAAAAATACAAGGATCCAAATGCAAGGTTGCACACCTTGGGGGCTTATCTAGGGTCTTGAGCCTTTATCCCTTTCTTCTATAACCTTTAGCCTAACCACGTTACAACCCTCAAAAGACCTCTTTGAGGAATACACATACTTGTGCAAGGTTCGGCTAGAGCTACGTTCGGCCTGATTCCTAACGGATACGTAGGCAACCTCACAAAGGGGTGCGGCCTTAATAAACATGCATTCATATTCACATTCACACACTCACACCATGATCATATCAAAGGATCTCCAATGCTCATCCCTATTCATTTAGAGCTAGACTTGGGGGCTTGATCCTTACATTATTAGCCTACCCAGCCTAAGAGTCACCACCATTTGACTCTTTTCAATATATTTTTCCACCATTAGCCCTTGCGGCCTAACCTTAGTGTTACTTTCACACACATCACAGATACATGACCAAATAGTCCTTCCCTTAGAAACCCTTTGTCATGAAATCTTAACACAACATTGAAGCACACTTTGTCATAACAAAATCACTCATCACTCATCATTGCATCACAAAGTATAAAGTGCTTAGCCTCCGTGCCTAAATTACCCAAATACTTTCATCATTGAGTCAACAATTGAGATAGCCTAGGATGAGTTAATCCTTGCACCTGAGAGATAGTATCAAACAACGTTTGACTAAGCTCATTCAACATGCACCATCTTTTGCGTCTTTCTTTTTCGGGAGAAAGTCGGTACCCTCCACAAAAATGACGGAAATTTTTCTGCATTTCGAGTCATGTACATATCGAGCTTCATGAGTCAACACTATACACACACGAATCACACAAAGTGAGTCATCATTAAGTCAAGTTTATACCTTGAGTTATGTCAAGTCAATGAGTTAAACAACATTAAGTCTTAGGTCAACCCTAAAGAAAGATAAGCAAAGTCTTATAGTCCAAAATATAAATGCAGGTACATTTCAGTGAGCAAGAACATTCCCTGATTTTTTCGAAAAACCGCGAATGAAAACCTGTTTCCAGCGTCAGATGACAAGGCTGTCGCATAGCGACAAAATCTGTCGCCTGACGACAGGGCGAGGACGCAGCGACAGCGGTTTCCAGCGTGCGCCAGAGCAGCAATGAGATACATGGCCCCATATTGGATTATGCGGACCTCATACAGCAATTTCGGGTTCCTTGGTACGCTAGTTAGCCCCCTATAAGCAAATTAACATGATTAGTAGTCGGCTCGATTACAATCGCAGTAAGTGATTGACCTGACGACGATCGTCTCACTTAGCTTAAGCGCCTAAGAATTGGCTCATTACAAGCACCAAGGCATCAGTTCAAAAGCAAGCACTTATACGACAATTTTTCCAAAATTGGATTGTCATCCCCAACTGACAATATTTCCAAATATGGATTGTCGCGCATCTTCTTCAACGACAATTTTTCCAAGATTGGGCTGTCATCTCTGGCAAAGTTTCCAAGCGTGGATTGTCGTGCTCCTTCTCTGTTTGACAATTTTTTCCAAGTTCAGATTGTCATCTCTGGCAAGTTTTCCAAGATTGGATTGTCATACACATGGTTCCCTATGTCAAAATTTCCCAAAGAATTGTCGTAGGTCTCTACTCATCATAAATTTCGGCAAAGGTTCCTCAACGTGGATTGTCATTCATTTCAGTAAGTGGCAAATTTTCCCAAAGTGGATTGTCGGTCGACTCTTTTTTGCAAATGTTCCAAGACGTGGATTGTCAATAGTGGCAATATTTTCCTAAAAGGATTGTCGCATAGCGTTGGAAAATTTCCAAGGTGGATTACTTTCAAGAGTTATATTCCAGATGTGGATTGTCGATCGTAGCAAATTTCTTATGACAGATTGTTACGTTTGCAACTTTTCCCAAAATTGGATTTTGGCAAATTTTCCGAGATACGGATTGTCGCTTCATCGTAGCAACATTTCCAAGGATGGATTGTTACGTGGCATTGACAACTTTCCCTAAATCGGATTGTCATACATCATACAAGAGTCGTGTTGACAACTGTTCCTAAAGAAAAGAGGATTGTCATCACCCAAAGCATCAACAACAAAATTCAAGCAGCATTAAGGATCGACAGGTGTTGATCTTCGGTAATTTTCTTCGGAATATTATCGCAACAACTAAGGATGGCTTCAGGAGAAGCAATCTTCGATCATGTTCCCTGGGTTGCGGAAGATGGTCATAAAGCGGTAGAAGATCGTTTCAAGCGAAGCAATCTTCAATAGTATTCTCTGGCTTGCTGAAGACTATCACAACGGAAATTGAAGGCAACTGCAAGCGGGGTAATCTTCAGGCAATATCCCCTAGCTTGAGGAAGATCGTCACAACAAACCGGTTACCTCCAGAGACGTGTGCTCAAAGGTGCAAGATACGCGTTTCTTAACTCTTTTACCTGTTTTAACTAATGCTAGTTTGTAGGTATCGGCATTACAAGAATGATTTAGGATCGCAGAACGTTCTGAATCATTCTCCGTCCCTATCGCTACTTTGACTTTTGTTTTCGAAACTTGCGTTTCTCCAAACTCAGTCAAAGTGGGAGCTTCTGTAGACACCCAAATGTGTCTCCCCAAAACCAAACCCAGTGATGAATACTTTTCATGTCATTTGATTATCGAACAAAGTGAAAGTGTGAAAAGTCTAGTGATGAGGATGTTTTTATTAAAATATCTCTTCTTTCTGTTTTTGAAAATATTTCTTTTCTTACCCTATTTATGAAAAACGTGCAGTCCAGTTTATTTTGGTCCATGATATGGGTCCAATAATAGTGTAGTTGGATGGGGCTTGAAAAGACCTTTCCAACAATATATTATAAGCCCAATTCCGATGAATAAGGAGGAAGTTATGGCCAAAATACTAAATTGGGCCCGGTTTGGTTCTTATATGCGGCCCAATGATCTAGAGGAGGGCCTATTATGAATTATCATTCCTAATACAATTAGGATTGATTATGGTCTTCTAGAATCTTCTAGGAGGTTCTTTTGAATCCTAAAGGGATTAGGATTGATAATTATGTTTTATGAGTTTTATTTGGAATAAAAGAAGTGTTTTAAATGAAATTACGATTTTACCCTTCGTATGGATTTTACGACTTGATTTTATCGAAAATAGATTCCGCGTTGAAAACGCGTGGAAAACCTTCTGCATCGCCAAACGACAGGTTCTTCGCCTGGCGACGAGCCCTGTCGTTGGCGACAGAAGCGTGTTTTATTCATTTTCGAACTCTGATTCGTTTCTATCAATTCTGGACTATTTTCTTATAAATAGGGTCCCTGGACCTCCGTTTTTTTTAAAAAAATCTAATTCTTTTCTCTCTAAAAGCTAAAGCTTTCTCTGTCTCTCTCTCTTTTTTTTTTTTTTAAACCTTCCCTCAAACACAATTCCTCATACATTAGCTCTAGACACACCTAGCCAAGTTCGAAGTTGCCTTCACCCTAGACGTGAAAGGTTTGATATTTCTGAGGGTTTGGTCCCAAATCTTTATTTCAATTATTTAATTTAATTGTTTGATTTTATATTTTCCTTGAAGTTACTAACGTGTGTATTTTGTTATTAGAAAGAGATACGAGGCATCAAAGTATGTAGTCTTATTGCTCTATTCTTGTAGAAAGCATGTTTATTATTTATTAATTCTTAGCATCATGTTAGGATGTTATTATTGCTTTCTAGTATCATGTTTAGGGTGCTTCCTATGCTTTCTAATATCATATCAATATCACATTAGTATCATGTTAGGGCTAAAGATTTGATCTTTAATGTTTAGTGACATGCTAGGGTTTGTTATTAATCTTGTTAGTATCATGCCTAGTATCTTGCTAATATTATTATGCTTTGAGATTGAAAATATTATTATTATGATGATGATTGTTATTATGTTGCTTGATATTATATTTATTATTATTGTTATTGCTTGATCATGCCTTTTATACATGTTTAAAGGGAATTTGTACTTGTAATCACGCTTAATAAGATAATTAATAATCTTGTTTAGGCTAATTTGATTGTAATTCAAGTGATCACCGATAATAGATTTGTTTGTGCATTAAATTCAACCAACATAGATAAACAGGTTTAGGGTTAACCTAATGATTGCATGTTAGTCAGAAAGCGCACATGAATACGAGAAGAATAAAGTAGAGGCCTATTATTAGGGCGGGTTCAATCTCTTTTAGGTTGGATTTGTACCTTCATCCCCGAACTTCCAGTCTTGGTTCCAGACCTATTGGAGTTAACGATCTCCTGGATCATTAAGGGGTGTAACCTTCACCCTGTGAACGGTTTACAAGTTCCTAAAACTTGTTGGCGACTCTTTTGCTCTAGCTTCCTTCCCTTTGGACGCCACCATGCTTAAGTGTATGATCACAGTGGGGCTCAAGTGTGGGATGGCTTGAAATATTCCCTACAAATGCCCT
Source organism: Chenopodium album (assembly GCF_948465745.1). Taxonomy (NCBI): domain Eukaryota; kingdom Viridiplantae; phylum Streptophyta; class Magnoliopsida; order Caryophyllales; family Amaranthaceae; genus Chenopodium; species Chenopodium album. Next base: position 11,338,822 of record NC_137844.1, read on the forward strand.
ATTATTATTTTAATTTGTAGGAGACTTTGAAGTGAGTGATTTCTATTAGTCGTGGCGATATTAAGATCATATTCAAGGTACGTTCGCGTACTTGGTATTTATTTGGTGATGTAGGAACATGCTAGATTTTGAATAATTGATTCCAAATAGTATCATGATAGATTTTGGTTGGAATTTATTATTTGGTTGATGTTGGTGATTGAAATATGAAGCATGAATTATTGAATGGAAATAATTATTTTGACATGTTGTATATGAACCACACTTTTATTATTAGCATGATAAGGAGTATGTTTAATTAAACTAAATGTTTAATTTGGTTTGGAATCTTAAAAAAGAATTTTATTATGGTTCATATAATTTTTATTGATGCTATAAGCATGAGAAAAGAGCTATTTATGTGTCTATGTACACGAGGAATAAATTATATTCTTGGTGCCTTAGTGCACTTAAGGTGTTTCTAACACCGAGGGATAGGAATTGTGGCGCATTACGCGTTTAAGGTGTCCTTGACACCGAGGTAGATTAAAAAAGGGTTCAACATTAAATATTATGTGGTCACTAATTATTCAAGAGTTAAATTGGAATGTTTAATTATTTGAATAATTATAATTTTTGATTGTGTCATGGTTTGAGAGTCATCACCGAGTTTAATAAAACGTAAATAACGTAAAGTGAAAGAGATTACGCACCAAAACTCTTGGAACGTATATACCTTGAGTATGAACATATGGGGGGAGTTATGCGACTTTATATTTGACCATAACTTCTACTGGGAGTACAGGACGTTGTATTTTCCTTTTCGTTATGCGCAGGAATTCCGCCACTTACGAGTGGTTCTTTTATACTGGCACGGTTAGCTCCCGTGTTAGTACCCCTTTATTGGGGCAGGTTAGGGGGAAACCCATTCGATGCGTAATCAAAACTAAATAAATTATTTAGTTACTTAGTTGAGAAGTTTTGTTATATGTTGTGTGCTTGAAAACAGGTGCAACAAGGTAAGTTGTGTGTTGATAGGTAAAAGCATGTTAGTGTGTTTAATTACGCTTATGTACTCAGCTTTGCTGATAGTGTGTTTGTGTGTTTGTTGGCCTTGTCTTTACCTTGGCCCTACGATGACCCATTTTTAATGGAGAGTAGTGGAAACAAGTAGAGAGAAACTTTTCAGGTGATGAAGAATATTCATAATGGGCATGAGTGAAGAGCGAATCATGCTAGTTTCCATAAGTTTATGATGTGTTATTGCTTTTATTATATTATAATATTATTGTTACGACACTAACGTAATGGTTTTGAGATTTGATTTGGTTTTGGTTAAGGGCCTACAATGGTTCCAAGATGTAGGTTTGAATTTATTTTACTTTGATTTGACTTTACTTTCATGAGTTGACTTTTTAAGTTGAGTCGTTTTAAATATTTTTAAAGGAGAGGCTTCCACTGTGTGTCTTTGATAGTTGTCTTAGCCGTTTTCACGGTGGCGGTAGTATCTTAGATTTTCGTATTTAAAGTTTTAAACAGGGCAAAACATGTATTTTAAAAGAAAGGAATTTCTAGGGTGTTACATATATTATATGTATACGAATACTCTATGTCTCTACTTTTTTCATACGGAGTAACTTTTACGTAGTATTATGAGAAAATTAAAAAACAAATACGATACTTTAAAATAATATATTAAGATAAATTCAACATGATCTCACATAAATATATTACAACGTACAAAATTGTGTAAATGTGCGGTTAAGGTTTTTCAAATTTGACTCACGATTATTTAATAGGGTAAACAAATAGGGACACGAGTTGTACACTTGTACCCTTTGCCATAATTCGTGTTGTTTTGGCTATTAGTCAATGTTGGTGCTATGTAGTACTCCGTATTAAGTTTTGATATTTGCATATAGCTAACTTATACTTAAAACTTTGCAAATAACTATTCTCTCCACACACTACCAAGCGAAGCTTGGTGGAATTGGTAGAGAATTCACCTTGTAACTTTAATGTCATGAGTTCGA